>NW_027362764.1:100613902-103036402 GCF_046119375.1 Phyllobates terribilis
GTGAACAAAGCCTGAAGATAAGAGGATTTAGAGATTTTCTATTGAACCTTGTGATGACATTTGGCAGCTGCCATCTAATTGGCACATAACCATGGAATAAATGGCTCAATAATAATAATCGGTACAGCCGGGTGTCAGGCAGCGCTCCAAAGAAGCTGAGGGGGGAGCCTTGTACAATTACTGAGGTGCCCGGACGGCTTCTCCCACCACGGCTGTTGGGATCATGCACATGTTGCAGTTTTGGATGTAAATAATCCCAATGGCCGCTTTTAACCCTACGATCCCTGGAGCGGCTGCGTATCTCCTGACTCACTCTTCACAGAATCATAGGGATTTCCACTTGGATATGAAGCGTGGGACCCTGTCCTTACACTTCTGATGAGATTCACAGGTGGATGGTGTCTCCAAGATTTTTTTAAAGGGGTTTTCTAGGATTTTAATAGACAATAAGTTGTGTTTTTTGTTTTCCAATATTGCAAGCAAACCTCATCAGTTGAAGGGGCTATTTGCTGCCATCCAGCTGGAGGGTCACTTTCTTAGGTCCCTGCCAGCTTCTGTGCACTTAATAACTGACCTCCGCAGCCTTGATTGTAGATACAGCATGACAATGCTAAGGCCAGTGACTGGCTGCAGCAGTCATGTGAATGTACAACACATCACATGGCTATACACCTTCTGATAGTTTTTTTTTTTTTTTAAAAGACTATCCTGCTCACCCCCATATATCTCCATACATACATACTCTGTGGGGAGAAGGGATCAAGGTGCTGCCCAACACATCTGGCAGTGTCTAGAAAATAAAGGATTTTACATATTGAAATTCAACAAGTCCAAACGATTTTGCCGGTTGTGAAATGTGAGAAACCCAGTGATGATTGTATCTCACGGCTTTACCCTCAATGACATCGCCAAGACAGGGCCACTTGATGCCTTACTGCTGCTCTGTGTACCAGTCATACATAGGCAAATTGTGTTTTCTGAGAGACAGAGGACTTGAATCTAGCGCCACCTATTAGAAGTAGCAACCTGAAAAGTCAATATCCACCCTTTAACGAGCCTTGCCACATGACTTGGGATAAAAAACTTGGGGTCTAAGATTTTGTTTCTCTTTATGGAAAGTGACATGCCTGACAATTTTGCATATTTTATTCCCCAGAGGAGCATTGCACAGCTTATAGGTCTCCTTACCCTGACATGTCGGGCTTGTCACTCTTCATAAGGAAAAACGTTACCCCTTAGACCCCAGTCATAGGCCTTTTATCCAGCCAAATCAAATCTCATGCTTTTGCACAGATGAGGGGCAACAACCCGAAGCATGTGTCTGTATATTAACATTTTGGTTTTGCTTTTATCCTCAGTCGTGTGGCAAGGCCCGTTAAAGGGTGGATATTGACTTTTGAGATTACCAATGGGTGGTGCTAGAGTTCAAGACCTCTTCGTCTCTGAAGAGACTATTTAATTTCCCAGAGGAGCATTGCTTGGCCTATAATTATTATTTATTATAGAGCCATTTATTCCATGGCTCTTTACATGTGAAAAAGGGATATACATACAAAAACAATTACAATGATCTTTAACAAAACGTGACGGCGATTGGTACAGGAGGAGTGAGGATCCTGCCCGTGAGGGCTCACAGTCTACAAGGGATGGGTGAGGGTAGAGCTGGTGGTGGAGCGGTGGTTACTGCAGGTTGTAGGCTTGTCGGAAGAGGTGGGTCTTCAGGTTCCTTTTGAAGGTTTCCACAGTGGGCAAGAGTCTGATATGTTGGGGTAGAGAGTTCTAGAGTAGGGGGGATGCACGGGAGAAATCTTGTATGCGATTGTGGGAAGAGGAGATAAGAGGGGAGTAGAGAAAGAGATCTTGTGAGGATCGGAGGTTGCGTGCAGGTTTGTACCGGGAGACTAGGTCACAGATGTATGGAGGAGACAGGTTGTGGATGGCTTTGTATGCCAAGGTTAGGGTTTTGATCTCGAGTCTCTGAGCAATGGGGAACCAGTGAAGGGATTGACAGAGAGGAGAGGCCGGGGAATAGCGAGGGGACAGGTGGATTAGTCGGGCAGCAGAGTTTAGGATAGATTGGAGGGGTGCGAGAGTGTTAGAGGGGAGGCCACAGAGCAGGAGGTTGAAGTAGTCGAGGCAGGAGATGATGAGGGCATGCACTGGTGTTTTTGCAGATTCGTGGTTGAGGAATGTGCGGATCCGGGAGATATTTTTGAGTTGGAGTCGGCATGAAGTGGAAAGGGCTTGGATATGTGGTTTGAAGGAGAGGTCAGAGTCTAGGGTTACCCCGAGGCAGCGAGCTTGCAGGACTGGGGAGAGTGAACAGCCATTGACTATGATGGATAGGTCAGGTGGGGGGAATGAATGAGATGGTGGAAAGATGATGAATTCAGTTTTATCCATGTTAAGTTTTAGAAATCTAGCAGAGAAGAAGGATGAAATAGCGGACAGACATTGTGGGATTTTGGTTAGTAGGGAGGTGATATCGGGTCTCGAGAGGTAGGTCTTTGTGTCGTCAGCATAGAGGTGATACTGAAAGCCGTGAGACTCTGAGCTGTCCCAGGCCAAAAGTGTAGATGGAGAAGAGCCAGGGGTCCTATAATTGAACCTTGGGAGACACCGACAGATAGGGGGCGAGATGAGGAGGTGGTGTGTGAGTGGGAGACACTGAATGTCCTGTCTGTTAGGTATGAAGAGATCCAAGATAGGGCCAAGTTTGTGATGCCAAGAGATGAGTGTAGTAAGAGGGAATGGTCCACTGTGTCAAAGGCAGATGACTGGTCCAGGAGGAGGAGGACAGAGTAGTGTTGCTTGGATTTGGTGGTTAGTAGGTCGTTGGTGACTTTGGTCAGGGCTGTTTCTGTCAAGTGATGCGGTCGGGATCCAGATGGCAAGCGGTCAAAGAGGGACCAGGAGGAGAGATGGGAGGACAGTTCAAGGTGGACATGTTTCAGTAGTTTTGAGGCATAGGGGAGAAGTGATATGGGGCGGTAGCTTGTCAAAGAGGATGGGTCAGGAAGGGCTTTTTGAGGAAGGGGTGTGATCGAGGCATGTTTGAAGCATGAGGGGAAGACACCAGTTAGTTACAGGTTGAAGAGGTGGGTTGGGATGAAGATAGTGGTAAGGTTGGGGATGAGGTGGGACGGGATAGGGTCAAGATTGCAGGTGGTGAGGTGTGATTTGGAGAGTAAAGAGGAAAGTTGATCTTCTGTAATGGTCCAGAACCTGGTTTTGGAGGAGGAGGATTAAGTAGGTGTGAGGAGAGGCTGGGGGGACTTGAGGCAAAAGCTTTGTCTGATGGTGTCATTCTTCTGCTTGAAGAATGAAGCAAAGTCTTTGGCTGAGATGGGAGGAGGTGCTGGGGGGCGGGGGAGAGAATTGAAAGTGTTAAATAGCTGTTTAGGGTTGTGGGACAGGGAGCATATGAGAGATGAGAAGTATGTTTGTTTTTCTGTAGTGAGAGACTGTTTGAATGTGATGAAGTGCTCATTGGAGTGGGACCTTTTCCATCTACGCTCAGCAACCCTGGAGGCCCTTTGCAGTTCTTTGGTTAGGCTGGTGTGCCAGGGTTGCCCATTGATTATGCGAGCTTTGGTTTGTGTGAGGGGGGCGACCGAATTGAGAGCTGCAGCTGTTGTTGTGTTATAAAAAGCGGCAGCAACATCTGCGACATGTAAGGAACTGATTTATGTAAGAAGAAGAAGGCGGAGGGATTCAGAGAGTGAGTGTAGGTCAAGGTGTTTAAGATTTCTGCGAGGGTGTACAAGTTTGTGGAGTAGGGATTGTTGCCCTGGAGAAGAGAGGGAAGAGAATGAAAGTAGGTTGTGGTCAGAAAGAGGGAGGGGTGAGTTAGAGAGGTTAGACAGGGAACAGAGGCGGGTGAAGATAAGGTCCAGAGTGTGGTCATCTTTGTAAGTGGCTGCGGAAGACCATTGAGCAAGGCCGAAGGAGGAAGTGAGGGAAAGAAGCTTAGAGGCAGATGACTGGGAAGTGTCAATGGGGATGTTGAAGTTGCCTATAATGATAGTGGGTATGTCAGTGGAAAGGAAGTGAAGCAGCCAGGTGGTGAAGTGGTCAAAGAAATTGGTGGCTAGCCCGGGGGGGGGCAGTAAATGACGGCCAGTTGGAGGGGGAGTAGATGCGCACACAGTGCACCTCAAATGAGGGGAGAGTAACGGAGTATGTGTGTGTATGTATATGTGTGTGTGTATATATATATATATATATATATATATATATATATCTTTTTTTTCTTTTATCCTTTTCTTTAGTGCACTTTTCAAGAACTCATGGAGATGGCAAACAAGCTCAGCGAGCGAACGAGCTTTACAGTATAAGTCAGGAGAAAGTATCCATGGATTCACTGTGAAGGAGGTATGACGTAGTCATGCTGTAAAAATGTTTCACAGAAAGATAAAGACCACCTGAGCTGCACTGAGACCCCCTGATGGGCAGCAGCTAATGTAACCTGCTTAAAATATGTAATCAGAAAGTTCTGGTATTCTACATGGTGGAAATCTGCAGAACGCTCCTGTATATTTAATACAATATGTATTTTTTATATTATTGCAGGTCACTCCTGTTCCTGACATGTTTTTAACTGCAGTAAGGCTGAACCATGAGGGCACCGGGGCCAGATATTTGCACGTTGCAAGAGAAGACACCAATAACTTATTCAGGTAAACAGCAGAGCATTATCACACTGCCGTTACTTTTTGTGCAGAAAGCTCTTTAATGTCCATATTATGTTAAGTTTGATGTGTGCCCTAATGCAGAAGATCAGCGCTTATGCCTGCTGAGCAATGCACTGCAGAGCGGCTCAATGGGGGTCTCAGGACCAGGACCCCACTGATCTTCTGCACTTGTTAGGTAGGAGATATCATTAAAAAAAAAATCACATGATAGCTATTCTTTAAAAAGAATTATCACATACGCACTTCTCGGATATGACATGCGGTGCGACTTCAAGAGCTCCCCTCACTCAATCTTGCACTCAGCCTTTGTTATAAACTTCAAATTGAGCATAAATCACACCGCAACACGCTGCCACCACTCGCCCCCGAAATATAAACCACTGTCTTTCAGTCAAAAAGCCACATACTCTCTGAGAGGCTATGGGTTCTTTAGAACTGGGGTGGCCCCCCTATATTATATACAACGTGTGAGCCCCCTCACAGTGCCCTGCCTATGTACAGCCTGAGACCCCCACGTAGCCAGTGTTATTTGTCTGATGTTATAGTTTTCCTTACAAGACGCAATACTTTCTTTAGATTAAGATTCCAAAATGAGTTTTTGACTCTGTATTTTTGCTGAGCAAAAAAAAACAAAACACAAAAAAACCACAGCGTCTTACGGTTCCAATGAAGCCTGAGACTTATAGAAATCTCCTGCCCTCTGTGCTTTTTTTAATTTTTTTTATTCAGTGTAAACTGACCCGCGGTACATGTTTGAAATCCACAACATGTCATTTTCTCTTGCGGGTACGCTGAGTTTTGAGTGTGTTTTCCCCATTTTTAGTCATGCACATTGCATCACTAACACACTGTGAACAGTTTAGTTGCTAAAAATGACGTGACCGGTTCCCTTTAAGGTTTCAACTAATTAATCTGCTGGTGCAAAAAGAATAAACTTTTAGTAAATTTGTTTTGCTGTTTCAGATGTTTTCTCGCTGTTGGTGCAGATGACTGTTTTTTACACTTTTGAGAAAATCGGTCCAATTATTCTAATTACACTATGATCAGACTCTGATTTTTTTTTTTTCTCTCTCGGAGGAGAGAAAAAAAAGTTTCTCCACTCTCTTTGTAATGTCGGACCGTGCTTGTATGATGGTCTGATTTTATTTATTTTTTTCCGTCTTACCACAGACCCATAGACATGACTGGGCGAGAGTAATATGATTTTCGGAGGCAAATCGTGCATGCAGAGGTTTTTTTTTTTTTTTTTTCCTTCTTCTTTGGACCGATCCAGTCCGAGGAAAAAAATCGGACATGTGCACAGACCCTTAGAATAACATGGGGTAGAGTACTATCCTGTCAAAATGAGGGAAAGCACTGGTTGGAGTTGCAGCTTTCTGCAAGAGCCCTCATCTTGCCTCATGCCTCCATTATAGTAAATGTGTAGTGTAATGCTACCACTTGTGTCAGGAGGGGGCTGTCACAGACTGATAGGATGGTGTTCACACAAGGCCTTCAGCTGGGCAGAGATAACAGATGTTATGTTAACCTTTTGAGCACCAGTGTTCACGACTGACCCTTTTATTCTCTTACACGGGTGCATAAGTTACCGAGCACCGACTAATGATGTAGCAAGTGGTTCAGCACTTGTTTCCTGGCATTTATATACTACAATAAATTGAGTCTTTTTTTTTTTCCTCCCCATCATACAAGTTTCTGTTATGAATGACAGCTGAGTGTTGGCACGAGGGGATGCGCTGATCATTTTTATGTCACACAAGTGAATTCCCCATGATCTGATTCTGGGAGATTTTGCGGAATGATTGTGAAGGAGCATTCGTGCAAACTATGATTTGGGAGCCATAGAGCAATTATTTAGGAAGTTTTCCTTCCACCTCCTGTTTCGTAGTGTACAGTTCCGGACGACTCCTATGGACAGCACCGGCGTCCCACATATCCTGGAACATACAGTTTTGTGTGGCGTGTGGCTCCCTGAAGTTTCCCTGTAGAGACCCTTTCTTCAAGATGTTAAATCGATCCTTGTCAACATTTATGAATGCGTTCACAGGTAAGATCATTTCACCTTCTCACTCCTTCAGTGTTACATATGACTAAATGATGAAACCCGTGCCGGCGCCTTGTTTAGTATGTGAAATGTTCTTATATTTAAAGTAGTGTGTTTTAAAGAAAAAAAAAAAAAATGCAGTCAATTATATTGTAAAAATCTCTTCTGCTTCTCCTTCCCATTTTGCACTGTGTAGTAGCTCCATTGCAGGCATACTCGCATGTATTCATGTATTGCTTTTGGAGCACAATATGTGAAATCTCTGCTTCTAATTCAAAGATGCATTTACTCTGTCGCCTCATTGGGGGTCACAGGACCTTGGGTGTTATGCTGCTGTCTACTAGGAGGCAACACTATGCTTATCTGAAAAAGATTAAGCGTGGCTCCTCCTCTGCAGTATACACCCCTGGACGGCATCAGCCATCTTCAGTTTTTGCTTAGTGTCGCGAGGAGGCACACCTCAGACCTTCACTCGTCCCTCGCTTCAGCATGGGATTACAGATGAAGAAAAGAGGGTCTCTATATAGACCCCCGGCATGGCTCCTTCCTCTGCCCCCTACTAGGGGTGCACAGTTAAAGTTGAGATGACGTAGCCACCATGCTGCTCCTTCTCCGTCCCCTTGGGTCAGGCTCGAAGTTGAGAACCCCACTCCTTCCCCAATTCCCTCGGTCTTGGTCCGAAGTTGAGGCGAGGACAAAGCCCCCTGACAGGTGACAGCGGCACCCTCCCTAATCCCCCCTGGGGGTATTAGGTTGAGAAACCATCAGGTAGGGCCTGGACGGCAGCATCTGCAGCTCTCACCAGCCAGCACACTGCAGCCGAGAACCAGCAGCAATACAGGAACCCCAGCTTGACTGCGGGACCCTGTAGGAGCCGGGGGGAGTGCAGGCAGCCATGGCACACACAGGCACAGGCCTTCACAGGCCCTGCACCTGCGGCAGCTTTTCATGTTAAGCGCCTAAGGGGGACTCTTTTCAGAGACCCCCTTCCACTTATGTCCCCACCGCCATTCTGCCTTTCAATCCGGGGGGGTCCGGTTCTGATCCGACCCCCCCGGACTACCGCGCTGGCCTGGATCCCTTTTGGGCATAGAAAACAAATTTACACCGCGGCCTTGCCTAAGCCGCCGTCCATTTTCTGCCCCCCGGATGACGATTTTGACTCACTGCGGTGTCAGACAGGGGGCGGATCTAGGCTGCAGGGCGCGCATCTCCATAGCAACTGCCGCCCTTGCAGCGTTCCGCCCCCCTTCTCCTTCATCTCTGCAAGCAGGAGAAAAGCCACGGCGGCCATATCCAGCTGCAGGACGCATACAGGCCAGCCAAGTCTCCTGGGAGGCACAGGACCAGGCTCTTCAGTCTGAGTTACCTCAGCTGTGAATTTTTATCACTCTGTATCCTCCTCTGCACAGTTAGCCCCCTGCATAGCCACTCCAGGTGCACCATGCCGGGCTCAAAGTCTAAGAAAACCAGGCAGGACTGCTTTTACGCTTTCTGTACAGCCTGCAGTAATGCTCTTCCCAGCGGCTGCACATATCCGCATTGCAAGGATTGTGCTCCGACTACTGTGCTGGAGTCCCAAGTAGCCCCTACCAACCCTTCAGTGTCTGATGCTACGCCGGAATGGGTCACTCAAATGTCACAATCTATGACACAGTCCATAGATAACATGACCTTCAAATTGCTTCAGGCTCTGCAAAGCCATACCTCGACTATGAATGCTACCCAACAAAGGGAAAGCCGGACTCAGTCACATACTGACCCAGGCACATCCATGTCAGGGTCAGGACGCAAGCGCACCCACAGGTCACGCTCATCTGCGTCATCCCATAGCACACAGTCATCCCTGTCTAGGGAGAGATACCGTAGTCACAGGTCATCTACACAGTCCCCTACCAGGGACAGACATGATATTTCTCCGCACCAATCCCCGTCCAGAGAAATACCCCATTCTGGGTCACCTAGGAGACACCTTAGTGATACACAGGAGTCAGAAGGCGTCTGCGATTCTGACTCAGACAAGGAAACTGATGGATCCCTAACTCCAATCCCACCTAGCAATGCAGCGCTAGTTGAGGACATAATCTCGTCCATACATCGGGTGCTGGACATCTCTGATCCGATCCCGGACGCACCACAAAATAAGATTTCATTTGAAGGAGCTCTGAAACCACCTGAGGTTTTCTTGGATCATCCAGAATTTTAAATCTATCCTCACAAAACAATTCTCACAGCCTCACAAGAAGCTTAACAACCGCAAGTTTCTGGAGGCCCGTTACCCCTTTCCAAAGGAAACCACCAAAGAATGGGCAGACCCACCAGCAGTGGACCCCCCAGTCTCCAAACTGGCAGCACAGACACTTCTTTCACTGCCAGATAGCTCAACCCTTAGGGATGCAGCAGACAGGCAGGTAGAAAGTATGGCTCGCTCAATTTGCGAAACCACAGGGGCCTCCCTAGCCCCCGCGTTTGCTTCAGTCTGGGCAGCCAAGGCCATACTGGCTTGGGCAAAAAATCTACAAACCGGCCTCCAAGCTCCTGCCCCTGAACTGTCGGACCAAGCAGTTCAGATAGCAGCTGTGGCAGATTACATGCTTCATGCAGTTCTGGATTCTGCAAGGGGTGCAGCGGCCGTAATTTCACACGCCATCACAATTCTGCGTATCCTTTGGCTGCGTGAATGGAAAGCGGACGCAGCCTCAAAGAAGTCGCTCACGCACCTTCCATACCTCAGCTGTCGACTCTTCGGTGAAAGCTTGGACACGATGATATCAAATGCCACAGGGGGTAAGAGTACCTCTCTTCCCCAGCTGAAACCCAGGCGCAATTATAACAAGCGTAACCAAGCTCGCTTCCGTTCCTTTCGGAACTCTTCCGGCTGGTCCATTTCACGGCCACCACAAAATAACAGCCGCTTCACACGCAGGGAAGACTCGAGGCCGACACAAAAGTCGGACAAATCCTGGCAGTCAAAGGCAGGCCACTCAAAATCAAAGAGGAAAAGCTAAGAATTTCTCCTCATCATGACTCACGGACTCAGGAAGACACTCCACCTGTAGGAGGCCGACTTTTACTCTTTCATCAAGTCTGGCTACCTATTACAGAAGACAAGTGGGTCAAGGAACTAGTATCTTCAGGATACAAAATAGAGTTCACTTCCAACCCACCAAACAGACTCCTTATATCTGTTCCCCCAAAATCGCCAGTAAAAGCTCGCACCTTCCACCAAGCGGTCTCATCGCTTCTTCAAGCACGAGTCATAATACCCGTTCCCCCAGCCGAGCGCTTCCAGGGGTGGGGTTCTACTCCAATCTTTTCGTAGTCCCCAAGAAAGGAGGAGGGGTATGCCCCATACTAGACCTAAAACAACTCAACAAATATGTACAAGTACGTCACTTCCGTATGGAGTCCCTCCGGTCAATCATTGCATCTATGGAAAAAGGAGAATATCTCGCCTCCATAGACATACAAGATGCATACCTGCATATACCGATTGCGCCTGCCCATCAGAGATTTCTCAGGTTCGCAATCGACCAGGACCACTACCAGTTAGTGGCTCTCCCGTTCGAGTGTTTACCAAAGTCATGGCAGCCACCATGCACGTTCTACACTCCAGAGGCATAGTAGTCTTTCCATACCTGGACGATCTTCTCGTCAAGGCTTCTACCTTCAAGGACTGCGAGCTCAGTGTCTCAATCACAATCGACACCCTGAGTCACCTGGGTTGGTTAGTCAACCTACAAAAGTCATCACCAACCCCAAACCAGTCTCTGACATTCCTGGGAATGCTATTCAATACCTCCAAGGGCCTAGTGCTTCTCCCCAAAGACAAGGCACTGCCTCTCCGTCTAGGAGTTCGCACCCTTCTCGGCAAACCACCTCGATCTCTCCGGTTTGCAATGAGAGTCCTTGGCAGGATGGTGGTGGCAATAGAAGCGGTTCCATTTGCCCAGCTTCACCTCAGACCTCTCCAACTAGACATTCTCAAGTCATGGGACAGGAACCCTTCTTCTCTCGACAGGAAGTTCCAGATGACGTCGTCAACCAGGAAGTCCCGTCACTGGTGGCTCATCCGGACCTCTCTAACAAAAGGGAAATCTTTTCTCCCAGGTCAATGGAAGGTCCTGACCACCGACGCAAGCCTGACGGGTTGGGGTGCAGTACACCTACACCACAGAGCACAGGACAAGTGGTCCCCAGCGGAAACAACCTTGCCCATCAACATCCTGGAGATTCGTGCCATCCTCCTGGCGTTGAGAGCCTTCCATCACTTACTGGCAGCCTCTCACATCAGAGTACAATCGGACAATGCCACGGCCGTGGCATATGTCAATCACCAAGGGGGAACCCGCAGTGCCAGAGCGATGCGAGAGGTGACACGCATCCTCCACTGGGCGGAGAAAACGAGCTCCATTATCTCTGCGGTCCACATTCCGGGTGTAGACAACTGGAAAGCAGACTTCCTCAGCCGACAAGGAATAGACTCGGGAGAGTGGGCTCTCCATCCCGAAATCTTCCAACAGATCTGCCATCGTTGGGGCACTCCGGACGTGGACCTAATGGCGTCTCACCTCAATGCCAAAGTCTCCAACTTCATGGCCAGAACACGCGACCCGAGAGTGCTAGCGGCGGACGCCCTGGTTCAGGACTGGACCCAGTTCCAGCTCCTGTACATTTTTCCACCTCTCCCCCTGATTTCCAGAGTGGTGAGAAAGATCAAACAGGAGGGAGTTCCAACCATCCTAATCGCACCGGACTGGCCCAGGCATACATGGTACGCCGACATCGTGCGACTCACAGCAGACGTTCCCTGGCGTCTTCCCGACCGCCCGGATCTTCTGTCACAAGGCCCGTTCTACCACCAGAACTTAGAGGCCCTCAATTTGACGGCGTGGCCATTGAGACCTGGGTTCTAACCCAGGCAGGTTTTTCGCCAGACGTCATTAAAACCATGATCAGAGCACGAAAACCAACCTCTGCCAAGATCTACTACCGTACCTGGAAAACTTTCTTTACCTGGTGCGAATCTCGTAACCAGACCCCACTCCCTTATTCCCTACCCAGGGTGCTCGGTTTTCTCCAATCGGGTCTGGAAGCCAGACTATCCCTGGCCTCTCTTAAGAGCCAGGTGTCAGCTCTTTCAGTGCTTTTTCAAAAATGCATTGCTCATAAACCGCAAGTAAGAACATTTCTCCTGGGGGTTTCCCGATTGGTTCCCCCCTACAGAAGACCTCTAGAAGCGTGGGACCTCAACCTGGTGCTGACAGCATTGCAGGAAACACCCTTTGAACCGCTTAGGGAAGTCCCACTCCGTCTTCTATCCCAGAAAGTGATTTTCCTCGTGGCAATCACCTCGCTACGCAGGGTGTCTGAACTCACGGCACTCTCCTGCAGACAGCCCTTCCTGATTTTTTTTTCCAGGACAAGGTAGTCCTTCGTACGGTTCCATCCTTCCTTCCGAAGGTTGTGTCCAGCTTTCATCTCAACGAAGAAATTTCACTACCATCCCTCTGTCCGGTTCCGGTTCATAAAGTGGAAAAGGCTTTGCATACGCTTGACCTTGTCAGGGCACTGCGTATCTATGTGTCTAGGACTGCGCCCTTCCGGAAGTCTGATTCTCTTTTCCTTCTTTTGGAAGGTGGCCGCAAGGGTCTACCAGCTTCTAAAGCTACCCTTGCCAGGTGGATCAAATCCACCATACAAGAGGCCTACCGCCTCAAAAATACACCTATTCCTGCAGGTATTACGGCACATTCTACACGTGCGGTAGGGGCCTCCTGGGCCATTCGGCACCAGGCCTCGGCACAACAAGTGTGTAAGGCAGCCACCTGGACTAGCCTACACACGTTTACAAAACACTACAACGTTCATACCCAGTCCTTAGCAGATGCGAGCCTGGGCAGATGTGTTCTGCAGGCGGCGGTGCCCCAATTGTAGGGACCCGTCTACACAATATTTGTCCATTGCTTCCCACCCAGGGACTGCTTTGGGATGTCCCAAGGTCCTGTGTCCCCCAATGAGGCGACAGAGTAAAGGAGATTTTTGTGTACTCACCGTAAAATCTCTTTCTCTTAGCCTCTAATTGGGGGACACAGCACCCACCCTTTGCCCATTCCGGGCCGTTAAGTTGAGTTCTCATATTGGTTTTCCTTTGAGTTCTTACATAGTTGCCTTCTTATAGGCATGGTTATGTTATCTATGTTACGTTCCTCATACTGCTTTTGCACAAAACTGAAGATGGCTGATGCCGTCCAGGGGTGTATACTGCAGAGGAGGAGCCACGCTTAATCTTTTTCAGATAAGCATAGTGTCGCCTCCTAGTGGACAGCAGCATAACACCCAAGGTCCTGTGTCCCCCAATTAGAGGCTAAGAGAAAGAGATTTCACGGTGAGTACACAAAAATCTCCTTTTCTCTAATAACCCCCCACGACAGCACACAGGAGGATGTAACCCCACCCTAATAGGGACAGGAAATATGAACAGGTTTAAATAGCCCCTCCCACATCCTCCCTCCAGTGTTATTTCCTGTCCCTATCAGGGATGAAGAGGTCATCCCCGGTGTGCTGGGCCGGCGACAGGCACTTGGGGAAAGCTAAAGCTATTAGCCGGGCAGCGGAGGACCGAGCGGTTTTACATCTCCTCCTCAGGGCGCTGCTCCCATCTCCTCCGGATTCGAGACCCTCTCCTGCAGTCCGCGCTCTCTGGCAAGGTCTGCAGGATCTTCTGACCGGAGGCCTCTTTGAGCTTTCCGGTCCATCTCCTCCTCCTCTCCCCCGCTGGATGCGTGGGCGATGACGGCTCCAGGATGTGGAGCGCACGCCGTGACGCTGGGCGGTGGATGATGTCACTTCCGGCAGTTTTGCGTTTCACTGTGGACTGCATCAGAAGCCATGGGGGAAAAGAGCGGTAATGCCGCCGGTGATCACAAATCTTCACCTGGACACCGGGGGAGGAGCCCTCTAAACAAAGGGAGATTCTGGTCCAGTCGCCCATAAAGGAGCCCTGGACAGGAAGACATCTAAAGGTAGGACAAAACTATGTCTGTTGAAGCTTCTCGCTCTGCATCTGTAGAGCCCAGCGCCGTTCCGGTCCCAGTAAGTATGGCACTGGTAGTCCATCTCCCAGATGCCGGTAATAGTGATTTATAGCTCCCCTTCCCTTCTCCCCTCTCTTGTAGGGGGACAAGGAACCTGCATCTGGAAACCAAGTTAAACCGTCACACAGATGTCCCATCTGTACAAAAAAACTATTCTCCCATAGAAAGCCCCTATGCAAGGACTGTACGGAGAAGATTATCAGGCAGGAACAACCTTCCTTAATGGAAGAGATAAAGGGGATTGTACCTCAAGAGATCAAATCCTCCTTAAGGCCCCGTCACACTAAGCGATATCGCTAGCGAGATCGCTGCTGTGTCACGGTTTTGGTGACTCACCAGCGACCTCACCAGCGATGTCGCTATGTGTGACACTTTGCAACGATCAGGCCCCTGCTGTGAGGTCGTTGATCGTTGCAAAGTGTCCTGGACCATTTTTTGGTCGTTGGCCTCCCGCTGGCCAGCACACATCGCTGTGTGTGACCAGCGGGACCAACGATCTGGCTGGTAACCATGGTAAATATTGGGTTACTAGGGGCACGCGCGCACTTAGTAACCCGCTGTTTACCATAGATACCACTCTGCTACTGTGAGCGGAGGCTCCAGCGCACGGTAGCAGAGTGGTATCCATGGTAAACAGCGGGTTACTAGGGGCACACGCGCACTTAGTAACCCGATATTTACCATAGTTACCAGCCTGCTCCTGCTTAAGCAGCAGGCTGGGAACGGGAGCAGGACATCGTGGAACGATTCTTTCCACGATATCGCTGCTCCCCTCATCGCTGGTGAGCCTGCCTGTTTGACAGCTCACCAGCGATGTATTAGCGATGCAGCAACGATCCCTGACAGGTCGTATCGTTGTCGGGATCGCTGCTGCATCGCTTAGTGTGACGGGGCCTTTAGCCTCGGTCACTCTCCCTACGCCCTCACCTAGTCAGGGTTCTACATCTACTCCCTCAGCAGCCAAAAAGAGAAAGATTAGCCCGCCAGAGGGAGGGGAGGAAGACTCTCAAGAGGAGATATATACAGTACAGACCAAAAGTTTGGACACCCCTTCTCATTTGAAGATTTTTCTGTATTTTCATGACTATGAAAATTGTACATTCACACTGAAGACATCAAAACTAAGAATTAACACATGTGGAATTATATAGTTAGCAAAAAAGTGTGAAACAACTGAAAATATGTCTTATATTCTAGGTTCTTCAAAGTAGCCACCTTTTGCTTTGATGACTGCTTTGCACACTCTTGGCATTCTCTTGATGAGCTTCAAGTGGTAGTCACCGGAAATGGTTTTCACTTCACAGGTGTGCCCTGTCAGGTTTAATAAGTGGGATTTCTTGCCTTATAAATGGGGTTGGGACCATCAGTTGTGTTGTGCAGAATTCAGGTGGATACACAGCTGATAGTCCTACTAAACAGACTGTTAAAATTTGTATTATGGCAAGAAAAAAGCTAAGTAAAGAAAAACGAGTGGCCATCATTACTTTAAGAAATGAAGGTCAGTCAGTGCGAAAAATTGGGCAAACTTTCAATGTGTCCCCAAGTGCAGTTGCAAAAACCATCAAGCGCTACAAAGAAACTGGCTCACATGAGGACCGCCCCAGGAAAGGAAGAGCAAGAGTTACTTCTGCTTCTGAGGATAAGTTAATACGAGTCACCAGCTTCAGAAATCGCAGGTTAACAGCAGCTCAGATTAGAGACCAGGTCAATGCCACACAGAGTTCTAGCAGCTGACACATCTCTTCAACAACTGTTAAGAGGAGACTTTGTGCAGCAGGCCTTTATGGTAAAATAGCTGCTAGGAAACCACTGCTAAGGACAGGCAAGAAGCAGAAGAGACTTGTTTGGGCTAAAGAACACAAGGAATGGACATTAGACCAGTGGAAATCTGTGCTTTGGTCTGAGGAGTCCAAATTTGAGATCTTTGGTTCCAACCACCGTGTCTTTGTGCGACGCAGAAAAGGTGAACGGATGGACTCTTTATGCCTGGTTCCCACCGTGAAGCATGGAGGAGGAGGTGTGATGGTGTGGGGGTGCGTTGCTGGTGACACTGTTTGGGATTTATTCAAAATTGAAGGCATACTGAACCAGCATGGCTGCCACAGCATCTTGCAGCGGCATGCTATTCCATCCGGTTTGCTTTTAGTTGGACCATCATTTATTTTTCAACAGGACATTGACCCCAAACACACCTCCAGGCTGTGTAAGGGCTATTTGACCAAGAAGGAGAGTGATGGGGTGCTACGCCAAATGACCTGGCCTCCACAGTCACCAGACCTGAACCCAATCGAGATGGTTTGGGGTGAGCTGGACCGCAGAGTGAAGGCAAAAGGGCCAACACGTGCTAAGCATCTCTGGGAACTCCTTCAAGATTGTTGGAATACCATTTCCGGTGATTACCTCTTGAAGCTCATCAAGAGAATGCCAAGAGTGTGCAAAGCAGTCATCAAAGCAAAAGGTGGCTACTTTGAAGAACCTAGAATATAAGACATATTTTCAGTTGTTTCACACTTTTTTGTTAAATATATAATCCCACATGTGTTAATTCATAGTTTTGATGCCTTCAGTGTGAATGTACAATTTTCAAAGTCATGAAAATACAGAAAAATCTTCAAATGAGAAGGTGTGTCCAAACTTTTGGTCTGTACTGTATCTCGGAAGATCATCCAGAGGAAGGTGAACGGAGTCTAACTCCTGATAACTCCCAGCGAGAGAGAGATTACTTTCCATCAGATAGCTTGGAGGAGCTCCTCATGGCAGTAAGGAGAACTATGGAGGTCGAGGAAGAAAAAGTTCCCCAAACAGTACAGGGGGCTACGTTCCAGAAAAAAATTGGTGTTCCCTATACACCAGAGTATAAGGGACTTGGTCTTAGAGGAGTGGGAATCTCCAGAAAAGAGATTAAATACCCCTACTGAGTTAAAGGATAGATTTCCTGTAGACAATGAGACGACAGAATGCTGGTCTGAAGTCCCAAGAGTGGATATCCAAATTGCACGAGTGGTAAAGAAAACCACACTGCCCTTTGAAGATTCCTCTCAATTAAAAGACCCCTTGGAACGCAAAATGGAGGGACTACTCAGAAAATCCTGGAAGACCTCGGAAGCACTATTAAACACCAACGCAGTCTCTACGGGCGTAGCTTGATCAATGGCTTGTTGGCTAGATCAACTGGAGGAACACCTAGTCTCGGGCACCCCCAGAGAAGACATCTTGGCATCCCTACCTCTTCTACAGAAAGCTACGGGTTTTTAGCAAACGCTTCTGCAGAATCAGAGTGGCGGCAAGAGCATTTGGGCTATCAAACTCTGTAAGAAGGGCCCTATGGTTGAAATCCTGGAACGGCGACGTGGCATCAAAAATGAAATTGGGTTCCATCCCCTTTAAAGGGAAGTACATGTTCGGGCCAGCCCTAGATGATCTCCTAGAGAAGGACTCAGACAAGAGTGCCCTCTCGGAACCAAGGAATGTGCGGAAAAGGCCTTTTCGTCCCTCCAAGGAGCAGACCCCTCAATATAGGGGTAAAGGGAAAACAGGACGATGGAGCTACCCAAGAGGTAGAGGAGGCAAAAATCTTTTTCTTTTCTCTCCCAAAATCAACGTCTGAACAGACCATGACGTCAGGGTAGTCGGGGGCCGCATCTCGAATTTTCTCCCTCAGTGGAAAGAAATCTGCTCAGACCCATGGGTCCTGAAGGTTGTAGAGTTCGGAGTAAAAATAAATTTCTCCTCCTATCCAGAGAGGATAAAATTAACACCGCTCTCTTCTCAGTCGTCAGGCCACCCTGATATCCGTTCTTACAGACCTATTGTCCTCAGGGGTGATATCCCTGGTTCCTACAAGAGAGAGGCACAGGACATTATTCCAGACTCTTCCTAATAAAAAAAACAAATGGCTCACACAGAGTTATAATCAATCTAAGGCCACTGAATCAGTATATCCACTACCAACGATTCAAGATGGAATCCATCAGGTCGACCTGATAGGACAGGACCATGTTATGGCCACAATCTACCTCCAGGATGCATATTACCACATCCCCATACATCCACTTCACAGGAGGTTCCTAAGATTCGCAGTGGCTCAAGGGGAACAAATAGTCCACTATCAATTCAATGTTCTCCCATTTGGAATTTCACCAGCCCCGCGAATATTTACAAAAGTCATGGCTTATATCTGGGGTCAGAACATTTCAATAGTACCATACCTCGATGACTTGTTATTAATCGGGCCCTCAGTACCAGTACTCCAAGAACATCTACAGTTGACCACTCGGATCCTATCATTTCTAGGCTGGCTAGTGAACCACAAAAAATCTGATATGGTTCCCTCCATGACAAAAACATTTCTAGTAATACTATTGGATTCCCACAGCCAGATGTCATTCCTGCCCAAACAAAAACAGGTCATGATAAAAGCAAAGATCAATGTCCTAAGGAGCAGATGATCAGTATCATTGAGAGATTCCATGTCGGTCCTCGGGTCTATGACATCCTGTATTCAAATGGTGGCCTGGGCTCAGGCACATACCCGAACATTACAGACCCACATCCTTACGAATTGGGATGGATCCCCACGGTCTCTGAACAGGAGAATCCCTATACCACCATGGGTAAGGACCTCTCTATTCTGGTGGCTGAGCGTAAAGAATCTCAACAGGGGAGTACCATGGGTCCAGAATCCGCTAGTAACCATAAAAGTGGATGCCAGGGAGAAGGGATGGGGAGCCAAGGTCTCCCAAGAGCTATTCCAGGGTGTATGGACCAGAGAGGTGTGCCAACGCTCATCAAATTTCAGAGAATTAAAAGCCGTAGAGGAAGTCCTCAGAGCAGCAGAGACTGTCCAGAAATCTCACATTCAGATATTTTGAGACAATATCACCACCTTCGTCATCAAGGGGGCACAAGATATGAAAGCTTTAAAGCAATCTCAGCAAGAATATTTTCCTGGGCCGAAGAACATCTTCTATCCCTGTCGGCTGTTCATATCAAAGGTTCAGTCAATGTCCAGGCCGATTTCTTAAGCAGAACAAAGCTTCATCCAGGAGAGTGGAGTCTAAACCCAGATGTCTTCCAGGTGTTAGTCGAGAGATGGGGTTATCCAGAGGTAGATCTCTTCGCCGGACACCAGGACGCGAAGGTACCTCAATATTTCTCCCTGGATCCGAACGGCCCTTGCTTGGGAGTGGACACATTCGCTTACAAATGGGAATTCAAACTAGCGTATGCCTTTCTCCCACTGCCTATCCTTTCAAAAACCTTACAGAAGATAAGGACCGAAGGGACCAGAGTAATCCTAGTGGCCCCTTTCTGGCCAAAAAGAAGTTGGTTCGGAACGTTAACCAGTCTGAGTGTGGAGAGCCCTGTAATCCTTCCTCCCATCAAAGATCTCCTGCTCCAGGGACCAATTCACCATCCGGATCCTGAGAGACTACAATTAACTGCCTGGCTTCTGAATTCCTGATATTAAAAAGAGGCCTGTCAGAGAAAGTCATCAAAACTCTCCAGAAGAGCAGGAAACCTGTAACGAACACCATTTACCATAAGATGTGGAAAACCTTCTTGGGCTGTGTGCCCGCGATGCGTTTTTTAAGCGTTTCTGCAGCGGCAGAAAAGACCTGCCATGTTCCCCAATGATCTGCATGTGATGTGCACATGCTGTGGAAATTTCCGCTGCGGGTTATTGCGGAATAAAATGCAGCACTACCAATTATTTTGCGGAAGCGATGTGTTTTCGCCGCCATTGACTTTCATTGGAACGCTTGGATTCCACATCACTGCATCTGTACATGCGGATTCTATGCGTTTCAATGTGCGGATGATACCCTGGTGTGGAGAACAGGAGACTCTCCTCCGGACCCGGGTACCTTAGAACCTGTAAATAAAAGAATAAAATAAATATTATATTTACCTTCTGATGGCCCGCGGTCTCCTTGTCTTAGCTTGCCGGCAACTCGCAGTGGACTGAAGGACCTGCGCTTACATCATAGTCATGTGACTTCAGGCTCTTCAGTGTACCGCGAGCTGCCGGAAAGCCAGGACGGAGCGAAGCAAGACTGCGGGGGCCACCAGAAGGTAAGTATAGATTTATTTTTATTTTTTTACCATTCTTTAAGGTCACAGAATATAAATCCATGCCGTTTGCATGGATTTATATAGTGTGACCAAGTTGACAAGCACTTTCCAAGTGATGTTAAAATCGCTTGGAAAGCGCTTGACAACCCGCATGCAGAAATGCATGTGGAGAACGCTTCACATCCGCATGTCCCTGGCAGGAAAAAACTCATGTACAATCCCCATGCTTTTTTTCTGCCAGGGAGATGCAGAAACACTCAGGAAAAAATCCTGAGCATTTCTGCATCGTGGGCACATAGCCTTAAGATGGTGTGCACCCACTCGCCCAGACCCTCATAGGGCTGATGTGGCACAGATTCTAGATTTTTTACAAGGAGGTCTGGACAAAGGTCTCAGACCTAGTACTCTTAAGGTCCAGGTAGCGGCGTTAAGTTCATACTTCGATCAAAGACTAGCGGAACATAAGTGGGTGAGAAGATTTATGACAGCAGCCACCCGCATCCACCCTAGAGTCCCCCCTGGGACCTTAACATTGTTCTGAAGGGGTTAACCCTTCCACCCTTTGAGCCCTCGTCAGCCGTAAGACTGGACAGACTGACCTGGAAAACTGCTTTCCTGGTGGCAATAACTACAGCCAGAAGAGTGTGTGAACTGCAGGCCCTTTCGGTCAACAAACCTGAGAATTCAGGAAGATCGTCTAATTTTTCAACTTGACCCTTTATTTCTACCTAAGGTGGTCTAAAATTTCCTCAAATCTCAGGAGATAATCCTTCCATCATTTTGTGACAACCCAAAAGACAAAAAAGAAATGTAATTTCACACTCTGGATGTTTGGAGAATAGTACTCCACTATCTTCAGGAAACCGAAGAAGGAAGGAAAGACAAGAACCTATTTGTCCATACACAAGGTCCAAACAGAGGAAAGAAGGCAGCAAAATCCACAATAGCCAACTGGATTAAGAGGGCGATTACAGAGGCTTACTAGATCCAGGATCTACCTCCTCCAGCAAAGCTCAAGGCCCATTCTACAAGGGCGATATCTGTCTCCAGGACCGGACAGTGCAGGAAGGAGGAAAAGCCAGGATCCCCCCCCTATCCAGGAAGGCATCCTGAGACCATCCTCAAGAGGTGAAAGGAACGGACGATTACCGGACCCTGTCTTTCAGCTGCAGGTACCAGCACCCCGGTCCTCCCCCCTCTCCCTCTCACCTAACATGGCGCTTAACAGCGCTTCCACTGGGCCACTTCCTCCTTCTTACCCCTTATGCGCGGCAAATCTGCCGCGCTTTTCTCCGACGGGGGGGCGTGTCCTGTGGGCGGTACCGCTCCGACGCCCATACGCCCCCTCCTATTTGACCAATCAGGGCCAAGGGGCATAGTGACGCTTCCGTCACGCCCTCGTGCCTTCCGCGGTCCTATCATTGGGTGGCCTCTCAAGCCCACCCCCCCTTCCCATCTGCCTATCGGAGCCTCGCGCGCTCCGTCATCAACGAGCGTCCTCTGCACCGGCGACATCACTCTGCCGCACGCTGCTCCCTATTCCGGCGGCACCTACTGCGACCCACTCCAACCTCCCCTTCGGAGCCTTCAGGGGGACACGGGACCGCTTCTCTACAGGATCGGGTAGGCCCTGTCCTGACACAAGGTCCCCATCCCTTCCTGCTCACAGCGCTCCCCTCTGCAGTATCCCTGGTCAGGTACATATGCCCAAACCCAGGGAGCCCTCAGTCCGTCCCTCTCACATTGTCACATACTACGCCTGTGCTCTTTGCGGTACTAAGTGGCCCGCGGGTCTCACTGCGGCCTTCTGCTCGACCTGCAAACCTCCTGCTATGCTGGCACCCCAAGATCCCCCCCGCCGCTCAGGACGTGGTAACCCCCTCCCCTCCGGAGTGGGCTGTTGCTATGTCACAGTCTGTCTCTGACCTCACCAAGGTTTCTCAATCTCTGGTGCAGGTCTTAGAACGCTTGCCAGAACGTTTGCCTATGTTATCCACGGCCACCAGCGCTCCGAACGTCCCCACAGACGATTCGCAGGCACCCCTGCCCCCTCTTCTCAGGGGCAGACAGACGTCACGTTCTCAGAAACGGATTCACGCAAGCTCATCCTCCAGCTCTCCAGACTCCAAGATGCTCCCAGCATCTCACACCCCCTCCCCGGAGGTCGCCCCGGGATCTGACTCTGCTTCAGATTCAGACTCTGGTTCTGACTCTGACCAGTATTCCAAGGTCCAAGACATGATAGACAGCCTTATAACGGCTGTCAATCAGACTCTGCATGTTACAGAAGACGAGAGCCCGTGCCGGGATCTCTAACTAATCTTCCTTTTCAAGGTTCCAGGCTGTTTGGCTCCAAGCTAGATCAGATCATCTCTGATGTTACTGGGGGTAAGAGCACCTCCCTCCCCCAGCCCAGACCCAAACGCCCCCTTCAGTTCCGGTCCTTTCGTCAGTTCGCTCAACCGAACCCCTCCTCTCAACAGGACCGTACTCCAGCACAGCGGGACAGTCGTAAACCCTCCTTTAGGCCCACGCCTAACTGGCGCCCAAAGAGTCGCTCCTCCAAGTCCTCTGGATCACAATCTCAATCCAACAGATTTTCCTCAACATGACGGGTCACTCCCACCTGGGACTTCTCCCAGGGTGGGAGGCCGTCTCCTTCTGTTCACAGATTCTTGGCTCCCGGCAAGAGGATGCCTGCGTCAAAGAAATTGTGACTTCCGGCTACAAAATCGAGTTTGATTCCAGCCCACAATCGCGTTTTCTCAGGTCCCGCCCCCCACAACCATCTCTGCTTCCCGGTTTCCTCCAAGCCATCACTTCTCTTCTACGCTCAGGAGTCATAGTCCCGTTTCCCTTTTAGGAAAGGTTTTCCGGTTTTTACTCAAATCTCTTCGTCGTCCCAAAAAAGGACAGCTCTCTACGTCCGATTCTGGACCTGAAACAGCTAACCGATATGTACGCATCCGACAGTTCAGGATGGAGTCCCTCAGGTCGGTAATCGCCTCAATGGAGGCCGGGGAATATCCATGTTCAGTGGACATTCAGGATGCATACCTTCACATCCCAATCTGCACGTCACATCAGAAATTCCTACTCTTTTTCCTTCAAGAACGCGCATTACCAGTTCACTGCCCTCCCCTTAGACCTCTCCACAGCCCCGAGGGTTTTCTCGAAGGTGATGGCGACAGTTATGGCCATTCTTCGAACAAGGGGAATTGTAATCATACCCTACCTCGACGACCTGTTAATCAAAGGTGTTCAGGGACTGTCTCCACAGTCTCCAGATCACCTTGAAAACACTCTCCCGGTTAGGCTGGCTGATCAACACGGACAAATCCTCCCTGGTCCCATCCCAACGCCTAACCTTCCTAGGGATGCAGTTCGACACGACCCGTGCCCGGGTCCTCCTTCCAAGGGAAAAGATGAACTCCCTACGACAAGGAATTCACATCCTCTCCGACCCAGGTCCACACTCCCTTCGCCTATGCTTGAGTGTCCTGGGAAAGATGGTAGCAGCCATGGAGGCAGTTCCGTTTGCCCAGTTCCATACCCGGTCCCTTCAACTAGCCCTTCTCTCAGCTTGGGACAAGAATCCGTCATCTCTAGATCGACGCATCAAGTTGCCTCGTCAAGTAAGACGGTCGCTAACCTGGTGGTCCCGCCCTTCTTCCTTCAGACCCGGGAGATCATTCCTTCCGCTTCGCTGGCAGATGGTCACGACCGATGCCAGTCTCATCGGTTGGGGGGCAGTTTTTCTACAACACATGGTCCAAGGCCGGTAGAGTCCCCACGAAGTCTCTCTCCCCATCAACATTCTGGAGATAAGGGCGATTTACCTGGCTTTGCTTCACTGGCAGAAGATCCTGGCAGGGTTCCCAGTCCGTGTACAATCGGACAATGCCACGGCAGTGGCATACATAAACCATCAGGGAGGAATGCGCAGCAAGCCCGTCCTAAAAGAGGTGGCAAGAGTGCTACTTTGGGCCGAGAAGATGGTCCCGGCAATATCGGTAGTCCACATTCCAGGGGTCGGCAGGGCCTCGCCTCAGGAGAATGGTCTCTCCATCCCGAAGTGTTTCACTAAATCTGCTTACCGTGGGGCACGCCGGATGTCGACCTCATGGCGTCCCGGTTAAACCACAAGGTTCCGGCCTTTGTAGCTCGGTCCCGCGATCCGCTAGCAATCGCCCAGGACGCGCTAGTCATATCATGGTCACAGTTCCAACTGACCTATCTCTTCCCACCTCTACCTTTGATCCCTCGAGTCATCAAGAAGGTCAAGACAGAGGGAGTACCAGTTCTCCTAGTGGCCCCAGATTGGCCCAGACGCGTCTGGTACGCAGATCTGATAAATCTGCTTGTCGACCAGACCGTCCGGACCTCCTCTCTCAGGGTCCTATTCTTCATCAGAGTTCTCGTTCTCTGAATTTAATGGTATGGCCGTTGAGGCCGCGGTGTTGAAGACGGCGGGCTTTACTGACCATGTCATTCAGACCCTGATTAACGCCAGAAAACCCGCTACCTCGCGCATATACCACAGAACTTGGAGAGCCTTTTTTCGTCACTGCGAACAAGATCAGCTAACTCCTAAGTCCTTTTCTTTGCCAGTCATTTTGGCTTTTCTTCAGTCTGGCCTAGAGGCGGGACTATCTCTCAGCACTCTCAAGGGCCAAGTTTCGGCCTTGTCCATTCTATTCCAACGTAACTTAGCTAGCTGTCCTCAAGTCAGGACCTTTCTACAAGGGGTGGCCCACCTGACGCCCCCCTATCGCCCTCCAGTGGAACCATGGGACCTTAATATGGTTCTAAGCGTCTTACAGCAGCCTCCGTTTGAACCCATTCAGGACATTCCAGCCTCTCTTCTTTCCTGGAAGGTGGCTTTTCTGGTGGCGGTTACCTCTATTAGAAGGGTCGCAGAACTCGCAGCCCTCTCTTGTCGGTCGCCTTTTCTGGTATTCCATCAAGACAAAGTAGTGCTCAGGCCAGTGCCTTCCTTTTTTGCCAAAGGTGGTTTCCGCTTTTCACATTAATGAGGACATCGTTTTGCCTTCCTTTTGCTCTGCTCCAGTGCATCCACGGGAGAAGTCCCTGAACAAACTGGACCTGGTCAGTGCTCTACGTGTGTACCTTTCCAGAACGGCCGCCCTTCGGTGCTCGGATGCCCTTTTTGCCATACCTGAGGGTCATCGCAAGGGTCTCCCTGCTTCCAAGTCAACCATCGCCCGTTGGATACGTTCGGCCATCTTGGAGGCACATAGCATCTCGGGCAAATCTCCCACTCCCGGAGTTAGGGCTCACTCCACCAGGGCGGTGGGGGCCTCTTGGGCGGTCCACCATCAGGCTTCGGCCTCTCAAATCTGCAAGTCCGCAACGTGGTCTTCTCTTCACACCTTTTCAAGGTTTTACAAGGTCCACACTTATTCTTCGGCTGACGCCAGTCTTGGACGGAAGGTCCTGCAGGCGACAGTTGCCGAGGTCTGACCTAGTCTGTGACTGACTATCTTCTGTTCTCCCACCCAAGGGACTGCTTTGGGACGTCCCATGGTCCTGTGTCCCCCAATGAAGCGATAGAGGGATTTTTGGTACTCACCGTAAAATCTCTTTGGAGCCTTCATTGGGGGACACAGCACCCTCCCTGCATTTGGACATATGTCCTGTTGGGCATCTCATTTATTTTTTCACGGTTGTGCCCCGTTGGGCATTACATAGTTAGTTAATTATTTTGTACTTCTGCTACTGCTCTAGCCACTAACTGGTGAGCTTGGTGCCTGTAGGCGGGTGCATACTGCGGAGGAGGAGCCATTTTCCTTTTTTTGCATAGTGTCAACCTCCTATCGACAGCAGCATACACCCATGGTCCTGTGTCCCCCAATGAAGGCTCCAAGAAAGAGATTACGGTGAGTACCAAAAATCCCTCTTTTAAATTCTAGTTTTTTCGTGTGGAAGAGCATGGACACCCATGGTGAATATAGGGACACCCATGGTGAATATAGTGACACCCATGGTGAACATACAACACAGTGCAGATAGTGTTCTCACCTTTATTAGTGTAGTTGTCTGGGACTTGTGCTGCGACAACTGCATTTTTAAGGGTCCCTATACACATTCGATAGCCGTCTGCCAAACACTACTTTCTTACTTGGCCATAAAAAGGACCACACGGCTCACCTCAAGTGTTCTTCTGTTCTCTATGATAAAGCTGCCACCAGACGTCATGGCAGCGTCTTATCTCAGCATTGAAAAAAAGGATCTGTTGAAACTCAACTGGCCAGATCAGTCTCTTCCTGGATATACACATTAGATCAGGGTTCCCCAACTCCAGTCCTCAAGGCCCACCAACAGGTGATAATTGCATCATCTGCACAGGCAATAATTCCATCACCTGTGTAATACTAAGGAAATACTGAAACATGACCTGTTGGTGGACCTTGAGGACTGGAGTTGGGGATCACTGCATTAGATGATCTGCCATGTAAATACAGAAAATTTAATTCTGTAAAAATCAAATCAAGGCAGCAAATATTGAGACAGAGAATCATTGCCAGAGAAAGTAAAAATAATCCCAAAATTTTCTTTAACTACATAAATAGTAAGAAACTAAAAAATGATAGTGTTGACCCCCTTAAAGATGGTCTGGGTGAAATGGTGGATGAGGAAAAAGCCAATATGCTAAATGATTTTTTTTCAACCGTATTTACACAAGAAAATCGCATGACAGAAAACATGATCAGTGATGACAAAAATTCTCCATTAAATGTCACTTGCTTAACCCAGCAGGAAGCACGGCTGCATCTAAAAATCACTAAAGTTGACAAATCCCTGGGCCCGGATGGGATACACCCGCGAGTACTGCAGGAATTAAGTAACGTCATAGACCATTATTTTTAATCTTTAAAGATTCCATAACAGGGTCTCTACCACACGACTGGCGTATAGAAAATGTGGTGCCAATATTCAAAAAGGGGACAAAAACTGAACTTGGAAATTATAGGCCAGTAAGCTTAACCTCTACTGTGGGTAAAATCCTGAAGGGTTTCCTAAGAGATGCTATACTAGAATATCTGAAGAAGAGTAACCTCATGACCCAATATCAACATGGGTTTACGAGGGACCGTTCCTGTCAAACTAATCTGATCAGTTTTTATGAGGAGGCAAGTTCTGGACTGGACCAAGGAAATGCAGTGGATGTTGTGTATATGGACTTTTCAAAAGCTTTTGATACGGTTCCACACAAAAGGTTGATGCATAAAATGAGAACAATGGGGATAGGGGAAAATATATGCAAGTGGGTTAAGAACTGACTCAGTGATAGGAAACAAAGGGTGGTTATTAATGGAAAACACTCAGACTGGGTCATAGTTAACTGTGGGGTAACTCAGGGGTCAGTATTGGGCCTGCTTCTTTTTAACATATTTATTAATGACCTTGTAGGGGGCATACAGAGTAGTATTTCAAGATTTGCAGAGGACACTAAACTCTGCAGGGTAATCAATACAGAGGAGGACAATTTTATATTACAGGAGGATCTATGTAAACTAGAAGCTTGGGCTGATAAATGGCAAATGATCTTTAATGGGGATAAATGTAAGGTAATGCACTTGGGCAGAGGAAATAAAATGTATAATTATATGCTTAATTGTAAAACACTGGGCAAAACTGTCACTGAAAAAAACCTGGGTGTATTGGTGGACGACAAGCTCACGTTTGGTGGCCAATGTCAGGCAGCTGCTGCAAAGGCAAATAAAATAATGGGATGCATTAAAAGAGGCATAGATGCTAATGAGAACATAATTTTACCTCTACACAAGTCAGTAGTGTGACCACACTTAGAATACTGTGTACAGTTCTGGTCTCCGGTGTATAAGAAAGACATAGCTGAACTACAGCGGGTGCAGAGAAGAGCGACCAAGGTTATTAGAGGACTGGGGGGTCTGCAATACCAAGACAGGTTATTACACTTGGGGTTATTTAGTTTGGAAAAACGAAGGCTTAGGCCATGTGCCCACGTAACATTTTTGTAGCGTTTTTACGGCTGCGAAAACGCTTGTAAAACAGTCTGCCATGCAAAGCAATGTGAATTCGGATGTGCTGTGCACATGATGCGCTAATTTGCGCGCCGAATTCGCATTGCGTTGCAAAACGCAGCATGACCATTTCTACCGCGATTACGCTGCAAATTCACGGCCATTGAGGAACATTGAAAAGCAGCAAACCCGCAGGTATATGTGGATTTGCTGCTTTTCAATTAAATTCAATGGACGCTATTTTGCAGCGTAATCACGGTGCGTGTGGTACCCGGGATGAAGAGGAGACTACAACTCCTCTTCATCTCGGCTACCACACGGTGAAAAAACGAAATAAAAAAGTTTAAAAATTAAACAAAACCTGTTTTTCACCTCTCCGGCGGCCCCCGGTCTACTCCCGGCCACGTCCTCTCTCCTTGGCGTCCCGCGGTGTACTGTCAGGACCTGCGGTGACGTCATTTAGTCACCTGATGGTCACGTGACCACTGACATCGGCGGTCAGGTGATGGTCGCGTGACCATCAGCTGACTAAATGATGTCACCGCAGGTCCCGACAGTACACCGCGGGACACCGAAGAGAGAGGACGCGGTCGCGAGCAGACTGGAGGAGACCGGAGAGGTTAGTATACAGGGTTTTTTTTTTTTTTTTTTTATACTATAGATGCTGCATTTAAAGCATCAGTTGTTTACACATTATAAATCCATGCCTGTTGCATGGATTTATATTGTGTGACCAGCTTGTCAAGCACTTTTCCAAGTGATACTCAAAATCGCTTGGAAAACTGCTTGAAGAAACGCATGTAAAAACGCTGAAAAAACGCTTCTCTCTGGCAGAAAAAAACGCATGTAAATCTGCATGCGTTTTTTTCTGCCAGAGAGAGGCAAAAACCCTCTGCATCAAATCTGCTACGTGGGCACATAGCCTTAGGGGTGATCTTATTACTATGTACAAGTATTTGAGGGGACAGTACAAAGACCTTTCTACTGATCTTTTTACTCTGAGGCCAGAGACGGGGACAAGGGGGCATCTTCTACGTCTGGAGGAAAGAAGGTTTAATCATAATCACAGACGTGGATTCTTTACTGTAAGAGCAGTGAGACTATGGAAGTCTCTGCCGCATGATGTTGTAATGACTGATTCACTATTAAAATTTAAGAAGGGCATGGATGCCTTTCTTGAAAAGTATAATATTACAGGTTATATATACTAGATTCCTTGATAGGGCGTTGATCCAGGGAACTAGTCTGATTGTCGTATGGAGTTGGGAATGAATTTTTTTCCCCAATGTGGAGCTTAGTGTTGCCACATGGGTTTTTTTTGCCTTCCTCTGGATCAACATGTTAGGCTATGGGTTGAACTAGATGGACTTAGTTTTTTTTTAAGGTTGAAGGAAGACTGTTACTAATACCTGTGGACTCAGCCAACTTTATTACTATTATTTTTGAAGATCTAGGAGCAATTCAACTTGTTTGTTCCACTCCTGCAATGCTTCAAAACACAAAGGTGATATCCATTTTAGACACCTCATTATTTGTATATTATTTTAAGAGTTTTGAGTTCTGTTTGAGAGTCTCCTCTCTTGGCCAGAGCGAAAAATTGTTACAAAAGTGGTTCTCCCGAGAAACTGTCCTGTTAGACTAAACACAACCCATTCATCATTTCTTTGCATATGCTCTGTAAGGGTATGTGCACACGATGCAGAAATGAAGCAGAAAATTTCTGCATAATTTCTGCATCTCCCTGGCAGAAAAAACGCATGCAGATTGTGCATGCGTTTTTCCTGCGGAATAAATGCGGATTCACATGCGTTTCCGCATGTGGATTGACAAGTGCTTTCCAGGCGATTTTAGCATCACCTGGAAAGTGCTTGACAACTAAGTCACACTATATAAATCCATGCAACCGGCATGGATATATATAGTGTGACCCGAGAGAGTGGTAAAAATAAAAAATAAATGTATACTTTACCCTCCGATGGCCCGCGCTGTCCTGCTCAATCTGTTCTCCCTCGCCGGCAACTTTGAATTGAAAGACCTGCTGAAGTCAGCGTCACGTGACCCGTCACATGACTGACGTCTGCGCAGGTCCTTCAACTCACTGCCAAGTGCCAGGAACCAAGCAGGAGCGCTGCGCGGGCCGACAGAAGGTAAGTATATATTTTATTATTTTTTTTATTCTTGTTTTACAGCTTTTTTAATGGTACCTGGGTGTGGATGAGACTCTCCTCCACACCCGGGTACCATCCGCACATTAGAACGCGCCAATTACGCAAGTACAAATGCAGTCTTGCGGAATTGGCGCGTTGTAATGCAAGTCAATGGCAGCGAAAAAGCCGCGTTTCCGCAAAATTAATTGACATGCTGCGGATTTTTGAGCGCAGCGTTTACGCTGCGGAAAAGTCCGCATCATGGGCACAGCACATGCGGATTTCAATTGGGGAACATTGCTGCCCTTCTACCATGCGTTTTTAATGCGTTTCCGCGGCGTTTACGCAACTGCAAAAACGCCGCGGAAACGCATTAAAAACGCATCGTGTGAACCCAGCCTAATACTTCATTCCACCTGTTGGAGTGCTGCAGGAAAATGTAACACTTACTAATTAGAATCTCTAGAGATTTTAGTTGGTCAGCGGGGGGAACGCTTTGTAATTATCTTATTGTCAAAATGAGGTTTTGAAAGCAAAGAGTGGTCACACCAAATATTGACTGATTTTAGATTTCTCGTTTGTTCATTCACTTTTTATTTTGTTAATTAACAAAAACTAGAACGCTTTTACTTTTTTAAAGCATTTTTATTGTGCAGCATTTTTTCCTTTCCTGCTGAACACTTTTGCTCAGTAATGTTAGTACTGTGTGCGGGTATATTAAATATCTTGTCTTCCTTTAGACAGATAATGAGCGTGTATTTGCACAGCAGCTTCAGAACAAGCTTCTTCCGGACCACACATATTCTGTGGTATCTGGAGGAGAACCACTGGACATCCCAGATCTCACCTGGACCCAGCTGAAGCAGTTCCATGCCACTCACTATCACCCAAGCAATGCCAGGTACAGTATAGAGGCTCAAACAACTGAATTCCTGTGTCCGTGTGTAACCTAAATTGGGGTTTCACGTCGTGTTTTTTTTTTATTTTATTTTTTTTAAAAAATCTGCTGTAAGAGGTTTATTTAATTGTAATCTGTCTCCAGGTTTTTGCCACCTAATCAGGGACCCAGATGCCAGCGAAGTGTCACTTATTAGGCTGCTTAATGTAGTTTTGATAAAATCTCTCTTTTTAACAGCAGGAGATTATCACTATAGGACTAGTAAACCATATTCTGAAAGTGAAGCATATTCATGAACTCTGTAAAACCCAGCTCCACCACTGACTGGCAGCTTTGTTTATACACTCTGCATAGGCAGAAAACTGTAGTGTGGTCGAATACATAGCTCAAAATTCAGAGAACTGCTAGCTCTGCAGCAGATAAAACAGTGATTTTATCCAAATGACAGCAAGCAGCTCAGTAAGTGACACATCACTAGGATCAGGGTCTCTAGCCCTTCATCATGCTGCTGACAGATTCCCTTTAAGCCTTTTGCGCTTTTATGATTTTATTACAGATTTCTGTGCTTTTTATAGAGGTTTTTTTTTTTCTACCTCAAGATTTAACACAGACTAATTGGAAGGAAATATTCTGTATTAAATATGGCTGTATGTGTAGAGTATTTGCTTTTATTGCTTTTACAAATAATGATTAAATGTAATGTTGGCAGTATCTTAGGATAATTATTTATTTTTCTCACTTATATAACGCTATTAATTCAGACATTGTCATCGCTGTCCCCATTGGGGCTCACAATCTGGATTTTCTATCAGTATGCTTCTGGAGTGTGGGAAGAAACCGGAGAACCTGGAGGAAACCCACGCAAACACAGGGAGAACATACAAACTCCTTGCAGATATCCTACTAAAGACAGAGAGCGAGTCAATATATCTTCAAACAATTGAACTGGATCGGTATACTGTGCTATGCCTCCGGTAACCAGATCATGCACGCGGTGATATGTCACAGGAAGTGCACCCTTTGACCTGTGCGTGTTATCGGATGTTCCGGACGCATCGCGCTAAACCTCGCAGATACCTGTGAGCATGCGCCGCATTATATTGACTCCATGCACCTGGCGTAAGATATAATCTCCAACGTGCACTGACACATCAGCTCCAATACCTGAAAAAGGTCATTCCGAAACGTGCGTTGGGGCATCAGGATAGTGTACTCTAGTATTTACTTTACGTTCGATGTGTGGTCACCATGCATGTAACTACTATTTGTTGATTCCAAATGGTTGCACAAGAACATGCAGAATACAACATAATTAATAGATCCAGCATTGCTAGATCTACGTGTTTATTTTGCCTTTAGGCAACAATCACACCCATATCATTAACTTTATTTTGCCTTGATGGGTGTTTGCTGCACATAGGCATAGATATACAAGTTTGGTGCTATATATCCTACAGAAAAACGGAGTAAATAGTGAAAAATAGTTTAAAAAGTAAAAATTTATTTAAATAGACAGCATACATAACAAAGTTTTAAAAATAAATAAAATAGATGTACAAGCAGAGATGTGCACTCACACACTGATCACCCAAAAGGGTGTTTGTAACAGCTAAGTAGCTACCTCAAAAATACCTACTGATGAATAACCAAAAGATCATGATCAAAGGATACATATCCCTAAGGTGAAAGATTCCCCCAAATATGTATATATGACTGTATAATATCGCCTATCACGTTATTCTATATAGTGGCAGATGACAGTCCATATAAACAGTATGCAAAACAATACATGAAGGAACACACCATTATTCTCACGGTCAAAATATTAAAGTAACCAAATGAATCATAGTGCATGCATGTGCTGAATTAGGTATGGTAGAGGTGTCCAAATGGGTATTCTATATAAATGCTAAATTATGCACTGCATTAAGTGTGCATAAGGGGATAGCAAGGTAATACAAGCATTAGGGGATGACACAAATACATATTCAAGCCATCAATATACAGTAAAGGCATAAGGGAGGCATATCAGAGTGCTTTTGCAGCTAGGGAACACCCCTTGCGCGCGTTTTGCATCAGCTTTCCCTAAGGGTTGACTCTAGGGTAGCAGCCAGCCTTTTTATATCGTCACTCACCAATCAGAACGAGCTTGTAATGGCGCTCATGCTGTCTCCACCGTGCCCGGAAGCCCCGCAGTTTGGCGTCCGACGTCACTTCCCTCCACCCACAACAGACGCGTGTCATGGTGTGGGCAGGAGGAAGCGAGGCTGGCAGGACCCATTGCCACAGAGACAAGAGACTGAGTCAGACATTGCGAGCGCGCACCGCTGGAAAGTGTGAGTTAAGTATGGTAAAATAGAAGGAGGATGAAGGCATTTAAGCGCTCCACATATGGACAGTAAGGCTATGTGCCCACGATGCAGAAATGCTGCATATTTTTTCCGCTTCTGCCTGGCAGGAAAAACAAATGCGGATTTTACATGTGTTTTTCCTGCCAGGTAGAAGCGTTTGTCAAGCGTTTTTGCATGCATTTCTGCATGCGGGTTATCAAACGCTTTCCAAGCGATTTTAGCAGCACTTGGAAAAGTGCTTGACAACTTGGTCACACTATATAAATCCATGCAACCGGCATGGATTTATATAGTGTGACCAAGTAATAGTTAAAAAAAATAATAAGTATGGTAAAAAATAAAGATTATACTTACCTTCCGATGGCCCCCGGTATTTTCTCCGCTCCGTCTGATCTCCCCGGTGTCTCGCGGTGGTGTGAAAGGACCTGTGATGACGTCATTGAGTCATGTGACAGGTGACGCGACCGCTGACGTCAGGGGTTACGTGACCTGTCACATGACTCAATGACGTCATCACAGGTCCTCACACCACCGCAAGCCGAACCTGAGACCGGATGCATCGCTGAGGAGGCCGGGGGACATCGGAAAGTAAGTATAATCTTTTAAATTCTATTTTTTTTCTTTACAGGTTCTATGGTACCCAGGTCTGGAGGAGAGTCTCATCTTCTCCAGACCCGGGTACCATCCGCACATTGAATCGCATAATATCCGAATGTGCAAATGTGCTGACACGGATATTAAGCGTTTCAATGCAAGTCAATGGCGGCAATTACGCTGCGTGTCCGCAAAATTAATGGACATGCTGCTTATTTTTCTGCAATGATAATCCGCAGCAGAAATTTCCGCAGCATGTGCACAGCACATGCGGATTATCATTGGGGACCATGGGGCACGTATTACCAAGCGTTTTTTAAGCGTTTTCACTACTGAAATTCCGCAGCAAAAACGCATAGTGGGCACGCGGCCTAACACTGTCTCAATAACATCATTGGACCTCATGATTCTTGGATAAACAACATATATACACATGAAAAAGTGTGGAGGAAAAAAAAATTAAAACAAATATATGTAAAAAAACAAATACTAGTGTTACATATGGATGCAAAAAATATTATAACAGGAAACACAGAATGGATAACAAAAGTATCATGAGAACATAAAAAGTGGAAAGAGAAACAGGCAATGGAAAACCAAAAACCACTGACGGGGACAAAAAGTGAATACATGGGTAAAGTGTAATATATACAGAATGTGATAATGAAAAAAGAGGAATATAATGTGATCCCATGTGGCATCCACGAAAATGGTACCTACGCAGATGAGGTAGTGCGAGTGCAAGGATGAGCCTAATGCCCATCAACCACAAATGTGAAGACAAACCAAAGAGCGTGCACAGTGCAATTGAAGTGTTTTAGTAATATATGGTTCAATCACATACATTTATGACAATACTACTTCTTACAAGTGGAGGAAGAGAAGCAATGTTTCAACATGTGAACATAATACCCAACTCATAGATACAATAAAAAAAACATTCCCAATAGGAATAGACCATATAGTACAAAACACGGTAAACTGTGTTTTACTCAAAAATAAATATAAAAAAGAAAATACTTACAGAAGGTGACCTTGGACAGATACCGAATGTCGATATGAAGTGGCATCACTTGTGTATATAATATATGCTACTGAAAAGATGGCAACATTCCATCTAAGAGGACGACCATTCCTACTACAGTGCATAAAAAAAAAAAGCGGTAGGTATTAAGACATAATTTTCAGCTAGAAAGGGTATCCTATGCTAATGAATTAGAGGAGACATAACTTTTTCTATAGGACTGTATATTTATATTTAAGACCTAAAGGGAACGATGCCTAAGGAATGACCCCTTCTGTATATTGGGATGGTCCGGACGCATCACGCAGATACCGATCGGCATGCGCCGTGTTATATTCACTCCATACACCTGATATAAATATAAATTATATTTTATATTTAAAATATTTATTTAGATTTAGATCATGTGTATAGAGTGAATATAACACGGCGCATGCTGATCGGTATCTGTGCGATGCGTCTGACGCGCCCAGGGGATGGAGACGACTCGGCGCCCGGGCCTTGTTGTTGCCTGACCTTGGGGGATGTCGCGGTGGTTGGCTCCCAGGCCCGTACCCTGGGGTCACTCTTAAAAAGGGGGGGAAGTTGTATGGGATAGGGAATGTTCGTGACGCCACCTGTGATGTCTGGTGAGGATCACCACCGCTGCGACAGTCCTCTGAGGCCGGTGTTCAGGCAGCTTAGTTAGTGCTGCTCCCCACAGGTGGAGCGGGGCCTCGGGCAGTGTAGAGAGGGATGCAGGACAGAGGTGACCCAGCCGGGTCAGAGGAAGAATAGGCGCACACACAACAGTTCACTTCAGTACCTTTACTGGTGGTGTTTCTGGCACGGTCCAGGGTACTTCAGGGTGAAGGGTGCATATCAGGACCCAGTGAGCGGGTGTGGGGCCTCCTGTTCCTTGCCTTTCCTTGATAAGTTTCTGACCTGCCTGGAGCTAGGTCTAACTTAGTCTCTGTCTTGCACCTGCTGACCTGGTGGTAGGGCCTTCTGCTGGAGATCACACTCCCCGGTCTCTTGGGCCTCCGTGACTCCTGACCCTGGTACGTAATCAGCTTTTGGTGTTCCTGGGACATATAGTTCTCCAGGGGTTCCAGTTATTTCTGTTGGATGTAAGGGATCCCTGCAGACACGGACCCTGTGTCCGGTAAATGGTTTTGGGGTGAGCTGGTTAAGCTCCTCTGCCCCCTATGTTGCTTGCTTACTCCACTCTCCTTCGGCCACGCTCGGGGCCCTCACTAGGCTTCACACTGCAGCAGGCACACTGCGCTTCGCCGCTCTTTTGGCGTCTGCACGCCCTAGGCTCATTAATCTGAGCTCACTGAGTCTGGACTGAGCTGCACTGCAGGCTAGCTTCTGCAGGAGTTCTTCCGATCAGTCTGACCTTCTCACTGACTTCACTCTCTGTGGACTCCAGACTACATACTCCAGACTGAGCTGCCTGGTTCCACCTTCCCTTTATATATCCCTAACGGGCTCCCTCTGCTGGTCTGAGGTGGAAGGTGGAGGTGTGTGAATGCTATGAGGGCCTCTTGTGGAGAAATCCATCCATGCACCCCTCTGGGATCTGTGGCACCAATATGCAGCTGGGCGCCACACGTCCGGACCATAATATATTATTATTATTATGCGCAACATGCACTGACACATTAGCTCCAATACCTGAAGATGATTCCGAAACGTGCGTTGGGGCATGGGTAAGGTACTTTAGTATTTACTGTGTGTTAGGTTTGGAGTCACCATGCGTGTAACTACTATTTGTTGATTCTGTATGCTTACACAAGAACATATATAATACAACATAATTAATAGATCCAGCATTGATTGATCTATGTGTTTATTTTGCCTTGAGGCAAGTCACACCCATATCAACTTTATTTACCTTGATGGGTGTTGTATATCTATGCCTATCTGCAGCCAAGTTTGGTGCTGTGACCCCCGTACTTTTTTGCTACCTCTCTTTTTACGTCCCATGTACCCAGGCTCTGTCTCCCTCTTTTGCTTTGAGCTCATTCTGTTAACCTCAATTGATGTATTTACCGTATGTGGAAAATTTTCCTGATATGGCAGTGCTATATGGCATGGCCATTTTTTTAGTGTTTTGTACATGTAGATTCACTAAAAATTTCATATATATTTTCCCTGTATTAAAATATATAATTTTTGGACCATGTTAGCCAGTAGATAAAAAAATATTTAGATTTGAGAGTCCTCAGTAAAAGGTATCAACCACTGAGAACTCTCAAATCTAAATATTATTATATTTTAATCAATTTTTTGAAGATGTATTGATTTTCTCGGTCTTTGGTAGGATATCTATAACGTTAAGCCGTCTTCTTTTTACTATGATATTTATTGTCCTGAAACCCCCCATCTCCATAAACTTGCAGGTGTTGTCCTTGGTGGGATTTGAACTAAGGACCCCAGCGCTGTAGAGCAACAGTGCTAACCACTGAGCCATCAGTGCTAACCTGTAAAACAGATGTGCATTTGCTTTTCCTCTGCAGGTTTTTTACTTATGGGAATCTTCCATTGGAGCAACACTTAAAACAGATTCATGAAGATGCATTGAGCAAGTTTGAGCGCATTGATCCCCACACTGAGGTTCCTCGACAGCAGAGGTGGAGCAGTGCGGTAGGTTCTTGGTTTTTCTTTTGTCTTTTTTAGAAATGCATCATTTTGTTGTAACGATAAATCTGTTTAAAGGGGTTGTCCTTGAATGCGATAGAGGATATAGGTCACTATTATCTGTTTGATCGGGTTAAATCCACTGTTAGCCGGTCCTGCGATCAACGGAAGTAAATAGTGGCTGGAGATGGAACAGCTGTGTAGTGGCAGTATGGCTGTATGTGGGAATCACAGCCTTGCTTCCATTCACTTCAATAGGAGCTTACATAGCAGAACCTGAGAACGATGACTACTGTGTGTGGAGCTGTTCCTCCCTCAAAGCTCAATAAGATTACAAAACAAAAAAAAGTGCTTTAGTAAGTCAGTAAAAAGTAGGTAGGAGTATTTAAAACAAGAAAATGATAAGGGTGCCCATACTTATGCACCAGTCAAATTTTGTTTGAATGCAGATTGCACATTTTCTGTTCGTACAATAAACCTCATTTCAAGGCTGAAACATTACTGTGTCCAACAGTTATTACATATATCAAACTGAAATAGCTGTTGCAAAAACACCAATTTTTATAAAACATTAAGCTTAAGATTAATAGGGGTGCCCAAACTTTTTCATATAACTGTACATACACATGTTTAGTGTAAAAAACAAAACTTCATGAGAGTGCTGCTTTAATGGGAGACATGGAACCAATAGTCTCCTGTTTCGGACCCCAGCAATCAAACGTGTAAGACGTATAGTATTGATATGCCATACATTTCAGAAATATTCTATTAAATACAAAAGAACATTAATTAATTCAGAATTGTTATTTTTTTTAATTCAGAATTGAATTCCCTATCAGTATGTCTTTGGAGTGTGGGAGGAAACCGGAGAACCCGGAGGAAACCCACGCAAACACGGGGAGAACATACAGACTCCTTGCAGATCTTGTCCTTGGTGAGATTTAAACCCAGGATCAAAGTGCTGCAAAGCAACAGTGCTAACCACTGAGCCACCGTGCTGCCTAAGTACAGCTTTGATGGTGGACTTGCTGTACTTTCTTCAGGGCACTAGATGTGGAAAGTTTTCTGTCATTGAGATGACTATGGTGCCCTAATGACAGACTGGAAAAATGCATCTTCTTCTGATGCTGCGAGCAGCCCTGGATAACCCACGCCGGCAGGATGATATCATCCGGCGGAAGATGGAACCTGTGAGAAGAGATGTAAAACTAATGTAAGTAATGGGGCTCCATATTAGGGGATACTGCTGTGGTGTCATGGTGGCAGGACGGTAAAGGAATTTTATCCGTACAGAGGAATGGGATCATTGTCAGTCATCATACATGTGACAATCCCACCACTGACAGATAACATCTGCTCCACATGAATTATTCTCACTGGCCGACATGAGACAACATAGACCTTATTGTCACACTTACGTCTTCTAGGTTCTTGCTCTTCTACTATTTGGGCGTTTTGCTCTTCTACCAGTTTTAAAGCAGATTTATTCTTCTTCTCAACTGGAAATTCATATAAAAAAGTCATAAACACAAGTTAATTATCATTTTCAGTTATCATACATGTGACAATGCCCCCACTGACAGATCACATCTGCTCCACATGGATTATTCTCACTGGCCGACATCAGCCTACATGGAGCTTATTGTCACACTTACCTCTTATAGGTTGTCCCTCTTCTACTATTTCTGCTTTTTGCTCTTCTCCCAGTTTTGATGCAGATGTATTATTCTTTTCAACTGGAAATTTATATAAAAAAGCAAGAAAAATAAGTCAACGATAAACTACTATAAGACTAGATTCATATCTTTATCTAGCAAAATTATTTTATTTTGTACCCTATAGTCCTGGGAATCTGGCATTGCACCATAAGGCCTTGTTCACATGCAGCATTTTTGCAGTATTTTTTGCAGCATTTTTTTCATTCAATTTATAAGCTACTTTTTACAGTTTAAGTAAAAGCTATCAGATTTCAGAAATCTCATGCAGACATTTGTTTTTTTTTTCCTAACGGGATTTGAAAACTGCAATGTTTTTGAAATCTGCAACATGTCAATTCTTTCAGCGTTCTTGCAGTGCTTTTTCAACCACAGAAAGCAATGTGCATGCGCGGGGAAAGGCCAGGGAGCGTCTGAGCATGCGCACTATAGTACTTTGATCTGCCCTTAGCAGGGCAGAGAGAAGAGCACCTGCGCAGAAGCAAAATGAAGGACACTCTGTGAATGATATAGGACGCATCATCCACAAAGCAGAGAAGGAGAGCGGCATCACAGGAAGAGCGGAGGCTCCGGACCAAGACCAGTGACGCCCATGGGACCGGACCGCACCATCTGTGAGTATAATAAAAGGTCTTTATTTTGTTTTGCAGGGCGGCTTGGAGACTTATATACAACTTTCCAGAATGCTGTAACACAGGGCTGAAAGGTCGTGGTTTTAGGTTATATGGGAAAAATCTGGTGACAGGTTCTCTTTAATATGACATTAATAACAGCAATGTTCTCATATAATCAATTACATAAAATATTTGTCTAACATTAAGGGTATATGTAGGGTCTGTTTGGGGCCTGATGGGGCCATGGGCACAGTACTTGGTATCAGTATCAGGCACCAGCTGTATGACCCCTTATATCTTTTCATGCACAGCACGAAAGATTGAGTATTTGATACATTGAAGTGTTGGATTGTTGATCGTTTTAAGGGCGCAAAAAAAGCAGTGATCTTCTGAGCATTTATGTAACATTCACATTACACCTTTTGATCATTGCCTACAACAAGATGTCTTATAGACCTGCACATACCTGACAATGGGGGAGAGGATGACTTGTTCTTTTCAGTAGTCAAACACTGAATGTCACCATCACTTATGGTAGGAGAAGATTCTTTCTGCCTGTTTGGTACAAGAAAAACAAATAAATTACAAGTGAATGCAATTAAAAATACAAGAACTCCTGTCTGTAAGGGCAATTAAGACACTTGGTCAAAATGGAGGGGGTACCTTTCACAGGGCTCACTTCCATCAGCAAGAATGAAGAATAACTAGTAATAAAGGGCTTTAATGAACTGAAAAAGAAAGGCTGGTCACAATGATCAGCTGTTATCACCAGCGCTATCACAAGCCAAATACCACAGTCATCAGCAATCATGGGGTGGTGGGTTCAGGATTTAGTCTTGTATTATATGTGTCTTGTATTTGGTGTTCTGAACATATATAAGTACTAAGCCCCATAATAATAATCTACTCACACGTCTGGGTGTTTTGTGCTGGTCTCTAGGGAACAATCTGGAGATGACTCGCGTTCTTCTTTGCTCATTGTCCTGCTATTGGTTGTATATAGCTAAAACACACAGAGTAAAATTAAATAAATATATTTGTAAACAATTTTAGTTACAGTTTTATGGATTTACTGATCACATACTTACCATAGACAGTCTTTGAGAAGAGGATACATAGTTTAAGCTTTCTGGCCAGTCATTCACCTCACTTGCGTCACCCTCATCTGAATCTGTATGTTTGGGTCTCCTAATGCCAACTACAAAATACAAATATTATCAGAAATTATTAGTATAATTACAGATAATAACCATGTTATTGCTAATAATGGACACATTTTTTCAAATAAAATGGAAGACGAGACAAACAGCAGCATGAGCTAGATGACGTCTCAATCTACTTACTAGGAAAGTAGTGGGTGTCCACCTCTGATACTAGATTTGGCTTAAACAGTGGCTCCTGATTGTGAAGGTTCTCAAAGTCTAACTCCCTCAGGAATGGATGACTCTTGATCTCATTTGCTCCTCCTGAAAATGGTAGATAAGAAAAAATTGATACAGACAATGTCAGGAAGACTGCTCTATATCTGTACATTGTATGTTAATTGGAACTGAAGACATTGCAGAGCCAAAATATTCTGTAAGTCATAGCATGAAGAATGAGGAATGGACAAGAAGGTAAAGCAGAGTCCTCCACGCTGATCCTCACGGAAATTATCTTTTTGTCAGGACACAGAGGAGTTATAAGTTACATTACCTGTTCCGAGTCTATGTGCTGGATTTTTCCTGAGGAGCTTAATCATGATGTTCTGAGCATCGAGAGGAAGAGCAGGATTGCGAAATTTCCTAGTGATTTCATCTGTTATAAAAAAAAAAGTAATAATTACAGAAAAGAAAATCTCTACATTTACTATAATTTAAACACATTATCAAAAAACAACAAGTAACTAAACCAAAGAATTAACCTAAAACCGAACCAGTTACTATGACATCACACAGCATTCAGATTATTTTACTTACTCGTGATGATACTGTGGAAAATAGCACTTCTGCAACGTCCTCTAAATGGCACATGCCCAGTTAGAAATTTATATATGATGATCCCTATTGACCACCAGTCAATAGGCCTTCCATAGCCCTTCTGTAAAATGACTTCTGGGGCTACAAAACAAAAGGTGCCAGTCGTCTGGAAACCAACAGAACAATGAGAAGATGATCAATGAATATAATTGTGACAAATAATATCAGTAGAAACATTTTCTAGATGAGAATATATCAGAGAAGCAGAAATAGATCAGATCTGTAAAGAATAAGTTTCTGTAAGTAAAACTGACCCCATCATCAGGGAACTCTCTGGTGATGTCCACAGTTGAAGCCTTGTATATATCTGATGTTGGTCTCATGAGGCCGAGTTTTGAAAGGCCAAAATCGGTGACTTTAATATGTCCAGTTGACGATATCATGAGGCTGTAAAAAAAAAAAGATATTGTCAGTTTTAAGTAATAACCCATAGACGGTATATCAAACTATAACTGTATTTCCCTTTATTATCCCACAGGGGTCACTTACTTTCCAGGCTTCAGGTCTCGGTGCACCACACCATAGCTGTGCAGATATTCCACAGCAAGAACTGTTTCTGCAATGTACATGCGGGTCAAGGAGAGGGGTAAAGGACTATATAACGTCATAAGACTGGCACAGTCTCCTCCTAAAGCAGAAAGCAAATATGACAGGTGAGGGTTTGTTACAATGTAAATTACACATGATGAGTGTGAATGAGAGATAAGCTGAGACATTGGGGCAGGGTGTCAATAATAGAGATACACTGTGTAATGTAGAGCGTATACTGTATACTGCAGAGTAATCCTATATAAAAAGGGAGGTGAGCTCTGCCCGCTGCCGGTAACCTCCTAGATTGCACTGTCAATCTCCGACAGCGGCATTTACAGCACATGGCCCGGAGGCGAGCTGCTCCATGCACTCATCACCCCCCATTCCATGTCTATGGTTTGTTATGGCTGCTGGGGGTCTGCGGAAGACCTCTATTCCTGCCATTATGGTACTTCTGTGAAGACCAGTGTGTAGCTTGGCTTCATAGGGGACCAAGATTTGCACCATATGCTGCAATACCATGGTATCGCAGTACATGGTAAAAGCGGTTATATAATAACAAGTTCAAGTCCCTCATGGAGGCTAAAAAATAAAGTAATAATAAAAATGTTTGGGTAAATAAAATAAAATATAAAAATCACTTTTTCCCCATTAAAACTAAATAATGAAAAAAAAACAAAACTCAGAACGCATTGTAGTGTTTTGGTTTCTTCCTATTGCATTTTTTTGTGATGTTGGGGCAATGAAAATGATTTATCTACTACGATGTGTTATCAATAAAATCATCAGCTCGCTTAGAAAAAAATAAGACAATAAAAAGCTCCATTTGCTGAAAAAGGAAAATGTAAATTTTCCTTTTTTTTTATAAATTTCCAAGGATTTTGTCAACATTAAATAAAAAATATTTATATACATGTTTGGTATGACTGAAATTGTAGTAACTTGTATAATTAAGATACCAGGTCATTTCCATCACACAATGAACACTGTAAAAATAAAACTTAAAACACAATTGCGGAATTGTAATTTTTACATAATTCCACGGCACTTGGATTTTTTCCCCACTTTCTAATACATTCGATGGTAAAGTGATCAAAACTACAGATCGTTCTACATAAAAACACGTCATGCGGCTATGTGGATGGAAAAATACAAACATTATGGCTCTTGGAAGAATGGGAGGAAAAAGCGAAAAACTGGAAATTGTCAGGTCAGGAAGAGGTTAAAAAAAATCTGTCAGAAAGATTTAACCCTCCTAAACTGTTTTTCTGAACATGTAGGTCAATGAAATATAAATACATTGGTCCCTTTATATATTTGAGCAGATATGGGTGGATATTGATACAATGGATATGTCTTACCTGCTTCAAAGTCCATGACCATACACAGATGTTCTTTAGTTGGGAAGGAACAAAACGTGGAGACCACAAAGGGACAATCGGAGAATATTGCGATATCCCTTTCTAGATAGGCCGATTCCAGAAACATTGGATGATGCAGGTTACACCTGGATTGTTTCTTCATGGCGAATACCTTGTTTGTGTCCTTGTGACGCACTAAGTGGACGGCCCTGTAGAGGAGAAAAATCCATAATTTATAATAAATTCCTACTAACAGTCTGTCTATATGTCAAATGATCCTCTGTACTAATAGTTAATACTAGATGTACGGCCATCACTAGAAATCAATGTCTGGAAATACATAGAATATCACCACATAAATGATCACTTATGGAGGTTCTCATCCATGTCACATCCCAACTGAGCTGAATAGATGAGGACTAGATGACTAGATGTGGATTACATCTACTCCAAAGTGGTATCAATAAGAATAGCTCGCCACACAAAAAGCAAGTCCTTACAAAGCTCTATCGAACGAAAAATAAAAATGTGACAGGTCTTGGAAAACAGTAACATTTAGATGTGGACTTATATACAGTAATTTCACTATGGCAGGACTTATAGACAGAGGCATCATCATAAGCAACTTGTGAAAAATGTAGATTATACAGAAAGCTCACCCAAAAGTTCCACTGCTGATCTCTTTGATCTGGTTATAGTCGCTCTTACTAGGCTTTCTCATTGGGCTCAATAATCCAATTACAGCCTAAAAGAATAAGAAATGACAATAAGACATAAAAGATGCAGGAAAATAAAAAGCTCCAGATGCAGGAACTTCTCCTCTACATTATGTCCCCACTGATTACACTGCAGCAGATGTAGAGGACATGATACAAGCAGGACGCTCCACAGACACTATTACATAATAACGGGATCCGTACTTTTCGGATTATAAGACCCATTCTTTTTCCCCAAAAATTTTTTGGGGAAAAGGGGGGGGTGTCTTATAATCCGATTGTAGCTTATTGGGAGGGGGCGGCTGCGGTGGAGCAGGGACCCAGGAGGAGGGGTTACTGCTGCAGGAAGCTGGCGGCGGCAGGAGTGGGGCGATGCTGCAGGCCCCAAGCTGGAAGGAAGGGGTGTTTGGAGGTGCAAGGCTGCGGAGGGCCGCGGGCTTTAAGAAAATGTCGGCGGAGTCCCTGCACTTCCTATTGTTTTCATTGGGATGGACTTTGGGAAAATGGCCACATGCGCAGATTGAGATCTCGGCTCCCCACTCCTGCCGCAGCCAGCATCCTGTAGCAGCAACCCTGCCTCCTGGGACCCCGCTCCACCTCAGCCGCTCCCCCCCAAAAAGCCACCATAAAATCAGACAATAACAACAATTTATATTTTACAAAAAATTTCCTCCCCAAAATTTTGGGCGTGTCTTATGGTCCACAAAATATGGTATATCATTCTACTGCAGCGGAGGATAAGGGACATCACACAGAGGAGACAGGAATAATAATGCTAACATCACTCATAATAACTCCAATCTACATTAAGAACAGAGATATCCCTCTGTCATATGGGGTATAATATGTGATGTGTAATTCATACCCCGTTATCTGATTATATACTTACATTGCCAGATTTGGGGATCTCTGGTGTCTCACATATTCCCCCATCAGCATTTGCCGGTGGATCATTTGCCTCTAATATAATGATAAATAATGAAGAGACATCATGTATTAGACGATATCAGTACTTAATATATAACACATCATTATAAGGAAGGAAAGATAAGACCTCTGTAAATGGTATAATACTAAATATATGGATATTCTGCACATACTATGTATACTTATGGTACATCCATAGATAGATATACTCCACCATAAATGTGTAATAATTGCTCAGGATCTGACAATGACTTGAATGGGGATCCTATGAGGCTCTTTGTACATTTTAAGGCGTATAATATCCCAGAGGAGAGAACCAGAGGGGTTTTCAGAATGACATGGACCTTCTCCATTATAGTCTACCGGAGGTTCAAGAGCCGTCACCGGCCTCAAACAGAGGATGAAGAGTAAATTTATATATTCTCGGGTGTCCTTATAATATTAATATGTTTGTAGGAATATGAAATGTTCGGCTTACCTTCAATCAGATCACTTTTTAGCCCTGGCTGACTGGTATTAGGGTCAGCCATATTTAGGTTCTGCCCATCTTCGGAGTCGCCGTCCGGTGTTTCCTGATGGATATAATATATACAATTAATATAACATTTCACAAATACTAAATTACCATATATATAAGACAGAAAGGACTAAGCCAGGATTTACATGATAATTGCAGTATTGCGTGGACTATACACGACCGCTCCCTCCAGTAAGTCCACATTAATATATAAGGGACTAGTATATACAACGGTTCTCCAATAGCATCTATTATCAGAACTGCAGCATTTACAAGAAGGAAGATTGTGAATTTATAGGAAGACAGAGGTGATATACAAAGTCCGCACCACTGAGTACAGACTGTCACCGCAGAGGATGGAGCCGCAGAGACAGACTGCCATAAATACCCTGCGTCTGCCTGGAGCAGACAGGGAGGCCTCTAAAACAAAAAATCTGCCATTCTGCCATATGTCTGGTAATCTGGAGAAGATCATACAATAAGGACATGAGATATAGAAGATGAGGGATCCTTACCAGGCGCTCCAGTGAATGGGCCGGATAATCTAGTACATACAGGAATACGTACAGGACATTTTGGGCCAATTGTTTAAAAAAGGCCAAATCTGCACTTTGGGATCTTTCTTCAGCCTATAAAGATGGAAATAAAGGAAAATAATGAGAAAAAGTGGAGAATGTAGGACGCCATTTATGTTACCATTTTACTCCTGCTATCTGCAGCTACAATTACTACCTATCTGGGTATTTTGGTATAGACTATATATTATATTGGTCTAGGCCAAAATACATATTTTATGTAAATGAACTTGCATTTTGTTAATATTATCCTTTATTATTTTTACACACTTTGCACAGATTGTCTGCTAATTACCTGTTGTATTAATGTCCTGATGTTCATCTGTAAATGCTCAAGATATTCTGAGCTTATACGACCTTGGTGGTATTTGGTCAGGCAATCTCTCACTAGCTTCATAACCAGCCGGTAAGTGAAGCTGAGGACGCCATCGGGTAGTGGTAGCACAAAGTCAGGGTCATAGGTAGTAAGAATCCCCTGGAGTAGTGCCAACTTCTCAAGTTTGTCTGGAGGAATTTCAGACATTTCAAGAAAATCCAATCGCAGTCAATATATCACCAGCTTCGTAGCCAATCACTGACAACAATGTCACCGGGGCAGTAAACATTGCATACATAGTGGCTGTGCATTATGATGTCATAATGGAATATTAACATGTCATCAGTGATGTCATCATGGAATCCGGTGATGGAATCTTAACCCGTTTACAACCTTGAACATATAGGTACGTCCAAGCTTGTATTTCTGCCTTTTTTAGGCAGCGCCAGAGCCCACATCTTTCCCCGCACACAAAAGCTGATGTGCTCAACTGTCATATGCCTCAAATGGACACAGGTGGATCTTGTCTGTTAACTAGTTAAATGCCGTTGTCAATCACTGACAACGGCATTTAACACGTGCCAGTCAAAAGTGCATCACAAGTCCCTCTTATCTGCGCCCCTGTCACGTGATCGCGGGTTGCCGATGTGTTATCATGACAGCCGGGGGTCTGCAGAAAATCCCTGTGCCAGTCATTGTTCATTTTTTTATGAATGCCGGCTTGTCGCCGGCGTTTAAAGAAGATTGTGATTTCTGATATACATAGCAGTGCTGAAGCCCCGGATGATCGCTGCTTCAAATCTCCTAAGGTGACTATTGAAGCTAGTAACAAAAAAAAACACAAAAGTTCAAATCGCGCCCCTTTTGCCTCATTGGAAATAAAACAATTGAAAAATATAAAAAAAACATATTTGGTATCACTGTGTTTAGAAATGTCCAATCTGTCAAAATATAAGCTAAATTAATTAAATTAATCTGTAAATGGCGTAACAAGAAGAAACTCAAAACGCCACAATTACGTTTTTTTGGCCGATGCAACATTGCAATAAAATGTAACAACATGCGATCAAAATATCCTATCTACACTAAAATGGTATAAATAAAAATGGAAGCTCAGGGCTCAAAAAAACAAGCCATCACCAAGCCCCAAATCCCAAAAAATGGAGACGCTACGGGTCTCTGAAAATGGGGACATAAGCTAATTTTTTTTTCTTGCTAAGTCGGATTTTTTTTTCACCACTTAAAAAAAGAACTTATAGCTTGTATTTTATGAATATTATCTTCTTACCTGTCGTACTAGTGTCCTGATGTTCATCTGTAAATGCTCAAGATATTCTGAGCTTATACGACCTTGGTGGTATTTGGTCAGGCAATCTCTCACTAGCTCCATAACCAGCCGGTAAGTGAAGCTGAGGACGCCATCGGGTAGTGGCAGCACAAAGTCAGGGTCATAGGTAGTAACAATCCCCTGGAGTAGTGCCAACTTCTCAAGTTTGACTGGAGAAATTCCAGACATTTCAAGCAAATAGCAAATCCAATCGCAGTCAGTATATCACCAGCTATAAAGCCAATCACGAACAGCAATGACACCGGGGCAGTAAGCACTTGAATAAATGCTGGGGGTGCATTATGATGTCATGATGGAATCTTGTGGTGGGGGAATCAGTGATGTCATCAGTGATGTCATTTAGGAATCCGGTGATGCAATCTTAAAGGGGCATCTTACCATAAAAGGACGTTGCCTAGCAACAATTAAGGTGGCAACACCATAGGCTGAGCATCAGTAACAGACTGAGGCATGGGAAGAAGAACCATGGCTTTGATCAGTAGGGCAGGCTTTTACATCTGTCTGTTCCCCCATAAAATATTTAAAACAGAGTTTGGATGCTAAATGTTCTTCAGACGTGGAAACATTTGCTTTTTCTAGAGATTATGACCAGGGATGGACTGGGAATAAAATACAGTCCTGGAATTTCAAAGCATGCTAGTCCATGCTGTCGGCATCCCACTTCCCCAGATTGGGGTCTCTAATACTAATTTTATGCTGCCTGAATGAAATTAAGATTTATTAAATATATTTCCAATAATACTGCTTTATTGGATTTCATAATAATAATATTGCAATATAAGGTTATGTTTTTACAATGAGGTTTTGCTAAGTATTTTCGCTGAAATCCACAACATACAGAATCAATTACTTTTGCAATTATGCGGAGTTTTGTATGCAGATTTTCTCTATAGAATTGCATTAGATGAGGAAATACGCTGGTTAAAAATACAAAGTGCATAAAATCCACACATCGATCATTAAAGTTTTATTAAAGTACGAGGAAGTATCAAAAATAAAGCAGATTCATTCAATATGGTTGGTGGAGGGCTTAATAGTCGCCTTGTGGAAGTCAATGACGGGCTTAATAGTGCTGCAGTGTCCAGAAACAGTTCCAGGACTTTTGGACTGAGGCCCCCCTTTCTTCCACTATAGAGAGGGAAATATGTGTATAAGAGCATCCCAGAAGGGTTCCAAAAGTTTGGGTGAAATATATACCAAAGAGACAACAACCGCAGAGTCAAAAAGAGACAAAAATGCAATAAAAAGGCAAGTAACCTATTGTACTGAATAGGTGGAGAAATGCAGCAGAATGCTGCAACGTCAAAAACTCACCAACTACTCATCATGGGAACTTAACCTAACAAACACATAGTACCAGAGCAGATCCAAATATTACCAGAATATACAGTGGTGATAGTGCCGCCATATTGATCATTAACCAAAACCAATGTACTAGTACTGATGTCACCACCATACAGTGTCCATATAATGGTACTATCAGTTTTACCCCAGTGCTCTGCAGACCATATATGTGTGCACTGTGCAGGTTTTCACCAGTGACGTTCTCAATGATCGCGGTCATTCATTTTTCCTTTCCTTTTCCTTTCGGCCTAAAGCGCCATGATCACTTCTTCAACCCATAACTCGTCCCTGCAAAATGTAACACAGAGACATCTTTGACTTACAGCTTTTACCCTCCATAAATTCCCCATTTCTGTACAAACCATGTATGGCAATAATGAGTATCCTAGACAGTAATAAAGCCCCTCTGTGTCCTGTATGGTAATACTAATCTCCTTTTGTGTCCCACACAATACCAGTTTCACCCTTCATGCCCCTATACAGTAATAATGATCCCTCTGTACTTGCTTAGAGTAACTATCAGTACTGATAGTGGGGCCGTGGCCTTATAGAAACAACTCACCAATTCTGCATTTATCACCCACTCCTGGTTTTGGCTTCCACTCCTGAGAAAAAATACTGACCGAATACTGACCAAATACTGATAGTGGGGCCGTGGCCTAAAGGTCAGTCTGTAAGAAGAAAGTGAGATCAACTCTGCTTGAAATTGCTAAAACCATATTTATTTCCATTTTATTTATATGTTAAAAATTATAAATAATGATTATTCTCTCCTTTCATATAATAATAATAATGACTCCTATTCTCTTCCTATAATGATTCTGATTCCCCAGTCTGCGTCCTGATAATAATGACCCTCTGCAGGAGCATACGTAGAAATCACTGGGACCCCAAACCAAAAGTTGTATTATGACATACAGCGGGTGGAATAAGTATTGAACACGTCATCATTTTTCTAAGTAAATATCTATTTTTAAATCCCATCCTCCCCCCACATAGTATGATGCTCGCTTCACAGCACTTGCCCCCCCCCCCCCCCCCCCCCCACACACACACACAGTATAATGGTTTCCCCACAGCATGATGGTCCCACTACAGCACAGTACAACTGCCCCGTTGATTGTCAGTCAACATGCAATAGGAGTGGTTACTGCACATTCACTGTGTGGTCAGCGCTGACTATTCACAGCCTGAAGACTGGAAGTGAGTGGCTGCAGAGAAAAGAAAACTTAATTTTCTCCCTGCAGCCTCACTTAAAATTAGACACCTGCATTGGTTTTAAAAGGTATTTACCTGCAGTTATCACTAGAGCTGTCTTCTTTTTTTTTTTGCTGATAGGCTCCCTTTTAATATAATGCACTTAAGGCGATTATATCTTAGGGACCCCTATGCTTTAAATGGTGTTCAAAGGTCAGTATAACAAACCTGCTATGTTACAGTCTGATCAGAAGGGGGACAATATATTTTCAGGATAGTGTGTAGTAAATGATGGAACACTGAATTTTTAGAACTTTGTAGTGGAACAAATGCCATCTTTCATAGATAGAAACATCAATTGCAGAAAGTTATGTTTACACAAAGCCGTAGCGTTGCAGACATTTCTGGGACTGTCCCTTTTAACAGAATGAGCCTTTAGAAATCCACCTAAAATCCAAATAGGCATGTTTGCTCCTCTCCATTAATAAGCTTGAAGATGGAGGAGCAGAGGTGATTGGGAAAGGAGGGGAAGATAATTAAACCCAATTCATAAGACAGATGAGGAACAGCAGGTGCACAGGAAATACATTATTACCAGTAAATGTAATAACGACATGTAAATAGAACTCAGTGTGGAGCGTCTTTTATTCTGTATTGCTGAATAGCTAATAGTAATGTAAATGGCAAAAAGAAAGCTGAAATGTCTTAGAGGTCAATCACAAGAGCACTTATTCTGCATTGAGTAGCAATTTGCTCCTTTAGCTTTCCTTAGTGAGTGAAATGAGCCTCATGAATCAAAATTGTTATCTTGCATAGTTGTACACAACTAGATTCAATGTTTTCTTTTCTAGCACAGTTTAAAGGGATTGTTCATACTGGACAACCCCTTTTCCATGTTCCTAATGAGTCTAGGAAAATAAAAGAAAGGCATACTTACTATTCTTTAACGTAAAACCCCTCCATCTGGAGAAAGACAGGTTCAATCTCCAGAGGAGAAAGGGTTTCTGTATCATAAGAATATTTATCTGTGGAATAGTCTGTCTCAGGAGCAGGTCACAGCAGGAATCGTCCATCAATGGTTTAAAAAAAGGCTTAGATGCTTTTTAAGAAGAAATTAACATAATTGTGTAAATGAGAAAGTTGTTTTCTAAATGTTTTGTCCAGTAGATCAACAATGGCGATCAGGAGGAAAAGATTTCCTCTTTTTGTGCAGACTGGATCATGCATTATGGCTGTGCTTGTGCGATTCCTTTGTCCTTTCCCATCCTTTGGTTGGACTTATTAGACATGTGTCTTTTTCAACTGTATTAACAATATAACTATGTAACTTCCTGAATTGGCTCCCCTCCTCGCTCCAAAAGTTGTATCCCCTGAAGATCTTGTAATATTATGTAAAATGAGCGCTGCAACCCATCAACAGATGGTAATAGGTTGCAGCACTCATGTGACAAAAGCAGTCACAAAATCAGCGAGATACAAAGCTCTTGGAGAGGAACAATTTTAAGATTTAAGCATGCTTATACTGTGTGTATATATATATACAGCGGGTGAAATAAGTATTTTACCCGCTGTATATATACAGTTTTCTAAGTAAATATATTTCTGAAGGTGCTATTGACATGAAATTCTCACCAGATGACAATAACAACCCATCCAATCCACACAGGCAAAGAAATCAAACCATAGATGTCCATAAATTAAGTCATGTGTAATAATGAGAAATGACACAGGGAATAAGTATTGAACATGCTTATTGAAATGTATTTAATACTTCATACAAAAGCCTTTATTGGTGATGACAGCTTCAAGACGCCTCCTGTATGAAGAAACTAGTAGCATGCATTGCTCAGGTGTGATTTTGGCCCATTCTTCCACACAAACACTCTACAACTCCTGAAGGTTCCATTGGCGTCTTCTATGAACTCTGAGCTTTGGTTCCTTCCATACATTTTCTATTGGATTCTGGTCAGGTGATTGGCTCGGCCATTCTAGCAGCTTTATTTTCTTTCTCTGAAACCTATTGAGAGTTTCCTTGGCAGTGTGTTTGGGTTCATTGTCTTGCTGAAATGTCCAACCCCATTTCATCTTCATCATCCTGGTAGATGCCAGCAGATTTTCATTAAGAATGTCTCAGCACATTTGTCCATTCATCCTTCCTTTTAAATATATGAAGCTTGCCAGAGCCGTAAGCTGAACAACCCCAGATGATGTTCTCACCTCCAGTTTTCACTGTTGGTAAGGTGTTTTCGGGATGATGTGCAGTGCCTCTTGGCCTTCAAATATGTTGGGTATTATGGCATTCAAAGAGTTCAATTTTCATCTCATCTGACAAAACTACATTCTCCCAGTCTTTCACAGGCTTGTCTAAATTTTGTTGAGCAAACTTTAAATATGCTTGAACATACTTTTTGTTCAGCAATGAAGTCTTGCGTGGTGAGCATGCATACAGGCCATGGATGTTGAGTGCATTACTTATTGTTTTATTTGAAACAATTGTACCTGCTGATTCCAGGTCTTTCTGTTTCTCCCCACAGGTGTTCCTTGGCTCTTGGACAACCCTTTTGATAATTCTTTTTACTCCTCTGTCTGAAATCTTGTGGGGAGCAAGTGGTCATGGCCAGTTCATAGTAAAATGATGATCTTTCCACTTCGGGATTATGGCCCCAACAGTGCTCACTGGAACCTTCAATATGGATTTGAACCCAGGACACCAGCACTGCAAGGCTGCAGTGCTAACCACTGAGCCACCATGATGCCAGTTTACCTCCCAATCAACACAGATCCAGAGGGATTTTCCAGGAATTAAAGAGCTGCCCAGCTGCCCTGGGAGGGTGGAGTTGTGTCTGTATCCACAGGACACAGATATAGCTAAATATATATATATATATATTGATGGAGTGATGGAGCAAGGAGCCAACAGGTCTTTCCTTCCCCATTTACTCTTTGTAAAGCTTTGCCAGGACCTTAGTATCAGATGACAGTCACATGACTAGACAGCAGAAAAGAACAGGACTAACAGTGGAGAAGAGCAGGATGTAGCAGAGTTTTATGTGTAGATGTAGGTGAGCAGTGTGTGTGTAAATTAGCTGAGCCGTGTGTGTGGATGTAGCCGAGCTATGTGTGTGTGTATATGTTGCTGATCTGTGTGTGTGTAGATGTACTTGAGTAGTGTTTGTGTGTAGACATAGCTGAGCTGTATGTGGATGTAGGTAAGCTGTGAGTGTAGCTGTAGCTGAGCAGTGTGTGTATGTAGATGTTTCTGTGCTGTGTGTGTGTAGATGTAGTTGAGCAGTGCGTGTGTGTAGATGTAGCTAAACTGTTTGTAGATGTAGCTGCGCTGTGTGTTAATGTAGCAGACCAGTGTGGGGAGTCAAAATACTTTGTAGGTTGGGCTTGTGGGGGCATAAGACTGTGTGGTGGGAAATCCAATATAGGGACATTACACTGTGTGTGGAAGGCACTGTGGGAAGGGGGGCATGAAATAGGTGCTATACTGTGTGGAAACACTAATGGTCTTCACTAGGGAAATATTGCTGTGTGGTCTGTGAGGATGTATAGGAAGCACTGGCTGAGGTTAGAATACTGTCTTAAGATATAAATTCTGTCAGCGCACTAGAGGCACTGCAGTTTTTGTCCCTCTTTCTTATCATTCAAAGTTGGGAAATATGAGAACTTATTAATTAGTAAGTGAGACAAAATCATTCCCCCCAATACATCTGTTAAACTACAGATAAAATGGACTTTAAAATACAAAAAAGGGGACGTGATAATATAATCTCTGAGCGCTGCAGCAGTTTTAGATTATGCAGTGACTGATTACATATGATTTTCTGCTCTAGCGGCAATTAATTGAAGGAGCGGGAGAAATAACAGGGATAACATTTCTATTCAAATGAGGCCAATTTTGAAGAATAAGATATCTGCCATCTGTTAATATCAGATGAAACGGCGTCATTTTTGCTGGTGGGTAGGCTCGGTGATGCAATGTTATTGCTGCACTGATCAAATATGACCATTTTGGCAATGGAACGACACTTCAGAAGCGCACATCACAGCAGCTGATTCAGCTTTTAGAGCTCAGCTAAATTATATGAGAACAGTAACAGCCATTGTTAAAAAAGGCTGTTTGGAAAACAGTTTGTGACATTTCTATACGTCTTTTTAAATAAAGGTATAAAATAACCATTACTTCTGTGTTATCCTGTGTTTTTACCACACACTGCCACATATATTGTATATTCTTGCCAAATACATTTGTAATCTGGTATAACAAAAATTCAAGCTTATGGGCTTTAAAGGATACTGCAAAATTTTATATTTGCAACATACACGATCTGTCATGAATTTCTTCCAAATTTGCAGCTGTTTCACCCATTGCAATAATGCATAATCTGCATCATGAATAATCTTCTGCAGCAGATTTCATGCATCTGTTGTATATGGATATGGAGAAATTCCAATGTAAACCTTGGATCTAAGGGGTAGTGTTTCTCCTTGTGGAGAGTGGCATGCCAGGTCTGGAACACCAGTATGAGGAGACTTAAATGCCTTCCATGCTCCTCTGGGAAATTAAATGTGCAAATTGTCTCTTCAGAGAGAAAGAGGACTTGAACTCTAGTGCCACGTATTGGAAGTAGCAATCCTACAAGTCATTATCGACCCTTTAAACGAGTTGTCCACTTCTTTCACATTGATGCCCTATGTATGATCGGCCGAGGTCCCGCACGCGGCACCCACGCCAATCAGCTTTTATCGGTGCTGCCGGCAGCGGCCGCCGGCCGGAAGTCCTTCCCTGCGGTGCTTGCCTGTCAAGTTGTAAGTGGCCGCCGCTTTTTACTGCACATCCGCCTCCTATTCAATTGAATGGGAGGCGGATGTGCAGTACCCCGCACCGGCCACTACAACTTGACGGCCAAGCACCGCAGGGAAAGACTTCCGGCTGGCGGCCGCTGCCGGCAGCACGGATAACAGCCGCTTGCCGGACCCTGGCCGATCATATATTGATGCCCTATCCCACAGATAGGGCATCAATGTGAAAGTAGTGGACAACCCCTTTAACGAGCCTTGAAATATGACTTAAGATAAAAGCCAAATCAGAATCTCAATTTGTAGACAAGGTGTTTTGGGGTATTGCCCCTCATCAGTGCAAAGTATGAGATCTGATTTGGCTGGGTGAGAGGGTAAGACTTGGATCTAAGGGGTAAAGTTTCTCCTAGTGGAGAATGACATGCCTGGTCTGTCATGCCAGTATAAGGAGACTTAAACACCTTGCATGCCTCTGTGGGAAATTAAATATGCAAATTGTGTAAACCTTAAAATTTAGAAGCAATTGCAGGTGGAGACTTTCACATGTCCAACAATCACGGTCTAAGTATGGACCACAATGTCCAGACCGTCTGTGGGTCTCCTACCCTGAAATCAACAGCCTCATAAAACATATGAAACCACCCTTACATGCCATTGGAGGCATCTGGAGGTACAGTAGGGGGCTTATGCATCTATATCATAGCATATCTTATACATATATTATCTATAGGTCTCCATCAGATTTAATATCCATATTCCATTCTTTCGATGTCACACACGTAAAAGGAACCTGAGCATGCTCGCCGAGTTTTTTCAGCGTGCTCGGGTGTTATGTTTTAGTCACTGTGCTCATGATTTGAGACTGTTTGACAGGTTTAATACATGTGAGGTATGGCTAAGAAACAGGCATTCCTCACATTTATTAAAGCTGTCAAACAGTCGCAAATCATGCACACAGCTTGACTAAAACATAACACCCGAGCACGTTGAAGATACTCTGGAAACACCCGACCATGCTCATAAATCTTGAGTAACGAGCATGCACGCTCATCACTAAACCTGACAGTTGATAAATGCTGCCCTATCCAGAGACAGCATGTATCAGACACTGGCTACATGATTTAGCCGTGTATGTTTGATTCTGAAACGCTGCGGATGATAATCTTACACAATTTAATAGTTATACAGAATTAATGAGTCATAAATAAAAAAAATAATAGGAAAAACAACCAATGGGTAAATACTTTGCTTTATTGTTTTTGTATCAATTTGAGGTTGTCTTTTTCTCCATTTATTTTTAGAATTGTTTTCATAATTAGTTGGTTGCCATTAGCAGTCTGCCCTACCCGACTATAAAACAAGTTGTCCGATACCACATTAATGCTCAATTTTTTTGGGATTCACTCAAATTGCAATGTTACACAGTTCCTGATCTGAGGCATTATACTGCTCAACAGTGTCGGACTGGGGTGCCAAGGGCCCACCAATAACCAACTCCAGGGCCCCACTTTTCAACTACATGCAAATGTGACATTATCCTTAATCACAAATTTATATTACAATGAACTGGGTAGATTGTTAAATGAATAAGATGCTGCCTTTGTCTGTACATCGTGATTCAAGTATACAGTGCCAAGTACTGCTCATATAAGAGGGTGGTGGCCCACCGGAGGATTCCCCTGTTTTCCTATGGGCCAGTCCAAGCCTGATGCTCAATACCATTTTACATAGATCCACCCACTGTAAAATGACCTAATGAGTAAGTAATTTACTGGGTTCCTAAACCCCCTCTGGGCCCCAATGCAGATGGACACTACATTGTAGGACTCATAGATTTCTGCTCCATTTGAGTCCATTCTTCCTAGATTTTGGTGAATGCCCATAAGGAAGCAGCTAAAATAGAGCAGAAAGTGCTCAGTATTAAGCTGAAATCAAATGGCCATGAACCACGGTACAAATACAGACCGTGATTTTCAGACTAACTGGTATGAACGGAGCAGCTTCATAGGCTAAAGAGCGGATAGTTTACATCTCATCTCAGAAACCTCTTGCGTTTGATGGAACAGAGTGAGAGAATTACTGACCCTAGAATGCTTCATAATGCTAAAGCCTCATTCACAAGGTCAGTCAGGTTTTTTTTCATGTATAGAACACATATCCATTATAGTCTATGGGAATGTTTCCACGTTACCGGTCACAGTGTTGGACACATCTGTTCATGCAATGGTTTCCTTGTTTTTGTTGGAATGTACACACTGTAGATAAACAGTAAAGAAACACATGTGAAACAAACCAGAAAATGGGTTAATGGGGTCATCTGGGAGTTTGCTTATTTTTCACTACGGGGTTAAAAAATTACAGGCAGGTAGTTTTTAATTACCTGTCTATTCTGCCCGGCGCCAATCTCTGCCATCTCAGAGTGGTCACGGACCACCCCTGCCAGCGATTCTGTGGCATCAGTTGACCTCGCATCAACACAGCAGCTCTTCTGACCTGTTGACGGGGCGTCACTGATGATGTCATGTTGATTGACAGCCGGTTCCTTGCAGTTAGGCGGTCAATCAGCAAGACATCGTCAGAAACGCCACATTGACAGAGCAGAGCGGAAAAGAAGAAGCTGCTCTGTTGACGTGATGTCACCGGAAGCCACAGAATTGCCACCAGGAACTGTCCATTAGCAACTAAATGCCTGTAAGTTTTTAGACCCATAGGTAAAAATAATCAAAGTCCTGGAAAACTCCTTTAAACCTTAGATTCCTCAAAGTAATCCCCTTTTAGTCTAATGACAGCTTTATACCCCCTTGACATTTTCTCATGCAGTTTCAGCAGGTTGTTACCTGGAATGGCTTTCCAACAGTTTTGAAAGGGTTCCCATAGGTGCTGAGTAGGGATGGGCAGACCGATGGAAGTTCGTTTCTGGTACATAACTTTTGAAAAAGTTTGGTTCGGGTACCAGAGCAGTACCGGAACTTCCATCAGAACCAGAACCCCATTGAAAATAATGGAGACTCGAACTCATGAGAAACTTAAAAAAATTCTCTCTCTCTCCCTTCTTACAAACAAGAAAAATTGATTCTATAGTAATAGCAAAAAATGGACAGAAAATTGGATAAAATCAGAATATAAAATCACTGGTGAAAATTGATCATTGTTTCTCTTATGCAGAACAAAAAGGAATGTCTCAATGAGTCCTAATAAATGCAAACATTTTACTAACTGGAAAATCGTGCATAGACGATTCAATTTAAAGGTTTTTGTTTATTTTTCCAAGGCGGACATTTATGATCTTCTACAGGATGATAATATATAGTATGTCTGATCCCCGGGAAGGGGGGTGTCTTCACTGTAATCCGACGCTGACCGTTACAAAGGGGGTCCCGTTCTAGTATTCTCACATCTCAGACTAAAATGAAAATGGGACAAATAACAATAGATGAAACTATGAGCATCAGATTACAAGATTAAAGAAATGTAAGTGATAACAGCTCATAAGTATTCTTCTCTGGGCTAAAAGTGAAGAGACAGGAAGTCTTTGGTACAGTACATGAAGTCCTAGCAGCATGTCGAGACGCCTGACAAATATGAGGTTACAACATACTGAGGGCCATGAATAACGTACATTTTTAGGAGCCATTAACTCTCTGCTATTGATAAAATGCTGCTCCAATGCGTTTTTCTTCCCCTTGGGCTTTCTAATTGCAAAGTCGGCAATTCCTGCAGTTTTGCAAACAGATCTGTTAAAAAAACTAAAATAAAGAGAAAATAGGAAGAACTGTCAGAACAAAGCTCAATTATTTCAAGTTATGTCAATGGCCGTAACTCCAAATATAAACATCTACTGCCACCTAGTGAGCGACCGCAGAATACGTCTAATCAGTAGATCGAAAACTGGCATGGAAATTATAATACACTGTGTTCCAAATTATTATGCAAATAATATTTTCTCAGATTTTCCCAAATGACCTATATGAATTGCAGTCATTGTAATTTTCCAGTCAAATAACTATTAGAGTACAATTGAAAGGTTTTTGTACAAACTGCCTATGATAACAGTATATTTTTAAAAAAATAAAAAACTCAAACTGCACTCAAAATGCATGTTCCAAATTATTATGCACAGCAGAGTTTTCAACCTTTTAATTTTTGTAAAGAACAAAAAAATGGTCATTTTTGAAATTATAAGCATTAGCAGGTTATTACAAACTGAAATCAAACCGTTTTCAACTCAAAACTTTATTCTAGGTGATGTTACATTTGCATATAGGACCCCTTGTTCGAAAGGAGCTTCTGAACTCTCTCGTCCATTGAATTTGTCAGGTTTTGGATGGTTTCTGCTTCAATTGTTTTGCATGAGGACAGAATACCCTCCCAGAGCTGTTGCTTAGATGTGAACTGCCTCCCGCCTTCATAGACACTCCTTTTGATGATGCTCCAGAGGTTCTCAATGGGGTTGAGGTCAGGGGAGCATGGGGGTCACACCATAAGTTTGTCCCCTTTTATGCCCATAGCAGCCAGAGATGCAGATGTGTTATGTGCAGCATGACACGGTGCATTATCATGTATGAAAATGATCTTGCTGCGGAATGCACGGTTCTTCTTCTTGAACCATGGAAGGAAGTGCTGTTTGAGAAACTCAACATACTTTATGGAGTTCATCTTTACCCTTTCAGGGATCCTAAAGGGGCCGACAATCTCTCTCCCAATGATTCCAGCCCAAAACATTACTCCACCTCCTCCTTGTTGGCGCCGTAGCCGTGTTTGCATGGGGTGTCCATCAACCAGCCATCCTCCACTCCATCCATCTGGACCATCAAGCGTTTGTTTGGCCCACTGGAGCCGTTTCTGCTTGTGGATAGAGGAGGTCGACAGGATGGCTTACGCACAGCTGCAAACCTCTGAAGGACCCTGCATCTTGTTGTTCGGGGGACGTTGGAGGCAACAGCAGCTTCAAAAACTTGTCTGCTGCTATGACCAGGCTTTTTTGCCGCTGCTCTTTTAACCTGACGTAATTGCCTGTAGGAAAGAGTCCTCAATTTTCCCTTATCAGCACGCACACGTGTGTACTGTGAATCGGCTACATACTTCTTGATTGTGCGATGATCAGGATGAAGTGTCTTGGCAATGTTGATTGTAGTCATGCCTTGACCTAAACACTCCACAATTTGTTGCTTCTCAGCAGCCGACACATCCTTTTTCTTTCCCATTTTGGCAGAAAATGTAGGCTGCTTAATAATGTGGGACAGTCTTGCCTTTCATTGGACACACCTGCCAAACTATCTAGCACAGGTGTCTGCAATTGCTTACAGTGATATAAAGATCCCTGACACACATCACCATCAATGAGTTTAATTGACAAACAAAAAAATTCTTACCTTATCACTCCTAAACACTTTTTGCATAATAATTTGGAACACAGTGTATTTATCCATAATTCTACACTATATGCCAGACATATCCCAGCCTATAATACCGCTTCCGATGGAAAGTCAGATTCTGCTAACATCCTAGGCAGCAGAGGTAAAGAATGGGATCAAAGAAGCTTGTGGGTGCTATTACTATTAATAATAATTATCTAGCAGTATATAGCACCACCATATTCATTGATTTCAGGGGGGAAATGTACAAATAATATCAGACATTAAAGAGCAATACATTACTTTACAATTCAAAGAAGAGGAGTGAGGGCCCTGCTCACAAGAGCTTGTGAGGAAATAGGTAAAAAGTGCTTGTATTTGTAAGGTCTAGCCATCACTATAATAAATAAGGTTATATATACAAAGCTTTATAATCCAGCCAGTATCTATATATGTCCAGGTATGACATGATACTGAGTGCATTGAGTGTGGATGAAACTGTTTAACCTCTTTACCCCCGAGGGTGGTTTGCATGTTAATGACCGGGCCAATTTTTACAATTCTGACCACTGTCACTTTATGAGGTAATTACTCTGGAACGCTTCAACGGATCCCCCTGATTCTGAGATTGTTTTGTCGTGACATATTGAACTTTATGACCGTGATGAAATTTGTTCAATATCATTTGTGAAAAAAACGGAAATTTGGGGAAAATTTTGAAAATTTTGCAATTTTCAAACTTTGAATTCTTGTGTCCTTAAATCAGAGAGATAAGTCACACAAAATGGTTAATAAATAATATTTCCCACATGTCTACTTTACATCAGCACAATTTTTTAAACAAGTTTTTTTTTGTTATGAAGTTATAAGGGTTAACAGTTGCTCAGCAATTTCTTATTTTTCCAACAAAATTTACAAAAACATTTTTTTTTAGGGACCATCACATTTGAAGTGACTTGGTCAACAGGTGTATCTCACAAAATTAGAATATCATCAAAAAGTTAATTTATCTCAGTTCTTCAATACAAGATTTATTTCTGTTAATGTTAATGATTATGGCTTACAGCCAATGAAAACACAAAAGTCATTATCTCAGTAAATTAGAATACTTTATAACAACAGCTTGAAAATGTTGGCCTATGGAAATGTATGTTCAGTAAATGCCCTCAATACTTGGTCGGGGCTCCTTTTGCATCAATTACTGCATCAATGCGGCGTGGCATGGAGGCGATCAGCCTGTGGCACTGCTGAGGTGTTATGGAAGCCCAGGTTGCTTTGATAGCAGCCTTCAGCTCGTCTGCATTGTTGGGTCTGGTGTCTTTCATCTGTTGACAATACCTCATAGATTCTCTATGGGGTTAAGGTCAGGCGAGTTTGCTGGCCAACCAATCACAGTGATACGGTTGTTTTTAAACCAGGTATTGGTACTTTTGGCAGTGTGGACAGGTGCCAAGTCCTGTTGGAGAATGAAATTTCCATTTCCAAAAAGCTTGTCGGCAGAGGGAAGCATGAAGTGCTCTAAAATTTCCTGGCAGACGGCTGCGCTGACTTTGGTCTTGATAAAACACAGTGGACCTACACCAGCAGATGACATGGCTCCCCAAACCATCTCTGATTGTGGAAACTGCATACTAGACCTCAAGCAGCTTGGATTGTGGCCTCTCCACTCTTCCTCCAGACTCTGGGACCTTGATTTCCAATTGAAATGCAAAATTGACTTAGTGTGTCAATGACTGCCTTCTGGACATCTGTCAAGTCAGCAGTCTTCTCCATGATTGTGGAGCCTACTGAAAAAGACTAAGGGACGTTTTTAAACGCTTAGGAAGCCTTTGCAGGTGTTTTTTGTTAATTATTCTAATATACTGAGATAATGACTTTTGTGTTTTCATTGGCTGTAAGCCATAATCATCAACATTAACAGAAATAAACACTTGAAATAGATCACTCTGTTTGTAATGACTCTTTATAATGAGTTTCACTTTTTCTATTGAAGAACTGAAATAAATCAACTTTTTGATGATATTCTAATTTTGTGAGATGAACCTGCATATGACAGAAAATACCCAAAAGTGACACCATTCTAAAAAGTGCACCCCTCGAGGTGCTCAAAACCACATTTAAGAAGTGTATTAACCCTTCAGGTGCTTCACAGGAATTTTTGGACTGTGGAAGAAAAAAATGAACATTTTAACTTTTTTTTCACAAAAATGTTACTTTAGACCCAATTTTTTTTTTATTTTCGCAACGGTAACACAATGGACCACAAAATTTGTTGTGCAATTTCTCCTGAGCATGCTGATACCCCATATGTGGGGAAAATTGAGTGCAGGGAGCCAGTATTGAGCATGTTCTCCACGCTGGTTGTCAGTTTAACAGCTGGAGTGGAAAATGGTTGAATCCTACTCCCAAGGGGCAGCAAAACGCTGCCGCCTGAGTGACACCTCGGACCACCACATTAGACGAACCGACGGCGCTCCCTTGTGGCTGCACCCGGGGCAAATGTCCTGCCCACCCCTTTCTAGATACGCCCCTGCTGTTACTAAGTAAAAAAAGAAATAAAAAACATAATATTAAAAAGACCAATATTAACACCATACAGTGACTACCAGTCCTGTAGAACATATAAGGGATTGCGGTTCAAGTATATATAATATAGTGACTTACAGCTGATGTTCTTTATGGTGACAGTGTAAGGTGCCCCAGCGAGGTAGTCGTGGGCGAGCTGTAGCCCCCTCTCGCTATGGCACCCTACAGACAATACGTGTCCTCCCTCTGAAGTGTGGCTGTGTATGTAGTGCTCTTCACTTACTTCAAGCCATCCGATCGCGGCTGTCTCCAGGCATTTCTCTTCTGGGACCAGGGCAGCAATAAATTCAGAGGACACGAGGTTCTTAACCAGAACTTGGACTTTACTTGGGGAAGAGGAATATGTACAATATTTTCAGGCAGATATAATGGATAAGGCCCGACAGGTTATCATCTCTCTCACAGGTGCTGGTAACTCCTTCAGCCCTGATTCCCTCTTTAAGTGAAGCATCTCTGTGACTCTAATCTCTGGCCCAAGAGACTCTTCTGTAATACTGACAGTGACCTGGATCCGATATCTCTCCCCCACATCTTAGCTTGGAGTCCTATTTATCTTCCTCTGCTTCCTGCAGACTAGAAGTGCCCCGGGTCCTCACTACCTTTGATGAGTTTCTCCGGCCGGCTGACAGGACTCGTGCTCTTGTGTGGGGAGACTTGCACACTGGTGATCCCACTGTCTGAGGGTATGGAGCTCCCGTCTACCCTAGCAGCCACTATAGTCAGGCTGCCTGAACGATTTGCTGTCCAATCTCTTACTGAAGAATCACTTCCTGATTCTGGAAACTAAACAGAGATTTTCCTAATGTGCCCACCCTCAGTGAGCGGTCATCACACAGCATTAACTCATCCCTGTCTGTAACACTGCTAGCAGACTCAACCTGACATCTGCACCCAGGACAGTGGCATCTTGTGGCTGTTTACAGGTACTGCAGCCCACAATGAATTATGCCAGGAACAAGCTCTATATCACTCAAGGCTTGATCCGGGCACTAAGTTCCCCCTCTACTCTACTGACTGGACCACTGAAGCTAACCCCTTAGCTTGGCCTACCACAGTTCAGAGAGGATTAACTAAGGGAACATTTTCCTTAACTACTTCAGTGCCTAGGGAAGGCTACATCCTTCCCCACTATTACAACAGCGTTCACTTTTCCAGTCTCTTCTATCCGGCACAGACCGACATAATGACTTCTTCCAGCCACAACTCACCTGCAGAGTTTAGAAGAAAAACACATTTAGGGTATGTGCCCACGGTCAGGAGCCGCAGCGGAATCCCATCTCCTCTATGCGTCTCTGTGCACCTGCGGATCACCCGCGAAAACTGACATGCAGCGTGTCTTTCAGGACCGCAGCATGTCAATTTCACTTGTGGGTCTGCATGTGGACTTTCCCCATAGATTAACAACTATGAGGAAAATCGCATGTTAAAAAAAAAATCACGCCGCTCATTTGTATAAAATGAAGGTAGAAGCCACGCAGCTATCCCGCAGCATCGGGGCCACAGGCAGCTCCTGACCAAGGGCACATACCCTTAAAGGGAATCTGTCGCCAGAAATAACGCTATTAACCTACAGATATGCGGTTAATCTGCAGGTCATACCATTGGTGAAACCTGTGAGGCCGCACAGAAGCCCAAGAGGTAAAAGGACCCATTTCCACCTTCGAAGCAGGAGAAAATGTGTATTATTATCAGATTTTTGGCTGCAAAGCACCCTGATATTGTTTTTGTCTTCTGTCTGTGCCGCCAGTGCTGCAGGTTAATAGCTTATTATGCTTCCCGGCGCCGGGGGTGCGGTTACAGTCTCCGCTCTGTATACTCAGTGATGACTGAACCAGCACTGCCCCCATGACAGATACCCAATGCTGGCGGGGAGAATAAAGTTAATTTTCTCCCTGCTGCATTCGGCTGCATGCAGGCACCGCACAGCATAATGCTATTACCCTGCAGCTTAACCGCATATCTGCAGGTTAACAGCATTATTTCTGCTGACAGCTTCCCTTTAACTTCTCACATTTCCAGCACTGTCCCTATCTATTCCCAAACTACAAAAACGCCTCATCCTGACTGCTCTTGCAGTGTGAACAGTGACCCCAATAATTAAAAAATTGTGTCATTACTATGATTACCCTCTTCCCCCAAAAAATGCTAGAGACTTTGTGTCAGATAGACGGTGCCTCTAAAAATTATAGTGTCCCATGCAAAGAATTAATGCTCCCACTATCCAACCTAGAAAGTAGTAATGCCCCCTGTATACTCCTATAAAAGTTATAACATCCCAAGTGCCCCGTCAAGCAAAGTGGTGTTCCCTTAAAGTAATAATGCCCCCCAAAAAAGTAATTATGCTAACCTGAGAGCCCCAATCAAAAAAGTAACAATGCCCCCATTTAAACAAATGTCCCAAGTGTCCCCAAAGCTCTCTATATACTGTTTTATGGCCTCCAGCTACTTATACACTATATGATGGCCCCCACAACCCCTTATATACTGTATGATGGCCCCTATAGCCCCATATATACTGTATTATGGTCCTCACAGCCCTTTTTAAACTGTATTATAGTCCCATAGCCCCTTATATACTGTATTATGACCACCACAGCCTTATATATAGTACACACAGCTCACCTATAGCCTCATAGTACCTTATACATAGTATTATGACCCTCACAGCCCTTTATATACTGTATTACGGCCACTAAAGCAATATGGCCCGCACAGCTCACTATATATAGTATAATGGCCTCTACAGCCCCTTACACACTGATTTATGTCCCCCAAAGACCCGTTCCCTACATCTGTCTCTGGCGACTGTGTACTCATGACAACGCTCATTATTGTTGCTGCCTCATGCTGCGCTCAGCGAGACCCGGTGGCTCTGATGAGCATTATCGTCACAACCTGGCGCCTGTGAATAGTAATTTTACTGCTATTCACAGTCACCAGAGACAGATTCAGGGAACATGAGCTACGGCGAAGCTTCATGGGAACATTTTGGGTAATAAATTGGTGTACGAAGCACTGTCTGTTGTTTGTCTTTTTATGTTTCTCAGGGTTCCTTTTCTGGAGTACTTCGGATTTGGTGTAATACTGCAGACCTGCAAGGGATTTTTTTTCAATAAGTTGGTGAGCGAATGATAGTGTGGGGGATTCTTTATTCAAATTAAGTGTTTTTTTTTCTGTGTGTTTTTATTTTTTATTAACGGGTTAGTAATGGGGGTGTCTGATAGACACCTCTCCATTACTAACACCAGGGCTTGATGATAGCTGACATTTATGACAAATCACAGCTGTCATCAACCCTCCAGCCCAAATACCCAGATTGCCACTGATCCAGGGCAATCGGGAAGAACCGGGCAAAGCATCAGAATTGGCGCATGTCATCTGATGCACCAATTCTGGGGCAGCTGCAGGCTTGTATTTTTAGGCTGGAAAGGGCCTAATAACCAAGGACCTTCCCAGCCTGATAATATGAGCCTGCAGCTGTCTGCTTTACCTTAGCTGGTTATTAAAAATAAGGAGGACTCTACATCTTTTTTTTTTTTTAATTTGGTTAAATAAGGCTAAACACCCTTTAGTGCCACATGAAAGTCACTAAAGGGTACAATTTTATTATATGTAGGGGGCTTGTGAAATTATATGTCTACAGGATATCTATTTATTCTAGCTATTTATTATCTAATATCTTTCTATCATCTATCTGTATCTTTATATAGCAACTAGCTTTAAATTACATAGAGAATTACAATATGTAAAAGATGATGTTAAAAAAGCATGTGATACAGATGCTAGGTGAGAATAATCGCATTGTGTTCGCATTACACTCGTCCGACTTTTCAGGAGCAACATTTTAGCTATTTTTAATACTCTGATGTGAGCGAACCCTTAGATCGTCTTTATACACAGTGGGTACGGAAAGTATTCAGACTCCTTTAAATTTTTCACTCTTTGTTTCATTGCAGCCATTTGGTAAATTCTAAAAATTGAATTTCTTTCTCATTAAAGTACACTCTGCACCCCATCATGACTGAAAAAAAACAGAAATGTAGAAATTTTTGCAAATTTATTAAAAAAGAAAAACTGAAGTATCACATGGTCATAAGTATTCAGACCCTTTGCTCAGTATTGAGTAGAAGCACCCTTTTGAGCTAGTACAGCCATGAGTCTTCTTGGGAATGATGCAACAAGTTTTTCACACCTGGATTTGGGGATCCTCTGCCATTCTTCCTTGCAGATCCTCTCCAGTTCCGTCAGGTTGGATGGTGAACGTGGGTGGACAGCCATTTTCAGGTCTCTCCAGAGATGCTCAATTGGATTTAGGTCAGGGCTCTGGCTGGGCCAGTCAAGAATGGTCACAGAGTTGTTCTAAAGCCACTCCTTTGTTATTTTAGATGTGTGCTTAGGGTCATTGTCTTGTTGGAAGGTGAACCTTTGGCCAAGTCTGAGGTCTAGTGCATTCTGGAAGAGGTTTTCATCCAGGATATCTCTGTAATTGGCTGCATTCATGTTTCCTTCAATTGCAACCAGTCGTCCTGTCCCTGCAGCTGAAAAACACCCCCATAGCATGATGCTGCCACCACCATGTTTCACTGTTAGGATTGTATTGGGCAGGTGATGAGCAGTGCCTGGTTTTCTCCACACATACCACTTAGAACTTTGTGGTGATAATTCTATCTTTGTCTCATCAGACCAAAGAATCTTATTTCTCATAGCCTGGGAGTCCTTCATGTGTTTTTGAGCAAACTCTATGCAGGCTTTCATATGTCTTGCACTGAGGAGAGGCTTCCGTCGGGCCACTCTGCCATAAAGGCTCGACTGGTGGAGAGCTGCAGTGATAGTTGACATTGTGGAACTTTCTCCCATCTCCCTTCTGCATCTCTGGAGCCTCAGCCACAGTGATCTTGGGGTTCTTCTTTACCTCTCTCACCAAGGCTCTTCTCCCACGATTGCTCAGTTTGGCTGGACGGCCAGGTCTAGGAAGACTTCTGGTGGTCCTAAACTTCTTTCATTTAAGGATAATGGAGGCCACTGTGCTCTTAGGAACCTTGAGTAATGCAGAAATTCTTTTGTAACCTTGGCCAGATCTGTGCCTTGCCACAATTCTGTCTCTGAGCTTCTTGGGCAGTTCCTTTGAGCTCATGATTCTCATTTTGGTCTGACATGCACTGTGAGGTCTTATATAGACAGGTGTGTGCCTTTCCAAATCAAGTCCTATCAGTATAATTAAACACAGCTGGACTCCAATGAAGGAGTAGAACCATCTCAAGGAGGATCACAAGGAAATGGACAGCATGTGACTTAAATATGAGTGTCTGAGCAAAGGGTCTGAATACTTGTGACCATGTAAAATTTCAGTTTTTCTTTTTTAATAAATTTGCAAAAATTTCTACATTTGGTTTTTTTTTCAGTCAATATGGGGTGCAGAGTGTATTTTAATGAGAAAAACAATAACTTTTTAGAATTTACCAAATGGCTGCAATGAAACAAGGAGTGAAAAATTTAAAGGAGTCTGAATACTTTCCATTCCCACTGTACATATTATTAGTTTGGGGTTTAAAATCCTGATGACAGGTACCTTTTAAGTCCTGGGATGCCCAGAGCCACGTACCTCCTTCCCTTTAAGTGCCTACAGTAGTGCTGGAGAAGTATTGTATTCTGCACTGTGCTGTTGAGTAACCTGTCGACTAGGATTCTCTGCTTTGTTCCAGTGGATCCAATACTACTATTAGCACACAGGGACTGCTTGTATAGCTATGGAAACGGAGCCGGGTCTGACAATCTGAAAATAAAAGGTGTTCATTGCATAATTAGAAAAAGCTTGCAAATAAACTTGCTGTATAATTTATGGTTTTCTGGATCTCTATTTTGAATTGTCCACTGTATTTGCAGTTGATGAAAGTCAGAAATGGCCATGTGATGGACACGGAGGTGCACGGCAAGTTACAAACCATTGCTCTGAAAGCTGTAGTGTAAGGGTGTGTGCACACGGTCCGGAAACACTGCAGATTTTAAGCAGCACACTTGCGCTGCGTGCAATCCACAGCGGCCAGATGTTACAGCATAGTCCACTATGCGTCTCCGTACTCCTGCGGATCACCCGTGGACACGGACATGTAGCATGTCTTCACAGACCGCAGCATGTCAATTTCTCTTGCAGAGACGATATAGTCTCCGCAAGAGAAATTCTCATTGTAATGTATAGGATGCGGTGAATCCACATGGTTCATTGAACACATGTGGATTCACCTGCGTGCAGCGCTTTGGACGAAGCATCAAGTATCCTGCGTTCAAAGCACAGCAAATACCGACCTTGTGCACATACCCTAATTGTATGTAAGAGTCCTGCATTAGTGGAGTCGGTTTCAGCCAAAAGCAATAAATTTTGTTATGGTGCCCACACTAATAGTGGTGCTATATCCCAATCTCCAGACCAGTTCAGCAACCGATGACCGTCTAGGTAAGCTCTAAGTGACTGCGCAGTTTGTGTAGGATTTCTTGCATCCATGCTTGTGATAGCACGTGGCACTGGACTGTCACGAATGTGCTGCATCCTGATTAGACCTTTGCGGTATCTGGGATCAGACTGGCAGATCACAGATCTTCTTTGGAGTCCGCTTGGCGTTTAACTTGAATGTGCAGATTGATTTCTGGTTGGTGTAGATGGGCTTAAGAGTTCCTTTTTGATCCTCCTGGGATTCCATATGGCTCTAATCTCAGCTGCTGCATCTTACTGTCACTCCCTTCCATTATTTAAACTCACTCCTCGCTCTGTCCTGTGTCGGTTATAGGTGTCCTATGCTGACCTCCCTGGAGAAGTTGTTCCAGTTTAAGAAGTTGTGGAGTTCCAGTTGTTGTTTGATTGCTCCCTGTTTGTTTCCCTCCCGTTTCCTTACCTTAGTTGTGAGACTTGTGTCTTGCTGACTTACTCACTAGTTAGAGCCAGCCAGGGTTTAGGCACCTGATGGCGCATGGGGGGGGCGGACCCATCCGGGAACAATAGGAAGCACAGGGTGCAGTCTTAGGCGAGTGTTCAGGGGTGTCCCTTCTCCCCTTTCCCTAGCGTGTCAGGGCAACCTTTACCTTCTTTCCCTTCTTTGTGCCGCACTTGGGCATTTCCTTGCTCCAGTCATGGACTGGCACAAGATACAAGCTTGTTCTGACTGCCACATGCATTTCCACAAGTATTCCTTAACAAGAGATGCTGGTTTGGGTGCCAACAAGGAATGAATAGAGAAAAAAATCCCCCAAATTACAAAACATGCCCTGCTCAATCACAAGCTATATAATGGACGGAGAAATGGCAATGCATCGAAGGAAAAATAATCCAGATATGCGTCACCTGACAGACCATGGGACATAGAATCTCCATACATCAGTTTTCTACCATAAAACTGCTGAAAATGTCTCAAAATGTTTGCACAACTCATAGTGGTGCAGAAAATATTGAGATTTTTAATGATTCTTAGGCAGTTTGTTTCAGCCACGTCCGCCTACTTTTTGAAAAGTTGGGGCTTTTTTTTGAGATGGCGGGGCTGAGTGTAGCCCACTCCCTTCAAAAAAAGTCATAATTTAAGCCATAAAAGTGGCATGTAAATTACGACAGGCATGTACGCCGATCTGTAGCTGGAGTACATTTCTTGAGATGTCTTACAGCAGCTGAATGATGGGCCTCTTAATATTTGCCACATCTTAATCCAGCACACCCTTCATGAGGATGGGCGTACAAGACACCAGTCTTCATTACTCAGAGCCTAAAGCCCCCCGTACTCATTAGTCTGATGTCAGCCAATATTATAATGTTGGAGGGGATCTGGGGGGAATGCTGATTGCTTTGCTTGCCCAGAGATAACATGCCGGCAAAGATGTCTGACGATGGCTCTCTCAAAGAGAACATAGGAGCGCTTAGCCGAATGCCTGTGTATGGTAGAGATGGCTATTGCCTGAATGATTGGACTACAGACATCTCATATTTATGTCCACCATCAGTCTATGATATGTGCTTAGTCACAAACCACCCCTTATACTCTTGCTCAGCGGGGTCAGCAGCTGGACGCACACAGATGGGAAACTCAAACGATAAAGAAGTTTGGAGATATAACAGCACTTATGAGCACCCCCTGTTGCAGTTCATAGGAGATAGGACCACAGACATTTCCTTATTTTCCATAGGCTTCAGGGGCGAGTGGCCAAACATACTCACCATCTCCTTCCTCCTCTATGTAACACTCACACATAAAAATAACAAATGTTTTTAGTGCGACGTCTCTTTTAATGATTTTAAATAGAAAAAGCAAGAGACAAATGCATGAGAAAATATTGACAATATTGTAGAGGTTCAATTCCCCCAGGGGTTTAAGCAAGAGTGTTATCCCCCCAAAAATCTTAAGGGAGGTCGATTCATTAAAACTGGCATTGAGCACAGCAGTCTTAATCAAAGGCTTGCTGGAGTATGAGGCACCGAATTTAAAGATGCATCTTGTTAGTGGTGTGCCCATCGCCAGAAATGTTCATCCAATCAGAGTCTGGAAAAGCATTTCTGGGGTAAGAAACGCCAGTATTTCCACTGAATGTGAGGAGCAGCCAAGACCAGGCCCCGTTCTGCCCCGACTCCTGCTCAGCTCTGTGCATTAAAAGGCCAAAAGTTGTGCAAAACTGCTTTCCACAAAAAAAAACGCAACTCTTCAAAGCTTTTAAGCCAGTTCCCCCCTCTCAGGCTCCTCCCCATGGTTCTCTCCTCACAGGCTCCTCCCCATAGGCTCCTCCCCATGTCTCCCTCCTCACAGGCTCCTCCCCATGTCTCCCTCCTCACAGGCTCCTCCCCATGTCTCCCTCCTCAAAGGCTCCTCCCAATCTCACAGGCTCCTCCCCATGGTTCCCTCCTCACAGGCTCCTCCCCATGGTTCCCTCCTCACAGGCTCCTCCCCATGTCTCCCTCCTCAAAGGCTCCTCCCAATCACAGTCTCCTCCCCATGGTTCCCTCCTCACAGATGCCTCCCCATGGTTCCCTCCTTACAGGCTCCTCCCCATCTTACAGGCTCCTCCCCATGTCTCCCCTCAAAGGCTCCTCCCCATGATTCTCTCCTCACAGGCTCCTCCCCATATCTCCCCCATGGTTCCCTCCACACAGGCTCCTCCCCATCACAGGCTCCTCCCCATGGTTCCCTCCTCACAAGCTCCTCCCCATGTCCCCCCTCACAGGCTCCTCCCCATGTCTCCCCCCTCACAGGCTCCTCCCCATGTCTCCCCACCTCACAGGCTCCTCCCCATGTCTCCCCACCTCACAGGCTCCTCCCCATGTCCCCCCCCATCACAGGCTCCTCCCCATGCCCCCCCATCACAGGCTCCTCCCCATGCCCCCCCCATCACAGGCTCCTCCCCATGTCCCCCCCCTCACTGGCTCCTCCCCATGTTTTGTCCCGTATATCCACATTGTTCAATGACCATATGCGGATTTACCTGCGTGGTCGGACACAGCGAAAATAAGCTGCGTCCAATGCGCTACTATATCGTGGGAGTGGGACCATAGCAGTGCTGTTCTCTCCTCCGCCTCCCCCCCGCTGCTGTTGTACCCTGCCGGATCCTCGTGCTGTGGCTTCTTTCCCTGCCTGTCTGGTATCTGATATCAGCTATAAGCCCCGCCTCTTCCTGCCCGGCGGTCATGTGACCTGCTGTGTAAACTGCTCCTCTCCAGCCTTAGTGGGTGAAGCCCGGCGCCGGGTGCATTGAAGACATGAGGCAGTGCAGAGCCGGGCTGCTGCTGAGGCGGTATGTGTGCGCGGCGCTGTGTGCACGGGGTTATAGAGGTGTGTGCGGCGCTGTGTGCACGGGGTTATAGAGGTGTGTGCGGCGCTGTGTGCACGGGGTTATAGAGGTGTGTGCGGCGCTGTGTGCACGGGTTATAGAGGTGTGTGCGGCGCTGTGTGCACGGGGTTATAGAGGTGTGTGCGGGCGCTGTGTGCACGGGGTTATAGAGGTGTGTGCCGGCGCTGTGTGCACGGGGTTATAGAGGTGTGTGCGGCGCCTGTGTGCACGGGGTTATAGAGGTGTGTGCGGCGCTGGTTGCACGGGGTTATAGAGGTGTGTGCGGCGCTGTGTGCACGGGGTTATAGAGGTGTGTGCGGCGCCTGTGTGCACGGGGTTATAGAGGTGTGTGCGGCGCTGTGTGCACGGGGTTATAGAGGTGTGCGCCGGCGCTGTGTGCACGGGTTATAGAGGTGTGTGCGGCGCTGTGTGCACGGGGTTATAGAGGTGTGTGCGGCGCTGTGTGCACGGGGTTATAGAGGTGTGTGCGGCGCTGTGTGCACGGGGTATAGAGGTGTGTGCGGCACTGTGTGCACGGGGTTATAGAGGTGTGTGCGGCACGGTGTGTGCGGCGCTGTGTGCACGGGTTATAGAGGTGTGTGCGGCACTGTGTGCACGGGGTTATAGAGGTGTGTGCGGCGCTGTGTGCACGGGGTTATAGAGGTGTGTGCGGCACTGTGTGCACGGGTTATAGAGGTGTGTGCGGCGCTGTGTGCACGGAGTTATAGAGGTGTGCGCGGCGCTGTGTGCATGGGGGTTATAGAGGTGTGTGCGGCGCTGTGTGCACGGGGGTTATAGAGGTGTGTGCGGCGCTGTGTGCACGGGGTTATAGAGGTGTGTGCGGCGCTGTGTGCACGGGGTTATAGAGGTGTGTGCGGCGCTGTGTGCACGGGGTTATAGAGGTGTGCGCGGCGCTGGTGGGCACGGGGGTTATAGAGGTGTGTGCGGCGCTGTGTGCACGGGGTTATAGAGGTGTGGTGCGGCGCTGTGTGCACGGGGTTATAGAGGTGTGTGCGGCGCTGTGTGCACGGGGTTATAGAGGTGTATGCGGCGCTATGTGCACGGGGTTATAGAGGTGTGTGCGGCGCTGTGTGCACGGGGTTATAGAGGTGTGTGCGGCGCTGTGTGCACGGGGTTATAGAGGTGTGCGCGGCGCTGTGTGCACGGGGTTATAGAGGTGTGCGCGGCGCTGTGTGCACGGGGTTATAGAGGTGTGCGCGGCGCTGTGTGCACGGGGTTATAGAGGTGTGCGCGGCGCTGTGTGCACGGGGTATAGAGGTGTGCGGCGCTGTGTGCACGGGGTTATAGAGGTGTGTGCGGCGCTGTGTGCACGGGGTTATAGAGGTGTGCGCGGCGCTGTGTGCACGGGGTTATAGAGGTGTGTGCGGCGCTGTGTGCACGGGGTTATAGAGGTGTGTGCGGCGCTGTGTGCACGGGGTTATAGAGGTGTGTGCGGCGCTGTGTGCACGGGGTTATAGAGGTGTGTGCGGCGCTGTGTGCACGGGGTTATAGAGGTGTGTGCGGCGCTGTGTGCACGGGGTTATAGAGGTGTGCGCGGCGCTGTGTGCACGGGGTTATAGAGGTGTGCGCGGCGCTGTGTGCACGGGGTTATAGAGGTGTGCGCGGCGCTGTGTGCACGGGGTTATAGAGGTGTGTGCGGCGCTGTGTGCACGGGGTTATAGAGGTGTGTGCGGCGCTGTGTGCACGGGGTTATAGAGGTGTGTGCGGCGCTGTGTGCACGGGGTTATAGAGGTGTGTGCGGCGCTGTGTGCACGGGGTTATAGAGGTGTGTGCGGCGCTGTGTGCACGGGGTTATAGAGGTGTTGCGCGGCGCTGTGTGCACGGGGTTATAGAGGTGTGTGCGGCGCTGTGTGCACGGGGGTTATAGAGGTGTGTGCGGCGCTGTGTGCACGGGGTTATAGAGGTGTGTGCGGCGCTGTGTGCACGGGGTTATAGAGGTGTGTGCGGCGCTATGTGCACGGGGTTATAGAGGTGTGTGCGGCGCTGTGTGCACGGGGTTATAGAGGTGTGTGCGGCGCTGTGTGCACGGGGTTATAGAGGTGTGTGCGGCGCTGTGTGCACGGGGTTATAGAGGTGTGTGCGGCGCTGTGTGCACGGGGTTATAGAGGTGTGCGCGGCGCTGTGTGCACGGGGTTATAGAGGTGTGCGCGGCGCTGTGTGCACGGGGTTATAGAGGTGTGCGCGGCGCTGTGTGCACGGGGTTATAGAGGTGTGCGCGGCGCTGTGTGCACGGGGTTATAGAGGTGTGCGCGGCGCTGTGTGCGCGGGGTTATAGAGGTGTGCGCGGCGCTGTGTGCACGGGGGTTATAGAGGTGTGCGCGGCGCTGTGTGCACGGGGGTTATAGAGGTGTGCGCGGCGCTGTGTGCACGGGGTTATAGAGGTGTGCGCGGCGCTGTGTGCACGGGGGGTTATAGAGGTGTGCGCGGCGCTATGTGCACGGGGTTATAGAGGTGTGCGCGGCGCTGTGTGCACGGGGGTTATAGAGGTGTGCGCGGCGCTGTGTGCACGGGGGTTATAGAGGTGTGCGCGGCGCTGTGTGCACGGGGGTTATAGAGGTGTGCGCGGCGCTGTGTGCACGGGGGTTATAGAGGTGTGCGCGGCGCTGTGTGCACGGGGGGTTATAGAGGTGTGCGCGGCGCTGTGTGCACGGCGCTGTGTGCACGGGGTTATAGAGGTGTGTGCGGCACTGTGTGCACGGGGTTATAGAGGTGTGTGCGGCGCTGTGCGCGCGGGGTTATAGAGGTGTGTGCGGCGGTGTGTGCACGGGGTTATAGAGGTGTGCGTGGCGCTGTGTGCGCGGGGTTATAGAGGTGTGTGCGCGGCGCTGTGTGTAGTGAGCTTGGCGTGCCTGTCACTGCTGTCATGTCTGGTGAGGTGACACGTGTTTGTCCAGCACTGGGACCATCAGAGCTGTCACGTCCTTCTGCCTGTCAGTGGCTGGTGTTGCTGGGACTTGTAGTGCCGGCTCTGGGCTGTTCAGCTTTTGTGTTATCCTCTGCCGTCCAGCAGAGTCCTGAGTGATGTTTTCCATGTTTTTTACTCCTTATTTTTCTTGCACACGTTTTCAGAAAAAAATTGACACCAGTGTGAACAAAGCCTGAAGATAAGAGGATTTAGAGATTTTCTATTGAACCTGGTGATCACATTTGGCAGCTGCCATCTAATTGGCACATAACCATGGAATAAATGGCTCAATAATAATAAGCGGTACAGCCGGGTGTCAGGCAGCGCTCCAAAGAAGCTGAGGGGGGAGTCTTGTACAGTTACTGAGGTGCCCGGACGGCTTCTCCCACCACGGCTGTTGGGATCATGCACATGTTGCAGTTTTGGATGTAAATAATCCCAATGGCCGCTTTTGACCCTACGATCCCTGGAGCGGCTGTGGATCTCCTGACTCACTCTTCACAGAATCATAGGGATTTCCACTTGGATATGAAGCGTGGGACCCTGTCCTTACACTTCTGATGAGATTCACAGGTGGATGGTGTCTCCAAGATTTTTTTAAAGGGGTTTTCTAGGATTTTAATAGACAATAAGTTGTGTTTTTTGTTTTCCAATATTGCAAGCAAACCTCATCAGTTGAAGGGGCTATTTGCTGCCATCCAGCTGGAGGGTCACTTTCTTAGGTCCCTGCCAGCTTCTGTGCACTTAATAACTGACCTCCGCAGCCTTGATTGTAGATACAGCATGACAATGCTAAGGCCAGTGACTGGCTGCAGCAGTCATGTGAATGTACAACACATCACATGGCTATACACCTTCTGATAGTTTTTTTTTTTTTTTTTTTTAAATGACTATCCTGCTCACCCCAATATATCTCCATACATACATACTCTGTGGGGAGAAGGGATCAAGGTGCTGCCCAACACATCTGGCAGTGTCTAGAAAATAAAGGATTGGACATATTGAAATTCAACAAGTCCAAACGATTTTGCCGGTTGTGAAATGTGAGAAACCCAGTGATGATTGTATCTCACGGCTTTACCCTCAATGACATCGCCAAGACAGGGCCACTTGATGCCTTACTGCTGCTCTGTGTACCAGTCATACATAGGCAAATTGTGTTTTCTGAGAGACAGAGGACTTGAATCTAGCGCCACCTATTAGAAGTAGCAACCTGAAAAGTCAATATCCACCCTTTAACGAGCCTTGCCACATGACTTGGGATAAAAAACTTGGGGTCTAAGATTTTGTTTCTCTTTATGGAAAGTGACATGCCTGACAATTTTGCATATTTTATTCCCCAGAGGAGCATTGCACAGCTTATAGGTCTCCTTACCCTGACATGTCGGGCTTGTCACTCTTCATAAGGAAAAACGTTACCCCTTAGACCCCAGTCATAGGCCTTTTATCCAGCCAAATCAAATCTCATGCTTTTGCACAGATGAGGGGCAACATCCCGAAGCATGTGTCTGTATATTAACATTTTGGTTTTGCTTTTATCCTCAGTCTTGTGGCAAGGCCCGTTAAAGGGTGGATATTGACTTTTGAGATTACCAATGGGTGGTGCTAGAGTTCAAGACCTCTTCGTCTCTGAAGAGACGATTTAATTTCCCAGAGGAGCATTGCTTGGCCTATAATTATTATTTATTATAGAGCCATTAATTCCATGGCTCTTTACATGTGAAAAAGGGGTATACATACAAAAACAATTACAATGATCTTTAACAAAACGTGACGGCGATTGGTACAGGAGGAGTGAGGATCCTGCCCGTGAGGGCTCACAGTCTACAAGGGATGGGTGAGGGTAGAGCTGGTGGTGGAGCGGTGGTTACTGCAGGTTGTAGGCTTGTCGGAAGAGGTGGGTCTTCAGGTTCCTTTTGAAGGTTTCCACAGTGGGCAAGAGTTTGATATGTTGGGGTAGAGAGTTCTAGAGTAGGGGGGATGCACGGGAGAAATCTTGTATGCGATTGTGGGAAGAGGAGATAAGAGGGGAGTAGAGAAAGAGATCTTGTGAGGATCGGAGGTTGCGTGCAGGTATGTACCGGGAGACTAGGTCACAGATGTATGGAGGAGACAGGTTGTGGATGGCTTTGTATGCCAAGGTTAGGGTTTTGATCTCGAGTCTCTGAGCAATGGGGAACCAGTGAAGGGATTGACAGAGAGGAGAGGCTGGGGAATAGCGAGGGGACAGGTGGATTAGTCGGGCAGCAGAGTTTAGGATAGATTGGAGGGGTGCGAGAGTGTTAGAGGGGAGGCCACAGAGCAGGAGGTTGAAGTAGTCGAGGCAGGAGATGATGAGGGCATGCACTGGTGTTTTTGCAGATTCGTGGTTGAGGAATGTGCGGATCCGGGAGATATTTTTGAGTTGGAGTCGGCATGAAGTGGAAAGGGCTTGGATATGTGGTTTGAAGGAGAGGTCAGAGTCTAGGGTTACCCCGAGGCAGCGAGCTTGCAGGACTGGGGAGAGTGAACAGCCATTGACTATGATGGATAGGTCAGGTGGGGGGAAAGAATGAGATGGTGGAAAGATGATGAATTCAGTTTTATCCATGTTAAGTTTTAGAAATCTAGCAGAGAAGAAGGATGAAATAGCGGACAGACATTGTGGGATTTTGGTTAGTAGGGAGGTGATATCGGGTCTCGAGAGGTAGGTCTTTGTGTCATCAGCATAGAGGTGATACTGAAAGCCGTGAGACTCTGAGCTGTCCCAGGCCAAAGGTGTAGATGGAGAAGAGCAGGGGTCCTATAACTGAACCTTGGGAGACACCGACAGATAGGGGGCGAGATGAGGAGGTGGTGTGTGAGTGGGAGACACTGAATGTCCTGTCTGTTAGGTATGAAGAGATTCAAGATAGGGCCAAGTTTGTGATGCCAAGAGATGAGTGTAGTAAGAGGGAATGGTCCACTGTGTCAAAGGCAGATGACTGGTCCAGGAGGAGGAGGACAGAGTAGTGTTGCTTGGATTTGGCGGTTAGTAGGTCGTTGGTGACTTTGGTCAGGGCTGTTTCTGTCAAGCGATGCGGTCGGGATCCAGATGGCAAGCGGTCAAAGAGGGAGCAGGAGGAGAAATGGGAGGACAGTTCAAGGTGGACATGTTTCAGTAGTTTTGAGGCATAGGGGAGAAGTGATATGGGATGGTAGCTTGTCAAAGAGGATGGGTCAGGAAGGGCTTTTTGAGGAAGGGGTGTGATCGAGGCATGTTTGAAGCATGAGGGGAAGACACCAGTTAGTTACAGGTTGAAGAGGTGGGTTGGGATGAAGATAGTGGTAAGGTTGTGGATGAGGTGGGACGGGATAGGGTCAAGATTGCAGGTGGTGAGGTGTGATTTGGAGAGTAAAGAGGAAAGTTGATCTTCTGTCATGGTCCAGAACCTGGTTTTGGAGGAGGAGGATTATGTAGGTGTGAGGAGAGGCTGGGGGGACTTGAGGCAAAAGCTTTGTCTGATGGTGTCATTCTTCTGCTTGAAGAATGAAGCAAAGTCTTTGGCTGAGATGGTAGGAGGTGCTGGGGGGTGGGGGAGAGAATTGAAAGTGTTAAATAGCTGTTTAGGGTTGTGGGACAGGGAGCATATGAGAGATGAGAAGTATGTTTGTTTTTCTGTAGTGAGAGACTGTTTGAATGTGATGAAGTGCTCATTGGAGTGGGACCTTTTCCATCTACGCTCAGCAACCCTGGAGGCCCTTTGCAGTTCTTTGGTTAGGCTGGTGTGCCAGGGTTGCCCATTGATTATGCGAGCTTTGGTTTGTGTGAGGGGGAGACGGAATTGAGAGCTGCAGCTGTTGTTGTGTTATAAAAAGCGGCAGCAACATCTGCGACATGTAAGGAACTGATTTATGTAAGAAGAAGAAGGCGGAGGGATTCAGAGAGTGAGTGTAGGTCAAGGTGTTTAAGATTTCTGCGAGGGTGTACAAGTTTGTGGAGTGGGGATTGTTGCCCTGGAGAAGAGAGGGAAGAGAATGAAAGTAGGTTGTGGTCAGAAAGAGGGAGGGGTGAGTTAGAGAGGTTAGATAGGTAACAGAGGCGGGTGAAGATGAGGTCCAGAGTGTGGTCATCTTTGTAAGTGGCTGCGGAAGACCATTGAGGGAAAGAAGCTTAGAGGCAGATGACTGGGAAGTGTCAATGGGGATGTTGAAGTTGCCTATAATGATAGTGGGTATGTCAGTGGAAAGGAAGTGAAGCAGCCAGGTGGTGAAGTGGTCAAAGAAATTGATGGCTAGCCCTGGGGGGCAGTAAATGACGGCCAGTTGGAGGGGGAGTAGATGCGCACACAGTGCACCTCAAATGAGGGGAGAGTAACGGAGTATGTGTCTGTGTATGTGTGTATATATATATATATATATATATATATATATATATATATATATATATATATATATATATATATATATATATATATATATATATATATATATATATATATATATATATATATATATATATATATATATATATATATATATATATATTTCTTTTATCCTTTTCTTTAGTGCACTTTTCAAGAACTCATGGAGATGGCAAACAAGCTCAGCGAGCGAACGAGCTTTACAGTATAAGCCAGGAGAAAGTATCCATGGATTCACCGTGAAGGAGGTATGACGTAGTCATGCTGTAAAAATGTTTCACAGAAAGATAAAGACCACCTGAGCTGCACTGAGACCCCCTGATGGGCAGCAGCTAATGTAACCTGCTTAAAATATGTAATCAGAAAGTTCTGGTATTCTACATGGTGGAAATCTACAGAACGCTCCTGTGTATTTAATACAATATGTATTTTTCATATTATTTTATTGCAGGTCACTCCTGTTCCTGACATGTTTTTAACTGCAGTAAGGCTGAACCATGAGGGCACCGGGGCCAGATATTTGCACGTTGCAAGAGAAGACACCAATAACTTATTCAGGTAAACAGCAGAGCATTATCACACTGCCGTTACTTTTTGTGCAGAAAGCTCTTTAATGTCCATATTATGTTAAGTTTGATGTGTGCCCTAATGCAGAAGATCAGCGCTTATGCCTGCTGAGCAATGCACTGCAGAGCGGCTCAATGGGGGTCTCAGGACCAGGACCCCACTGATCTTCTGCACTTGTTAGGTAGTACATATCATTAAAAAAAAAAAATTAAATGATAGCTATTCTTTAAAAAGAATTATCACATACGCACGTCTCGGATATGACATGCGGTGCGACTTCAAGAGCTCCCCTCACTCAATCTTGCACTCAGCCTTTCTTATAAACTTCAAATTGAACATAAATCACACCACAACACGCTGCCACCACTCGCCCCCGAAATATAAACCACTGTCTTTCAGTCAAAAAGCCACATACTCTGAGAGGCTATGGGTTCTTTAGAACTGGGGTGGCCCCCCTATATTATATACAACGTGTGAGCCCCCTCACAGTGCCCTGCCTATGTACAGCCTGAGACCCCCACGTAGCCAGTGTTATTTGTCTGATGTTATAGTTTTCCTTACAAGACGCAATACTTTCTTTAGATTAAGATTCCAAAATGAGTTTTTGACTCTGTATTTTTGCTGAGCAAAAAAAAACAAAACACAAAAAAAACCACAGCGTCTTACGGTTCCAATGAAGCCTGAGACTTATAGAAATCTCCTGCCCTCTGTGCTTTTTTTTAATTTTTTTTATTCAGTGTAAACTGACCCGCGGTACATGTTTGAAATCCACAACATGTGAATTTCACTTGCGGGTACGCTGAGTTTTGAGTGTGTTTTCCCCATTTTTAGTCATGCACATTGCATCACTAACACACTGTGAACAGTTTAGTTGCTAAAAATGACGTGACCGGTTCCCTTTAAGGTTTCAACTAATTAATCTGCTGGTGCAAAAAGAATAAACTTTTAGTAAATTTGTTTTGCTGTTTCAGATGTTTTCTCGCTGTTAGTGCAGATGACTGTTTTTTACACTTTTGAGAAAATCGGTCCAATTATTCTAATTACACTATGATCAGACTCTGATTTTTTTTTTTTCTCTCTCGGAGGAGAGAAAAAAAAGTTTCTCCACTCTTTGTAATGTCGGACCGTGCTTGTATGATGGTCTGATTTTATTTATTTTTTTCCGTCTTACCACAGACCCATAGACATGACTGGGCGAGAGTAATATGATTTTCGAAGGCAAATCGTGCATGCAGAGTTTTGTTTTTTTTTCCTTCTTCTTTGGACCGATCCAGTCCGAGGAAAAAAATCGGACATGTGCACAGACCCTTAGAATAACATGGGGTAGAGTGCTATCCTGTCAAAATGAGGGAAAGCACTGGTTGGAGTTGCAGCTTTCTGCAAGAGCCCTCATCTTGCCTCATGCCTCAATTATAGTAAATGTGTAGTGTAATGCTACCACTTGTGTCAGGAGGGGGCTGTCACAGACTGATAGGATGGTGTTCACACAAGGCCTTCAGCTGGGCAGAGATAACAGATGTTATGTTAACCTTTTGAGCACCAGTGTTCACGACTGACCCTTTTATTCTCTTACACGGGTGCATAAGTTACCGAGCACCGACTAATGATGTAGCAAGTGGTTCAGCACTTGTTTCCTGGCATTTATATACTACAATAAATTGAGTCTTTTTTTTTTTCCTCCCCATCATACAAGTTTCTGTTATGAATGACAGCTGAGTGTTGGCACGAGGGGATGCGCTGATCATTTTTATGTCACACAAGTGAATTCCCCATGATCTGATTCCGGGAGATTTTGCGGAATGATTGTGAAGGAGCATTCGTGCAAACTATGATTTGGGAGCCATAGAGCAATTATTTAGGAAGTTTTCCTTCCACCTCCTGTTTCGTAGTGTACAGTTCCGGACGACTCCTATGGACAGCACCGGCGTCCCACATATCCTGGAACATACAGTTTTGTGTGGCTCCCTGAAGTTTCCCTGTAGAGACCCTTTCTTCAAGATGTTAAATCGATCCTTGTCAACATTTATGAATGCGTTCACAGGTAAGATCATTTCACCTTCTCACTCCTTCAGTGTTACATATGACTAAATGATGAAACCCGTGCCGGCGCCTTGTTTAGTATGTGAAATGTTCTTTTATTTAAAGTAGTGTGTTTTAAAGAAAAAAAATAAAAATGCAGTCAATTATATTGTAAAAATCTCTTCTGCTTCTCCTTCCCATTTTGCACTGTGTAGTAGCTCCATTGCAGGCATACTCGCATGTATTCATGTATTGCTTTTGGAGCACAATATGTGAAATCTCTGCTTCTAATTCAAAGATGCATTTACTCTGTCGCCTCATTGGGGGACACAGGACCTTGGGTGTTATGCTGCTGTCTACTAGGAGGCAACACTATGCTTATCTGAAAAAGATTAAGCGTGGCTCCTCCTCTGCAGTATACACCCCTGGACGGCATCAGCCATCTTCAGTTTTTGCTTAGTGTCGCAAGGAGGCACACCTCAGACCTTCACTCGTCCCTCGCTTCAGCACGGGATTACAGATGAAGAAAAGAGGGTCTCTATATAGACCCCCGGCATGGCTCCTTCCTCTGCCCCCTACTAGGGGTGCACAGTTAAAGTTGATATGACGTAGCCACCATGCTGCTCCTTCTCCGTCCCCTTGGGTCAGGCTCGAAGTTGAGAACCCCCCTCCTTCCCCAATTCCCTCGGTCTTGGTCCGAAGTTGAGGCGAGGACAAAGCCCCCTGACAGGTGACAGCGGCACCCTCCCTAATCCCCCCTGGGGGTATTAGGTTGAGAAACCATCAGGTAGGGCCTGGACGGCAGCATCTGCAGCTCTCACCAGCCAGCACACTGCAGCCGAGAACCAGCAGCAATACAGGAACCCCAGCTTGACTGCGGGACCCTGTAGGAGCCGGGGGGAGTGCAGGCAGCCATGGCACACACAGGCACAGGCCCTGCACCTGCGGCAGCTTTTCATGTTAAGCGCCTAAGGGGGACTCTTTTCAGAGACCCCCTTCCACTTATGTCCCCACCGCCATTCTGCCTTTCAATCCGGTGGGGGGTCCGGTTCTGATCCGACCCCCCCCCCCCCCCCCTGGACTACCGCGCTGGCCTGGAGCCCTTTTGGGCATAGAAAACAAATTTACACTGCGGCTTCGGCCTTGCCGAAGCCGCCGTCCATTTTCTGCCCCCCGGCCCGCCCCCCGGATGACTATTTTGACTCACTGCGGTGTCAGACAGGGGGCGGATCTAGGCTGCAGGGCGCGCATCTCCATAGCAACTGCCGCCCTTGCAGCGTTCCGCCCCCCTTCTCCTTCATCTCTGCAAGCAGGAGAAGAGCCACGGCGGCCATATCCAGCTGCAGGACGCATACAGGCCAGCCAAGTCTCCGGGGAGGCACAGGACCAGTCTCTTCAGTCTGAGTTACCTCAGCTGTGAATTTTTATCACTCTGTATCCTCCTCTGCACAGTTAGCCCCCTTGCATAGCCACTCCAGGTGCACCATGCCGGGCTCAAAGTCTAAGAAAACCAGGCAGGACTGCTTTTACGCTTTCTGTACAGCCTGCAGTAATGCTCTTCCCAGCGGCTGCACATATCCGCATTGCAAGGATTGTGCTCAGACTACTGTGCCGGAGTCCCAAGTAGCCCCTACCAACCCTTCAGTGTCTGATGCTACGCCGGAATGGGTCACTCAAATGTCACAATCTATGACACAGTCCATAGATAACATGACCTTCAAATTGCTTCAGGCTCTGCAAAGCCATACCTCGACTATGAATGCTACCCAACAAAGGGAAAGCCGGACTCAGTCACATACTGACCCAGGCACATCCATGTCAGGGTCAGGACGCAAGCGCACCCACAGGTCACGCTCATCTGCGTCATCCCATAGCACACGGTCATCCCTGTCTAGGGAGAGATACCGTAGTCACAGGTCATCTACACAGTCCCCTACCAGGGACAGACATGATATTTCTCCGCACCAATCCCCGTCCAGAGAAATACCCCATTCTGGGTCACCTAGGAGACATCTTAGTGATACACAAGAGTCAGAAGGCGTCTGCGATTCTGACTCAGACAAGGAAACTGATGGATCCCTAACTCCAATCCCACCTAGCAATGCAGCGCTAGTTGAAGACATTATCTCGTCCATACATCGGGTGCTGGACATCTCTGATCCGATCCCGGACGCACCACAAAATAAGATTTCATTTGAAGGAGCTCTGAAACCACCTGAGGTTTTCTTGGATCATCCAGAATTTAAATCTATACTCACAAAACAATTTTCACAGCCTCACAAGAAGCTTAACAACCGCAAGTTTCTGGAGGCCCGTTACCCCTTTCCAAAGGAAACCACCAAAGAATGGGCAGACCCACCAGCAGTGGACCCCCCAGTCTCCAGACTGGCAGCACAGACACTTCTTTCACTGCCAGATAGCTCAACCCTTAGGGATGCAGCAGACAGGCAGGTAGAAAGTATGGCTCGCTCAATTTGCGAAACCACAGGGGCCTCCCTAGCCCCCGCATTTGCTTCAGTCTGGGCAGCCAAGGCCATACTGGCTTGGGCAAAAAATCTACAAACCGGCCTCCAAGCTCCTGCCCCTGAACTGTCGGACCAAGCAGTTCAGATAGCAGCTGTGGCAGATTACATGCTTCATGCAGTTCTGGATTCTGCAAGGGGTGCAGCGGCCGCAATTTCACACGCCATCACAATTCGGCGTATCCTTTGGCTGCGTGAATGGAAAGCGGACGCAGCCTCAAAGAAGTCGCTCACGCACCTTCCATACCTCAGCTGTCGACTCTTCGGTGAAAGCTTGGACACGATGATATCAAATGCCACAGGGGGTAAGAGTACCTCTCTTCCCCAACTGAAACCCAGGCGCAATTATAACAAGCGTAACCAAGCTCGCTTCCGTTCCTTTCGGAACTCTTCCGGCTGGTCCATTTCACGGCCACCACAAAATAACAGCCGCTTCACACGCAGGGAAGACTCGAGGCCGACACAAAAGTCGGACAAATCCTGGCAGTCAAAGGCAGGCCACTCAAAATCAAAGAGGAAAAGCTAAGAATTTCTCCTCATCATGACTCACGGACTCAGGAAGACACTCCACCTGTAGGAGGCCGACTTTTACTCTTTCATCAAGTCTGGCTACCTATTACAGAAGACAAGTGGGTCAAGGAACTAGTATCTTCAGGATACAAAATAGAGTTCACTTCCAACCCACCAAACAGACTCCTTAGATCTGTTCCCCCAAAATCGCCAGTAAAAGCTCGCACCTTCCACCAGGCGGTCTCATGGCTTCTTCAAGCACGAGTCATAATACCCGTTCCCCCAGCCGAGCGCTTCCAGGGGTTCTACTCCAATCTTTTCGTAGTCCCCAAGAAAGGAGGAGGGGTACGCCCCATACTAGACCTAAAACAACTCAACAAATATGTACAAGTACGTCACTTCCGTATGGAGTCCCTCCGGTCAATCATTGCATCTATGGAAAAAGGAGAATATCTCGCCTCCATAGACATACAAGATGCATACCTGCATATACCGATTGCGCCTGCCCATCAGAGATTTCTCAGGTTCGCAATCGACCAGGACCACTACCAGTTAGTGGCTCTCCCGTTCGGACTCGCCACGGCTCCCAGAGTGTTTACCAAAGTCATGGCAGCCACCATGCACGTTCTACACTCCAGAGGCATAGTAGTCTTTCCATACCTGGACGATCTTCTCGTCAAGGCTTCTACCTTCAAGGACTGCGAGCTCAGTGTCTCAATCACAATCGACACCCTGAGTCACCTGGGTTGGTTAGTCAACCTACAAAAGTCATCACCAACCCCAAACCAGTCTCTGACATTCCTGGGAATGCTATTCAATACCTCCAAGGGCCTAGTGCTTCTCCCCAAAGACAAGGCACTGCCTCTCCGTCTAGGAGTTCGCACCCTTCTCGGCAAACCACCTCGATCTCTCCGGTTTGCAATGAGAGTCCTTGGCAGGATGGTGGCGGCAATAGAAGCGGTTCCATTTGCCCAGCTTCACCTCAGACCTCTCCAACTAGACATTCTCAAGTCATGGGACAGGAACCCTTCTTCTCTCGACAGGAAGTTCCAGATGACGTCGTCAACCAGGAAGTCCCTTCACTGGTGGCTCATCCGGACCTCTCTAACAAAAGGGAAATCTTTTCTCCCAGGTCAATGGAAGGTCCTGACCACCGACGCAAGCCTAACGGGTTGGGGTGCAGTACACCTACACCACAGAGCACAGGGCAAGTGGTCCCCAGCGGAAACAACCTTGCCCATCAACATCCTGGAGATTCGTGCCTTCCATCACTTACTGGCAGCCTCTCACATCAGAGTACAATCGGACAATGCCACGGCCGTGGCATATGTCAATCACCAAGGGGGAACCCGCAGTGCCAGAGCGATGCGAGAGGTGACACGCATCCTCCACTGGGCGGAGAAAACGAGCTCCATTATCTCTGCGGTCCACATTCCGGGTGTAGACAACTGGAAAGCAGACTTCCTCAGCCGACAAGGAATAGACTCGGGAGAGTGGGCTCTCCATCCCGAAATCTTCCAACAGATCTGCCATCGTTGGGGCACTCCGGACGTGGACCTAATGGCGTCTCACCTCAATGCCAAAGTCTCCAACTTCATGGCCAGAACACGCGACCCGAGAGCGCTAGCGTCGGACGCCCTGGTTCAGGACTGGACCCAGGTCCAGCTCCTGTACATTTTTCCACCTCTCCCCCCTGATTTCCAGAGTGGTGAGAAAGATCAAACAGGAGGGAGTTCCAACCATCCTAATCGCACCGGACTGGCCCAGGCATACATGGTACGCCGACATCGTGCGACTCACAGCAGACTTTCCCTGGCGTCTTCCCGACCGCCCGGATCTTCTGTCACAAGGCCCGTTCTACCACCAGAACTTAGAGGCCCTCAATTTGACGGCGTGGCCATTGAGACCTGGGTTCTAACCCAGGCAGGTTTTTCGCCAGACGTCATTAAAACCATGATCAGAGCACGAAAACCAACCTCTGCCAAGATCTACTACCGTACCTGGAAAACTTTCTTTACCTGGTGCGAATCTCGTAACCAGACCCCACTCCCTTATTCCCTACCCAGGGTGCTCGGTTTTCTCCAATCGGGTCTGGAAGCCAGACTATCCCTGGCCTCTCTTAAGAGCCAGGTGTCAGCTCTTTCAGTGCTTTTTCAAAAATGCATTGCTCATAAACCGCAAGTAAGAACATTTCTCCTGGGGGTTTCCCGATTGGTTCCCCCCTACAGAAGACCTCTAGAAGTGTGGGACCTCAACCTGGTGCTGACAGCATTACAGGAAACACCCTTTGAACCCCTTAGGGAAGTCCCACTCCGTCTTCTATCCCAGAAAGTGATTTTCCTCGTGGCAATCACCTCGCTACGCAGGGTGTCTGAACTCGCGGCACTCTCCTGCAGACAGCCCTTCCTGATTTTTTTTCCAGGACAAGGTAGTCCTTCGTACGGTTCCATCCTTCCTTCCGAAGGTTGTGTCCAGCTTTCATCTCAACGAAGAAATTTCACTACCATCCCTCGTTCCGGTTCATAAAGTGGAAAAGGCTTTGCATACGCTTGACCTTGTCAGGGCACTGCGTATCTATGTGTCTAGGACTGCGCCCTTCCGGAAGTCTGATTCTCTTTTCCTTCTTTTGGAAGGCGGCCGCAAGGGTCTACCAGCTTCTAAAGCTACCCTTGCCAGGTGAATCAAATCCACCATACAAGAGGCCTACCGCCTCAAAAATTCACCTATTCCTGCAGGTATTACGGCACATTCTACACGTGCGGTAGGGGCCTCCTGGGCCATTCGGCACCAGGCCTCGGCACAAGAAGTGTATAAGGCAGCCACCTGGACTAGCCTACACACGTTTACAAAACACTACAACGTTCATACCCAGTCATTAGCAGATGCGAGCCTGGGCAGACGTGTTCTACAGGCGGCGGTGCCCCAATTGTAGGGACCCGTCTACACAATATTCGTCCATTGCTTCCCACCCAGGGACTGCTTTGGGATGTCCCAAGGTCCTGTGTCCCCCAATGAGGCGACAGAGTAAAGGAGATTTTTGTGTACTCACCGTAAAATCTCTTTCTCTTAGCCTCTAATTGGGGGACACAGCACCCACCCTTTGCCCGTTCCGGGCCGTTAAGTTGAGTTCTCATATTGGTTTTCCTTTGAGTTCTTACATAGTTGCCTTCTTATAGGCATGGTTATGTTATCTATGTTACGTTCCTCCTACTGCTTTTGCACAAAACTGAAGATGGCTGATGCCGTCCAGGGGTGTATACTGCAGAGGAGGAGCCACGCTTAATCTTTTTCAGATAAGCATAGTGTCGCCTCCTAGTGGACAGCAGCATAACACCCAAGGTCCTGTGTCCCCCAATTAGAGGCTAAGAGAAAGAGATTTCACGGTGAGTACACACAAATCTCCTTTTCTCTAATAACCCCCCACGACAGCACACAGGAGGATGTAACCCCACCCTAATAGGGACAGGAAATATGAACAGGTTTAAATAGCCCCTCCCACATCCTCCTTCCAGTGTTATTTCCTGTCCCTATCAGGGATGAAGAGGTCATCCCCGGTGTGCTGGGCCGGCGACAGGCACTGGGGGAAAGCTAAAGCTATTAGCCGGGCAGCGGAGGACCGAGCGGTTTTACATCTCCTCCTCAGGGCGCTGCTCCCGTCTCCTCCTTATTCGGGACCCTCTCCTGCAGTCCGCGCTCTCTGGCAAGGTCTGCAGGATCTTCTGACCGGAGGCCTCTTTGAGCTTTCCGGTCCATCTCCTCCTCCTCTCCCCCGCTGGATGCGTGGGCGATGACGGCTCCAGGATGTGAAGCGCACGCCGTGACGCTGGGCGGTGGATGATGACGTCACTTCCGGCAGTTTTGCGTTTCACTGTGGACTGCATCAGAAGCCATGGGGGAAAAGAGCGGTAATGCCGCCGGTGATCACAAATCTTCACCTGGACATCGGGGGAGGAGCCCTCTAAACAAAGGGAGGTTCTGGTCCAGTCGCCCATAATGGAGCCCTGGACAGGAAGACATCTACAGGTAGGACAAAACTATGTCTGTTGAAGCTTCTCGCTCTGCATCTGTAGAGCCCAGCGCCGTTCCGGTCCCAGTAAGTATGGCACTGGTAGTCCATCTCCCAGATGCCGGTAATAGTGATTTATAGCTCCCCTTCCCTTCTCCCCTCTCTTGTAGGGGGACAAGGAACCTGCATCTGGAGACCAAGTTAAACCGTCACGCAGATGTCCCATCTGTACAAAAAAACTATTCTCCCATAGAAAGCCCCTATGCAAGGACTGTACGGAGAAGATTATCAGGCAGGAACAACCTTCCTTAATGGAAGAGATAAAGGGGATTGTACCTCAAGAGATCAAATCCTCCTTAGCCTCGGTCACTCTCCCTACGCCCTCACCTAGTCAGGGTTCTACATCTACTCCCTCAGCAGCCAAAAAGAGGAAGATTAGCCCGCCAGAGGGAGGGGAGGAAGACTCTCAAGAGGAGATATATACAGTACAGACCAAAAGTTTGGACACCCCTTCTCATTTGAAGATTTTTCTGTATTTTCATGACTATGAAAATTGTACATTCACACTGAAGGCATCAAAACTATGAATTAACACATGTGGAATTATATACTTAACAAAAAAGTGTGAAACAACTGAAAATATGTCTTCTATTCTAGGTTCTTCAAAGTAGCCACCTTTTGCTTTGATGACTGCTTTGCACACTCTTGGCATTCTCTTGATGAGCTTCAAGTGGTAGTCACCGGAAATGGTTTTCACTTCACAGGTGTGCCCTGTCAGGTTTAATAAGTGGGATTTCTTGCCTTATAAATGGGGTTGGGACCATCAGTTGTGTTGTGCAGAATTCAGGTGGATACACAGCTGATAGTCCTACTAAACAGACTGTTAAAATTTGTATTATGGCAAGAAAAAAGCTAAGTAAAGAAAAACGAGTGGCCATCATTACTTTAAGAAATGAAGGTCAGTCAGTGCGAAAAATTGGGCAAACTTTCAATGTGTCCCCAAGTGCAGTTGCAAAAACCATCAAGCGCTACAAAGAAACTGGCTCACATGAGGACCGCCCCAGGAAAGGAAGAGCAAGAGTTACTTCTGCTTCTGAGGATAAGTTAATACGAGTCACCAGCTTCAGAAATCGCAGGTTAACAGCAGCTCAGATTAGAGACCAGGTCAATGCCACACAGAGTTCTAGCAGCTGACACATCTCTTCAACAACTGTTAAGAGGAGACTTTGTGCAGCAGGCCTTTATGGTAAAATAGCTGCTAGGAAACCACTGCTAAGGACAGGCAACAAGCAGAAGAGACTTGTTTGGGCTAAAGAACACAAGGAATGGACATTAGACCAGTGGAAATCTGTGCTTTGGTCTGAGGAGTCCAAATTTGAGATCTTTGGTTCCAACCACCGTGTCTTTGTGCGACGCTGAAAAGGTGAACGGATGGACTCTTTATGCCTGGTTCCCACCGTGAAGCATGGAGGAGGAGGTGTGATGTTGTGGGGGTGCGTTGCTGGTGACACTGTTGGGGATTTATTCAAAATTGAAGGCATACTGAACCAGCATGGCTGCCACAGCATCTTGCAGCGGCATGCTATTCCATCCGATTTGCTTTTAGTTGGACCATCATTTATTTTTCAACAGGACAATGACCCCAAACACACCTCCAGGCTGTGTAAGGGCTATTTGACCAAGAAGGAGAGTGATGGGGTGCTACGCCAAATGACCTGGCCTCCACAGTCACCAGACCTGAACCCAATCGAGATGGTTTGGGGTGAGCTGGACCACAGAGTGAAGGCAAAAGGGCCAACACGTGCTAAGCATCTCTGGGAACTCCTTCAAGATTGTTGGAATACCATTTCCGGTGATTACCTCTTGAAGCTCATCAAGAGAATGCCAAGAGTGTGCAAAGCAGTCATCAAAGCAAAAGGTGGCTACTTTGAAGAACCTAGAATATAAGACATATTTTCAGTTGTTTCACACTTTTTTGTTAAGTACCGTATATTCCGGCGTATAAGACGACTTTTGAAGACTGAAAAATCTTCTGTCTAGTCTGGGGTCGTCTTATACGCCGGTAATGCTTTTGAACTTTCAGAAATTGACATGCGGGGATACTCTGGGGGTGTTAATAAGCTGCCGTGGCCGTATCCCTGCCATGTCGGAGTTAATATAAGGTGGAGGGAGTTAAAATACGGCGGCGGTAGGTCCAGACAGTCAGCGCTTCTGTGATGAAACTGACACATCGCTGCGTATTCCCAGCTCCGGACACAGCGCAGGGCTTCTGTGCCGACAGCTTTCACTTGTCACAGAAGCGCTGCGCTGTGTCCGGAGCAGGGAAGTTCGCATCGCTTCTGTGACAATATATGAAAAGCCGGCAATTCAGCAGCGGCATAAGCCGGCACCCGACAATTTAGAATAGAAAGAATAGAGCTTCACACATAGATTAGATAGATAGAAACATGTCAGTCACATATATATGAAGTACAGTGACAGTATTGCTTACTGTACTTGTCATTTAGTGTAAAGGATTTATTAAAACAAATAATAGTGTTTTCATGCACCGTCTCTTTAAAAAAGCCGGCCGGCAATTCAGCAGCGGTACCCGACAATTTATAACAGAAAGAATAGAGCTTCACACATAGATTAGATAGATAGAAACATGTCAGTCACATATATATGAAGTACAGTGATAGTGTTGGTTACTGTACTTGTCATCTAGTGTTAAAATAAAGGATTTATTTAAAAAAAAATTGGCGTGGGGTTCCCCTTAATTTTAGTCTGTAGCGGAGATTAAGCAGACAGCTGGGGCAGATGTTTGAAGCCTGGGAAGGGGGTAATACCCACGGAGCTTCCCAGGCTACTAATATCAGCCCCCAGCTGAATACCTAGCCTTTACTAGCTATTAAAATGGGGGACCCCCCAAAAAAAATGACGTGGGGTCCCCCCTAATTTAATAGCTAGCAAAGGCTAGGCAGACAGCTGGGGGCTGATATTAATAGCCCAGGAAGGGAGCCATGAATATTGGCCCCCTCCCAGGCTAGAAACACCAGCCGTCAGCCGCCCCAGAAATGGCGCATCCATAGGATGCGCCAATTCTGGCACTTAGCCTCGCTCTTCCACGCTGCCCTGTAGCGGTGGCAGTGGGGTAAGAGGGTTGGGGTTGATGTCAGCTTATAATGCCAGCTGACATCAAGCCCAGGTTAGTAATGGAGAGGCGTCTATAAGACACCCCCATTACTAACCCCATAGTAAAAGTTAAAAAAAACACAAACACCCAGAATAAAGTCCTTTAATTGAAATAAAGACACAATTCTTTATTGTTCTAAATTAAACCATACTTACCATCACGCCCATTCCAGCTGAAGCCAATGTCTTCTGCAATAAAAGTAAAATAATAAAGCAACCTCATCCTTACCTTTCCATGGTTCCCACGACAGCTTCAGCTCTGCTACATCGAGATGACAGGCTGGACCGCAGCAGAACGCCGCCATCCAGCCTGTCATCCCGCAGACACTGAGAAGCACAGGCATGCTTGCGCTCCTCAGTGTCTCGCTGTGACGGCATCCAGATGAGCCGACAATGAACTCAGCTCACCTCCTGGACGTCCGTCACTGACAGCGTGGGAAACTTCTACTGCGCATGCGGGGAGCAGGAGAATTTTCCCACGCTGTCAGTGACGTGCATGAGGTGAGCCGAGTTCATTGGACATGATCTCGGCTCATCTGGATGCCGTCACAGTCAGACACTGAGGAGCACAAGCATGCCTGCGCTTCTCAGTGTCTGCCGCATGGCAAGCTGAACGGCAGCGTTCTGCTGCGGTGCAGCCTGTCATGTGAATGTAGCAGAGCTGGACCGGTCCTGGGAACCATGGAGAGGTAAGGATGAGGTTGCTTTATTATTTTACTTTTATTGCAGGAGATCGTTGGCTTCAGCTGGAATGGGCGTGACGGTAAGTATGGTTTAATTTAGAACAATAAAGGATTGTGTGTTTATTTCAATTAAAGGACTTTATTCTGGGTGTTGTGTTTTTTTTAATTACTTTACTAGAAATTCATGGTGGTCATGTCTAATATTGGCGTGACCCCATGAATTTCGGGCTTAGGGCCAGCTGATAATGCCAAGCTGGCCCTAACCCCTTTATTACCCAGTGAGCCACCGCACCAGGGCCCTGGATGAGTTGGGTACAGCGCCAGAAGATGGCGCTTCTATGAACGCGCCATTTTCCGGGGTGGCTGCGGACTGCAATTTGCAGCGGGGGGGGCCCAGAAAGCTTGGGTCTCCCTGCGCTGCAGATTCCAGCCCCCAGCTGCCTAGTTGTACCTGGCTGGACACAAAAATAGGGCGAAGCCCCACGTCTTTTTTTTTTAAATTATTTCATGAAATAATTAAAAAAAAAAGGGCTTCCCTATATTGTTGTGTCCGGCCAGGTACAAATAGGCAGCTGGTGGTTGGGGGCAGCCCGTTCCTGCCTGCTGTACCTGGCTGGACACAAAAATATGGCGAAGCCCACGTCAACATTTTTGGGAAAAATTAATTACAAAATTAATAATAATTTAGGGACTGCATCTTTATTAACCCCTCAATTGTCATTTAGTGTTAAAATAAAGGATTTTTTAAAAAGAAAATTGGCGTGGGATCCACCATCATTATAGTCTCTAGCGGAGGTTAAGCAGACGGCTGGGGCAGATGTTTGAAGTCTGGGAAGGGGGTAATACCCACGGAGCTTCCCAGGCTACTAATATCAGCCCCCAGCTGAATACCTAGCCTTTACTAGCTATTCGAATGGGGGACCCCCCCAAAAAATGACGTGGGGTCCCCCCTATTTTAATATGTTTATGAGTGACAGTTTTCCTGCTATATACCTGCATGTCATAAGAATTTAAATTAAAAAAGGACCATGTTAAATTCAAATCTGTTTTTTTTTAATTTTTACCGGTGTTTGGTATGCGTTGGAAATGGGGTAGTCTTATACGGTGAATATATCCTAAACTTTATATTTTAACAGGAAAGTAGGGGGGTCGTCTTATACACCAGGTCGTCTTATACGCCGGAATATACGGTATATAATTCCACATGTGTTAATTCATAGTTTTGATGCCTTCAGTGTGAATGTACAATTTTCAAAGTCATTAAAATACAGAAAAATCTTCAAATGAGAAGGTGTGTCCAAACTTTTGGTCTGTACTGTATCTCGGAAGATCATCCAGAGGAAGGTGAACTGAGTCCAACTCCTGATAACTCCCAGCGAGAGAGAGATTACTTTCCATCAGATAGCTTGGAGGAGCTCCTCATGGCAGTAAGGAGAACTATGGAGGTCGAGGAAGAAAAAGTTCCCCAAACAGTACAGGGGGCTACGTTCCAGAAAAAAATTGGTGTTCCCTATACACCAGAGTATAAGGGACTTAGTCTTAGAGGAGTGGGAATCTCCAGAAAAGAGATTAAATACCCCTACTGAGTTAAAGGATAGATTTCCTGTAGACAATGAGACGACAGAATGCTGTTCTGAAGTCCCAAGAGTGGATATCCAAATTGCACGAATGGTAAAGAAAACCACAATGCCCTTTGAAGATTCCTCTCAATTAAAAGACCCCTTGGAACACAAAATGGAGGGACTACTCAGAAAATCCTGGGAGACCTCGGAAGCACTATTAAACACCAACGCAGTCTCTACGGGCGTAGCTTGATCAATGGCTTGTTGGCTAGATCAACTGGAGGAACACCTAGTCTCGGGCACCCCCAGAGAAGACATCTTGGCATCCCTACCGCTTCTACAGAAAGCTACGGGTTTTTAGCAAACGCTTCTGCAGAATCAGAGTGGCGGCAAGAGCATTTGGGCTATCAAACTCTGTAAGAAGGGCCCTATGGTTGAAATCCTGGAACGGCGACGTGGCATTCTTTTCTCTCCCAAAATCAACGTCTGAACAGACCATGACGTCAGGGTAGTCGGGGGCCGCATCTCGAATTTTCTCCCTCAGTGGAAAGAAATCTGCTCAGACCCATGGGTCCTGAAGGTTGTCGAGTTCGGAGTAAAAATAAATTTCTCCTCCTATCCAGAGAGGATAAAATTAACACAGCTCTCTTCTCAGTCGTCAGGCCACCCTGATATCCGTTCTTACAGACCTATTGTCCTCAGGGGTGATATTCCTGGTTCCTACAAGAGAGAGGCACAGGACATTATTCCAGACTCTTCCTAATAAAAAAAACAAATGGCTCACACAGAGTTATAATCAATCTAAGGCCACTGAATCAGTATATCCACTACCAACGATTCAAGATGGAATCCATCAGGTCGACCTGATAGGACAGGACCATGTTATGGCCACAATCTACCTCCAGGATGCATATTACCACATCCCCATACATCCACTTCACAGGAGGTTCCTAAGATTCGCAGTGGCTCAAGGGGAACAAATAGTCCACTATGAATTCAATGTTCTCCCATTTGGAATTTCACCAGCCTGCGAATATTTACAAAAGTCATGGCTTATATCTGGGGTCAGAACATTTCAATAGTACCATACCTCGATGACCTGTTATTAATCGGGCCCTCAGTACCAGTACTCCAAGAACATCTACAGTTGACCACTCGGATCCTATCGTTTCTAGGCTGGCTAGTGAACCACAAAAAATCGGATATGGTTCCCTCCATGACAAAAACATTTCTAGTAATACTATTGGATTCCCACAGCCAAAGCAAAGATCAATGTCCTAAGGAGCAGGAGATCAGTATCATTGAGAGATTCCATGTCGGTCCTCGGGTCTATGACATCCTGTATTCAAATGGTGGCCTGGGCTCAGGCACATACCCGAACATTACAGACCCACATCTTTACGAATTGGGATGGATCCCCACGGTCTCTGAACAGGAGAATCCCTATACCACCATGGGTAAGGACCTCTCTATTCTGGTGGCTGAGCGTAAAGAATCTCAACAGGGGAGTACCATGGGTCCAGAATCCGCTAGTAACCATAAAAGTGGATGCCAGGGAGAAGGGATGGGGAGCCAAGGTCTCCCAAGAGCTATTCCAGGGTGTATGGACCAGAGAGGTGTGCCAACGCTCATCAAATTTCAGAGAATTAAAAGCCGTAGAGGAAGTCCTCAGAGCAGCAGAGGCTGTCCAGAAATCTCACATTCAGATATTTTCAGACAATATCACCACCTTCGTCATCAAGGGGGCACAAGTTACGAAAGCTTTAAAGCAATCTCAGCAAGAATATTTTCCTGGGCCGAAGAACATCTTCTATCCCTGTCGGCTGTTCATATCAAAGGTTCAGTCAATGTCCAGGCCGATTTCTTAAGCGGAACAAAGATTCATCCAGGAGAGTGGAGTCTAAACCCAGACGTCTTCCAGGTGTTAGTCGAGAGATGGGGTTATCCAGAGGTAGATCTCTTCGCCGGACACCAGAACGCGAAGGTACCTCAATATTTCTCCCTGGATCCGAACGGCCCTTGCTTGGGAGTGGACGCATTCACTTACAAATGGGAATTCAAACTAGCGTATGCCTTTCTCCCACTGCCTATCCTTTCAAAAACCTTACAGAAGATAAGGACCGAAGGGACCAGAGTAATCCTAGTGGCCCCTTTCTGGCCAAAAAGAAGTTGGTTCGGAACGTTAACCAGTCTGAGTGTGGAGAGCCCTGTAATCCTTCCTCCCATCAAAGATCTCCTGCTCCAGGGACCAATTCACCATCCGGATCCTGAGAGACTACAATTAACTGCCTGGCTTCTGAATTCCTGATATTAAAAAGAGGCCTGTCAGAGAAAGTCATCAAAACTCTCCAGAAGAGCAGGAAACCTGTAACGAACACCATTTACGATAAGATGTGGAAAACCTTCTTAGGCTGTGTGCCCACGATGCGTTCTTTAAGCATTTCTGCAGCGGCAGAAAAGGCCTGCCATGTTCCCCAATGATCTGCATGTGATGTGCACATGCTGCGGAAATTTCCGCTGCGGTTTATCATTGCGGAATAAAATGCAGCACTACCAATTATTTTGCGGAAGCGATGTGTTTTCGCCGCCATTGACTTTCATTGGAACGCTTGGATTCCACATCACTGCATCTGTACATGCGGATTCCATGCGTTTCAATGTGCGGATGATACCCTGGTGTGGAGAACAGGAGGCTCTCCTCCGGACCCGGGTACCATAGAACCTGTAAATAAAAGAATAAAATAAATATTATATTTACCTTCTGATGGCCCGCGGTCTCCTTGTCTTAGCTTGCCGGCAACTCGCGTTGGACTGAAGGACCTGCGCTTACATCATAGTCATGTGACTTCAGGCTCTTCAGTGTACCGCGAGCTGCCGGAAAGCCAGGACGGAGCGAAGCAAGACTGCGGGGGCCACCAGAAGGTAAGTATAGATTTATTTTTATTTTTTTACCATTCTTTAAGGTCACAGTATATAAATCCATGCCGTTTGCATGGATTTATATAGTGTGACCAAGTTGACAAGCACTTTCCAAGTGATGTTAAAATCGCTTGGAAATCGCTTGACAACCCGCATGCAGAAATGCATGTGGAGAACGCTTCACATCCGCATGTCCCTGGCAGGAAAAACTCATGTACAATCCCCATGCTTTTTTTCTGCCAGGGAGATGCAGAAACACTCAGGAAAAAATCCTGAGCATTTCTGCATCGTGGGCACATAGCCTTAAGATGGTGTGCACCCACTCGCCCAGACCCTCATAGGGCTGATGTGGCACAGATTCTAGATATTTTACAAGGAGGTCTGGACAAAGGTCTCAGACCTAGTACTCTTAAGGTCCAGGTAGCGGCGTTAAGTTCATACTTCGATCAAAGACTAGCGGAACATAAGTGGGTGAGAAGATTTATGACAGCAGCCACCCGCATCCACCCTAGAGTAACAGACCTGGTTCCCCCCCTGGGACCTTAACATTGTTCTGAAGGCGTTAACCCTTCCACCCTTTGAGCCCTCGTCAGCCATAAGACTGGACAGACTGACCTGGAAACTGCTTTCCTGGTGGCAATAACTACAGCCAGAAGAGTGTGTGAACTGCAGGCCCTTTCGGTCAACAAACCTGAGAATTCAGGAAGATCGTCTAATTTTTCAACTTGACCCTTCATTTCTACCTAAGGTGGTCTAAAATTTCCTCAAATCTCAGGAGATAATCCTTCCATCATTTTGTGACAACCCAAAAGACAAAAAAGAAATGTAATTCCACACTCTGGATGTTTGGAGAATAGTACTCCACTATCATTAGGAAACCGAAGAAGGAAGGAAAGACAAGAACCTATTTGTCCATACACAAGGTCCAAACAGAGGAAAGAAGGCCGCAAAATCCACAATAGCCAACTGGATTAAGAGGGCGATTACGGAGGCTTACCAGATCCAGGATCTACCTCCTCCAGCAAAGCTCAAGGCCCATTCTACAAGGGCGATATCTGTCTCCAGGACCGGACAGTGCAGGAAGGAGGAAAAGCCAGGATCCCCCCCCCCCCTATCCAGGAAGGCATCCTGAGACCATCCTCAAGAGGTGAAAGGAACGGACGATTACCGGACCCTGTCTTTCAGCTGCAGGTACCAGCACCCCGGTCCTCCCCCCTCCCCCTCTCACCTAACATGGCGCTTAACAGCGCTTCCACTGGGCCACTTCCTCCTTCTTACCCCTTATGCGCGGCAAATCTGCCGCGCTTTTCTCCGACGGGGGGGGGCGTGTCCTGTGGGCGGTCCCGCTCCGACGCCCATACGCCCCCTCCTATTTGACCAATCAGGGCCGAGGGGCATAGTGACGCTTCCGTCACGCCCTCGTGCCTTCCGCGGTCCTATCATTGGGGGGCCTCTCAAGCCCGCCCCCCCTTCCCATCTGCCTATCGGAGCCTCGCGCGCTCCGTCATCAACGAGCGTCCTCTGCACCGACGCCATCACTCTGCCGCACGCTGCTCCCTACTCCGGCGGCACCTACTGCGACCCACTCCAACCTCACCTTCGGAACCTTCAGGGGGACACGGAACCGCTTCTCTGCAGGATCGGGTAGGCCCTGTCCTGACACAAGGTCCCCATCCCTCCCTGCTCACAGCGCTCCCCTCTGCAGTATCCCTGGTCAGGTACATATGCCCAAACCCAGGGAGCCCTCAGTCCGTCCCTCTCACATTGTCACATACTACGCCTGTGCTCTTTGCGGTACTAAGTGGCCCGCGGGTCTCACTGCGGCCTTCTGCTCGACCTGCAAACCTCCCGCTATGCTGGCACCCCAAGATCCCCCCCCCCCCCCCCCCGCCGCTCAGGACGTGGTAACCCCCTCCCCTCCGGAGTGGGCTGTTGCTATGTCACAGTCTGTCTCTGACCTCACCAAGGTTTCTCAATCTCTGGTGCAGGTCTTAGAACGCTTGCCAGAACGTTTGCCTATGTTATCCACGGCCACCAGCGCTCCGAACGTCCCCACAGACGATTCGCAGGCATCCCTGCCCCCTCCTCTCAGGGGCAGACAGACGTCACGTTCTCAGAAACGGATTCACGCAAGCTCATCCTCCAGCTCTCCAGACTCCAAGATGCTCCCTGCATCTCACACCCCCTCCCCGGAGGTCACCCCGGGATCTGACTCTGCTTCAGATTCAGACTCTGGTTCTGACTCTGACCAGTATTCCAAGGTCCAGGACATGATAGACAGCCTTATAACGGCTGTCAATCAGACTCTGCATGTTACAGAAGACGAGAGCCCGTGCCGGGATCTCTAACTAATCTTCCTTTTCAAGGTTCCAGGCTGTTTGGCTCCAAGCTAGATCAGATCATCTCTGATGTTACTGGGGGTAAGAGCACCTCCCTCCCCCAGCCCAGACCCAAACGCCCCCTTCAGTTCCGGTCCTTTCGTCAGTTCGCTCAACCGAACCCCTCCTCTCTCCTCTCAACAGGACCGTACTCCAGCACAGCGGGACAGTCGTAAACCCTCCTTTAGGCCCACGCCTAACTGGCGCCCAAAGAGTCGCTCCTCCAAGTCCTCTGGATCACAATCTCAATCCAACAGGTTTTCCTCAACATGACGGGTCACTCCCACCTGGGACTTCTCCCAGGGTGGGCGGCCGTCTCCTTCTGTTCACAGATTCTTGGCTCCCGGCAAGAGGATGCCTGCGTCAAAGAAATTGTGACTTCCGGCTACAAAATCGAGTTTGATTCCAGCCCACAATCGCGTTTTCTCAGGTCCCGCCCCCCACAACCATCTCTGCTTCCTGGTTTCCTCCAAGCCATCACTTCTCTTCTACGCTCAGGAGTCATAGTCCCGGTTCCCGTTTAGGAAAGGTTTTCCGGTTTTTACTCAAATCTCTTCGTCGTCCCAAAAAAGGACTGCTCTCTACGTCCGATTCTGGACCTGAAACAGCTAACCGACATGTACGCATCCGACAGTTCAGGATGGAGTCCCTCAGGTCGGTAATCGCCTCAATAGAGGCCGGGGAATATCCATGTTCAGTGGACATTCAGGATGCATACCTTCACATCCCAATCTGCACGTCACATCAGAAATTCCTACTCTTTTTTCCTTCAAGAACGCGCATTACCAGTTCACTGCCCTCCCCTTCGACCTCGCCACAGCCCCGAGGGTTTTCACGAAGGTGATGGCGACAGTTATGGCCATTCTTCGAACAAGGGGAATTGTAATCATACCCTACCTCGACGACCTGTTAATCAAAGGCGTTCAGGGACTGTCTCCACAGTCTCCAGATCACCTTGAACACTCTCTCCCGGTTAGGCTGGCTGATCAACACGGACAAATCCTCCCTGGTCCCATCCCAACGCCTAACCTTCCTAGGGATGCAGTTCGACACGACCCGTGCCCGGGTCCTCCTTCCAAGGGAAAAGATGAACTCCCTACGACAAGGAATTCACATCCTCTCCGACCCAGGTCCACACTCCCTTCGCCTATGCTTGAGTGTCCTGGGAAAGATGGTAGCAGCCATGGAGGCAGTTCCGTTTGCCCAGTTCCATACCCGGTCCCTTCAACTAGCCCTTCTCTCAGCTTGGGACAAGAATCCGTCATCTCTAGATCGACGCATCAAGTTGCCTCGTCAAGTAAGACGGTCGCTAATCTGGTGGTCCCGCCCTTCTTCCTTCAGACCCGGGAGATCATTCCTTCAGGATTCGCTGGCAGGTGGTCACGACCGATGCCAGTCTCATCGGTTGGGGGGCAGTTTTTCTACAACACACGGTCCAAGGCCGGTAGAGTCCCCACGAAGTCTCTCTCCCATTAAAATTCTGGAGATAAGGGCGATTTACCTGGCTTTGCGTCACTGGCAGAAGATCCTGGCAGGGTTCCCAGTCCGTGTACAATCGGACAATGCCACGGCAGTGGCATACATAAACCATCAGGGAGGAACGCGCAGCAAGCCCGTCCTAAAAGAGGTGGCAAGAGTGCTACTTTGGGCCGAGAAGATGGCCCCGGCAATATCGGTAGTCCACATTCCAGGGGTCGGCAGGGCCTCGCCTCGGGAGAATGGTCTCTCCATCCCGAAGTGTTTCACCAAATCTGCTTACCGTGAGGCACGCCGGATGTCGACCTCATGGCGTCCCGGTTAAACCACAAGGTTCCGGCCTTTGTAGCTCGGTCCCGCGATCCGCTAGCAATCGCCCAGGACGCGCTAGTCATATCATGGTCACAGTTCCAACTGACCTATCTCTTCCCACCTCTACCTTTGATCCCTCGAGTCATCAAGAAGGTCAAGACAGAGGGAGTACCAGTTCTCCTAGTGGCCCCAGATTGGCCCAGACGCGTCTGGTACGCAGATCTGATAAATCTGCTTGTCGACCAGACCGTCCGGACCTCCTCTCTCAGGGTCCTATTCTTCATCAGAGTTCGCGTTCTCTGAATTTAATGGTATGGCCGTTGAGGCCGCGGTGTTGAAGACGGCGGGCTTTACTGACCATGTCATTCAGACCCTGATTAACGCCAGAAAACCCGCTACCTCGCGCATATACCACAGAACTTGGAGAGCCTTTTTTCGTCACTGCGAACAAGATCAGCTAACTCCTAAGTCCTTTTCTTTGCCAGTCATTTTGGCTTTTCTTCAGTCTGGCCTAGAGGCGGGACTATCTCTCAGCACTCTCAAGGGCCAAGTTTCGGCCTTGTCCATTCTATTCCAACGTAACTTAGGTCCTGACCTGAGGACAGCTAGCTTTCTACAAGGGGTGGCCCACCTGGCGCCCCCCTATCGCCCTCCAGTGGAACCATGGGACCTTAATATGGTTCTAAGCGTCTTACAGCAGCCTCCGTTTGAACCCATTCAGGACATTCCAGCCTCTCTCCTTTCCTGGAAGGTGGCTTTTCTGGTGGCGGTTACCTCTATTAGAAGGGTCGCAGAACTCGCAGCCCTCTCTTGTCGGTCCCCTTTTCTGGTATTCCATCAAGACAAAGTAGTGCTCTGGCCAGTGCCTTCCTTTTTTGCCAAAGGTGGTTTCCGCTTTTCACATTAATGAGGACATCGTTTTGCCTTCCTTTTGCCCTGCTCTAGTGCTTCCACGGGAGAAGTCCCTGAACAAACTGGACCTGGTCAGTGCTCTACGTGTGTACCTTTCCAGAACGGCCGCCCTTCGGCGCTCGGATGCCCTTTTTGCCATCCCTGAGGGTCATCGCAAGGGTCTCCCTGCTTCCAAGTCAACCATCGCCCGTTGGATACGTTCGGCCATCTTGGAGGCACATAGCATCTCGGGCAAATCTCCCACTCCCGGAGTAAGGGCTCACTCCACCAGGGCGGTGGGGGCCTCTTGGGCGGTCCACCATCAGGCTTCGGCCTCTCAAATCTGCAAGTCCGCAACGTGGTCTTCTCTTCACACCTTTTCAAGGTTTTACAAGGTCCACACTTATTCTTCGGCTGACGCCAGTCTTGGACGGAAGGTCCTGCAGGCGACAGTTGCCGAGGTCTGACCTAGTCTGTGACTATCTTCTGTTCTCCCACCCAAGGGACTGCTTTGGGACGTCCCATGGTCCTGTGTCCCCCAATGAAGCGATAGAGGGATTTTTGGTACTCACCGTAAAATCTCTTTGGAGCCTTCATTGGGGGACACAGCACCCTCCCTGCATTTGGACATATGTCCTGTTGGGCATCTCATTTATTTTTTCACAGTTGTGCCCCGTTGGGCATTACATAGTTAGTTAATTATTTTGTGCTTCTGCTACTGCTCTAGCCACTAACTGGTGAGCTTGGTGCCTGTAGGCGGGTGCATACTGCGGAGGAGGAGCCATTTTCCTTTTTTTGCATAGTGTCAACCTCCTATCGACAGCAGCATACACCCATGGTCCTGTGTCCCCCAATGAAGGCTCCAAGAAAGAGATTTTACGGTGAGTACCAAAAATCCCTCTTTTAAATTCTAGTTTTTTCGTGTGGAAGAGCATGGACACCCATGGTGAATATAGTGACACCCATGGTGAACATACAACACAGTGCAGATAGTGTTCTCACCTTTATTAGTGTAGTTGTCTGGGACTTGTGCTGCGACAACTGCATTTTTAAGGGTCCCTATACACATTCGATAGCCGTCTGCCAAACACTACTTTCTTACTTGGCCATAAAAAGGACCACACGGCTCACCTCAAGTGTTCTTCTGTTCTCTATGATAAAGCTGCCACCAGACGTCATGGCAGCGTCTTATCTCGGCATTGAAAAAAAGGATCTGTTGAAACTCAACTGGCCAGATCAGTCTCTTCCTGGATATACACATTAGATCAGGGTTCCCCAACTCCAGTCCTCAAGGCCCACCAACAGGTGATAATTGCATCATCTGCACAGGCAATAATTCCATCACCTGTGTAATACTAAGGAAATACTGAAACATGACCTGTTGGTGGACCTTGAGGACTGGAGTTGGGGATCACTGCATTAGATGATCTGCCATGTAAATACAGAAAATTTAATTCTGTAAAAATCAAATCAAGGCAGCAAATATTGAGACAGAGAGAATCATTGCCAGAGAAAGTAAAAATAATCCCAAAATTTTCTTTAACTACATAAATAGTAAGAAACTAAAAAATGATAGTGTTGACCCCCTTAAAGATAGTCTGGGTGAAATGGTGGATGAGGAAAAAGCCAATATGCTAAATGATTTTTTTTCAACCGTATTTACACAAGAAAATCGCATGACAGAAAACATGATCAGTGATAACAAAAATTCTCCATTAAATGTCACTTGCTTAACCCAGCAGGAAGTACGGCTGCATCTAAAAATCACTAAAGTTGACAAATCCCTGGGCCCGGATGGGATACACCCGCGAGTACTGCAGGAATTAAGTAACGTCATAGACCATTTATTTTTAATCTTTAAAGATTCCATAACAGGGTCTCTACCACACGACTGGCGTATAGAAAATGTGGTGCCAATATTCAAAAAGGGGACAAAAACTGAACTTGGAAATTATAGGCCAGTAAGCTTAACCTCTACTGTGGGTAAAATCCTGGAGGGTTTCCTAAGAGATGCTATACTAGAATATCTGAAGAAGAGTAACCTCATGACCCAATATCAACATTGGTTTGACAGGAACGGTCCCTCGTAAACCTATCTGATCAGTTTTTATGAGGAGGCAAGTTCTGGACTGGACCAAGGAAATACAGTGGATGTTGTGTATATGGACTTTTCAAAAGCTTTTGATACGGTTCCACACAAAAGGTTGATGCATAAAATGAGAACAATGGGGATAGGGGAAAATATATGCAAGTGGGTTAAGAACTGACTCAGTGATAGGAAACAAAGGGTGGTTATTAATGGTAAACACTCAGACTGGGTCATAGTTAACTGTGGGGTAACTCAGGGGTCAGTATTGGGCCTGCTTCTTTTTAACATATTTATTAATGACCTTGTAGGGGGCATCCAGAGTAGTATTTCAAGATTTGCAGAGGACACTAAACTCTGCAGGGTAATCAATACAGAGGAGGACAATTTTATATTACAGGAGGATCTATGTCAACTAGAAGCTTGGGCTGATAAATGGCAAATGATCTTTAATGGGGATAAATGTAAGGTAATGCACTTGGGCAGAGGAAATAAAATGTATAATTATATGCTTAATTGTAAAACACTGGGCAAAACTGTCACTGAAAAAAACCTGGGTGTATTGGTGGACGACAAGCTCACGTTTGGTGGCCAATGTCAGGCAGCTGCTGCAAAGGCAAATAAAATAGTGGGATGCATTAAAAGAGGCATAGATGCTAATGAGAACATAATTTTACCTCTACACAAGTCAGTAGTGTGACCACACTTAGAATACTGTGTACAGTTCTGGTCTCCGGTGTATAAGAAAGACATAGCTGAACTACAGCGGGTGCAGAGAAGAGCGACCAAGGTTATTAGAGGACTGGGGGGTCTGCAATACCAAGACAGGTTATTACACTTGGGGTTATTTAGTTTGGAAAAACGAAGGCTTAGGCCATGTGCCCACGTAACATTTTTGTAGCGTTTTTACGGCTGCGAAAACGCTTGTAAAACAGTCTGCCATGCAAAGCAATGTGAATTCGGATGTGCTGTGCACATGATGCGCTAATTTGCGTGCCGAATTCGCATTGCGTTGCAAAACGCAGCATGACCATTTCTACCACGATTACGCTGCAAATTCACGGCCATTGAGGATCATTGAAAAGCAGCAACCCGCAGGTATATGTGGATTTGCTGCATTTCAATTAAATTCAATGGACGCTATTTTGCAGCGTAATCACGGTGCGTGTGGTACCCGGGATGAAGAGGAGACTACAACTCCTCTTCATTCCGGCTACCACACGGTGAAAAAACGAAATAAAAAAGTTAAAAATAAACAAAACCTGTTTTTCACCTCTCCGGCGGCCCCCGGTCTGCTCCCGGCCACGTCCTCTCTCCTTGGCGTCCCGCGGTGTACTGTCAAGACCTGCGGTGATGTCATTTAGTCACCTGATGGTCACGTGACCGCTGACATCGGCGGTCAGGTGATGGTTGCGTGACCATCAGCTGACTAAATGACGTCACCGCAGGTCCTGACAGTACACCGCGGGACGCCGAAGAGAGAGGACGCGGTCGCGAGCAGACTGGAGGAGACCGGAGAGGTTAGTATACAGGGTTTTTTTTTTTTTTTTTATATTATAGATGCTGCATTTAAAGCATCAGTTGTTTACACATTATAAATCCATGCCTGTTGCATGGATTTATATTGTGTGACCAGCTTGTCAAGCACTTTTCCAAGTGATGCTCAAAATCGCTTGGAAAACTGCTTGAAGAAACGCATGTAAAAACACTGAAAAAACGCTTCTCTCTGGCAGAAAAAAACGCATGTAAATCTGCATGCGTTTTTTTCTGCCAGAGAGAGGCAAAAACGCTCTGCATCAAATCTGCTACGTGGGCACATAGCCTTAGGGGTGATCTTATTACTATGTACAAGTATATGAGGGGACAGTACAAAGACCTTTCTACTGATCTTTTTACTCTGAGGCCAGAGACGGGGACAAGGGGGCATCTTCTACGTCTGGAGGAAAGAAGGTTTAATCATAATCACAGACGGGGATTCTTTACTGTAAGAGCAGTGAGACTATGGAAGTCTTTGCCGCATGATGTTGTAATGAGTGATTCACTACTAAAATTTAAGAAGGGCATGGATGGCTTTCTTGAAAAGTATAATATTACAGGTTATATATACTAGATTCCTTGATAGGGCGTTGATCCAGGGAACTAGTCTGATTGTCGTATGGAGTTGGGAATGAATTTTTTTCCCCAATGTGGAGCTTAGTGTTTGCCACATGGGGTTTTTTTGCCTTCCTCTGGATCAACTTGTTAGGCTATGGGTTGAACTAGATGGACTTAGTTTTTTTTAAGGTTGAAGGAAGACTGTTACTAATACCTGTGGACTCAGCCAACTTTATTACTATTTTTTTTGAAGATCTAGGAGCAATTCAACTTGTTTGTTCCACTCCTGCAATGCTTCAAAACACAAAGGGGATATCCAGTTTAGACACCTCATTATTTGTATATTATTTTAAGAGTTTTGAGTTCTGTTTGAGAGTCTCATCTCTTGGCCAGAGCGAAAAATGGTTACAAAAGTGGTTCTCCCGAGAAACTGTCCTGTCAGACTTCACACAACCCATTCATCATTTCTTTGCATATGCTCTGTAAGGGTATGTGCACACGATGCAGAAATGAAGCAGAAAATTTCTGCATCTCCCTGGCAGAAAAAACGCATGCAGATTGTGCATGCGTTTTTCCTGCGGAATACATGCGGATTCGCATGCGTTTCCGCATGTGGATTGACAAGCGCTTTCCAGGCGATTTTAGCATCACCTGGAAAGTGCTTGACAACTAAGTCACACTATATAAATCCATGCAACCGGCATGGATATATATAGTGTGACCCGAGAGAGTGGTAAAAATAAAAAATAAATGTATACTTTACCCTCCGATGGCCCGCGCTGTCCTGCTCAATCTGTTCTCCCTCGCCGGCAACTTTGAATTGAAAGACCTGCTGACGTCAGCGTCACGTGACCCGTCACATGACTCTGACGTCTGCGCAGGTCCTTCAACTCACTGCCAAGTGCCGGGAACCAAGCAGGAGCGCTGCGCGGGCCGACAGAAGGTAAGTATATATTTTATTTTTTTTGTTTGTTTGTTTTACAGCTTTTTTAATGGTACCTGGGTGTGGATGAGACTCTCCTCTCCTCCACACCCAGGTACCATCCGCACATTAGAACGCGCCAATTACGCAAGTACAAATGCAGTCTTGCGGAATTGGCGCGTTCTAATGCAAGTCAATGGCAGCGAAAACGCCGCGTTTCCGCAAAATTAATTGACATGCTGCGGATTTTTGAGCGCAGTGTTTACGCTGCGGAAAAATCCGCATCATGGGCACAGCACATGCGGATTTCAATTGGGGAACATTGCTGCCCTTCTACCATACGTTTTTAATGCGTTTCCGCAACTGCAAAAACTCCGCGGAAACGCATTAAAAACGCATCGTGTGAACCCAGCCTAATACTTCATTCCACCTGTTGGAGTGCTGCAGGAAAATGTAACACTTACTAATTAGAATCTCTAGAGATTTTAGTTGGTCAGCGGGGGGAACGCTTTGTAATTATCTTATTGTCAAAATGAGGTTTTGAAAGCAAAGAGTGGTCACACCAAATATTGACTGATTTTAGATTTCTCTTTTGTTCATTCACTTTTTATTTTGTTAATTAACAAAAACTAGAACGCTTTTACTTTTTTAAAGCATTTTTATTGTGCAGCATTTTTTCCTTTCCTGCTGAACACTTTTGCTCAGTAATGTTAGTACTGTGTGCGGGTATATTAAATATCTTGTCTTCCTTTAGACAGATAATGAGCGTGTATTTGCACAGCAGCTTCAGAACAAGCTTCTTCCGGACCACACATATTCTGTGGTATCTGGAGGAGAACCACTGGACATCCCAGATCTCACCTGGACCCAGCTGAAGCAGTTCCATGCCACTCACGATCACCCAAGCAATGCCAGGTACAGTATAGAGGCTCAAACAACTGAATTCCTGTGTCCGCGTGTAACCTAAATTGGGGTTTCACGTCGTGTTTATTTTATTTTTTTTTAAAAATCTGCTGTAAGAGGTTTATTTAATTGTAATCTGTCTCCAGGTTTTTGCCACCTAATCAGGGACCCAGATGCCAGCGAAGTGTCACTTATCAGGCTGCTTAATGTAGTTTTGATAAAATCTCTCTTTTTAACAGCAGGAGATTATCACTATAGGACTAGTAAACCATATTCTGAAAGTGAAGCATATTCATGAACTCTGTAAAACCCAGCTCCACCACTGACTGGCAGCTTTGTTTATACACTCTGCATAGGCAGAAAACTGTAGTGTGGTCGAATACATAGCTCAAAATTCAGAGAACTGCTAGCTCTGCAGCAGATAAAACAGTGATTTTATCCAAATGACAGCAAGCAGCTCAGTAAGTGACACATCACTAGGATCAGGGTCTCTAGCCCTTCATCATGCTGCTGACAGATTCCCTTTAAGCCTTTTGATCTTTTATGATTTTATTACAGATTTCTGTGCTTTTTATAGAGGTTTTTTTTTTCTACCTCAAGATTTAACACAGACTAATTGGAAGGAAATATTCTGTATTAAATATGGCTGTATATGTAGAGTATTTGCTTTTATTGCTTTTACAAATAATGATTAAATGTAATGTTGGCAGTATCTTAGGATAATTATTTATTTTTCTCACTTATATAACGCTATTAATTCAGACATTGTCATCGCTGTCCCCATTGGGGCTCACAATTTGGATTTTCTATTAGTATGTTTCTGGAGTGTGGGAAGAAACCGGAGAACCTGGAGGAAACCCACGCAAACACAGGGAGAACATACAAACTCCTTGCAGATATCCTACTAAAGACAGAGAGCGAGTCAATATATCTTCAAACAATTGAACTGGATCGGTATACTGTGCTATGCCTCCGGTAACCAGATCATGCATGCGGTGATACGTCACAGGAAGTGCACCCTTTGACCTGTGCGTGTTATCGGATGTTTCGGACGCATCGCGCTAAACCTCGCAGATACCTGTGAGCATGCGCCACATTATATTGACTCCATGCACCTGGCGTAAGATATAATCTCCAACGTGCACTGACACATCAGCTCCAATACCTGAAAAAGGTCATTCCGAAACGTGCGTTGGGGCATCAGGGTAGTGTACTTTAGTATTTACTTTACGTTCGATGTGTGGTCACCATGCATGTAACTACTATTTGTTGATTCCAAATGGTTGCACAAGAACATGCAGAATACAACATAATTAATAGATCCAGCATTGCTAGATCTACGTGTTTATTTTGCCTTTAGGCAACAATCACACCCATATCATTAACTTTATTTTACCTTGATGGGTGTTTGCTGCACATAGGCATAGATATACAAGTTTGGTGCTATATATCCTACAGAAAAACGGAGTAAATAGTGAAAAATAGTTTAAAAAGTAAAAATTTATTTAAATAGACAGCATACATAACAAAGTTTTAAAATTAAATAAAATAGATGTACAAGCAGAGATGTGCACTCACACACTGATCACCCAAAAGGGTGTTTGTAACAGCTAAGTAGCTACCTCAAAAATACCTACTGATGAATAACCAAAAGATCATGATCAAAGGATACATATCCCTAAGGTGAAAGATTCCCCCAAATATGTATATATGACTGTATAATATCGCCTATCACGTTATTCTATATAGTGGCAGATGACAGTCCATATAAACAGTATGCAAAACAATACATGAAGGAACACACCATTATTCTCACGGTCAAAATATTAAAGTAACCAAATGAATCATAGTGCATGCATGTGCTGAATTAGGTATGGTAGAGGTGTCCAAATGGGTATTCTATATAAATGCTAAATTATGCACTACATTAAGTGTGCATAAGGGGATAGCAAGGTAATACAAGCATTCGGGGACGACACAAATACATATTCAAGCCATCAATATACAGTAAAGGCATAAGGGAGGCATATCAGAGTGCTTGTGCAGCTAGGGAACACCCCTTACGCGCGTTTTGCATCAGCTTTCCCTAAGGGTTGACTCTAGGGTAGCAGCCAGCCTTTTTATATCGTCACTCACCAATCAGAACGAGCTTGTAATGGCGCTCATGCTGTCTCCACCGTGCCCGGAAGCCCCGCAGTTTGGCGTCCGACGTCACTTCCCTCCACCCACAACAGACGCGTGTCATGGTGTGGGCAGGAGGAAGCGAGGCTGGCAGGACCCATTGCCACAGAGACAAGAGACTGAGTCAGACATTGCGAGTGCGCACCGCTGGAAAGTGTGAGTTAAGTATGGTAAAATAGAAGGAGGATGAAGGCATTTAAGCGCTCCACATATGGACAGTAAGGCTATGTGCCCACCATGCAGAAATGCTGCATATTTTTTCCGCTTCTACCTGGCAGGAAAAACAAATGCGGATTTTACATGTGTTTTTCCTGCCAGCTAGAAGCGTTTGTCAAGCGTTTTTGCATGCATTTCTGCATGCGGGTTATCAAACGCTTTCCAAGCGATTTTAGCACCACTTGGAAAAGTGCTTGACAACTTGGTCACACTATATAAATCCATGCAACCGGCATATATAGTGTGACCAAGTAATAGTTAAAAAAAAGAATAAGTATGGTAAAAAATAAAGATTATACTTACCTTCCGATGGCCCCCGGTATTTTGTCCGCTCCGTCCGATCTCCCTGGTGTCTCGCGGTGGTGTGAAAGGACCTGTGATGACGTCATTGAGTCATGTGACGCGACCGCCGACGTCAGGGGTCACGTGACCTGTCACATGACTAAATGACATCATGTCCGGTCCTCACACCACCGCAAGCCGAACCTGAGACCGGATGCATCGCTGAGGAGGCCGGGGGACATCGGAAAGTAAGTATAATCTTTTAAATTCTATTTTTTTTCTTTACAGGTTCTATGGTACCCAGGTCTGGAGTAGAGTCTCATCTTCTCCAGACCCGGGTACCATCCGCACATTGAATCGCATAATATCCGAATGTGCAAATGTGCTGACACGGATATTAAGCGTTTCAATGCAAGTCAATTGCGGCAATTACGCTGCGTGTCCGCAAAATTAATGGACATGCTGCTTATTTTTCTGCAATGATAATCCGCAGCGGAAATTTCCGCAGCATGTGCACAGCACATGCGGATTATCATTGGGGACCATGGGGCACGTATTACCAAGCGTTTTTTAAGCGTTTTCACTGCTGAAATTCCGCAGCAAAAACGCATAGTGGGCACGCGGCCTAACACTATCTCAATAACATCATTGGACCTCATGATTCTTGGATAAACAACATATATACACATGAAAAAGTGTGGAGGAAAAAAAAATTAAAACAAATATATGTAAAAAAAACAAATACTAGTGTTACATATGGATGCAAAAAATATTATAACAGGAAACACAGAATGGATAACAAAAGTATCATGAGAACATAAAAAGTGGAAAGAGAAACAGGCAATGGAAAACCAAAAACCACTGACGGGGACAAAAAGTGAATACATGGGTAAAGTGTAATATATACAGAGTGTGATAATGAAAAAAGAGGAATATAATGTGATCCCATGTGGCATCCACGAAAATGGTACCTACGCAGATGAGGTAGTGCGAGTGCAAGGATGAGCCTAATGCCCATCAACCACAAATGTGAAGACAAACCAAAGAGAGTGCACAGTGCAATTGAAGTGTTTTAGTAATATATGGTTCAATCACATACATTTATGACAATACTACTTCTTACAAGTGGAGGAAGAGAAGCAATGTTTCAACATGTGAACATAATACCCGACCCATAGATACAATAAAAAAAACATTCCCAATAGGAATAGACCATATAGTACAAAACACGGTAAACTGTGTTTTACTCAAAAATAAATATAAAAAAGAAAATACTTACAGAAGGTGACCTTGGACAGATACCGAATGTCGATATGAAGTGGCATCACTTGTGTATATATAATATATACTACTGAAAAGATGGCAACATTCCATCTAAGAGGACGACCATTCCTACTACAGTGCATAAAAAAACAAGAGCGGTAGGTATTAAGACATAATTTTCAGCTAGAAAGGGTATCCTATGCTAATGAATTAGAGGAGACATAACTTTTTCTATAGGACTGTATATTTATATTTAAGACCTAAAGGGAACGATGCCTAAGGAATGACCCCTTCTGTATATTGGAATGGTCCGGACGCAAAGCGCAGATACCGATCAGTATGCGCCGTGTTATATTCACTCCATACACCTGATATAAATATAAATTATATTTTATATTTAAAATATATATTTAGATTTAGATCATGTGTATAGAGTGAATATAACACGGCGCATGCTGATCGGTATCTGTGCGATGCGTCTGACGCGCCCAGGGGATGGGGGACGACTTGGCGCCCGGGCCTTGTTGTTGCCTGACCTTGGGGGATGTCGCGGTGGTTGGCTCCCAGGCCCGTACCCTGGGGTCACTCTTAAAAAGGGGGGGAAGTTCTATGGGATAGGGAATGTTCGTGACGCCACCTGTGGTGTCTGGTGAGGATCACCACCGCTGCGACAGTCCTCTGAGGCCGGTGTTCAGGCAGCTTAGTTAGTGCTGCTCCACACAGGTGGAGCGGGGCCTCAGGGCAGTGTAGAGAGGGATGCAGGACAGAGGTGACCCAGCCGAGTCAGAGGAAGAATAGGCGCACACACAACAGTTCACTTCAGTACCTTTACTGGTGGTGTTTCTGGCACGGTCCAGGGTACTTCAGGGTGAAGGGTGCATATCAGGACCCAGTGAGCGGGTGTGGGGCCTCCTGTTCCTTGCCTTTCCTTGATAAGTTTCTGACCTGCCTGGAGCTAGGTCTAACTTTAGTGTCTGTCTTGCACCTGCTGACCTGGTGGTAGGGCCTTCTGCTGGAGATCACACTCCCCGGTCTCTTGGGCCTCCGTGACTCCTGACCCTGGTACGTAATCAGCTTTTGGTGTTCCTGGGACATATAGTTCTCCAGGGGTTCCAGTTATTTCTGCTGGATGTAAGGGATCTCTGCAGACACGGACCCGGTGTCCGGTAAATGGTTTTGGGGTGAGCTGGTTAAGCTCCTCTGCCCCCTATGTTGCTTGCTTACTCCACTCTCCTTCGGCCACGCTCGGGGCCCTCACTAGGCTTCACACTGCAGCAGGCACACTGCGCTTCGCCGCTCTTTTGGCGTCGGCACGCCCTAGGCTCATTAATCTGAGCTCACTGAGTCTGGACTGAGCTGCACTGCAGGCTAGCTTCTGCAGGAGTTCTTCCGATCAGTCTGACCTTCTCACTGACTTCACTCTCTGTGGACTCCAGACTACATACTCCAGACTGAGCTGCCTGGTTCCACCTTGCCTTTATATATCCCTAACGGGCTCCCTCTGCTGGTCTGAGGTGGAAGGTGGAGGTGTGTGAATGCTATGAGGGCCTCTTGTGGAGAAATCCATCCATGCACCCCTCTGGGATCTGTGGCACCAATATGCAGCTGGGCGCCACACGTCCGGACCATAATATATTATTATTATTATGCGCAACATGCACTGACACATTAGCTCCAATACCTGAAGATGATTCCGAAACGTGCGTTGGGGCATGGGTAAGGTACTTTAGTATTTACTGTGTGTTCGGTTTGGAGTCACCATGCGTGTAACTACTATTTGTTGATTCTGTATGGTTACACAAGAACATATATAATACAACATAATTAATAGATCCAGCATTGATTGATCTATGTGTTTATTTTGCCTTGAGGCAAGTCACACCCATATCAACTTTATTTACCTTGATGGGTGTTGTATATCTATGCCTATCTGCAGCCAAGTTTGGTGCTGTGACCCCCGTACTTTTTTGCTACCTCTCTTTTTACGTCCCATGTACCCAGGCTCTGTCTCCCTCTTTTGCTTTGAGCTCATTCTGTTAACCTCAATTGATGTATTTACCGTATGTGGAAAATTTTCCTGATATGGCAGTGCTATATGGCATGTCCATTTCTTTAGTGTTTTGTACATGTAGATTCACTAAAAATTTCATATATATTTTCCCTGTATTAAAATATATAATTTTTGGACCATGTTAGCCAGTAGATAAAAAAATATTTAGATTTGAGAGTCCTCAGTAAAAGGTATCAACCACTGAGAACTCTCAAATCTAAATATTATTATATTTTAATCAATTTTTTGAAGATGTATTGATTTTCTCGGTCTTTGGTAGGATATCTGTAACGTTAAGCCGTCTTCTTTTACTATGATATTTATTGTCCTGAAACCCCCCATCTCCATAAACTTGCAGGTGTTGTCCTTGGTGGGATTTGAACTGAGGACCCCAGCGCTGTAGAGCAACAGTGCTAACCACTGAGCCATCAGTGCTAACCTGTAAAACAGATGTGCATTTGCTTTTCCTCTCCAGGTTTTTTACTTATGGGAATCTTCCATTGGAGCAACACTTAAAACAGATTCATGAAGATGCATTGAGCAAGTTTGAGCGCATTGATCCCCACACTGAGGTTCCTCGACAGCAGAGGTGGAGCAGTGCGGTAGGTTCTTGGTTTTTCTTTTGTCTTTTTTAGAAATGCATCATTTTGTTGTAACGATAAATCTGTTTAAAGGGGTTGTCCTTGAATGCGATAGAGGATATAGGTCACTATTATCTGTTTGATCGGGTTAAATCCACTGTTAGCCGGTCCTGCGATCAGTGGAAGTAAATAGTGGCTGGAGCTGGAACAGCTGTGTAGTGGCAGTATGGTTGTATGTGGGAATCACAGCCTTGCTTCCATTCACTTCAATAGGAGCTTACATAGCAGAACCTGAGAACGATGACTACTGTGTGTGGAGCTGTTCCTCCCTCAAAGCTCAAAGTTCAAAGCTCAATAAGATTACAAAACCAAAAAAAAGGGCTTTAGTAAGTCAGTAAAAAGTAGGTAGGAGTATTTAAAACAAGAAAATGATAAGGGTGTTCATACTTATGCACCAGTCAAATTTTGTTTGAATGCAGATTGCACATTTTCTGTTAGTACAATAAACCTCATTTCAAGGCTGAAACATTACTGTGTCCAACAGTTATTACATATATCAAACTGAAATAGCTGTTGCAAAAACACCAATTTTTATAAAACATTAAGCTTAAGATTAATAGGGGTGCCCAAACTTTTTCATATAACTGTACATACACATGTTTAGTGTAAAAAACAAAACTTCATGAGAGTGCTGCTTTAATGGGAGACATGGAACCAATCGTCTCCTGTTTCGGACCCCAGCAATCAAACGTGTAAGACGTATAGTATTGATATGCCATACATTTCAGAAATATTCTATTAAATACAAAAGAACATTAATTAATTCAGAATTATTATTTTTTTTAATTCAGAATTGAATTCCCTATCAGTATGTCTTTGGAGTGTGGGAGGAAACCGGAGAACCCGGAGGAAACCCACGCAAACACGGGGAGAACATACAGACTCCTTGCAGATCTTGTCCTTGGTGAGATTTAAACCCAGGATCAAAGTGCTGCAAAGCAACAGTGCTAACCACTGAGCCACCGTGCTGCCCAAGTACAGCTTTGATGGTGGACTTGCTGTACTTTCTTCAGGGCACTAGATGTGGAAAGTTTTCTGTCATTGAGATGACTATGGTGCCCTAATGACAGACTGGAAAAATGCATCTTCTTCTGATGCTGCGAGCAGCCCTGGATAACCCACGCCGGCAGGATGATATCATCCGGCGGAAGATGGAACCTGTGAGAAGAGATGTAAAACTAATGTAAGTAATGGGGCTCCATATTAGGGGATACTGCTGTGGTGTCATGGTGGCAGGACGGTAAAGGAATTTTATCCGTACAGAGGAATGGGATCATTGTCAGTCATCATACATGTGACAATCCCACCACTGACAGATAACATCTGCTCCACATGAATTATTCTCACTGGCCGACATGAGACAACATAGACCTTATTGTCACACTTACGTCTTCTAGGTTCTTGCTCTTCTACTATTTGGGCGTTTTGCTCTTCTACCAGTTTTAAAGCAGATTTATTCTTCTTCTCAACTGGAAATTCATATAAAAAAGTAATAAACACAAGTTAATTATCATTTTCAGTTATCATAAATGTGACAATCCCACCACTGACAGATCACATCTGCTCCACATGGATTATTCTCACTGGCCGACATCAGCCTACATGGAGCTTATTGTCACACTTACCTCTTATAGGTTGTCCCTCTTCCACTATTTCTGCTTTTTGCTCTTCTCCCAGTTTTGATGCAGATGTATTATTCTTTTCAACTGGAAATTTATATAAAAAAGCAAGAAAAATAAGTCAACGATAAACTACTATAAGATTAGATTCATATCTTTATCTAGCAAAATTATTTTATTTTTGTACCCTATAGTCCTGGGAATCTGGCATTGCACCATAAGGCCTTGTTCACATGCAGCATTTTTGCAGTATTTTTTGCAGCATTTTTTTCATTCAATTTATAAGCTATTTTTTACAGTGAAAGTAAAAGCTATGAGATTTCAGAAATCTCATGCAGACATTTGTTTTTTTTTTCCTAACGGGATTTGAAAACTGCAATGTTTTTGAAATCTGCAACATGTCAATTCTTTCAGCGTTCTTGCAGTGCTTTTTCAACCACAGAAAGCAATGCGCATGCATGGGGAAAGGCCAAGGAGCGCCTGAGCATGCGCACTATAGTACTTTAATCTGCCCTTAGCAGGGCAGAGAGAAGAGCACCTGCTCAGAAGCAAAATGAAGGACACTCTGTGAATGATATAGGACGCATCATCCACAAAGCAGAGAAGGAGAGCGGCATCACAGGAAGAGCGGAGGCTCCGGACCAAGACCAGTGACGCCCATCGGACCGGACCGCACCATCTGTGAGTATAATAAAAGGTCTTTATTTTGTTTTGCAGGGCGGCTTGGAGACTTATATACAACTTTCCAGAATGCTGTAACACAGGGCTGAAAGGTCGTGGTTTTTAGTTATATGGGAAAAATCTGGTGACAGGTTCTTTTTAATATGACATTAATAACAGCAATGTTCTCATATAATCAATTACATAAAATATTTGTCTAACATTAAGGGTATATATAGGGTCTGTTTGGGGCCTGATGGGGCCATGGGCACAGTACTCAGTATCAGTATCAGGCACCAGCTGTATGACCCCTTATATCTTTTCATGCACAGCACAAAAGATTGAGTATTTTATACATTGAAGTGTTGTATTGTTGATCGTTTTAAGGGCGCAAAAAAAGCAGTGATCTTCTGAGCATTTATGTAACATTTACATTACACCTTTTGATCATTGCCTACAACAAGATGTCTTATAGACCTGCACATACCTGACAATGGGGGAGAGGATGACTTGTTGTTTTCAGTAGTCAAACACTGAATGTCACCATCACTTATGGTAGGAGAAGATTCTTTCTGCCTGTTTGGTACAGGAAAAACAAATAAATTACAAGTGAATGCAATTAAAAATACAAGAACTCCTGTCTGTAAGGGCAATTAAGACACTTGGTCAAAATGGAGGGGGTACCTTTCACAGGGCTCACTTCCATCAGCAAGAATGAAGAATAACTAGTAATAAAGGGCTTTAATGAACTGAAAAAGAAAGGCTGGTCACAATGATCAGCTGTTATCACCAGCGCTATCACAAGCCAAATACCACAGTCATCAGCAATCATGGGGTGGTGGGTTCAGGATTTAGTCTTGTATCATATGTGTCTTGTATTTGGTGTTCTGAACATATATAAGTACTAAGCCCCATAATAATAATCTACTCACACGTCTGAGTGTTTTGTGCTGGTCTCTAGGGAACAATCTGGAGATGACTCGCGTTCTTCTTTGCTCATTGTCCTGCTATTGGTTGTATATAGCTAAAACACACAGAGTAAAATTAAATAAATATATTTGTAAACAATTTTAGTTACAGTTTTATGGATTTACTGATCACATACTTACCATAGACAGTCTTTGAGAAGAGGATACATAGTTTAAGCTTTCTGGCCAGTCATTGACCTCACTTGCGTCACCCTCATCTGAATCTGTATGTTTGGGTCTCCTAATGCCAACTACAAAATACAAATATTATCAGAAATTATTAGTATAATTACAGATAATCACCATGTTATTGCTAATAATGGACACATTTTTTCAAATAAAATGGAAGACGAGACAAACAGCAGCATGAGCTAGATGACGTCTCAATCTACTTACTAGGAAAGTAGTGGGTGTCCACCTCTGATACTAAATTTGGCTTAAACAGTGGCTCCTGATTGTGAAGGTTCTCAAAGTCTAACTCCCTCAGGAATGGATGACTCTTGATCTCATTTGCTCCTCCTGAAAATGGTAGATAAGAAAAAATTGATACAGACAATGTCAGGAAGACTGCTCTATATCTGTACATTGTATGTTAATTGGAACTGAAGACATTGCAGAGCCAAAATATTCTGTAAGTCATAGCATGAAGAATGAGGAATGGACAAGAAGGTAAAGCAGAGTCCTCCACGCTGATCCTCACGGAAATTATCTTTTTGTCAGGACACAGAGGAGTTATAAGTTACATTACCTGTTCCGAGTCTATGTGCTGGATTTTTCCTGAGGAGCTTAATCATGATGTTCTGAGCATCGAGAGGAAGAGCAGAATTGCGAAATTTCCTAGTGATTTCATCTCTTATAAAAAAAAAAAGTAATAATTACAGAAAAGAAAATCTCTACATTTACTATAATTTAAACACATTATCAAAAAACAACAAGTAACTAAACCAAAGAATTAACCTAAAAACCGAACCAGTTACTATGACATCACACAGCATTCAGATTATTTTACTTACTCGTGATGATACTGTGGAAAATAGCACTTCTGCAACGTCCTCTAAATGGCACATGCCCAGTTAGAAATTTATATATGATGATCCCTATTGACCACCAGTCAATAGGCCTTCCATAGCCCTTCTGTAAAATGACTTCTGGGGCTACAAAACAAAAGGTGCCAGTCGTCTGGAAACCAACAGAACAATGAGAAGATGATCAATGAATATAATTGTGACAAATAATATCAGTAGAAACATTTTCTAGATGAGAATATATCAGAGAAGCAGAAATAGATCAGATCTGTAAAGAATAAGTTTCTGTAAGTAAAACTGACCCCATCATCAGGGAACTCTCTGGTGATGTCCACAGTTGAAGCCTTGTATATGTCTGATGTTGGTCTCATGAGGCCGAGTTTTGAAAGGCCAAAATCGGTGACTTTAATATGTCCAGTTGACGATATCATGAGGCTGTAAAAAAAAAAGATATTGTCAGTTTTAAGTATTAACCCATAGACGGTATATCAAACTATAACTGTATTTCCCTTTATTATCCCACAGGGGTCACTTACTTTCCAGGCTTCAGGTCTCGGTGCACCACACCATAGCTGTGCAGATATTCCACAGCAAGAACTGTTTCTGCAATGTACATGCGGGTCAAGGAGAGGGGTAAAGGACTATATAACGTCATAAGACTGGCACAGTCTCCTCCTAAAGCAGAAAGCAAATATGACAGGTGAGGGTTTGTTACAATGTAAATTACACATGATGAGTGTGAATGAGAGATAAGCTGAGACATTGGGGCAGGGTGTCAATAATAGAGATACACTGTGTAATGTAGAGCGTATACTGTATACTGCAGAGTAATCCTATATAAAAAGGGAGGTGAGCTCTGCCCGCTGCCGGTAACCTCCTAGATTGCACTGTCAATCTCCGACAGCGGCATTTACAGCACACGGCCCGGAGGCGAGCTGCTCCATGCACTCATCACCCCCCATTCCATGTCTATGGTTTGTTATGGCTGCTGGGGGTCTGCGGAAGACCTCTATTCCTGCCATTATGGTACTTCTGTGAAGACCAGTGTGTAGCTTGGCTTCATAGGGGACCAAGATTTGCACCATATGCTGAAATACCATGGTATCACAGTACATAGTAAAAGCGGTTATATGATAACAAGTTCAAGTCCCTCATGGAGGCTAAAAAATAAAGTAATAATAAAAATGTTTGGGTAAATAAAATATAAAAATCACTTTTTCCCCATTAAAACTAAATAATGAAAAAAAAAAAAAAACTCAGAACGCATTGTAGTGTTTTGGTTTCTTCCTATTGCATTTTTTTGTGATGTTCGGGCAATGAAAATGATTTATCTACTACAATGTGTTATCAATAAAATCATCAGCTCGCTTAGAAAAAAATAAGACAATAAAAAGCTCCATTTGCTGAAAAAGGAAAATGTAAATTTTCCTTTTTTTTTATAAATTTCTAAGGATTTTGTCAACATAAAATAAAACATATTTATATACATGTTTGGTATGACTGAAATTGTAGTAACTTGTATAATTAAGATACCAGGTCATTTCCATCACACAATGAACACTGTAAAAATAAAACTTAAAAAACAATTGCGGAATTGTAATTTTTACATAATTCCACGGCACTTGGATTTTTTCCCCACTTTCTAATACATTCGATGGTAAAGTGATCAAAACTACAGATGGTTCTACATAAAAACACGTCATGCGGCTATGTGGATGGAAAAATACAAACATTATGGCTCTTGGAAGAATGGGAGGAAAAAGCTAAAAACGGGAAATTGTCAGGTCAGGAAGAGGTTAAAAAAAATCTGTCAGAAAGATTTAACCCTCCTAAACTGTTTCTATGAACATGTAGGTCAATGAAATATAAATACATTGGTCCCTTTTATATATTTGAGCAGATATGGGTGGATATTGATACAATGGATATGTCTTACCTGCTTCAAAGTCCATGACCATACACAGATGTTCTTTAGTTGGGAAGGAACAAAACGTGGAGACCACAAAGGGACAATCAGAGAATATTGCGATATCCCTTTCTAGATAGGCCGATTCCAGAAACATTGGATGATGCAGGTTACACCTGGATTGTTTCTTCATGGCGAATACCTTGTTTGTGTCCTTATGACGCACTAAGTGGACGGCCCTGTAGAGGAGAAAAAACATAATTTATAATAAATTCCTACTAACAGTCTGTCTATATGTCAAATGATCTTCTGTACTAATAGTTAATACTAGATGTACGGCCATCACTAGAAATCAATGTCTGGAAATACATAGAATATCACAACATAAATGATCACTTATGGAGGTTCTCATCCATGTCACATCCCAACTGAGCTGAATTGTGACAAATAGATGAGGACTAGATGACTAGATGTGGATTACATCTACTCCAAAGTGGTATCAATAACAACAGCAGCTCGACACACAAAAAGCAAGTCCTTACAAAGCTCTATCGAACGAAAAATAAAAATGTGACAGGTCTTGGAAAACAGTAACATTTAGATGTGGACTTATATACAGTAATTTCACTATGGCAGGACTTATAGACAGAGGCATCATCATAAGCAACTTGGGAAAAATGTAGATTATACAGAAAGCTCACCCAAAAGTTCCACTGCTGATCTCTTTGATCTGGTTATAGTCGCTCTTACTAGGCTTTCTCATTGGGCTCAATAATCCAATTACAGCCTAAAAGAATAAGAAATGACAATAAGACAAAAAAGTTGCAGGAAAATAAAAAGCTCCAGATGCAGGAACTTCTCCTCTACATTATGTCCCCACTGATTACACTGCAGCAGATGTAGAGGACATGATACAAGCAGGACGCTCCACAGACACTATTAAATAATAACGGGATCCGTACTTTTCGGATTATAAGATCCATTCTTTTTCCCCAAAAATTTTTTGGGGAAAAGGGGGGGTGTCTTATACTCCGAATGTAGCTTATTGGGAGGGGGCGGCTGCGGTGGAGCAGGGTCCCAGGAGGAGGGGTTACTGCTGCAGGAAGCTGGCGACGGCAGGAGTGGGGCGATGCTGCAGGCCCCAAGCTGGGAGGAAGGGGTGTTTGGAGGTGCAAGGCTGCGGAGGGCCGCGGGCTTTAAGAAAATGTCGGCGGAGTCCCTGCACTTCCTATTGTTTTCATTGGGATGGACTTTGGGAAAATGGCCGCATGCACAGATTGAGATCTCGGCTCCCCACTCCTGCCGCAGCCAGCATCCTGTAGCAGCAACCCTGCCCCCTGGGACCCCGCTCCACCTCAGCCGCTCCCCCCCCAAAAAGCCACCATAAAATCAGACAATAACAACAATTTATTTTTTACAAAAAATTTCCTCCCCAAAATTTTGGGCGTGTCTTATGGTCCACAAAATATGGTATATCATTCTACTGCAGCGGAGGATAAGGGACATCACACAGAGGAGACAGGAATAATAATGCTAACATCACTCATAATAACTCCAATCTACATCAAGAACAGAGATATCCCTCTGTCATATGGGGTATAATACGGGATGTGTAATTCATACCCCGTTATCTGATTATATACTTACATTGCCAGATTTGGGGATCTCTGGTGTCTCACATATTCCCCCATCAGCATTTGCCGGCGGATCAGTTGCCTCTAATATAATGATAAATAATGAAGAGACATCATGTATTAGACGATATCAGTACTTAATATATAACACATCATTATAAGGAAGGAAAGATAAGACCTCTGTAAATGGTATAATACTAAATATATGGATATTCTGCACATACTATGTATACTTATGGTACATCCATAGATAGATATACTCCACCATAAATGTGTAATAATTGCTCAGGATCTGACAATGACTTGAATGGGGATCCTATGAGGCTCTTTGTACATTTTAAGGCGTATAATATCCCAGAGGAGAGAACCAGAGGGGTTTTCAGAATGACATGGACCTTCTCCATTATAGTCTACCGGAGGTCCAAGAGCCGTCACCGGCCTCAAACAGAGGATGAAGAGTAAATTTATATATTCTCGGGTGTCCTTATAATATTAATATGTTTGTAGGAATATGAAATGTTCGGCTTACCTTCAATCAGATCACTTTTTAGCCCTGGCTGACTGGTATTAGGGTCAGCCATATTTAGGTTCTGCCCATCTTCGGAGTCGCCGTCCGGTGTTTCCTGATGGATATAATATATACAATTAATATAACATTTCACAAATACTAAATTACCATATACATGAGACAGAAAGGACTAAGCCAGGATTTACATGATAATTGCAGTATTGCGTGGACTATACACGACCGCTCCCTCCAGTAAGTCCACATTAATATATAAGGGACTAGTATATACAACGGTTCTCCAATAACATCTATTATCAGAACTGCAGCATTTACAAGAAGGAAGATTGTGAATTTATAGGAAGACAGAGGTGATATACAAAGTCCGCACCACTGAGTACAGACTGTCACCACAGAGGATGGAGCCGCAGAGACAGACTGCCATAAATACCCTGCGTCTGCCTGGAGCAGACAGGGAGGCCTCTAAAAGGAAAAACTGCCATTCTGCCATATGTCTGGTAATCTGGAGAAGATCATACAATAAGGACATGAGATATAGAAGATGAGGGATCCTTACCAGGCGCTCCAGTGAATGGGCCGGATAATCTAGTACATACAGGAATACGTACAGGACATTTTGGGCCAATTGTTTAAAAAAGGCCAAATCTGCACTTTGGGATCTTTCTTCAGCCTATAAAGATGGAAATAAAGGAAAATAATGAGAAAAAGTGGAGAATGTAGGACGCCATTTATGTTACCATTTTACTCCTGCTATCTGCAGCTACAATTACTACCTATCTGGGTATTTGGTATAGACTATATATTATATTGGTCTAGGCCAAAATACATATTTTATGTAAATGAACTTGCATTTTGTTAATATTATCCTTTATTATTTTTACACACTTTGCACAGATTGTCTGCTAATTACCTGTTGTATTAATGTCCTGATGTTCATCTGTAAATGCTCAAGATATTCTGAGCTTATACGACCTTGGTGGTATTTGGTCAGGCAATCTCTCACTAGCTTCATAACCAGCCGGTAAGTGAAGCTGAGGATGCCATCGGGTAGTGGTAGCACAAAGTCAGGGTCATAGGTAGTAACAATCCCCTGGAGTAGTGCCAACTTCTCAAGTTTGACTGGAGAAATTCCAGACATTTCAAGCAAATAGCAAATCCAATCGCAGTCAGTATATCACCAGCTATAAAGCCAATCACTAACAGCAATGACACCGGGGCAGTAAGCACTTGAATAAATGCTGGGGGTGCATTATGATGTCATGATGGAATCTTGTGGTGGGGGAATCAGTGATGTCATCAGTGATGTCATTTAGGAATCCGGTGATGCAATCTTAAAGGGGCATCTTACCATAAAAGGATGTTGCCTAGCAACAATTAAGGTGGCAACACCATAGGCTGAGCATCAGTAACAGACTGAGGCATGGGAAGAAGAACCATGGCTTTGATCAGTAGGGCAGGCTTTTACATCGGTCTGTTCCCCCATAAAATATTTAAAACAGAGTTTGGATGCTAAATGTTCTTCAGACGTGGAAACATTTGCTTTTTCTAGAGATTATGACCAGGGATGGACTGGGAATAAAATACCGTCCTGGAATTTCAAAGCATGCTAGTCCATGCTGTCGCCGCCCCTCTCCCCAGATTGGGGTCTCTAATACTAATTTTATGCTGCCTGAATGAAATTAAGATTTACTAAATATATTTCCAATAATACTGCTTTATTGGATTTCATAATAATAATATTGCAAAATAAGGTTATGTTTTTACAATGAGGTTTTGCTAAGTATTTTCGCTGAAATCCACAACATACAGAATCAATTTCTTTTGCAATTATGCGGAGCTTTGTATGCAGATTTTCTCTATAGAATTGCATTAGATGAGGAAAATACACAGGTAAAAAATACAAAGCGCATAAAATCCACACATGACTAGATCATTAAAGTTTTATTAAAGTACGAGGAAGTATCAAAAATAAAGCAGATTCATTCAATATGGTCGGTGGAGGGCTTAATAGTCGCCTTGTGGAAGTCAATGACGGGCTTAATAGTGCTGCAGTGTCCAGAAACAGTTCCAGGACTTTTAGACTGAGGCCCCCCTTTCTTCCACTATAGAGAGGGAAATGTGTATAAGAGCATCCCAGAAGGGTTCCAAAAGTTTGGGTGAAATATATACCAAAGAGACAACAACCGCAGAGTCAAAAAGAGACAAAAATGCAATAAAAAGGCAAGTAACCTAATGTACTGAATAGGTGGAGAAATGCAGCAGAATGCTGCAACGTCAAAAACTCATCAACTACTCATCATGGGAACTTAACCTAACAAACACATAGTACCAGAGCAGATCCAAATATTACCAGAATATACAGTGGTGATAGTGCCGCCATATTGATCATTAACCAAAACCAATGTACTAGTACTGATGTCACCACCATACAGTGTCCATATAATGGTACTATCAGTTTTACACCAGTGCTCTGCAGACCATATATGTGTGCACTGTGCAGGTTTTCACCAGTGACGTTCTCAATGATCGCGGTCATTCATTTTTCCTTTCCTTTTCCATTCAGCCTAAAACGCCATGATCACTTCTTCAACCCATAACTCGTCCCTGCAAAATGTAACAGAGACATCTTTGACTTACTCCCCCATTTCTGTACAAACCATGTATTGCAATAATGAGTATCCTAGACAGTAATAAAGCCCCTCTGTGTCCTGTATGGTAATACTAATCTCCTTTTGTGTCCCACACAATACCAGTTTCACCCTTCATGCCCCTATACAGTAATAATGATCCCTCTGTACTTGCTTAGAGTAACTATCAGTACTGATAGTGGGGCCGTGGCCTTATAGAAACAACTCACCAATTCTGCATTTATCACCCACTCCTGGTTTTGGCTTCCACTCCTGAGAAAAAATACTGACCAAATACTGATAGTGGGGCCGTGGCCTAAAGGTCAGTCTGTAAGAAGAAAGTGAGTCTAGGAAAATAAAAGAAAGGCATACTTACTATTCTTTAACGTAAAACCCCTCCATCTGGAGAAAGACAGGTTCAATCTCCAGAGGAGAAAGGGTTTCTGTATCATAAGAATATTTATCTGTGGAATAGTCTGTCTCAGGAGCAGGTCACAGAAGGAATCGTCCATCAATGGTTTAAAAAAGGCTTAGATGCTTTTTAAGAAGAAATTAACATAATTGTGTAAATGAGAAAGTTGTTTTCTAAATGTTTTGTCCAGGAGTTTAACAATGGCGATCAGGAGGAAAAGATTTCCTCTTTTTGTGCAGACTGGATCATGCATTATGGCTGTGCTTGTGCGATTCCTTTGTCCTTTCCCATCCTTTGGTTGGACTTATTAGACATGTGTCTTTTTCAACTGTATTAACAATATAACTATGTAACTTCCTGAATTGGCTCCCCTCCTCGCTCCAAAAGTTGTATCCCCTGAAGATCTTGTAATATTATGTAAAATGAGCGCTGCAACCCATCAACAGATGGTAATAGGTTGCAGCACTCATGTGACAAAAACAGTCACAAAATCAGCGAGATACAAAGCTCTTGGAGAGGAACAATTTTAAGATTTAAGCATGCTTATACTGTATGTATATATATATACAGCGGGTGAAATAAGTATTTCACCCGCTGTATATATACAGTTTTCTAAGTAAATATATTTCTGAAGGTGCTATTGACATGAAATTCTCACCAGATGACAATAACAACCCATCCAATCCACACAGGCAAAGAAATCAAACCATAGATGTCCATAAATTAAGTCATGTGTAATAATGAGAAATGACACAGGGAATAAGTATTGAACATGCTTATTGAAATGTATTTAATACTTCATACAAAAGCCTTTATTGGTGATGACAGCTTCAAGACGCCTCCTGTATGAAGAAACTAGTAGCATGCATTGCTCAGGTGTGATTTTGGCCCATTCTTCCACACAAACACTCTACAACTCCTGAAGGTTCCATTGGCGTCTTCTATGAACTCTGAGCTTTGGTTCCTTCCATACATTTTCTATTGGATTCTGGTCAGGTGATTGGCTCGGCCATTCTAGCAGCTTTATTTTCTTTCTCTGAAACCTATTGAGAGTTTCCTTGGCAGTGTGTTTGGGTTCATTGTCTTGCTGAAATGTCCAACCCCATTTCATCTTCATCATCCTGGTAGATGCCAGCAGATTTTCATCAAGAATGTCTCAGCACATTTGTCCATTCATCCTTCCTTTTAAATATATGAAGCTTGCCAGAGCCGTAAGCTGAACAACCCCAGATGATGTTCTCACCTCCAGTTTTCACTGTTGGTAAGGTGTTTTCGGGATGATGTGCAGTGCCTCTTGGCCTTCAAATATGTTGGGTATTATGGCATTCAAAGAGTTCAATTTTCATCTCATCTGACAAAACTACATTCTCCCAGTCTTTCACAGGCTTGTCTAAATTTTGTTGAGCAAACTTTAAATATGCTTGAACATACTTTTTGTTCAGCAATGAAGTCTTGCGTGGTGACATGCATACAGGCCATGGATGTTGAGTGCATTACTTATTGTTTTATTTGAAACAATTGTACCTGCTGATTCCAGGTCTTTCTGTATCTCCCCACAGGTGTTCCTTGGCTCTTGGACAACCCTTTTAATTCGTTTTACTCCTCTGTCTGAAATCTTGTGGGGAGCACGTGGTCATGGCCAGTTCATAGTAAAATGATGATCTTTCCACTTCGGGATTATGGCCCCAACAGTGCTCACTGGAACCTTCAATATGGATTTGAACCCAGGACACCAGCGCTGCAAGGCTGCAGTGCTCACCACTGAGCCACCATGATGCCAGTTTACCTCCCAATCAACACAGATCCAGAGGGATTTTCCAGGAATTAAAGAGCTGCCCCACTACTGCCCTGGGAGGGTGGAGTTGTGTCTGTATCCACAGGACACAGATATAGCTAAATATATATATATTGATTGAGTGATGGAGCAAGGAGCCAACAGGTCTTTCCTTCCCCATTTACTCTTTGTAAAGCTTTGCCAGGACCTTAGTATCAGATGACAGTCACATGACTAGACAGCAGAAAAGAACAGGACTAACAGTGGAGAAGAGCAGGATGTAGCAGAGTTGTGTGTGTAGATGTAGGTGAGCAGTGTGTGTGTAAATTAGCTGAGCCGTGTGTGTGGATGTAGCCGAGCTATGTGTGTGTGTATATGTTGCTGATCTGTGTGTGTGTAGATGTACTTGAGTAGTGTTTGTGTATAGACATAGCTGAGCTGTATGTGGATGTAGCTAAGCTGTGAGTGTAGCTGTAGCTGAGCAGTGTGTGTATGTAGATGTTTCTGTGCTGTGTGTGTGTGTAGATGTAGTTGAGCAGTGCGTGTGTGTAGATGTAGCTAAACTGTAGATGTAGCTGCGCTGTGTGTTAATGTAGCAGACCAGTGTGGGGAGTCAAAATACTTTGTAGGTTGGGCTTGTGGGGGCATAAGACTGTGTGGTGGGAAATCCAATATAGGGACATTACACTGTGTGTGGAAGGCACTGTGGGGAGGGGGGCATGAAATAGGTGCTATACTGTGTGGGAACACCAATGGTCTTCACTAGGGAAATATTGCTGTGTGGTCTGTGAGGATGTATAGGAAGCACTGGCTGAGGTTAGAATACTGTCTTAAGATATAAATTCTGTCAGCGCACTAGAGGCACTGCAGTTTTTGTCCCTCTTTCTTATCATTCAAAGTTGGGAAATATGAGAACTTATTAATTAGTAAGTGAGACAAAATCATTCCCCCCAATACATCTGTTAAACTACAGATAAAATGGACTTTAAAATACAAAAAAGGGGACGTGATAATATAATCTCTGAGTGCTGCAGCAGTTTTAGATTATGCAGTGACTGATTACATATGATTTTCTGCTCTAGCGGCAATTAATTGAAGGAGCGGGAGAAATAACAGGGATAACATTTCTATTCAAATGAGGCCAATTTTGAAGAATAAGATATCTGCCATCTGTTAATATCAGATGAAACGGCGTCATTTTTGCTGGTGGGTAGGCTCGGTGATGCAATGTTATTGCTGCACTGATCAAATATGACCATTTTGGCAATGGAACGACACTTCAGAAGCGCACATCACAGCAGCTGATTCAGCTTTTAGAGCTCAGCTAAATTATATGAGAACAGTAACAGCCATAGTTAAAAAAGGCTGTTTGGAAAACAGTTTGTGACATTTCTATACGTCTTTTTAAATAAAGGTATAAAATAACCATTACTTCTGTGTTATCCTGTGTTTTTACCACACACTGCCACATATATTGTATATTCTTGCCAAATACATTTGTAATCTGGTATAACAAAAATTCAAGCTTAAGGGCTTTAAAGGATACTGCAAAATTTTATATTTGCAACATACACGATCTGTCATGAATTTCTTCCAAATTTGCAGCTGTTTCACCCATTGCAATAATGCATAATCTGCATCATAAATAATCTTCTGCAGCAGATTTCATGCATCTGTTGTATATGTGTGGCACCCCAGGGGTCTGGTTTCCACAGTAATGTAATGTTATGTCTGAGAGCAGGTGGGAGGTCCTTTGGTCAGGGATCCTGTGCATGCCACACCTCCTGCCCAGTCTTGGAAGGGGAAGAACTTCCCCTATATAAACCCGGGGCTGAGGCAGGGTTAGTAGTCAAGGAGAGTAGAGACGAGAAACAGTCACAGGAAGAAACAGCAGAAGCTCAGTGGGAGCAATACTACTACGAGTCAGGGGCTGGCAGCTGCAGAGCTCGCCCTGACTGAGAAGCTTTCTTACCGGACCCGGCGTCCGAGGCTGTGGGGACTAACTCTTACCCAGCAGCAGAAGCCGACCGGCAGGGGATTTCAGGTCCTCAGGCCCAGAAACCCGAAGGCAAGGTCACACGCGTGGGACCAGCACCGCCATCGTGGAGCGGAAGCCATTAGAAGGCCCCGAGTCACCGGCCATACGGGTGAGCACCACACGGCACACTCAGGGACGTGGGCTACTTATATCCGCTTCTAGCAAGGTAGCCAGAAGAGTACAGTCAGTTTGGGAGGCCTACAACTCCGCCTGGCCAGGGGAGATCCCATCTGCTCAAGGACTGACCAGGCCCCGTTCGCTAGCAAGTACTCCGGGAGGGTCTATCGTTGTTATCAGTAAAGACCCTGAATTACACCGCACCGTCTCTGAGTGGTTCCTGCTACCCCCATCTTCCACGTCGGCTGCCCTGAGGCCATACCCCTCCCGTTGGGGGTTATACTATCACGCTGCACAATTCTACACCGGCCTCAGCGGTCTGCCCTGCAGCGGCAGCTCCATAGCTGCAAATCAACGGGTGGCGTAGTCGACACTCAAATAACACCTATCAAGACTGCCATACACTGAGTTTGACTCCCTGGGCACGGACCGGGTTCCCGCCACTCGGAGACTACAACCCTCATCTGATCCGGTTCCGGGTAAGCCCCCGTGCGCGAGACGCTGCGCGACACAGCAGGCCCAGGGGCGCGTCATATGGATATGGAGAAATTCCAATGTAAACCTTGGATCTAAGGGGTAGTGTTTCTCCTTGTGGAGAGTGGCATGCCAGGTCTGGAACACCAGTATGAGGAGACTTAAATGCCTTCCATGCTCCTCTGGGAAATTAAATGTGCAAATTGTCTCTTCAGAGAGAAAGAGGACTTGAACTCTAGTGCCACGTATTGGAAGTAGCAATCCTACAAGTCATTATCGACCCTTTAAACGAGTTGTCCACTTCTTTCACATTGATGCCCTATGTATGATCGGCCGAGGTCCCGCACGCGGCACCCACGCCGATCAGCTTTTATCGGTGCTGCCGGCAGCGGCCGCCGGCCGGAAGTCCTTCCCTGCGGTGCTTGCCTGTCAAGTTGTAAGTGGCCGCCGCTTTTTTCTGCACATCCGCCTCCTATTCAATTGAATGGGAGGCGGATGTGCAGTACCCCGCACCGGCCACTACAACTTGACGGCCAAGCACCGCAGGGAAAGACTTCCGGCTGGCGGCCGCTGCCGGCAGCACGGATAACAGCCGCTTGCCGGACCCTGGCCGATCATATATTGATGCCCTATCCCACAGATAGGGCATCAATGTGAAAGTAGTGGACAACCCCTTTAACGAGCCTTGAAATATGACTTAAGATAAAAGCCAAATCAGAATCTCAATTTGTAGACAAGGTGTTTTGGGGTATTGCCCCTCATCAGTGCAAAGTATGAGATCTGATTTGGCTGGGTGAGAGGGTAAGACTTGGATCTAAGGGGTAAAGTTTCTCCTAGTGGAGAATGACATGCCTGGTCTGTCATGCCAGTATGAGGAGACTTAAACACCTTGCATGCCTCTGTGGGAAATTAAATATGCAAATTGTGTAAACCTTAAAATTTAGAAGCAATTGCAGGTGGAGACTTTCACATGTCCAACAATCACGGTCTAAGTATGGACCACAATGTCCAGACCGTCTGTGGGTCTCCTGCCCTGAAATCAACAGCCTCATAAAACATATGAAACCACCCTTACATGCCATTGGAGGTACAGTAGGGGGCTTATGCATCTATATCATAGCATATCTTATACATATATTATCTATAGGTCTCCATCAGATTTAATATCAATATTCCATTCTTTCGATGTCACACACGTAAAAGGAACCTGAGCATGCTCGCCGAGTTTTTTCAGCGTGATCGGGTGTTATGTTTTAGTCACTCCGTGCTCATGATTTGAGACTGTTTGACAGGTTTAATACATGTGAGGTATGGCTAAGAAACAGGCATTCCTCACATTTATTAAAGCTGTCAAACAGTCGCAAATCATGCACACAGCTTGACTAAAACATAACACCCGAGCACGTTGAAGATACTCGGGAAACAACCGACCATGCTCATAAATCTTGAGTAACGAGCATGCACGCTCATCACTAAACCTGACAGTTGATAAATGCTGCCCTATCCAGAGACAGCATGTATCAGACACTGGCTACATGATTTAGCCGTGTATCTTTGATTCTGAAACGCTGCGGATGATAATCTTACACAATTTAATAGTTATACAGAATTAATGAGTCATAAATAAAAAAAATAATAGGAAAAACAACCAATGGGTAAATACTTTGCTTTATTGTTTTTGTATCAATTTGAGGTTGTCTTTTTCTCCATTTATTTTTAGAATTGTTTTCATAATTAGTTGGTTGCCATTAGCAGTCTGCCCTACCCGACTATAAAACAAGTTGTCCGATACCACATTAATGCTCAATTTTTTGGGGGATTCACTCAAATTGCAATGTTACACAGTTCCTGATCTGAGGCATTATACTGCTCAACAGTGTCGGACTGGGGTGCCAAGGGCCCACCAATAACCAACTCCAGGGCCCCACTTTTCAACTACATGCAAATGTGACATTATCCTTAATCACAAATTTATATTACAATGAACTGGGTAGATTGTTAAATGAATAAGATGCTGCCTTTGTCTGTACATCGTGATTCAAGTATACAGTGCCAAGTACTGCTCATATAAGAGGGTGGTGGCCCACCGGAGGATTCCCCTGTTTTCCTATGGGCCAGTCCAAGCCTGATGCTCAATACCATTTTACATAGATCCACCCACTGTAAAATGACCTAATGAGTAAGTAATTTACTGGGTTCCTAAACCCCCTCTGGGCCCCAATGCAGATGGACACTACATTGTAGGACTCAGAGATTTCTGCTCCATTTGAGTCCATTCTTCCTAGATTTTGGTGAATGCCCATAAGGAAGCAGCTAAAATAGAGCAGAAAGTGCTCAGTATTAAGCTGAAATCAAATGGCCATGAAACACGGTACAAATACAGACCGTGATTTTCAGACTAACTGGTATGAACGGAGCAGCTTCATAGGCTAAAGAGCGGATAGTTTACATCTCATCTCAGAAACCTCTTGCGTTTGATGGAACAGAGTGAGAGAATTACTGACCCTAGAATGCTTCATAATGCTAAAGCCTCATTCACAAGGTCAGTCAGGTTTTTTTTCATGTAAAGAACACATATCCATTATAGTCTATGGGAATGTTTCCACATTACCGGTCACAGTGTTGGACACATCTGTTCATGCAATGGTTTCCTTGTTTTTGTTGGAATGTACACACTGTAGATAAACAGTAAAGAAACACATGTGAAACAAACCAGAAAATGGGTTAATGGGGTCATCTGGGAGTTTGCTTATTTTTCACTACGGGGTTAAAAAATTACAGGCAGGTAGTTTTTAATTACCTGTCTATTCTGCCCGGCGCCAATCTCTGCCATCTCAGAGTGGTCACGGACCACCCCTGCCAGCGATTCTGTGGCATCAGTTGACCTCACATCAACACAGCAGCTCTTCTGACCTGTTGACAGGGCGTCACTGATGATGTCATGTTGATTGACAGCCGGTTCCTTGCAGTTAGGCGGTCAATCAGCAAGACATCGTCAGAAACGCCACATTGACAGAGCAGAGCGGAAAAGAAGAAGCTGCTCTGTTGACGTGATGTCACCGGAAGCCACAGAATTGCCACCAGGAACTGTCCATTAGCAACTAAATGCCTGTAAGTTTTTAGACCCATAGGTAAAAATAATCAAAGTCCTGGAAAACTCCTTTAAACCTTAGATTCCTCAAAGTAATCCCCTTTTAGTCTAATGACAGCTTTACACCCCCTTGACATTTTCTCATGCAGTTTCAGCAGGTTGTCACCTGGAATGGCTTTCCAACAGTTTTGAAAGGGTTCCCATAGGTGCTGAGTAGGGATGGGCAGACCGATGGAAGTTCGTTTCTGGTACATAACTTTTGAAAAAGTTTGGTTCGGGTACCAGAGCAGTACCGGAACTTCCATCAGAACCAGAACCCCATTGAAAATAATGGAGACTCGAACTCATGAGAAACTTAAAAAAATTCTCTCTCTCCCGTCTTACAAACAAGAAAAATTGATTCTATAGTAATAGCAAAAAATGGACAGAAAATTGGATAAAATCAGAATATAAAATCACTGGTGAAAATTGATCATTGTTTCTCTTATGCAGAACAAAAAGGAATGTCTCAATGAGTCCTAATAAATGCAAACATTTTACTAACTGGAAAATCGTGCATAGACGATTCAATTTAAAGGTTTTTGTTTATTTTTCCAAGGCGGACATTTATGATCTTCTACAGGATGATAATATATAGTATGTCTGATCCCCGGGAAGGGAGGTGTCTTCACTGTAATCCGACGCTGACCGTTACAAAGGGGGTCCCGTTCTAGTATTCTCACATCTCAGACTAAAATGAAAATGGGACAAATAACAATAGATGAAACTATGAGCTTCAGATTACAAGATTAAAGAAATGTAAGTGATAACAGCTCATAAGTATTCTGCTCTGGGCTAAAAGTGAAGAGACAGGAAGTCTTTGGTACAGTACATGAAGTCCTAGCAGCATGTCGAGACGCCTGACAAATATGAGGTTACAACATACTGAGGGCCATGAATAACGTACATTTTTAGGAGCCATTAACTCTCTGCTATTGATAAAATGGTGCTCCAATGCGTTTTTCTTCCCCTTGGGCTTTCTAATTGCAAAGTCGGCAATTCCTGCAGTTTTGCAAACAGATCTGTTAAAAAAAAATAAAATAAAGAGAAAATAGGAAGAACTGTCAGAACAAAGCTCAAGTATTTCAAGTTATGTCAATGGCCGTAACTCCAAATATAAACATCTACTGCCACATAGTGAGAGACCGCAGAATACGTCTAATCAGTAGATCGAAAACTGGCATGGAAATTATAATACACTGTGTTCCAAATTATTATGCAAATAATATTTTCTCAGATTTTCCCAAATGACCTATCTGAATTGCAGTCATTGTAATTTTCCAGTCAAATAACTATTAGAGTACAATTGAAAGGTTTTTGTACAAACTGCCTATGATAACAGTATATTTTTAAAAAAATAAACTCAAACTGCACTCAAAATGCACGTTCTAAATTATTATGCACAGCAGAGTTTTCAACCTTTTAATTTTAATAAAGAACAAAAAAATGGTCATTTTTGAAATTATAAGTATTACCAGGTTATTACAAACTGAAATCAAACAGTTTTCAACTCAAAACTTTATTCTAGGTGATGTTACATTTGCACATAGGACCCCTTGTTCGAAAGGAGCTTCTGAACTCTCTCGTCCATTGAATTTGTCAGGTTTTGGATGGTTTCTGCTTCAATTGTTTTGCATGAGGACAGAATACCCTCCCAGAGCTGTTGCTTAGATGTGAACTGCCTCCCGCCTTCATAGACACTCCTTTTGATGATGCTCCAGAGGTTCTCAATGGGGTTGAGGTCAGGAGAGCATGGGGGTCACACCATAAGTTTGTCCCCTTTTATGCCCATAGCAGCCAGAGATGCAGATGTGTTATGTGCAGCATGAGACGGTGCATTATCATGTATGAAAATGATCTTGCTGCGGAATGCACGGTTCTTCTTCTTGAACCATGGAAGGAAGTGCTGTTTGAGAAACTCAACATACTTTATGGAGTTCATCTTTACCCTTTCAGGGATCCTAAAGGGGCCGACAATCTCTCTCCCAATGATTCCAGCCCAAAACATTACTCCACCTCCTCCTTGTTGGCGCCGTAGCCGTGTTTGCATGGGGTGTCCATCAACCAGCCATCCTCCACTCCATCCATCTGGACCATCGAGCGTTGCACGGCACTCATCCGTGAACAAAACAGTTTTGAAGTCAGTCTTCATGTATTGTTTGGCCCACTGGAGCCGTTTCTGCTTGTGGATAGAGGAGGTCGACAGGATGGCTTACGCACAGCTGCAAACCTCTGAAGGACCCTGCATCTTGTTGTTCGGGGGACGTTGGAGGCAACAGCAGCTTCAAAAACTTGTCTGCTGCTATGGCAAGGCTTTTTTGCCGCTGCTCTTTTAACCTGACGTAATTGCCTGTAGGAAAGAGTCCTCAATTTTCCCTTATCAGCACGCACACGTGTGTACTGTGAATCAGCTACATACTTCTTGATTGTGCGATGATCAGGATGAAGTGTCTTGGCAATGTTGATTGTAGTCATGCCTTGACCTAAACACTCCACAATTTGTTGCTTCTCAGCAGCCGACACATCCTTTTTCTTTCCCATTTTGGCAGAAAATGTAGGCTGCTTAATAATGTGGGACAGTCTTGCCTTTCATTGGACACACCTGCCAAACTATCTAGCACAGGTGTCTGCAATTGCTTACAGTGATATAAAGATCCCTGACACACATCACCATCAATGAGTTTAATTGACAAACAAAAAAATTCTTACCTTATCACTCCTAAACACTTTTTGCATAATAATTTGGAACACAGTGTATTTATCCATAATTCTACACTATATGCCAGACATATCCCAGCCTATAATACCGCTTCCGATGGAAAGTCAGATTCTGCTAACATCCTAGGCAGCAGAGGTAAAGAATGGGATCAAAGAAGCTTGTGGGTGCTATTACTATTAATAATAATTATCTAGCAGTATATAGCACCACCATATTCATTGATTTCAGGGGGGAAATGTACAAATAATATCAGACATTAAAGAGCAATACATTACTTTACAATTCAAAGAAGAGGAGTGAGGGCCCTGCTCACAAGAGCTTGTGAGGAAATAGGTAAAAAGTGCTTGTATTTGTAAGGTCTAGCCATCACTATAATAAATAAGGTTATATATACAAAGCTTTATAATCCAGCCAGTATCTATATATGTCCAGGTATGACATGATACTGAGTGCATTGAGTGTGGATGAAACTGTTTAACCTCTTTACCCCCGAGGGTGGTTTGCATGTTAATGACCGGGCCAATTTTTACAATTCTGACCACTGTCACTTTATGAGGTAATTACTCTGGAACGCTTCAACGGATCCCCCTGATTCTGAGATTGTTTTGTCGTGACATATTGAACTTTATGACAGTGATGAAATTTGTTCAATATCATTTGTGAAAAAAACGGAAATTTGGGGAAAATTTTGAAAATTTTGCAATTTTCAAACTTTGAATTCTTGTGTCCTTAAATCAGAGAGATAAGTCACACAAAATGGTTAATAAATAATATTTCCCACATGTCTACTTTACATCAGCACAATTTTTTAAACAAGTTTTTTTTTGTTATGAAGTTATAAGGGTTAACAGTTGCTCAGCAATTTCTTATTTTTCCAACAAAATTTACAAAAACATTTTTTTTTAGGGACCATCACATTTGAAGTGACTTGGTCTACAGGTGCATCTCACAAAATTAGAATATCATCAAAAAGTTAATTTATCTCAGTTCTTCAATACAAGATTTATTTCTGTTAATGTTAATGATTATGGCTTACAGCCAATGAAAACACAAAAGTCATTATCTCAGTAAATTAGAATACTTTATAACAACAGCTTGAAAATGTTGGCCTATGGAAATGTATGTTCAGTAAATGCCCTCAATACTTGGTCGGGGCTCCTTTTGCATCAATTACTGCATCAATGCGGCGTGGCATGGAGGCGATCAGCCTGTGGCACTGCTGAGGTGTTATGGAAGCCCAGGTTGCTTTGATAGCAGCCTTCAGCTCGTCTGCATTGTTGGGTCTGGTGTCTCTCATCTTCCTCTTGACAATACCCCATAGATTCTCTATGGGGTTAAGGTCAGGCGAGTTTGCTGGCCAATCAATCACAGTGATACTGTTGTGTGTAAATCCGGTATTGGTACTTTTGGCAGTGTGGACAGGTGCCAAGTCCTGTTGGAGAATGAAATTTCCATTTCCAAAAAGCTTGTCGGGAGAGGGAAGCATGAAGTGCTCTAAAATTTCCTGGCAGACGGCTGCGCTGACTTTGGTCTTGATAAAACACAGTGGACCTACACCAGCAGATGACATGGCTCCCCAAACCATCTCTGATTGTGGAAACTGCATACTAGACCTCAAGCAGCTTGGATTGTGGCCTCTCCACTCTTCCTCCAGACTCTGGGACCTTGATTTCCAATTGAAATGCAAAATTGACTTAGTGTGTCAATGACTGCCTTCTGGACATCTGTCAAGTCAGCAGTCTTCTCCATGATTGTGGAGCCTACTGAAAAAGACTAAGGGACGTTTTTAAACGCTTAGGAAGCCTTTGCAGGTGTTTTTTGTTAATTATTCTAATTTACTGAGATAATGACTTTTGTGTTTTCATTGGCTGTAAGCCATAATCATCAACATTAACAGAAATAAACACTTGAAATAGATCACTCTGTTTGTAATGACTCTTTATAATGAGTTTCACTTTTTCTATTGAAGAACTGAAATAAATCAACTTTTTGATGATATTCTAATTTTGTGAGATGAACCTGCATATGACAGAAAATACCCAAAAGTGACGCCATTCTAAAAACTGCACCCCTCGAGGTGCTCAAAACCACATTTAAGAAGTGTATTAACCCTTCAGGTGCTTCACAGGAATTTTTGGACTGTGGAAGAAAAAAATGAACATTTTAACTTTTTTTTCACAAAAATGTTACTTTAGACCCAATTTTTTTTTTATTTTCGCAACGGTAACACAATGGACCACAAAATTTGTTGTACAATTTCTCCTGAGCATGCTGATACCCCATATGTGGGGAAAATTGAGTGCAGGGAGCCAGTATTGAGCATGTTCTCCACGCTGGCTGTCAGTTTAACAGCTGGAGTGGAAAATGGTTGAATCCTACTCCCAAGGGGCAGCAAAACGCTGCCGCCTGAGTGACACCTCGGACCACCACATTAGACGAACCGACGGCGCTCCCTTGTGGCTGCACCCGGGGCAAATGTCCTGCCCACCCCTTTCTAGATACGCCCCTGCTGTTACTAAGTAAAAAAAGAAATAAAAAAACATAATATTAAAAAGACCAATATTAACACCATACAGTGACTACCAGTCCTGTAGAACATATAAGGGATTGCGGTTCAAGTATATATAATATAGTGACTTACAGCTGATGTTCTTTATGGTGACAGTGTAAGGTGCCCCAGCGAGGTAGTCGTGGGCGAGCTGTAGCCCCCTCTCGCTATGGCACCCTACAGACAATACGTGTCCTCCCTCTGAAGTGTGGCTGTGTATGTAGTGCTCTTCACTTACTTCAAGCCATCCGATCGCGGCTGTCTCCAGGCATTTCTCTTCTGGGACCAGGGCAGCAATAAATTCAGAGGACACGAGGTTCTTAACCAGAACTTGGACTTTACTTGGGGAAGAGGAATATGTACAATATTTTCAGGCAGATATAATGGATAAGGCCCGACAGGTTATCATCTCTCTCACAGGTGCTGGTAACTCCTTCAGCCCTGATTCCCTCTTTAAGTGAAGCATCTCTGTGACTCTAATCTCTGGCCCAAGAGACTCTTCTGTAATACTGACAGTGACCTGGATCCGATATCTCTCCCCAACATCTTAGCTTGAAGTCCTATTTATCTTCCTCTGCTTCCTGCAGACTAGAAGTGCCCCGGGTCCTCACTACCTTTGATGAGTTTCTCCGGCCGGCTGACAGGACTCGTGCTCTTGTGTGGGGAGACTTGCACACTGGTGATCCCACTGTCTGAGGGTATGGAGCTCCCGTCTACCCTAGCAGCCACTATAGTCAGGCTGCCTGAACGATTTGCTGTCCAATCTCTTACTGAAGAATCACTTCCTGATTCTGGAAACTAAACAGAGATTTTCCTAATGTGCCCACCCTCAGTGAGCTGTCATCACACAGCATTAACTCATCCCTGTCTGTAACACTGCTAGCAGACTCAACCTGACATCTGCACCCAGGACAGTGGCATCTTGTGGCTGTTTACAGGTACTGCAGCCCACAATGAATTATGCCAGGAACAAGCTCTATATCACTCAAGGCTTGATCCTGGCACTAAGTTCCCCCTCTACTCTACTGACTGGACCACTGAAGCTAACCCCTTAGCTTGGCCTACCACAGTTCAGAGAGGATTAACTAAGGGAACATTTTCCTTAACTACTTCAGTGCCTAGGGAAGGCTACATCCTTCCCCACTATTACAGCAGCGTTCACTTTTCCAGTCTCTTCTATCCGGCACAGACCAACATAATGACTTCTTCCAGCCACAACTCACCTGCAGAGTTTAGAAGAAAAACACATTTAGGGTATGTGCCCACGGTCAGGAGCCGCAGCGGAATCCCATCTCCTCTATGCGTCTCTGTGCACCTGCGGATCACCCGCGAAAACTGACATGCAGCGTGTCTTTCAGGACCGCAGCATGTCAATTTCACTTGTGGGTCTGCATGTGGACTTTCCCCATAGATTAACAACTATGAGGAAAATCGCATGTTAAAAAAAAAATCACGCCGCTCATTTGTATAAAATGAAGGTAGAAGCCACGCAGCTATCCCGCAGCATCGGGGCCACAGGCAGCTCCTGACCAAGGGCACATACCCTTAAAGGGAATCTGTCGCCAGAAATAACGCTATTAACCTGCAGATATGCGGTTAATCTGCAGGTTATACCATTGGTGAAACCTGTGAGGCCGCACAGAAGCCCAAGAGGTAAAAGGACCCATTTCCACCTTCGAAGCAGGAGAAAATGTGTATTATTATCAGATTTTTGGCTGCAAAGCACCCTGATATTGTTTTTGTCTTCTGTCTGTGCCGCCAGTGCTGCAGGTTAATAGCTTATTATGCTTCCCGGCGCCGGGGGTGCGGTTACAGTCTCCGCTCTGTATACTCAGTGATGACTGAACCAGCACTGCCCCCATGACAGATACCCAATGCTGGCGGGGAGAATAAAGTTAATTTTCTCCCTGCTGCATTCGGCTGCATGCAGGCACCGGACAGCATAATGCTATTACCCTGCAGCTTAACCGCATATCTGCAGGTTAACAGCATTATTTCTGCTGACAGCTTCCCTTTAACTTCTCACATTTCCAGCACTGTCCCTATCTATTCCCAAACTACAAAAACGCCTCATCCTGACTGCTCTTGCAGTGTGAACAGTGACCCCAATAATTAAAAAATTGTGTCATTACTATGATTACCCTCTTCCCCCAAAAAATGCTAGAGACTTTGTGTCAGATAGACGGTGCCTCTAAAAATTATAGTGTCCCATGCAAAGAATTAATGCTCCCACTATCCAACCTAGAAAGTAGTAATGCCCCCTGTATACTCCTATAAAAGTTATAACATCCCAAGTGCCCCGTCAAGCAAAGTGGTGTTCCCTTAAAGTAATAATGCCCCCCAAAAAAGTAATTATGCTAACCTGAGAGCCCCAATCAAAAAAGTAACAATGCCCCCATTTAAACAAATGTCCCAAGTGTCCCCAAAGCTCTCTATATACTGTTTTATGGCCTCCAGCTACTTATACACTATATGATGGCCCCCACAACCCCTTATACACTGTATGATGGCCCCTATAGCCCCATATATACTGTATTATGGTCCTCACAGCCCTTTTTAAACTGTATTATAGTCCCATAGCCCCTTATATACTGTATTATGACCACCACAGCCTTATATATAGTACACCACAGCTCACCTATAGCCTCATAGTACCTTATACATAGTATTATGACCCTCACAGCCCTTTATATACTGTATTACGGCCACTAAAGCAATATGGCCCGCACAGCAAACTATATATAGTATAATGGCCCCTACAGCCCCTTACACACTGATTTATGTCCCCCAAAGACCCGTTCCCTACATCTGTCTCTGGCGACTGTGTACTCATGACAATGCTCATTATTGTTGCTGCCTCATGCTGCTCTCAGCGAGACCCGGTGGCTCTGATGAGCATTATCGTCACAACCTGGCGCCTGTGAATAGTAATTTTACTGCTATTCACAGTCACCAGAGACAGATTCAGGGAACGTGAACTACGGCGAAGCTTCATGGGAACATTTTGGGTAATAAATTGGTGTACGATGCACTGTCTGTTGTTTGTCTTTTTATGTTTCTCAGGGTTCCTTTTCTGGAGTACTTCGGATTTGGTGTAATACTGCAGACCTGCAAGGGATTTTTTTTCAATAAGTTGGTGAGCGAATGATAGTGTGGGGGATTCTTTATTCAAATTGTTTTTTTTTCTGTGTGTTTTTATTTTTTATTAACGGGTTAGTAATGGGGGTGTCTGATAGACACCTCTCCATTACTAACACCAGGGCTTGATGATAGCTGAGATTTATGACAAATCACAGCTGTCATCAACCCTCCAGCCCAAATACCCAGATTGCCACTGATCCAGGGCAATCGGGAAGAACCGGGCAAAGCATCAGAATTGGCGCATGTCATCTGATGCACCAATTCTGGGGCAGTTGCAGACTTGTATTTTTAGGCTGGAAAGGGCCTAATAACCAAGGACCTTCCCAGCCTGATAATATGAGCCTGCAGCTGTCTGCTTTACCTTAGCTGGTTATTAAAAATAAGGAGGACTCTACATCTTTTTTTTTTTTTTAATTTGGTTAAATAAGGCTAAACACCCTTTAGTGCCACATGAAAGTCACTAAAGGGTACAATTTTATTATATGTAGGGGGCTTGTGAAATTATATGTCTACAGGATATCAATTTATTCTAGCTATTTATTATCTAATATCTTTCTATCATCTATCTGTATCTTTATATAGCAACTAGCTTTAAATTACATAGAGAATTACAATATGTAAAAGATGATGTTAAAAAAGCATGTGATACAGATGCTAGGTGAGAATAATCGCATTGTGTTCGCATTACACTCGTCCGACTTTTCAGGAGCAACATTTTAGCTATTTTTAATACTCTGATGTGAGCGAACCCTTAGATCGTCTTTATACACAGTGGGTACGGAAAGTATTCAGACTCCTTTAAATTTTTCACTCTTTGTTTCATTGCAGCCATTTGGTAAATTCTAAAAATTTAAATTCTTTCTCATTAAAGTACACTCTGCACCCCATCATGACTGAAAAAAACAGAAATGTAGAAATTTTTGCAAATTTATCAAAAAAGAAAAACTGAAGTATCACATGGTCATAAGTATTCAGACCCTTTGCTCAGTATTGAGTAGAAGCACCCTTTTGAGCTAGTACAGCCATGAGTCTTCTTGGGAATGATGCAACAAGTTTTTCACACCTGGATTTGGGGATCCTCTGCCATTCTTCCTTGCAGATCCTCTCCAGTTCCGTCAGGTTGGATGGTGAACGTGGGTGGACAGCCATTTTCAGGTCTCTCCAGAGATGCTCAATTGGATTTAAGTCAGGGCTCTGGCTGGGCCAGTCAAGAATGGTCACAGAGTTGTTCTAAAGCCACTCCTTTGTTATTTTAGATGTGTGCTTAGGGTCATTGTCTTGTTGGAAGGTGAACCTTTGGCCAAGTCTGAGGTCTAGTGCATTCTGGAAGAGGTTTTCATCCAGGATATCTCTGTAATTGGCTGCATTCATGTTTCCTTCAATTGCAACCTGTCGTCCTGTCCCTGCAGCTGAAAAACACCCCCATAGCATGATGCTGCCACCACCATGTTTCACTGTTAGGATTGTATTGGGCAGGTGATGAGCAGTGCCTGGTTTTCTCCACACATACCACTTAGAACTTTGTGGTGATAATTCTATCTTTGTCTCATCAGACCAAAGAATCTTATTTCTCATAGCCTGGGAGTCCTTCATGTGTTTTTGAGCATACTCTATGCAGGCTTTCATATGTCTTGCACTGAGGAGAGGCTTCCGTCGGGCCACTCTGCCATAAAGGCTCGACTGGTGGAGAGCTGCAGTGATAGTTGACATTGTGGAACTTTCTCCCATCTCCCTTCTGCATCTCTGGAGCCTCAGCCACAGTGATCTTGGGGTTCTTCTTTACCTCTCTCACCAAGGCTCTTCTCCCACGATTGCTCAGTTTGGCTGGACGGCCAGGTCTAGGAAGACTTCTGGTGGTCCTAAACTTCTTCCATTTAAGGATAATGGAGGCCACTGTGCTCTTAGGAACCTTGAGTAATGCAGAAATTCTTTTGTAACCTTGGCCAGATCTGTGCCTTGCCACAATTCTGTCTCTGAGCTTCTTGGGCAGTTCCTTTGAGCTCATGATTCTCATTTTGGTCTGACATGCACTGTGAGGTCTTATATAGACAGGTGTGTGCCTTTCCAAATCAAGTCCTATCAGTATAATTAAACACAGCTGGACTCCAATGAAGGAGTAGAACCATCTCAAGGAGGATCACAAGGAAATGGACAGCATGTGACTTAAATATGAGTGTCTGAGCAAAGGGTCTGAATACTTGTGACCATGTAATATTTCAGTTTTTCTTTTTTAATAAATTTGCAAAAATTTCTACATTTGTTTTTTTTTTCAGTCAATATGGGGTGCAGAGTGTATTTTAATGAGAAAAACAATAACTTTTTAGAATTTACCAAATGGCTGCAATGAAACAAGGAGTGAAAAATTTAAAGGAGTCTGAATACTTTCCATTCCCACTGTACATATTATTAGTTTGGGGTTTAAAATCCTGATGACAGGTACCTTTTAAGTCCTGGGATGCCCAGAGCCACGTACCTCCTTCCCTTTAAGTGCCTACAGTAGTGCTGGAGAAGTATTGTATTCTGCACTGTGCTGTTGAGTAACCTGTCGACTAGGATTCTCTGCTTTGTTCCAGTGGATCCAATACTACTATTAGCACACAGGGACTGCTTGTATAGCTATGGAAACGGAGCCGGGTCTGACAATCTGAAAATAAAAGGTGTTCATTGCATAATTAGAAAAAGCTTGCAAATAAACTTGCTGTATAATTTATGGTTTTCTGGATCTCTATTTTGAATTGTCCACTGTATTTGCAGTTGATGAAAGTCAGAAATGGCCATGTGATGGACACGGAGGTGCACGGCAAGTTACAAACCATTGCTCTGAAAGCTGTAGTGTAAGGGTGTGTGCACACGGTCCGGAAACACTGCAGATTTTACACAGCACACTTGCGCTGCGTGCAATCCACAGCGGCCAGATGTTACAGCATAGTCCACTATGCGTCTCCGTACTCCTGCGGATCACCCGTGGACACGGACATGCAGCATGTCTTCACAGACCGCAGCATGTCAATTTCTCTTGCAGAGACGATATAGTCTCCGCAAGAGAAATTCTCATTGTAATGTATAGGATGCGGTGAATCCACATGGTTCATTGAACACATGTGGATTCACCTGCGTGCAGCGCTTTGGACGAAGCATCAAGTATCCTGCGTTCAAAGCACAGCAAATACCGACCTTGTGCACATACCCTAATTGTATGTAAGAGTCCTGCATTAGTGGAGTCGGTTTCAGACAAAAGCAATAAATTTTGTTATGGTGCCCACACTAATAGTGGTGCTATATCCCAATCTCCAGACCAGTTCAGCAACCGATGACCGTCTAGGTAAGCTCTAAGTGACTGCGCAGTTTGTATAGGATTTCTTGCTTCCATGCTTGTGATAGCACGTGGCACTGGACTGTCACGAATGTGCTGCATCCTGATTAGACCTTTGTGGTATCTGGGATCAGACTGGCAGATCGCAGGTCTTCTTTGGAGTCCGCTTGGCGTTTAACTTGAATGTGCAGATTGATTTCTGGTTGGTGTAGATGGGCTTAAGAGTTCCTTTTTGATCCTCCTGGGATTCCATATGGCTCTAATCTCAGCTGCTGCATCTTACTGTCACTCCCTTCCATTATTTAAACTCACTCCTCGCTCTGTCCTGTGTCGGTTATAGGTGTCCTATGCTGACCTCCCTGGAGAAGTTGTTCCAGTTTAAGAAGTTGTGGTGTTCCAGTTGTTGTTTGATTGCTCCCTGTTTGTTTCCCTCCCCGTGTTTCCTTACCTTAGTTGTGAGACTTGTGTCTTGCTGACTTACTCACTAGTTAGAGCCAGCCAGGGTTTAGGCACCTGATGGCGCATGGGGGGGGCGGACCCATCCAGGAACAATAGGAAGCACAGGGTGCAGTCTTAGGCGAGTGTTCAGGGGTGTCCCTTCTCCCCTTTCCCTAGCGTGTCAGGGCAACCTTTACCTTCTTTCCCTTCTTTGTGCCGCACTTGGGCATTTCCTTGCTCCAGTCATGGACTGGCACAAGATACAAGCTTGTTCTGACTGCCACATGCATTTCCACAAGTATTCCTTAACAAGAGATGCTGGTTTGGGTGCCAACAAGGAATGAATAGAGAAAAAAATCCCCCAAATTACAAAACATGCCCTGCTCAATCACAAGCTATATAATGGACGGAGAAATGGCAATGCATCGAAGGAAAAATAATCCAGATATGCGTCACCTGACAGACCATGGGACATAGAATCTCCATACATCAGTTTTCTACTATAAAACTGCTGAAAATGTCTCAAAATGTTTGCACAACTCATAGTGGTGCAGAAAATATTGAGATTTTTAATGATTCTTAGGCAGTTTGTTTCAGCCACGTCCGCCTACTTTTTGAAAAGTTGGGGCTTTTTTTTTGAGATGGCGGGGCTGAGTGTAGCTCACTCCCTTCAAAAAAAGTCATAATTTAAGCCACAAAAGTGGCATGTAAATTACAACAGACATGTACGCCGATCTGTAGCTGGAGTACATTTCTTGAGATGTCTTACAGCAGCTGAATGATGGGCCTCTTAATATTTGCCACATCTTAATCCAGCACACCCTTCATGAGGATGGGCGTACAAGACACCAGTCTTCATTACTCAGAGCCTAAAGCCCCCCGTACTCATTAGTCTGATGTCAGCCAATATTATAATGTTGGAAGAGATCTGGGGGGAATGCCGATTGCTTTGCTTGCCCAGAGATAACATGCCGGCAAAGATGTCTGATGATGGCTCTCTCAAAGAGAACATAGGAGCGCTTAGCCGAATGCCTGTGTATGGTAGAGATGGCTATTGCCTGAATGATTGGACTACAGACATCTCATATTTATGTCCACCATCAGTCTATGATATGTGCTTAGTCACAAACCACCCCTTATACTCTTGCTCAGCAGGGTCAGCAGCTGGACGCACACAGATGGGAAACTCAAACGATAAAGAAGTTTGGAGATATAACAGCACTTATGAGCGCCCCCTGTTGCAGTTCATAGGAGATAGGACCACAGACATTTCCTTATTTTCCATAGGCTTCAGTGGCGAGTGGCCAAACATACTCACCATCTCCTTCCTCCTCTATGTAACACTCACACATAAAAATAACAAATGTTTTTAGTGCGACGTCTCTTTTAATGATTTTAAATAGAAAAAGCAAGAGACAAATGCATGAGAAAATATTGACAATATTGTAGAGGTTCAATTCCCCCAGGGGTTTAAGCAAGAGTGTAACCCCCCCAAAAATCTTAAGGGAGGTCGATTCATTAAAACTGGCATTGAGCACAGCAGTCTTAATCAAAGGCTTGCTGGAGTATGAGGCACCGAATTTAAAGATGCATCTTGTTAGTGGTGTGCCCATCGCCAGAAATGTTCATCCAATCAGAGTTTGGAAAAGCATTTCTGGGGTAAGAAACGCCAGTATTTCCACTGAATGTGAGGAGCAGCCAAGACCAGGCCCCGTTCTGCCCCGACTCCTGCTCAGCTCTGTGCATTAAAAGGCCAAAAGTTGTGCAAAACTGCTTTCCACAAAAAAAACAACTCTTCAAAGCTTTTAAGCCAGTTCCCCCCTCACAGGCTCCTCCTCATGGTTCTCTCCTCACAGGCTCCTCCCCATGGTTCCCTCCTCACAGATGCCTCCCCATGGTTCCCTCCTTACAGGCTCCTCCCCATCTTACAGGCTCCTCCCCATGTCTCCCCTCAAAGGCTCCTCCCCATGATTCCCTCCTCACAGGCTCCTCCCCATCGTTTCCTCCTCACAGGCTCCTCCCCATGTCTCCCCCTCACAGGCTCCACCCCATGTTTCCCCCCTCACAGGCTCCTCCCCATGGTTCTCCCCTCACAGGCTCCTCCCCATGTCTCCCCCCTCACAGGCTCCTCCCCATGTCTTTCCCCCTCACAGGCTCCTCCCCATGTCTCCCCCCTCACAGGCTCCTCCCCATGTCTTTCCCCCTCACAGGCTCCTCCCCATGTCTCCCCCCTCACAAGCTCCTCCCCATGTCCCCCCCCCCTCCATGTCTCCCCCCTCACAGGCTCCTGCCCATGTCTCCCCCCTCACAGGCTCCTCCCCATGTCCCCCCCCCCTCCATGTCTCCCCCCTCACAAGCTCCTCCCCATGTCTTTCCCCCTCACAGGCTCCTCCCCATGTCTCCCCCCTCACAAGCTCCTCCCCAAGTCTCCCCCCTCACAGGCTCCTCCCCATGTCTCCCCCCTCACAGGCTCCTCCCCATGTCTCCCCACCTCACAGGCTCCTCCCCATGTCTCCCCCCTCACAGGCTCCTCCCCATGTCTCCCCACCTCACAGGCTCCTCCCCATGTCTCCCCCCCTCTATGTCTCCCCCCTCACAGGCTCCTCCCCATGCCTTTCCCCCTCACAGGCTCCTCCCCATGTCTCCCCCCTCACAGGCTCCTCCCCATGTCCCCCCCCTCACTGGCTCCTCTCCATGTCTCCCCCCCTCCATGTCTTTCCCCCTTACAGGCTCCTCCCCATGTCTCCCCCCTCACAAGCTCCTCCAAGTCTCCCCCCTCACAGGCTCCTCCCCATGTCTCCCCCCTCACAGGCTCCTCCCCATGTCTCCCCCCTCACTGGCTCCTCCCCATGTCTCCCTCCTCACAGGCTCCTCCCCATGTCTCCCCACCTCACAGGCTCCTCCCCATGTTTTGTCCCGTATATCCACATTGTTCAATGACCATATGCGGATTCACCTGCGTGGTCGGACACAGCGAAAATAAGCTGCGTCCAATGCGCTACTATATCGGGGGAGTGGGACCATAGCAGTGCTGTTCTCTCCTCCGCCTCCCCCCCGCTGCTGTTGTTCCCTGCCGGATCCTCGTGCTGTGGCTTCTTTCCCTGCCTGTCTGGTATCTGATATCAGCTATAAGCCCCGCCTCTTCCTGCCCGGCGGTCATGTGACCTGCTGTGTAAACTGCTCCTCTCCAGCCTTAGTGGGTGAAGCCGGCGGCCGGGTGCATTGAAGACATGAGGCAGTGCAGAGCCGGGCTGCTGCTGAGGCGGTATGTGTGCGCGGCGCTGTGTGCACGGGGGTTATAGAGGTGTGTGCGGCGCTGTGTGCACGGGGTTATAGAGGTGTGTGCGGCGCTGTGTGCACGGGGTTATAGAGGTGTGTGCGGCGCTGTGTGCACGGGGGTTATAGAGGTGTGTGCACGGGGGTTATAGAGGTGTGTGCGGCGCTGTGTGCACGGGGTTATAGAGGTGTGTGCGGCGCTGTGTGCGCGGGGGTTATAGAGGTGTGTGCACGGGGGTTATAGAGGTGTGTGCGGCGCTGTGTGCATGGGGGTTATAGAGGTGTGTGCGGCGCTGTGTGCACGGGGTTATAGAGGTGTGTGCGGCGCTGTGTGCACGGGGTTATAGAGGTGTGTGCGGCGCTGTGTGCACGGGGTTATAGAGGTGTGCGCGGCGCTGTGTGCACGGGGTTATAGAGGTGTGTGCGGCGCTGTGTGCGCGGGGGTTATAGAGGTGTGTGCACGGGGGTTATAGAGGTGTGTGCGGCGCTGTGTGCATGGGGGTTATAGAGGTGTGTGCGGCGCTGTGTGCACGGGGTTATAGAGGTGTGTGCGGCGCTGTGTGCATGGGGGTTATAGAGGTGTGTGCACGGGGGTTATAGAGGTGTGTGCGGCGCTGTGTGCATGGGGGTTATAGAGGTGTGTGCACGGGGGTTATAGAGGTGTGTGCGGCGCTGTGTGCACGGGGTTATAGAGGTGTGTGCACGGGGGTTATAGAGGTGTGTGCGGCGCTGTGTGCATGGGGGTTATAGAGGTGTGTGCGGCGCTGTGTGCACGGGGTTATAGAGGTGTGTGCGGCGCTGTGTGCACGGGGTTATAGAGGTGTGTGCGGCACTGTGTGCACGGGGTTATAGAGGTGTGTGCACGGGGGTTATAGAGGTGTGTGCACGGGGGTTATAGAGGTGTGTGCGGCGCTGTGTGCACGGGGTTATAGAGGTGTGTGCGGCGCTGTGTGCATGGGGGTTATAGAGGTGTGTGCGGCGCTGTGTGCACGGGGTTATAGAGGTGTGTGCGGCGCTGTGTGCACGGGGTTATAGAGGTGTGTGCGGCGCTGTGTGCACGGGGTTATAGAGGTGTGTGCGGCGCTGTGTGCACGGGGTTATAGAGGTGTGTGCGGCGCTGTGTGCACGGGGTTATAGAGGTGTGTGCGGCGCTGTGTGCACGGGGTTATAGAGGTGTGCGCGGCGCTGTGTGCACGGGGGTTATAGAGGTGTGTGCGGCGCTGTGTGCACGGGGTTATAGAGGTGTGTGCGGCGCTGTGTGCACGGGGTTATAGAGGTGTATGCGGCGCTATGTGCACGGGGTTATAGAGGTGTGTGCGGCGCTGTGTGCACGGGGTTATAGAGGTGTGCGCGGCGCTGTGTGCACGGGGTTATAGAGGTGTGCGCGGCGCTGTGTGCACGGGGTTATAGAGGTGTGCGCGGCGCTGTGTGCACGGGGTTATAGAGGTGTGCGCGGCGCTGTGTGCACGGGGTTATAGAGGTGTGTGCGGCGCTGTGTGCACGGGGTTATAGAGGTGTGTGCGGCGCTGTGTGCACGGGGTTATAGAGGTGTGCGCGGCGCTGTGTGCACGGGGTTATAGAGGTGTGCGCGGCGCTGTGTGCACGGGGTTATAGAGGTGTGCGCGGCGCTGTGTGCACGGGGTTATAGAGGTGTGCGCGGCGCTGTGTGCACGGGGTTATAGAGGTGTGCGCGGCGCTGTGTGCACGGGGTTATAGAGGTGTGCGCGGCGCTGTGTGCACGGGGTTATAGAGGTGTGCGCGGGGTTATAGAGGTGTGTGCGGCGCTGTGTGCACGGGGGTTATAGAGGTGTGTGCGGCGCTGTGTGCACGGGGTTATAGAGGTGTGTGCGGCGCTGTGTGCACGGGGGGTTATAGAGGTGTGTGCGGCGCTGTGTGCACGGGGGGTTATAGAGGTGTGCGCGGCGCTGTGTGCACGGGGGGTTATAGAGGTGTGCGCGGCGCTGTGTGCACGGGGGGTTATAGAGGTGTGCGCGGCGCTGTGTGCACGGGGGGTTATAGAGGTGTGCGCGGCGCTGTGTGCACGGGGGTTATAGAGGTGTGCGCGGCGCTGTGTGCACGGGGGGTTATAGAGGTGTGCGCGGCGCTGTGTGCACGGGGTTATAGAGGTGTGTGCGGCGCTGTGTGCACGGGGTTATAGAGGTGTGTGCGGCGCTGTGCGCGCGGGGTTATAGAGGTGTGTGCGGCGGTGTGTGCACGGGGTTATAGAGGTGTGTGCGCGCGGGGTTATAGAGGTGTGCGTGGCGCTGTGTGCGCGGGGTTATAGAGGTGTGTGCGCGGCGCTGTGTGTAGTGAGCTTGGCGTGCCTGTCACTGCTGTCATGTCTGGTGAGGTGACACGTGTTTGTCCAGCACTGGGACCATCAGAGCTGTCACGTCCTTCTGCCTGTCAGTGGCTGGTGTTGCTGGGACTTGTAGTGCCGGCTCTGGGCTGTTCAGCTTTTGTGTTATCCTCTGCCGTCCAGCAGAGTCCTGAGTGATGTTTTCCATGTTTTTACTCCTTATTTTTCTTGCACACGTTTTCAGAAAAAAATTGACACCAGTGTGAACAAAGCCTGAAGATAAGAGGATTTAGAGATTTTCTATTGAACCTTGTGATGACATTTGGCAGCTGCCATCTAATTGGCACATAACCATGGAATAAATGGCTCAATAATAATAAGCGGTCCAAAGAAGCTGAGGGGGGAGCCTTGTACAATTACTGAGGTGCCCGGACGGCTTCTCCCACCATGGCTGTTGGGATCATGCACATGTTGCAGTTTTGGATGTAAATAATCCCAATGGCCGCTTTTGACCCTACGATCCCTGGAGCGGCTGTGGATCTCCTGACTCACACTTCACAGAATCATAGGGATTTCCACTTGGATATGAAGCGTGGGACCCTGTCCTTACACTTCTGATGAGATTCACAGGTGGATGGTGTCTCCAAGATTTTTTTAAAGGGGTTTTCTAGGATTTTAATAGACAATAAGTTGTGTTTTTTGTTTTCCAATATTGCAAGCAAACCTCATCAGTTGAAGGGGCTATTTGGTGCCATCCAGCTGGAGGGTCACTTCCTTAGGTCCCTGCCAGCTTCTGTGCACTTAATAACTGACCTCCGCAGCCATGATTGTAGATACAGCATGACAATGCTAAGGCCAGTGACTGGCTGCAGCAGTCATGTGAATGTACAACACATCACATGGCTATACACCTTCTGATAGGTTTTTTTTTTTTTTTTTTAAATGACTATCCTGCTCACCCCCATATATCTCCATACATACATACTCTGTGGGGAGAAGGGATCAAGGTGCTGCCCAACACATCTGGCAGTGTCTAGAAAATAAAGGATTGGACATATTGAAATTCAACAAGTCCAAACGATTTTGCCGGTTGTGAAATGTGAGAAACCCAGTGATGATTGTATCTCACGGCTTTACCCTCAATGACATCGCCAAGACAGGGCCACTTGATGCCTTACTGCTGCTCTGTGTACCAGTCATACATAGGCAAATTGTGTTTTCTGAGACAGAGGACTTGAATCTAGCGCCACCTATTAGAAGTAGCAACCTGAAAAGTCAATATCCACCCTTTAACGAGCCTTGCCACATGACTTGGGATAAAAAACTTGGGGTCTAAGATTTTGTTTCTCTTTATGGAAAGTGACATTCCTGACAATTTTGCATATTTTATTCCCCAGAGGAGCATTGCACAGCTTATAGGTCTCCTTACCCTGACATGTCGGGCTTGTCACTCTTCATAAGGAAAAACGTTACCCCTTAGACCCCAGTCATAGGCCTTTTATCCAGCCAAATCAAATCTCATGCTTTTGCACAGATGAGGGGCAACAACCCGAAGCATGTGTCTGTATATTAACATTTTGGTTTTGCTTTTATCCTCAGTCGTGTGGCAAGGCCCGTTGAAGGGTGGATATTGACTTTTGAGATTACCAATGGGTGGTGCTAGAGTTCAAGACCTCTTCGTCTCTGAAGAGACGATTTAATTTCCCAGAGGAGCATTGCTTGGCCTATAATTATTATTTATTATAGAGCCATTTATTCCATGGCTCTTTACATGTGAAAAAGGGATATACATACAAAAACAATTACAATGATCTTTAACAAAACGTGACGGCGATTGGTACAGGAGGAGTGAGGATCCTGCCCGTGAGGGCTCACAGTCTACAAGGGATGGGTGAGGGTAGAGCTGGTGGTGGAGCGGTGGTTACTGCAGGTTGTAGGCTTGTCGGAAGAGGTGGGTCTTCAGGTTCCTTTTGAAGGTTTCCACAGTGGGCAAGAGTCTGATATGTTGGGGTAGAGAGTTCTAGAGTAGGGGGGATGCACGGGAGAAATCTTGTATGCGATTGTGGGAAGAGGAGATAAGAGGGGAGTAGAGAAAGAGATCTTGTGAGGATCGGAGGTTGCGTGCAGGTATGTACCGGGAGACTAGGTCACAGATGTATGGAGGAGACAGGTTGTGGATGGCTTTGTATGCCAAGGTTAGGGTTTTGATCTCGAGTCTCTGAGCAATGGGGAACCAGTGAAGGGATTGACAGAGAGGAGAGGCCGGGGAATAGCGAGGGGACAGGTGGATTAGTCGGGCAGCAGAGTTTAGGATAGATTGGAGGGGTGCGAGAGTGTTAGAGGGGAGGCCACAGAGCAGGAGGTTGAAGTAGTCGAGGCAGGAGATGATGAGGGCATGCACTGGTGTTTTTGCAGATTCGTGGTTGAGGAATGTGCGGATCCGGGAGATATTTTTGAGTTGGAGTCGGCATGAAGTGGAAAGGGCTTGGATATGTGGTTTGAAGGAGAGGTCAGAGTCTAGGGTTACCCCGAGGCAGCGAGCTTGCAGGACTGGGGAGAGTGAACAGCCATTGACTATGATGGATAGGTCAGGTGGGGGGAATGAATGAGATGGTGGAAAGATGATGAATTCAGTTTTATCCATGTTAAGTTTTAGAAATCTAGCAGAGAAGAAGGATGAAATAGCGGACAGACATTGTGGGATTTTGGTTAGTAGGGAGGTGATATCGGGTCTCGAGAGGTAGGTCTTTGTGTCGTCAGCATAGAGGTGATACTGAAAGCCGTGAGACTCTGAGCTGTCCCAGGCCAAAAGTGTAGATGGAGAAGAGCCAGGGGTCCTATAATTGAACCTTGGGAGACACCGACAGATAGGGGGCGAGATGAGGAGGTGGTGTGTGAGTGGGAGACACTGAATGTCCTGTCTGTTAGGTATGAAGAGATCCAAGATAGGGCCAAGTTTGTGATGCCAAGAGATGAGTGTAGTAAGAGGGAATGGTCCACTGTGTCAAAGGCAGATGACTGGTCCAGGAGGAGGAGGACAGAGTAGTGTTGCTTGGATTTGGTGGTTAGTAGGTCGTTGGTGACTTTGGTCAGGGCTGTTTCTGTCAAGTGATGCGGTCGGGATCCAGATGGCAAGCGGTCAAAGAGGGACCAGGAGGAGAGATGGGAGGACAGTTCAAGGTGGACATGTTTCAGTAGTTTTGAGGCATAGGGGAGAAGTGATATGGGGCGGTAGCTTGTCAAAGAGGATGGGTCAGGAAGGGCTTTTTGAGGAAGGGGTGTGATCGAGGCATGTTTGAAGCATGAGGGGAAGACACCAGTTAGTTACAGGTTGAAGAGGTGGGTTGGGATGAAGATAGTGGTAAGGTTGGGGATGAGGTGGGACGGGATAGGGTCAAGATTGCAGGTGGTGAGGTGTGATTTGGAGAGTAAAGAGGAAAGTTGATCTTCTGTAATGGTCCAGAACCTGGTTTTGGAGGAGGAGGATTAAGTAGGTGTGAGGAGAGGCTGGGGGGACTTGAGGCAAAAGCTTTGTCTGATGGTGTCATTCTTCTGCTTGAAGAATGAAGCAAAGTCTTTGGCTGAGATGGGAGGAGGTGCTGGGGGGCGGGGGAGAGAATTGAAAGTGTTAAATAGCTGTTTAGGGTTGTGGGACAGGGAGCATATGAGAGATGAGAAGTATGTTTGTTTTTCTGTAGTGAGAGACTGTTTGAATGTGATGAAGTGCTCATTGGAGTGGGACCTTTTCCATCTACGCTCAGCAACCCTGGAGGCCCTTTGCAGTTCTTTGGTTAGGCTGGTGTGCCAGGGTTGCCCATTGATTATGCGAGCTTTGGTTTGTGTGAGGGGGGCGACCGAATTGAGAGCTGCAGCTGTTGTTGTGTTATAAAAAGCGGCAGCAACATCTGCGACATGTAAGGAACTGATTTATGTAAGAAGAAGAAGGCGGAGGGATTCAGAGAGTGAGTGTAGGTCAAGGTGTTTAAGATTTCTGCGAGGGTGTACAAGTTTGTGGAGTAGGGATTGTTGCCCTGGAGAAGAGAGGGAAGAGAATGAAAGTAGGTTGTGGTCAGAAAGAGGGAGGGGTGAGTTAGAGAGGTTAGACAGGGAACAGAGGCGGGTGAAGATAAGGTCCAGAGTGTGGTCATCTTTGTAAGTGGCTGCGGAAGACCATTGAGCAAGGCCGAAGGAGGAAGTGAGGGAAAGAAGCTTAGAGGCAGATGACTGGGAAGTGTCAATGGGGATGTTGAAGTTGCCTATAATGATAGTGGGTATGTCAGTGGAAAGGAAGTGAAGCAGCCAGGTGGTGAAGTGGTCAAAGAAATTGGTGGCTAGCCCGGGGGGGGGCAGTAAATGACGGCCAGTTGGAGGGGGAGTAGATGCGCACACAGTGCACCTCAAATGAGGGGAGAGTAACGGAGTATGTGTGTGTATGTATATGTGTGTGTGTATATATATATATATATATATATATATATATATATATATATATATATATATATATATATATATATATATATATATATCTTTTTTTTCTTTTATCCTTTTCTTTAGTGCACTTTTCAAGAACTCATGGAGATGGCAAACAAGCTCAGCGAGCGAACGAGCTTTACAGTATAAGTCAGGAGAAAGTATCCATGGATTCACTGTGAAGGAGGTATGACGTAGTCATGCTGTAAAAATGTTTCACAGAAAGATAAAGACCACCTGAGCTGCACTGAGACCCCCTGATGGGCAGCAGCTAATGTAACCTGCTTAAAATATGTAATCAGAAAGTTCTGGTATTCTACATGGTGGAAATCTGCAGAACGCTCCTGTGTATTTAATACAATATGTATTTTTTATATTATTGCAGGTCACTCCTGTTCCTGACATGTTTTTAACTGCAGTAAGGCTGAACCATGAGGGCACCGGGGCCAGATATTTGCACGTTGCAAGAGAAGACACCAATAACTTATTCAGGTAAACAGCAGAGCATTATCACACTGCCGTTACTTTTTGTGCAGAAAGCTCTTTAATGTCCATATTATGTTAAGTTTGATGTGTGCCCTAATGCAGAAGATCAGCGCTTATGCCTGCTGAGCAATGCACTGCAGAGCGGCTCAATGGGGGTCTCAGGACCAGGACCCCACTGATCTTCTGCACTTGTTAGGTAGTACATATCATTAAAAAAAAAATCACATGATAGCTATTCTTTAAAAAGAATTATCACATACGCACGTCTCGGATATGACATGCGATGCGACTTCAAGAGCTCCCCTCACTCAATCTTGCACTCAGCCTTTCTTATAAACTTCAAATTGAGCATAAATCACACCACAACACGCTGCCATCACTCGCCCCCGAAATATAAACCACTGTCTTTCAGTCAAAAAGCCACATACTCTCTGAGAGGCTATGGGTTCTTTAGAACTGGGGTGGCCCCCCTATATTATATACAACGTGTGAGCCCCCTCACAGTGCCCTGCCTATGTACAGCCTGAGACCCCCACGTAGCCAGTGTTATTTGTCTGATGTTATAGTTTTCCTTACAAGACGCAATACTTTCTTTAGATTAAGATTCCAAAATGAGTTTATGACTCTGTATTTTTGCTGAGCAAAAAAAAACAAAACACAAAAAAAACCACAGCGTCTTACGGTTCCAATGAAGCCTGAGACTTATAGAAATCTCCTGCCCTCTGTGCTTTTTTATTTTTTTTAATTCAGTGTAAACTGACCCGCGGTACATGTTTGAAATCCACAACATGTGAATTTCACTTGCGGGTACGCTGAGTTTTGAGTGTGTTTTCCCCATTTTTAGTCATGCACATTGCATCACTAACACACTGTGAACAGTTTAGTTGCTAAAAATGACGTGACCGGTTCCCTTTAAGGTTTCAACTAATTAATCTGCTGGTGCAAAAAGAATAAACTTTTAGTAAATTTGTTTTGCTGTTTCAGATGTTTTCTCGCTGTTGGTGCAGATGACTGTTTTTTACACTTTTGAGAAAATCGGTCCAATTATTCTAATTACACTATGATCAGACTCTGATTTTTTTTTTTTTCTCTCTCGGAGGAGAGAAAAAAAAGTTTCTCCACTCTCTTTGTAATGTCGGACCGTGCTTGTATGATGGTCTGATTTTATTTATTTTTTTCCGTCTTACCTCAGACCCATAGACATGACTGGGCGAGAGTAATATGATTTTCGAAGGCAAATCGTGCATGCAGAGTTTTTTGTTTTTTTTTCCTTCTTCTTTGGACCGATCCAGTCCGAGGAAAAAAATCGGACATGTGCACAGACCCTTAGAATAACATGGGGTAGAGTGCTATCCTGTCAAAATGAGGGAAAGCACTGGTTGGAGTTGCAGCTTTCTGCAAGAGCCCTCATCTTGCCTCATGCCTCCATTATAGTAAATGTGTAGTGTAATGCTACCACTTGTGTCAGGAGGGGGCTGTCACAGACTGATAGGATGGTGTTCACACAAGGCCTTCAGCTGGGCAGAGATAACAGATGTTATGTTAACCTTTTGAGCACCAGTGTTCACGACTGACCCTTTTATTCTCTTACACGGGTGCATAAGTTACCGAGCACCGACTAATGATGTAGCAAGTGGTTCAGCACTTGTTTCCTGGCATTTATATACTACAATAAATTGAGTCTTTTTTTTTTTCCTCCCCATCATACAAGTTTCTGTTATGAATGACAGCTGAGTGTTGGCACGAGGGGATGCGCTGATCATTTTTATGTCACACAAGTGAATTCCCCATGATCTGATTCCGGGAGATTTTGCGGAATGATTGTGAAGGAGCATTCGTGCAAACTATGATTTGGGAGCCATAGAGCAATTATTTAGGAAGTTTTCCTTCCACCTCCTGTTTCGTAGTGTACAGTTCCGGACGACTCCTATGGACAGCACCGGCGTCCCACATATCCTGGAACATAGTTTTGTGTGGCTCCCTGAAGTTTCCCTGTAGAGACCCTTTCTTCAAGATGTTAAATCGATCCTTGTCAACATTTATGAATGCGTTCACAGGTAAGATCATTTCACCTTCTCACTCCTTCAGTGTTACATATGACTAAATGATGAAACCCGTGCCGGCGCCTTGTTTAGTATGTGAAATGTTCTTTTATTTAAAGTAGTGTGTTTTAAAGAAAAAAAAAAAAAATGCAGTCAATTATATTGTAAAAATCTCTTCTGCTTCTCCTTCCCATTTTGCACTGTGTAGTAGCTCCATTGCAGGCATACTCGCATGTATTCATGTATTGCTTTTGGAGCACAATATGTGAAATCTCTGCTTCTAATTCAAAGATGCATTTACTCTGTCGCCTCATTGGGGGACACAGGACCTTGGGTGTTATGCTGCTGTCTACTAGGAGGCAACACTATGCTTATCTGAAAAAGATTAAGCGTGGCTCCTCCTCTGCAGTATACACCCCTGGACGGCATCAGCCATCTTCAGTTTTTGCTTAGTGTCGCAAGGAGGCACACCTCAGACCTTCACTCGTCCCTCGCTTCAGCACGGGATTACAGATGAAGAAAAGAGGGTCTCTATATAGACCCCCGGCATGGCTCCTTCCTCTGCCCCCTACTAGGGGTGCACAGTTAAAGTTGATATGACATAGCCACCATGCTGCTCCTTCTCCGTCCCCTTGGGTCAGGCTCGAAGTTGAGAACCCCCCTCCTTCCCCAATTCCCTCGGTCTTGGTCCGAAGTTGAGGCGAAGACAAAGCCCCCTGACAGGTGACAGCGGCACCCTCCCTAATCCCCCCTGGGGGTATTAGGTTGAGAAACCATCAGGTAGGGCCTGGACGGCAGCATCTGCAGCTCTCACCAGCCAGCACACTGCAGCCGAGAGCCAGCAGCAATACAGGAACCCCAGCTTGACTGCGGGACCCTGTAGGAGCTGGGGGGAGTGCAGGCAGCCATGGCACACACAGGCACAGGCCTTCACAGGCCCTGCACCTGCGGCAGCTTTTCATGTTAAGCGCCTAAGGGGGACTCTTTTCAAAGACCCCCTTCCACTTATGTCCCCACCGCCATTCTGCCTTTCAATCCGGAGGGGGGTCCGGTTCTGATCTGACCCCCCCCCCCCCGGACTACCGCGCTGGCCTGGAGCCCTTTTGGGCATAGAAAACAAATTCACACTGCGGCTTCGGCCTTGCCGAAGCCGCCGTCCATTTTCTGCCCCCCGGCCCGCCCCCCGGATGACGATTTTGACTCACTGCGGTGTCAGACAGGGGGCGGATCTAGGCTGCAGGGCGTGCATCTCCATAGCAACTGCCGCCCTTGCAGCGTTCCGCCCCCCTTCTCCTTCATCTCTGCAAGCAGGAGAAGAGCCACGGCGGCCATATCCAGCTGCAGGACGCATACAGGCCAGCCAAGTCTCCGGGGAGGCACAGGACCAGGCTCTTCAGTCTGAGTTACCTCAGCTGTGAATTTTTATTACTCTGTATCCTCCTCTGCACAGTTAGCCCCCTTGCATAGCCACTCCAGGTGCACCATGCCGGGCTCAAAGTCTAAGAAAACCAGGCAGGACTGCTTTTACGCTTTCTGTACAGCCTGCAGTAATGCTCTTCCCAGCGGCTGCACATATCCGCATTGCAAGGATTGTGCTCAGACTACTGTGCCGGAGTCCCAAGTAGCCCCTACCAACCCTTCAGTGTCTGATGCTACGCCGGAATGGGTCACTCAAATGTCACAATCTATGACACAGTCCATAGATAACATGACCTTCAAATTGCTTCAGGCTCTGCAAAGCCATACCTCGACTATGAATGCTACCCAACAAAGGGAAAGCCGGACTCAGTCACATACTGACCCAGGCACATCCATGTCAGGGTCAGGACGCAAGCGCACCCACAGGTCACGCTCATCTGCGTCATCCCATAGCACACGGTCATCCCTGTCTAGGGAGAGATACCGTAGTCACAGGTCATCTACACAGTCCCCTACCAGGGACAGACATGATATTTCTCCGCACCAATCCCCGTCCAGAGAAATACCCCATTCTGGGTCACCTAGGAGACACCTTAGTGATACACAGGAGTCAGAAGGCGTCTGCGATTCTGACTCAGACAAGGAAACTGATGGATCCCTAACTCCAATCCCACCTAGCAATGCAGCGCTAGTTGAAGACATTATCTCGTCCATACATCGGGTGCTGGACATCTCTGATCCGATCCCGGACGCACCACAAAATAAGATTTCATTTGAAGGAGCTCTGAAACCACCTGAGGTTTTCTTGGATCATCCAGAATTTAAATCTATACTCACAAAACAATTTTCACAGCCTCACAAGAAGCTTAACAACCGCAAGTTTCTGGAGGCCCGTTACCCCTTTCCAAAGGAAACCACCAAAGAATGGGCAGACCCACCAGCAGTGGACCCCCCAGTCTCCAGACTGGCAGCACAGACACTTCTTTCACTGCCAGATAGCTCAACCCTTAGGGATGCAGCAGACAGGCAGGTAGAAAGTATGGCTCGCTCAATTTGCGAAACCACAGGGGCCTCCCTAGCCCCCGCATTTGCTTCAGTCTGGGCAGCCAAGGCCATACTGGCTTGGGCAAAAAATCTACAAACCGGCCTCCAAGCTCCTGCCCCTGAACTGTCGGACCAAGCAGTTCAGATAGCAGCTGTGGCAGATTACATGCTTCATGCAGTTCTGGATTCTGCAAGGGGTGCAGCGGCCGCAATTTCACACGCCATCACAATTCGGCGTATCCTTTGGCTGCGTGAATGGAAAGCGGACGCAGCCTCAAAGAAGTCGCTCACGCACCTTCCATACCTCAGCTGTCGACTCTTCGGTGAAAGCTTGGACACGATGATATCAAATGCCACAGGGGGTAAGAGTACCTCTCTTCCCCAACTGAAACCCAGGCGCAATTATAACAAGCGTAACCAAGCTCGCTTCCGTTCCTTTCGGAACTCTTCCGGCTGGTCCATTTCACGGCCACCACAAAATAACAGCCGCTTCACACGCAGGGAAGACTCGAGGCCGACACAAAAGTCGGACAAATCCTGGCAGTCAAAGGCAGGCCACTCAAAATCAAAGAGGAAAAGCTAAGAATTTCTCCTCATCATGACTCACGGACTCAGGAAGACACTCCACCTGTAGGAGGCCGACTTTTACTCTTTCATCAAGTCTGGCTACCTATTACAGAAGACAAGTGGGTCAAGGAACTAGTATCTTCAGGATACAAAATAGAGTTCACTTCCAACCCACCAAACAGACTCCTTAGATCTGTTCCCCCAAAATCGCCAGTAAAAGCTCGCACCTTCCACCAGGCGGTCTCATGGCTTCTTCAAGCACGAGTCATAATACCCGTTCCCCCAGCCGAGCGCTTCCAGGGGTTCTACTCCAATCTTTTCGTAGTCCCCAAGAAAGGAGGAGGGGTACGCCCCATACTAGACCTAAAACAACTCAACAAATATGTACAAGTACGTCACTTCCGTATGGAGTCCCTCCGGTCAATCATTGCATCTATGGAAAAAGGAGTATATCTCGCCTCCATAGACATACAAGATGCATACCTGCATATACCGATTGCGCCTGCCCATCAGAGATTTCTCAGGTTCGCAATCGACCAGGACCACTACCAGTTAGTGGCTCTCCCGTTCGGACTCGCCACGGCTCCCAGAGTGTTTACCAAAGTCATGGCAGCCACCATGCACGTTCTACACTCCAGAGGCATAGTAGTCTTTCCATACCTGGACGATCTTCTCGTCAAGGCTTCTACCTTCAAGGACTGCGAGCTCAGTGTCTCAATCACAATCGACACCCTGAGTCACCTGGGTTGGTTAGTCAACCTACAAAAGTCATCACCAACCCCAAACCAGTCTCTGACATTCCTGGGAATGCTATTCAATACCTCCAAGGGCCTAGTGCTTCTCCCCAAAGACAAGGCACTGCCTCTCCGTCTAGGAGTTCGCACCCTTCTCGGCAAACCACCTCGATCTCTCCGGTTTGCAATGAGAGTCCTTGGCAGGATGGTGGCGGCAATAGAAGCGGTTCCATTTGCCCAGCTTCACCTCAGACCTCTCCAACTAGACATTCTCAAGTCATGGGACAGGAACCCTTCTTCTCTCGACAGGAAGTTCCAGATGACGTCGTCAACCAGGAAGTCCCTTCACTGGTGGCTCATCCGGACCTCTCTAACAAAAGGGAAATCTTTTCTCCCAGGTCAATGGAAGGTCCTGACCACCGACGCAAGCCTAACGGGTTGGGGTGCAGTACACCTACACCACAGAGCACAGGGCAAGTGGTCCCCAGCGGAAACAACCTTGCCCATCAACATCCTGGAGATTCGTGCCTTCCATCACTTACTGGCAGCCTCTCACATCAGAGTACAATCGGACAATGCCACGGCCGTGGCATATGTCAATCACCAAGGGGGAACCCGCAGTGCCAGAGCGATGCGAGAGGTGACACGCATCCTCCACTGGGCGGAGAAAACGAGCTCCATTATCTCTGCGGTCCACATTCCGGGTGTAGACAACTGGAAAGCAGACTTCCTCAGCCGACAAGGAATAGACTCGGGAGAGTGGGCTCTCCATCCCGAAATCTTCCAACAGATCTGCCATCGTTGGGGCACTCCGGACGTGGACCTAATGGCGTCTCACCTCAATGCCAAAGTCTCCAACTTCATGGCCAGAACACGCGACCCGAGAGCGCTAGCGTCGGACGCCCTGGTTCAGGACTGGACCCAGGTCCAGCTCCTGTACATTTTTCCACCTCTCCCCCCTGATTTCCAGAGTGGTGAGAAAGATCAAACAGGAGGGAGTTCCAACCATCCTAATCGCACCGGACTGGCCCAGGCGTACATGGTACGCCGACATCGTGCGACTCACAGCAGACTTTCCCTGGCGTCTTCCCGACCGCCCGGATCTTCTGTCACAAGGCCCGTTCTACCACCAGAACTTAGAGGCCCTCAATTTGACGGCGTGGCCATTGAGACCTGGGTTCTAACCCAGGCAGGTTTTTCGCCAGACGTCATTAAAACCATGATCAGAGCACGAAAACCAACCTCTGCCAAGATCTACTACCGTACCTGGAAAACTTTCTTTACCTGGTGCTAATCTCGTAACCAGACCCCACTCCCTTATTCCCTACCCAGGGTGCTCGGTTTTCTCCAATCTGGTCTGGAAGCCAAACTATCCCTGGCCTCTCTTAAGAGCCAGGTGTCAGCTCTTTCAGTGCTTTTTCAAAAATGCATTGCTCATAAACCGCAAGTAAGAACACTTCTCCTGGGGGTTTCCCGATTGGTTCCCCCCTACAGAAGACCTCTAGAAGCGTGGGACCTCAACCTGGTGCTGACAGCATTACAGGAAACACCCTTTGAACCCCTTAAGGAAGTCCCACTCCGTCTTCTATCCCAGAAAGTGATTTTCCTCGTGGCAATCACCTCGCTACGCAGGGTGTCTGAACTCAAGGCACTCTCCTGCAGACAGCCCTTCCTGATTTTTTTTTCCAGGACAAGGTAGTCCTTCGTACGGTTCCATCCTTCCTTCCGAAGGTTGTGTCCAGCTTTCATCTCAACAAAGAAATTTCACTACCATCCCTCTGTCCGGTTCCGGTTCATAAAGTGGAAAAGGCTTTGCATACGCTTGACCTTGTCAGGGCACTGCGTATCTATGTGTCTAGGACTGCGCCCTTCCGGAAGTCTGATTCTCTTTAACTTCTTTTGGAAGGCGGCCGCAAGGGTCTACCAGCTTCTAAAGCTACCCTTGTATGGTGGATTTGATTCACCGGGCAAGAGGCCTACCGCCTCAAAAATTCACCTATTCCTGCAGGTATTACGGCACATTCTCCTGGGCCATTCGGCACCAGGCCTCGGCACAACAAGTGTGTAAGGCAGCCACCTGGACTAGCCTACACACGTTTACAAAACACTACAACGTTCATACCCAGTCCTTAGCAGATGCGAGCCTTGGCAGACGTGTTCTGCAGGCGGCGGTGCCCCAATTGTAGGGACCCGTCTACACAATATTCGTCCATTGCTTCCCACCCAGGGACTGCTTTGGGATGTCCCAAGGTCCTGTGTCCCCCAATGAGGCGACAGAGTAAAGGAGATTTTTGTGTACTCACCGTAAAATCTCTTTCTCTTAGCCTCTAATTGGGGGACACAGCACCCACCCTTTGCCCGTTCCGGGCCGTTAAGTTGAGTTCTCATATTGGTTTTCCTTTGAGTTCTTATATAGTTGCCTTCTTATAGGCATGGTTATGTTATCTATGTTACGTTCCTCATACTGCTTTTGCACAAAACTGAAGATGGCTGATGCCGTCCAGGGGTGTATACTGCAGAGGAGGAGCCACGCTTAATCTTTTTCAGATAAGCATAGTGTCGCCTCCTAGTGGACAGCAGCATAACACCCAAGGTCCTGTGTCCCCCAATTAGAGGCTAAGAGAAAGAGATTTCACGGTGAGTACACACAAATCTCCTTTTCTCTAATAACCTCCCACGACAGCACACAGGAGGATGTAACCCCACCCTAATAGGGACAGGAAATATGAACAGGTTTAAATAGCCCCTCCCACATCCTCCTTCCAGTGTTATTTCCTGTCCCTATCAGGGATGAAGAGGTCATCCCCAGTGTGCTGGGCCGGCGACAGGCACTGGGGGAAAGCTAAAGCTATTAGCCGGGCAGCGGAGGACCGAGCGGTTTTACATCTCCTCCTCAGGGCGCTGCTCCCGTCTCCTCCTTATTCGGGACCCTCTCCTGCAGTCCGCGCTCTCTGGCAAGGTCTGCAGGATCTTCTGACCGGAGGCCTCTTTGAGCTTTCCGGTCGATCTCCTCCTCCTCTCCCCCGCTGGATGCGTGGGCGATGACGGCTCCAGGATGTGGAGCGCACGCCGTGACGCTGGGCGGTGGATGATGACGTCACTTCCGGCAGTTTTGCGTTTCACTGTGGACTGCATCAGAAGCCATGGGGGAAAAGAGCGGTAATGCCGCCGGTGATCACAAATCTTCACCTGGACATCGGGGGAAGAGCCCTCTAAACAAAGGGAGGTTCTGTTCCAGTCGCCCATAATGGAGCCCTGGACAGGAAGACATCTACAGGTAGGACAAAACTATGTCTGTTGAAGCTTCTCGCTCTGCATCTGTAGAGCCCAGCGCCGTTCCGGTCCCAGTAAGTATGGCACTGGTAGTCCATCTACCAGATGCCGGTAATAGTGATTTATAGCTCCCCTTCCCTTCTCCCCTCTCTTGTAGGGGGACAAGCAACCTGCATCTGGAGACCAAGTTAAACCGTCACGCAGATGTCCCATCTGTACAAAAAAACTATTCTCCCATAGAAAGCCCCTATGCAAGGACTGTACGGAGAAGATTATCAGGCAGGAACAACCTTCCTTAATGGAAGAGATAAAGGGGATTGTACCTCAAGAGATCAAATCCTCCTTAGCCTCGGTCACTCTCCCTACGCCCTCACCTAGTCAGGGTTCTACATCTACTCCCTCAGCAGCCAAAAAGAGGAAGATTAGCCCGCCAGAGGGAGGGGAGGAAGACTCTCAAGAGGAGATATATACAGTACAGACCAAAAGTTTGGACACCCCTTCTCATTTGAAGATTTTTCTGTATTTTCATGACTATGAAAATTGTACATTCACACTGAAGGCATCAAAACTATGAATTAACACATGTGGAATTATATACTTAACAAAAAAGTGTGAAACAACTGAAAATATGTCTTCTATTCTAGGTTCTTCAAAGTAGCCACCTTTTGCTTTGATGACTGCTTTGCACACTCTTGGCATTCTCTTGATGAGCTTCAAGTGGTAGTCACCGGAAATGGTTTTCACTTCACAGGTGTGCCCTGTCAGGTTTAATAAGTGGGATTTCTTGCCTTATAAATGGGGTTGGGACCATCAGTTGTGTTGTGCAGAATTCAGGTGGATACACAGCTGATAGTCCTACTAAACAGACTGTTAAAATTTGTATTATGGCAAGAAAAAAGCAGCTAAGTAAAGAAAAACGAGTGGCCATCATTACTTTAAGAAATGAAGGTCAGTCAGTGCGAAAAATTGGGCAAACTTTCAATGTGTCCCCAAGTGCAGTTGCAAAAACCATCAAGCGCTACAAAGAAACTGGCTCACATGAGGACCGCCCCAGGAAAGGAAGAGCAAGAGTTACTTCTGCTTCTGAGGATAAGTTAATACGAGTCACCAGCTTCAGAAATCGCAGGTTAACAGCAGCTCAGATTAGAGACCAGGTCAATGCCACACAGAGTTCTAGCAGCTGACACATCTCTTCAACAACTGTTAAGAGGAGACTTTGTGCAGCAGGCCTTTATGGTAAAATAGCTGCTAGGAAACCACTGCTAAGGACAGGCAACAAGCAAAAGAGACTTGTTTGGGCTAAAGAACACAAGGAATGGACATTAGACCAGTGGAAATCTGTGCTTTGGTCTGAGGAGTCCAAATTTGAGATCTTTGGTTCCAACCACCGTGTCTTTGTGCGACGCTGAAAAGGTGAACGGATGGACTCTTTATGCCTGGTTCCCACCGTGAAGCATGGAGGAGGAGGTGTGATGTTGTGGGGGTGCGTTGCTGGTGACACTGTTGGGGATTTATTCAAAATTGAAGGCATACTGAACCAGCATGGCTGCCACAGCATCTTGCAGCGGCATGCTATTCCATCCGATTTGCTTTTAGTTGGACCATCATTTATTTTTCAACAGGACAATGACCCCAAACACACCTCCAGGCTGTGTAAGGGCTATTTGACCAAGAAGGAGAGTGATGGGGTGCTACGCCAAATGACCTGGCCTCCACAGTCACCAGACCTGAACCCAATCGAGATGGTTTGGGGTGAGCTGGACCGCAGAGTGAAGGCAAAAGGGCCAACACGTGCTAAGCATCTCTGGGAACTCCTTCAAGATTGTTGGAATACCATTTCCGGTGATTACCTCTTGAAGCTCATCAAGAGAATGCCAAGAGTGTGCAAAGCAGTCATCAAAGCAAAAGGTGGCTACTTTGAAGAACCTAGAATATAAGACATATTTTCAGTTGTTTCACACTTTTTTGTTAAGTATATAATTCCACATGTGTTAATTCATAGTTTTGATGCCTTCAGTGTGAATGTACAATTTTCAAAGTCATGAAAATACAGAAAAATCTTCAAATGAGAAGGTGTCCAAACTTTTGGTCTGTACTGTATCTCGGAAGATCATCCAGAGGAAGGTGAACTGAGTCCAACTCCTGATAACTCCCAGCGAGAGAGAGATTACTTTCCATCAGATAGCTTGGAGGAGCTCCTCATGGCAGTAAGGAGAACTATGGAGGTCGAGGAAGAAAAAGTTCCCCAAACAGTACAGGGGGCTACGTTCCAGAAAAAAATTGGTGTTCCCTATACACCAGAGTATAAGGGACTTAGTCTTAGAGGAGTGGGAATCTCCAGAAAAGAGATTAAATACCCCTACTGAGTTAAAGGATAGATTTCCTGTAGACAATGAGACGACAGAATGCTGTTCTGAAGTCCCAAGAGTGGATATCCAAATTGCACGAATGGTAAAGAAAACCACAATGCCGTTTGAAGATTCCTCTCAATTAAAAGACCCCTTGGAACACAAAATGGAGGGACTACTCAGAAAATCCTGGGAGACCTCGGAAGCACTATTAAACACCAACGCAGTCTCTACGGGCGTAGCTTGATCAATGGCTTGTTGGCTAGATCAACTGGAGGAACACCTAGTCTCGGGCACCCCCAGAGAAGACATCTTGGCATCCCTACCGCTTCTACAGAAAGCTACGGGTTTTTAGCAAACGCTTCTGCAGAATCAGAGTGGCGGCAAGAGCATTTGGGCTATCAAACTCTGTAAGAAGGGCCCTATGGTTGAAATCCTGGAACGGCGACGTGGCATTCTTTTCTCTCCCAAAATCAACGTCTGAACAGACCATGACGTCAGGGTAGTCAGGGGCCGCATCTCGAATTTTCTCCCTCAGTGGAAAGAAATCTGCTCAGACCCATGGGTCCTGAAGGTTGTCGAGTTCGGAGTAAAAATAAATTTCTCCTCCTATCCAGAGAGGATAAAATTAACACCGCTCTCTTCTCAGTCGTCAGGCCACCCTGATATCCGTTCTTACAGACCTATTGTCCTCAGGGGTGATATTCCTGGTTCCTACAAGAGAGAGGCACAGGACATTATTCCAGACTCTTCCTAATAAAAAAAACAAATGGCTCACACCTAGTTATAATCAATCTAAGGCCACTGAATCAGTATATCCACTACCAACGATTCAAGATGGAATCCATCAGGTCGACCTGATAGGACAGGACCATGTTATGGCCACAATCTACCTCCAGGATGCATATTACCACATCCCCATACATCCACTTCACAGGAGGTTCCTAAGATTCGCAGTGGCTCAAGGGGAACAAATAGTCCACTATGAATTCAATGTTCTCCCATTTGGAATTTCACCAGCCCTGCGAATATTTACAAAAGTCATGGCTTATATCTGGGGTCAGAACATTTCAATAGTACCATACCTCGATGACCTGTTATTAATCGGGCCCTCAGTACCAGTACTCCAAGAACATCTACAGTTGACCACTCGGATCCTATCGTTTCTAGGCTGGCTAGTGAACCACAAAAAATCGGATATGGTTCCCTCCATGACAAAAACATTTCTAGTAATACTATTGGATTCCCACAGCCAAAGCAAAGATCAATGTCCTAAGGAGCAGGAGATCAGTATCATTGAGAGATTCCATGTCGGTCCTCGGGTCTATGACATCCTGTATTCAAATGGTGGCCTGGGCTCAGGCACATACACGAACATTACAGACCCACATCTTTACGAATTGGGATGGATCCCCACGGTCTCTGAACAGGAGAATCCCTATACCACCATGGGTAAGGACCTCTCTATTCTGGTGGCTGAGCGTAAAGAATCTCAACAGGGGAGTACCATGGGTCCAGAATCCGCTAGTAACCATAAAAGAGGATGCCAGGGAGAAGGGATGGGGAGCCAAGGTCTCCCAAGAGCTATTCCAGGGTGTATGGACCAGAGAGGTGTGCCAACGCTCATCAAATTTCAGAGAATTAAAAGCCGTAGAGGAAGTCCTCAGAGCAGCAGAGGCTGTCCAGAAATCTCACATTCAGATATTTTCAGACAATATCACCACCTTCGTCATCAAGGGGGCACAAGTTACGAAAGCTTTAAAGCAATCTCAGCAAGAATATTTTCCTGGGCCGAAGAACATCTTCTATCCCTGTCGACTGTTCATATCAAAGGTTCAGTCAATGTCCAGGCCGATTTCTTAAGCAGAACAAAGATTCATCCAGGAGAGTGGAGCCTAAACCCAGACGTCTTCCAGGTGTTAGTCGAGAGATGGGGTTATCCAGAGGTAGATCTCTTCGCCGGACACCAGAACGCGAAGGTACCTCAATATTTCTCCCTGGATCCGAACGGCCCTTGCTTGGGAGTGGACGCATTCGCTTACAAATGGGAATTCAAACTAGCGTATGCCTTTCTCCCACTGCCTATCCTTTCAAAAACCTTACAGAAGATAAGGACCGAAGGGACCAGAGTAATCCTAGTGGCCCCTTTCTGGCCAAAAAGAAGTTGGTTCGGAACGTTAACCAGTCTGAGTGTGGAGAGCCCTGTAATCCTTCCTCCCATCAAAGATCTCCTGCTCCAGGGACCAATTCACCATCCGGATCCTGAGAGACTACAATTAACTGCCTGGCTTCTGAATTCCTGATATTAAAAAGAGGCCTGTCAGAGAAAGTCATCAAAACTCTCCAGAAGAGCAGGAAACCTGTAACGAACACCATTTACCATAAGATGTGGAAAACCTTCTTAGGCTGTGTGCCCACGATGCGTTCTTTAAGCATTTCTGCAGCGGCAGAAAAGGCCTGCCATGTTCCCCAATGATCTGCATGTGATGTGCACATGCTGCGGAAATTTCCGCTGCGGTTTATCATTGCGGAATAAAATGCAGCACTACCAATTATTTTGCGGAAGCGATGTGTTTTCGCCGCCATTGACTTTCATTGGAACGCTTGGATTCCACATCACTGCATCTGTACATGCGGATTCCATGCGTTTCAATGTGCGGATGATACCCTGGTGTGGAGAACAGGAGACTCTCCTCCGGACCCGGGTACCATAGAACCTGTAAATAAAAGAAAAAAATAAATATTATATTTACCTTCTGATGGCCCGCGGTCTCCTTGTCTTAGCTTGCCGGCAACTCGCGGTGGACTGAAGGACCTGCGCTTACATCATAGTCATGTGACTTCAGGCTCTTCAGTGTACCGCGAGCTGCCGGAAAGCCAGGACGGAGCGAAGCAAGACTGCGGGGGCCACCAGAAGGTAAGTATAGATTTATTTTTATTTTTTTACCATTCTTTAAGGTCACAGTATATAAATCCATGCCGTTTGCATGGATTTATATAGTGTGACCAAGTTGACAAGCACTTTCCAAGTGATGTTAAAATCGCTTGGAAAGCGCTTGACAACCCGCATGCAGAAATGCATGTGGAGAACGCTTCACATCCGCATGTCCCTGGCAGGAAAAAACTCATGTACAATCCCCATGCTTTTTTTCTGCCAGGGAGATGCAGAAACACTCAGGAAAAAATCCTGAGCATTTCTGCATCGTGGGCACATAGCCTTAAGATGGTGTGCACCCACTCGCCCAGACCCTCATAGGGCTGATGTGGCACAGATTCTAGATATTTTACAAGGAGGTCTGGACAAAGGTCTCAGACCTAGTACTCTTAAGGTCCAGGTAGCGGCGTTAAGTTCATACTTCGATCAAAGACTAGCGGAACATAAGTGGGTGAGAAGATTTATGACAGCAGCCACCCGCATCCACCCTAGAGTAACAGACCTGGTTCCCCCCTGGGACCTTAACATTGTTCTGAAGGGGTTAACCCTTCCACCCTTTGAGCCCTCGTCAGCCATAAGACTGGACAGACTGACCTGGAAAACAGCTTTCCTGGTGGCAATAACTACAGCCAGAAGAGTGTGTGAACTGCAGGCCCTTTCGGTCAACAAACCTGAGAATTCAGGAAGATCGTCTAATTTTTCAACTTGACCCTTCATTTCTACCTAAGGTGGTCTAAAATTTCCTCAAATCTCAGGAGATAATCCTTCCATCATTTTGTGACAACCCAAAAGACAAAAAAGAAATGTAATTCCACACTCTGGATGTTTGGAGAATAGTACTCCACTATCTTCAGGAAACCGAAGAAGGAAGGAAAGACAAGAACCTATTTGTCCATACACAAGGTCCAAACAGAGGAAAGAAGGCAGCAAAATCCACAATAGCCAACTGGATTAAGAGGGCGATTACGGAGGCTTACCAGATCCAGGATCTACCTCCTCCAGCAAAGCTCAAGGCCCATTCTACAAGGGCGATATCTGTCTCCAGGACCCGACAGTGCAGGAAGGAGGAAAAGCCAGGATCCTCCCCCCCCCCCCCCCCCCCCCTATCCAGGAAGGCATCCTGAGACCATCCTCAAGAGGTGAAAGGAACGGACGATTACCGGACCCTGTCTTTCAGCTGCAGGTACCAGCACCCCAGTCCTCTCCCCTCCCCCTCTCACCTAACATGGCGCTTAACAGCGCTTCCACTGGGCCACTTCCTCCTTCTTACCCCTTATGCGCGGCAAATATGCCGCGCTTTTCTCCGATGCGGGGGGGGGGGGGGGGTGCGTGTCCTGTGGGCGGTCCCGCTCCGACGCCCATATTCCCCCTCCTATTTGACCAATCAGGGCCGAGGGGCATAGTGACGCTTCCGTCACGCCCTCGTGCCTTCCGCGGTCCTATCATTGGGGGGCCTCTCAAGCCGCCCCCCCTTCCCATCTTCCTATCGGAGCCTCCCGCGCTCCGTCATCAACGAGCGTCCTCTGCACCGACGCCATCACTCTGCCTCACGCTGCTCCCTACTCCGGCGGCACCTACTGCGACCCACTCCAACCTCACCTTCGGAACCTTCAGGGGGACACGGAACCGCTTCTCTGCAGGATCGGGTAGGCCCTGTCCTGACACAAGGTCCCCATCCCTCCCTGCTCACAGCGCTCCCCTCTGCAGTATCCCTGGTCAGGTACATATGCCCAAACCCAGGGAGCCCTCAGTCCGTCCGTCTCACATTGTCACATACTACGCCTGTGCTCTTTGCGGTACTAAGTGGCCCGCGGGTCTCACTGCGGCCTTCTGCTCGACCTGCAAACCTCCCGCTATGCTGGCACCCCAAGATCCCCCCCCCCCCCCGCCGCTCAGGACGTGGTAACCCCCTCCCCTCCGGAGTGGGCTGTTGCTATGTCACAGTCTGTCTCTGACCTCACCAAGGTTTCTCAATCTCTGGTGCAGGTCTTAGAACGCTCGCCAGAACGTTTGCCTATGTTTTCCACGGCCACCAGCGCTCCGAACGTCCCCACAGACGATTCGCAGGCACCCCTGCCCCCTCCTCTCAGGGGCAGACAGACGTCACGTTCTCAGAAACGGATTCACGCAAGCTCATCCTCCAGCTCTCCAGACTCCAAGATGCTCCCTGCATCTCACACCCCCTCCCCAGAGGTCACCCCGGGATCTGACTCTGCTTCAGATTCAGACTCTGGTTCTGACTCTGACCAGTATTCCAAGGTCCAGGACATGATAGACAGCCTTATAACGGCTGTCAATCAGACTCTGCATGTTACAGAAGACGAGAGCCCGTGCCGGGATCTCTAACTAATCTTCCTTTTCAAGGTTCCAGGCTGTTTGGCTCCAAGCTAGATCAGATCATCTCTGATGTTACTGGGGGTAAGAGCACCTCCCTCCCCCAGCCCAGACCCAAACGCCCCCTTCAGTTCCGGTCCTTTCGTCAGTTCGCTCAACCGAACCCCTCCTCTCTCCTCTCAACAGGACCGTACTCCAGCACAGCGGGACAGTCGTAAACCCTCCTTTAGGCCCACGCCTAACTGGCGCCCAAAGAGTCGCTCCTCCAAGTCCTCTGGATCACAATCTCAATCCAACAGGTTTTCCTCAACATGACGGGTCACTCCCACCTGGGACTTCTCCCAGGGTGGGCGGCCGTCTCCTTCTGTTCACAGATTCTTGGCTCCCGGCAAGAGGATGCCTGCGTCAAAGAAATTGTGACTTCCGGCTACAAAATCGAGTTTGATTCCAGCCCACAATCGCGTTTTCTCAGGTCCCGCCCCCCACAACCATCTCTGCTTCCTGGTTTCCTCCAAGCCATCACTTCTCTTCTACGCTCAGGAGTCATAGTCCCGGTTCCCGTTTAGGAAAGGTTTTCCGGTTTTTACTCAAATCTCTTCGTCGTCCCAAAAAAGGACTGCTCTCTACGTCCGATTCTGGACCTGAAACAGCTAACCGACATGTACGCATCCGACAGTTCAGGATGGAGTCCCTCAGGTCGGTAATTGCCTCAATAGAGGCTGGGGAATATCCATGTTCAGTGGACATTCAGGATGCATACCTTCACATCCCAATCTGCACGTCACATCAGAAATTCCTACTCTTTTTCCTTCAAGAACGCGCATTACCAGTTCACTGCCCTCCCCTTCGACCTCGCCACAGCCCCGAGGGTTTTCACGAAGGTGATGGCGACAGTTATGGCCATTCTTCGAACAAGGGGAATTGTAATCATACCCTACCTCGACGACCTGTTAATCAAAGGCCCCACGTTCAGGGACTGTCTCCACAGTCTCCAGATCACCTTGAACACTCTCTCCCGGTTAGGCTGGCTGATCAACACTGACAAATCCTCCCTGGTCCTATCCCAACGCCTAACCTTCCTAGGGATGCAGTTCGACACGACCCGTGCCCGGGTCCTCCTTCCAAGGGAAAAGATGAACTCCCTACGACAAGGAATTCACATCCTCTCCGACCCAGGTCCACACTCCCTTCGCCTATGCTTGAGTGTCCTGGGAAAGATGGTAGCAGCCATGGAGGCAGTTCCGTTTGCCCAGTTCCATACCCGGTCCCTTCAACTAGCCCTTCTCTCAGCTTGGGACAAGAATCCGTCATCTCTAGATCGACGCATCAAGTTGCCTCGTCAAGTAAGACGGTCGCTAATCTGGTGGTCCCGCCCTTCTTCCTTCAGACCCGGGAGATCATTCCTTCCGCTTCGCTGGCAGGTGGTCACGACCGATGCCAGTCTCTTCGGTTGGGGGGCAGTTTTTCTACAACACACGGTCCAAGGCCGGTAGAGTCCCCACGAAGTCTCTCTCCCATTAAAATTCTGGAGATAAGGGCGATTTACCTGGCTTTGCATCACTGGCAGAAGATCCTGGCAGGGTTCCCAGTCCGTGTACAATCGGACAATGCCACGGCAGTGGCATACATAAACCATCAGGGAGGAACGCGCAGCAAGCCCGTCCTAAAAGAGGTGGCAAGAGTGCTACTTTGGGCCGAGAAGATGGTCCCGGCAATATCGGTAGTCCACATTCCAGGGGTCGGCAGGGCCTCGCCTCAGGAGAATGGTCTCTCCATCCCGAAGTGTTTCACCAAATCTGCTTACCGTGGGGCACCCTGGATGTCGACCTCATGGCGTCCCGGTTAAACCACAAGGTTCCGACCTTTGTAGCTCGGTCCCGCGATCCGCTAGCAATCGCCCAGGATGCGCTAGTCATATCATGGTCACAGTTCCAACTGACCTATCTCTTCCCACCTCTACCTTTGATCCCTCGAGTCATCAAGAAGGTCAAGACAGAGGGAGTACCAGTTCTCCTAGTGGCCCCAGATTGGCGCAGACGCGTCTGGTACGCAGATCTGATAAATCTGCTTGTCGACCAGACCGTCCGGACCTCCTCCTCTCAGGGTCCTATTCTTCATCAGAGTTCTCGTTCTCTGAATTTAATGGTATGGCCGTTGAGGCCGCGGTGTTGAAGACGGCGGGCTTTACTGACCATGTCATTCAGACCCTGATTAACACCAGAAAACCCGCTACCTCGCGCATATACCACAGAACTTGGAGAGCCTTTTTTCGTCACTGCGAACAAGATCAGCTAACTCCGAAGTCCTTTTCTTTGCCAGTCATTTTGGCTTTTCTTCAGTCTGGCCTAGAGGCGGGACTATCTCTCAGCACTCTCAAGGGCCAAGTTTCGGCCTTGTCCATTCTATTCCAACGTAACTTAGCTAGCTGTCCTCAGGTCAGGACCTTTCTACAAGGGGTGGCCCACCTGGCGCCCCCCTATCGCCCTCCAGTGGAACCATGGGACCTTAATATGGTTCTAAGCGTCTTACAGCAGCCTCCGTTTGAACCCATTCAGGACATTCCAGCCTCTCTCCTTTCCTGGAAGGTGGCTTTTCCTCTATTAGAAGGGTCGCAGAACTTGCAGCCCTCTCTTGTCGGTCGCCTTTTCTGGTATTCCATCAAGACAAAGTAGTGCTCTGGCCAGTGCCTTCCTTTTTTGCCAAAGGTGGTTTCCGCTTTTCACATTAATGAGGACATCGTTTTGCCTTCCTTTTGCCCTGCTCCAGTGCATCCACGGGAGAAGTCCCTGAACAAACTGGACCTGGTCAGTGCTCTACGTGTGTACCTTTCCAGAACGGCCGCCCTTCGGCGCTCGGATGCCCTTTTTGCCATCCCTGAGGGTCATCGCAAGGGTCTCCCTGCTTCCAAGTCAACCATCGCCCGTTGGATACGTTCGGCCATCTTGGAGGCACATAGCATCTCGGGCAAATCTCCCACTCCCGGAGTAAGGGCTCACTCCACCAGGGCGGTGGGGGCCTCTTGGGCGGTCCACCATCAGGCTTCGGCCTCTCAAATCTGCAAGTCCGCAACGTGGTCTTCTCTTCACACCTTTTCAAGGTTTTACAAGGTCCACACTTATTCTTCGGCTGACGCCAGTCTTGGACGGAAGGTCCTGCAGGCGACAGTTGCCGAGGTCTGACCTAGTCTGTGACTATCTTCTGTTCTCCCACCCAAGGGACTGCTTTGGGACGTCCCATGGTCCTGTGTCCCCCAATGAAGCGATAGAGGGATTTTTGGTACTCACCGTAAAATCTCTTTTGGAGCCTTCATTGGGGGACACAGCACCCTCCCTGCATTTGGACATATGTCCTGTTGGGCATCTCATTTATTTTTTCACAGTTGTGCCCCGTTGGGCATTACATAGTTAATTATTTTGTGCTTCTGCTACTGCTCTAGCCACTAACTGGTGAGCTTGGTGCCTGTAGGCGGGTGCATACTGCGGAGGAGGAGCCATTTTCCTTTTTTTGCATAGTGTCAACCTCCTATCGACAGCAGCATACACCCATGGTCCTGTGTCCCCCAATGAAGGCTCCAAGAAAGAGATTTTACGGTGAGTACCAAAAATCCCTCTTTTAAATTCTAGTTTTTTCGTGTGGAAGAGCATGGACACCCATGGTGAATATAGTGACACCCATGGTGAACATACAACACAGTGCAGATAGTGTTCTCACCTTTATTAGTGTAGTTGTCTGGGACTTGTGCTGCGACAACTGCATTTTTAAGGGTCCCTATACACATTCAATAGCCGTCTGCCAAACACTACTTTCTTACTTGGCCATAAAAAGGACCACACGGCTCACCTCAAGTGTTCTTCTGTTCTCTATGATAAAGCTGCCACCAGACGTCATGGCAGCGTCTTATCTCAGCATTGAAAAAAAGGATCTGTTGAAACTCAACTGGCCAGATCAGTCTCTTCCTGGATATACACATTAGATCAGGGTTCCCCAACTCCAGTCCTCAAGGCCCACCAACAGGTGATAATTGCATCATCTGCACAGGCAATAATTCCATCACCTGTGTAATACTAAGGAAATACTGAAACATGACCTGTTGGTGGACCTTGAGGACTGGAGTTGGGGATCACTGCATTAGATGATCTGCCATGTAAATACAGAAAATTTAATTCTGTAAAAATCAAATCAAGGCAGCAAATTTTGAGACAGAGAGAATCATTGCCAGAGAAAGTAAAAATAATCCCAAAATTTTCTTTAACTACATAAATAGTAAGAAACTAAAAAATGATAGTGTTGACCCCCTTAAAGATAGTCTGGGTGAAATGGTGGATGAGGAAAAAGCCAATATGCTAAATGATTTTTTTCAACCGTATTTACACAAGAAAATCGCATGACAGAAAACATGATCAGTGATGACAAAAATTCTCCATTAAATGTCACTTGCTTAACCCAGCAGGAAGTACGGCTGCATCTAAAAATCACTAAAATTGACAAATCCCCGGGCCCGGATGGGATACACCCGCGAGTACTGCAGGAATTAAGTAACGTCATAGATAGACCATTGTTTTTAATCTTTAAAGATTCCATAACAGGGTCTGTACCACACGACTGGCGTATAGCAAATGTGGTGCCAATATTCAAAAAGGGGACAAAAACTGAACTTGGAAATTATAGGCCAGTAAGCTTAACCTCTACTGTGGGTAAAATCCTGGAGGGTTTCCTAAGAGATGCTATACTAGAATATCTGAAGAAGAGTAACCTCATGACCCAATATCAACATGGGTTTACGAGGGACCGTTCCTGTCAAACTAATCTGATCAGTTTTTATGAGGAGGCAAGTTCTGGACTGGACCAAGGAAATACAGTGGATGTTGTGTATATGGACTTTTCAAAAGCTTTTGATACGGTTCCACACACAAGGTTGATGCATAAAATGAGAACAATGGGGATAGGGGAAAATATATGCAAGTGGGTTAAGAACTGACTCAGTGATAGGAAACAAAGGGTGGTTATTAATGGAAAACACTCAGACTGGGTCATAGTTAACTGTGGGGTAACTCAGGGGTCAGTATTGGGCCTGCTTCTTTTTAACATATTTATTAATGACCTTGTAGGGGGCATACAGAGTAGTATTTCAAGATTTGCAGAGGACACTAAACTCTGCAGGGTAATCAATACAGAGGAGGACAATTTTATATTACAGGAGGATCTATGTAAACTAGAAGCTTGGGCTGATAAATGGCAAATGATCTTTAATGGGGATAAATGTAAGGTAATGCACTTGGGCAGAGGAAATAACATGTATAATTATATGCTTAATTGTAAAACACTGGGCAAAACTGTCACTGAAAAAAACCTGGGTGTATTGGTGGACGACAAGCTCACGTTTGGTGGCCAATGTCAGGCAGCTGCTGCAAAGGCAAATAAAATAGTGGGATGCATTAAAAGAGGCATAGATGCTAATGAGAACATAATTTTACCTCTACACAAGTCAGTAGTGTGACCACACTTAGAATACTGTGTACAGTTCTGGTCTCCGGTGTATAAGAAAGACATAGCTGAACTACAGCGGGTGCAGGGAAGAGCGACCAAGGTTATTAGAGGACTTGGGGGTCTGCAATACCAAGACAGGTTATTACACTTGGGGTTATTTAGTTTGGAAAAACGAAGGCTTAGGCCATGTGCCCACGTAACATTTTTGTAGCGTTTTTACGGCTGCGAAAACGCTTGTAAAACAGTCTGCCATGCAAAGCAATGTGAATTCGGATGTGCTGTGCACATGATGCGCTAATTTGCGTGCCGAATTCGCATTGCGTTGCAAAACGCAGCATGACCATTTCTACCGCGATTACGCTGCAAATTCACGGCCATTGAGGAACATTGAAAAGCAGCAACCCGCAGGTATATGTGGATTTGCTGCATTTCAATTAAATTCAATGGACGCTATTTTGCAGCGTAATCACGGTGCGTGTGGTACCCGGGATGAAGAGGAGACTACAACTCCTCTTCATCCCGGCTACCACACGGTGAAAAAACGAAATAAAAAAGTTAAAAATAAACAAAACCTGTTTTTCACCTCTCCGGCGGCCCCCGGTCTGCTCCCGGCCACGTCCTCTCTCCTTGGCGTCCCGCGGTGTACTGTCAGGACCTGCGGTGATATCATTTAGTCACCTGATGGTCACGTGACCGCTGACATCGGCGGTCAGGTGATGGTCGCGTGACCATCAGCTGACTAAATGACGTCACCGCAGGTCCTGACAGTACACCGCGGGACGCCGAAGAGAGAGGACGCGGTCGCGAGCAGAATGGAGGAGACCGGAGAGGTTAGTATACAGGGTTTTTTTTTTTTTTTTATACTATAGATGCTGCATTTAAAGCATCAGTTGTTTATTTACACTTTATAAATCCATGCCTGTTGCATGGATTTATATTGTGTGACCAGCTTGTCAAGCACTTTTCCAAGTGATGCTCAAAATCGCTTGGAAAACTGCTTGAAGAAACGCATGTAAAAACACTGAAAAAACGCTTCTCTCTGGCAGAAAAAAACGCATGTAAATCTGCATGCGTTTTTTTTCTGCCAGAGAGAGGCAAAAACCCTCTGCATCAAATCTGCTACGTGGGCACATAGCCTTAGGGGTGATCTTATTACTATGTACAAGTATATGAGGGGACAGTACAAAGACCTTTCTACTGATCTTTTTACTCTGAGGCCAGAGACGGGGACAAGGGGGCATCTTCTACGTCTGGAGGAAAGAAGGTTTAATCATAATCACAAACTGGGATTCTTTACTGTAAGAGCAGTGAGACTATGGAACTCTCTGCCGCATGATGTTGTAATGAGTGATTCACTACTAAAATTTAAGAAGGGCATGGATGCCTTTCTTGAAAAGTATAATATTACAGGTTATATATACTAGATTCCTTGATAGGGCGTTGATCCAGGGAACTAGTCTGATTGTCGTATGGAGTTGGGAATGAATTTTTTTCCCCAATGTGGAGCTTAGTGTTGCCACATGGGTTTTTTTTGCCTTCCTCTGGATCAACATGTTAGGCTATGGGTTGAACTAGATGGACTTAGTTTTTTTAAGGTTGAAGGAAGACTGTTACTAATACCTGTGGACTCAGCCAACTTTATTACTATTTTTTTTGAAGATCTAGGAGCAATTCAACTTGTTTGTTCCACTCCTGCAATGCTTCAAAACACAAAGGGGATATCCAGTTTAGACACCTCATTATTTGTATATTATTTTAAGAGTTTTGAGTTCTGTTTGAGAGTCTCATCTCTTGGCCAGAGTGAAAAATGGTTACAAAAGTGGTTCTCCAGAGAAACTGTCCTGTCAGACTAAACACAACCCATTCATCATTTCTTTGCATATGCTCTGTAAGGCTATGTGCCCACGTTGCGGACCTGAAGCATATTTTTTACGCTTCTCCCTGGCGGGAAAATCGCATGCGGATATTACATGCGGTTTTCCCGCCAGGTAGAAGCGTTTGTGAGGCGTCTTTGCATGCATTTCTGCATGCGGGTTATCAAGCACTTCTCCAAGCATCACTTGGAAAAGTGCTTGACAACTTGTTCAGAATGGTAAAAAATAAAAAAATAAACTTTATACTCACCTTCCGATGCATTCTCTGCCCCGTCCGGAGGCTTGAGCGGCTCACGCTGTTGTGTGCAGGACCTGCGGTGACGTCATTGAGTCATGTGGTGGGTCACATGACTCAATGACGTGGCAGGTCCTTCAGACAACAGCGCGACGGAGGGAAAACATCAGAAGATAAGTATAAACTTTATTTTATTCTTTTTTTTACAGGTTCTTTGGTACCCAGGTCTGGAGGAGAGTCTCCTCTCCTCCAGACTTGGGTACCATCCGCACATTGATTCCGCTGCGCTTCCGCAAAATTAATGAACATGCTGCGGATTTTTGACTGCAGCATATATGCTGCGGAAAAATCCGCAGCATGGGCATTGACATTGCGGAATGCCATTGGGGACCATGGGGTGCGGATCTACATGCGTTTTTCAAGCGTTTACGCTGCGGAAATTCCGCAGCATATACGCTTGAAAAACGCTACGTGGGCACACAGCCTAAGGGTATGTGCACACGATGCAGAAATGAAGCAGAAAATTTCTGCATCTCCCTGGCAGAAAAAACGCATGCAGATTGTGCATGCGTTTTTCCTGCGGAATAAATGCGGATTCACATGCGTTTCCGCATGTGGATTGACAAGTGCTTTCCAGGCGATTTTAGCATCACCTGGAAAGTGCTTGACAACTAAGTCACACTATATAAATCCATGCAACCGGCATGGATATATATAGTGTGACCCGAGAGAGTGGTAAAAATAAAAAATAAATGTATACTTTACCCTCCGATGGCCCGCGCTGTCCTGCTCAATCTGTTCTCCCTCGCCGGCAACTTTGAATTGAAAGACCTGCTGAAGTCAGCGTCACGTGACCCGTCACATGACTGACGTCTGCGCAGGTCCTTCAACTCACTGCCAAGTGCCAGGAACCAAGCAGGAGCGCTGCGTGGGCCGACAGAAAGTAAGTATATATTTTTTTTTTTTTTTTTTTGTTTGTTTTACAGCTTTTTTAATGGTACCTGGGTGTGGATGAGACTCTCCTCTCCTCCACACCCGGGTACCATCCGCACATTAGAACGCGCCAATTACGCAAGTACAAATGCAGTCTTGCGGAATTGGCGCGTTCTAATGCAAGTCAATGGCAGCGAAAACGCCGCGTTTCCGCAAAATTAATTGACATGCTGCGGATTTTTGAGCGCAGTGTTTACGCTGCGGAAAAATCCGCATCATGGGCACAGCACATGCGGATTTCAATTGGGGAACATTGCTGCCCTTCTACCATGCGTTTTTAATGCGTTTCCGCAACTGCAAAAACTCCGCGGAAACGCATTAAAAACTCATCGTGTGAACCCAGCCTAATACTTCATTCCACCTGTTGGAGTGCTGCAGGAAAATGTAACACTTACTAATTAGAATCTCTAGAGATTTTAGTTGGTCAGCGGGGGGAACGCTTTGTAATTATCTTATTGTCAAAATGAGGTTTTGAAAGCAAAGAGTGGTCACACCAAATATTGACTGATTTTAGATTTCTCTTTTGTTCATTCACTTTTTATTTTAATTAACAAAAACTAGAACGCTTTTACCTTTTTAAAGCATTTTTATTGTGCAGCATTTTTTCCTTTCCTGCTGAACACTTTTGCTCAGTAATGTTAGTACTGTGTGCGGGTATATTAAATATCTTGTCTTCCTTTAGACAGATAATGAGCGTGTATTTGCACAGCAGCTTCAGAACAAGCTTCTTCCGGACCACACATATTCTGTGGTATCTGGAGGAGAACCACTGGACATCCCAGATCTCACCTGGACCCAGCTGAAGCAGTTCCATGCCACTCACTATCACCCAAGCAATGCCAGGTACAATATAGAGCCTCAAACAACTGAATTCCTGTGTCCGCGTGTAACCTAAATTGGGGTTTCCCGTCGTGTTTATTTTTTTTTAAAAATCTGCTGTAAGAGGTTTATTTAATTGTAATCTGTCTCCAGGTTTTTGCCACCTAATCAGGGACCCAGATGCCAGCGAAGTGTCACTTATTAGGCTGCTTAATGTAGTTTTGATAAAATCTTTCTTTTTAACAGCAGGAGATTATCACTATAGGACTAGTAAACCATATTCTGAAAGTGAAGCATATTCATGAACTCTGTAAAACCCAGCTCCACCACTGACTGGCAGCTTTGTTTATACACTCTGCATAGGCAGAAAACTGTAGTGTGGTCGAATACATAGCTCAAAATTCAGAGAACTGCTAGCTCTGCAGCAGATAAAACAGTGATTTTATCCAAATGACAGCAAGCAGCTCAGTAAGTGACACATCACTAGGATCAGGGTCTCTAGCCCTTCATCATGCTGCTGACAGATTCCCTTTAAGCCTTTTGATCTTTTATGATTTTATTACAGATTTCTGTGCTTTTTATAGAGGTTTTTTTTTTCTTTTCTACCTCAAGATTTAACACAGACTAATTGGAAGGAAATATTCTGTATTAAATATGGCTGTATATGTAGAGTATTTGCTTTTATTGCTTTTACAAATAATGATTAAATGTAATGTTGGCAGTATCTTAGGATAATTATTTATTTTTCTCACTTGTATAACGCTATTAATTCAGACATTGTCATCGCTGTCCCCATTGGGGCTCACAATCTGGATTTTCTATTAGTATGTTTCTGGAGTGTGGGAAGAAACCGGAGAACCTGGAGGAAACCCACGCAAACACAGGGAGAACATACAAACTCCTTGCAGATATCCTACTAAAGACAGAGAGCGAGTCAATATTTCTTCAAACAATTGAACTGGATCGGTATACTGTGCTATGCCTCCGGTAACCAGATCATGCACGCGGTGATACGTCACAGGAAGTGCTCCCTTTGACCTGTGCGTGTTATCGGATGTTCCGGACGCATCGCTCTAAACCTCGCAGATACCTGTGAGCATGCGCCACATTATATTGACTCCATGCACCTGGCGTAAGATATAATCTCCAACGTGCACTGACACATCAGCTCCAATACCTGAAAAAGGTCATTCCGAAACGTGCGTTGGGGCATCAGGGTAGTGTACTTTAGTATTTACTTTACGTTCGATGTGTGGTCACCATGCATGTAACTACTATTTGTTGATTCCAAATGGTTGCACAAGAACATGCAGAATACAACATAATTAATAGATCCAGCATTGCTAGATCTACGTGTTTATTTTGCCTTTAGGCAACAATCACACCCATATCATTAACTTTATTTTGCCTTGATGGGTGTTTGCTGCACATAGGCATAGATATACAAGTTTGGTGCTATATATCCTACAGAAAAACGGAGTAAATAGTGAAAAATAGTTTAAAAAGTAAAAATTTATTTAAATAGACAGCATACATAACAAAGTTTTAAAAATAAATAAAATAGATGTACAAGCAGAGATGTGCACTCACACACTGATCACCCAAAAGGGTGTTTGTAACAGCTAAGTAGCTACCTCAAAAATACCTACTGATGAATAACCAAAAGATCATGATCAAAGGATACATATCCCTAAGGTGAAAGATTCCCCCAAATATGTATATATGACTGTATAATATCGCCTATCACGTTATTCTATATAGTGGCAGATGACAGTCCATATAAACAGTATGCAAAACAATACATGAAGGAACACACCATTATTCTCACGGTCAAAATATTAAAGTAACCAAATGAATCATAGTGCATGCATGTGCTGAATTAGGTATGGTAGAGGTGTCCAAATGGGTATTCTATATAAATGCTAAATTATGCACTGCATTAAGTGTGCATAAGGGTATAGCAAGGTAATACAAGCATTAGGGGACGACACAAATACATATTAAAGCCATCAATATACAGTAAAGGCATAAGGTAGGCATATCAGAGTGCTTGTGCAGCTAGGGAACACCCCTTACGCGTGTTTTGCATCAGCTTTCCCTAAGGGTTGACTCTAGGGTAGCAGCCAGCCTTTTTATATCGTCACTCACCAATCAGAACGAGCTTGTAATGGCGCTCATGCTGTCTCCACCGTGCCCGGAAGCACCGCAGTTTGGCGTCCGACGTCACTTCCCTCCACCCACAACAGACGCGTGTCATGGTGTGGGCAGGAGGAAGCGAGGCTGGCAGGACCCATTGCCACAGAGACAAGAGACTGAGTCAGACATTGCGAGCGCGCACCGCTGGAAAGTGTGAGTTAAGTATGGTAAAATAGAAGGAGGATGAAGGCATTTAAGCGCTCCACATATGGACAGTAAGGCTATGTGCCCACGATGCAGAAATGCTGCATATTTTTTCCGCTTCTACCTGGCAGGAAAAACAAATGCGGATTTTACATGTGTTTTTCCTGCCAGGTAGAAGCGTTTGTCAAGCGTTTTTGCATGCATTTCTGCATGCGGGTTATCAAGCGTTTTCCAAGCGATTTTAGCACCACTTGGAAAAGTGCTTGACAACTTGGTCACACTATATAAATCCATGCAACCGGCATATATAGTGTGACCAAGTAATAGTTAAAAAAAAGAATAAGTATGGTAAAAAATAATGATTATACTTACCTTCCGATGGCCCCCGGTATTTTCTCCGCTCCGTCCGATCTCCCCGGTGTCTCGCGGTGGTGTGAAAGGACCTGTGATGACGTCATTGAGTCATGTGACGCGACCGCCGACGTCAGGGGTCACGTGACCTGTCACATGACTAAATGACATCATGTCCGGTCCTCACACCACTGCAAGCCGAACCTGAGACCGGATGCATCGCTGAGGAGGCCGGGGGACATCGGAAAGTAAGTATAATCTTTTAAATTCTATTTTTTTTCTTTACAGGTTCTATGGTACCCAGGTCTGGAGGAGAGTCTCATCTTCTCCAGACCCGGGTACCATCCGCACATTGAATCGCATAATATCCGAATGTGCAAATGTGCTGACACGGATATTAAGCGTTTCAATGCAAGTCAATGGCGGCAATTACGCTGCGTGTCCGCAAAATTAATGGACATGCTGCTTATTTTTTTGCAATGATAATACGCAGCGGAAATTTCCGCAGCATGTGCACAGCACATGCGGATTATCATTGGGGACCATGGGGCACGTATTACCAAGCGTTTTTTAAGCGTTTTCACTGCTGAAATTCCGCAGCAAAAACGCATAGTGGGCACGCGGCCTAACACTATCTCAATAACATCATTGGACCTCATGATTCTTGCATAAACAACATATATACACATGAAAAAGTGTGGAGGAAAAAAAAATTAAAACAAATATATGTAAAAAAAACAAATACTAGTGTTACATATGGATGCAAAAAATATTATAACAGGAAACACAGAATGGATAACAAAAGTATCATGAGAACATAAAAAGTGGAAAGAGAAACAGGCAATGGAAAACCAAAAACCACTGACGGGGACAAAAAGTGAATACATGGGTAAAGTGTAATATATACAGAATGTGATAATGAAAAAAGAGGAATATAATGTGATCCCATGTGGCATCCACGAAAATGGTACCTACGCAGATGAGGTAGTGCGAGTGCAAGGATGAGCCTAATGCCCATCAACCACAAATGTGAAGACAAACCAAAGAGAGTGCACAGTGCAATTGAAGTGTTTTAGTAATATATGGTTCAATCACATACATTTATGACAATACTACTTCTTACAAGTGGAGGAAGAGAAGCAATGTTTCAACATGTGAACATAATACCCAACCCATAGATACAATAAAAAAAACATTCCCAATAGGAATAGACCATATAGTACAAAACACGGTAAACTGTGTTTTACTCAAAAATAAATATAAAAAAGAAAATACTTACAGAAGGTGACCTTGGACAGATACCGAATGTCGATATGAAGTGGCATCACTTGTGTATATAATATATGCTACTGAAAAGATGGCAACATTCCATCTAAGAGGACGACCATTCCTACTACAGTGCATAAAAAAAAAAGAGCGGTAGGTATTAAGACATAATTTTCAGCTAGAAAGGGTATCCTATGCTAATGAATTAGAGGAGACATAACTTTTTCTATAGGACTGTATATTTAAGACCTAAAGGGAACGATGCCTAAGGAATGACCCCTTCTGTATAATGGGATGGTCCGGACACATCGCGCAGATACCGATCGGCATGCGCCGTGTTATATTCACTCCATACACCTGATATAAATATAAATTATATTTTATATTTAAAATATATATTTAGATTTAGATCATGTGTATAGAGTGAATATAACACGGCGCATGCTGATCGGTATCTGTGCGATGCGTCTGACGCGCCCAGGGGATGGGGACGACTCGGCGCCCGGGCCTTGTTGCCTGACCTTGGGGGATGTCGCGGTGGTCGGCTCCCAGGCCCGTACCCTGGGGTCACTCTTAAAAAGGGGGGATTTTGTATGGGTTAGGGAATGTTAGTAACGCCACCTGTGGTGTCTGGTGAGGATCACCACCGCTGCGACAGTCCTCTGAGGCCGATGTTCAGGCAGCTTAGTTAGTGCTGCTCCCCACAGGTGGAGCGGGGCCTCAGGGCAGTGTAGAGAGGGATGCAGGACAGAGGTGACCCAGCCGAGTCAGAGGAAGAATAGGCGCACACACAACAGTTCACTTCAGTACCTTTACTGGTGGTGTTTCTGGCACGGTCCAGGGTACTTCAGGGTGAAGGGTGCATATCAGGACTCTCCCCAGTGAGCGGGTGTGGGGCCTCCTGTTCCTTGCCTTTCCTTGATAAGTTTCTGACCTGCCTGGAGCTAGGTCTAACTTAGTGTCTGTCTTGCACCTGCTGACCTGGTGGTAGGGCCTTCTGCTGGAGATCACACTCCCCGGTCTCTTGGGCCTCCGTGACTCCTGACCCTGGTACGTAATCAGCTTTTGGTGTTCCTGGGACATATAGTTCTCCAGGGGTTCCAGTTATTTCTGCTGGATGTAAGGGATCCCTGCAGACACGGACCCGGTGTCCGGTAAATGGTTTTGGGGTGAGCTGGTTAAGCTCCTCTGCCCCCTATGTTGCTTGCTTACTCCACTCTCCTTCGGCCACGCTTGGGGCCCTCACTAGGCTTCACACTGCAGCAGGCACACTGCGCTTCGCCGCTCTTTTGGCGTCGGCACGCCCTAGGCTCATTAATCTGAGCTCACTGAGTCTGGACTGAGCTGCACTGCAGGCTAGCTTCTGCAGGAGTTCTTCCGATCAGTCTGACCTTCTCACTGACTTCACTCTCTGTGGACTCCAGACTACATACTCCAGACTGAGCTGCCTGGTTCCACCTTCCCTTTATATATCCCTAACGGGCTCCCTCTGCTGGTCTGAGGTGGAAGGTGGAGGTGTGTGAATGCTATGAGGGCCTCTTGTGGAGAAATCCATCCATGCACCCCTGTGGGATCTGTGGCACCAATATGCAGCTGGGCGCCACACGTCCGGACCATAATATATTATTATTATGCGCAACATGCACTGACACATTAGCTCCAATACCTGAAGATGATTCCGAAACGTGCGTTGGGGCATGGGTAAGGTACTTTAGTATTTACTGTGTGTTCGGTTTGGAGTCACCATGCGTGTAACTACTATTTGTTGATTCTGTATGGTTACACAAGAACATATATAATACAACATAATTAATAGATCCAGCATTGATTGATCTATGTGTTTATTTTGCCTTGAGGCAAGTCACACCCATATCAACTTTATTTACCTTGATGGGTGTTGTATATCTATGCCTATCTGCAGCCAAGTTTGGTGCTGTGACCCCCGTACTTTTTTGCTACCTCTCTTTTTACGTCCCATGTACCCAGGCTCTGTCTCCCTCTTTTGCTTTGAGCTCATTCTGTTAACCTCAATTGATGTATTTACCATATGTGGAAAATTTTCCTGATATGGCAGTGCTATATGGCATGGCCATTTTTTTAGTGTTTTGTACATGTAGATTCACTAAAAATTTCATATACATTTTCCCTGTATTAAAATATATAATTTTTGTACCATGTTAGCCAGTAGATAAAAAAAATATTTAGATTTGAGAGTCCTCAGTAAAAGGTATCAACCACTGAGAACTCTCAAATCTAATTATTATTATATTTTAATCAATTTTTTGAAGATGTATTGATTTTCTCGGTCTTTGGTAGGATATCTATAACGTTAAGCCGTCTTCTTTTACTATGATATTTGTTGTCCTGAAGCCCCCCATCTCCATAAACTTGCAGGTGTTGTCCTTGGTGGGATTTGAACTAAGGACCCCAGCGCTGTAGAGCAACAGTGCTAACCACTGAGCCATCAGTGCTAACCTGTAAAACAGATGTGCATTTGCTTTTCCTCTCCAGGTTTTTTACTTATGGGAATCTTCCATTGGAGCAACACTTAAAACAGATTCATGAAGATGCATTGAGCAAGTTTGAGCGCATTGATCCCCACACTGAGGTTCCTCGACAGCAGAGGTGGAGCAGTGCGGTAGGTTCTTGGTTTTTCTTTTGTCTTTTTTAGAAATGCATCATTTTGTTGTAACGATAAATCTGTTTAAAGGGGTTGTCCTTGAATGTTATATAGGATATAGGTCACTATTATCTGTTTGATCGGATTAAATCCACTGTTAGCCGGTCCTGCGATCAACGGAAGTAAATAGTGGCTGGAGCTGGAACAGCTGTGTAGTGGCAGTATGGTTGTATGTGGGAATCACAGCCTTGCTTCCATTCACTTCAATAGGAGCTTACATAGCCGAACGTGAGAACGATGACTACTGTGTGTGGAGCTGTTCCTCCCTCAAAGCTCAAAGTTCAAAGCTCAATAAGATTACAAAATCAAAAAAAAGTGCTTTAGTAAGTCAGTAAAAAGTAGGTAGGAGTATTTAAAACAAGAAAATGATAAGGGTGCCCATACTTATGCACCAGTCAAATTTTGTTTGAATGCAGATTGCACATTTTCTGTTAGTACAATAAACCTCATTTCAAGGCTGAAACATTACTGTGTCCAACAGTTATTACATATATCAAACTGAAATAGCTGTTGCAAAAACACCAATTTTTATAAAACATTAAGCTTAAGATTAATAGGGGTGCCCAAACTTTTTCATATAACTGTATATACACATGTTTAGTGTTAAAAAACAAAACTTCATGAGAGTGCTGCTTTAATGGGAGACATGGAACCAATAGTCTCCTGTTTGGGACCCCAGCAATCAAACGTGTAAGACGTATAGTATAGATATGCCATACATTTCAGAAATATTCTATTAAATACAAAAGAACATTAATTAATTCAGAATAATTTTTTTTTTTAATTCAGAATTGAATTCCCTATCAGTATGTCTTTGGAGTGTGGGAGGAAACCGGAGAACCCGGAGGAAACCCACGCAAACACGGGGAGAACATACAGACTCCTTGCAGATGTTGTCCTTGGTGAGATTTAAACCCAGGATCAAAGTGCTGCAAAGCAACAGTGCTAACCACTGAGCCACCGTGCTGCCCAAGTACAGCTTTGATGGTGGACTTGCTGTACTTTCTTCAGGGCACTAGATGTGGAAAGTTTTCTGTCATTGAGATGACTATGGTGCCCTAATGACAGACTGGAAAAATGCATCTTCTTCTGATGCTGCGAGCAGCCCTGGATAACCCACGCCGGCAGGATGATATCATCCGGCGGAAGATGGAACCTGTGAGAAGAGATGTAAAACTAATGTAAGTAATGGGGCTCTATATTAGGGGATACTGCTGTGGTGTCATGGTGGCAGGACGGTAGAGGAATTTTATCCGTACAGAGGAATGGGATCATTGTCAGTCATCATACATGTGACAATCCCACCACTGACAGATAACATCTGCTCCACATGAATTATTCTCACTGGCCGACATGAGACAACATAGACCTTATTGTCACACTTACGTCTTCTAGGTTCTTGCTCTTCTACTATTTGGGCGTTTTGCTCTTCTACCAGTTTTAAAGCAGATTTATTCTTCTTCTCAACTGGAAATTCATATAAAAAAGTCATAAACACAAGTTAATTTTCATTTTCAGTTATCATAAATGTGACAATCCCACCACTGACAGATCACATCTGCTCCACATGGATTATTCTCACTGGCCGACATCAGCCTACATGGAGCTTATTGTCACACTTACCTCTTATAGGTTGTCCCTCTTCTACTATTTCTGCTTTTTGCTCTTCTCCCAGTTTTGATGCAGATGTATTATTCTTTTCAACTGGAAATTTATATTAAAAAGCAAGAAAAATAAGTCAATGATAAACTACTATGAGATTAGATTCATATCTTTATCTAGCAAAATTATTTTATTTTTGTACTCTATAGTCCTGGGAATCTGGCATTGCACCATAAGGCCTTGTTCACATTGCAGCATTTTTGCAGTATTTTTTGCAGCATTTTTTTCATTCAATTTATAAGCTACTTTTTACAGTGAAAGTAAAAGCTATGAGATTTCAGAAATCTCATGCAGACATTTGTTTTTTTTTCCTAACGGGATTTGAAAACTGCAATGTTTTTGAAATCTGCAACATGTCAATTCTTTCAGCGTTCTTGCAGTGCTTTTTCAACCACAGAAAGCAATGCGCATGCATGGGGAAAGGCCAAAGAGCGTCTGAGCATGCGCACTATAGTACTTTAATCTGCCCTTAGCAGGGCAGAGAGAAGAGCACCTGCGCAGAAGCAAAATGAAGGACACTCTGTGAATGATATAGGACGCATCATCAACAAAGCAGAGAAGGAGAGCGGCATCACAGGAAGAGCGGAGGCTCCGGACCAAGACCAGTGACGCCCATCGGACCGGACCGCACCATCTGTGAGTATAATAAAAGGTCTTTATTTTGTTTTGCAGGGCGGCTTGGAGACTTATATACAACTTTCCAGAATGCTGTAACACAGGGCTGAAAGGTCGTGGTTTTAGGTTATATGGGAAAAATCTGGTGACAGGTTCTCTTTAATATGACATTAATAACAGCAATGTTCTCATATAATCAATTACATAAAATATTTGTCTAACATTAAGGGTATATGTAGGGTCTGTTTGGGGCCTGATGGGGCCATGGGCACAGTACTCAGTATCAGTATCAGGCACCAGCTGTATGACCCCTTATATCTTTTCATGCACAGCACAAAAGATTGAGTATTTGATACATTGAAGTGTTGTATTGTTGATCGTTTTAAGGGCGCAAAAAAAGCAGTGATCTTCTGAGCATTTATGTAACATTTACATTACACCTTTTGATCATTGCCTACAACAAGATGTCTTATAGACCTGCACATACCTGACAATGTGGGAGAGGATGACTTGTTGTTTTCAGTAGTCAAACACTGAATGTCACCATCACTTATGGTAGGAGAAGATTCTTTCTGCCTGTTTGGTACAAGAAAAACAAATAAATTACAAGTGAATGCAATTAAAAATACAAGAACTCCTGTCTGTAAGGGCAATTAAGACACTTGGTCAAAATGGAGGGGATTCCTTTCACAGGGCTCACTTCCATCAGCAAGAATGAAGAATAACTAGTAATAAAGGGCTTTAATGAACTGAAAAAGAAAGGCTGGTCACAATGATCAGCTGTTATCACCAGCGCTATCACAAGCCAAATACCACAGTCATCAGCAATCATGGGGTGGTGGGTTCAGGATTTAGTCTTGTATCATATGTGTCTTGTATTTGGTGTTCTGAACATATATAAGTACTAAGCCCCATAATAATAATCTACTCACACGTCTGGGTGTTTTGTGCTGGTCTCTAGGGAACAATCTGGAGATGACTCGCGTTCTTCTTTGCTCATTGTCCTGCTATTGGTTGTATATAGCTAAAACACACAGAGTAAAATTAAATAAATATATTTGTAAACAATTTTAGTTACAGTTTTATGGATTTACTGATCACATACTTACCATAGACAGTCTTTGAGAAGATGATACATAGTTTAAGCTTTCTGGCCAGTTATTCACCTCACTTGTGTCACCCTCATCTGAATCTGTATGTTTGGGTCTCCTAATGCCAGCTACAAAATACAAATATTATCAGAAATTGTTAGTATAATTTCAGACAATCACCATGTTATTGCTAATAATGGACACATTTTTTCAAATAAAATGGAAGACGAGCCAAACAGCAGCATGAGCTAGATGACTTCTCAATCTACTTACTAGGAAAGTAGTGGGTGTCCACCTCTGATACTAGATTTGGCTTAAACAGTGGCTCCTGATTGTGAAGGTTCTCAAAGTCTAACTCCCTCAGGAATGGATGACTCTTGATCTCATTTGCTCCTCCTGAAAATGGTAGATAAGAAAAAATTGATACAGACAATGTCAGGAAGACTGCTCTATATCTGTACATTGTATGTTAATTGGAACTGAAGACATTGCAGAGCCAAAATATTCTGTAAGTCATAGCATGAAGAATGAGGAATGGACAAGAAGGTAAAGCAGAGTCCTCCACTCTGATCCTCACGGAAATTATCTTTTTGTCAGGACACAGAGGAGTTATAAGTTACATTACCTGTTCCGAGTCTATGTGCTGGATTTTTCCTGAGGAGCTTAATCATGATGTTCTGAGCATCGAGAGGAAGAGCAGAATTGCGAAATTTCCTAGTGATTTCATCTGTTATAAAAAAAAGTAATTACAGAAAAGAAAATCTCTACATTTACTATAATTTAAACACATTATCAAAAAACAACAAGTAACTAAACCAAAGAATTAACCTAAAAACCGAACCAATTACTATGACATCACACAGCATTCAGATTATTTTACTTACTCGTGATGATGCTGTGGAAAATAGCACTTCTGCAACGTCCTCTAAATGGCACATGCCCAGTTAGAAATTTATATATGATGATCCCTATTGACCACCAGTCAATAGGCCTTCCATAGCCCTTCTGTAAAATGACTTCTGGGGCTACAAAACAAAAGGTGCCAGTGGTCTGGAAACCAACAGAACAATAAGAAGATGATCAATGAAAATAATTGTGACAAATAATACAGTTATATGAAAAAGTTTGGGCACCCCTATTAATCTTAAGCTTAATGTTTTCTTAAAATTGGTGTTTTTGCAACAGCTATTTCAGTTTGATATATGTAATAACTGTTGGACACAGTAATGTTTCTGCCTTGAAATGAGGTTTATTGTACTAACAGAAAATGTGCAATCTGCATTCAAACAAAATTTGACAGGTGCATAAGTATGGGCACCCTTATTATTTTCTTGTTTTAAATACTCCTACCTACTTTATACTGACTTACTAAAGCACTTTTTTTGGCTTTGTAACCTCATTGAGCTTTGAACTTCATAGCCAGGTGTATGCAATCATGAGAAAAGCTACTTAAAGTGGCCACTTGCAAGTTGTTCTCCTCCTGTTTGAATCTCCTCTGAAGAGTGGCATCATGGGCTCCTCAAAACAACTGTCAAATGATCTGAAAACAAAGATTATTCAACATAGTTGTTCAGGGGAAGGATACAAAAAGCTGTCTCAGAGATTTAACCTGTCAGTTTCCACTGTGAGGAACATAGTAAGGAAATGGAAGAACACCGGGACAGTTCTTGTTAAGGCCAGAAGTGGCAGGCCAAGAAAAACATCAGAAAGGCAGAGAAGAAGAATGGTGAGATCAGTCAAGGACAATCCTCAGACCACCTCCAGAGAGCTGCAGCATCAACTTGCTGCAGATGGTGTCACTGTGCATCGGTCAGCTATACAACGCAGTTTGCACAAGGAGAAGCTGTATGGGAGAGTGATGCGAAAGAAGCCATTTCTGCAAGCACGCCACAAACAGAGTCGGCTGAGGTATGCCAAAGCACATTTGGAGAAGCCAATTTCTTTTTGGAAGAAGGTCCTGTGGACTGATGAAACCAAGATTGAGTTGTTTGGTCATACAAAAAGGCGTTATGCATGACGTCAAAAAAACACAAAATTCCAAGAAAAACACTTGCTACCCACAGTAAAATTTGGTGGAGGTTCCATCATGCTTTGGGGCTGTGTGGCCAATGCCGGCACCGGGAATCTTGTTAAAGTTGAGGGACGCATGGATTCCACTCAGTATCAGCAGATTCTTGACAATAATGTTCAAGAATCAGTGATAAAGTTGAAGTTACACAGGGGATGAATCTTTCAGCAAGACAATGATCCAAAACACCGCTCCAAATCTACTCAGGCATTCATGCAGAGGAACAATTACAATGTTCTGGAATGGCCATCCCAGTCCCCAGACCTGAATATCATTGAACATCTTTGGGATCATTTGAAGAGGGCAATCCATGCTCGGCGACCATCAAACTTAACTGAACTGGAATTGTTTTGTAAAGAGGAATGTTCAAAAATACCTTCATCCAGGATCCAGGAACTCATTAAAAGCTACACGAAGCGACTAGAGGCTGTTATTTTTGCAAAAGGAGGAATTGCTAAATATTAATGTCACTTTTCTGGTGAGGTGCCCATACTTATGCACCTGTCAAATTTTGTTTGAATGCAGATTGCACATTTTCTGTTAGTACAATAAACCTCATTTCAAGGCAGAAACATTACTGTGTCCAACAGTTATTACATATATCAAACTGAAATAGCTGTTGCAAAAACACCAATTTTAAGAAAACATTAAGCTTAAGATTAATAGGGGTGCCCAAACTTTTTCATATAACTGAATCAGTAGAAACATTTTCTAGATGAGAATATATCAGAGAAGCAGAAATAGATCAGATCTGTAAAGAATAAGTTTCTGTAAGTAAAACTGACCCCATCATCAGGGAACTCTCTGGTGATGTCCACAGTTGAAGCCTTGTATATGTCTGATGTTGGTCTCATGAGGCCGAGTTTTGAAAGGCCAAAATCGGTGACTTTAATATGTCCAGTTGACGATATCATGAGGCTGTAAAAAAAAAGATATTGTCAGTTTTAAGTATTAACCCATAGACGGTATATCAAACTATAACTGTATTTCCCTTTATTATTCCACAGGGGTCACTTACTTTCCAGGCTTCAGGTCTCGGTGCACCACACCATAGCTGTGCAGATATTCCACAGCAAGAACTGTTTCTGCAATGTACATGCGGGTCAAGGAGAGGGGTAAAGGACTATATAACGTCATAAGACTGGCACAGTCTCCTCCTAAAGCAGAAAGCAAATATGACAGGTGAGGGTTTGTTACAATGTAAATTACACATGATGAGTGTGAATGAGAGATAAGCTGAGACATTGGGGCAGGGTGTCAATAATAGAGATACACTGTGTAATGTAGAGCGTATACTGTATACTGCAGAGTAATCCTATATAAAAAGGGAGGTGAGCTCTGCCCGCTGCCGGTAACCTCCTAGATTGCACTGTCAATCTCCGACAGCGGCATTTACAGCACACGGCCCGGAGGCGAGCTGCTCCATGCACTCATCACCCCCCATTCCATGTCTATGGTTTGTTATGGCTGCTGGGGGTCTGCGGAAGACCTCTATTCCTGCCATTATGGTACTTCTGTGAAGACCAGTGTGTAGCTTGGCTTCATAGGGGACCAAGATTTGCACCATATGCTGCAATACCATGGTATCACAGTACATAGTAAAAGCGGTTATATGATAAAAAGTTCAAGTCCCTCATGGAGGCTAAAAAATAAAGTAATAATAAAATTGTTTGGGTAAATAAAATATAAAAATCACTTTTTCCCCATTAAAACTAAATAATGAAAAAAAAAAAAAAACTCAGAACGCATTGTAGTGTTTTGGTTTCTTCCTATTGCATTTTTTTGTGATGTTGGGGCAATGAAAATGATTTATCTACTACAATGTGTTATCAATAAAATCATCAGCTCGCTTAGAAAAAAATAAGACAATAAAAAGCTCCATTTGCTGAAAAAGGAAAATGTAAATTTTCCTTTTTTTTATAAATTTCCAAGGATTTTGTCAACATTAAATAAAAAATATTTATATACATGTTTGGTATGACTGAAATTGTAGTAACTTGTATAATTAAGATACCAGGTCATTTCCATCACACAATGAACACTGTAAAAATAAAACTTAAAAAACAATTGCGGAATTGTAATTTTTACATAATTCCACGGCACTTGGATTTTTTCCCCACTTTCTAATACATTCAATGGTAAAGTGATCAAAACTACAGATGGTTCTACATAAAAACACGTCATGCGGCTATGTGGATGGAAAAATACAAACATTATGGCTCTTGGAAGAATGGGAGGAAAAAGCGAAAAACTGGAAATTGTCAGGTCAGGAAGAGGTTAAAAAAATCTGTCAGAAAGATTTAACCCTCCTAAACTGTTTTTCTGAACATGTAGGTCAATGAAATATAAATACATTGGTCCCTTTTATATATTTGAGCAGATATGGGTGGATATTGATACAATGGATATGTCTTACCTGCTTCAAAGTCCATGACCATACACAGATGTTCTTTAGTTGGGAAGGAACAAAACGTGGAGACCACAAAGGGACAATCGGAGAATATTGCGATATCCCTTTCTAGATAGGCCGATTCCAGAAACATTGGATGATGCAGGTTACACCTGGATTGTTTCTTCATGGCGAATACCTTGTTTGTGTCCTTATGACGCACTAAGTGGACGGCCCTGTAGAGGAGAAAAATCCATAATTTATAATAAATTCCTACTAACAGTCTGTCTATATGTCAAATGATCTTCTGTACTAATAGTTAATACTAGATGTACGGCCATCACTAGAAATCAATGTCTGGAAATACATAAAATAACACCACATTAATAATCACTTATGGAGGTTCTCATCCATGTCACATCCCAACTGAGCTGAATAGATGAGGACTAGATGACTAGATGTGGATTACATCTACTCCAAAGTGGTATCAATAACAACAGCTCGCCACACAAAAAGCAAGTCCTTACAAAGCTCTATCGAACGAAAAATAAAAATGTGACAGGTCTTGGAAAACGGTAACATTTAGATGTGGACTTATGTACAGTAATTTCACTATGGCAGGACTTATAGACAGAGGCATCATCATAAGCAACTTGTGAAAAATGTAGATTATACAGAAAGCTCACCCAAAAGTTCCACTGCTGATCTCTTTGATCTGGTTATAGTCGCTCTTACTAGGCTTTCTCATTGGGCTCAATAATCCAGTTACAGCCTAAAAGAATAAGAAATGACAATAAGACATAAAAGTTGCAGGAAAATAAAAAGCTCCAGATGCAGGAACTTCTCCTCTACATTATGTCCCCACTGATTACACTGCAGCAGATGTAGAGGACATGATACAAGCAGGACGCTCCACAGACACTATTACATAATAACGGGATCCGTACTTTTCGGATTATAAGACCCATTCTTTTTCCCAAAAAATTTTTTGGGGAAAAGGGGGGGGGGGGGTGTTTTATAATCCGATTGTAGCTTATTGGGAGGGGGCGGCTGCGGTGGAGCAGGGTCCCAGGAGGAGGGGTTACTGCTGCAGGAAGCTGGCGGCGGCAGGAGTGGGGCGATGCTGCAGGCCCCAAGCTGGGAGGAAGGGGGTGTTTGGAGGTGCAAGGCTGCGGAGGGGCGTGGGCTTTAAGAAAATGTCGGCGGAATCCCTGCACTTCCTATTGTTTTCACTGGGATGGACTTTGGGAAAATGGCCGCTTGTGCAGATTGAGATCTCGGCTCCCCACTCCTGCCGCAGCCAGCATCCTGTAGCAGCAACCCTGCCTCATGGGACCCCGCTCCACCTCAGCCGCTCCCCCCCCAAAAAGCCACCATAAAATCAGACAATAACAACAATTTATTTTTTACAAAAAATTTCCTCCCCAAAATTTTGGGCGTGTCTTATGGTCCACAAAATATGGTATATCATTCTACTGCAGCGGAGGATAAGGGACATCACACAGAGGAGACAGGAATAATAATGCTAACATCACTCATAATAACTCCAATCTACATTAAGAACAGAGATATCCCTCTGTCATATGGGGTATAATACGGGATGTGTAATTCATACCCCGTTATCTGATTATATACTTACATTGCCAGATTTGGGGATCTCTGGTGTCTCACATATTCCCCCATCAGCATTTGCCGGCGGATCAGTTGCCTCTAATATAATGATAAATAATGAAGAGACATCATGTATTAGACGATATCAGTACTTAATATATAACACATCATTATAAGGAAGGAAAGATAAGACCTCTGTAAATGGTATAATACTAAATATATGGATATTCTGCACATACTATGTATACTTATGGTACATCCATAGATAGATATACTCCACCATAAATGTGTAATAATTGCTCAGGATCTGACAGTGACTTGAATGGGGATCCTATGAGGCTCTTTGTACATTTTAAGGCGTATAATATCCCAGAGGAGAGAACCAGAGGGGTTTTCAGAATGACATGGACCTTCTCCATTATAGTCTACCGGAGGTCCAAGAGCCGTCACCGGCCTCAAACAAAGGATGAAGAGTAAATTTATATATTCTCGGGTGTCTCTATAATATTAATATGTTTGTAGGAATATGAAATGTTCGGCTTACCTTCAATCAGATCACTTTTTAGCCCTGGCTGACTGGTATTAGGGTCAGCCATATTTAGGTTCTGCCCATCTTCGGAGTCGCCGTCCGGTGTTTCCTGATGGATATAATATATACAATTAATATAACATTTCACAAATACTAAATTACCATATACATAAGACAGAAAGGACTAAGCCAGGATTTACATGATAATTGCAGTATTGCGTGGACTATACACGGCTGCTCCCTCCAGTAAGTCCACATTAATATATAAGGGACTAGTATATACAACGGTTCTCCAATAACATCTATTATCAGAACTGCAGCATTTACAAGAAGGAAGATTGTGAATTTATAGGAGGACAGAGGTGATATACAAAGTCCGCACCACTGAGTACAGACTGTCACCGCAGAGGATGGAGCCGCAGAGACAGACTGCCATAAATACCCTGCGTCTGCCTGGAGCAGACAGGGAGGCCTCTAAAACAAAAAATCTGCCATTCTGCCATATGTCTGGTAATCTGGAGAAGATCATACAATAAGGACATGAGATATAGAAGATGAGGGATCCTTACCAGGCGCTCCAGTGAATGGGCCGGATAATCTAGTACAAACAGGAATACGTACAGGACATTTTGGGCCAATTGTTTAAAAAAGGCCAAATCTGCACTTTGGGATCTTTCTTCAGCCTATAAAGATGGAAATAAAGGAAAATAATGAGAAAAAGTGAAGACTGTTGGACGCCATTTATGTTACCATTTTACTCCTGCTATCTGCAGCTACAATTACTACCTATCTGGGTATTTGGTATAGACTATATATTATATTGGTCTAGGCCAAAATACATATTTTATGTAAATGAACTTGTATTTTATTAATATTATCCTTTATTATTTTTACACACTTTGCACAGATTGTCTGCTAATTACTTGTTGTATTAATGTCCTGATGTTCATCTGTAAATGCTCAAGATATTCTGAGCTTATACGACGTTGGTGGTATTTGGTCAGGCAATCTCTCACTAGCTTCATAACCAGCCGGTAAGTGAAGCTGAGGACGCCATCGGGTAGTGGTAGCACAAAGTCAGGGTCATAGGTAGTAAGAATCCCCTGGAGTAGTGCCATCTTCTCAAGTTTGTCTGGAGGAATTCCAGACATTTCAAGCTAATCCAATCGCAGTCAATATATCACCAGCTTCGTAGCCAATCACTGACAACAATGTCACCGGGGCAGTAAACATTGCATACATAGTGGCTGTGCATTATGATGTCATAATGGAATCTTGCAGTGGAATATTAACATGTCATCAGTGATGTCATCAGGGAATCCGGTGATGGAATCTTAACCCATTTACAACCTTTAACATATAGGTACGTCCAAGCTTGTATCTCTGCCTTTTTTAGGCAGCGCCAGAGCCTTCATCTTTCCCCGCACACAAAAGCTGATGTGCTCAACTGTCATATGCCTCAAATGGACACAGGTGGATCTCGTCTGTTAACTAGTTAAATGCCTTTGTCAATCACTGACAACGGCATTTAACACGTGCCAGTCAAAAGTGCATCACAAGTCCCTCTTATCTGCGCCCCTGTCACGTGATCGCAGATTGCCGATGTGTTATCATGACAGCTGGGGATCTGCAGAAATCCCTGTGCCAGTCATTGTTAATTTTTTTATGAGTGCCGGCTTGTCGCCGGCGTTTAAAGAAGATTGTGATTTCTGATATACATAGCAGTGCTGAAGCCCCGGATGATCGCAGCTTCAAATCTCCTAAGGTGGCTATTGAAGCTAGTAGTAAAAAAAACACAAAAGTTCAAATCGCGCCCCTTTTGCCTCATTGGAAATAAAACAATTAAAAAATTAAAAAAAACATATTTGGTGTCACTGTGTTTAGAAATGTCCAATCTGTCAAAATATAAGCTAAATTAATTAAATGAATCTGTAAATGGCGTAACAAGAAGAAAATCAAAACGCCACAATTACGTTTTTTTGGCCAATGCAACATTGCAATAAAATGTAACAACATGCGATCAAAATATCCTATCTACACTAAAATGGTATAAATAAAAATGGAAGCTCAGGGCACAAAAAAACAAGCCCTCACCAAACCCCAAATCCCAAAAAATGGAGACGCTACGGGTATCTGAAAATGGGGACTTAAGCTAATTTTTTTTTCTTACAAAGTCGGATTTTTTTTTCACCACTTAAATAAAAAAAGAACTTATAGCTTGTATTTTATAAATATTATCTTCTTACCTGTCGTACTAGTGTCCTGATGTTCATCTGTAAATGCTCAAGATATTCTGAGCTTATACGACCTTGGTGGTATTTGGTCAGGCAATCTCTCACTAGCTCCATAACCAGCCGGTAAGTGAAGCTGAGGACGCCATCGGGTAGTGGCAGCACAAAGTCAGGGTCATAGGTAGTAACAATCCCCTGGAGTAGTGCCAACTTCTCAAGTTTGACTGGAGACATTCCAGACATTTCAAGCAAATAGCAAATCCAATCGCAGTCAGTATATCACCAGCTATAAAGCCAATCACTAACAGCAATGACACCGGGGCAGTAAGCACTTGAATAAATGCTGGGGGTGCATTATGATGTCATGATGGAATCTTGTGGTGGGGGAATCAGTGATGTCATCAGTGATGTCATTTAGGAATCCGGTGATGCAGTCTTAAAGGGGCATCTTACCATAAAAGGACGTTGCCTAGCAACAATTAAGGTGGCAACACCATAGGCTGAGCATCAGTAACAGACTGAGGCATGGGGAGAAGAACCATGACTTTGATCAGTAGGGCAGGCTTTTACATCTGTCTGTTCCCCCATAAAATATTTTAAACAGAGTTTGGATGCTAAATGTTCTTCAGACGTGGAAACATTTGCTTTTTCTAGAGATTATGACCAGGGATGGACTGGGAATAAAATACCGTCCTGGAATTTCAAAGCATGCTAGTCCATGCTGTCGCCGCCCCTCTCCCCAGATTGGGGTCTCTAATACTAATTTTATGCTGCCTGAATGAAATTAAGATTTACTAAATATATTTCCAATAATACTGCTTTATTGGATTTCATAATAATAATATTGCAATATAAGGTTATGTTTTTACAATGAGGTTTTGCTAAGTATTTTCGCTGAAATCCACAACATACAGAATCAATTTGTCTTCCATTGAGCTTTATATGCAGATTTTCTCCATAGAATTGCATTCGATGAGGAAAATACACAGGTAAAAAATTCAAAGCGCATAAAATCCACACATGACTCTATCACTAAAGTTTTGTTAAAGCCGAGTACCAGGAATAATCAAAAATAAAGCAGATTTATTCAATACATGATATACCAAAAAGAGACAAAAATGCGATAAAAACGCAAATAACCTAATTTACCGAATAGGTGGAGAACTGCAACAGAAAATCTGCAACATCAAAAACTCACCAACTACTTATCATAGGAACTTAGCCTAACAAAGAAATAGCACAAGAGCAGATCCAAATACTACCAGCATATACAGTAGTGATAATACCGCCATACTGATCATTAACGAAAACCAATGTACTAGTACTGATGTCACCACCATACAGTGTCCATATAATGGTACTATCAGTTTTACACCAGTGCTCTTCAGACCATATATGTGTGCACTGTGCAGGTTCTCACCAGTGACGTTCTCAATGATCGCAGTCATTAATTTTTCCTTTCCTTTTCCATTTGGCCTAAAACGCCATGATCACTTCTTCAATCCATAACTCGTCCCTGCAAAATGTAACACAGAGACATCTTTGACTTACAGCTTTTATCCTCCATAAATTCCCCCATTTCTGTACAAACCGTGTATGGCAATAATGAGTATCCTAGACAGTAATAAAGCCCCTCTGTGTCCTGTATGGTAAAACTAATCTCTCTTTGTGTCCCACGCAATAACAGTTCCCCTTTGTGCCCCTATACAGTAATAATGTTCCCTCTCTACATCCTTATAGTAATAATGCCCTGTATGCTTCATTATAAGTATACAGCAGCATGTAGAATTAATGCCCCCCAATGCCTCCTTATAATAAGTCTCCTTGACCCTTTATAATAATAATGACCCCTCTACCTTCTTACCCCTGTAGTTGCTTATAATAATAATGCCTTCTATTCTCTCCCTATAATGATACTGATTCCACAGTCTGCCTCCTGATAATAATGCCCCTCGGCAGGAGCATACGTAGAAATCACTGGGACCCCAAACCAAAAGTCTTATTACAACACACAGCGGGTAAAATAAGTATTGAACAGGTCAGAGGTCACCAATTTTCCAAGTAAATATATATTTGTAAATCCCTGACTCCCCCCACATAGTATGATGCGTGCTTCACAGCACTCCCTCCCCCCACCACAGATACAGTATAATGGTCTCCCCACAGCATGGTGGTCCCACTACAGTTCAGTATGATTGCTCCCCATAGTCCAACAAACAGTAAATGGGCCCCCCAATACAATATGATGGTATCCCTACAGCCCCCCAAAATAAAAAAAACTTGTACTCACCATATCCAATCTCACTGTCCACCACAGCCGCAGTCTGTTCTTCTATTCTGCCTTGCGATCACTTACACCGAGCTGCCGACAGCGATTGTGCGGGCACAGCTCCTGTACCCGTATGAATGGCATGGCGTATTTTACGTAATAGTTCGTGAACCCCTTCCCAACCATGATGTAAACTTACGTCAAAGATCGTGAAGGAGTGATGGGATATATAACACCGAAGATATTGCTTGAGTGTTTGATTAATACTTTCTGTCTGACCATAGATTATAATGGGTACATGTGACATCCATGAAAAAAACAGATTCAACACGTATTGCAAACACAGACATATGAATGAGGCCTAAAGTAGTATGGCATATTTAGCACTTTATGAGAGGGCACACAACATGTTTGACACGGTATGAGTGGGCAAACTGTGGATGGCACTGAGGAGCAGATTGTCCCTGGAACCATATGGGACATTATCTCAGTTGTGTCAGAGTGTAACTGCTCTTTATTATATTGGCACTTGGCTGCTTCTGTGTCACCCATAGACTAATGGAGAGTGACTGCATATGTAGATCATTCATTGCAGCAAACTGATAAAGCAGAACATTGGACATAACGTGCTGCCATAGAATGGAGTAAATGGCCATGATTGTGCTAAGTTTACCTTAGGAATAGCAGCCTCTGCAAAATCTGAGCAAGCATAAAAAAGTAAATAATCGTCTGCAGGTATCTGTGCTACATAACAGTACAACAAATGTAATAAAGGTAAAGGGTAATACTGCAGATTTAGTACAGGTAGAAGGCAATTCAGCACATACAGACAGAGAATTACAGTGCAGATAATACAGGTAGAGCGCAGTACAGCCGAGGACGTGGCCGTGGGCAAACTGAAATTGTGCCACAAAAAACACCCACATCTTCTCGCTCGACCTTCTTGTCCCAATTACTAGGGGACCGCAGAACACCACTATTGAACACAGACCAGTATCAAAAGGTTATTGGTTGGATAGCTGATAATGCTTCCAGTCACTTTTCCACCACCACCTCCTGTCGTCCACACGGTCAAGTTTCAGTAGCCGTGAGTCTGGACTGCATATTCCTCACCGTGATCCTCCTTCCACCATGCCAAGTGCCCAGAGACAACTGATCCCACACTTGGACACTCAGAAAAGCAGTTCACTTTTCCGTTTGTACATTCGGGCCTCTCGCCCGGCCAGCTTCAAGCGAGTCAAGAGGAGAACGCATGTAGCAATGCCCAAATATTGAAGCAGCCACGGTCACACAAAGGCGATGGTAGTAAAGTGCAATTACTGTGGAAAGAGGTGGATGATGATGAGACACAATTGCCAGAAAGTCAGGAGGAGGACCATGGTGTAGTAGTACCACAACAGGCAGGAAGAAGCGGTGTGGTGGCCACAGACACAAGGCGGAAAGCGTTCCTTGAAATGCCAACATGACGGTGTATAAGAAAGACATAGCTGAACTAGAGAGGGTGCAGGGAAGAGCGATCAAGGTTATTAGAGGACTGGGGGGTCTGCAATACCAAGACAGGTTATTAAACTTGGGGTTATTTACTGTGGAAAAAAGAAGGCTTAGGGGTGATCTTATTACTATGTACAAGTATATGAGGGGACAGTACAAAGACCTTTCTACTGATCTTTTTACTCTGAGGCCAGAGACGGGGACAAGGGGGCATCTTCTACGTCTGGAGGAAAGAAGGTTTAATCATAATCACAGACGCGGATTCTTTACTGTAAGAGCAGTGAGACTATGGAAGTCTCTGCCGCATGATATTGTAATGAGTGATTCACTATTAAAATTTAAGAAGGGCATGGATGCCTTTCTTGAAAAGCATAATATTACAGGTTATATATACTAGATTCCTTGATAGGGCGTTGATCCAGGGAACTAGTCTGATTGTCGTATGGAGTCGGGAAGGAATTTTTTTCCCCAATGTGGAGCTTAGTGTTTGCCACATGTTTTTTTTTGCCTTCCTCTGGATCAACATGTTAGGCTATGGGTTTAACTAGATGGACTTAGTCTTCCTTCAACCTTAAAAACTATGTTACTATGTAATCATAGCGCATCTACACTGTCCAGACATAAGGGCTTCTGCAATTGGCTGCAGAAATCACATGTCCTCTCAATATAAAAAGCGGCCATGTTCCCTCAGCGCCATTATATCCATGTCACTGCTGGAGACAGACGCAGCTCAGTGTTCTCCTGTGTAATGAGAGATATTAGCTAGATAAATGAACACTTGTGTGGTAGTCAGATAGTGTAGATATTTCCTGGCCTGTGTACCTCTGCAACCGCTGGTGCAGCACATTTTTGGTGTTCTTGTGCAAGTACTGAGATTCTGACAAAAACAGAGGGCCCATGCCATACAATAGTGCTGTGCACCGCTGGTATAGAGCTCCATGTCTCAGTATACCTTAAATCTTTTTTTTTTTGCACTTGCTAATGTGATCAAGCAAGCGTAGTGCACCTTTTCATTTAGTGGGGTTGAAATTGTGCTCTGCACAGTCTGCAGAGCTTCTTATTGCAGAGCACAAAATCAGTTTTTTTTCTGTCGTTATTGTGATATTAAAAGCTGTGTGCACTAAAGTTTTTTTTGTGTCAGATACTATTTTAGTGGAGTTGAACTTCAGGTGGTTTCAGAGTTAAAAATACATTTTTTTCTGTTGATACGCCCAGTCCAAAGAAATATTTTTTCCTGCGCCAAAAGTCATACAGTGCTATAAGCCAGCTACTACATCAGTGGCGGTCAAAGTCAGCTGAACACAGAGCTTATGCAGAGTAACTAGTGATGGGCGAGCACTAGTTTTGAGCGAGCATGCTCGACACTGCTCGGTACTCGCCCGAGCATCTCGCTACTCGGGATGCTCGGCGAGCACTGAGCATTTCCAGGTTACTCGGGCAGGAGCTCTGGTCTCCGCCCTGCACGTTTGGCACTCTTTACAGAGCCAATGAACATGCAGGGATTGCCAACCAATCACTGTAATGCCGCAGCCATGTTGTTTGTGGGCATTACAGTGATTGGCTGGCCGCACAGCGACACCTTGAGTATTTAAAACCGGGCGCCGCCATCTTGGACACAGTCGCCCGGGATCAGACAGTGTAGGGTCAGTGCTGCTGAGTTAGGGAGAGATATATAGTGCCAAATAGGTAGTGTAGGGTCTCTAAAGCCTGCCAAATCAAACAAACAGTCCTTCTCAGGACTAATATCCATCCCAGAAATCAGGCAGGCAGGCTGTATAGGAGGCGCAGCGCTTATACCAACAAACAGTGCATTAGAGTCCTGTGTGCTCCTGCTGATCAAATTGCTAGACTTATCCCCAGGTGTCAGGTGCCAGGAAAAATCCTTTTTTTTTTAATCTAAATCCGGTTTTGTTTTGTTTTTCCCTCAGTCAGACTGTACAAATATGCGTCTTATTAACCTTTTGGTATCCCCCCCCCCCCAAGAAAAAACCTTGAGTGTGTCTGTGACTGTTCAGACACCAATATATCTGTTTAAAAGATTCTGTGGTAGGCCACATAACTATAACTGTGGTTTTGCAGTTCCACGGTTCAAATTTCTGTATTATCCAGCTTTTGGCCTTTGTTCCGTAAAAAAAAACAGTAATAATGTCTCCCTAACTGTTCAGATACAAATATATCTGTTTAAAAGATTCTGGTGTAGGCCACATAACTATAACTGTGGTTTTGCTGTTTCACGGTTCAAATCTCTGTATTATCCAGCTTTTGGCCTTTTTTCCGTAAAAAAAAAACAGTAATAGTGTCTCCCTGACTGTTCAGACTCAAATATATCTGTTTATCGGGTTCCCGACCGCCCACTGTACATAAACGTCGGCGCTGCTTGGGTTCTGTGCAGCGCCGACGTTTGAAAACGGTGGGTGGTCCCGCAGCACTCAGGACCCCCAGGGTCCTGCTAGCGCTGCGGTACCGGTTCAGAGCGATAGCTCTGACATGTGGCATCATGGGGACCTGATTGGATCAGGTCCCCATGATGTTAACCTGTTCCTATCTTCTAGATGCCGCGATCCATAGCGATCGCGGCATTTAAAAGATAGTGACAGCCGGTGGTCGGCGATCGGGACCCCCCACATACCTTACCAGCGGTGGGAATCCCGGTGCTGTGACCTCTGACATCATCGAGACCTGATTGGCTCAGGTCTCGATGATGTCAGCGTCACACCAGCCAATCAGAGAGATCACCAGGGAAGTTTGTTTTAGCAACAAACTTTCCTGGGCGATCTGGCAGATAAATACATTGTTTCTCCTCCGATCTCAGTGAGAGAGCAGAGGAGAAACACTGTGACAAGGGCTGTCAGCCTTGCCACTGTGAAAGTGAAAAATCAAAATCAAAAAGGAAAGTAAGGTTAGGGTTAGTCAGCCTGTCAGTCAGTCCTGTCAGATCAGTCAGTCCTGTCAGATCAGTCAGTCCTGTCAGATCAGTCAGTCCTGTCAGATCAGTCAGTCCTGTCAGATCAGTCAGTCAGTCCTGTCAGATCAGTCAGTCAGTCCTGTCAGATCAGTCAGTCAGTCCTGTCAGATCAGTCAGTCAGTCCTGTCAGATCAGTCAGTCAGTCCTGTCAGATCAGTCAGTCAGTCCTGTCAGATCAGTCAGTCAGTCCAGTCAGATCAGTCAGTCAGTCAGTCCAGTCAGATCAGTCAGTCAGTCAGTCCAGTCAGATCAGTCAGTCAGTCAGTCCTGTCAGATCAGTCAGTCAGTCCTGTCAGATCAGTCAGTCAGTCCTGTCAGATCAGTCAGTCAGTCCTGTCAGATCAGTCAGTCAGTCCTGTCAGATCAGTCAGTCAGTCCTGTCAGATCAGTCAGTCAGTCAGTCCTGTCAGATCAGTCAGTCAGTCAGTCCTGTCAGATCAGTCAGTCAGTCAGTCCTGTCAGATCAGTCAGTCAGTCAGTCCTGTCAGATCAGTCAGTCAGTCAGTCCTGTCAGATCAGTCAGTCAGTCAGTCCTGTCAGATCAGTCAGTCAGTCAGTCCTGTCAGATCAGTCAGTCAGTCAGTCCTGTCAGATCAGTCAGTCAGTCAGTCCTGTCAGATCAGTCAGTCAGTCAGTCCTGTCAGATCAGTCAGTCAGTCAGTCCTGTCAGATCAGTCAGTCAGTCAGTCCTGTCAGATCAGTCAGTCAGTCAGTCCTGTCAGATCAGTCAGTCAGTCAGTCCTGTCAGATCAGTCAGTCAGTCAGTCCTGTCAGATCAGTCAGTCAGTCAGTCCTGTCAGTCCTGTCAGATCAGTCAGTCAGTCAGTCCTGTCAGATCAGTCAGTCAGTCAGTCCTGTCAGATCAGTCAGTCAGTCAGTCCTGTCAGATCAGTCAGTCAGTCAGTCCTGTCAGATCAGTCAGTCAGTCAGTCAGTCCTGTCAGATCAGTCAGTCAGTCAGTCAGTCCTGTCAGATCAGTCAGTCAGTCAGTCCTGTCAGATCAGTCAGTCAGTCAGTCCTGTCAGATCAGTCAGTCAGTCAGTCCTGTCAGATCAGTCAGTCAGTCAGTCCTGTCAGTCCTGTCAGTCAGTCAGTCCTGTCAGATCAGTCAGTCAGTCCTGTCAGATCAGTCAGTCAGTCCTGTCAGATCAGTCAGTCAGTCCTGTCAGATCAGTCAGTCAGTCCTGTCAGATCAGTCAGTCAGTCAGTCCTGTCAGATCAGTCAGTCAGTCAGTCCTGTCAGATCAGTCAGTCAGTCAGTCCTGTCAGATCAGTCAGTCAGTCAGTCCTGTCAGATCAGTCAGTCAGTCAGTCCTGTCAGATCAGTCAGTCAGTCAGTCCTGTCAGATCAGTCAGTCAGTCAGTCCTGTCAGATCAGTCAGTCAGTCAGTCCTGTCAGATCAGTCAGTCAGTCAGTCCTGTCAGATCAGTCAGTCAGTCAGTCCTGTCAGATCAGTCAGTCAGTCAGTCCTGTCAGATCAGTCCGGTCCGTTTAGTCCAGTCAAAAAATATAAAAATAAAATGGCCCGTCAGACTTATACCGCAGAGGAGGCGTATGCCCTGCTGTGTTCTGATAGTGATGACAGTGCAATCTCAGATGGAGATGTGGATTTTGAGGGCTTTAGTAGCGGTGACACTGAGAGCTCAGAAATGAGCTGTGATTCTGGTCCATCCTCAAGCCCAAGGACCAGTACAGCAATAGGGGCAAATAGTGCTACTGGAGAAACGTCTCCAAATCAGGGAACACTGCCCAGTACAAGCGCTGTCCCTGCTACTAGTGAATTGGCGCACGCCAGTGTACCCCGAGGGCTCGGCTGCTACAGGGGTATTGCACCTCAAACCAGAGGTGTGATATTCCACTCCCGGGTAAGGATGGAGTGTGGACCAGGACTCAGTAGGCTGCATGCACCACACACACCCCATTTCCGAGGGACAGCTCAACGGTGCTCCCACGAGACAGAAGTGCAGGCACGACAGCATCTGTCCCTGGCTGGAGTGGGGAGGGGAAAGTACACCCAGTGGTGTAGGAGCAGATAGGGGAGGGAGGTATATAAGGTGGGCACCATCTTAGATCAGTGTGCAGTCTGAGGAGAAGTGACAGGGAGCAGAGCTGCTGCATGGGCTCTGCTCCACGGGCAGGCCTTGTCAGGAGGCCGGAGCCTGAGAGAGAGAGAGAAGAAAGAACAGAAAGGAAAGTAAGAAAGGAAACAAGGAACAGGAACACAGAGAAAGGCCCAGAGACACGAGGACAGAGGGAACCCTAAGGACCCAGGAGACTGCGGGTTACGGGTTGGCAGAACAGGGTACCGGAACCCAAATTGGTGGAGGCAACAGATTCCTCAGCCAAAGACCGGAGGTTGTGACCACATCTTGGTGCGACCCCTCACTACATCCACCAGGAAAGCATACCGCATAGGGTCAGGGAAACCGGAGATAGGTTTCGCCAATAGAAGGCCCGAGGAAGCTGGACAAAGGTGGGTCACTGGTGGGGACGGCCAGAGAAAGGTAGAGAAGGGAGCCCTGAGCCACGCTCTGGAATTGCCTGGGAGTTGACGGAGTCCCTCACCTGGTGGACGCAGCATGGCTTGGGCCGTCATCGCCTGCAGGATTGACCGAATAACAACTGTGAGTAAAGCATTGGAAACTGCAATTACAAGTCTCTGTGTTTCATCGCCGCACCAGCACTATTAGGACTGGGACGCTCACACCATTACTCCCATCATCCACATTAGCTGCCCTGAGGCAATACTTCTCCCGTGGGGAGTTATCCCATACTTGGCTGCGCATACAATACCAGCCTCAGCAGTCTGCAGCGCAGCGGCGGTCCCCACTGACCGCAATCCACGGGTGTCGTAGTCGGACATTTGCTATTACATTAAGACTGCCACTGAATTGACCAACCTGGGCACGGACCGGGTCAGCGCCACGGAGACTACAACCCCCAGCGATCCGGCTCCGGGTACTCCCGCACACGTGCATACACAACACAGGACCAGGGGGCGCGTCACCAATGTACAAGGGGCTTTGCCACATGATCTAGCATTTCCCAGATGGGAGGCTTCGGATTCGGCTTCCCCATTCAGCCCTGATTTCAACGCCATTCCTGGTATAAATGTGGAGGTGGAAGATTTTGGACCAATTCATTTTTTTAATTTGTTTTTTTACAGACAGCTTGCTAGAGCATATTGTCGTGCAAACAAATTTATACGCATCCCAATTCATAAGCCAGAATCCCCGATGTTACTATGCTAGGGCAAATTTATGGACACCAACTAATGTCCCGGAAATAAAAAAATTGTTAGGACTTACATTTGCCATGGGGCTTGTTAAAAAACCGAGCATTCGATCCTACTGGTCCAACCACCCTGTTCAAGCCTCCCCTATGTTTTCAGTCTTTCTTCCTAGGACCCGTTATGAAATGCTCATGCGGTTTTGGCATTTTAACGACAATAGTCAATGCCTGCCCAGAAATGCCCCAGAACATGACAGGTTATATAAAATTAGACCCATCATTGAAAATTTGTCAGAAAAATTCTTAAGGCTCTACACCCCAACACAAAATATTTCTATAGATGAGTCCCTTGTAAAATTCAAAGGAAGACTGCACCTCAAGCAATTTATCCCATCTAAAAGGGCAAGGTTTGGAATAAAGATCTATAAAATGTGCGAAAGTTCAACCGGATACACATCCGCTTTTCGCATATATGAGCGGAAAGATAGCCAACTAAACCCACCAGGATGCCCTACTTATCTGGGGACATCTGGAAAAATTGTTTGGGAGCTGATAAGTCCATTTTTTCAAAAAGGCTACAATCTATATGTGGACAATTATTACACCAGCATACCCCTATTTAAAAGTCTGGTTGAACACAACATCGGGGCTTGTGGGACCATCCGTAAAAACCGTCAGGGGTTTCCACAACCATTGGTCAACCAAAAGTTTCAAAAGGGGAAGTCAGGGGCTGTACGCAACGGAGAGTTGCTTGCCCTGAAATATAGGGATAAGAGGGATATTTTTGTCCTCCGCTCGATCCATACAGATGCCACAAGGGCCACTGTAGAACTAGGATCCACCACTCCGAAGCAAAAACCTGTGTCAGTCATTGACTACAACAAACACATGGGGGGTGTGGACCTTGCAGACCAGGTTCTACAGCCATACCAGATATCAAGAAAGTCCTATACCTGGTATAAAAAGTTGGTTGTTTATTTGTTTCAGGTGGCCACATACAATTCTTTTGTGTTGTACAAAAAAGCAGGAAATTCAGATCCTTTTCTTGATTATCAAGAAAAGGTAATTGAAAATCTTGTCTTTCAAAGTGTTAGCCCCGCTCATCCATTAGAATCTGAGGATGTGAAAAGACTCACTGAGCGACATTTTATTGCACTTATTCCAGCAACGGAAACAAGAAGGAACCTCCAGAAAAGATGTCGTGTATGTACTAAGAGAGGAATGAGGCGTGATACCCGCTACTATTGCCCACAATGCCCATCATTGCCAGCCTTATGCGTCACTGACTGCTTTAAAATCTTCCACACAGAACCACGTTTTTAAACTGTAAAAATGTATCCCAATTTGTCATTCAAACATTTGGTTCATTTAGTGAATGACACATTCGAGTAGAGCTCACTTAATTTCCAGAATCTAAACCTTCCATGGCGTGCTTGTTTCTGGAAATCATCCATTGAGTTAAAATGGTCACTAAACCCATAGATGAATTCCCAGAGGGGTGTCTTTTCCAAAATGGGGTCTCTTCAGGGGGGATTCTTTAGTTCTGGTACTTGGCGCCTCTGAAAAGTGCCAGAACAGCAGAATCCCCCCTGAAGTGACCCCATTTTGGAAATGACACCTCTCTGGGAATTCATCTATGGGTTTAGTGACCATTTACCTATCTACTTATTTTCCCACCACTAGATTAATTTATACAGAGGAGTAGATTGTAAAATTCGGTCACTTGTTGGGGGTTTCCTCTGTTTAGGCACCTCAGGGGCTCTCCAAATGCAACATGGCGTCCGCTATCGATTCCAGTCAAATTTCCATTCCAAAAGTCAAATGGCGCTCCTTACCTTCCGAGCCATGCCGTGCGCCCAAACAGTGGCTTTACACCACATATGGGGTATCAGCGTGCTCAGGAGAAATTGCACAACACATTTTGGGGTCCATTTTTTCTTGCTGCCCTTGTGAAAATTAAAAATTTGAGGTTAAAGTAGCAGTTTTGTGAAAAAAAGTTAAATGTTCATTGTTTTCTTCCACATTCCAAAAATTCCTGTGAAGCACCTGAAGGGTTAATAAACTTCTTGAATGTGGTTTTGAGCACCTTGAGGGGTGCAGTTTTTAGAATGGTATCTTTTTTGGGTATTTTCTGTCATAAAGGCCCCTCAAAGTCACTTCAAATATGATGTGGTCCCTAAAAAAATGGTTTTGTAAATTTTGTTGTAAAAATGAGAAATCGCTGGTCAACTTTTAACCCTTATAGCTTCCTAACAAAAAAAATTTTGGTTCCAAAATTGTGCTGATGTGAAGTAGACATGTGGGAAATGTTATTTATTAACTATTTTGTGTGACATATCTCTCTGATTTAAGGGCATGAAAATTCAAAGTTTGAAAATTGCAATATTTTTAAAATTTTCACCAAATTTCCGATTTTTTCACAAATAAACGCAAGTGATATCAAAGAAATTTTACCACTATCATGAAGTACAATATGTCACGAAAAAACAGTCTCAGAATCAGGGGAATCCGTTGAAGCGTTCCAAAGTAATTACCTCATAAAGTGACAGTGGTGAGAATTGAAAAAATTGGCCTGGTCACGAAGGCAAAAACAGGCTCTGGTGCGAAGTGGTTAAAAGATTCTGGAGTAGGCACATAACTATAACTGTGGTTTTGAAGTTCCACGGTTCAAATCTCTGTATTATCAAGCTTTTGGCATTTTTTCGGTAAAAAAAAACAGTAATAGTGTCTCCCTGACTGTTCAGACTCAAATATATCTGTTTAAAAGATTCTGGTGTAGGCCACATAGCTATAACTGTGGTTTTCCTCTTCCACGGTTCTAATCTACTTTTTATTACCCTTTTTCCATTGATAGTGCGAGTGTAAGCTATTTTACTTCATTTACAATGGGCAAGGCGCGTGGCAAGGGACGTGGAACTGGACGTTCTAGTGATGGTGCGTGTAGAGGACGGGGCCGTGGCCAAGGTGAAAATGTGCCACAACCAACAGCCACATCTTCTCGCTCCCACTTCTTGACCGAATTACTAGGGAAGCACACAGCAACACCAGTATTGCGAACTGATCAGTGTGAACAGGTTATTAATTGGATAGCAGATAATACTTCCAGTTACCTGGGAACCACCACCTCTGGTCTGTCTTCCACACGGTCAAGTTTTAATAGCCGTGAGTCTCGACCGCATACTCCTCCTCACCCTGATGCTCCTTCTTCCCACCATGCCGAGTGTCGTCAGACAGCAACTGATCCCACAGTTGGACACTCTGAAGAGCTGTTCACTGGTCCATTTCCATATTTGTGCCCCTCGCCTGCTCCGCTTAAAGTGGTGGAAGAGGAGATCCATGTAGCGATGCCCAAATATTTGAACAGCCACGGCCACAGGAAGGCGACGCTGGCAATTTGTCACAAGAGGTGGACGATGACGAGACACAATTGCCACGATGTAAGGAGGAGGATCGTGGTGGAGGAGGACGAGGTGGTGTATGATCTAGTAACTGACCCAATGTGGCAGGAGGACACGCAGAGCGAGGCCAGCAGCACACAGTGGGAGGGAGGCAGAGTACCCCAACAGGCAGGAAGAAGCAGTGTGGTGGCCGCAGACAGAAGGCGGGCAATAGTTCCCCGTAACACCAACACGAGGGACGTTGCCAGTACAACTGGTAGGTATTTCAGAGTCTGGAACTTTTTTAAAGACTCTGCTGATAACCCCAAAAAGGCCATTGGTACCACCTGCCATGCCAGCATCAGCAGGGGTGACAAAACTACCAGCCTGACCACCACCAGGCACATGTCAGCAAAGCACCCGACTTTGTGGGGCGAACCCCAGGGTCCACGACCAGTGTCAGCGGGTGTCACCACTGCTTCTTCCGCTGTTGTGCGTGTAATAGAACCCCCTGCTGTGCATGCAAGGCAATCCCTTGTCCATACTGCATGCAAAGATGCTAAGTGTATGGGCTGACAAGCATTTACCCCTGGGGAATATACATGACTAGTGTTGAGCGATGCCTTCCGATATCGGGAAATATCGGATCGGATTGGATCGGACCGATACCGAAAAAGTATCGGATATCGCCGATTCCGATACCGGAAACCAATGCAAGTCAATGGGACAGAAATATCGGAATGAAAATAAACCCTTTCTTTCCTTGTAGGTTAATTCTACATGAAGGAAAACAACTAAGAATAATGTAGAATGTAGTGGGGGAGACGATAAAGGCATAGAGGTTTAGCCCAATCAAATGGAATAGCAGGAATTAATATTTTTTTTTAAGACGTTCTGAGTTACGGAAATATTGACTATGTTAAGTATTTTTAGATTTTGTCAGATATTTATGTTTCACTACTTCCATGCTCTTCACCTTCTTTTTTACTTCTCCCACACTTTCTCCTTCATCATCTTCAGCATCTTTTTCATCCACTTCTTCTTCACCTTCATCTTCTTCTTCTTCACCTTCTTCGTATTATTCTTTTTTTTTTTACATTCTTCATATTCTACTTCTTCATCTTCTTCTTCTTCATCATATTCTTATTTGTGGCAGGCATTCCTGTAGTTGTTATCTATAAAAGGTTGGACATTACACCTTTCGTTCTGCCCGTCACAAAAGATTTACAACAGGATTTTTCCGCGTTCAGTTTGGCCTGCAGCAGCAGGTCTTTTCCAGGGGCACCACGAGGAGGAACGGACTCACCCCCATACACTGCTTAGTCATCTTCTGCTTATAATTTAGATATTATCTTTTGCTCTGATTTTTAGTCTTATGCTTAATGTTCTTCCGCTTTTTGTTCTGCAGCTTCTTGTATTTCTGCTTCTTGGTTTTCTGTCTCTTGTTCTTCTGTATCTTGGTGCTTGTCTTCTCCTCTTTGTCCTCTTGGTCAACTTCTTCAGGGTCATCTTCTTGGTCTTCTTCGGGGTGGTCTTCAGGGTCGTCGTCTTCGGGGGTCCTCATCTTCGGGGTCCTCGTCTTCTTCGGGTTGGTCTTCTGGGTCCTCGTCTTCGGGGTCCTCGTCTTCTTCGGGGTGGTCTTCAGGGTCCTCGTCTTCTTCGGGGTGGTCTTCAGGGTCCTCGTCTTCAGGGTCGTCGTCTTCGGGGTCCTCGTCTTCTTAGGGTTGGTCTTCAGGGTCCTCGTCTTCAGGGTCCTCGTCAGGGAGATCTAGAGTGATTACCAAGAACCATTTCAACACGACAGGACAACGCATTGGAGGCAAAGTGACGTTGACACTACCCGGAAACAGCTGGCGTGCTGGAACCAGGCTGGGCAGGAGGGAGTACCTGTGCCAAAGTCACTGCCGAGAACCAGCTGACGGTACTGGAACCCGGATGGGTAGTAGAAGGTACAAGAGCAAATGGAACTACCGAGGACCAGCTGACGGTACTGGAACCCGGATGGGTAGCAGAAGGTACAAGAGCCAATGGAACTGCCGAAGACCAGCTGACGGTACTGGAACTCGGTTACTAAGCAGGAGGTACCTGTGCCAGAAAGCACTACCAAGGACCAGCAGACGTTGGTGGAACTTGGATACCGAGAAGGAGGCACCTAATCCAAAGGCACTGCCGAGAACCAGCTGACGGTACTGGAACCCGGATGGGTAGCAGAAGGTACCCATGAAAAAAAAAGTTCAAGGCCGCGAGCCGGCCGCAGTTACCAAAACCCACAGTCCTACAGGGGGTGCTTGTCCTATTGGCACTATGGAACCAGCCTTCATTGCCAGATCCCGCAGCCCACATAGGAGTCACCTAAACTGCAGGCACCATAGAGTCTGTTAACCCGACCGCAACACGACAGGACAACGCATTGGAGGCAAAGTGACGTTGACACTACCCGGAAACAGCTGGCGTGCTGGAACCAGGCTGGGCAGGAGGGAGTACCCGTGCCAAAGTCACTGCCGAGAACCAGCTGACGGTACTGGAACCCGGATGGGTAGTAGAAGGTACAAGAGCAAATGGAACTACCGAGAACCAGCTGGCGGTGCTGGAACCCAGGGTAAATACTAAAAACAGAGTGGAGCCAGAGGTGTAATTGGAGCAAGTTTTAAATCCGTAGTACAGTGGATGTGGACAAAGCAGGAGAATTTGCCGGACACACAGCTGGGGATCAGCTGACGTTACTGAACCCCAATAACACTGGAGCAAGCGTTGACTGTGCAGACGGCACTTCTGAGCAGCAACTAGCGGTATTGGAGCCCAGGGTAAATACTAAAACCGGAGGAGCCAGAGGTGTATTTGGAGGAGGTTTTAAATCCGTAGTACAGTGGATGTGGACAAAGCAGGAGAATTTGCCGGACACACCGCTGGGGATCAGCTGACTTTACTGAACCCCAATAACACTGGAGCAAGTGTTGACTGTGCAGACGGCACTTCCGAGCGCCAACTGGCGGTGTTGGAGCTCAGGGATAATACTGAAAACAGAGGAGCCAGAGGTGTAATTGGAGCAACTTTAAAATCTGTAGTAGTGAGAATGTGGACAGAGCAGGAGAAATTGCCGTCCGCACAGCAGGGGAACAGCTGACGTTACTGAACCCCAATAACACGGCAGCAAGTGTTGACTGTGCAGACGGCACTTCCGAGCGCCAACTGGCGGTGTTGGAGCTCAGGGATAATACTGAAAACAGAGGAGCCAGAGGTGTAATTGGAGCAACTTTAAAATCTGTAGTAGTGAGAATGTGGACAGAGCAGGAGAAATTGCCGTCCGCACAGCAGGGGAACAGCTGACGTTACTGAACCCCAATAACACGGCAGCAAGTGTTGACTGTGCAGACGGCACTTCCGAGCGCCAGCTGGCGGTGTTGGAGCTCAGGGATTACAGTTCAGGTGGTAGAAACATGAACAGAACAGGAGACCTGGATACTGTTGCCAACCAATTATTTATTCTGGAAGAGGACTGGCAAATTCATGAGAGATCCAGGCCTTGTTCATTTTGAGAAAAGTAAGCCGGTCAACGTTATCAGAGGATAGTCGCATGCGACGGTCTATTAGTACACCACCTGCGGCACTAAAGACGCGTTCCGATAATACACTAGCAGCAGGGCAAGCTAGCACCTCCAATGCATACTGACTAAGCTCTGGCCATGTATCCAGCTTACAGACCCAAAACTTGAAGGGAGAAGAGCCGTCTGGGAGTACACTAAGAGGGCAAGACATGTAGTCTGTCACCATCTGACGGAAACGTTGCCTCCTGCTGACTGGAGCCGTCTGTGATGGTGTAGACATTTGTGGCGGCGGGGACACAAAAGTTTGCCACATTTCGGCCATACTGGTCTTGCCTTGTGCTGAGGCGCTGCTTCTGCTCCCTCTTTGTGCAGAGCTTCCTCCACTGCCTCGACGCACTGAGCTGCTTTGTAAAGCACTAGCAGCACTGCTCTCGGTTGGAATGGAGAACATGATGGAATGCACCAGTGCGTCTTGGTACTCCCGCATTTTACGCTCCCGGTTCAACGGTGTTATGAGGCTTTGTAAGTTGTCCCGGTAGCGAGGATCTAGGAGGGTGGACACCCAATAATCAGCCGTGTTGAGAATGTGGGCGATGCGGCGGTCGTTTCTCAGGCACTGCAGCATGAAATCAACCATGTGCTGCAGACTGCCAACTGGCCAAGAAACGCTGTCCCCTGCTTGAGGCGTGATCTCTGCCTGCTCTGCATCACCCCACCCTCGCTCTAGATACTGACTACTAGAGCATTGTGTACCTCCCTCCTCTGGACAGATGTCTTCCTCATCCATTGACTCCTCCTCATCCTCCTCACAAAGTGTCCCCTGCCTAGGCCTTTGTGAGGAACCACGTTGCGCAGACTGTAGAGAAGCAGATGGCATCTGTGACTCCTCATCCTCCACCTCTTCCAAAACCTCGTCCCTTAGTGCTTGCAGTGTTTTTTCAAGCAGGCAGATAAGGGGGATAGTCATGCTGACTAGTGCATCATCTGCAATCGCCATCCGCGTGGAATAATCGAAGGCACGCAAAACGTGGCAAATGTCCTTCATAGAGGCCCACTCAGTGGTGGTGAAGTGTGAACGGCGCGCACTGCGACTTGTTTGCGCCTGCTGCAGCTGGTACTCCATTACTGCTGCCTGCTGCTCACACAACCTCTCCAACATATGTAACGTTGAATTCCACCTGGTGGGTAGGTCACATATGATGCGATGTTCCGGAAGACGTAATCGGCACTGCAGAGCTGCAATGCGTGATCTTGCATTGCTGGAACGCCGCAAGTGAGCGCACTCTATGCGGACCTTGTGAAGCAGTGCATCAAGATCCGGATAGTCCCTCAAAAAACTCTGCACGACCAAGTTGAGCACATGTGCCAGACATGGGATGTGAGTGAGGTTGCCTAGGCCCAGAGCTGCCACCAGATTTCGGCCATTGTCACACACTACCATGCCTGGCTGGAGATTCGCTGGCACAAACCACATGTCGCTCTGCTGCTTGATGGCATTCCAGAGCTCCTGCACTGTGTGGCTTCGATTCCCGAAAGAAATTAATTTTAATACGGCCTGTTGACGTTTGGCCACGGCTGTGCTCATATTGGTCACCATAACAGGTAACCGTTCACGGGTCGATGTGGAGGTAGACCGTGACGGCTCCTGCAGCGCTGATTCACAGGAACTGGAGTATGAGGAGGAGTCAATGTGTACAGACTGGATTCCTGCAATCCTTGGAGTTGGCAGAACACGTACAGCGCCACTCTCAAGATTTGTACCCTGCTCCACAACATTTACCCAATGGGCAGTGAGGGTAAGGTATCGTCCCTGTCCATGCTTACTGGTCCACGCATCGGTGGTCAGGTGGACCTTGCTACTGACGGCGTTTTGTAGCGCATGTTTAATTTTTCCCTCCACATGATGTTGCAGGGCAGGGACGGCTTGCCTGCTGAAATAAAAGCGGCTGGGCACGTTGTATTGTGGGACTGCCAATGCCATAAAGTTACGGAATGTGTCAGTCTCCACCAGCCTGAATGATAGCATTTCAAGGGCCAGTAGTTTAGCAATGCCAGCATTCAGAGCCTGTGCTCGGGGGTGGTTTGCCGAGTATGGGCGCCTTTTCTCCCATGCCTGTGCTAACGATGGCTGTAGACTGGCCTGGGAGTGTGAGGATGACTGGGAAAGTGGTGCTGTGGGTGGAATTACACTGTGTCTCTGTACAACAGTGCCAGAGATTCTTCCATGGCGATCCTGTGAGGAAGCCAAACCAGCTGTGTGTGAGCTGGAGGAAGAGGCTACAACACGAGCTGAAGAGGTGGTAGGTGGCGCTGTAGGTTGGCCTAGGTCTTCAGTGTGTTTTTGTAACTCCACCACGTGCTTGGTCCGCACATGTTTCCACATATTTGTGGTATTGAGGTTGCTGACACTTTTCGCTCTTTTCACCTTCTGATTACACAGCTTGCATTTGACAAAGCAAATGTCATCTGCAACTGTGTCAAAAAAGGACCAGGCACTGCAAGTCTTGGGAGCGCCCGCTTTGGATTTTGGAAGAGCCATGCTCCTTATGGGTGCCAAAGTGGAGGCTACAGGCAACCAAGTCTGCCCCCTCCCTCTCCCTCCTTTTTGGGCCGTTCGGGGAATCTCTTCCTCAGAGCTGCTCCCACCACCTTCCTGTCCCTCACGCCATGATGGGTCAAGGACCTCATCATCTACACCACCCTCTTCAAACAACTGCTTCTCCTGGGTAGTCTCGACAGCACAGTACGCACCAGAAAGTGGCACCTGAGTCTCATCATCAGATGCGTACTGAGGTGTGCTGCTGACCATAGGCACTGGCCCACCTGCCTCTTCAGATTCAGATAGACAAAACGGTTGCGCATCACTGCATACTACCTCTTCTTCAAATTCTCGAATTCTGCTTGGCTGGCCCCCTCTTTCCAAGCCAAGAAATTCAGAGAACAGAAGTAGAGATGGCTCCTGTCCAGGGCTCTCTGACTGCCTGGGCAATTTGGCAGGTGGTGAAGAGACAGATGGGTGCTCTTCAGTGCTCAGGACCTGAGAGGATCTGGAACTAATTGAAGTCGATGCGTTAGCTGCCATCCATCCGACAACGGCTTCAATTTGGTCCTCGCGCAGCAGTGGGGTACGGCTAGCTCCTACAAAGCTGCGCATAAAGGACTGTTCCCTGGTAAAACTGGGGGATGCTGAGTCACTGGTGTCCGCAGCAGGCACAGAATCCCCACGTCCTCTCCCTGCAGGCACAGAATCCTCACGTCCTCTCCCTGCAGAAACTCCACGCCCACGACCACATGCCTTACTCCCTGCCTTCTTCATCTTGGTAGACTGATAAAGATAGGCAGAAAAGTACTAAGGGCTTAGTGTGCTTATTCCTGAACAGCTGCTAACAGGTATAAGAAACACTAATTTTATAAAGTGTGGACTAGACTTTAATATGAGCTAATGTGGAGTGTTTGGTGAACTTTATTTAGGTTTTTTTTGTCACAAAAAGACACTGGATGTGCCTAAAGATGTAATAACGATAGTATCACAAACTTTTTGTAGCTATTACAATGTAGGAAGGTAACCTACAATGCAATAGATGAGGCTGCAAAAAATAGGCTAATACTAATCTGGCTGGGGCTGCAGGGCCCAATGCTGCAGAAAGGCTCCTCTAACTACTCCTATATAGTGTGGTTGGAACCAATTTAGCTGAATACGGATGGAACCACCACACTAATAGGAGATATCAGGAAAAATTATGAATTGGCAAAAAAGGACAATGTATGAGGCAGTGACACACACTGAGTGCACTACAACCAGACGTGGTTGAAGCACACACTACAGGGTGAGCTGCACTCACACACCAGACCTTGCAGACAGCGGTGAACAGTACAGATGCAGAGCACTGTGCACTAGCGCTGCAAGACCAAAAAAATTTCTCTATCTACTTCTATATAGTGTGTTTGGAACCAATTTAGCTGAATACGGATGGAACCACCACACTAATAGGAGATATCAGGAAAAATTATGAATTGGCAAAAAAGGACAATGTATGAGGCAGTGACACACACTGAGTGCACTACAACCAGACGTGGTTGAAGCACACACTACAGGGTGAGCTGCACTCACACAGAGACCTTGCAGAAAGCGGTGAACAGCAGAGAACTGTGCACTAGCACTGCAAGGCACAGCGATTTATAAAGTAGCTTGGGTAAAGCAGAATAGACCAAATAGGTAGCTAAAACTGTCCCTCAGAACAACAGCGTCCTATCCCTAACTGAATTCACAGCAGAGTGAGCTCAAAATGGCGGCGGCGGCTTTTATAGTGCATCATGACATCATTTCAGCAGCGAATCACAGCCATGCCATTAGTTAAGATGCCTACATGCCTAACAGGATGTGCCCACACTTCTTAGGATCCTCATTGGCTGAATAAAATGAAAATGGCTCATTGCATTATGGGAACTTCCGATTCCGGTATACGATATTGCAAAAGTATCGGAATTCCGATACCGCGAATATCGGCCGATACCCGATATTTCAGTATCGGAATGCTCAACACTATACATGACCATACTGTCTAAAAAAAATTTTTTACAGGCATCATAAACACCCGTTATAAAAATTATGTGGGTGTTGAATCATGGACCACGGTAACCTTACTGATATGGTGGTGGAGGATGAGGATGAGGAGAAGGAGGAGGACAAGAGCAAATAGCCAAAATCAGGAAGCGTATACCCATGTGTGGGTGTGAAGAGGTGCATGGGAATACAACTCCCAAAAAAAGACACTGGATTTGAGTTTGTTACGCTGCTATCATTCGGTGGTGTTGAGAAGTCTGGCCCAATCCAGCCCTTGTTCATTTTTATAAGAGTCAGCCTGTCAGCATTTTCAGTTGACAGGTGGATGCGCTTATCAGTTATAATTCCACCAGCGGCACTAAAAACCCGCTCTGATAAAACGCTAGCGACAGGGCAGGCCGGGACCTCCAAGGCGTAGAGAGCCAGTTCATTCCACGTATCCAGCTTGGATACCCAATAATTATAAGGCACAGAGGAATCACGGAGGACGTTGGTACGGTCCCTCAGCATTTTCTCAAGCTTTGCACTCCTTGTGAGAGTACCCCACGCCTCAGGGCCTGTGCGATGGGAGGGGCTGAGAAAATTCTCCCAGAACTTTGAAAGTGTTCCCCTGCCTCTGCTGGATTGAAGTTGTGTATCTCTTGCCTGTACTCCTTGGTGGTTCAACGAACTGTGACCTCTGCCGCCAGCGTTTTCAGATGGGAATTTTTTAATAGTTCCGCAACAAGGGCCTTCTGGTACTGCCCCATTTTTGTAGGCCTGTCCGCCTCAGGAATAAGAGATATAAAGCTCTCCTTGTAGAGTGGGTCTAGAAGTGTCACCAACCAGTAATGACTGTCACCCAAAATTTTGAGAACACGAGGGTCATGGGAAAGGCAGCGTAACATAAACTCAGCCATGCATGCCAGACTGCTAACAGGCAAGTCTTCCGTGTCCTCACCAAGAGGATGACTGACCATGCTCTCCTCCTCCTCTTTGTCCTCTGGCCATCCACGCTGAACAGACGGTATGACAGTTGTGCAGGTAGTACCGTCTATAGCGCATGAAACTAGTTTCTCCTCCTCCTCTTCCTCATTGTCATCCAATCCACGTTGGGATGAGATGAGGCTGGGCTGTGTGTAATTACCCTGTATGGTTCCTTGCTCCGCCTGCAATGCATCCTTTTTGATTGTGAGCAGAGAGTGTTTCAGAAGACAGACAAGTGGGATGGTGACGCTAATTATGGCGTCATCGCCGCTCACCATCTTGGTGGAGTCCTCAAAGTTTTGGAGGATGGTACATATGTCTGACCTCCATGTCCACTCCTGAGGTCTTATGTGTGGAGTCTGAACTGAATACCGACGGCCTTGTCGATGCTGGTAGTAAACAACTGCCCTCTTCTGCTCACAAATCCTTCCCAACATCTGCAGTGTAGAGTTCCAACACGAGGGGACATCACACATCAGTCTGTGAGACGGAAGCTGCAAACGCTGTTGAAACACGGCAAGGGCGGTGGAAGCTGTATGTGACTTTCTAAAGTTGGCACACAGGCGGCGTACTTTAACAAAGACATCCGGCTGCTCCGGGTAGGATTTGAGAAACCACTGAACCACGAGGTTAAGCACATGGGCCAGGCATGGTACGTGTGTGAGCTCACCTCGCCTCAGAGCCGCCACCAGGTTCCAGCCATTGTCACACACTACCATGCCTGGCTGTAGGTTCAGCTGTGTGAGCCACATATCTGCCTGCTCTTTCAGAGCTGTCCACAACTCTTCAGCATTGTGCGGTTTGTCACCTAAGCATATTAGCTTCAGCACAGCCTGTTGCCGCTTGGCTGGGTCAGTGCTGCTGTGCTTCCAGCTTGTGACTAATGTGGTCATTTCGGAGATGGAGGCTGAAGAGGAGGAAGAGGCTGAGGAGGATGAGGTGCAAGAGCTGTAGACTGTGGGGGCAACCCTGAATGACCTAGGGCCCGCAATCCTTGGCATCGGGAGGACGTGTTCCGTCCCAAGGTCCGACTGGGTTCCGGCTTCCACTATGTTAACCCAGTGTGCCGTCAGCGATATGTACCGTCCCTGCCCACAAGCACTTGTCCACGTGTCCGTGGTTAGGTGGACTTTCCCGGTAACTGCGTTGTTGAGCGCACGGCTAATGTTTTGGAACACATGATTGTGTAATGCGGGGACGGCACACCGGGAGAAATAGTGGCGGCTGGGGACCAAAAACTGAGGAATGGCCGCTGCCATCAGGTTGTGGAATGCTTCGGTTTTCACGAGCCTGAAAGGCAACATCTTGAGCGCAAGCAGTCGTGAAATGTGGGAATTAAGTAGTGTGGCCTATGGGGAGTTGGCTGCGTATTTGCGCTTGCATTCCAAGGACTGGGGTATGGACAACTGAACGCTGCGCTGGGACAAGGACATGGGCGTGCTTCCTGATGCTGCTACGAGAGTGTGCAACGACAGGTGCAGGGCAGAAGACATCTTTGCCTGCACCATGGACAGGGGATTGGATTGCATTCACAACAGCGGAAGAAGCAATGGTGCCACCCGCAGACACTGTTTCTGGACCCTGGCGTTCGGCCCACAAAGTCAGGTACTTTGCTGCCATGTGCCTGATCATGCTGGTGGTGGTCAGGCTGGTCGTTTTGCCACCCCTGCTGATGCTGGCCTGGCAGGTAGTGCAAATGGCCTTTTTGAGATTATCGGCAGAGTCTTTAAAAAACAACCAGACTCGGGAACACCTAACAGTTGTACTGGCAACTTCCTTCGTGTTAGTGTTACAGGGAACAGTTGCCTGCCTTTTTTCTGCGGCCACCACACTGCTTCTTCTTGCCTGTTGGGGTGCTCTGCCTAAATATTTTTTCAGAGCTAGATGCAGAAAAAAATTATATTCAATTTGCAACCTGATGGAGGTCAGTATAGATGGACTAATAGAATGATGCTATGCCCAAAAGGTTTTACTTCACTAGGTGCAGTAAAAAAATTGGTATTCTATACACAGGTGGTGTAGCTTGCAACACAGATAGGCTACTCCACTGACTAACACACTCTGCAATAGGCCAAAAAGGATTAGCTTTGCTAGATTTAGTCAAATGCTGTGAAAAAAACTTGCACAGCACTGGCACAGACCTGCCTGGCAAAAACTGATAGGAACGATGTAACTTAGTCCTGAAAAGGACTTCAATTACAATTAGTCTTTACTCCCAACCTATCTATTTAAGAGCACAGACCTGCCTGATAAAAGTCGTAGAAAATGCTGTAACCTAGTCCTTAAAAGGACTGCAATCACAACTCTTCCCTACTCCCAAGCTATCTGTAGATTTGTGCGAAAATTGGCTTGAAATTAACAAGGTATAGCGCACACAGCAACAGCGGTGCCGTCTAACACGCAGCTGCAGCAGTGAGAAAATGGTGGCGACGGGGAAAATGGCTGGGTCTTATAGGGCAAGGACATGTGACATACACTGCCAATGACACATGCCCTTGCTTGTGTGAAAAAAAGCTCTTCGCTCTGTGTGTGCGCTGCTGATAGGCTGACAGATTGCACCTCCCCACTGTAAATGCGGGAAAGAGAAAAAAAAAATGGAGATCTTCATTATTCCTGCAGAGATCCATCCCCTGCCCCTCTACCCGCCCCACTGTACACTCAAACTGCGTATTAACATTAATTTTCATCATTACTGAGAAAAAATCCAGTTATGATTTTGGTGCACGAACAGTTATCGAACATAACCTCGAACAGCCGAATTTTTTTCAAATCGTTCGTGTTCGCCAAACGGCTCGAACACCGCCCAAAACAGCTCGAATTTGAGATTGGCGAACAGTTCGAGTCGAACAACGCTCATGTCTAGTTATTAGATCAGGGTTCCCCAACTCTAGTCCTCAAGAGCCACCAACAGGTCATGTTTTCAGCATTTCCGTTGTATTGCCCAGGTGATAATTAGATCACCCGCTCAGGCAATAATTCCATCACCTGTGCAATACTAAGGAAATCCTGAAACATGACCTGTTGGTGGACCTTGAGGACTGGAGTTGGGGATCACTGTATTAGATGATCTGCCATGTAAATACAGAAAATTAAATTCTGTAAAAATCAAATCAAGGCAGCAAAGATTGAGACAGAGAGACTCATTGTCAGAGAAAGTAAAAATAATCCCAAAATATTCTTTAACTACATAAATAGTAAGAAACTAAAAAATGATAGTGTTGACCCCCTTAACCACTTCACACTAGAGCCTGTTTTTGCCTTTGTGATCGGGCCAATTTTTTCAATTCTGACCACTGTCACTTTATGAAGCAATTACTCTGGAACGCTTCAACGGATTCCCCTGATTCTGAGAATGTTTTTTCGTGACATATTGTACTCCATGATAGTGGTAAAATTTCTTTGATATCACTTGCGTTTATTTGTGAAAAAATCGGAAATTTGCCGAAAATTTTGAAAATTTTGCAATTTTCAAACTTTGAATTTTCATGCCCTTAAATCAGAGAGATATGTCACACAAATAGTTAATAAATAACATTTCCCACATGTCTACTTTACATCAGCACAATTTTGGAACCAAAATTTTTTTTTGTTAGGGAGCTATAAGGGTTAAAATTTGACCAGCGATTTCTCATTTTTCCAACAAAATTTACAAAAACATTTTTTTAGGGACCACATCATATTTGAAGTCACTTTGAGGGGTCTTTATGACAGAAAATACCCAAAAGTGACACCATTCTAAAAACTGCACGCCTCAAGGTGCTCAAAACCACATTCAAGAACTTTATTAACCCTTCAGGTGCTTCACAGGAATTTTTGGAATGTGGAAGAAAAAAATTAACATTTAACTTTTTTCACAAAAATGTTACTTTAGACCCAATTTTTTTTATTTTCACAGGGGTAACAGGAAAAAATGGACCCCAAAATTTTTTGTGCAATTTCTCTTGAGCGCGCTGATGCCCCATATGTGAGGGAAAACCACTGTTTGGGCGCACTGCAGGGTTTGGAAGGGAAGGAGCGCCATTAGACTTTTTGAATGTAAAATTTGTCTGAATAATTAGCAGACACCATGTTGCATTTGGAGAGCCCCTGATGTTCCTAAACAGTGGAAACCCTCCACAAGTGACACCATTTTGGAAACTAGACCCCTTAGGGAACATATGTAGTTGTGTGGTGAGCACCTTGCACCCCCAGCTGCTTCACAGAAGTTTATAATATTGAGCCATAAAAATAAAATTTTCACATTTTTCCCACAAAAAATGTTTTTCATTCCCTAATTTTGCATTGTCATAAGGGTAATAGGATAAATTGCACCATGAAATTTGTTGTGCAATTTCTCCTGAACACGCCGATACCTCATATGTGGGGTAAACCACTGCTTTGGTGTACGGCAGGGTTCGGAAGAGAAAGGAGCGCTATGTTGGCTGGGATAGGCAGCAGACACCATGTCACATTTGAAGAGTCGCTGACATGCCGAAACAGCAGAAACCCCCACAAGTGACCCCATTTTGTAAACGACACCTCTCAAGGAATTCATCTAGGGAAGTAGTGAGTATTTTTTAATTTTTAAATTTATACCATTGGGCAGTGAAAAAAGCATAATTATATTTTTACCCTCAGATTTTACATTTTCACACAGGGCAATGGGTAAAAATGGTGCCGAAATGTGTCACACAATTTCTTCTAAAAGTGGCAATACCCCATATGTGGCTGTATCGTACCGCTCAGCCATACGGCGAGATCTGGGGGGGACGGAGCGCTATTTGACAATTGGAGAACAAATTATTGTAGAATAGGCATTTGGATTTGGGAGCACACAATTTTCTGAATTTCTTTTGGGGGGCAAGGGCCATTTCGCTTTTCCAGAGCCTTTCTGCTACCAGTAACTTGGAAGTCCCTTATATTTTTAACAGGTGACGGACCTGAGTGGGGACTAGCTTTTTTTGAGGACTGAGTTGAAGCCTTTATTGGGAACATTTTACGTAACATTTATCCGGCGCTCTAGGCTGAGCACTTACATCGGGGTTTCCATCTAAATTTCCAAGTGATGTAATTCAGATGAAACCCCTGTAGGATCAATTCACTGTAATGAGGCAGCAGAGTTACTCTGGACACCGTCTGGCCTCTGTTTAGCGGTGTCCTTTTTTTCAGAAGTGCACAAAACTGTGGCCAACCGCACTTTTATGCACACCTAAAACAAATGACACCGTGGGATCCCAGGCTAGACGGCATCCACAGTGGCCTATATCAGCCTCATTACAGGGAATCTTCCATCATGGGTTCCGGCTGAATCACATATTTCAGAGATTTACACGGAAACTCTGGCGTAAGTGCTCAGCGCAGAGCGCAGGATAAATGTGTGCCGAGCCATACTGCGATCTTTGGGAGACATAATAAACAAATCAGTAGCAGGTGAAGAATTGGTTTTATTTATTTTTTTACGCCGTTCCTAGTGTGATATAACTGATTAGATTACTTTATTCTTCGGGTCGGTGCGATTACAGAGATACCATATTTATATCGGGTTTTTATGACTGACAGCTGTCACACACTAAGAGACGCTTTTTTTTTTGCAAAATCTAGTTTTTGCATCGCCATATTTTGAGAGCTATAATTTTTCCATATTTCGGCCGACAGAGTCATGTGATGGCTTGTTTTTTGCGGGACGAGTTGACATTTTTATTGGTACCATTTTTGGGTACGTGACATTTTTTGATCGCTTTCTATTCCGTTTTTTGGGAGGTAAAATTAACAAAAACCAACAATTCAGGAATTGTTTTTTGAGGTTTTTTTTTTATGCCGTTCTGCGTGTGGTAAAAGTGATCAGGCAGCGTTATTCTTTGGGTCAGTACGTTTATAGTAATACTACACGTACTGTATATTTTTTTATGTTTTGGCGCTTTTACACAATAAAACAATTTTATAGAAAAAATATTTTTTTTGCATTGCTTTATTCTGAGAGGTATAACTTTTTTATTTTTCGGCTGATGGAGCTGTATGGCAGCTTGTTTTTTGCGGAACAAGATGACGTTTTCAGCGGTACCATTTTTATTTCCATTTTGCTTTTTGATTACATTTTTTTCCACTTTTTGTTTGGCAATATGAGGAAAAAGCATAGTTTTTTGCTCCGTTTTTATTTATTTTTATTACGGTGTGCACAGAAGGAGTTAATTAGTGTGACAGTTTTATAGCTCGGGTTGTTTCGGACGCGGCAATACCAAATATGTGTACTTTTTTTATTTTTGCATAAATATATGGATTTATCGGTTTAATATTTTATTTATTTTTATTTATTTTGTATTTTTTTTTTTAACAGTTTCAAAACATTTTTTTTACATTTTTACTTAGTCCCTGTATGGGACATTAATTTTTATTTTTCTGATCCCTGATCTCATGTAATGTAATAGACATATATTACATTATATGAGATCTTCACTGACTGTTTCACAGTCAGTCTCCTGCCAGGCTACAGCTGCATGCTGAGCCAGGCAGGACACCATATATGGCAGAGCTGGAGGCGGTCATGTGACCTCCAGCTGCCATAGCAACCCAAGGTCCTGAAAGGAATCAGGGGTCGTCGGAGAGGTAAGTGGACGACCCCCTCTCCTCCTGCTGTCTCCTATATGCCGCGATCACTATAGATCGCGGTATATAGAAGACAGCAAAGGGTTAACATCACTGGGACCTGATCTAATCAGGTCCCGATGATGTTCCCTGTCAGAGCTATCACTCTGCACCGCTCCCGCAGCGCTTGCAGGACCCTGGGGGTCCTGAGCGCTGCGAGACCACCCACCGTTTTTAAACGTCCGCGCTGCACAGAGCCCAGGCAGCGTGGACGTTTATCTACAGTGGGCGGTCGGGAAGCGGTTAAAATAGTCTGGGTGAAATGGTGGATGAGGAAAAAGCCAATATGCTAAATGATTTTTTTTCAATAGTATTTACACAAGAAAATCGCATGACAGAAAACATGATCAGTGATGACAAAAATTCTCCATTAAATGTCACTTGCTTAACCCAGCAGGAAGTACGGCGGCGTCTAAAAATCACTAAAGTTGACAAATCCCCGGGCCCGGATGGGATACACCCGCGAGTACTGCAGGAATTAAGTAACGTCATAGATAGACCATTATTTTTAATCTTTAACGATTTCATAATAACAGGGTCTGTACCACAGGACTGGCGTATAGCAAATGTGGTGCCAATATTCAAAAAGGGGACAAAAACTGAACTTGGAAATTATAGGCCAGTAAGCTTAACCTCTACTGTGGGTAAAATCCTGGAGGGTTTTCTAAGAGATGCTATACTAGAATATCTGAAGAAGAATAACCTCATGACCCAATATCAACATGGGTTTATGAGGTTCCTGTCAAACTAATCTGATCAGCTTTTATGAGGAGGCAAGTTCCGGACTGGACCAAGGAAAATGCAGTGGATGTTGTGTATATGGACTTTTCAAAAGCTTTTGATACGGTTCCACACAAAAGGTTGATGCATAAAATGAGAACAATGAGGATAGGGGAAAATATATGTATGTGGGTTAAGAACTGGCTCAGTGATAGGAAACAAAGGGTGGTTATTAGTGTTGAGCGAGCATGCTCGATACTGCTGGGTACTCGCCCGAGCATCTCACTACTCGGGATGTTCGGCGAGCACCGAGCATTTCCGGGTTACTCGGGCGGGAGCTCGGGTCTCCACCCTGCACGTTTGGCGCTCTTTACAGAGCCAATGAACATGCAGGGATTGCCAGCCAGTCACTGTAATACCGCAGCCATGTTGTTTGTGGGCATTACAGTGACTGGCTGGCCGCACAGCGTCACCTCGAGTATTTAAAACCGGGCGCCGCCATCTTGGACACAGTCGCTCCGGATCAGACAGTGTAGGGAGAGTGCTGCTGACCCAGGGAGAGATTTATACTGCGAAATAGGTAGTGTAGGGTCTCTAAAGCCTGCCAAATCAAACAAACAGTCCTTCTCAGGACTAATATCCATCCCAGATATCAGGCAGGCTGTATAGTAGACGCAGCGGTTATACCAGCAAACGCTGCATTACAGTCCTGTGTGCTCCTGCTGGTCAAATTGCTAGACTTATTCCCCGGTCTCAGGGGCCAGGAAAAATCCTTTTTTTCTTTCATCTAAATCCTGTATTTTTTTTTCCTCAGTCAGACTGTCCAAATCCGCGTATTATTAACCTTTTTGTATCCCCACCCCCCCAAAAAAAAAAATAAAATAAAATAATTTAGTGTGTCTGTGACTGTTCAGACACCAATATATCTGTTTAAAAGAGTCTGGTGTAGGCCAGAAAAGTATAACTGTGGTTTTGCAGTTCCACGGGTCAAATCTCTGTATTATCCTTTTACTCTGTCGCCTCATTGGGGGACACAGGACCATGGGTGTTATGCTGCTGTCCAGTAGGAGGCGACACTATGCTTAATCTGAAAAAGATTAACTGTGGCTCCTCCTTTTCAGTATACACCCCTGGATGGCGTCAGCCTTCTCCAGTTTTTGCTTAGTGTCGCATAGGAGGCACACCTAAAATATTTTACTCCGATTTTTTTCCGAGGATTACAGATGAAGATAAATGGGTCTCCTGCGAGACTCCCGGCATGGCTCGTTCCTCTGCCCCCTTTTATGGGGTGCACAGTTGAAGTCGAGATGGCATATTCCCCATGTTGCTCCTTCCCCCTCGGGTGCTGGTTCGAAGTCGAGACCCCCTCCTTCCCCAATTCCTTTTGGTCTCTGGGTTGAGGTCGAGGCGAGGATAAAGCCCCCTGACGGTGACAACAGCACCCTCCCTAATCCCCCTCTGGGGGGTATTAGGTTGAGACACCTCAGGTAGGGCCTGTACAGGCAGCAAGCTGCAGCTCCCAGTAGCTGACACACTGCACTGAGTCTAGGAACCTCAGCCCTGCTGCGAACTCCTGTTGGGGCCGGGGGGTGAGTGCAGGCTGACATGGAACATACAGACACAGGCCTTCCTGGCTCTGTCTCTGTGGCGGCACCAGCGCTATGGTGCCTCAGGGGGACCCTTCAAGGTGGGGTTATTACTGCCTTTAAATCCGGGGGGGTCCGGTTCAGATCCGCCCCCCTCCCCACCCCCCGGACTTCCGTGCTGGCCTGGAGCCCTTTTGGGCATCAGCTTTATAATTTACACCACGGCTCCGGCCTAGCAAAATCCCCCGCCCTGCCCCCCGGATGACGAATATGACACTCTACAGTGTCATAGAAGGGACGGATCCAGACTGAAGGGGCGCGTTTTTTCACTGCACATGCCTCCCTTTTCAGCTCTCCGCCCACTTTCTTCTTCATACTCCGGTGGCCATTATCTACTGCAGGAAAACATTAACCCTGCAGCTACCGGTCGACACATACAGACAAGGCCTGTCAGTCTCCGGGGGGCACAGGACTGTGGATCTTCAGCGCTGGACCTAGAGACACACTGGTGGGGTAAGATCACAGCTGGAGTCTCTCCCTCGGCTGTGAATCCTATAAGCTAATCTGCATAGCCAGGGCCCTCTGCATAGCCACCCCTGTACACTATGCCAGGCTCAAGGTCCAAGAGAACCAGGCAGGACTGCTATTATGCACTCTGTACAGCCTGCAGTAATACTCTCCCCAGTGGCAGCACGTACCCACACTGTCAGGACTGCATCCAGGCTGCTGTGCCAGAGCCCCAAGAAGCCCCTGCCAATACTTCAGTGTCTAATACCACACCGGAAAGGGTCACTCAGATGTCGCAATCTATGACGCAGTCTATAGATAACCTCACATCCACATTGCTTCAGGCTATGCAGAGTCATGCCTCGGCTATGAACACTACCCAGCAAAGAGAGAGTTCCACTCGGGGACATGATGGCACGGGCACATCCAGGTCTAGGTCAGGACGCAAGCGGACCCACAGGTCACGTTAATCTGCGTCATCCCATACCACACGGTCATCCCCTTCTAGGGAGAGACACCGTAGTCCCAGCTCATCTAGACCGTCCCCTGCCAGGGACAGACAATACAGATCCCCACAGCCATCCCTGACCAGAGAAGGCCTCCGCTCCGGTTCACCCAGCAGGAGATGCCTTAGTGATACACAGGATTCGGAAGACATCTGTGATTCCGACTCAGACAATGAAACCGAAGGGTCCCTAATCCCTATCCCCCCTAGCAATACAGTGCTAGTCGATGAACTAATCTCATCCATCCATCGGGTGCTAGACATCTCTGATCTACCCCCGGAGACACCAGGACATAAGATTTCCTTTGAAGGAGTTCTGAAACCGCCTAAAGTCTTCTTTGACCACCGAGAATTTAAAGCGATCCTTAAAAAGCAGTTCTCACAACCTGAGAAGAAGTTTACTAATCGCAAATATCTGGAGGCGCGGTACCCCTTCCCACAGGAGGTCACCAAACAATGGACAGATCCACCTGAAGTGGATCCCCCAGTCTCTAGGCTAGCAGCACAGTCACTCCTTTCACTGCCAGATAGCTCAACCCTCAGGGACACAGCAGACCGGCAGGTAGAACGCATGGCTCGTTCAATTTTCGAGGCCGCAGGGGCCTCCCTGGCTCCCGCGTTCGCCTCAGTTTGGGCTGCCAAGGCCATCTTGGCTTGGGGCCAAAATTTACAAGCTAGCCTACAAGTACCTTCCCCTGAACTGTCAGACCAAGCGGCCCAAATAGCCGTTGTAGCAGATTACATGCTTCATGCAGCTCTGGATTCTGCTAGGGGTGCAGCTGGGATAGCATCAAACGCCATCACGATTCGGCGTATCCTCTGGCTGCGGGAATGGAAAGCAGATGCAGCCTCAAAGAAGTCCCTCACTCACCTCCCATACCTCAGTGGTTGACTTTTCAGTGAACAGTTGGACACAATGATATCCAACGCCACCGGGGGTAAGAGTACCTCTCTCCCCCAACTGAAGCCCAAACACACTTACTAGAAGCGCAACCAAACACTATTCCGATCCTTTCGGAACTCTTCCGGCTGGTCCGTCTCGTGACCAGCACAAAATAACAACCGCTCCCCACGCAGAGACAACTCGCGGTCGACGCAGAAGTCGGACAAGACCTGGCAGTCAAAAGCAGGCCAGTCAAAGTCCAAAAGAGAAAAATCTCAGATTTCCTCCTCATCATGACTCACGGACTCCAGAAGACACCCCACCCGTAGGCGGCCGACTTTTGCTCTTTCATCAAGTCTGGCTGCCTATTACAGAAGACAGGTGGGTCAGGGAACTAGTGTCTTCGGGATACAAGATAGAGTTCACTTCCAACCCAAGGGTTCTACTCCAATCTATTCGTAGTCCCCAAGAAAGGAGGCGGCGTACGGCCCATATTGGACCTAAAACAGCTCAACAAATATGTACGGGTACGTCATTTTCGCATGGAATCCCTTCGGTCCATCATTGCGTCCATGGAGAAGGGAGAATTTCTCGCCTCCATAGACATTCAAGACGCATACCTGCATATACCAATTGCACCCACCCATCAGAGATTTCTCAGGTTCGCAATCGACCAGGACCACTACCAGTTAGTGGCTCTCCTGTTCGGACTCGCCACGGCTCCCAGAGTGTTTACCAAAGTCATGGCAGCCACCATGGACGTCCTGCACTTCAGAGGCATAGTAGTCGTTCCATATCTGGACGATCTCCTTATCAAGGCTCCTACCTTCAAGGACTGCGAGCGTAGCGTCTCAATCACAATCGACACTGAGTCGCCTGGGCTGGTTAGTCAACCTACAAAAGTCATCAGCAACCCCGAGTCAGTCTCTAACCTTCCTGGGAATGTTATTCAACACCTTCAGGGGTCTAGTGCTCCTTCCCAAGGACAAGGCGCTGCCTCTCCGTTTAGGAGTCCGCACCCTCCTAAGCAAACCCCTTCGATCTCTCCGGTTTGCCATGAGAGTCCTTGGCAGGATGGTGGCGGCAATAGAAGTGGTCCCATTTGCACAGCTTCACCTCAGGCCTCTCCAACTAGCCATCCTGAAGTCATGGGACAGGAACCCTTTTTCTCTCGACAGGGAGTTCCAGTTGACGTCGTCAATCAGGAGGTCCCTGCACTGGTGGCCCAAGCCAACCTCACTAACAAAGGGGAAATCCTTTCTCACGGGTCAATGGAAGGTTCTGACCACTGACGCGAGCCTGGCGGGTTGGGGTGCGGTACACCTGCACCACAGAGCACAGGGCAAGTGGTCCCCAGCAGAAGCGACCATGCCCATCAACATCTTGGAAATTCTCCTGGCATTGAGAGCCTTCCATCACTTACTGGCAGCCTCTCACATCAGAGTACTGTCGGACAATGCCACGGCTGTGGCATATGTGAATCACCAAGGTGGGACCCGCAGTGCCCAGGCGATGCGAGAAGTGACACGCTTTCTCCACTGGGCGGAATATACAGGTTCGGTTCTCTCTGCGGTCCACATTCCGGGTGTGGACAACTGGGAAGCAGACTTGCTCAGCCGGCAAGGAATGGACTCGGGAGAGCGGTCTCTCCATCCCGAAGTTTTTCGCCAGATCTGCCATCGCTGGGGGACTCCGGACGTGGACCTAATGGCATCCCACTTCAATCTCCAACTTCATGGCCAGAACACAGACCCGCGGGCGCTAGGAGCGGATGCCTTGGTTCAGGACTGGACCCAGTTCCAGCTCCTGTACATTTTTCCACCTCTCCCCCTGATATCCAGAGTGGTGAGGAAGATCAAGCAAGAGGGAGTTCCAACCATCCTAATCGCACCAGACTGGCCTAGACGTACGTGGTACGCCGACATCGTGCAGCTCACAGCAGACGTCCCCTGTCGTCTCCCCGACCACCCAGATCTTCTGTCACAAGGCCCGTTCTACCACCAGAACTCGGGGGCCCTCAATTTGACGGCATGGCCATTGAGACCTGGGTTTTAACCCAGTCAGGGTTCTCGCCTGACGTCATTGGAACCATGATCAGAGCACGGAAGCCAACCTCTGCAAAGATTTATTACCGTACCTGGAAAGCCTTCTTTACCTGGTGCGAATCTCGTGGCCAGACCCCATTCCCTTATTCCCTCCCCAGGGTACTTGGGTTTCTCCTATCGAGTCTGGAGGCCAGACTGTCCCTGGCCTCCCTTAAGAGCCAAGTGTCAGCTCTCTCACTGCTTTTTCAGAGGCGCATTGCTAACAAGCCCCAAGTAAGGACATTTCTTCAGGGGGTTTCCCCGATAGGTTCTCCCCTACAGACGACCACTAGAAACGTGGGATCTCAACCTGGTGCTGACAGCATTGCTGGAAACACCTTTTGAACCCCTTAGGGAAGTCTCACTCTGCCTTCTATCCCAGAAAGTGGTTTTCCCAGTGGCAATCACATCGTTACACAGGGTGTCTGAACTCACAGCACTCTCCTGCAGACAACCCTTCCTGGCTTTTTACCAGGACAAGGTAGTTCTCCGTACGGTCCCATCCTTCCTTCCGAAGGTTGTGTCCAACTTCCACCTTAATGAGGAAATTTAACTGCCATCCCTCTGTCTGGTCCCGGTTCATAGAGTGGAGAAGGCTCTGCATACGCTTGACCTTGTCAGGGCATTACGTATCTGTGTCTAGGACTGCGCCCTTCCGGAAGTCTGATTCTCTTTTTCTTCTTCTGGAAGGCGGCCGCAAGGGTCTACCACCTTCCAAAGCTACCCTTGCCAGGTGGTTCAAATCCACCATACAAGAGGCCTACCGCCTCAAAACTTCTCCTCTTCCAGCAGGTATTACGGCACACTCTACATGTGCGGTAGGGGCCTCCTGGGCCATTCGGCACCAGGCCTCGGCGCAACAAGTGTGTAAGGCAGCCACCTGGACTAGCCTACACACGTTTACCAAACACTACAGGGTTTATACCCAATCCTCAGCAGACGCGAGCCTGGCTAGACGTATCCTGCAGGCGGCAGTGCCCCAATTATAGGGGCCTGTCTACACAATATTCGTCCATTGCTTCCCACCCAGGGACTGCTTTGGGACGTCCCATGGTCCTGTGTCCTCCAATGAGGCGACAGAGTAAAGGAGATTTTTGTGTACTCACCATAAAATCTCGTTCTCTTAGCCTCTAATTGGGGGACACAGCTCCCACCCTGTTGCCCGTTCCGGGCCATTGTCATGTTGAGTTCTCATATTGTTTTTTTCTTGAGCTCGTACATAGTTGCCTTCTTATAGGCATGGTTATGTTATCCATGTTACGTTCCTCCTACTGCTTTTGCACAAAACTGGAGAAGGCTGAAGCCGTCCAGGGGTGTATACTGCAGAGGAGGAGCCACAGTTAATCTTTTTCAGATTAAGCATAGTGTCGCCTCCTAGTGGACAGCAGCATAACACCCATGGTGCTGTGTCCCCCAATTAGAGGCTAAGAGAAAGAGATTTTACGGTGAGTACACAAAACTCTCCTTTTTTGGCATTTTTTGCCGTAAACAAAAAAAACAGTAATAGTGTCTCCCTGACTGGTCAAACACCAATATATCTGTTTAAAAGATTCTGGTGTAGGCCAGAGAAATAGAACTGTGGTTTTCCTCTTCCACGGTTCTAATCTCCCTTTTATTACCCTTTTTCCATTGATAGTGCGAGTGTAAGCTATTTTACTTGATTTACAATGGGCAAGGCGCGTGGCAAGGGACGTGGAACTGGACGTTCTGGTGATGGTGCGTGTAGAGGATGGGGCCGTTGCCAAGGTGAAAATGTGCGACAACCAACAGCCACATCTTCTCGCTCCCACTTCTTGACCGAATTACTAGGGAAGCACACAACTACAAGACCACTATTGCGAACTGATCAGTGTGAACAGGTTATTGATTGGATAGCAGATAATACTTCCAGTTACCTGGGCACCACCACCTCCGGTCTGTCTTCCACACGGTCAAGTTTTAGTAGCCGTGAGTCTCGACCGCATACTCCTCCTCACCCTGATGCTCCTTCCTCCCACCATGCCGAGTGTCGTCAGACAGCAACTGATCCCACACTTGGACACTCTGAAGAGCTGTTCACTGGTCCATTTCCATATTTGTGCCCCTCGCCTGCTCCGTTTGAAGTGGTGGAAGAGGAGATCCCATGTAGCAATGCCCAAATATTTGAACATCCACAGCCAGAGGAAGTCGACGCTGGCAATTTGTCACAAGAGGTGGACGATAACGAGACAATTTCCACGAAGTGAGGAGGATGACCGTGGTGCGGAAGTGGAAGAGGAGGAGGTGGTGGATTATCTAGTAACTGACCCAACGTGGCAGGAGGACATGCAGAGTGAGGCCAGCAGCACACAGGGGGAGGGAGGCAGAGTACCCCAACAGGCAGGAAGAAGCAGTGTGGTGGCCGCAGACAGAAGGCGGGCAACAGTTCCCCGTAACACCAACACGAGGGACATTGGAAGACCTACCGGTTGTACTGGCAGAGTCTGGAATTTTTTTAAAGACTCTGCTGATAACCCCAAAAAGTCCATTTGTACCACCTGCCATGCCAGCATCAGCAGGGGTGACAAAAGTATCAGCCTGACCACCACCAGCATGATCAGGCACATGGCAGCAAAGCACCCGACTTTGTGGGGTGAACCCCAGGGTCCACGACCAGTGTCAGCGGGTGTCACCACTGCTTCTTCCGCTATTGTGCGTGTAATAGAACCCCCTGTTGTGCGTGCAAGGCAATCCCCTGTCCATACTGCATGCAAAGATGCCCCCTCCTCTCAGTCTTCACTTGTTTTGGCAGTTTCTCAAGAAACAGCATCAACGTCCACGTCCCACTGCAGCGTTCAATTGTCCATATCCCAGACCTTTGAACGAAAGCGCAAATTCGCAGCCAACGCCCCACAGGCCACAGTCCTAAATTCGCACATTTCACGACTGCTTGCGTTGGAAATGCTGCCTTTTAGGCTGGTGGAGACTGAATCCTTCCGCAACCTTATGGCGGTGGCCGTCCCTCGGTACTCGGTCCCCAGCCGACACTATTTTGCCCGGTGTGCCATCCCCGCACTACACAAGCACGTGTCTCAAAACATCTGCCGTGCCCTCAACAACGCAGTTACTGGGAAAGTCCACACGACATGGACACGTGGACAAGTGCTTGTGGCCAGGGACGGTACATCTCCCTGACGGCACACTGGGTAAACATAGTGGAAGCCAGGACCCAGTCGGACCTTGGGATGAAACACATCCTCCCCACACCGAGGATTGCGGGCCCTATGTCAGTCAGAGTTGCCCCCACAGTGTACAGCTTCTGTGCATCATCCTCCTTCTCCTCCTCATGTTCAGCCTCCATCTCAGATATCACCACATCAGTTACAAGCTGGAAGCAATGCAGTACTGCCTCAGCCAAGTGGCAACAGGCTGTGCTGAAACTCATAAGCTTAGGTGATAAACCTCACACTGCTTGTGAGTTGTGGACAGCTGTGAAAGAACCGGCAGATCTGTGGCTGAGACCGCTGAACCTACATCCAGGCATGGTCGTGTGTGACAATGGCCGTAACCTGGTGGCGGCTCTGAGGCGAGATCACACACGTACCATGCCTGGCTCATGTGCATAACCTCGTGGTTCAGCGGTTTCTTAAATCGTACCCCGAGTTGCCAGATCTGCTCGTCAAAGTATGCCGCCTGTCAGCTCATTTTCGGAAGTCGGCTACAGCTTCCGCCGCCCTTGCTGTGTTGCAGCAGCGTTTGCAGCTTCCGGCACACCGACTGGTGTGTGATGTCCCCACACGTTGGAACTTTACCCTCCACATGTTGTGAAGGATTTGTGAGCAGAAGAGAGCAGTTGTGGAGTACCAGCTGCAACAAGGCCGTCGATATTCAGGTCAGACTCCAAATATAAGACCTCAGGAGAGGACCTGGATGTCTGACATATGTACCATCCTGACAAACTTTGAGGAGTCCACCAAGATGGTGAGTGGCGATGACGCCATCATTAGCGTCAGCATCCCACTTGTCTGTCTTTTGCAATGCTCTCTGCAGAGAATTAAAGAGGAGGCATTGCAGCCAGAGTATGATGAGATGGATCAAGAACCAGTAATGGGCGATTACACACAGCCCAGCCTCATCTCATCCCAACGTGCATTGGGGGACAATGAGGTAGAGGAGGAGGAGGAAGAACAGGAGCTGGTATCATGCGCTGTAGACGGTAGTACCTGTACAACTGTCATACAGTCGGTTCAGCGTGGGTGGCCTGAGGACAGGGGGGAAGAGGAGGAGGAGAGCATGGTCAGTCGTCATCTTGGTGAGGACACGGAAGTCTTGCCCGTTACCAGTCTGGCATGCATGGCTGACTGTTACGCTGCCTTAACCGTGACCCTAGCGTTGTCAAAATGTTGGGTGACAGTCATTACTGGTTGGTGACACTTTTAGACCCCCGCTACAAGGACAACTTTCACTCTCTTATTCCTGAGGTGGAGATGTCTACAAAAAATGTGGCAGTACCAGAAGGCCCTTGTTGCAGAACTGTTAAAAAAATTCACATCTGAACACGCTAGCGGCAGGGGTCACAGTTCGTTCACCAACCAAGTCGTACAGGCGAGAGAGACGCAACTCCAATCCAGCAGAGGCAGGGGAACACTGTCAACGTTCTGGGACAGTTTTCTGAGACCCGCCCAGCTTACAGCCCCTGAGGCGCGGGGTACTCTCACAAGGATTGGAAAGTTTCAAAAGATGGTGAGGGAGTACCTTGCCGACCGTACCAGCGTCCTCCGTGATTCCTCTGTGCCTTTTAATTATTGGGTATCCAAGCTGGACACTTGGAATGAACTTGCTCTGTACGCCTTGGAGGTCCTGGCCTGCCCTGCCGCTAGCGTGTTGTCGGAGCGTGTTTTTAGTGCCGCTGGGGGAATTATAACTGATAAGCGCACTCGCCTGTCAACTGACAATGCTGACAAGCTGACCCTTATCAAAATGAACAAGGGCTGGATTGTGCCAGACTTCTCATCACCACCAAATGACAGCAGAGTAACATAAAGTCAAATCCACTGTGTTATTTCGGGAGGTGTATTCCCATGCACCGCTTCACACCCACACATGGGTATACGCTTCCTCATTTCGGCTGTATTTTGCTCTTCTCCTTATCCTCAGCCTCCACCACCACTATACCACCAGGGTGACCGTGGTCCGTGTTGCCAGCATTGCAAGTTCCTCCGTCCTAATTTTTGCCAGCTTTTGCTTGGAAGGCATAGGCAAAGACTATGGGAGACCCACTCTCCAATAATGGGAATAATGTTTTTAATATGCTGTACTGCATGGTTCTTGTAAGGGGCATTAAAATTGTCTTGTTAAGCTACTGCGACCTCCACCACTTTTCCAAGGGGCATTAAAACCGTCTTGTTAAGCTACTGCGACCTCCACGTCTCTTCCAAGGGGCATTTAAACAGTCTTGTTAAGCTATTGCAACCTCCACGTCTCTTCCAAGGGGCATTTAAACCGTCTTGTTAAGCAACTGAGACCTCCACCACTTTTCCAAGGGGCGTTAAAACCGTCTTGTTAAGCTACTTCGACCTCCACGTGTCTTCCAAGGGGCATTTAAACCGTCTTGTTAAGCTACTGCGACCTCCACCACTTTTTCAAGGGGCATTGATATTGTCTTTTTATATCACTGCGAACTCCACCATTCTTCCAACGGGCATTGCATTTCCTCCTAATTTTAGTCAGCTTTTGCTTTTCAATGCATAGGCGAACACTAAGGGAGACCCACTCCCCAATAATGGGTAGAAGGTTGTTAGTATGCTGTAATCCACGTCTGTTTCAAGGGGCATTGCAGTTCCTCATAATTTTTGGAAAGCATTCCATTCACTGCTTAGGCCAACAGTGCACAGGAGACCCAGTTGCTATAAATGGAAAAAACGGTTTAGTTAAGGCCCTCTGACCTCCATGTCACTTCCAAGGGGCATTGGAGTGCCTCGAAATTTTTGGTAGGCATTGCACTCACTGCATGCCCTATAACTGTGTAGCCGAACCTCTCCTTTTGGTACAGAAACATATCCTACTAGACATGTGTGGTTGACTGGCCTGATATTGATTTGAATGGTCCCTGTTCCTCCTGCTCTTTCTCCTTTGCCACCACCTCATCCATCATTCATCACCTGAAGCTTTGTTTTAATGGGAGTCATAGAACTGGGATAGTAGCAGGAAAACATCCAGCAATCCTCGGAGGAGGTAGGATATGCGCCAAAACGCTGACCACCTCAGGCCTAGCTGCTACTACATACATGCGCTTGCATTCTAAGAAAACAAAGCAGATGCTAACTTCTATCATCATCATCATGCTCCTCACCTTGGCACTCTCAACTCTCCTGATGGAGAAGGCAGGGCCCTCGAGAGGAGTCTGGTTCTCTGGTGGGCTCGTCCAATGCTGCCCTAAAGCAGACAGGGCTAAGAAAAGTGTGTGGGGGGATGTTCCAAGGAGAAATAAGGGCGGCTGGGGACCGTGTGTGGACACCCGGCCACCGGGCTGCTGGGGAATGAGTATGGATACCTCGCTGCCGAAGCAGCCATGAGGTAGTGGCCAGCTTCGGCCTCCTCCAAACTAAAAGGCCCCATTTCAAGTGCAAGCAAGCTAGCAGTATGGTATTGCAGCCTGGGGGTGGGTGGGTGGCAGGTTGCACACTTAAGCTTGCATTGCAAGGAATGGGGGAGGTACAATTGAACACTGCCCTGGGACAAGGACTTGCACGGGGAGGGATAGTTGCAAGTCTGCATCTTCTGATGCGGAAAGGATCACTTCTGATGGGCACACTTTTAGGCAGTGACCTGGGTGTCAGAGATGCTTCCAGGGGACTTCCCCATGCTGTTCCCATGTCTTTTCAGCACTGTATGCATGTGTCACACAGCACATGGCCAGATAAGATTGTAAAATGTTAAAATGACATTTCCCAGTGAATGCATTTGTCACGGTTGAAAGCAATACAAAAGTGCAAAAACGCATAAAAAATGCTACTTGTGAACATAGCCCAAGGTGTGGAAGAGTATTTTTCACAGGAAAACCGTTTCAGTTTCGTTTTTGAACGTTTTATTGTGAGCCCGTAAAAGTGGCTTAATACCTCTGACCACGTTGTTGACAACAGTGACCTGGGGGTCAGAAATGCTTCCTGCGGCGATGCCCATGCTGTCCCCATGTCATTTGAGCACTGTCACTATCGTTTTGGGCACTTTTTAGGCTTTCTACAGACTGCCGGGGGTGCCGCCGCAAAAATGCTCGGGTCTCCCATAGACTAACATTGGGCTCGTTACTCGGTTCGAGCACCCGAGTATCACGGTGAGCTCGGCCCGAGCTTCGAGCACCCGAGCATTTTAGTGCTCGCTCAACACTAGTGGTTATTAATGGAACACATTGGGTCACAGTTAACAGTGGGATACCACAGGGGTCAGTTTTGGGCCCGCTTCTTTTTAACATATTTATTAATTACCTTGTAGGGGGCATACAGAGTAGTATTTCAATATTTGCAGATGACACTAAACTCTGCAGGGTAATCAATACAGAGGAGGACAATTTTATATTACAGGAGGATCTATGTAAACTAGAAGCTTGGGCTGATAAATGTCAAATGAGCTTTAATGGGGATAAATGTAAGGTAATGCACTTGGGCAGAGGAAATAAAATGAATAATTATATGCTTAATTGTAAAACACTGGGCAAAACTGTCAGTGAAAAAGACCTGGGTGTATTGGTAGACGACAAGCTCACGTTTAGTGGCCAGTGTCAGGCAGCTGCTGCAAAGGCAAATAAAATAATGGGATGCATTAAAAGAGGCATAGATGCTCATGACGAGAACATAATTTTACCTCTATACAAGTCATTAGTGTGACCACACTTAGAATACTGTGTACAGTTCCGGTCTCCAGTGTATAAGAAAGACATAGCTGAACTAGAGAGGGTGCAGAGAAGAGAGACCAAGGTTATTAGAGGACTGGGGGGTCTGCAATACCAAGACAGGTTATTACTATTGGGTCATTTAGTTTGGAAAAACGAAGGCTTAGGGGTGACTTAGTACTATGTACAAATATATGAGGGTACTGTACAAAGACCTTTCTACTGATCTTTTTACTCTGAGGCCAGACGGGGACAAGGGGGCATCTTCTACGTCTGGAGGAAAGAAGGTTTAATCATAATCACAGACGCGGATTCTTTACTGTAAGAGCAGTGAGACTATGGAACTCTCTGCCGCATGATGTTGTAATGAGTGATCCACTACTAAAATTTAAGAAGGGCATGGATGCTTTTCTTGAAAAGTGTAATATTACAGGTTTTATATACTAGATTCCTTGATAGGGCGTTGATCCAGGGAACTAGTCTGATTGTCGTATGGAGTCGGGAAGGAATTTTTTTCCCCAATGTGGAGCTTAGTGTTTGCTACATGGTTTTTTTTTGCCTTCCTCTGGATCAACTTGTTAGGCTATGGGTTGAACTAGATGGACTTAGTTTTTTTTAAGGTTGAAGGAAGACTGTTACTAATACCTGTGGACTCAGCCAACTTTATTACTATTTTTTTGAAGATCTAGGAGCAATTCAACTTGTTTGTTCCACTCCTGCAATGCTTCAAAACACAAAGGGGATATCCAGTTTAGACACCTCATTATTTGTATATTATTTTAAGAGTTTTGAGTTCTGTTTGAGAGTCTCATCTCTTGGCCAGAGCGAAAAATGGTTACAAAAGTGGTTCTCCCGAGAAACTGTCCTGTCAGACTTCACACAACCCATTCATCATGTCATTGCATATGCTCTGTAATACTTCATTCCACCTGTTGGAGTGCTGCAGGAAAATGTAACACTTACTAATTAGAATCTCTAGAGATTTTAGTTGGTCAGCGGGGGGAACGCTTTGTAATTATCTTATTGTCAAAATGAGGTTTTGAAAGCAAAGAGTGGTCACACCAAATATTGACTGATTTTAGATTTCTCTTTTGTTCATTCACTTTTTATTTTAATTAACAAAAACTAGAACGCTTTTACTTTTTTAAAGCATTTTTATTGTGCAGCATTTTTTCCTTTCCTGCTGAACACTTTTGCTCAGTAATGTTAGTACTGTGTGCGGGTATATTAAATATCTTGTCTTCCTTTAGACAGATAATGAGCGTGTATTTGCACAGCAGCTTCAGAACAAGCTTCTTCCGGACCACACATATTCTGTGGTATCTGGAGGAGAACCACTGGACATCCCAGATCTCACCTGGACCCAGCTGAAGCAGTTCCATGCCACTCACTATCACCCAAGCAATGCCAGGTACAATATAGAGCCTCAAACAACTGAATTCCTGTGTCCGTGTGTAACCTAAATTTGGGTTTCACGTCGTGTTTTTTTTTTATTTTATTTTTTTTTAAAAAGCTGCTGTAAGAGGTTTATTTAATTGTAATCTGTCTCCAGGTTTTTGCCACCTAATCAGGGACCCAGATGCCAGCGAAGTGTCACTTATTAGGCTGCTTAATGTAGTTTTGATAAAATCTCTCTTTTTAACAGCAGGAGATTATCACTATAGGACTAGTAAACCATATTCTGAAAGTGAAGCGTATTCATGAACTCTGTATAACCCAGCTCCACCACTGACTGGCAGCTTTGTTTATACACTCTGCATAGGCAGAAAACTGTAGTGTGGTCGAATACATAGCTCAAGATTCAGAGAACTGCTAGCTCTGCAGCAGATAAAACAGTGATTTTATCCAAATGACAGCAAGCAGCTCAGTAAGTGACACATCACTAGGATCAGGGTCTCTACCCCTTCATCATGCTGCTGACAGATTCCCTTTAAGCCTTTTGCGCTTTTATGATTTTATTACAGATTTCTGTGCTTTTTATAGAGGTTTTTTTTTTCTACCTCAAGATTTAACACAGACTAATTGGAAGGAAATATTCTGTATTAATTATGGCTGTATGTGTAGAGTATTTGCTTTTATTGCTTTTACAAATAATGATTAAATGTAATGTTGGCAGTATCTTAGGAGAATTATTTATTTTTCTCACTTATATAACGCTATTAATTCAGACATTGTCATCGCTGTCCCCATTGGGGCTCACAATCTGGATTTTCTATCAGTATGTTTCTGGAGTGTGGGAAGAAACCGGAGAACCTGGAGGAAACCCACGCAAACACAGGGAGAACATACAAACTCCTTGCAGATATCCTACTAAAGACAGAGAGCGAGTCAATATATCTTCAAACAATTGAACTGGATCGGTATACTGTGCTATGCCTCCGGTAACCAGATCATGCATGCGGTGATACGTCACAGGAAGTGCTCCCTTTGACCTGTGCGTGTTATCGGATGTTCCGGACGCATCGCGCTAAACCTCGCAGATACCTGTGAGCATGCGCCACATTATATTGACTCCATGCACCTGGCGTAAGATATAATCTCCAACGTGCACTGACACATTAGCTCCAATACCTGAAAAAGGTCATTCCGAAACGTGCGTTGGGGCATCAGGGTAGTGTACTTTAGTATTTACTTTACGTTCGATGTGTGGTCACCATGCATGTAACTACTATTTGTTGATTCCAAATGGTTGCACAAGAACATGCAGAATACAACATAATTAATAGATCCAGCATTGCTAGATCTACGTGTTTATTTTGCCTTTAGGCAACAATCACACCCATATCATTAACTTTATTTTGCCTTGATGGGTGTTTGCTGCACATAGGCATAGATATACAAGTTTGGTACTATATATCCTACAGAAAAATTGAGTAAATAGTCAAAAATAGTTTAAAAAGTAAAAAATTTATTTAAATAGACAGCATACATAACAAAGTTTTAAAAATAAATAAAATAGATGTACAAGCAGAGATGTGCACTCACACACTGATCACCCAAAAGGGTGTTTGTAACAGCTAAGTAGCTACCTCAAAATACCTACTGATGAATAACCAAAAGATCATGATCAAAGGATACATATCCCTAAGGTGAAAGATTCCCCCAAATATATATATATAACTGTATAATATCGCCTATCACGTTATTCTATATAGTGGCAGATGACAGTCCATATAAACAGTATGCAAAACAATACATGAAGGAACACACCATTATTCTCACGGTCAAAATATTAAAGTAACCAAATGAATCATAGTGCATGCATGTGCTGAATTAGGTATGGTAGAGGTGTCCAAATGGGTATTCTATATAAATGCTAAATTATGCACTGCATTAAGTGTGCATAAGGGGATAGCAAGGTAATACAAGCATTAGGGGAAGACACAAATACATATTCAAACCATCAATATACAGTAAAGGCATAAGGGAGGCATATCAGAGTGCTTGTGCAGCTAGGGAACACCCCTTACGCGCGTTTTGCATCAGCTTTCCCTAAGGGTTGACTCTAGGGTAGCAGCCAGCCTATTTATATCGTCAATCACCAATCAGAACGAGCTTGTAATGGCGCTCATGCTGTCTCCACCGTGCCCGGAAGCCCCGCGGTTTGGCGTCCAATGTCACTTCCCGCCACCCACAACAGACGCGTGTCATGGTGTGGGCAGGAGGAAGCGAGGCTGGCAGGACCCATTGCCACAGAGACAAGAGACTGAGTCAGACATTGCGAGCGCGCACCGCTGGAAAGTGTGAGTTAAGTATGGTAAAATAGAAGGAGGATGAAGGCATTTAAGCACTCCACATATGGACAGTAAGGCTATGTGCCCACCATGCAGAAATGCTGCATATTTTTTCCGCTTCTCCCTGGCAGGAAAAACAAATGCGGATTTTACATGCTTTTTTCCTGCCAGGTAGAAGCGTTTGTCAAGCGTTTTTGCATGCATTTCTGCATGCGGGTTATCAAGCGTTTTCCAAGCGATTTTAGCACCACTTGGAAAAGTGCTTGACAACTTGGTCACACTATATAAATCCATGCAACCGGCATATATAGTGTGACCAAGTAATAGTTAAAAAAAAGAATAAGTATGGTAAAAAATAAAGATTATACTTACCTTCCGATGGCCCCCAGTATTTTCTCCACTCCGTCCGATCTCCCCGGTGTCTCGCGGTGGTGTGAAAGGACTTGTGATGACGTCATTGAGTCATGTGACAGGTCATGCAACCGCCGACGTCAGCGGTCACGTGACCTGTCACATGACTAAATGACATCATGTCAGGTCCTCACACCACCGCAAGCCGAACCTGAGACCGGATGCATCGCTGAGGAGGCCGGGGGACATCGGAAAGTAAGTATAATCTTTTAAATTTTATTTTTTTTCTTTACAGGTTCTATGGTACCCAGGTCTGGAGGAGAGTCTCATCTTCTCCAGACCCGGGTACCATCCGCACATTGAATCACATAATATCCGAATGTGCAAATGTGCTGACACGGATATTAAGCGTTTCAATGCAAGTCAATTGCGGCAATTACGCTGCGTGTCCGCAAAATTAATGGACATGCTGCTTATTTTTTTGCAATGATAATCCGCAGCGGAAATTTCCGCAGCATGTGCACAGCACATGCGGATTATCATTGGGGACCATGGGGCACGTATTACCAAGCGTTTTTTAAGCGTTTTCACTGCTGAAATTCCGCAGCAAAAACGCATAGTGGGCACGCGGCCTAACACCATCTCAATAACATCATTGGACCTCATGATTCTTGGATAAACAACATATATACACATGAAAAAGTGTGGAGGAAAAAAAAATTAAAACAAATATGTGTAAAAAATCAAATACTAGTGTTACATATGGATGCAAAAAATATTATAACAGGAAACACAGAATGAATAACAAAAGTATCATGAGAACATAAAAAGTGGAAAGAGAAACAGGCAATGGAAAACCAAAAACCACTGACGGGGACAAAAAGTGAATACATGGGTAAAGTGTAATATATACAGAGTGTGATAATGAAAAAAGAGGAATATAATGTGATCCCATGTGGCATCCACGAAAATGGTACCTACGCAGATGAGGTAGTGCGAGTGCAAGGATGAGCCTAATGCCCATCAACCACAAATGTGAAGACAAACCAAAGAGAGTGCACAGTGCAATTGAAGTGTTTTAGTAATATATGGTTCAATCACATACATTTATGACAATACTACTTCTTACAAGTGGAGGAAGAGAAGCAATGTTTCAACATGTGAACATAATACCCAACTCATAGATACAATAAAAAAAACATTCCCAATAGGAATAGACCATATAGTACAAAACACGGTAAACTGTGTTTTACTCAAAAATAAATATAAAAAAGAAAATACTTACAGAAGGTGACCTTGGACAGATACCGAATGTCGATATGAAGTGGCATCACTTGTGTATATAATATATGCTACTGAAAAGATGGCAACATTCCATCTAAGAGGACGACCATCCCTACTACAGTGCATAAAAAAAAAAGAGCGGTAGGTATTAAGACATAATTTTCAGCTAGAAAGGGTATCCTATGCTAATGAATTAGAGGAGACATAACTTTTTCTATAGGACTGTATATTTATATTTAAGACCTAAAGGGAACGATGCCTAAGGAATGACCCCTTCTGTATATTGGGATGGTCCGGACGCATCACGCAGATACCGATCGGCATGCGCCGTGTTATATTCACTCCATACACCTGATATAAATATAAATTATATTTTATATTTAAAATATTTATTTAGATTTAGATCATGTGTATAGAGTGAATATAACACGGCGCATGCTGATCGGTATCTGTGCGATGCGTATGACGCGCCCAGGGGATGGAGACGACTCGGCGCTCGGGCCTTGTTGTTGCCTGACCTTGGGGGATGTCGCGGTGGTTGGCTCCCAGGCCCGTACCCTGGGGTCACTCTTAAAAAGGGGGGGAAGTTGTATGGGATAGGGAATGTTCGTGACGCCACCTGTGATGTCTTGTGAGGATCACCACCGCTGCGACAGTCCTCTGAGGCCGGTGTTCAGGCAGCTTAGTTAGTGCTGCTCCCCACAGGTGGAGCGGGGCCTCAGGGCAGTGTAGAGAGGGATGCAGGACAGAGGTGACCCAGCCGGGTCAGAGGAAGAATAGGCGCACACACAACAGTTCACTTCAGTACCTTTACTGGTGGTGTTTCTGGCACGGTCCAGGGTACTTCAGGGTGAAGGGTGCATATCAGGACCCAGTGAGCGGGTGTGGGTCCTCCTGTTCCTTGCCTTTCCTTGATAAGTTTCTGACCTGCCTGGAGCTAGGTCTAACTTAGTCTCTGTCTTGCACCTGCTGACCTGGTGGTAGGGCCTTCTGCTGGAGATCACACTCCCCGGTCTCTTGGGCCTCCGTGACTCCTGACCCTGGTACGTAATCAGCTTTTGGTGTTCCTGGGACATATAGTTCTCCAGGGGTTCCAGTTATTTCTGCTGGATGTAAGGGATCCCTGCAGACACGGACCCTGTGTCCGGTAAATGGTTTTGGGGTGAGCTGGTTAAGCTCCTCTGCCCCCTATGTTGCTTGCTTACTCCACTCTCCTTCGGCCACGCTCGGGGCCCTCACTAGGCTTCACACTGCAGCAGGCACACTGCGCTTCGCCGCTCTTTTGGCGTCTGCACTCCCTAGGCTCATTAATCTGAGCTCACTGAGTCTGGACTGAGCTGCACTGCAGGCTAGCTTCTGCAGGAGTTCTTCCGATCAGTCTGACCTTCTCACTGATTTCACTCTCTGTGGACTCCAGACTACATACTCCAGACTGAGCTGCCTGGTTCCACCTTCCCTTTATATATCCCTAACGGGCTCCCTCTGCTGGTCTGAGGTGGAAGGTGGAGGTGTGTGAATGCTATGAGGGCCTCTTGTGGAGAAATCCATCCATGCACCCCTCTGGGATCTGTGGCACCAATATGCAGCTGGGCGCCACACGTCCGGACCATAATATATTATTATTATTATGCGCAACATGCACTGACACATTAGCTCCAATACCTGAAGATGATTCTGAAACGTGCGTTGGGGCATGGGTAAGGTACTTTAGTATTTACTGTGTGTTCGGTTTGGAGTCACCATGCGTGTAACTACTATTTGTTGATTCTGTATGGTTACACAAGAACATATATAATACAACATAATTAATAGATCCAGCATTGATTGATCTATGTGTTTATTTTGCCTTGAGGCAAGTCACACCCATATCAACTTTATTTACCTTGATGGGTGTTGTATATCTATGCCTATCTGCAGCCAAGTTTGGTGCTGTGACCCCCGTACTTTTTTGCTACCTCTCTTTTTACGTCCCATGTACCCAGGCTCTGTCTCCCTCTTTTGCTTTGAGCTCATTCTGTTAACCTCAATTGATGTATTTACCGTATGTGGAAAATTTTCCTGATATGGCAGTGCTATATGGCATGGCCATTTTTTTAGTGTTTTGTACATGTAGATTCACTAAAAATTTCATATATATTTTCCCTGTATTAAAATATATAATTTTTGGACCATGTTAGCCAGTAGATAAAAAAAAATATTTAGATTTGAGAGTCCTCAGTAAAAGGTATCAACCACTGAGAACTCTCAAATCTAAATATTATTATATTTTAATCAATTTTTTGAAGATGTATTGATTTTCTCGGTCTTTGGTAGGATATCTATAACGTTAAGTCGTCTTCTTTTACTATGATATTTATTGTCCTGAAACCCCCCATCTCCATAAACTTACAGGTGTTGCCCTTGGTGGGATTGAACTGAGGACCCCAGCGCTGTAGAGCAACAGTGCTAACCACTGAGCCATCAGTGCTAACCTGTAAAACAGATGTGCATTTGCTTTTCCTCTGCAGATTTTTTTACTTATGGGAATCTTCCATTGGAGCAACACTTAAAACAGATTCATGAAGATGCATTGAGCAAGTTTGAGCGCATTGATCCCCACACTGAGGTTCCTCGACAGCAGAGGTGGAGCAGTGCGGTAGGTTCTTGGTTTTTCTTTTGTCTTTTTTAGAAATGCATCATTTTGTTGTAACGATAAATCTGTTTAAAGGGGTTGTCCTTGAATGCGATAGAGGATATAGGTCACTATTATCTGTTTGATCGGGTTAAATCCACTGTTAGCCGGTCCTGCGATCAACGGAAGTAAATAGTGGCTGGAGCTGGAACAGCTGTGTAGTGGCAGTATGGTTGTATGTGGGAATCACAGCCTTGCTTCCATTCACTTCAATAGGAGCTTACATAGCAGAACCTGAGAACGATGACTACTGTGTGTGGAGCTGTTCCTCCCTCAAAGCTCAAAGTTGAAAGCTCAATAAGATTACAAAACCAAAAAAAAGTGCTTTAGTAAGTCAGTAAAAAGTAGGTAGGAGTATTTAAAACAAGAAAATGATAAGGGTGCCCATACTTATGCACCAGTCAAATTTTGTTTGAATGCAGATTGCACATTTTCTGTTAGTACAATAAACCTCATTTCAAGGCTGAAACATTACTGTGTCCAACAGTTATTACATATATCAAACTGAAATAGCTGTTGCAAAAACACCAATTTTTATAAAACATTAAGCTTAAGATTAATAGGGGTGCCCAAACTTTTTCATATAACTGTACATACACATGTTTAGTGTAAAAAACAAAACTTCATGAGTGCTCCTTTAATGGGAGACATGGAACCAATCGTCTCCTGTTTCGGACCCCAGCAATCAAACGTGTAAGACGTATAGTATTGATATGCCATACATTTCAGAAATATTCTATTAAATACAAAAGAACATTAATTAATTCAGAATTATTATTTTTTTTAATTCAGAATTGAATTCCCTATCAGTATGTCTTTGGAGTGTGGGAGGAAACCGGAGAACCCGGAGGAAACCCACGCAAACACGGGGAGAACATACAGACTCCTTGCAGATCTTGTCCTTGGTGAGATTTAAACCCAGGATCAAAGTGCTGCAAAGCAACAGTGCTAACCACTGAGCCACCGTGCTGCCCAAGTACAGCTTTGATGGTGGACTTGCTGTACTTTCTTCAGGGCACTAGATGTGGAAAGTTTTCTGTCATTGAGATGACTATGGTGCCCTAATGACAGACTGGAAAAATGCATCTTCTTCTGATGCTGCGAGCAGCCCTGGATAACCCACGCCGGCAGGATGATATCATCCGGCGGAAGATGGAACCTGTGAGAAGAGATGTAAAACTAATGTAAGTAATGGGGCTCCATATTAGGGGATACTGCTGTGGTGTCATGGTGGCAGGACGGTAGAGGAATTTTATCCGTACAGAGGAATGGGATCATTGTCAGTCATCATACATGTGACAATCCCACCACTGACAGATAACATCTGCTCCACATGGATTATTCTCACTGGCCGACATCAGCCTACATGGAGCTTATTGTCACACTTACCTCTTATAGGTTGTCCCTCTTCTACTATTTCTGCTTTTTGCTCTTCTCCCAGTTTTGATGCAGATGTATTATTCTTTTCAACTGGAAATTTATATAAAAAAGCAAGAAAAATAAGTCAACGATAAACTACTATAAGATTAGATTCATATCTTTATCTAGCAAAATTATTTTATTTTTGTACCCTATAGTCCTGGGAATCTGGCATTGCACCATAAGGCCTTGTTCACATGAAGCATTTTTGCAGTATTTTTTGCAGCATTTTTTCATTCAATTTATAAGCTATTTTATACAGTGAAAGTAAAAGCTATGAGATTTCAGAAATCTCATGCAGACATTTGTTTTTTTTTTCCTAACGGGATTTGAAAACTGCAATGTTTTTGAAATCTGCAACATGTCAATTCTTTCAGCGTTCTTGCAGTGCCTTTTCAACCACTGAAAGCAATGTGCATGCGCGGGGAAAGACCAAGGAGCGTCTGAGCATGCGCACTATAGTACTTTAATCTGCCCTTAGCAGGGCAGAGAGAAGAGCACCTGCTCAGAAGCAAAATGAAGGACACTCTGTGAATGATATAGGACGCATCATCCACAAAGCAGAGAAGGAGAGCGGCATCACAGGAAGAGCGGCGGCTCCGGACCAAGACCAGTGACGCCCATCGGACCGGACCGCACCATCTGTGAGTATAATAAAAGGTCTTTATTTTGTTTTGCAGGGCGGCTTGGAGACTTATATACAACTTTCCAGAATGCTGTAACACAGGGCTGAAAGGTCGTGGTTTTAAGTTATATGGGAAAAATCTGGTGACAGGTTCTCTTTAATATGACATTAATAACAGCAATGTTCTCATATAATCAATTACATAAAATATTTGTCTAACATTAAGGGTATATGTAGGGTCTGTTTGGGGCCTGATGGGGCCATGGGCACAGTACTCAGTATCAGTATCAGGCACCAGCTGTATGACCCCTTATATCTTTTCATGCACAGCACAAAAGATTGAGTATTTGATACATTGAAGTGTTGTATTGTTGATCGTTTTAAGGGCGCAAAAAAAGCAGTGATCTTCTGAGCATTTATGTAACATTCACATTACACCTTTTGATCATTGCCTACAACAAGATGTCTTATAGACCTGCACATACCTGACAATGTGGGAGAGGATGACTTGTTGTTTTCAGTAGTCAAACACTGAATGTCACCATCACTTATGGTAGGAGAAGATTCTTTCTGCCTGTTTGGTACAAGAAAAACAAATAAATTACAAGTGAATGCAATTAAAAATACAAGAACTCCTGTCTGTAAGGGAAATTAAGACACTTGGTCAAAATGGAGGGGATACCTTTCACAGGGCTCACTTCCATCAGCAAGAATGAAGAATAACTAGTAATAAAGGGCTTTAATGAACTGAAAAAGAAAGGCTGGTCACAACGATCAGCTGTTATCACCAGCGCTATCACAAGCCAAATACCACAGTCATCAGCAATCATGGGGTGGTGGGTTCAGGATTTAGTCTTGTATCATATGTGTCTTGTATTTGGTGTTCTGAACATATATAAGTACTAAGCCCCATAATAATAATCTACTCACACGTCTGAGTGTTTTGTGCTGGTCTCTAGGGAACAATCTGGAGATGACTCGCGTTCTTCTTTGCTCATTGTCCTGCTATTGGTTGTATATAGCTAAAACACACAGAGTAAAATTAAATAAATATATATGTAAACAATTTTAGTTACAGTTTTATGGATTTACTGATCACATACTTACCATAGACAGTCTTTCAGAAGAGGATACATAGTTTAAGCTTTCTGGCCAGTCATTCACCTCACTTGCGTCACCCTCATCTGAATCTGTATGTTTGGGTCTCCTAATGCCAACTACAAAATACAAATAATATCAGAAATTATTAGTATAATTACAGATAATCACCATGTTATTGCTAATAATGGACACATTTTTTCAAATAAAATGGAAGACGAGACAAACCGCAGCATGAGCTAGATGACGTCTCAATCTACTTACTAGGAAAGTAGTGGGTGTCCACCTCTGATACTAAATTTGGCTTAAACAGTGGCTCCTGATTGTGAAGGTTCTCAAAGTCTAACTCCCTCAGGAATGGATGACTCTTGATCTCATTTGCTCCTCCTGAAAATGGTAGATAAGAAAAAATTGATACAGACAATGTCAGGAAGACTGCTCTATATCTGTACACTGTATGTTAATTGGAACTGAAGACATTGCAGAGCCAAAATATTCTGTAAGTCATAGCATGAAGAATGAGGAATGGACAAGAAGGTAAAGCAGAGTCCTCCACGCTGATCCTCACGGAAATTATATTTTTGTCAGGACACAGAGGAGTTATAAGTTACATTACCTGTTCCGAGTCTATGTGCTGGATTTTTCCTGAGGAGCTTAATCATGATGTTCTGAGCATCGAGAGGAAGAGCAGAATTGCGAAATTTCCTAGTGATTTCATCTGTTATAAAAAAAAAAAAGTAATAATTACAGAAAAGAAAATCTCTACATTTACTATAATTTAAACACATTATCAAAAAACAACAAGTAACTAAACCAAAGAATTAACCTAAAACCGAACCAGTTACTATGACATCACACAGCATTCAGATTATTTTACTTACTCGTGATGATACTGTGGAAAATAGCACTTCTGCAACGTCCTCTAAATGGCACATGCCCAGTTAGAAATTTATATATGATGATCCCTATTGACCACCAGTCAATAGGCCTTCCATAGCCCTTCTGTAAAATGACTTCTGGGGCTACAAAACAAAAGGTGCCAGTCGTCTGGAAACCAACAGAACAATGAGAAGATGATCAATGAATATAATTGTGACAAATAATATCAGTAGAAACATTTTCTAGATGAGAATATATCAGAGAAGCAGAAATAGATCAGATCTGTAAAGAATAAGTTTCTGTAAGTAAAACTGACCCCATCATCAGGGAACTCTCTGGTGATGTCCACAGTTGAAGCCTTGTATATGTCTGATGTTGGTCTCATGAGGCCGAGTTTTGAAAGGCCAAAATCGGTGACTTTAATATGTCCAGTTGACGATATCATGAGGCTGTAAAAAAAAAGATATTGTCAGTTTTAAGTAATAACCCATAGACGGTATATCAAACTATAACTGTATTTCCCTTTATTATCCCACAGGGGTCACTTACTTTCCAGGCTTCAGGTCTCGGTGCACCACACCATAGCTGTGCAGATATTCCACAGCAAGAACTGTTTCTGCAATGTACATGCGGGTCAAGGAGAGGGGTAAAGGACTATATAACGTCATAAGACTGGCACAGTCTCCTCCTAAAGCAGAAAGCAAATATGACAGGTGAGGGTTTGTTACAATGTAAATTACACATGATGAGTGTGAATGAGAGATAAGCTGAGACATTGGGGCAGGGTGTCAATAATGGAGATACACTGTGTAATGTAGAGCGTATACTGTATACTGCAGAGTAATCCTATATAAAAAGGGAGGTGAGCTCTGCCCGCTGCCGGTAACCTCCTAGATTGCACTGTCAATCTCCGACAGCGGCATTTACAGCACACGGCCCGGAGGCGAGCTGCTCCATGCACTCATCACCCCCCATTCCATGTCTATGGTTTGTTATGGCTGCTGGGGGTCTGCGGAAGACCTCTATTCCTGCCATTATGGTACTTCTGTGAAGACCAGTGTGTAGCTTGGCTTCATAGGGGACCAAGATTTGCACCATATGCTGCAATACCATGGTATCGCAGTACATAGTAAAAGCGGTTATATGATAACAAGTTCAAGTCCCTCATGGAGGCTAAAAAATAAAGTAATAATAAAAATGTTTGGGTAAATAAAATATAAAAATCACTTTTTCCCCATTAAAACTAAATAATGAAAAAAAAAAAAAAACTCAGAACGCATTGTAGTGTTTTGGTTTCTTCCTATTGCATTTTTTTGTGATGTTGGGGCAATGAAAATGATTTATCTACTACAATGTGTTATCAATAAAATCATCAGCTCGCTTAGAAAAAAATAAGACAATAAAAAGCTCCATTTGCTGAAAAAGGAAAATGTAAATTTTCCTTTTTTTTATAAATTTCCAAGGATTTTGTCAACATAAAATAAAACATATTTATATACATGTTTGGTATGACTGAAATTGTAGTAACTTGTATACTTAAGATACCAGGTCATTTCCATCACACAATGAACACTGTAAAAATAAAACTTAAAAAACAATTGCGGAATTGTAATTTTTACATAATTCCACGGCACTTGGATTTTTTCCCCACTTTCTAATACATTCGATGGTAAAGTGATCAAAACTACAGATGGTTCTACATAAAAACACGTCATGCGGCTATGTGGATGGAAAAATACAAACATTATGGCTCTTGGAAGAATGGGAGGAAAAAGCGAAAAACGGGAAATTGTCAGGTCAGGAAGAGGTTAAAAAAATCTGTCAGAAAGATTTAACCCTCCTAAACTGTTTTTCTGAACATGTAGGTCAATGAAATATAAATACATTGGTCCCTTTATATATTTGAGCAGATATGGGTTGGATATAGATACAATGGATATGTCTTACCTGCTTCAAAGTCCATGACCATACACAGATGTTCTTTAGTTGGGAAGGAACAAAACGTGGAGACCACAAAGGGACAATCGGAGAATATTGCGATATCCCTTTCTAGATAGGCCGATTCCAGAAACATTGGATGATGCAGGTTACACCTGGATTGTTTCTTCATGGCGAATACCTTGTTTGTGTCCTTATGACGCACTAAGTGGACGGCCCTGTAGAGGAGAAAAATCCATAATTTATAATAAATTCCTACTAACAGTCTGTCTATATGTCAAATGATCTTCTGTACTAATAGTTAATACTAGATGTACGGCCGTCACTAGAAATCAATGTCTGGAAATACATAAAATAACACAACATTAATGATCACTTATGGAGGTTCTCATCCATGTCACATCCCAACTGAGCTGAATAGATGAGGACTAGATGACTAGATGTGGATTACATCTACTCCAAAGTGGTATCAATAACAACAGCTCGCCACACAAAAAGCAAGTCCTTACAAAGCTCTATCGAACGAAAAATAAAAATGTGACAGGTCTTGGAAAACGGTAACATTTAGATGTGGACTTATGTACAGTAATTTCACTATGGCAGGACTTATAGACAGAGGCATCATCATAAGCAACTTGTGAAAAATGTAGATTATACAGAAAGCTCACCCAAAAGTTCCACTGCTGATCTCTTTGATCTGGTTATAGTCGCTCTTACTAGGCTTTCTCATTGGGCTCAATAATCCAGTTACAGCCTAAAAGAATAAGAAATGACAATAAGACATAAAAGATGCAGGAAAATAAAAAGCTCCAGATGCAGGAACTTCTCCTCTACATTATGTCCCCACTGATTACACTGCAGCTGATGTAGAGGACATGATACAAGCAGGGCGCTCCACAGACACTATTACATAATAACGGGATCCGTACTTTTCGGATTATAAGACCCATTCTTTTTCCCAAAAAATTTTTTGGGGAAAAGGGGGGGTGTCTTATAATCCGAATGTAGCTTATTGGGAGGGGGCGGCTGCGGTGGAGCAGGGTCCCAGGAGGAGGGGTTACTGCTGCAGGAAGCTGGCGGCGGCAGGAGTGGGGCGATGCTGCAGGCCCCAAGCTGGAAGGAAGGGGTGTTTGGAGGTGCAAGGCTGCGGAGGGCCGCGGGCTTTAAGAAAATGTCGGCGGAGTCCCTGCACTTCCTATTGTTTTCATTGGGATGGACTTTGGGAAAATGGCCGCATGCGCAGATTGAGATCTCGGCTCCCCACTCCTGCCGCAGCCAGCATCCTGTAGCAGCAACCCTGCCCCCTGGGACCCCGCTCCACCTCAGCCGCTCCCCCCCCCCCAAAAAGCCACCATAAAATTAGACAATAACAATTTATTTTTTACAAAAAATTTTCTCCCCAAAATTTTGGGCGTGTCTTATTGTCCACAAAATATGGTATATCATTCTACTGCAGCGGAGGATAAGGGACATCACACAGAGGAGACAGGAATAATAATGCTAACATCACTGATAATAACTCCAATCTACATCAAGAACAGAGATATCCCTCTGTCATATGGGGTATAATATGGGATGTGTAATTCATACCCCGTTATCTGATTATATACTTACATTGCCAGATTTGGGGTTCTCTGGTGTCTCACATATTCCCCCATCAGCATTTGCCGGCGGATCAGTTGCCTCTAATATAATGATAAATAATGAAGAGACATCATGTATTAGACGATATCAGTACTTAATATATAACACATCATTATAAGGAAGGAAAGATAAGACCTCTGTAAATGGTATAATACTAAATATATGGATATTCTGCACATACTGTGTATACTTATGGTACATCCATAGATAGATATACTCCACCATAAATGTGTAATAATTGCTCAGGATCTGACAATGACTTGAATGGGGATCCTATGAGGCTCTTTGTACATTTTAAGGCGTATAATATCCCAGAGGAGAGAACCGGAGGGGTTTTCAGAATGACATGGACCTTCTCCATTATAGTCTACCGGAGGTTCAAGAGCCGTCACCGGCCTCAAACAGAGGATGAAGAGTAAATTTATATATTCTCGGGTGTCCTTGTAATATTAATATGTTTGTAGGAATATGAAATGTTCGGCTTACCTTCAATCAGATCACTTTTTAGCCCTGGCTGACTGGTATTAGGGTCAGCCATATTTAGGTTCTGCCCAGCTTCGGAGTCGCCGTCCGGTGTTTCCTGATGGATATAATATATACAATTAATATAACATTTCACAAATACTAAATTACCATATTCATGAGACAGAAAGGACTAAGTCAGGATTTACATGATAATTGCAGTATTGCGTGGACTATACACGGCCGCTCCCTCCAGTAAGTCCACATTAATATATAAGGGACTAGTATATACAACGGTTCTCCAATAGCATCTATTATCAGAACTGCAGCATTTACAAGAAGGAAGATTGTGAATTTATAGGAAGACAGAGGTGATATACAAACTCCGCACCACTGAGTACAGACTGTCACCACAGAGGAAGGAGCCGCAGAGACAGACTGCCATAAATACCCTTCGTCCGCCTGGAGCAGACAGGGAGGCCTCTAAAACAAAAAATCTGCCATTCTGCCATATGTCTGGTAATCTGGAGAAGATCATACAATAAGGACATGAGATATAGAAGATGAGGGATCCTTACCAGGCGCTCCAGTGAATGGGCCGGATAATCTAGTACATACAGGAATACGTACAGGACATTTTGGGCCAATTGTTTAAAAAAGGCCAAATCTGCACTTTGGGATCTTTCTTCAGCCTATAAAGATGGAAATAAAGGAAAATAATGAGAAAAAGTGGAGAATGTAGGACGCCATTTATGTTACCATTTTACTCCTGCTATCTGCAGCTACAATTACTACCTATCTGGGTATTTGGTATAGACTATATATTATATTGGTCTAGGCCAAAATACATATTTTATGTAAATGAACTTGCATTTTGTTAATATTATCCTTTATTATTTTTACACACTTTGCACAGATTGTCTGCTAATTACCTGTTGTATTAATGTCCTGATGTTCATCTGTAAATGCTCAAGATATTCTGAGCTTACACGACCTTGGTGGTATTTGGTCAGGCAATCTCTCACTAGCTTCATAACCAGCCGGTAAGTGAAGCTGAGGACGCCATCGGGTAGTGGTAGCACAAAGTCAGGGTCATAGGTAGTAAGAATCCCCTGGAGTAGTGCCAACTTCTCAAGTTTGTCTGGAGGAATTTCAGACATTTCAAGAAAATCCAATCGCAGTCAATATATCACCAGCTTCGTAGCCAATCACTGACAACAATGTCACCGGGGCAGTAAACATTCCATACATAGTGGCTGTGCATTATGATGTCATAATGTTATCTTGTGGTGGAATATTAACATGTCATCAGTGATGTCATCATGGAATCCGGTGATGGAATCTTAACCCGTTTACAACCTTGAACATATAGGTACGTCCAAGCTTGTATTTCTGCCTTTTTTAGGCAGCGCCAGAGCCCACATCTTTCCCCGCACACAAAAGCTGATGTGCTCAACTGTCATATGCCTCAAATGGACACAGGTGGATCTTGTCTGTTAACTAGTTAAATGCCGTTGTCAATCACTGACAACGGCATTTAACACGTGCCAGTCAAAAGTGCATCACAAGTCCCTCTTATCTGCGCCCCTGTCACGTGATCGCGGGTTGCCGATGTGTTATCATGACAGCCGGGGGTCTGCACAAAATCCCTGTGCCAGTCATTGTTCATTTTTTTATGAATGCCGGCTTGTCGCCGGCGTTTAAAGAAGATTGTGATTTATGATATACATAGCAGTGCTGAAGCCCCGAATGATCGCTGCTTCAAATCTCCTAAGGTGACTATTGAAGCTAGTAACAAAAAAAAACACAAAAGTTCAAATCGCGCCCCTTTTGCCTCATTGGAAATAAAACAATTGAAAAATATAAAAAAAAACATATTTGGTATCACTGTGTTTAGAATTGTCCAATCTGTCAAAATTTTTACTTAAATTAATTAAATTAATCTGTAAATGGCGTAACAAGAAGAAAATCAAAACCTCACAATTACGTTTTTTTGGCCGATGCAACATTGCAATAAAATGTAACAACATGCGATCAAAATATCCTATCTACACTAAAATAGTATAAATAAAAATGGAAGCTCAGGGCTCAAAAAAACAAGCCATCACCAAGCCCCAAATCCCAAAAAATGGAGGCGCTACGGGTCTCTGAAAATGGGGACATAAGCTAATTTTTTTTTCTTACTAAGTCGGATTTTTTTTTCACCACTTAAATAAAAAAAGAACTTATAGCTTGTATTTTATGAATATTATCTTCTTACCTGTCGTACTAGTGTCCTGATGTTCATCTGTAAATGCTCAAGATATTCTGAGCTTATACGACCTTGGTGGTATTTGGTCAGGCAATCTCTCACTAGCTCCATAACCAGCCGGTAAGTGAAGCTGAGGACGCCATCGGGTAGTGGCAGCACAAAGTCAGGGTCATAGGTAGTAACAATCCCCTGGAGTAGTGCCAACTTCTCAAGTTTGACTGGAGAAATTCCAGACATTTCAAGCAAATAGCAAATCCAATCGCAGTCAGTATATCACCAGCTATAAAGCCAATCACTAACAGCAATGACACCGGGGCAGTAAGCACTTGAATAAATGCTGGGGGTGCATTATGATGTCATGATGGAATCTTGTGGTGGGGGAATCAGTGATGTCATCAGTGATGTCATTTAGGAATCCGGTGATGCAGTCTTAAAGGGGCATCTTACCATAAAAGGACGTTGCCTAGCAACAATTAAGGTGGCAACACCATAGGCTGAGCATCAGTAACAGACTGAGGCATGGGGAGAAGAACCATGACTTTGATCAGTAGGGCAGACTTTTACATCTGTCTGTTCCCCCATAAAATATTTTAAACAGAGTTTGGATGCTAAATGTTCTTCAGACGTGGAAACATTTGCTTTTTCTAGAGATTATGACCAGGGATGGACTGGGAATAAAATACCGTCCTGGAATTTCAAAGCATGCTAGTCCATGCTGTCGCCGCCCCTCTCCCCAGATTGGGGTCTCTAATACTAATTTTATGCTGCCTGAATGAAATTAAGATTTACTAAATATATTTCCAATAATACTGCTTTATTGGATTTCATAATAATAATATTGCATTGAGCTTTATATGCAGATTTTCTCCATAGAATTGCATTCGATGAGGAAAATACACAGGTAAAAAATTCAAAGCGCATAAAATCCACACATGACTCTATCACTAAAGTTTTGTTAAAGCCGAGTACCAGGAATAATCAAAAATAAAGCAGATTTATTCAATACATGATATACCAAAAAGAGACAAAAATGCGATAAAAACGCAAATAACCTAATTTACCGAATAGGTGGAGAACTGCAGCAGAAAATCTGCAACATCAAAAACTCACCAACTACTTATCATGGGAACTTAGCCTAACAAAGAAATAGCACCAGAGCAGATCCAAATACTACCAGCATATACAGTAGTGATAATACCGCCATACTGATCATTAACGAAAACCAATGTACTAGTACTGATGTCACCACCATACAGTGTCCATATAATGGTACTATCAGTTTTACATCAGTGCTCTTCAGACCATATATGTGTGCACTGTGCAGGTTCTCACCAGTGACGTTCTCAATGATCGCAGTCATTAATTTTTCCTTTCCTTTTCCATTTGGCCTAAAGCGCCATGATCACTTCTTCAACCCATAACTCGTCCCTGCAAAATGTAACACAGAGACATCTTTGACTTACAGCTTTTACCCTCCATATATTCCCCCATTTCTGTACAAACCATGTATTGCAATAATGAGAATCCTAGACAGTAATAAAGCCCCTCTGTGTCCTGTATGGTAATACTAATCTCTCTTTGTGTCCCACGCAATAACAGTTCCCCTTTGTGCCCCTATACAGTAATAATGTTCCCTCTCTACATCCTTATAGTAATAATGCCCTGTATGCTTCATTATAAGTATACAGCAGCATGTAGAATTAATGCCCCCCAATGCCTCCTTATAATAATTCTCCTTGACCCTTTATAATAATAATGACCCCTCTACCTTCTTACCCCTGTAGTTGCTTATAATAATAATACCTTCTATTCTCTCCCTATAATTATACTGATTCCACAGTCTGCCTCCTGATAATAATGCCCCTCGGCAGGAGCATACGTAGAAATCACTGGGACCCCAAACCAAAAGTCTTATTACAACACACAGCGGGTAAAATAAGTATTGAACAGGTCAGAGGTCACCAATTTTCCAAGTAAATATATATTTGTAAATCCCAGACTCCCCCCACATAGTATGATGCGTGCTTCACAGCACTCGCTCCCCCCACCACAGATACAGTATAATGGTCTCCCCACAGCATGGTGGTCCCACTACAGTTCAGTATGATTGCTCCCCATAGTCCAACAAACAGTAAATGGGCCCCCCAATACAATATGATGGTATCCCTACAGCCCCCCAAAATAAAAAAAACTTATACTCACCATATCCAATCTCACTATCCACCACAGCCGCAGTCTGTTCTTTTATTCTGCCTTGCGATCACTTACACCGAGCTGCCGACAGCGATTGTGCGGGCACAGCTCCTGTACCCGTATGAATGGCATGGCGTATTTTACGTAATAGTTCGTGAACCCCTTCCCAACCATGATGTAAACTTACGTCAAAGATCGTGAAGGAGTGATGGGATATATAACACCGAAGATATTGCTTGAGTGTTTGATTAATACTTTCTGTCTGACCATAGATTATAATGGGTACATGTGACGTCCATGAAAAAAACAGATTCAACACGTATTGCAAACACAGACATATGAATGAGGCCTAAAGTAGTATGGCATATTTAGCACTTTATGTGAGGGCACACAACATGTTTGACACGGTATGAGTGGGCAAACTGTGGATGGCACTGAGGAGCAGATTGTCCCTGGAACCATATGGGACATTGTCTCAGTTGTGTCAGAGTGTAACTGCTCTTTATTATATTGGCACTTGGCTGCTTCTGTGTCACCCATAGACTAATGGAGAGTGACTGCATATGTAGATCATTCATTGCAGCAAACTGATAAAGCAGAACATTGGACATAACGTGCTGCCATAGAATGGAGTAAATGGCCATGATTGTGCTAAGTTTACCTTAGGAATAGCAGCCTCTGCAAAATCTGAGCAAGCATAAAAAAGTAAATAATCGTCTGCAGGTATCTGTACTACATAACAGTACAACAGATGTAATAAAGGTAAAGGGTAGTACTGCAGATTTAGTACAGGTAGAAGGCAATTCAGCACATACAGACAGAGAGAATTACAGTGCAGATAATACAGGTAGAGCGCAGTACAGCCGAGGACGTGGCCGTGGGCAAACTGAAATTGTGCCACAAAAAACACCCACATCTTCTCGCTCGACCTTCTTGTCCCAATTACTAGGGGACCGCAGAACACCACTATTGAACACAGACCAGTATCAAAAGGTTATTGGTTGGATAGCTGATAATGCTTCCAGTCACTTTTCCACCACCACCTCCTGTCCTCCACACGGTCAAGTCTCGGTAGCCGTGAGTCGTCTGGACTGCATATTCCTCACCGTGATCCTCCTTCCACCATGCCAAGTGCCCAGAGACAACTGATCCCACACTTGGACACTCAGAAAAGCAGTTCACTTTTCCGTTTGTACATTCGGGCCTCTCGCCCGGCCAGCTTCAAGCGAGTCAAGAGGAGAACGCATGTAGCAATGCCCAAATATTGAAGCAGCCACGGTCACACAAAGGCGATGGTAGTAAAGTGCAATTACTGTGGAAAGAGGTGGATGATGATGAGACACAATTGCCAGAAAGTCAGGAGGAGGACCATGGTGTAGTAGTACCACAACAGGCAGGAAGAAGCGGTGTGGTGGCCACAGACACAAGGCGGAAAGCGTTCCTTGAAATGCCAACATGACGGTGTATAAGAAAGACATAGCTGAACTAGAGAGGGTGCAGGGAAGAGCGATCAAGGTTATTAGAGGACTGGGGGGTTTGCAATACCAAGACAGGTTATTAAACTTGGGGTTATTTACTGTGGAAAAAAGAAGGCTTAGGGGTGATCTTATTACTATGTACAAGTATATGAGGGGACAGTACAAAGACCTTTCTACTGATCTTTTTACTCTGAGGCCAGAGACGGGGACAAGGGGGCATCTTCTACGTCTGGAGGAAAGAAGGTTTAATCATAATCACAGACGGGGATTCTTTACTGTAAGAGCAGTGAGACTATGGAAGTCTCTGCCGCATGATATTGTAATGAGTGATTCACTATTAAAATTTAAGAAGGGCATGGATGCCTTTCTTGAAAAGTATAATATTAGAGGTTATATATACTAGATTCCTTGATAGGGCGTTGATCCAGGGAACTAGTCTGATTGTCGTATGGAGTCGGGAAGGAATTTTTTTCCCCAATGTGGAGCTTAGTGTTTGCCACATGTTTTTTTTTGCCTTCCTCTGGATCAACATGTTAGGCTATGGGTTTAACTAGATGGACTTAGTTTTTAAGGTTGAAGGAAGACTATGTTACTATGTAATCATAGCGCATCTACACTGTCCAGACATAAGGGCTTCTGCAATTGGCTGCAGAAATCACATGTCCTCTCAATATAAAAAGCGCCCATGTTCCCTCAGCGCCATTATATCCATGTCACTGCTGGAGACAGACGCAGCTCAGTGTTCTCCTGTGTAATGAGAGATATTAGCTAGATAGATGGGCACTTGTGTGGTAGTCAGATAGTGTAGATATTTCCTGGCCTGTGTACCTCTGCAACCGCTGGTGCAGCACATTTTTGGTCCTGCTAGCGCTGCGGTACCGGTTCAGAGCGATAGCTCTGACATGTGGCATCATGGGGACCTGATTGGATCAGGTCCCCATGATGTTAACCTGTTCCTATCTTCTAGATGCCGCGATCCATAGCGATCGCGGCATTTAAAAGATAGTGACAGCCGGTGGTCGGCGATCGGGACCCCCCACATACCTTACCAGCGGTGGGAATCCCGGTGCTGTGACCTCTGACATCATCGAGACCTGATTGGCTCAGGTCTCGATGATGTCAGCGTCACACCAGCCAATCAGAGAGATCACCAGGGAAGTTTGTTTTAGCAACAAACTTTCCTGGGCGATCTGGCAGATAAATACATTGTTTCTCCTCCGATCTCAGTGAGAGAGCAGAGGAGAAACACTGTGACAAGGGCTGTCAGCCTTGCCACTGTGAAAGTGAAAAATCAAAATCAAAAAGGAAAGTAAGGTTAGGGTTAGTCAGTCTGTCAGATCAGTCAGTCCTGTCAGATCAGTCAGTCAGTCCTGTCAGATCAGTCAGTCAGTCCTGTCAGATCAGTCAGTCAGTCCTGTCAGATCAGTCAGTCCGTCCTGTCAGATCAGTCAGTCCGTCCTGTCAGATCAGTCAGTCCGTCCTGTCAGATCAGTCAGTCCGTCCTGTCAGATCAGTCAGTCCGTCCTGTCAGATCAGTCCGTCCTGTCAGATCAGTCAGTCAGTCAGTCCTGTCAGATCAGTTAGTCAGTCCTGTCAGATCAGTCCGGTCCGTTTAGTCCAGTCAAAAAATATAAAAATAAAATGGCCCGTCAGACTTATACCGCAGAGGAGGCGTATGCCCTGCTGTGTTCTGATAGTGATGACAGTGCAATCTCAGATGGAGATGTGGATTTTGAGGGCTTTAGTAGCGGTGACACTGAGAGCTCAGAAATGAGCTGTGATTCTGGTCCATCCTCAAGCCCAAGGACCAGTACAGCAATAGGGGCAAATAGTGCTACTGGAGAAACGTCTCCAAATCAGGGAACACTGCCCAGTACAAGCGCTGTCCCTGCTACTAGTGAATTGGCGCACGCCAGTGTACCCCGAGGGCTCGGCTGCTACAGGGGTATTGCACCTCAAACCAGAGGTGTGATATTCCACTCCCGGGTAAGGATGGAGTGTGGACCAGGACTCAGTAGGCTGCATGCACCACACACACCCCATTTCCGAGGGACAGCTCAACGGTGCTCCCACGAGACAGAAGTGCAGGCACGACAGCATCTGTCCCTGGCTGGAGTGGGGAGGGGAAAGTACACCCAGTGGTGTAGGAGCAGATAGGGGAGGGAGGTATATAAGGTGGGCACCATCTTAGATCAGTGTGCAGTCTGAGGAGAAGTGACAGGGAGCAGAGCTGCTGCATGGGCTCTGCTCCACGGGCAGGCCTTGTCAGGAGGCCGGAGCCTGAGAGAGAGAGAGAGAAGAAAGAACAGAAAGGAAAGTAAGAAAGGAAACAAGGAACAGGAACACAGAGAAAGGCCCAGAGACACGAGGACAGAGGGAACCCTAAGGACCCAGGAGACTGCGGGTTACGGGTTGGCAGAACAGGGTACCGGAACCCAAATTGGTGGAGGCAACAGATTCCTCAGCCAAAGACCGGAGGTTGTGACCACATCTTGGTGCGACCCCTCACTACATCCACCAGGAAAGCATACCGCATAGGGTCAGGGAAACCGGAGATAGGTTTCGCCAATAGAAGGCCCGAGGAAGCTGGACAAAGGTGGGTCACTGGTGGGGACGGCCAGAGAAAGGTAGAGAAGGGAGCCCTGAGCCACGCTCTGGAATTGCCTGGGAGTTGACGGAGTCCCTCACCTGGTGGACGCAGCATGGCTTGGGCCGTCATCGCCTGCAGGATTGACCGAATAACAACTGTGAGTAAAGCATTGGAAACTGCAATTACAAGTCTCTGTGTTTCATCGCCGCACCAGCACTATTAGGACTGGGACGCTCACACCATTACTCCCATCATCCACATTAGCTGCCCTGAGGCAATACTTCTCCCGTGGGGAGTTATCCCATACTTGGCTGCGCATACAATACCAGCCTCAGCAGTCTGCAGCGCAGCGGCGGTCCCCACTGACCGCAATCCACGGGTGTCGTAGTCGGACATTTGCTATTACATTAAGACTGCCACTGAATTGACCAACCTGGGTACGGACCGGGTCAGCGCCACGGAGACTACAACCCCCAGCGATCCGGCTCCGGGTACTCCCGCACACGTGCATACACAACACAGGCCCAGGGGGCGCGTCACCAATGTACAAGGGGCTTTGCCACATGATCTAGCATTTCCCAGATGGGAGGCTTCGGATTCGGCTTCCCCATTCAGCCCTGATTTCAACGCCATTCCTGGTATAAATGTGGAGGTGGAAGATTTTGGACCAATTCATTTTTTTAATTTGTTTTTTTACAGACAGCTTGCTAGAGCATATTGTCGTGCAAACAAATTTATACGCATCCCAATTCATAAGCCAGAATCCCCGATGTTACTATGCTAGGGCAAATTTATGGACACCAACTAATGTCCCGGAAATAAAAAAATTGTTAGGACTTACATTTGCCATGGGGCTTGTTAAAAAACCGAGCATTCGATCCTACTGGTCCAACCACCCTGTTCAAGCCTCCCCTATGTTTTCAGTCTTTCTTCCTAGGACCCGTTATGAAATGCTCATGCGGTTTTGGCATTTTAACGACAATAGTCAATGCCTGCCCAGAAATGCCCCAGAACATGACAGGTTATATAAAATTAGACCCATCATTGAAAATTTGTCAGAAAAATTCTTAAGGCTCTACACCCCAACACAAAATATTTCTATAGATGAGTCCCTTGTAAAATTCAAAGGAAGACTGCACCTCAAGCAATTTATCCCATCTAAAAGGGCAAGGTTTGGAATAAAGATCTATAAAATGTGCGAAAGTTCAACCGGATACACATCCGCTTTTCGCATATATGAGCGGAAAGATAGCCAACTAAACCCACCAGGATGCCCTACTTATCTGGGGACATCTGGAAAAATTGTTTGGGAGCTGATAAGTCCATTTTTTCAAAAAGGCTACAATCTATATGTGGACAATTATTACACCAGCATACCCCTATTTAAAAGTCTGGTTGAACACAACATCGGGGCTTGTGGGACCATCCGTAAAAACAGTCAGGGGTTTCCACAACCATTGGTCAACCAAAAGTTTCAAAAGGGGAAGTCAGGGGCTGTACGCAACGGAGAGTTGCTTGCCCTGAAATATAGGGATAAGAGGGATATTTTTGTCCTCCGCTCGATCCATACAGATGCCACAAGGGCCACTGTAGAACTAGGATCCACCACTCCGAAGCAAAAACCTGTGTCAGTCATTGACTACAACAAACACATGGGGGGTGTGGACCTTGCAGACCAGGTTCTACAGCCATACCAGATATCAAGAAAGTCCTATACCTGGTATAAAAAGTTGGTTGTTTATTTGTTTCAGGTGGCCACATACAATTCTTTTGTGTTGTACAAAAAAGCAGGAAATTCAGATCCTTTTCTTGATTATCAAGAAAAGGTAATTGAAAATCTTGTCTTTCAAAGTGTTAGCCCCGCTCATCCATTAGAATCTGAGGATGTGAAAAGACTCACTGAGCGACATTTTATTGCACTTATTCCAGCAACGGAAACAAGAAGGAACCTCCAGAAAAGATGTCGTGTATGTACTAAGAGAGGAATGAGGCGTGATACCCGCTACTATTGCCCACAATGCCCATCATTGCCAGCCTTATGCGTCACTGACTGCTTTAAAATCTTCCACACAGAACCACGTTTTTAAACTGTAAAAATGTATCCCAATTTGTCATTCAAACATTTGGTTCATTTAGTGAATGACACATTCGAGTAGAGCTCACTTAATTTCCAGAATCTAAACCTTCCATGGCGTGCTTGTTTCTGGAAATCATCCATTGAGTTAAAATGGTCACTAAACCCATAGATGAATTCCCAGAGGGGTGTCTTTTCCAAAATGGGGTCTCTTCAGGGGGGATTCTTTAGTTCTGGTACTTGGCGCCTCTGAAAAGTGCCAGAACAGCAGAATCCCCCCTGAAGTGACCCCATTTTGGAAATGACACCTCTCTGGGAATTCATCTATGGGTTTAGTGACCATTTACCTATCTACTTATTTTCCCACCACTAGATTAATTTATACAGAGGAGTAGATTGTAAAATTCGGTCACTTGTTGGGGGTTTCCTCTGTTTAGGCACCTCAGGGGCTCTCCAAATGCAACATGGCGTCCGCTATCGATTCCAGTCAAATTTCCATTCCAAAAGTCAAATGGCGCTCCTTACCTTCCGAGCCATGCCGTGCGCCCAAACAGTGGCTTTACACCACATATGGGGTATCAGCGTGCTCAGGAGAAATTGCACAACACATTTTGGGGTCCATTTTTTCTTGCTGCCCTTGTGAAAATTAAAAATTTGAGGTTAAAGTAGCAGTTTTGTGAAAAAAAGTTAAATGTTCATTGTTTTCTTCCACATTCCAAAAATTCCTGTGAAGCACCTGAAGGGTTAATAAACTTCTTGAATGTGGTTTTGAGCACCTTGAGGGGTGCAGTTTTTAGAATGGTATCTTTTTTGGGTATTTTCTGTCATAAAGGCCCCTCAAAGTCACTTCAAATATGATGTGGTCCCTAAAAAAATGTTTTTGTAAATTTTGTTGTAAAAATGAGAAATCGCTGGTCAACTTTTAACCCTTATAGCTTCCTAACAAAAAAAATTTTGGTTCCAAAATTGTGCTGATGTGAAGTAGACATGTGGGAAATGTTATTTATTAACTATTTTGTGTGACATATCTCTCTGATTTAAGGGCATGAAAATTCAAAGTTTGAAAATTGCAATATTTTTAAAATTTTCACCAAATTTCCGATTTTTTCACAAATAAACGCAAGTGATATCAAAGAAATTTTACCACTATCATGAAGTACAATATGTCACGAAAAAACAGTCTCAGAATCAGGGGAATCCGTTGAAGCGTTCCAGAGTAATTACCTCATAAAGTGACAGTGGTGAGAATTGAAAAAATTGGCCTGGTCACGAAGGCAAAAACAGGCTCTGGTGCGAAGTGGTTAAAAGATTCTGGAGTAGGCACATAACTATAACTGTGGTTTTGAAGTTCCACGGTTCAAATCTCTGTATTATCAAGCTTTTGGCATTTTTTCGGTAAAAAAAAACAGTAATAGTGTCTCCCTGACTGTTCAGACTCAAATATATCTGTTTAAAAGATTCTGGTGTAGGCCACATAGCTATAACTGTGGTTTTCCTCTTCCACGGTTCTAATCTACTTTTTATTACCCTTTTTCCATTGATAGTGCGAGTGTAAGCTATTTTACTTCATTTACAATGGGCAAGGCGCGTGGCAAGGGACGTGGAACTGGACGTTCTAGTGATGGTGCGTGTAGAGGACGGGGCCGTGGCCAAGGTGAAAATGTGCCACAACCAACAGCCACATCTTCTCGCTCCCACTTCTTGACCGAATTACTAGGGAAGCACACAGCAACACCAGTATTGCGAACTGATCAGTGTGAACAGGTTATTAATTGGATAGCAGATAATACTTCCAGTTACCTGGGAACCACCACCTCTGGTCTGTCTTCCACACGGTCAAGTTTTAATAGCCGTGAGTCTCGACCGCATACTCCTCCTCACCCTGATGCTCCTTCTTCCCACCATGCCGAGTGTCGTCAGACAGCAACTGATCCCACAGTTGGACACTCTGAAGAGCTGTTCACTGGTCCATTTCCATATTTGTGCCCCTCGCCTGCTCCGCATAAAGTGGTGGAAGAGGAGATCCATGTAGCGATGCCCAAATATTTGAACAGCCACGGCCACAGGAAGGCGACGCTGGCAATTTGTCACAAGAGGTGGACGATGACGAGACACAATTGCCACGATGTAAGGAGGAGGATCGTGGTGGAGGAGGACGAGGTGGTGTATGATCTAGTAACTGACCCAATGTGGCAGGAGGACACGCAGAGCGAGGCCAGCAGCACACAGTGGGAGGGAGGCAGAGTACCCCAACAGGCAGGAAGAAGCAGTGTGGTGGCCGCAGACAGAAGGCGGGCAATAGTTCCCCGTAACACCAACACGAGGGACGTTGCCAGTACAACTGGTAGGTATTTCAGAGTCTGGAACTTTTTTAAAGACTCTGCTGATAACCCCAAAAAGGCCATTGGTACCACCTGCCATGCCAGCATCAGCAGGGGTGACAAAACTACCAGCCTGACCACCACCAGGCACATGTCAGCAAAGCACCCGACTTTGTGGGGCGAACCCCAGGGTCCACGACCAGTGTCAGCGGGTGTCACCACTGCTTCTTCCGCTGTTGTGCGTGTAATAGAACCCCCTGCTGTGCATGCAAGGCAATCCCTTGTCCATACTGCATGCAAAGATGCTAAGTGTATGGGCTGACAAGCATTTACCCCTGGGGAATATACATGACTAGTGTTGAGCGATACCTTCCGATATCGGGAAATATCGGATCGGATTGGATCGGACCGATACCGAAAAAGTATCGGATATCGCCGATTCCGATACCGGAAACCAATGCAAGTCAATGGGACAGAAATATCGGAATGAAAATAAACCCTTTCTTTCCTTGTAGGTTAATTCTACATGAAGGAAAACAACTAAGAATAATGTAGAATGTAGTGGGGGAGACGATAAAGGCATAGAGGTTTAGCCCAATCAAATGGAATAGCAGGAATTAATATTTTTTTTTAAGACGTTCTGAGTTACGGAAATATTGACTATGTTAAGTATTTTTAGATTTTGTCAGATATTTATGTTTCACTACTTCCATGCTCTTCACCTTCTTTTTTACTTCTCCCACACTTTCTCCTTCATCATCTTCAGCATCTTTTTCATCCACTTCTTCTTCACCTTCATCTTCTTCTTCTTCACCTTCTTCGTATTATTCTTTTTTTTTTTACATTCTTCATATTCTACTTCTTCATCTTCTTCTTCTTCATCATATTCTTATTTGTGGCAGGCATTCCTGTAGTTGTTATCTATAAAAGGTTGGACATTACACCTTTCGTTCTGCCCGTCACAAAAGATTTACAACAGGATTTTTCCGCGTTCAGTTTGGCCTGCAGCAGCAGGTCTTTTCCAGGGGCACCACGAGGAGGAACGGACTCACCCCCATACACTGCTTAGTCATCTTCTGCTTATAATTTAGATATTATCTTTTGCTCTGATTTTTAGTCTTATGCTTAATGTTCTTCCGCTTTTTGTTCTGCAGCTTCTTGTATTTCTGCTTCTTGGTTTTCTGTCTCTTGTTCTTCTGTATCTTGGTGCTTGTCTTCTCCTCTTTGTCCTCTTGGTCAACTTCTTCAGGGTCATCTTCTTGGTCTTCTTCGGGGTGGTCTTCAGGGTCGTCGTCTTCGGGGGTCCTCATCTTCGGGGTCCTCGTCTTCTTCGGGTTGGTCTTCTGGGTCCTCGTCTTCGGGGTCCTCGTCTTCTTCGGGGTGGTCTTCAGGGTCCTCGTCTTCTTCGGGGTGGTCTTCAGGGTCCTCGTCTTCTTCGGGGTGGTCTTCAGGGTCCTCGTCTTCAGGGTCGTCGTCTTCGGGGTCCTCGTCTTCTTAGGGTTGGTCTTCAGGGTCCTCGTCTTCAGGGTCCTCGTCAGGGAGATCTAGAGTGATTACCAAGAACCATTTCAACACGACAGGACAACGCATTGGAGGCAAAGTGACGTTGACACTACCCGGAAACAGCTGGCGTGCTGGAACCAGGCTGGGCAGGAGGGAGTACCCGTGCCAAAGTCACTGCCGAGGACCAGCTGACGGTACTGGAACCCGGATGGGTAGCAGAAGGTACAAGAGCCAATGGAACTGCCGAAGACCAGCTGACGGTACTGGAACTCGGTTACTAAGCAGGAAGTACCTGTGCCAGAAAGCACTACCAAGGACCAGCAGACGTTGGTGGAACTTGGATACCGAGAAGGAGGCACCTAATCCAAAGGCACTGCCGAGAACCAGCTGACGGTACTGGAACCCGGATGGGTAGCAGAAGGTACCCATGTAAAAAAAAGTTCAAGGCCGCGAGCCGGCCGCAGTTACCAAAACCCACAGTCCTACAGGGGGTGCTTGTCCTATTGGCACTATGGAACCAGCCTTCATTGCCAGATCCCGCAGCCCACATAGGAGTCACCTAAACTGCAGGCACCATAGAGTCGGCTAACCCGACCGCAACACGACAGGACAACGCATTGGAGGCAAAGTGACGTTGACACTACCCGGAAACAGCTGGCGTGCTGGAACCAGGCTGGGCAGGAGGGAGTACCTGTGCCAAAGTCACTGCCGAGAACCAGCTGACGGTACTGGAACCCGGATGGGTAGTAGAAGGTACAAGAGCAAATGGAACTACCGAGGACCAGCTGGCGGTGCTGGAACCCAGGGTAAATACTAAAAACAGAGTGGAGCCAGAGGTGTAATTGGAGCAACTTTAAAATCTGTAGTAGTGAGAATGTGGACAGAGCAGGAGAAATTGCCGTCCGCACAGCAGGGGAACAGCTGACGTTACTGAACCCCAATAACACGGCCGCAAGTGTTGACTGTGCAGACGGCACTTCCGAGCGCCAGCTGGCGGTGTTGGAGCTCAGGGATTACAGTTCAGGTGGTAGAAACATGAACAGAACAGGAGACCTGGATACTGTTGCCAACCAATTATTTATTCTGGAAGAGGACTGGCAAATTCATGAGAGATCCAGGCCTTGTTCATTTTGAGAAAAGTAAGCCGGTCAACGTTATCAGAGGATAGTCGCATGCGACGGTCTATTAGTACACCACCTGCGGCACTAAAGACGCGTTCCGATAATACACTAGCAGCAGGGCAAGCTAGCACCTCCAATGCATACTGACTAAGCTCTGGCCATGTATCCAGCTTACAGACCCAAAACTTGAAGGGAGAAGAGCCGTCTGGGAGTACACTAAGAGGGCAAGACATGTAGTCTGTCACCATCTGACGGAAACGTTGCCTCCTGCTGACTGGAGCCGTCTGTGATGGTGTAGACATTTGTGGCGGCGGGGACACAAAAGTTTGCCACATTTCGGCCATACTGGTCTTGCCTTGTGCTGAGGCGCTGCTTCTGCTCCCTCTTTGTGCAGAGCTTCCTCCACTGCCTCGACGCACTGAGCTGCTTTGTAAAGCACTAGCAGCACTGCTCTCGGTTGGAATGGAGAACATGATGGAATGCACCAGTGCGTCTTGGTACTCCCGCATTTTACGCTCCCGGTTCAACGGTGTTATGAGGCTTTGTAAGTTGTCCCGGTAGCGAGGATCTAGGAGGGTGGACACCCAATAATCAGCCGTGTTGAGAATGTGGGCGATGCGGCGGTCGTTTCTCAGGCACTGCAGCATGAAATCAACCATGTGCTGCAGACTGCCAACTGGCCAAGAAACGCTGTCCCCTGCTTGAGGCGTGATCTCTGCCTGCTCTGCATCACCCCACCCTCGCTCTAGATACTGACTACTAGAGCATTGTGTACCTCCCTCCTCTGGACAGATGTCTTCCTCATCCATTGACTCCTCCTCATCCTCCTCACAAAGTGTCCCCTGCCTAGGCCTTTGTGAGGAACCACGTTGCGCAGACTGTAGAGAAGCAGATGGCATCTGTGACTCCTCATCCTCCACCTCTTCCAAAACCTCGTCCCTTAGTGCTTGCAGTGTTTTTTCAAGCAGGCAGATAAGGGGGATAGTCATGCTGACTAGTGCATCATCTGCAATCGCCATCCGCGTGGAATAATCGAAGGCACGCAAAACGTGGCAAATGTCCTTCATAGAGGCCCACTCAGTGGTGGTGAAGTGTGAACGGCGCGCACTGCGACTTGTTTGCGCCTGCTGCAGCTGGTACTCCATTACTGCTGCCTGCTGCTCACACAACCTCTCCAACATATGTAACGTTGAATTCCACCTGGTGGGTAGGTCACATATGATGCGATGTTCCGGAAGACGTAATCGGCACTGCAGAGCTGCAATGCGTGATCTTGCATTGCTGGAACGCCGCAAGTGAGCGCACTCTATGCGGACCTTGTGAAGCAGTGCATCAAGATCCGGATAGTCCCTCAAAAAACTCTGCACGACCAAGTTGAGCACATGTGCCAGACATGGGATGTGAGTGAGGTTGCCTAGGCCCAGAGCTGCCACCAGATTTCGGCCATTGTCACACACTACCATGCCTGGCTGGAGATTCGCTGGCACAAACCACATGTCGCTCTGCTGCTTGATGGCATTCCAGAGCTCCTGCACTGTGTGGCTTCGATTCCCGAAAGAAATTAATTTTAATACGGCCTGTTGACGTTTGGCCACGGCTGTGCTCATATTGGTCACCATAACAGGTAACCGTTCACGGGTCGATGTGGAGGTAGACCGTGACGGCTCCTGCAGCGCTGATTCACAGGAACTGGAGTATGAGGAGGAGTCAATGTGTACAGACTGGATTCCTGCAATCCTTGGAGTTGGCAGAACACGTACAGCGCCACTCTCAAGATTTGTACCCTGCTCCACAACATTTACCCAATGGGCAGTGAGGGTAAGGTATCGTCCCTGTCCATGCTTACTGGTCCACGCATCGGTGGTCAGGTGGACCTTGCTACTGACGGCGTTTTGTAGCGCATGTTTAATTTTTCCCTCCACATGATGTTGCAGGGCAGGGACGGCTTGCCTGCTGAAATAAAAGCGGCTGGGCACGTTGTATTGTGGGACTGCCAATGCCATAAAGTTACGGAATGTGTCAGTCTCCACCAGCCTGAATGATAGCATTTCAAGGGCCAGTAGTTTAGCAATGCCAGCATTCAGAGCCTGTGCTCGGGGGTGGTTTGCCGAGTATGGGCGCCTTTTCTCCCATGCCTGTGCTAACGATGGCTGTAGACTGGCCTGGGAGTGTGAGGATGACTGGGAAAGTGGTGCTGTGGGTGGAATTACACTGTGTCTCTGTACAACAGTGCCAGAGATTCTTCCATGGCGATCCTGTGAGGAAGCCAAACCAGCTGTGTGTGAGCTGGAGGAAGAGGCTACAACACGAGCTGAAGAGGTGGTAGGTGGCGCTGTAGGTTGGCCTAGGTCTTCAGTGTGTTTTTGTAACTCCACCACGTGCTTGGTCCGCACATGTTTCCACATATTTGTGGTATTGAGGTTGCTGACACTTTTCGCTCTTTTCACCTTCTGATTACACAGCTTGCATTTGACAAAGCAAATGTCATCTGCAACTGTGTCAAAAAAGGACCAGGCACTGCAAGTCTTGGGAGCGCCCGCTTTGGATTTTGGAAGAGCCATGCTCCTAATGGGTGCCAAAGTGGAGGCTACAGGCAACCAAGTCTGCCCCCTCCCTCTCCCTCCTTTTTGGGCCGTTCGGGGAATCTCTTCCTCAGAGCTGCTCCCACCACCTTCCTGTCCCTCACGCCATGATGGGTCAAGGACCTCATCATCTACACCACCCTCTTCAAACAACTGCTTCTCCTGGGTAGTCTCGACAGCACAGTACGCACCAGAAAGTGGCACCTGAGTCTCATCATAAGATGCGTACTGAGGTGTGCTGCTGACCATAGGCACTGGCCCACCTGCCTCTTCAGATTCAGATAGACAAAACGGTTGCGCATCACTGCATACTACCTCTTCTTCAAATTCTCGAATTCTGCTTGGCTGGCCCCCTCTTTCCAAGCCAAGAAATTCAGAGAACAGAAGTAGAGATGGCTCCTGTCCAGGGCTCTCTGACTGCCTGGGCAATTTGGCAGGTGGTGAAGAGACAGATGGGTGCTCTTCAGTGCTCAGGACCTGAGAGGATCTGGAACTAATTGAAGTCGATGCGTTAGCTGCCATCCATCCGACAACGGCTTCAATTTGGTCCTCGCGCAGCAGTGGGGTACGGCTAGCTCCTACAAAGCTGCGCATAAAGGACTGTTCCCTGGTAAAACTGGGGGATGCTGAGTCACTGGTGCCCGCAGCAGGCACAGAATCCCCACGTCCTCTCCCTGCAGGCACAGAATCCTCACGTCCTCTCCCTGCAGAAACTCCACGCCCACGACCACATGCCTTACTCCCTGCCTTCTTCATCTTGGTAGACTGATAAAGATAGGCAGAAAAGTACTAAGGGCTTAGTGTGCTTATTCCTGAACAGCTGCTAACAGGTATAAGAAACACTAATTTTATAAAGTGTGGACTAGACTTTAATATGAGCTAATGTGGAGTGTTTGGTGAACTTTATTTAGGTTTTTTTTGTCACAAAAAGACACTGGATGTGCCTAAAGATGTAATAACGATAGTATCACAAACTTTTTGTAGCTATTACAATGTAGGAAGGTAACCTACAATGCAATAGATGAGGCTGCAAAAAATAGGCTAATACTAATCTGGCTGGGGCTGCAGGGCCCAATGCTGCAGAAAGGCTCCTCTAACTACTCCTATATAGTGTGGTTGGAACCAATTTAGCTGAATACGGATGGAACCACCACACTAATAGGAGATATCAGGAAAAATTATGAATTGGCAAAAAAGGACAATGTATGAGGCAGTGACACACACTGAGTGCACTACAACCAGACGTGGTTGAAGAACACACTACAGGGTGAGCTGCACTCACACACCAGACCTTGCAGACAGCGGTGAACAGTACAGATGCAGAGCACTGTGCACTAGCGCTGCAAGACCAAAAAAATTTCTCTATCTACTCCTATATAGTGTGTTTGGAACCAATTTAGCTGAATACGGATGGAACCACCACACTAATAGGAGATATCAGGAAAAATTGTGAATTGGCAAAAAAGGACAATGTATGAGGCAGTGACACACACTGAGTGCACTACAACCAGACGTGGTTGAAGCACACACTACAGGGTGAGCTGCACTCACACAGAGACCTTGCAGAAAGCGGTGAACAGCAGAGAACTGTGCACTAGCACTGCAAGGCACAGCGATTTATAAAGTAGCTTGGGTAAAGCAGAATAGACCAAATAGGTAGCTAAAACTGTCCCTCAGAACAACAGCGTCCTATCCCTAACTGAATTCACAGCAGAGTGAGCTCAAAATGGCGGCGGCGGCTTTTATAGTGCATCATGACATCATTTCAGCAGCGAATCACAGCCATGCCATTAGTTAAGATGCCTACATGCCTAACAGGATGTGCCCACACTTCTTAGGATCCTCATTGGCTGAATAAAATGAAAATGGCTCATTGCATTATGGGAACTTCCGATTCCGGTATACGATATTGCAAAAGTATCGGAATTCCGATACCGCGAATATCGGCCGATACCCGATATTTCAGTATTGGAATGCTCAACACTATACATGACCATACTGTCTAAAAAAAATTTTTTACAGGCATCATAAACACCCGTTATAAAAATTATGTGGGTGTTGAATCATGGACCACGGTAACCTTACTGATATGGTGGTGGAGGATGAGGATGAGGAGAAGGAGGAGGACAAGAGCAAATAGCCAAAATCAGGAAGCGTATACCCATGTGTGGGTGTGAAGAGGTGCATGGGAATACAACTCCCAAAAAAAGACACTGGATTTGAGTTTGTTACGCTGCTATCATTCGGTGGTGTTGAGAAGTCTGGCCCAATCCAGCCCTTGTTCATTTTTATAAGAGTCAGCCTGTCAGCATTTTCAGTTGACAGGTGGATGCGCTTATCAGTTATAATTCCACCAGCGGCACTAAAAACCCGCTCTGATAAAACGCTAGCGACAGGGCAGGCCGGGACCTCCAAGGCGTAGAGAGCCAGTTCATTCCACGTATCCAGCTTGGATACCCAATAATTATAAGGCACAGAGGAATCACGGAGGACGTTGGTACGGTCCCTCAGCATTTTCTCAAGCTTTGCACTCCTTGTGAGAGTACCCCACGCCTCAGGGCCTGTGTGATGGGAGGGGCTGAGAAAATTCTCCCAGAACTTTGAAAGTGTTCCCCTGCCTCTGCTGGATTGAAGTTGTGTATCTCTTGCCTGTACTCCTTGGTGGTTCAACGAACTGTGACCTCTGCCGCCAGCGTTTTCAGATGGGAATTTTTTAATAGTTCCGCAACAAGGGCCTTCTGGTACTGCCCCATTTTTGTAGGCCTGTCCGCCTCAGGAATAAGAGATATAAAGCTCTCCTTGTAGAGTGGGTCTAGAAGTGTCACCAACCAGTAATGACTGTCACCCAAAATTTTGAGAACACGAGGGTCATGGGAAAGGCAGCGTAACATAAACTCAGCCATGCATGCCAGACTGCTAACAGGCAAGTCTTCCGTGTCCTCACCAAGAGGATGACTGACCATGCTCTCCTCCTCCTCTTTGTCCTCTGGCCATCCACGCTGAACAGACGGTATGACAGTTGTGCAGGTAGTACCGTCTATAGCGCATGAAACTAGTTTCTCCTCCTCCTCTTCCTCATTGTCATCCAATCCACGTTGGGATGAGATGAGGCTGGGCTGTGTGTAATTACCCTGTATGGTTCCTTGCTCCGCCTGCAATGCATCCTTTTTGATTGTGAGCAGAGAGTGTTTCAGAAGACAGAGAAGTGGGATGGTGACGCTAATTATGGCGTCATCGCCGCTCACCATCTTGGTGGAGTCCTCAAAGTTTTGGAGGATGGTACATATGTCTGACCTCCATGTCCACTCCTGAGGTCTTATGTGTGGAGTCTGAACTGAATACCGACGGCCTTGTCGATGCTGGTAGTAAACAACTGCCCTCTTCTGCTCACAAATCCTTCCCAACATCTGCAGTGTAGAGTTCCAACACGAGGGGACATCACACATCAGTCTGTGAGACGGAAGCTGCAAACGCTGTTGAAACACGGCAAGGGCGGTGGAAGCTGTAGCTGACTTTCTAAAGTTGGCACACAGGCGGCGTACTTTAACAAAGACATCCGGCTGCTCCGGGTAGGATTTGAGAAACCACTGAACCACGAGGTTAAGCACATGGGCCAGGCATGGTACGTGTGTGAGCTCACCTCGCCTCAGAGCCGCCACCAGGTTCCAGCCATTGTCGCACACGACCATGCCTGGCTGTAGGTTCAGCTGTGTGAGCCACATATCTGCCTGCTCTTTCAGAGCTGTCCACAACTCTTCAGCATTGTGCGGTTTGTCACCTAAGCATATTAGCTTCAGCACAGCCTGTTGCCGCTTGGCTGGGTCAGTGCTGCTGTGCTTCCAGCTTGTGACTAATGTGGTCATTTCGGAGATGGAGGCTGAAGAGGAGGAAGAGGCTGAGGAGGATGAGGTGCAAGAGCTGTAGACTGTGGGGGCAACCCTGAATGACCTAGGGCCCGCAATCCTTGGCATCGGGAGGACGTGTTCCGTCCCAAGGTCCGACTGGGTCCCGGCTTCCACTATGTTAACCCAGTGTGCCGTCAGCGATATGTACCGTCCCTGCCCACAAGCACTTGTCCACGTGTCCGTGGTTAGGTGGACTTTCCCGGTAACTGCGTTGTTGAGCGCACGGCTAATGTTTTGGAACACATGATTGTGTAATGCGGGGACGGCACACCGGGAGAAATAGTGGCGGCTGGGGACCAAAAACTGAGGAATGGCCGCTGCCATCAGGTTGTGGAATGCTTCTGTTTTCACGAGCCTGAAAGGCAACATCTTGAGCGCAAGCAGTCGTGAAATGTGGGAATTAAGTAGTGTGGCCTATGGGGAGTTGGCTGCGTATTTGCGCTTGCATTCCAAGGACTGGGGTATGGACAACTGAACGCTGCGCTGGGACAAGGACATGGGCGTGCTTCCTGATGCTGCTACGAGAGTGTGCAACGACAGGTGCAGGGCAGAAGACATCTTTGCATGCACCATGGACAGGGGATTGGATTGCATTCACAACAGCGGAAGAAGCAATGGTGCCACCCGCAGACACTGTTTCTGGACCCTGGCGTTCGGCCCACAAAGTCAGGTACTTTGCTGCCATGTGCCTGATCATGCTGGTGGTGGTCAGGCTGGTCGTTTTGCCACCCCTGCTGATGCTGGCCTGGCAGGTAGTGCAAATGGCCTTTTTGAGATTATCGGCAGAGTCTTTAAAAAACAACCAGACTCGGGAACACCTAATAGTTGTACTGGCAACTTCCTTCGTGTTAGTGTTACAGGGAACAGTTGCCTGCCTTTTTTCTGCGGCCACCACACTGCTTCTTCTTGCCTGTTGGGGTGCTCTGCCTAAATATTTTTTCAGAGGTAGATGCAGAAAAAAATTATATTCAATTTGCAACCTGATGGAGGTCAGAATAGATGGACTAATAGAACAAGTCCCACACACTGCTAGAAGGCCAAATATTTTTTCAGAGCTAGATGCAGAAAAAAATTATATTCAATTTGCAACCTGATGGAGGTCAGTATAGATGGACTAATAGAACAAGTCCCACACACTGCTAGAAGGCCAAATATTTTTTCAGAGCTAGATGTAGAAAAAAATTATATTCAATTTGCAACGTGATGGAGGTCAGTATAGATGGACTAATAGAATGATGCTATGCCCAAAAGGTTTTACTTCACTAGGTGCAGTAAAAAAATTGGTATTCTATACACAGGTGGTGTAGCTTGCAACACAGATAGGCTACTCCACTGACTAACACACTCTGCAATAGGCCAAAAAGGATTAGCTTTGCTAGATTTAGCCAAATGCTGTGAAAAAAACTTGCACAGCACTGGCACAGACCTGCCTGGCAAAAACTGATAGGAACGATGTAACTTAGTCCTGAAAAGGACTTCAATTACAATTAGTCTTTACTCCCAACCTATCTATTTAAGAGCACAGACCTGCCTGATAAAAGTCGTAGAAAATGCTGTAACCTAGTCCTTAAAAGGACTGCAATCACAACTCTTCCCTACTCCCAAGCTATCTGTAGATTTGTGCGAAAATTGGCTTGAAATTAACAAGGTATAGCGCACACAGCAACAGCGGTGCCGTCTAACACGCAGCTGCAGCAGTGAGAAAATGGTGGCGACGGGGAAAATGGCTGGGTCTTATAAGGCAAGGACATGTGACATACACTGCCAATGACACATGCCCTTGCTTGTGTGAAAAAAAGCTCTTCGCTCTGTGTGTGCGCTGCTGATAGGCTGACAGATTGCACCTCCCCACTGTAAATGCGGGAAAGAGAAAAAAAAAATGGAGATCTTCATTATTCCTGCAGAGATCCATCCCCTGCCCCTCTACCCGCCCCACTGTACACTCAAACTGCGTATTAACATTAATTTTCATCATTACTGAGAAAAAATCCAGTTATGATTTTGGTGCACGAACAGTTATCGAACATAACCTCGAACAGCCGAATTTTTTTCAAATCGTTCGTGTTCGCCAAACGGCTCGAACACCGCCCAAAACAGCTCGAATTTGAGATTGGCGAACAGTTCGAGTCGAACAACGCTCATCTCTAGTTATTAGATCAGGGTTCCCCAACTCCAGTCCTCAAGAGCCACCAACAGGTCATGTTTTCAGCATTTCCGTTGTATTGCCCAGGTGATAATTAGATCACCCGCTCAGGCAATAATTCCATCACCTGTGCAATACTAAGGAAATCCTGAAACATGACCTGTTGGTGGACCTTGAGGACTGGAGTTGGGGATCACTGTATTAGATGATCTGCCATGTAAATACAGAAAATTAAATTCTGTAAAAATCAAATCAAGGCAGCAAAGATTGAGACAGAGAGACTCATTGTCAGAGAAAGTAAAAATAATCCCAAAATATTCTTTAACTACATAAATAGTAAGAAACTAAAAAATGATAGTGTTGACCCCCTTAACCACTTCACACTAGAGCCTGTTTTTGCCTTTGTGATCGGGCCAATTTTTTCAATTCTGACCACTGTCACTTTATGAAGCAATTACTCTGGAACGCTTCAACGGATTCCCCTGATTCTGAGAATGTTTTTTCGTGACATATTGTACTTCATGATAGTGGTAAAATTTCTTTGATATCACTTGCGTTTATTTGTGAAAAAATCGGAAATTTGCCGAAAATTTTGAAAATTTTGCAATTTTCAAACTTTGAATTTTCATGCCCTTAAATCAGAGAGATATGTCACACAAATAGTTAATAAATAACATTTCCCACATGTCTACTTTACATCAGCACAATTTTGGAACCAAAATTTTTTTTTGTTAGAGAGCTATAAGGGTTAAAATTTGACCAGCGATTTCTCATTTTTCCAACAAAATTTACAAAAACATTTTTTTAGGGACCACATCATATTTGAAGTCACTTTGAGGGGTCTTTATGACAGAAAATACCCAAAAGTGACACCATTCTAAAAACTGCACGCCTCAAGGTGCTCAAAACCACATTCAAGAACTTTATTAACCCTTCAGGTGCTTCACAGGAATTTTTGGAATGTGGAAGAAAAAAATTAACATTTAACTTTTTTCACAAAAATGTTACTTTAGACCCAATTTTTTTTATTTTCACAGGGGTAACAGGAAAAAATGGACCCCAAAATTTTTTGTGCAATTTCTCTTGAGCGCGCTGATGCCCCATATGTGAGGGAAAACCACTGTTTGGGCGCACTGCAGGGTTCGGAAGGGAAGGAGCGCCATTAGACTTTTTGAATGTAAAATTTGTCTGAATAATTAGCAGACACCATGTTGCATTTGGAGAGCCCCTGATGTTCCTAAACAGTGGAAACCCTCCACAAGTGACACCATTTTGGAAACTAGACCCCTTAGGGAACATATGTAGTTGTGTGGTGAGCACCTTGCACCCCCAGCTGCTTCACAGAAGTTTATAATATTGAGCCATAAAAATAAAATTTTCACATTTTTCCCACAAAAAATGTTTTTCATTCCCTAATTTTGCATTGTCATAAGGGTAATAGGATAAATTGCACCATGAAATTTGTTGTGCAATTTCTCCTGAACACGCCGATACCTCATATGTGGGGTAAACCACTGCTTTGGTGTACGGCAGGGTTCGGAAGAGAAAGGAGCGCTATGTTGGCTGGGATAGGCAGCAGACACCATGTCACATTTGAAGAGTCGCTGACATGCCGAAACAGCAGAAACCCCCACAAGTGACCCCATTTTGTAAACGACACCTCTCAAGGAATTCATCTAGGGAAGTAGTGAGTATTTTTTAATTTTTAAATTTATACCATTGGGCAGTGAAAAAAGCATAATTATATTTTTACCCTCAGATTTTACATTTTCACACAGGGCAATGGGTAAAAATGGTGCCGAAATGTGTCACACAATTTCTTCTAAAAGTGGCAATACCCCATATGTGGCTGTATCGTACCGCTCAGCCATACGGCGAGATCTGGGGGGGACGGAGCGCTATTTGACAATTGGAGAACAAATTATTGTAGAATAGGCATTTGGATTTGGGAGCACAAAATTTTCTGAATTTCTTTTGGGGGGCAAGGGCCATTTCGCTTTTCCAGAGCCTTTCTGCTACCAGTAACTTGGAAGTCCCTTATATTTTTAACAGGTGACGGACCTGAGTGGGGACTAGCTTTTTTTGAGGACTGAGTTGAAGCCTTTATTGGGAACATTTTACGTAACATTTATCCGGCGCTCTAGGCTGAGCACTTACATCGGGGTTTCCATCTAAATTTCCAAGTGATGTAATTCAGATGAAACCCCTGTAGGATCCATTCACTGTAATGAGGCAGCAGAGTTACTCTGGACACCGTCTGGCCTCTGTTTAGCGGTGTCCTTTTTTTCAGAAGTGCACAAAACTGTGGCCAACCGCACTTTTATGCACACCTAAAACAAATGACACCGTGGGATCCCAGGCTAGACGGCATCCACAGTGGCCTATATCAGCCTCATTACAGGGAATCTTCCATCATGGGTTCCGGCTGAATCACATATTTCAGAGATTTACACGGAAACTCTGGCGTAAGTGCTCAGCGCAGAGCGCAGGATAAATGTGTGCCGAGCCATACTGCGATCTTTGGGAGACATAATAAACAAATCAGTAGCAGGTGAAGAATTGGTTTTATTTATTTTTTTACGCCGTTCCTAGTGTGATATAACTGATTAGATTACTTTATTCTTCGGGTCGGTGCGATTACAGAGATACCATATTTATATCGGGTTTTTATGACTGACAGCTGTCACACACTAAGAGACGCTTTTTTTTTTGCAAAATCTAGTTTTTGCATCGCCATATTTTGAGAGCTATAATTTTTCCATATTTCGGCCGACAGAGTCATGTGATGGCTTGTTTTTTGCGGGACGAGTTGACATTTTTATTGGTACCATTTTTGGGTACGTGACATTTTTTGATCGCTTTCTATTCCGTTTTTTGGGAGGTAAAATTAACAAAAACCAACAATTCAGGAATTGTTTTTTGAGGTTTTTTTTTATGCCGTTCTGCGTGTGGTAAAAGTGATCAGGCAGCGTTATTCTTTGGGTCAGTACGTTTATAGTAATACTACACGTACTGTGTATTTTTTTATGTTTTGGCGCTTTTACACAATAAAACAATTTTATAGAAAAAATATTTTTTTTGCATTGCTTTATTCTGAGAGGTATAACTTTTTTATTTTTCGGCTGATGGAGCTGTATGGCAGCTTGTTTTTTGCGGAACAAGATGACGTTTTCAGCGGTACCATTTTTATTTCCATTTTGCTTTTTGATTACATTTTTTCCACTTTTTGTTTGGCAATATGAGGAAAAAGCATAGTTTTTTGCTCCGTTTTTATTTATTTTTATTACGGTGTGCACAGAAGGAGTTAATTAGTGTGACAGTTTTATAGCTCGGGTTGTTTCGGACGCGGCAATACCAAATATGTGTACTTTTTTTATTTTTGCATAAATATATGGATTTATCGGTTTAATATTTTATTTATTTTTATTTATTTTGTATTTTTTTTTTAACAGTTTCAAAACATTTTTTTTACATTTTTACTTAGTCCCTGTATGGGACATTAATTTTTATTTTTCTGATCCCTGATCTCATGTAATGTAATAGACATATATTACATTATATGAGATCTTCACTGACTGTTTCACAGTCAGTCTCCTGCCAGGCTACAGCTGCATGCTGAGCCAGGCAGGACACCATATATGGCAGAGCTGGAGGCGGTCATGTGACCTCCAGCTGCCATAGCAACCCAAGGTCCTGAAAGGAATCAGGGGTCGTCGGAGAGGTAAGTGGACGACCCCCTCTCCTCCTGCTGTCTCCTATATGCCGCGATCACTATAGATCGCGGTATATAGAAGACAGCAAAGGGTTAACATCACTGGGACCTGATCTAATCAGGTCCCGATGATGTTCCCTGTCAGAGCTATCACTCTGCACCGCTCCCGCAGCGCTTGCAGGACCCTGGGGGTCCTGAGCGCTGCGAGACCACCCACCGTTTTTAAACGTCCGCGCTGCACAGAGCCCAGGCAGCGTGGACGTTTATCTACAGTGGGCGGTCGGGAAGCGGTTAAAATAGTCTGGGTGAAATGGTGGATGAGGAAAAAGCCAATATGCTAAATGATTTTTTTTCAATAGTATTTACACAAGAAAATCGCATGACAGAAAACATGATCAGTGATGACAAAAATTCTCCATTAAATGTCACTTGCTTAACCCAGCAGGAAGTACGGCGGCGTCTAAAAATCACTAAAGTTGACAAATCCCCGGGCCCGGATGGGATACACCCGCGAGTACTGCAGGAATTAAGTAACGTCATAGATAGACCATTATTTTTAATCTTTAACGATTTCATAATAACAGGGTCTGTACCACAGGACTGGCGTATAGCAAATGTGGTGCCAATATTCAAAAAGGGGACAAAAACTGAACTTGGAAATTATAGGCCAGTAAGCTTAACCTCTACTGTGGGTAAAATCCTGGAGGGTTTTCTAAGAGATGCTATACTAGAATATCTGAAGAAGAATAACCTCATGACCCAATATCAACATGGGTTTATGAGGTTCCTGTCAAACTAATCTGATCAGCTTTTATGAGGAGGCAAGTTCCGGACTGGACCAAGGAAAATGCAGTGGATGTTGTGTATATGGACTTTTCAAAAGCTTTTGATACGGTTCCACACAAAAGGTTGATGCATAAAATGAGAACAATGAGGATAGGGGAAAATATATGTATGTGGGTTAAGAACTGGCTCAGTGATAGGAAACAAAGGGTGGTTATTAGTGTTGAGCGAGCATGCTCGATACTGCTGGGTACTCGCCCGAGCATCTCACTACTCGGGATGTTCGGCGAGCACCGAGCATTTCCGGGTTACTCGGGCGGGAGCTCGGGTCTCCACCCTGCACGTTTGGCGCTCTTTACAGAGCCAATGAACATGCAGGGATTGCCAGCCAGTCACTGTAATACCGCAGCCATGTTGTTTGTGGGCATTACAGTGACTGGCTGGCCGCACAGCGTCACCTCGAGTATTTAAAACCGGGCGCCGCCATCTTGGACACAGTCGCTCCGGATCAGACAGTGTAGGGAGAGTGCTGCTGACCCAGGGAGAGATTTATACTGCGAAATAGGTAGTGTAGGGTCTCTAAAGCCTGCCAAATCAAACAAACAGTCCTTCTCAGGACTAATATCCATCCCAGATATCAGGCAGGCTGTATAGTAGACGCAGCGGTTATACCAGCAAACGCTGCATTACAGTCCTGTGTGCTCCTGCTGGTCAAATTGCTAGACTTATTCCCCGGTCTCAGGGGCCAGGAAAAATCCTTTTTTTCTTTCATCTAAATCCTGTATTTTTTTTTCCTCAGTCAGACTGTCCAAATCCGCGTATTATTAACCTTTTTGTATCCCCACCCCCCCAAAAAAAAAAATAAAATAAAATAATTTAGTGTGTCTGTGACTGTTCAGACACCAATATATCTGTTTAAAAGAGTCTGGTGTAGGCCAGAAAAGTATAACTGTGGTTTTGCAGTTCCACGGGTCAAATCTCTGTATTATCCTTTTACTCTGTCGCCTCATTGGGGGACACAGGACCATGGGTGTTATGCTGCTGTCCAGTAGGAGGCGACACTATGCTTAATCTGAAAAAGATTAACTGTGGCTCCTCCTTTTCAGTATACACCCCTGGATGGCGTCAGCCTTCTCCAGTTTTTGCTTAGTGTCGCATAGGAGGCACACCTAAAATATTTTACTCCGATTTTTTTCCGAGGATTACAGATGAAGATAAATGGGTCTCCTGCGAGACTCCCGGCATGGCTCGTTCCTCTGCCCCCTTTTATGGGGTGCACAGTTGAAGTCGAGATGGCATATTCCCCATGTTGCTCCTTCCCCCTCGGGTGCTGGTTCGAAGTCGAGACCCCCTCCTTCCCCAATTCCTTTTGGTCTCTGGGTTGAGGTCGAGGCGAGGATAAAGCCCCCTGACGGTGACAACAGCACCCTCCCTAATCCCCCTCTGGGGGGTATTAGGTTGAGACACCTCAGGTAGGGCCTGTACAGGCAGCAAGCTGCAGCTCCCAGTAGCTGACACACTGCACTGAGTCTAGGAACCTCAGCCCTGCTGCGAACTCCTGTTGGGGCCGGGGGGTGAGTGCAGGCTGACATGGAACATACAGACACAGGCCTTCCTGGCTCTGTCTCTGTGGCGGCACCAGCGCTATGGTGCCTCAGGGGGACCCTTCAAGGTGGGGTTATTACTGCCTTTAAATCCGGGGGGGTCCGGTTCAGATCCGCCCCCCACCCCCCGGACTTCCGTGCTGGCCTGGAGCCCTTTTGGGCATCAGCTTTATAATTTACACCACGGCTCCGGCCTAGCAAAATCCCCCGCCCTGCCCCCCGGATGACGAATATGACACTCTACAGTGTCATAGAAGGGACGGATCCAGACTGAAGGGGCGCGTTTTTTCACTGCACATGCCTCCCTTTTCAGCTCTCCGCCCACTTTCTTCTTCATACTCCGGTGGCCATTATCTACTGCAGGAAAACATTAACCCTGCAGCTACCGGTCGACACATACAGACAAGGCCTGTCAGTCTCCGGGGGGCACAGGACTGTGGATCTTCAGCGCTGGACCTAGAGACACACTGGTGGGGTAAGATCACAGCTGGAGTCTCTCCCTCGGCTGTGAATCCTATAAGCTAATCTGCATAGCCAGGGCCCTCTGCATAGCCACCCCTGTACACTATGCCAGGCTCAAGGTCCAAGAGAACCAGGCAGGACTGCTATTATGCACTCTGTACAGCCTGCAGTAATACTCTCCCCAGTGGCAGCACGTACCCACACTGTCAGGACTGCATCCAGGCTGCTGTGCCAGAGCCCCAAGAAGCCCCTGCCAATACTTCAGTGTCTAATACCACACCGGAAAGGGTCACTCAGATGTCGCAATCTATGACGCAGTCTATAGATAACCTCACATCCACATTGCTTCAGGCTATGCAGAGTCATGCCTCGGCTATGAACACTACCCAGCAAAGAGAGAGTTCCACTCGGGGACATGATGGCACGGGCACATCCAGGTCTAGGTCAGGACGCAAGCGGACCCACAGGTCACGTTAATCTGCGTCATCCCATACCACACGGTCATCCCCTTCTAGGGAGAGACACCGTAGTCCCAGCTCATCTAGACCGTCCCCTGCCAGGGACAGACAATACAGATCCCCACAGCCATCCCTGACCAGAGAAGGCCTCCGCTCCGGTTCACCCAGCAGGAGATGCCTTAGTGATACACAGGATTCGGAAGACATCTGTGATTCCGACTCAGACAATGAAACCGAAGGGTCCCTAATCCCTATCCCCCCTAGCAATACAGTGCTAGTCGATGAACTAATCTCATCCATCCATCGGGTGCTAGACATCTCTGATCTACCCCCGGAGACACCAGGACATAAGATTTCCTTTGAAGGAGTTCTGAAACCGCCTAAAGTCTTCTTTGACCACCGAGAATTTAAAGCGATCCTTAAAAAGCAGTTCTCACAACCTGAGAAGAAGTTTACTAATCGCAAATATCTGGAGGCGCGGTACCCCTTCCCACAGGAGGTCACCAAACAATGGACAGATCCACCTGAAGTGGATCCCCCAGTCTCTAGGCTAGCAGCACAGTCACTCCTTTCACTGCCAGATAGCTCAACCCTCAGGGACACAGCAGACCGGCAGGTAGAACGCATGGCTCGTTCAATTTTCGAGGCCGCAGGGGCCTCCCTGGCTCCCGCGTTCGCCTCAGTTTGGGCTGCCAAGGCCATCTTGGCTTGGGGCCAAAATTTACAAGCTAGCCTACAAGTACCTTCCCCTGAACTGTCAGACCAAGCGGCCCAAATAGCCGTTGTAGCAGATTACATGCTTCATGCAGCTCTGGATTCTGCTAGGGGTGCAGCTGGGATAGCATCAAACGCCATCACGATTCGGCGTATCCTCTGGCTGCGGGAATGGAAAGCAGATGCAGCCTCAAAGAAGTCCCTCACTCACCTCCCATACCTCAGTGGTTGACTTTTCAGTGAACAGTTGGACACAATGATATCCAACGCCACCGGGGGTAAGAGTACCTCTCTCCCCCAACTGAAGCCCAAACACACTTACTAGAAGCGCAACCAAACACTATTCCGATCCTTTCGGAACTCTTCCGGCTGGTCCGTCTCGTGACCAGCACAAAATAACAACCGCTCCCCACGCAGAGACAACTCGCGGTCGACGCAGAAGTCGGACAAGACCTGGCAGTCAAAAGCAGGCCAGTCAAAGTCCAAAAGAGAAAAATCTCAGATTTCCTCCTCATCATGACTCACGGACTCCAGAAGACACCCCACCCGTAGGCGGCCGACTTTTGCTCTTTCATCAAGTCTGGCTGCCTATTACAGAAGACAGGTGGGTCAGGGAACTAGTGTCTTCGGGATACAAGATAGAGTTCACTTCCAACCCAAGGGTTCTACTCCAATCTATTCGTAGTCCCCAAGAAAGGAGGCGGCGTACGGCCCATATTGGACCTAAAACAGCTCAACAAATATGTACGGGTACGTCATTTTCGCATGGAATCCCTTCGGTCCATCATTGCGTCCATGGAGAAGGGAGAATTTCTCGCCTCCATAGACATTCAAGACGCATACCTGCATATACCAATTGCACCCACCCATCAGAGATTTCTCAGGTTCGCAATCGACCAGGACCACTACCAGTTAGTGGCTCTCCTGTTCGGACTCGCCACGGCTCCCAGAGTGTTTACCAAAGTCATGGCAGCCACCATGGACGTCCTGCACTTCAGAGGCATAGTAGTCGTTCCATATCTGGACGATCTCCTTATCAAGGCTCCTACCTTCAAGGACTGCGAGCGTAGCGTCTCAATCACAATCGACACTGAGTCGCCTGGGCTGGTTAGTCAACCTACAAAAGTCATCAGCAACCCCGAGTCAGTCTCTAACCTTCCTGGGAATGTTATTCAACACCTTCAGGGGTCTAGTGCTCCTTCCCAAGGACAAGGCGCTGCCTCTCCGTTTAGGAGTCCGCACCCTCCTAAGCAAACCCCTTCGATCTCTCCGGTTTGCCATGAGAGTCCTTGGCAGGATGGTGGCGGCAATAGAAGTGGTCCCATTTGCACAGCTTCACCTCAGGCCTCTCCAACTAGCCATCCTGAAGTCATGGGACAGGAACCCTTTTTCTCTCGACAGGGAGTTCCAGTTGACGTCGTCAATCAGGAGGTCCCTGCACTGGTGGCCCAAGCCAACCTCACTAACAAAGGGGAAATCCTTTCTCACGGGTCAATGGAAGGTTCTGACCACTGACGCGAGCCTGGCGGGTTGGGGTGCGGTACACCTGCACCACAGAGCACAGGGCAAGTGGTCCCCAGCAGAAGCGACCATGCCCATCAACATCTTGGAAATTCTCCTGGCATTGAGAGCCTTCCATCACTTACTGGCAGCCTCTCACATCAGAGTACTGTCGGACAATGCCACGGCTGTGGCATATGTGAATCACCAAGGTGGGACCCGCAGTGCCCAGGCGATGCGAGAAGTGACACGCTTTCTCCACTGGGCGGAATATACAGGTTCGGTTCTCTCTGCGGTCCACATTCCGGGTGTGGACAACTGGGAAGCAGACTTGCTCAGCCGGCAAGGAATGGACTCGGGAGAGCGGTCTCTCCATCCCGAAGTTTTTCGCCAGATCTGCCATCGCTGGGGGACTCCGGACGTGGACCTAATGGCATCCCACTTCAATCTCCAACTTCATGGCCAGAACACAGACCCGCGGGCGCTAGGAGCGGATGCCCTGGTTCAGGACTGGACCCAGTTCCAGCTCCTGTACATTTTTCCACCTCTCCCCCTGATATCCAGAGTGGTGAGGAAGATCAAGCAAAAGGGAGTTCCAACCATCCTAATCGCACCAGACTGGCCCAGACGTACGTGGTACGCCGACATCGTGCAGCTCACAGCAGACGTCCCCTGTCGTCTCCCCGACCGCCCAGATCTTCTGTCACAAGGCCCGTTCTACCACCAGAACTCGGGGGCCCTCAATTTGACGGCATGGCCATTGAGACCTGGGTTTTAACCCAGTCAGGGTTCTCGCCTGACGTCATTGGAACCATGATCAGAGCACGGAAGCCAACCTCTGCAAAGATTTATTACCGTACCTGGAAAGCCTTCTTTACCTGGTGCGAATCTCGTGGCCAGACCCCATTCCCTTATTCCCTCCCCAGGGTACTTGGGTTTCTCCTATCGAGTCTGGAGGCCAGACTGTCCCTGGCCTCCCTTAAGAGCCAAGTGTCAGCTCTCTCACTGCTTTTTCAGAGGCGCATTGCTAACAAGCCCCAAGTAAGGACATTTCTTCAGGGGGTTTCCCCGATAGGTTCTCCCCTACAGACGACCACTAGAAACGTGGGATCTCAACCTGGTGCTGACAGCATTGCTGGAAACACCTTTTGAACCCCTTAGGGAAGTCTCACTCTGCCTTCTATCCCAGAAAGTGGTTTTCCCAGTGGCAATCACATCGTTACACAGGGTGTCTGAACTCACAGCACTCTCCTGCAGACAACCCTTCCTGGCTTTTTACCAGGACAAGGTAGTTCTCCGTACGGTCCCATCCTTCCTTCCGAAGGTTGTGTCCAACTTCCACCTTAATGAGGAAATTTAACTGCCATCCCTCTGTCTGGTCCCGGTTCATAGAGTGGAGAAGGCTCTGCATACGCTTGACCTTGTCAGGGCATTACGTATCTGTGTCTAGGACTGCGCCCTTCCGGAAGTCTGATTCTCTTTTTCTTCTTCTGGAAGGCGGCCGCAAGGGTCTACCACCTTCCACAGCTACCCTTGCCAGGTGGTTCAAATCCACCATACAAGAGGCCTACCGCCTCAAAACTTCTCCTCTTCCAGCAGGTATTACGGCACACTCTACATGTGCGGTAGGGGCCTCCTGGGCCATTCGGCACCAGGCCTCGGCGCAACAAGTGTGTAAGGCAGCCACCTGGACTAGCCTACACACGTTTACCAAACACTACAGGGTTTATACCCAATCCTCAGCAGACGCGAGCCTGGCTAGACGTATCCTGCAGGCGGCAGTGCCCCAATTATAGGGGCCTGTCTACACAATATTCGTCCATTGCTTCCCACCCAGGGACTGCTTTGGGACGTCCCATGGTCCTGTGTCCTCCAATGAGGCGACAGAGTAAAGGAGATTTTTGTGTACTCACCATAAAATCTCGTTCTCTTAGCCTCTAATTGGGGGACACAGCTCCCACCCTGTTGCCCGTTCCGGGCCATTGTCATGTTGAGTTCTCATATTGTTTTTTTCTTGAGCTCGTACATAGTTGCCTTCTTATAGGCATGGTTATGTTATCCATGTTACGTTCCTCCTACTGCTTTTGCACAAAACTGGAGAAGGCTGAAGCCGTCCAGGGGTGTATACTGCAGAGGAGGAGCCACAGTTAATCTTTTTCAGATTAAGCATAGTGTCGCCTCCTAGTGGACAGCAGCATAACACCCATGGTGCTGTGTCCCCCAATTAGAGGCTAAGAGAAAGAGATTTTACGGTGAGTACACAAAACTCTCCTTTTTTGGCATTTTTTGCCGTAAACAAAAAAAACAGTAATAGTGTCTCCCTGACTGGTCAAACACCAATATATCTGTTTAAAAGATTCTGGTGTAGGCCAGAGAAATAGAACTGTGGTTTTCCTCTTCCACGGTTCTAATCTCCCTTTTATTACCCTTTTTCCATTGATAGTGCGAGTGTAAGCTATTTTACTTGATTTACAATGGGCAAGGCGCGTGGCAAGGGACGTGGAACTGGACGTTCTGGTGATGGTGCGTGTAGAGGATGGGGCCGTTGCCAAGGTGAAAATGTGCGACAACCAACAGCCACATCTTCTCGCTCCCACTTCTTGACCGAATTACTAGGGAAGCACACAACTACAAGACCACTATTGCGAACTGATCAGTGTGAACAGGTTATTGATTGGATAGCAGATAATACTTCCAGTTACCTGGGCACCACCACCTCCGGTCTGTCTTCCACACGGTCAAGTTTTAGTAGCCGTGAGTCTCGACCGCATACTCCTCCTCACCCTGATGCTCCTTCCTCCCACCATGCCGAGTGTCGTCAGACAGCAACTGATCCCACACTTGGACACTCTGAAGAGCTGTTCACTGGTCCATTTCCATATTTGTGCCCCTCGCCTGCTCCGTTTGAAGTGGTGGAAGAGGAGATCCCATGTAGCAATGCCCAAATATTTGAACATCCACAGCCAGAGGAAGTCGACGCTGGCAATTTGTCACAAGAGGTGGACGATAACGAGACAATTTCCACGAAGTGAGGAGGATGACCGTGGTGCGGAAGTGGAAGAGGAGGAGGTGGTGGATTATCTAGTAACTGACCCAACGTGGCAGGAGGACATGCAGAGTGAGGCCAGCAGCACACAGGGGGAGGGAGGCAGAGTACCCCAACAGGCAGGAAGAAGCAGTGTGGTGGCCGCAGACAGAAGGCGGGCAACAGTTCCCCGTAACACCAACACGAGGGACGTTGCCAGTACAACCGGTAGGTCTTCCAGAGTCTGGAATTTTTTTAAAGACTCTGCTGATAACCCCAAAAAGTCCATTTGTACCACCTGCCATGCCAGCATCAGCAGGGGTGACAAAAGTATCAGCCTGACCACCACCAGCATGATCAGGCACATGGCAGCAAAGCACCCGACTTTGTGGGGTGAACCCCAGGGTCCACGACCAGTGTCAGCGGGTGTCACCACTGCTTCTTCCGCTATTGTGCGTGTAATAGAACCCCCTGTTGTGCGTGCAAGGCAATCCCCTGTCCATACTGCATGCAAAGATGCCCCCTCCTCTCAGTCTTCACTTGTTTTGGCAGTTTCTCAAGAAACAGCATCAACGTCCACGTCCCACTGCAGCGTTCAATTGTCCATATCCCAGACCTTTGAACGAAAGCGCAAATTCGCAGCCAACGCCCCACAGGCCACAGTCCTAAATTCGCACATTTCACGACTGCTTGCGTTGGAAATGCTGCCTTTTAGGCTGGTGGAGACTGAATCCTTCCGCAACCTTATGGCGGTGGCCGTCCCTCGGTACTCGGTCCCCAGCCGACACTATTTTGCCCGGTGTGCCATCCCCGCACTACACAAGCACGTGTCTCAAAACATCTGCCGTGCCCTCAACAACGCAGTTACTGGGAAAGTCCACACGACATGGACACGTGGACAAGTGCTTGTGGCCAGGGACGGTACATCTCCCTGACGGCACACTGGGTAAACATAGTGGAAGCCCGGACCCAGTCGGACCTTGGGATGAAACACATCCTCCCCACACCGAGGATTGCGGGCCCTATGTCAGTCAGAGTTGCCCCCACAGTGTACAGCTTCTGTGCATCATCCTCCTTCTCCTCCTCATGTTCAGCCTCCATCTCAGATATCACCACATCAGTTACAAGCTGGAAGCAATGCAGTACTGCCTCAGCCAAGTGGCAACAGGCTGTGCTGAAACTCATAAGCTTAGGTGATAAACCTCACACTGCTTGTGAGTTGTGGACAGCTGTGAAAGAGCAGGCAGATCTGTGGCTGAGACCGCTGAACCTACATCCAGGCATGGTCGTGTGTGACAATGGCCGTAACCTGGTGGCGGCTCTGAGGCGAGATCACACACGTACCATGCCTGGCTCATGGGCATAACCTCGTGGTTCAGCGGTTTCTTAAATCGTACCCCGAGTTGCCAGATCTGCTCGTCAAAGTATGCCGCCTGTCAGCTCATTTTCGGAAGTCAGCTACAGCTTCCGCCGCCCTTGCTGTGTTGCAGCAGCGTTTGCAGCTTCCGGCACACCGACTGGTGTGTGATGTCCCCACACGTTGGAACTTTACCCTCCACATGTTGTGAAGGATTTGTGAGCAGAAGAGAGCAGTTGTGGAGTACCAGCTGCAACAAGGCCGTCGATATTCAGGTCAGACTCCAAATATAAGACCTCAGGAGAGGACCTGGATGTCTGACATATGTACCATCCTGACAAACTTTGAGGAGTCCACCAAGATGGTGAGTGGCGATGACGCCATCATTAGCGTCAGCATCCCACTTGTCTGTCTTTTGCAATGCTCTCTGCAGAGAATTAAAGAGGAGGCATTGCAGCCAGAGTATGATGAGATGGATCAAGAACCAGTAATGGGCGATTACACACAGCCCAGCCTCATCTCATCCCAACGTGCATTGGGGGACAATGAGGTAGAGGAGGAGGAGGAAGAACAGGAGCTGGTATCATGCGCTGTAGACGGTAGTACCTGTACAACTGTCATACAGTCGGTTCAGCGTGGGTGGCCTGAGGACAGGGGGGAAGAGGAGGAGGAGAGCATGGTCAGTCGTCATCTTGGTGAGGACACGGAAGTCTTGCCCGTTACCAGTCTGGCACGCATGGCTGACTGTTACGCTGCCTTAACCGTGACCCTAGCGTTGTCAAAATGTTGGGTGACAGTCATTACTGGTTGGTGACACTTTTAGACCCCCGCTACAAGGACAACTTTCACTCTCTTATTCCTGAGGTGGAGAGGTCTACAAAAAATGTGGCAGTACCAGAAGGCCCTTGTTGCAGAACTGTTAAAAAAATTCACATCTGAACACGCTAGCGGCAGGGGTCACAGTTCGTTGACCAACCAAGTCGTACAGGCGAGAGAGACGCAACTCCAATCCAGCAGAGGCAGGGGAACACTGTCAACGTTCTGGGACAGTTTTCTGAGACCCGCCCAGCTTACAGCCCCTGAGGCGCGGGGTACTCTCACAAGGATTGGAAAGTTTCAAAAGATGGTGAGGGAGTACCTTGCCGACCGTACCAGCGTCCTCCGTGATTCCTCTGTGCCTTTTAATTATTGGGTATCCAAGCTGGACACTTGGAATGAACTTGCTCTGTACGCCTTGGAGGTCCTGGCCTGCCCTGCCGCTAGCGTGTTGTCGGAGCGTGTTTTTAGTGCCGCTGGGGGAATTATAACTGATAAGCGCACTCGCCTGTCAACTGACAATGCTGACAAGCTGACCCTTATCAAAATGAACAAGGGCTGGATTGTGCCAGACTTCTCATCACCACCAAATGACAGCAGAGTAACATAAAGTCAAATCCACTGTGTTATTTCGGGAGGTGTATTCCCATGCACCGCTTCACACCCACACATGGGTATACGCTTCCTCATTTCGGCTGTATTTTGCTCTTCTCCTTATCCTCAGCCTCCACCACCACTATACCACCAGGGTGACCGTGGTCCGTGTTGCCAGCATTGCAAGTTCCTCCGTCCTAATTTTTGCCAGCTTTTGCTTGGAAGGCATAGGCAAAGACTATGGGAGACCCACTCTCCAATAATGGGAATAATGTTTTTAATATGCTGTACTGCATGGCTCTTGTAAGGGGCATTAAAATTGTGTTAAGCTACTGCGACCTCCACCACTTTTCCAAGGGGCATTAAAACCGTCTTGTTAAGCTACTGCGACCTCCACGTCTCTTCCAAGGGGCATTTAAACAGTCTTGTTAAGCTATTGCAACCTCCACGTCTCTTCCAAGGGGCATTTAAACCGTCTTGTTAAGCAACTGAGACCTCCACCACTTTTCCAAGGGGCGTTAAAACCGTCTTGTTAAGCTACTTCGACCTCCACGTCTCTTCCAAGGGGCATTTAAACCGTCTTGTTAAGCTACTGCGACCTCCACCACTTTTTCAAGGGGCATTGATATTGTCTTTTTATATCACTGCGAACTCCACCATTCTTCCAACGGGCATTGCATTTCCTCCTAATTTTAGTCAGCTTTTGCTTTTCAATGCATAGGCGAACACTAAGGGAGACCCACTCCCCAATAATGGGTAGAAGGTTGTTAGTATGCTGTAATCCACGTCTGTTTCAAGGGGCATTGCAGTTCCTCATAATTTTTGGAAAGCATTCCATTCACTGCTTAGGCCAACAGTGCACAGGAGACCCAGTTGCTATAAATGGAAAAAACGGTTTAGTTAAGGCCCTCTGACCTCCATGTCACTTCCAAGGGGCATTGGAGTGCCTCGAAATTTTTGGTAGGCATTGCACTCACTGCATGCCCTATAACTGTGTAGCCGAACCTCTCCTTTTGGTACAGAAACATATCCTACTAGACATGTGTGGTTGACTGGCCTGATATTGATTTGAATGGTCCCTGTTCCTCCTGCTCTTTCTCCTTTGCCACCACCTCATCCATCATTCATCACCTGAAGCTTTGTTTTAATGGGAGTCATAGAACTGGGATAGTAGCAGGAAAACATCCAGCAATCCTCGGAGGAGGTAGGATATGCGCCAAAACGCTGACCACCTCAGGCCTAGCTGCTACTACATACATGCGCTTGCATTCTAAGAAAACAAAGCAGATGCTAACTTCTATCATCATCATCATGCTCCTCACCTTGGCACTCTCAACTCTCCTGATGGAGAAGGCAGGGCCCTCGAGAGGAGTCTGGTTCTCTGGTGGGCTCGTCCAATGCTGCCCTAAAGCAGACAGGGCTAAGAAAAGTGTGTGGGGGGATGTTCCAAGGAGAAATAAGGGCGGCTGGGGACCGTGTGTGGACACCCGGCCACCGGGCTGCTGGGGAATGAGTATGGATACCTCGCTGCCGAAGCAGCCATGAGGTAGTGGCCAGCTTCGGCCTCCTCCAAACTAAAAGGCCCCATTTCAAGTGCAAGCAAGCTAGCAGTATGGTATTGCAGCCTGGGGGTGGGTGGGTGGCAGGTTGCACACTTAAGCTTGCATTGCAAGGAATGGGGGAGGTACAATTGAACACTGCCCTGGGACAAGGACTTGCACGGGGAGGGATAGTTGCAAGTCTGCATCTTCTGATGCGGAAAGGATCACTTCTGATGGGCACACTTTTAGGCAGTGACCTGGGTGTCAGAGATGCTTCCAGGGGACTTCCCCATGCTGTTCCCATGTCTTTTCAGCACTGTATGCATGTGTCACACAGCACATGGCCAGATAAGATTGTAAAATGTTAAAATGACATTTCCCAGTGAATGCATTTGTCACGGTTGAAAGCAATACAAAAGTGCAAAAACGCATAAAAAATGCTACTTGTGAACATAGCCCAAGGTGTGGAAGAGTATTTTTCACAGGAAAACCGTTTCAGTTTCGTTTTTGAACGTTTTATTGTGAGCCCGTAAAAGTGGCTTAATACCTCTGACCACGTTGTTGACAACAGTGACCTGGGGGTCAGAAATGCTTCCTGCGGCGATGCCCATGCTGTCCCCATGTCATTTGAGCACTGTCACTATCGTTTTGGGCACTTTTTAGGCTTTCTACAGACTGCCGGGGGTGCCGCCGCAAAAATGCTCGGGTCTCCCATAGACTAACATTGGGCTCGTTACTCGGTTCGAGCACCCGAGTATCACGGTGAGCTCGGCCCGAGCTTCGAGCACCCGAGCATTTTAGTGCTCGCTCAACACTAGTGGTTATTAATGGAACACATTGGGTCACAGTTAACAGTGGGATACCACAGGGGTCAGTTTTGGGCCCGCTTCTTTTTAACATATTTATTAATTACCTTGTAGGGGGCATACAGAGTAGTATTTCAATATTTGCAGATGACACTAAACTCTGCAGGGTAATCAATACAGAGGAGGACAATTTTATATTACAGGAGGATCTATGTAAACTAGAAGCTTGGGCTGATAAATGTCAAATGAGCTTTAATGGGGATAAATGTAAGGTAATGCACTTGGGCAGAGGAAATAAAATGAATAATTATATGCTTAATTGTAAAACACTGGGCAAAACTGTCAGTGAAAAAGACCTGGGTGTATTGGTAGACGACAAGCTCACGTTTAGTGGCCAGTGTCAGGCAGCTGCTGCAAAGGCAAATAAAATAATGGGATGCATTAAAAGAGGCATAGATGCTCATGACGAGAACATAATTTTACCTCTATACAAGTCATTAGTGTGACCACACTTAGAATACTGTGTACAGTTCCGGTCTCCAGTGTATAAGAAAGACATAGCTGAACTAGAGAGGGTGCAGAGAAGAGAGACTAAGGTTATTAGAGGACTGGGGGGTCTGCAATACCAAGACAGGTTATTACTATTGGGTCATTTAGTTTGGAAAAACGAAGGCTTAGGGGTGACTTAGTACTATGTACAAATATATGAGGGTACTGTACAAAGACCTTTCTACTGATCTTTTTACTCTGAGGCCAGACGGGGACAAGGGGGCATCTTCTACGTCTGGAGGAAAGAAGGTTTAATCATAATCACAGACGCGGATTCTTTACTGTAAGAGCAGTGAGACTATGGAACTCTCTGCCGCATGATGTTGTAATGAGTGATCCACTACTAAAATTTAAGAAGGGCATGGATGCTTTTCTTGAAAAGTGTAATATTACAGGTTTTATATACTAGATTCCTTGATAGGGCGTTGATCCAGGGAACTAGTCTGATTGTCGTATGGAGTCGGGAAGGAATTTTTTTCCCCAATGTGGAGCTTAGTGTTTGCTACATGGTTTTTTTTTGCCTTCCTCTGGATCAACTTGTTAGGCTATGGGTTGAACTAGATGGACTTAGTTTTTTTTAAGGTTGAAGGAAGACTGTTACTAATACCTGTGGACTCAGCCAACTTTATTACTATTTTTTTGAAGATCTAGGAGCAATTCAACTTGTTTGTTCCACTCCTGCAATGCTTCAAAACACAAAGGGGATATCCAGTTTAGACACCTCATTATTTGTATATTATTTTAAGAGTTTTGAGTTCTGTTTGAGAGTCTCATCTCTTGGCCAGAGCGAAAAATGGTTACAAAAGTGGTTCTCCCGAGAAACTGTCCTGTCAGACTTCACACAACCCATTCATCATGTCATTGCATATGCTCTGTAATACTTCATTCCACCTGTTGGAGTGCTGCAGGAAAATGTAACACTTACTAATTAGAATCTCTAGAGATTTTAGTTGGTCAGCTGGGGGAACGCTTTGTAATTATCTTATTGTCAAAATGAGGTTTTGAAAGCAAAGAGTGGTCACACCAAATATTGACTGATTTTAGATTTCTCTTTTGTTCATTCACTTTTTATTTTAATTAACAAAAACTAGAACGCTTTTACTTTTTTAAAGCATTTTTATTGTGCAGCATTTTTTCCTTTCCTGCTGAACACTTTTGCTCAGTAATGTTAGTACTGTGTGCGGGTATATTAAATATCTTGTCTTCCTTTAGACAGATAATGAGCGTGTATTTGCACAGCAGCTTCAGAACAAGCTTCTTCCGGACCACACATATTCTGTGGTATCTGGAGGAGAACCACTGGACATCCCAGATCTCACCTGGACCCAGCTGAAGCAGTTCCATGCCACTCACTATCACCCAAGCAATGCCAGGTACAGTATAGAGGCTCAAACAACTGAATTCCTGTGTCCGTGTGTAACCTAAATTTGGGTTTCACGTCGTGTTTTTTTTTTATTTTATTTTTTTTTAAAAAGCTGCTGTAAGAGGTTTATTTAATTGTAATCTGTCTCCAGGTTTTTGCCACCTAATCAGGGACCCAGATGCCAGCGAAGTGTCACTTATTAGGCTGCTTAATGTAGTTTTGATAAAATCTCTCTTTTTAACAGCAGGAGATTATCACTATAGGACTAGTAAACCATATTCTGAAAGTGAAGCATATTCATGAACTCTGTATAACCCAGCTCCACCACTGACTGGCAGCTTTGTTTATACACTCTGCATAGGCAGAAAACTGTAGTGTGGTCGAATACATAGCTCAAGATTCAGAGAACTGCTAGCTCTGCAGCAGATAAAACAGTGATTTTATCCAAATGACAGCAAGCAGCTCAGTAAGTGACACATCACTAGGATCAGGGTCTCTACCCCTTCATCATGCTGCTGACAGATTCCCTTTAAGCCTTTTGCGCTTTTATGATTTTATTACAGATTTCTGTGCTTTTTATAGAGGTTTTTTTTTTCTACCTCAAGATTTAACACAGACTAATTGGAAGGAAATATTCTGTATTAATTATGGCTGTATGTGTAGAGTATTTGCTTTTATTGCTTTTACAAATAATGATTAAATGTAATGTTGGCAGTATCTTAGGAGAATTATTTATTTTTCTCACTTATATAACGCTATTAATTCAGACATTGTCATCGCTGTCCCCATTGGGGCTCACAATCTGGATTTTCTATCAGTATGTTTCTGGAGTGTGGGAAGAAACCGGAGAACCTGGAGGAAACCCACGCAAACACAGGGAGAACATACAAACTCCTTGCAGATATCCTACTAAAGACAGAGAGCGAGTCAATATATCTTCAAACAATTGAACTGGATCGGTATACTGTGCTATGCCTCCGGTAACCAGATCATGCACGCGCTGATACGTCACAGGAAGTGCTCCCTTTGACCTGCGCGTGTTATCGGATGTTCCGGACGCTTCGCGCTAAACCGCGCAGATACCTGTGAGCATGCGCCGCATTATATTGACTCCATGCACCTGGCGTAAGATATAATCTCCAACGTGCACTGACACATTAGCTCCAATACCTGAAAAAGGTCATTCCGAAACGTGCGTTGGGGCATCAGGGTAGTGTACTTTAGTATTTACTTTACGTTCGATGTGTGGTCACCATGCATGTAACTACTATTTGTTGATTCCAAATGGTTGCACAAGAACATGCAGAATACAACATAATTAATAGATCCAGCATTGCTAGATCTACGTGTTTATTTTGCCTTTAGGCAACAATCACACCCATATCATTAACTTTATTTTGCCTTGATGGGTGTTTGCTGCACATAGGCATAGATATACAAGTTTGGTGCTATATATCCTACAGAAAAATTGAGTAAATAGTCAAAAATAGTTTAAAAAGTAAAAAATTTATTTAAATAGACAGCATACATAACAAAGTTTTAAAAATAAATAAAATAGATGTACAAGCAGAGATGTGCACTCACACACTGATCACCCAAAAGGGTGTTTGTAACAGCTAAGTAGCTACCTCAAAAATACCTACTGATGAATAACCAAAAGATCATGATCAAAGGATACATATCCCTAAGGTGAAAGATTCCCCCAAATATGTATATATAACTGTATAATATCGCCTATCACGTTATTCTATATAGTGGCAGATGACAGTCCATATAAACAGTATGCAAAACAATACATGAAGGAACACACCATTATTCTCACGGTCAAAATATTAAAGTAACCAAATGAATCATAGTGCATGCATGTGCTGAATTAGGTATGGTAGAGGTGTCCAAATGGGTATTCTATATAAATGCTAAATTATGCACTGCATTAAGTGTGCATAAGGGGATAGCAAGGTAATACAAGCATTAGGGGAAGACACAAATACATATTCAAACCATCAATATACAGTAAAGGCATAAGGGAGGCATATCAGAGTGCTTGTGCAGCTAGGGAACACCCCTTGCGCGCGTTTTGCATCAGCTTTCCCTAAGGGTTGACTCTAGGGTAGCAGCCAGCCTATTTATATCGTCAATCACCAATCAGAACGAGCTTGTAATGGCGCTCATGCTGTCTCCACCGTGCCCGGAAGCCCCGCGGTTTGGCGTCCAATGTCACTTCCCGCCACCCACAACAGACGCGTGTCATGGTGTGGGCAGGAGGAAGCGAGGCTGGCAGGACCCATTGCCACAGAGACAAGAGACTGAGTCAGACATTGCGAGCGCGCACCGCTGGAAAGTGTGAGTTAAGTATGGTAAAATAGAAGGAGGATGAAGGCATTTAAGCGCTCCACATATGGACAGTAAGGCTATGTGCCCACCATGCAGAAATGCTGCATATTTTTTCCGCTTCTCCCTGGCAGGAAAAACAAATGCGGATTTTACATGCTTTTTTCCTGCCAGGTAGAAGCGTTTGTCAAGCGTTTTTGCATGCATTTCTGCATGCGGGTTATCAAGCGTTTTCCAAGCGATTTTAGCACCACTTGGAAAAGTGCTTGACAACTTGGTCACACTATATAAATCCATGCAACCGGCATATATAGTGTGACCAAGTAATAGTTAAAAAAAAGAATAAGTATGGTAAAAAATAAAGATTATACTTACCTTCCGATGGCCCCCAGTATTTTCTCCGCTCCGTCCGATCTCCCCGGTGTCTCGCGGTGGTGTGAAAGGACTTGTGATGACGTCATTGAGTCATGTGACAGGTCATGCAACCGCCGACGTCAGCGGTCACGTGACCTGTCACATGACTAAATGACATCATGTCAGGTCCTCACACCACCGCAAGCCGAACCTGAGACCGGATGCATCGCTGAGGAGGCCGGGGGACATCGGAAAGTAAGTATAATCTTTTAAATTTTATTTTTTTTCTTTACAGGTTCTATGGTACCCAGGTCTGGAGGAGAGTCTCATCTTCTCCAGACCCGAGTACCATCCGCACATTGAATCGCATAATATCCGAATGTGCAAATGTGCTGACACGGATATTAAGCGTTTCAATGCAAGTCAATTGCGGCAATTACGCTGCGTGTCCGCAAAATTAATGGACATGCTGCTTATTTTTTTGCAATGATAATCCGCGGCGGAAATTTCCGCAGCATGTGCACAGCACATGCGGATTATCATTGGGGACCATGGGGCACGTATTACCAAGCGTTTTTTAAGCGTTTTCACTGCTGAAATTCCGCAGCAAAAACGCATAGTGGGCACGCGGCCTAACACTATCTCAATAACATCATTGGACCTCATGATTCTTGGATAAACAACATATATACACATGAAAAAGTGTGGAGGAAAAAAAAATTAAAACAAATATATGTAAAAAATCAAATACTAGTGTTACATATGGATGCAAAAAATATTATAACAGGAAACACAGAATGGATAACAAAAGTATCATGAGAACATAAAAAGTGGAAAGAGAAACAGGCAATGGAAAACCAAAAACCACTGACGGGGACAAAAAGTGAATACATGGGTAAAGTGTAATATATACAGAGTGTGATAATGAAAAAAGAGGAATATAATGTGATCCCATGTGGCATCCACGAAAATGGTACCTACGCAGATGAGGTAGTGCGAGTGCAAGGATGAGCCTAATGCCCATCAACCACAAATGTGAAGACAAACCAAAGAGAGTGCACAGTGCAATTGAAGTGTTTTAGTAATATATGGTTCAATCACATACATTTATGACAATACTACTTCTTACAAGTGGAGGAGGAGAAGCAATGTTTCAACATGTGAACATAATACCCAACTCATAGATACAATAAAAAAAACATTCCCAATAGGAATAGACCATATAGTACAAAACACGGTAAACTGTGTTTTACTCAAAAATAAATATAAAAAAGAAAATACTTACAGAAGGTGACCTTGGACAGATACCGAATGTCGATATGAAGTGGCATCACTTGTGTATATAATATATGCTACTGAAAAGATGGCAACATTCCATCTAAGAGGACGACCATTCCTACTACAGTGCATAAAAAAAAAAGAGCGGTAGGTATTAAGACATAATTTTCAGCTAGAAAGGGTATCCTATGCTAATGAATTAGAGGAGACATAACTTTTTCTATAGGACTGTATATTTATATTTAAGACCTAAAGGGAACGATGCCTAAGGAATGACCCCTTCTGTATATTGGGATGGTCCGGACGCATCACGCAGATACCGATCGGCATGCGCCGTGTTATATTCACTCCATACACCTGATATAAATATAAATTATATTTTATATTTAAAATATTTATTTAGATTTAGATCATGTGTATAGAGTGAATATAACACGGCGCATGCTGATCGGTATCTGTGCGATGCGTATGACGCGCCCAGGGGATGGAGACGACTCGGCGCTCGGGCCTTGTTGTTGCCTGACCTTGGGGGATGTCGCGGTGGTTGGCTCCCAGGCCCGTACCCTGGGGTCACTCTTAAAAAGGGGGGGAAGTTGTATGGGATAGGGAATGTTCGTGACGCCACCTGTGATGTCTTGTGAGGATCACCACCGCTGCGACAGTCCTCTGAGGCCGGTGTTCAGGCAGCTTAGTTAGTGCTGCTCCCCACAGGTGGAGCGGGGCCTCAGGGCAGTGTAGAGAGGGATGCAGGACAGAGGTGACCCAGCCGGGTCAGAGGAAGAATAGGCGCACACACAACAGTTCACTTCAGTACCTTTACTGGTGGTGTTTCTGGCACGGTCCAGGGTACTTCAGGGTGAAGGGTGCATATCAGGACCCAGTGAGCGGGTGTGGGGCCTCCTGTTCCTTGCCTTTCCTTGATAAGTTTCTGACCTGCCTGGAGCTAGGTCTAACTTAGTCTCTGTCTTGCACCTGCTGACCTGGTGGTAGGGCCTTCTGCTGGAGATCACACTCCCCGGTCTCTTGGGCCTCCGTGACTCCTGACCCTGGTACGTAATCAGCTTTTGGTGTTCCTGGGACATATAGTTCTCCAGGGGTTCCAGTTATTTCTGCTGGATGTAAGGGATCCCTGCAGACACGGACCCTGTGTCCGGTAAATGGTTTTGGGGTGAGCTGGTTAAGCTCCTCTGCCCCCTATGTTGCTTGCTTACTCCACTCTCCTTCGGCCACGCTCGGGGCCCTCACTAGGCTTCACACTGCAGCAGGCACACTGCGCTTCGCCGCTCTTTTGGCGTCTGCACTCCCTAGGCTCATTAATCTGAGCTCACTGAGTCTGGACTGAGCTGCACTGCAGGCTAGCTTCTGCAGGAGTTCTTCCGATCAGTCTGACCTTCTCACTGATTTCACTCTGTGGACTCCAGACTACATACTCCAGACTGAGCTGCCTGGTTCCACCTTCCCTTTATATATCCCTAACGGGCTCCCTCTGCTGGTCTGAGGTGGAAGGTGGAGGTGTGTGAATGCTATGAGGGCCTCTTGTGGAGAAATCCATCCATGCACCCCTCTGGGATCTGTGGCACCAATATGCAGCTGGGCGCCACACGTCCGGACCATAATATATTATTATTATTATGCGCAACATGCACTGACACATTAGCTCCAATACCTGAAGATGATTCTGAAACGTGCGTTGGGGCATGGGTAAGGTACTTTAGTATTTACTGTGTGTTCGGTTTGGAGTCACCATGCGTGTAACTACTATTTGTTGATTCTGTATGGTTACACAAGAACATATATAATACAACATAATTAATAGATCCAGCATTGATTGATCTATGTGTTTATTTTGCCTTGAGGCAAGTCACACCCATATCAACTTTATTTACCTTGATGGGTGTTGTATATCTATGCCTATCTGCAGCCAAGTTTGGTGCTGTGACCCCCGTACTTTTTTGCTACCTCTCTTTTTACGTCCCATGTACCCAGGCTCTGTCTCCCTCTTTTGCTTTGAGCTCATTCTGTTAACCTCAATTGATGTATTTACCGTATGTGGAAAATTTTCCTGATATGGCAGTGCTATATGGCATGGCCATTTTTTTAGTGTTTTGTACATGTAGATTCACTAAAAATTTCATATATATTTTCCCTGTATTAAAATATATAATTTTTGGACCATGTTAGCCAGTAGATAAAAAAAAATATTTAGATTTGAGAGTCCTCAGTAAAAGGTATCAACCACTGAGAACTCTCAAATCTAAATATTATTATATTTTAATCAATTTTTTGAAGATGTATTGATTTTCTCGGTCTTTGGTAGGATATCTATAACGTTAAGCCGTCTTCTTTTACTATGATATTTATTGTCCTGAAACCCCCCATCTCCATAAACTTACAGGTGTTGCCCTTGGTGGGATTGAACTGAGGACCCCAGCGCTGTAGAGCAACAGTGCTAACCACTGAGCCATCAGTGCTAACCTGTAAAACAGATGTGCATTTGCTTTTCCTCTGCAGGTTTTTTTACTTATGGGAATCTTCCATTGGAGCAACACTTAAAACAGATTCATGAAGATGCATTGAGCAAGTTTGAGCGCATTGATCCCCACACTGAGGTTCCTCGACAGCAGAGGTGGAGCAGTGCGGTAGGTTCTTGGTTTTTCTTTTGTCTTTTTTAGAAATGCATCATTTTGTTGTAACGATAAATCTGTTTAAAGGGGTTGTCCTTGAATGCGATAGAGGATATAGGTCACTATTATCTGTTTGATCGGGTTAAATCCACTGTTAGCCGGTCCTGCGATCAACGGAAGTAAATAGTGGCTGGAGCTGGAACAGCTGTGTAGTGGCAGTATGGTTGTATGTGGGAATCACAGCCTTGCTTCCATTCACTTCAATAGGAGCTTACATAGCAGAACCTGAGAACGATGACTACTGTGTGTGGAGCTGTTCCTCCCTCAAAGCTCAAAGTTCAAAGCTCAATAAGATTACAAAACCAAAAAAAAGTGCTTTAGTAAGTCAGTAAAAAGTAGGTAGGAGTATTTAAAACAAGAAAATGATAAGGGTGCCCATACTTATGCACCAGTCAAATTTTGTTTGAATGCAGATTGCACATTTTCTGTTAGTACAATAAACCTCATTTCAAGGCTGAAACATTACTGTGTCCAACAGTTATTACATATATCAAACTGAAATAGCTGTTGCAAAAACACCAATTTTTATAAAACATTAAGCTTAAGATTAATAGGGGTGCCCAAACTTTTTCATATAACTGTACATACACATGTTTAGTGTAAAAAACAAAACTTCATGAGAGTGCTCCTTTAATGGGAGACATGGAACCAATCGTCTCCTGTTTCGGACCCCAGCAATCAAACGTGTAAGACGTATAGTATTGATATGCCATACATTTCAGAAATATTCTATTAAATACAAAAGAACATTAATTAATTCAGAATTATTATTTTTTTTAATTCAGAATTGAATTCCCTATCAGTATGTCTTTGGAGTGTGGGAGGAAACCGGAGAACCCGGAGGAAACCCACGCAAACACGGGGAGAACATACAGACTCCTTGCAGATCTTGTCCTTGGTGAGATTTAAACCCAGGATCAAAGTGCTGCAAAGCAACAGTGCTAACCACTGAGCCACCGTGCTGCCCAAGTACAGCTTTGATGGTGGACTTGCTGTACTTTCTTCAGGGCACTAGATGTGGAAAGTTTTCTGTCATTGAGATGACTATGGTGCCCTAATGACAGACTGGAAAAATGCATCTTCTTCTGATGCTGCGAGCAGCCCTGGATAACCCACGCCGGCAGAATGATATCATCCGGTGGAAGATGGAACCTGTGAGAAGAGATGTAAAACTAATGTAAGTAATGGGGCTCCATATTAGGGGATACTGCTGTGGTGTCATGGTGGCAGGACGGTAAAGGAATTTTATCCGTACAGAGGAATGGGATCATTGTCAGTCATCATACATGTGACAATCCCACCACTGACAGATAACATCTGCTCCACATGAATTATTCTCACTGGCCGACATGAGACAACATAGACCTTATTGTCACACTTACGTCTTCTAGGTTCTTGCTCTTCTACTATTTGGGCGTTTTGCTCTTCTACCAGTTTTAAAGCAGATTTATTCTTCTTCTCAACTGGAAATTCATATAAAAAAGACATAAACACAAGTTAATTATCATTTTCAGTTATCATAAATGTGACAATCCCACCACTGACAGATCACATCTGCTCCACATGGATTATTCTCACTGGCCGACATCAGCCTACATGGAGCTTATTGTCACACTTACCTCTTATAGGTTGTCCCTCTTCTACTATTTCTGCTTTTTGCTCTTCTCCCAGTTTTGATGCAGATGTATTATTCTTTTCAACTGGAAATTTATATAAAAAAGCAAGAAAAATAAGTCAACGATAAACTACTATAAGATTAGATTCATATCTTTATCTAGCAAAATTATTTTATTTTTGTACCCTATAGTCCTGGGAATCTGGCATTGCACCATAAGGCCTTGTTCACATGAAGCATTTTTGCAGTATTTTTTGCAGCATTTTTTCATTCAATTTATAAGCTATTTTATACAGTGAAAGTAAAAGCTATGAGATTTCAGAAATCTCATGCAGACATTTGTTTTTTTTTTCCTAACGGGATTTGCAAACTGCAATGTTTTTGAAATCTGCAACATGTCAATTCTTTCAGCGTTCTTGCAGTGCCTTTTCAACCACTGAAAGCAATGTGCATGCGCGGGGAAAGGCCAAGGAGCGTCTGAGCATGCGCACTATAGTACTTTAATCTGCCCTTAGCAGGGCAGAGAGAAGAGCACCTGCTCAGAAACAAAATGAAGGACACTCTGTGAATGATATAGGACGCATCATCCACAAAGCAGAGAAGGAGAGCGGCATCACAGGAAGAGCGGAGGCTCCGGACCAAGACCAGTGACGCCCATCGGACCGGACCGCACCATCTGTGAGTATAATAAAAGGTCTTTATTTTGTTTTGCAGGGCGGCTTGGAGACTTATATACAACTTTCCAGAATGCTGTAACACAGGGCTGAAAGGTCGTGGTTTTAAGTTATATGGGAAAAATCTGGTGACAGGTTCTCTTTAATATGACATTAATAACAGCAATGTTCTCATATAATCAATTACATAAAATATTTGTCTAACATTAAGGGTATATGTAGGGTCTGTTTGGGGCCTGATGGGGCCATGGGCACAGTACTCAGTATCAGTATCAGGCACCAGCTGTATGACCCCTTATATCTTTTCATGCACAGCACAAAAGATTGAGTATTTGATACATTGAAGTGTTGTATTGTTGATCGTTTTAAGGGCGCAAAAAAAGCCGTGATCTTCTGAGCATTTATGTAACATTCACATTACACCTTTTGATCATTGCCTACAACAAGATGTCTTATAGACCTGCACATACCTGACAATGGGGGAGAGGATGACTTGTTTTCAGTAGTCAAACACTGAATGTCACCATCACTTATGGTAGGAGAAGATTCTTTCTGCCTGTTTGGTACAAGAAAAACAAATAAATTACAAGTGAATGCAATTAAAAATACAAGAACTCCTGTCTGTAAGGGAAATTAAGACACTTGGTCAAAATGGAGGGGATACCTTTCACAGGGCTCACTTCCATCAGCAAGAATGAAGAATAACTAGTAATAAAGGGCTTTAATGAACTGAAAAAGAAAGGCTGGTCACAATGATCAGCTGTTATCACCAGCGCTATCACAAGCCAAATACCACAGTCATCAGCAATCATGGGGTGGTGGGTTCAGGATTTAGTCTTGTATTATATGTGTCTTGTATTTGGTGTTCTGAACATATATAAGTACTAAGACCCATAATAATAATCTACTCACACGTCTGAGTGTTTTGTGCTGGTCTCTAGGGAACAATCTGGAGATGACTCGCGTTCTTCTTTGCTCATTGTCCTGCTATTGGTTGTATATAGCTAAAACACACAGAGTAAAATTAAATAAATATATTTGTAAACAATTTTAGTTACAGTTTTATGGATTTACTGATCACATACTTACCATAGACAGTCTTTGAGAAGAGGATACATAGTTTAAGCTTTCTGGCCAGTCATTCACCTCACTTGCGTCACCCTCATCTGAATCTGTATGTTTGGGTCTCCTAATGCCAACTACAAAATACAAATATTATCAGAAATTATTAGTATAATTACAGATAATCACCATGTTATTGCTAATAATGGACACATTTTTTCAAATAAAATGGAAGACGAGACAAACAGCAGCATGAGCTAGATGACGTCTCAATCTACTTACTAGGAAAGTAGTGGGTGTCCACCTCTGATACTAGATTTGGCTTAAACAGTGGCTCCTGATTGTGAAGGTTCTCAAAGTCTAACTCCCTCAGGAATGGATGACTCTTGATCTCATTTGCTCCTCCTGAAAATGGTAGATAAGAAAAAATTGATACAGACAATGTCAGGAAGACTGCTCTATATCTGTACATTGTATGTTAATTGGAACTGAAGACATTGCAGAGCCAAAATATTCTGTAAGTCATAGCATGAAGAATGAGGAATGGACAAGAAGGTAAAGCAGAGTCCTCCACGCTGATCCTCACGGAAATTATCTTTTTGTCAGGACACAGAGGAGTTATAAGTTACATTACCTGTTCCGAGTCTATGTGCTGGATTTTTCCTGAGGAGCTTAATCATGATGTTCTGAGCATCGAGAGGAAGAGCAGAATTGCGAAATTTCCTAGTGATTTCATCTGTTATAAAAAAAAAAAGTAATAATTACAGAAAAGAAAATCTCTACATTTACTATAATTTAAACACATTATCAAAAAACAACAAGTAACTAAACCAAAGAATTAACCTAAAACCGAACCAGTTACTATGACATCACACAGCATTCAGATTATTTTACTTACTCGTGATGATACTGTGGAAAATAGCACTTCTGCAACGTCCTCTAAATGGCACATGCCCAGTTAGAAATTTATATATGATGATCCCTATTGACCACCAGTCAATAGGCCTTCCATAGCCCTTCTGTAAAATGACTTCTGGGGCTACAAAGCAAAAGGTGCCAGTCGTCTGGAAACCAACAGAACAATGAGAAGATGATCAATGAATATAATTGTGACAAATAATATCAGTAGAAACATTTTCTAGATGAGAATATATCAGAGAAGCAGAAATAGATCAGATCTGTAAAGAATAAGTTTCTGTAAGTAAAACTGACCCCATCATCAGGGAACTCTCTGGTGATGTCCACAGTTGAAGCCTTGTATATGTCTGATGTTGGTCTCATGAGGCCGAGTTTTGAAAGGCCAAAATCGGTGACTTTAATATGTCCAGTTGACGATATCATGAGGCTGTAAAAAAAAAGATATTGTCAGTTTTAAGTAATAACCCATAGACGGTATATCAAACTATAACTGTATTTCCCTTTATTATCCCACAGGGGTCACTTACTTTCCAGGCTTCAGGTCTCGGTGCACCACACCATAGCTGTGCAGATATTCCACAGCAAGAACTGTTTCTGCAATGTACATGCGGGTCAAGGAGAGGGGTAAAGGACTATATAACGTCATAAGACTGGCACAGTCTCCTCCTAAAGCAGAAAGCAAATATGACAGGTGAGGATTTGTTACAATGTAAATTACACATGATGAGTGTGAATGAGAGATAAGCTGAGACATTGGGGCAGGGTGTCAATAATAGAGATACACTGTGTAATGTAGAGCGTATACTGCAGAGTAATCCTATATAAAAAGGGAGGTGAGCTCTGCCCGCTGCCGGTAACCTCCTAGATTGCACTGTCAATCTCCGACAGCGGCATTTACAGCACACGGCCCGGAGGCGAGCTGCTCCATGCACTCATCACCCCCCATTCCATGTCTATGGTTTGTTATGGCTGCTGGGGGTCTGCGGAAGACCTCTATTCCTGCCATTATGGTACTTCTGTGAAGACCAGTGTGTAGCTTGGCTTCATAGGGGACCAAGATTTGCACCATATGCTGCAATACCATGGTATCGCAGTACATAGTAAAAGCGGTTATATGATAACAAGTTCAAGTCCCTCATGGAGGCTAAAAAATAAAGTAATAATAAAAATGTTTGGGTAAATAAAATATAAAAATCACTTTTTCCCCATTAAAACTAAATAATGAAAAAAAAAAAAAAACTCAGAACGCATTGTAGTGTTTTGGTTTCTTCCTATTGCATTTTTTTGTGATGTTGGGGCAATGAAAATGATTTATCTACTACAATGTGTTATCAATAAAATCATCAGCTCGCTTAGAAAAAAATAAGACAATAAAAAGCTCCATTTGCTGAAAAAGGAAAATGTAAATTTTCCTTTTTTTTTATAAATTTCCAAGGATTTTGTCAACATAAAATAAAACATATTTATATACATGTTTGGTATGACTGAAATTATAGTAACTTGTATAATTAAGATACCAGGTCATTTCCATCACACAATGAACACTGTAAAAATAAAACTTAAAAAACAATTGCGGAATTGTAATTTTTACATAATTCCACGGCACTTGGATTTTTTCCCCACTTTCTAATACATTCGATGGTAAAGTGATCAAAACTACAGATGGTTCTACATAAAAACACGTCATGCGGCTATGTGGATGGAAAAATACAAACATTATGGCTCTTGGAAGAATGGGAGGAAAAAGCGAAAAACTGGAAATTGTCAGTTCAGGAAGAGGTTAAAAAAATCTGTCAGAAAGATTTAACCCTCCTAAACTGTTTCTATGAACATGTAGGTCAATGAAATATAAATACATTGGTCCCTTTATATATTTGAGCAGATATGGGTGGATATAGATACAATGGATATGTCTTACCTGCTTCAAAGTCCATGACCATACACAGATGTTCTTTAGTTGGGAAGGAACAAAACGTGGAGACCACAAAGGGACAATCGGAGAATATTGCGATATCCCTTTCTAGATAGGCCGATTCCAGAAACATTGGATGATGCAGGTTACACCTGGATTGTTTCTTCATGGCGAATACCTTGTTTGTGTCCTTATGACGCACTAAGTGGACGGCCCTGTAGAGGAGAAAAAAACATAATTTATAATAAATTCCTACTAACAGTCTGTCTATATGTCAAATGATCTTCTGTACTAATAGTTAATACTAGATGTACGGCCATCACTAGAAATCAATGTCTGGAAATACATAGACTATCACAACATAAATGATCACTTATGGAGGTTCTCATCCATGTCACATCCCAACTGAGCTGAATTGTGACAAACAGATGTGGACTAGATGACTAGATGTGGATTACATCTACTCCAAAGTGGTATCAATAACAGCAGCTCGACACACAAAAAGCAAGTCCTTACAAAGCTCTATCAAACGAAAAATAAAAATGTGACAGGTCTTGGAAAACAGTAACATTTAGATGTGGACTTATATACAGTAATTTCACTATGGCAGGACTTATAGACAGAGGCATCATCATAAGCAACTTGTGAAAAATGTAGATTATACATAAAGCTCACCCAAAAGTTCCACTGCTGATCTCTTTGATCTGGTTATAGTCGCTCTTACTAGGCTTTCTCATTGGGCTCAATAATCCAATTACGGCCTAAAAGAATAAGAAATGACAATAAGACATAAAAGATGCAGGAAAATAAAAAGCTCCAGATGCAGGAACTTCTCCTCTACATTATGTCCCCACTGATTACACTGCAGCAGATGTAGAGGACATGATACAAGCAGGACGCTCCACAGACACTATTACATAATAACGGGATCCGTACTTTTCGGATTATAAGACCCATTCTTTTTCCCCAAAAATTTTTTGGGGAAAAGGGGGGGTGTCTTATAATCCGAATGTAGCTTATTGGGAGGGGGCGGCTGCGGTGGAGCAGGAACCCAGGAGGAGGGGTTACTGCTGCAGGAAGCTGGCGACGGCAGGAGTGGGGCGATGCTGCAGGCCCCAAGCTGGAAGGAAGGGGTGTTTGGAGGTGCAAGGCTGCGGGCTTTAAGAAAATGTCGGCGGAGTCCCTGCACTTCCTATTGTTTTCATTGGGATGGACTTTGGGAAAATGGCCGCATGCGCAGATTGAGATCTCGGCTCCCCACTCCTGCCGCAGCCAGCATCCTGTAGCAGCAACCCTGCCTCCTGGGACCCCGCTCCACCTCAGCCGCTCCCCCCCCCCCAAAAAAAGCCACCATAAAATCGGACAATAACAACAATTTATTTTTTACAAAAAATTTCCTCCCCAAAATTTTGGGCGTGTCTTATGGTCCACAAAATATGGTATATCATTCTACTGCAGCGGAGGATAAGGGACATCACACAGAGGAGACAGGAATAATAATGCTAACATCACTGATAATAACTCCAATCTACATTAAGAACAGATATCCCTCTGTCATATGGGGTATAATATGGGATGTGTAATTCATACCCAGTTATCTGATTATATACTTACATTGCCAGATTTGGGGATCTCTGGTGTCTCACATATTCCCCCATCAGCATTTGCCGGCGGATCAGTTGCCTCTAATATAATGATAAATAATGAAGAGACATCATGTATTAGACGATATCAGTACTTAATATATAACACATCATTATAAGGAAGGAAAGATAAGACCTCTGTAAATGGTATAATACTAAATATATGGATATTCTGCACATACTGTGTATACTTATGGTACATCCATAGATATATATACTCCACCATAAATGTGTAATAATTGCTCAGGATCTGACAATGACTTGAATGGGGATCCTATGAGGCTCTTTGTACATTTTAAGGCGTATAATATCCCAGAGGAGAGAACCGGAGGGGTTTTCAGAATGACATGGACCTTCTCCATTATAGTCTACAGGAGGTTCAAGAGCCGTCACCAGCCTCAAACAGAGGATGAAGAGTAAATTTATATATTCTCGGGTGTCCTTGTAATATTAATATGTTTGTAGGAATATGAAATGTTCGGCTTACCTTCAATCAGATCACTTTTTAGCCCTGGCTGACTGGTATTAGGGTCAGCCATATTTAGGTTCTGCCCATCTTCGGAGTCGCCGTCCGGTGTTTCCTGATGGATATAATATATACAATTAATATAACATTTCACAAATACTAAATTACCATATACATAAGACAGAAAGGACTAAGCCAGGATTTACATGATAATTGCAGTATTGCGTGGACTATACACGACCGCTCCCTCCAGTAAGTCCACATTAATATATAAGGGACTAGTATATACAACGGTTCTCCAATAGCATCTATTATCAGAACTGCAGCATTTACAAGAAGGAAGATTTGTGAATTTATAGGAAGACAGAGGTGATATACAAAGTCCGCACCACTGAGTACAGACTGTCACCACAGAGGATGGAGCCACAGAGACAGACTGCCATAAATACCCTGCGTCTGCCTGGAGCAGACAGGGAGGCCTATAAAACAAAAAATCTGCCATTCTGCCATATGTCTGGTAATCTGGAGAAGATCATACAATAAGGACATGAGATATAGAAGATGAGGGATCCTTACCAGGCGCTCCAGTGAATGGGCCGGATAATCTAGTACATACAGGAATACGTACAGGACATTTTGGGCCAATTGTTTAAAAAAGGCCAAATCTGCACTTTGGGATCTTTCTTCAGCCTATAAAGATGGAAATAAAGGAAAATAATGAGAAAAAGTGGAGAATGTAGGACGCCATTTATGTTACCATTTTACTCCTGCTATCTGCAGCTACAATTACTACCTATCTGGGTATTTGGTATAGACTATATATTATATTGGTCTAGGCCAAAATACATATTTTATGTAAATGAACTTGCATTTTGTTAATATTATCCTTTATTATTTTTACACACTTTGCACAGATTGTCTGCTAATTACCTGTTGTATTAATGTCCTGATGTTCATCTGTAAATGCTCAAGATATTCTGAGCTTATATGACCTTGGTGGTATTTGGTCAGGCAATCTCTCACTAGCTTCATAACCAGCCGGTAAGTGAAGCTGAGGACGCCATCGGGTAGTGGTAGCACAAAGTCAGGGTCATAGGTAGTAAGAATCCCCTGGAGTAGTGCCAACTTCTCAAGTTTGTCTGGAGGAATTTCAGACATTTCAAGAAAATCCAATCGCAGTCAATATATCACCAGCTTCGTAGCCAATCAATGACAACAATGTCACCGGGGCAGTAAACATTGCATACATAGTGGCTGTGCATTATGATGTCATAATGGAATCTTGCAATGGAATATTAACATGTCATCAGTGATGTCATCATGGAATCCGGTGATGGAATCTTAACCCGTTTACAACCTTGAACATATAGGTACGTCCAAGCTTGTATTTCTGCCTTTTTTATGCAGCGCCAGAGCCCACATCTTTCCCCGCACACAAAAGCTGATGTGCTCAACTGTCATATGCCTCAAATGGACACAGGTGGATCTTGTCTGTTAACTAGTTAAATGCCGTTGTCAATCACTGACAACGGCATTTAACACGTGCCAGACAAAAGTGCATCACAAGTCCCTCTTATCTGCGCCCCTGTCACGTGATCGCGGGTTGCCGATGTGTTATCATGACAGCCGGGGGTCTGCAGAAAATCCCTGTGCCAGTCATTGTTCATTTTTTTATGAATGCCGGCTTGTCGCCGGCGTTTAAAGAAGATTGTGATTTCTGATATACATAGCAGTGCTGAAGCCCCGGATGATCGCTGCTTCAAATCTCCTAAGGTGACTATTGAAGCTAGTAACAAAAAAAAACACAAAAGTTCAAATCGCGCCCCTTTTGCCTCATTGGAAATAAAACAATTGAAAAATATAAAAAAAACATATTTGGTATCACTGTGTTTAGAAATGTCCAATCTGTCAAAATATAAGCTAAATTAATTAAATTAATCTGTAAATGGCGTAACAAGAAGAAAATCAAAACGCCACAATTACATTTTTTTGGCCGATGCAACATTGCAATAAAATGTAACAACATGCGATCAAAATATCCTATCTACACTAAAATGGTATAAATAAAAATGGAAGCTCAGGGCTCAAAAAAACAAGCCATCACCAAGCCCCAAATCCCAAAAAATGGAGACGCTACGGGTCTCTGAAAATGGGGACATAAGCTAATTTTTTTTTCTTACTAAGTCGGATTTTTTTTTCACCACTTAAAAAAAGAACTTATAGCTTGTATTTTATGAATATTATCTTCTTACCTGTCGTACTAGTGTCCTGATGTTCATCTGTAAATGCTCAAGATATTCTGAGCTTATACGACCTTGGTGGTATTTGGTCAGGCAATCTCTCACTAGCTCCATAACCAGCCGGTAAGTGAAGCTGAGGACGCCATCGGGTAGTGGCAGCACAAAGTCAGGGTCATAGGTAGTAACAATCCCCTGGAGTAGTGCCAACTTCTCAAGTTTGACTGGAGAAATTCCAGACATTTCAAGCAAATAGCAAATCCAATCGCAGTCAGTATATCACCAGCTATAAAGCCAATCACTAACAGCAATGACACCGGGGCAGTAAGCACTTGAATAAATGCTGGGGGTGCATTATGATGTCATGATGGAATCTTGTGGTGGGGGAATCAGTGATGTCATTTAGGAATCCGGTGATGCAGTCTTAAAGGGGCATCTTACCATAAAAGGACGTTGCCTAGCAACAATTAAGGTGGCAACACCATAGGCTGAGCATCAGTAACAGACTGAGGCATGGGAAGAAGAACCATGGCTTTGATCAGTAGGGCAGGCTTTTACATCTGTCTGTTCCCCCATAAAATATTTAAAACAGAGTTTGGATGCTAAATGTTCTTCAGACGTGGAAACATTTGCTTTTTCTAGAGATTATGACCAGGGATGGACTGGGAATAAAATACCGTCCTGGAATTTCAAAGCATGCTAGTCCATGCTGTCACCGCCCCTCTCCCCAGATTGGGGTCTCTGATACTAATTTTATGCTGCTTGAATGAAATTAAGATTTATTAAATATATTTCCAATAATACTGCTTTATTGGATTTCATAATAATAATATTGCAATATAAGGTTATGTTTTTACAATGAGGTTTTGCTAAGTATTTTCGCTGAAATTCACAACATACAGAATCAATTACTTTTGCAATTATGCGGAGTTTTGTATGCAGATTTTCTCTATAGAATTGCATTAGATGAGGAAAATACGCTGGTTAAAAATACAAAGCGCATAAAATCCACACATCGATCATTAAAGTTTTATTTAAAGTACGAGGAAGTATCAAAAATAAAGCAGATTCATTCAATATGGTCGGTGGAGGGCTTAATAGTCGCCTTGTGGAAGTCAATGACGGGCTTAATAGTGCTGCAGTGTCCAGAAACAGTTCCAGGACTTTTGGACTGAGGTCCCCCTTTCTTCCACTATAGAGAGGGAAATATGTGTATAAGAGCATCCCAGAAGGGTTCCAAAAGTTTGGGTGAAATATATACCAAAGAGACAACAACCGCAGAGTCAAAAAGAGACAAAAATGCAATAAAAAGGCAAGTAACCTAATGTACTGAATAGGTGGAGAAATGCAGCAGAATGCTGCAACGTCAAAAACTCATCAACTACTCATCATGGGAACTTAACCTAACAAACACATAGTACCAGAGCAGATCCAAATATTACCAGAATATACAGTGGTGATAGTGCCGCCATATTGATCATTAACCAAAACCAATGTACTAGTACTGATGTCACCACCATACAGTGTCCATATAATGGTACTATCAGTTTTACACCAGTGCTCTGCAGACCATATATGTGTGCACTGTGCAGGTTTTCACCAGTGACGTTCTCAATGATCGCGGTCATTCATTTTTCCTTTCCTTTTCCTTTCGGCCTAAAGCGCCATGATCACTTCTTCAACCCATAACTCGTCCCTGCAAAATGTAACACAGAGACATCTTTGACTTACAGCTTTTACCCTCCATAAATTCCCCATTTCTGTACAAACCATGTATGGCAATAATGAGTATCCTAGACAGTAATAAAGCCCCTCTGTGTCCTGTATGGTAATACTAATCTCCTTTTGTGTCCCACACAATACCAGTTTCACCCTTCATGCCCCTATACAGTAATAATGATCCCTCTGTACTTGCTTAGAGTAACTATCAGTACTGATAGTGGGGCCGTGGCCTTATAGAAACAACTCACCAATTCTGCATTTGTCACCCACTCCTGGTTTTGGCTTCCACTCCTGAGAAAAAATACTGACCGAATACTGACCAAATACTGATAGTGGGGCCGTGGCCTAAAGGTCAGTCTGTAAGAAGAAAGTGAGTCTAGGAAAATAAAAGAAAGGCATACTTACTATTCTTTAACGTAAAACCCCTCCATCTGGAGAAAGACAGGTTCAATCTCCAGAGGAGAAAGGGTTTCTGTATCATAAGAATATTTATCTGTGGAATAGTCTGTCTCAGGAGCAGGTCGCAGAAGGAATCGTCCATCAATGGTTTAAAAAAAGGCTTAGATGCTTTTTAAGAAGAAATTAACATAATTGTGTAAATGAGAAAGTTGTTTTCTAAATGTTTTGTCCAGTAGATCAACAATGGCGATCAGGAGGAAAAGATTTCCTCTTTTTGTGCAGACTGGATCATGCATTATGGCTGTGCTTGTGCGATTCCTTTGTCCTTTCCCATCCTTTGGTTGGACTTATTAGACATGTGTCTTTTTCAACTGTATTAACAATATAACTATGTAACTTCCTGAATTGGCTCCCCTCCTCGCTCCAAAAGTTGTATCCCCTGAAGATCTTGTAATATTATGTAAAATGAGCGCTGCAACCCATCAACAGATGGTAATAGGTTGCAGCACTCATGTGACAAAAGCAGTCACAAAATCAGCGAGATACAAAGCTTTTGGAGAGGAACCATTTTAAGATTTAAGCATGCTTATACTGTGTATATATATGTGTATGTGTATATATATATATATATATATATATATATATATATATATATATATATATATATATATATATATATATATATATATATATATATATATAATTATAATACAGCGGGTGAAATAAGTATTTCACCCGCTGTATATATACAGTTTTCTAAGTAAATATATTTCTGAAGGTGCTATTGACATGAAATTCTCACCAGATGACAATAACAACCCATCCAATCCACACAGGCAAAGAAATCAAACCATAGATGTCCATAAATTAAGTCATGTGTAATAATGAGAAATGACACAGGGAATAAGTATTGAACATGCTTATTGAAATGTATTTAATACTTCATACAAAAGCCTTTATTGGTGATGACAGCTTCAAGACGCCTCCTGTATGAAGAAACTAGTAGCATGCATTGCTCAGGTGTGATTTTGGCCCATTCTTCCACACAAACACTCTACAACTCCTGAAGGTTCCATTGGCGTCTTCTATGAACTCTGAGCTTTGGTTCCTTCCATACATTTTCTATTGGATTCTGGTCAGGTGATTGGCTCGGCCATTCTAGCAGCTTTATTTTCTTTCTCTGAAACCTATTGAGAGTTTCCTTGGCAGTGTGTTTGGGTTCATTGTCTTGCTGAAATGTCCAACCCCATTTCATCTTCATCATCCTGGTAGATGCCAGCAGATTTTCATTAAGAATGTCTCAGCACATTTGTCCATTCATCCTTCCTTTCAAATATATGAAGCTTGCCAGAGCCGTAAGCTGAACAACCCCAGATGATGTTCTCACCTCCAGTTTTCACTGTTGGTAAGGTGTTTTCGGGATGATGTGCAGTGCCTCTTGGCCTTCAAATATGTTGGGTATTATGGCATTCAAAGAGTTCAATTTTCATCTCATCTGACAAAACTACATTCTCCCAGTCTTTCACAGGTTTGTCTAAATTTTGTTGAGCAAACTTTAAATATGCTTGAACATACTTTTTGTTCAGCAATGAAGTCTTGCGTGGTGAGCATGCATACAGGCCATGGATGTTGAGTGCATTACTTATTGTTTTATTTGAACCAATTGTACCTGCTGATTCCAGGTCTTTCTGTATCTCCCCACAGGTGTTCCTTGGCTCTTGGACAACCCTTTTGATAATTCTTTTTACTCCTCTGTCTGAAATCTTGTGGGGAGCAAGTGGTCATGGCCAGTTCATAGTAAAATGATGATCTTTCCACTTCGGGATTATGGCCCCAACAGTGCTCACTGGAACCTTCAATATGGATTTGAACCCAGGACACCAGCACTGCAAGGCTGCAGTGCTAACCACTGAGCCACCATGATGCCAGTTTACCTCCCAATCAACACAGATCCAGAGGGATTTTCCAGGAATTAAAGAGCTGCCCCGCTGCCCTGGGAGGGTGGAGTTGTGTCTGTATCCACAGGACACAGATATAGCTAAATATATATATATATTGATGGAGTGAAGGAGCCAACAGGTCTTTCCTTCCCCATTTACTCTTTGTAAAGCTTTGCCAGGACCTTAGTATCAGATGACAGTCACATGACTAGACAGCAGAAAAGAACAGGACTAACAGTGGAGAAGAGCAGGATGTAGCAGAGTTTTATGTGTAGATGTAGGTGAGCAGTGTGTGTAAATTAGCTGAGCCGTGTGTGTGGATGTAGCCGAGCTATGTGTGTGTGTATATGTTGCTGATCTGTGTGTGTGTAGATGTACTTGAGTAGTGTTTGTGTGTAGACATAGCTGAGCTGTATGTGGATGTAGCTAAGCTGTGAGTATAGCTGTAGCTGAGCAGTGTATGTATGTAGATGTTTCTGTGCTGTGTGTGTGTGTGTAGATGTAGTTGAGCAGTGCGTGTGTGTAGATGTAGCTAAACTGTTTGTAGATGTTGCTGCGCTGTGTGTTAATGTAGCAGACCAGTGTGGGGAGTCAAAATACTTTGTAGGTTGGGCTTGTGGGGGCATAAGACTGTGTGGTGGGAAATCCAATATAGGGACATTACACTGTGTGTGGAAGGCACTGTGGGGAGGGGGGCATGAAATAGGTGCTATACTGTGTGGGAACACCAATGGTCTTCACTAGGGGAATATTGCTGTGTGGTCTGTGAGGATGTATAGGAAGCACTGGCTGAGGTTAGAATACTGTCTTAAGATATAAATTCTGTCAGCGCACTAGAGGCACTGCAGTTTTTGTCCCTCTTTCTTATCATTCAAAGTTGGGAAATATGAGAACTTATTAATTAGTAAGTGAGACAAAATCATTCCCCCCAATACATCTGTTAAACTACAGATAAAATGGACTTTAAAATACAAAAAAGGGGACGTGATAATATAATCTCTGAGCGCTGCAGCAGTTTTAGATTATGCAGTGACTGATTACATATGATTTTCTGCTCTAGCGGCAATTAATTGAAGGAGCGGGAGAAATAACAGGGATAACATTTCTATTCAAATGAGGCCAATTTTGAAGAATAAGATATCTGCCATCTGTTAATATCAGATGAAACGGCGTCATTTTTGCTGGTGGGTAGGCTCGGTGATGCAATGTTATTGCTGCACTGATCAAATATGACCATTTTGGCAATGGAACGACACTTCAGAAGCGCACATCACAGCAGCTGATTCAGCTTTTAGAGCGCAGCTAAATTATATGAGAACAGTAACAGCCATTGTTAAAAAAGGCTGTTTGGAAAACAGTTTGTGACATTTCTATACGTCTTTTTAAATAAAGGTATAAAATAACCATTACTTCTGTGTTATCCTGTGTTTTTACCACACACTGCCACATATATTGTATATTCTTGCCAAATACATTTGTAATCTGGTATAACAAAAATTCAAGCTTAAGGGCTTTAAAGGATGCTGCAAAATTTTATATTTGCAACATACACGATCTGTCATGAATTTCTTCCAAATTTGCAGCTGTTTCACCCATTGCAATAATGCATAATCTGCATCATAAATAATCTTCTGCAGCAGATTTCATGCATCTGTTGTATATGGATATGGAGAAATTCCAATGTAAACCTTGGATCTAAGGGGTAGTGTTTCTCCTTGTGGAGAGTGGCATGCCAGGTCTGGAACACCAGTATGAGGAGACTTAAATGCCTTCCATGCTCCTCTGGGAAATTAAATGTGCAAATTGTCTCTTCAGAGAGAAAGAGGACTTGAACTCTAGTGCCACGTATTGGAAGTAGCAATCCTACAAGTCATTATCGACCCTTTAAACGAGTTGTCCACTTCTTTCACATTGATGCCCTATGTATGATCGGCCGAGGTCCCGCACGCGGCACCCACGCCGATCAGCTTTTATCGGTGCTGCCGGCAGCGGCCGCCGGCCGGAAGTCCTTCCCTGCGGTGCTTGCCTGTCAAGTTGTAAGTGGCCGCCGCTTTTTACTGCACATCCGCCTCCTATTCAATTGAATGGGAGGCGGATGTGCAGTACCCCGCACCGGCCACTACAACTTGACGGCCAAGCACCGCAGGGAAAGACTTCCGGCTGGCGGCCGCTGCCGGCAGCACGGATAACAGCCGCTTGCCGGACCCTGGCCGATCATATATTGATGCCCTATCCCACAGATAGGGCATCAATGTGAAAGTAGTGGACAACCCCTTTAACGAGCCTTGAAATATGACTTAAGATAAAAGCCAAATCAGAATCTCAATTTGTAGACAAGGTGTTTTGGGGTATTGCCCCTCATCAGTGCAAAGTATGAGATCTGATTTGGCTGGGTGAGAGGGTAAGACTTGGATCTAAGGGGTAAAGTTTCTCCTAGTGGAGAATGACATGCCTGGTCTGTCATGCCAGTATAAGGAGACTTAAACACCTTGCATGCCTCTGTGGGAAATTAAATATGCAAATTGTGTAAACCTTAAAATTTAGAAGCAATTGCAGGTGGAGACTTTCACATGTCCAACAATCACGGTCTAAGTATGGACCACAATGTCCAGACCGTCTGTGGGTCTCCTACCCTGAAATCAACAGCCTCATAAAACATATGAAACCACCCTTACATGCCATTGGAGGCATCTGGAGGTACAGTAGGGGGCTTATGCATCTATATCATAGCATATCTTATACATATATTATCTATAGGTCTCCATCAGATTTAATATCAATATTCCATTCTTTCGATGTCACACACGTAAAAGGAACCTGACCATGCTCGCCGAGCTTTTTCAGCGTGCTCGGGTGTTATGTTTTAGTCACTCCGTGCTCATGATTTGAGACTGTTTGACAGGTTTAATACATGTGAAGTATGCCTAAGAAACGGGCATTCCTCACATTTATTAAAGCTGTCAAACAGTCGCAAATCATGCACACAGCTTGACTAAAACATAACACCCGAGCACGTTGAAGATACTCGGGAAACACCCGACCATGCTCATAAATCTTGAGTAACGAGCATGCACGCTCATCACTAAACCTGACAGTTGATAAATGCTGCCCTATCCAGAGACAGCATGTATCAGACACTGGCTACATGATTTAGCCGTGTATGTTTGATTCTGAAACGCTGCGGATGATAATCTTACACAATTTAATAGTTCTACAGAATTAATGAGTCATAAATTAAAAAATAATAGGAAAAACAACCAATGGGTAAATACTTTGCTTTATTGTTTTTGTATCAATTTGAGGTTGTCTTTTTCTCCATTTATTTTTAGAATTGTTTTCATAATTAGTTGGTTGCCATTAGCAGTCTGCCCTACCCGACTATAAAACAAGTTGTCCGATACCACATTAATGCTCAATTTTTTGGGGGATTCACTCAAATTGCAATGTTACACAGTTCCTGATCTGAGGCATTATACTGCTCAACAGTGTCGGACTGGGGTGCCAAGGGCCCACCAATAACCAACTCCAGGGCCCCACTTTTCAACTACATGCAAATGTGACATTATCCTTAATCACAAATTTATATTACAATGAACTGGGTAGATTGTTAAATGAATAAGATGCTGCCTTTGTCTGTACATCGTGATTCAAGTATACAGTGCCAAGTACTGCTCATATAAGAGGGTGGTGGCCCACCGGAGGATTCCCCTGTTTTCCTATGGGCCAGTCCAAGCCTGATGCTCAATACCATTTTACATAGATCCACCCACTGTAAAATGACCTAATGAGTAAGTAATTTACTGGGTTCCTAAACCCCCTCTGGGCCCCAATGCAGATGGACACTACATTGTAGGACTCAGAGATTTCTGCTCCATTTGAGTCCATTCTTCCTAGATTTTGGTGAATGCCCATAAGGAAGCAGCTAAAATAGAGCAGAAAGTGCTCAGTATTAAGCTGAAATCAAATGGCCATGAACCACGGTACAAATACAGACCGTGATTTTCAGACTAACTGGTATGAACGGAGCAGCTTCATAGGCTAAAGAGCGGATAGTTTACATCTCATCTCAGAAACCTCTTGCGTTTGATGGAACAGAGTGAGAGAATTACTGACCCTAGAATGCTTCATAATGCTAAAGCCTCATTCACAAGGTCAGTCAGGTTTTTTTTCATGTATAGAACACATATCCATTATAGTCTATGGGAATGTTTCCACATTACCGGTCAAAGTGTTGGACACATCTGTTCATGCAATGGTTTCCTTGTTTTTGTTGGAATGTACACACTGTAGATAAACAGTAAAGAAACACATGTGAAACAAACCAGAAAATGGGTTAATGGGGTCATCTGGGAGTTTGCTTATTTTTCACTACGGGGTTAAAAAATTACAGGCAGGTAGTTTTTAATTACCTGTCTATTCTGCCCGGCGCCAATCTCTGCCATCTCAGAGTGGTCACGGACCACCCCTGCCAGCGATTCTGTGGCATCAGTTGACCTCACATCAACACAGCAGCTCTTCTGACCTGTTGACGGGGCGTCACTGATCATGTCATGTTGATTGACAGCCGGTTCCTTGCAGTTAGGCGGTCAATCAGCAAGACATCGGCAGAAACGCCACATTGACAGAGCAGAGCGGAAAAGAAGAAGCTGCTCTGTTGACGTGATGTCACCGGAAGCCACAGAATTGCCACCAGGAACTGTCCATTAGCAACTAAATGCCTGTAAGTTTTTAGACCCATAGGTAAAAATAATCAAAGTCCTGGAAAACTCCTTTAAACCTTAGATTCCTCAAAGTAATCCCCTTTTAGTCTAATGACAGCTTTACACCCCCTTGACATTTTCTCATGCAGTTTCAGCAGGTTGTCACCTGGAATGGCTTTCCAACAGTTTTGAAAGGGTTCCCATAGGTGCTGAGTAGGGATGGGCAGACCGATGGAAGTTCGTTTCTGGTACATAACTTTTGAAAAAGTTTGGTTCGGGTACCAGAGCAGTACCGGAACTTCCATCAGAACCAGAACCCCATTGAAAATAATGGAGACTCGAACTCATGAGAAACTTAAAAAAATTCTCTCTCTCTCCCTTCTTACAAACAAGAAAAATTGATTCTATAGTAATAGCAAAAAATGGACAGAAAATTGGATAAAATCAGAATATAAAATCACTGGTGAAAATTGATCATTGTTTCTCTTATGCAGAACAAAAAGGAATGTCTCAATGAGTCCTAATAAATGCAAACATTTTACTAACTGGAAAATCGTGCATAGACGATTCAATTTAAAGGTTTTTGTTTATTTTTCCAAGGCGGACATTTATGATCTTCTACAGGATGATAATATATAGTATGTCTGATCCCCGGGAAGGGAGGTGTCTTCACTGTAATCCGACGCTGACCGTTACAAAGGGGGTCCCGTTCTAGTATTCTCACATCTCAGACTAAAATGAAAATGGGACAAATAACAATAGATGAAACTATGAGCATCAGATTACAAGATTAAAGAAATGTAAGTGATAACAGCTCATAAGTATTCTGCTCTGGGCTAAAAGTGAAGAGACAGGAAGTCTTTGGTACAGTACATGAAGTCCTAGCAGCATGTCGAGACGCCTGACAAATATGAGGTTACAACATACTGAGGGCCATGAATAACGTACATTTTTAGGAGCCATTAACTCTCTGCTATTGATAAAATGGTGCTCCAATGCGTTTTTCTTCCCCTTGGGCTTTCTAATTGCAAAGTCGGCAATTCCTGCAGTTTTGCAAACAGATCTGTTAAAAAAAAATAAAATAAAGAGAAAATAGGAAGAACTGTCAGAACAAAGCTCAAGTATTTCAAGTTGTGTCAATGGCCGTAACTCCAAATATAAACATCTACTGCCACCTAGTGAGAGACCGCAGAATACGTCTAATCAGTAGATCGAAAACTGGCATGGAAATTATAATACACTGTGTTCCAAATTATTATGCAAATAATATTTTCTCAGATTTTCCCAAATGACCTATATGAATTGCAGTCATTGTAATTTTCCAGTCAAATAACTATTAGAGTACAATTGAAAGGTTTTTGTACAAACTGCCTATGATAACAGTATATTTTTAAAAAAATAAAAAACTCAAACTGCACTCAAAATGTATGTTCTAAATTATTATGCACAGCAGAGTTTTCAACCTTTTAATTTTTGTAAAGAACAAAAAAATGGTCATTTTTGAAATTATAAGCATTAGCAGGTTATTACAAACTGAAATCAAACAGTTTTCAACTCAAAACTTTATTCTAGGTGATGTTACATTTGCACATAGGACCCCTTGTTCGAAAGGAGCTTCTGAACTCTCTCGTCCATTGAATTTGTCAGGTTTTGGATGGTTTCTGCTTCAATTGTTTTGCATGAGGACATTATACCCTCCCAGAGCTGTTGCTTAGATGTGAACTGCCTCCCGCCTTCATAGACACTCCTTTTGATGATGCTCCAGAGGTTCTCAATGGGGTTGAGGTCAGGGGAGCATGGGGGTCACACCATAAGTTTGTCCCCTTTTATGCCCATAGCAGCCAGAGATGCAGATGTGTTATGTGCAGCATGACACGGTGCATTATCATGTATGAAAATGATCTTGCTGCGGAATGCACGGTTCTTCTTCTTGAACCATGGAAGGAAGTGCTGTTTGAGAAACTCCACATACTTTATGGAGTTCATCTTTACCCTTTCAGGGATCCTAAAGGGGCCGACAATCTCTCTCCCAATGATTCCAGCCCAAAACATTACTCCACCTCCTCCTTGTTGGCGCCGTAGCCGTGTTTGCATGGGGTGTCCATCAACCAGCCATCCTCCACTCCATCCATCTGGACCATCAAGCGTTGCACTGCACTCATCCGTGAACAAAACAGTTTTGAAGTCAGTCTTCATGTATTGTTTGGCCCACTGGAGCCGTTTCTGCTTGTGGATAGAGGAGGTCGACAGGATGGCTTACGCACAGCTGCAAACCTCTGAAGGACCCTGCATCTTGTTGTTCGGGGGACGTTGGAGGCAACAGCAGCTTCAAAAACTTGTCTGCTGCTATGACAAGGCTTTTTTGCCGCTGCTCTTTTAACCTGACGTAATTGCCTGTAGGAAAGAGTCCTCAATTTTCCCTTATCAGCACGCACACGTGTGTACTGTGAATCAGCTACATACTTCTTGATTGTGCGATGATCAGGATGAAGTGTCTTGGCAATGTTGATTGTAGTCATGCCTTGACCTAAACACTCCACAATTTGTTGCTTCTCAGCAGCCGACACATCCTTTTTCTTTCCCATTTTGGCAGAAAATGTAGGCTGCTTAATAATGTGGGACAGTCTTGCCTTTCATTGGACACACCTGCCAAACTATCTAGCACAGGTGTCTGCAATTGCTTACAGTGATATAAAGATCCCTGACACACATCACCATCAATGAGTTTAATTGACAAACAAAAAAATTCTTACCTTATCACTCCTAAACACTTTTTGCATAATAATTTGGAACACAGTGTATTTATCCATAATTCTACACTATATGCCAGACATATCCCAGCCTATAATACCGCTTCCGATGGAAAGTCAGATTCTGCTAACATCCTAGGCAGCAGAGGTAAAGAATGGGATCAAAGAAGCTTGTGGGTGCTATTACTATTAATAATAATTATCTAGCAGTATATAGCACCACCATATTCATTGATTTCAGGGGGGAAATGTACAAATAATATCAGACATTAAAGAGCAATACATTACTTTACAATTCAAAGAAGAGGAGTGAGGGCCCTGCTCACAAGAGCTTGTGAGGAAATAGGTAAAAAGTGCTTGTATTTGTAAGGTCTAGCCATCACTATAATAAATAAGGTTATATATACAAAGCTTTATAATCCAGCCAGTATCTATATATGTCCAGGTATGACATGATACTGAGTGCATTGAGTGTGGATGAAACTGTTTAACCTCTTTACCCCCGAGGGTGGTTTGCACGTTAATGACCGGGCCAATTTTTACAATTCTGACCACTGTCACTTTATGAGGTAATTACTCTGGAACGCTTCAACGGATCCCCCTGATTCTGAGATTGTTTTGTCGTGACATATTGAACTTTATGACAGTGATGAAATTTGTTCAATATCATTTGTGAAAAAAACGGAAATTTGGGGAAAATTTTGCAATTTTCAAACTTTGAATTCTTGTGTCCTTAAATCAGAGAGATAAGTCACACAAAATGGTTAATAAATAATATTTCCCACATGTCTACTTTACATCAGCACAATTTTTTAAACAAGTTTTTTTTTGTTATGAATTTATAAGGGTTAACAGTTGTTCAGCAATTTCTTATTTTTCCAACAAAATTTACAAAAACATTTTTTTTTAGGGACCATCACATTTGAAGTGACTTGGTCTACAGGTGCATCTCACAAAATTAGAATATCATCAAAAAGTTAATTTATCTCAGTTCTTCAATACAAGATTTATTTCTGTTAATGTTAATGATTATGGCTTACAGCCAATGAAAACACAAAAGTCATTATCTCAGTAAATTAGAATACTTTATAACAACAGCTTGAAAATGTTGGCCTATGGAAATGTATGTTCAGTAAATGCCCTCAATACTTGGTCGGGGCTCCTTTTGCATCAATTACTGCATCAATGCGGCGTGGCATGGAGGCGATCAGCCTGTGGCACTGCTGAGGTGTTATGGAAGCCCAGGTTGCTTTGATAGCAGCCTTCAGCTCGTCTGCATTGTTGGGTCTGGTGTCTTTCATCTGTTGACAATACCTCATAGATTCTCTATGGGGTTAAGGTCAGGCGAGTTTGCTGGCCAATCAATCACAGTGATACTGTTGTGTGTAAACCCGGTATTGGTACTTTTGGCAGTGTGGACAGGTGCCAAGTCCTGTTGGAGAATGAAATTTCCATTTCCAAAAAGCTTGTCGGCAGAGGGAAGCATGAAGTGCTCTAAAATTTCCTGGCAGACGGCTGCGCTGACTTTGGTCTTGATAAAACACAGTGGACCTACACCAGCAGATGACATGGCTCCCCAAACCATCTCTGATTGTGGAAACTGCATACTAGACCTCAAGCAGCTTGGATTGTGGCCTCTCCACTCTTCCTCCAGACTCTGGGACCTTGATTTCCAATTGAAATGCAAAATTGACTTAGTGTGTCAATGACTGCCTTCTGGACATCTGTCAAGTCAGCAGTCTTCTCCATGATTGTGGAGCCTACTGAAAAAGACTAAGGGACGTTTTTAAACGCTTAGGAAGCCTTTGCAGGTGTTTTTTGTTAATTATTCTAATTTACTGAGATAATGACTTTTGTGTTTTCATTGGCTGTAAGCCATAATCATCAACATTAACAGAAATAAACACTTGAAATAGATCACTCTGTTTGTAATGACTCTTTATAATTGTTATGTTCTGCTACCAAAGCTAAGGAAAGAGAGGAGATCTGTCCCTACTATAAGACTCAGCTGAATCCCTACGATGTAACAGGGAACCTGATCCTGCGATCAGACCTGCTAAAGTCCTAATCTAGTCTGTACGAAGACCTATAGATGTGGGGAGGGAATCCCTACAAGTACTAAGGACTGGAAGGAATATGGGACACCTCCTAACAGAAATAGTAGCAGACAGACGAACAAACAAAATAGATAGAACATAGAGGTCCGTAGACCAAGCAAACTAACAGAGTTAGATACAGAGCACAGGCTAGCTAGAAAGTAGATATACAATGAAGTCCAGCAAAGCCAGAAGGGCGGAGCAGGATTAAATAGGCCAACAAAGTCATGTGACCAGCAAAGGAAAAAAAACCTAACAGCAAGGTTCTAACAGTACCCCCCCTTCTAAGAGGATCCTCCGGATCCCCTAGGACCAGGCTTATCAGGAAATCTCCTGTGAAACGCTCTGATAAGTCTGGACGCGGAAACATCATCTGACCTCACCCAAGAGTTATCCTCGGGTCCGAAACCTTTCCAGGCCACAAGATACTGCAAACTACCTCTATACCGTCTAGAGTCAAGGATGCGAGAAATTTCATATTCCCCGTCCTCCACCACCGGAGGAACAGAGGCAGAGGCGTCACCATCCGACACAACAGCTTTTTTTAACAGAGAGACATGAAAGACCGGATTAATTCTCCAGGAGGTAGGAACCTCCAACCTAACAGCAGATTGGTTGACAACCTGAAGCACCTTAAAGGGCCCTACAAACTTGGGACCCAATTTCTTAGAAGGAATCCTCAACCGCAGATTCCTAGAGGACAACCAAACCATGTCACCAACAGCGAACAAAACCTCCTGTCGTTTCCTATCAAAGTAGTCTTTAGATTTTCTGTTGGCCTCCTGAAGATTACCACGCACATCCGTCCAAACTCTTTCCAAATCACCGGAAAAATTCTCCTCCTCAGGCACGGCAGATCCCAACTTGGAGAACGACCCAAACGACGGATGTCTCCCAGAACAACAAAAAAAAGGCGAACAACCAGCAGAAGAAGATGTATGATTGTTCAGAGCAAATTCGGCAAGTGGCAGAAACTCAGACCACCCCTCTTGATTGTCTGCCACAAAACAACGCAAGAACTGCTCAACATCCTGGTTTTTCCTTTCTGTCTGGCCATTAGATTCAGGATGATATCCGGACGAAAACGACAAATGAATTCCCAACCTGTCACAAAAGGCACGCCAAAAACGAGCCACGAACTGAGGACCCCTATCAGAAACAATGTCAGTAGGAACGCCATGAAGTCTGACAATTTCCTTGACAAAGGCCTTAGCGAGAGTTTTAGCGCAGGGCAGTTTGACGAAGGGAACCAAGTGACACATCTTGCTAAAACGGTCCACGACCACCCAGATGACAGTAAAACCCTCAGAGGGGGGAAGGTCAGTTATAAAGTCCATAGCCAAATGTGTCCAAGGAGCACTGGGGACCTCCAAAGGACAAAGCAACCCCGCAGCAGGAGTATGTGAGGACTTAGATCTAGCACATATAGTACATTGGCGCACCCACTTAATGACTTCCTTCTGCCATCCAGGCCACCAAAAACTGCGACCCACCAGTCTCTTGGTCTCAGAGATTCCGGGATGACCTGCCAACCGAGATTCGTGACACTCAACAAACAAATCTCTCCTAAAGGTCCCAGGCACAAACAACCTCCCATGAGGAGTGTTAGATGGGGCATTCTCCTGAGCTTTAAGAATCTCATCTTCCAAAACGGAGTCTAAAGCAGCTATCACAACACCTTCTTGTAAAATGTTTTCCTCTTTCTCAGCACCGACTATGGGAGAAAAACTGCGAGATAAGGCATCCGCCTTAACATTCTTAGTACCAGGGATGTAAGTAACGGAGAAATTAAACCGCGAGAAAAACAGTGCCCACCTAGCCTGACGGGCATTCAGGCGCTTGGCAGCATCAAGATATATCAGATTTTTATGATCCGTAAGAACCTGAACGGGAAATTCCGCACCTTCCAAGAAGTGGCGCCAGTGTTCAAATGCGAGTTTAATAGCCAATAATTCCCGATTACCAATATCGTAATTCAGTTCAGTCTCCGAAAATTTTTTTGAAAAAAAGGCACAGGGATGTAATCCATCCCCGTTATCCTGAGACAATACTGCGCCAACCCCCACAGAGGAAGCATCAACCTCAACCAAAAACGGCCTAGTAACATCAGGCTGCATAAGGATGGGAGCAGAGGTGAACCTCTCCTTGAGATACACAAAAGCTTCAATGGCCTCAGAAGACCACTGAACCGCATCAGCACCTTTCCTGGTGAGATCAGTCAGAGGTTTGACAATACTAGAAAAATTTTTTATGAATTTTCTGTAGTAATTGGCGAAACCCAAAAACCTCTGTATCGATTTCAAACCAATAGGCCTAGGCCATTCCTGCACAGCCTGAACCTTAACCGGATCCATCTCAAAACCTTTGCTGGAGATAATGTAGCCCAAAAAACTAATTCTCTGTACAGCGAACTCACATTTCTCCAGCTTAGCAAAAAGCGAATTGTCCATTAATAACTGTAATACCTCACGCACGCTCCGCCAATGAGACTCCAGATCTGACGAATAAATCAAAATGTCATCCAAATACACAACCACATTTTTGCCGATCAAAGGTCTCAGGATGTCATTAATCAGATTCTGAAAAAATGCAGGAGCATTAGTAAGACCAAAAGGCATAACCAGATTCTCAAAATGACCCACAGGAGTGTTAAAAGCAGTCTTCCATTCATCACCCTCCTTCATGCGCAACAGATTGTATGCCCCCTTAAGGTCAATTTTAGAGAACCACTTGGCCCCCAATAACTGGTTAAACAGATCAGGAATCAATGGCAGTGGGTAAGGATTGCGTACCGTAATTTTGTTAATCTCACGAAAATCCAGACAAGGACGTAAACCGCCGTCCTTTTTTTTTACAAAAAAAAATCCAACCGCCACAGGAGACTTAGAGGGCCTAATGTGACCGGCGGCCAAACTTGTCTGTATGTATTCCTCCAAAGCCTTCCTCTCAGGAATAGTAAGGTTAAATAAACGACTTTTAGGAAGAGTCGCTCCAGGGACAAATTCAATAGAACAATCATAGTCTCTATGGGGAGGCAAAACCTGCGATTCCTTCTCAGAAAAAACTCTCCAAAAATCCTGAATAGGAACAGGCAATTCTCCCCTATCCAAAGCTGCAATACGCCCATTACAACACTTGTCATAACATTTATGGCTCCAGGATTTAATTTCACTGGTAGACCAATCCAGTACAGGATTGTGAAATTTTAACCAGGGCAAACCCAATATTACTGGAGAAGGCAAGTTATTCAACACTACCAAATCCAATTTCTCATGGTGAACACCATTAATAGTGAGAGGAAATTCACTGACCTTGAGAGTAATATTCTTCAAAGGGGAGCCATCCACAGAAACCACAGCAATGGGGGATGATAAAGGTTCAGGTTTTAAATTGAGTTTTTCCACGAATCCCCCATCAATTACATTCAGTGTAGACCCGCAATCAACAAACACCCGAAATTCCATTAATTTTTTCTGAGCAATCGTGGAAGCAGCTAAAAATATACCCTTGGAATTTAAACAGGCAATACGGGCGTGACTGACCATTTTTTTTTCTTTCTTCATCCGAAGCTCACAGCCTTTAATCAAATGACCAGATTTTCCACAATAGAAGCACAAGCCTTCCGAAAAACGACGGTCTTTTTCTTGAGAGCGAGGTGCCACCGATCCAATCTCCATCGGTTCACCACTGTTAGTACACACATTATCATAACCAGAAACTGACATAGCAGAGGATTTGCTCTCATTAACCCTAGCACGCAGTCTTCTATCCACCCGTATAGCTAATTGCATAGCCTGTTGCAAATCCTCAGGTGTAGGATAAGCAATTAGCAGGTCTTTAACCCTTTCACTGAGCCCAGCAAGAAATAGACTTTTCAGAGCAGAATCGTTCCACCCTGTTTGAGTGGACCAACGACGAAAATGTGTACAATATTTTTCCACATTACCCGATCCTTGTTTTAGACATCTCAACTCAGTCTCAGCTGATGCGACACGGTCAGGATCATCATATAATAGTCCCAAAGCAGAAAAAAAACTATCCACTGATCTGAAGCATGAATCACTAGGTTGCAAAGAAAAGGCCCACTCCTGAGGCTCTTTGCGCAAAAGTGACATTATGAACCCTACGCGCTGGGATTCATCCCCAGAGGACTTAGGTCTCAAACGAAAATACAATAAGCAAGCATTTTTAAATGAAAAAAATTCTCGGTGTTCACCAAAAAATAAATCCGGCAAACATACCTTAGGCTCCAAGAAATGTGCTCCAGGACAGTTACTCACGTGCTGACGGAGTTCGGCCACCTCCAGAGAGAGTCCCTGCAGGCGATGAGCCAAATCCTGAACCGACACCATGATGGAACAGAAAAATCTTTCCTTAGAGAATTTGCAGGCTGGACTTACTGTTATGTTCTGCTACCAAAGCTAAGGAAAGAGAGGAGATCTGTCCCTACTATAAGACTCAGCTGAATCCCTACGATGTAACAGGGAACCTGATCCTGCGATCAGACCTGCTAAAGTCCTAATCTAGTCTGTACGAAGACCTATAGATGTGGGGAGGGAATCCCTACAAGTACTAAGGACTGGAAGGAATATGGGACACCTCCTAACAGAAATAGTAGCAGACAGACGAACAAACAAAATAGATAGAACATAGAGGTCCGTAGACCAAGCAAACTAACAGAGTTAGATACAGAGCACAGGCTAGCTAGAAAGTAGATATACAATGAAGTCCAGCAAAGCCAGAAGGGCGGAGCAGGATTAAATAGGCCAACAAAGTCATGTGACCAGCAAAGGAAAAAAAAACTAACAGCAAGGTTCTAACAATAATGAGTTTCACTTTTTCTATTGAAGAACTGAAATAAATCAACTTTTTGATGATATTCTAATTTTGTGAGATGAACCTGCATATGACAGAAAATACCCAAAAGTGACGCCATTCTAAAAACTGCACCCCTCGAGGTGCTCAAAACCACATTTAAGAAGTGTATTAACCCTTCAGGTGCTTCACAGGAATTTTTGGACTGTGGAAGAAAAAAATGAACATTTTAACTTTTTTTTCACAAAAATGTTACTTTAGACCCAATTTTTTTTTTATTTTCGCAACGGTAACACAATGGACCACAAAATTTGTTGTACAATTTCTCCTGAGCATGCTGATACCCCATATGTGGGGAAAATTGAGTGCAGGGAGCCAGTATTGAGCATGTTCTCCACGCTGGCTGTCAGTTTAACAGCTGGAGTGGAAAATGGTTGAATCCTACTCCCAAGGGGCAGCAAAACGCTGCCGCCTGAGTGACACCTCGGACCACCACATTAGACGAACCGACGGCGCTCCCTTGTGGCTGCACCCGGGGCAAATGTCCTGCCCACCCCTTTCTAGATACGCCCCTGCTGTTACTAAGTAAAAAAAGAAATAAAAAAACATAATATTAAAAAGACCAATATTAACACCATACAGTGACTACCAGTCCTGTAGAACATATAAGGGATTGCGGTTCAAGTATATATAATATAGTGACTTACAGCTGATGTTCTTTATGGTGACAGTGTAAGGTGCCCCAGCGAGGTAGTCGTGGGCGAGCTGTAGCCCCCTCTCGCTATGGCACCCTACAGACAATACGTGTCCTCCCTCTGAAGTGTGGCTGTGTATGTAGTGCTCTTCACTTACTTCAAGCCATCCGATCGCGGCTGTCTCCAGGCATTTCTCTTCTGGGACCAGGGCAGCAATAAATTCAGAGGACACGAGGTTCTTAACCAGAACTTGGACTTTACTTGGGGAAGAGGAATATGTACAATATTTTCAGGCAGATATAATGGATAAGGCCCGACAGGTTATCATCTCTCTCACAGGTGCTGGTAACTCCTTCAGCCCTGATTCCCTCTTTAAGTGAAGCATCTCTGTGACTCTAATCTCTGGCCCAAGAGACTCTTCTGTAATACTGACAGTGACCTGGATCCGATATCTCTCCCCCACATCTTAGCTTGAAGTCCTATTTATCTTCCTCTGCTTCCTGCAGACTAGAAGTGCCCCGGGTCCTCACTACCTTTGATGAGTTTCTCCGGCCGGCTGACAGGACTCGTGCTCTTGTGTGGGGAGACTTGCACACTGGTGATCCCACTGTCTGAGGGTATGGAGCTCCCGTCTACCCTAGCAGCCACTATAGTCAGGCTGCCTGAACGATTTGCTGTCCAATCTCTTACTGAAGAATCACTTCCTGATTCTGGAAACTAAACAGAGATTTTCCTAATGTGCCCACCCTCAGTGAGCTGTCATCACACAGCATTAACTCATCCCTGTCTGTAACACTGCTAGCAGACTCAACCTGACATCTGCACCCAGGACAGTGGCATCTTGTGGCTGTTTACAGGTACTGCAGCCCACAATGAATTATGCCAGGAACAAGCTCTATATCACTCAAGGCTTGATCCGGGCACTAAGTTCCCCCTCTACTCTACTGACTGGACCACTGAAGCTAACCCCTTAGCTTGGCCTACCACAGTTCAGAGAGGATTAACTAAGGGAACATTTTCCTTAACTACTTCAGTGCCTAGGGAAGGCTACATCCTTCCCCACTATTACAGCAGCGTTCACTTTTCCAGTCTCTTCTATCCGGCACAGACCAACATAATGACTTCTTCCAGCCACAACTCACCTGCAGAGTTTAGAAGAAAAACACATTTAGGGTATGTGCCCACGGTCAGGAGCCGCAGCGGAATCCCATCTCCTCTATGCGTCTCTGTGCACCTGCGGATCACCCGCGAAAACTGACATGCAGCGTGTCTTTCAGGACCGCAGCATGTCAATTTCACTTGTGGGTCTGCATGTGGACTTTCCCCATAGATTAACAACTATGAGGAAAATCGCATGTTAAAAAAAAAATCACGCCGCTCATTTGTATAAAATGAAGGTAGAAGCCACGCAGCTATCCCGCAGCATCGGGGCCACAGGCAGCTCCTGACCAAGGGCACATACCCTTAAAGGGAATCTGTCGCCAGAAATAACGCTATTAACCTGCAGATATGCGGTTAATCTGCAGGTTATACCATTGGTGAAACCTGTGAGGCCGCACAGAAGCCCAAGAGGTAAAAGGACCCATTTCCACCTTCGAAGCAGGAGAAAATGTGTATTATTATCAGATTTTTGGCTGCAAAGCACCCTGATATTGTTTTTGTCTTCTGTCTGTGCCGCCAGTGCTGCAGGTTAATAGCTTATTATGCTTCCCGGCGCCGGGGGTGCGGTTACAGTCTCCGCTCTGTATACTCAGTGATGACTGAACCAGCACTGCCCCCATGACAGATACCCAATGCTGGCGGGGAGAATAAAGTTAATTTTCTCCCTGCTGCATTCGGCTGCATGCAGGCACCGGACAGCATAATGCTATTACCCTGCAGCTTAACCGCATATCTGCAGGTTAACAGCATTATTTCTGCTGACAGCTTCCCTTTAACTTCTCACATTTCCAGCACTGTCCCTATCTATTCCCAAACTACAAAAACGCCTCATCCTGACTGCTCTTGCAGTGTGAACAGTGACCCCAATAATTAAAAAATTGTGTCATTACTATGATTACCCTCTTCCCCCAAAAAATGCTAGAGACTTTGTGTCAGATAGACGGTGCCTCTAAAAATTATAGTGTCCCATGCAAAGAATTAATGCTCCCACTATCCAACCTAGAAAGTAGTAATGCCCCCTGTATACTCCTATAAAAGTTATAACATCCCAAGTGCCCCGTCAAGCAAAGTGGTGTTCCCTTAAAGTAATAATGCCCCCCAAAAAAGTAATTATGCTAACCTGAGAGCCCCAATCAAAAAAGTAACAATGCCCCCATTTAAACAAATGTCCCAAGTGTCCCCAAAGCTCTCTATATACTGTTTTATGGCCTCCAGCTACTTATACACTATATGATGGCCCCCACAACCCCTTATACACTGTATGATGGCCCCTATAGCCCCATATATACTGTATTATGGTCCTCACAGCCCTTTTTAAACTGTATTATAGTCCCATAGCCCCTTATATACTGTATTATGACCACCACAGCCTTATATATAGTACACCACAGCTCACCTATAGCCTCATAGTACCTTATACATAGTATTATGACCCTCACAGCCCTTTATATACTGTATTACGGCCACTAAAGCAATATGGCCCGCACAGCTCACTATATATAGTATAATGGCCTCTACAGCCCCTTACACACTGATTTATGTCCCCCAAAGACCCGTTCCCTACATCTGTCTCTGGCGACTGTGTACTCATGACAACGCTCATTATTGTTGCTGCCTCATGCTGCGCTCAGCGAGACTCGGTGGCTCTGATGAGCATTATCGTCACAACCTGGCGCCTGTGAATAGTAATTTTACTGCTATTCACAGTCACCAGAGACAGATTCAGGGAACGTGAACTACGGCGAAGCTTCATGGGAACATTTTGGGTAATAAATTGGTGTACGAAGCACTGTCTGTTGTTTTTGTCTTTTTATGTTTCTCAGGGTTCCTTTTCTGGAGTACTTCGGATTTGGTGTAATACTGCAGACCTGCAAGGGATTTTTTTTCAATAAGTTGGTGAGCGAGGGATAGTGTGGGGGATTCTTTATTCAAATTAAGTGTTTTTTTTTCTGTGTGTTTTTATTTTTTATTAACGGGTTAGTAATGGGGGTGTCTGATAGACACCTCTCCATTACTAACACCAGGGCTTGATGATAGCTGACATTTATGACAAATCACAGCTGTCATCAACCCTCCAGCCCAAATACCCAGATTGCCACTGATCCAGGGCAATCGGGAAGAACCGGGCAAAGCATCAGAATTGGCGCATGTCATCTGATGCACCAATTCTGGGGCAGCTGCAGGCTTGTATTTTTAGGCTGGAAAGGGCCTAATAACCAAGGACCTTCCCAGCCTGATAATATGAGCCTGCAGCTGTCTGCTTTACCTTAGCTGGTTATTAAAAATAAGGAGGACTCTACATCTTTTTTTTTTTTTTAATTTGGTTAAATAAGGCTAAACACCCTTTAGTGCCACATGAAAGTCACTAAAGGGTACAATTTTATTATATGTAGGGGGCTTGTGAAATTATATGTCTACAGGATATCAATTTATTCTAGCTATTTATTATCTAATATCTTTCTATCATCTATCTGTATCTTTATATAGCAACTAGCTTTAAATTACATAGAGAATTACAATATGTAAAAGATGATGTTAAAAAAGCATGTGATACAGATGCTAGGTGAGAATAATCGCATTGTGTTCGCATTACACTCGTCCGACTTTTCAGGAGCAACATTTTAGCTATTTTTAATACTCTGATGTGAGCGAACCCTTAGATCGTCTTTATACACAGTGGGTACGGAAAGTATTCAGACTCCTTTAAATTTTTCACTCTTTGTTTCATTGCAGCCATTTGGTAAATTCTAAAAATTTAATTTTTTTCTCATTAAAGTACACTCTGCACCCCATCATGACTGAAAAAAACAGAAATGTAGAAATTTTTGCAAATTTATCAAAAAAGAAAAACTGAAGTATCACATGGTCATAAGTATTCAGACCCTTTGCTCAGTATTGAGTAGAAGCACCCTTTTGAGCTAGTACAGCCATGAGTCTTCTTGGGAATGATGCAACAAGTTTTTCGCACCTGGATTTGGGGATCCTCTGCCATTCTTCCTTGCAGATCCTCTCCAGTTCCGTCAGGTTGGATGGTGAACGTGGGTGGACAGCCATTTTCAGGTCTCTCCAGAGATGCTCAATTGGATTTAGGTCAGGGCTCTGGCTGGGCCAGTCAAGAATGGTCACAGAGTTGTTCTAAAGCCACTCCTTTGTTATTTTAGATGTGTGCTTAGGGTCATTGTCTTGTTGGAAGGTAAACCTTTGGCCAAGTCTGAGGTCTAGTGCATTCTGGAAGAGGTTTTCATCCAGGATATCTCTGTAATTGGCTGCATTCATGTTTCCTTCAATTGCAACCTGTCGTCCTGTCCCTGCAGCTGAAAAACACCCCCATAGCATGATGCTGCCACCACCATGTTTCACTGTTAGGATTGTATTGGGCAGGTGATGAGCAGTGCCTGGTTTTCTCCACACATACCACTTAGAACTTTGTGGTGATAATTCTATCTTTGTCTCATCAGACCAAAGAATCTTATTTCTCATAGCCTGGGAGTCCTTCATGTGTTTTTGAGCAAACTCTATGCAAGCTTTCATATGTCTTGCACTGAGGAGAGGCTTCCGTCGGGCCACTCTGCCATAAAGGCTCGACTGGTGGAGAGCTGCAGTGATAGTTGACATTGTGGAACTTTCTCCCATCTCCCTTCTGCATCTCTGGAGCCTCAGCCACAGTGATCTTGGGGTTCTTCTTTACCTCTCTCACCAAGGCTCTTCTCCCACGATTGCTCAGTTTGGCTGGACGGCCAGGTCTAGGAAGACTTCTGGTGGTCCTAAACTTCTTCCATTTAAGGATAATGGAGGCCACTGTGCTCTTAGGAACCTTGAGTAATGCAGAAATTCTTTTGTAACCTTGGCCAGATCTGTGCCTTGCCACAATTCTGTCTCTGAGCTTCTTGGGCAGTTCCTTTGAGCTCATGATTCTCATTTTGGTCTGACATGCACTGTGAGGTCTTATATAGACAGGTGTGTGCCTTTCCAAATCAAGTCCTATCAGTATAATTAAACACAGCTGGACTCCAATGAAGGAGTAGAACCATCTCAAGGAGGATCACAAGGAAATGGACAGCATGTGACTTAAATATGAGTGTCTGAGCAAAGGGTCTGAATACTTGTGACCATGTAATATTTCAGTTTTTCTTTTTTAATAAATTTGCAAAAATTTCTACATTTGGTTTTTTTTTCAGTCAATATGGGGTGCAGAGTGTATTTTAATGAGAAAAACAATAACTTTTTAGAATTTACCAAATGGCTGCAATGAAACAAGGAGTGAAAAATTTAAAGGAGTCTGAATACTTTCCATTCCCACTGTACATATTATTAGTTTGGGGTTTAAAATCCTGATGACAGGTACCTTTTAAGTCCTGGGATGCCCAGAGCCACGTACCTCCTTCCCTTTAAGTGCCTACAGTAGTGCTGGAGAAGTATTGTATTCTGCACTGTGCTGTTGAGTAACCTGTCGACTAGGATTCTCTGCTTTGTTCCAGTGGATCCAATACTACTATTAGCACACAGGGACTGCTTGTATAGCTATGGAAACGGAGCCGGGTCTGACAATCTGAAAATAAAAGGTGTTCATTGCATAATTAGAAAAAGCTTGCAAATAAACTTGCTGTATAATTTATGGTTTTCTGGATCTCTATTTTGAATTGTCCACTGTATTTGCAGTTGATGAAAGTCAGAAATGGCCATGTGATGGACACGGAGGTGCACGGCAAGTTACAAACCATTGCTCTGAAAGCTGTAGTGTAAGGGTGTGTGCACACGGTCCGGAAACACTGCAGATTTTACACAGCACACTTGCGCTGCGTGCAATCCACAGCGGCCAGATGTTACAGCATAGTCCACTATGCGTCTCCGTACTCCTGCGGATCACCCGTGGACACGGACATGCAGCATGTCTTCACAGACCGCAGCATGTCAATTTCTCTTGCAGAGACGATATAGTCTCCGCAAGAGAAATTCTCATTGTAATGTATAGGATGCGGTGAATCCACATGGTTCATTGAACACATGTGGATTCACCTGCGTGCAGCGCTTTGGACGAAGCATCAAGTATCCTGCGTTCAAAGCACAGCAAATACCGACCTTGTGCACATACCCTAATTGTATGTAAGAGTCCTGCATTAGTGGAGTCGGTTTCAGACAAAAGCAATAAATTTTGTTATGGTGCCCACACTAATAGTGGTGCTATATCCCAATCTCCAGACCAGTTCAGCAACCGATGACCGTCTAGGTAAGCTCTAAGTGACTGCGCAGTTTGTGTAGGATTTCTTGCTTCCATGCTTGTGATAGCACGTGGCACTGGACTGTCACGAATGTGCTGCATCCTGATTAGACCTTTGCGGTATCTGGGATCAGACTGGCAGATCACAGATCTTCTTTGGAGTCCGCTTGGCGTTTAACTTGAATGTGCAGATTGATTTCTGGTTGGTGTAGATGGGCTTAAGAGTTCCTTTTTGATCCTCCTGGGATTCCATATGGCTCTAATCTCAGCTGCTGCATCTTACTGTCACTCCCTTCCATTATTTAAACTCACTCCTCGCTCTGTCCTGTGTCGGTTATAGGTGTCCTATGCTGACCTCCCTGGAGAAGTTGTTCCAGTTTAAGAAGTTGTGGAGTTCCAGTTGTTGTTTGATTGCTCCCTGTTTGTTTCCCTCCCGTTTCCTTACCTTAGTTGTGAGACTTGTGTCTTGCTGACTTACTCACTAGTTAGAGCCAGCCAGGGTTTAGGCACCTGATGGCGCATGGGGGGGGGCGGACCCATCCAGCAACAATAGGAAGCACAGGGTGCAGTCTTAGGCGAGTGTTCAGGGGTGTCCCTTCTCCCCTTTCCCTAGCGTGTCAGGGCAACCTTTACCTTCTTTCCCTTCTTTGTGCCGCACTTGGGCATTTCCTTGCTCCAGTCATGGACTGGCACAAGATACAAGCTTGTTCTGACTGCCACATGCATTTCCACAAGTATTCCTTAACAAGAGATGCTGGTTTGGGTGCCAACAAGGAATGAATAGAGAAAAAAATCCCCCAAATTACAAAACATGCCCTGCTCAATCACAAGCTATATAATGGACGGAGAAATGGCAATGCATCGAAGGAAAAATAATCCAGATATGCGTCACCTGACAGACCATGGGACATAGAATCTCCATACATCAGTTTTCTACTATAAAACTGCTGAAAATGTCTCAAAATGTTTGCACAACTCATAGTGGTGCAGAAAATATTGAGATTTTTAATGATTCTTAGGCAGTTTGTTTCAGCCACGTCCGCCTACTTTTTGAAAAGTTGGGGCTTTTTTTTTGAGATGGCGGGGCTGAGTGTAGCTCACTCCCTTCAAAAAAAGTCATAATTTAAGCCACAAAAGTGGCATGTAAATTACGACAGACATGTACGCCGATCTGTAGCTGGAGTACATTTCTTGAGATGTCTTACAGCAGCTGAATGATGGGCCTCTTAATATTTGCCACATCTTAATCCAGCACACCCTTCATGAGGATGGGCGTACAAGACACCAGTCTTCATTACTCAGAGCCTAAAGCCCCCCGTACTCATTAGTCTGATGTCAGCCAATATTATAATGTTGGAAGAGATCTGGGGGGAATGCCGATTGCTTTGCTTGCCCAGAGATAACATGCCGGCAAAGATGTCTGACGATGGCTCTCTCAAAGAGAACATAGGAGCGCTTAGCCGAATGCCTGTGTATGGTAGAGATGGCTATTGCCTGAATGATTGGACTACAGACATCTCATATTTATGTCCACCATCAGTCTATGATATGTGCTTAGTCACAAACCACCCCTTATACTCTTGCTCAGCGGGGTCAGCAGCTGGACGCACACAGATGGGAAACTCAAACGATAAAGAAGTTTGGAGATATAACAGCACTTATGAGCACCCCCTTGTTGCAGTTCATAGGAGATAGGACCACAGACATTTCCTTATTTTCCATAGGCTTCAGTGGCGAGTGGCCAAACATACTCACCATCTCCTTCCTCCTCTATGTAACACTCACACATAAAAATAACAAATGTTTTTAGTGACGTCTCTTTTAATGATTTTAAATAGAGAAAGCAAGAGACAAATGCATGAGAAAATATTGACAATATTGTAGAGGTTCAATTCCCCCAGGGGTTTAAGCAAGAGTGTAACCCCCCAAAAAAATCTTAAGGGAGGTCGATTCATTAAAACTGGCATTGAGCACAGCAGTCTTAATCAAAGGCTTGCTGGAGTATGAGGCACCGAATTTAAAGATGCATCTTGTTAGTGGTGTGCCCATCGCCAGAAATGTTCATCCAATCAGAGTCTGGAAAAGCATTTCTGGGGTAAGAAACGCCAGTATTTCCACTGAATGTGAGGAGCAGCCAAGACCAGGCCCCGTTCTGCCCCGACTCCTGCTCAGCTCTGTGCATTAAAAGGCCAAAAGTTGTGCAAAACTGCTTTCCACAAAAAAAAACACAACTCTTCAAAGCTTTTAAGCCAGTTCCCCCCTCACAGGCTCCTCCCCATGGTTCCCTCCTCACAGATGCCTCCCCATGGTTCCCTCCTCACAGGCTCCTCCTCATGTTTCGCCTCAAAGGTTCCTCCCCATAGGCTCCTCCCCATGTCTCCCTCCTCACAGGCTCCTCCCCATGTCTCCCTCCTCAAAGGCTCCTCCCAATCACAGTCTCCTCCCCATGGTTCCCTCCTCACAGGCTCCTCCCCATCTTACAGGCTCTTCCCCATGGTCCCCTCCTCACAGGCTCCTCCCCATGTCTCCCTCCTCAAAGGCTCCTCCCAATCACAGTCTCCTCCCCATGGTTCCCTCCTCACAGATGCCTCCCCATGGTTCCCTCCTTACAGGCTCCTCCCCATCTGACAGGCTCCTCCCCATGTCTCCCCTCAAAGGCTCCTCCCCATGATTCCCTCCTCACAGACTCCTCCCCATATCTCCCCCCTCACAGGCTCCTCCCCATGGTCCCCTCCTTACAGGCTCCTCCCAATGTCTCCCCCTCACAGGCTCCTCCCCATGTCTCCCCCTCACAGGCTCCTCCCCATGTCTCCCCCTCACAGGCTCCTCCTTTGGGTTCCCTCCTCACAAGCTCCTTTCCATAGGCTCCTCCCCTTGGTTCCCTCCTCACAAGCTCCTCCCCATGTCCCCCCTCACAGGCTCCTCCCCATGTCTCCCCCCTCACTGGCTCCTCCCCATCTTACAGGCTCCTCCCCATGTCTCCCCCCTCACTGGCTCCTCCCCATGTCTCCCCACCTCACAGGCTCCTCCCCATGTCTCCCCCCTCACTGGCTCCTCCCCATGTCTCCCCACCTCACAGGCTCCTCCCCATGTTTTGTCCCGTATATCCACATTGTTCAATGACCATATGCGGATTTACCTGCGTGGTCGGACACAGCGAAAATAAGCTGCGTCCAATGCGCTACTATATCGGGGGAGTGGGACCATAGCAGTGCTGTTCTCTCCTCCGCCTCCCCCCCGCTGCTGCTGTTCCCTGCCGGATCCTCGTGCTGTGGCTTCTTTCCCTGCCTGTCTGGTATCTGATATCAGCTATAAGCCCCGCCTCTTCCTGCCCGGCGGTCATGTGACCTGCTGTGTAAACTGCTCCTCTCCAGCCTTAGTGGGTGAAGCCGGCGGCCGGGTGCATTGAAGACATGAGGCAGTGCAGAGCCGGGCTGCTGCTGAGGCGGTATGTGTGCGCGGCGCTGTGTGCACGGGGGTTATAGAGGTGTGTGCGGCGCTGTGTGCACGGGGTTATAGAGGTGTGTGCGGCGCTGTGTGCACGGGGTTATAGAGGTGTGTGCGGCGCTGTGTGCACGGGGTTATAGAGGTGTGTGCGGCGCTGTGTGCACGGGGTTATAGAGGTGTGTGCGGCGCTGTGTGCACGGGGGTTATAGAGGTGTGTGCGGCGCTGTGTGCACGGGGGTTATAGAGGTGTGCGCGGCGCTGTGTGCACGGGGGTTATAGAGGTGTGTGCGGCGCTGTGTGCACGGGGTTATAGAGGTGTGTGCACGGGGGTTATAGAGGTGTGTGCGGCGCTGTGTGCACGGGGGTTATAGAGGTGTGTGCGGCGCTGTGTGCACGGGGGTTATAGAGGTGTGCGCGGCGCTGTGTGCACGGGGGTTATAGAGGTGTGTGCGGCGCTGTGTGCACGGGGTTATAGAGGTGTGTGCACGGGGGTTATAGAGGTGTGCGCGGCGCTGTGTGCACGGGGGTTATAGAGGTGTGTGCGGCGCTGTGTGCACGGGGGTTATAGAGGTGTGCGCGGCGCTGTGTGCACGGGGGTTATAGAGGTGTGTGCGGCGCTGTGTGCACGGGGGTTATAGAGGTGTGTGCGGCGCTGTGTGCACGGGGGTTATAGAGGTGTGTGCGGCGCTGTGTGCACGGGGTTATAGAGGTGTGTGCGGCGCTGTGTGCACGGGGGTTATAGAGGTGTGTGCGGCGCTGTGTGCACGGGGTTATAGAGGTGTGTGCGGCGCTGTGTGCACGGGGTTATAGAGGTGTGCGCGGCGCTGTGTGCACGGGGTTATAGAGGTGTGCGCGGTGCTGTGTGCACGGGATTATAGAGGTGTGTGCGGCGCTGTGTGCACGGGATTATAGAGGTGTGTGCGGCGCTGTGTGCACGGGGTTATAGAGGTGTGTGCGGCACTGTGTGCACGGGGGTTATAGAGGTGTGTGCGGCACTGTGTGCACGGGGGTTATAGAGGTGTGCGCGGCGCTGTGTGCACGGGGTTATAGAGGTGTGTGCGGCGCTGTGTGCACGGGGTTATAGAGGTGTGTGCGGCGCTGTGTGCACGGGGTTATAGAGGTGTGTGCGGCGCTGTGTGCACGGGGTTATAGAGGTGTGTGCGGCGCTGTGTGCACGGGGTTATAGAGGTGTGTGCGGCACGGTTTGTGCGGCGCTGTGTGCACGGGGTTATAGAGGTGTGTGCGGCGCTGTGTGCACGGGGTTATAGAGGTGTGTGCACGGGGTTATAGAGGTGTGTGCGGCACGGTGTGTGCGGCGCTCTTTGCACGGGGTTATAGAGGTGTGTGCACGGGGTTATAGAGGTGTGTGCGGCGCTGTGTGCACGGGGTTATAGAGGTGTGTGCGGCACTGCACGGGGGTTATAGAGGTGTGTGCACGGGGTTATAGAGGTGTGTGCGGCACTGTGTGCACGGGGTTATAGAGGTGTGTGCGGCACTGTGTGCGCGGGGTTATAGAGGTGTGTGCGGCGCTGTGTGCGCGGGGTTATAGAGGTGTGTGCGGCGCTGTGTGCGCGGGGTTATAGAGGTGTGTGCGGCACTGTGTGCGCGGGGTTATAGAGGTGTGTGCGGCACTGTGTGCGCGGGGTTATAGAGGTGTGTGCGGCACTGTGTGCACGGGGTTATAGAGGTGTGTGCGGCGCTGTGTGCACGGGGTTATAGAGGTTTGTGCGGCGCTGTGTGCACGGGGGTTATAGAGGTGTGTGCGGCGCTGTGTGCACGGGGGTTATAGAGGTGTGTGCACGGGGTTATAGAGGTGTGTGCGGCGCTGTGTGCACGGGGTTATAGAGGTGTGTGCGGCGCTGTGTGCACGGGGTTATAGAGGTGTGTGCGGCGCTGTGTGCACGGGGTTATAGAGGTGTGTGCGGCGCTGTGTGCACGGGGTTATAGAGGTGTGTGCGGCGCTGTGTGCACGGGGTTATAGAGGTGTGTGCGGCGCTGTGTGCACGGGGTTATAGAGGTGTGTGCGGCGCTGTGTGCACGGGGTTATAGAGGTGTGTGCGGCGCTGTGTGCACGGGGTTATAGAGGTGTGTGCGGCGCTGTGTGCACGGGGTTATAGAGGTGTGTGCGGCGCTGTGTGTGCGGCGCTGTGTGCACGGGGGTTATAGAGGTGTGTGCGGCGCTGTGTGCACGGGGGTTATAGAGGTGTGTGCACGGGGGTTATAGAGGTGTGTGCGGCGCTGTGTGCACGGGGGTTATAGAGGTGTGTGCGGCGCTGTGTGCGCGGGGTTATAGAGGTGTGTGCGGCGCTGTGTGCGCGGGGTTATAGAGGTGTGTGCGGCGCTGTGTGCACGGGGGTTATAGAGGTGTGTGCACGGGGTTATAGAGGTGTGTGCGGCGCTGTGTGCACGGGGGTTAGAGGTGTGTGCGCGGGGTTATAGAGGTGTGTGCGGCGCTGTGTGCACGGGGGTTATAGAGGTGTGTGCGGCGCTGTGTGCACGGGGGTTATAGAGGTGTGTGCACGGGGGTTATAGAGGTGTGTGCGGCGCTGTGTGCGCGGGGTTATAGAGGTGTGTGCGGCGCTGTGTGCACGGGGTTTTAGAGGTGTGTGCGGCGCTGTGTGCACGGGGTTTTAGAGGTGTGTGCGGCGCTGTGTGCACGGGGTTATAGAGGTGTGTGCGGCGCTGTGTGCACGGGGTTATAGAGGTGTGTGCGGCGCTGTGTGCACGGGGTTATAGAGGTGTGTGCGGCGCTGTGTGCACGGGGTTATAGAGGTGTGTGCGGCGCTGTGTGCACGGGGTTATAGAGGTGTGTGCGGCGCTGTGTGCACGGGGTTATAGAGGTGTGTGCGGCGCTGTGTGCACGGGGTTATAGAGGTGTGTGCGGCGCTGTGTGCACGGGGTTATAGAGGTGTGTGCGGCGCTGTGTGCACGGGGTTATAGAGGTGTGTGCGGCGCTGTGTGCACGGGGTTATAGAGGTGTGTGCGGCGCTGTGTGCACGGGGTTATAGAGGTGTGTGCGGCGCTGTGTGCACGGGGTTATAGAGGTGTGTGCGGCGCTGTGTGCACGGGGTTATAGAGGTGTGTGCGGCGCTGTGTGCACGGGGTTATAGAGGTGTGTGCGGCGCTGTGTGCACGGGGTTATAGAGGTGTGTGCGGCGCTGTGTGCACGGGGTTATAGAGGTGTGTGCGGCGCTGTGTGCACGGGGTTATAGAGGTGTGTGCGGCGCTGTGTGCACGGGGTTATAGAGGTGTGTGCGGCGCTGTGTGCACGGGGTTATAGAGGTGTGTGCGGCGCTGTGTGCACGGGGTTATAGAGGTGTGTGCGGCGCTGTGTGCACGGGGTTATAGAGGTGTGTGCGGCGCTGTGTGCACGGGGTTATAGAGGTGTGTGCGGCGCTGTGTGCACGGGGTTATAGAGGTGTGTGCGGCGCTGTGTGCACGGGGTTATAGAGGTGTGTGCGGCGCTGTGTGCACGGGGTTATAGAGGTGTGTGCGGCGCTGTGTGCACGGGGTTATAGAGGTGTGTGCGGCGCTGTGTGCACGGGGTTATAGAGGTGTGTGCGGCGCTGTGTGCACGGGGTTATAGAGGTGTGTGCGGCGCTGTGTGCACGGGGTTATAGAGGTGTGTGCGGCGCTGTGTGCACGGGGTTATAGAGGTGTGTGCGGCGCTGTGTGCACGGGGTTATAGAGGTGTGTGCGGCGCTGTGTGCACGGGGTTATAGAGGTGTGTGCGGCGCTGTGTGCACGGGGTTATAGAGGTGTGTGCGGCGCTGTGTGCACGGGGTTATAGAGGTGTGTGCGGCGCTGTGTGCACGGGGTTATAGAGGTGTGTGCGGCGCTGTGTGCACGGGGTTATAGAGGTGTGTGCGGCGCTGTGTGCACGGGGTTATAGAGGTGTGTGCGGCGCTGTGTGCACGGGGTTATAGAGGTGTGTGCGGCGCTGTGTGCACGGGGGTTATAGAGGTGTGCGCGGCGCTGTGTGCACGGGGGTTATAGAGGTGTGTGCACGGGGGTTATAGAGGTGTGTGCACGGGGGTTATAGAGGTGTGTGCACGGGGTTATAGAGGTGTGTGCGGCGCTGTGTGCACGGGGGTTATAGAGGTGTGTGCGGCGCTGTGTGCACGGGGGTTATAGAGGTGTGTGCGGCGCTGTGTGCACGGGGTTATAGAGGTGTGTGCGGCGCTGTGTGCACGGGGGTTATAGAGGTGTGTGCGGCGCTGTGTGCACGGGGGTTATAGAGGTGTGTGCGGCGCTGTGTGCACGGGGGTTATAGAGGTGTGTGCGGCGCTGTGTGCACGGGGGTTATAGAGGTGTGTGCGGCGCTGTGTGCACGGGGGTTATAGAGGTGTGTGCGGCGCTGTGTGCACGGGGGTTATAGAGGTGTGTGCGGCGCTGTGTGCACGGGGGTTATAGAGGTGTGTGCGGCGCTGTGTGCACGGGGGTTATAGAGGTGTGTGCGGCGCTGTGTGCACGGGGGTTATAGAGGTGTGTGCGGCGCTGTGTGCACGGGGGTTATAGAGGTGTGTGCGGCGCTGTGTGCACGGGGGTTATAGAGGTGTGTGCGGCGCTGTGTGCACGGGGGTTATAGAGGTGTGTGCGGCGCTGTGTGCACGGGGGTTATAGAGGTGTGTGCGGCGCTGTGTGCACGGGGGTTATAGAGGTGTGTGCGGCGCTGTGTGCACGGGGTTATAGAGGTGTGTGCGGCGCTGTGTGCACGGGGGTTATAGAGGTGTGCACGGGGTTATAGAGGTGTGCGCGGCGCTGTGTGCACGGGGGTTATAGAGGTGTGTGCGGCGCTGTGTGCACGGGGGTTATAGAGGTGTGTGCGGCGCTGTGTGCACGGGGGTTATAGAGGTGTGTGCGGCGCTGTGTGCACGGGGGTTATAGAGGTGTGTGCGGCGCTGTGTGCACGGGGTTATAGAGGTGTGTGCGGCGCTGTGTGCACGGGGTTATAGAGGTGTGTGCGGCGCTGTGTGCACGGGGGTTATAGAGGTGTGCACGGGGTTATAGAGGTGTGTGCGGCGCTGTGTGCACGGGGTTATAGAGGTGTGTGCGGCGCTGTGTGCACGGGGGTTATAGAGGTGTGCACGGGGTTATAGAGGTGTGCGCGGCGCTGTGTGCACGGGGGTTATAGAGGTGTGTGCGGCGCTGTGTGCACGGGGGTTATAGAGGTGTGTGCGGCGCTGTGTGCACGGGGGTTATAGAGGTGTGTGCGGCGCTGTGTGCACGGGGGTTATAGAGGTGTGTGCGGCGCTGTGTGCACGGGGGTTATAGAGGTGTGTGCGGCGCTGTGTGCACGGGGGTTATAGAGGTGTGTGCGGCGCTGTGTGCACGGGGTTATAGAGGTGTGTGCGGCGCTGTGTGCACGGGGTTATAGAGGTGTGTGCGGCGCTGTGTGCACGGGGGTTATAGAGGTGTGCACGGGGTTATAGAGGTGTGCGCGGCGCTGTGTGCACGGGGTTATAGAGGTGTGCGCGGCGCTGTGTGCACGGGGTTATAGAGGTGTGTGCGGCGCTGTGTGCACGGGGTTATAGAGGTGTGTGCGGCGCTGTGTGCACGGGGTTATAGAGGTGTGTGCGGCGCTGTGTGCACGGGGGTTATAGAGGTGTGCACGGGGTTATAGAGGTGTGCGCGGCGCTGTGTGCACGGGGTTATAGAGGTGTGCGCGGCGCTGTGTGCACGGGGTTATAGAGGTGTGTGCGGCGCTGTGTGCACGGGGTTATAGAGGTGTGCGCGGCGCTGTGTGCACGGGGTTATAGAGGTGTGTGCGGCGCTGTGTGCACGGGGTTATAGAGGTGTGTGCGGCGCTGTGTGCACGGGGTTATAGAGGTGTGTGCGGCGCTGTGTGCACGGGGTTATAGAGGTGTGTGCGGCGCTGTGTGCACGGGGGTTATAGAGGTGTGTGCACGGGGGTTATAGAGGTGTGTGCACGGGGGTTATAGAGGTGTGTGCGGCGCTGTGTGCACGGGGTTATAGAGGTGTGTGCGGCGCTGTGTGCACGGGGGTTATAGAGGTGTGTGCGGCGCTGTGTGCACGGGGGTTATAGAGGTGTGTGCGGCGCTGTGTGCACGGGGGTTATAGAGGTGTGTGCGGCGCTGTGTGCACGGGGGTTATAGAGGTGTGTGCGGCGCTGTGTGCACGGGGGTTATAGAGGTGTGTGCGGCGCTGTGTGCACGGGGGTTATAGAGGTGTGTGCGGCGCTGTGTGCACGGGGGTTATAGAGGTGTGTGCGGCGCTGTGTGCACGGGGGTTATAGAGGTGTGTGCGGCGCTGTGTGCACGGGGTTATAGAGGTGTGTGCGGCGCTGTGTGCACGGGGGTTATAGAGGTGTGCACGGGGTTATAGAGGTGTGCGCGGCGCTGTGTGCACGGGGTTATAGAGGTGTGCGCGGCGCTGTGTGCACGGGGTTATAGAGGTGTGCGCGGCGCTGTGTGCACGGGGTTATAGAGGTGTGCGCGGCGCTGTGTGCACGGGGTTATAGAGGTGTGCACGGGGTTATAGAGGTGTGCACGGGGTTATAGAGGTGTGCACGGGGTTATAGAGGTGTGCACGGGGTTATAGAGGTGTGCACGGGGTTATAGAGGTGTGCACGGGGTTATAGAGGTGTGCACGGGGTTATAGAGGTGTGCACGGGGTTATAGAGGTGTGCACGGGGTTATAGAGGTGTGCGCGGCGCTGTGTGCACGGGGTTATAGAGGTGTGTGCGCGGGGTTATAGAGGTGTGTGCACGGGGTTATAGAGGTGTGTGCGGCACTGTGTGCGCGGGGTTATAGAGGTGTGTGCGGCACTGTGTGCGCGGGGTTATAGAGGTGTGTGCGGCACTGTGTGCGCGGGGTTATAGAGGTGTGTGCGGCACTGTGTGCACGGGGTTATAGAGGTGTGTGCGGCGCTGTGTGCACGGGGTTATAGAGGTGTGTGCGGCGCTGTGTGTGCGGCGCTGTGTGCACGGGGGTTATAGAGGTGTGTGCGGCGCTGTGTGCACGGGGGTTATAGAGGTGTGTGCACGGGGGTTATAGAGGTGTGTGCGGCGCTGTGTGCGCGGGGTTATAGAGGTGTGTGCGGCGCTGTGTGCGCGGGGTTATAGAGGTGTGTGCGGCGCTGTGTGCACGGGGGTTATAGAGGTGTGTGCACGGGGTTATAGAGGTGTGTGCGGCGCTGTGTGCACGGGGGTTAGAGGTGTGTGCGCGGGGTTATAGAGGTGTGTGCGGCGCTGTGTGCACGGGGGTTATAGAGGTGTGTGCGGCGCTGTGTGCACGGGGGTTATAGAGGTGTGTGCACGGGGGTTATAGAGGTGTGTGCGGCGCTGTGTGCGCGGGGTTATAGAGGTGTGTGCGGCGCTGTGTGCGCGGGGTTATAGAGGTGTGTGCGGCGCTGTGTGCGCGGGGTTATAGAGGTGTGTGCGGCGCTGTGTGCGCGGGGTTATAGAGGTGTGTGCGGCGCTGTGTGCACGGGGTTATAGAGGTGTGTGCGGCGCTGTGTGCACGGGGTTATAGAGGTGTGTGCGGCGCTGTGTGCACGGGGTTATAGAGGTGTGTGCGGCGCTGTGTGCACGGGGTTATAGAGGTGTGTGCGGCGCTGTGTGCACGGGGTTATAGAGGTGTGTGCGGCGCTGTGTGCACGGGGTTATAGAGGTGTGTGCGGCGCTGTGTGCACGGGGTTATAGAGGTGTGTGCGGCGCTGTGTGCACGGGGTTATAGAGGTGTGTGCGGCGCTGTGTGCACGGGGTTATAGAGGTGTGTGCGGCGCTGTGTGCACGAGGTTATAGAGGTGTGTGCGGCGCTGTGTGCACGGGGTTATAGAGGTGTGTGCGGCGCTGTGTGCACGGGGTTATAGAGGTGTGTGCGGCGCTGTGTGCACGGGGTTATAGAGGTGTGTGCGGCGCTGTGTGCACGGGGTTATAGAGGTGTGTGCGGCGCTGTGTGCACGGGGTTATAGAGGTGTGTGCGGCGCTGTGTGCACGGGGTTATAGAGGTGTGTGCGGCGCTGTGTGCACGGGGTTATAGAGGTGTGTGCGGCGCTGTGTGCACGGGGTTATAGAGGTGTGTGCGGCGCTGTGTGCACGGGGGTTATAGAGGTGTGTGCACGGGGGTTATAGAGGTGTGTGCGGCGCTGTGTGCACGGGGGTTATAGAGGTGTGTGCGGCGCTGTGTGCACGGGGGTTATAGAGGTGTGTGCGGCGCTGTGTGCACGGGGGTTATAGAGGTGTGTGCGGCGCTGTGTGCACGGGGGTTATAGAGGTGTGTGCGGCGCTGTGTGCACGGGGGTTATAGAGGTGTGTGCGGCGCTGTGTGCACGGGGGTTATAGAGGTGTGTGCGGCGCTGTGTGCACGGGGGTTATAGAGGTGTGTGCGGCGCTGTGTGCACGGGGGTTATAGAGGTGTGTGCGGCGCTGTGTGCACGGGGGTTATAGAGGTGTGTGCGGCGCTGTGTGCACGGGGGTTATAGAGGTGTGTGCGGCGCTGTGTGCACGGGGGTTATAGAGGTGTGTGCGGCGCTGTGTGCACGGGGGTTATAGAGGTGTGTGCGGCGCTGTGTGCACGGGGGTTATAGAGGTGTGTGCGGCGCTGTGTGCACGGGGGTTATAGAGGTGTGTGCGGCGCTGTGTGCACGGGGGTTATAGAGGTGTGTGCGGCGCTGTGTGCACGGGGGTTATAGAGGTGTGTGCGGCGCTGTGTGCACGGGGTTATAGAGGTGTGTGCGGCGCTGTGTGCACGGGGGTTATAGAGGTGTGCACGGGGTTATAGAGGTGTGCGCGGCGCTGTGTGCACGGGGTTATAGAGGTGTGCGCGGCGCTGTGTGCACGGGGTTATAGAGGTGTGCGCGGCGCTGTGTGCACGGGGTTATAGAGGTGTGCACGGGGTTATAGAGGTGTGCACGGGGTTATAGAGGTGTGTGCGGCGCTGTGTGCACGGGGGTTATAGAGGTGTGCACGGGGTTATAGAGGTGTGCGCGGCGCTGTGTGCACGGGGTTATAGAGGTGTGCGCGGCGCTGTGTGCACGGGGTTATAGAGGTGTGCGCGGCGCTGTGTGCACGGGGTTATAGAGGTGTGCACGGGGTTATAGAGGTGTGCACGGGGTTATAGAGGTGTGTGCGGCGCTGTGTGCACGGGGGTTATAGAGGTGTGCACGGGGTTATAGAGGTGTGCGCGGCGCTGTGTGCACGGGGTTATAGAGGTGTGCGCGGCGCTGTGTGCACGGGGTTATAGAGGTGTGCGCGGCGCTGTGTGCACGGGGTTATAGAGGTGTGCACGGGGTTATAGAGGTGTGCGCGGCGCTGTGTGCACGGGGTTATAGAGGTGTGTGCGCGGGGTTATAGAGGTGTGTGCGCGGGGTTATAGAGGTGTGTGCGCGGGGTTATAGAGGTGTGTGCGCGGGGTTATAGAGGTGTGCGCGGCGCTGTGTGCGCGGGGTTATAGAGGTGTGTGCGGCGCTGTGTGCACGGGGGTTATAGAGGTGTGCACGGGGTTATAGAGGTGTGCGCGGCGCTGTGTGCACGGGGTTATAGAGGTGTGCGCGGCGCTGTGTGCACGGGGTTATAGAGGTGTGCGCGGCGCTGTGTGCACGGGGTTATAGAGGTGTGCACGGGGTTATAGAGGTGTGCACGGGGTTATAGAGGTGTGTGCGGCGCTGTGTGCACGGGGGTTATAGAGGTGTGCACGGGGTTATAGAGGTGTGCGCGGCGCTGTGTGCACGGGGTTATAGAGGTGTGCGCGGCGCTGTGTGCACGGGGTTATAGAGGTGTGCGCGGCGCTGTGTGCACGGGGTTATAGAGGTGTGCACGGGGTTATAGAGGTGTGCACGGGGTTATAGAGGTGTGCGCGGCGCTGTGTGCACGGGGTTATAGAGGTGTGTGCGCGGGGTTATAGAGGTGTGTGCGCGGGGTTATAGAGGTGTGTGCGCGGGGTTATAGAGGTGTGTGCGCGGCGCTGTGTGCGCGGGGTTATAGAGGTGTGCGCGGCGCTGTGTGCGCGGGGTTATAGAGGTGTGCGCGGCGCTGTGTGCACGGGGTTATAGAGGTGTGCACGGGGTTATAGAGGTGTGCGCGGCGCTGTGTGCACGGGGTTATAGAGGTGTGTGCGCGGGGTTATAGAGGTGTGTGCGCGGGGTTATAGAGGTGTGTGCGCGGCGCTGTGTGCGCTGGGTTATAGAGGTGTGTGCGGCGCTGTGTGCAGTGAGCTCGGCGTGCCTGTCACTGCTGTCATGTCTGGTGAGGTGACACGTGTTTGTCCAGCACTGGGACCATCAGAGCTGTCACGTCCTTCTGCCTGTCAGTGGCTGGTGTTGCTGGGACTTGTAGTGCCGGCTCTGGGCTGTTCAGCTTTTGTGTTATCCTCTGCCGTCCAGCAGAGTCCTGAGTGATGTTTTCCATGTTTTTACTCCTTATTTTTCTTGCACACATTTTCAGAAAAAAATTGACACCAGTGTGAACAAAGCCTGAAGATAAGAGGATTTAGAGATTTTCTATTGAACCTTGTGATCACATTTGGCAGCTGCCATCTAATTGGCACATAACCATGGAATAAATGGCTCAATAATAATAATCGGTACAGCCGGGTGTCAGGCAGCGCTCCAAAGAAGCTGAGGGGGGAGCCTTGTACAATTACTGAGGTGCCCGGACGGCTTCTCCCACCATGGCTGTTGGGATCATGCACATGTTGCAGTTTTGGATGTAAATAATCCCAATGGCCGCTTTTGACCCTACGATCCCTGGAGCGGCTGTGGATCTCCTGACTCACTCTTCACAGAATCATAGAGATTTCCACTTGGATATGAAGCGTGGGACCCTGTCCTTACACTTCTGATGAGATTCACAGGTGGATGGTGTCTCCAAGATTTTTTTAAAGGGGTTTTCTAGGATTTTAATAGACAATAAGTTGTGTTTTTTGTTTTCCAATATTGCAAGCAAACCTCATCAGTTGAAGGGGCTATTTGCTGCCATCCAGCTGGAGGGTCACTTCCTTAGGTCCCTGCCAGCTTCTGTGCACTTAATAACTGACCTCCTCAGCCTTGATTGTAGATACAGCATGACAATGCTAAGGCCAGTGACTGGCTGCAGCAGTCATGTGAATGTACAACACATCACATGGCTATACACCTTCTGATAGTTTTTTTTTTTTTTTTTAAATGACTATCCTGCTCACCCCCATATATCTCCATACATACATACATACTCTGTGGGGAGAAGGGATCAAGGTGCTGCCCAACACATCTGGCAGTGTCTAGAAAATAAAGGATTGGACATATTGAAATTCAACAAGTCCAAACGATTTTGCCGGTTGTGAAATGTGAGAAACCCAGTGATGATTGTATCTCACGGCTTTACCCTCAATGACATCGCCAAGACAGGGCCACTTGATGCCTTACTGCTGCTCTGTGTACCAGTCATACATAGGCAAATTGTGTTTTCTGAGAGACAGAGGACTTGAATCTAGCGCCACCTATTAGAAGTAGCAACCTGAAAAGTCAATATCCACCCTTTAACGAGCCTTGCCACATGACTTGGGATAAAAAACTTGGGGTCTAAGATTTTGTTTCTCTTTATGGAAAGTGACATGCCTGACAATTTTGCATATTTTATTCCCCAGAGGAGCATTGCACAGCTTATAGGTCTCCTTACCCTGACATGTCGGGCTTGTCACTCTTCATAAGGAAAAACATTACCCCTTAGACCCCAGTCATAGGCCTTTTATCCAGCCAAATCAAATCTCATGCTTTTGCACAGATGAGGGGCAACATCCCGAAGCATGTGTCTGTATATTAACATTTTGGTTTTGCTTTTATCCTCAGTCGTGTGGCAAGGCCCGTTAAAGGGTGGATATTGACTTTTGAGATTACCAATGGGTGGTGCTAGAGTTCAAGACCTCTTCGTCTCTGAAGAGACTATTTAATTTCCCAGAGGAGCATTGCTTGGCCTATAATTATTATTTATTATAGAGCCATTTATTCCATGGCTCTTTACATGTGAAAAAGGGGTATACATACAAAAACAATTACAATGATCTTTAACAAAACGTGACGGCGATTGGTACAGGAGGAGTGAGGATCCTGCCCGTGAGGGCTCACAGTCTACAAGGGATGGGTGAGGGTAGAGCTGGTGGTGGAGCGGTGGTTACTGCAGGTTGTAGGCTTGTCGGAAGAGGTGGGTCTTCAGGTTCCTTTTGAAGGTTTCCACAGTGGGCAAGAGTCTGATATGTTGGGGTAGAGAGTTCTAGAGTAGGGGGGATGCACGGGAGAAATCTTGTATGCGATTGTGGGAAGAGGAGATAAGAGGGGAGTAGAGAAAGAGATCTTGTGAGGATCGGAGGTTGCGTGCAGGTATGTACCGGGAGACTAGGTCACAGATGTATGGAGGAGACAGGTTATGATGGCTTTGTATGCCAAGGTTAGGGTTTTGATCTCGAGTCTCTGAGCAATGGGGAACCAGTGAAGGAATTGACAGAGAGGAGAGGCCGGGGAATAGCGAGGGGACAGGTGGATTAATCGGGCAGCAGAGTTTAGGATAGATTGGAGGGGTGCGAGAGTGTTAAGAGTGGAGGCCACAGAGCAGGAGGTTGAAGTAGTCGAGGCAGGAGATGATGAGGGCATGCACTGGTGTTTTTGCAGATTCGTGGTTGAGGAATGTGCGGATCCGGGAGATATTTTTGAGTTGGAGTCGGCATGAAGTGGAAAGGGCTTGGATATGTGGTTTGAAGGAGAGGTCAGAGTCTAGGGTTACCCCGAGGCAGCGAGCTTGCAGGACTGGGGAGAGTGAACAGCCATTGACTATGATGGATAGGTCAGGTGGGGGGAATGAATGAGATGGTGGAAAGATGATGAATTCAGTTTTATCCATGTTAAGTTTTAGAAATCTAGCAGAGAAGAAGGATGAAATAGCGGACAGACATTGTGGGATTTTGGTTAGTAGGGAGGTGATATCGGGTCTCGAGAGGTAGGTCTTTGTGTCGTCAGCATAGAGGTGATACTGAAAGCCGTGAGACTCTGAGCTGTCCCAGGCCAAAAGTGTAGATGGAGAAGAGCCAGGGGTCCTATAATTGAACCTTGGGAGACACCGACAGATAGGGGGCGAGATGAGGAGGTGGTGTGTGAGTGGGAGACACTGAATGTCCTGTCTGTTAGGTATGAAGAGATCCAAGATAGGGCCAAGTTTGTGATGCCAAGAGATGAGTGTAGTAAGAGGGAATGGTCCACTGTGTCAAAGGCAGATGACTGGTCCAGGAGGAGGAGGACAGAGTAGTGTTGCTTGGATTTGGTGGTTAGTAGGTCGTTGGTGACTTTGGTCAGGGCTGTTTCTGTCAAGTGATGCGGTCGGGATCCAGATGGCAAGTGGTCAAAGAGGGAGCAGGAGGAGAGATGGGAGGACAGTTCAAGGTGGACATGTTTCAGTAGTTTTGAGGCATAGGGGAGAAGTGATATGGGGCGGTAGCTTGTCAAAGAGGATGGGTCAGGAAGGGCTTTTTGAGGAAGGGGTGTGATCGAGGCATGTTTGAAGCATGAGGCGAAGACACCAGTTAGTTACAGGTTGAAGAGGTGGGTTGGGATGAAGATAGTGGTAAGGTTGGGGATGAGGTGGGACGGGATAGGGTCAAGATTGCAGGTGGTGAGGTGTGATTTGGAGAGTAAAGAGGAAAGTTGATCTTCTGTAATGGTCCAGAACCTGGTTTTGGAGGAGGAGGATTAAGTAGGTGTGAGGAGAGGCTGGGGGGACTTGAGGCAAAAGCTTTGTCTGATGGTGTCATTCTTCTGCTTGAAGAATGAAGCAAAGTCTTTGGCTGAGATGGGAGGAGGTGCTGGGGGGCGGGGGAGAGAATTGAAAGTGTTAAATAGCTGTTTAGGGTTGTGGGACAGGGAGCATATGAGAGATGAGAAGTATGTTTGTTTTTCTGTAGTGAGAGACTGTTTGAATGTGATGAAGTGCTCATTGGAGTGGGACCTTTTCCATCTACGCTCAGCAACCCTGGAGGCCCTTTGCAGTTCTTTGGTTAGGCTGGTGTGCCAGGGTTGCCCATTGATTATGCGAGCTTTGGTTTGTGTGTGAGGGGGGCGACCGAATTGAGAGCTGCAGCTGTTGTTGTGTTATAAAAAGCGGCAGCAACATCTGCGACATGTAAGGAACTGATTTACGTAAGAAGAAGAAGGCGGAGGGATTCAGAGAGTGAGTGTAGGTCAAGGTGTTTAAGATTTCTGCGAGGGTGTACAAGTTTGTGGAGTAGGGATTGTTGCCCTGGAGAAGAGAGGGAAGAGAATGAAAGTAGGTTGTGGTCAGAAAGAGGGAGGGGTGAGTTAGAGAGGTTAGACAGGGAACAGAGGCGGGTGAAGATAAGGTCCAGAGTGTGGTCATCTTTGTAAGTGGCTGCGGAAGACCATTGAGCAAGGCCGAAGGAGGAAGTGAGGGAAAGAAGCTTAGAGGCAGATGACTGAGAAGTGTCAATGGGGATGTTGAAGTTGTCTATAATGATAGTGGGTATGTCAGTGGAAAGGAAGTGAAGCAGCCAGGTGGTGAAGTGGTCAAAGAAATTGGTGGCTAGCCCGGGGGGGGCAGTAAATGACGGCCAGTTGGAGGGGGAGTAGATGCGCACACAGCGCACCTCAAATGAGGGGAGAGTAACGGAGTATGTGTGTGTATGTATGTATGTGTGTGTATATATATATATATATATATATCTTTTTTTTCTTTTATCCTTTTCTTTAGTGCACTTTTCAAGAACTCATGGAGATGGCAAACAAGCTCAGCGAGCGAACGAGCTTTACAGTATAAGTCAGGAGAAAGTATCCATGGATTCACTGTGAAGGAGGTATGACGTAGTCATGCTGTAAAAATGTTTCACAGAAAGATAAAGACCACCTGAGCTGCACTGAGACCCCCTGATGGGCAGCAGCTAATGTAACCTGCTTAAAATATGTAATCAGAAAGTTCTGGTATTCTACATGGTGGAAATCTGCAGAACGCTCCTGTGTATTTAATACAATATGTATTTTTCATATTATTTTATTGCAGGTCACTCCTGTTCCTGACATGTTTTTAACTGCAGTAAGGCTGAACCATGAGGGCACCGGGGCCAGATATTTGCACGTTGCAAGAGAAGACACCAATAACTTATTCAGGTAAACAGCAGAGCATTATCACACTGCCGTTACTTTTTGTGCAGAAAGCTCTTTAATGTCCATATTATGTTAAGTTTGATGTGTGCCCTAATGCAGAAGATCAGCGCTTATGCCTGCTGAGCAATGCACTGCAGAGCGGCTCAATGGGGGTCTCAGGACCAGGACCCCACTGATCTTCTGCACTTGTTAGGTAGTACATATCATTAAAAAAAAAATTAAATGATAGCTATTCTTTAAAAAGAATTATCACATACGCACGTCTCGGATATGACATGCGGTGCGACTTCAAGAGCTCCCCTCACTCAATCTTGCACTCAGCCTTTCTTATAAACTTCAAATTGAGCATAAATCACACCACAACACGCTGCCATCACTCGCCCCCGAAATATAAACCACTGTCTTTCAGTCAAAAAGCCACATACTCTCTGAGAGGCTATGGGTTCTTTAGAACTGGGGTGGCCCCCCTATATTATATACAACGTGTGAGCCCCCTCACAGTGCCCTGCCTATGTACAGCCTGAGACCCCCACGTAGCCAGTGTTATTTGTCTGATGTTATAGTTTTCCTTACAAGACGCAATACTTTCTTTAGATTAAGATTCCAAAATGAGTTTTTGACTCTGTATTTTTGCTGAGCAAAAAAAAAACAAAACACAAAAAAACCACAGCGTCTTACGGTTCCAATGAAGCCTGAGACTTATAGAAATCTCCTGCCCTCTGTGCTTTTTTTAAATTTTTTTATTCAGTGTAAACTGACCCGCGGTACATGTTTGAAATCCACAACATGTCAATTTCTCTTGCGGGTACGCTGAGTTTTGAGTGTGTTTTCCCCATTTTTAGTCATGCACATTGCATCACTAACACACTGTGAACAGTTTAGTTGCTAAAAATGACGTGACCGGTTCCCTTTAAGGTTTCAACTAATTAATCTGCTGGTGCAAAAAGAATAAACTTTTAGTAAATTTGTTTTGCTGTTTCAGATGTTTTCTCGCTGTTGGTGCAGATGACTGTTTTTTACACTTTTGAGAAAATCGGTCCAATTATTCTAATTACACTATGATCAGACTCTGATTTTTTTTTTTTTCTCTCTCGGAGGAGAGAAAAAAAAGTTTCTCCACTCTCTTTGTAATGTCGGACCGTGCTTGTATGATGGTCTGATTTTATTTATTTTTTTCCGTCTTACCACAGACCCATAGACATGACTGGGCGAGAGTAATATGATTTTCGGAGGCAAATCGTGCATGCAGAGGTTTTTTTTTTTTTTTTTTCCTTCTTCTTTGGACCGATCCAGTCCGAGGAAAAAAATCGGACATGTGCACAGACCCTTAGAATAACATGGGGTAGAGTGCTATCCTGTCAAAATGAGGGAAAGCACTGGTTGGAGTTGCAGCTTTCTGCAAGAGCCCTCATCTTGCCTCATGCCTCCATTATAGTAAATGTGTAGTGTAATGCTACCACTTGTGTCAGGAGGGGGCTGTCACAGACTGATAGGATGGTGTTCACACAAGGCCTTCAGCTGGGCAGAGATAACAGATGTTATGTTAACCTTTTGAGCACCAGTGTTCACGACTGACCCTTTTATTCTCTTACACGGGTGCATAAGTTACCGAGTACCGACTAATGATGTAGCAAGTGGTTCAGCACTTGTTTCTTGGCATTTATATACTACAATAAATTGAGTCTTTTTTTTTTTCCTCCCCATCATACAAGTTTCTGTTATGAATGACAGCTGAGTGTTGGCACGAGGGGATGCGCTGATCATTTTTATGTCACACAAGTGAATTCCCCATGATCTGATTCCGGGAGATTTTGCGGAATGATTGTGAAGGAGCATTCGTGCAAACTATGATTTGGGAGCCATAGAGCTATTATTTAGGAAGTTTTCCTTCCACCTCCTGTTTCGTAGTGTACAGTTCCGGACGACTCCTATGGACAGCACCGGCGTCCCACATATCCTGGAACATACAGTTTTGTGTGGCTCCCTGAAGTTTCCCTGTAGAGACCCTTTCTTCAAGATGTTAAATCGATCCTTGTCAACATTTATGAATGCGTTCACAGGTAAGATCATTTCACCTTCTCACTCCTTCAGTGTTACATATGACTAAATGATGAAACCCGTGCCGGCGCCTTGTTTAGTATGTGAAATTTTCTTATATTTAAAGTAGTGTGTTTTAAAGAAAAAAAAAAAAATGCAGTCAATTATATTGTAAAAATCTCTTCTGCTTCTCCTTCCCATTTTGCACTGTGTAGTAGCTCCATTGCAGGCATACTCGCATGTATTCATGTATTGCTTTTGGAGCACAATATGTGAAATCTCTGCTTCTAATTCAAAGATGCATTTACTCTGTCGCCTCATTGGGGGACACAGGACCTTGGGTGTTATGCTGCTGTCTACTAGGAGGCAACACTATGCTTATCTGAAAAAGATTAAGCGTGGCTCCTCCTCTGCAGTATACACCCCTGGACGGCATCAGCCATCTTCAGTTTTTGCTTAGTAAACCAGGCAATGTGAACTGAGGTCTAAGATGGTAGACATGCAAGAAATAGGAGCATGTTCACACTAGCAAAAAAGAAACAAAACCTACAAAAGACAAAAATATATCTCATACCCTACCATCATTATATATAAATGTAAAGCAAAGTTGCATAATAAATATAGGGTACTTAGTGAACTATTTTTGATCAAAAAAAGTATACAAGCCGTCCCACCAGCGGCAAGGTGACCCTAAATTGGGACGGTACCTATACTCCCTATATTTATTATGCAACTTTGCTTTACATTTATATATAATGATGGTAGGGTATGAGATATATTTTTGTCTTTTGTCTTTTGTAGGTTTTGTTTCTTTTTTGCTAGTGTGAACATGCTCCTATTTCTTGCATGTCTACCATCTTAGACCTCAGTTCACATTGCCTGGTTTTTTGTCTTGTTTGCATTCTGTGCAATTTAAGGGTGTGGCATCCCCTTTGTTGAGCTGACTGGTACATATGTAGCTTACCACAGGCCTGGGTGGTCTGGAGTTGGGACCCGGTCCTATTTGTCTACCCTTTTATATGCATTGCTTCAACTTTGATATACAGTAAGGTTTTTAATATAGGCAGTATAGGTACCGTCCCAATTTAGGGTCACCTTGCCGCTGGTGGGACGGCTTGTATACTTTTTTTGATCAAAAATAGTTCACTAAGTACCCTATATTTATTATGCAACTTTGCTTTACATTTATATATAATGATGGTAGGGTATGAGATATATTTTTGTCTTTTGTAGGTTTAGTTTTTGCTTAGTGTCGCAAGGAGGCACACCTCAGACCTTCACTCGCCCCTCGCTTCAGCACGGGATTACAGATGAAGAAAAGAGGGTCTCTATATAGACCCCCGGCATGGCTCCTTCCTCTGCCCCCTACTAGGGGTGCACAGTTAAAGTTGAGATGACGTAGCCACCATGCTGCTCCTTCTCCGTCCCCTTGGGTCAGGCTCGAAGTTGAGAACCCCCCTCCTTCCCCAATTCCCTCGGTCTTGGTCCGAAGTTGAGGCGAGGACAAAGCCCCCTGACAGGTGACAGCGGCACCCTCCCTAATCCCCCCTGGGGGTATTAGGTTGAGAAACCATCAGGTAGGGCCTGGACGGCAGCATCTGCAGCTCTCACCAGCCAGCACACTGCAGCTGAGAACCAGCAGCAATACAGGAACCCCAGCTTGACTGCGGGACCCTGTAGGAGCCGGGGGGAGTGCAGGCAGCCATGGCACACACAGGCACAGGCCTTCACAGGCCCTGCACCTGCGGCAGCTTTTCATGTTAAGCGCCTAAGGGGGACTCTTTTCAGAGACCCCCTTCCACTTATGTCCCCACCGCCATTCTGCCTTTCAATCCGGGGGGGTCCGGTTCTGATCCGACCCCCCCGGACTACCGCGCTGGCCTGGATCCCTTTTGGGCATAGAAAACAAATTTACACCGTGGCCTTGCCGAAGCCGCCGTCCATTTTCTGCCCCCCGGATGACTATTTTGACTCACTGCGGTGTCAGACAGGGGGCGGATCTAGGCTGCAGGGCGCGCATCTCCATAGCAACTGCCGCCCTTGCAGCGTTCCGCCCCCCTTCTCCTTCATTTCTGCAAGCAGGAGAAGAGCCACGGCGGCCATATCCAGCTGCAGGACGCATACAGGCCAGCCAAGTCTCCGGGGAGGCACAGGACCAGGCTCTTCAGTCTGAGTTACCTCAGCTGTGAATTTTTATCACTCTGTATCCTCCTCTGCACAGTTAGCCCCCTTGCATAGCCACTCCAGGTGCACCATGCCGGGCTCAAAGTCTAAGAAAACCAGGCAGGACTGCTTTTACGCTTTCTGTACAGCCTGCAGTAATGCTCTTCCCAGCGGCTGCACATATCCGCATTGCAAGGATTGTGCTCCGACTACTGTGCTGGAGTCCCAAGTAGCCCCTACCAACCCTTCAGTGTCTGATGCTACGCCGGAATGGGTCACTCAAATGTCACAATCTATGACACAGTCCATAGATAACATGACCTTCAAATTGCTTCAGGCTCTGCAAAGCCATACCTCGACTATGAATGCTACCCAACAAAGGGAAAGCCGGACTCAGTCACATACTGACCCAGGCACATCCATGTCAGGGTCAGGACGCAAGCGCACCCACAAGTCACGCTCATCTGCGTCATCCCATAGCACACAGTCATCCCTGTCTAGGGAGAGATACCGTAGTCACAGGTCATCTACACAGTCCCCTACCAGGGACAGACATGATATTTCTCCGCACCAATCCCCGTCCAGAGAAATACCCCATTCTGGGTCACCTAGGAGACACCTTAGTGATACACAGGAGTCAGAAGGCGTCTGCGATTCTGACTCAGACAAGGAAACTGATGGATCCCTAACTCCAATCCCACCTAGCAATGCAGCGCTAGTTGAAGACATTATCTCGTCCATACATCGGGTGCTGGACATCTCTGATCCGATCCCGGACGCACCACAAAATAAGATTTCATTTGAAGGAGCTCTGAAACCACCTGAGGTTTTCTTGGATCATCCAGAATTTTAAATCTATCCTCACAAAACAATTCTCACAGCCTCACAAGAAGCTTAACAACCGCAAGTTTCTGGAGGCCCGTTACCCCTTTCCAAAGGAAACCACCAAAGAATGGGCAGACCCACCAGCAGTGGACCCCCCAGTCTCCAAACTGGCAGCACAGACACTTCTTTCACTGCCAGATAGCTCAACCCTTAGGGATGCAGCAGACAGGCAGGTAGAAAGTATGGCTCGCTCAATTTGCGAAACCACAGGGGCCTCCCTAGCCCCCGCGTTTGCTTCAGTCTGGGCAGCCAAGGCCATACTGGCTTGGGCAAAAAATCTACAAAACGGCCTCCAAGCTCCTGCCCCTGAACTGTCGGACCAAGATTAGATCAGATAGCAGCTGTGGCAGATTACATGCTTCATGCAGTTCTGGATTCTGCAAGGGGTGCAGCGGCTGTAATTTCACACGCCATCACAATTCGGCGTATCCTTTGGCTGCGTGAATGGAAAGCGGACGCAGCCTCAAAGAAGTCGCTCACGCACCTTCCATACCTCAGCTGTCGACTCTTCGGTGAAAGCTTGGACACGATGATATCAAATGCCACAGGGGGTAAGAGTACCTCTCTTCCCCAACTGAAACCCAGGCGCAATTATAACAAGCGTAACCAAGCTCGCTTCCGTTCCTTTCGGAACTCTTCCGGCTGGTCCATTTCACGGCCACCACAAAATAACAGCCGCTTCACACGCAGGGAAGACTCGAGGCCGACACAAAAGTCGGACAAATCCTGGCAGTCAAAGGCAGGCCACTCAAAATCAAAGAGGAAAAGCTAAGAATTTCTCCTCATCATGACTCACGGACTCAGGAAGACACTCCACCTGTAGGAGGCCGACTTTTACTCTTTCATCAAGTCTGGCTACCTATTACAGAAGACAAGTGGGTCAAGGAACTAGTATCTTCAGGATACAAAATAGAGTTCACTTCCAACCCACCAAACAGACTCCTTATATCTGTTCCCCCAAAATCGCCAGTAAAAGCTCGCACCTTCCACCAAGCGGTCTCATCGCTTCTTCAAGCACGAGTCCTAATACCCGTTCCCCCAGGGGTTCTACTCCAATCTTTTCGTAGTCCCTAAGAAAGGAGGAGGGGTACGCCCCATACTAGACGTAATACAACTCAACAAATATGTACAAGTACGTCACTTCCGTATGGAGTCCCTCCGGTCAATCATTGCATCTATGGAAAAAGGAGAATATCTCGCCTCCATAGACATACAAGATGCATACCTGCATATACCGATTGCGCCTGCCCATCAGAGATTTCTCAGGTTCGCAATCGACCAGGACCACTACCAGTTAGTGGCTCTCCCGTTCGAGTGTTTACCAAAGTCATGGCAGCCACCATGCACGTTCTACACTCCAGAGGCATAGTAGTCTTTCCATACCTGGACGATCTTCTCGTCAAGGCTTCTACCTTCAAGGACTGCGAGCTCAGTGTCTCAATCACAATCGACACCCTGAGTCACCTGGGTTGGTTAGTCAACCTACAAAAGTCATCACCAACCCCAAACCAGTCTCTGACATTCCTGGGAATGCTATTCAATACCTCCAAGGGCCTAGTGCTTCTCCCCAAAGACAAGGCACTGCCTCTCCGTCTAGGAGTTCGCACCCTTCTCGGCAAACCACCTCGATTTCTCCGGTTTGCAATGAGAGTCCTTGGCAGGATGGTGGCGGCAATAGAAGCGGTTCCATTTGCCCAGCTTCACCTCAGACCTCTCCAACTAGACATTCTCAAGTCATGGGACAGGAACCCTTCTTCTCTCGACAGGAAGTTCCAGATGACGTCGTCAACCAGGAAGTCCCTTCACTGGTGGCTCATCCGGACCTCTCTAACAAAAGGGAAATCTTTTCTCCCAGGTCAATGGAAGGTCCTGACCACCGACGCAAGCCTGACGGGTTGGGGTGCAGTACACCTACACCACAGAGCACAGGACAAGTGGTCCCCAGCGGAAACAACCTTGCCCATCAACATCCTGGAGATTCGTGCCATCCTCCTGGCGTTGAGAGCCTTCCATCACTTACTGGCAGCCTCTCACATCAGAGTACAATCGGACAATGCCACGGCCGTGGCATATGTCAATCACCAAGGGGGAACCCGCAGTGCCAGAGCGATGCGAGAGGTGACACGCATCCTCCACTGGGCGGAGAAAACGAGCTCCATTATCTCTGCGGTCCACATTCCGGGTGTAGACAACTGGAAAGCAGACTTCCTCAGCCGACAAGGAATAGACTCGGGAGAGTGGGCTCTCCATCCCGAAATCTTCCAACAGATCTGCCATCGTTGGGGCACTCCGGACGTGGACCTAATGGCGTCTCACCTCAATGCCAAAGTCTCCAACTTCATGGCCAGAACACGCGACCCGAGAGCGCTAGCGGCGGACGCCCTGGTTCAGGACTGGACCCAGTTCCAGCTCCTGTACATTTTTCCACCTCTCCCCCTGATTTCCAGAGTGGTGAGAAAGATCAAACAGGAGGGAGTTCCAACCATCCTAATCGCACCGGACTGGCCCAGGCATACATGGTACGCCGACATCGTGCGACTCACAGCAGACGTTCCCTGGCGTCTTCCCGACCGCCCGGATCTTCTGTCACAAGGCCCGTTCTACCACCAGAACTTAGAGGCCCTCAATTTGACGGCGTGGCCATTGAGACCTGGGTTCTAACCCAGGCAGGTTTTTCGCCAGACGTCATTAAAACCATGATCAGAGCACGAAAACCAACCTCTGCCAAGATCTACTACCGTACCTGGAAAACTTTCTTTACCTGGTGCGAATCTCGTAACCAGACCCCACTCCCTTATTCCCTACCCAGGGTGCTCGGTTTTCTCCAATCGGGTCTGGAAGCCAGACTATCCCTGGCCTCTCTTAAGAGCCAGGTGTCAGCTCTTTCAGTGCTTTTTCAAAAATGCATTGCTCATAAACCGCAAGTAAGAACATTTCTCCTGGGGGTTTCCCGATTGGTTCCCCCCTACAGAAGACCTCTAGAAGCGTGGAACCTCAACCTGGTGCTGACAGCATTGCAGGAAACACCCTTTGAACCGCTTAGGGAAGTCCCACTCCGTCTTCTATCCCAGAAAGTGATTTTCCTCGTGGCAATCACCTCGCTACGCAGGGTGTCTGAACTCACGGCACTCTCCTGCAGACAGCCCTTCCTGATTTTTTTTTCCAGGACAAGGTAGTCCTTCGTACGGTTCCATCCTTCCTTCCGAAGGTTGTGTCCAGCTTTCATCTCAACGAAGAAATTTCACTACCATCCCTCTGTCCGGTTCCGGTTCATAAAGTGGAAAAGGCTTTGCATACGCTTGACCTTGTCAGGGCACTGCGTATCTATGTGTCTAGGACTGCGCCCTTCCGGAAGTCTGATTCTCTTTTCCTTCTTTTGGAAGGCGGCCGCAAGGGTCTACCAGCTTCTAAAGCTACCCTTGCCAGGTGGATCAAATCCACCATACAAGAGGCCTACCGCCTCAAAAATTCACCTATTCCTGCAGGTATTACGGCACATTCTACACGTGCGGTAGGGGCCTCCTGGGCCATTCGGCACCAGGCCTCGGCACAACAAGTGTGTAAGGCAGCCACCTGGACTAGCCTACACACGTTTACAAAACACTACAACGTTCATACCCAGTCCTTAGCAGATGCGAGCCTGGGCAGACGTGTTCTGCAGGCGGCGGTGCCCCAATTGTAGGGACCCGTCTACACAATTTGTCCATTGCTTCCCACCCAGGGACTGGTTTGGGATGTCCCAAGGTCCTGTGTCCCCCAATGAGGCGACAGAGTAAAGGAGATTTTTGTGTACTCACCGTAAAATCTCTTTCTCTTAGCCTCTAATTGGGGGACACAGCACCCACCCTTTGCCCGTTCCGGGCCGTTAAGTTGAGTTCTCATATTGGTTTTCCTTTGAGTTCTTACATAGTTGCCTTCTTATAGGCATGGTTATGTTATCTATGTTACGTTCCTCCTACTGCTTTTGCACAAAACTGAAGATGGCTGATGCCGTCCAGGAGTGTATACTGCAGAGGAGGAGCCACGCTTAATCTTTTTCAGATAAGCATAGTGTCGCCTCCTAGTGGACAGCAGCATAACGCCCAAGGTCCTGTGTCCCCCAATTAGAGGCTAAGAGAAAGAGATTTCACGGTGAGTACACAAAAATCTCCTTTTCTCTAATAACCCCCCACGACAACACACAGGAGGATGTAACCCCACCCTAATAGGGACAGGAAATATGAACAGGTTTAAATAGCCCCTCCCACATCCTCCCTCCAGTGTTATTTCCTGTCCCTATCAGGGATGAAGAGGTCATCCCCGGTGTGCTGGGCCGGCGACAGGCACTTGGAGAAAGCTAAAGCTATTAGCCGGGCAGCGGAGGACCGAGCGGTTTTAAATCTCCTCCTCAGGGCGCTGCTCCCATCTCCTCCGGATTCGAGACCCTTTCCTGCAGTCCGCGCTCTCTGGCAAGGTCTGCAGGATCTTCTGACCGGAGGCCTCTTTGAGCTTTCCGGTCCATCTCCTCCTCCTCTCCCCCGCTGGATGCGTGGGCGATGACGGCTCCAGGATGTGGAGCGCACGCCGTGACGCTGGGCGGTGGATGATGTCACTTCCGGCAGTTTTGCGTTTCACTGTGGACTGCATCAGAAGCCATGGGGGAAAAGAGCGGTAATGCCGCCGGTGATCACAAATCTTCACCTGGACACCGGGGGAGGAGCCCTCTAAACAAAGGGAGATTCTGGTCCAGTCGCCCATAAAGGAGCCCTGGACAGGAAGACATCTACAGGTAGGACAAAACTATGTCTGTTGAAGCTTCTCGCTCTGCATCTGTAGAGCCCAGCGCCGTTCCGGTCCCAGTAAGTATGGCACTGGTAGTCCATCTCCCAGATGCCGGTAATAGTGATTTATAGCTCCCCTTCCCTTCTCCCCTCTCTTGTAGGGGGACAAGGAACCTGCATCTGGAGACCAAGTTAAACCGTCACGCAGATGTCCCATCTGTACAAAAAAACTATTCTCCCATAGAAAGCCCCTATGCAAGGACTGTACGGAGAAGATTATCAGGCAGGAACAACCTTCCTTAATGGAAGAGATAAAGGGGATTGTACCTCAAGAGATCAAATCCTCCTTAAGGCCCCGTCACACTAAGCGATATCGCTAGCGAGATCGCTGCTGTGTCACGGTTTTGGTGACTCACCAGCGACCTCACCAGCGATGTCGCTATGTGTGACACTTTGCAACGATCAGGCCCCTGCTGTGAGGTCGTTGATCGTTGCAAAGTGTCCTGGACCATTTTTTGGTCATTGGCCTCCCGCTGGCCAGCACACATCGCTGTGTGTGACCAGCGGGACCAACGATCTGGCTGGTAACCATGGTAAATATCGGGTTACTAGGGGCACGCGCGCACTTAGTAACCCGCTGTTTACCATAGATACCACTCTGCTACTGTGAGCGGAGGCTCCAGCGCACGGTAGCAGAGTGGTATCCATGGTAAACAGCGGGTTACTAGGGGCACACGCGCACTTAGTAACCCGATATTTACCATAGTTACCAGCCTGCTCCTGCTTAAGCAGCAGGCTGGGAACGGGAGCAGGACATCGTGGAACGATTCTTTCCACGATATCGCTGCTCCCCTCATCGCTGGTGAGCCTGCCTGTTTGACAGCTCACCAGCGATGTATTAGCGATGCAGCAACGATCCCTGACAGGTCGTATCGTTGTCGGGATCGCTGCTGCATCGCTTAGTGTGACGGGGCCTTTAGTCTCGGTCACTCTCCCTACGCCCTCACCTAGTCAGGGTTCTACATCTACTCCCTCAGCAGCCAAAAAGAGAAAGATTAGCCCGCCAGAGGGAGGGGAGGAAGACTCTCAAGAGGAGATATATACAGTACAGACCAAAAGTTTGGACACCCCTTCTCATTTGAAGATTTTTCTGTATTTTCATGACTATGAAAATTGTACATTCACACTGAAGACATCAAAACTAAGAATTAACACATGTGGAATTATATAGTTAGCAAAAAAGTGTGAAACAACTGAAAATATGTCTTATATTCTAGGTTCTTCAAAGTAGCCACCTTTTGCTTTGATGACTGCTTTGCACACTCTTGGCATTCTCTTGATGAGCTTCAAGTGGTAGTCACCGGAAATGGTTTTCACTTCACAGGTGTGCCCTGTCAGGTTTAATAAGTGGGATTTCTTGCCTTATAAATGGGGTTGGGACCATCAGTTGTGTTGTGCAGAATTCAGGTGGATACACAGCTGATAGTCCTACTAAACAGACTGTTAAAATTTGTATTATGGCAAGAAAAAAGCAGCTAAGTAAAGAAAAACGAGTGGCCATCATTACTTTAAGAAATGAAGGTCAGTCAGTGCGAAAAATTGGGCAAACTTTCAATGTGTCCCCAAGTGCAGTTGCAAAAACCATCAAGCGCTACAAAGAAACTGGCTCACATGAGGACCGCCCCAGGAAAGGAAGAGCAAGAGTTACTTCTGCTTCTGAGGATAAGTTAATATGAGTCACCAGCTTCAGAAATCGCAGGTTAACAGCAGCTCAGATTAGAGACCAGGTCAATGCCACACAGAGTTCTAGCAGCTGACACATCTCTTCAACAACTGTTAAGAGGAGACTTTGTGCAGCAGGCCTTTATGGTAAAATAGCTGCTAGGAAACCACTGCTAAGGACAGGCAACAAGCAGAAGAGACTTGTTTGGGCTAAAGAACACAAGGAATGGACATTAGACCAGTGGAAATCTGTGCTTTGGTCTGAGGAGTCCAAATTTGAGATCTTTGGTTCCAACCACCGTGTCTTTGTGCGACGCAGAAAAGGTGAACGGATGGACTCTTTATGCCTGGTTCCCACCGTGAAGCATGGAGGAGGAGGTGTGATGGTGTGGGGGTGCGTTGCTGGTGACACTGTTTGGGATTTATTCAAAATTGAAGGCATACTGAACCAGCATGGCTGCCACAGCATCTTGCAGCGGCATGCTATTCCATCCGGTTTGCTTTTAGTTGGACCATCATTTATTTTTCAACAGGACATTGACCCCAAACACACCTCCAGGCTGTGTAAGGGCTATTTGACCAAGAAGGAGAGTGATGGGGTGCTACGCCAAATGACCTGGCCTCCACAGTCACCAGACCTGAACCCAATCGAGATGGTTTGGGGTGAGCTGGACCGCAGAGTGAAGGCAAAAGGGCCAACACGTGCTAAGCATCTCTGGGAACTCCTTCAAGATTGTTGGAATACCATTTCCGGTGATTACCTCTTGAAGCTCATCAAGAGAATGCCAAGAGTGTGCAAAGCAGTCATCAAAGCAAAAGGTGGCTACTTTGAAGAACCTAGAATATAAGACATATTTTCAGTTGTTTCACACTTTTTTGTTAAGTATATAATTCCACATGTGTTAATTCATAGTTTTGATGCCTTCAGTGTGAATGTACAATTTTCAAAGTCATGAAAATACAGAAAAATCTTCAAATGAGAAGGGGTGTCCAAACTTTTGGTCTGTACTGTATCTCGGAAGATCATCCAGAGGAAGGTGAACTGAGTCCAACTCCTGATAACTCCCAGCGAGAGAGAGATTACTTTCCATCAGATAGCTTGGAGGAGCTCCTCATGGCAGTAAGGAGAACTATGGAGGTCGAGGAAGAAAAAGTTCCCCAAACAGTACAGGGGGCTACGTTCCAGAAAAAAATTGGTGTTCCCTATACACCAGAGTATAAGGGACTTAGTCTTAGAGGAGTGGGAATCTCCAGAAAAGAGATTAAATACCCCTACTGAGTTAAAGGATAGATTTCCTGTAGACAATGAGACGACAGAATGCTGGTCTGAAGTCCCAAGAGTGGATATCCAAATTGCACGAGTGGTAAAGAAAACCACACTGCCCTTTGAAGATTCCTCTCAATTAAAAGACCCCTTGGAACGCAAAATGGAGGGACTACTCAGAAAATCCTGGGAGACCTCGGAAGCACTATTAAACACCAACGCAGTCTCTACGGGCGTAGCTTGATCAATGGCTTGTTGGCTAGATCAACTGGAGGAACACCTAGTCTCGGGCACCCCCAGAGAAGACATCTTGGCATCCCTACCTCTTCTACAGAAAGCTACGGGTTTTTAGCAAACGCTTCTGCAGAATCAGAGTGGCGGCAAGAGCATTTGGGCTATCAAACTCTGTAAGAAGGGCCCTATGGTTGAAATCCTGGAACGGCGACGTGGCATCAAAAATGAAATTGGGTTCCATCCCCTTTAAAGGGAAGTACATGTTCGGGCCAGCCCTAGATGATCTCCTAGAGAAGGCCTCAGACAAGAATGCCCTCCCGGAACCAAGGAATGTGCGGAAAAGGCCTTTTCGTCCCTCCAAGGAGCAGACCCCTCAATATAGGGGTAAAGGGAAAACAGGACGATGGAGCTACCCAAGAGGTAGAGGAGGCAAAAATCTTTTTCTTTTCTCTCCCAAAATCAACGTCTGAACAGACCATGACGTCAGGGTAGTCGGGGGCCGCATCTCGAATTTTCTCCCTCAGTGGAAAGAAATCTGCTCAGACCCATGGGTCCTGAAGGTTGTAGAGTTCGGAGTAATAATAAATTTCTCCTCCTATCCAGAGAGGATAAAATTAACACCGCTCTCTTCTCAGTCGTCAGGCCACCCTGATATCCGTTCTTACAGACCTATTGTCCTCAGGGGTGATATCCCTGGTTCCTACAAGAGAGAGGCACAGGACATTATTCCAGACTCTTCCTAATAAAAAAAACAAATGGCACACACCTAGTTATAATCAATCTAAGGCCACTGAATCAGTATATCCACTACCAACGATTCAAGATGGAATCCATCAGGTCGACCTGATAGGACAGGACCATGTTATGGCCACAATCTACCTCCAGGATGCATATTACCACATCCCCATACATCCACTTCACAGGAGGTTCCTAAGATTCGTAGTTGCTCTAGGGGAACAAATAGTCCACTATCATTTCAATGTTCTCCCATTTGGAATTTCACCAGCCCCTCGAATATTTACAAAAGTCATGGCTTATATCTGGGGTCAGAACATTTCAATAGTACCATACCTCGATGACTTGTTATTAATCGGGCCCTCAGTACCAGTACTCCAAGAACATCTACAGTTGACCACTCGGATCCTATCATTTCTAGGCTGGCTAGTGAACCACAAAAAATCGGATATGGTTCCCTCCATGACTAAAACATTTCTAGTAATACTATTGGATTCCCACAGCCAGATGTCATTCCTGCCCAAACAAAAACAGGTCATGATAAAAGCAAAGATCAATGTCCTAAGGAGCAGATGATCAGTATCATTGAGAGATTCCATGTCGGTCGTCGGGTCTATGACATCCTGTATTCAAATGGTGGCCTGGGCTCAGGCACATACCCGAACATTACAGACCCACATCCTTACGAATTGGGATGGATCCCCACGGTCTCTGAACAGGAGAATCCCTATACCACCATGGGTAAGGACCTCTCTATTCTGGTGGCTGAGCGTAAAGAATCTCAACAGGGGAGTACCATGGGTCCAGAATCCGCTAGTAACCATAAAAGTGGATGCCAGGGAGAAGGGATGGGGAGCCAAGGTCTCCCAAGAGCTATTCCAGGGTGTATGGACCAGAGAGGTGTGCCAACGCTCATCAAATTTCAGAGAATTAAAAGCCGTAGAGGAAGTCCTCAGAGCAGCAGAGGCTGTCCAGAAATCTCACATTCAGATATTTTCAGACAATATCACCACCTTCGTCATCAAGGGGGCACAAGATATGAAAGCTTTAAAGCAATCTCAGCAAGAATATTTTCCTGGGCCGAAGAACATCTATCCCTGTCGGCTGTTCATATCAAAGGTTCAGTCAGTGTCCAGGCCAATTTCTTAAGCAGAACAAAGATTCATCCAGGAGAGTGGAGCCTAAACCCAGACGTCTTCCAGGTGTTAGTCGAGAGATGGGGTTATCCAGAGGTAGATCTCTTCGCCGGACACCAGGACGCGAAGGTACCTCAATATTTCTCCCTGGATCCGAACGGCCCTTGCTTGGGAGTGGACGCATTCGCTTACAAATGGGAATTCAAACTAGCGTATGCCTTTCTCCCACTGCCTATCCTTTCAAAAACCTTACAGAAGATAAGGACCGAAGGGACCAGAGTAATCCTAGTGGCCCCTTTCTGGCCAAAAAGAAGTTGGTTCGGAACGTTAACCAGTCTGAGTGTGGAGAGCCCTGTAATCCTTCCTCCCATCAAAGATCTCCTGCTCCAGGGACCAATTCACCATCCGGATCCTGAGAGACTACAATTAACTGCCTGGCTTCTGAATTCCTGATATTAAAAACAAGAGGCCTCTCAGAGAAAGTCATCAAAACTCTCCAGAAGAGCAGGAAACCTGTAACGAACACCATTTACCATAAGATGTGGAAAACCTTGTTAGGCTGTGTGCCCACGATGCGTTTTTTAAGCGTTTCTGCAGCGGCAGAAAAGGCCTGCCATGTTCCCCAATGATCTGCATGTGATGTGCACATGCTGTGGAAATTTCCGCTGCGGTTTATCATTGCGGAATGAAACGCAGCACTACCAATTATTTTGCGGAAGCGATGTGTTTTCGCCGCCATTGACTTTCATTGGAACGCTTGGATTCCACATCACTGCATCTGTACATGCGGATTCCATGCGTTTCAATGTGCGGATGGTACCCTGGTGTGGAGAACAGGAGACTCTCCTCCGGACCCGGGTACCTTAGAACCTGTAAATAAAAGAATAAAATAAATATTATATTTACCTTCTGATGGCCCGCGGTCTCCTTGTCTTAGCTTGCCGGCAACTCGCAGTGGACTGAAGGACCTGCGCTTACATCATAGTCATGTGACTTCAGGCTCTTCAGTGTACCGCGAGCTGCCGGATAGCCAGGACGGAGCGAAGCAAGACTGCGGGGGCCACCAGAAGGTAAGTATAGATTTATTTTTATTTTTTTACCATTCTTTAAGGTCACAGAATATAAATCCATGCCGTTTGCATGGATTTATATAGTGTGACCAAGTTGACAAGCACTTTCCAAGTGATGTTAACCCCTTAAGCCCCGGAGCATTTTTCGATTTTGTATTTTCGTTTTTGCTCCCCTTGTTCCCAGAGCCATAGCGTTTTTTTTTTTTGGTCAATATGGCCATGTGAGGGCTTATTTTTTGCGGGACGAGTTGTACTTTTCAACGCCATTACTAGTTTTATCATATCCTGTACGGGAAAACGGGAAAAAAATTCCAAGTGCGGTAAAATTGCAAAAAAAGTGCAATACCACAGTTGTTCTTTATTTATTTTTTTTACCATGTTCACTGAATGCTAAAACTGACCTGCTCTTCTTATTCTACAGGTCATTACGAGTTCATAGACACCAAACATGTATAGGTTCTTTTATATTTAAGTGGTGAAAAAAAATTCCAAAATTTGGTTAAAAAAAATAATAAAAAAATAGCGCCATTTTCTAAGACCCGTAGCGTCTCCATTTTTCGGGATCTGGGGCTAGTTGAGGGCTTATTTTTTGCGTGCCGGGCTGACGTTTTTATTGATACCATTTTGGGGTAGATCCGATGTTTTGATCGCCCGTTATTGCATTTTATTGCAATTTTGCAGAGACCAAAAAACGTAATTCTGGCGTTTAGAATTTTTTTCTCGTTACGCCGTTTACCGATCTGAATAATTCTTTTTTTATATTGATAGATCGGGCGATTCTGAACGCGGCGATACCAAATATGTGTATGTGGTTTTTTTTTTTTATATATTTTATTTTGAATGGGGCGAAAGGGGGGTGATTTAAACTTTTATATTTTTTTATTTTTTATTATATTTTTAAAAACTTTTTTTTTTTACTTTTTGCATGCTTCTATAGTCTCCATAGGAGACTAGAAGCAGCAACTATCCGATCGCCTCTGCTACATACAGGGGACGAGCAGGTCCCCTGCATGCAGCAGAAATGGTCCTGTGCTATGAGCGCCGACCACTAGGTGGCGCTCATAGCGACAAGATCATGACAACCACAGGCGTCTGCTGCAGACCCTGGGTTGTCATGCACGCCCATCGGCGACCCGCGATCACGTGACGGGGTCGCCAGTGGGCGGGGCTTATGACGCGCTACCCGGAAGCGCGCGTTAAATGCTGCTGTCGGAGATTGACAGCAGCATTTAACTGGTTAACAGCCGCGGGTGGATCGCGATTCCACCCGCGGCTGTTGCGGGCACATGTCAGCTGTAAGAATCAGCTGACATGTGCTCGGTTCAGTGAGGGCTCAGCGCAGCAGCCCTCACTGAACCGGCGGTACGCAAATATGCGTACTAATACGTCCCCGGTAAGTAAGGGGTTAAAATCGCTTGGAAAGCGCTTGACAACCCGCATGCAGAAATGCATGTGGAGAACGCTTCACATCCGCATGTCCCTGGCAGGAAAAAACTCATGTACAATCCCCATGCTTTTTTTCTGCCAGGGAGATGCAGAAACACTCAGGAAAAAATCCTGAGCATTTCTGCATCGTGGGCACATAGCCTTAAGATGGTGTGCACCCACTCGCCCAGACCCTCATAGGGCTGATGTGGCACAGATTCTAGATTTTTTACAAGGAGGTCTGGACAAAGGTCTCAGACCTAGTACTCTTAAGGTCCAGGTAGCGGCGTTAAGTTCATACTTCGATCAAAGACTAGCGGAACATAAGTGGGTGAGAAGATTTATGACAGCAGCCACCCGCATCCACCCTAGAGTCCCCCCTGGGACCTTAACATTGTTCTGAAGGGGTTAACCCTTCCACCCTTTGAGCCCTCGTCAGCCGTAAGACTGGACAGACTGACCTGGAAAACGGCTTTCCTGGTGGCAATAACTACAGCCAGAAGAGTGTGTGAACTGCAGGCCCTTTCGGTCAACAAACCTGAGAATTCAGGAAGATCGTCTAATTTTTCAACTTGACCCTTTATTTCTACCTAAGGTGGTCTAAAATTTCCTCAAATCTCAGGAGATAATCCTTCCATCATTTTGTGACAACCCAAAAGACAAAAAAGAAATGTAATTCCACACTCTGGATGTTTGGAGAATAGTACTCCACTATCTTCAGGAAACCGAAGAAGGAAGGAAAGACAAGAACCTATTTGTCCATACACAAGGTCCAAACAGAGGAAAGAAGGCAGCAAAATCCACAATAGCCAACTGGATTAAGAGGGCGATTACAGAGGCTTACCAGATCCAGGATCTACCTCCTCCAGCAAAGCTCAAGGCCCATTCTACAAGGGCGATATCTGTCTCCAGGACCGGACAGTGCAGGAAGGAGGAAAAGCCAGGATCCCCCCCTATCCAGGAAGGCATCCTGAGACCATCCTCAAGAGGTGAAAGGAACGGACGATTACCGGACCCTGTCTTTCAGCTGCAGGTACCAGCACCCCGGTCCTCCCCCCTCCCCCTCTCACCTAACATGGCGCTTAACAGCGCTTCCACTGGGCCACTTCCTCCTTCTTACCCCTTATGCGCGGCAAATCTGCCGCGCTTTTCTCCGACGGGGGGGGGCGTGTCCTGTGGGCGGTCCCGCTCCGACGCCCATACGCCCCCTCCTATTTGACCAATCAGGGCCGAGGGGCATAGTGACGCTTCCGTCACGCCCTCGTGCCTTCCGCGGTCCTATCATTGGGTGGCCTCTCAAGCCCACCCCCCCCCTTCCCATCTGCCTATCGGAGCCTCGCGCGCTCCGTCATCAACGAGCGTCCTCTGCACCGGCGCCATCACTCTGCCGCACGCTGCTCCCTACTCCGGCGGCACCTACTGCGACCCACTCCAACCTCCCCTTCGGAGCCTTCAGGGGGACACGGGACCGCTTCTCTGCAGGATCGGGTAGGCCCTGTCCTGACACAAGGTCCCCATCCCTCCCTGCTCACAGCGCTCCCCTCTGCAGTATCCCTGGTCAGGTACATATGCCCAAACACAGGGAGCCCTCAGTCCGTCCCTCTCACATTGTCACATACTACGCCTGTGCTCTTTGCGGTACTAAGTGGCCCGCGGGTCTCACTGCGGCCTTCTGCTCGACCTGCAAACCTCCTGCTATGCTGGCACCCCAAGATCCCCCCCGCCGCTCAGGACGTGGTAACCCCCTCCCCTCCGGAGTGGGCTGTTGCTATGTCAGTCTGTCTCTGACCTCACCAAGGTTTCTCAATCTCTGGTGCAGGTCTTAGAACGCTTGCCAGAACGTTTGCCTATGTTATCCACGGCCACCAGCGCTCCGAACGTCCCCACAGACGATTCGCAGGCACCCCTGCCCCCTCCTCTCAGGGGCAGACAGACGTCACGTTCTCCGAAACGGATTCACGCAAGCTCATCCTCCAGCTCTCCAGACTCCAAGATGCTCCCTGCATCTCACACCCCCTCCCCGGAGGTCGCCCCGGGATCTGACTCTGCTTCAGATTCAGACTCTGGTTCTGACTCTGACCAGTATTCCAAGGTCCAAGACATGATAGACAGCCTTATAACGGCTGTCAATCAGACTCTGCATGTTACAGAAGACGAGAGCCCGTGCCGGGATCTCTAACTAATCTTCCTTTTCAAGGTTCCAGGCTGTTTGGCTCCAAGCTAGATCAGATCATCTCTGATGTTACTGGGGGTAAGAGCACCTCCCTCCCCCAGCCCAGACCCAAACGCCCCCTTCAGTTCCGGTCCTTTCGTCAGTTCGCTCAACCGAACCCCTCCTCTCAACAGGACCGTACTCCAGCACAGCGGGACAGTCGTAAACCCTCCTTTAGGCCCACGCCTAACTGGCGCCCAAAGAGTCGCTCCTCCAAGTCCTCTGGATCACAATCTCAATCCAACAGGTTTTCCTCAACATGACGGGTCACTCCCACCTGGGACTTCTCCCAGGGTGGGAGGCCGTCTCCTTCTGTTCACAGATTCTTGGCTCCCGGCAAGAGGATGCCTGCGTCAAAGAAATTGTGGCTTCCGGCTACAAAATCGAGTTTGATTCCAGCCCACAATCGCGTTTTCTCAGGTCCCGCCCCCCACAACCATCTCTGCTTCCCGGTTTCCTCCAAGCCATCACTTCTCTTCTACGCTCAGGAGTCATAGTCCCGTTTCCCTTTTAGGAAAGGTTTTCCGGTTTTTACTCAAATCTCTTCGTCGTCCCAAAAAAGGACAGCTCTCTACGTCCGATTCTGGACCTGAAACAGCTAACCGACATGTACGCATCCGACAGTTCAGGATGGAGTCCCTCAGATCGGTAATCGCCTCAATAGAGGCCGGGGAATATCCATGTTCAGTGGACATTCAGGATGCATACCTTCACATCCCAATCTGCACGTCACATCAGAAATTCCTACTCTTTTTCCTTCAAGAACGCGCATTACCAGTTCACTGCCCTCCCCTTCGACCTCGCCACAGCCCCGAGGGTTTTCACGAAGGTGATGGCGACAGTTATGGCCATTCTTCGAACAAGGGGAATTGTAATCATACCCTACCTCGACGACCTGTTAATCAAAGGCGTTCAGGGACTGTCTCCACAGTCTCCAGATCACCTTGAACACTCTCTCCCGGTTAGGCTGGCTGATCAACACGGACAAATCCTCCCTGGTCCCATCCCAACGCCTAACCTTCCTAGGGATGCAGTTCGACACGACCCGTGCCCGGGTCCTCCTTCCAAGGGAAAAGATGAACTCCCTACGACAAGGAATTCACATCCTCTCCGACCCAGGTCCACACTCCCTTCGCCTATGCTTGAGTGTCCTGGGAAAGATGGTAGCAGCCATGGAGGCAGTTCCGTTTGCCCAGTTCCATACCCGGTCCCTTCAACTAGCCCTTCTCTCAGCTTGGGACAAGAATCCGTCATCTCTAGATCGACGCATCAAGTTGCCTCGTCAAGTAAGACGGTCGCTAACCTGGTGGCCCTTCTTCCTTCAGACCCGGGAGATCATTCCTTCCGCTTCGCTGGCAGATGGTCACGACCGATGCCAGTCTCATCGGTTGGGGGGCAGTTTTTCTACAACACACGGTCCAAGGCCGGTAGAGTCCCCACGAAGTCTCTCTCCCCATCAACATTCTGGAGATAAGGGCGATTTACCTGGCTTTGCTTCACTGGCAGAAGATCCTGGCAGGGTTCCCAGTCCGTGTACAATCGGACAATGCCACGGCAGTGGCATACATAAACCATCATTGAGGAACGCGCAGCAAGCCCGTCCTAAAAGAGGTGGCAAGAGTGCTACTTTGGGCCGAGAAGATGGTCCCGGCAATATCGGTAGTCCACATTCCAGGGGTCGGCAGGGCCTCGCCTCAGGAGAATGGTCTCTCCATCCTGAAGTGTTTCACCAAATCTGCTTACCGTGGGGCACGCCGGATGTCGACCTCATGGCGTCCCGGTTAAACCACAAGGTTCCGGCCTTTGTAGCTCGGTCCCGCGATCCGCTAGCAATCGCCCAGGACGCGCTAGTCATATCATGGTCACAGTTCCAACTGACCTATCTCTTCCCACCTCTACCTTTGATCCCTCGAGTCATCAAGAAGGTCAAGACAGAGGGAGTACCAGTTCTCCTAGTGGCCCCAGATTGGCCCAGACGCGTCTGGTACGCAGATCTGATAAATCTGCTTGTCGACCAGACCGTCCGGACCTCCTCTCTCAGGGTCCTATTCTTCATCAGAGTTCTCGTTCCCTGAATTTAATGGTATGGCCGTTGAGGCCGCGGTGTTGAAGACGGCGGGCTTTACTGACCATGTCATTCAGACCCTGATTAACGCCAGAAAACCCGCTACCTCGCGCATATACCACAGAACTTGGAGAGCCTTTTTTCGTCACTGCGAACAAGATCAGCTAACTCCTAAGTCCTTTTCTTTGCCAGTCATTTTGGCTTTTCTTCAGTCTGGCCTAGAGGCGGGACTATCTCTCAGCACTCTCAAGGGCCAAGTTTCGGCCTTGTCCATTCTATTCCAACGTAACTTAGCTAGCTGTCCTCAAGTCAGGACCTTTCTACAAGGGGTGGCCCACCTGACGCCCCCCTATCGCCCTCCAGTGGAACCATGGGACCTTAATATGGTTCTAAGCGTCTTACAGCAGCCTCCGTTTGAACCCATTCAGGACATTCCAGCCTCTCTTCTTTCCTGGAAGGTGGCTTTTCTGGTGGCGGTTACCTCTATTAGAAGGGTCGCAGAACTCGCAGCCCTCTCTTGTCGGTCGCCTTTTCTGGTATTCCATCAAGACAAAGTAGTGCTCAGGCCAGTGCCTTCCTTTTTTGCCAAAGGTGGTTTCCGCTTTTCACATTAATGAGGACATCGTTTTGCCTTCCTTTTGCCCTGCTCCAGTGCATCCACGGGAGAAGTCCCTGAACAAACTGGACCTGGTCAGTGCTCTACGTGTGTACCTTTCCAGAACGGCCGCCCTTCGGCGCTCGGATGCCCTTTTTGCCATCCCTGAGGGTCATCGCAAGGGTCTCCCTGCTTCCAAGACAACCATCGCCCGTTGGATACGTTCGGCCATCTTGGAGGCACATAGCATCTCGGGCAAATCTCCCACTCCCGGAGTTAGGGCTCACTCCACCAGGGCGGTGGGGGCCTCTTGGGCGGTCCACCATCAGGCTTCGGCCTCTCAAATCTGCAAGTCCGCAACGTGGTCTTCTCTTCACACCTTTTCAAGGTTTTACAAGGTCCACACTTATTCTTCGGCTGACGCCAGTCTTGGACGGAAGGTCCTGCAGGCGACAGTTGCCGAGGTCTGACCTAGTCTGTGGCTATCTTCTGTTCTCCCACCCAAGGGACTGCTTTGGGATGTCCCATGGTCCTGTGTCCCCCAATGAAGCGATAGAGGGATTTTTGGTACTCACCGTAAAATCTCTTTTGGAGCCTTCATTGGGGGACACAGCACCCTCCCTGCATTTGGACATATGTACTGTTGGGCATCTCATTTATTTTTTCACGGTTGTGCCCCGTTGGGCATTACATAGTTAGTTAATTATTTTGTACTTCTGCTACTGCTCTAGCCACTAACTGGTGAGCTTGGTGCCTGTAGGCGGGTGCGTACTGCGGAGGAGGAGCCATTTTCCTTTTTTTGCATAGTGTCAACCTCCTATCGACAGCAGCATACACCCATGGTCCTGTGTCCCCCAATGAAGGCTCCAAGAAAGAGATTTTACGGTGAGTACCAAAAATCCCTCTTTTAAATTCTAGTTTTTTCGTGTGGAAGAGCATGGACACCCATGGTGAATATAGGGACACCCATGGTGAATATAGTGACACCCATGGTGAACATACAACACAGTGCAGATAGTGTTCTCACCTTTATTAGTGTAGTTGTCTGGGACTTGTGCTGCGACAACTGCATTTTTAAGGGTCCCTATACACATTCGATAGCCGTCTGCCAAACACTACTTTCTTACTTGGCCATAAAAAGGACCACACGGCTCACCTCAAGTGTTCTTCTGTTCTCTATGATAAAGCTGCCACCAGACGTCATGGCAGCGTCTTATCTCAGCATTGAAAAAAAGGATCTGTTGAAACTCAACTGGCCAGATCAGTCTCTTTCTGGATATACACATTAGATCAGGGTTCCCCAACTCCAGTCCTCAAGGCCCACCAACAGGTGATAATTGCATCATCTGCACAGGCAATAATTCCATCACCTGTGTAATACTAAGGAAATACTGAAACATGACCTGTTGGTGGACCTTGAGGACTGGAGTTGGGGATCACTGCATTAGATGATCTGCCATGTAAATACAGAAAATTTAATTCTGTAAAAATCAAATCAAGCCAGCAAATATTGAGACAGAGAGAATCATTGCCAGAGAAAGTAAAAATAATCCCAAAATTTTCTTTAACTACATAAATAGTAAGAAACTAAAAAATGATAGTGTTGACCCCCTTAAAGATAGTCTGGGTGAAATGGTGGATGAGGAAAAAGCCATTATGCTAAATGTTTTTTTTTTTCAACCGTATTTACACAAGAAAATCGCATGACAGAAAACATGATTAGTGATGACAAAAATTCTCCATTAAATGTCACTTGCTTAACCCAGCAGGAAGCACGGCTGCATCTAAAAATCACTAAAGTTGACAAATCCCTGGGCCCGGATGGGATACACCCGCGAGTACTGCAGGAATTAAGTAACGTCATAGACCATTATTTTTAATCTTTAAAGATTCCATAATAACAGGGTCTCTACCACACGACTGGCGTATAGAAAATGTGGTGCCAATATTCAAAAAGGGGACAAAAACTGAACTTGGAAATTATAGGCCAGTAAGCTTAACCTCTACTGTGGGTAAAATCCTGGAGGGTTTCCTAAGAGATGCTATACTAGAATATCTGAAGAAGAGTAACCTCATGACCCAATATCAACATGGGTTTACGAGGGACCGTTCCTGTCAAACTAATCTGATCAGTTTTTATGAGGAGGCAAGTTCTGGACTGGATCAAGGAAATACAGTGGATGTTGTGTATATGGACTTTTCAAAAGCTTTTGATACGGTTCCACACAAAAGGTTGATGCATAAAATGAGAACAATGGGGATAGGGGAAAATATATGCAAGTGGGTTAAGAACTGACTCAGTGATAGGAAACAAAGGGTGGTTATTAATGGAAAACACTCAGACTGGGTCATAGTTAACTGTGGGGTAACTCAGGGGTCAGTATTGGGCCTGCTTCTTTTTAACATATTTATTAATGACCTTGTAGGGGGCATACAGAGTAGTATTTCAAGATTTGCAGAGGACACTAAACTCTGCAGGGTAATCAATACAGAGGAGGACAATTTTATATTACAGGAGGATCTATGTAAACTAGAAGCTTGGGCTGATAAATGGCAAATGATCTTTAATGGGGATAAATGTAAGGTAATGCACTTGGGCAGAGGAAATAAAATGTATAATTATATGCTTAATTGTAAAACACTGGGCAAAACTGTCACTGAAAAAAACCTGGGTGTATTGGTGGACGACAAGCTCACGTTTGGTGGCCAGTGTCAGGCAGCTGCTGCAAAGGCAAATAAAATAATGGGATGCATTAAAAGAGGCATAGATGCTCATGAGAACATAATTTTACCTCTACACAAGTCAGTAGTGTGACCACACTTAGAATACTGTGTACAGTTCTGGTCTCCGGTGTATAAGAAAGACATAGCTGAACTACAGCGGGTGCAGAGAAGAGCGACCAAGGTTATTAGAGGACTGGGGGGTCTGCAATACCAAGACAGGTTATTACACTTGGGGTTATTTAGTTTGGAAAAACGAAGGCTTAGGCCATGTGCCCACGTAACATTTTTGTAGCGTTTTTACGGCTGCGAAAACGCTTGTAAAACAGTCTGCCATGCAAAGCAATGTGAATTCGGATGTGCTGTGCACATGATGCGCTAATTTGCGTGCCGAATTCGCATTGCGTTGCAAAACGCAGCATGACCATTTCTACCGCGATTACGCTGCAAATTCACGGCCATTGAGGAACATTGAAAAGCAGCAACCCGCAGGTATATGTGGATTTGCTGCTTTTCAATTAAATTCAATGGACGCTATTTTGCAGCGTAATCACGGTGCGTGTGGTACCCGGGATGAAGAGGAGACTACAACTCCTCTCATCCCGGCTACCACACGGTGAAAAAACGAAATAAAAAAGTTAAAAATAAACAAAACCTGTTTTTCACCTCTCCGGCGGCCCCCGGTCTACTCCCGGCCACGTCCTCTCTCCTTGGCGTCCCGCGGTGTACTGTCAGGACCTGCGGTGACGTCATTTAGTCAGCTGATGGTCACGTGACCGCTGACATCGGCGGTCAGGTGATGGTCGCGTGACCATCAGCTGACTAAATGACGTCACCGCAGGTCCCGACAGTACACCGCGGGACGCCGAAGAGAGAGGACGCGGTCGCGAGCAGACTGGAGGAGACCGGAGAGGTTAGTATACAGGGTTTTTTTTTTTTTTTTTTTTATACTATAGATGCTGCATTTAAAGCATCAGTTGTTTACACATTATAAATCCATGCCTGTTGCATGGATTTATATTGTGTGACCAGCTTGTCAAGCACTTTTCCAAGTGATGCTCAAAATCGCTTGGAAAACTGCTTGAAGAAACGCATGTAAAAACGCTGAAAAAACGCTTCTCTCTGGCAGAAAAAAACGCATGTAAATCTGCATGCGTTTTTTTCTGCCAGAGAGAGGCAAAAACCCTCCATCAAATCTGGTACGTGGGCACATAGCCTTAGGGGTGATCTTATTACTATGTACAAGTATATGAGGGGACAGTACAAAGACCTTTCTACTGATCTTTTTACTCTGAGGCCAGAGACGGGGACAGGGGGGCATCTTCTACGTCTGGAGGAAAGAAGGTTTAGGCTATGTGCCCACGTTGCGGACCTGAAGCATATTTTTGACGCTTCTCCCTGGCGGGAAAATCGCATGCGGATATTACATGCGGTTTTCCCGCCAGGTAGAAGCGTTTGTAAGGCGTCTTTGCATGCATTTCCGCATGCGGGTTATCAAGCACTTCTCCAAGCATCACTTGGAAAAGTGCTTGACAACTTGTTCAGAATGGTAAAAAATAAAAAAATAAACTTTATACTCACCTTCTGATGCATTCTCTGCCCCGTCCGGAGGCTTGAGCGGCTCACGCTGTTGTGTGCAGGACCTGCGGTGACGTCATTGAGTCATGTGGTGGGTCACATGACTCAATGACGTGGCAGGTCCTTCAGACAACAGCGCGACGGAGGGAAAACATCAGAAGATAAGTATAAACTTTATTTTATTCTTTTTTTTACAGGTTCTTTGGTACCCAGGTCTGGATGAGAGTCTCCTCTCATCCAGACTTGGGTACCATCCGCACATTGATTCCGCTGCGCTTCCGCAAAATTAATGAACATGCTGCGGATTTTTGACCGTAGCATATACGCTGCGGAAAAATCCGCAGCATGGGCATTGACATTGCGGAATGCCATTGGGGACCATGGGGTGCGGATATACATGCGTTTTTCAAGCGTTTACGCTGTGGAAATTCCGCAGCATATACGCTTGAAAAATGCTACGTGGGCACACAGCCTTAGGCTATGTGCCCACGTTGCATTTATGAAGCAGAAAATTTCTGCTGCATAAATGCAAGTCCTCTCCCGGAAAAACGCATGCGGAATTCCGCACGCGTTTATCGCGCATTTTTCGCGCGTTTATCACGCGTTTTCCACATGCGGAATTGCCTTGCGTTTTTTATGCATTGGACAAAGGCAATTCCGCTTGCGGAAACGCAAAATTAAATGACATGCTGCGGATTTTTGAACGCGGCATAAACGCTGCGGAAAAATCCGCAGCATGTGCATAGAAGTTGCGGAAACCCATTGGGGATCATGGGGTGCGGGTTACCAAGCATTTTACAAGCGTTTCCGCTGCGGAAATTCCGCATCAAAAACGCTTGTAAAACGCTACGTGGGCACACAGCCTTAATCATAATCACAGACGTGGATTCTTTACTGTAAAAGCAGTGAGACTATGGAAGTCTCTGCCGCATGATGTTGTAATGACTGATTCACTATTAAAATTTAAGAAGGGCATGGATGCCTTTCTTGAAAAGTGTAATATTACAGGTTATATATACTAGATTCCTTGATAGGGCGTTGATCCAGGGAACTAGTCTGATTGTCGTATGGAGTTGGGAATGAATTTTTTTCCCCAATGTGGAGCTTAGTGTTGCCACATGGTTTTTTTTTTGCCTTCCTCTGGATCAACATGTTAGGCTATGGGTTGAACTAGATGGACTTAGTTTTTTTTTAAGGTTGAAGGAAGACTGTTACTAATACCTGTGGACTCAGCCAACTTTATTACTATTATTTTTGAAGATCTAGGAGCAATTCAACTTGTTTGTTCCACTCCTGCAATGCTTCAAAACACAAAGGGGATATCCAGTTTAGACACCTCATTATTTGTATATTATTTTAAGAGTTTTGAGTTCTGTTTGAGAGTCTCATCTCTTGGCCAGTGCGAAAAATGGTTACAAAAGTGGTTCTCCAGAGAAACTGTCCTGTCAGACTAAACACAACCCATTCATCATTTCTTTGCATATGCTCTGTAAGGGTATGTGCACACGATGCAGAAATGAAGCAGAAAATTTCTGCATCATTTCTGCATCTCCCTGGCAGAAAAAACGCATGCAGATTGTGCATGCGTTTTTCCTGCGGAATACATGCGGATTCACATGCGTTTCCGCATGTGGATTGACAAGTGCTTTCCAGGCGATTTTAGCATCACCTGGAAAGTGCTTGACAACTAAGTCACACTATATAAATCCATGCAACCGGCATGGATTTATATAGTGTGACCAAGTAATAGTTAAAAAAAAAGAATAAGTATGGTAAAAAATAAAGAATATACTTACCTTCCGATGGCCCCCGGTATTTTCTCCGCTCCGTCCGATCTCCCCGGTGTCTCGCGGTGGTGTGAAAGGACCTGTGATGACGTCATTGAGTCATGTGACAGGTGACGCGACCGCTGACGTCAGGGGTCACGTGACCTGTCACATGACTCAATGACGTCATCACAGGTCCTTTCACACCACCGCAAGCCGAACCTGAGACCGGATGCATCGCTGAGGAGGCCGGGGGACATCGGAAAGTAAGTATAATCTTTTAAATTCTATTTTTTTTCTTTACAGGTTCTATGGTACCCAGGTCTGGAGGAGAGTCTCATCTTCTCCAGACCCGGGTACCATCCGCACATTGAATCGCATAATATCCGAATGTGCAAATGTGCTGACACGGATATTAAGCGTTTCAATGCAAGTCAATGGCGGCAATTACGCTGCGTGTCCGCAAAATTAATGGACATGCTGCTTATTTTTCTGCAATGATAATCCGCAGCAGAAATTTCCGCAGCATGTGCACAGCACATGCGGATTATCATTGGGGACCATGGGGCACGTATTACCAAGCATTTTTTAAGCGTTTTCACTGCTGAAATTCCGCAGCAAAAACGCATAGTGGGCACGCGGCCTAACACTGTCTCAATAACATCATTGGACCTCATGATTCTTGGATAAACAACATATATACACATGAAAAAGTGTGGAGGAAAAAAAAATTAAAACAAATATATGTAAAAAAACAAATACTAGTGTTACATATGGATGCAAAAAATATTATAACAGGAAACACAGAATGGATAACAGGCAATGGAAAACCAAAAACCACTGACGGGGACAAAAAGTGAATACATGGGTAAAGTGTAATATATACAGAATGTGATAATGAAAAAAGAGGAATATAATGTGATCCCATGTGGCATCCACGAAAATGGTACCTACGCAGATGAGGTAGTGCGAGTGCAAGGATGAGCCTAATGCCCATCAACCACAAATGTGAAGACAAACCAAAGAGAGTGCACAGTGCAATTGAAGTGTTTTAGTAATATATGGTTCAATCACATACATTTATGACAATACTACTTCTTACAAGTGGAGGAAGAGAAGCAATGTTTCAACATGTGAACATAATACCCAACTCATAGATACAATAAAAAAAACATTCCCAATAGGAATAGACCATATAGTACAAAACACGGTAAACTGTGTTTTACTCAAAAATAAATATAAAAAAGAAAATACTTACAGAAGGTGACCTTGGACAGATACCGAATGTCGATATGAAGTGGCATCACTTGTGTATATATAATATATGCTACTGAAAAGATGGCAACATTCCATCTAAGAGGACGACCATTCCTACTACAGTGCATAAAAAAAAAAAAGAGCGGTAGGTATTAAGACATAATTTTCAGCTAGAAAGGGTATCCTATGCTAATGAATTAGAGGAGACATAACTTTTTCTATAGGACTGTATATTTATATTTAAGACCTAAAGGGAACGATGCCTAAGGAATGACCCCTTCTGTATATTGGGATGGTCCGGACGCATCACGCAGATACCGATCGGCATGCGCCGTGTTATATTCACTCCATACACCTGATATAAATATAAATTATATTTTATATTTAAAATATTTATTTAGATTTAGATCATGTGTATAGAGTGAATATAACACGGCGCATGCTGATCGGTATCTGTGCGATGCGTCTGACGCGCCCAGGGGATGGAGACGACTCGGCGCCCGGGCCTTGTTGTTGCCTGACCTTGGGGGATGTCGCGGTGGTTGGCTCCCAGGCCCGTACCCTGGGGTCACTCTTAAAAAGGGGGGGAAGTTGTATGGGATAGGGAATGTTCGTGACGCCACCTGTGATGTCTGGTGAGGATCACCACCGCTGCGACAGTCCTCTGAGGCCGGTGTTCAGGCAGCTTAGTTAGTGCTGCTCCCCACAGGTGGAGCAGGGCCTCGGGCAGTGTAGAGAGGGATGCAGGACAGAGGTGACCCAGCCGGGTCAGAGGAAGAATAGGCGCACACACAACAGTTCACTTCAGTACCTTTACTGGTGGTGTTTCTGGCACGGTCCAGGGTACTTCAGGGTGAAGGGTGCATATCAGGACCCAGTGAGCGGGTGTGGGGCCTCCTGTTCCTTGCCTTTCCTTGATAAGTTTCTGACCTGCCTGGAGCTAGGTCTAACTTAGTCTCTGTCTTGCACCTGCTGACCTGGTGGTAGGGCCTTCTGCTGGAGATCACACTCCCCGGTCTCTTGGGCCTCCGTGACTCCTGACCCTGGTACGTAATCAGCTTTTGGTGTTCCTGGGACATATAGTTCTCCAGGGGTTCCAGTTATTTCTGTTGGATGTAAGGGATCCCTGCAGACACGGACCCTGTGTCCGGTAAATGGTTTTGGGGTGAGCTGGTTAAGCTCCTCTGCCCCCTATGTTGCTTGCTTACTCCACTCTCCTTCGGCCACGCTCGGGGCCCTCACTAGGCTTCACACTGCAGCAGACACACTGCGCTTCGCCGCTCTTTTGGCGTCTGCACTCCCTAGGCTCATTAATCTGAGCTCACTGAGTCTGGACTGAGCTGCACTGCAGGCTAGCTTCTGCAGGAGTTCTTCCGATCAGTCTGACCTTCTCACTGACTTCACTCTCTGTGGACTCCAGACTACATACTCCAGACTGAGCTGCCTGGTTCCACCTTCCCTTTATATATCCCTAACGGGCTCCCTCTGCTGGTCTGAGGTGGAAGGTGGAGGTGTGTGAATGCTATGAGGGCCTCTTGTGGAGAAATCCATCCATGCACCCCTCTGGGATCTGTGGCACCAATATGCAGCTGGGCGCCACACGTCCGGACCATAATATATTATTATTATGCGCAACATGCACTGACACATTAGCTCCAATACCTGAAGATGATTCCGAAACGTGCGTTGGGGCATGGGTAAGGTACTTTAGTATTTACTGTGTGTTCGGTTTGGAGTCACCATGCGTGTAACTACTATTTGTTGATTCTGTATGGTTACACAAGAACATATATAATACAACATAATTAATAGATCCAGCATTGATTGATCTATGTGTTTATTTTGCCTTGAGGCAAGTCACACCCATATCAACTTTATTTACCTTGATGGGTGTTGTATATCTATGCCTATCTGCAGCCAAGTTTGGTGCTGTGACCCCCGTACTTTTTTGCTACCTCTCTTTTTACGTCCCATGTACCCAGGCTCTGTCTCCCTCTTTTGCTTTGAGCTCATTCTGTTAACCTCAATTGATGTATTTACCGTATGTGGAAAATTTTCCTGATATGGCAGTGCTATATGGCATGTCCATTTTTTTAGTGTTTTGTACATGTAGATTCACTAAAAATTTCATATATATTTTCCCTGTATTAAAATATATAATTTTTGGACCATGTTAGCCAGTAGATAAAAAATATTTAGATTTGAGAGTCCTCAGTAAAAGGTATCAACCACTGAGAACTCTCAAATCTAAATATTATTATATTTTAATCAATTTTTTGAAGATGTATTGATTTTCTCGGTCTTTGGTAGGATATCTATAACGTTAAGCCGTCTTCTTTTACTATGATATTTATTGTCCTGAAACCCCCCATCTCCATAAACTTGCAGGTGTTGTCCTTGGTGGGATTTGAACTGAGGACCCCAGCGCTGTAGAGCAACAGTGCTAACCACTGAGCCATCAGTGCTAACCTGTAAAACAGATGTGCATTTGCTTTTCCTCTGCAGGTTTTTTACTTATGGGAATCTTCCATTGGAGCAACACTTAAAACAGATTCATGAAGATGCATTGAGCAAGTTTGAGCGCATTGATCCCCACACTGAGGTTCCTCGACAGCAGAGGTGGAGCAGTGCGGTAGGTTCTTGGTTTTTCTTTTGTCTTTTTTAGAAATGCATCATTTTGTTGTAACGATAAATCTGTTTAAAGGGGTTGTCCTTGAATGCGATAGAGGATATAGGTCACTATTATCTGTTTGATCGGGTTAAATCCACTGTTAGCCGGTCCTGCGATCAACGGAAGTAAATAGTGGCTGGAGCTGGAACAGCTGTGTAGTGGCAGTATGGTTGTATGTGGGAATCACAGCCTTGCTTCCATTCACTTCAATAGGAGCTTACATAGCAGAACCTGAGAACGATGACTACTGTGTGTGGAGCTGTTCCTCCCTCAAAGTTCAAAGCTCAATAAGATTACAAAACCAAAAAAAAGTGCTTTAGTAAGTCAGTAAAAAGTAGGTAGGAGTATTTAAAACAAGAAAATGATAAGGGTGCCCATACTTATGCACCAGTCAAATTTTGTTTGAATGCAGATTGCACATTTTCTGTTAGTACAATAAACCTCATTTCAAGGCTGAAACATTACTGTGTCCAACAGTTATTACATATATCAAACTGAAATAGCTGTTGCAAAAACACCAATTTTTATAAAACATTAAGCTTAAGATTAATAGGGGTGCCCAAACTTTTTCATATAACTGTACATACACATGTTTAGTGTAAAAAACAAAACTTCATGAGAGTGCTCCTTTAATGGGAGACATGGAACCAATAGTCTCCTGTTTCGGACCCCAGCAATCAAACGTGTAAGACGTATAGTATTGATATGCCATACATTTCAGAAATATTCTATTAAATACAAAAGAACATTAATTAATTCAGAATAATTTTTTATTTTAATTCAGAATTGAATTCCCTATCAGTATGTCTTTGGAGTGTGGGAGGAAACCGGAGAACCCGGAGGAAACCCACGCAAACACGGGGAGAACATACAGACTCCTTGCAGATCTTGTCCTTGGTGAGATTAAACCCAGGATCAAAGTGCTGCAAAGCAACAGTGCTAACCACTGAGCCACCGTGCTGCCCAAGTACAGCTTTGATGGTGGACTTGCTGTACTTTCTTCAGGGCACTAGATGTGGAAAGTTTTCTGTCATTGAGATGACTATGGTGCCCTAATGACAGACTGGAAAAATGCATCTTCTTCTGATGCTGCGAGCAGCCCTGGATAACCCACGCCGGCAGGATGATATCATCCGACGGAAGATGGAACCTGTGAGAAGAGATGTAAAACTAATGTAAGTAATGGGGCTCCATATTAGGGGATACTGCTGTGGTGTCATGGTGGCAGGACGGTAAAGGAATTTTATCCGTACAGAGGAATGGGATCATTGTCAGTCATCATACATGTGACAATCCCACCACTGACAGATAACATCTGCTCCACATGAATTATTCTCACTGGCCGACATGAGACAACATAGACCTTATTGTCACACTTACGTCTTCTAGGTTCTTGCTCGTCTACTATTTGGGCGTTTTGCTCTTCTACCAGTTTTAAAGCAGATTTATTCTTCTTCTCAACTGGAAATTCATATAAAAAAGTCATAAACACAAGTTAATTATCATTTTCAGTTATCATAAATGTGACAATCCCACCACTGACAGATCACATCTGCTCCACATGGATTATTCTCACTGGCCGACATCAGCCTACATGGAGCTTATTGTCACACTTACCTCTTATAGGTTGTCCCTCTTCTACTATTTCTGCTTTTTGCTCTTCTCCCAGTTTTGATGCAGATGTATTATTCTTTTCAACTGGAAATTTATATAAAAAAGCAAGAAAAATAAGTCAACGATAAACTACTATAAGATTAGATTCATATCTTTATCTAGCAAAATTATTTTATTTTTGTACCCTATAGTCCTGGGAATCTGGCATTGCACCATAAGGCCTTGTTCACATGAAGCATTTTTGCAGTATTTTTTGCAGCATTTTTTTCATTCAATTTATAAGCTACTTTTTACAGTGAAAGTAAAAGCTATGATATTTCAGAAATCTCATGCAGACATTTGTTTTTTTTTTCCTAACGGGATTTGAAAACTGCAATGTTTTTGAAATCTGCAACATGTCAATTCTTTCAGCGTTCTTGCAGTGCCTTTTCAACCACTGAAAGCAATGTGCATGCGCGGGGAAAGGCCAAGGAGCGTCTGAGCATGCGCACTATAGTACTTTAATCTGCCCTTAGCAGGGCAGAGAGAAGAGCACCTGCGCAGAAGCAAAATGAAGGACACTCTGTGAATGATATAGGACGCATCATCCACAAAGCAGAGAAGGAGAGCGGCATCACAGGAAGAGCGGCGGCTCCGGACCAAGACCAGTGACGCCCATCGGACCGGACCGCACCATCTGGGAGTATAATAAAAGGTCTTTATTTTGTTTTGCAGGGCGGCTTGGAGACTTATATACAACTTTCCAGAATGCTGTAACACAGGGCTGAAAGGTCGTGGTTTTAAGTTATATGGGAAAAATCTGGTGACAGGTTCTCTTTAATATGACATTAATAACAGCAATGTTCTCATATAATCAATTACATAAAATATTTGTCTAACATTAAGGGTATATATAGGGTCTGTTTGGGGCCTGATGGGGCCATGGGCACAGTACTCAGTATCAGTATCAGGCACCAGCTGTATGACCCCTTATATCTTTTCATGCACAGCACAAAAGATTGAGTATTTGATACATTGAAGTGTTGTATTGTTGATCGTTTTAAGGGCGCAAAAAAAGCAGTGATCTTCTGAGCATTTATGTAACATTCACATTACACCTTTTGATCATTGCCTACAACAAGATGTCTTATAGACCTGCACATACCTGACAATGTGGGAGAGGATGACTTGTTATTTTCAGTAGTCAAACACTGAATGTCACCATCACTTATGGTAGGAGAAGATTCTTTCTGCCTGTTTGGTACAGGAAAAACAAATAAATTACAAGTGAATGCAATTAAAAATACAAGAACTCCTGTCTGTAAGGGCAATTAAGACACTTGGTCAAAATGGAGGGGATACCTTTCACAGGGCTCACTTCCATCAGCAAGAATGAAGAATAACTAGTAATAAAGGGCTTTAATGAACTGAAAAAGAAAGGCTGGTCACAATGATCAGCTGTTATCACCAGCGCTATCACAAGCCAAATACCACAGTCATCAGCAATCATGGGGTGGTGGGTTCAGGATTTAGTCTTGTATTATATGTGTCTTGTATTTGGTGTTCTGAACATATATAAGTACTAAGCCCCATAATAATAATCTACTCACACGTCTGAGTGTTTTGTGCTGGTCTCTAGGGAACAATCTGGAGATGACTGGCGTTCTTCTTTGCTCATTGTCCTGCTATTGGTTGTATATAGCTAAAACACAGAGTAAAATTAAATAAATATATTTGTAAACAATTTTAGTTACAGTTTTATGGATTTACTGATCACATACTTACCATAGACAGTCTTTGAGAAGAGGATACATAGTTTAAGCTTTCTGGCCAGTCATTCACCTCATTTGCGTCACCCTCATCTGAATCTGTATGTTTGGGTCTCCTAATGCCAACTACAAAATACAAATATTATCAGAAATTATTAGTATAAATACAGATAATCACCATGTTATTGCTAATAATGGACACATTTTTTCAAATAAAATGGAAGACGAGACAAACAGCAGCATGAGCTAGATGACGTCTCAATCTACTTACTAGGAAAGTAGTGGGTGTCCACCTCTGATACTAAATTTGGCTTAAACAGTGGCTCCTGATTGTGAAGGTTCTCAAAGTCTAACTCCCTCAGGAATGGATGACTCTTGATCTCATTTGCTCCTCCTGAAAATGGTAGATAAGAAAAAATTGATACAGACAATGTCAGGAAGACTGCTCTATATCTGTACATTGTATGTTAATTGGAACTGACGACATTGCAGAGCCAAAATATTCTGCAAGTCATAGCATGAAGAATGAGGAATGGACAAGAAGGTAAAGCAGAGTCCTCCACGCTGATCCTCACGGAAATGATCTTTTTGTCAGGACACAGAGGAGTTATAAGTTACATTACCTGTTCCGAGTCTATGTGCTGGATTTTTCCTGAGGAGCTTAATCATGATGTTCTGAGCATCGAGAGGAAGAGCAGAATTGCGAAATTTCCTAGTGATTTCATCTGTTATAAAAAAAAAAGTAATAATTACAGAAAAGAAAATCTCTACATTTACTATAATTTAAACACATTATCAAAAAACAACAAATAACTAAACCAAAGAATTAACCTAAAAACCGAACCAGTTACTATGACATCACACAGCATTCAGATTATTTTACTTACTCGTGATGATACTGTGGAAAATAGCACTTCTGCAACGTCCTCTAAATGGCACATGCCCAGTTAGAAATTTATATATGATGATCCCTATTGACCACCAGTCAATAGGCCTTCCATAGCCCTTCTGTAAAATGACTTCTGGGGCTACAAAGCAAAAGGTGCCAGTCGTCTGGAAACCAACAGAACAATGAGAAGATGATCAATGAATATAATTGTGACAAATAATATCAGTAGAAACATTTTCTAGATGAGAATATATCAGAGAAGCAGAAATAGATCAGATCTGTAAAGAATAAGTTTCTGTAAGTAAAACTGACCCCATCATCAGGGAACTCTCTGGTGATGTCCACAGTTGAAGCCTTGTATATGTCTGATGTTGGTCTCATGAGGCCGAGTTTTGAAAGGCCAAAATCGGTGACTTTAATATGTCCAGTTGACGATATCATGAGGCTGTAAAAAAAAAGATATTGTCAGTTTTAAGTATTAACCCATAGACGGTATATCAAACTATAACTGTATTTCCCTTTATTATCCCACAAGGGTCACTTACTTTCCAGGCTTCAGGTCTCGGTGCACCACACCATAGCTGTGCAGATATTCCACAGCAAGAACTGTTTCTGCAATGTACATGCGGGTCAAGGAGAGGGGTAAAGGACTATATAACGTCATAAGACTGGCACAGTCTCCTCCTAAAGCAGAAAGCAAATATGACAGGTGAGGGTTTGTTACAATGTAAATTACACATGATGAGTGTGAATGAGAGATAAGCTGAGACATTGGGGCAGGGTGTCAATAATAGAGATACACTGTGTAATGTAGAGCGTATACTGCAGAGTAATCCTATATAAAAAGGGAGGTGAGCTCTGCCCGCTGCCGGTAACCTCCTAGATTGCACTGTCAATCTCCGACAGCGGCATTTACAGCACACGGCCCGGAGGCGAGCTGCTCCATGCACTCATCACCCCCCATTCCATGTCTATGGTTTGTTATGGCTGCTGGGGGTCTGCGGAAGACCTCTATTCCTGCCATTATGGTACTTCTGTGAAGACCAGTGTGTAGCTTGGCTTCATAGGGGACCAAGATTTGCACCATATGCTGAAATACCATGGTATCGCAGTACATAGTAAAAGCGGTTATATGATAACAAGTTCAAGTCCCTCATGGAGGCTAAAAAATAAAGTAATAATAAAAATGTTTGGGTAAATAAAATATAAAAATCACTTTTTCCCCATTAAAACTAAATAATGAAAAAAAAACGAAACTCAGAACGCATTGTAGTGTTTTGGTTTCTTCCTATTGCATTTTTTTGTGATGGGGCAATGAAAATGATTTATCTACTACAATGTGTTATCAATAAAATCATCAGCTCGCTTAGAAAAAAATAAGACAATAAAAAGCTCCATTTGCTGAAAAAGGAAAATGTAAATTTTCCTTTTTTTTATAAATTTCCAAGGATTTTGTCAACATAAAATAAAATATATTTATATACATGTTTGGTATGACTGAAATTGTAGTAACTTGTATAATTAAGATACCAGGTCATTTCCATCACACAATGAACACTGTAAAAATAAAACTTAAAAAACAATTGCGGAATTGTAATTTTTACATAATTCCACGGCACTTGGATTTTTTCCCCACTTTCTAATACATTCGATGGTAAAGTGATCAAAACTACAGATGGTTCTACATAAAAACACGTCATGCGGCTATGTGGATGGAAAAGTACAAACATTATGGCTCTTGGAAGAATGGGAGGAAAAAGCGAAAAACGGGAAATTGTCAGGTCAGGAAGAGGTTAAAAAAAATCTGTCAGAAAGATTTAACCCTCCTAAACTGTTTTTCTGAACATGTAGGTCAATGAAATATAAATACATTGGTCCCTTTATATATTTGAGCAGATATGGGTGGATATAGATACAATGGATATGTCTTACCTGCTTCAAAGTCCATGACCATACACAGATGTTCTTTAGTTGGGAAGGAACAAAACGTGGAGACCACAAAGGGACAATCGGAGAATATTGCGATATCCCTTTCTAGATAGGCCGATTCCAGAAACATTGGATGATGCAGGTTACACCTGGATTGTTTCTTCATGGCGAATACCTTGTTTGTGTCCTTATGACGCACTAAGTGGACGGCCCTGTAGAGGAGAAAAAACATAATTTATAATAAATTCTTACTAACAGTCTGTCTATATGTCAAATGATCCTCTGTACTAATAGTTAATACTAGATGTACGGCCGTCACTAGAAATCAATGTCTGGAAATACATAAAATATCACAACATAAATGATCACTTATGGAGGTTCTCATCCATGTCACATCCCAACTGAGCTGAATAGATGAGGACTAGATGACTAGATGTGGATTACATCTACTCCAAAGTGGTATCAATAACAACAGCTCGCCACACAAAAAGCAAGTCCTTACAAAGCTCTATCAAACGAAAAATAAAAATGTGACAGGTCTTGGAAAACAGTAACATTTAGATGTGGACTTATATACAGTAATTTCACTATGGCAGGACTTATAGACAGAGGCATCATCATAAGCAACTTGTGAAAAATGTAGATTATACAGAAAGCTCACCCAAAAGTTCCACTGCTGATCTCTTTGATCTGGTTATAGTCGCTCTTACTAGGCTTTCTCATTGGGCTCAATAATCCAATTACGGCCTAAAAGAATAAGAAATGACAATAAGACATAAAAGATGCAGGAAAATAAAAAGCTCCAGATGCAGGAACTTCTCCTCTACATTATGTCCCCACTGATTACACTGCAGCTGATGTAGAGGACATGATACAAGCAAGACGCTCCACAGACACTATTACATAATAACGGGATCCGTACTTTTCGGATTATAAGACCCATTCTTTTTCCCAAAAAATTTTTTGGGGAAAAGGGGGGGTGTCTTATAATCCGAATGTAGCTTATTGGGAGGGGGCGGCTGCGGTGGAGCAGGGTCCCAGGAGGAGGGGTTACTGCTGCAGGAAGCTGGCGACGGCAGGAGTGGGGCGATGCTGCAGGCCCCAAGCTGGAAGGAAGGGGTGTTTGGAGGTGCAAGGCTGCGGAGGGCTGCGGGCTTTAAGAAAATGTCGGCGGAGTCCCTGCACTTCCTATTGTTTTCATTGGGATGGACTTTGGGAAAATGGCCGCATGCGCAGATTGAGATCTCGGCTCCCCACTCCTGCCGCAGCCAGCATCCTGTAGCAGCAACCCTGCCCCCTGGGACCCCGCTCCACCTCAGCCGCTCCCCCCCCAAAAAGCCACCATAAAATCAGACAATAACAATTTATTTTTTACAAAAAATTTTCTCCCCAAAATTTTGGGCGTGTCTTATGGTCCACAAAATATGGTATATCATTCTACTGCAGCGGAGGATAAAGGACATCACACAGAGGAGACAGGAATAATAATGCTAACATCACTCATAATAACTCCAATCTACATCAAGAACAGAGATATCCCTCTGTCATATGGGGTATAATATGGGATGTGTAATTCATACCCCGTTATCTGATTATATACTTACATTGCCAGATTTGCGGATCTTTGGTGTCTCACATATTCCCCCATCAGCATTTGCCGGTGGATCAGTTGCCTCTAATATAATGATAAATAATGAAGAGACATCATGTATTAGACGATATCAGTACTTAATATATAACACATCATTATAAGGAAGGAAAGATAAGACCTCTGTAAATGGTATAATACTAAATATATGGATATTCTGCACATACTATGTATACTTATGGTACATCCATAGATAGATATACTCCACCATAAATGTGTAATAATTGCTCAGGATCTGACAATGACTTGAATGGGGATCCTATGAGGCTCTTTGTACATTTTAAGGCGTATAATATCCCAGAGGAGAGAACCAGAGGGGTTTTCAGAATGACATGGACCTTCTCCATTATAGTCTACCGGAGGTTCAAGAGCCGTCACCGGCCTCAAACAGAGGATGAAGAGTAAATTTATATATTCTCGGGTGTCCTTATAATATTAATATGTTTGTAGGAATATGAAATGTTCGGCTTACCTTCAATCAGATCACTTTTTAGCCCTGGCTGACTGGTATTAGGGTCAGCCATATTTAGGTTCTGCCCATCTTCGGAGTCGCCGTCCGGTGTTTCTTGATGGATATAATATATACAATTAATATAACATTTCACAAATACTAAATTACCATATACATGAGACAGAAAGGACTAAGCCAGAATTTACATAATTGCAGTATTGCGTGGACTATACACGACCGCTCCCTCCAGTAAGTCCACATTAATATATAAGGGACTAGTATATACAACGGTTCTCCAATAGCATCTATTATCAGAACTGCAGCATTTACAAGAAGGAAGATTGTGAATTTATAGGAAGACAGAGGTGATATACAAAGTCCGCACCACTGAGTACAGACTGTCACCGCAGAGGATGGAGCCGCAGAGACAGACTGCCATAAATATCCTTCGTCCGCCTGGAGCAGACAGGGAGGCCTCTAAAACAAAAAATCTGCCATTCTGCCATATGTCTGGTAATCTGGAGAAGATCATACAATAAGGACATGAGATATAGAAGATGAGGGATCCTTACCAGGCGCTCCAGTGAATGGGCCGGATAATCTAGTACATACAGGAATACGTACAGGACATTTTGGGCCAATTGTTTAAAAAAGGCCAAATCTGCACTTTGGGATCTTTCTTCAGCCTATAAAGATGGAAATAAAGGAAAATAATGAGAAAAAGTGGAGAATGTAGGACGCCATTTATGTTACCATTTTACTCCTGCTATCTGCAGCTACAATTACTACCTATCTGGGTATTTGGTATAGACTATATATTATATTGGTCTAGGCCAAAATACATATTTTATGTAAATGAACTTGCATTTTGTTAATATTATCCTTTATTATTTTTACACACTTTGCACAGATTGTCTGCTAATTACCTGTTGTATTAATGTCCTGATGTTCATCTGTAAATGCTCAAGATATTCTGAGCTTATACGACCTTGGTGGTATTTGGTCAGGCAATCTCTCACTAGCTTCATAACCAGCCGGTAAGTGAAGCTGAGGACGCCATCGGGTAGTGGTAGCACAAAGTCAGGGTCATAGGTAGTAAGAATCCCCTGGAGTAGTGCCAACTTCTCAAGTTTGTCTGGAGGAATTTCAGACATTTCAAGAAAATCCAATCGCAGTCAATATATCACCAGCTTCGTAGCCAATCACTGACAACAATGTCACCGGGGCAGTAAACATTGCATACATAGTGGCTGTGCATTATGATGTCATAATGGAATCTTGTGGTGGAATATTAACATGTCATCAGTGATGTCATCATGGAATCCGGTGATGGAATCTTAACCCGTTTACAACCTTGAACATATAGGTACGTCCAAGCTTGTATTTCTGCCTTTTTTAGGCAGCGCCAGAGCCCACATCTTTCCCCGCACACAAAAACTGATGTGCTCAACTGTCATATGCCTCAAATGGACACAGGTGGATCTTGTCTGTTAACTAGTTAAATGCCGTTGTCAATCACTGACAACGGCATTTAACACGTGCCAGTCAAAAGTGCATCACAAGTCCCTCTTATCTGCGCCCCTGTCACGTGATCGCGGGTTGCCGATGTGTTATCATGACAGCCGGGGGTCTGCAGAAAATCCCTGTGCCAGTCATTGTTCATTTTTTTATGAATGCCGGCTTGTCGCCGGCGTTTAAAGAAGATTGTGATTTATGATATACATAGCATTGCTGAAGCCCCGGATGATCGCTGCTTCAAATCTCCTAAGGTGACTATTGAAGCTAGTAACAAAAAAAAACACAAAAGTTCAAATCGCGCCCCTTTTGCCTCATTGGAAATAAAACAATTGAAAAATATAAAAAAAAAACATATTTGGTATCACTGTGTTTAGAAATGTCCAATCTGTCAAAATATAAGCTAAATTAATTAAATTAATCTGTAAATGGCGTAACAAGAAGAAAATCAAAACGCCACAATTACGTTTTTTTGGCCGATGCAACATTGCAATAAAATGTAACAACATGCGATCAAAATATCCTATCTACACTAAAATGGTATAAATAAAAATGGAAGCTCAGGGCTCAAAAAAACAAGCCCTCACCAAGCCCCAAATCCCAAAAAATGGAGACGCTACGGGTATCTGAAAATGGGGACATAAGATAATTTTTTTTTCTTACAAAGTCGGATTTTTTTTTCACCACTTAAATAAAAAAAGAACTTATAGCTTGTATTTTATGAATATTATCTTCTTACCTGTCGTACTAGTGTCCTGATGTTCATCTGTAAATGCTCAAGATATTCTGAGCTTATACGACCTTGGTGGTATTTGGTCAGGCAATCTCTCACTAGCTCCATAACCAGCCGGTAAGTGAAGCTGAGGACGCCATCGGGTAGTGGCAGCACAAAGTCAGGGTCATAGGTAGTAACAATCCCCTGGAGTAGTGCCAACTTCTCAAGTTTGACTGGAGAAATTCCAGACATTTCAAGCAAATAGCAAATCCAATCGCAGTCAGTATATCACCAGCTATAAAGCCAATCACTAACAGCAATGACACCGGGGCAGTAAGCACTTGAATAAATGCTGGGGGTGCATTATGATGTCATGGGGGAATCAGTGATGTCATCAGTGATGTCATTTAGGAATCCAGTGATGCAATCTTAAAGGGGCATCTTACCATAAAAGGACATTGCCTAGCAACAATTAAGGTGGCAACACCATAGGCTGAGCATCAGTAACAGACTGAGGCATGGGAAGAAGAACCATGGCTTTGATCAGTAGGGCAGGCTTTTACATCTGTCTGTTCCCCCATAAAATATTTAAAACAGAGTTTGGATGCTAAATGTTCTTCAGACGTGGAAACATTTGCTTTTTCTAGAGATTATGACCAGGGATGGACTGGGAATAAAATACCGTCCTGGAATTTCAAAGCATGCTAGTCCATGCTGTCGGCATCCCACTTCCCCAGATTGGGGTCTCTAATACTAATTTTATGCTGCCTGAATGAAATTAAGATTTACTAAATATATTTCCAATAATACTGCTTTATTGGATTTCATAATAATAATATTGCAAAATAAGGTTATGTTTTTACAATGAGGTTTTGCTAAGTATTTTCGCTGAAATCCACAACATACAGAATCAATTTCTTTTGCAATTATGCGGAGCTTTGTATGCAGATTTTCTCTATAGAATTGCATTAGATGAGGAAAATACGCTGGTTAAAAATACAAAGCGCATAAAATCCACACATGACTCGATCATTAAAGTTTTATTAAAGTACGAGGAAGTATCAAAAATAAAGCAGATTCATTCAATATGGTTGGTGGAGGGCTTAATAGTCGCCTTGTGGAAGTCAATGACGGGCTTAATAGTGCTGCAGTGTCCAGAAACAGTTCCAGGACTTTTAGACTGAGGCCCCCCTTTCTTCCACTATAGAGAGGGAAATATGTGTATAAGAGCATCCCAGAAGGGTTCCAAAAGTTTGGGTGAAATATATACCAAAGAGACAACAACCGCAGAGTCAAAAAGAGACGAAAATGCAATAAAAAGGCAAGTAACCTATTGTACTAAATAGGTGGAGAAATGCAGCAGAATGCTGCAACGTCAAAAACTCATCAACTACTCATCATGGGAACTTAACCTAACAAACACATAGTACCAGAGCAGATCCAAATATTACCAGAATATACAGTGGTGATAGTGCCGCCATATTGATCATTAACCAAAACCAATGTACTAGTACTGATGTCACCACCATACCGTGTCCATATAATGGTACTATCAGTTTTACCCCAGTGCTCTTCAGACCATATATGTGTGCACTGTGCAGGTTCTCACCAGTGACGTTCTCAATGATCGCGGTCATTCATTTTTCCTTTCCTTTTCCATTCAGCCTAAAACGCCATGATCACTTCTTCAACCCATAACTCGTCCCTGCAAAATGTAACACAGAGACATCTTTGACTTACTCCCCCATTTCTGTACAAACCATGTATTGCAATAATGAGTATCCTAGACAGTAATAAAGCCCCTCTGTGTCCTGTATGGTAATACTAATCTCCTTTTGTGTCCCACACAATACCAGTTTCACCCTTCATGCCCCTATACAGTAATAATGATCCCTCTGTACTTGCTTAGAGTAACTATCAGTACTGATAGTGGGGCCGTGGCCTTATAGAAACAACTCACCAATTCTGCATTTGTCACCCACTCCTAGTTTTGGCTTCCACTCCTGAGAAAAAATACTGACCGAATACTGACCAAATACTGATAGTGGGGCCGTGGCCTAAAGGTCAGTCTGTAAGAAGAAAGTGAGTCTAGGAAAATAAAAGAAAGGCATACTTACTATTCTTTAACGTAAAACCCCTCCATCTGGAGAAAGACAGGTTCAATCTCCAGAGGAGAAAGGGGTTCTGTATCATAAGAATATTTATCTGTGGAATAGTCTGTCTCAGGAGCAGGTCACAACAGGAATCGTCCATCAATGGTTTAAAAAAAGGCTTAGATGCTTTTTAAGAAGAAATTAACATAATTGTGTAAATGAGAAAGTTGTTTTCTAAATGTTTTGTCCAGTAGATCAACAATGGCGATCAGGAGGAAAAGATTTCCTCTTTTTGTGCAGACTGGATCATGCATTATGGCTGTGCTTGTGCGATTCCTTTGTCCTTTCCCATCCTTTGGTTGGACTTATTAGACATGTGTCTTTTTCAACTGTATTAACAATATAACTATGTAACTTCCTGAATTGGCTCCCCTCCTCGCTCCAAAAGTTGTATCCCCTGAAGATCTTGTAATATTATGTAAAATGAGCGCTGCAACCCATCAACAGATGGTAATAGGTTGCAGCACTCATGTGACAAAAACAGTCACAAAATCAGCGAGATACAAAGCTCTTGGAGAGGAACAATTTTAAGATTTAAGCATGCTTATACTGTATGTATATATATATATATATATATATATATATATATATATATATATATATATATATATATATATATATATATATATATTACAGCGGGTGAAATAAGTATTTCACCCGCTGTATATATACAGTTTTCTAAGTAAATATATTTCTGAAGGTGCTATTGACATGAAATTCTCACCAGATGACAATAACAACCCATCCAATCCACACAGGCAAAGAAATCAAACCATAGATGTCCATAAATTAAGTCATGTGTAATATTGAGAAATGACACAGGGAATAAGTATTGAACATGCTTATTGAAATGTATTTAATACTTCATACAAAAGCCTTTATTGGTGATGACAGCTTCAAGACGCCTCCTGTATGAAGAAACTAGTAGCATGCATTGCTCAGGTGTGATTTTGGCCCATTCTTCCACACAAACACTCTACAACTCCTGAAGGTTCCATTGGCGTCTTCTATGAACTCTGAGCTTTGGTTCCTTCCATACATTTTCTATTGGATTCTGGTCAGGTGATTGGCTCGGCCATTCTAGCAGCTTTATTTTCTTTCTCTGAAACCTATTGAGAGTTTCCTTGGCAGTGTGTTTGGGTTCATTGTCTTGCTGAAATGTCCAACCCCATTTCATCTTCATCATCCTGGTAGATGCCAGCAGATTTTCATTAAGAATGTCTCAGCACATTTGTCTGTCCATCCTTCCTTTTAAATATATGAAGCTTGCCAGAGCCGTAAGCTGAACAACCCCAGATGATGTTCTCACCTCCAGTTTTCACTGTTGGTAAGGTGTTTTCGGGATGATGTGCAGTGCCTCTTGGCCTTCAAATATGTTGGGTATTATGGCATTCAAAGAGTTCAATTTTCATCTCATCTGACAAAACTACATTCTCCCAGTCTTTCACAGGCTTGTCTAAATTTTGTTGAGCACACTTTAAATATGCTTGAACATACTTTTTGTTCAGCAATGAAGTCTTGCGTGGTGAGCATGCATACAGGCCATGGATGTTGAGTGCATTACTTATTGTTTTATTTGAAACAATTGTACCTGCTGATTCCAGGTCTTTCTGTATCTCCCCACAGGTGTTCCTTGGCTCTTGGACAACCCTTTTGATTCGTTTTACTCCTCTGTCTGAAATCTTGTGGGGTGCACGTGGTCATGGCCAGTTCATAGTAAAATGATGATCTTTCCACTTCGGGATTATGGCCCCAACAGTGCTCACTGGAACCTTCAATATGGATTTGAACCCAGGACACCAGCGCTGCAAGGCTGCAGTACTAACCACTGAGCCACCATGATGCCAGTTTACCTCCCAATCAACACAGATCCAGAGGGATTTTCCAGGAATTAAAGAGCTGCCCCACTGCCCTGGGAGGGTGGAGTTGTGTCTGTATCCACAGGACACAGATATAGCTAAATATATATATATTGATTGAGTGATGGAGCAAGGAGCCAACAGGTCTTTCCTTCCCCATTTACTCTTTGTAAAGCTTTGCCAGGACCTTAGTATCAGATGACAGTCACATGACTAGACAGCAGAAAAGAACAGGACTAACAGTGGAGAAGAGCAGGATGTAGCAGAGTTGTGTGTGTAAATTAGCTGAGCCGTGTGTGTGGATGTAGCCGAGCTATGTGTGTGTGTGTATATGTTGCTGATCTGTGTGTGTGTAGATGTACTTGAGTAGTGTTTGTGTGTAGACATAGCTGAGCTGTATGTGGATGTAGGTAAGCTGTGAGTGTAGCTGTAGCTGAGCAGTGTGTGTATGTAGATGTTTCTGTGCTGTGTGTAGATGTAGTTGAGCAGTGCGTGTGTGTAGATGTAGCTAAACTGTTTGTAGATGTAGCTGCGCTGTGTGTTAATGTAGCAGACCAGTGTGGGGAGTCAAAATACTTTGTAGGTTGGGCTTCTGGGGGCATAAGACTGTGTGGTGGGAAATCCAATATAGGGACATTACACTGTGTGTGGAAGGCACTGTGGGGAGGGGGGCATGAAATAGGTGCTATACTGTGTGGGAACACCAATGGTCTTCACTAGGGAAATATTGCTGTGTGGTCTGTGAGGATGTATAGGAAGCACTGGCTGAGGTTAGAATACTGTCTTAAGATATAAATTCTGTCAGCGCACTAGAGGCACTGCAGTTTTTGTCCCTCTTATCATTCAAAGTTGGGAAATATGAGAACTTATTAATTAGTAAGTGAGACAAAATCATTCCCCCCAATACATCTGTTAAACTACAGATAAAATGGACTTTAAAATACAAAAAAGGGGACGTGATAATATAATCTCTGAGCGCTGCAGCAGTTTTATATTATGCAGTGACTGATTACATATGATTTTCTGCTCTAGCGGCAATTAATTGAAGGAGCGGGAGAAATAACAGGGATAACATTTCTATTCAAATGAGGCCAATTTTGAAGAATAAGATATCTGCCATCTGTTAATATCAGATGAAACGGCGTCATTTTTGCTGGTGGGTAGGCTCGGTGATGCAATGTTATTGCTGCACTGATCAAATATGACCATTTTGGCAATGGAACGACACTTCAGAAGCGCACATCACAGCAGCTGATTCAGCTTTTAGAGCTCAGCTAAATTATATGAGAACAGTAACAGCCATTGTTAAAAAAGGCTGTTTGGAAAACAGTTTGTGACATTTCTATACGTCTTTTTAAATAAAGGTATAAAATAACCATTACTTCTGTGTTATCCTGTGTTTTTACCACACACTGCCACATATATTGTATATTCTTGCCAAATACATTTGTAATCTGGGATAACAAAAATTCAAGCTTAAGGGCTTTAAAGGATACTGCAAAATTTTATATTTGCAACATACACGATCTGTCATGAATTTCTTCCAAATTTGCAGCTGTTTCACCCATTGCAATAATGCATAATCTGCATCATAAATAATCTTCTGCAGCAGATTTCATGCATCTGTTGTATATGGATATGGAGGAATTCCAATGTAAACCTTGGATCTAAGGGGTAGTGTTTCTCCTTCTGGAGAGTGGCATGCCAGGTCTGGAACACCAGTATGAGGAGACTTAAATGCCTTCCATGCTCCTCTGGGAAATTAAATGTGCAAATTGTCTCTTCAGAGAGAAAGAGGACTTGAACTCTAGTGCCACGTATTGGAAGTAGCAATCCTACAAGTCATTATCGACCCTTTAAACGAGTTGTCCACTTCTTTCACATTGATGCCCTATGTATGATCGGCCGAGGTCCCGCACGCGGCACCCACGCTGATCAGCTTTTATCGGTGCTGCCGGCAGCGGCTGGTGGCCGGAAGTCCTTCCCTGCGATTCTTGGCCGTCAAGTTGTAGTGGCCGCCGCTTGTTACTGTACATCCGCCTCCTATTCAATTGAATGGGAGGCGGATGTGCAGTACCCCGCATCGGCCACTACAACTTGACGGCCAAGCACCGCAGGGAAGGACTTCTGGCTGGCGGCCGCTGCCGACAGCACTGATAACTGCTGATCAGCGGGGGTGCCGCTTGCGGGACCCTGGCTGATCATATAATGATGCCCTATCCCACAGATAGGGCATCAGTGTGAAAGTAGTGGACAAGCCCTTTAACGGGCCTTGAAATATGACTTAAGATAAAAGCCAAATCAGAATCTCAATTTGTAGACTAGGTGTTTTGGGGTATTGCCCCTCATCAGTACAAAGTATGAGATCTGATTTGGCTGGGTGAGAGGGTAAGACTTAGATCTAAGGGGTAAAGTTTCTCCTTGTGGAGAATGACATGCCAGGTCTGTCATGCCAGTATAAGGAGACTTAAACACCTTGCATGCCTCTGTGGGAAATTAAATATGCAAATTGTGTAAACCTTAAAATTTAGAAGCAATTGCAGGTGGAGACTTTCACATGTCCAACAATCACGGTCTAAGTATGGACCACAATGTCCAGACCGTCTGTGGGTCTCCTGCCCTGAAGTCAACAGCCTCATAAAACATATGAAACCACCCTTACATGCCATTGGAGGCATCTGGAGGTACAGTAGGGGGCTTATGCATCTATATCATAGCATATCTTATACATATATTATCTATAGGTCTCCATCAGATTTAATATCAATATTCCATTCTTTCGATGTCACACACGTAAAAGGAACCTGAGCATGCTCGCCAAGTTTTTTCAGCGTGCTTGGGTGTTATGTTTTAGTCACTCCGTGCTCATGATTTGAGACTGTTTGACAGGTTTAATACATGTGAGGTATGCCTAAGAAACAGGCATTCCTCACATTTATTAAAGCTGTCAAACAGTCGCAAATCATGCACACAGCTTGACTAAAACATAACACCCGAGCACGTTGAAGATACTCTGGAAACACTCGACCATGCTCATAAATCTTGAGTAACGAGCATGCACGCTCATCACTAAACCTGACAGTTGATAAATGCTGCCCTATCCAGAGACAGCATGTATCAGACACTGGCTACATGATTTAGCCGTGTATGTTTGATTCTGAAACGCTGCGGATGATAATCTTACACAATTTAATAGTTATACAGAATTAATGAGTCATAAATAAAAAAAATAATAGGAAAAACAACCAATGGGTAAATACTTTGCTTTATTGTTTTTGTATCAATTTGAGGTTGTCTTTTTCTCCATTTATTTTTAGAATTGTTTTCATAATTAGTTGGTTGCCATTAGCAGTCTGCCCTACCCGACTATAAAACAAGTTGTCCGATATCACATTAATGCTCAATTTTTTTGGGATTCACTCAAATTGCAATGTTACACAGTTCCTGATCTGAGGCATTATACTGCTCAACAGTGTCGGACTGGGGTGCCAAGGGCCCACCAATAACCAACTCCAGGGCCCCACTTTTCAACTGCATGCAAATGTGACATTATCCTTAATCACAAATTTATATTACAATGAACTGGGTAGATTGTTAAATGAATAAGATGCTGCCTTTGTCTGTACATCGTGATTCAAGTATACAGTGCCAAGTACTGCTCATATAAGAGGGTGGTGGCCCACCGGAGGATTCCCCTGTTCTCCTATGGGCCAGTCCAAGCCTGATGCTCAATACCATTTTACATAGATCCACCCACTGTAAAATGACCTAATGAGTAAGTAATTTACTGGGTTCCTAAACCCCCTCTGGGCCCCAATGCAGATGGACACTACATTGTATGACTCAGAGATTTCTGCTCCATTTGAGTCCATTCTTCCTAGATTTTGGTGAATGCCCATAAGGAAGCAGCTAAAATAGAGCAGAAAGTGCTCAGTATTAAGCTGAAATCAAATGGCCATGAACCACGGTACAAATACAGACCGTGATTTTCAGACTAACTGGTATGAACGGAGCAGCTTCATAGGCTAAAGAGCGGATAGTTTACATCTCATCTCAGAAACCTCTTGCGTTTGATGGAACAGAGTGAGAGAATTACTGACCCTAGAATGCTTCATAATGCTAAAGCCTCATTCACAAGGTCAGTCAGGTTTTTTTTCATGTATAGAACACATATCCATTATAGTCTATGGGAATGTTTCCACGTTACCGGTCAGTGTTGGACACATCTGTTCATGCAATGGTTTCCTTGTTTTTGTTGGAATGTACACACTAGATAAACAGTAAAGAAACACATGTGAAACAAACCAGAAAATGGGTTAATGGGGTCATCTGGGAGTTTGCTTATTTTTCACTACGGGGTTAAAAAATTACAGGCAGGTAGTTTTTAATTACCTGTCTATTCTGCCCGGCGCCAATCTCTGCCATCTCAGAGTGGTCACGGACCACCCCTGCCAGCGATTCTGTGGCATCAGTTGACCTCACATCAACACAGCAGCTCTTCTGACCTGTTGACGGGGCGTCACTGATCATGTCATGTTGATTGACAGCCGGTTCCTTGCAGTTAGGCGGTCAATCAGCAAGACATCGTCAGAAACGCCACATTGACAGAGCAGAGCGGAAAAGAAGAAGCTGCTCTGTTGACGTGATGTCACCGGAAGCCACAGAATTGCCACCAGGAACTGTCCATTAGCAACTAAATGCCTGTAAGTTTTTAGACCCATAGGTAAAAATAATCAAAGTCCTGGAAAACTCCTTTAAACCTTAGATTCCTCAAAGTAATCCCCTTTTAGTCTAATGACAGCTTTACACCCCCTTGACATTTTCTCATGCAGTTTCAGCAGGTTGTCACCTGGAATGGCTTTCCAACAGTTTTGAAAGGGTTCCCATAGGTGCTGAGTAGGGATGGGCAGACCGATGGAAGTTCGTTTCTGGTACATAACTTTTGAAAAAGTTTGGTTCGGGTACCAGAGCAGTACCGGAACTTCCATCAGAACCCAAACCCCATTGAAAATAATGGAGACTCGAACTCATGAGAAACTTAAAAAAATTCTCTCTCTCTCCCTTCTTACAAACAAGAAAAATTGATTCTATAGTAATAGCAAAAAATGGACAGAAAATTGGATAAAATCAGAATATAAAATCACTGGTGAAAATTGATCATTGTTTCTCTTATGCAGAACAAAAAGGAATGTCTCAATGAGTCCTAATAAATGCAAACATTTTACTAACTGGAAAATCGTGCATAGACGATTCAATTTAAAGGTTTTTGTTTATTTTTCCAAGGCGGACATTTATGATCTTCTACAGGATGATAATATATAGTATGTCTGATCCCCGGGAAGGGAGGTGTCTTCACTGTAATCCGACGCTGACCGTTACAAAGGGGGTCCCGTTCTAGTATTCTCACATCTCAGACTAAAATGAAAATGGGACAAATAACAATAGATGAAACTATGAGCTTCAGATTACAAGATTAAAGAAATGTAAGTGATAACAGCTCATAAGTATTCTGCTCTGGGCTAAAAGTGAAGAGACAGGAAGTCTTTGGTACAGTACATGAAGTCCTAGCAGCATGTCGAGACGCCTGACAAATATGAGGTTACAACATACTGAGGGCCATGAATAACGTACATTTTTAGGAGCCATTAACTCTCTGCTATTGATAAAATGCTGCTCCAATGCGTTTTTCTTCCCCTTGGGCTTTCTAATTGCAAAGTCGGCAATTCCTGCAGTTTTGCAAACAGATCTGTTAAAAAAACTAAAATAAAGAGAAAATAGGAAGAACTGTCAGAACAAAGCTCAAGTATTTCAAGTTATGTCAATGGCCGTAACTCCAAATATAAACATCTACTGCCACCTAGTGAGCGACCGCAGAATACGTCTAATCAGTAGATCGAAAACTGGCATGGAAATTATAATACACTGTGTTCCAAATTATTATGCAAATAATATTTTCTCAGATTTTCCCAAATTACCTATATGAATTGCAGTCATTGTAATTTTCCAGTCAAATAACTATTAGAGTACAATTGAAAGGTTTTTGTACAAACTGCCTATGATAACAGTATATTTTTAAAAAAATAAAAAACTCAAACTGCACTCAAAATGCACGGTCTAAATTATTATGCACAGCAGAGTTTTCAACCTTTTAATTTTAATAAAGAACAAAAAAATGGTCATTTTTGAAATTATAGGCATTAGCAGGTTATTACAAACTGAAATCAAACAGTTTGATCGCCTTGCTACACTCATCAGAAGAGCTTTAAACTAGAACAATGTGGGAAGGGAAGCAAAAGGCCAGAAAAAGCCATACAGCTGACAAATACTATTGAGATCTCTGCTACTGGAAGTGGAAAAGAAGAACAAAGACAAAAAAATCTAAATAATAAAAATATGGGAGGAAGAGAAACCAATCACAAACTAAAATGTTTTTATACAAATGCACAAAGCATGGGCAACAAACAAGGAGAATTGGAACTACTAATGCAGGAAAAGGAATATGATGTCATTGGAATCACTGAAACTTGGTGGGACGATACACATGATTGGAATAAAAGGCTAAAAGGATACAACTTATTTGCAAGAAACAGACTTGATAAACGAGGAGGAGGTGTCGCATTGTATGTTAGAAAAGCGTATATCTGCACAGAGATTGAAGCTTCAGAGACTGGGAGTTCTGTGGAAACTGTTTGGGTAAGAATACAAGGAGAGAACAACGGAAAGGACACCATTGTAGGCATTTACTACAGGCCACCTGGGCAAGCTGAAGATATGGATGAACTCTTTATGTATCAAATGACCAAGTTCTCCAAAAAATATGACGTAGTGGTCATGGGAGATTTCAACTATCCAGACATTTGTTGGGAATCTCTCTCAAGTAAAACTAACAGGTCAAGCAAATTCTTATCCTCTCTTGCTGACAACTTTATCTTCCAAAAGGTAGGGGAGAAAACAAGGGGATCTGCTACTTTGGATCTAATCCTTATAAACAGAGAGGAAATGGTTGAGGAGATAAAGGTGGCTGGGACTCTAGGAGGCAGCGATCATACTATTATAGAATTTTGGATAACTAGAGGAGGAAGACATGTGAAGACTCAAACTTCAAGGTTAGATTTTAGAAAGGCAGATTTTAAGAGACTCAGAAAGAGAATAGGAGGGATCCAATGGCTGGATGTCCTTAAGGACAAAAATGTCCAGGAAGGATGAGAAATTTTTAAAAATGAGATTCTCAAAGCACAATCGTTAACAATCCCGAAAAGTAGGAAGAATGGGAAGCATTTAAGGAAACCAGGATGGATGAACACAGAACTTAAACACATGCTAAAAAGAAAGAAAGAAATGTTTATTAAATGGAAAGAGGGAGGCATATCTAAAGAAGATTATAATGCAGTCTGCAGATCCTGCAGGGCACGTATCAGGTTAGCTAAAGCTGACAATGAATTAAGGCTTGCAAGAGATGTCAAAAGCAATAAAAAAGGATTTTGGGGGTATGTCAAAAGTAAAAGAAAAGTCAAAGATGCTATAGGATTTTTACAGGATGAAAATGGAGAAATGGTAAGAGAGGATGTTGAGAAGGCCGAACTTTTTAATTCCTATTTTGCATCTGTTTTCTCTCAGAAAGAAAATGTAACATCAACTGATCTTCACTGTCCTTTTAAAGGAATAGAGGAATCCAAGTTATAGGTAAACAGAAAGATTGTGAGGGAATATTTAGCTAACATAAATGAGTTCAAGTCTCCAGGTCCAGATGAATTACACCCCAGAGTACTGAAGGAGATCGTAGAAGAAATTTTAGAACCACTCTCCATAATCTTTGAAAATTCTTGGAGAACAGGAGAAGTCCCAGAAGACTGGAGAAGAGCAAATGTTGTTCCTATCTTCAAAAAGGGGAAGAAGGTGGACCCAGGGAACTATAGGCCGGTGAGTCTGACTTCTATACCAGGAAAGATCTTTGAACAAATTATTAAACAACATGTATGTAAGTACATGGATAAGAATGAAGTGATTAACCAGAGTCAGCATGGGTTTGTAACTAACAAGTCATGTCAGACTAACTTAATTTCTTTCTATGACAGAATCACTGACTGGGTGGATCAGGGAAATGCTGTAGATATAGTATATCTTGACTTCAGCAAAGCATTTGACAAAGTCTCTCACACCATCCTTATTGAAAAAATGACCAAGTATGCAATGGACCAGGCAACTGTTAGGTGGATTCATAACTGGCTTAGTGATCGGACTCAAAGGGTGGTTGTAAATGGCTTCACATCCAGCTGGATGAATGTCTCAAGTGGGGTACCACAGGGCTCCGTCCTGGGACCTGTATTGTTCAACATCTTTATCAATGATTTAGATGAAGGAATTGAGGGTAAACTGATTAAATTTGCTGATGACACAAAGCTAGGAGGGATAGCTAATACTAGAGAAGAGAGAGAGAGGATTCAAAAAGACCTAAATAAACTGGAGCAGTGGGCAGCAACCAACAGAATGGTTTTTAACAGGGAAAAATGCAAAGTACTACATCTGGGCAATAAAAATGAAAAAAGCATATACAGAATGGGAGGAATAGAGCTAAGCAACAGTACATGTGAAAAAGACTTAGGTATACTAATAGATCATAGACTGAACATGAGTCAACAGTGTGATGCAGCAGCAAAAAAGGCAAATACAATTCTGGGATGTATTAACAGAAGCATACAGTCTAGATCACGTGAAGTCATTATCGGTCTTTACTCCTCTTTGGTCAGACCTCATCTGGAATACTGTGTACAGTTTTGGGCACCACATTTTAAAAAAGACATAGACAAACTGGAGCAAGTTCAGAGAAGAGCGACGAGAATGGTGACTGGTCTGCAAACCATGTCCTATGAGGAACGGTTGCAGGATTTGGGAATGTTTAGCTTGCAAAAAAGAAGACTGAGAGGAGACTTAATAGCTGTCTATAAATATGTCAAGGGCTGTCACATTGTAGAAGGATCATCTTTATTCTCATTTGCACAAGGAAAGACTAGAAGCAATGGGATGAAACTAAATGGGAGGAGACACAGATTAGATATTAGAAAAAACTTTTTGACAGTTAGGGTGATTAATGAGTGGAACAGGCTGCCACGAGAGGTGGTGAGTTCCCCTTCAATGGACGTCTTCAAACAGAGGCTGGACAGACATCTGTCTGAGATGATCTAGTGAATCCTGCTTTGAGCAGGGGGTTGGACCAGATGACCCAGGAGGTCCCTTCCAACTCTACCATTCTATGATTCTATGAGTTTTCAACTCAAAACTTTATTCTAGGTGATGTTACATTTGCACATAGGACCCCTTGTTCGAAAGGAGCTTCTGAACTCTTTCGTCCATTGAATTTGTCAGGTTTTGGATGGTTTCTGCTTCAATTGTTTTGCATGAGGACAGAATACCCTCCCAGAGCTGTTGCTTAGATGTGAACTGCCTCCCGCCTTCATAGACACTCCTTTTGATGATGCTCCAGAGGTTCTCAATGGGGTTGAGGTCAGGGGAGCATGGGAGCCACACCATAAGTTTGTCCCCTTTTATGCCCATAGCAGCCAGAGATGCAGATGTGTTATGTGCAGCATGAGACGGTGCATTATCATGTATGAAAATGATCTTGCTGCGGAATGCACGGTTCTTCTTCTTGAACCATGGAAGGAAGTGCTGTTTGAGAAACTCAACATACTTTATGGAGTTCATCTTTACCCTTTCAGGGATCCTAAAGGGGCCGACAATCTCTCTCCCAATGATTCCAGCCCAAAACATTACTCCACCTCCTCCTTGTTGGCGCCGTAGCCGTGTTTGCATGGGGTGTCCATCAACCAGCCATCCTCCACTCCATCCATCTGGACCATCGAGCGTTGCACGGCACTCATCCGTGAACAAAACAGTTTTGAAGTCAGTCTTCATGTATTGTTTGGCCCACTGGAGCCGTTTCTGCTTGTGGATAGAGGAGGTCGACAGGATGGCTTACACACAGCTGCAAACCTCTGAAGGACCCTGCATCTTGTTGTTCGGGGGACGTTGGAGGCAACAGCAGCTTCAAAAACTTGTCTGCTGCTATGACAAGGCTTTTTTGCCGCTGCTCTATTAACCTGATGTAATTGCCTGTAGGAAAGAGTCCTCAATTTTCCCTTATCAGCACGCACACGTGTGTACTGTGAATCAGCTACATACTTCTTGATTGTGCGATGATCAGGATGAAGTGTCTTGGCAATGTTGATTGTAGTCATGCCTTGACCTAAACACTCCACAATTTGTTGCTTCTCAGCAGCCGACACATCCTTTTTCTTTCCCATTTTGGCAGAAAATGTAGGCTGCTTAATAATGTGGGACAATCTTGCCTTTCATTGGACACACCTGCCAAACTATCTAGCACAGGTGTCTGCAATTGCTTACAGTGATATAAAGATCCCTGACACACATCACCATCAATGAGTTTAACTGACAAACAAAAAAATTCTTACCTTATCACTCCTAAACACTTTTTGCATAATAATTTGGAACACAGTGTATTTATCCATAATTCTACACTATATGCCAGACATATCCCAGCCTATAATACCGCTTCCGATGGAAAGTCAGATTCTGCTAACATCCTAGGCAGCAGAGGTAAAGAATGGGATCAAAGAAGCTTGTGGGTGCTATTACTATTAATAATAATTATCTAGCAGTATATAGCACCACCATATTCATTGATTTCAGAGGGGAAATGTACAAATAATATCAGACATTAAAGAGCAATACATTACTTTACAATTCAAAGAAGAGGAGTGAGGGCCCTGCTCACAAGAGCTTGTGAGGAAATAGGTAAAAAGTGCTTGTATTTGTAAGGTCTAGCCATCACTATAATAAATAAGGTTATATATACAAAGCTTTATAATCCAGCCAGTATCTATATATGTCCAGGTATGACATGATACTGAGTGCATTGAGTGTGGATGAAACTGTTTAACCTCTTTACCCCCGAGGGTGGTTTGCATGTTAATGACCGGGCCAATTTTTACAATTCTGACCACTGTCACTTTATGAGGTAATTACTCTGGAACGCTTCAACGGATCCCCCTGATTCTGAGATTGTTTTGTCGTGACATATTGAACTTTATGACAGTGATGAAATTTGTTCAATATCATTTGTGAAAAAAACGGAAATTTGGGGAAAATTTTGAAAATTTTGCAATTTTCAAACTTTGAATTCTTGTGTCCTTAAATCAGAGAGATAAGTCACACAAAATGGTTAATAAATAATATTTCCCACATGTCTACTTTACATCAGCACAATTTTTTAAACAAGTTTTTTTTTGTTATGAAGTTATAAGGGTTAACAGTTGCTCAGCAATTTCTTATTTTTCCAACAAAATTTACAAAAACATTTTTTTTAGGGACCATCACATTTGAAGTGACTTGGTCTACAGGTGCATCTCACAAAATTAGAATATCATCAAAAAGTTAATTTATCTCAGTTCTTCAATACAAGATTTATTTCTGTTAATGTTAATGATTATGGCTTACAGCCAATGAAAACACAAAAGTCATTATCTCAGTAAATTAGAATACTTTATAACAACAGCTTGAAAATGTTGGCCTATGGAAATGTATGTTCAGTAAATGCCCTCAATACTTGGTCGGGGCTCCTTTTGCATCAATTACTGCATCAATGCGGCGTGGCATGGAGGCGATCAGCCTGTGGCACTGCTGAGGTGTTATGGAAGCCCAGGTTGCTTTGATAGCAGCCTTCAGCTCGTCTGCATTGTTGGGTCTGGTGTCTTTCATCTGTTGACAATACCCCATAGATTCTCTATGGGGTTAAGGTCAGGCGAGTTTGCTGGCCAATCAATCACAGTGATACGGTTGTTTTTAAACCCGGTATTGGTACTTTTGGCAGTGTGGACAGGTGCCAAGTCCTGTTGGAGAATGAAATTTCCATTTCCAAAAAGCTTGTCGGCAGAGGGAAGCATGAAGTGCTCTAAAATTTCCTGGCAGACGGCTGCGCTGACTTTGGTCTTGATAAAACACAGTGGACCTACACCAGCAGATGACATGGCTCCCCAAACCATCTCTGATTGTGGAAACTGCATACTAGACCTCAAGCAGCTTGGATTGTGGCCTCTCCACTCTTCCTCCAGACTCTGGGACCTTGATTTCCAATTGAAATGCAAAATTGACTTAGTGTGTCAATGACTGCCTTCTGGACATCTGTCAAGTCAGCAGTCTTCTCCATGATTGTGGAGCCTACTGAAAAAGACTAAGGGACGTTTTTAAACGCTTAGGAAGCCTTTGCAGGTGTTTTTTGTTAATTATTCTAATTTACTGAGATAATGACTTTTGTGTTTTCATTGGCTGTAAGCCATAATCATCAACATTAACAGAAATAAACACTTGAAATAGATCACTCTGTTTGTAATGACTCTTTATAATGAGTTTCACTTTTTCTATTGAAGAACTGAAATAAATCAACTTTTTGATGATATTCTAATTTTGTGAGATGAACCTGCATATGACAGAAAATACCCAAAAGTGACACCATTCTAAAAACTGCACCCCTCGAGGTGCTCAAAACCACATTTAAGAAGTGTATTAACCCTTCAGGTGCTTCACAGGAATTTTTGGACTGTGGAAGAAAAAAATGAACATTTTAACTTTTTTTTCACAAAAATGTTACTTTAGACCCAATTTTTTTTTTATTTTCGCAACGGTAACACAATGGACCACAAAATTTGTTGTGCAATTTCTCCTGAGCATGCTGATACCCCATATGTGGGGAAAATTGAGTGCAGGGAGCCAGTATTGAGCATGTTCTCCACGCTGGCTGTCAGTTTAACAGCTGGAGTGAAAAATGGTTGAATCCTACTCCCAAGGGGCAGCAAAACGCTGCCGCCTGAGTGACACCTCGGACCACCACATTAGACGAACCGACGACGCTCCCTTGTGGCTGCACCCGGGGCAAATGTCCTGCCCACCCCTTTCTAGATACGCCCCTGCTGTTACTAAGTAAAAAAAGAAATAAAAAACATAATATTAAAAAGACCAATATTAACACCATACAGTGACTACCAGTCCTGTAGAACATATAAGGGATTGCGGTTCAAGTATATATAATATAGTGACTTACAGCTGATGTTCTTTATGGTGACAGTGTAAGGTGCCCCAGCGAGGTAGTCGTGGGCGAGCTGTAGCCCCCTCTCGCTATGGCACCCTACAGACAATACGTGTTCTCCCTCTGAAGTGTGGCTGTGTATGTAGTGCTCTTCACTTACTTCAAGCCATCTGATCGCGGCTGTCTCCAGGCATTTCTCTTCTGGGACCAGGGCAGCAATAAATTCAGAGGACACGAGGTTCTTAACCAGAACTTGGACTTTACTTGGGGAAGAGGAATATGTACAATATTTTCAGGCAGATATAATGGATAAGGCCCGACAGGTTATCATCTCTCTCACAGGTGCTGGTAACTCCTTCAGCCCTGATTCCCTCTTTAAGTGAAGCATCTCTGTGACTCTAATCTCTGGCCCAAGAGACTCTTCTGTAATACTGACAGTGACCTGGATCCGATATCTCTCCCCCACATCTTAGCTTGGAGTCCTATTTATCTTCCTCTGCTTCCTGCAGACTAGAAGTGCCCCGGGTCCTCACTACCTTTGATGAGTTTCTCCGGCCGGCTGACAGGACTCGTGCTCTTGTGTGGGGAGACTTGCACACTGGTGATCCCACTGTCTGAGGGTATGGAGCTCCCGTCTACCCTAGCAGCCACTATAGTCAGGCTGCCTGAACGATTTGCTGTCCAGTCTCTTACTGAAGAATCACTTCATGATTCTGGAAACTAAACAGAGATTTTCCTAATGTGCCCACCCTCAGTGAGCTGTCATCACACAGCATTAACTCATCCCTGTCTGTAACACTGCTAGCAGACTCAACCTGACATCTGCAACCAGGACAGTGGCATCTTGTGGCTGTTTACAGGTACTGCAGCCCACAATGAATTATGCCAGGAACAAGCTCTATATCACTCAAGGCTTGATCCGGGCACTAAGTTCCCCCTCTACTCTACTGACTGGACCACTGAAGCTAACCCCTTAGCTTGGCCTACCACAGTTCAGAGAGGATTAACTAAGGGAACATTTTCCTTAACTACTTGAGTGCCTAGGGAAGGCTACATCCTTCCCCACTATTACAACAGCGTTTACTTTTCCAGTCTCTTCTATCCGGCACAGACCGACATAATGACTTCTTCCAGCCACAACTCACCTGCAGAGTTTAGAAGAAAAACACAGTTAGGGTATGTGCCCACGGTCAGGAGCCGCAGCGGCCAGATGTTACAGCATAGTGGATGGGATTTCAAGAAATCCCATCTCCTCTATGCGTCTCTGTGCACCTGCGGATCACCCGCGAAAACTGACATGCAGCGTGTATTTCAGGACCGCAGCATGTCAATTTCACTTGTGGGTCTGCATGTGGACTTTCCCCATAGATTAACAACTATGAGGAAAATCGCATGTTAAAAAAAAAATCACGCAGCTCATTTGTATAAAATGAAGGTAGAAGCCACGCAGCTATCCCGCAGCATCGGGGCCGCAGGCAGCTCCTGACCAAGGGCACATACCCTTAAAGGGAATCTGTCGCCAGAAATAACGCTATTAACCTGCAGATATGCGGTTAATCTGCAGGTCATACCATTGGTGAAACCTGTGAGGCCGCACAGAAGCCCAAGAGGTAAAAGGACCCATTTCCACCTTCGAAGCAGGAGAAAATGTGTATTATTATCAGATTTTTGGCTGCAAAGCACCCTGATATTGTTTTTGTCTTCTGTCTGTGCCGCCAGTGCTGCAGGTTAATAGCTTATTATGCTTCCCGGCGCCGGGGGTGCGGTTACAGTCTCCGCTCTGTATACTCAGTGATGACTGAACCAGCACTGCCCCCATGACTGATACCCAATGCTGGCGGGGAGAATAAAGTTAATTTTCTCCCTGCTGCATTCGGCTGCATGCAGGCACCGCACAGCATAATGCTATTACCCTGCAGCTTAACCGCATATCTGCAGGTTAACAGCATTATTTCTGCTGACAGCTTCCCTTTAACTTCTCACATTTCCAGCACTGTCCCTATCTATTCCCAGACTACAAAAACGCCTCATCCTGACTGCTCTTGCAGTGTGAACAGTGACCCCAATAATTAAAAAATTGTGTCATTACTATGATTACCCTCTTCCCCCAAAAAATGCTAGAGACTTTGTGTCAGATAGACGGTGCCTCTAAAAATTATAGTGTCCCATGCAAAGAATTAATGCTCCCACTATCCAACCTAGAAAGTAGTAATGCCCCCTGTATACTCCTATAAAAGTTATAACATCCCAAGTGCCCCGTCAAGCAAAGTGGTGTTCCCTTAAAGTAATAATGCCCCCCAAAAAAGTAATTATGCTAACCTGAGAGCCCCAATCAAAAAAGTAACAATGCCCCCATTTAAACAAATGTCCCAAGTGTCCCCAAAGCTCTCTATATACTGTTTTATGGCCTCCAGCTACTTATACACTATATGATGGCCCCCACAACCCCTTATACACTGTATGATGGCCCCTATAGCCCCATATATACTGTATTATGGTCCTCACAGCCCTTTTTAAACTGTATTATAGTCCCATAGCCCCTTATATACTGTATTATGACCACCACAGCCTTTTATATAGTACACCACAGCTCACCTATAGCCTCATAGTACCTTATACATAGTATTATGACCCTCACAGCCCTTTATATACTGTATTACGGCCACTAAAGCAATATGGCCCGCACAGCTCACTATATATAGTATAATGGCCCCTACAGCCCCTTACACACTGATTTATGTCCCCCAAAGACCCGTTCCCTACATCTGTCTCTGGCGACTGTGTACTCATGACAACGCTCATTATTGTTGCTGCCTCATGCTGCGCTCAGCGAGACCCGGTGGCTCTGATGAGCATTATCGTCACAACCTGGCGCCTGTGAATAGTAATTTTACTGCTATTCACAGTCACCAGAGACAGATTCAGGGAACGTGAACTACGGCGAAGCTTCATGGGAACATTTTGGGTAATAAATTGGTGTACGAAGCACTGTCTGTTGTTTGTCTTTTTATGTTTCTCAGGGTTCCTTTACTGGAGTACTTCGGATTTGGTGTAATACTGCAGACCTGCAAGGGATTTTTTTTCAATAAGTTGGTGAGCGAATGATAGTGTGGGGGATTCTTTATTCAAATTAAGTGTTTTTTTTTCTGTGTGTTTTTATTTTTTATTAACGGGTTAGTAATGGGGGTGTCTGATAGACACCTCTCCATTACTAACACCAGGGCTTGATGATAGCTGAGATTTATGACAAATCACAGCTGTCATCAACCCTCCAGCCCAAATACCCAGATTGCCACTGATCCAGGGCAATCGGGAAGAACCGGGCAAAGCATCAGAATTGGCGCATGTCATCTGATGCACCAATTCTGGGGCAGCTGCAGGCTTGTATTTTTAGGCTGGAAAGGGCCTAATAACCAAGGACCTTCCCAGCCTGATAATATGAGCCTGCAGCTGTCTGCTTTACCTTAGCTGGTTATTAAAAATAAGGAGGACTCTACATCTTTATATTTTTTTTAATTTGGTTAAATAAGGCTAAACACCCTTTAGTGCCACATGAAAGGCACTAAAGGGTACAATTTTATTATATGTAGGGGGCTTGTGAAATTATATGTCTACAGGATATCTATTTATTCTAGCTATTTATTATCTAATATCTTTCTATCATCTATCTGTATCTTTATATAGCAACTAGCTTTAAATTACATAGAGAATTACAATATGTAAAAGATGATGTTAAAAAAGCATGTCATACAGATGCTAGGTGAGAATAATCGCATTGTGTTCGCATTACACTCGTCCGACTTTTCAGGAGCAACATTTTAGCTATTTTTAATACTCTGATGTGAGCGAACCCTTAGATCGTCTTTATACACAGTGGGTACGGAAAGTATTCAGACTCCTTTAAATTTTTCACTCTTTGTTTCATTGCAGCCATTTGGTAAATTCTAAAAATTGAATTTCTTTCTCATTAAAGTACACTCTGCACCCCATCATGACTGAAAAAAACAGAAATGTAGAAATTTTTGCAAATTTATTAAAAAAGAAAAACTGAAGTATCACATGGTCATAAGTATTCAGACCCTTTGCTCAGTATTGAGTAGAAGCCCCCTTTTGAGCTAGTACAGCCATGAGTCTTCTTGGGAATGATGCAACAAGTTTTTCACACCTGGATTTGGGGATCCTCTGCCATTCTTCCTTGCAGATCCTCTCCAGTTCCGTCAGTTTGGATGGTGAACGTGGGTGGACAGCCATTTTCAGGTCTCTCCAGAGATGCTCAATTGGATTTAGGTCAGGGCTCTGGCTGGGCCAGTCAAGAATGGTCACAGAGTTGTTCTAAAGCCACTCCTTTGTTATTTTAGATGTGTGCTTAGGGTCATTGTCTTGTTGGAAGGTGAACCTTTGGCCAAGTCTGAGGTCTAGTGCACTCTGGAAGAGGTTTTCATCCAGGATATCTCTGTAATTGGCTGCATTCATGTTTCCTTCAATTGCAACCAGTCGTCCTGTCCCTGCAGCTGAAAAACACCCCCATAGCATGATGCTGCCACCACCATGTTTCACTGTTAGGATTGTATTGGGCAGGTGATGAGCAATGCCTGGTTTTCTCCACACATACCACTTAGAATTATCACCACAAAGTTCTATCTTTGTCTCATCAGACCAAAGAATCTTATTTCTCATAGCCTGGGAGTCCTTCATGTGTTTTTGAGCAAACTCTATGCAGGCTTTCATATGTCTTGCACTGAGGAGAGGCTTCCGTCGGGCCACTCTGCCATAAAGGCTCGACTGGTGGAGAGCTGCAGTGATAGTTGACATTGTGGAACTTTCTCCCATCTCCCTTTTGCATCTCTGGAGCTTCAGCCACAGTGATCTTGGGGTTCTTCTTTACCTCTCTCACCAAGGCTCTTCTCCCACGATTGCTCAGTTTGGCTGGACGGCCAGGTCTAGGAAGACTTCTGGTGGTCCTAAACTTCTTCCATTTAAGGATAATGGAGGCCACTGTGCTCTTAGGAACCTTGAGTAATGCAGAAATTCTTTTGTAACCTTGGCCAGATCTGTGCCTTGCCACAATTCTGTCTCTGAGCTTCTTGGGCAGTTCCTTTGAGCTCATGATTCTCATTTGGTCTGACATGCACTGTGAGGTCTTATATAGACAGGTGTGTGCCTTTCCAAATCAAGTCCTATCAGTATAATTAAACACAGCTGGACTCCAATGAAGGAGTAGAACCATCTCAAGGAGGATCACAAGGAAATGGACAGCATGTGACTTAAATATGAGTGTCTGAGCAAAGGGTCTGAATACTTGTGACCATGTAATATTTCGGTTTTTCCTTTTTAATAAATTTGCAAAAATTTCTACATTTGTTTTTTTTCCAGTCAATATGGGGTGCAGAGTGTATTTTAATGAGAAAAAAAAATAACTTTTTAGAATTTACCAAATGGCTGCAATGAAACAAGGAGTGAAAAATTTAAAGGAGTCTGAATACTTTCCGTTCCCACTGTACATATTATTAGTTTGGGGTTTAAAATCCTGATGACAGGTACCTTTTAAGTCCTGGGATGCCCAGAGCCACGTACCTCCTTCCCTTTAAGTGCCTACAGTAGTGCTGGAGAAGTATTGTATTCTGCACTGTGCTGTTGAGTAACCTGTCGACTAGGATTCTCTGCTTTGTTCCAGTGGATCCAATACTACTATTAGCACACAGGGACTGCTTGTATAGCTATGGAAACAGAGCCGGATCTGACAATCTGAAAATAAAAGGTGTTCATTGCATAATTAGAAAAAGCTTGCAAATAAACTTGCTGTATAATTTATGGTTTTCTGGATCTCTATTTTGAATTGTCCACTGTATTTGCAATTGATGAAAGTCAGAAATGGCCATGTGATGGACACGGAGGTGCACGGCAAGTTACAAACCATTGCTCTGAAAGCTGTAGTGTAAGGGTGTGTGCACACGGTCCGGAAACACTGCAGATTTTACGCAGCACACTTGCGCTGCGTGCAATCCACAGCGGCCAGATGTTACAGCATAGTCCACTATGCGTCTCCGTACTCCTGCGGATCACCCGTGGACACGGACATGCAGCATGTCTTCACAGACCGCAGCATGTCAATTTCTCTTGCAGAGACGATATAGTCTCCGCAAGAGAAATTCTCATTGTAATGTATAGGATGCGGTGAATCCACATGGTTCATTGAACACATGTGGATTCACCTGCGTCCAGCACTTTGGACGAAGCATCAAGTATCCTGCGTTCAAAGCACAGCAAATACCGACCTTGTGCACATACCCTAATTGTATGTAAGAGTCCTGCATTAGTGGTTTCAGCCAAAAGCAATAAATTTTGTTATGGTGCTCACACTAATAGTGGTGCTATATCCCAATCTCCAGACCAGTTCAGCAACCGATGACCGTCTAGGTAAGCTCTAAGTGACTGCGCAGTTTGTGTAGGATTTCTTGCTTCCATGCTTGTGATAGCACGTGGCACTGGACTGTCACGAATGTGCTGCATCCTGATTAGACCTTTGCGGTATCTGGGATCAGACTGGCAGATCACAGATCTTCTTTGGAGTCCGCTTGGCGTTTAACTTGAATGTGCAGATTGATTTCTGGTTGGTGTAGATGGGCTTAAGAGTTCCTTTTTGATCCTCCTGGGATTCCATATGGCTCTAATCTCAGCTGCTGCATCTTACTGTCACTCCCTTCCATTATTTAAACTCACTCCTCGCTCTGTCCTGTGTCGGTTATAGGTGTCCTATGCTGACCTCCCTGGAGAAGTTGTTCCAGTTTAAGAAGTTGTGGAGTTCCAGTTGTTGTTTGATTGCTCCCTGTTTGTTTCCCTCCCGTTTCCTTACCTTAATTGTGAGACTTGTGTCTTGCTAACTTACTCACTAGTTAGAGCCAGCCAGGGTTTAGGCACCTGATGGCGCATGGGGGGGCGGACCCATCCGGGAACAATAGGAAGCACAGGGTGCAGTCTTAGGCGAGTGTTCAGGGGTGTCCCTTCTCCCCTTTCCCTAGCGTGTCAGGGCAACCTTTACCTTCTTTCCCTTCTTTGTGCCGCACTTGGGCATTTCCTTGCTCCAGTCATGGACTGGCACAAGATACAAGCTTGTTCTGACTGCCACATGCATTTCCACAAGTATTCCTTAACAAGAGATGCTGGTTTGGGTGCCAACAAGGAATGAATAGAGAAAAAAATCCCCCAAATTACAAAACATGCCCTGCTCAATCACAAGCTATATAATGGACGGAGAAATGGCAATGCATCGAAGGAAAAATAATCCAGATATGCGTCACCTGACAGACCATGGGACATAGAATCTCCATACATCAGTTTTCTACTATAAAACTGCTGAAAATGTCTCAAAATGTTTGCACAACTCATAGTGGTGCAGAAAATATTGAGATTTTTAATGATTCTTAGGCAGTTTGTTTCAGCCACGTCCGCCTACTTTTTGAAAAGTTGGGGCTTTTTTTTGAGATGGCGGGGCTGAGTGTAGCCCACTCCCTTCAAAAAAAGTCATAATTTAAGCCACAAAAGTGGCATGTAAATTACGACAGACATGTACGCCGATCTGTAGCTGGAGTACATTTCTTGAGATGTCTTACAGCAGCTGAATGATGGGCCTCTTAATATTTGCCACATCTTAATCCAGCACACCCTTCATGAGGATGGGCGTACAAGACACCAGTCTTCATTACTCAGAGCCTAAAGCCCCCCGTACTCATTAGTCTGATGTCAGCCAATATTATAATGTTGGAGGAGATCTGGGGGGAATGCTGATTGCTTTGCTTGCCCAGAGATAACATGCCGGCAAAGATGTCTGACGATGGCTCTCTCAAAGAGAACATAGGAGCGCTTAGCCGAATGCCTGTGTATGGTAGAGATGGCTATTGCCTGAATGATTGGACTACAGACATCTCATATTTATGTCCACCATCAGTCTATGATATGTGCTTAGTCACAAACCACCCCTTATACTCTTGCTCAGCGGGGTCAGCAGCTGGACGCACACAGATGGGAAACTCAAACGATAAAGAAGTTTGGAGATATAACAGCACTTATGAGCGCCCCCTGTTGCAGTTCATAGGAGATAGGACCACAGACATTTCCTTATTTTCCATAGGCTTCAGGGGCGAGTGGCCAAACATACTCACCATCTCCTTCCTCCTCTATGTAACACTCACACATAAAAATAACAAATGTTTTTAGTGCGACGTCTCTTTTAATGATTTTAAATAGAAAAAGCAAGAGACAAATGCATGAGAAAATATTGACAATATTGTAGAGGTTCAATTCCCCCAGGGATTTAAGCAAGAGTGTAACCCCCCCAAAAATCTTAAGGGAGGTCGATTCATTAAAACTGGCATTGAGCACAGCAGTCTTAATCAAAGGCTTGCTGGAGTATGAGGCACCGAATTTAAAGATGCATCTTGTTAGTGGTGTGCCCATCGCCAGAAATGTTCATCCAATCAGAGTCTGGAAAAGCATTTCTGGGGTAAGAAACGCCAGTATTTCCACTGAATGTGAGGAGCAGCCAAGACCAGGCCCCGTTCTGCCCCGACTCCTGCTCAGCTCTGTGCATTAAAAGGCCAAAAGTTGTGCAAAACTGCTTTCCACAAAAAAAACACAACTCTTCAAAGCTTTTAAGCCAGTTCCCCCCTCACAGGCTCCTCCCCATAATTCCCTCCTCACAGGCTCCTCCCCATCGTTTCCTCCTCACAGGCTCCTCCCCATCACAGGCTCCTCCCCATGGTCCCCACCTCACTGGCTCCTCCCCATGTCTCCCCCCTCACTGGCTCCTCCCCATGTTTTGTCCCGTATATCCACATTGTTCAATGACCATATGCGGATTCACCTGCGTGGTCGGACACAGCGAAAATAAGCTGCGTCCAATGCGCTACTATATCGGGGGAGTGGGACCATAGCAGTGCTGTTCTCTCCTCCGCCTCCCCCCCGCTGCTGTTGTTCCCTGCCGGATCCTCGTGCTGTGGCTTCTTTCCCTGCCTGTCTGGTATCTGATATCAGCTATAAGCCCCGCCTCTTCCTGCCCGGCGGTCATGTGACCTGCTGTGTAAACTGCTCCTCTCCAGCCTTAGTGGGTGAAGCCGGCGGCCGGGTGCATTGAAGACATGAGGCAGTGCAGAGCCGGGCTGCTGCTGAGGCGGTATGTGTGCGCGGCGCTGTGTGCGCGGGGTTATAGAGGTGTGCGCGGCGCTGTGTGCACGGGGGTTATAGAGGTGTGCGCGGCGCTGTGTGCACGGGGGGTTATAGAGGTGTGTGCGGCGCTGTGTGCACGGGGGTTATAGAGGTGTGTGCGGCGCTGTGTGCACGGGGGTTATAGAGGTGTGTGCGGCGCTGTGTGCACGGGGTTATAGAGGTGTGTGCGCGGGGTTATAGAGGTGTGTGCACGGGGGTTATAGAGGTGTGCGCGGCGCTGTGTGCACGGGGGTTATAGAGGTGTGTGCGGCGCTGTGTGCACGGGGTTATAGAGGTGTGTGTGCGGCGCTGTGTGCACGGGGGTTATAGAGGTGTGTGTGCGGCGCTGTGTGCGCGGGGTTATAGAGGTGTGTGCGGCGCTGTGTGCACGGGGTTATAGAGGTGTGTGCGGCGCTGTGTGCACGGGGGTTATAGAGGTGTGTGTGCGGCGCTGTGTGCGCGGGGTTATAGAGGTGTGTGCGGCACTGTGTGCACGGGATTATAGAGGTGTGCACGGGGTTATAGAGGTGTGTGCGGCGCTGTGTGCGCGGGGTTATAGAGGTGTGTGCGGCGCTGTGTGCGCGGGGTTATAGAGGTGTGCGCGGCGCTGTGTGTAGTGAGCTCGGCGTGCCTGTCACTGCTGTCATGTCTGGTGAGGTGACACGTGTTTGTCCAGCACTGGGACCATCAGAGCTGTCACGTCCTTCTGCCTGTCAGTGGCTGGTGTTGCTGGGACTTGTAGTGCCGGCTCTGGGCTGGTCTGCTTTTGTGTTATCCTCTGCCGTCCAGCAGAGTCCTGAGTGATGTTTTCACTCCTTATTTTTCTTGCACACGTTTTCAGAAAAAAATTGACACCAGTGTGAACAAAGCCTGAAGATAAGAGGATTTAGAGATTTTCTATTGAACCTTGTGATCACATTTGGCAGCTGCCATCTAATTGGCACATAACCATGGAATAAATGGCTCAATAATAATAAGCGGTCCAAAGAAGCTGAGGGGGGAGCCTTGTACAGTTACTGAGGTGCCCGGACGGCTTCTCCCACCACGGCTGTTGGGATCATGCACATGTTGCAGTTTTGGATGTAAATAATCCCAATGGCCGCTTTTGACCCTACGATCCCTGGAGCGGCTGCGGATCTCCTGACTCGCTCTTCACAGAATCATAGGGATTTCCACTTGGATATGAAGCGTGGGACCCTGTCCTTACACTTCTGATGAGATTCACAGGTGGATGGTGTCTCCAAGATTTTTTTAAAGGGGTTTTCTAGGATTTTAATAGACAATAAGTTGTGTTTTTTGTTTTCCAATATTGCAAGCAAACCTCATCAGTTAAAGGGGCTATTTGCTGCCATCCAGCTGGAGGGTCACTTCCTTAGGTCCCTGCCAGCTTCTGTGCACTTAATAACTGACCTCCGCAGCCTTGATTGTAGATACAGCATGACAATGCTAAGGCCAGTGACTGGCTGCAGCAGTCATGTGGATGTACAACACATCACATGGCTATACACCTTCTGATAGTTTTTTTTTTTTTTTTTAAATGACTATCCTGCTCACCCCCATATATCTCCATACATACATACTCTGTGGGGAGAAGGGATCAAGGTGCTGCCCAACACATCTGGCAGTGTCTAGAAAATAAAGGATTGGACATATTGAAATTCAACAAGTCCAAACGATTTTGCCGGTTGTGAAATGTGAGAAACCCAGTGATGATTGTATCTCACGGCTTTACCCTCAATGACATCGCCAAGACAGGGCCACTTGATGCCTTACTGCTGCTCTGTGTACCAGTCATACATAGGCAAATTGTGTTTTCTGAGAGACAGAGGACTTGAATCTAGCGCCACCTATTAGAAGTAGCAACCTGAAAAGTCAATATCCACCCTTTAACGAGCCTTGCCACATGACTTGGGATAAAAAACTTGGGGTCTAAGATTTCGTTTCTCTTTATGGAAAGTGACATGCCTGACAGTTTTGCATATTTTATTCCCCAGAGGAGCATTGCACAGCTTATAGGTCTCCTTACCCTGACATGTCGGGCTTGTCACTCTTCATAAGGAAAAACGTTACCCCTTAGACCCCAGTCATAGGCCTTTTATCCAGCCAAATCAAATCTCATGCTTTTGCACAGATGAGGGGCAACAACCCGAAGCATGTGTCTGTATATTAACATTTTGGTTTTGCTTTTATCCTCAGTCGTGTGGCAAGGCCCGTTACAGGGTGGATATTGACTTTTGAGATTACCAATGGGTGGTGCTAGAGTTCAAGACCTCTTAGTCTCTGAAGAGACGATTTAATTTCCCAGAGGAGCATTGCTTGGCCTATAATTATTATTTATTATAGAGCCATTTATTCCATGGCTCTTTACATGTAAAAAAGGGGTATACATACAAAAACAATTACAATGATCTTTAACAAAACGTGACGGCGATTGGTACAGGAGGAGTGAGGATCCTGCCCGTGAGGGCTCACAGTCTACAAGGGATGGGTGAGGGTAGAGCTGGTGGTGGAGCGGTGGTTACTGCAGGTTGTAGGCTTGTCGGAAGAGGTGGGTCTTCAGGTTCCTTTTGAAGGTTTCCACAGTGGGCAAGAGTCTGATATGTTGGGGTAGAGAGTTCTAGAGTAGGGGGGATGCACGGGAGAAATCTTGTATGCGATTGTGGGAAGAGGAGATAAGAGGGGAGTAGAGAAAGAGATCTTGTGAGGATCGGAGGTTGCGTGCAGGTATGTACCGGGAGACTAGGTCACAGATGTATGGAGGAGACAGGTTGTGGATGGCTTTGTATGCCAAGGTTAGGGTTTTGATCTCGAGTCTCTGAGCAATGGGGAACCAGTGAAGGGATTGACAGAGAGGAGAGGCCGGGGAATAGCGAGGGGACAGGTGGATTAGTCGGGCAGCAGAGTTTAGGATAGATTGGAGGGGTGCGAGAGTGTTAGAGGGGAGGCCACAGAGCAGGAGGTTGAAGTAGTCGAGGCAGGAGATGATGAGGGCATGCACTGGTGTTTTTGCAGATTCGTGGTTGAGGAATGTGCGGATCCGGGAGATATTTTTGAGTTGGAATCGGCATGAAGTGGAAAGGGCTTGGATATGTGGTTTGAAGGAGAGGTCAGAGTCTAGGGTTACCCCGAGGCAGCGAGCTTGCAGGACTGGGGAGAGTGAACAGCCATTGACTATGATGGATAGGTCAGGTGGGGGGAATGAATGAGATGGTGGAAAGATGATGAATTCAGTTTTATCCATGTTAAGTTTTAGAAATCTAGCAGAGAAGAAGGATGAAATAGCGGACAGACATTGTGGGATTTTGGTTAGTAGGGAGGTGATATCGGGTCTCGAGAGGTAGGTCTTTGTGTCGTCAGCATAGAGGTGATACTGAAAGCCGTGAGACTCTGAGCTGTCCCAGGCCAAAAGTGTAGATGGAGAAGAGCCAGGGGTCCTATAATTGAACCTTGGGAGACACCGACAGATAGGGGGCGAGATGAGGAGGTGGTGTGTGAGTGGGAGACACTGAATGTCCTGTCTGTTAGGTATGAAGAGATCCAAGATAGGGCCAAGTTTGTGATGCCAAGAGATGAGTGTAGTAAGAGGGAATGGTCCACTGTGTCAAAGGCAGATGACTGGTCCAGGAGGAGGAGGACAGAGTAGCGTTGCTTGGATTTGGTGGTTAGTAGGTCGTTGGTGACTTTGGTCAGGGCTGTTTCTGTCAAGTGATGCGGTCGGGATCCAGATGGCAAGCGGTCAAAGAGGGAGCAGGAGGAGAGATAGGAGGACAGTTCAAGGTGGACATGTTTCAGTAGTTTTGAGGCATAGGGGAGAAGTGATATGGGGCGGTAGCTTGTCAAAGAGGATGGGTCAGGAAGGGCTTTTTGAGGAAGGGGTGTGATCGAGGCATGTTTGAAGCATGAGGGGAAGACACCAGTTAGTTACAGGTTGAAGAGGTGGGTTGGGATGAAGATAGTGGTAAGGTTGGGGATGAGGTGGGACGGGATAGGGTCAAGATTGCAGGTGGTGAGGTGTGATTTGGAGAGTAAAGAGGAAAGTTGATCTTCTGTAATGGTCCAGAACCTGGTTTTGGAGGAGGAGGATTAAGTAGGTGTGAGGAGAGGCTGGGGGGACTTGAGGCAAAAGCTTTGTCTGATGGTGTCATTCTTCTGCTTGAAGAATGAAGCAAAGTCTTTGGCTGAGATGGGAGGAGGTGCTGGGGGGCGGGGGAGAGAATTGAAAGTGTTAAATAGCTGTTTAGGGTTGTGGGACAGGGAGCATATGAGAGATGAGAAGTATGTTTGTTTTTCTGTAGTGAGAGACTGTTTGAATGTGATGAAGTGCTCATTGGAGTGGGACCTTTTCCATCTACGCTCAGCAACCCTGGAGGCCCTTTGCAGTTCTTTGGTTAGGCTGGTGTGCCAGGGTTGCCCATTGATTATGCGAGCTTTGGTTTGTGTGAGGGGGGCGACCGAATTGAGAGCTGCAGCTGTTGTTGTGTTATAAAAAGCGGCAGCAACATCTGCGACATGTAAGGAACTGATTTATGTAAGAAGAAGAAGGCGGAGGGATTCAGAGAGTGAGTGTAGGTCAAGGTGTTTAAGATTTCTGCGAGGGTGTACAAGTTTGTGGAGTAGGGATTGTTGCCCTGGAGAAGAGAGGGAAGAGAATGAAAGTAGGTTGTGGTCAGAAAGAGGGAGGGGTGAGTTAGAGAGGTTAGACAGGGAACAGAGGCGGGTGAAGATAAGGTCCAGAGTGTGGTCATCTTTGTAAGTGGCTGCGGAAGACCATTGAGCAAGGCCGAAGGAGGAAGTGAGGGAAAGAAGCTTAGAGGCAGATGACTGGGAAGTGTCAATGGGGATGTTGAAGTTGCCTATAATGATAGTGGGTATGTCAGTGGAAAGGAAGTGAAGCAGCCAGGTGGTGAAGTGGTCAAAGAAATTGGTGGCTAGCCCGGGGGGGGCAGTAAATGACGGCCAGTTGGAGGGGGAGTAGATGCGCACACAGCGCACCTCAAATGAGGGGAGAGTAACGGAGTATGTGTGTGTATGTATGTATGTGTGTGTATATATATATATATATATATATATCTTTTTTTTCTTTTATCCTTTTCTTTAGTGCACTTTTCAAGAACTCATGGAGATGGCAAACAAGCTCAGCGAGCGAACGAGCTTTACAGTATAAGTCAGGAGAAAGTATCCATGGATTCACTGTGAAGGAGGTATGACGTAGTCATGCTGTAAAAATGTTTCACAGAAAGATAAAGACCACCTGAGCTGCACTGAGACCCCCTGATGGGCAGCAGCTAATGTAACCTGCTTAAAATATGTAATCAGAAAGTTCTGGTATTCTACATGGTGGAAATCTGCAGAACGCTCCTGTGTATTTAATACAATATGTATTTTTCATATTATTTTATTGCAGGTCACTCCTGTTCCTGACATGTTTTTAACTGCAGTAAGGCTGAACCATGAGGGCACCGGGGCCAGATATTTGCACGTTGCAAGAGAAGACACCAATAACTTATTCAGGTAAACAGCAGAGCATTATCACACTGCCGTTACTTTTTGTGCAGAAAGCTCTTTAATGTCCATATTATGTTAAGTTTGATGTGTGCCCTAATGCAGAAGATCAGCGCTTATGCCTGCTGAGCAATGCACTGCAGAGCGGCTCAATGGGGGTCTCAGGACCAGGACCCCACTGATCTTCTGCACTTGTTAGGTAGTACATATCATTAAAAAAAAAATTAAATGATAGCTATTCTTTAAAAAGAATTATCACATACGCACGTCTCGGATATGACATGCGGTGCGACTTCAAGAGCTCCCCTCACTCAATCTTGCACTCAGCCTTTCTTATAAACTTCAAATTGAGCATAAATCACACCACAACACGCTGCCATCACTCGCCCCCGAAATATAAACCACTGTCTTTCAGTCAAAAAGCCACATACTCTCTGAGAGGCTATGGGTTCTTTAGAACTGGGGTGGCCCCCCTATATTATATACAACGTGTGAGCCCCCTCACAGTGCCCTGCCTATGTACAGCCTGAGACCCCCACGTAGCCAGTGTTATTTGTCTGATGTTATAGTTTTCCTTACAAGACGCAATACTTTCTTTAGATTAAGATTCCAAAATGAGTTTTTGACTCTGTATTTTTGCTGAGCAAAAAAAAAACAAAACACAAAAAAACCACAGCGTCTTACGGTTCCAATGAAGCCTGAGACTTATAGAAATCTCCTGCCCTCTGTGCTTTTTTTAAATTTTTTTATTCAGTGTAAACTGACCCGCGGTACATGTTTGAAATCCACAACATGTCAATTTCTCTTGCGGGTACGCTGAGTTTTGAGTGTGTTTTCCCCATTTTTAGTCATGCACATTGCATCACTAACACACTGTGAACAGTTTAGTTGCTAAAAATGACGTGACCGGTTCCCTTTAAGGTTTCAACTAATTAATCTGCTGGTGCAAAAAGAATAAACTTTTAGTAAATTTGTTTTGCTGTTTCAGATGTTTTCTCGCTGTTGGTGCAGATGACTGTTTTTTACACTTTTGAGAAAATCGGTCCAATTATTCTAATTACACTATGATCAGACTCTGATTTTTTTTTTTTTCTCTCTCGGAGGAGAGAAAAAAAAGTTTCTCCACTCTCTTTGTAATGTCGGACCGTGCTTGTATGATGGTCTGATTTTATTTATTTTTTTCCGTCTTACCACAGACCCATAGACATGACTGGGCGAGAGTAATATGATTTTCGGAGGCAAATCGTGCATGCAGAGGTTTTTTTTTTTTTTTTTTCCTTCTTCTTTGGACCGATCCAGTCCGAGGAAAAAAATCGGACATGTGCACAGACCCTTAGAATAACATGGGGTAGAGTGCTATCCTGTCAAAATGAGGGAAAGCACTGGTTGGAGTTGCAGCTTTCTGCAAGAGCCCTCATCTTGCCTCATGCCTCCATTATAGTAAATGTGTAGTGTAATGCTACCACTTGTGTCAGGAGGGGGCTGTCACAGACTGATAGGATGGTGTTCACACAAGGCCTTCAGCTGGGCAGAGATAACAGATGTTATGTTAACCTTTTGAGCACCAGTGTTCACGACTGACCCTTTTATTCTCTTACACGGGTGCATAAGTTACCGAGTACCGACTAATGATGTAGCAAGTGGTTCAGCACTTGTTTCTTGGCATTTATATACTACAATAAATTGAGTCTTTTTTTTTTTCCTCCCCATCATACAAGTTTCTGTTATGAATGACAGCTGAGTGTTGGCACGAGGGGATGCGCTGATCATTTTTATGTCACACAAGTGAATTCCCCATGATCTGATTCCGGGAGATTTTGCGGAATGATTGTGAAGGAGCATTCGTGCAAACTATGATTTGGGAGCCATAGAGCTATTATTTAGGAAGTTTTCCTTCCACCTCCTGTTTCGTAGTGTACAGTTCCGGACGACTCCTATGGACAGCACCGGCGTCCCACATATCCTGGAACATAGTTTTGTGTGGCTCCCTGAAGTTTCCCTGTAGAGACCCTTTCTTCAAGATGTTAAATCGATCCTTGTCAACATTTATGAATGCGTTCACAGGTAAGATCATTTCACCTTCTCACTCCTTCAGTGTTACATATGACTAAATGATGAAACCCGTGCCGGCGCCTTGTTTAGTATGTGAAATTTTCTTATATTTAAAGTAGTGTGTTTTAAAGAAAAAAAAAAAAATGCAGTCAATTATATTGTAAAAATCTCTTCTGCTTCTCCTTCCCATTTTGCACTGTGTAGTAGCTCCATTGCAGGCATACTCGCATGTATTCATGTATTGCTTTTGGAGCACAATATGTGAAATCTCTGCTTCTAATTCAAAGATGCATTTACTCTGTCGCCTCATTGGGGGACACAGGACCTTGGGTGTTATGCTGCTGTCTACTAGGAGGCAACACTATGCTTATCTGAAAAAGATTAAGCGTGGCTCCTCCTCTGCAGTATACACCCCTGGACGGCATCAGCCATCTTCAGTTTTTGCTTAGTGTCACAAGGAGGCACACCTCAGACCTTCACTCGCCCCTCGCTTCAGCACGGGATTACAGATGAAGAAAAGAGGGTCTCTATATAGACCCCCGGCATGGCTCCTTCCTCTGCCCCCTACTAGGGGTGCACAGTTAAAGTTGAGATGACGTAGCCACCATGCTGCTCCTTCTCCGTCCCCTTGGGTCAGGCTCGAAGTTGAGAACCCCCCTCCTTCCCCAATTCCCTCGGTCTTGGTCCGAAGTTGAGGCGAGGACAAAGCCCCCTGACAGGTGACAGCGGCACCCTCCCTAATCCCCCCTGGGGGTATTAGGTTGAGAAACCATCAGGTAGGGCCTGGACGGCAGCATCTGCAGCTCTCACCAGCCAGCACACTGCAGCTGAGAACCAGCAGCAATACAGGAACCCCAGCTTGACTGCGGGACCCTGTAGGAGCCGGGGGGAGTGCAGGCAGCCATGGCACACACAGGCACAGGCCTTCACAGGCCCTGCACCTGCGGCAGCTTTTCATGTTAAGCGCCTAAGGGGGACTCTTTTCAAAGACCCCCTTCCACTTATGTCCCCACCGCCATTCTGCCTTTCAATCCGGGGGGGTCCGGTTCTGATCCGACCCCCCCGGACTACCGCGCTGGCCTGGATCCCTTTTGGGCATAGAAAACAAATTTACACCGCGGCCTTGCCGAAGCCGCCGTCCATTTTCTGCCCCCCGGATGACTATTTTGACTCACTGCGGTGTCAGACAGGGGGCGGATCTAGGCTGCAGGGCGCGCATCTCCATAGCAACTGCCGCCCTTGCAGCGTTCCGCCCCCCTTCTCCTTCATTTCTGCAAGCAGGAGAAAAGCCACGGCGGCCATATCCAGCTGCAGGACGCATACAGGCCAGCCAAGTCTCCGGGGAGGCACAGGACCAGGCTCTTCAGTCTGAGTTACCTCAGCTGTGAATTTGTATCACTCTGTATCCTCCTCTGCACAGTTAGCCCCCTTGCATAGCCACTCCAGGTGCACCATGCCGGGCTCAAAGTCTAAGAAAACCAGGCAGGACTGCTTTTACGCTTTCTGTACAGCCTGCAGTAATGCTCTTCCCAGCGGCTGCACATATCCGCATTGCAAGGATTGTGCTCCGACTACTGTGCTGGAGTCCCAAGTAGCCCCTACCAACCCTTCAGTGTCTGATGCTACGCCGGAATGGGTCACTCAAATGTCACAATCTATGACACAGTCCATAGATAACATGACCTTCAAATTGCTTCAGGCTCTGCAAAGCCATACCTCGACTATGAATGCTACCCAACAAAGGGAAAGCCGGACTCAGTCACATACTGACCCAGGCACATCCATGTCAGGGTCAGGACGCAAGCGCACCCACAGGTGACGCTCATCTGCGTCATCCCATAGCACACAGTCATCCCTGTGTAGGGAGAGATACCGTAGTCACAGGTCATCTACACAGTCCCCTACCAGGGACAGACATGATATTTCTCCGCACCAATCCCCGTCCAGAGAAATACCCCATTCTGGGTCACCTAGGAGACACCTTAGTGATACACAGGAGTCAGAAGGCGTCTGCGATTCTGACTCAGACAAGGAAACTGATGGATCCCTAACTCCAATCCCACCTAGCAATGCAGCGCTAGTTGAGGACATAATCTCGTCCATACATCGGGATCGGATCAGAGATGTCCAGCACCCGGACGCACCACAAAATAAGATTTCATTTGAAGGAGCTCTGAAACCACCTGAGGTTTTCTTGGATCATCCAGAATTTAAATCTATCCTCACAAAACAATTCTCACAGCCTCACAAGAAGCTTAACAACCGCAAGTTTCTGGAGGCCCGTTACCCCTTTCCAAAGGAAACCACCAAAGAATGGGCAGACCCACCAGCAGTGGACCCCCCAGTCTCCAAACTGGCAGCACAGACACTTCTTTCACTGCCAGATAGCTCAACCCTTAGGGATGCAGCAGACAGGCAGGTAGAAAGTATGGCTCGCTCAATTTGCGAAACCACAGGGGCCTCCCTAGCCCCCGCGTTTGCTTCAGTCTGGGCAGCCAAGGCCATACTGGCTTGGGCAAAAAATCTACAAACCGGCCTCCAAGATCCTGCCCCTGAACTGTCGGACCAAGCAGTTCAGATAGCAGCTGTGGCAGATTACATGCTTCATGCAGTTCTGGATTCTGCAAGGGGTGCAGCGGCGTAATTTCACACGCCATCACAATTCGGCGTATCCTTTGGCTGCGTGAATGGAAAGCGGACGCAGCCTCAAAGAAGTCGCTCACGCACCTTCCATACCTCAGCTGTCGACTCTTCGGTGAAAGCTTGGACACGATGATATCAAATGCCACAGGGGGTAAGAGTACCTCTCTTCCCCAACTGAAACCCAGGCGCAATTATAACAAGCGTAACCAAGCTCGCTTCCGTTCCTTTCGGAACTCTTCCGGCTGGTCCATTTCACGGCCACCACAAAATAACAGCCGCTTCACACGCAGGGAAGACTCGAGGCCGACACAAAAGTCGGACAAATCCTGGCAGTCAAAGGCAGGCCACTCAAAATCAAAGAGGAAAAGCTAAGAATTTCTCCTCATCATGACTCACGGACTCAGGAAGACACTCCACCTGTAGGAGGCCGACTTTTACTCTTTCATCAAGTCTGGCTACCTATTACAGAAGACAAGTGGGTCAAGGAACTAGTATCTTCAGGATACAAAATAGAGTTCACTTCCAACCCACCAAACAGACTCCTTATATCTGTTCCCCCAAAATCGCCAGTAAAAGCTCGCACCTTCCACCAAGCGGTCTCATCGCTTCTTCAAGCACGAGTCCTAATACCCGTTCCCCCAGGGGTTCTACTCCAATCTTTTCGTAGTCCCTAAGAAAGGAGGAGGGGTACGCCCCATACTAGACGTAATACAACTCAACAAATATGTACAAGTATGTCACTTCCGTATGGAGTCCCTCCGGTCAATCATTGCATCTATGGAAAAAGGAGAATATCTCGCCTCCATAGACATACAAGATGCATACCTGCATATACCGATTGCCCCTGCCCATCAGAGATTTCTCAGGTTCGCAATCGACCAGGACCACTACCAGTTAGTGGCTCTCCCGTTCGAGTGTTTACCAAAGTCATGGCAGCCACCATGCACGTTCTACACTCCAGAGGCATAGTAGTCTTTCCATACCTGGACGATCTTCTCGTCAAGGCTTCTACCTTCAAGGACTGCGAGCTCAGTGTCTCAATCACAATCGACACCCTGAGTCACCTGGGTTGGTTAGTCAACCTACAAAAGTCATCACCAACCCCAAACCAGTCTCTGACATTCCTGGGAATGCTATTCAATACCTCCAAGGGCCTAGTGCTTCTCCCCAAAGACAAGGCACTGCCTCTCCGTCTAGGAGTTCGCACCCTTCTCGGCAAACCACCTCGATTTCTCCGGTTTGCAATGAGAGTCCTTGGCAGGATGGTGGCGGCAATAGAAGCGGTTCCATTTGCCCAGCTTCACCTCAGACCTCTCCAACTAGACATTCTCAAGTCATGGGACAGGAACCCTTCTTCTCTCGACAGGAAGTTCCAGATGACGTCGTCAACCAGGAAGTCCCTTCACTGGTGGCTCATCCGGACCTCTCTAACAAAAGGGAAATCTTTTCTCCCAGGTCAATGGAAGGTCCTGACCACCGACGCAAGCCTGACGGGTTGGGGTGCAGTACACCTACACCACAGAGCACAGGGCAAGTGGTCCCCAGCGGAAACAACCTTGCCCATCAACATCCTGGAGATTCGTGCCATCCTCCTGGCGTTGAGAGCCTTCCATCACTTACTGGCAGCCTCTCACATCAGAGTACAATCGGACAATGCCACGGCCGTGGCATATGTCAATCACCAAGGGGGAACCCGCAGTGCCAGAGCGATGCGAGAGGTGACACGCATCCTCCACTGGGCGGAGAAAACGAGCTCCATTATCTCTGCGGTCCACATTCCGGGTGTAGACAACTGGAAAGCAGACTTCCTCAGCCGACAAGGAATAGACTCGGGAGAGTGGGCTCTCCATCCCGAAATCTTCCAACAGATCTGCCATCGTTGGGGCACTCCGGACGTGGACCTAATGGCGTCTCACCTCAATGCCAAAGTCTCCAACTTCATGGCCAGAACACGCGACCTGAGAGCGCTAGCGGCGGACGCCCTGGTTCAGGACTGGACCCAGTTCCAGCTCCTGTACATTTTTTCCACCTCTCCCCCTGATTTCCAGAGTGGTGAGAAAGATCAAACAGGAGGGAGTTCCAACCATCCTAATCGCACCGGACTGGCCCAGGCATACATGGTACGCCGACATCGTGCGACTCACAGCAGACGTTCCCTGGCGTCTTCCCGACCGCCCGGATCTTCTGTCACAAGGCCCGTTCTACCACCAGAACTTAGAGGCCCTCAATTTGACGGCGTGGCCATTGAGACCTTGGTTCTAACCCAGGCAGGTTTTTCGCCAGACGTCATTAAAACCATGATCAGAGCACGAAAACCAACCTCTGCCAAGATCTACTACCGTACCTGGAAAACTTTCTTTACCTGGTGCGAATCTCGTAACCAGACCCCACTCCCTTATTCCCTACCCAGGGTGCTCGGTTTTCTCCAATCGGGTCTGGAAGCCAGACTATCCCTGGCCTCTCTTAAGAGCCAGGTGTCAGCTCTTTCAGTGCTTTTTCAAAAATGCATTGCTCATAAACCGCAAGTAAGAACATTTCTCCTGGGGGTTTCCCGATTGGTTCCCCCCTACAGAAGACCTCTAGAAGCGTGGGACCTCAACCTGGTGCTGACAGCATTACAGGAAACACCCTTTGAACCCCTTAGGGAAGTCCCACTCCGTCTTCTATCCCAGAAAGTGATTTTCCTCGTGGCAATCACCTCGCTACGCAGGGTGTCTGAACTCACGGCACTCTCCTGCAGACAGCCCTTCCTGATTTTTTTTCCAGGACAAGGTAGTCCTTCGTACGGTTCCATCCTTCCTTCCGAAGGTTGTGTCCAGCTTTCATCTCAACGAAGAAATTTCACTACCATCCCTCTGTCCGGTTCCGGTTCATAAAGTGGAAAAGGCTTTGCATACGCTTGACCTTGTCAGGGCACTGCGTATCTATGTGTCTAGGACTGCGCCCTTCCGGAAGTCTGATTCTCTTTTCCTTCTTTTGGAAGGCGGCCGCAAGGGTCTACCAGCTTCTAAAGCTACCCTTGCCAGGTGGATCAAATCCACCATACAAGAGGCCTACCGCCTCAAAAATTCACCTATTCCTGCAGGTATTACGGCACATTCTACATGTGCGGTAGGGGCCTCCTGGGCCATTCGGCACCAGGCCTCGGCACAGCAAGTGTGTAAGGCAGCCACCTGGACTAGCCTACACACGTTTACAAAACACTACAACGTTCATACCCAGTCCTTAGCAGATGCGAGCCTGGGCAGACGTGTTCTGCAGGCGGCGGTGCCCCAATTGTAGGGACCCGTCTACACAATATTTGTCCATTGCTTCCCACCCAGGGACTGCTTTGGGATGTCCCAAGGTCCTGTGTCCCCCAATGAGGCGACAGAGTAAAGGAGATTTTTGTGTACTCACCGTAAAATCTCTTTCTCTTAGCCTCTAATTGGGGGACACAGCACCCACCCTTTGCCCGTTCCGGGCCGTTAAGTTGAGTTCTCATATTGGTTTTCCTTTGAGTTCTTACATAGTTGCCTTCTTATAGGCATGGTTATGTTATCTATGTTACGTTCCTCCTACTGCTTTTGCACAAAACTGAAGATGGCTGATGCCGTCCAGGAGTGTATACTGCAGAGGAGGAGCCACGCTTAATCTTTTTCAGATAAGCATAGTGTCGCCTCCTAGTGGACAGCAGCATAACACCCAAGGTCCTGTGTCCCCCAATTAGAGGCTAAGAGAAAGAGATTTCACGGTGAGTACACAAAAATCTCCTTTTCTCTAATAACCCCCCACGACAGCACACAGGAGGATGTAACCCCACCCTAATAGGGACAGGAAATATGAACAGGTTTAAATAGCCCCTCCCACATCCTCCCTCCAGTGTTATTTCCTGTCCCTATCAGGGATGAAGAGGTCATCCCCGGTGTGCTGGGCCGGCGACAGGCACTTGGGGAAAGGTAAAGCTATTAGCCGGGCAGCGGAGGACCGAGCGGTTTTACATCTCCTCCTCAGGGCGCTGCTCCCGTCTCCTCCGGATTCGAGACCCTTTCCTGCAGTCCGCGCTCTCTGGCAAGGTCTGCAGGATCTTCTGACCGGAGGCCTCTTTGAGCTTTCCGGTCCATCTCCTCCTCCTCTCCCCCGCTGGATGCGTGGGCGATGACGGCTCCAGGATGTGGAGCACACGCCGTGACGCTGGGCGGTGGATGATGTCACTTCCGGCAGTTTTGCGTTTCACTGTGGACTGCATCAGAAGCCATGGGGGAAAAGAGCGGTAATGCCGCCGGTGATCACAAATCTTCACCTGGACACCGGGGGAGGAGCCCTCTAAACAAAGGGAGATTCTGGTCCAGTCGCCCATAAAGGAGCCCTGGACAGGAAGACATCTACAGGTAGGACAAAACTATGTCTGTTGAAGCTTCTCGCTCTGCATCTGTAGAGCCCAGCGCCGTTCCGGTCCCAGTAAGTATGGCACTGGTAGTCCATCTCCCAGATGCCGGTAATAGTGATTTATAGCTCCCCTTCCCTTCTCCCCTCTCTTGTAGGGGGACAAGGAACCTGCATCTGGAGACCAAGTTAAACCGTCACGCAGATGTCCCATCTGTACAAAAAAACTATTCTCCCATAGAAAGCCCCTATGCAAGGACTGTACGGAGAAGATTATCAGGCAGGAACAACCTTCCTTAATGGAAGAGATAAAGGGGATTGTACCTCAAGAGATCAAATCCTCCTTAAGGCCCCGTCACACTAAGCGATATCGCTAGCGAGATCGCTGCTGTGTCACGGTTTTGGTGACTCACCAGCGACCTCACCAGCGATGTCGCTATGTGTGACCCTTTGCAACGATCAGGCCCCTGCTGTGAGGTCACTGATCGTTGCAAAGTGTCCTGGACCATTTTTTGGTCGTTGGCCTCCCGCTGGCCAGCACACATCGCTGTGTGTGACCAGCGGGACCAACGATCTGGCTGGTAACCATGGTAAATATCGGGTTACTAGGGGCACGCGCGCACTTAGTAACCCGCTGTTTACCATAGATACCACTCTGCTACTGTGAGCGGAGGCTCCAGCGCACGGTAGCAGAGTGGTATCCATGGTAAACAGCGGGTTACTAGGGGCACACGCGCACTTAGTAACCCGATATTTACCATAGTTACCAGCCTGCTCCTGCTTAAGCAGCAGGCTGGGAACGGGAGCAGGACATCGTGGAACGATTCTTTCCACGATATCGCTGCTCCCCTCATCGCTGGTGAGCCTGCCTGTTTGACAGCTCACCAGCGATGTATTAGCGATGCAGCAACGATCCCTGACAGGTCGTATTGTTGTCGGGATCGCTGCTGCATCGCTTAGTGTGACGGGGCCTTTAGCCTCGGTCACTCTCCCTACGCCCTCACCTAGTCAGGGTTCTACATCTACTCCCTCAGCAGCCAAAAAGAGAAAGATTAGCCCGCCAGAGGGAGGGGAGGAAGACTCTCAAGAGGAGATATATACAGTACAGACCAAAAGTTTGGACACCCCTTCTCATTTGAAGATTTTTCTGTATTTTCATGACTATGAAAATTGTACATTCACACTGAAGGCATCAAAACTAAGAATTAACACATGTGGAATTATATACTTAGCAAAAAAGTGTGAAACAACTGAAAATATGTCTTATATTCTAGGTTCTTCAAAGTAGCCACCTTTTGCTTTGATGACTGCTTTGCACACTCTTGGAATTCTCTTGATGAGCTTCAAGTGGTAGTCACCGGAAATGGTTTTCACTTCACAGGTGTGCCCTGTCAGGTTTAATAAGTGGGATTTCTTGCCTTATAAATGGGGTTGGGACCATCAGTTGTGTTGTGCAGAATTCAGGTGGATACACAGCTGATAGTCCTACTAAACAGACTGTTAAAATTTGTATTATGGCAAGAAAAAAGCAGCTAAGTAAAGAAAAACGAGTGGCCATCATTACTTTAAGAAATGAAGGTCAGTCAGTGCGAAAAATTGGGCAAACTTTCAATGTGTCCCCAAGTGCAGTTGCAAAAACCATCAAGCGCTACAAAGAAACTGGCTCACATGAGGACCGCCCCAGGAAAGGAAGAGCAAGAGTTACTTCTGCTTCTGAGGATAAGTTAATATGAGTCACCAGCTTCAGAAATCGCAGGTTAACAGCAGCTCAGATTAGAGACCAGGTCAATGCCACACAGAGTTCTAGCAGCTGACACATCTCTTCAACAACTGTTAAGAGGAGACTTTGTGCAGCAGGCCTTTATGGTAAAATAGCTGCTAGGAAACCACTGCTAAGGACAGGCAACAAGCAGAAGAGACTTCTTTGGGCTAAAGAACACAAGGAATGGACATTAGACCAGTGGAAATCTGTGCTTTGGTCTGAGGAGTCCAAATTTGAGATCTTTGGTTCCAACCACCGTGTCTTTGTGCGACGCAGAAAAGGTGAACGGATGGACTCTTTATGCCTGGTTCCCACCGTGAAGCATGGAGGAGGAGGTGTGATGGTGTGGGGGTGCGTTGCTGGTGACACTGTTTGGGATTTATTCAAAATTGAAGGCATACTGAACCAGCATGGCTGCCACAGCATCTTGCAGCGGCATGCTATTCCATCCGGTTTGCTTTTAGTTGGACCATCATTTATTTTTCAACAGGACATTGACCCCAAACACACCTCCAGGCTGTGTAAGGGCTATTTGACCAAGAAGGAGAGTGATGGGGTGCTACGCCAAATGACCTGGCCTCCACAGTCACCAGACCTGAACCCAATCGAGATGGTTTGGGGTGAGCTGGACCGCAGAGTGAAGGCAAAAGGGCCAACACGTGCTAAGCATCTCTGGGAACTCCTTCAAGATTGTTGGAATACCATTTCCGGTGATTACCTCTTGAAGCTCATCAAGAGAATGCCAAGAGTGTGCAAAGCAGTCATCAAAGCAAAAGGTGGCTACTTTGAAGAACCTAGAATATAAGACATATTTTCAGTTGTTTCACACTTTTTTGTTAAGTATATAATTCCACATGTGTTAATTCATAGTTTTGATGCCTTCAGTGTGAATGTACAATTTTCAAAGTCATGAAAATACAGAAAAATCTTCAAATGAGAAGGGGTGTCCAAACTTTTGGTCTGTACTGTATCTCGGAAGATCATCCAGAGGAAGGTGAACTGAGTCCAACTCCTGATAACTCCCAGCGAGAGAGAGATTACTTTCCATCAGATAGCTTGGAGGAGCTCCTCATGGCAGTAAGGAGAACTATGGAGGTCGAGGAAGAAAAAGTTCCCCAAACAGTACAGGGGGCTACGTTCCAGAAAAAAATTGGTGTTCCCTATACACCAGAGTATAAGGGACTTAGTCTTAGAGGAGTGGGAATCTCCAGAAAAGAGATTAAATACCCCTACTGAGTTAAAGGATAGATTTCCTGTAGACAATGAGACGACAGAATGCTGGTCTGAAGTCCCAAGAGTGGATATCCAAATTGCACGAGTGGTAAAGAAAACCACACTGCCCTTTGAAGATTCCTCTCAATTAAAAGACCCCTTGGAACGCAAAATGGAGGGACTACTCAGAAAATCCTGGGAGACCTCGGAAGCACTATTAAACACCAACGCAGTCTCTACGGGCGTAGCTTGATCAATGGCTTGTTGGCTAGATCAACTGGAGGAACACCTAGTCTCGGGCACCCCCAGAGAAGACATCTTGGCATCCCTACCTCTTCTACAGAAAGCTACGGGTTTTTAGCAAACGCTTCTGCAGAATCAGAGTGGCGGCAAGAGCATTTGGGCTATCAAACTCTGTAAGAAGGGCCCTATGGTTGAAATCCTGGAACGGCGACGTGGCATCAAAAATGAAATTGGGTTCCATCCCCTTTAAAGGGAAGTACATGTTCGGGCCAGCCCTAGATGATCTCCTAGAGAAGGCCTCAGACAAGAATGCCCTCCCGGAACCAAGGAATGTGCGGAAAAGGCCTTTTCGTCCCTCCAAGGAGCAGACCCCTCAATATAGGGGTAAAGGGAAAACAGGACGATGGAGCTACCCAAGAGGTAGAGGAGGCAAAAATCTTTTTCTTTTCTCTCCCAAAATCAACGTCTGAACAGACCATGACGTCAGGGTAGTCGGGGGCCGCATCTCGAATTTTCTCCCTCAGTGGAAAGAAATCTGCTCAGACCCATGGGTCCTGAAGGTTGTAGAGTTCGGAGTAATAATAAATTTCTCCTCCTATCCAGAGAGGATAAAATTAACACCGCTCTCTTCTCAGTCGTCAGGCCACCCTGATATCCGTTCTTACAGACCTATTGTCCTCAGGGGTGATATCCCTGGTTCCTACAAGAGAGAGGCACAGGACATTATTCCAGACTCTTCCTAATAAAAAAAACAAATGGCACACACCTAGTTATAATCAATCTAAGGCCACTGAATCAGTATATCCACTACCAACGATTCAAGATGGAATCCATCAGGTCGACCTGATAGGACAGGACCATGTTATGGCCACAATCTACCTCCAGGATGCATATTACCACATCCCCATACATCCACTTCACAGGAGGTTCCTAAGATTCGTAGTTGCTCTAGGGGAACAAATAGTCCACTATCATTTCAATGTTCTCCCATTTGGAATTTCACCAGCCCCTCGAATATTTACAAAAGTCATGGCTTATATCTGGGGTCAGAACATTTCAATAGTACCATACCTCGATGACTTGTTATTAATCGGGCCCTCAGTACCAGTACTCCAAGAACATCTACAGTTGACCACTCGGATCCTATCATTTCTAGGCTGGCTAGTGAACCACAAAAAATCGGATATGGTTCCCTCCATGACAAAAACATTTCTAGTAATACTATTGGATTCCCACAGCCAGATGTCATTCCTGCCCAAACAAAAACAGGTCATGATAAAAGCAAAGATCAATGTCCTAAGGAGCAGATGATCAGTATCATTGAGAGATTCCATGTCGGTCGTCGGGTCTATGACATCCTGTATTCAAATGGTGGCCTGGGCTCAGGCACATACCCGAACATTACAGACCCACATCCTTACGAATTGGGATGGATCCCCACGGTCTCTGAACAGGAGAATCCCTATACCACCATGGGTAAGGACCTCTCTATTCTGGTGGCTGAGCGTAAAGAATCTCAACAGGGGAGTACCATGGGTCCAGAATCCGCTAGTAACCATAAAAGTGGATGCCAGGGAGAAGGGATGGGGAGCCAAGGTCTCCCAAGAGCTATTCCAGGGTGTATGGACCAGAGAGGTGTGCCAACGCTCATCAAATTTCAGAGAATTAAAAGCCGTAGAGGAAGTCCTCAGAGCAGCAGAGGCTGTCCAGAAATCTCACATTCAGATATTTTCAGACAATATCACCACCTTCGTCATCAAGGGGGCACAAGATATGAAAGCTTTAAAGCAATCTCAGCAAGAATATTTTCCTGGGCCGAAGAACATCTTCTATCCCTGTCGGCTGTTCATATCAAAGGTTCAGTCAGTGTCCAGGCCAATTTCTTAAGCAGAACAAAGATTCATCCAGGAGAGTGGAGCCTAAACCCAGACGTCTTCCAGGTGTTAGTCGAGAGATGGGGTTATCCAGAGGTAGATCTCTTCGCCGGACACCAGGACGCGAAGGTACCTCAATATTTCTCCCTGGATCCGAACGGCCCTTGCTTGGGAGTGGACGCATTCGCTTACAAATGGGAATTCAAACTAGCGTATGCCTTTCTCCCACTGCCTATCCTTTCAAAAACCTTACAGAAGATAAGGACCGAAGGGACCAGAGTAATCCTAGTGGCCCCTTTCTGGCCAAAAAGAAGTTGGTTCGGAACGTTAACCAGTCTGAGTGTGGAGAGCCCTGTAATCCTTCCTCCCATCAAAGATCTCCTGCTCCAGGGACCAATTCACCATCCGGATCCTGAGAGACTACAATTAACTGCCTGGCTTCTGAATTCCTGATATTAAAAACAAGAGGCCTCTCAGAGAAAGTCATCAAAACTCTCCAGAAGAGCAGGAAACCTGTAACGAACACCATTTACCATAAGATGTGGAAAACCTTCTTAGGCTGTGTGCCCACGATGCGTTTTTTAAGCGTTTCTGCAGCGGCAGAAAAGGCCTGCCATGTTCCCCAATGATCTGCATGTGATGTGCACATGCTGTGGAAATTTCCCCTGCGGGTTATCATTGCGGAATAAAATGCAGCACTACCAATTATTTTGCGGAAGCGATGTGTTTTCGCCGCCATTGACTTTCATTGGAACGCTTGGATTCCACATCACTGCATCTGTACATGCGGATTCTATGCGTTTCAATGTGCGGATGGTAGCCTGGTGTGGAGAACAGGAGACTCTCCTCTGGACCCGGGTACCTTAGAACCTGTAAATAAAAGAATAAAATAAATATTATATTTACCTTCTGATGGCCCGCGGTCTCCTTGTCTTAGCTTGCCGGCAACTCGCAGTGGACTGAAGGACCTGCGCTTACATCATAGTCATGTGACTTCAGGCTCTTCAGTGTACCGCGAGCTGCCGGAAAGCCAGGACGGAGCGAAGCAAGACTGCGGGGGCCACCAGAAGGTAAGTATAGATTTATTTTTATTTTTTTACCATTCTTTAAGGTCACAGAATATAAATCCATGCCGTTTGCATGGATTTATATAGTGTGACCAAGTTGACAAGCACTTTCCAAGTGATGTTAAAATCGCTTGGAAAGCGCTTGACAACCCGCATGCAGAAATGCATGTGGAGAACGCTTCACATCCGCATGTCCCTGGCAGGAAAAAACTCATGTACAATCCCCATGCTTTTTTTCTGCCAGGGAGATGCAGAAACACTCAGGAAAAAATCCTGAGCATTTCTGCATCGTGGGCACATAGCCTTAAGATGGTGTGCACCCACTCGCCCAGACCCTCATAGAGCTGATGTGGCACAGATTCTAGATTTTTTACAAGGAGGTCTGGACAAAGGTCTCAGACCTAGTACTCTTAAGGTCCAGGTAGCGGCGTTAAGTTCATACTTCGATCAAAGACTAGCGGAACATAAGTGGGTGAGAAGATTTATGACAGCAGCCACCCGCATCCACCCTAGAGTCCCCCCTGGGACCTTAACATTGTTCTGAAGGGGTTAATCCTTCCACCCTTTGAGCCCTCGTCAGCCGTAAGACTGGACAGACTGACCTGGAAAACGGCTTTCCTGGTGGCAATAACTACAGCCAGAAGAGTGTGTGAACTGCAGGCCCTTTCGGTCAACAAACCTGAGAATTCAGGAAGATCGTCTAATTTTTCAACTTGACCCTTTATTTCTACCTAAGGTGGTCTAAAATTTCCTCAAATCTCAGGAGATAATCCTTCCATCATTTTGTGACAACCCAAAAGACAAAAAAGAAATGTAATTCCACACTCTGGATGTTTGGAGAATAGTACTCCACTATCTTCAGGAAACCGAAGAAGGAAGGAAAGACGAGAACCTATTTGTCCATACACAAGGTCCAAACAGAGGAAAGAAGGCAGCAAAATCCACAATAGCCAACTGGATTAAGAGGGCGATTACAGAGGCTTACCAGATCCAGGATCTACCTCCTCCAGCAAAGCTCAAGGCCCATTCTACAAGGGCGATATCTGTCTCCAGGACCGGACAGTGCAGGAAGGAGGAAAAGCCAGGATCCCCCCCCTATCCAGGAAGGCATCCTGAGACCATCCTCAAGAGGTGAAAGGAACGGACGATTACCTGACCCTGTCTTTCAGCTGCAGGTACCAGCACCCCGGTCCTCCCCCCTCCCCCTCTCACCTAACATGGCGCTTAACAGCGCTTCCACTGGGCCACTTCCTCCTTCTTACCCCTTATGCGCGGCAAATCTGCCGCGCTTTTCTCCGACGGGGGGCGTGTCCTGTGGGCGGTCCCGCTCCGACGCCCATACGCCCCCTCCTATTTGACCAATCAGGGCCGAGGGGCATAGTGACGCTTCCGTCACGCCCTCGTGCCTTCCGCGGTCCTATCATTGGGTGGCCTCTCAAGCCCACCCCCCCTTCCCATCTGCCTATCGGAGCCTCGCGCGCTCCGTCATCAACGAGCGTCCTCTGCACCGACTCCATCACTCTGCCGCACGCTGCTCCCTACTCCGGCGGCACCTACTGCGACCCACTCCAACCTCCCCTTCGGAGCCTTCAGGGGGACACGGGACCGCTTCTCTGCAGGATCGGGTAGGCCCTGTCCTGACACAAGGTCCCCATCCCTCCCTGCTCACAGCGCTCCCCTCTGCAGTATCCCTGGTCAGGTACATATGCCCAAACACAGGGAGCCCTCAGTCCGTCCCTCTCACATTGTCACATACTACGCCTGTGCTCTTTGCGGTACTAAGTGGCCCGCGGGTCTCACTGCGGCCTTCTGCTCGACCTGCAAACCTCCTGCTATGCTGGCACCCCAAGATCCCCCCCGCCGCTCAGGACGTGGTAACCCCCTCCCCTCCGGAGTGGGCTGTTGCTATGTCAGTCTGTCTCTGACCTCACCAAGGTTTCTCAATCTCTGGTGCAGGTCTTAGAACGCTTGCCAGAACGTTTGCCTATGTTATCCACGGCCACCAGCGCTCCGAACGTCCCCACAGACGATTCGCAGGCACCCCTGCCCCCTCCTCTCAGGGGCAGACAGACGTCACGTTCTCAGAAACGGATTCACGCAAGCTCATCCTCCAGCTCTCCAGACTCCAAGATGCTCCCTGCATCTCACACCCCCTCCCCGGAGGTCGCCCCGGGATCTGACTCTGCTTCAGATTCAGACTCTGGTTCTGACTCTGACCAGTATTCCAAGGTCCAAGACATGATAGACAGCCTTATAACGGCTGTCAATCAGACTCTGCATGTTACAGAAGACGAGAGCCCGTGCCGGGATCTCTAACTAATCTTCCTTTTCAAGGTTCCAGGCTGTTTGGCTCCAAGCTAGATCAGATCATCTCTGATGTTACTGGGGGTAAGAGCACCTCCCTCCCCCAGCCCAGACCCAAACGCCCCCTTCAGTTCCGGTCCTTTCGTCAGTTCGCTCAACCGAACCCCTCCTCTCAACAGGACCGTACTCCAGCACAGCGGGACAGTCGTAAACCCTCCTTTAGGCCCACGCCTAACTGGCGCCCAAAGAGTCGCTCCTCCAAGTCCTCTGGATCACAATCTCAATCCAACAGGTTTTCCTCAACATGACGGGTCACTCCCACCTGGGACTTCTCCCAGGGTGGGAGGCCGTCTCCTTCTGTTCACAGATTCTTGGCTCCCGGCAAGAGGATGCCTGCGTCAAAGAAATTGTGGCTTCCGGCTACAAAATCGAGTTTGATTCCAGCCCACAATCGCGTTTTCTCAGGTCCCGCCCCCCACAACCATCTCTGCTTCCTGGTTTCCTCCAAGCCATCACTTCTCTTCTACGCTCAGGAGTCATAGTCCCGTTTCCCTTTTAGGAAAGGTTTTCCGGTTTTTACTCAAATCTCTTCGTCGTCCCAAAAAAGGACAGCTCTCTACGTCCGATTCTGGACCTGAAACAGCTAACCGATATGTACGCATCCGACAGTTCAGGATGGAGTCCCTCAGGTCGGTTATCGCCTCAATGGAGGCCGGGGAATATCCATGTTCAGTGGACATTCAGGATGCATACCTTCACATCCCAATCTGCACGTCACATCAGAAATTCCTACTCTTTTTCCTTCAAGAACGCGCATTACCAGTTCACTGCCCTCCCCTTCGACCTCGCCACAGCCCCGAGGGTTTTCTCGAAGGTGATGGCGACAGTTATGGCCATTCTTCGAACAAGGGGAATTGTAATCATACCCTACCTCGACGACCTGTTAATCAAAGGCGTTCAGGGACTGTCTCCACAGTCTCCAGATCACCTTGAACACTCTCTCCCGGTTAGGCTGGCTGATCAACACGGACAAATCCTCCCTGGTCCCATCCCAACGCCTAACCTTCCTAGGGATGCAGTTCGACACGACCCGTGCCCGGGTCCTCCTTCCAAGGGAAAAGATGAACTCCCTACGACAAGGAATTCACATCCTCTCCGACCCAGGTCCACACTCCCTTCGCCTATGCTTGAGTGTCCTGGGAAAGATGGTAGCAGCCATGGAGGCAGTTCCGTTTGCCCAGTTCCATACCCGGTCCCTTCAACTAGCCCTTCTCTCAGCTTGGGACAAGAATCCGTCATCTCTAGATCGACGCATCAAGTTGCCTCGTCAAGTAAGACGGTCGCTAACCTGGTGGCCCTTCTTCCTTCAGACCCGGGAGATCATTCCTTCCGCTTCGCTGGCAGATGGTCACGACCGATGCCAGTCTCATCGGTTGGGGGGCAGTTTTTCTACAACACACGGTCCAAGGCCGGTAGAGTCCCCACGAAGTCTCTCTCCCCATCAACATTCTGGAGATAAGGGCGATTTACCTGGCTTTGCTTCACTGGCAGAAGATCCTGGCAGGGTTCCCAGTCCGTGTACAATCGGACAATGCCACGGCAGTGGCATACATAAACCATCAGGGAGGAACGCGCAGCAAGCCCGTCCTAAAAGAGGTGGCAAGAGTGCTACTTTGGGCCGAGAAGATGGTCCCGGCAATATCGGTAGTCCACATTCCAGGGGTCGGCAGGGCCTCGCCTCAGGACAATGGTCTCTCCATCCTGAAGTGTTTCACCAAATCTGCTTACCGTGGGGCACGCCGGATGTCGACCTCATGGCGTCCCGGTTAAACCACAAGGTTCCGGCCTTTGTAGCTCGGTCCCGCGATCCGCTAGCAATCGCCCAGGACGCGCTAGTCATATCATGGTCACAGTTCCAACTGACCTATCTCTTCCCACCTCTACCTTTGATCCCTCGAGTCATCAAGAAGGTCAAGACAGAGGGAGTACCAGTTCTCCTAGTGGCCCCAGATTGGCCCAGACGCGTCTGGTACGCAGATCTGATAAATCTGCTTGTCGACCAGACCGTCCGGACCTCCTCTCTCAGGGTCCTATTCTTCATCAGAGTTCTCGTTCTCTGAATTTAATGGTATGGCCGTTGAGGCCGCGGTGTTGAAGACGGCGGGCTTTACTGACCATGTCATTCAGACCCTGATTAACGCCAGAAAACCCGCTACCTCGCGCATATACCACAGAACTTGGAGAGCCTTTTTTCGTCACTGCGAACAAGATCAGCTAACTCCTAAGTCCTTTTCTTTGCCAGTCATTTTGGCTTTTCTTCAGTCTGGCCTAGAGGCGGGACTATCTCTCAGCACTCTCAAGGGCCAAGTTTCGGCCTTGTCCATTCTATTCCAACGTAACTTAGCTAGCTGTCCTCAGGTCAGGACCTTTCTACAAGGGGTGGCCCACCTGGCGCCCCCCTATCGCCCTCCAGTGGAACCATGGGACCTTAATATGGTTCTAAGCGTCTTACAGCAGCCTCCGTTTGAACCCATTCAGGACATTCCAGCCTCTCTTCTTTCCTGGAAGGTGGCTTTTCTGGTGGCGGTTACCTCTATTAGAAGGGTCGCAGAACTCGCAGCCCTCTCTAGTCGGTCGCCTTTTCTGGTATTCCATCAAGACAAAGTAGTGCTCAGGCCAGTGCCTTCCTTTTTTGCCAAAGGTGGTTTCCGCTTTTCACATTAATGAGGACATCGTTTTGCCTTCCTTTTGCCCTGCTCCAGTGCATCCACGGGAGAAGTCCCTGAACAAACTGGACCTGGTCAGTGCTCTACGTGTGTACCTTTCCAGAACGGCCGCCCTTCGGCGCTCGGATGCCCTTTTTGCCATCCCTGAGGGTCATCGCAAGGGTCTCCCTGCTTCCAAGTCAACCATCGCCCGTTGGATACGTTCGGCCATCTTGGAGGCACATAGCATATCGGGCAAATCTCCCACTCCCGGAGTTAGGGCTCACTCCACCAGGGCGGTGGGGGCCTCTTGGGCGGTCCACCATCAGGCTTCGGCCTCTCAAATCTGCAAGTCCGCAACTTGGTCTTCTCTTCACACCTTTTCAAGGTTTTACAAGGTCCACACTTATTCTTCGGCTGACGCCAGTCTTGGACGGAAGGTCCTGCAGGCGACAGTTGCCGAGGTCTGACCTAGTCTGTGACTATCTTCTGTTCTCCCACCCAAGGGACTGCTTTGGGACGTCCCATGGTCCTGTGTCCCCCAATGAAGCGATAGAGGTATTTTTGGTACTCACCGTAAAATCTCTTTGGAGCCTTCATTGGGGGACACAGCACCCTCCCTGCATTTGGACATATGTCCTGTTGGGCATCTCATTTATTTTTTCACGGTTGTGCCCCGTTGGGCATTACATAGTTAATTATTTTGTACTTCTGCTACTGCTCTAGCCACTAACTGGTGAGCTTGGTGCCTGTAGGCGGGTGCGTACTGCGGAGGAGGAGCCATTTTCCTTTTTTTGCATAGTGTCAACCTCCTATCGACAGCAGCATACACCCATGGTCCTGTGTCCCCCAATGAAGGCTCCAAGAAAGAGATTTTACGGTGAGTACCAAAAATCCCTCTTTTAAATTCTAGTTTTTTCGTGTGGAAGAGCATGGACACCCATGGTGAATATAGGGACACCCATGGTGAATATAGTGACACCCATGGTGAACATACAACACAGTGCAGATAGTGTTCTCACCTTTATTAGTGTAGTTGTCTGGGACTTGTGCTGCGACAACTGCATTTTTAAGGGTCCCTATACACATTCGATAGCCGTCTGCCAAACACTACTTTCTTACTTGGCCATAAAAAGGACCACACGGCTCACCTCAAGTGTTCTTCTGTTCTCTATGATAAAGCTGCCACCAGACGTCATGGCAGCGTCTTATCTCGGCATTGAAAAAAAGGATCTGTTGAAACTCAACTGGCCAGATCAGTCTCTTCCTGGATATACACATTAGATCAGGGTTCCCCAACTCCAGTCCTCAAGGCCCACCAACAGGTGATAATTGCATCATCTGCACAGGCAATAATTCCATCACCTGTGTAATACTAAGGAAATACTGAAACATGACCTGTTGGTGGACCTTGAGGACTGGAGTTGGGGATCACTGCATTAGATGATCTGCCATGTAAATACAGAAAATTTAATTCTGTAAAAATCAAATCAAGGCAGCAAATATTGAGACAGAGAGAATCATTGCCAGAGAAAGTAAAAATAATCCAAAAATTTTCTTTAACTACATAAATAGTAAGAAACTAAAAAATGATAGTGTTGACCCCCTTAAAGATAGTCTGGGTGAAATGGTGGATGAGGAAAAAGCCAATATGCTAAATGATTTTTTTTCAACCGTATTTACACAAGAAAATCGCATGACAGAAAACATGATCAGTGATAACAAAAATTCTCCATTAAATGTCACTTGCTTAACCCAGCAGGAAGCACGGCTGCATCTAAAAATCACTAAAGTTGACAAATCCCTGGGCCCGGATGGGATACACCCGCGAGTACTGCAGGAATTAAGTAACGTCCTAGACCATTATTTTTAATCTTTAAAGATTCCATAATAACAGGGTCTCTACCACACGACTGGCGTATAGAAAATGTGGTGCCAATATTCAAAAAGGGGACAAAAACTGAACTTGGAAATTATAGGCCAGTAAGCTTAACCTCTACTGTGGGTAAAATCCTGGAGGGTTTCCTAAGAGATGCTATACTAGAGTATCTGAAGAAGAGTAACCTCATGACCCAATATCAACATGGGTTTACGAGGGACCGTTCCTGTCAAACTAATCTGATCAGTTTTTATGAGGAGGCAAGTTCTGGACTGGATCAAGGAAATACAGTGGATGTTGTGTATATGGACTTTTCAAAAGCTTTTGATACGGTTCCACACAAAAGGTTGATGCATAAAATGAGAACAATGGGGATAGGGGAAAATATATGCAAGTGGGTTAAGAACTGACTCAGTGATAGGAAACAAAGGGTGGTTATTAATGGAAAACACTCAGACTGGGTCATAGTTAACTGTGGGGTAACTCAGGGGTCAGTATTGGGCCTGCTTCTTTTTAACATATTTATTAATGACCTTGTAGGGGGCATACAGAGTAGTATTTCAAGATTTGCAGAGGACACTAAACTCTGCAGGGTAATCAATACAGAGGAGGACAATTTTATATTACAGGAGGATCTATGTAAACTAGAAGCTTGGGCTGATAAATGGCAAATGATCTTTAATGGGGATAAATGTAAGGTAATGCACTTGGGCAGAGGAAATAAAATGTATAATTATATGCTTAATTGTAAAACACTGGGCAAAACTGTCACTGAAAAAAACCTGGGTGTATTGGTGGACGACAAGCTCACGTTTGGTGGCCAATGTCAGGCAGCTGCTGCAAAGGCAAACAAAATAATGGGATGCATTAAAAGAGGCATATATGCTCATGAGAACATAATTTTACCTCTACACAAGTCAGTAGTGTGACCACACTTAGAATACTGTGTACAGTTCTGGTCTCCGGTGTATAAGAAAGACATATCTGAACTACAGCGGGTGCAGAGAAGAGCGACCAAGGTTATTAGAGGACTGGGGGGTCTGCAATACCAAGACAGGTTATTACACTTGGGGTTATTTAGTTTGGAAAAACGAAGGCTTAGGCCATGTGCCCACGTAACATTTTTGTAGCGTTTTTACGGCTGCGAAAACGCTTGTAAAACAGTCTGCCATGCAAAGCAATATGAATTCGGATGTGCTGTGCACATGATGCGCTAATTTGTGCGCCGAATTCGCATTGCGTTGCAAAACGCAGCATGACCATTTCTACCGCGATTACGCTGCAAATTCACGGCCATTGAGGAACATTGAAAAGCAGCAACCCGCAGGTATATGTGGATTTGCTGCTTTTCAATTAAATTCAATGGACGCTATTTTGCAGCGTAATCACGGTGCGTGTGGTCCCCGGGATGAAGAGGAGACTACAACTCCTCTTCATCCCGGCTACCACACGGTGAAAAAACGAAATAAAAAAGTTAAAAATAAACAAAACCTGTTTTTCACCTCTCCGGCGGCCCCCGGTCTGCTCCCGGCCACGTCCTCTCTCCTTGGCGTCCCGCGGTGTACTGTCAGGACCTGCGGTGACGTCATTTAGTCACCTGATGGTCACGTGACCGCTGACATCGGTGGTCAGGTGATGGTCGCGTGACCATCAGCTGACTAAATGACGTCACCGCAGGTCCCGACAGTACACCGCGGGAGGCCGAACAGAGAGGACGCGGTCGCGAGCAGACTGGAGGAGACCGGAGAGGTTAGTATACAGGGTTTTTTTTTTTTTTTTTTATACTATAGATGCTGCATTTAAAGCATCAGTTGTTTACACATTATAAATCCATGCCTGTTGCATGGATTTATATTGTGTGACCAGCTTGTCAAGCACTTTTCCAAGTGATGCTCAAAATCGCTTAGAAAACTGCTTGAAGAAACGCATGTAAAAACGCTGAAAAAACGCTTCTCTCTGGCAGAAAAAAACGCATGTAAATCTGCATGCGTTTTTTTCTGCCAGAGAGAGGCAAAAACCCTCTGCATCAAATCTGCTACGTGGGCACATAGCCTTAGGGGTGATCTTATTACTATGTACAAGTATATGAGGGGACAGTACAAAGACCTTTCTACTGATCTTTTTACTCTGAGGCCAGAGACGGGGACAAGGGGGCATCTTCTACGTCTGGAGGAAAGAAGGTTTAATCATAATCACAAACTGGGATTCTTTACTGTAAGAGCAGTGAGACTATGGAAGTCTCTGCCGCATGATGTTGTAATGAGTGATTCACTATTAAAATTTAAGAAGGGCATGGATGCCTTTCTTGAAAAGTCTAATATTACAGGTTATATATACTAGATTCCTTGATAGGGCGTTGATCCAGGGAACTAGTCTGATTGTCGTATGGAGTTGGGAATGAATTTTTTTCCCCAATGTGGAGCTTAGTGTTTGCCACATGGGTTTTTTTGCCTTCCTCTGGATCAACTTGTTAGGCTATAGGTTGAACTAGATGGACTTAGTTTTTTTTAAGGTTGAAGGAAGACTGTTACTAATACCTGTGGACTCAGCCAACTTTATTACTATTTTTTTTGAAGATCTAGGAGCAATTCAACTTGTTTGTTCCACTCCTGCAATGCTTCAAAACACAAAGGGGATATCCAGTTTAGACACCTCATTATTTGTATATTATTTTAAGAGTTTTGAGTTCTGTTTGAGAGTCTCATCTCTTGGCCAGAGCGAAAAATGGTTACAAAAGTGGTTCTCCCGAGAAACTGTCCTGTCAGACTAAACACAACCCATTCATCATTTCTTTGCATATGCTCTGTAAGGGTATGTGCACACGATGCAGAAATGAAGCAGAAAATTTCTGCATCATTTCTGCATCTCCCTGGCAGAAAAAACGCATGCAGATTGTGCATGCGTTTTTCCTGCGGAATACATGCGGATTCACATGCGTTTCCGCATGTGGATTGACAAGTGCTTTCCAGGCGATTTTAGCATCACCTGGAAAGTGCTTGACAACTAAGTCACACTATATAAATCCATGCAACCGGCATGGATATATATAGTGTGACCCGAGAGAGTGGTAAAAATAAAAAATAAATGTATACTTTACCCTCCGATGGCCCGCGCTGTCCTGCTCAATCTGTTCTCCCTCGCCGGCAACTTTGAATTGAAAGACCTGCTGACGTCAGCGTCACGTGACCCGTCACATGACTCTGACGTCTGCGCAGGTCCTTCAACTCACTGCCAAGTGCCGGGAACCAAGCAGGAGCGCTGCGCGGGCCGACAGAAGGTAAGTATATTTTTTATTTTTTTTTTTATTCTTGTTTTACAGCTTTTTTAATGGTACCTGGGTATGGATGAGACTCTCCTCTCCTCCACACCCGGGTACCATCCGCACATTAGAACGCGCCAATTACGCAAGTACAAATGCAGTCTTGCGGAATTGGCGCGTTGTAATGCAAGTCAATGGCAGCGAAAAAGCCGCGTTTCCGCAAAATTAATTGACATGCTGCGGATTTTTGAGCGCAGCGTTTACGCTGCGGAAAAGTCCGCATCATGGGCACAGCACATGCGGATTTCAATTGGGGAACATTGCTGCCCTTCTACCATGCGTTTTTAATGCGTTTCCGCGGCGTTTACGCAACTGCAAAAACTCTGCGGAAACGCATTACAAAACGCATCGTGTGAACCCAGCCTAATACTTCATTCCACCTGTTGGAGTGCTGCAGGAAAATGTAACACTTACTAATTAGAATCTCTAGAGATTTTAGTTGGTCAGCTGGGGGAACGCTTTGTAATTATCTTATTGTCAAAATGAGGTTTTGAAAGCAAAGAGTGGTCACACCAAATATTGACTGATTTTAGATTTCTCTTTTGTTCATTCACTTTTTATTTTGTTAATTAACAAAAACTAGAACGCTTTTACTTTTTTAAAGCATTTTTATTGTGCAGCATTTTTTCCTTTCCTGCTGAACACTTTTGCTCAGTAATGTTAGTACTGTGTGCGGGTATATTAAATATCTTGTCTTCCTTTAGACAGATAATGAGCGTGTATTTGCACAGCAGCTTCAGAACAAGCTTCTTCCGGACCACACATATTCTGTGGTATCTGGAGGAGAACCACTGGACATCCCAGATCTCACCTGGACCCAGCTGAAGCAGTTCCATGCCACTCACTATCACCCAAGCAATGCCAGGTACAGTATAGAGCCTCAAACAACTGAATTCCTGTGTCCGCGTGTAACCTAAATTGGGGTTTCACGTCGTGTTTATTTTATTTTTTTTTAAAAATCTGCTGTAAGACGTTTATTTAATTGTAATCTGTCTCCAGGTTTTTGCCACCTAATCAGGGACCCAGATGCCAGCGAAGTGTCACTTATTAGGCTGCTTAATGTAGTTTTGATAAAATCTCTCTTTTTAACAGCAGGAGATTATCACTATAGGACTAGTAAACCATATTCTGAAAGTGAAGCATATTCATGAACTCTGTAAAACCCAGCTCCACCACTGACTGGCAGCTTTGTTTATACACTCTGCATAGGCAGAAAACTGTAGTGTGGTCGAATACATAGCTCAAAATTCAGAGAACTGCTAGCTCTGCAGCAGATAAAACAGTGATTTTATCCAAATGACAGCAAGCAGCTCAGTAAGTGACACATCACTAGGATCAGGGTCTCTACCCCTTCATCATGCTGCTGACAGATTCCCTTTAAGCCTTTTGCGCTTTTATGATTTTATTACAGATTTCTGTGCTTTTTATAGAGGTTTTTTTTTTTTCTACCTCAAGATTTAACACAGACTAATTGGAAGGAAATATTCTGTATTAAATATGGCTGTATATGTAGAGTATTTGCTTTTATTGCTTTTACAAATAATGATTAAATGTAATGTTGGCAGTATCTTAGGAGAATTATTTATTTTTCTCACTTATATAACGCTATTAATTCAGACATTGTCATCGCTGTCCCCATTGGGGCTCACAATCTGGATTTTCTATCAGTATGCTTCTGGAGTGTGGGAAGAAACCGGAGAACCTGGAGGAAACCCACGCAAACACAGGGAGAACATACAAACTCCTTGCAGATATCCTACTAAAGACAGAGAGCGAGTCAATATATCTTCAAACAATTGAACTGGATCGGTATACTGTGCTATGCCTCCGGTAACCAGATCATGCACGCGGTGATACGTCACAGGAAGTGCTCCCTTTGACCTGTGCGTGTTATCGGATGTTCCGGACGCATCGCGCTAAACCTCGCAGATACCTGTGAGCATGCGCCGCATTATATTGACTCCATGCACCTGGCGTAAGATATAATCTCCAACGTGCACTGACACATCAGCTCCAATACCTGAAAAAGGTCATTCCGAAACGTGCGTTGGGGCATCAGGGTAGTGTACTTTAGTATTTACTTTACGTTCGATGTGTGGTCACCATGCATGTAACTACTATTTGTTGATTCCAAATGGTTGCACAAGAACATGCAGAATACAACATAATTAATAGATCCAGCATTGCTAAATCTACGTGTTTATTTTGCCTTTAGGCAACAATCACACCCATATCATTAACTTTATTTTGCCTTGATGGGTGTTTGCTGCACATAGGCATAGATATACAAGTTTGGTGCTATATATCCTACAGAAAAACGGAGTAAATAGTGAAAAATAGTTTAAAAAGTAAAAATTTATTTAAATAGACAGCATACATAACAAAGTTTTAAAAATAAATAAAATAGATGTACAAGCAGAGATGTGCACTCACACACTGATCACCCAAAAGGGTGTTTGTAACAGCTAAGTAGCTACCTCAAAAATACCTACTGATGAATAACCAAAAGATCATGATCAAAGGATACATATCCCTAAGGTGAAAGATTCCCCCAAATATGTATATATGACTATAATATCGCCTATCACGTTATTCTATATAGTGGCAGATGACAGTCCATATAAACAGTATGCAAAACAATACATGAAGGAACACACCATTATTCTCACGGTCAAAATATTAAAGTAACCAAATGAATCATAGTGCATGCATGTGCTGAATTAGGTATGGTAGAGGTGTCCAAATGGGTATTCTATATAAATGCTAAATTATGCACTGCATTAAGTGTGCATAAGGGGATAGCAAGGTAATACAAGCATTAGGGGACGACACAAATACATATTCAAACCATCAATATACAGTAAAGGCATAAGGGAGGCATATCAGAGTGCTTGTGCAGCTAGGGAACACCCCTTGCGCGCGTTTTGCATCAGCTTTCCCTAAGGGTTGACTCTAGGGTAGCAGCCAGCCTATTTATATAGTCACTCACCAATCAGAACGAGCTTGTAATGGCGCTCATGCTGTCTCCACCGTGCCCGGAAGCCCCGCAGTTTGGCGTCCGACGTCACTTCCCTCCACCCACAACAGACGCGTGTCATGGTGTGGGCAGGAGGAAGCGAGGCTGGCAGGACCCATTGCCACAGAGACAAGAGACTGAGTCAGACATTGCGAGCGCGCACCGCTGGAAAGTGTGAGTTAAGTATGGTAAAATAGAAGGAGGATGAAGGCATTTAAGCGCTCCACATATGGACAGTAAGGCTATGTGCCCACGATGCAGAAATGCTGCATATTTTTTCCGCTTCTGCCTGGCAGGAAAAACAAATGCGGATTTTACATGTGTTTTTCCTGCCAGGTAGAAGCGTTTGTCAAGCGTTTTTGCATGCATTTCTGCATGCGGGTTATCAAACGCTTTCCAAGCGATTTTAGCACCACTTGGAAAAGTGCTTGACAACTTGGTCACACTATATAAATCCATGCAACCGGCATATATAGTGTGACCAAGTAATAGTTAAAAAAAAGAATAAGTATGGTAAAAAATAAAGATTATACTTACCTTCCGATGGCCCCCGGTATTTTCTCCGCTCCGTCCGATCTCCCCGGTGTCTCGCGGTGGTGTGAAAGGACCTGTGATGACGTCATTGAGTCATGTGACAGGTGACGCGACCGCTGACGTCAGGGGTCACGTGACCTGTCACATGACTCAATGACGTCATCACAGGTCTTCACACCACCGCAAGCCGAACCTGAGACCGGATGCATCGCTGAGGAGGCCGGGGGACATCGGAAAGTAAGTATAATCTTTTAAATTCTATTTTTTTTCTTTACAGGTTCTATGGTACCCAGGTCTGGAGGAGAGTCTCATCTTCTCCAGACCCGGGTACCATCCGCACCTTGAATCGCATAATATCCGAATGTGCAAATGTGCTGACACGGATATTAAGCGTTTCAATGCAAGTCAATGGCGGCAATTACGCTGCGTGTCCGCAAAATTAATGGACATGCTGCTTATTTTTCTGCAATGATAATCCGCAGCAGAAATTTCCGCAGCATGTGCACAGCACATGCGGATTATCATTGGGGACCATGGGGCACGTATTACCAAGCGTTTTTTAAGCGTTTTCACTACTGAAATTCCGCAGCAAAAACGCATAGTGGGCACGCGGCCTAACACTGTCTCAATAACATCATTGGACCTCATGATTCTTGGATAAACAACATATATACACATGAAAAAGTGTGGAGGAAAAAAAAATTAAAACAAATATATGTAAAAAAAACAAATACTAGTGTTACATATGGATGCAAAAAATATTATAACAGGAAACACAGAATGGATAACAAAAGTATCATGAGAACATAAAAAGTGGAAAGAGAAACAGGCAATGGAAAACCAAAAACCACTGACGGGGACAAAAAGTGAATACATGGGTAAAGTGTAATATATACAGAGTGTGATAATGAAAAAAGAGGAATATAATGTGATCCCATGTGGCATCCACGAAAATGGTACCTACGCAGATGAGGTAGTGCGAGTGCAAGGATGAGCCTAATGCCCATCAACCACAAATGTGAAGACAAACCAAAGAGAGTGCACAGTGCAATTGAAGTGTTTTAGTAATATATGGTTCAATCACATACATTTATGACAATACTACTTCTTACAAGTGGAGGAAGAGAAGCAATGTTTCAACATGTGAACATAATACCCAACTCATAGATACAATAAAAAAAACATTCCCAATAGGAATAGACCATATAGTACAAAACACGGTAAACTGTGTTTTACTCAAAAATAAATATAAAAAAGAAAATACTTACAGAAGGTGACCTTGGACAGATACCGAATGTCGATATGAAGTGGCATCACTTGTATATATAATATATGCTACTGAAAAGATGGCAACATTCCATCTAAGAGGACGACCATTCCTACTACAGTGCATAAAAAAAAAAAGAGCGGTAGGTATTAAGACATAATTTTCAGCTAGAAAGGGTATCCTATGCTAATGAATTAGAGGAGACATAACTTTTTCTATAGGACTGTATATTTATATTTAAGACCTAAAGGGAACGATGCCTAAGGAATGACCCCTTCTGTATATTGGGATGGTCCGGACTCATCACGCAGATACCGATCGGCATGCGCCGTGTTATATTCACTCCATACACCTGATATAAATATAAATTATATTTTATATTTAAAATATTTATTTAGATTTAGATCATGTGTATAGAGTGAATATAACACGGCACATGCTGATCGGTATCTGTGCGATGCGTCTGACGCGCCCAGGGGATGGAGACGACTCGGCGCCCGGGCCTTGTTGTTGCCTGACCTTGGGGGATGTCGCGGTGGTTGGCTCCCAGGCCCGTACCCTGGGGTCACTCTTAAAAAGGGGGGGGAAGTTGTATGGGATAGGGAATGTTCGTGACGCCACCTGTGATGTCTGGTGAGGATCACCACCGCTGCGACAGTCCTCTGAGGCCGGTGTTCAGGCAGCTTAGTTAGTGCTGCTCCCCGCAGGTGGAGCGGGGCCTCGGGCAGTGTAGAGAGGGATGCAGGACAGAGGTGACCCAGCCAGGTCAGAGGAAGAATAGGCGCACACACAACAGTTCACTTCAGTACCTTTACTGGTGGTGTTTCTGGCACGGTCCAGGGTACTTCAGGGTGAAGGGTGCATATCAGGACCCAGTGAGCGGGTGTGGGGCCTCCTGTTCCTTGCCTTTCCTTGATAAGTTTCTGACCTGCCTGGAGCTAGGTCTAACTTAGTCTCTGTCTTGCACCTGCTGACCTGGTGGTAGGGCCTTCTGCTGGAGATCACACTCCCCGGTCTCTTGGGCCTCCGTGACTCCTGACCCTGGTACGTAATCAGCTTTTGGTGTTCCTGGGACATATAGTTCTCCAGGGGTTCCAGTTATTTCTGTTGGATGTAAGGGATCCCTGCAGACACGGACCCTGTGTCCGGTAAATGGTTTTGGGGTGAGCTGGTTAAGCTCCTCTGCCCCCTATGTTGCTTGCTTACTCCACTCTCCTTCGGCCACGCTCGGGGCCCTCACTAGGCTTCACACTGCAGCAGGCATACTGCGCTTCGCCGCTCTTTTGGCGTCTGCACTCCCTAGGCTCATTAATCTGAGCTCACTGAGTCTGGACTGAGCTGCACTGCAGGCTAGCTTCTGCAGGAGTTCTTCCGATCAGTCTGACCTTCTCACTGACTTCACTCTCTGTGGACTCCAGACTACATACTCCAGACTGAGCTGCCTGGTTCCACCTTCCCTTTATATATCCCTAACGGGCTCCCTCTGCTGGTCTGAGGTGGAAGGTGGAGGTGTGTGAATGCTATGAGGGCCTCTTGTGGAGAAATCCATCCATGCACCCCTCTGGGATCTGTGGCACCAATATGCAGCTGGGCGCCACACGTCCGGACCATAATATATTATTATGCGCAACATGCACTGACACATTAGCTCCAATACCTGAAGATGATTCCGAAACGTGCGTTGGGGCATGGGTAAGGTACTTTAGTATTTACTGTGTGTTCGGTTTGGAGTCACCATGCGTGTAACTACTATTTGTTGATTCTGTATGGTTACACAAGAACATATATAATACAACATAATTAATAGATCCAGCATTGATTGATCTATGTGTTTATTTTGCCTTGAGGCAAGTCACACCCATATCAACTTTATTTACCTTGATGGGTGTTGTATATCTATGCCTATCTGCAGCCAAGTTTGGTGCTGTGACCCCCGTACTTTTTTGCTACCTCTCTTTTTACGTCCCATGTACCCAGGCTCTGTCTCCCTCTTTTGCTTTGAGCTCATTCTGTTAACCTCAATTGATGTATTTACCGTATGTGGAAAATTTTCCTGATATGGCAGTGCTATATGGCATGTCCATTTTTTTAGTGTTTTGTACATGTAGATTCACTAAAAATTTCATATATATTTTCCCTGTATTAAAATATATAATTTTTGGACCATGTTAGCCAGTAGATAAAAAAATATTTAGATTTGAGAGTCCTCAGTAAAAGGTATCAACCACTGAGAACTCTCAAATCTAAATATTATTATATTTTAATCAATTTTTTGAAGATGTATTGATTTTCTCGGTCTTTGGTAGGATATCTATAACGTTAAGCCGTCTTCTTTTTACTATGATATTTATTGTCCTGAAACCCCCCCATCTCCATAAACTTACAGGTGTTGTCCTTGGTGGGATTTGAACTGAGGACCCCAGCGCTGTAGAGCAACAGTGCTAACCACTGAGCCATCAGTGCTAACCTGTAAAACAGATGTGCATTTGCTTTTACTCTCCAGGTTTTTTACTTATGGGAATCTTCCATTGGAGCAACACTTAAAACAGATTCATGAAGATGCATTGAGCAAGTTTGAGCGCATTGATCCCCACACTGAGGTTCCTCGACAGCAGAGGTGGAGCAGTGCGGTAGGTTCTTGGTTTTTCTTTTGTCTTTTTTAGAAATGTATCATTTTGTTGTAACGATAAATCTGTTTAAAGGGGTTGTCCTTGAATGTGATAGAGGATATAGGTCACTATTATCTGTTTGATCGGGTTAAATCCACTGTTAGCCGGTCCTGCGATCAATGGAAGTAAATAGTGGCTGGAGCTGGAACAGCTGTGTAGTGGCAGTATGGTTGTATGTGGGAATCACAGCCTTGCTTCCATTCACTTCAATAGGAGCTTACATAGCAGAACTTGAGAACGATGACTACTGTGTGTGGAGCTGTTCCTCCCTCAAAGTTCAAAGCTCAATAAGATTACAAAACCAAAAAAAAGGGCTTTAGTAAGTCAGTAAAAAGTAGGTAGGAGTATTTAAAACAAGAAAATGATAAGGGTGCCCATACTTATGCACCAGTCAAATTTTGTTTGAATGCAGATTGCACATTTTCTGTTAGTACAATAAACCTCATTTCAAGGCTGAAACATTACTGTGTCCAACAGTTATTACATATATCAAACTGAAATAGCTGTTGCAAAAACACCAATTTTTATAAAACATTAAGCTTAAGATTAATAGGGGTGCCCAAACTTTTTCATATAACTGTACATACACATGTTTAGTGTAAAAAACAAAACTTCATGAGAGTGCTCCTTTTAATGGGAGACATGGAACCACTAGTCTCCTGTTTCGGACCCCAGCAATCAAACGTGTAAGACGTATAGTATTGATATGCCATACATTTCAGAAATATTCTATTAAATACAAAAGAACATTAATTAATTCAGAATAATTTTTTTTTTTAATTCAGAATTGAATTCCCTATCAGTATGTCTTTGGAGTGTGGGAGGAAACCGGAGAACCCGGAGGAAACCCACGCAAACACGGGGAGAACATACAGACTCCTTGCAGATCTTGTCCTTGGTGAGATTTAAACCCAGGATCAAAGTGCTGCAAAGCAACAGTGCTAACCACTGAGCCACCGTGCTGCCCAAGTACAGCTTTGATGGTGGACTTGCTGTACTTTCTTCAGGGCACTAGATGTGGAAAGTTTTCTGTCATTGAGATGACTATGGTGCCCTAATGACAGACTGGAAAAATGCATCTTCTTCTGATGCTGCGAGCAGCCCTGGATAACCCACGCCGGCAGGATGATATCATCCGGCGGAAGATGGAACCTGTGAGAAGAGATGTAAAACTAATGTAAGTAATGGGGCTCCATATTAGGGGATACTGCTGTGGTGTCATGGTGGCAGGACGGTAGAGGAATTTTATCCGTACAGAGGAATGGGATCATTGTCAGTCATCATACATGTGACAATCCCACCACTGACAGATAACATCTGCTCCACATGAATTATTCTCACTGGCCGACATGAGACAACATAGACCTTATTGTCACACTTACGTCTTCTAGGTTCTTGCTCTTCTACTATTTGGGCGTTTTGCTCTTCTACCAGTTTTAAAGCAGATTTATTCTTCTTCTCAACTGGAAATTCATATAAAAAAGACATAAACACAAGTTAATTATCATTTTCAGTTATCATAAATGTGACAATCCCACCACTGACAGATCACATCTGCTCCACATGGATTATTCTCACTGGCCGACATCAGCCTACATGGAGCTTATTGTCACACTTACCTCTTATAGGTTGTCCCTCTTCTACTATTTCTGCTTTTTGCTCTTCTCCCAGTTTTGATGCAGATGTATTATTCTTTTCAACTGGAAATTTATATAAAAAAGCAAGAAAAATAAGTCAACGATAAACTACTATAAGATTAGATTCATATCTTTATCTAGCAAAATTATTTTATTTTTGTACCCTATAGTCCTGGGAATCTGGCATTGCACCATAAGGCCTTGTTCACATGCAGCATTTTTGCAGTATTTTTTGCAGAATTTTTTTAATTCAATTTATAAGCTACTTTTTACAGTGAAAGTAAAAGCTATGAGATTTCAGAAATCTCATGCAGACATTTGTTTATTTTTTCCTAACGGGATTTGAAAACTGCAATGTTTTTGAAATCTGCAACATGTCAATTCTTTCAGCGTTCTTGCAGTGCTTTTTCAACCACAGAAAGCAATGCGCATGCGCGGGGAAAGGCCAAGGAGCGTCTGAGCATGCGCACTATAGTACTTTGATCTGCCCTTAGTAGGGCAGAGAGAAGAGCACCTGCGCAGAAGCAAAATGAAGGACACTCTGTGAATGATATAGGACGCATCATCCACAAAGCAGAGAAGGAGAGCGGCATCACAGGAAGAGCGGAGGCTCCGGATCAAGACCAGTGACGCCCATCGGACCGGACCGCACCATCTGTGAGTATAATAAAAGGTCTTTATTTTGTTTTGCAGGGCGGCTTGGAGACTTATATACAACTTTCCAGAATGCTGTAACACAGGGCTGAAAGGTCGTGGTTTTAAGTTATATGGGAAAAATCTGGTGACAGGTTCTCTTTAATATGACATTAATAACAGCAATGTTCTCATATAATCAATTACATAAAATATTTATCTAACATTAAGGGTATATGTAGGGTCTGTTTGGGGCCTGATGGGGCCATGGGCACAGTACTCAGTATCAGTATCAGGCACCAGCTGTATGACCCCTTATATCTTTTCATGCACAGCACAAAAGATTGAGTATTTGATACATTGAAGTGTTGGATTGTTGATCGTTTTAAGGGCGCAAAAAAAGCAGTGATCTTCTGAGCATTTATGTAACATTCACATTACACCTTTTGATCATTGCCTACAACAAGATGTCTTATAGACCTGCACATACCTGACAATGTGGGAGAGGATGACTTGTTGTTTTCAGTAGTCAAACACTGAATGTCACCATCACTTATGGTAGGAGAAGATTCTTTCTGCCTGTTTGGTACAAGAAAAACAAATAAATTACAAGTGAATGCAATTAAAAATACAAGAACTCCTGTCTGTAAGGGCAATTAAGACACTTGGTCAAAATGGAGGGGATACCTTTCACAGGGCTCACTTCCATCAGCAAGAATGAAGAATAACTAGTAATAAAGGGCTTTAATGAACTGAAAAAGAAAGGCTGGTCACAATGATCAGCTGTTATCACCAGCGCTATCACAAGCCAAATACCACAGTCATCAGCAATCATGGGGTGGTGGGTTCAGGATTTAGTCTTGTATCCTATGTGTCTTGTATTTGGTGTTCTGAACATATATAAGTACTAAGCCCCATAATAATAGTCTACTCACACGTCTGGGTGTTTTGTGCTGGTCTCTAGGGAACAATCTGGAGATGACTCGCGTTCTTCTTTGCTCATTGTCCTGCTATTGGTTGTATATAGCTAAAACACACAGAGTAAAATTAAATAAATTTCTAAACAATTTTAGTTACAGTTTTATGGATTTACTGATCACATACCATAGACAGTCTTTGAGAAGATGATACATAGTTTAAGCTTTCTGGCCAGTCATTCACCTCACTTGCGTCACCCTCATCTGAATCTGTATGTTTGGGTCTCCTAATGCCAACTACAAAATACAAATAATATCAGAAATTATTAGTATAATTACAGACAATCACCATGTTATTGCTAATAATGGACACATTTTTTCAAATAAAATGGAAGACGAGACAAACAGCAGCATGAGCTAGATGACGTCTCAATCTACTTACTAGGAAAGTAGTGGGTGTCCACCTCTGATACTAGATTTGGCTTAAACAGTGGCTCCTGATTGTGAAGGTTCTCAAAGTCTAACTCCCTCAGGAATGGATGACTCTTGATCTCATTTGCTCCTCCTGAAAATGGTAGATAAGAAAAAATTGATACAGACAATGTCAGGAAGACTGCTCTATATCTGTACATTGTATGTTAATTGGAACTGAAGACATTGCAGAGCCAAAATATTCTGTAAGTCATAGCATGAAGAATGAGGAATGGACAAGAAGGTAAAGCAGAGTCCTCCACGCTGATCCTCACGGAAATTATCTTTTTGTCAGGACACAGAGGAGTTATAAGTTACATTACCTGTTCCGAGTCTATGTGCTGGATTTTTCCTGAGGAGCTTAATCATGATGTTCTGAGCATCGAGAGGAAGAGCAGAATTGCGAAATTTCCTAGTGATTTCATCTGTTATAAAAAAAAAAGTAATAATTACAGAAAAGAAAATCTCTACATTTACTATAATTTAAACACATTATCAAAAAACAAGTAACTAAACCAAAGAATTAACCTAAAAACCGAACCAGTTACTATGACATCACACAGCATTCAGATTATTTTACTTACTCGTGATGATACTGTGGAAAATAGCACTTCTGCAACGTCCTCTAAATGGCACATGCCCAGTTAGAAATTTATATATGATGATCCCTATTGACCACCAGTCAATAGGCCTTCCATAGCCCTTCTGTAAAATGACTTCTGGGGCTACAAAACAAAAGGTGCCAGTCGTCTGGAAACCAACAGAACAATGAGAAGATGATCAATGAATATAATTGTGACAAATAATATCAGTAGAAACATTTTCCAGATGAGAATATATCAGAGAAGCAAAAATAGATCAGATCTGTAAAGAATAAGTTTCTGTAAGTAAAACTGACCCCATCATCAGGGAACTCTCTGGTGATGTCCACAGTTGAAGCCTTGTATATGTCTGATGTTGGTCTCATGAGGCCGAGTTTTGAAAGGCCAAAATCGGTGACTTTAATATGTCCAGTTGACGATATCATGAGGCTGTAAAAAAAATATATTGTCAGTTTTAAGTAATAACCCATAGACGGTATATCAGACTATAACTATATTTCCCTTTATTATCCCACAGGGGTCACTTACTTTCCAGGCTTCAGGTCTCGGTGCACCACACCATAGCTGTGCAGATATTCCACAGCAAGAACTGTTTCTGCAATGTACATGCGGGTCAAGGAGAGGGGTAAAGGACTATATAACGTCATAAGACTGGCACAGTCTCCTCCTAAAGCAGAAAGCAAATATGACAGGTGAGGGTTTGTTACAATGTAAATTACACATGATGAGTGTGAATGAGAGATAAGCTGAGACATTGGGGCAGGGTGTCAATAATAGAGATACACTGTGTAATGTAGAGCGTATACTGTATACTGCAGAGTAATCCTATATAAAAAGGGAGGTGAGCTCTGCCCGCTGCCGGTAACCTCCTAGATTGCACTGTCAATCTCCGACAGCGGCATTTACAGCACACGGCCCGGAGGCGAGCTGCTCCATGCACTCATCACCCCCCATTCCATGTCTATGGTTTGTTATGGCTGCTGGGGGTCTGCGGAAGACCTCTATTCCTGCCATTATGGTACTTCTGTGAAGACCAGTGTGTAGCTTGGCTTCATAGGGGACCAAGATTTGCACCATATGCTGCAATACCATGGTATCGCAGTACATAGTAAAAGCGGTTATATGATAACAAGTTCAAGTCCCTCATGGAGGCTAAAAAATAAAGTAATAATAAAAATGTTTGGGTAAATAAAATAAAATATAAAAATCACTTTTTCCCCATTAAAACTAAATAATGAAAAAAAACAAAAAACTCAGAACACATTGTAGTGTTTTGGTTTCTTCCTATTGCATTTTTTTGTGATGGGGCAATGAAAATGATTTATCTACTACAATGTGTTATCAATAAAATCATCAGCTCGCTTAGAAAAAAATAAGACAATAAAAAGCTCCATTTGCTGAAAAAGGAAAATGTAAATTTTCCTTTTTTTTATAAATTTCCAAGGATTTTGTCAACATAAAATAAAACATATTTATATACATGTTTGGTATGACTGAAATTATAGTAACTTGTATAATTAAGATACCAGGTCATTTCCATCACACAATGAACACTGTAAAAATAAAACTTAAAAAACAAGTGCGGAATTGTAATTTTTACATAATTCCACGGCACTTGGATTTTTTCCCCACTTTCTAATACATTCGATGGTAAAGTGATCAAAACTACAGATCGTTCTACATAAAAACACGTCATGCGGCTATGTGGATGGAAAAATACAAACATTATGGCTCTTGGAAGAATGGGAGGAAAAAGCGAAAAACTGGAAATTGTCAGGTCAGGAAGAGGTTAAAAAAAATCTGTCAGAAAGATTTAACCCTCCTAAACTGTTTCTATGAACATGTAGGTCAATGAAATATAAATACATTGGTCCCTTTATATATTTGAGCAGATATGGGTGGATATAGATACAATGGATATGTCTTACCTGCTTCAAAGTCCATGACCATACACAGATGTTCTTTAGTTGGGAAGGAACAAAACGTGGAGACCACAAAGGGACAATCGGAGAATATTGCGATATCCCTTTCTAGATAGGCCGATTCCAGAAACATTGGATGATGCAGGTTACACCTGGATTGTTTCTTCATGGCGAATACCTTGTTTGTGTCCTTATGACGCACTAAGTGGACGGCCCTGTAGAGGAGAAAAATCCATAATTTATAATAAATTCCTACTAACAGTCTGTCTATATGTCAAATGATCCTCTGTACTAATAGTTAATACTAGATGTACGGCCATCACTAGAAATCAATGTCTGGAAATACATAAAATAACACAACATAAATGATCACTTATGGAGGTTCTCATCCATGTCACATCCCAACTGAGCTGAATTGTGACAAATAGATGTGGACTAGATGACTAGATGTGGATTACATCTACTCCAAAGAGGTATCAATAACAACAACAGCTCGCCACAGAAGAAGCAAGTCCTTACAAAGCTCTATCAAACGAAAAATAAAAATGTGACAGGTCTTGGAAAACGGTAACATTTAGATGTGGACTTATATACAGTAATTTCACTATGGCAGGACTTATAGACAGAGGCATCATCATAAGCAACTTGTGAAAAATGTAGATTATACATAAAGCTCACCCAAAAGTTCCACTGCTGATCTCTTTGATCTGGTTATAGTCGCTCTTACTAGGCTTTCTCATTGGGCTCAATAATCCAATTACGGCCTAAAAGAATAAGAAATGACAATAAGACATAAAAGATGCAGGAAAATAAAAAGCTCCAGATGCAGGAACTTCTCCTCTACATTATGTCCCCACTGATTACACTGCAGCAGATGTAGAGGACATGATACAAGCAGGACGCTCCACAGACACTATTACATAATAACGGGATCCGTACTTTTCGGATTATAAGACCCATTCTTTTTTCCCCAAAAATTTTTTGGGGAAAAGGGGGGGGGGTGTCTTATAATCCGAATGTAGCTTATTGGGAGGGGGCGGCTGCGGTGGAGCAGGGACCCAGGAGGTGGGGTTACTGCTGCAGGAAGCTGGCGGCGGCAGGAGTGGGGCGATGATGGGAGGAAGGGGTGTTTGGAGGTGCAAGGCTGCGGAGGGGCGTGGGCTTTAAGAAAATGTCGGCGGAGTCCCTGCACTTCCTATTGTTTTCACTGGGATGGACTTTGGGAAAATGGCCGCATGTGCAGATTGAGATCTCGGCTCCCCACTCCTGCCGCAGCCAGCATCCTATAGCAGCAACCCTGCCTCCTGGGACCCCGCTCCACCTCAGCCGCTCCCCCCCAAAAAGCCACCATAAAATCGGACAATAACAACAATTTATTTTTTACAAAAAATTTCCTCCCCAAAATTTTGGGCGTGTCTTATGGTCCACAAAATATGGTATATCATTCTACTGCAGCGGAGGATAAGGGACATCACACAGAGGAGACAGGAATAATAATGCTAACATCACTGATAATAACTCCAATCTACATCAAGAACAGATATCCCTCTGTCATATGGGGTATAATATGGGATGTGTAATTCATACCCCGTTATCTGATTATATACTTACATTGCCAGATTTGCGGATCTTTGGTGTCTCACATATTCCCCCATCAGCATTTGCCGGCGGATCAGTTGCCTCTAATATAATGATAAATAATGAAGAGACATCATGTATTAGACGATATCAGTACTTAATATATAACACATCATTATAAGGAAGGAAAGATAAGACCTCTGTAAATGGTATAATACTAAATATATGGATATTCTGCACATACTATGTATACTTATGGTACATCCATAGATAGATATACTCCACCATAAATGTGTAATAATTGCTCAGGATCTGACAATGACTTGAATGGGGATCCTATGAGGCTCTTTGTACATTTTAAGGCGTATAATATCCCAGAGGAGAGAACCGGAGGGGTTTTCAGAATGACATGGACCTTCTCCATTATAGTCTACCGGAGGTTCAAGAGCCGTCACCAGCCTCAAACAGAGGATGAAGAGTAAATTTATATATTCTCGGGTGTCTCCATAATATTAATATGTTTGTAGGAATATGAAATGTTCGGCTTACCTTCAATCAGATCACTTTTTAGCCCTGGCTGACTGGTATTAGGGTCAGCCATATTTAGGTTCTGCCCATCTTCGGAGTCGCCGTTTGGTGTTTCCTGATGGATATAATATATACAATTAATATAACATTTCACAAATACTAAATTACCATATACATAAGACAGAAAGGACTAAGCCAGGATTTACATGATAATTGCAGTATTGCGTGGACTATACACGACCGCTCCCTCCAGTAAGTCCACATTAATATATAAGGGACTAGTATATACAACGGTTCTCCAATAGCATCTATTATCAGAACTGCAGCATTTACAAGAAGGAAGATTGTGAATTTATAGGAAGACAGAGGTGATATACAAAGTCCGCACCACTGAGTACAGACTGTCACCACAGAGGATGGAGCCGCAGAGACAGACTGCCATAAATACCCTGCGTCTGCCTGGAGCAGACAGGGAGGCCTCTAAAACAAAAAATCTGCCATTCTGCCATATGTCTGGTAATCTGGAGAAGATCATACAATAAGGACATGAGATATAGAAGATGAGGGATCCTTACCAGGCGCTCCAGTGAATGGGCCGGATAATCTAGTACATACAGGAATACGTACAGGACATTTTGGGCCAATTGTTTAAAAAAGGCCAAATCTGCACTTTGGGATCTTTCTTCAGCCTATAAAGATGGAAATAAAGGAAAATAATGAGAAAAAGTGGAGAATGTAGGACGCCATTTATGTTACCATTTTTCTCCTGCTATCTGCAGCTACAATTACTACTTATCTGGGTATTTGGTATAGACTATATATTATATTGGTCTAGGCCAAAATACATATTTTATGTAAATGAACTTGCATTTTGTTAATATTATCCTTTATTATTTTTACACACTTTGCACAGATTGTCTGCTAATTATCTGTTGTATTAATGTCCTGATGTTCATCTGTAAATGCTCAAGATATTCTGAGCTTACACGACCTTGGTGGTATTTGGTCAGGCAATCTCTTACTAGCTTCATAACCAGCCGGTAAGTGAAGCTGAGGATGCCATCGGGTAGTGGTAGCACAAAGTCAGGGTCATAGGTAGTAAGAATCCCCTGGAGTAGTGCCAACTTCTCAAGTTTGTCTGGAGGAATTCCAGACATTTCAAGCAAATCCAATCGCAGTCAATATATCACCAGCTATAAAGCCAATCACTAACAGCAATGACACCGGGGCAGTAAGCACTTGAATAAATGCTGGGGGTGCATTATGATGTCATGATGGAATCTTGAGGTGGGGGAATCAGTGATGTCAGCAGTGATGTCATTTAGGAATCCGGTGATGCAATCTTAAAGGGGCATCTTACCATAAAAGGACGTTGCCTAGCAACAATTAAGGTGGCAACACCATAGGCTGAGCATCAGTAACAGACTGAGGCATGGGAAGAAGAACCATGGCTTTGATCAGTAGGGCAGGCTTTTACATCTGTCTGTTCCCCCATAAAATATTTTAAACAGAGTTTGGATGCTAAATGTTCTTCAGACGTGGAAACATTTGCTTTTTCTAGAGATTATAATCAGGGATGGACTGGGAATAAAATACAGTCCTGGAATTTCAAAGCATGCTAGTCCATGCTGTCGGCATCCCACTTCCCCAGATTGGGGTCTCTAATACTAATTTTATGCTGCCTGAATGAAATTAAGATTTACTAAATATATTTCCAATAATACTGCTTTATTGGATTTCATAATAATAATATTGCAATATAAGGATGTTTTTACAATGAGGTTTTGCTAAGTATTTTCGCTGAAATCCACAACATACAGAATCAATTTGTCTTGCATTGAGCTTTGTATGCAGATTTTCTCCATAGAATTGCATTCGATGAGGAAAATACACAGGTAAAAAATACAAAGTGCATAAAATCCACACATGACTCTATCACTAAAGTTTTGTTAAAGCCGAGTACCAGGAATAATCAAAAATAAAGCAGATTTATTCAATACATGATATACCAAAAAGAGACAAAAATGCGATAAAAACGCAAATAACCTAAGTTACCGAATAGGTGGAGAACTGCAACAGAAAATCTGCAACATCAAAAACTCACCAACTACTTATCATAGGAACTTAGCCTAACAAAGAAATAGCACCAGAGCAGATCCAAATACTACCAGCATATACAGTAGTGATAATACCGCCATACTGATCATTAACGAAAACCAATGTACTAGTACTGATGTCACCACCATACCGTGTCCATATAATGGTACTATCAGTTTTACATCAGTGCTCTTCAGACCATATATGTGTGCACTGTGCAGGTTCTCACCAGTGACGTTCTCAATGATCGCAGTCATTCATTTTTCCTTTCCTTTTCCATTTGGCCTAAAGCGCCATGATCACTTCTTCAACCCATAACTCGTCCCTGCAAAATGTAACAGCGACATCTTTGACTTACAGCTTTTACCCTCCATATATTCCCCCATTTCTGTACAAACCATGTATGGCAATAATGAGTATCCTAGACAGTAATAAAGCCCCTCTGTGTCCTGTATGGTAATACTAATCTCTCTTTGTGTCCCACGCAATAACAGTTCCCCTTTGTGCCTCTACACAGTAATAATGTTCCCTCTCTACATCCTTATAGTAATAATGCCCTGTATGCTTCATTATAAGTATACAGCAGCATGTAGAATTAATGCCCCCCAATGCCTCCTTATAATAATTCTCCTTGACCCTTTATAATAATAATGACCCCTGTACCTTCTTACCCCTGTAGTTGCTTATAATAATAATACCTTCTATTCTCTCCCTATAATGATACTGATTCCACAGTCTGCCTCCTGATAATAATGCCCCTCGGCAGGAGCATACGTAGAAATCACTGGGACCCCAAACCAAAAGTCTTATTACAACACACAGCGGGTAAAATAAGTATTGAACAGGTCAGAGGTCACCAATTTTCCAAGTAAATATATATTTGTAAATCCCAGACTCCCCCCACATAGTATGATGCGTGCTTCACAGCACTCGCTCCCCCCACCACAGATACAGTATAATGGTCTCCCCACAGCATGGTGGTCCCACTACAGTTCAGTATGATTGCTCCCCATAGTCCAACAAACAGTAAATGGGCCCCCCAATACAATATGATGGTATCCCTACAGCCCCCCAAAATAAAAAAACTTGTACTCACCATATCCAATCTCACTATCCACCAAAGCCGCAGTCTGTTCTTTTATTCTGCCTTGCGATCACTTACACCGAGCTGCCGACAGCGATTGTGCGGGCACAGCTCCTGTACCCGTATGAATGGCATGGCGTATTTTACGTAATAGTTCTTGAACCCCTTCCCAACCATGATGTAAACTTACGTCAAAGATCGTGAAGGAGTGATGGGATATATAACACCGAAGATATTGCTTGAGTGTTTGATTAATACTTTCTGTCTGACCATAGATTATAATGGGTACATGTGACATCCATGAAAAAAACAGATTCAACACGTATTGCAAACACAGACATATGAATGAGGCCTAAAGTAGTATGGCATATTTAGCACTTTATGAGAGGGCACACAACATGTTTGACACGGTATGAGTGGGCAAACTGTGGATGGCACTGAGGAGCAGATTGTCACAGGAACCATATGGGACATTATCTCAGTTGTGTCAGAGTGTAACTGCTCTTTATTATATTGGCACTTGGCTGCTTCTGTGTCACCCATAGACTAATGGAGAGTGACTGCATATGTAGATCATTCATTGCAGCAAACTGATAAAGCAGAACATTGGACATAACGTGCTGCCATAGAATGGAGTAAATGGCCATGATTGTGCTAAGTTTACCTTAGGAATAGCAGCCTCTGCAAAATCTGAGCAAGCATAAAAAAGTAAATAATCGTCTGCAGGTATCTGTACTACATAACAGTACAACAGATGTAATAAAGGTAAAGGGTAATACTGCAGATTTAGTACAGGTAGAAGGCAATTCAGCACATACAGACAGAGAGAATTACAGTGCAGATAATACAGGTAGAGCGCAGTACAGCACATATAGTACAGGTAGCAAACCGTACATTTAGTATAGATAGAGAACACTACAGTACATATGGTGCATGTCGAGAGCAGTACTGCACATGTAGTAGAGATCGCAAACAGTACAGCACATGCAGTATAGGTAGAGAGCAGTACAGCACATGCAGTATATATGGAGAACTGTACAATACATGTAATATAGGCAGAGAAAAGTATAGTACATGTACTACAGGTAAAGACCAGTGACATACATAGAGTACAGGTAAAGAATGGTGATGAACTAACGTGCTCGGTACTCGGCCGAGCATCACTGTGCTCGGCAAGCTCAGCGAGTATTTCCGGGTTGCACGGGTAGGAACTCAGGTCCCCTCCCTCCCTGTATGTGCTCTCTAGAGAGCCAATGAACATGCAGGGATTGTCTGCCATACACTGTAATGCCGTAGCCATGTTGGTTGCGGGCATTACAGTGATTGGCTGACTACACAGCATCATCGGGTGTATATAAGACCGGGCGCCGCCATGCTCGTCACAGTCTACTCCGTAAACAGGCAGAGTAGGGAGAGCTACTGCTGAGTCAGGGAGAGATTTGCATGTTTATAGTTAGTATAGGTATTCCAGAATAGATATCTATATCCATCTGAACTAACAGTCCTTCTGAGGACTAATCCAGTAGCATATATTCAGTGGTGATAGCAGGAATTAGGCAGGCAGGCAGTGTATGTGGCAGACTGCAGTGTATGATACAGCACAAGAAGGTCCATTGAGCGTCCTGTCTGCTGCTGCTGTAATAATTACAGATATTTCTAGACACAGCCCCAGATATTAGGGGCCAGGGCAAATTTTTTTTATATCTTAATCCTGGTTATTTGCTTAAAAAGCAATCCAGAGTACACCATTTTTCTGCTCCATTTGCTTGTTCTCACTGCAGAATAAAGATCTGTTCCATGGTTCAAAGATAAAAATCCAGAAATTTGAACGTGGAAAATATTGGCCTCCTTTTCCATTCTGTTGCAGTGTGCCGGTGAAGCTATTCATACTACTTCTCCGTGTAGAATAATATTAGTAAATTACAGGTCTAGAATTTAAAGTCGTGGTTCTCTGTCAGACGTATCACATATAACTGCGTTCCAAAATCAGCCATTTCTTGTGAACGTGGAAAATATTGTCCTCCATTTAAAATGGGCAAGGTGCGTAGCAAGGGATGGGGAAGTGGACGTGATGGTGATGGTGCATGCAGAGGCCGAGGACGTGGCCGTGGGCAAGCTGAAATTGTGCCACAAAAACACCCACATCTTCTCGCTCGACCTTCTTGTCCCAATTACTAGGGGACCGCAGAACACCACTATTGAACACAGACCAGTATCAAAAGGTTATTGGTTGCATAGCAGATAATGCTTCCAGTCACTTTTCCACCACCACCTCCACCCTGTCGTCCACACGGTCAAGTTTCAGTAGCCGTGAGTCTGGACTGCATATTCCTCACCGTGATCCTCCTTCCACCATGCCAAGTGCCCAGAGACAACTGATCCCACACTTGGACACTCAGAAAAGCAGTTCACTTTTCCGTTTGTACATTCGGGCCTCTCGCCCGGCCAGCTTCAAGCGAGTCAAGAGGAGAACGCATGTAGCGATGCCCAAATATTGAAGCAGCCACGGTCACACAAAGGCGATGGTAGTAAAGTGCAATTACTGTGGCAAGAGGTGGATGATGATGAGACACAATTGCCAGAAAGTCAGGAGGAGGACCATGGTGCAGTAGTACCACAACAGGCAGGAAGAAGCGGTGTGGTGGCCACAGACACAAGGCGGAAAGCGTTCCTTGAAATGCCAACATGACGGAAGTTGGCAGTACAATAGTTAGCCATAAGAAAGAAAAATTAGCTGCACTCACCAGTCCTTAAAAGCAGTATCTTTATTCCATGAGGATAAAAAGTCCGGCAAGCAGGGAGAGCGGGGAAGAAAAAAGCAGACAACAGCTGTTTCGCGTGAAAACGCTTCTACAGGTTTGTGTTACAGGTTTTTCACTTTCCTTGCTGTAAGTACAATAGTTAGGTCTTCCCGAGTAGTGTTGAGCGAATTTGTTCGGTGAATGTTCGAAAGTTTCAAATTCGGCACGGATATGGCACATTCGGATTTGTGATCTCAAAGGCGAGCAAATTTTCTGAAATCAGAAAAGTTCGACGAATTTGCGCTGGACCGTGAATACAGGGCAACCACGGCGTTTTGAACAGTTTTGTTTAGCATAGTGTATAATAACCGTTGACATGTTCCAGATGAGTGTGGGGGCTGTGGAGAGCTTAGAACAGGTCAGATCAGCGGCACACTGTTTTTTTTTCCTGTGGGCGGTAACTTTAACTGAGGAAAGCACGGCAAGCCAATCCTTTTCCAGGATGAGGAAAAAGCCATTATGCTAAATGATTTTTTTTCAACCGTATTTACACAAGAAAATCGCATGACAGAAAACATGATTAGTGATAACAAAAATTCTCCATTAAATGTCACTTGCTTAACCCAGCAGGAACTACGGCGGCGTCTAAAAATCACTAAAGTTGACAAATCCCCGGGCCCGGATGGGATACACCCGCGAGAACTGCAGGAATTAAGTAACGTCATAGATAGACCATTTTTTTTAATCTTTAAAGATTCCATAATAACGGTCTCTACCACACGACTGGCGTATAGCAAATGTGGTGCCAATATTCAAAAAGGGGACAAAAACTGAACTTGGAAATTATAGGCCAGTAAGCTTAACCTCTACTGTGGGTAAAATCCTGGAGGGTTTCCTAAGAGATGCTATACTAGAATATCTGAAGAAGAATAACCTCATGACCCAATATCAACATGGGTTTACGAGGGACCGTTCCTGTCAAACTAATCTGATCAGTTTTTATGAGGAGGCAAGTTCTGGACTGGACCAAGGAAATGCAGTGGATGTTGTGTATATGGACTTTTCGAAAGCTTTTGATACGGTTCCACACAAAAGGTTGATACATAAAATGAGAACAATGGGGATAGGGGAAAATATATGCAAGTGGGTTAAGAATTGGCTTAGTGATAGGAAACCAAGGGTGGTTATTAATGGAAAACACTCAAACTGGGTCTCCGTTAACAATGGGGTACCACAGGGGTCAGTATTGGGCCCCCTTCTTTTTAACATATTTATTAATGACCTTGTAGGGGGCATACAGAGTAATATTTCAATATTTGCAGATGACACTAAACTCTGCAGGGTAATCAATACAGAGGAGGACAATTTTATATTACAGGAGGATCTATGTAAACTAGAAGCTTGGGCTGATAAATGGCAAATGAGCTGTAATGGGGATAAATGTAAGGTAATGCACTTGGGCAGAGGAAATAAAATGTATAATTATATGCTTAATTGTAAAACACTGGGCAAAACTGTCACTGAAAAAGACCTGGGTGTATTTGTTGACGACAAGCTCACGTTTAGTGGCCAGTGTCAGGCAGCTGCTGCAAAGGCAAATAAAATAATGGGATGCATTAAAAGAGGCATAGATGCTCATGAGGAGAACATAATTTTACCTCTATACAAGTCATTAGTGCGACCACACTTAGAATACTGTGTACAGATTTGGTCTCCGGTGTATAAGAAAGACATAGCTGAACTAGAGAGGGTGCAGGGAAGAGCGATCAAGGTTATTGGAGGACTGGGGGGTTTTCAATACAAAGACAGGTTATTACACTTGGGGTCATTTACTGTGGAAAAAAGAAGGCTTAGGGGTGATCTTATTACTATGTACAAGTATATGAGGGGACAGTACAAAGACCTTTCTACTGATCTTTTTACTCTGAGGCCAGAGACGGGGACAAGGGGGCATCTTCTACGTCTGGAGGAACGAAGGTTTAATCATAATCACAGACGCGGATTCTTTACTGTAAGAGCAGTGAGACTATGGAACTCTCTGCCGCATGATGTTGTAATGAGTGATTCACTATTACAATTTAAGAAGGGCATGGATGCCTTTCTTGAAAAGTATAATATTACAGGTTATATATACTAGATTCCTTGATAGGGCGTTGATCCAGGGAACTAGTCTGATTGTCGTATGGAGTCGGGAAGGAATTTTTTTCCCCAATGTGGAGCTTAGTGTTTGCCACATGGTTTTTTTTGCCTTCCTCTGGATCAACTTGTTAGGCTATGGGTTGAACTAGATGGACTTAGTTTTTTTTAAGGTTGAAGGAAGACTGTTACGAATACCTGTGGACTCAGCCAACTTTATTACTATTATTTTTGAAGATCTAGGAGCAATTCAACTTGTTTGTTCCACTCCTGCAATGCTTCAAAACACAAAGGGGATATCCAGTTTAGACACCTCATTATTTGTATATTATTTTAAGAGTTTTGAGTTCTGTTTGAGAGTCTCATCTCTTGGCCAGAGCGAAAAATGGTTACAAAAGTGGTTCTCCCGAGAAACTGTCCTGTCAGACTAAACACAACCCATTCATCATTTCTTTGCATATGCTCTGTAAGGGTATGTGCACACGATGCAGAAATGAAGCAGAAAATTTCTGCATCTCCCTGGCAGAAAAAACGCATGCAGATTGTGCATGCGTTTTTCCTGCGGAATACATGCGGATTCACATGCGTTTCCGCATGTGGATTGACAAGTGCTTTCCAGGCGATTTTAGCATCACCTGGAAAGTGCTTGACAACTAAGTCACACTATATAAATCCATGCAACCGGCATGGATATATATAGTGTGACCCGAGAGAGTGGTAAAAATAAAAAATAAATGTATACTTTACCCTCCGATGGCCCGCGCTGTCCTGCTCAATCTGTTCTCCCTCGCCGGCAACTTTGAATTGAAAGACCTGCTGACGTCAGCGTCACGTGACCCGTCACATGACTCTGACGTCTGCTCAGGTCCTTCAACTCACTGCCAAGTGCCGGGAACCAAGCGGGAGCGCTGCGCAGGCCGACAGAAAGTAAGTATATTTTTTTTTATTTTTTATTTTTTTGTTTGTTTTACAGCTTTTTTAATGGTACCTGGGTGTGGATGAGACTCTCCTCTCCTCCACACCCGGGTACCATCCGCACATTAGAACGCGCCAATTACGCAAGTACAAATGCAGTCTTGCGGAATTGGCGCGTTCTAATGCAAGTCAATGGCAGCGAAAACGCCGCGTTTCCGCAAAATTAATTGACATGCTGCGGATTTTTGAGCGCAGTGTTTACGCTGCGGAAAAGTCCGCATCATGGGCACAGCACATGCGGATTTCAATTGGGGAACATTGCTGCCCTTCTACCATGCGTTTTTAATGCGTTTCCGCGGCGTTTCCGCAACTGCAAAAACTCTGCGGAAACGCATTAAAAACGCATCGTGTGAACCCAGCCTAATACTTCATTCCACCTGTTGGAGTGCTGCAGGAAAATGTAACACTTACTAATTAGAATCTCTAGAGATTTTAGTTGGTCAGCGGGGGGGACGCTTTGTAATTATCTTATTGTCAAAATGAGGTTTTGAAAGCAAAGAGTGGTCACACCAAATATTGACTGATTTTAGATTTCTCTTTTGTTCATTCACTTTTTATTTTGTTAATTAACAAAAACTAGAACGCTTTTACTTTTTTAAAGCATTTTTATTGTGCAGCATTTTTTCCTTTCCTGCTGAACACTTTTGCTCAGTAATGTTAGTACTGTGTGCGGGTATATTAAATATCTTGTCTTCCTTTAGACAGATAATGAGCGTGTATTTGCACAGCAGCTTCAGAACAAGCTTCTTCCGGACCACACATATTCTGTGGTATCTGGAGGAGAACCACTGGACATCCCAGATCTCACCTGGACCCAGCTGAAGCAGTTCCATGCCACTCACGATCACCCAAGCAATGCCAGGTACAGTATAGAGGCTCAAACAACTGAATTCCTGTGTCCGCGTGTAACCTAAATTGGGGTTTCCCGTCGTGTTTATTTTATTTTATTTTTTTAAATCTGCTGTAAGAGGTTTATTTAATTGTAATCTGTCTCCAGCTTTTTGCCACCTAATCAGGGACCCAGATGCCAGCGAAGTGTCACTTATTAGGCTGCTTAATGTAGTTTTGATAAAATCTCTCTTTTTAACAGCAGGAGATTATCACTATAGGACTAGTAAACCATATTCTGAAAGTGAAGCATATTCATGAACTCTGTAAAACCCAGCTCCACCACTGACTGGCAGCTTTGTTTATACACTCTGCATAGGCAGAAAACTGTAGTGTGGTCGAATACATAGCTCAAAATTCAGAGAACTGCTAGCTCTGCAGCAGATAAAACAGTGATTTTATCCAAATGACAGCAAGCAGCTCAGTAAGTGACACATCACTAGGATCAGGGTCTCTAGCCCTTCATCATGCTGCTGACAGATTCCCTTTAAGCCTTTTGATCTTTTATGATTTTATTACAGATTTCTGTGCTTTTTATAGAGGTTTTTTTTTTCTTTTCTACCTCAAGATTTAACACAGACTAATTGGAAGGAAATATTCTGTATTAAATATGGCTGTATATGTAGAGTATTTGCTTTTATTGCTTTTACAAATAATGATTAAATGTAATGTTGGCAGTATCTTAGGATAATTATTTATTTTTCTCACTTGTATAACGCTATTAATTCAGACATTGTCATCGCTGTCCCCATTGGGGCTCACAATCTGGATTTTCTATTAGTATGTTTCTGGAGTGTGGGAAGAAACCGGAGAACCTGGAGGAAACCCACGCAAACACAGGGAGAACATACAAACTCCTTGCAGATATCCTACTAAAGACAGAGAGCGAGTCAATATTTCTTCAAACAATTGAACTGGATCGGTATACTGTGCTATGCCTCCGGTAACCAGATCATGCATGCGGTGATACGTCACAGGAAGTGCTCCCTTTGACCTGTGCGTGTTATCGGATGTTCCGGACGCATCGCTCTAAACCTCGCAGATACCTGTGAGCATGCGCCGCATTATATTGACTCCATGCACCTGGCGTAAGATATAATCTCCAACGTGCACTGACACATCAGCTCCAATACCTGAAAAAGGTCATTCCGAAACGTGCGTTGGGGCATCAGGGTAGTGTACTTTAGTATTTACTTTACGTTCGATGTGTGGTCACCATGCATGTAACTACTATTTGTTGATTCCAAATGGTTGCACAAGAACATGCAGAATACAACATAATTAATAGATCCAGCATTGCTAGATCTACGTGTTTATTTTGCCTTTAGGCAACAATCACACCCATATCATTAACTTTATTTTGCCTTGATGGGTGTTTGCTGCACATAGGCATAGATATACAAGTTTGGTGCTATATATCCTACAGAAAAACGGAGTAAATAGTGAAAAATAGTTTAAAAAGTAAAAATTTATTTAAATAGACAGCATACATAACAAAGTTTTAAAAATAAATAAAATAGATGTACAAGCAGAGATGTGCACTCACACACTGATCACCCAAAAGGGTGTTTGTAACAGCTAAGTAGCTACCTCAAAAATACCTACTGATGAATAACCAAAAGATCATGATCAAAGGATACATATCCCTAAGGTGAAAGATTCCCCCAAATATGTATATATGACTGTATAATATCGCCTATCACGTTATTCTATATAGTGGCAGATGACAGTCCATATAAACAGTATGCAAAACAATACATGAAGGAACACACCATTATTCTCACGGTCAAAATATTAAAGTAACCAAATGAATCATAGTGCATGCATGTGCTGAATTAGGTATGGTAGAGGTGTCCAAATGGGTATTCTATATAAATGCTAAATTATGCACTGCATTAAGTGTGCATAAGGGGATAGCAAGGTAATACAAGCATTAGGGGACGACACAAATACATATTAAAGCCATCAATATACAGTAAAGGCATAAGGGAGGCATATCAGAGTGCTTGTGCAGCTAGGGAACACCCCTTACGCGCGTTTTGCATCAGCTTTCCCTAAGGGTTGACTCTAGGGTAGCAGCCAGCCTTTTTATATCGTCACTCACCAATCAGAACGAGCTTGTAATGGCGCTCATGCTGTCTCCACCGTGCCCGGAAGCCCCGCAGTTTGGCGTCCGACGTCACTTCCCTCCACCCACAACAGACGCGTGTCATGGTGTGGGCAGGAGGAAGCGAGGCTGCAGGACCCATTGCCACAGAGACAAGAGACTGAGTCAGACATTGCGAGCGCGCACCGCTGGAAAGTGTGAGTTAAGTATGGTAAAATAGAAGGAGGATGAAGGCATTTAAGCGCTCCACATATGGACAGTAAGGCTATGTGCCCACGATGCAGAAATGCTGCATATTTTTTCCGCTGCTACCTGGCAGGAAAAACAAATGCGGATTTTACATGTGTTTTTCCTGCCAGGTAGAAGCGTTTGTCAAGCGTTTTTGCATGCATTTCTGCATGCGGGTTATCAAACGCTTTCCAAGCGATTTTAGCACCACTTGGAAAAGTGCTTGACAACTTGGTCACACTATATAAATCCATGCAACCGGCATATATAGTGTGACCAAGTAATAGTTAAAAAAAAGAATAAGTATGGTAAAAAATAATGATTATACTTACCTTCCGATGGCCCCCGGTATTTTCTCCGCTCCGTCCGATCTCCCCGGTGTCTCGCGGTGGTGTGAAAGGACCTGTGATGACGTCATTGAGTCATGTGACGCGACCGCTGACGTCAGGGGTCACGTGACCTGTCACATGACTAAATGGCATCATGTCCGGTCCTCACACCACCGCAAGCCGAACCTGAGACCGGATGCATCGCTGAGGAGGCCGGGGGACATCGGAAAGTAAGTATAATATTTTAAATTCTATTTTTTTTCTTTACAGGTTCTATGGTACCCAGGTCTGGAGGAGAGTCTCATCTTCTCCAGACCCGGGTACCATCCGCACATTGAATCGCATAATATCCGAATGTGCAAATGTGCTGACATTGATATTAAGCGTTTCAATGCAAGTCAATTGCGGCAATTACGCTGCGTGTCCGCAAAATTAATGGACATGCTGCTTATTTTTTTGCAATGATAATCCGCAGCGGAAATTTCCGCAGCATGTGCACAGCACATGCGGATTATCATTGGGGACCATGGGGCACGTATTACCAAGCGTTTTTTAAGCGTTTTCACTGCTGAAATTCCGCAGCAAAAACGCATAGTGGGCACGCGGCCTAACACCATCTCAATAACATCATTGGACCTCATGATTCTTGGATAAACAACATATATACACATGAAAAAGTGTGGAGGAAAAAAAAATTAAAACAAATATATGTAAAATAAACAAATACTAGTGTTACATATGGATGCAAAAAATATTATAACAGGAAACACAGAATGGATAACAAAAGTATCATGAGAACATAAAAAGTGGAAAGAGAAACAGGCAATGGAAAACCAAAAACCACTGACGGGGACAAAAAGTGAATACATGGGTAAAGTGTAATATATACAGAATGTGATAATGAAAAAAGAGGAATATAATGTGATCCCATGTGGCATCCACGAAAATGGTACCTACGCAGATGAGGTAGTGCGAGTGCAAGGATGAGCCTAATGCCCATCAACCACAAATGTGAAGACAAACCAAAGAGAGTGCACAGTGCAATTGAAGTGTTTTAGTAATATATGGTTCAATCACATACATTTATGACAATACTACTTCTTACAAGTGGGGGAAGAGAAGCAATGTTTCAACATGTGAACATAATACCCAACTCATAGATACAATAAAAAAAACATTCCCAATAGGAATAGACCATATAGTACAAAACACGGTAAACTGTGTTTTACTCAAAAATAAATATAAAAAAGAAAATACTTACAGAAGGTGACCTTGGACAGATGCCGAATGTCGATATGAAGTGGCATCACTTGTGTATATAATATATGCTACTGAAAAGATGGCAACATTCCATCTAAGAGGACGACCATCCCTACTACAGTGCATAAAAAAAAAAGAGCGGTAGGTATTAAGACATAATTTTCAGCTAGAAAGGGTATCCTATGCTAATGAATTAGAGGAGACATAACTTTTTCTATAGGACTGTATATTTATATTTAAGACCTAAAGGGAACGATTCCTAAGGAATGACCCCTTCTGTATATTGGGATGGTCCGGACGCATCGCGCAGATACTGATCAGTATGCGCCGTGTTATATTCACTCCATACACCTGATATAAATATAAATTATATTTTATATTTAAAATATATATTTAGATTTAGATCATGTGTATAGAGTGAATATAACACGGCGCATGCTGATCGGTATCTGTGCGATGCGTCTGACGCGCCCAGGGGATGGAGACGACTTGGCGCCCGGGCCTTGTTGTTGCCTGACCTTGGGGGATGTCGCGGTGGTTGGCTCCCAGGCCCGTACCCTGGGGTCACTCTTAAAAAGGGGGGAAGTTGTATGGGATAGGGAATGTTCGTGACGCCACCTGTGGTGTCTGGTGAGGATCACCACCGCTGCGACAGTCCTCTGAGGCCGGTGTTCAGGCATCTTAGTTAGTGCTGCTCCACACAGGTGGAGCGGGGCCTCAGGGCAGTGTAGAGAGGGATGCAGGACAGAGGTGACGCAGCCGGGTCAGAGGAAGAATAGGCGCACACACAACAGTTCACTTCAGTACCTTTACTGGTGGTGTTTCTGGCACGGTCCAGGGTACTTCAGGGTGAAGGGTGCATATCAGGACTCTCCCCAGTGAGCGGGTGTGGGGCCTCCTGTTCCTTGCCTTTCCTTGATAAGTTTCTGACCTGCCTGGAGCTAGGTCTAACTTAGTGTCTGTCTTGCACCTGCTGACCTGGTGGTAGGGCCTTCTGCTGGAGATCACACTCCCCGGTCTCTTGGGCCTCCGTGACTCCTGACCCTGGTACGTAATCAGCTTTTGGTGTTCCTGGGACATATAGTTCTCCAGGGGTTCCAGTTATTTCTGCTGGATGTAAGGGATCCCTGCAGACACGGACCCGGTGTCCGGTAAATGGTTTTGGGGTGAGCTGGTTAAGCTCCTCTGCCCCCTATGTTGCTTGCTTACTCCACTCTCCTTCGGCCACGCTCGGGGCCCTCACTAGGCTTCACACTGCAGCAGGCACACTGCGCTTCGCCGCTCTTTTGGCGTCGGCACGCCCTAGGCTCATTAATCTGAGCTCACTGAGTCTGGACTGAGCTGCACTGCAGGCTAGCTTCTGCAGGAGTTCTTCCGATCAGTCTGACCTTCTCACTGACTTCACTCTCTGTGGACTCCAGACTACATACTCCAGACTGAGCTGCCTGGTTCCACCTTGCCTTTATATATCCCTAACGGGCTCCCTCTGCTGGTCTGAGGTGGAAGGTGGAGGTGTGTGAATGCTATGAGGGCCTCTTGTGGAGAAATCCATCCATGCACCCCTCTGGGATCTGTGGCACCAATATGCAGCTGGGCGCCACACGTCCGGACCATAATATATTATTATTATGCGCAACATGCACTGACACATTAGCTCCAATACCTGAAGATGATTCCGAAACGTGCGTTGGGGCATGGGTAAGGTACTTTAGTATTTTACTGTGTGTTCGGTTTGGAGTCACCATGCGTGTAACTACTATTTGTTGATTCTGTATGGTTACACAAGAACATATATAATACAACATAATTAATAGATCCAGCATTGATTGATCTATGTGTTTATTTTGCCTTGAGGCAAGTCACACCCATATCAACTTTATTTACCTTGATGGGTGTTGTATATCTATGCCTATCTGCAGCCAAGTTTGGTGCTGTGACCCCCGTACTTTTTTGCTACCTCTCTTTTTACGTCCCATGTACCCAGGCTCTGTCTCCCTCTTTTGCTTTGAGCTCATTCTGTTAACCTCAATTGATGTATTTACCGTATGTGGAAAATTTTCCTGATATGGCAGTGCTATATGGCATGTCCATTTTTTTAGTGTTTTGTACATGTAGATTCACTAAAAATTTCATATATATTTTCCCTGTATTAAAATATATAATTTTTGGACCATGTTAGCCAGTAGATAAAAAAATATTTAGATTTGAGAGTCCTCAGTAAAAGGTATCAACCACTGAGAACTCTCAAATCTAATTATTATTATATTTTAATCAATTTTTTGAAGATGTATTGATTTTCTCGGTCTTTGGTAGGATATCTATAACGTTAAGCCGTCTTCTTTTTACTATGATATTTATTGTCCTGAAACCCCCCCATCTCCATAGACTTGCAGGTGTTGTCCTTGGTGGGATTTGAACTGAGGACCCCAGCGCTGTAGAGCAACAGTGCTAACCACTGAGCCATCAGTGCTAACCTGTAAAACAGATGTGCATTTGCTTTTCCTCTCCAGGTTTTTTACTTATGGGAATCTTCCATTGGAGCAACACTTAAAACAGATTCATGAAGATGCATTGAGCAAGTTTGAGCGCATTGATCCCCACACTGAGGTTCCTCGACAGCAGAGGTGGAGCAGTGCGGTAGGTTCTTGGTTTTTCTTTTGTCTTTTTTAGAAATGCATCATTTTGTTGTAACGATAAATCTGTTTAAAGGGGTTGTCCTTGAATGTTATATAGGATATAGGTCACTATTATCTGTTTGATCGGATTAAATCCACTGTTAGCCGGTCCTGCGATCAACGGAAGTAAATAGTGGCTGGAGCTGGAACAGCTGTGTAGTGGCAGTATGGTTGTATGTGGGAATCACAGCCTTGCTTCCATTCACTTCAATAGGAGCTTACATAGCAGAACCTGAGAACGATGACTACTGTGTGTGGAGCTGTTCCTCCCTCAAAGTTCAAAGCTCAATAAGATTACAAAACCAAAAAAAAGTGCTTTAGTAAGTCAGTAAAAAGTAGGTAGGAGTATTTAAAACAAGAAAATGATAAGGGTGCCCATACTTATGCACCAGTCAAATTTTGTTTGAATGCAGATTGCACATTTTCTGTTAGTACAATAAACCTCATTTCAAGGCTGAAACATTACTGTGTCCAACAGTTATTACATATATCAAACTGAAATAGCTGTTGCAAAAACACCAATTTTTATAAAACATTAAGCTTAAGATTAATAGGGGTGCCCAAACTTTTTCATATAACTGTACATACACATGTTTAGTGTAAAAAACAAAACTTCATGAGAGTGCTCCTTTAATGGGAGACATGGAACCACTAGTCTCCTGTTTCGGACCCCAGCAATCAAACGTGTAAGACGTATAGTATTGATATGCCATACATTTCAGAAATATTCTATTAAATACAAAAGAACATTAATTAATTCAGAATAATTTTTTTTTTTAATTCAGAATTGAATTCCCTATCAGTATGTCTTTGGAGTGTCGGAGGAAACCGGAGAACCCGGAGGAAACCCACGCAAACACGGGGAGAACATACAGACTCCTTGCAGATCTTGTCCTTGGTGAGATTTAAACCCAGGATCAAAGTGCTGCAAAGCAACAGTGCTAACCACTGAGCCACCGTGCTGCCCAAGTACAGCTTTGATGGTGGACTTGCTGTACTTTCTTCAGGGCACTAGATGTGGAAAGTTTTCTGTCATTGAGATGACTATGGTGCCCTAATGACAGACTGGAAAAATGCATCTTCTTCTGATGCTGCGAGCAGCCCTGGATAACCCACGCCGGCAGGATGATATCATCCGGCGGAAGATGGAACCTGTGAGAAGAGATGTAAAACTAATGTAAGTAATGGGGCTCCATATTAGGGGATACTGCTGTGGTGTCATGGTGGCAGGACGGTAAAGGAATTTTATCCGTACAGAGGAATGGGATCATTGTCAGTCATCATACATGTGACAATCCCACCACTGACAGATAACATCTGCTCCACATGAATTATTCTCACTGGCCGACATGAGACAACATAGACCTTATTGTCACACTTACGTCTTCTAGGTTCTTGCTCTTCTACTATTTGGGCGTTTTGCTCTTCTACCAGTTTTAAAGCAGATTTATTCTTCTTCTCAACTGGAAATTCATATAAAAAAGTCATAAACACAAGTTAATTATCATTTTCAGTTATCATAAATGTGACAATCCCACCACTGACAGATCACATCTGCTCCACATGGATTATTCTCACTGGCCGACATCAGCCTACATGGAGCTTATTGTCACACTTACCTCTTATAGGTTGTCCCTCTTCTACTATTTCTGCTTTTTGCTCTTCTCCCAGTTTTGATGCAGATGTATTATTCTTTTCAACTGGAAATTTATATAAAAAAGCAAGAAAAATAAGTCAACGATAAACTACTATAAGACTAGATTCATATCTTTATCTAGCAAAATTATTTTATTTTTGTACCCTATAGTCCTGGGAATCTGGCATTGCACCATAAGGCCTTGTTCACATGAAGCATTTTTGCAGTATTTTTTGCAGCATTTTTTTCATTCAATTTATAAGCTACTTTTTACAGTGAAAGTAAAAGCTATGAGATTTCAGAAATCTCATGCAGACATTTGTTTTTTTTTTCCTAACGGGATTTGAAAACTGCAATGTTTTTTAAATCTGCAACATGTCAATTCTTTCAGCGTTCTTGCAGTGCTTTTTCAACCACTGAAAGCAATGTGCATGCGCGGGGAAAGGCCAAGGAGCGTCTGAGCATGCGCACTATAGTACTTTAATCTGCCCTTAGCAGGGCAGAGAGAAGAGCACCTGCGCAGAAGCAAAATGAAGGACACTCTGTGAATGATATAGGACGCATCATCCACAAAGCAGAGAAGGAGAGCGGCATCACAGGAAGAGCGGAGGCTCCGGACCAAGACCAGTGACGCCCATCGGACCGGACCGCACCATCTGTGAGTATAATAAAAGGTCTTTATTTTGTTTTGCAGGGCGGCTTGGAGACTTATATACAACTTTCCAGAATGCTGTAACACAGGGCTGAAAGGTCGTGGTTTTAAGTTATATGGGAAAAATCTGGTGACAGGTTCTCTTTAATATGACTTTAATAACAGCAATGTTCTCATATAATCAATTACATAAAATATTTGTCTAACATTAAGGGTATATATAGGGTCTGTTTGGGGCCTGATGGGGCCATGGGCACAGTACTCCGTATCAGTATCAGGCACCAGCTGTATGACCCCTTATATCTTTTCATGCACAGCACAAAAGATTGAGTATTTGATACATTGAAGTGTTGTATTGTTGATCGTTTTAAGGGCGCAAAAAAAGCAGTGATCTTCTGAGCATTTATGTAACATTCACATTACACCTTTTGATCATTGCCTACAGCAAGATGTCTTATAGACCTGCACATACCTGACAATGGGGGAGAGGATGACTTGTTGTTTTCAGTAGTCAAACACTGAATGTCACCATCACTTATGGTAGGAGAAGATTCTTTCTGCCTGTTTGGTACAAGAAAAACAAATAAATTACAAGTGAATGCAATTAAAAATACAAGAACTCCTGTCTGTAAGGGCAATTAAGACACTTGGTCAAAATGGAGGGGATACCTTTCACAGGGCTCACTTCCATCAGCAAGAATGAAGAATAACTAGTAATAAAGGGCTTTAATGAACTGAAAAAGAAAGGCTGGTCACAATGATCAGCTGTTATCACCAGCGCTATCACAAGCCAAATACCACAGTCATCAGCAATCATGGGGTGGTGGGTTCAGGATTTAGTCTTGTATCATATGTGTCTTGTATTTGGTGTTCTGAACATATATAAGTACTAAGCCCCATAATAATAATCTACTCACACGTCTGAGTGTTTTGTGCTGGTCTCTAGGGAACAATCTGGAGATGACTGGCGTTCTTCTTTGCTCATTGTCCTGCTATTGGTTGTATATAGCTAAAACACACAGAGTAAAATTAAATAAATATATTTGTAAACAATTTTAGTTAGTTTTATGGATTTACTGATCACATACTTACCATAGACAGTCTTTGAGAAGAGGATACATAGTTTAAGCTTTCTGGCCAGTCAATCACCTCACTTGCGTCACCCTCATCTGAATCTGTATGTTTGGGTCTCCTAATGCCAACTACAAAATACAAATATTATCAGAAATTATTAGTATAATTACAGATAATCACCATGTTATTGCTAATAATGGACACATTTTTTCAAATAAAATGGAAGACGAGACAAACAGCAGCATGAGCTAGATGACGTCTCAATCTACTTACTAGGAAAGTAGTGGGTGTCCACCTCTGATACTAGATTTGGCTTAAACAGTGGCTCCTGATTGTGAAGGTTCTCAAAGTCTAACTCCCTCAGGAATGGATGACTCTTGATCTCATTTGCTCCTCCTGAAAATGGTAGATAAGAAAAAATTGATACAGACAATGTCAGGAAGACTGCTCTATATCTGTACATTGTATGTTAATTGGAACTGAAGACATTGCAGAGCCAAAATATTCTGTAAGTCATAGCATGAAGAATGAGGAATGGACAAGAAGGTAAAGCAGAGTCCTCCACGCTGATCCTCACGGAAATTATCTTTTTGTCAGGACACAGAGGAGTTATAAGTTACATTACCTGTTCCGAGTCTATGTGCTGGATTTTTCCTGAGGAGCTTAATCATGATGTTCTGAGCATCGAGAGGAAGAGCAGAATTGCGAAATTTCCTAGTGATTTCATCTGTTATAAAAAAAAAAGTAATAATTACAGAAAAGAAAATCTCTACATTTACTATAATTTAAACACATTATCAAAAAACAACAAGTAACTAAACCAAAGAATTAACCTAAAAACCGAACCAGTTACTATGACATCACACAGCATTCAGATTATTTTACTTACTCGTGATGATACTGTGGAAAATAGCACTTCTGCAACGTCCTCTAAATGGCACATGCCCAGTTAGAAATTTATATATGATGATCCCTATTGACCACCAGTCAATAGTCCTTCCATAGCCCTTCTGTAAAATGACTTCTGGGGCTACAAAACAAAAGGTGCCAGTCGTCTGGAAACCAACAGAACAATGAGAAGATGATCAATGAATATAATTGTGACAAATAATATCAGTAGAAACATTTTCTAGATGAGAATATATCAGAGAAGCAGAAATAGATCAGATCTGTAAAGAATAAGTTTCTGTAAGTAAAACTGACCCCATCATCAGGGAACTCTCTGGTGATGTCCACAGTTGAAGCCTTGTATATGTCTGATGTTGGTCTCATGAGGCCGAGTTTTGAAAGGCCAAAATCGGTGACTTTAATATGTCCAGTTGACGATATCATGAGGCTGTAAAAAAAAAGATATTGTCAGTTTTAAGTATTAACCCATAGACTGTATATCAAACTATAACTGTATTTCCCTTTATTATCCCACAGGGGTCACTTACTTTCCAGGCTTCAGGTCTCGGTGCACCACACCATAGCTGTGCAGATATTCCACAGCAAGAACTGTTTCTGCAATGTACATGCGGGTCAAGGAGAGGGGTAAAGGACTATATAACGTCATAAGACTGGCACAGTCTCCTCCTAAAGCAGAAAGCAAATATGACAGGTGAGGATTTGTTACAATGTAAATTACACATGATGAGTGTGAATGAGAGATAAGCTGAGAAATTGGGGCAGGGTGTCAATAATAGAGATACACTGTGTAATGTAGAGCGTATACTGTATACTGCAGAGTAATCCTATATAAAAAGGGAGGTGAGCTCTGCCCGCTGCCGGTAACCTCCTAGATTGCACTGTCAATCTCCGACAGCGGCATTTACAGCACACGGCCCGGAGGCGAGCTGCTCCATGCACTCATCACCCCCCATTCCATGTCTATGGTTTGTTATGGCTGCTGGGGGTCTGCGGAAGACCTCTATTCCTGCCATTATGGTACTTCTGTGAAGACCAGTGTGTAGCTTGGCTTCATAGGGGACCAAGATTTGCACCATATGCTGCAATACCATGGTATCGCAGTACATAGTAAAAGCGGTTATATGATAACAAGTTCAAGTCCCTCATGGAGGCTAAAAAATAAAGTAATAATAAAAATGTTTGGGTAAATAAAATATAAAAATCACTTTTTCCCCATTAAAACTAAATAATGAAAAAAAAAAAAAAACTCAGAACGCATTGTAGTGTTTTGGTTTCTTCCTATTGCATTTTTTTGTGATGTTCGGGCAATGAAAATGATTTATCTACTACAATGTGTTATCAATAAAATCATCAGCTCGCTTAGAAAAAAATAAGACAATAAAAAGCTCCATTTGCTGAAAAAGGAAAATGTAAATTTTCCTTTTTTTTTATAAATTTCCAAGGATTTTGTCAACATAAAATAAAACATATTTATATACATGTTTGGTATGACTGAAATTATAGTAACTTGTATAATTAAGATACCAGGTCATTTCCATCACACAATGAACACTGTAAAAATAAAACTTAAAAAACAATTGCGGAATTGTAATTTTTACATAATTTCACGGCACTTGGATTTTTTCCCCACTTTCTAATACATTCGATGGTAAAGTGATCAAAACTACAGATGGTTCTACATAAAAACACGTCATGCGGCTATGTGGATGGAAAAATGCAAACATTATGGCTCTTGGAAGAATGGGAGGAAAAAGCGAAAAACGGGAAATTGTCAGGTCAGGAAGAGGTTAAAAAAAATCTGTCAGAAAGATTTAACCCTCCTAAACTGTTTCTATGAACATGTAGGTCAATGAAATATAAATACATTGGTCCCTTTATATATTTGAGCAGATATGGGTTGGATATAGATACAATGGATATGTCTTACCTGCTTCAAAGTCCATGACCATACACAGATGTTCTTTAGTTGGGAAGGAACAAAACGTGGAGACCACAAAGGGACAATCAGAGAATATTGCGATATCCCTTTCTAGATAGGCCGATTCCAGAAACATTGGATGATGCAGGTTACACCTGGATTGTTTCTTCATGGCGAATACCTTGTTTGTGTCCTTATGACGCACTAAGTGGACGGCCCTGTAGAGGAGAAAAATCCATAATTTATAATAAATTCCTACTAACAGTCTGTCTATATGTCAAATGATCCTCTGTACTAATAGTTAATACTAGATGTACGGCCGTCACTAGAAATCAATGTCTGGAAATACATAAAATAACACCACATAAATGATCACTTATGGAGGTTCTCATCCATGTCACATCCCAACTGAGCTGAATAGATGTGGACTAGATGACTAGATGTGGATTACATCTACTCCAAAGTGGTATCAATAAGAATAGCTCGCCACACAAAAAGCAAGTCCTTACAAAGCTCTATCGAACGAAAAATAAAAATGTGACAGGTCTTGGAAAACAGTAACATTTAGATGTGGACTTATATACAGTAATTTCACTATGGCAGGACTTATAGACAGAGGCATCATCATAAGCAACTTGTGAAAAATGTAGATTATACAGAAAGCTCACCCAAAAGTTCCACTGCTGATCTCTTTGATCTGGTTATAGTCGCTCTTACTAGGCTTTCTCATTGGGCTCAATAATCCAATTACGGCCTAAAAGAATAAGAAATGACAATAAGACATAAAAGATGCAGGAAAATAAAAAGCTCCAGATGCAGGAACTTCTCCTCTACATTATGTCCCCACTGATTACACTGCAGCAGATGTAGAGGACATGATACAAGCAGGACGCTCCACAGACACTATTACATAATAACGGGATCCGTACTTTTCGGATTATAAGACCCATTCTTTTTCCCAAAAAATTTTTTGGGGAAAAGGGGGGGTGTCTTATAATCCGAATGTAGCTTATTGGGAGGGGGCGGCTGCGGTGGAGCAGGGTCCCAGGAGGAGGGGTTACTGCTGCAGGAAGCTGGCGACGGCAGGAGTGGGGCGATGCTGCAGGCCCCAAGCTGGAAGGAAGGGGTGTTTGGAGGTGCAAGGCTGCGGAGGGCCGCGGGCTTTAAGAAAATGTCGGCGGAGTCCCTGCACTTCCTATTGTTTTCATTGGGATGGACTTTGGGAAAATGGCCGCATGCGCAGATTGAGATCTCGGCTCCCCACTCCTGCCGCAGCCAGCATCCTGTAGCAGCAACCCTGCCTCCTGGGACCCCGCTCCACCTCAGCCGCTCCCCCCCCAAAAAGCCACCATAAAATCAGACAATAACAATTTATTTTTTACAAAAAATTTTCTCCCCAAAATTTTGGGCGTGTCTTATGGTCCACAAAATATGGTATATCATTCTACTGCAGCGGAGGATAAGGGACATCACACAGAGGAGACAGGAATAATAATGCTAACATCACTCATAATAACTCCAATCTACATCAAGAACAGAGATATCCCTCTGTCATATGGGGTATAATATGGGATGTGTAATTCATACCCCGTTATCTGATTATATACTTACATTGCCAGATTTGGGGATCTTTGGTGTTTCACATATTCCCCCATCAGCATTTGCCGGCGGATCAGTTGCCTCTAATATAATGATAAATAATGAAGAGACATCATGTATTAGACGATATCAGTACTTAATATATAACACATCATTATAAGGAAGGAAAGATAAGACCTCTGTAAATGGTATAATACTAAATATATGGATATTCTGCACATACTGTGTATACTTATGGTACATCCATAGATAGATATACTCCACCATAAATGTGTAATAATTGCTCAGGATCTGACAATGACTTGAATGGGGATCCTATGAGGCTCTTTGTACATTTTAAGGCGTATAATATCCCAGAGGAGAGAACCAGAGGGGTTTTCAGAATGACATGGACCTTCTCCATTATAGTCTACCGGAGGTTCAAGAGCCGTCACCGGCCTCAAACAGAGGATGAAGAGTAAATTTATATATTCTCGGGTGTCCTTATAATATTAATATGTTTGTAGGAATATGAAATGTTCGGCTTACCTTCAATCAGATCACTTTTTAGCCCTGGCTGACTGGTATTAGGGTCAGCTATATTTAGGTTCTGCCCATCTTCGGAGTCGCCGTCCGGTGTTTCCTGATGGATATAATATATACAATTAATATAACATTTCACAAATACTAAATTACCATATTCATGAGACAGAAAGGACTAAGCCAGGATTTATATGATAATTGCAGTATTGCGTGGACTATACACGACCGCTCCCTCCAGTAAGTCCACATTAATATATAAGGGACTAGTATATACAACGGTTCTCCAATAACATCTATTATCAGAACTGCAGCATTTACAAGAAGGAAGATTTGTGAATTTATAGGAAGACAGAGGTGATATACAAACTCCGCACCACTGAGTACAGACTGTCACCGCAGAGGATGGAGCCGCAGAGACAGACTGCCATAAATACCCTGCGTCTGCCTGGAGCAGACAGGGAGGCCTCTAAAACAAAAAATCTGCCATTCTGCCATATGTCTGGTAATCTGGAGAAGATCATACAATAAGGACATGAGATATAGAAGATGAGGGATCCTTACCAGGCGCTCCAGTGAATGGGCCGGATAATCTAGTACATACAGGAATACGTACAGGACATTTTGGGCCAATTGTTTAAAAAAGGCCAAATCTGCACTTTGGGATCTTTCTTCAGCCTATAAAGATGGAAATAAAGGAAAATAATGAGAAAAAGTGAAGAATGTAGGACGCCATTTATGTTACCATTTTACTCCTGCTATCTGCAGCTACAATTACTACCTATCTGGGTATTTGGTATAGACTATATATTATATTGGTCTAGGCCAAAATACATATTTTATGTAAATGAACTTGCATTTTGTTAATATTATCCTTTATTATTTTTACACACTTTGCACAGATTGTCTGCTAATTACCTGTTGTATTAATGTCCTGATGTTCATCTGTAAATGCTCAAGATATTCTGAGCTTACACGACCTTGGTGGTATTTGGTCAGGCAATCTCTCACTAGCTTCATAACCAGCCGGTAAGTGAAGCTGAGGACGCCATCGGGTAGTGGTAGCACAAAGTCAGGGTCATAGGTAGTAAGAATCCCCTGGAGTAGTGCCAACTTCTCAAGTTTGTCTGGAGGAATTTCAGACATTTCAAGAAAATCCAATCGCAGTCAATATATCACCAGCTTCGTAGCCAAACACTGACAACAATGTCACCGGGGCAGTAAACATTGCATACATAGTGGCTGTGCATTATGATGTCATAATGGAATCTTGTGGTGGAATATTAACATGTCATCATGGAATCCGGTGATGGAATCTTAACCCGTTTACAACCTTGAACATATAGGTACGTCCAAGCTTGTATTTCTGCCTTTTTTAGGCAGCGCCAGAGCCCACATCTTTCCCCGCACACAAAAGCTGATGTGCTCAACTGTCATATGCCTCAAATGGACACAGGTGGATCTTGTCTGTTAACTAGTTAAATGCCGTTGTCAATCACTGACAACGGCATTTAACACGTGCCAGTCAAAAGTGCATCACAAGTCCCTCTTATCTGCGCCCCTGTCACGTGATCGCGGGTTGCCGATGTGTTATGACAGCCGGGGGTCTGCAGAAAATCCCTGTGCCAGTCATTGTTCATTTTTTTATGAATGCCGGCTTGTCGCCGGCGTTTAAAGAAGATTGTGATTTCTGATATACATAGCATTGCTGAAGCCCCGGATGATCGCTGCTTCAAATCTCCTAAGGTGACTATTGAAGCTAGTAACAAAAAAAAACACAAAAGTTCAAATCGCGCCCCTTTTGCCTCATTGGAAATAAAACAATTGAAAAATATAAAAAAAAACATATTTGGTATCACTGTGTTTAGAAATGTCCAATCTGTCAAAATATAAGCTAAATTAATTAAATTAATCTGTAAATGGCGTAACAAGAAGAAAATCAAAACGCCACAATTACGTTTTTTTGGCCGATGCAACATTGCAATAAAATGTAACAACATGCGATCAAAATATCCTATCTACACTAAAATGGTATAAATAAAAATGGAAGCTCAGGGCTCAAAAAAACAAGCCATCACCAAGCCCCAAATCCCAAAAAATGGAGGCGCTACGGGTCTCTGAAAATGGGGACATAAGCTAATTTTTTTTTCTTACTAAGTCGGATTTTTTTTTCACCACTTAAATAAAAAAAGAACTTATAGCTTGTATTTTATGAATATTATCTTCTTACCTGTCGTACTAGTGTCCTGATGTTCATCTGTAAATGCTCAAGATATTCTGAGCTTATACGACCTTGGTGGTATTTGGTCAGGCAATCTCTCACTAGCTCCATAACCAGCCGGTAAGTGAAGCTGAGGACGCCATCGGGTAGTGGCAGCACAAAGTCAGGGTCATAGGTAGTAACAATCCCCTGGAGTAGTGCCAACTTCTCAAGTTTGACTGGAGAAATTCCAGACATTTCAAGCAAATAGCAAATCCAATCGCAGTCAGTATATCACCAGCTATAAAGCCAATCACTAACAGCAATGACACCGGGGCAGTAAGCACTTGAATAAATGCTGGGGGTGCATTATGATGTCATGATGGAATCTTGTGGTGGGGGAATCAGTGATGTCATCAGTGATGTCATTTAGGAATCCAGTGATGCAATCTTAAAGGGGCATCTTACCATAAAAGGACATTGCCTAGCAACAATTAAGGTGGCAACACCATAGGCTGAGCATCAGTAACAGACTGAGGCATGGGGAGAAGAACCATGGCTTTGATCAGTAGGGCAGGCTTTTACATCTGTCTGTTCCCCCATAAAATATTTAAAACAGAGTTTGGATGCTAAATGTTCTTCAGACGTGGAAACATTTGCTTTTTCTAGAGATTATGACCAGGGATGGACTGGGAATAAAATACCGTCCTGGAATTTCAAAGCATGCTAGTCCATGCTGTCGGCATCCCACTTCCCCAGATTGGGGTCTCTAATACTAATTTTATGCTGCCTGAATGAAATTAAGATTTACTAAATATATTTCCAATAATACTGCTTTATTGGATTTCATAATAATAATATTGCAATATAAGGTTATGTTTTTACAATGAGGTTTTGCTAAGTATTTTCGCTGAAATCCACAACATACAGAATCAATTACTTTTGCAATTATGCGGAGTTTTGTATGCAGATTTTCTCTATAGAATTGCATTAGATGAGGAAAATACGCTGGTTAAAAATACAAAGCGCATAAAATCCACACATCGATCATTAAAGTTTTATTTAAAGTACGAGGAAGTATCAAAAATAAAGCAGATTCATTCAATATGGTCGGTGGAGGGCTTAATAGTCGCCTTGTGGAAGTCAATGACGGGCTTAATAGTGCTGCAGTGTCCAGAAACAGTTCTAGGACTTTTTTACTGAGGCCCCCCTTTCTTCCACTATAGAGAGGGAAATATGTGTATAAGAGCATCCCAGAAGGGTTCCAAAAGTTTGGGTGAAATATATACCAAAGAGACAACAACCGCAGAGTCAAAAAGAGACAAAAATGCAATAAAAAGGCAAGTAACCTAATGTACTAAATAGGTGGAGAAATGCAGCAGAATGCTGCAACGTCAAAAACTCATCAACTACTCATCATGGGAACTTAACCTAACAAACACATAGTACCAGAGCAGATCCAAATATTACCAGAATATACAGTGGTGATAGTGCCGCCATATTGATCATTAACCAAAACCAATGTACTAGTACTGATGTCACCACCATACAGTGTCCATATAATGGTACTATCAGTTTTACACCAGTGCTCTGCAGACCATATATGTGTGCACTGTGCAGGTTTTCACCAGTGACGTTCTCAATGATCGCGGTCATTCATTTTTCCTTTCCTTTTCCTTTCGGCCTAAAGCGCCATGATCACTTCTTCAACCCATAACTCGTCCCTGCAAAATGTAACACAGAGACATCTTTGACTTACTCCCCCATTTCTGTACAAACCATGTATTGCAATAATGAGTATCCTAGACAGTAATAAAGCCCCTCTGTGTCCTGTATGGTAATACTAATCTCCTTTTGTGTCCCACACAATACCAGTTTCACCCTTCATGCCCCTATACAGTAATAATGATCCCTCTGTACTTGCTTAGAGTAACTATCAGTACTGATAGTGGGGCCGTGGCCTTATAGAAACAACTCACCAATTCTGCATTTGTCACCCACTCCTGGTTTTGGCTTCCACTCCTGAGAAAAAATACTGACCGAATACTGACCAAATACTGATAGTGGGGCCGTGGCCTAAAGGTCAGTCTGTAAGAAGAAAGTGAGTCTAGGAAAATAAAAGAAAGGCATACTTACTATTCTTTAACGTAAAACCCCTCCATCTGGAGAAAGACAGGTTCAATCTCCAGAGGAGAAAGGGTTTCTGTATCATAAGAATATTTATCTGTGGAATAGTCTGTCTCAGGAGCAGGTCACAGCAGGAATCGTCCATCAATGGTTTAAAAAAGGCTTAGATGCTTTTTAAGAAGAAATTAACATAATTGTGTAAATGAGAAAGTTGTTTTCTAAATGTTTTGTCCAGGAGTTTAACAATGGCGATCAGGAGGAAAAGATTTCCTCTTTTTGTGCAGACTGGATCATGCATTATGGCTGTGCTTGTGCGATTCCTTTGTCCTTTCCCATCCTTTGGTTGGACTTATTAGACATGTGTCTTTTTCAACTGTATTAACAATATAACTATGTAACTTCCTGAATTGGCTCCCCTCCTCGCTCCAAAAGTTGTATCCCCTGAAGATCTTGTAATATTATGTAAAATGAGCGCTGCAACCCATCAACAGATGGTAATAGGTTGCAGCACTCATGTGACAAAAACAGTCACAAAATCAGCGAGATACAAAGCTCTTGGAGAGGAACAATTTTAAGATTTAAGCATGCTTATACTGTATGTATATATATATATACAGCGGGTGAAATAAGTATTTCACCCGCTGTATATATACAGTTTTCTAAGTAAATATATTTCTGAAGGTGCTATTGACATGAAATTCTCACCAGATGACAATAACAACCCATCCAATCCACACAGGCAAAGAAATCAAACCATAGATGTCCATAAATTAAGTCATGTGTAATAATGAGAAATGACACAGGGAATAAGTATTGAACATGCTTATTGAAATGTATTTAATACTTCATACAAAAGCCTTTATTGGTGATGACAGCTTCAAGACGCCTCCTGTATGAAGAAACTAGTAGCATGCATTGCTCAGGTGTGATTTTGGCCCATTCTTCCACACAAACACTCTACAACTCCTGAAGGTTCCATTGGCGTCTTCTATGAACTCTGAGCTTTGGTTCCTTCCATACATTTTCTATTGGATTCTGGTCAGGTGATTGGCTCGGCCATTCTAGCAGCTTTATTTTCTTTCTCTGAAACCTATTGAGAGTTTCCTTGGCAGTGTGTTTGGGTTCATTGTCTTGCTGAAATGTCCAACCCCATTTCATCTTCATCATCCTGGTAGATGCCAGCAGATTTTCATCAAGAATGTCTCAGCACATTTGTCCATTCATCCTTCCTTTTAAATATATGAAGCTTGCCAGAGCCGTAAGCTGAACAACCCCAGATGATGTTCTCACCTCCAGTTTTCACTGTTGGTAAGGTGTTTTCGGGATGATGTGCAGTGCCTCTTGGCCTTCAAATATGTTGGGTATTATGGCATTCAAAGAGTTCAATTTTCATCTCATCTGACAAAACTACATTCTCCCAGTCTTTCACAGGCTTGTCTAAATTTTGTTGAGCAAACTTTAAATATGCTTGAACATACTTTTTGTTCAGCAATGAAGTCTTGCGTGGTGAGCATGCATACAGGCCATGGATGTTGAGTGCATTACTTATTGTTTTATTTGAAACAATTGTACCTGCTGATTCCAGGTCTTTCTGTATCTCCCCACAGGTGTTCCTTGGCTCTTGGACAACCCTTTTGATTCGTTTTACTCCTCTGTCTGAAATCTTGTGGGGAGCACGTGGTCATGGCCAGTTCATAGTAAAATGATGATCTTTCCACTTCGGGATTATGGCCCCAACAGTGCTCACTGGAACCTTCAATATGGATTTGAACCCAGGACACCAGCGCTGCAAGGCTGCAGTGCTAACCACTGAGCCACTATGATGCCAGTTTACCACCCAATCAACACAGATCCAGAGGGATTTTACAGGAATTAAAGAGCTGCCCCACTGCCCTGGGAGGGTGGAGTTGTGTCTGTATCCACAGGACACAGATATAGCTAAATATATATATATTGATTGAGTGATGGAGCAAGGAGCCAACAGGTCTTTCCTTCCCCATTTACTCTTTGTAAAGCTTTGCCAGGACCTTAGTATCAGATGACAGTCACATGACTAGACAGCAGAAAAGAACAGGACTAACAGTGGAGAAGAGCAGGATGTAGCAGAGTTGTGTGTAGATGTAGGTGAGCAGTGTGTGTGTAAATTAGCTGAGCCGTGTGTGTGGATGTAGCCGAGCTATGTGTGTGTATATGTTGCTGATCTGTGTGTGTGTAGATGTACTTGAGTAGTGTTTGTGTGTAGACCTAGCTGAGCTGTATGTGGATGTAGCTAAGCTGTGAGTGTAGCTGTAGCTGAGCAGTGTGTGTATGTAGATGTTTCTGTGCTGTGTGTGTAGATGTAGTTGAGCAGTGCGTGTGTGTAGATGTAGCTAAACTGTTTGTAGATGTAGCTGTGCTGTGTGTTAATGTAGCAGACCAGTGTGGGGAGTCAAAATACTTTGTAGGTTGGGCTTGTGGGGGCATAAGACTGTGTGGTGGGAAATCCAATATAGGGACATTACACTGTGTGTGGAAGGCACTGTGGGGAGGGGGGCATGAAATAGGTGCTATACTGTGTGGGAACACCAATGGTCTTCACTAGGGAAATATTGCTGTGTGGTCTGTGAGGATGTATAGGAAGCACTGGCTGAGGTTAGAATACTGTCTTAAGATATAAATTCTGTCAGCGCACTAGAGGCACTGCAGTTTTTGTCCCTCTTTCTTATCATTCAAAGTTGGGAAATATGAGAACTTATTAATTAGTAAGTGAGACAAAATCATTCCCCCCAATACATCTGTTAAACTACAGATAAAATGGACTTTAAAATACAAAAAAGGGGACGTGATAATATAATCTCTGAGCGCTGCAGCAGTTTTAGATTATGCAGTGACTGATTACATATGATTTTCTGCTCTAGCGGCAATTAATTGAAGGAGCGGGAGAAATAACAGGGATAACATTTCTATTCAAATGAGGCCAATTTTGAAGAATAAGATATCTGCCATCTGTTAATATCAGATGAAACGGCGTCATTTTTGCTGGTGGGTAGGCTCGGTGATGCAATGTTATTGCTGCACTGATCAAATATGACCATTTTGGCAATGGAACGACACTTCAGAAGCGCACATCACAGCAGCTGATTCAGCTTTTAGAGCTCAGCTAAATTATATGGGAACAGTAACAGCCATTGTTAAAAAAGGCTGTTTGGAAAACAGTTTGTGACATTTCTATACGTCTTTTTAAATAAAGGTATAAAATAACCATTACTTCTGTGTTATCCTGTGTTTTTACCACACACTGCCACATATATTGTATATTCTTGCCAAATACATTTGTAATCTGGTATAACAAAAATTCAAGCTTAAGGGCTTTAAAGGATACTGCAAAATTTTATATTTTTTTACATACACGATCTGTCATGAATTTCTAACAAATTTGCAGCTGTTTCACCCATTGCAATAATGCATAATCTGCATCATAAATAATCTTCTGCAGCAGATTTCATGCATCTGTTGTATATGGATATGGAGAAAATTCCAATGTAAACCTTGGATCTAAGGGGTAGTGTTTCTCCTTGTGGAGAGTGGCATGCCAGGTCTGGAACACCAGTATGAGGAGACTTAAATGCCTTCCATGCTCCTCTGGGAAATTAAATGTGCAAATTGTCTCTTCAGAGAGAAAGAGGACTTGAACTCTAGTGCCACGTATTGGAAGTAGCAATCCTACAAGTCATTATCGACCCTTTAAACGAGTTATCCACTTCTTTCACATTGATGCCCTATGTATGATCGGCCGAGGTCCCGCACGCGGCACCCACGCCGATCAGCTTTTATCGGTGCTGCCGGCAGCGGCTGCCGGCCGGAAGTCCTTCCCTGCGGTGCTTGCCTGTCAAGTTGTAAGTGGCCGCCGCTTTTTTCTGCACATCCGCCTCCTATTCAATTGAATGGGAGGCGGATGTGCAGTACCCCGCACCGGCCACTACAACTTGACAGCCAAGCACCGCAGGGAAAGACTTCCGGCTGGCGGCCGCTGCCGGCAGCACGGATAACAGCCGCTTGCCGGACCCTGGCCGATCATATATTGATGCCCTATCCCACAGATAGGGCATCAATGTGAAAGTAGTGGACAACCCCTTTAACGAGCCTTGAAATATGACTTAAGATAAAAGCCAAATCAGAATCTCAATTTGTAGACAAGGTGTTTTGGGGTATTGCCCCTCATCAGTGCAAAGTATGAGATCTGATTTGGCTGGGTGAGAGGGTAAGACTTGGATCTAAGGGGTAAAGTTTCTCCTAGTGGAGAATGACATGCCTGGTCTGTCATGCCAGTATAAGGAGACTTAAACACCTTGCATGCCTCTGTGGGAAATTAAATATGCAAATTGTGTAAACCTTAAAATTTAGAAGCAATTGCAGGTGGAGACTTTCACATGTCCAACAATCACGGTCTAAGTATGGACCACAATGTCCAGACCGTCTGTGGATCTCCTACCCTGAAATCAACAGCCTCATAAAACATATGAAACCACCCTTACATGCCATTGGAGGCATCTGGAGGTACAGTAGGGGGCTTATGCATCTATATCATAGCATATCTTATACATATATTATCTATGGGTCTCTATCAGATTTAATATCAATATTCCATTCTTTCGATGTCACACACGTAAAAGGAACCTGAGCATGCTCGCCGAGTTTTTTAATTATGAAAACAATTCTAAAAATAAATGGAGAAAAAGACAACCTCAAATTGATACAAAAACAATAAAGCAAAGTATTTACCCATTGGTTGTTTATCCTATTATTTTTTTTATTTATGACTCATTAATTCTGTATAACTATTAAATTGTATAAGATTATCATCCGCAGCGTTTCAGAATCAAACATACACGGCTAAATCATGTAGCCAGTGTCTGATACATGCTGTCTCTGGATAGGGCAGCATTTATCAACTGTCAGGTTTAGTGATGAGCGTGCATGCTCGTTACTCAAGATTTATGAGCATGGTCGGGTGTTTCCAGAGTATCTTCAACGTGCTCGGGTGTTATGTTTTAGTCACTCCGTGCTCATGATTTGAGACTGTTTGACAGGTTTAATACATGTGAGGTATGCCTAAGAAACAGGCATTCCTCACATTTATTAAAGCTGTCAAACAGTCGCAAATCATGCACACAGCTTGACTAAAACATAACACCCGAGCACGTTGAAGATACTCTGGAAACACCCGACCATGCTCATAAATCTTGAGTAACGAGCATGCACGCTCATCACTAAACCTGACAGTTGATAAATGCTGCCCTATCCAGAGACAGCATGTATCAGACACTGGCTACATGATTTAGCCGTGTATGTTTGATTCTGAAACGCTGCGGATGATAATCTTATACAATTTAATAGTTATACAGAATTAATGAGTCATAAATAAAAAAAATAATAGGATAAACAACCAATGGGTAAATACTTTGCTTTATTGTTTTTGTATCAATTTGAGGTTGTCTTTTTCTCCATTTATTTTTAGAATTGTTTTCATAATTAGTTGGTTGCCATTAGCAGTCTGCCCTACCCGACTATAAAACAAGTTGTCCGATACCACATTAATGCTCAATTTTTTTGGGATTCACTCAAATTGCAATGTTACACAGTTCCTGATCTGAGGCATTATACTGCTCAACAGTGTCGGACTGGGGTGCCAAGGGCCCACCAATAACCAACTCCAGGGCCCCACTTTTCAACTACATGCAAATGTGACATTATCCTTAATCACAAATTTATATTACAATGAACTGGGTAGATTGTTAAATGAATAAGATGCTGCCTTTGTCTGTACATCGTGATTCAAGTATACAGTGCCAAGTACTGCTCATATAAGAGGGTGGTGGCCCACCGGAGGATTCCCCTGTTTTCCTATGGGCCAGTCCAAGCCTGATGCTCAATACCATTTTACATAGATCCACCCACTGTAAAATGACCTAATGAGTAAGTAATTTACTGGGTTCCTAAACCCCCTCTGGGCCCCAATGCAGATGGACACTACATTGTAGGACTCATAGATTTCTGCTCCATTTGAGTCCATTCTTCCTAGATTTTGGTGAATGCCCATAAGGAAGCAGCTAAAATAGAGCAGAAAGTGCTCAGTATTAAGCTGAAATCAAATGGCCATGAACCACGGTACAAATACAGACCGTGATTTTCAGACTAACTGGTATGAACGGAGCAGCTTCATAGGCTAAAGAGCGGATAGTTTACATCTCATCTCAGAAACCTCTTGCGTTTGATGGAACAGAGTGAGAGAATTACTGACCCTAGAATGCTTCATAATGCTAAAGCCTCATTCACAAGGTCAGTCAGGTTTTTTTTCATGTATAGAACACATATCCATTATAGTCTATGGGAATGTTTCCACATTACCGGTCACAGTGTTGGACACATCTGTTCATGCAATGGTTTCCTTGTTTTTGTTGGAATGTACACACTGTAGATAAACAGTAAAGAAACACATGTGAAACAAACCAGAAAATGGGTTAATGGGGTCATCTGGGAGTTTGCTTATTTTTCACTACGGGGTTAAAAAATTACAGGCAGGTAGTTTTTAATTACCTGTCTATTCTGCCCGGCGCCAATCTCTGCCATCTCAGAGTGGTCACGGACCACCCCTGCCAGCGATTCTGTGGCATCAGTTGACCTCACATCAACACAGCAGCTCTTCTGACCTGTTGACGGGGCGTCACTGATGATGTCATGTTGATTGACAGCCGGTTCCTTGCAGTTAGGCGGTCAATCAGCAAGACATCGTCAGAAACGCCACATTGACAGAGCAGAGCGGAAAAGAAGAAGCTGCTCTGTTGACGTGATGTCACCGGAAGCCACAGAATTGCCACCAGGAACTGTCCATTAGCAACTAAATGCCTGTAAGTTTTTAGACCCATAGGTAAAAATAATCAAAGTCCTGGAAAACTCCTTTAAACCTTAGATTCCTCAAAGTAATCCCCTTTTAGTCTAATGACAGCTTTACACCCCCTTGACATTTTCTCATGCAGTTTCAGCAGGTTGTCACCTGGAATGGCTTTCCAACAGTTTTGAAAGGGTTCCCATAGGTGCGGAGTAGGGATGGGCAGACCGATGGAAGTTCGTTTCTGGTACATAACTTTTGAAAAAGTTTGGTTCGGGTACCAGAGCAGTACCGGAACTTCCATCAGAACCCGAACCCCTTTGAAAATAATGGAGACTCGAACTCATGAGAAACTTAAAAAAATTCTCTCTCTCTCCCTTCTTACAAACAAGAAAAATTGATTCTATAGTAATAGCAAAAAATGGACAGAAAATTGGATAAAATCAGAATATAAAATCACTGGTGAAAATTGATCATTGTTTCTCTTATGCAGAACAAAAAGGAATGTCTCAATGAGTCCTAATAAATGCAAACATTTTACTAACTGGAAAATCGTGCATAGACGATTCAATTTAAAGGTTTTTGTTTATTTTTCCAAGGCGGACATTTATGATCTTCTACAGGATGATAATATATAGTATGTCTGATCCCCGGGAAGGGAGGTGTCTTCACTGTAATCCGACGCTGACCGTTACAAAGGGGGTCCCGTTCTAGTATTCTCACATCTCAGACTAAAATGAAAATGGGACAAATAACAATAGATGAAACTATGAGCATCAGATTACAAGATTAAAGAAATGTAAGTGATAACAGCTCATAAGTATTCTGCTCTGGGCTAAAAGTGAAGAGACAGGAAGTCTTTGGTACAGTACATGAAGTCCTAGCAGCATGTCGAGACGCCTGACAAATATGAGGTTACAACATACTGAGGGCCATGAATAACGTACATTTTTAGGAGCCATTAACTCTCTGCTATTGATAAAATGCTGCTCCAATGCGTTTTTCTTCCCCTTGGGCTTTCTAATTGCAAAGTCGGCAATTCCTGCAGTTTTGCAAACAGATCTGTTAAAAAAAAAATAAAATAAAGAGAATAGGAAGAACTGTCAGAACAAAGCTCAAGTATTTCAAGTTGTGTCAATGGCCGTAACTCCAAATATAAACATCTACTGCCACCTAGTGAGAGACTGCAGAATACGTCTAATCAGTAGATCGAAAACTGGCATGGAAATTATAATACACTGTGTTCCAAATTATTATGCAAATAATATTTTCTCAGATTTTCCCAAATGACCTATATGAATTGCAGTCATTGTAATTTTCCAGTCAAATAACTATTAGAGTACAATTGAAAGGTTTTTGTACAAACTGCCTATGATAACAGTATATTTTTAAAAAAATAAAAAACTCAAACTGCACTCAAAATGCACGGTCTAAATTATTATGCACAGTAGAGTTTTCAACCTTTTAATTTTAATAAAGAACAAAAAAATGGTCATTTTTGAAATTATAGGCATTAGCAGGTTATTACAAACTGAAATCAAACAGTTTTCAACTCAAAACTTTATTCTAGGTGATGTTACATTTGCACATAGGACCCCTTGTTCGAAAGGAGCTTCTGAACTCTCTCGTCCATTGAATTTGTCAGGTTTTGGATGGTTTCTGCTTCAATTGTTTTGCATGAGGACAGAATACCCTCCCAGAGCTGTTGCTTAGATGTGAACTGCCTCCCGCCTTCATAGACACTCCTTTTGATGATGCTCCAGAGGTTCTCAATGGGGTTGAGGTCAGGGGAGCATGGGGGTCACACCATAAGTTTGTCCCCTTTTATGCCCATAGCAGCCAGAGATGCAGATGTGTTATGTGCAGCATGAGACGGTGCATTATCATGTATGAAAATGATCTTGCTGCGGAATGCACGGTTCTTCTTCTTGAACCATGGAAGGAAGTGCTGTTTGAGAAAATCAACATACTTTATGGAGTTCATCTTTACCCTTTCAGGGATCCTAAAGGGGCCGACAATCTCTCTCCCAATGATTCCAGCCCAAAACATTACTCCACCTCCTCCTTGTTGGCGCCGTAGCCGTGTTTGCATGGGGTGTCCATCAACCAGCCATCCTCCACTCCATCCATCTGGACCATCGAGCGTTGCACGGCACTCATCCGTGAACAAAACAGTTTTAAAGTCAGTCTTCATGTATTGTTTGGCCCACTGGAGCCGTTTCTGCTTGTGGATAGAGGAGGTCGACAGGATGGCTTACGCACAGCTGCAAACCTCTGAAGGACCCTGCATCTTGTTGTTCGGGGGACGTTGGAGGCAACAGCAGCTTCAAAAACTTGTCTGCTGCTATGACAAGGCTTTTTTGCCGCTGATCTTTTAACCTGACGTAATTGCCTGTAGGAAAGAGTCCTCAATTTTCCCTTATCAGCACGCACATGTGTGTACTGTGAATCAGCTACATACTTCTTGATTGTGCGATGATCAGGATGAAGTGTCTTGGCAATGTTGATTGTAGTCATGCCTTGACCTAAACACTCCACAATTTGTTGCTTCTCAGCAGCCGACACATCTTTTTTCTTTCCCATTTTGGCAGAAAATGTAGGCTGCTTAATAATGTGGGACAGTCTTGCCTTTCATTGGACACACCTGCCAAACTATCTAGCACAGGTGTCTGCAATTGCTTACAGTGATATAAAGATCCCTGACACACATCAATATCAATGAGTTTAATTGACAAACAAAAAAATTCTTACCTTATCACTCCTAAACACTTTTTGCATAATAATTTGGAACACAGTGTATTTATCCATAATTCTACACTATATGCCAGACATATCCCAGCCTATAATACCGCTTCCGATGGAAAGTCAGATTCTGCGAACATCCTAGGCAGCAGAGGTAAAGAATGGGATCAAAGAAGCTTGTGGGTGCTATTACTATTAATAATAATTATCTAGCAGTATATAGCACCACCATATTCATTGATTTCAGGGGGGAAATGTACAAATAATATCAGACATTAAAGAGCAATACATTACTTTACAATTCAAAGAAGAGGAGTGAGGGCCCTGCTCACAAGAGCTTGTGAGGAAATAGGTAAAAAGTGCTTGTATTTGTAAGGTCTAGCCATCACTATAATAAGGTTATATATACAAAGCTTTATAATCCAGCCAGTATCTATATATGTCCAGGTATGACATGATACTGAGTGCATTGAGTGTGGATGAAACTGTTTAACCTCTTTACCCCCGAGGGTGGTTTGCATGTTAATGACCGGGCCAATTTTTACAATTCTGACCACTGTCACTTTATGAGGTAATTACTCTGGAACGCTTCAACGGATCCCCCTGATTCTGAGATTGTTTTGTCGTGACATATTGAACTTCATGACAGTGATGAAATTTGTTCAATATCATTTGTGAAAAAAACGGAAATTTGGGGAAAATTTTGCAATTTTCAAACTTTGAATTCTTGTGTCCTTAAATCAGAGAGATAAGTCACACAAAATGGTTAATAAATAATATTTCCCACATGTCTACTTTACATCAGCACAATTTTTTAAACAAGTTTTTTTTTGTTATGAAGTTATAAGGGTTAACAGTTGCTCAGCAATTTCTTATTTTTCCAACAAAATTTACAAAAACATTTTTTTTTAGGGACCATCACATTTGAAGTGACTTGGTCTACAGGTGCATCTCACAAAATTAGAATATCATCAAAAAGTTAATTTATCTCAGTTCTTCAATACAAGATTTATTTCTGTTAATGTTAATGATTATGGCTTACAGCCAATGAAAACACAAAAGTCATTATCTCAGTAAATTAGAATACTTTATAACAACAGCTTGAAAATGTTGGCCTATGGAAATGTATGTTCAGTAAATGCCCTCAATACTTGGTCGGGGCTCCTTTTGCATCAATTACTGCATCAATGCGGCGTGGCATGGAGGCGATCAGCCTGTGGCACTGCTGAGGTGTTATGGAAGCCCAGGTTGCTTTGATAGCAGCCTTCAGCTCGTCTGCATTGTTGGGTCTGGTGTCTTTCATCTGTTGACAATACCTCATAGATTCTCTATGGGGTTAAGGTCAGGCGAGTTTGCTGGCCAATCAATCACAGTGATACGGTTGTTTTTAAACCAGGTATTGGTACTTTTGGCAGTGTGGACAGGTGCCAAGTCCTGTTGGAGAATGAAATTTCCATTTCCAAAAAGCTTGTCGGCAGAGGGAAGCATGAAGTGCTCTAAAATTTCCTGGCAGACGGCTGCGCTGACTTTGGTCTTGATAAAACACAGTGGACCTACACCAGCAGATGACATGGCTCCCCAAACCATCTCTGATTGTGGAAACTGCATACTAGACCTCAAGCAGCTTGGATTGTGGCCTCTCCACTCTTCCTCCAGACTCTGGGACCTTGATTTCCAATTGAAATGCAAAATTGACTTAGTGTGTCAATGACTGCCTTCTGGACATCTGTCAAGTCAGCAGTCTTCTCCATGATTGTGGAGCCTACTGAAAAAGACTAAGGGACGTTTTTAAACGCTTAGGAAGCCTTTGCAGGTGTTTTTTGTTAATTATTTTAATTTGCTGAGATAATGACTTTTGTGTTTTCATTGGCTGTAAGCCATAATCACCAACATTAACAGAAATAAACACTTGAAATAGATCACTCTGTTTGTAATGACTCTTTATAATGAGTTTCACTTTTTCTATTGAAGAACTGAAATAAATCAACTTTTTGATGATATTCTAATTTTGTGAGATGAACCTGCATATGACAGAAAATACCCAAAAGTGACACCATTCTAAAAACTGCACCCCTCGAGGTGCTCAAAACCACATTTAAGAAGTGTATTAACCCTTCAGGTGCTTCACAGGAATTTTTGGACTGTGGAAGAAAAAAATGAACATTTTAACTTTTTTTTCACAAAAATGTTACTTTAGACCCAATTTTTTTTTTATTTTCGCAACGGTAACACAATGGACCACAAAATTTGTTGTGCAATTTCTCCTGAGCATGCTGATACCCCATATGTGGGGAAAATTGAGTGCAGGGAGCCAGTATTGAGCATGTTCTCCACGCTGGCTGTCAGTTTAACAGCTGGAGTGGAAAATGGGTGAATCATACTCCCAACGGGCAGCAAAACGCTGCCGCCTGAGTGACACCTCGGACCACCACATTAGACGAACCGACGGCGCTCCCTTGTGGCTGCACCCGGGGCAAATGTCCTGCCCACCCCTTTCTAGATACGCCCCTGCTGTTACTAAGTAAAAAAAGAAATAAAAAACAATATTAAAAAGACCAATATTAACACCATACAGTGACTACCAGTCCTGTAGAACATATAAGGGATTGCGGTTCAAGTATATATAATATAGTGACTTACAGCTGATGTTCTTTATGGTGACAGTGTAAGGTGCCCCAGCGAGGTAGTCGTGGGCGAGCTGTAGCCCCCTCTCGCTATGGCACCCTACAGTCAATACGTGTCCTCCCTCTGAAGTGTGGCTGTGTATGTAGTGCTCTTCACTTACTTCAAGCCATCCGATCGCGGCTGTCTCCAGGCATTTCTCTTCTGGGACCAGGGCAGCAATAAATTCAGAGGACACGAGGTTCTTAACCAGAACTTGGACTTTACTTGGGGAAGAGGAATATGTACAATATTTTCAGGCAGATATAATGGATAAGGCCCAACAGGTTATCATCTCTCTCACAGGTGCTGGTAACTCCTTCAGCCCTGATTCCCTCTTTAAGTGAAGCATCTCTGTGACTCTAATCTCTGGCCCAAGAGACTCTTCTGTAATACTGACAGTGACCTGGATCCGATATCTCTCCCCCACATCTTAGCTTGGAGTCCTATTTATCTTCCTCTGCTTCCTGCAGACTAGAAGTGCCCCGGGTCCTCACTACCTTTGATGAGTTTCTCCGGCCGGCTGACAGGACTCGTGCTCTTGTGTGGGGAGACTTGCACACTGGTGATCCCACTGTCTGAGGGTATGGAGCTCCCGTCTACCCTAGCAGCCACTATAGTCAGGCTGCCTGAACGATTTGCTGTCCAATCTCTTACTGAAGAATCACTTCCTGATTCTGGAAACTAAACAGAGATTTTCCTAATGTGCCCACCCTCAGTGAGCTGTCATCACACAGCATTAACTCATCCCTGTCTGTAACACTGCTAGCAGACTCAACCTGACATCTGCACCCAGGACAGTGGCATCTTGTGGCTGTTTACAGGTACTGCAGCCCACAATGAATTATGCCAGGAACAAGCTCTATATCACTCAAGGCTTGATCTGGGCACTAAGTTCCCCCTCTACTCTACTGACTGGACCACTGAAGCTAACCCCTTAGCTTGGCCTACCACAGTTCAGAGAGGATTAACTAAGGGAACATTTTCCTTAACTACTTCAGTGCCTAGGGAAGGCTACATCCTTCCCCACTATTACAACAGCGTTCACTTTTCCAGTCTCTTCTATCCGGCACAGACCGACATAATGACTTCTTCCAGCCACAACTCACCTGCAGAGTTTAGAAGAAAAACACATTTAGGGTATGTGCCCACGGTCAGGAGCCGCAGCGGAATCCCATCTCCTCTATGCGTCTCTGTGCACCTGCGGATCACCCGCGAAAACTGACATGCAGCGTGTCTTTCAGGACCGCAGCATGTCAATTTCACTTGTGGGTCTGCATGTGGACTTTCCCCATAGATTAACAACTATGAGGAAAATCGCATGTTAAAAAAAAAATCACGCCGCTCATTTGTATAAAATGAAGGTAGAAGCCACGCAGCTATCCCGTAGCATCGGGGCCACAGGCAGCTCCTGACCAAGGGCACATACCCTTAAAGGGAATCTGTCGCCAGAAATAACGCTATTAACCTACAGATATGCGGTTAATCTGCAGGTCATACCATTGGTGAAACCTGTGAGGCCGCACAGAAGCCCAAGAGGTAAAAGGACCCATTTCCACCTTCGAAGCAGGAGAAAATGTGTATTATTATCAGATTTTTGGCTGCAAAGCACCCTGATATTGTTTTTGTCTTCTGTCTGTGCCGCCAGTGCTGCAGGTTAATAGCTTATTATGCTTCCCGGCGCCGGGGGTGCGGTTACAGTCTCCGCTCTGTATACTCAGTGATGACTGAACCAGCACTGCCCCCCATGACAGATACCCAATGCTGGCGGGGAGAATAAAGTTAATTTTCTCCCTGCTGCATTCGGCTGCATGCAGGCACCGCACAGCATAATGCTATTACCCTGCAGCTTAACCGCATATCTGCAGGTTAACAGCATTATTTCTGCTGACAGCTTCCCTTTAACTTCTCACATTTCCAGCACTGTCCCTATCTATTCCCAAACTACAAAAACGCCTCATCCTGACTGCTCTTGCAGTGTGAACAGTGACCCCAATAATTAAAAAATTGTGTCATTACTATGATTACCCTCTTCCCCCAAAAAATGCTAGAGACTTTGTGTCAGATAGACGGTGCCTCTAAAAATTATAGTGTCCCATGCAAAGAATTAATGCTCCCACTATCCAACCTAGAAAGTAGTAATGCCCCCTGTATACTCCTATAAAAGTTATAACATCCCAAGTGCCCCGTCAAGCAAAGTGGTGTTCCCTTAAAGTAATAATGCCCCCCAAAAAAGTAATTATGCTAACCTGAGAGCCCAATCAAAAAAGTAATAATGCCCCCATTTAAACAAATGTCCCAAGTGTCCCCAAAGCTCTCTATATACTGTTTTATGGCCTCCAGCTACTTATACACTATATGATGGCCCCCACAACCCCTTATACACTGTATGATGGCCCCTATAGCCCCATATATACTGTATTATGGTCCTCACAGCCCTTTTTAAACTGTATTATAGTCCCATAGCCCCTTATATACTGTATTATGACCACCACAGCCTTATATATAGTACACCACAGCTCACCTATAGCCTCATAGTAACTTATACATAGTATTATGACCCTCACAGCCCTTTATATACTGTATTACGGCCACTAAAGCAATATGGCCCGCACAGCTCACTATATATAGTATAATGGCCCCTACAGCCCCTTACACACTGATTTATGTCCCCCAAAGACCCGTTCCCTACATCTGTCTCTGGCGACTGTGTACTCATGACAACGCTCATTATTGTTGCTGCCTCATGCTGCGCTCAGCGAGACTCGGTGGCTCTGATGAGCATTATCGTCACAACCTGGCGCCTGTGAATAGTAATTTTACTGCTATTCACAGTCACCAGAGACAGATTCAGGGAACATGAACTACGGCGAAGCTTCGTGGGAACATTTTGGGTAATAAATTGGTGTACGAAGCACTGTCTGTTGTTTTTGTCTTTTTATGTTTCTCAGGGTTCCTTTTCTGGAGTACTTCGGATTTGGTGTAATACTGCAGACCTGCAAGGGATTTTTTTTCAATAAGTTGGTGAGCGAATGATAGTGTGGGGGATTCTTTATTCAAATTGTTTTTTTTTTCTGTGTGTTTTTATTTTTTATTAACGGGTTAGTAATGGGGGTGTCTGATAGACACCTCTCCATTACTAACACCAGGGCTTGATGATAGCTGACATTTATGACAAATCACAGCTGTCATCAACCCTCCAGCCCAAATACCCAGATTGCCACTGATCCAGGGCAATCGGGAAGAACCGGGCAAAGCATCAGAATTGGCGCATGTCATCTGATGCACCAATTCTGGGGCAGCTGCAGGCTTGTATTTTTAGGCTGGAAAGGGCCTAATAACCAAGGACCTTCCCAGCCTGATAATATGAGCCTGCAGCTGTCTGCTTTACCTTAGCTGGTTATTAAAAATAAGGAGGACTCTACATCTTTTTTTTTTTTTTTAATTTGGTTAAATAAGGCTAAACACCCTTTAGTGCCACATGAAAGTCACTAAAGGGTACAATTTTATTATATGTAGGGGGCTTGTGAAATTATATGTCTACAGGATATCTATTTATTCTAGCTATTTATTATCTAATATCTTCTATCTGTATCTTTATATAGCAACTAGCTTTAAATTACATAGAGAATTACAATATGTAAAAGATGTTAAAAAAGCATGTCATACAGATGCTAGGTGAGAATAATCGCATTGTGTTCGCATTACTCTCGTCCGACTTTTCAGGAGCAACATTTTAGCTATTTTTAATACTCTGATGTGAGCGAACCCTTAGATCGTCTTTATACACAGTGGGTACGGAAAGTATTCAGACTCCTTTAAATTTTTCACTCTTTGTTTCATTGCAGCCATTTGGTAAATTCTAAAAATTTAATTTCTTTCTCATTAAAGTACACTCTGCACCCCATCATGACTGAAAAAAAACAGAAATGTAGAAATTTTTGCAAATTTATTAAAAAAGAAAAACTGAAGTATCACATGGTCATAAGTATTCAGACCCTTTGCTCAGTATTGAGTAGAAGCACCCTTTTGAGCTAGTACAGCCATGAGTCTTCTTGGGAATGATGCAACAAGTTTTTCACACCTGGATTTGGGGATCCTCTGCCATTCTTCCTTGCAGATCCTCTCCAGTTCCGTCAGGTTGGATGGTGAACGTGGGTGGACAGCCATTTTCAGGTCTCTCCAGAGATGCTCAATTGGATTTAGGTCAGGGCTCTGGCTGGGCCAGTCAAGAATGGTCACAGAGTTGTTCTAAAGCCACTCCTTTGTTATTTTAGATGTGTGCTTAGGGTCATTGTCTTGTTGGAAGGTGAACCTTTGGCCAAGTCTGAGGTCTAGTGCATTCTGGAAGAGGTTTTCATCCAGGATATCTCTGTAATTGGCTGCATTCATGTTTCCTTCAATTGCAACCAGTCGTCCTGTCCCTGCAGCTGAAAAACACCCCCATAGCATGATGCTGCCACCACCATGTTTCACTGTTAGGATTGTATTGGGCAGGTGATGAGCAGTGCCTGGTTTTCTCCACACATACCACTTAGAACTTTGTGGTGATAATTCTATCTTTGTCTCATCAGACCAAAGAATCTTATTTCTCATAGCCTGGGAGTCCTTCATGTGTTTTTGAGCAAACTCTATGCAGGCTTTCATATGTCTTGCACTGAGGAGAGGCTTCCGTCGGGCCACTCTGCCATAAAGGCTCGACTGGTGGAGAGCTGCAGTGATAGTTGACATTGTGGAACTTTCTCCCATCTCCCTTCTGCATCTCTGGAGCCTCAGCCACAGTGATCTTGGGGTTCTTCTTTACCTCTCTCACCAAGGCTCTTCTCCCACGATTGCTCAGTTTGGCTGGACGGCCAGGTCTAGGAAGACTTCTGGTGGTCCTAAACTTCTTCCATTTAAGGATAATGGAGGCCACTGTGCTCTTAGGAACCTTGAGTAATGCAGAAATTATTTTGTAACCTTGGCCAGATCTGTGCCTTGCCACAATTCTGTCTCTGAGCTTCTTGGGCAGTTCCTTTGAGCTCATGATTCTCATTTTGGTCTGACATGCACTGTGAGGTCTTATATAGACAGGTGTGTGCCTTTCCAAATCAAGTCCTATCAGTATAATTAAACACAGCTGGACTCCAATGAAGGAGTAGAACCATCTCAAGGAGGATCACAAGGAAATGGACAGCATGTGACTTAAATATGAGTGTCTGAGCAAAGGGTCTGAATACTTGTGACCATGTAATATTTCAGTTTTTCTTTTTTAATAAATTTGCAAAAATTTCTACATTTGTTTTTTTTTTTCAGTCAATATGGGGTGCAGAGTGTATTTTAATGAGAAAAACAATAACTTTTTAGAATTTACCAAATGGCTGCAATGAAACAAGGAGTGAAAAATTTAAAGGAGTCTGAATACTTTCCATTCCCACTGTACATATTATTAGTTTGGGGTTTAAAATCCTGATGACAGGTACCTTTTAAGTCCTGGGATGCCCAGAGCCACGTACCTCCTTCCCTTTAAGTGCCTACAGTAGTGCTGGAGAAGTATTGTATTCTGCACTGTGCTGTTGAGTAACCTGTCGACTAGGATTCTCTGCTTTGTTCCAGTGGATCCAATACTACTATTAGCACACAGGGACTGCTTGTATAGCTATGGAAACGGAGCCGGGTCTGACAATCTGAAAATAAAAGGTGTTCATTGCATAATTAGAAAAAGCTTGCAAATAAACTTGCTGTATAATTTATGGTTTTCTGGATCTCTATTTTGAATTGTCCACTGTATTTGCAGTTGATGAAAGTCAGAAATGGCCATGTGATGGACACGGAGGTGCACGGCAAGTTACAAACCATTGCTCTGAAAGCTGTAGTGTAAGGGTGTGTGCACACGGTCCGGAAACACTGCAGATTTTACGCAGCACACTTGCGCTGCGTGCAATCCACAGCGGCCAGATGTTACAGCATAGTCCACTATGCGTCTCCGTACTCCTGCGGATCACCCGTGGACACGGACATGCAGCATGTCTTCACAGACCGCAGCATGTCAATTTCTCTTGCAGAGACGATATAGTCTCCGCAAGAGAAATTCTCATTGTAATGTATAGGATGCGGTGAATCCACATGGTTCATTGAACACATGTGGATTCACCTGCGTGCAGCGCTTTGGACGAAGCATCAAGTATCCTGCGTTCAAAGCACAGCAAATACCGACCTTGTGCACATACCCTAATTGTATGTAAGAGTCCTGCATTAGTGGAGTCGGTTTCAGCCAAAAGCAATAAATTTTGTTATGGTGCCCACACTAATAGTGGTGCTATATCCCAATCTCCAGACCAGTTCAGCAACCGATGACCGTCTAGGTAAGCTCTAAGTGACTGCGCAGTTTGTGTAGGATTTCTTGCTTCCATGCTTGTGATAGCACGTGGCACTGGACTGTCACGAATGTTCTGCATCCTGATTAGACCTTTGCGGTATCTGGGATCAGACTGGCAGATCACAGATCTTCTTTGGAGTCCGCTTGGCGTTTAACTTGAATGTGCAGATTGATTTTTGGTTGGTGTAGATGGGTTTAAGAGTTCCTTTTTGATCCTCCTGGGATTCCATATGGCTCTAATCTCAGCTGCTGCATCTTACTGTCACTCCCTTCCATTATTTAAACTCACTCCTCGCTCTGTCCTGTGTCGGTTATAGGTGTCCTATGCTGACCTCCCTGGAGAAGTTGTTCCAGTTTAAGAAGTTGTGGAGTTCCAGTTGTTGTTTGATTGCTCCCTGTTTGTTTCCCTCCCGTTTCCTTACCTTAGTTGTGAGACTTGTGTCTTGCTGACTTACTCACTAGTTAGAGCCAGCCAGGGTTTAGGCACCTGATGGCGCATGGGGGGGCGGACCCATCCGGGAACAATAGGAAGCACAGGGTGCAGTCTTAGGCGAGTGTTCAGGGGTGTCCCTTCTCCCCTTTCCCTAGCGTGTCAGGGCAACCTTTACCTTCTTTCCCTTCTTTGTGCCGCACTTGGGCATTTCCTTGCTCCAGTCATGGACTGGCACAAGATACAAGCTTGTTCTGACTGCCACATGCATTTCCACAAGTATTCCTTAACAAGAGATGCTGGTTTGGGTGCCAACAAGGAATGAATAGAGAAAAAAATCCCCCAAATTACAAAACATGCCCTGCTCAATCACAAGCTATATAATGGACGGAGAAATGGCAATGCATCGAAGGAAAAATAATCCAGATATGCGTCACCTGACAGACCATGGGACATAGAATCTCCATACATCAGTTTTCTACCATAAAACTGCTGAAAATGTCTCAAAATGTTTGCACAACTCATAGTGGTGCAGAAAATATTGAGATTTTTAATGATTCTTAGGCAGTTTGTTTCAGCCACGTCCGCCTACTTTTTGAAAAGTTGGGGCTTTTTTTTGAGATGGCGGGGCTGAGTGTAGCCCACTCCCTTCAAAAAAAGTCATAATTTAAGCCATAAAAGTCGCATGTAAATTACGACAGACATGTATGCCGATCTGTAGCTGGAGTACATTTCTTGAGATGTCTTACAGCAGCTGAATGATGGGCCTCTTAATATTTGCCACATCTTAATCCAGCACACCCTTCATGAGGATGGGCGTACAAGACACCAGTCTTCATTACTCAGAGCCTAAAGCCCCCCGTACTCATTAGTCTGATGTCAGCCAATATTATAATGTTGGAGGGGATCTGGGGGGAATGCTGATTGCTTTGCTTGCCCAGAGATAACATGCCGGCAAAGATGTCTGACGATGGCTCTCTCAAAGAGAACATAGGAGCGCTTAGCCAAATGCCTGTGTATGGTAGAGATGGCTATTGCCTGAATGATTGGACTACAGACATCTCATATTTATGTCCACCATCAGTCTATGATATGTGCTTAGTCACAAACCACCCCTTATACTCTTGCTCAGCGGGGTCAGCAGCTGGACGCACACAGATGGGAAACTCAAATGATAAAGAAGTTTGGAGATATAACAGCACTTATGAGCGCCCCCTGTTGCAGTTCATAGGAGATAGGACCACAGACATTTCCTTATTTTCCATAGGCTTCAGTGGCGAGTGGCCAAACATACTCACCATCTCCTTCCTCCTCTATGTAACACTCACACATAAAAATAACAAATGTTTTTAGTGCGACGTCTCTTTTAATGATTTTAAATAGAAAAAGAAAGAGACAAATGCATGAGAAAATATTGACAATATTGTAGAGGTTCAATTCCCCCAGGGGTTTAAGCAAGAGTGTAACACCCCCAAAAATCTTAAGGGAGGTCGATTCATTAAAACTGGCATTGAGCACAGCAGTCTTAATCAAAGGCTTGCTGGAGTATGAGGCACCGAATTTAAAGATGCATCTTGTTAGTGGTGTGCCCATCGCCAGAAATGTTCATCCAATCAGAGTCTGGAAAAGCATTTCTGGGGTAAGAAACGCCAGTATTTCCACTGAATGTGAGGAGCAGCCAAGACCAGGCCCCGTTCTGCCCCGACTCCTGCTCAGCTCTGTGCATTAAAAGGCCAAAAGTTGTGCAAAACTCTGCTTTCCACAAAAAAAACACAACTCTTCAAAGCTTTTAAGCCAGTTCCCCCCTCACAGGCTCCTCCCCATGGTTCCCCCCTCACAGGCTCCTCCTCATGTTTTGCCTCAAAGGCTCCTCCCCATGTCTCCCTCCTCACAAGCTCCTCCCCATGTCTCCCTCCTCACAGGCTCCTCCCCATGTCTCCCTCCTCAAAGGCTCCTCCCAATCTCACAGGCTCCTCCCCATGGTTCCCTCCTCACAGGCTCCTCCCCATGTCTCCCTCCTCAAAGGCTCCTCCCAATCACAGTCTCCTCCCCATGGTTCCCTCACAGATGCCTCCCCATGGTTCCCTCCTTACAGGCTCCTCCCCATCTTACAGGCTCCTCCCCATGTCTCCCCTCAAAGGCTCCTCCCCATGATTCACTCCTCACAGGCTCCTCCCCATGGTTTCCTCCTCACAGACTCCTCCCCATGATTCACTCCTCACAGGCTCCTCCCCATGGTTTCCTCCTCACAGACTCCTCCCCATATCTCCCCCCTCACAGGTTCCTCCCCATGGTTCCCTCCACACAGGCTCCTCCCCATCACAGACTCCTCCCCATGGTCCCCTCCTTACAGGCTCCTCCCGTTGGTTCCCTCTTCACAAGCTCCTCCCCATGTTTCCCCCTCACAGGCTCCTCCCCATGGTTCTCTCCTCACAGGCTCCTCCCCATGTCTCCCCCTCACAGGCTCCTCCCCATGTCTCCCCCTCACAGGCTCCTCCCCATGTCTCCCCCTCACAAGCTCCTCCCCATGTCTCCCCTTCACAGGCTCCTCCTCATGTCCCCCCCTCAGCCTCCTCCCCATGTCTCCCCCTCACAGGCTCCTCCCCATGTCTCCCCCTCACAGGCTCCTCCCCATGTCTCCCCCTCACAAGCTCCTCCCCATGTCTCCCCCTCACAAGCTCCTCCCCATGTCTCCCCCTCACAAGCTCCTCCCCATGTCCCCCCCTCACAGGCTCCTCCCCATGTCCCCCCCTCACAGGCTCCTCCCCATGTCTCCCCTTCACAGGCTCCTCCCCATGTCTCCCCTTCACAGGCTCCTCCCCATGTCTCCCCTTCACAGGCTCCTCCTTTGGGTTCCCTCCTCACAAGCTCCTTTCCATGTCTCCCCTTCACAAGCTCCTCCCCATGTCTCCCCCTCACAAGCTCCTCCCCATGTCTCCCCTTCACAGGCTCCTCCTCATGTCTCCCCCTCACAGGCTCCTCCCCATGTCTCCCCCTCACAGGCTCCTCCCCATGTCTCCCCCTCACAAGCTCCTCCCTATGTCTCCCCCTCACAGGCTCCTCCCCATGTCTCCCCCTCACAGGCTCCTCCCCATGTCCCCCCCTCACTAGCTCCTCCCCATGTCTCCCCACCTCACAGGCTCCTCCCCATGTCTCCCCCCTCACTGGCTCCTCCCCATGTCTCCCCACCTCACAGGCTCCTCCCCATGTTTTGTCCCGTATATCCACATTGTTCAATGACCATATGCGGATTTACCTGCGTGGTCGGACACAGCGAAAATAAGCTGCGTCCAATGCGCTACTATATCGTGGGAGTGGGACCATAGCAGTGCTGTTCTCTCCTCCGCCTCCCCCCCGCTGCTGTTGTTCCCTGCCGGATCCTCGTGCTGTGGCTTCTTTCCCTGCCTGTCTGGTATCTGATATCAGCTATAAGCCCCGCCTCTTCCTGCCCGGCGGTCATGTGACCTGCTGTGTAAACTGCTCCTCTCCAGCCTTAGTGGGTGAAGCCGGCGGCCGAGTGCATTGAAGACATGAGGCAGTGCAGAGCCGGGCTGCTGCTGAGGCGGTATGTGTGCGCGGCGCTGTGTGCACGGGATTATAGAGGTGTGTGCGGCGCTGTGTGCACGGGGTTATAGAGGTGTGTGCGGCGCTGTGTGCACGGGGTTATAGAGGTGTGTGCGGCGCTGTGTGCACGGGGTTATAGAGGTGTGCGCGGCGCTGTGTGCACGGGGTTATAGAGGTGTGTGCGGCGCTGTGTGCACGGGGTTATAGAGGTGTGTGCGGCGCTGTGTGCACGGGGGTTATAGAGGTGTGTGCGGCGCTGTGTGCACGGGGTTATAGAGGTGTGTGCACGGGGGTTATAGAGGTGTGTGCGGCGCTGTGTGCACGGGATTATAGAGGTGTGTGCACGGGGGTTATAGAGGTGTGTGCGGCGCTGTGTGCACGGGGGTTATAGAGGTGTGTGCGGCGCTGTGTGCACGGGGTTATAGAGGTGTGTGCGGCGCTGTGTGCACGGGGTTATAGAGGTGTGTGCGGCGCTGTGTGCACGGGGTTATAGAGGTGTGTGCGGCACTGTGTGCACGGGGTTATAGAGGTGTGTGCGGCGCTGTGTGCACGGGGTTATAGAGGTGTGTGCGGCGCTGTGTGCACGGGGTTATAGAGGTGTGTGCGGCGCTGTGTGCACGGGGTTATAGAGGTGTGTGCGGCGCTGTGTGCACGGGGGTTATAGAGGTGTGCGCGGCGCTGTGTGCACGGGGTTATAGAGGTGTGTGCGGCGCGGTGTGCACGGGGTTATAGAGGTGTGTGCGGCGCGGTGTGCACGGGGTTATAGAGGTGTGTGCGGCGCGGTGTGCACGGGGTTATAGAGGTGTGTGCGGCGCGGTGTGCGCGGGGTTATAGAGGTGTGTGCACGGGGGTTATAGAGGTGTGCGCGGCGCTGTGTGCACGGGGTTATAGAGGTGTGTGCACGGGGGTTATAGAGGTGTGTGCGGCGCTGTGTGCACGGGGTTATAGAGGTGTGCGCGGCGCTGTGTGCACGGGATTATAGAGGTGTGCGCGGCGCTGTGTGCACGGGGTTATAGAGGTGTGTGCGGCGCGGTGTGCACGGGGTTATAGAGGTGTGTGCGGCGCGGTGTGTGCACGGGGGTTATAGAGGTGTGCGCGGCGCTGTGTGCACGGGGTTATAGAGGTGTGTGCACGGGGGTTATAGAGGTGTGCGCGGCGCTGTGTGCACGGGATTATAGAGGTGTGTGCGGCGCTGTGTGCACGGGGGTTATAGAGGTGTGTGTGCGGCGCTGTGTGCACGGGGGTTATAGAGGTGTGTGTGCGGCGCTGTGTGCACGGGGGTTATAGAGGTGTGTGTGCGGCGCTGTGTGCACGGGGGTTATAGAGGTGTGTGTGCGGCGCTGTGTGCACGGGGGTTATAGAGGTGTGTGTGCGGCGCTGTGTGCACGGGGGTTATAGAGGTGTGTGTGCGGCGCTGTGTGCACGGGGGTTATAGAGGTGTGTGTGCGGCGCTGTGTGCACGGGGGTTATAGAGGTGTGTGTGCGGCGCTGTGTGCACGGGGGTTATAGAGGTGTGTGTGCGGCGCTGTGTGCACGGGGGTTATAGAGGTGTGTGTGCGGCGCTGTGTGCACGGGGGTTATAGAGGTGTGTGTGCGGCGCTGTGTGCACGGGGGTTATAGAGGTGTGTGTGCGGCGCTGTGTGCACGGGGGTTATAGAGGTGTGTGTGCGGCGCTGTGTGCACGGGGGTTATAGAGGTGTGTGTGCGGCGCTGTGTGCACGGGGGTTATAGAGGTGTGTGTGCGGCGCTGTGTGCACGGGGGTTATAGAGGTGTGTGTGCGGCGCTGTGTGCACGGGGGTTATAGAGGTGTGTGTGCGGCGCTGTGTGCACGGGGGTTATAGAGGTGTGTGTGCGGCGCTGTGTGCACGGGGGTTATAGAGGTGTGTGTGCGGCGCTGTGTGCACGGGGGTTATAGAGGTGTGTGTGCGGCGCTGTGTGCACGGGGGTTATAGAGGTGTGTGTGCGGCGCTGTGTGCACGGGGGTTATAGAGGTGTGTGTGCGGCGCTGTGTGCACGGGGGTTATAGAGGTGTGTGTGCGGCGCTGTGTGCACGGGGGTTATAGAGGTGTGTGTGCGGCGCTGTGTGCACGGGGGTTATAGAGGTGTGTGTGCGGCGCTGTGTGCACGGGGGTTATAGAGGTGTGTGTGCGGCGCTGTGTGCACGGGGGTTATAGAGGTGTGTGTGCGGCGCTGTGTGCACGGGGGTTATAGAGGTGTGTGTGCGGCGCTGTGTGCACGGGGGTTATAGAGGTGTGTGTGCGGCGCTGTGTGCACGGGGGTTATAGAGGTGTGTGTGCGGCGCTGTGTGCACGGGGGTTATAGAGGTGTGTGTGCGGCGCTGTGTGCACGGGGGTTATAGAGGTGTGTGTGCGGCGCTGTGTGCACGGGGGTTATAGAGGTGTGTGTGCGGCGCTGTGTGCACGGGGGTTATAGAGGTGTGTGTGCGGCGCTGTGTGCACGGGGGTTATAGAGGTGTGTGTGCGGCGCTGTGTGCACGGGGGTTATAGAGGTGTGTGTGCGGCGCTGTGTGCACGGGGGTTATAGAGGTGTGTGTGCGGCGCTGTGTGCACGGGGGTTATAGAGGTGTGTGTGCGGCGCTGTGTGCACGGGGGTTATAGAGGTGTGTGTGCGGCGCTGTGTGCACGGGGGTTATAGAGGTGTGTGTGCGGCGCTGTGTGCACGGGGGTTATAGAGGTGTGTGTGCGGCGCTGTGTGCACGGGGGTTATAGAGGTGTGTGTGCGGCGCTGTGTGCACGGGGGTTATAGAGGTGTGTGTGCGGCGCTGTGTGCACGGGGGTTATAGAGGTGTGTGTGCGGCGCTGTGTGCACGGGGGTTATAGAGGTGTGTGTGCGGCGCTGTGTGCACGGGGGTTATAGAGGTGTGTGTGCGGCGCTGTGTGCACGGGGGTTATAGAGGTGTGTGTGCGGCGCTGTGTGCACGGGGGTTATAGAGGTGTGTGTGCGGCGCTGTGTGCACGGGGGTTATAGAGGTGTGTGTGCGGCGCTGTGTGCACGGGGGTTATAGAGGTGTGTGTGCGGCGCTGTGTGCACGGGGGTTATAGAGGTGTGTGTGCGGCGCTGTGTGCACGGGGGTTATAGAGGTGTGTGTGCGGCGCTGTGTGCACGGGGGTTATAGAGGTGTGTGTGCGGCGCTGTGTGCACGGGGGTTATAGAGGTGTGTGTGCGGCGCTGTGTGCACGGGGGTTATAGAGGTGTGTGTGCGGCGCTGTGTGCACGGGGGTTATAGAGGTGTGTGTGCGGCGCTGTGTGCACGGGGGTTATAGAGGTGTGTGTGCGGCGCTGTGTGCACGGGGGTTATAGAGGTGTGTGTGCGGCGCTGTGTGCACGGGGGTTATAGAGGTGTGTGTGCGGCGCTGTGTGCACGGGGGTTATAGAGGTGTGTGTGCGGCGCTGTGTGCACGGGGGTTATAGAGGTGTGTGTGCGGCGCTGTGTGCACGGGGGTTATAGAGGTGTGTGTGCGGCGCTGTGTGCACGGGGGTTATAGAGGTGTGTGTGCGGCGCTGTGTGCACGGGGGTTATAGAGGTGTGTGTGCGGCGCTGTGTGCACGGGGGTTATAGAGGTGTGTGTGCGGCGCTGTGTGCACGGGGGTTATAGAGGTGTGTGTGCGGCGCTGTGTGCACGGGGGTTATAGAGGTGTGTGTGCGGCGCTGTGTGCACGGGGGTTATAGAGGTGTGTGTGCGGCGCTGTGTGCACGGGGGTTATAGAGGTGTGTGTGCGGCGCTGTGTGCACGGGGGTTATAGAGGTGTGTGTGCGGCGCTGTGTGCACGGGGGTTATAGAGGTGTGTGTGCGGCGCTGTGTGCACGGGGGTTATAGAGGTGTGTGTGCGGCGCTGTGTGCACGGGGGTTATAGAGGTGTGTGTGCGGCGCTGTGTGCACGGGGGTTATAGAGGTGTGTGTGCGGCGCTGTGTGCACGGGGGTTATAGAGGTGTGTGTGCGGCGCTGTGTGCACGGGGGTTATAGAGGTGTGTGTGCGGCGCTGTGTGCACGGGGGTTATAGAGGTGTGTGTGCGGCGCTGTGTGCACGGGGGTTATAGAGGTGTGTGTGCGGCGCTGTGTGCACGGGGGTTATAGAGGTGTGTGTGCGGCGCTGTGTGCACGGGGGTTATAGAGGTGTGTGTGCGGCGCTGTGTGCACGGGGGTTATAGAGGTGTGTGTGCGGCGCTGTGTGCACGGGGGTTATAGAGGTGTGTGTGCGGCGCTGTGTGCACGGGGGTTATAGAGGTGTGTGTGCGGCGCTGTGTGCACGGGGGTTATAGAGGTGTGTGTGCGGCGCTGTGTGCACGGGGGTTATAGAGGTGTGTGTGCGGCGCTGTGTGCACGGGGGTTATAGAGGTGTGTGTGCGGCGCTGTGTGCACGGGGGTTATAGAGGTGTGTGTGCGGCGCTGTGTGCACGGGGGTTATAGAGGTGTGTGTGCGGCGCTGTGTGCACGGGGGTTATAGAGGTGTGTGTGCGGCGCTGTGTGCACGGGGGTTATAGAGGTGTGTGTGCGGCGCTGTGTGCACGGGGGTTATAGAGGTGTGTGTGCGGCGCTGTGTGCACGGGGGTTATAGAGGTGTGTGTGCGGCGCTGTGTGCACGGGGGTTATAGAGGTGTGTGTGCGGCGCTGTGTGCACGGGGGTTATAGAGGTGTGTGTGCGGCGCTGTGTGCACGGGGGTTATAGAGGTGTGTGTGCGGCGCTGTGTGCACGGGGGTTATAGAGGTGTGTGTGCGGCGCTGTGTGCACGGGGGTTATAGAGGTGTGTGTGCGGCGCTGTGTGCACGGGGGTTATAGAGGTGTGTGTGCGGCGCTGTGTGCACGGGGGTTATAGAGGTGTGTGTGCGGCGCTGTGTGCACGGGGGTTATAGAGGTGTGTGTGCGGCGCTGTGTGCACGGGGGTTATAGAGGTGTGTGTGCGGCGCTGTGTGCACGGGGGTTATAGAGGTGTGTGTGCGGCGCTGTGTGCACGGGGGTTATAGAGGTGTGTGTGCGGCGCTGTGTGCACGGGGGTTATAGAGGTGTGTGTGCGGCGCTGTGTGCACGGGGGTTATAGAGGTGTGTGTGCGGCGCTGTGTGCACGGGGGTTATAGAGGTGTGTGTGCGGCGCTGTGTGCACGGGGGTTATAGAGGTGTGTGTGCGGCGCTGTGTGCACGGGGGTTATAGAGGTGTGTGTGCGGCGCTGTGTGCACGGGGGTTATAGAGGTGTGTGTGCGGCGCTGTGTGCACGGGGGTTATAGAGGTGTGTGTGCGGCGCTGTGTGCACGGGGGTTATAGAGGTGTGTGTGCGGCGCTGTGTGCACGGGGGTTATAGAGGTGTGTGTGCGGCGCTGTGTGCACGGGGGTTATAGAGGTGTGTGTGCGGCGCTGTGTGCACGGGGGTTATAGAGGTGTGTGTGCGGCGCTGTGTGCACGGGGGTTATAGAGGTGTGTGTGCGGCGCTGTGTGCACGGGGGTTATAGAGGTGTGTGTGCGGCGCTGTGTGCACGGGGGTTATAGAGGTGTGTGTGCGGCGCTGTGTGCACGGGGGTTATAGAGGTGTGTGTGCGGCGCTGTGTGCACGGGGGTTATAGAGGTGTGTGTGCGGCGCTGTGTGCACGGGGGTTATAGAGGTGTGTGTGCGGCGCTGTGTGCACGGGGGTTATAGAGGTGTGTGTGCGGCGCTGTGTGCACGGGGGTTATAGAGGTGTGTGTGCGGCGCTGTGTGCACGGGGGTTATAGAGGTGTGTGTGCGGCGCTGTGTGCACGGGGGTTATAGAGGTGTGTGTGCGGCGCTGTGTGCACGGGGGTTATAGAGGTGTGTGTGCGGCGCTGTGTGCACGGGGGTTATAGAGGTGTGTGTGCGGCGCTGTGTGCACGGGGGTTATAGAGGTGTGTGTGCGGCGCTGTGTGCACGGGGGTTATAGAGGTGTGTGTGCGGCGCTGTGTGCACGGGGGTTATAGAGGTGTGTGTGCGGCGCTGTGTGCACGGGGGTTATAGAGGTGTGTGTGCGGCGCTGTGTGCACGGGGGTTATAGAGGTGTGTGTGCGGCGCTGTGTGCACGGGGGTTATAGAGGTGTGTGTGCGGCGCTGTGTGCACGGGGGTTATAGAGGTGTGTGTGCGGCGCTGTGTGCACGGGGGTTATAGAGGTGTGTGTGCGGCGCTGTGTGCACGGGGGTTATAGAGGTGTGTGTGCGGCGCTGTGTGCACGGGGGTTATAGAGGTGTGTGTGCGGCGCTGTGTGCACGGGGGTTATAGAGGTGTGTGTGCGGCGCTGTGTGCACGGGGGTTATAGAGGTGTGTGTGCGGCGCTGTGTGCACGGGGGTTATAGAGGTGTGTGTGCGGCGCTGTGTGCACGGGGGTTATAGAGGTGTGTGTGCGGCGCTGTGTGCACGGGGGTTATAGAGGTGTGTGTGCGGCGCTGTGTGCACGGGGGTTATAGAGGTGTGTGTGCGGCGCTGTGTGCACGGGGGTTATAGAGGTGTGTGTGCGGCGCTGTGTGCACGGGGGTTATAGAGGTGTGTGTGTGCGGCGCTGTGTGCACGGGGGTTATAGAGGTGTGTGTGTGCGGCGCTGTGTGCACGGGGGTTATAGAGGTGTGTGTGCGCGGCGCTGTGTGCACGGGGGTTATAGAGGTGTGTGTGCGCGGCGCTGTGTGCACGGGGGTTATAGAGGTGTGTGTGCGCGGCGCTGTGTGCACGGGGGTTATAGAGGTGTGTGTGCGCGGCGCTGTGTGCACGGGGGTTATAGAGGTGTGTGTGCGGCGCTGTGTGCACGGGGGTTATAGAGGTGTGTGTGCGGCGCTGTGTGCACGGGGGTTATAGAGGTGTGTGTGCGGCGCTGTGTGCACGGGGGTTATAGAGGTGTGTGTGCGGCGCGGGGTTATAGAGGTGTGTGTGCGGCGCTGTGTGCGCGGGGTTATAGAGGTGTGTGCGCGGGGTTATAGAGGTGTGTGCGCGGGGTTATAGAGGTGTGTGCGCGGGGTTATAGAGGTGTGTGCGGCGCGGTGTGCGCGGGGTTATAGAGGTGTGTGTGCGGCGCGGGGTTATAGAGGGGTGTGCGGCGCGGTGTGCGCGGGGTTATAGAGGTGTGTGCGGCGCGGGGTTATAGAGGGGTGTGCGGCGCGGTGTGCGCGGGGTTATAGAGGTGTGTGCGGCGCTGTGTGTAGTGAGCTCGGCATGCCTGTCACTGCTGTCATGTCTGGTGAGGTGACACGTGTTTGTCCAGCACTGGGACCATCAGAGCTGTCATGTCCTTCTGCCTGTCAGTGGCTGGTGTTGCTGGGACTTGTAGTGCCGGCTCTGGGCTGTTCAGCTTTTGTGTTATCCTCTGCCGTCCAGCAGAGTCCTGAGTGATGTTTTCCATGTTTTTACTCCTTATTTTTCTTGCACACGTTTTCAGAAAAAAATTGACACCAGTGTGAACAAAGCCTGAAGATAAGAGGATTTAGAGATTTTCTATTGAACCTTGTGATCACATTTGGCAGCTGCCATCTAATTGGCACATAACCATGGAATAAATGGCTCAATAATAATAAGCGGTCTAAAGAAGCTGAGGGGGGAGTCTTGTACAGTTACTGAGGTGCCCGGACGGCTTCTCCCACCACGGCTGTTGGGATCATGCACATGTTGCAGTTTTGGATGTAAATAATCCCAATGGCCGCTTTTGACCCTACGATCCCTGGAGCGGCTGCGGATCTCCTGACTCACTCTTCACAGAATCATAGAGATTTCCACTTGGATATGAAGCGTGGGACCCTGTCCTTACACTTCTGATGAGATTCACAGGTGGATGGTGTCTCCAAGATTTTTTTAAAGGGGTTTTCTAGGATTTTAATAGACAATAAGTTGTGTTTTTTGTTTTCCAATATTGCAAGCAAACCTCATCAGTTAAAGGGGCTATTTGGTGCCATCCAGCTGGAGGGTCACTTCCTTAGGCCTCTGCCAGCTTCTGTGCACTTAATAACTGACCTCCGCAGCCTTGATTGTAGATACAGCATGACAATGCTAAGGCCAGTGACTGGCTGCAGCAGTCATGTGAATGTACAACACATCACATGGCTATACACCTTCTGATATATATTTTTTTTTAAATGACTATCCTGCTCACCCCCATAGATCTCCATACATACATACTCTGTGGGGAGAAGGGATCAAGGTGCTGCCCAACACATCTGGCAGTGTCTAGAAAATAAAGGATTGGACATATTGAAATTCAACAAGTCCAAACGATTTTGCCGGTTGTGACATGTGAGAAACCCAGTGATGATTGTATCTCACGGCTTTACCCTCAATGACATCGCCAAGACAGGGCCACTTGATGCCTTACTGCTGCTCTGTGTACCAGTCATACATAGGCAAATTGTGTTTTCTGAGAGACAGAGGACTTGAATCTAGCGCCACCTATTAGAAGTAGCAACCTGAAAAGTCAATATCCACCCTTTAACGAGCCTTGCCACATGACTTGGGATAAAAAACTTGGGGTCTAAGATTTCGTTTCTCTTTATGGAAAGTGACATGCCTGACAATTTTGCATATTTTATTCCCCAGAGGAGCATTGCACAGCTTATAGGTCTCCTTACCCTGACATGTCGGGCTTGTCACTCTTCATAAGGAAAAACGTTACCCCTTAGACCCCAGTCATAGGCCTTTTATCCAGCCAAATCAAATCTCATGCTTTTGCACAGATGAGGGGCAACATCCCGAAGCATGTGTCTGTATATTAACATTTTGGTTTTGCTTTTATCCTCAGTCTTGTGGCAAGGCCCGTTAAAGGGTGGATATTGACTTTTGAGATTACCAATGGGTGGTGCTGGAGTTCAAGACCTCTTCGTCTCTGAAGAGACGATTTAATTTCCCAGAGGAGCATTGCTTGGCCTATAATTATTATTTATTATAGAGCTATTTATTCCATGGCTCTTTACATGTGAAAAAGGGGTATACATACAAAAACAATTACAATGATCTTTAACAAAACGTGACGGCGATTGGTACAGGAGGAGTGAGGATCCTGCCCGTGAGGGCTCACAGTCTACAAGGGATGGGTGAGGGTAGAGCTGGTGGTGGAGCGGTGGTTACTGCAGGTTGTAGGCTTGTCGGAAGAGGTGGGTCTTCAGGTTCCTTTTGAAGGTTTCCACAGTGGGCAAGAGTCTGATATGTTGGGGTAGAGAGTTCTAGAGTAGGGGGGATGCACGGGAGAAATCTTGTATGCGATTGTGGGAAGAGGAGATAAGAGGGGAGTAGAGAAAGAGATCTTGTGAGGATCGGAGGTTGCGTGCAGGTATGTACCGGGAGACTAGGTCACAGATGTATGGAGGAGACAGGTTGTGGATGGCTTTGTATGCCAAGGTTAGGGTTTTGATCTCGAGTCTCTGAGCAATGGGGAACCAGTGAAGGGATTGACAGAGAGGAGAGGCCGGGGAATAGCGAGGGGACAGGTGGATTAGTCGGGCAGCAGAGTTTAGGATAGATTGGAGGGGTGCGAGAGTGTTAGAGGGGAGGCCACAGAGCAGGAGGTTGAAGTAGTCGAGGCAGGAGATGATGAGGGCATGCACTGGTGTTTTTGCAGATTCGTGGTTGAGGAATGTGCGGATCCGGGAGATATTTTTGAGTTGGAGTCGGCATGAAGTGGAAAGGGCTTGGATATGTGGTTTGAAGGAGAGGTCAGAGTCTAGGGTTACCCCGAGGCAGCGAGCTTGCAGGACTGGGGAGAGTGAACAGCCATTGACTATGATGGATAGGTCAGGTGGGGGGAAAGAATGAGATGGTGGAAAGATGATGAATTCAGTTTTATCCATGTTAAGTTTTAGAAATCTAGCAGAGAAGAAGGATGAAATAGCGGACAGACATTGTGGGATTTTGGTTAGTAGGGAGGTGATATCGGGTCTCGAGAGGTAGGTCTTTGTGTCATCAGTATAGAGGTGATACTGAAAGCCGTGAGACTCTGAGCTGTCCCAGGCCAAAGGTGTAGATGGAGAAGAGCAGGGGTCCTATAACTGAACCTTGGGAGACACCGACAGATAGGGGGCGAGATGAGGAGGTGGTGTGTGAGTGGGAGACACTGAATGTCCTGTCTGTTAGGTATGAAGAGATTCAAGATAGGGCCAAGTTTGTGATGCCAAGAGATGAGTGTAGTAAGAGGGAATGGTCCACTGTGTCAAAGGCAGATGACTGGTCCAGGAGGAGGAGGACAGAGTAGTGTTGCTTGGATTTGGCGGTTAGTAGGTCGTTGGTGACTTTGGTCAGGGCTGTTTCTGTCAAGTGATGCGGTTGGGATCCAGATGGCAAGCGGTCAAAGAGGGAGCAGGAGGAGAGATGGGAGGACAGTTCAAGGTGGACATGTTTCAGTAGTTTTGAGGCATAGGGGAGAAGTGATATGGGACGGTAGCTTGTCAAAGAGGATGGGTCAGGAAGGGCTTTTTGAGGAAGGGGTGTGATCGAGGCATGTTTGAAGCATGAGGGGAAGACACCAGTTAGTTACAGGTTGAAGAGGTGGGTTGGGATGAAGATAGTGGTAAGGTTGGGGATGAGGTGGGACGGGATAGGGTCAAGATTGCAGGTGGTGAGGTGTGATTTGGAGAGTAAAGAGGAAAGTTGATCTTCTGTCATGGTCCAGAACCTGGTTTTGGAGGAGGAGGATTAAGTAGGTGTGAGGAGAGGCTGGGGGGACTTGAGGCAAAAGCTTTGTCTGATGGTGTCATTCTTCTGCTTGAAGAATGAAGCAAAGTCTTTGGCTGAGATGGGAGGAGGTGCTGGGGGGCGGGGGAGAGAATTGAAAGTGTTAAATAGCTGTTTAGGGTTGTGGGACAGGGAGCATATGAGAGATGAGAAGTATGTTTGTTTTTCTGTAGTGAGAGACTGTTTGAATGTGATGAAGTGCTCATTGGAGTGGGACCTTTTCCATCTACGCTCAGCAACCCTGGAGGCCCTTTGCAGTTCTTTGGTTAGGCTGGTGTGCCAGGGTTGCCCATTGATTATGCGAGCTTTGGTTTGTGTGAGGGGGAGACCGAATTGAGAGCTGCAGCTGTTGTTGTGTTATAAAAAGCGGCAGCAACATCTGCGACATGTAAGGAACTGATTTATGTAAGAAGAAGATGGCGGAGGGATTCAGAGAGTGAGTGTAGGTCAAGGTGTTTAAGATTTCTGCGAGTGTGTACAAGTTTGTGGAGTGGGGATTGTTGCCCTGGAGAAGAGAGGGAAGAGAATGAAAGTAGGTTGTGGTCAGAAAGAGGGAGGGGTGAGTTAGAGAGGTTAGATAGGTAACAGAGGCGGGTGAAGATGAGGTCCAGAGTGTGGTCATCTCTGTAAGTGGCTGCGGAAGACCATTGAGGGAAAGAAGCTTAGAGGCAGATGACTGGGAAGTGTCAATGGGGATGTTGAAGTCGCCTATAATGATAGTGGGTATGTCAGTGGAAAGGAAGTGAAGCAGCCAGGTGGTGAAGTGGTCAAAGAAATTGGTGGCTAGCCCGGGGGGGCAGTAAATGACGGCCAGTTGGAGGGGGAGTAGATGCGCACACAGTGCACCTCAAATGAGGGGAGAGTAACGGAGTATGTGTATGTATGTATGTGTGTGTGTATATATATATATATATATATCTTTTTTTTCTTTTATCCTTTTCTTTAGTGCACTTTTCAAGAACTCATGGAGATGGCAAACAAGCTCAGCGAGCGAACGAGCTTTACAGTATAAGCTAGGAGAAAGTATCCATGGATTCACTGTGAAGGAGGTATGACGTAGTCATGCTGTAAAAATGTTTCACAGAAAGATAAAGACCACCTGAGCTGCACTGAGACCCCCTGATGGGCAGCAGCTAATGTAACCTGCTTAAAATATGTAATCAGAAAGTTCTGGTATTCTACATGGTGGAAATCTGCAGAACGCTCCTGTGTATTTAATACAATATGTATTTTTCATATTATTTTATTGCAGGTCACTCCTGTTCCTGACATGTTTTTAACTGCAGTAAGGCTGAACCATGAGGGCACCGGGGCCAGATATTTGCACGTTGCAAGAGAAGACACCAATAACTTATTCAGGTAAACAGCAGAGCATTATCATACTGCCGTTACTTTTTGTGCAGAAAGCTCTTTAATGTCCATATTATGTTAAGTTTGATGTGTGCCCTAATGCAGAAGATCAGCGCTTATGCCTGCTGAGCAATGCACTGCAGAGCGGCTCAATGGGGGTCTCAGGACCAGGACCCCACTGATCTTCTGCACTTGTTAGGTAGTACATATCATTAAAAAAAAAAAATTAAATGATAGCTATTCTTTAAAAAGAATTATCACATACGCACGTCTCGGATATGACATGCAGTGCGACTTCAAGAGCTCCCCTCACTCAATCTTGCACTCAGCCTTTCTTATAAACTTCAAATTGAGCATAAATCACACCACAACACGCTGCCACCACTCGCCCCTGAAATATAAACCACTGTCTTTCAGTCAAAAAGCCACATACTCTCTGAGAGGCTATGGGTTCTTTAGAACTGGGGTGGCCCCCCTATATTATATACAACGTGTGAGCCCCCTCACAGTGCCCTGCCTATGTACAGCCTGAGACCCCCACGTAGCCAGTGTTATTTGTCTGATGTTATAGTTTTCCTTACAAGACGCAATACTTTCTTTAGATTAAGATTCCAAAATGAGTGTTTGACTCTGTATTTTTGCTGAGCAAAAAAAAACAAAACACAAAAAAACCACAGCGTCTTACGGTTCCAATGAAGCCTGAGACTTATAGAAATCTCCTGCCCTCTGTGCTTTTTTTAATTTTTTTTATTCAGTGTAAACTGACCCGCGGTACATGTTTGAAATCCACAACATGTGAATTTCTCTTGCGGGTACGCTGAGTTTTGAGTGTGTTTTCCCCATTTTTAGTCATGCACATTGCATCACTAACACACTGTGAACAGTTTAGTTGCTAAAAATGACGTGACCGGTTCCCTTTAAGGTTTCAACTAATTAATCTGCTGGTGCAAAAAGAATAAACTTTTAGTAAATTTGTTTTGCTGTTTCAGATGTTTTCTCGCTGTTGGTGCAGATGACTGTTTTTTACACTTTTGAGAAAATCGGTCCAATTATTCTAATTACACTATGATCAGACTCTGATTTTTTTTTTTTTCTCTCTCGGAGGAGAGAAAAAAAAGTTTCTCCACTCTCTTTGTAATGTCGGACCGTGCTTGTATGATGGTCTGATTTTATTTATTTTTTTCCGTCTTACCTCAGACCCATAGACATGACTGGGCGAGAGTAATATGATTTTCGAAGGCAAATCGTGCATGCAGAGTTTTTTGTTTTTTTTTCCTTCTTCTTTGGACCGATCCAGTCCGAGGAAAAAAATCGGACATGTGCACAGACCCTTAGAATAACATGGGGTAGAGTGCTATCCTGTCAAAATGAGGGAAAGCACTGGTTGGAGTTGCAGCTTTCTGCAAGAGCCCTCATCTTGCCTCATGCCTCCATTATAGTAAATGTGTAGTGTAATGCTACCACTTGTGTCAGGAGGGGGCTGTCACAGACTGATAGGATGGTGTTCACACAAGGCCTTCAGCTGGGCAGAGATAACAGATGTTATGTTAACCTTTTGAGCACCAGTGTTCACGACTGACCCTTTTATTCTCTTACACGGGTGCATAAGTTACCGAGCACCGACTAATGATGTAGCAAGTGGTTCAGCACTTGTTTCCTGGCATTTATATACTACAATAAATTGAGTCTTTTTTTTTTTCCTCCCCATCATACAAGTTTCTGTTATGAATGACAGCTGAGTGTTGGCACGAGGGGATGCGCTGATCATTTTTATGTCACACAAGTGAATTCCCCATGATCTGATTCCGGGAGATTTTGCGGAATGATTGTGAAGGAGCATTCGTGCAAACTATGATTTGGGAGCCATAGAGCAATTATTTAGGAAGTTTTCCTTCCACCTCCTGTTTCGTAGTGTACAGTTCCGGACGACTCCTATGGACAGCACCGGCGTCCCACATATCCTGGAACATACAGTTTTGTGTGGCTCCCTGAAGTTTCCCTGTAGAGACCCTTTCTTCAAGATGTTAAATCGATCCTTGTCAACATTTATGAATGCGTTCACAGGTAAGATCATTTCACCTTCTCACTCCTTCAGTGTTACATATGACTAAATGATGAAACCCGTGCTGGCGCCTTGTTTAGTATGTGAAATGTTCTTATATTTAAAGTAGTGTGTTTTAAAGAAAAAAAAAAAAAAAAATGCAGTCAATTATATTGTAAAAATCTCTTCTGCTTCTCCTTCCCATTTTGCACTGTGTAGTAGCTCCATTGCAGGCATACTCTCATGTATTCATGTATTGCTTTTGGAGCACAATATGTGAAATCTCTGCTTCTAATTCAAAGATGCATTTACTCTGTCGCCTCATTGGGGGACACAGGACCTTGGGTGTTATGCTGCTGTCTACTAGGAGGCAACACTATGCTTATCTGAAAAAGATTAAGCGTGGCTCCTCCTCTGCAGTATACACCCCTGGACGGCATCAGCCATCTTCAGTTTTTGCTTAGTGTCGCAAGGAGGCACACCTCAGACCTTCACTCGTCCCTCGCTTCAGCACGGGATTACAGATGAAGAAAAGAGGGTCTCTATATAGACCCCCGGCATGGCTCCTTCCTCTGCCCCCTACTAGGGGTGCACAGTTAAAGTTGAGATGACGTAGCCACCATGCTGCTCCTTCTCCGTCCCCTTGGGTCAGGCTCGAAGTTGAGAACCCCCCTCCTTCCCCAATTCCCTCGGTCTTGGTCCGAAGTTGAGGCGAGGACAAAGCCCCCTGACAGGTGACAGCGGCACCCTCCCTAATCCCCCCTGGGGGTATTAGGTTGAGAAACCATCAGGTAGGGCCTGGACGGCAGCATCTGCAGCTCTCACCAGCCAGCACACTGCAGCTGAGAACCAGCAGCAATACAGGAACCCCAGCTTGACTGCGGGACCCTGTAGGAGCCGGGGGGAGTGCAGGCAGCCATGGCACACACAGGCACAGGCCTTCACAGGCCCTGCACCTGCGGCAGCTTTTCATGTTAAGCGCCTAAGGGGGACTCTTTTCAGAGACCCCCTTCCACTTATGTCCCCACCGCCATTCTGCCTTTCAATCCGGTGGGGGGTCCGGTTCTGATCCGACCCCCCCCCGGACTACCGCGCTGGCCTTGCCGAAGCCGCCGTCCATTTTCTGCCCCCCGGCCCGCCCCCCGGATGACTATTTTGACTCACTGCGGTGTCAGACAGGGGGCGGATCTAGGCTGCAGGGCGCGCATCTCCATAGCAACTGCCGCCCTTGCAGCGTTCCGCCCCCCTTCTCCTTCATCTCTGCAAGCAGGAGAAGAGCCACGGCGGCCATATCCAGCTGCAGGACGCATACAGGCCAGCCAAGTCTCCGGGGAGGCACAGGACCAGGCTCTTCAGTCTGAGTTACCTCAGCTGTGAATTTTTATCACTCTGTATCCTCCTCTGCACAGTTAGCCCCCTTGCATAGCCACTCCAGGTGCACCATGCTGGGCTCAAAGTCTAAGAAAACCAGGCAGGACTGCTTTTACGCTTTCTGTACAGCCTGCAGTAATGCTCTTCCCAGCGGCTGCACATATCCGCATTGCAAGGATTGTGCTCAGACTACTGTGTCGGAGTCCCAAGTAGCCCCTACCAACCCTTCAGTGTCTGATGCTACGCCGGAATGGGTCACTCAAATGTCACAATCTATGACAGTCCATAGATAACATGACCTTCAAATTGCTTCAGGCTCTGCAAAGCCATACCTCGACTATGAATGCTACCCAACAAAGGGAAAGCCGGACTCAGTCACATACTGACCCAGGCACATCCATGTCAACACTGGGGGTGGAGCTTAGTGGGGAAGCGCAGGCTGAACAGGCAGGGAGCTGGGTAACAGTTAGAAGGGATAGAGGGAAGAAGTATAGGAAGGCTGGTTCAGAACCGGCATTATTGGAGCACGACAGATCCTCTGACCGCCGGGGGAGTGTATGCTCCAGTAATGAGGGGGAGGGGGGAAGTGTAGGGCAGGCTAGACAGGTCCTGGTAGTGGGTGACTCTATTATTAGGGGGACAGACAGGGCAATCTGTCACAAAGACCGGGATCGCCGAACGGTGTGCTGCCTCCCTGGCGCTCGAGTCCGGCACATCGCGGATCGGGTTGACAGGTTACTGGGTGGGGCTGGCGAAGACCCAGCGGTCATGGTCCACATTGGCACCAATGACAAAGTGAGTGGTAGATGGAGGGTCCTTAAAAATGATTTCAGGGATCTAGGTAGGAAGCTTAGGGCAAGGACCTCCAAGGTAGTTTTCTCAGAAATACTACCAATCCCGCGAGCCACACAGGAGCGCCAATGGGTGGTTAGGGAGGTGAATAAGTGGCTAAAGAGTTGGTGCAAGGCAGAAGGGTTTGGGTTCATGGAGAACTGGGCCGACTTCGCTGTCGGCTACAGGCTCTACCGTAGGGACGGGCTGCACCTCAATGGGGAGGGTGCAGCGGTGCTGGAGAAGAAGATGGCTAATAGGTTGGAGGAGTTTTTAAACTAGAGACGGGGGGGGGGGGGGGGAACCAAGGAAATAGGTGGGATGTGAGGCAAGCAAGGGGGAAGGGGAGAAGTGAATATAATGAGGGTGGAGAGGGGGGTGGGGATAGTACAGTTAGATCGTTAGAGAAGAATAGGATGCTAAATAACCCCAAAGTTTTATCTTGCATGCTGACCAATGCAAGAAGCCTGACCAATAAGGCGGATGAGCTGCGGGCGCTTATATCGGAGGAGAGGTATGACATCGTAGGTATAACAGAGACTTGGCTAGACGATAGCTACGACTGGGCGGTAAATTTAACAGATTATAGTTTATTTAGAAGGGACCGGAAACAGGGGAAGGGCGGAGGAGTCTGCTTATATGTAAGGTCACGTCTAAAGCCCAGACTAAGGGAAGATATAGGAGAGGGAGAAGAGGGGGTCGAGTCCATGTGGGTAGAGATAGAGGGGGCAAAAAATAATAATAAAATATTACTGGGGGTCTGCTATAAGCCACCAAATATAACAGAGGAGAATGAGAAACTGCTATTAGGACAAATAGACAAAGTAGCAAAACATAATGAGGTGATTGTAATGGGGGACTTCAACTACCCGGATATTGACTGGGAAACAGAAACCTGTAGATCGCAGAAAGGAAAAAGGTTCTTGACAAATATCAAGGATAATTATCTCTCCCAACTAGTGCAGGAACCAACGAGAGGGAAGGCCGTGTTGGACTTAATATTGACTAATAGGCCTGATAGAATAACTGAGGTACAGATAGGGGGGTACCTAGGTAATAGCGATCATAATATTATCAATTTCAAAATGCCCTTCAGTAGGGTTATCAATAAGGGAACAACAAAAACATTAAACTTTAGGAGGGCGAAGTTTGATCAGCTGAAAGAAAACCTTCAACTTATAGACTGGGACAAAGTTCTTAATCAAGGAAATACGAATAGTAAATGGGAAACCTTCAAAAGAATTCTGAATACTCAGTGCGAGAGGTATATACCGTATGGGAATAAAAGGGCCAGAAATAAGAGGAAACCAATATGGTTGAACAAGAACGTAAAAGGGGCGTTAAATAGCAAAAAAGAGGCATTCAAGAGATTAAAACAGGAAAACAGTAAGGCGGCACTAATGTGTTACAAGGAAAAAACGAGAACCTGCAAAAAACAAATAAAAATAGCAAAGGAGGAAACAGAGAGACGTATTGCTAGGGAAAGTAGATCAAATCCCAAACTGTTCTTTACGTATATAAATAGTAAAAGGATTAAATCGAATAATATTGGACCGATAAAAAGTGATGAAGGCAAAATCATAGAGAAAGATGAGGATAAAGCTAATCTATTAAATACATTTTTTTCGTCAACTTTCACAAAGGAAAAAGAACTAACAGGCGAAATGAGAAGTGACAAGCTTAATCCTCCACTAAGTATGACAAATCTAACCCAAGCTGGGGTACAGAAACGCCTCAGTAACATTAAAATAAACAAATCACCAGGACCTGATGGCATACACCCACGTGTACTAAGGGAACTAAGTAATGTGATAGACAGACCGTTATATCTTATATTGAAGGACTCTATTGAGACTGGGTCTGTGCCACTTGATTGGCGACAGGCGAATGTAGTGCCAATATTCAAAAAGGGAGCAAAAAGTAACACCGGAAACTATCGGCCGGTGAGTCTGACGTCCGTTGTGGGCAAAATTTTTGAAAGCTTCATTAAAGAGGCAATTACGGAGCATCTTGATGCTAATAATCTTTTAATCCCGAACCAACATGTATTCATGAGGAATCGCTCCTGCCAAACAAACCTGATTGACTTCTACGAGGAGGTTAGCTCTCGAGTAGATCAGGGGGAACCAGTGGATGTCGTGTATCTCGACTTCTCAAAAGCGTTCGATAGCGTGCCACATAATAGGTTGGTATACAAAATGAGAATGATGGGGCTGGGGGAAAATGTCTGCAAGTGGGTAGCTAACTGGCTAAAGGATAGAAGGCAGAGGGTGGTTATAAATGGAATATACTCAGATTGGGTAAGCGTCACTAGTGGGGTACCACAGGGGTCTGTACTAGGCCCAATGTTATTTAATATCTTTATTAACGACATAGTCAACGGGATAAATAGTAAAATATCAATATTTGCAGATGACACAAAGTTATGTAAAACAATTAATAGAAAAGAGGACAGTGCAGACCTACAGTGGGATTTGGATAAGCTGGGTAGGTGGAGCATTAAATGGCAAATGAGGTTTAACGAGGAGAAATGTAAGGTCATACATATGGGAAGGAGAAATGGAAGTCACCAGTACTCACTGAAAGGGAAATCATTGGGGAATTCAGAGATGGAGAAGGACTTGGGCATCTTGATTGATAGCAAACTAAATTGGAGTGCCCAAAGTCAGGCGGCTGCTGTAAGGGCAAACAGGGTAATGGGATGTATCAGAAGAGGTATAGCTGCAAAGGATGAGAACACTGTTCTTCCACTGTACAAAGCTCTGGTCAGACCACACTTGGAATACTGTGCTCAGTTATGGGCCCCAATATATAGAAAGGATATAAATGAGCTTGAAAAGGTACAAAGGAGGGCAACAAAATTAATAAGGGGAATGGAGGGACTGCAATACCCAGAGAGGTTGGCAAAACTAGGACTATTCAGCCTGGAAAAGAGAAGGTTGAGGGGGGACATAATAAATGTGTACAAATGTTAGGGGACAGTATAGAGACCTTGCCCGGGATTTGTTCAAAATGAGGGATATTAAGGTAACAAGAGGGCACTCACTAAGACTGGAAGAGAAAAGGTTTCAGCACCAGCATAGGAAGGGGTTCTTTACGGGAAGAGCAGTGAGAATATGGAATTCACTGAGTGAGGAGACGGTAATGTCGGATTCACTAAACTAGTTCAAGCGGGGACTGGATGCTTTTCTAGATACCAGGCAGATTTCAGCATATACTTAAAAATAAAATAAAATAGTAGGTTGATACAGGGATTTATTCTGACTGCTGGTTTCAGAGTCGGGAGGGAATTTTTCCTCAGGTGAAGATTGGCTAAATCATTTGGGGTTTTTGCCCTCCTCTGGATCAACTTTAGCAATTACAGAACTAACAGGTCGAACTTGATGGACGCAAGTCTTTATTCGGCTTTACTAACTATGTAACTATGTCAGGGTCAGGACGCAAGCGCACCCATAGGTCACGCTCATCTGCGTCATCCCATAGCACACAGTCATCCCTGTGTAGGGAGAGATACCGTAGTCACAGGTCATCTACACAGTCCCCTACCAGGGACAGACATGATATTTCTCCGCACCAATCCCCGTCCAGAGAAATACCCCATTCTGGGTCACCTAGGAGACACCTTAGTGATACACAGGAGTCAGAGGGCGTCTGCGATTCTGACTCAGACAAGGAAACTGATGGATCCCTAACTCCAATCCCACCTAGCAATGCAGTGCTAGTTGAAGACATTATCTCGTCCATACATCGGGTGCTGGACATCTCTGATCCGATCCCGGACGCACCACAAAATAAGATTTCATTTGAAGGAGCTCTGAAACCACCTGAGGTTTTCTTGGATCATCCAGAATTTAAATCTATCCTCACAAAACAATTTTCACAGCCTCACAAGAAGCTTAACAACCGCAAGTTTCTGGAGGCCCGTTACCCCTTTCCAAAGGAAACCACCAAAGAATGGGCAGACCCACCAGCAGTGGACCCCCCAGTCTCCAGACTGGCAGCACAGACACTTCTTTCACTGCCAGATAGCTCAACCCTTAGGGATGCAGCAGACAGGCAGGTAGAAAGTATGGCTCGCTCAATTTGCGAAACCACAGGGGCCTCCCTAGCCCCCGCATTTGCTTCAGTCTGGGCAGCCAATGCCATACTGGCTTGGGCAAAAAATCTACAAACCGGCCTCCAAGCTCCTGCCCCTGAACTGTCGGACCAAGCAGTTCAGATAGCAGCTGTGGCAGATTACATGCTTCATGCAGTTCTGGATTCTGCAAGGGGTGCAGCGGCCGCAATTTCACACGCCATCACAATTCGGTGTATCCTTTGGCTGCGTGAATGGAAAGCGGACGCAGCCTCAAAGAAGTCGCTCACGCACCTTCCATACCTCAGCTGTCGACTCTTCGGTGAAAGCTTGGACACGATGATATCAAATGCCACAGGGGGTAAGAGTACCTCTCTTCCCCAACTGAAACCCAGGCGCAATTATAACAAGCGTAACCAAGCTCGCTTCCGTTCCTTTCGGAACTCTTCCGGCTGGTCCATTTCACGGCCACCACAAAATAACAGCCGCTTCACACGCAGGGAAGACTCGAGGCCGACACAGAAGTCGGACAAATCCTGGCAGTCAAAGGCAGGCCACTCAAAATCAAAGAGGAAAAGCTAAGAATTTCTCCTCATCATGACTCACGGACTCAGGAAGACACTCCACCTGTAGGAGGCCGACTTTTACTCTTTCATCAAGTCTGGCTACCTATTACAGAAGACAAGTGGGTCAAGGAACTAGTATCTTCAGGATACAAAATAGAGTTCACTTCCAACCCACCAAACAGACTCCTTATATCTGTTCCCCCAAAATCGCCAGTAAAAGCTCGCACCTTCCACCAGGCGGTCTCATCGCTTCTTCAAGCACGAGTCATAATACCCGTTCCCCCAGCCGAGCGCTTCCAGGGGTTCTACTCCAATCTTTTCGTAGTCCCCAAGAAAGGAGGAGGGGTACGCCCCATACTAGACCTAAAACAACTCAACAAATCTGTACAAGTACGTCACTTCTGTATGGAGTCCCTCCGGTCAATCATTGCATCTATGGAAAAAGGAGAATATCTCGCCTCCATAGACATACAAGATGCATACCTGCATATACCGATTGCGCCTGCCCATCAGAGATTTCTCAGGTTCGCAATCGACCAGGACCACTACCAGTTAGTGGCTCTCCCGTTCGAGTGTTTACCAAAGTCATGGCAGCCACCATGCACGTTCTACACTCCAGAGGCATAGTAGTCTTTCCATACCTGGACGATCTTCTCGTCAAGGCTTCTACCTTCAAGGACTGCGAGCTCAGTGTCTCAATCACAATCGACACCCTGAGTCACCTGGGTTGGTTAGTCAACCTACAAAAGTCATCACCAACCCCAAACCAGTCTCTGACATTCCTAGGAATGCTATTCAATACCTCCAAGGGCCTAGTGCTTCTCCCCAAAGACAAGGCACTGCCTCTCCGTCTAGGAGTTCGCACCCTTCTCGGCAAACCACCTCGATCTCTCCGGTTTGCAATGAGAGTCCTTGGCAGGATGGTGGCGGCAATAGAAGCGGTTCCATTTGCCCAGCTTCACCTCAGACCTCTCCAACTAGACATTCTCAAGTCATGGGACAGGAACCCTTCTTCTCTCGACAGGAAGTTCCAGATGACGTCGTCAACCAGGAAGTCCCTTCACTGGTGGCTCATCTGGACCTCTCTAACAAAAGGGAAATCTTTTCTCCCAGGTCAATGGAAGGTCCTGACCACCGAAGCAAGCCTAACGGGTTGGGGTGCAGTACACCTACACCACAGAGCACAGGGCAAGTGGTCCCCAGCGGAAACAACCTTGCCCATCAACATCCTGGAGATTCGTGCCATCCTCCTGGCGTTGAGAGCCTTCCATCACTTACTGGCAGCCTCTCACATCAGAGTACAATCGGACAATGCCACGGCCGTGGCATATGTCAATCACCAAGGGGTAACCCGCAGTGCCAGAGCGATGCGAGAGGTGACACGCATCCTCCACTGGGCGGAGAAAACGAGCTCCATTATCTCTGCGGTCCACATTCCGGGTGTAGACAACTGGAAAGCAGACTTCCTCAGCCGACAAGGAATAGACTCGGGAGAGTGGGCTCTCCATCCCGAAATCTTCCAACAGATCTGCCATCGTTGGGGCACTCCGGACGTGGACCTAATGGCGTCTCACCTCAATGCCAAAGTCTCCAACTTCATGGCCAGAACACGCGACCCGAGAGCGCTAGCGTCAGACGCCCTGGTTCAGGACTGGACCCAGGTCCAGCTCCTGTACATTTTAACATCCTCTCCTCCTGATTTCCAGAGTGGTGAGAAAGATCAAACAGGAGGGAGTTCCAACCATCCTAATCGCACCGGACTGGCCCAGGCATACATGGTACGCCGACATCGTGCGACTCACAGCAGACGTTCCCTGGCGTCTTCCCGACCGCCCGGATCTTCTGTCACAAGGCCCGTTCTACCACCAGAACTTAGAGGCCCTCAATTTGACGGCGTGGCCATTGAGTCCTGGGTTCTAACCCAGGCAGGTTTTTCGCCAGACGTCATTAAAACCATGATCAGAGCACGAAAACCAACCTCTGCCAAGATCTACTACCGTACCTTGAAAACTTTCTTTACCTGGTGCGAATCTCGTAACCAGACCCCACTCCCTTATTCCCTACCCAGGGTGCTCGGTTTTCTCCAATCGGGTCTGGAAGCCAGACTATCCCTGGCCTCTCTTAAGAGCCAGGTGTCAGCTCTTTCAGTGCTTTTTCAAAAATGCATTGCTCATAAACCGCAAGGAAGAACATTTCTCCTGGGGGTTTTCCGATTGGTTCCCCCCTACAGAAGACCTCTAGAAGCGTGGGACCTCAACCTGGTGCTGACAGCATTACAGGAAACACCCTTTGAACCCCTTAGGGAAGTCCCACTCCGTCTTCTATCCCAGAAAGTGATTTTCCTCGTGGCAATCACCTCGCTACGCAGGGTGTCTGAACTCACGGCACTCTCCTGCAGACAGCCCTTCCTGATTTTTTTTCCAGGACAAGGTAGTCCTTCGTACGGTTCCATCCTTCCTTCCGAAGGTTGTGTCCAGCTTTCATCTCAACGAAGAAATTTCACTACCATCCCTCTGTCCGGTTCCGGTTCATAAAGTGGAAAAGGCTTTGCATACGCTTGACCTTGTCAGGGCACTGCGTATCTATGTGTCTACGACTGCGCCCTTCCGGAAGTCTGATTCTCTTTTCCTTCTTTTGGAAGGCGGCCGCAAGGGTCTACCAGCTTCTAAAGCTACCCTTGCCAGGTGAATCAAATCCACCATACAAGAGGCCTACCGCCTCAAAAATTCACCTATTCCTGCAGGTATTATGGCACATTCTCCTGGGCCATTCGGCACCAGGCCTCGGCACAACAAGTGTGTAAGGCAGCCACCTGGACTAGCCTACACACGTTTACAAAACACTACAACGTTCATACCCAGTCCTTAGCAGATGCGAGCCTGGGCAGACGTGTTCTGCAGGCGGCGGTGCCCCAATTGTAGGGACCCGTCTACACAATATTTGTCCATTGCTTCCCACCCAGGGACTGGTTTGGGATGTCCCAAGGTCCTGTGTCCCCCAATGAGGCGACAGAGTAAAGGAGATTTTTGTGTACTCACCGTAAAATCTCTTTCTCTTAGCCTCTAATTGGGGGACACAGCACCCACCCTTTGCCCGTTCCGGGCCGTTAAGTTGAGTTCTCATATTGGTTTTCCTTTGAGTTCTTACATAGTTGCCTTCTTATAGGCATGGTTATGTTATCTATGTTACGTTCCTCCTACTGCTTTTGCACAAAACTGAAGATGGCTGATGCCGTCCAGGAGTGTATACTGCAGAGGAGGAGCCACGCTTAATCTTTTTCAGATAAGCATAGTGTCGCCTCCTAGTGGACAGCAGCATAACGCCCAAGGTCCTGTGTCCCCCAATTAGAGGCTAAGAGAAAGAGATTTCACGGTGAGTACACACAAATCTCCTTTTCTCTAATAACCCCCCACGACAGCACACAGGAGGATGTAACCCCACCCTAATAGGGACAGGAAATATGAACAGGTTTAAATAGCCCCTCCCACATCCTCCTTCCAGTGTTATTTCCTGTCCCTATCAGGGATGAAGAGGTCATCCCCGGTGTGCTGGGCCGGCGACAGGCACTGGGGGAAAGCTAAAGCTATTAGCCGGGCAGCGGAGGGCCGAGCGGTTTTACATCTCCTCCTCAGGGCGCTGCTCCCGTCTCCTCCTTATTCGGGACCCTCTCCTGCAGTCCGCGCTCTCTGGCAAGGTCTGCAGGATCTTCTGACCGGAGGCCTCTTTGAGCTTTCCGGTCCATCTCCTCCTCCTCTCCCCCGCTGGATGCGTGGGCGATGACGGCTCCAGGATGTGGAGCGCACGCCGTGACGCTGGGCGGTGGATGACGTCACTTCCGGCAGTTTTGCGTTTCACTGTGGACTGCATCAGAAGCCATGGGAGAAAAGAGCGGTAATGCCGCTGGTGATCACAAATCTTCACCTGGACATCGGGGGAGAAGCCCTCTAAACAAAGGGAGGTTCTGGTCCAGTCGCCCATAATGGAGCCCTGGACAGGAAGACAGCTACAGGTAGGACAAAACTATGTCTGTTGAAGCTTCTCGCTCTGCATCTGTAGAGCCCAGCGCCGTTCCGGTCCCAGTAAGTATGGCACTGGTAGTCCATCTACCAGATGCTGGTAATAGTGATTTATAGCTCCCCTTCCCTTCTCCCCTCTCTTGTAGGGGGACAAGGAACCTGCATCTGGAGACCAAGTTAAACCGTCACGCAGATGTCCCATCTGTACAAAAAAACTATTCTCCCATAGAAAGCCCCTATGCAAGGACTGTACGGAGAAGATTATCAGGCAGGAACAACCTTCCTTAATGGAAGAGATAAAGGGGATTGTACCTCAAGAGATCAAATCCTCCTTAGCCTCGGTCACTCTCCCTACGCCCTCACCTAGTCAGGGTTCTACATCTACTCCCTCAGCAGCCAAAAAGAGGAAGATTAGCCCGCCAGAGGGAGGGGAGGAAGACTCTCAAGAGGAGATATATACAGTACAGACCAAAAGTTTGGACACCCCTTCTCATTTGAAGATTTTTCTGTATTTTCATGACTATGAAAATTGTACATTCACACTGAAGACATCAAAACTATGAATTAACACATGTGGAATTATATACTTAGCAAAAAAGTGTGAAACAACTGAAAATATGTCTTATATTCTAGGTTCTTCAAAGTAGCCACCTTTTGCTTTGATGACTGCTTTGCACACTCTTGGCATTCTCTTGATGAGCTTCAAGTGGTAGTCACCGGAAATGGTTTTCACTTCACAGGTGTGCCCTGTCAGGTTTAATAAGTGGGATTTCTTGCCTTATAAATGGGGTTGGGACCATCAGTTGTGTTGTGCAGAATTCAGGTGGATACACAGCTGATAGTCCTACTAAACAGACTGTTAAAATTTGTATTATGGCAAGAAAAAAGCAGCTAAGTAAAGAAAAACGAGTGGCCATCATTACTTTAAGAAATGAAGGTCAGTCAGTGCGAAAAATTGGGCAAACTTTCAATGTGTCCCCAAGTGCAGTTGCAAAAACCATCAAGCGCTACAAAGAAACTGGCTCACATGAGGACCGCCCCAGGAAAGGAAGAGCAAGAGTTACTTCTGCTTCTGAGGATAAGTTAATATGAGTCACCAGCTTCAGAAATCGCAGGTTAACAGCAGCTCAGATTAGAGACCAGGTCAATGCCACACAGAGTTCTAGCAGCTGACACATCTCTTCAACAACTGTTAAGAGGAGACTTTGTGCAGCAGGCCTTTATGGTAAAATAGCTGCTAGGAAACCACTGCTAAGGACAGGCAACAAGCAGAAGAGACTTGTTTGGGCTAAAGAACACAAGGAATGGACATTAGACCAGTGGAAATCTGTGCTTTGGTCTGAGGAGTCCAAATTTGAGATCTTTGGTTCCAACCACCGTGTCTTTGTGCGACGCTGAAAAGGTGAACGGATGGACTCTTTATGCCTGGTTCCCACCGTGAAGCATGGAGGAGGAGGTGTGATGGTGTGGGGGTGCGTTGCTGGTGACACTGTTGGGGATGTATTCAAAATTGAAGGCATACTGAACCAGCATGGCTGCCACAGCATCTTGCAGCGGCATGCTATTCCATCCGATTTGCTTTTAGTTGGACCATCATTTATTTTTCAACAGGACAATGACCCCAAACACACCTCCAGGCTGTGTAAGGGCTATTTGACCAAGAAGGAGAGTGATGGGGTGCTACGCCAAATGACCTGGCCTCCACAGTCACCAGACCTGAACCCAATCGAGATGGTTTGGGGTGAGCTGGACCGCAGAGTGAAGGCAAAAGGGCCAACACGTGCTAAGCATCTCTGGGAACTCCTTCAAGATTGTTGGAATACCATTTCCGGTGATTACCTCTTGAAGCTCATCAAGAGAATGCCAAGAGTGTGCAAAGCAGTCATCAAAGCAAAAGGTGGCTACTTTGAAGAACCTAGAATATAAGACATATTTTCAGTTGTTTCACACTTTTTTGTTAAGTATATAATTCCACATGTGTTAATTCATAGTTTTGATGCCTTCAGTGTGAATGTACAATTTTCAAAGTCATGAAAATACAGAAAAATCTTCAAATGAGAAGGTGTGTCCAAACTTTTGGTCTGTACTGCATCTCGGAAGATCATCCAGAGGAAGGTGAACTGAGTCCAACTCCTGATAACTCCCAGCGAGAGAGAGATTACTTTCCATCAGATAGCTTGGAGGAGCTCCTCATGGCAGTAAGGAGAACTATGGAGGTCGAGGAAGAAAAAGTTCCCCAAACAGTACAGGGGGCTACGTTCCAGAAAAAAATTGGTGTTCCCTATACACCAGAGTATAAGGGACTTAGTCTTAGAGGAGTGGGAATCTCCAGAAAAGAGATTAAATACCCCTACTGAGTTAAAGGATAGATTTCCTGTAGACAATGAGACGACAGAATGCTGGTCTGAAGTCCCAAGAGTGGATATCCAAATTGCACGAATGGTAAAGAAAACCACAATGCCCTTTGAAGATTCCTCTCAATTAAAAGACCCCTTGGAACACAAAATGGAGGGACTACTCAGAAAATCCTGGGAGACCTCGGAAGCACTATTAAACACCAACGCAGTCTCTACGGGCGTAGCTTGATCAATGGCTTGTTGGCTAGATCAACTGGAGGAACACCTAGTCTCGGGCACCCCCAGAGAAGACATCTTGGCATCCCTACCGCTTCTACAGAAAGCTACGGGTTTTTAGCAAACGCTTCTGCAGAATCAGAGTGGCGGCAAGAGCATTTGGGCTATCAAACTCTGTAAGAAGGGCCCTATGGTTGAAATCCTGGAACGGCGACGTGGCATTCTTTTCTCTCCCAAAATCAACGTCTGAACAGACCATGACGTCAGGGTAGTCGGGGGCCGCATCTCGAATTTTCTCCCTCAGTAGAAAGAAATCTGCTCAGACCCATGGGTCCTGAAGGTTGTCGAGTTCGGAGTAAAAATAAATTTCTCCTCCTATCCAGAGCGGATAAAATTAACACCGCTCTCTTCTCAGTCGTCAGGCCACCCTGATATCCGTTCTTACAGACCTATTGTCCTCAGGGGTGATATTCCTGGTTCCTACAAGAGAGAGGCACAGGACATTATTCCAGACTCTTCCTAATAAAAAAAACAAATGGCTCACACCTAGTTATAATCAATCTAAGGCCACTGAATCAGTATATCCACTACCAACGATTCAAGATGGAATCCATCAGGTCGACCTGATAGGACAGGACCATGTTATGGCCACAATCTACCTCCAGGATGCATATTACCACATCCCCATACATCCACTTCACAGGAGGTTCCTAAGATTCGCAGTGGCTCAAGGGGAACAAATAGTCCACTATGAATTCAATGTTCTCCCATTTGGAATTTCACCAGCCCTGCGAATATTTACAAAAGTCATGGCTTATATCTGGGGTCAGAACATTTCAATAGTACCATACCTCGATGACCTGTTATTAATCGGGCCCTCAGTACCAGTACTCCAAGAACATCTACAGTTGACCACTCGGATCCTATCGTTTCTAGGCTGGGTAGTGAACCACAAAAAATCGGATATGGTTCCCTCCATGACAAAAACATTTCTAGTAATACTATTGGATTCCCACAGCCAAAGCAAAGATCAATGTCCTAAGGAGCAGGAGATCAGTATCATTGAGAGATTCCATGTCGGTCCTTGGGTCTATGACATCCTGTATTCAAATGGTGGCCTGGGCTCAGGCACATACCCGAACATTACAGACCCACATCTTTACGAATTGGGATGGATCCCCACGGTCTCTGAACAGGAGAATCCCTATACCACCATGGGTAAGGACCTCTCTATTCTGGTGGCTGAGCGTAAAGAATCTCAACAGGGGAGTACCATGGGTCCAGAATCCGCTAGTACTCATAAAAGTGGATGCCAGGGAGAAGGGATGGGGAGCCAAGGTCTCCCAAGAGCTATTCCAGGGTGTATGGACCAGAGAGGTGTGCCAACGCTCATCAAATTTCAGAGAATTAAAAGCCGTAGAGGAAGTCCTCAGAGCAGCAGAGGCTGTCCAGAAATCTCACATTCAGATATTTTCAGACAATATCACCACCTTCGTCATCAAGGGGGCACAAGTTACGAAAGCTTTAAAGCAATCTCAGCAAGAATATTTTCCTGGGCCGAAGAACATCTTCTATCCCTGTCGGCTGTTCATATCAAAGGTTCAGTCAATGTCCAGGCCGATTTCTTAAGCAGAACAAAGATTCATCCAGGAGAGTGGAGTCTAAACCCAGACGTCTTCCAGGTGTTAGTCGCGAGATGGGGTTATCCAGAGGTAGATCTCTTTGCCGGACACCAGGACGCGAAGGTACCTCAATATTTCTCCCTGGATCCGAACGGCCCTTGCTTGGGAGTGGACGCATTCGCTTACAAATGGGAATTCAAACTAGCGTATGCCTTTCTCCCACTGCCTATCCTTTCAAAAACCTTACAGAAGATAAGGACCGAAGGGACCAGAGTAATCCTAGTGGCCCCTTTCTGGCCAAAAAGAAGTTGGTTCGGAACGTTAACCAGTCTGAGTGTGGAGAGCCCTGTAATCCTTCCTCCCATCAAAGATCTCCTGCTCCAGGGACCAATTCACCATCTGGATCCTGAGAGACTACAATTAACTGCCTGGCTTCTGAATTCCTGATATTAAAAAGAGGCCTGTCAGAGAAAGTCATCAAAACTCTCCAGAAGAGCAGGAAACCTGTAACGAACACTATTTACGATAAGATGTGGAAAACCTTCTTAGGCTGTGTGCCCACGATGCGTTCTTTAAGCATTTCTGCAGCGGCAGAAAAGGCCTGCCATGTTCCCCAATGATCTGCATGTGATGTGCACATGCTGCGGAAATTTCCGCTGCGGTTTATCATTGCGGAATAAAATGCAGCACTACCAATTATTTTGCGGAAGCGATGTGTTTTCGCCGCCATTGACTTTCATTGGAACGCTTGGATTCCACATCACTGCATCTGTACATGCGGATTCCATGCGTTTCAATGTGCGGATGATACCCTGGTGTGGAGAACAGGAGACTCTCCTCCGGACCCGGGTACCATAGAACCTGTAAATAAAAGAAAAAAATAAATATTATATTTACCTTCTGATGGCCCGCGGTCTCCTTGTCTTAGCTTGCCGGCAACTCGCGGTGGACTGAAGGACCTGCGCTTACATCTTAGTCATGTGACTTCAGGCTCTTCAGTGTACCGCGAGCTGCCGGAAAGCCAGGACGGACCGAAGCAAGACTGCGGGGGCCACCAGAAGGTAAGTATAGATTTATTTTTATTTTTTTACCATTCTTTAAGGTCACAGTATATAAATCCATGCCGTTTGCATGGATTTATATAGTGTGACCAAGTTGACAAGCACTTTCCAAGTGATGTTAAAATCGCTTGGAAAGCGCTTGACAACCCGCATGCAGAAATGCATGTGGAGAACGCTTCACATCCGCATGTCGATCAAAGACTAGCGGAACATAAGTGGGTGAGAAGTTTTATGACAGCAGCCACCCGCATCCACCCTAGAGTAACAGACCTGGTTCCCCCCTGGGACCTTAACATTGTTCTGAAGGCGTTAACCCTTCCACCCTTTGAGCCCTCGTCAGCCATAAGACTGGACAGACTGACCTGGAAAACGGCTTTCCTGGTGGCAATAACTACAGCCAGAAGAGTGTGTGAACTGCAGGCCCTTTCGGTCAACAAACCTGAGAATTCAGGAAGATCGTCTAATTTTTCAACTTGACCCTTCATTTCTACCTAAGGTGGTCTAAAATTTCCTCAAATCTCAGGAGATAATCCTTCCATCATTTTGTGACAACCCAAAAGACAAAAAAGAAATGTAATTCCACACTCTGGATGTTTGGAGAATAGTACTCCACTATCATTAGGAAACCGAAGAAGGAAGGAAAGACAAGAACCTATTTGTCCATACACAAGGTCCAAACAGAGGAAAGAAGGCAGCAAAATCCACAATAGCCAACTGGATTAAGAGGGCGATTACGGAGGCTTACCAGATCCAGGATCTACCTCCTCCAGCAAAGCTCAAGGCCCATTCTACAAGGGCGATATCTGTCTCCAGGACCGGACAGTGCAGGAAGAAGGAAAAGCCAAGATCCCCCCCCCCCCCCCCCCCCCCCATCCAGGAAGGTATCCTGAGACCATCCTCAAGAGGTGAAAGGAACGGACGATTACCGGACCCTGTCTTTCAGCTGCAGGTACCAGCACCCCGGTCCTCCCCCCTCCCCCTCTCACCTAACATGGCGCTTAACAGCACTTCCACTGGGCCACTTCCTCCTTCTTACCCCTTATGCGCGGCAAATCTGCCGCGCTTTTCTCCGAGGGGGGGGGGGGGGCGTGTCCTGTGGGCGGTCCCGCTCCGACGCCCATATTCCCCCTCCTATTTGACCAATCAGGGCCGAGGGGCATAGTGACGCTTCCGTCACGCCCTCGTGCCTTCCGCGGTCCTATCATTGGGGGGCCTCTCAAGCCCGCCCCCCCCTTCCCATCTGCCTATCGGAGCCTCGCGCGCTCCGTCATCAACGAGCGTCCTCTGCACCGACGCCATCACTCTGCCGCACGCTGCTCCCTACTCCGGCGGCACCTACTGCGACCCACTCCAACCTCACCTTCGGAACCTTCAGGGGGACACGGAACCGCTTCTCTGCAGGATCGGGTAGGCCCTGTCCTGACACAAGGTCCCCATCCCTCCCTGCTCACAGCGCTCCCCTCTGCAGTATCCCTGGTCAGGTACATATGCCCAAACCCAGGGAGCCCTCAGTCCGTCCCTCTCACATTGTCACATACTACGCCTGTGCTCTTTGCGGTACTAAGTGGCCCGCGGGTCTCACTGCGGCCTTCTGCTCGACCTGCAAACCTCCCGCTATGCTGGCACCCCAAGATCCCCCCCCCCCCGCCGCTCAGGACGTGGTAACCCCCTCCCCTCCGGAGTGGGCTGTTGCTATGTCAGTCTGTCTCTGACCTCACCAAGGTTTCTCAATCTCTGGTGCAGGTCTTAGAACGCTTGCCAGAACGTTTGCCTATGTTATCCACGGCCATCAGCGCTCCGAACGTCCCCACAGACGATTCGCAGGCACCCCTGCCCCCTCCTCTCAGGGGCAGACAGACGTCACGTTCTCAGAAACGGATTCACGCAAGCTCATCCTCCAGCTCTCCAGACTCCAAGATGCTCCCTGCATCTCACACCCCCTCCCCGGAGGTCACCCCGGGATCTGACTCTGCTTCAGATTCAGACTCTGGTTCTGACTCTGACCAGTATTCCAAGGTCCAGGACATGATAGACAGCCTTATAACGGCTGTCAATCAGACTCTGCATGTTACAGAAGACGAGAGCCCGTGCCGGGATCTCTAACTAATCTTCCTTTTCAAGGTTCCAGGCTGTTTGGCTCCAAGCTAGATCAGATCATCTCTGATGTTACTGGGGGTAAGAGCACCTCCCTCCCCCAGCCCAGACCCAAACGCCCCCTTCAGTTCCGGTCCTTTCGTCAGTTCGCTCAACCGAACCCCTCCTCTCTCCTCTCAACAGGACCGTACTCCAGCACAGCGGGACAGGCGTAAACCCTCCTTTAGGCCCACGCCTAACTGGCGCCCAAAGAGTCGCTCCTCCAAGTCCTCTGGATCACAATCTCAATCCAACAGGTTTTCCTCAACATGACGGGTCACTCCCACCTGGGACTTCTCCCAGGGTGGGCGGCCGTCTCCTTCTGTTCACAGATTCTTGGCTCCCGGCAAGAGGATGCCTGCGTCAAAGAAATTGTGACTTCCGGCTACAAAATCGAGTTTGATTCCAGCCCACAATCGCGTTTTCTCAGGTCCCGCCCCCCACAACCATCTCTGCTTCCTGGTTTCCTCCAAGCCATCACTTCTCTTCTACGCTCAGGAGTCATAGTCCCGGTTCCCGTTTAGGAAAGGTTTTCCGGTTTTTACTCAAATCTCTTCGTCGTCCCAAAAAAGGACTGCTCTCTACGTCCGATTCTGGACCTGAAACAGCTAACCGACATGTACGCATCCGACAGTTCAGGATGGAGTCCCTCAGGTCGGTAATCGCCTCAATAGAGGCCGGGGAATATCCATGTTCAGTGGACATTCAGGATGCATACCTTCACATCCCAATCTGCACGTCACATCAGAAATTCCTACTCTTTTTCCTTCAAGAACGCGCATTACCAGTTCACTGCCCTCCCCTTCGACCTCGCCACAGCCCCGAGGGTTTTCACGAAGGTGATGGCGACAGTTATGGCCATTCTTCGAACAAGGGGAATTGTAATCATACCCTACCTCGACGACCTGTTAATCAAAGGCCCCACGTTCAGGGACTGTCTCCACAGTCTCCAGATCACCTTGAACACTCTCTCCCGGTTAGGCTGGCTGATCAACACGGACAAATCCTCCCTGGTCCCATCCCAACGCCTAACCTTCCTAGGGATGCAGTTCGACACGACCCGTGCCCGGGTCCTCCTTCCAAGGGAAAAGATGAACTCCCTACGACAAGGAATTCACATCCTCTCCGACCCAGGTCCACACTCCCTTCGCCTATGCTTGAGTGTCCTGGGAAAGATGGTAGCAGCCATGGAGGCAGTTCCGTTTGCCCAGTTCCATACCCGGTCCCTTCAACTAGCCCTTCTCTCAGCTTGGGACAAGAATCCGTCATCTCTAGATCGACGCATCAAGTTGCATCGTCAAGTAAGACGGTCGCTAATCTGGTGGTCCCGCCCTTCTTCCTTCAGACCCGGGAGATCATTCCTTCCGCTTCGCTGGCAGGTGGTCACGACCGATGCCAGTCTCTTCGGTTGGGGGGCAGTTTTTCTACAACACACGGTCCAAGGCCGGTAGAGTCCCCACGAAGTCTCTCTCCCATTAAAATTCTGGAGATAAGGGCGATTTACCTGGCTTTGCTTCACTGGCAGAAGATCCTGGCAGGGTTCCCAGTCCGTGTACAATCGGACAATGCCACGGCAGTGGCATACATAAACCATCAGGGAGGAACGCGCAGCAAGCCCGTCCTAAAAGAGGTGGCAAGAGTGCTACTTTGGGCCGAGAAGATGGTCCCGGCAATATCGGTAGTCCACATTCCAGGGGTCGGCAGGGCCTCGCCTCAGGAGAATGGTCTCTCCATCCCGAAGTGTTTCACCAAATCTGCTTACCGTGGGGCACGCCGGATGTCGACCTCATGGCGTCCCGGTTAAACCACAAGGTTCCGGCCTTTGTAGCTCGGTCCCGCGATCCGCTAGCAATTGCCCAGGACGCGCTAGTCATATCATGGTCACAGTTCCAACTGACCTATCTCTTCCCACCTCTACCTTTGATCCCTCGAGTCATCAAGAAGGTCAAGACAGAGGGAGTACCAGTTCTCCTAGTGGCCCCAGATTGGCCCAGACGCGTCTGGTATGCAGATCTGATAAATCTGCTTGTCGACCAGACCGTCCGGACCTCCTCTCTCAGGGTCCTATTCTTCATCAGAGTTCTCGTTCTCTGAATTTAATGGTATGGCCGTTGAGGCCGCGGTGTTGAAGACGGCGGGCTTTACTGACCATGTCATTCAGACCCTGATTAACACCAGAAAACCCGCTACCTCGCGCATATACCACAGAACTTGGAGAGCCTTTTTTCGTCACTGCGAACAAGATCAGCTAACTCCTAAGTCCTTTTCTTTGCCAGTCATTTTGGCTTTTCTTCAGTCTGGCCTAGAGGCGGGACTATCTCTCAGCACTCTCAAGGGCCAAGTTTCGGCCTTGTCCATTCTATTCCAACGTAACTTAGGTCCTGACCTGAGGACAGCTAGCTTTCTACAAGGGGTGGCCCACCTGGCGCCCCCCTATCGCCCTCCAGTGGAACCATGGGACCTTAATATGGTTCTAAGCGTCTTACAGCAGCCTCCGTTTGAACCCATTCAGGACGTTCCAGCCTCTCTCCTTTCCTGGAAGGTGGCTTTTCTGGTGGCGGTTACCTCTATTAGAAGGGTCGCAGAACTCGCAGCCCTCTCTTGTCGGTCGCCTTTTCTGGTATTCCATCAAGACAAAGTAGTGCTCTGGCCAGTGCCTTCCTTTTTTGCCAAAGGTGGTTTCCGCTTTTCACATTAATGAGGACATCGTTTTGCCTTCCTTTTGCCCTGCTCCAGTGCATCCACGGGAGAAGTCCCTGAACAAACTGGACCTGGTCAGTGCTCTACGTGTGTTCCTTTCCAGAACGGCCGCCCTTTGGCGCTCGGATGCCCTTTTTGCCATCCCTGAGGGTCATCGCAAGGGTCTCCCTGCTTCCAAGTCAACCATCGCCCGTTGGATACGTTCGGCCATCTTGGAGGCACATAGCATCTCGGGCAAATCTCCCACTCCCGGAGTAAGGGCTCACTCCACCAGGGCGGTGGGGGCCTCTTGGGCGGTCCACCATCAGGCTTCGGCCTCTCAAATCTGCAAGTCCGCAACGTGGTCTTCTCTTCACACCTTTTCAAGGTTTTACAAGGTCCACACTTATTCTTCGGCTGACGCCAGTCTTGGACGGAAGGTCCTGCAGGCGACAGTTGCTGAGGTCTGACCTAGTCTGTGACTATCTTCTGTTCTCCCACCCAAGGGACTGCTTTGGGACGTCCCATGGTCCTGTGTCCCCCAATGAAGCGATAGAGGGATTTTTGGTACTCACCGTACCAATGAAGGCTCCAAGAAAGAGATTTTACGGTGAGTACCAAAAATCCCTCTTTTAAATTCTAGTTTTTTCATGTGGAAGAGCATGGACACCCATGGTGAATATAGTGACACCCATGGTGAACATACAACACAGTGCAGATAGTGTTCTCACCTTTATTAGTGTAGTTGTCTGGGACTTGTGCTGCGACAACTGCATTTTTAAGGCCCTGTCACACATAACGAGATCGCTAGCGAGATCGTTACTACGTCACAGTTTTGAGATCGCTGGAGAGATCGTTCGGGAGCCGTCAAACATGTATAACTTGCCAACGATTTCGGCCGCCCCAGCGATCTAACTAACGATCTCGTTGGTCGCTGGGACGCTGTCACACAGCAGCTATTTCAACGATCCACACTCAACGATACACACTTTGAGGGACTGTACTGTGACAGAAAGGCGTACATAAAATTACCTTTCCGCGCCCACTCATCTTCGATTGGTGGACGCTACTGCGTTCTGATTGGCCGGGGGTTTTTAAAAAGGCGACGTTGGGGCAATTCCGCTCCCTTGTTCCTATCTGCGCTTTGCTTTCGGATCGTAGCAGTGTTCTCCGGGCAAGTTTCGTCCATCTGGGATTTGTTGAAGTCTTGTCAGCGTCCTGATTTTTGGATCCTAGTTGCGTTCTACTGCTGTGATTCCATTCATTTGTGGATTTTCTTCAGCTGTGACTGAACATTGACTTTTGGGTTTTTCAGGCACTGTATTTCTTTGTTTCCACGGTAAGTTATTTTAGTGGATTTTTATCACACTCAATAAGTATATATTTGCTTATATATTGGAGGCCATTTTTAGTCAGCAAATGGTGTGTAGTACTTTTTACTTTGTTTGAAAATGTTTCATGTATGCTCACTGTATTGCTATCCTTTTCAGATGGCTTTCAAAAGTGAAGAGTTTGTGAGGGAAATGATTGACCTCTACCGCTCCCTGCCGTGCCTTTGGCAAATAAAATCAACAGACTACTGCAATAGAGAGAAAAAGAGGGAGGCCTACCAGCAATTGATTTCCCTCTTTAAAAGGCATGGCCCCAACGAGAAGGTGGATGAAGAGCTGGTGAAGAGAAAGATCCAGGGTCTACGTACCGTATATAAGAAAGAACTCAACCGGGTGGAGAAATCAAAGAAGTCAGGTACCGGCACAGATGAGGTTTATGTGCCGACATTATGGTATTATGATTTGCTTGCCTTCACCCGTGACCAGGAGCTACCTCGGCGAATGGTGTGTACGATACGGCAGACCCCGGAAGAAGACCCCGACATACGGACTGACTCCCCTGTTGAAGATGTAAGTACCTTCTTTGCTTCCCTGTAAATAGCATTTATACTTTCAATGTACATGCCATAGTTTAGCCGCCCCTCATATTTGTTTTTTAGTGCACGTGTACCCATGCTGGTCATAACATACCTGCTGGATGTTGTAACCAAATCTTAACTTTATTTTTGTGTTCCCACAGCACCATTGGCAAGATGACGACATCTCGGCTACGGAACGTGGTATGGAGGAGGCGAGTGTTATGTCAAGGAATGAGGAACCTATGGCATCGGTGAATGAAGACCCTATGGCCTCTACAAGTGAAGACCTTGTGCCTCGGCGACAGAGAAAATCAAGGAAAAGAAAGGCCAGCTTGCTGCCATCGCCAGATCTAGTATCTCTGGCGAACAAGATTCTACTTCTGCAGACCCAGGCCAAGCGGGACAGCTTTGCAACATATGCTGGCGAGAGACTACAGAGGCTGGATGACCGACAGAGGGCGCATGCAGAAAGGGTCATGTTTGAGACTTTAAATAAAGCGGCAGCCGGTGAACTTAATGAAACGTCTACTGTACATACTCTGATTGACCCTGGCCATTTTCAACAACATTCTTGGACCCATAGGCAGGACCCACTTCACAGCACACCAGTGCAGAGGATCCGGCGTCCACAAAGCCTTGCCCCTCCCCCACAGTATCCCATGTGTTCTGATTCTTTTGTTTCCCCCAGGCACGGATACACAAATACAGGTAATCGATATGAAGAACTGTAGTGATGTTTCATTTCAATTTTTTTTTATTATTTTGTAAATATTGTTAATTTAATACTTATTTAAATTGTTAAAATTGTTTATATTTTTGTTTGTTTATAAAAACAAGGTTTATTGTCCTCTTTTTTAACTTTACCCCTGCCCTCTGATCTCACCCTGATTGAAATAAAAATGTTTTTTGGTTGCCTTATTTTCTGCTTTACCTCTTCCCGAGGGTGGGACCCCTCACCCCTGCCCTCCGATCCCTTCCCAATCTCCGTTCCCTCCCCTCCATTCTCTACCGTCTATTCCCATCCCTGCTCTCCGCTGGTGATCACCTCCTCCCCTTCTCCTCCTCCGGCTCCAGGCTTTATCACCTGTCTTCTGTCTTTTCCCTGTGTCCTCTGGTCTTCTTCACAGCTGGTTTTCTTCCCCTCCTCTTCCTACTTCCCTTCTTTTAGTCTTTGGGGTCATAGTCATGGTGCACGGTATGGCAATGATCTGCCATACCATGCACTATGAGTCTGACTCAGATTATAGGTTGTATATACTAGATTCTTGATAGGGCGTTGATCCAGGGAACTAGTCTGATTGCCGTATGTGGAGTCAGGAAGGAATTTTTTTTCCCAAAACGGAGCATGGGTTTTTTTTGCCTTCCTCTGGATCAACATGTTAGGTCTTCCTTATAGTTTTCATACTATGTTCCTATTCTTTCCTCTTCTCTCTTCTTCTTGAATTAGCTGGCATCTGTGAAAGCCGACTTCAGACGGCTTTCCTGCCCCCACCCAACTTCAGCTAATAATATCAATAAGTAGGCGGCAATGAAAGCCGACTTCAGACGGCTTTCCTGCCCCTACACTACTTCAGCTGATAACATCAATTAGTAGGCGGCAATGAAAGCCGACTTCAGACGGCTTTCCTGCCCCTACACTACTTCAGCTGATAACATCAATTAGTAGACAGCTATTAAAGCCGACTTCAGACGGCTTTCATGCCCCCACACAACTTCAGCTGATAACATCAATTTGCAGGCGGCTATTAAAGCCGACTTCAGACGGCTTTCCTGCCCCTATACAACTTCAGCTGATAACATCAATAAGCAGGAGGGTGTGAAAGCTGACTTTGGAGTGGGCTTTACTGCCCCTGCACTGCTTGTTTTAGGCAGTATCACACAGGATAGGATTAGATACACAACCCGTCAGGCAGTATCACACAGGATAGGATTAGATACACAACCCGTCAGGCAGTATCACACAGGATAGGATTAGATACACAACCCGTCAGGCAGTATCACACAGGATAGGATTAGATACACAACCCGTCAGGCAGTATCACACAGGATAGGATTAGATACACAACTCTTTAGGCAGTATCACACAGGATAGGATTAGATACACAACCCGTCAGGCAGTATCACACAGGATAGGATTAGATGTAACAAAGTGTAGACAATAGTGGATATAAACTAATTTTTTTTTATAAAAATATAAAAAATATAACCAACCAAATAATATCAACTACATAACAAAAAATAAGTTATTGGCTGCCGTGACGGTCATGGGCTGCCACAAATCTTGCCAGCATCACTCCGTGCTGGTGGATCTCTTCACTCAGTCTCCGTTGTGACGCCAGGAGATCTTGTAGTGTTGGGATTTCTACGGAGGTAATAGTTAAACTTAAAAGTCCAATAATTCTGTACATTCATCAAATTAAGGCTATGTGCCCACGATGCACCACTCCCGGGTACCATCCGCACATTAGAACGCGCTAATTACGCAAGTACAGATGCAGTATTGCGGAATTGGCGCATTATAATGCAAGTCAATGGCGGCGCAAAAAAACCACCTTATGCAAAATAATTGGTAGTGCTGCGTTTTTTTCCGCAATGATAATGTGCAGCGGAAATTTCCGCAGCATGTGCACAGCACATGCGGATTATCATTGGGGAACATGGCAGACCTTCTACCATGCGCTTTTAATGCGTTTCCACAGCAGCAAAAACGCTGCAGAAACACCTTAAAAAACGCATCGTGGGCACACAGCCTATCAGGTACATGTTTGGTATTTAACACTTACGGTTTTCAGGTTGCTCGGATGATGACGAGCTTAAGGACCACCCGGATCCCCTGGCACCACCGGCTAGAGAAAGACACAACACTTAATAGTACATGACAGCCCTATACTTTCCAAGTTGTATGGACCGTATTTTATGTCAAAGCATTACCGAAAGATGAAGCTGCACCTATATCACGGAGTGATGCTGGCGAGCTGGTAGAGGAATGCTGCTGGGGCTCCAGGGCTGGAGGTGACTCCCTTGGGGGCTCTGGGGCTGCAGGCGCTGGAAAACAAATAACATTAGATACCTAAGGTGATTGCAGTTGTAACTAATGTGCTGCCATATATTGTGTTAACATATTTTAAAACCACTCACCACGGCGGGGCAGGGTCTGTGACCGGATGCTGACGATTCGGTCGGCAGACCTATATTTCAGGTCCGCCAGCTTTTTACGGATTTGTGTAGCAGAGCGCTGCACCCCAAATCTCCGGACCAGGCCCCGACCGATCCTCTGCAGCACCGCCTGTTTATGGAGCACTGGATGCTCAGAGTGCGCATGGCACTCATAATCAAGTGCATCCAGGTGCTCCACAAGGTAGCACACCTCAGCATCACCCCAAGGAGATGCCCTGACCCTGGATGCCATAATGCTCTTAATAAGCTAGGCCGCAACTACGTCGTTAGACCCGCCCACGACGCATGAACGTCGGTAACCACGCCCACGACGCATGAACGTCGCCAATAAACCCGCGGTTTATTAGAGAACCCTATTGTGACTTGAATTATTAGCGTGTCGGACTAGAGACGCTGTATTGATAATGCGACATCTGTAGAACGCAGCAGTGTCTCTATTGTGACGGTCACACAGGAATACTGGTGTTTAGGTGGTTTTATGTAGAAATATGTATCTATATTTTTATGTAGGTATGCATACTTCTGTGTCTGTGAGTATGTGTGTGTATATCTGGTTATCTGTATATAAGTGTGGATATGGGTGTAGATTTTTATGTATCTGAATATGTATGTGTATATGGATGTGTATATGGATGTATACATACGAGTACAACAGTGGCGTACCACCATTGGTGGCAGGCCACATAACTGCTATGGGGCCCGTGGCCGTAGGGGGCCCGTGAGCCAGCGGACCCCATAGCAGTCTCCCCCATTCTGGAGTAGTAAGTATGTATTTATATATTTTTGTAAATCAGTCAGTACTGATAATACTGGAGGACTGGGGCTGCCTTTTACCCTATGGGGGGCTGCATTATACTGTGTGCTCTCCCATCCTGGTATACAGGGCTGCGGAGTCGATAAGCCAAACCGACTCCTCAATTTCCATTACTCCGACTCCACCTCCCTCATACATGGCTCATGTGATACATTAGGGTCATTACACTGTGCATGTGGAGGCTAAAAAGGAGGAAGTCACCATCGGGGTATCATACTGTGTTAAGGGGGACACTTTTGTTGGCATCACATTTTTATGGGGCTATGAAAGAGTAATTTAGGAGTTCAGAAAGGAAGAAAGGCTGGAAGGTTGTGGGATCTGCTCTTCTGTGTCCCCAACAATTATTTTCTTTTTTTTTTTTTTTTTTTTTGTGGGGGGGGTCCCAATTATAACTTCTGCTATGAGCTCCCATGATTCCTATGTCCGCCCCTGGAGTACACGTATGTGTATACGGGCCCTTACTATTGAAACAATGATAAACAAATCTTTTGCAAAGTTAAACACAGTTTATTACACAAATCAATACAAAACTGAAAGTAGTGTATAATTGTCAGTAGTTGCCCACTATAAGTTCTGATGTTGCCAAGTAACAGCACCAGGACCGTTAAAATACTGGCAGTAGTTGTCGCGGCTGGTTTTCGCATCCTGGGTGTTTCTGCCATATCCCACTGGTTGAAGGCCTGCAATTGCAGGATCGTTTGAACGCCATTCACCGAGCTCTACTTCCCCATTGGCTAAGTCCACAGAGTCCACGAACCCAGGCGGACTGTACGTAATTGCATCACGTCGACGAAGAAAGTTGTGAAGTGTGCAACAGGCCAAAACAACAGAGTCTATTGATGTAAGCTTCATGTTAATTGGCGTGTGAAAAACTCTGAAGCGGTTGGCCATGATACCGAAGGCATTTTCGACAACACGACGTGCCCTTGACAAACGATAATTGAAAATTCTTCTTTCCTGGGTAAGACTTTTTTGGGGGAACGGTTTAATAAGATTGGGATGAAGTGGGAAGGCTTCATCGCCGACAAAAACAAAATTAAGGTTACCTGTAGTCTCTGAGTTGGGAGGCAAGTGTAGGTCACAGTTGTCCAATCGCTCTCCAAAAAGTGTGTGCTCTAAAACACCACCATCAGAAACCCTGCCGTTCATGCCAACATCTACATTTATAAATTCGTAATTGGCATTAACAAGGGCCATCATGATGATGCTGAAATAGCCCTTATAATTATAAAAATAGGATCCGCTATTTGGTGGCTGAGTGATTCGGACATGTTTCCCGTCCAAAGCCCCACCACAGTTAGGGAACTGCCACAGCTGCTCAAAATCAGAGGCAATCTTTTTCCATTCCTCCTCCGTGTTGGGAAACTGTATGTAACTACGTAGACTGTGGTAAATTGCATTACATGTCTCCGGGATTAGAACACTGAGCATGGGCCTGGAAATGGCTGCAGAAAAATGCAAGTCTTGGAGTGAGCGTCCGGTGGCCAGGAATCTCAGTGTGACTGCCAATCTTTCATCTGCCGGAATGGCAGCACGCATCGCTGTATCCTTCCGTTGAATACGTGGCGTAACTCGTTCCAGTAACTCTTTAAAAGATTCCTCTGACATCCTCAGATAGTTGCGGAAATCATGAGGATTCTTCTCCTGAAGCTCTCTTACAAGTTGCATGTGGGACAATTCAGACCTCTTCTGCAGCCACTCTCTGGTCCACATGCGACGCTTTCGTTTGGAACGCCTCTGTAGCTCTCGTGCCTCATCTTGACGCCGAGCTTCCTCAACCAGCAATGCAGCAACCACAATAGCACACTGCCCGTCGTCCATGATGTGCAAACTGCAAACATAACATGAAAAGATGAGAACACTTTCAACAAAACAATTAACACAAGTATTGAAACTGTATATAAAAAATATCATGGAAAACCATATTCCATTCTGTTAGTGAGCATGACAGAAAATGCGCTATGTGGGTGCATGTGCATGAGACCCCTAAAATATCTGCCCATGCAAAAGCATACATATATATATATACAAATAGAAGCCAAGCCCTCCCTCCCTGAAAAGCAAAGATAACAGATAATTAGTAAATGTGATAAAAGAATAAAAATGGAAACGCATCTGAGACCTCAAACAATACCTACCTTACTAAAGATGTCTGATACGTTCAAAGCGGAGTCACAGCTGGAGAACGCTGCAATGATCCGCAAAAATCAGCACTAGTCCAATGAACGGATATTAGCAGCCCGGAGAACTCTGGTAGGATCTGCAATAAAGCACGAGGTCAGAAACAAAGGACGGAATCGCTATTCTGTTGCCTTCTTTATGCGCGTCCGGAAATGAGAACGCCGTAGCGACCACCAATCGGGGACGAGGGGCGCGGAATAGTCCAATTTATACACGCCTACGTGTCTCAGTTCTGAACCGCTGGACGAGGTCGTTGGCTAGGTGTCAAATACAGCGATGCACACTGCCCAGCGGGAGTGCAACGACCCAGGAATGGTCCAGGGAGCTTTGTAACGATCAACGATCTCGCAGCAGGGGCCTGATCGTTGCTACCGGTCAAACGTAGCGAGATCGCTAGCGATGTCGCTGTTGCGTCACAAAACCCGTGACGTATCAACGATCTCGCTAGCGATCTCGTTATGTGTGACAGGGCCTTTAGGGTCCCTATACACATTCGATAGCCGTCTGCCAAACACTACTTTCTTACTTGGCCATAAAAAGGACCACACGGCTGACATCAAGTGTTCTTCTGTTCTCTATGATAAAGCTGCCACCAGACGTCATGGCAGCGTCTTATCTCAGCATTGAAAAAAAGGATCTGTTGAAACTCAACTGGCCAGATCAGTCTCTTCCTGGATATACACATTAGATCAGGGTTCCCCAACTCCAGTCCTCAAGGCCCACCAACAGGTGATAATTGCATCATCTGCACAGGCAATAATTCCATCACCTGTGTAATACTAAGGAAATACTGAAACATGACCTGTTGGTGGACCTTGAGGACTGGAGTTGGGGATCACTGCATTAGATGATCTGCCATGTAAATACAGAAAATTTAATTCTGTAAAAATCAAATCAAGGCAGCAAATATTGAGACAGAGAATCATTGCCAGAGAAAGTAAAAATAATCCCAAAATTTTCTTTAACTACATAAATAGTAAGAAACTAAAAAATGATAGTGTTGACCCCCTTAAAGATAGTCTGGGTGAAATGGTGGATGAGGAAAAAGCCAATATGCTAAATGATTTTTTTTCAACCGTATTTACACAAGAAAATCGCATGACAGAAAACATGATCAGTGATAACAAAAATTCTCCATTAAATGTCACTTGCTTAACCCAGCAGGAAGTACGGCTGCATCTAAAAATCACTAAAATTGACAAATCCCTGGGCCCGGATGGGATACACCCGCGAGTACTGCAGGAATTAAGTAACGTCATAGATAGACCATTGTTTTTAATCTTTAAAGATTCCATAATAACAGGGTCTCTACCACACGACTGGCGTATAGCAAATGTGGTGCCAATATTCAAAAAGGGGACAAAAACTGAACTTGGAAATTATAGGCCAGTAAGCTTAACCTCTACTGTGGGTAAAATCCTGAAGGGTTTCCTAAGAGATGCTATACTAGAATATCTGAAGAAGAGTAACCTCATGACCCAATATCAACATGGGTTTACGAGGGACCGTTCCTGTCAAACTAATCTGATCAGTTTTTATGAGGAGGCAAGTTCTGGACTGGACCAAGGAAATACAGTGGATGTTGTGTATATGGACTTTTCAAAAGCTTTTGATACGGTTCCACACAAAAGGTTGATGCATAAAATGAGAACAATGGGGATAGGGGAAAATATATGCAAGTGGGTTAAGAACTGACTCAGTGATAGGAAACAAAGGGTGGTTATTAATGGAAAACACTCAGACTGGGTCATAGTTAACTGTGGGATAACTCAGGGGTCAGTATTGGGCCTGCTTCTTTTTAACATATTTATTAATGACCTTGTAGGGGGCATACAGAGTAGTATTTCAAGATTTGCAGAGGACACTAAACTCTGCAGGGTAATCAATACAGAGGAGGACAATTTTATATTACAGGAGGATCTATGTAAACTAGAAGCTTGGGCTGATAAATGGCAAATGATCTTTAATGGGGATAAATGTAAGGTAATGCACTTGGGCAGAGGAAATAACATGTATAATTATATGCTTAATTGTAAAACACTGGGCAGAACTGTCACTGAAAAAAACCTGGGTGTATTGGTGGACGACAAGCTCACGTTTGGTGGCCAATGTCAGGCAGCTGCTGCAAAGGCAAATAAAATAGTGGGATGCATTAAAAGAGGCATAGATGCTAATGAGAACATAATTTTACCTCTACACAAGTCAGTAGTGTGACCACACTTAGAATACTGTGTACAGTTCTGGTCTCCGGTGTATAAGAAAGACATAGCTGAACTACAGCGGGTGCAGAGAAGAGCGACCAAGGTTATTAGAGGACTTGGGGGTCTGCAATACCAAGACAGGTTATTACACTTGGGGTTATTTAGTTTGGAAAAACGAAGGCTTAGGCCATGTGCCCACGTAACATTTTTGTAGCGTTTTTACGGCTGCGAAAACGCTTGTAAAACAGTCTGCCATGCAAAGCAATGTGAATTTGGATGTGCTGTGCACATGATGCGCTAATTTGCGTGCCGAATTCGCATTGCGTTGCAAAACGCAGCATGACCATTTCTACCGCGATTACGCTGCAAATTCACGGCCATTGAGGAACATTGAAATGCAGCAACCCGCAGGTATATGTGGATTTGCTGCATTTCAATTAAATTCAATGGCTGCTATTTTGCAGCGTAATCACGGTGCGTGTGGTACCCGGGATGAAGAGGAGACTACAACTCCTCTTCATCCCGGCTACCACACGGTGAAAAAACGAAATAAAAAAGTTAAAAATAAACAAAACCTGTATATTCACCTCTCCGGCGGCCCCCGGTCTGCTCCCGGCCACGTCCTCTCTCCTTGGCGTCCCGCGGTGTACTGTCAAGACCTGCGGTGATGTCATTTAGTCACCTGATGGTCACGTGACCGCTGACATCGGCGGTCAGGTGATGGTCGCGTGACCATCAGCTGACTAAATGACGTCACCGCAGGTCCTGACAGTACACCGCGGGACGCCGAAGAGAGAGAGGACGCGGTCGCGAGCAGACTGGAGGAGACCGGAGAGGTTAGTATACAGGGTTTTTTTTTGTTTTTTTTATACTATAGATGCTGCATTTAAAGCATCAGTTGTTTACACATTATAAATCCATGCCTGTTGCATGGATTTATATTGTGTGACCAGCTTGTCAAGCACTTTTCCAAGTGATGCTCAAAATCGCTTGGAAAACTGCTTGAAGAAACGCATGTAAAAACACTGAAAAAACGCTTCTCTCTGGCAGAAAAAAACGCATGTAAATCTGCATGCGTTTTTTTCTGCCAGAGAGAGGCAAAAACGCTCTGCATCAAATCTGCTACGTGGGCACATAGCCTTAGGGGTGATCTTATTACTATGTACAAGTATATGAGGGGACAGTACAAAGACCTTTCTACTGATCTTTTTACTCTGAGGCCAGAGACGGGGACAAGGGGGCATCTTCTACGTCTGGAGGAAAGAAGGTTTAATCATAATCACAAACGGGGATTCTTTACTGTAAGAGCAGTGAGACTATGGAAGTCTCTGCCGCATGATGTTGTAATGAGTGATTCACTATTAAAATTTAAGAAGGGCATGGATGCCTTTCTTGAAAAGTGTAATATTACAGGTTATATATACTAGATTCCTTGATAGGGCGTTGATCCAGGGAACTAGTCTGATTGTCGTATGGAGTTGGGAATGAATTTTTTTCCCCAATGTGGAGCTTAGTGTTTGCCACATGGGTTTTTTTTGCCTTCCTCTGGATCAACTTGTTAGGCTATGGGTTGAACTAGATGGACTTAGTTTTTTTTTAAGGTTGAAGGAAGACTGTTACTAATACCTGTGGACTCAGCCAACTTTATTACTATTTTTTTTTTGAAGATCTAGGAGCAATTCAACTTGTTTGTTCCACTCCTGCAATGCTTCAAAACACAAAGGGGATATCCAGTTTAGACACCTCATTATTTGTATATTATTTTAAGAGTTTTGAGTTCTGTTTGAGAGTCTCATCTCTTGGCCAGAGCGAAAAATGGTTACAAAAGTGGTTCTCCCGAGAAACTGTCCTGTCAGACTTCACACAACCCATTCATCATTTCTTTGCATATGCTCTGTAAGGGTATGTGCACACGATGCAGAAATGAAGCAGAAAATTTCTGCATCTCCCTGGCAGAAAAAACGCATGCAGATTGTGCATGCGTTTTTCCTGCGGAATACATGCGGATTCGCATGCGTTTCCGCATGTGGATTGACAAGCGCTTTCCAGGCGATTTTAGCATCACCTGGAAAGTGCTTGACAACTAAGTCACACTATATAAATCCATGCAACCGGCATGGATATATATAGTGTGACCCGAGAGAGTGGTAAAAATAAAAAATAAATGTATACTTTACCCTCCGATGGCCCGCGCTGTCCTGCTCAATCTGTTCTCCCTCGCCGGCAACTTTGAATTGAAAGACCTGCCGACGTCAGCGTCACGTGACCCGTCACATGACTCTGACGTCTGCTCAGGTCCTTCAACTCACTGCCAAGTGCCGGGAACCAAGCGGGAGCGCTGCGCGGGCCGACAGAAGGTGAGTATATATTTTTTTATTTATTTTTTTGTTTGTTTTACAGCTTTTTTAATGGTACCTGGGTGTGGATGAGACTCTCCTCTCCTCCACACCCGGGTACCATCCGCACATTAGAACGCGCCAATTACGCAAGTACAAATGCAGTCTTGCGGAATTGGCGCGTTCTAATGCAAGTCAATGGCAGCGAAAACGCCGCGTTTCCGCAAAATTAATTGACATGCTGCGGATTTTTGAGCGCAGTGTTTACGCTGCGGAAAAATCCGCATCATGGGCACAGCACATGCGGATTTCAATTGGGGAACATTGCTGCCCTTCTACCATGCGTTTTTAATGCGTTTCCGCAACTGCAAAAACTCCGCGGAAACGCATTAAAAACGCATCGTGTGAACCCAGCCTAATACTTCATTCCACCTGTTGGAGTGCTGCAGGAAAATGTAACACTTACTAATTAGAATCTCTAGAGATTTTAGTTGGTCAGCGGGGGGAACGCTTTGTAATTATTTTATTGTCAAAATGAGGTTTTGAAAGCAGAGAGTGGTCACACCAAATATTGACTGATTTTAGATTTCTCTTTTGTTCATTCACTTTTTATTTTAATTAACAAAAACTAGAACGCTTTTACTTTTTTAAAGCATTTTTATTGTGCAGCATTTTTTCCTTTCCTGCTGAACACTTTTGCTCAGTAATGTTAGTACTGTGTGCGGGTATATTAAATATCTTGTCTTCCTTTAGACAGATAATGAGCGTGTATTTGCACAGCAGCTTCAGAACAAGCTTCTTCCGGACCACACATATTCTGTGGTATCTGGAGGAGAACCACTGGACATCCCAGATCTCACCTGGACCCAGCTGAAGCAGTTCCATGCCACTCACGATCACCCAAGCAATGCCAGGTACAGTATAGAGCCTCAAACAACTGAATTCCTGTGTCCGCGTGTAACCTAAATTGGGGTTTCCCGTCGTGTTTATTTTATTTTTTTTTAAAAAATCTGCTGTAAGAGGTTTATTTAATTGTAATCTGTCTCCAGGTTTTTGCCACCTAATCAGGGACCCAGATGCCAGCGAAGTGTCACTTATTAGGCTGCTTAATGTAGTTTTGATAAAATCTTTCTTTTTAACAGCAGGAGATTATCACTATAGGACTAGTAAACCATATTCTGAAAGTGAAGCATATTCATGAACTCTGTAAAACCCAGCTCCACCACTGACTGGCAGCTTTGTTTATACACTCTGCATAGGCAGAAAACTGTAGTGTGGTCGAATACATAGCTCAAAATTCAGAGAACTCCTAGCTCTGCAGCAGATAAAACAGTGATTTTATCCAAATGACAGCAAGCAGCTCAGTAAGTGACACATCACTAGGATCAGGGTCTCTAGCCCTTCATCATGCTGCTGACAGATTCCCTTTAAGCCTTTTGATCTTTTATGATTTTATTACAGATTTCTGTGCTTTTTATAGAGGTTTTTTTTTTCTTTTCTACCTCAAGATTTAACACAGACTAATTGGAAGGAAATATTCTGTATTAAATATGGCTGTATATGTAGAGTATTTGCTTTTATTGCTTTTACAAATAATGATTAAATGTAATGTTGGCAGTATCTTAGGATAATTATTTATTTTTCTCACTTGTATAACGCTATTAATTCAGACATTGTCATCGCTGTCCCCATTGGGGCTCACAATCTGGATTTTCTATTAGTATGTTTCTGGAGTGTGGGAAGAAACCGGAGAACCTGGAGGAAACCCACGCAAACACAGGGAGAACATACAAACTCCTTGCAGATATCCTACTAAAGACAGAGAGCGAGTCAATATTTCTTCAAACAATTGAACTGGATCGGTATACTGTGCTATGCCTCCGGTAACCAGATCATGCATGCGGTGATACGTCACAGGAAGTGCTCCCTTTGACCTGTGCGTGTTATCGGATGTTCCGGACGCATCGCGCTAAACCTCGCAGATACCTGTGAGCATGCGCCACATTATATTGACTCCATGCACCTGGCGTAAGATATAATCTCCAACGTGCACTGACACATCAGCTCCAATACCTGAAAAAGGTCATTCCGAAACGTGCGTTGGGGCATCAGGGTAGTGTACTTTAGTATTTACTTTACGTTCGATGTGTGGTCACCATGCATGTAACTACTATTTGTTGATTCCAAATGGTTGCACAAGAACATGCAGAATACAACATAATTAATAGATCCAGCATTGCTAGATCTACGTGTTTATTTTGCCTTTAGGCAACAATCACACCCATATCATTAACTTTATTTTGCCTTGATGGGTGTTTGCTGCACATAGGCATAGATATACAAGTTTGGTGCTATATATCCTACAGAAAAACGGAGTAAATAGTGAAAAATAGTTTAAAAAGTAAAAATTTATTTAAATAGACAGCATACATAACAAAGTTTTAAAAATAAATAAAATAGATGTACAAGCAGAGATGTGCACTCACACACTGATCACCCAAAAGGGTGTTTGTAACAGCTAAGTAGCTACCTCAAAATACCTACTGATGAATAACCAAAAGATCATGATCAAAGGATACATATCCCTAAGGTGAAAGATTCCCCCAAATATGTATATATGACTGTATAATATCGCCTATCACGTTATTCTATATAGTGGCAGATGACAGTCCATATAAACAGTATGCAAAACAACACACCATTATTCTCACGGTCAAAATATTAAAGTAACCAAATGAATCATAGTGCATGCATGTGCTGAATTAGGTATGGTAGAGGTGTCCAAATGGGTATTCTATATAAATGCTAAATTATGCACTGCATTAAGTGTGCATAAGGGGATAGCAAGGTAATACAAGCATTAGGGGACGACACAAATACATATTAAAGCCATCAATATACAGTAAAGGCATAAGGGAGGCATATCAGAGTGCTTGTGCAGCTAGGGAACACCCCTTACGCGCGTTTTGCATCAGCTTTCCCTAAGGGTTGACTCTAGGGTAGCAGCCAGCCTTTTTATATCGTCACTCACCAATCAGAACGAGCTTGTAATGGCGCTCATGCTGTCTCCACCGTGCCCGGAAGCCCCGCAGTTTGGCGTCCGACGTCACTTCCCTCCACCCACAACAGACGCGTGTCATGGTGTGGGCAGGAGGAAGCGAGGCTGGCAGGACCCATTGCCACAGAGACAAGAGACTGAGTCAGACATTGCGAGCGCGCACCGCTGGAAAGTGTGAGTTAAGTATGGTAAAATAGAAGGAGGATGAAGGCATTTAAGCGCTCCACATATGGACAGTAAGGCTATGTGCCCACCATGCAGAAATGCTGCATATTTTTTCCGCTTCTCCCTGGCAGGAAAAACAAATGCGGATTTTACATGTGTTTTTCCTGCCAGGTAGAAGCGTTTGTCAAGCGTTTTTGCATGCATTTCTGCATGCGGGTTATCAAACGCTTTCCAAGCGATTTTAGCACCACTTGGAAAAGTGCTTGACAACTTGGTCACACTATATAAATCCATGCAACCGGCATATATAGTGTGACCAAGTAATAGTTAAAAAAAAAGAATAAGTATGGTAAAAAATAAAGATTATACTTACCTTCCGATGGCCCCCGGTATTTTCTCCGCTCCGTCCGATCTCCCCGGTGTCTCGCGGTGGTGTGAAAGGACCTGTGATGACGTCATTGAGTCATGTGACGCGACCGCCGACGTCAGGGGTCACGTGACCTGTCACATGACTAAATGACGTCATCACAGGTCCTCACACCACCGCAAGCCGAACCTGAGACCGGATGCATCGCTGAGGAGGCCGGGGGACATCGGAAAGTAAGTATAATCTTTTAAATTCTATTTTTTTTCTTTACAGGTTCTATGGTACCCAGGTCTGGAGGAGAGTCTCATCTTCTCCAAACCCGGGTACCATCCGCACAGTGAATCGCATAATATCCGAATGTGCAAATGTGCTGACACGGATATTAAGCGTTTCAATGCAAGTCAATGGCGGCAATTACGCTGCGTGTCCGCAAAATTAATGGACATGCTGCTTATTTTTTTGCAATGATAATCCGCAGCGGAAATTTCCGCAGCATGTGCACAGCACATGCGGATTATCATTGGGGACCATGGGGCACGTATTACCAAGCGTTTTTTAAGCGTTTTCACTGCTGAAATTCCGCAGCAAAAACGCATAGTGGGCACGCGGCCTAACACTATCTCAATATCATCATTGGACCTCATGATTCTTGGATAAACAACATATATACACATGAAAAAGTGTGGAGGAAAAAAAAATTAAAACAAATATATGTAAAAAAACAAATACTAGTGTTACATATGGATGCAAAAAATATTATAACAGGAAACACAGAATGGATAACAAAAGTATCATGAGAACATAAAAAGTGGAAAGAGAAACAGGCAATGGAAAACCAAAAACCACTGACGGGGACAAAAAGTGAATACATGGGTAAAGTGTAATATATACAGAATGTGATAATGAAAAAAGAGGAATATAATGTGATCCCATGTGGCATCCACGAAAATGGTACCTACGCAGATGAGGTAGTGCGAGTGCAAGGATGAGCCTAATGCCCATCAACCACAAATGTGAAGACAAACCAAAGAGAGTGCACAGTGCAATTGAAGTGTTTTAGTAATATATGGTTCAATCACATACATTTATGACAATACTACTTCTTACAAGTGGAGGAAGAGAAGCAATGTTTCAACATGTGAACATAATACCCAACTCATAGATACAATAAAAAAAACATTCCCAATAGGAATAGACCATATAGTACAAAACACGGTAAACTGTGTTTTACTCAAAAATAAATATAAAAAAGAAAATACTTACAGAAGGTGACCTTGGACAGATACCGAATGTCGATATGAAGTGGCATCACTTGTATATATAATATATGCTACTGAAAAGATGGCAACATTCCATCTAAGAGGACGACCATTCCTACTACAGTGCATAAAAAAAAAAGAGCGGTAGGTATTAAGACATAATTTTCAGCTAGAAAGGGTATCCTATGCTAATGAATTAGAGGAGACATAACTTTTTCTATAGGACTGTATATTTATATTTAAGACCTAAAGGGAACGATGCCTAAGGAATGACCCCTTCTGTATATTGGGATGGTCCGGACGCATCACGCAGATACCGATCGGCATGCGCCGTGTTATATTCACTCCATACACCTGATATAAATATAAATTATATTTTATATTTAAAATATATATTTAGATTTAGATCATGTGTATAGAGTGAATATAACACGGCGCATGCTGATCGGTATCTGTGCGATGCGTCTGACGCGCCCAGGGGATGGGGACGACTTGGCGCCCGGGCCTTGTTGTTGCCTGACCTTGGGGGATGTCGCGGTGGTTGGCTCCCAGGCCCGTACCCTGGGGTCACTCTTAAAAAGGGGGGAAGTTGTATGGGATAGGGAATGTTCGTGACGCCACCTGTGGTGTCTGGTGAGGATCACCACCGCTGCGACAGTCCTCTGAGGCCGGTGTTCAGGCAGCTTAGTTAGTGCTGCTCCACACAGGTGGAGCGGGGCCTCAGGGCAGTGTAGAGAGGGATGCAGGACAGAGGTGACCCAGCCGGGTCAGAGGAAGAATAGGCGCACACACAACAGTTCACTTCAGTACCTTTACTGGTGGTGTTTCTGGCACGGTCCAGGGTACTTCAGGGTGAAGGGTGCATATCAGGACTCTCCCCAGTGAGCGGGTGTGGGGCCTCCTGTTCCTTGCCTTTCCTTGATAAGTTTCTGACCTGCCTGGAGCTAGGTCTAACTTAGTGTCTGTCTTGCACCTGCTGACCTGGTGGTAGGGCCTTCTGCTGGAGATCACACTCCCCGGTCTCTTGGGCCTCCGTGACTCCTGACCCTGGTACGTAATCAGCTTTTGGTGTTCCTGGGACATATAGTTCTCCAGGGGTTCCAGTTATTTCTGCTGGATGTAAGGGATCCCTGCAGACACGGACCCGGTGTCCGGTAAATGGTTTTGGGGTGAGCTGGTTAAGCTCCTCTGCCCCCTATGTTGCTTGCTTACTCCACTCTCCTTCGGCCACGCTCGGGGCCCTCACTAGGCTTCACACTGCAGCAGGCACACTGCGCTTCGCCGCTCTTTTGGCGTCGGCACGCCCTAGGCTCATTAATCTGAGCTCACGGAGTCTGGACTGAGCTGCACTGCAGGCTAGCTTCTGCAGGAGTTCTTCCGATCAGTCTGACCTTCTCACTGACTTCACTCTCTGTGGACTCCAGACTACATACTCCAGACTGAGCTGCCTGGTTCCACCTTGCCTTTATATATCCCTAACGGGCTCCCTCTGCTGGTCTGAGGTGGAAGGTGGAGGTGTGTGAATGCTATGAGGGCCTCTTGTGGAGAAATCCATCCATGCACCCCTCTAGGATCTGTGGCACCAATATGCAGCTGGGCGCCACACGTCCGGACCATAATATATTATTGTTATGCGCAACATGCACTGACACATTAGCTCCAATACCTGAAGATGATTCCGAAACGTGCGTTGGGGCATGGGTAAGGTACTTTAGTATTTACTGTGTGTTCGGTTTGGAGTCACCATGCGTGTAACTACTATTTGTTGATTCTGTATGGTTACACAAGAACATATATAATACAACATAATTAATAGATCCAGCATTGATTGATCTATGTGTTTATTTTGCCTTGAGGCAAGTCACACCCATATCAACTTTATTTACCTTGATGGGTGTTGTATATCTATGCCTATCTGCAGCCAAGTTTGGTGCTGTGACCCCCGTACTTTTTTGCTACCTCTCTTTTTACGTCCCATGTACCCAGGCTCTGTCTCCCTCTTTTGCTTTGAGCTCATTCTGTTAACCTCAATTGATGTATTTACCGTATGTGGAAAATTTTCCTGATATGGCAGTGCTATATGGCATGTCCATTTTTTTAGTGTTTTGTACATGTAGATTCACTAAAAATTTCATATATATTTTCCCTGTATTAAAATATATAATTTTTGGACCATGTTAGCCAGTAGATAAAAAAATATTTAGATTTGAGAGTCCTCAGTAAAAGGTATCAACCACTGAGAACTCTCAAATCTAAATATTATATTTTAATCAATTTTTTGAAGATGTATTGATTTTCTCGGTCTTTGGTAGGATATCTATAACGTTAAGCCGTCTTCTTTTTACTATGATATTTATTGTCCTGAAACCCCCCATCTCCATAAACTTGCAGGTGTTGTCCTTGGTGGGATTTGAACTGAGGACCCCAGTGCTGTAGAGCAACAGTGCTAACCACTGAGCCATCAGTGCTAACCTGTAAAACAGATGTGCATTTGCTTTTCCTCTGCAGGTTTTTTACTTATGGGAATCTTCCATTGGAGCAACACTTAAAACAGATTCATGAAGATGCATTGAGCAAGTTTGAGCGCATTGATCCCCACACTGAGGTTCCTCGACAGCAGAGGTGGAGCAGTGCGGTAGGTTCTTGGTTTTTCTTTTGTCTTTTTTAGAAATGTATCATTTTGTTGTAACGTTAAATCTGTTTAAAGGGGTTGTCCTTGAATGCGATAGAGGATATAGGTCACTATTATCTGTTTGATCGGATTAAATCCACTGTTAGCCGGTCCTGCGATCAACGGAAGTAAATGGTGGCTGGAGCTGGAACAGCTGTGTAGTGGCAGTATGGTTGTATGTGGGAATCACAGCCTTGCTTCCATTCACTTCAATAGGAGCTTACATAGCAGAACCTGAGAACGATGACTACTGTGTGTGGAGCTGTTCCTCCCTCAAAGCTCAAAGTTCAAAGCTCAATAAGATTACAAAACCAAAAAAAAGTGCTTTAGTAAGTCAGTAAAAAGTAGGTAGGAGTATTTAAAACAAGAAAATGATAAGGGTGCCCATACTTATGCACCAGTCAAATTTTGTTTGAATGCAGATTGCACATTTTCTGTTAGTACAATAAACCTCATTTCAAGGCTGAAACATTACTGTGTCCAACAGTTATTACATATATCAAACTGAAATAGCTGTTGCAAAAACACCAATTTTTATAAAACATTAAGCTTAAGATTAATAGGGGTGCCCAAACTTTTTCATATAACTGTACATACACATGTTTAGTGTAAAAAACAAAACTTCATGAGAGTGCTGCTTTAATGGGAGACATGGAACCAATAGTCTCCTGTTTCGGACCCCAGCAATCAAACGTGTAAGACGTATAGTATTGATATGCCATACATTTCAGAAATATTCTATTAAATACAAAAGAACATTAATTAATTCAGAATTATTATTTTTTTTAATTCAGAATTGAATTCCCTATCAGTATGTCTTTGGAGTGTGGGAGAAAACCGGAGAACCCAGAGGAAACCCACGGAGAACATACAGACTCCTTGCAGATCTTGTCCTTGGTGAGATTTAAACCCAGGATCAAAGTGCTGCAAAGCAACAGTGCTAACCACTGAGCCACCGTGCTGCCCAAGTACAGCTTTGATGGTGGACTTGCTGTAGTTTCTTCAGGGCACTAGATGTGGAAAGTTTTCTGTCATTGAGATGACTATGGTGCCCTAATGACAGACTGGAAAAATGCATCTTCTTCTGATGCTGCGAGCAGCCCTGGATAACCCACGCCGGCAGGATGATATCATCCGGCGGAAGATGGAACCTGTGAGAAGAGATGTAAAACTAATGTAAGTAATGGGGCTCCATATTAGGGGATACTGCTGTGGTGTCATGGTGGCAGGACGGTAAAGGAATTTTATCCGTACAGAGGAATGGGATCATTGTCAGTCATCATACATGTGACAATCCCACCACTGACAGATAACATCTGCTCCACATGAATTATTCTCACTGGCCGACATGAGACAACATAGACCTTATTGTCACACTTACGTCTTCTAGGTTCTTGCTCTTCTACTATTTGGGCGTTTTGCTCTTCTACCAGTTTTAAAGCAGATTTATTCTTCTTCTCAACTGGAAATTCATATAAAAAAGTCATAAACACAAGTTAATTATCATTTTCAGTTATCATAAATGTGACAATCCCACCACTGACAGATCACATCTGCTCCACATGGATTATTCTCACTGGCCGACATCAGCCTACATGGAGCTTATTGTCACACTTACCTCTTATAGGTTGTCCCTCTTCTACTATTTCTGCTTTTTGCTCTTCTCCCAGTTTTGATGCAGATGTATTATTCTTTTCAACTGGAAATTTATATAAAAAAGCAAGAAAAATAAGTCAACGATAAACTACTATAAGATTAGATTCATATCTTTATCTAGCAAAATTATTTTATTTTTGTACCCTATAGTCCTGGGAATCTGGCATTGCACCATAAGGCCTTGTTCACATGAAGCATTTTTGCAGTATTTTTTGCAGCATTTTTTTCATTCAATTTATAAGCTACTTTTTACAGTGAAAGTAAAAGCTATGAGATTTCAGAAATCTCATGCAGACATTTGTTTTTTTTTTCCTAACGGGATTTGAAAACTGAAATGTTTTTGAAATCTGCAACATGTCAATTCTTTCAGCGTTCTTGCAGTGCTTTTTCAACCACTGAAAGCAATGTGCATGCGCGGGGAAAGGCCAAGGAGCGTCTGAGCATGCGCACTATAGTACTTTAATCTGCCCTTAGCAGGGCAGAGAGAAGAGCACCTGCGCAGAAGCAAAATGAAGGACACTCTGTGAATGATATAGGACGCATCATCCACAAAGCAGAGAAGGAGAGCGGCATCACAGGAAGAGCGGAGGCTCCTGACCAAGACCAGTGACGCCCATCGGACCGGACCGCACCATCTGTGAGTATAATAAAAGGTCTTTATTTTGTTTTGCAGGGCGGCTTGGAGACTTATATACAACTTTCCAGAATGCTGTAACACAGGGCTGAAAGGTCGTGGTTTTAAGTTATATGGGAAAAATCTGGTGACAGGTTCTCTTTAATATGACATTAATAACAGCAATGTTCTCATATAATCAATTACATAAAATATTTGTCTAACATTAAGGGTATATGTAGGGTCTGTTTGGGGCCTGATGGGGCCATGGGCACAGTACTCAGTATCAGTATCAGGCACCAGCTGTATGACCCCTTATATCTTTTCATGCACAGCACAAAAGATTGAGTATTTGATACATTGAAGTGTTGTATTGTTGATCGTTTTAAGGGCGCAAAAAAAGCAGTGATCTTCTGAGCATTTATGTAACATTCACATTACACCTTTTGATCATTGCCTACAACAAGATGTCTTATAGACCTGCACATACCTGACAATGGGGGAGAGGATGACTTGTTGTTTTCAGTAGTCAAACACTGAATGTCACCATCACTTATGGTAGGAGAAGATTCTTTCTGCCTGTTTGGTACAAGAAAAACAAATAAATTACAAGTGAATGCAATTAAAAATACAAGAACTCCTGTCTGTAAGGGCAATTAAGACACTTGGTCAAAATGGAGGGGGTACCTTTCACAGGGCTCACTTCCATCAGCAAGAATGAAGAATAACTAGTAATAAAGGGCTTTAATGAACTGAAAAAGAAAGGCTGGTCACAATGATCAGCTGTTATCACCAGCGCTATCACAAGCCAAATACCACAGTCATCAGCAATCATGGGGTGGTGGGTTCAGGATTTAGTCTTGTATCATATGTGTCTTGTATTTGGTGTTCTGAACATATATAAGTACTAAGCCCCATAATAATAATCTACTCACACGTCTGAGTGTTTTGTGCTGATCTCTAGGGAACAATCTGGAGATGACTGGCGTTCTTCTTTGCTCATTGTCCTGCTATTGGTTGTATATAGCTAAAACACACAGAGTAAAATTAAATAAATATATTTGTAAACAATTTTAGTTAAAGTTTTATGGATTTACTGATCACATACTTACCATAGACAGTCTTTGAGAAGAGGATACATAGTTTAAGCTTTCTGGCCAGTCATTCACCTCACTTGCGTCACCCTCATCTGAATCTGTATGTTTGGGTCTCCTAATGCCAACTACAAAATACAAATATTATCAGAAATTATTAGTATAATTACAGATAATCACCATGTTATTGCTAATAATGGACACATTTTTTCAAATAAAATGGAAGACGAGACAAACAGCAGCATGAGCTAGATGACGTCTCAATCTACTTACTAGGAAAGTAGTGGGTGTCCACCTCTGATACTAGATTTGGCTTAAACAGTGGCTCCTGATTGTGAAGGTTCTCAAAGTCTAACTCCCTCAGGAATGGATGACTCTTGATCTCATTTGCTCCTCCTGAAAATGGTAGATAAGAAAAAATTGATACAGACAATGTCAGGAAGACTGCTCTATATCTGTACATTGTATGTTAATTGGAACTGAAGACATTGCAGAGCCAAAATATTCTGTAAGTCATAGCATGAAGAATGAGGAATGGAAAAGAAGGTAAAGCAGAGTCCTCCACGCTGATCCTCACGGAAATTATCTTTTTGTCAGGACACAGATGAGTTATAAGTTACATTACCTGTTCCGAGTCTATGTGCTGGATTTTTCCTGAGGAGCTTAATCATGATGTTCTGAGCATCGAGAGGAAGAGCAGAATTGCGAAATTTCCTAGTGATTTCATCTGTTATAAAAAAAAAAAGTAATAATTACAGAAAAGAAAATCTCTACATTTACTATAATTTAAACACATTATCAAAAAACAACAAATAACTAAACCAAAGAATTAACCTAAAAACCGAACCAGTTACTATGACATCACACAGCATTCAGATTATTTTACTTACTCGTGATGATACTGTGGAAAATAGCACTTCTGCAACGTCCTCTAAATGGCACATGCCCAGTTAGAAATTTATATATGATGATCCCTATTGACCACCAGTCAATAGGCCTTCCATAGCCCTTCTGTAAAATGACTTCTGGGGCTACAAAACAAAAGGTGCCAGTCGTCTGGAAACCAACAGAACAATGAGAAGATGATCAATGAATATAATTGTGACAAATAATATCAGTAGAAACATTTTCTAGATGAGAATATATCAGAGAAGCAGAAATAGATCAGATCTGTAAAGAATAAGTTTCTGTAAGTAAAACTGACCCCATCATCAGGGAACTCTCTGGTGATGTCCACAGTTGAAGCCTTGTATATGTCTGATGTTGGTCTCATGAGGCCGAGTTTTGAAAGGCCAAAATCGGTGACTTTAATATGTCCAGTTGACGATATCATGAGGCTGTAAAAAAAAAGATATTGTCAGTTTTAAGTATTAACCCATAGACGGTATATCAAACTATAACTGTATTTCCCTTTATTATCCCACAGGGGTCACTTACTTTCCAGGCTTCAGGTCTCGGTGCACCACACCATAGCTGTGCAGATATTCCACAGCAAGAACTGTTTCTGCAATGTACATGCGGGTCAAGGAGAGGGGTAAAGGACTATATAACGTCATAAGACTGGCACAGTCTCCTCCTAAAGCAGAAAGCAAATATGACAGGTGAGGGTTTGTTACAATGTAAATTACACATGATGAGTGTGAATGAGAGATAAGCTGAGACATTGGGGCAGGGTGTCAATAATAGAGATACACTGTGTAATGTAGAGCGTATACTGTATACTGCAGAGTAATCCTATATAAAAAGGGAGGTGAGCTCTGCCCGCTGCCGGTAACCTCCTAGATTGCACTGTCAATCTCCGACAGCGGCATTTACAGCACACGGCCCGGAGGCGAGCTGCTCCATGCACTCATCACCCCCCATTCCATGTCTATGGTTTGTTATGGCTGCTGGGGGTCTGCGGAAGACCTCTATTCCTGCCATTATGGTACTTCTGTGAAGACCAGTGTGTAGCTTGGCTTCATAGGGGACCAAGATTTGCACCATATGCTGCAATACCATGGTATCACAGTACATAGTAAAAGCGGTTATATGATAACAAGTTCAAGTCCCTCATGGAGGCTAAAAAATAAAGTAATAATAAAAATGTTTGGGTAAATAAAATATAAAAATCACTTTTTCCCCGTTAAAACTAAATAATGAAAAAAAAACAAAACTCAGAACGCATTGTAGTGTTTTGGTTTCTTCCTATTGCATTTTTTGTGATGTTCAGGCAATGAAAATGATTTATCTACTACAATGTGTTATCAATAAAATCATCAGCTCGCTTAGAAAAAAATAAGACAATAAAAAGCTCCATTTGCTGAAAAAGGAAAATGTAAATTTTCCTTTTTTTTATAAATTTCCAAGGATTTTGTCAACATAAAATAAAACATATTTATATACATGTTTGGTATGACTGAAATTATAGTAACTTGTATAATTAAGATACCAGGTCATTTCCATCACACAATGAACACTGTAAAAATAAAACTTAAAAAACAATTGCGGAATTGTAATTTTTACATAATTCCACGGCACTTGGATTTTTTCCCCACTTTCTAATACATTCGATGGTAAAGTGATCAAAACTACAGATGGTTCTACATAAAAACACGTCATGCGGCTATGTGGATGGAAAAATACAAACATTATGGCTCTTGGAAGAATGGGAGGAAAAAGCGAAAAACGGGAAATTGTCAGGTCAGGAAGAGGTTAAAAAAAATCTGTCAGAAAGATTTAACCCTCCTAAACTGTTTCTATGAACATGTAGGTCAATGAAATATAAATACATTGGTCCCTTTATATATTTGAGCAGATATGGGTGGATATAGATACAATGGATATGTCTTACCTGCTTCAAAGTCCATGACCATACACAGATGTTCTTTAGTTGGGAAGGAACAAAACGTGGAGACCACAAAGGGACAATCGGAGAATATTGCGATATCCCTTTCTAGATAGGCCGATTCCAGAAACATTGGATGATGCAGGTTACACCTGGATTGTTTCTTCATGGCGAATACCTTGTTTGTGTCCTTATGACGCACTAAGTGGACGGCCCTGTAGAGGAGAAAAATCCATAATTTATAATAAATTCCTACTAACAGTCTGTCTATATGTCAAATGATCCTCTGTACTAATAGTTAATACTAGATGTACGGCCATCACTAGAAATCAATGTCTGGAAATACATAAAATAACACAACATTAATGATCACTTATGGAGGTTCTCATCCATGTCACATCCCAACTGAGCAGAATAGATGTGGACTAGATGACTAGATGTGGATTACATCTACTCCAAAGTGGTATCAATAAGAATAGCTCGCCACACAAAAAGCAAGTCCTTACAAAGCTCTATCGAACGAAAAATAAAAATGTGACAGGTCTTGGAAAACAGTAACATTTAGATGTGGACTTATATACAGTAATTTCACTATGGCAGGACTTATAGACAGAGGCATCATCATAAGCAACTTGTGAAAAATGTAGATTATACATAAAGCTCACCCAAAAGTTCCACTGCTGATCTCTTTGATTTGGTTATAGTCGCTCTTACTAGGCTTTCTCATTGGGCTCAATAATCCAATTACAGCCTAAAAGAATAAGAAATGACAATAAGACATAAAAGTTACAGGAAAATAAAAAGCTCCAGATGCAGGAACTTCTCCTCTACATTATGTCCCCACTGATTACACTGCAGCTGATGTAGAGGACATGATACAAGCAGGACGCTCCACAGACACTATTACATAATAACGGGATCCGTACTTTTCGGATTATAAGACCCATTCTTTTTCCCAAAAAATTTTTTGGGGAAAAGGGGGGGTGTCTTATAATCCGAATGTAGCTTATTGGGAGGGGGCGGCTGCGGTGGAGCAGGGTCCCAGGAGGAGGGGTTACTGCTGCAGGAAGCTGGCGACGGCAGGAGTGGGGCGATGCTGCAGGCCCCAAGCTGGAAGGAAGGGGTGTTTGGAGGTGCAAGGCTGCGGAGGGCCGCGGGCTTTAAGAAAATGTCGGCGGAGTCCCTGCACTTCCTATTGTTTTCATTGGGATGGACTTTGGGAAAATGGCCGCATGCGCAGATTGAGATCTCGGCTCCCCACTCCTGCCGCAGCCAGCATCCTGTAGCAGCAACCCTGCCTCCTGGGACCCCGCTCCACCTCAGCCGCTCCCCCCCCAAAAAGCCACCATAAAATCAGACAATAACAACAATTTATTTTTTACAAAAAATTTTCTCCCCAAAATTTTGGGCGTGTCTTATGGTCCACAAAATATGGTATATCATTCTACTGCAGCGGAGGATAAGGGACATCACACAGAGGAGACAGGAATAATAATGCTAACATCACTGATAATAACTCCAATCTACATCAAGAACAGAGATATCCCTCTGTCATATGGGGTATAATATGGGATGTGTAATTCATACCCCGTTATCTGATTATATACTTACATTGCCAGATTTGGGGATCTCTGGTGTCTCACATATTCCCCCATCAGCATTTGCCGGTGGATCAGTTGCCTCTAATATAATGATAAATAATGAAGAGACATCATGTATTAGACGATATCAGTACTTAATATATAACACATCATTATAAGGAAGGAAAGATAAGACCTCTGTAAATGGTATAATACTAAATATATGGATATTCTGCACATACTATGTATACTTATGGTACATCCATAGATAGATATACTCCACCATAAATGTGTAATAATTGCTCAGGATCTGACAATGACTTGAATGGGGATCCTATGAGGCTCTTTGTACATTTTAAGGCGTATAATATCCCAGAGGAGAGAACCAGAGGGGTTTTCAGAATGACATGGACCTTCTCCATTATAGTCTACCGGAGGTTCAAGAGCCGTCACCGGCCTCAAACAGAGGATGAAGAGTAAATTTATATATTCTCGGGTGTCTCTATAATATTAATATGTTTGTAGGAATATGAAATGTTCGGCTTACCTTCAATCAGATCACTTTTTAGCCCTGGCTGACTGGTATTAGGGTCAGCCATATTTAGGTTCTGCCCAGCTTCGGAGTCGCCGTCCGGTGTTTCCTGATGGATATAATATATACAATTAATATAACATTTCACAAATACTAAATTACCATATTCATGAGACAGAAAGGACTAAGCCAGGATTTACATGATAATTGCAGTATTGCGTGGACTATACACGGCTGCTCCTTCCAGTAAGTCCACATTAATATATAAGGGACTAGTATATACAACGGTTCTCCAATAGCATCTATTATCAGAACTGCAGCATTTACAAGAAGGAAGATTGTGAATTTATAGGAAGACAGAGGTGATATACAAAGTCCGCACCACTGAGTACAGACTGTCACCACAGAGGATGGAGCCGCAGAGACAGACTGCCATAAATGCTCTTCGTCCGCCTGGAGCAGACAGGGAGGCCTCTAAAACAAAAAATCTGCCATTCTGCCATATGTCTGGTAATCTGGAGAAGATCATACAATAAGGACATGAGATATAGAAGATGAGGGATCCTTACCAGGCGCTCCAGTGAATGGGCCGGATAATCTAGTACATACAGGAATACGTACAGGACATTTTGGGCCAATTGTTTAAAAAAGGCCAAATCTGCACTTTGGGATCTTTCTTCAGCCTATAAAGATGGAAATAAAGGAAAATAATGAGAAAAAGTGGAGAATGTAGGATGCCATTTATGTTACCATTTTACTCCTGCTATCTGCAGCTACAATTACTACCTATCTGGGTATTTGGTATAGACTATATATTATATTGGTCTAGGCCAAAATACATATTTTATGTAAATGAACTTGCATTTTGTTAATATTATCCTTTATTATTTTTACACACTTTGCACAGATTGTCTGCTAATTACCTGTTGTATTAATGTCCTGATGTTCATCTGTAAATGCTCAAGATATTCTGAGCTTACACAACCTTGGTGGTATTTGGTCAGGCAATCTCTCACTAGCTTCATAACCAGCCGGTAAGTGAAGCTGAGGACGCCATCGGGTAGTGGTAGCACAAAGTCAGGGTCATAGGTAGTAAGAATCCTCTGGAGTAGTGCCAACTTCTCAAGTTTGGAGGAATTTCAGACATTTCAAGAAAATCCAATCGCAGTCAATATATCACCAGCTTCGTAGCCAATCACTGACAACAATGTCACCGGGGCAGTAAACATTGCATACATAGTGGCTGTGCATTATGATGTCATAATGGAATCTTGTGGTGGAATATTAACATGTCATCAGTGATGTCATCATGGAATCCGGTGATGGAATCTTAACCCGTTTACAACCTTGAACATATAGGTACGTCCAAGCTTGTATTTCTGCCTTTTTTAGGCAGCGCCAGAGCCCACATCTTTCCCCGCACACAAAAGCTGATGTGCTCAACTGTCATATGCCTCAAATGGACACATGTGGATCTTGTCTGTTAACTAGTTAAATGCCGTTGTCAATCACTGACAACGGCATTTAACACGTGCCAGTCAAAAGTGCATCACAAGTCCCTCTTATCTGCGCCCCTGTCACGTGATCGCGGGTTGCCGATGTGTTATCATGACAGCCGGGGATCTGCAGAAATCCCTGTGCCAGTCATTGTTCATTTTTTTATGAATGCCGGCTTGTCGCCGGCGTTTAAAGAAGATTGTGATTTCTGATATACATAGCATTGCTGAAGCCCCGGATGATCGCTGCTTCAAATCTCCTAAGGTGACTATTGAAGCTAGTAACAAAAAAAAACACAAAAGTTCAAATCGCGCCCCTTTTGCCTCATTGGAAATAAAACAATTGAAAAATATAAAAAAAACATATTTGGTATCACTGTGTTTAGAAATGTCCAATCTGTCAAAATATAAGCTAAATTAATTAAATTAATCTGTAAATGGCGTAACAAGAAGAAAATCAAAACGCCACAATTACGTTTTTTTGGCCGATGCAACATTGCAATAAAATGTAACAACATGCGATCAAAATATCCTATCTACACTAAAATGGTATAAATAAAAATGGAAGCTCAGGGCTCAAAAAAACAAGCCATCACCAAGCCCCAAATCCCAAAAAATGGAGGCGCTACGGGTCTCTGAAAATGGGGACATAAGCTAATTTTTTTTTCTTACTAAGTCGGATTTTTTTTTCACCACTTAAATAAAAAAAAGAACTTATAGCTTGTATTTTATGAATATTATCTTCTTACCTGTCGTACTAGTGTCCTGATGTTCATCTGTAAATGCTCAAGATATTCTGAGCTTATACGACCTTGGTGGTATTTGGTCAGGCAATCTCTCACTAGCTCCATAACCAGCCGGTAAGTGAAGCTGAGGACGCCATCGGGTAGTGGCAGCACAAAGTCAGGGTCATAGGTAGTAACAATCCCCTGGAGTAGTGCCAACTTCTCAAGTTTGACTGGAGAAATTCCAGACATTTCAAGCAAATAGCAAATCCAATCGCAGTCAGTATATCACCAGCTATAAAGCCAATCACTAACAGCAATGACACCGGGGCAATAAGCACTTGAATAAATGCTGGGGGTGCATTATGATGTCATGATGGAATCTTGAGGTGGGGGAATCAGTGATGTCATCAGTGATGTCATTTAGGAATCCGGTGATGCAATCTTAAAGGGGCATCTTACCATAAAAGGACGTTGCCTAGCAACAATTAAGGTGGCAACACCATAGGCTGAGCATCAGTAACAGACTGAGGCATGGGAAGAAGAACCATGGCTTTGATCAGTAGGGCAGGCTTTTACATCTGTCTGTTCCCCCATAAAATATTTAAAACAGAGTTTGGATGCTAAATGTTCTTCAGACGTGGTGGAAACATTTGCTTTTTCTAGAGATTATGACCAGGGATGGACTGGGAATAAAATACAGTCCTGGAATTTCAAAGCATGCTAGTCCATGCTGTCGGCATCCCACTTCCCCAGATTGGGGTCTCTAATACTAATTTTATGCTGCCTGAATGAAATTAAGATTTACTAAATATATTTCCAATAATACTGCTTTATTGGATTTCATAATAATAATATTGCAATATAAGGTTATGTTTTTACAATGAGGTTTTGCTAAGTATTTTCGCTGAAATCCACAACATACAGAATCAATTACTTTTGCAATTATGCGGAGCTTTGTATGCAGATTTTCTCTATAGAATTGCATTAGATGAGGAAAATACGCTGGTTAAAAATACAAAGCGCATAAAATCCACACATGACTCGATCATTAAAGTTTTATTTAAAGTACGAGGAAGTATCAAAAATAAAGCAGATTCATTCAATATGGTTGGTGGAGGGCTTAATAGTCGCCTTGTGGAAGTCAGTGACGGGCTTAATAGTGCTGCAGTGTCCAGAAACAGTTCCAGGACTTTTGGACTGAGGTCCCCCTTTCTTCCACTATAGAGAGGGAAATATGTGTATAAGAGCATCCCAGAAGGGTTCCAAAAGTTTGGGTGAAATATATACCAAAGAGACAGCAACCGCAGAGTCAAAAAGAGACAAAAATGCAATAAAAAGGCAAGTAACCTATTGTACTGAATAGGTGGAGAAATGCAGCAGAATGCTGCAACGTCAAAAACTCATCAACTACTCATCATGGGAACTTAACCTAACAAACACATAGTACCAGAGCAGATCCAAATATTACCAGAATATACAGTGGTGATAGTGCCGCCATATTGATCATTAACCAAAACCAATGTACTAGTACTGATGTCACCACCATACAGTGTCCATATAATGGTACTATCAGTTTTACACCAGTGCTCTGCAGACCATATATGTGTGCACTGTGCAGGTTTTCACCAGTGACGTTCTCAATGATCGCGGTCATTCATTTTTCCTTTCCTTTTCCTTTCGGCCTAAAACGCCATGATCACTTCTTCAACCCATAAATCGTCCCTGCAAAATGTAACACAGAGACATCTTTGACTTACTCCCCCATTTCTGTACAAACCATGTATTGCAATAATGAGTATCCTAGACAGTAATAAAGCCCCTCTGTGTCCTGTATGGTAATACTAATCTCCTTTTGTGTCCCACACAATACCAGTTTCACCCTTCATGCCCCTATACAGTAATAATGATCCCTCTGTACTTGCTTAGAGTAACTATCAGTACTGATAGTGGGGCCGTGGCCTTATAGAAACAACTCACCAATTCTGCATTTGTCACCCACTCCTGGTTTTGGCTTCCACTCCTGAGAAAAAATACTGACCGAATACTGACCAAATACTGATAGTGGGGCCGTGGCCTAAAGGTCAGTCTGTAAGAAGAAAGTGAGATCCACTCTGCTTGAAATTGCTAAAACCATATTTATTTCCATTTTATTTATATGTTAAAAATTATAAATAATGATTATTCTCTCCTTTCATATAATAATAATGACTCCTATTCTCTTCCTATAATGATTCTGATTCCCCAGTCTGCGTCCTGATAATAATGACCCTCTGCAGGAGCATATGTAGAAATCACTGGGACCCCGAACCAAAAGTTGTATTATGACATACAGCGGGTGGAATAAGTATTGAACACGTCATCATTTTTCTAAGTAAATATCTATTTTTAAATCCCATCCTCCCCCCACATAGTATGATGCTCGCTTCACAGCACTTGCCCCCCCCCCCCCCCACACACACACAGTATAATGGTTTCCCCACAGCATGATGGTCCCACTACAGCACAGTACAACTGCCCCGTTGATTGTCAGTCAACATGCAATAGGAGTGGTTACTGCACATTCACTGTGTGGTCAGCGCTGACTATTCACAGCCTGAAGACTGGAAGTGAGTGGCTGCAGAGAAAAGAAAACTTAATTTTCTCCCTGCAGCCTCACTTAAAATTAGACACCTGCATTGGTTTTAAAAGGTATTTACCTGCAGTTATCACTAGAGCTGTCTTCTTTTTTTTTTTGCTGATAGGCTCCCTTTTAATATAATGCACTTAAGGCGATTATATCTTAGGGACCCCTATGCTTTAAATGGTGTTCAAAGGTCAGTATAACAAACCTGCTATGTTACAGTCTGATCAGAAGGGGGACAATATATTTTCAGGATAGTGTGTAGTAAATGATGGAACACTGAATTTTTAGAACTTTGTAGTGGAACAAATGCCATCTTTCATAGATAGAAACATCAATTGCAGAAAGTTATGTTTACACAAAGCCGTAGCGTTGCAGACATTTCTGGGACTGTCCCTTTTAACTGAATGAGCCTTTAGAAATCCACCTAAAATCCAAATAGGCATGTTTGCTCCTCTCCATTAATAAGCTTGAAGATGGAGGAGCAGAGGTGATTGGGAAAGGAGGGGAAGATAATTAAACCCAATTCATAAGACAGATGAGGAACAGCAGGTGCACAGGAAATACATTATTACCAGTAAATGTAATAACGACATGTAAATAGAACTCAGTGTGGAGCGTCTTTTATTCTGTATTGCTGAATAGCTAATAGTAATGTAAATAGCAAAAAGAAAGCTGAAATGTCTTAGAGGTCAATCACAAGAGCACTTATTCTGCATTGAGTAGCAATTTGCTCCTTTAGCTTTCCTTAGTGAGTGAAATGAGCCTCATGAATCAAAATTGTTATCTTGCATAGTTGTACACAACTAGATTCAATGTTTTCTTTTCCAGCACAGTTTAAAGGGATTGTTCATACTGGACAACCCCTTTTCCATGTTCCTAATGAGTCTAGGAAAATAAAAGAAAGGCATACTTACTATTCTTTAACGTAAAACCCCTCCATCTGGAGAAAGACAGGTTCAATCTCCAGAGGAGAAAGGGTTTCTGTATCATAAGAATATTTATCTGTGGAATAGTCTGTCTCAGGAGCAGGTCACAGCAGGAATCGTCCATCAATGGTTTAAAAAAAGGCTTAGATGCTTTTTAAGAAGAAATTAACATAATTGTGTAAATGAGAAAGTTGTTTTCTAAATGTTTTGTCCAGTAGATCAACAATGGCGATCAGGAGGAAAAGATTTCCTCTTTTTGTGCAGACTGGATCATGCATTATGGCTGTGCTTGTGCGATTCCTTTGTCCTTTCCCATCCTTTGGTTGGACTTATTAGACATGTGTCTTTTTCAACTGTATTAACAATATAACTATGTAACTTCCTGAATTGGCTCCCCTCCTCGCTCCAAAAGTTGTATCCCCTGAAGATCTTGTAATATTATGTAAAATGAGCGCTGCAACCCATCAACAGATGGTAATAGGTTGCAGCACTCATGTGACAAAAGCAGTCACAAAATCAGCGAGATACAAAGCTTTTGGAGAGGAACCATTTTAAGATTTAAGCATGCTTATACTGTGTATATATATATATATACAGCGGGTGAAATAAGTATTTCACCCGCTGTATATATACAGTTTTCTAAGTAAATATATTTCTGAAGGTGCTATTGACATGAAATTTTTACCAGATGACAATAACAACCCATCCAATCCACACAGGCAAAGAAATCAAACCATAGATGTCCATAAATTAAGTCATGTGTAATAATGAGAAATGACACAGGGAATAAGTATTGAACATGCTTATTGAAATGTATTTAATACTTCATACAAAAGCCTTTATTGGTGATGACAGCTTCAAGACGCCTCCTGTATGAAGAAACTAGTAGCATGCATTGCTCAGGTGTGATTTTGGCCCATTCTTCCACACAAACACTCTACAACTCCTGAAGGTTCCATTGGCGTCTTCTATGAACTCTGAGCTTTGGTTCCTTCCATACATTTTCTATTGGATTCTGGTCAGGTGATTGGCTCGGCCATTCTAGCAGCTTTATTTTCTTTCTCTGAAACCTATTGAGAGTTTCCTTGGCAGTGTGTTTGGATTCATTGTCTTGCTGAAATGTCCAACCCCATTTCATCTTCATCATCCTGGTAGATGCCAGCAGATTTTCATTAAGAATGTCTCAGCACATTTGTCCATTCATCCTTCCTTTTAAATATATGAAGCTTGCCAGAGCCGTAAGCTGAACAACCCCAGATGATGTTCTCACCTCCAGTTTTCACTGTTGGTAAGGTGTTTTCGGGATGATGTGCAGTGCCTCTTGGCCTTCAAATATGTTGGGTATTATGGCATTCAAAGAGTTCAATTTTCATCTCATCTGACAAAACTACATTCTCCCAGTCTTTCACAGGCTTGTCTAAATTTTGTTGAGCACACTTTAAATATGCTTGAACATACTTTTTGTTAAGCAATGAAGTCTTGCGTGGTGAGCATGCATACAGGCCATGGATGTTGAGTGCATTACTTATTGTTTTATTTGAAACAATTGTACCTGCTGATTCCAGGTCTTTCTGTATCTCCCCACAGGTGTTCCTTGGCTCTTGGACAACCCTTTTGATTCGTTTTACTCCTCTGTCTGAAATCTTGTGGGGAGCACGTGGTCATGGCCAGTTCATAGTAAAATGATGATCTTTCCACTTCGGGATTATGGCCCCAACAGTGCTCACTGGAACCTTCAATATGGATTTGAACCCAGGACACCAGCGCTGCAAGGCTGCAGTGCTAACCACTGAGCCACTATGATGCCAGTTTACCTCCCAATCAACACAGATCCAGAGGGATTTTACAGGAATTAAAGAGCTGCCCCACTGCCCTGGGAGGGTGGAGTTGTGTCTGTATCCACAGGACACAGATATAGCTAAATATATATATATATTGATTGAGTGATGGAGCAAGGAGCCAACAGGTCTTTCCTTCCCCATTTACTCTTTGTAAAGCTTTGCCAGGACCTTAGTATCAGATGACAGTCACATGACTAGACAGCAGAAAAGAACAGGACTAACAGTGGAGAAGAGCAGGATGTAGCAGAGTTGTGTGTGTAGATGTAGGTGAGCAGTGTGTGTGTAAATTAGCTGAGCCGTGTGTGTGGATGTAGCCGAGCTATGTGTGTGTGTGTGTATATGTTACTGATCTGTGTGTGTGTAGATGTACTTGAGTAGTGTTTGTGTGTAGACATAGCTGAGCTGTATGTGGATGTAGCTAAGCTGTGAGTGTAGCTGTAGCTGAGCAGTGTGTGTATGTAGATGTTTCTGTGCTGTGTGTGTGTGTGTAGATGTAGTTGAGCAGTGCGTGTGTGTAGATATAGCTAAACTGTTTGTAGATGTAGCTGCGCTGTGTGTTAATGTAGCAGACCAGTGTGGGGAGTCAAAATACTTTGTAGGTTGGGCTTGTGGGGGCATAAGACTGTGTGGTGGGAAATCCAATATAGGGACATTACACTGTGTGTGGAAGGCACTGTGGGGAGGGGGGCATGAAATAGGTGCTATACTGTGTGGGAACACCAATGGTCTTCACTAGGGAAATATTGCTGTGTGGTCTGTGAGGATGTATAGGAAGCACTGGCTGAGGTTAGAATACTGTCTTAAGATATAAATTCTGTCAGCGCACTAGAGGCACTGCAGTTTTTGTCCCTCTTTCTTATCATTCAAAGTTGGGAAATATGAGAACTTATTAATTAGTAAGTGAGACAAAATCATTCCCCCCAATACATCTGTTAAACTACAGATAAAATGGACTTTAAAATACAAAAAAGGGGACGTGATAATATAATCTCTGAGCGCTGCAGCAGTTTTATATTATGCAGTGACTGATTACATATGATTTTCTGCTCTAGCGGCAATTAATTGAAGGAGCGGGAGAAATAACAGGGATAACATTTCTATTCAAATGAGGCCAATTTTGAAGAATAAGATATCTGCCATCTGTTAATATCAGATGAAACGGCGTCATTTTTGCTGGTGGGTAGGCTCGGTGATGCAATGTTATTGCTGCACTGATCAAATATGACCATTTTGGCAATGGAACGACACTTCAGAAGCGCACATCACAGCAGCTGATTCAGCTTTTAGAGCTCAGCTAAATTATATGGGAACAGTAACAGCCATTGTTAAAAAAGGCTGTTTGGAAAACAGTTTGTGACATTTCTATACGTCTTTTTAAATAAAGGTATAAAATAACCATTACTTCTGTGTTATCCTGTGTTTTTACCACACACTGCCACATATATTGTATATTCTTGCCAAATACATTTGTAATCTGGTATAACAAAAATTCAAGCTTAAGGGCTTTAAAGGATGCTGCAAAATTTTATATTTGCAACATACACGATCTGTCATGAATTTCTTCCAAATTTGCAGCTGTTTCACCCATTGCAATAATGCATAATCTGCATCATAAATAATCTTCTGCAGCAGATTTCATGCATCTGTTGTATATGGATATGGAGAAATTCCAATGTAAACCTTGGATCTAAGGGGTAGTGTTTCTCCTTGTGGAGAGTGGCATGCCAGGTCTGGAACACCAGTATGAGGAGACTTAAATGCCTTCCATGCTCCTCTGGGAAATTAAATGTGCAAATTGTCTCTTCAGAGAGAAAGAGGACTTGAACTCTAGTGCCACGTATTGGAAGTAGCAATCCTACAAGTCATTATCTACCCTTTAAATGAGTTGTCCACTTCTTTCACATTGATGCCCTATGTATGATCGGCCGAGGTCCCGCACGCGGCACCCACGCCGATCAGCTTTTATCGGTGCTGCCGGCAGCGGCCGCCGGCCGGAAGTCCTTCCCTGCGGTGCTTGCCTGTCAAGTTGTAAGTGGCCGCCGCTTTTTTCTGCACATCCGCCTTCTATTGAATTGAATGGGAGGCGGATGTGCAGTACCCCGCACCGGCCACTACAACTTGACGGCCAAGCACCGCAGGGAAAGACTTCCGGCTGGCGGCCGCTGCCGGCAGCACGGATAACAGCCGCTTGCCGGACCCTGGCCGATCATATATTGATGCCCTATCCCACAGATAGGGCATCAATGTGAAAGTAGTGGACAACCCCTTTAACGAGCCTTGAAATATGACTTAAGATAAAAGCCAAATCAGAATCTCAATTTGTAGACTAGGTGTTTTGGGGTATTGCCCCTCATCAGTACAAAGTATGAGATCTGATTTGGCTGGGTGAGAGGGTAAGACTTAGATCTAAGGGGTAAAGTTTCTCCTTGTGGAGAATGACATGCCTGGTCTGTCATGCCAGTATGAGGAGACTTAAACACCTTGCATGCCTCTGTGGGAAATTAAATATGCAAATTGTGTAAACCTTAAAATTTAGAAGCAATTGCAGGTGGAGACTTTCACATGTCCAACAATCACGGTCTAAGTATGGACCACAATGTCCAGACCGTCTGTGGGTCTCCTGCCCTGAAATCAACAGCCTCATAAAACATATGAAACCACCCTTACATGCCATTGGAGGCATCTGGAGGTACAGTAGGGGGCTTATGCATCTATATCATAGCATATCTTATACATATATTATCTATAGGTCTCCATCAGATTTAATATCAATATTCCATTCTTTCGATGTCACACACGTAAAAGGAACCTGAGCATGCTCGCCAAGTTTTTTCAGCGTGCTTGGGTGTTATGTTTTAGTCACTCCGTGCTCATGATTTGAGACTGTTTGACAGGTTTAATACATGTGAGGTATGCCTAAGAAACAGGCATTCCTCACATTTATTAAAGCTGTCAAACAGTCGCAAATCATGCACACAGCTTGACTAAAACATAACACCCGAGCACGTTGAAGATACTCTGGAAACACCCGACCATGCTCATAAATCTTGAGTAACGAGCATGCACGCTCATCACTAAACCTGACAGTTGATAAATGCTGCCCTATCCAGAGACAGCATGTATCAGACACTGGCTACATGATTTAGCCGTGTATGTTTGATTCTGAAACGCTGCGGATGATAATCTTACACAATTTAATAGTTCTACAGAATTAATGAGTCATAAATAAAAAAAATAATAGGAAAAACAACCAATGGGTAAATACTTTGCTTTATTGTTTTTGTATCAATTTGAGGTTGTCTTTTTCTCCATTTATTTTTAGAATTGTTTTCATAATTAGTTGGTTGCCATTAGCAGTCTGCCCTACCCGACTATAAAACAAGTTGTCCGATACCACATTAATGCTCAATTTTTTTGGGATTCACTCAAATTGCAATGTTACACAGTTCCTGATCTGAGGCATTATACTGCTCAACAGTGTCGGACTGGGGTGCCAAGGGCCCACCAATAACCAACTCCAGGGCCCCACTTTTCAACTACATGCAAATGTGACATTATCCTTAATCACAAATTTATATTACAATGAACTGGGTAGATTGTTAAATGAATAAGATGCTGCCTTTGTCTGTACATCGTGATTCAAGTATACAGTGCCAAGTACTGCTCATATAAGAGGGTGGTGGCCCACCGGAGGATTCCCCTGTTTTCCTATGGGCCAGTCCAAGCCTGATGCTCAATACCATTTTACATAGATCCACCCACTGTAAAATGACCTAATGAGTAAGTAATTTACTGGGTTCCTAAACCCCCTCTGGGCCCCAATGCAGATGGACACTACATTGTAGGACTCATAGATTTCTGCTCCATTTGAGTCCATTCTTCCTAGATTTTGGTGAATGCCCATAAGGAAGCAGCTAAAATAGAGCAGAAAGTGCTCAGTATTAAGCTGAAATCAAATGGCCATGAACCACGGTACAAATACAGACCGTGATTTTCAGACTAACTGGTATGAACGGAGCAGCTTCATAGGCTAAAGAGCGGATAGTTTACATCTCATCTCAGAAACCTCTTGCGTTTGATGGAACAGAGTGAGAGAATTACTGACCCTAGAATGCTTCATAATGCTAAAGCCTCATTCACAAGGTCAGTCAGGTTTTTTTTCATGTATAGAACACATATCCATTATAGTCTATGGGAATGTTTCCACATTACCGGTCACAGTGTTGGACACATCTGTTCATGCAATGGTTTCCTTGTTTTTGTTGGAATGTACACACTGTAGATAAACAGTAAAGAAACACATGTGAAACAAACCAGAAAATGGGTTAATGGGGTCATCTGGGAGTTTGCTTATTTTTCACTACGGGGTTAAAAAATTACAGGCAGGTAGTTTTTAATTACCTGTCTATTCTGCCCGGCGCCAATCTCTGCCATCTCAGAGTGGTCACGGACCACCCCTGCCAGCGATTCTGTGGCATCAGTTGACCTCACATCAACACAGCAGCTCTTCTGACCTGTTGACGGGGCGTCACTGATCATGTCATGTTGATTGACAGCCGGTTCCTTGCAGTTAGGCGGTCAATCAGCAAGACATCGTCAGAAACGCCACATTGACAGAGCAGAGCGGAAAAGAAGAAGCTGCTCTGTTGACGTGATGTCACCGGAAGCCACAGAATTGCCACCAGGAACTGTCCATTAGCAACTAAATGCCTGTAAGTTTTTAGACCCATAGGTAAAAATAATCAAAGTCCTGGAAAACTCCTTTAAACCTTAGATTCCTCAAAGTAATCCCCTTTTAGTCTAATGACAGCTTTACACCCCCTTGACATTTTCTCATGCAGTTTCAGCAGGTTGTCACCTGGAATGGCTTTCCAACAGTTTTGAAAGGGTTCCCATAGGTGCTGAGTAGGGATGGGCAGACCGATGGAAGTTCGTTTCTGGTACATAACTTTTGAAAAAGTTTGGTTCGGGTACCAGAGCAGTACCGGAACTTCCATCAGAACCCGAACCCCATTGAAAATAATGGAGACTCGAACTCATGAGAAACTTAAAAAAATTCTCTCTCTCTCCCTTCTTACAAACAAGAAAAATTGATTCTATAGTAATAGCAAAAAATGGACAGAAAATTGGATAAAATCAGAATATAAAATCACTGGTGAAAATTGATCATTGTTTCTCTTATGCAGAACAAAAAGGAATGTCTCAATGAGTCCTAATAAATGCAAACATTTTACTAACTGGAAAATCATGCATAGACGATTCAATTTAAAGGTTTTTGTTTATTTTTCCAAGGCGGACATTTATGATCTTCTACAGGATGATAATATACAGTATGTCTGATCCCCGGGAAGGGAGGTGTCTTCACTGTAATCCGACGCTGACCGTTACAAAGGGGGTCCCGTTCTAGTATTCTCACATCTCAGACTAAAATGAAAATGGGACAAATAACAATAGATGAAACTATGAGCATCAGATTACAAGATTAAAGAAATGTAAGTGATAACAGCTCATAAGTATTCTGCTCTGGGCTAAAAGTGAAGAGATAGGAAGTCTTTGGTACAGTACATGAAGTCCTAGCAGCATGTCGAGACGCCTGACAAATATGAGGTTACAACATACTGAGGGCCATGAATAACGTACATTTTTAGGAGCCATTAACTCTCTGCTATTGATAAAATGCTGCTCCAATGCGTTTTTCTTCCCCTTGGGCTTTCTAATTGCAAAGTCGGCAATTCCTGCAGTTTTGCAAACAGATCTGTTAAAAAAAAATAAAATAAAGAGAAAATAGGAAGAACTGTCAGAACAAAGCTCAAGTATTTCAAGTTATGTCAATGGCCGTAACTCCAAATATAAACATCTACTGCCACCTAGTGAGCGACCGCAGAATACGTCTAATCAGTAGATCGAAAACTGGCATGGAAATTATAATACACTGTGTTCCAAATTATTATGCAAATAATATTTTCTCAGATTTTCCCAAATTACCTATATGAATTGCAGTCATTGTAATTTTCCAGTCAAATAACTATTAGAGTACAATTGAAAGGTTTTTGTACAAACTGCCTATGATAACAGTATATTTTTAAAAAAATAAAAAACTCAAACTGCACTCAAAATGCACGTTCTAAATTATTATGCACAGCAGAGTTTTCAACCTTTTAATTTTAATAAAGAACAAAAAAATGGTCATTTTTGAAATTATAAGCATTAGCAGGTTATTACAAACTGAAATCAAACAGTTTGATCGCCTTGCTACACTCATCAGAAGAGCTTTAAACTAGAACAATGTGGGAAGGGAAGCAAAAGGCCAGAAAAAGCCATACAGCTGACAAATACTATTGAGATCTCTGCTACTGGAAGTGGAAAAGAAGAACAAAGACAAAAAAATCTAAATAATAAAAATATGGGAGGAAGAGAAACCAATCACAAACTAAAATGTTTTTATACAAATGCACAAAGCATGGGCAACAAACAAGGAGAATTGGAACTACTAATGCAGGAAAAGGAATATGATGTCATTGGAATCACTGAAACTTGGTGGGACGATACACATGATTGGAATAAAAGGCTAAAAGGATACAACTTATTTGCAAGAAACAGACTTGATAAACGAGGAGGAGGTGTCGCATTGTATGTTAGAAAAGCGTATATCTGCACAGAGATTGAAGCTTCAGAGACTGGGAGTTCTGTGGAAACTGTTTGGGTAAGAATAAAAGGAAAGAACAACGGAAAGGACACCATTGTAGGCATTTACTACAGGCCACCTGGGCAAGCTGAAGATATGGATGAACTCTTTATGTATCAAATGACCAAGTTCTCCAAAAAATATGACGTAGTGGTCATGGGAGATTTCAACTATCCAGACATTTGTTGGGAATCTCTCTCAAGTAAAACTAACAGGTCAAGCAAATTCTTATCCTCTCTTGCTGACAACTTTATCTTCCAAAAGGTAGGGGAGAAAACAAGGGGATCTGCTACTTTGGATCTAATCCTTATAAACAGAGAGGAAATGGTTGAGGAGGTAAAGGTGGCTGGGACTCTAGGAGGCAGCGATCATGCTATTATAGAATTTTGGATAACTAGAGGAGGAAGACATGTGAAGACTCAAACTTCAAGGTTAGATTTTAGAAAGGCAGATTTTAAGAGACTCAGAAAGAGAATAGGAGGGATCCAATGGCTGGATGTCCTTAAGGACAAAAATGTCCAGGAAGGATGGGAAATTTTTAAAAATGAGATTCTCAAAGCACAATCGTTAACAATCCCGAAAAGTAGGAAGAATGGGAAGCATTTAAGGAAACCAGGATGGATGAACACAGAACTTAAACACATGCTAAAAAGAAAGAAAGAAATGTTTATTAAATGGAAAGAGGGAGGCATATCTAAAGAAGATTATAATGCAGTCTGCAGATCCTGCAGGGCACGTATCAGGTTAGCTAAAGCTGACAATGAATTAAGGCTTGCAAGAGATGTCAAAAGCAATAAAAAAGGATTTTGGGGGTATGTCAAAAGTAAAAGAAAAGTCAAAGATGCTATAGGATTTTTACAGGATGAAAATGGAGAAATGGTAAGAGAGGATGTTGAGAAGGCCGAACTTTTTAATTCCTATTTTGCATCTGTTTTCTCTCAGAAAGAAAATGTAACATCAACTGATCTTCACTGTCCTTTTAAAGGAATAGAGGAATCCAAGTTATCTGTAAACAGAAAGATTGTGAGGGAATATTTAGCTAACATAAATGAGTTCAAGTCTCCAGGTCCAGATGAATTACACCCCAGAGTACTGAAGGAGATCGTAGAAGAAATTTTAGAACCACTCTCCATAATCTTTGAAAATTCTTGGAGAACAGGAGAAGTCCCAGAAGACTGGAGAAGAGCAAATGTTGTTCCTATCTTCAAAAAGGGGAAGAAGGTGGACCCAGGGAACTATAGGCCGGTGAGTCTGACTTCTATACCAGGAAAGATCTTTGAACAAATTATTAAACATGTATGTAAGTACATGGATAAGAATGAAGTGATTAACCAGAGTCAGCATGGGTTTGTAACTAACAAGTCATGTCAGACTAACTTAATTTCCTTCTATGACAGAATCACTGACTGGGTGGATCAGGGAAATGCTGTAGATATAGTATATCTTGACTTCAGCAAAGCATTTGACAAAGTCTCTCACACCATCCTTATTGAAAAAATGACCAAGTATGCAATGGACCAGGCAACTGTTAGGTGGATTCATAACTGGCTTAGTGATCGGACTCAAAGGGTGGTTGTAAATGGCTTCACATCCAGCTGGATGAATGTCTCAAGTGGGGTACCACAGGGCTCCGTCCTGGGACCTGTATTGTTCAACATCTTTATCAATGATTTAGATGAAGGAATTGAGGGTAAACTGATTAAATTTGCTGATGACACAAAGCTAGGAGGGATAGCTAATACTAGAGAAGAGAGAGAGAGGATTCAAAAAGACCTAAATAAACTGGAGCAGTGGGCAGCAACCAACAGAATGGTTTTTAACAGGGAAAAATGCAAAGTACTACATCTGGGCAATAAAAATGAAAAAAGCATATACAGAATGGGAGGAATAGAGCTAAGCAACAGTACATGTGAAAAAGACTTAGGTATACTAATAGATCATAGACTGAACATGAGTCAACAGTGTGATGCAGCAGCAAAAAAGGCAAATACAATTCTGGGATGTATTAACAGAAGCATACAGTCTAGATTACGTGAAGTCATTATCGGTCTTTACTCCTCTTTGGTCAGACCTCATCTGGAATACTGTGTACAGTTTTGGGCACCACATTTTAAAAAAGACATAGACAAACTGGAGCAAGTTCAGAGAAGAGCGACGAGAATGGTGACTGGTCTGCAAACCATGTCCTATGAGGAACGGTTGCAGGATTTGGGAATGTTTAGCTTGCAAAAAAGAAGACTGAGAGGAGACTTAATAGCTGTCTATAAATATGTCAAGGGCTGTCACATTGTAGAAGGATCATCTTTATTCTCATTTGCACAAGGAAAGACTAGAAGCAATGGGATGAAACTAAATGGGAGGAGACACAGATTAGATATTAGAAAAAACTTTTTGACAGTTAGGGTGATTAATGAGTGGAACAGGCTGCCACGAGAGGTGGTGAGTTCCCCTTCAATGGACGTCTTCAAACAGAGGCTGGACAGACATCTGTCTGAGATGATCTAGTGAATCCTGCTTTGAGCAGGGGGTTGGACCAGATGACCCAGGAGGTCCCTTCCAACTCTACCATTCTATGATTCTATGAGTTTTCAACTCAAAACTTTATTCTAGGTGATGTTACATTTGCACATAGGACCCCTTGTTCGAAAGGAGCTTCTGAACTCTTTCGTCCATTGAATTTGTCAGGTTTTGGATGGTTTCTGCTTCAATTGTTTTGCATGAGGACAGAATACCCTCCCAGAGCTGTTGCTTAGATGTGAACTGCCTCCCGCCTTCATAGACACTCCTTTTGATGATGCTCCAGAGGTTCTCAATGGGGTTGAGGTCAGGGGAGCATGGGAGCCACACCATAAGTTTGTCCCCTTTTATGCCCATAGCAGCCAGAGATGCAGATGTGTTATGTGCAGCATGAGACGGTGCATTATCATGTATGAAAATGATCTTGCTGCGGAATGCACGGTTCTTCTTCTTGAACCATGGAAGGAAGTGCTGTTTGAGAAACTCAACATACTTTATGGAGTTCATCTTTACCCTTTCAGGGATCCTAAAGGGGCCGACAATCTCTCTCCCAATGATTCCAGCCCAAAACATTACTCCACCTCCTCCTTGTTGGCGCCGTAGCCGTGTTTGCATGGGGTGTCCATCAACCAGCCATCCTCCACTCCATCCATCTGGACCATCGAGCGTTGCACGGCACTCATCCGTGAACAAAACAGTTTTGAAGTCAGTCTTCATGTATTGTTTGGCCCACTGGAGCCGTTTCTGCTTGTGGATAGAGGAGGTCGACAGGATGGCTTACACACAGCTGCAAACCTCTGAAGGACCCTGCATCTTGTTGTTCGGGGGACGTTGGAGGCAACAGCAGCTTCAAAAACTTGTCTGCTGCTATGACAAGGCTTTTTTGCCGCTGCTCTTTTAACCTGACGTAATTGCCTGTAGGAAAGAGTCCTCAATTTTCCCTTATCAGCACGCACACATGTGTACTGTGAATCAGCTACATACTTCTTGATTGTGCGATGATCAGGATGAAGTGTCTTGGCAATGTTGATTGTAGTCATGCCTTGACCTAAACACTCCACAATTTGTTGCTTCTCAGCAGCCGACACATCCTTTTTCTTTCCCATTTTGGCAGAAAATGTAGGCTGCTTAATAATGTGGGACAGTCTTGCCTTTCATTGGACACACCTGCCAAACTATCTAGCACAGGTGTCTGCAATTGCTTACAGTGATATAAAGATCCCTGACACACATCACCATCAATGAGTTTAACTGACAAACAAAAAAATTCTTACCTTATCACTCCTAAACACTTTTTGCATAATAATTTGGAACACAGTGTATTTATCCATAATTCTACACTATATGCCAGACATATCCCAGCCTATAATACCGCTTCCGATGGAAAGTCAGATTCTGCTAACATCCTAGGCAGCAGAGGTAAAGAATGGGATCAAAGAAGCTTGTGGGTGCTATTACTATTAATAATAATTATCTAGCAGTATATAGCACCACCATATTCATTGATTTCAGGGGGAAATGTACAAATAATATCAGACATTAAAGAGCAATACATTACTTTACAATTCAAAGAAGAGGAGTGAGGGCCCTGCTCACAAGAGCTTGTGAGGAAATAGGTAAAAAGTGCTTGTATTTGTAAGGTCTAGCCATCACTATAATAAATAAGGTTATATATACAAAGCTTTATAATCCAGCCAGTATCTATATATGTCCAGGTATGACATGATACTGAGTGCATTGAGTGTGGATTAAACTGTTTAACCTCTTTACCCCCGAGGGTGGTTTGCATGTTAATGACCGGGCCAATTTTTACAATTCTGACCACTGTCACTTTATGAGGTAATTACTCTGGAACGCTTCAACGGATCCCCCTGATTCTGAGATTGTTTTGTCGTGACATATTGAACTTTATGACAGTGATGAAATTTGTTCAATATCATTTGTGAAAAAAACGGAAATTTGGGGAAAATTTTGAAAATTTTGCAATTTTCAAACTTTGAATTCTTGTGTCCTTAAATCAGAGAGATAAGTCACACAAAATGGTTAATAAATAATATTTCCCACATGTCTACTTTACATCAGCACAATTTTTTAAACAAGTTTTTTTTTGTTATGAAGTTATAAGGGTTAACAGTTGCTCAGCAATTTCTTATTTTTCCAACAAAATTTACAAAAACATTTTTTTTAGGGACCATCACATTTGAAGTGACTTGGTCTACAGGTGCATCTCACAAAATTAGAATATCATCAAAAAGTTAATTTATCTCAGTTCTTCAATACAAGATTTATTTCTGTTAATGTTAATGATTATGGCTTACAGCCAATGAAAACACAAAAGTCATTATCTCAGTAAATTAGAATACTTTATAACAACAGCTTGAAAATGTTGGCCTATGGAAATGTATGTTCAGTAAATGCCCTCAATACTTGGTCGGGGCTCCTTTTGCATCAATTACTGCATCAATGCGGCGTGGCATGGAGGCGATCAGCCTGTGGCACTGCTGAGGTGTTATGGAAGCCCAGGTTGCTTTGATTGCAGCCTTCAACTCGTCTGCATTGTTGGGTCTGGTGTCTTTCATCTGTTGACAATACCCCATAGATTCTCTATGGGGTTAAGGTCAGGCGAGTTTGCTGGCCAATCAATCACAGTGATACGGTTGTTTTTAAACCAGGTATTGGTACTTTTGGCAGTGTGGACAGGTGCCAAGTCCTGTTGGAGAATGAAATTTCCATTTCCAAAAAGCTTGTCGGCAGAGGGAAGCATGAAGTGCTCTAAAATTTCCTGGCAGACGGCTGCGCTGACTTTGGTCTTGATAAAACACAGTGGACCTACACCAGCAGATGACATGGCTCCCCAAACCATCTCTGATTGTGGAAACTGCATATTAGACCTCAAGCAGCTTGGATTGTGGCCTCTCCACTCTTCCTCCAGACTCTGGGACCTTGATTTCCAATTGAAATGCAAAATTGACTTAGTGTGTCAATGACTGCCTTCTGGACATCTGTCAAGTCAGCAGTCTTCTCCATGATTGTGGAGCCTACTGAAAAAGACTAAGGGACGTTTTTAAACGCTTAGGAAGCCTTTGCAGGTGTTTTTTGTTAATTATTCTAATTTACTGAGATAATGACTTTTGTGTTTTCATTGGCTGTAAGCCATAATCATCAACATTAACAGAAATAAACACTTGAAATAGATCACTCTGTTTGTAATGACTCTTTATAATGAGTTTCACTTTTTCTATTGAAGAACTGAAATAAATCAACTTTTTGATGATATTCTAATTTTGTGAGATGCACCTGCATATGACAGAAAATACCCAAAAGTGACACCATTCTAAAAACTGCACCCCTCGAGGTGCTCAAAACCACATTTAAGAAGTGTATTAACCCTTCAGGTGCTTCACAGGAATTTTTGGACTGTGGAAGAAAAAAATGAACATTTTAACTTTTTTTTCACAAAAATGTTACTTTAGACCCAATGTTTTTTTTATTTTCGCAACGGTAATACAATGGACCACAAAATTTGTTGTGCAATTTCTCCTGAGCATGCTGATACCCCATATGTGGGGAAAATTGAGTGCAGGGAGCCAGTATTGAGCATGTTCTCCATGCTGGCTGTCAGTTTAACAGCTGGAGTGGAAAATAGTTGAATCCTACTCCCAAGGGGCAGCAAAACGCTGCCGCCTGAGTGACACCTCGGACCACCACATTAGACGAACCGACGGCGCTCCCTTGTGGCTGCACCCGGGGCAAATGTCCTGCCCACCCCTTTCTAGATACGCCCCTGCTGTTACTAAGTAAAAAAAGAAATAAAAAACATAATATTAAAAAGACCAATATTAACACCATACAGTGACTACCAGTCCTGTAGAACATATAAGGGATTGCGGTTCAAGTATATATAATATAGTGACTTACAGCTGATGTTCTTTATGGTGACAGTGTAAGGTGCCCCAGCGAGGTAGTCGTGGGCGAGCTGTAGCCCCCTTTCGCTATGGCACCCTACAGACAATACGTGTGCTCCCTCTGAAGTGTGGCTGTGTATGTAGTGCTCTTCACTTACTTCAAGCCATCCGATCGCGGCTGTCTCCAGGCATTTCTCTTCTGGGACCAGGGCAGCAATAAATTCAGAGGACACGAGGTTCTTAACCAGAACTTGGACTTTACTTGGGGAAGAGGAATATGTACAATATTTTCAGGCAGATATAATGGATAAGGCCCGACAGGTTATCATCTCTCTCACAGGTGCTGGTAACTCCTTCAGCCCTGATTCCCTCTTTAAGTGAAGCATCTCTGTGACTCTAATCTCTGGCCCAAGAGACTCTTCTGTAATACTGACAGTGACCTGGATCCGATATCTCTCCCCCACATCTTAGCTTGGAGTCCTATTTATCGTCCTCTGCTTCCTGCAGACTAGAAGTGCCCCGGGTCCTCACTACCTTTGATGAGTTTCTCCGGCCGGCTGACAGGACTCGTGCTCTTGTGTGGGGAGACTTGCACACTGGTGATCCCACTGTCTGAGGGTATGGAGCTCCCGTCTACCCTAGCAGCCACTATAGTCAGGCTGCCTGAACGATTTGCTGTCCAATCTCTTACTGAAGAATCACTTCCTGATTCTGGAAACTAAACAGAGATTTTCCTAATGTGCCCACCCTCAGTGAGCTGTCATCACACAGCATTAACTCATCCCTGTCTGTAACACTGCTAGCAGACTCAACCTGACATCTGCACCCAGGACAGTGGCATCTTGTGGCTGTTTACAGGTACTGCAGCCCACAATGAATTATGCCAGGAACAAGCTCTATATCACTCAAGGCTTGATCCGGGCACTAAGTTCCCCCTCTACTCTACTGACTGGACCACTGAAGCTAACCCCTTAGCTTGGCCTACCACAGTTCAGAGAGGATTAACTAAGGGAACATTTTCCTTAACTACTTCAGTGCCTAGGGAAGGCTACATCCTTCCCCACTATTACAACAGCGTTCACTTTTCCAGTCTCTTCTATCCGGCACAGACCGACATAATGACTTCTTCCAGCCACAACTCACCTGCAGAGTTTAGAAGAAAAACACAGTTAGGGTATGTGCCCACGGTCAGGAGCCGCAGCGGCCAGATGTTACAGCATAGTGGATGGGATTTCAAGAAATCCCATCTCCTCTATGCGTCTCTGTGCACCTGCGGATCACCCGCGAAAACTGACATGCAGCGTGTCTTTCAGGACCGCAGCATGTCAATTTCACTTGTGGGTCTGCATGTGGACTTTCCCCATAGATTAACAACTATGAGGAAAATCGCATGTTAAAAAAAAAATCACGCCGCTCATTTGTATAAAATGAAGGTAGAAGCCACGCAGCTATCCCGTAGCATCGGGGCCGCAGGCAGCTCCTGACCAAGGGCACATACCCTTAAAGGGAATCTGTCGCCAGAAATAACGCTATTAACCTGCAGATATGCGGTTAATCTGCAGATCATACCATTGGTGAAACCTGTGAGGCCGCACAGAAGCCCAAGAGGTAAAAGGACCCATTTCCACCTTCGAAGCAGGAGAAAATGTGTATTATTATCAGATTTTTTGCTGCAAAGCACCCTGATATTGTTTTTGTCTTCTGTCTGTGCCGCCAGTGCTGCAGGTTAATAGCTTATTATGCTTCCCGGCGCCGGGGGTGCGGTTACAGTCTCCGCTCTGTATACTCAGTGATGACTGAACCAGCACTGCCCCCATGACTGATACCCAATGCTGGCGGGGAGAATAAAGTTAATTTTCTCCCTGCTGCATTCGGCTGCATGCAGGCACCGGACAGCATAATGCTATTACCCTGCAGCTTAACCGCATATCTGCAGGTTAACAGCATTATTTCTGCTGACAGCTTCCCTTTAACTTCTCACATTTCCAGCACTGTCCCTATCTATTCCCAGACTACAAAAACGCCTCATCCTGACTGCTCTTGCAGTGTGAACAGTGACCCCAATAATTAAAAAATTGTGTCATTACTATGATTACCCTCTTCCCCCAAAAAATGCTAGAGACTTTGTGTCAGATAGACGGTGCCTCTAAAAATTATAGTGTCCCATGCAAAGAATTAATGCTCCCACTATCCAACCTAGAAAGTAGTAATGCCCCCTGTATACTCCTATAAAAGTTATAACATCCCAAGTGCCCCGTCAAGCAAAGTGGTGTTCCCTTAAAGTAATAATGCCCCCCAAAAAAGTAATTATGCTAACCTGAGAGCCCCAATCAAAAAAGTAACAATGCCCCCATTTAAACAAATGTCCCAAGTGTCCCCAAAGCTCTCTATATACTGTTTTATGGCCTCCAGCTACTTATACACTATATGATGGCCCCCACAACCCCTTATACACTGTATGATGGCCCCTATAGCCCCATATATACTGTATTATGGTCCTCACAGCCCTTTTTAAACTGTATTATAGTCCCATAGCCCCTTATATACTGTATTATGACCACCACAGCCTTATATATAGTACACCACAGCTCACCTATAGCCTCATAGTACCTTATACATAGTATTATGACCCTCACAGCCCTTTATATACTGTATTACGGCCACTAAAGCAATATGGCCCGCACAGCTCACTATATATAGTATAATGGCCCCTACAGCCCCTTACACACTGATTTATGTCCCCCCAAAGACCCGTTCCCTACATCTGTCTCTGGCGACTGTGTACTCATGACAACGCTCATTATTGTTGCTGCCTCATGCTGCGCTCAGCGAGACCCGGTGGCTCTGATGAGCATTATCGTCACAACCTGGCGCCTGTGAATAGTAATTTTACTGCTATTCACAGTCACCAGAGACAGATTCAGGGAACATGAACTACGGCGAAGCTTCATGGGAACATTTTGGGTAATAAATTGGTGTACGAAGCACTGTCTGTTGTTTTTGTCTTTTTATGTTTCTCAGGGTTCCTTTTCTGGAGTACTTCGGATTTGGTGTAATACTGCAGACCTGCAAGGGATTTTTTTTCAATAAGTTGGTGAGCGAATGATAGTGTGGGGGATTCTTTATTCAAATTAAGTATTTTTTTGTTCTGTGTGTTTTTATTTTTTATTAACGGGTTAGTAATGGGGGTGTCTGATAGACACCTCTCCATTACTAACACCAGGGCTTGATGATAGCTGAGATTTATGACAAATCACAGCTGTCATCAACACTCCAGCCCAAATACCCAGATTGCCACTGATCCAGGGCAATCGGGAAGAACCGGGCAAAGCATCAGAATTGGCGCATGTCATCTGATGCACCAATTCTGGGGCAGCTGCAGGCTTGTATTTTTAGGCTGGAAAGGGCCTAATAACCAAGGACCTTCCCAGCCTGATAATATGAGCCTGCAGCTGTCTGCTTTACCTTAGTTGGTTATTAAAAATAAGGAGGACTCTACATCTTTTTTTTTTTTTAATTTGGTTAAATAAGGCTAAACACCCTTTAGTGCCACATGAAAGGCACTAAAGGGTACAATTTTATTATATGTAGGGGGCTTGTGAAATTATATGTCTACAGGATATCTATTTATTCTAGCTATTTATTATCTAATATCTTCTATCTGTATCTTTATATAGCAACTAGCTTTAAATTACATAGAGAATTACAATATGTAAAAGATGTTAAAAACGCATGTGATACAGATGCTAGGTGAGAATAATCGCATTGTGTTCGCATTACACTCGTCCGACTTTTCAGGAGCAACATTTTAGCTATTTTTAATACTCTGATGTGAGCGAACCCTTAGATCGTCTTTATACACAGTGGGTACGGAAAGTATTCAGACTCCTTTTAAATTTTTCACTCTTTGTTTCATTGCAGCCATTTGGTAAATTCTAAAAATTTAATTTCTTTCTCATTAAAGTACACTCTGCACCCCATCATGACTGAAAAAAAAACAGAAATGTAGAAATTTTTGCAAATTTATTAAAAAAGAAAAACTGAAGTATCACATGGTCATAAGTATTCAGACCCTTTGCTCAGTATTGAGTTGAAGCCCCCTTTTGAGCTAGTACAGCCATGAGTCTTCTTGGGAATGATGCAACAAGTTTTTCACACCTGGATTTGGGGATCCTCTGCCATTCTTCCTTGCAGATCCTCTCCAGTTCCGTCAGGTTGGATAGTGAACGTGGGTGGACAGCCATTTTCAGGTCTCTCCAGAGATGCTCAATTGGATTTAGGTCAGGGCTCTGTCTGGGCCAGTCAAGAATGGTCACAGAGTTGTTCTAAAGCCACTCCTTTGTTATTTTAGATGTGTGCTTAGGGTCACTGTCTTGTTGGAAGGTGAACCTTTGGCCAAGTCTGAGGTCTAGTGCACTCTGGAAGAGGTTTTCATCCAGGATATCTCTGTAATTGGCTGCATTCATGTTTCCTTCAATTGCAACCAGTCGTCCTGTCCCTGCAGCTGAAAAACACCCCCATAGCATGATGCTGCCACCACCATGTTTCACTGTTAGGATTGTATTGGGCAGGTGATGAGCAGTGCCTGGTTTTCTCCACACATACCACTTAGAACTTTGTGGTGATAATTCTATCTTTGTCTCATCAGACCAAAGAATCTTATTTCTCATAGCCTGGGAGTCCTTCATGTGTTTTTGAGCAAACTCTATGCAGGCTTTCATATGTCTTGCACTGAGGAGAGGCTTCCGTCGGGCCACTCTGCCATAAAGGCTCAACTGGTGGAGAGCTGCAGTGATAGTTGACATTGTGGAACTTTCTCCCATCTCCCTTCTGCATCTCTGGAGCCTCAGCCACAGTGATCTTGGGGTTCTTCTTTACCTCTCTCACCAAGGCTCTTCTCCCACGATTGCTCAGTTTGGCTGGACGGCCAGGTCTAGGAAGACTTCTGGTGGTCCTAAACTTCTTCCATTTAAGGATAATGGAGGCCACTGTGCTCTTAGGAACCTTGAGTAATGCAGAAATTCTTTTGTAACCTTGGCCAGATCTGTGCCTTGCCACAATTCTGTCTCTGAGCTTCTTGGGCAGTTCCTTTGAGCTCAAGATTCTCATTTTGGTCTGACATGCACTGTGAGGTCTTATATAGACAGGTGTGTGCCTTTCCAAATCAAGTCCTATCAGTATAATTAAACACAGCTGGACTCCAATGAAGGAGTAGAACCATCTCAAGGAGGATCACAAGGAAATGGACAGCATGTGACTTAAATATGAGTGTCTGAGCAAAGGGTCTGAATACTTGTGACCATGTAATATTTCAGTTTTTCTTTTTTAATAAATTTGCAAAAATTTCTACATTTCTTTTTTTTCAGTCAATATGGGGTGCAGAGTGTATTTTAATGAGAAAAACAATAACTTTTTAGAATTTACCAAATGGCTGCAATGAAACAAGGAGTGAAAAATTTAAAGGAGTCTGAATACTTTCCGTTCCCACTGTACATATTATTAGTTTGGAGTTTAAAATCCTGATGACAGGTACCTTTTAAGTCCTGGGATGCCCAGAGCCACGTACCTCCTTCCCTTTAAGTGCCTACAGTAGTGCTGGAGAAGTATTGTATTCTGCACTGTGCTGTTGAGTAACCTGTCGACTAGGATTCTCTGCTTTGTTCCAGTGGATCCAATACTACTATTAGCACACAGGGACTGCTTGTATAGCTATGGAAACGTAGTCGGGTCTGACAATCTGAAAATAAAAGGTGTTCATTGCATAATTAGAAAAAGCTTGCAAATAAACTTGCTGTATAATTTATGGTTTTCTGGATCTCTATTTTGAATTGTCCACTGTATTTGCAGTTGATGAAAGTCAGAAATGGCCATGTGATGGACACGGAGGTGCACGGCAAGTTACAAACCATTGCTCTGAAAGCTGTAGTGTAAGGGTGTGTGCACACGGTCCGGAAACACTGCAGATTTTACACAGCACACTTGCGCTGCGTGCAATCCACAGCGGCCAGATGTTACAGCATAGTCCACTATGCGTCTCCGTACTCCTGCGGATCACCCGTGGACACGGACATGCAGCATGTCTTCACAGACCGCAGCATGTCAATTTCTCTTGCAGAGACGATATAGTCTCCGCAAGAGAAATTCTCATTGTAATGTATAGGATGCGGTGAATCCACATGGTTCATTGAACACATGTGGATTCACCTGCGTGCATCGGTTTGGACGAAGCATCAAGTATCCTGCGTTCAAAGCACAGCAAATACCGACCTTGTGCACATACCCTAATTGTATGTAAGAGTCCTGCATTAGTGGAGTCGGTTTCAGACAAAAGCAATAAATTTTGTTATGGTGCCCACACTAATAGTGGTGATATATCCCAATCTCCAGACCAGTTCAGCAACCGATGACCGTCTAGGCAAGCTCTAAGTGACTGCGCAGTTTGTGTAGGATTTCTTGCTTCCATGCTTGTGATAGCACGTGGCACTGGACTGTCACGAATGTGCTGCATCCTGATTAGACCTTTGCGGTATCTGGGATCAGACTGGCAGATCACAGATCTTCTTTGGAGTCTGCTTGGTGTTTAACTTGAATGTGCAGATTGATTTCTGGTTGGTGTAGATGGGCTTAAGAGTTCCTTTTTGATCCTCCTGGGATTCCATATGGCTCTAATCTCAGCTGCTGCATCTTACTGTCACTCCCTTCCATTATTTAAACTCACTCCTCGCTCTGTCCTGTGTCGGTTATAGGTGTCCTATGCTGACCTCCCTGGAGAAGTTGTTCCAGTTTAAGAAGTTGTGGAGTTCCAGTTGTTGTTTGATTGCTCCCTGTTTGTTTCCCTCCCGTTTCCTTACCTTAGTTGTGAGACTTGTGTCTTGCTGACTTACTCACTAGTTAGAGCCAGCCAGGGTTTAGGCACCTGATGGCGCATGGGGGGGGGCGGACCCATCCAGGAACAATAGGAAGCACAGGGTGCAGTCTTAGGCGAGTGTTCAGGGGTGTCCCTTCTCCCCTTTCCCTAGCGTGTCAGGGCAACCTTTACCTTCTTTCCCTTCTTTGTGCCGCACTTGGGCATTTCCTTGCTCCAGTCATGGACTGGCACAAGATACAAGCTTGTTCTGACTGCCACATGCATTTCCACAAGTATTCCTTAACAAGAGATGCTGGTTTGGGTGCCAACAAGGAATGAATAGAGAAAAAAATCCCCCAAATTACAAAACATGCCCTGCTCAATCACAAGCTATATAATGGACGGAGAAATGGCAATGCATCGAAGGAAAAATAATCCAGATATGCGTCACCTGACAGACCATGGGACATAGAATCTCCATACATCAGTTTTCTACTATAAAACTGCTGAAAATGTCTCAAAATGTTTGCACAACTCATAGTGGTGCAGAAAATATTGAGATTTTTAATGATTCTTAGGCAGTTTGTTTCAGCCACGTCCGCCTACTTTTTGAAAAGTTGGGGCTTTTTTTTGAGATGGCGGGGCTGAGTGTAGCCCACTCCCTTCAAAAAAAGTCATAATTTAAGCCACAAAAGTGGCATGTAAATTACGACAGACATGTACGCCGATCTGTAGCTGGAGTACATTTCTTGAGATGTCTTACAGCAGCTGAATGATGGGCCTCTTAATATTTGCCACATCTTAATCCAGCACACCCTTCATGAGGATGGGCGTACAAGACACCAGTCTTCATTACTCAGAGCCTAAAGCCCCCCGTACTCATTAGTCTGATGTCAGCCAATATTATAATGTTGGAGGGGATCTGGGGGGAATGCTGATTGCTTTGCTTGCCCAGAGATAATATGCCGGCAAAGATGTCTGACGATGGCTCTCTCAAAGAGAACATAGGAGCGCTTAGCCGAATGCCTGTGTATGGTAGAGATGGCTATTGCCTGAATGATTGGACTACAGACATCTCATATTTATGTCCACCATCAGTCTATGATATGTGCTTAGTCACAAACCACCCCTTATACTCTTGCTCAGCAGGGTCAGCAGCTGGACGCACACAGATGGGAAACTCAAACGATAAAGAAGTTTGGAGATATAACAGCACTTATGAGCGCCCCCTGTTGCAGTTCATAGGAGATAGGACCACAGACATTTCCTTATTTTCCATAGGCTTCTGTGGCGAGTGGCCAAACATACTCACCATCTCCTTCCTCCTCTATGTAACACTCACACATAAAAATAACAAATGTTTTTAGTGCGACGTCTCTTTTAATGATTTTAAATAGAAAAAGCAAGAGACAAATGCATGAGAAAATATTGACAATATTGTAGAGGTTCAATTCCCCCAGGGGTTTAAGCAAGAGTGTAACCCCCCCAAAAAAATATTAAGGGAGGTCGATTCATTAAAACTGGCATTGAGCACAGCAGTCTTAATCAAAGGCTTGCTGGAGTATGAGGCACCGAATTTAAAGATGCATCTTGTTAGTGGTGTGCCCATCGCCAGAAATGTTCATCCAATCAGAGTCTGGAAAAGCATTTCTGGGGTAAGAAACGCCAGTATTTCCACTGAATGTGAGGAGCAGCCAAGACCAGGCCCCGTTCTGCCCCGACTCCTGCTCAGCTCTGTGCATTAAAAGGCCAAAAGTTGTGCAAAACTGCTTTCCACAAAAAAAACACAACTCTTCAAAGCTTTTAAGCCAATTCCCCCCTCACAGGCTCCTCCTCATGTCTCGCCTCAAAGGTTCCTCCCCATGGGCTCCTCCCCATGGTTCCCTCCTCACAGGCTCCTCCTCATGTCTCCCTCCTCAAAGGCTCCTCCCCATGTCTCCCTCCTCAAAGGCTCCTCCCAATCTCACAGGCTCCTCCCCATGGTTCTCTCCTCACAGGCTCCTCCCCATGGTTCCCTCCTCACAGGCTCCTCCCCATGGTTCCCTCCTCACAGGCTCCTCCCCATGTCTCGCCTCAAAGGTTCCTCCCCATGGGCTCCTCCTCAAAGGCTCCTCCCCATGTCTCCATCCTCAAAGGCTTCCCATGTCTACCTCCTCAAAGGCTCCTCCCCATGTCTCCCTCCTCACAGGCTCCTCCCCATGTCTCCCTCCTCAAAGGCTCCTCCCAATCTCACAGGCTCCTCCCCATGGTTCCCTCCTCACAGGCTCCTCCCCATGGTTCCCTCCTCACAGGCTCCTCCCCATGGTTCCCTTACAGGCTCCTCCCCATCTTACAGGCTCCTCCCCATGTCTCCCCAAAAAGGCTCCTCCCCATGATTCCCTCCTCACAGGCTCCTCCCCATGGTTTCCTCCTCACAGACTCCTCCCCATATCTCCCCCCTCACAGGCTCCTCCCCATCGTTTCCTCCTCACAGACTCCTCCCCATATCTCCCCCCTCACAGGTTCCTCCCCATGGTTCCCTCCACACAGGCTCCTCCCCATCACAGGCTCCTCCCGATGGTTCTCTCCTCACAGGCTCCTCCCCATTTCTCCCCTTCACAGGCTCCTCCCCTTGGTTCCCTCCTCACAAGCTCCTCCCCATGTCTCCCCACCTCCATGTCTCCCCCCTCCCAGGCTCCTCCCCATGCCCCCCCCTCACAGGCTCCTCCCCATGCCCCCCCCCTCACAGGCTCCTCCCCATGCCCCCCCCTCACAGGCTCCTCCCCATGTCTCCCCACCTCACAGGCTCCTCCCCATCTTACAGGCTCCTCCCCATGTCCCCCCCCTCACTGGCTCCTCCCCATGTCTCCCACCTCACAGGCTCCTCCCCATGTTTTGTCCCGTATATCCACATTGTTCAATGACCATATGCGGATTTACCTGCGTGGTCGGACACAGCGAAAATAAGCTGCGTCCAATGCGCTACTATATCGTGGGAGTGGGACCATAGCAGTGCTGTTCTCTCCTCCGCCTCCCCCCCGGCTGCTGTTGTTCCCTGCCGGATCCTCGTGCTGTGGCTTCTTTCCCTGCCTGTCTGGTATCGGATATCAGCTATAAGCCCCGCCTCTTCCTGCCCGGCGGTCATGTGACCTGCTGTGTAAACTGCTCCTCTCCAGCCTTAGTGGGTGAAGCCGGCGGCCGGGTGCATTGAAGACATGAGGCAGTGCAGAGCCGGGCTGCTGCTGAGGCGGTATGTGTGCGCGGCGCTGTGTGCACGGGATTATAGAGGTGTGTGCGGCGCGGTGTGCGCGGGGTTATAGAGGTGTGTGCGGCGCTGTGTGTGCGGCGCTGTGTGCACGGGGTTATAGAGGTGTGTGCGGCGCTGTGTGCACGGGGTTATAGAGGTGTGTGCGGCGCTGTGTCTCCACGGGGTTATAGAGGTGTGCACGGGGTTATAGAGGTGTGTGCGGCACTGTGTGCACGGGGTTATAGAGGTGTGTGCGGCACTGTGTGCACGGGGTTATAGAGGTGTGTGCGGCGCTGTGTGCACGGGGTTATAGAGGTGTGTGCGGCGCTGTGTGCGCGGGGTTATAGAGGTGTGTGCGGCGCTGTGTGCACGGGGTTATAGAGGTGTGTGCGGCGGTGTGTGCGGCGCTGTGTGCACGGGGTTATAGAGGTGTGTGCGGCGCTGTGTGCACGGGGTTATAGAGGTGTGTGCGGCGCTGTGTGCACGGGGTTATAGAGGTGTGTGCGGCACTGTGTGCACGGGGTTATAGAGGTGTGTGCGGCGCTGTGTGCACGGGGGTTATAGAGGTGTGTGCGGGGTTATAGAGGTGTGTGCGGCACTGTGTGCACGGGGTTATAGAGGTGTGTGCGGCACTGTGTGCACGGGGTTATAGAGGTGTGTGCGGCGCTGTGTGCACGGGGTTATAGAGGTGTGTGCGGCGCTGTGTCTCCACGGGGTTATAGAGGTGTGCACGGGGTTATAGAGGTGTGTGCGGCACTGTGTGCACGGGGTTATAGAGGTGTGTGCGCGGGGTTATAGAGGTGTGCGCGGCGCTGTGTGCACGGGGTTATAGAGGTGTGTGCGGCGCTGTGTGCACGGGGTTATAGAGGTGTGTGCGGCACTGTGTGCACGGGGTTATAGAGGTGTGTGCGCGGGGTTATAGAGGTGTGCGCGGCGCTGTGTGCACGGGGTTATAGAGGTGTGCGCGGCGCTGTGTGCGCGGGGTTATAGAGGTGTGTGCGGCGCGGTGTGCGCGGGGTTATAGAGGTGTGTGCGGCGCTGTGTGCGCGGGGTTATAGAGGTGTGTGCGGCGCTGTGTGCGCGGGGTTATAGAGGTGTGTGCGGCGCTGTGTGCACGGGGTTATAGAGGTGTGTGCGGCGCTGTGTGCACGGGGGTTATAGAGGTGTGTGCGGCACTGTGTGCACGGGGTTATAGAGGTGTGTGCGGCGCTGTGTGCACGGGGGTTATAGAGGTGTGTGCGGGGTTATAGAGGTGTGTGCGGCGCTGTGTGCACGGGGTTATAGAGGTGTGGGCGGCGCTGTGTGCACGGGGTTATAGAGGTGTGGGCGGCGCTGTGTGCACGGGGTTATAGAGGTGTGTGCGGCGCTGTGTGCACGGGGTTATAGAGGTGTGTGCGGCACTGTGTGCGCGGGGTTATAGAGGTGTGTGCGGCGCTGTGTGCGCGGGGTTATAGAGGTGTGTGCGGCGCTGTGTGCGCGGGGTTATAGAGGTGTGTGCGGCGCTGTGTGCGCGGGGTTATAGAGGTGTTTGCGGCGCTGTGTGTAGTGAGCTCGGCGTGCCTGTCACTGCTGTCATGTCTGGTGAGGTGACACGTGTTTGTCCAGCACTGGGACCATCAGAGCTGTCACGTCCTTCTGCCTGTCAGTGGCTGGTGTTGCTGGGACTTGTAGTGCCGGCTCTGGGCTGTTCAGCTTTTGTGTTATCCTCTGCCGTCCAGCAGAGTCCTGAGTGATGTTTTCCATGTTTTTACTCCTTATTTTTCTTGCACACGTTTTCAGAATAAAATTGACACCAGTGTGAACAAAGCCTGAAGATAAGAGGATTTAGAGATTTTCTATTGAACCTTGTGATCACATTTGGCAGCTGCCATCTAATTGGCACATAACCATGGAATAAATGGCTCAATAATAATAAGCGGTCCAAAGAAGCTGAGGGGGGAGCCTTGTACAATTACTGAGGTGCCCGGACGGCTTCTCCCACCACGGCTGTTGGGATCATGCACATGTTGCAGTTTTGGATGTAAATAATCCCAATGGCCGCTTTTGACCCTACGATCCCTGGAGCGGCTGTGGATCTCCTGACTCACTCTTCACAGAATCATAGGGATTTCCACTTGGATATGAAGCGTGGGACCCTGTCCTTACACTTCTGATGAGATTCACAGGTGGATGGTGTCTCCAAGATTTTTTTAAAGGGGTTTTCTAGGATTTTAATAGACAATAAGTTGTGTTTTTTGTTTTCCAATATTGCAAGCAAACCTCATCAGTTGAAGGGGCTATTTGCTGCCATCCAGCTGGAGGGTCACTTCCTTAGGTCCCTGCCAGCTTCTGTGCACTTAATAACTGACCTCCGCAGCCTTGATTCTAGTAGATACAGCATGACAATGCTAAGGCCAGTGACTGGCTGCAGCAGTCATGTGAATGTACAACACATCACATGGCTATACACCTTCCGATATATATATATATTTTTTTTTAAATGACTATCCTGCTCACCCCCATATATCTCCATACATACATACTCTGTGGGGAGAAGGGATCAAGGTGCTGCCCAACACATCTGGCAGTGTCTAGAAAATAAAGGATTGGACATATTGAAATTCAACAAGTCCAAACGATTTTGCCGGTTGTGAAATGTGAGAAACCCAGTGATGATTGTATCTCACGGCTTTACCCTCAATGACATCGCCAAGACAGGGCCACTTGATGCCTTACTGCTGCTCTGTGTACCAGTCATACATAGGCAAATTGTATTTTCTGAGAGACAGAGGACTTGAATCTAGCGCCACCTATTAGAAGTAGCAACCTGAAAAGTCAATATCCACCCTTTAACGAGCCTTGCCACATGACTTGGGATAAAAAACTTGGGGTCTAAGATTTCGTTTCTCTTTATGGAAAGTGACATGCCTGACAATTTTGCATATTTTATTCCCCAGAGGAGCATTGCACAGCTTATAGGTCTCCTTACCCTGACATGTCGGGCTTGTCACTCTTCATAAGGAAAAACGTTACCCCTTAGACCCCAGTCATAGGCCTTTTATCCAGCCAAATCAAATCTCATGCTTTTGCACAGATGAGGGGCAACAACCCGAAGCATGTGTCTGTATATTAACATTTTGGTTTTGCTTTTATCCTCAGTCGTGTGGCAAGGCCCGTTAAAGGGTGGATATTGACTTTTGAGATTACCAATGGGTGGTGCTAGAGTTCAAGACCTCTTCGTCTCTGAAGAGACGATTTAATTTCCCAGAGGAGCATTGCTTGGCCTATAATTATTATTTATTATAGAGCCATTTATTCCATGGCTCTTTACATGTGAAAAAGGGGTATACATACAAAAACAATTACAATGATCTTTAACAAAACGTGACGGCGATTGGTACAGGAGGAGTGAGGATCCTGCCCGTGAGGGCTCACAGTCTACAAGGGATGGGTGAGGGTAGAGCTGGTGGTGGAGCGGTGGTTACTGCAGGTTGTAGGCTTGTCGGAAGAGGTGGGTCTTCAGGTTCCTTTTGAAGGTTTCCACAGTGGGCAAGAGTCTGATATGTTGGGGTAGAGAGTTCTAGAGTAGGGGGGATGCACGGGAGAAATCTTGTATGCGATTGTGGGAAGAGGAGATAAGAGGGGAGTAGAGAAAGAGATCTTGTGAGGATCGGAGGTTGCGTGCAGGTATGTACCGGGAGACTAGGTCACAGATGTATGGAGGAGACAGGTTGTGGATGGCTTTGTATGCCAAGGTTAGGGTTTTGATCTCGAGTCTCTGAGCAATGGGGAACCAGTGAAGGGATTGACAGAGAGGAGAGGCCGGGGAATAGCGAGGGGACAGGTGGATTAGTCGGGCAGCAGAGTTTAGGATAGATTGGAGGGGTGCGAGAGTGTTAGAGGGGAGGCCACAGAGCAGGAGGTTGAAGTAGTCGAGGCAGGAGATGATGAGGGCATGCACTGGTGTTTTTGCAGATTCGTGGTTGAGGAATGTGCGGATCCGGGAGATATTTTTGAGTTGGAGTCGGCATGAAGTGGAAAGGGCTTGGATATGTGGTTTGAAGGAGAGGTCAGAGTCTAGGGTTACCCCGAGGCAGCGAGCTTGCAGGACTGGGGAGAGTGAACAGCCATTGACTATGATGGATAGGTCAGGTGGGGGGAATGAATGAGATGGTGGAAAGATGATGAATTCAGTTTTATCCATGTTAAGTTTTAGAAATCTAGCAGAGAAGAAGGATGAAATAGCGGACAGACATTGTGGGATTTTGGTTAGTAGGGAGGTGATATCGGGTCTCGAGAGGTAGGTCTTTGTGTCATCAGCATAGAGGTGATACTGAAAGCCGTGAGACTCTGAGCTGTCCCAGGCCAAAGGTGTAGATGGAGAAGAGCAGGGGTCCTATAACTGAACCTTGGGAGACACCGACAGATAGGGGGCGAGATGAGGAGGTGGTGTGTGAGTGGGAGACAGTGAATGTCCTGTCTGTTAGGTATGAAGAGATTCAAGATAGGGCCAAGTTTGTGATGCCAAGAGATGAGTGTAGTAAGAGGGAATGGTCCACTGTGTCAAAGGCAGATGACTGGTCCAGGAGGAGGAGGACAGAGTAGTGTTGCTTGGATTTGGCGGTTAGTAGGTCGTTGGTGACTTTGGTCAGGGCTGTTTCTGTCAAGTGATGCGGTCGGGATCCAGATGGCAAGCGGTCAAAGAGGGAGCAGGAGGAGAGATGGGAGGACAGTTCAAGGTGGACATGTTTCAGTAGTTTTGAGGCATAGGGGAGAAGTGATATGGGACGGTAGCTTGTCAAAGAGGATGGGTCAGGAAGGGCTTTTTGAGGAAGGGGTGTGATCGAGGCATGTTTGAAGCATGAGGGGAAGACACCAGTTAGTTACAGGTTGAAGAGGTGGGTTGGGATGAAGATAGTGGTAAGGTTGGGGATGAGGTGGGACGGGATAGGGTCAAGATTGCAGGTGGTGAGGTGTGATTTGGAGAGTAAAGAGGAAAGTTGATCTTCTGTCATGGTCCAGAACCTGGTTTTGGAGGAGGAGGATTATGTAGGTGTGAGGAGAGGCTGGGGGGACTTGAGGCAAAAGCTTTGTCTGATGGTGTCATTCTTCTGCTTGAAGAATGAAGCAAAGTCTTTGGCTGAGATGGGAGGAGGTGCTGGGGGGCGGGGGAGAGAATTGAAAGTGTTAAATAGCTGTTTAGGGTTGTGGGAAAGGGAGCATATGAGAGATGAGAAGTATGTTTGTTTTTCTGTAGTGAGAGACTGTTTGAATGTGATGAAGTGCTCATTGGAGTGGGACCTTTTCCATCTACGCTCAGCAACCCCGGAGGCCCTTTGCAGTTCTTTGGTTAGGCTGGTGTGCCAGGGTTGCCCATTGATTATGCGAGCTTTGGTTTGTGTGAGGGGGAGACCGAATTGAGAGCTGCAGCTGTTATTGTGTTATAAAAAGCGGCAGCAACATCTGCGACATGTAAGTGTGACACCCCAGGGGTCTGGTTGCCACAGTGATAGAGATATTACGTCTGAGAGCAGGTGGGAGGTCTCTTGGTCAGGGATCCTATGCATGCCACACCTCCTGCCCAGTCCTGGGAGGGGAAGGACTTCCCCTATATAAACCTGGGGCTGAGGCAGGGTTAGTGAGTAGAGAAGAAGCAGAGAAAAGAAGCAAATATAGGAAGAAACAACAGGAGCTCTGTGGGAGCAGTGTTACAAGGAGTCAGGGGCTGGCAGCTGCAGAGCTCGCCCTGACTGAGAAGTTATCACCGGACCCGGAGTCGAAGCCTGTGGGGACTAACTCCTATCCAGCAGCAGAAACCGACCGGCAGGGGATTGCAGGTCCTCTGGCCAAGAAACCTGAAGGCACGGTCACACGCATGGGACCAGCACCGCCATCGTGGAGCGGAAGCTACTAGAAGGCCCCGAGTCACCGGCCATACGGGTGAGCACCACACGGCACACTCAGGGACGTGGGCTACTTATACCCGCCTCTAGCAAGGTAGCCAGAAGAGTACAGTTAGTTTGGGAGGCCTACAACTCCGCCTGGCCAGGGGAGATCCCATCTGCTCAAGGACTGACCAGGCCCCAATCGCTGGCCAGTACTCCGGGAGGGTCTATCTTTGTCTCCAGTAAAGACCCTGAACTACACAGTACCGTCTCCGAGTGGTTCCTGCTACCCCCATCATCCACGTCGGCTGCCCTGAGGCCATACCCCTCCCGTTGGGGGTTATACTATCACGCTGCACAATCCTACCACCGGCCTCAGCGGTCTGCCCTGCAGCAGCAGCTCCCTGGCTGCACTCAAGGGGTGGCGTAGTCATTTAACATCTACTGCTAAAACATCGCCACTTAGTCTGACTCCCTGGGCACGGACCGGATCACCGCCACGAGACTACAACCCTCAACAGATCCGGCTCCGGGTAAGCTCCCGCGTGCGCAACGCAGCGCGACACAGGCCCAGGGGCGCGTCATAAGGAACTGATTTATGTAAGAAGAAGAAGGCGGAGGGATTCAGAGAGTGAGTGTAGGTCAAGGTGTTTAAGATTTCTGCGAGGGTGTACAAGTTTGTGGAGTGGGGATTGTTGCCCTGGAGAAGAGAGGGAAGAGAATGAAAGTAGGTTGTGGTCAGAAAGAGGGAGGGGTGAGTTAGAGAGGTTAGATAGGTAACAGAGGCAGGTGAAGATAAGGTCCAGAGTGTGGTCATCTCTGTAAGTGGCTGCGGAAGACCATTGAGGGAAAGAAGCTTAGAGGCAGATGACTGGGAAGTGTCAATGGGGATGTTGAAGTCACCTATAATGATAGTGGGTATGTCAGTGGAAAGGAAGTGAAGCAGCCAGGTGGTGAAGTGGTCAAAGAAATTGGTGGCTAGCCCTGGGGTGCAGTAAATGACGGCCAGTTGGAGGGGGAGTAGATGCGCACACAGTGCACCTCAAATGAGGGGAGAGTAACGGAGTATGTGTGTGTATGTATGTATGTGTGTGTGTATATATATATATATATATATATATATATATATCTTTTTTTTCTTTTATCCTTTTCTTTAGTGCACTTTTCAAGAACTCATGGAGATGGCAAACAAGCTCAGCGAGCGAACGAGCTTTACAGTATAAGTCAGGAGAAAGTATCCATGGATTCACTGTGAAGGAGGTATGACGTAGTCATGCTGTAAAAATGTTTCACAGAAAGATAAAGACCACCTGAGCTGCACTGAGACCCCCTGATGGGCAGCAGCTAATGTAACCTGCTTAAAATATGTAATCAGAAAGTTCTGGTATTCTACATGGTGGAAATCTACAGAACGCTCCTGTGTATTTAATACAATATGTATTTTTCATATTATTTTATTGCAGGTCACTCCTGTTCCTGACATGTTTTTAACTGCAGTAAGGCTGAACCATGAGGGCACCGGGGCCAGATATTTGCACGTTGCAAGAGAAGACACCAATAACTTATTCAGGTAAACAGCAGAGCATTATCACACTGCCGTTACTTTTTGTGCAGAAAGCTCTTTAATGTCCATATTATGTTAAGTTTGATGTGTGCCCTAATGCAGAAGATCAGCGCTTATGCCTGCTGAGCAATGCACTGCAGAGCGGCTCAATGGGGGTCTCAGGACCAGGACCCCACTGATCTTCTGCACTTGTTAGGTAGTACATGTCATTAAAAAAAAAAATCACATGATAGCTATTCTTTAAAAAGAATTATCACATACGCACGTCTCGGATATGACATGCGGTGCGACTTCAAGAGCTCCCCTCACTCAATCTTGCACTCAGCCTTTGTTATAAACTTCAAATTGAGCATAAATCACACCGCAACACGCTGCCATCACTCGCCCCCGAAATATAAACCACTGTCTTTCAGTCAAAAAGCCACATACTCTGAGAGGCTATGGGTTCTTTAGAACTGGGGTGGCCCCCCTATATTATATACAACGTGTGAGCCCCCTCACAGTGCCCTGCCTATGTACAGCCTGAGACCCCCACGTAGCCAGTGTTATTTGTCTGATGTTATAGTTTTCCTTACAAGACGCAATACTTTCTTTAGATTAAGATTCCAAAATGAGTTTTTGACTCTGTATTTTTGCTGAGCAAAAAAAAACAAAACACAAAAAAACCACAGCGTCTTACGGTTCCAATGAAGCCTGAGACTTATAGAAATCTCCTGCCCTCTGTGCTTTTTTTAATTTTTTTTATTCAGTGTAAACTGACCCGCGGTACATGTTTGAAATCCACAACATGTGAATTTCTCTTGCGGGTACGCTGAGTTTTGAGTGTGTTTTCCCCATTTTTAGTCATGCACATTGCATCACTAACACACTGTGAACAGTTTAGTTGCTAAAAATGACGTGACCGGTTCCCTTTAAGGTTTCAACTAATTAATCTGCTGGTGCAAAAAGAATAAACTTTTAGTAAATTTGTTTTGCTGTTTCAGATGTTTTCTCGCTGTTGGTGCAGATGACTGTTTTTTACACTTTTGAGAAAATCGGTCCAATTATTCTAATTACACTATGATCAGACTCTGATTTTTTTTTTTTCTCTCTCGGAGGAGAGAAAAAAAAGTTTCTCCACTCTCTTTGTAATGTCGGACCGTGCTTGTATGATGGTCTGATTTTATTTATTTTTTTCCGTCTTACCACAGACCCATAGACATGACTGGGCGAGAGTAATATGATTTTCAAAGGCAAATCGTACATGCAGAGTTTTTTGTTTTTTTTTCCTTCTTCTTTGGACCGATCCAGTCCGAGGAAAAAAATCGGACATGTGCACAGACCCTTAGAATAACATGGGGTAGAGTGCTATCCTGTCAAAATGAGGGAAAGCACTGGTTGGAGTTGCAGCTTTCTGCAAGAGCCCTCATCTTGCCTCATGCCTCAATTATAGTAAATGTGTAGTGTAATGCTACCACTTGTGTCAGGAGGGGGCTGTCACAGACTGATAGGATGGTGTTCACACAAGGCCTTCAGCTGGGCAGAGATAACAGATGTTATGTTAACCTTTTGAGCACCAGTGTTCACGACTGACCCTTTTATTCTCTTACACGGGTGCATAAGTTACCGAGCACCGACTAATGATGTAGCAAGTGGTTCAGCACTTGTTTCCTGGCATTTATATACTACAATAAATTGAGTCTTTTTTTTTTTCCTCCCCATCATACAAGTTTCTGTTATGAATGACAGCTGAGTGTTGGCACGAGGGGATGCGCTGATCATTTTTATGTCACACAAGTGAATTCCCCATGATCTGATTCTGGGAGATTTTGCGGAATGATTGTGAAGGAGCATTCGTGCAAACTATGATTTGGGAGCCATAGAGCAATTATTTAGGAAGTTTTCCTTCCACCTCCTGTTTCGTAGTGTACAGTTCCGGACGACTCCTATGGACAGCACCGGCGTCCCACATATCCTGGAACATACAGTTTTGTGTGGCTCCCTGAAGTTTCCCTGTAGAGACCCTTTCTTCAAGATGTTAAATCGATCCTTGTCAACATTTATGAATGCGTTCACAGGTAAGATCATTTCACCTTCTCACTCCTTCAGTGTTACATATGACTAAATGATGAAACCCGTGCTGGCGCCTTGTTTAGTATGTGAAATGTTCTTTTATTTAAAGTAGTGTGTTTTAAAGAAAAAAAAAAAAAAATGCAGTCAATTATATTGTAAAAATCTCTTCTGCTTCTCCTTCCCATTTTGCACTGTGTAGTAGCTCCATTGCAGGCATACTCGCATGTATTCATGTATTGCTTTTGGAGCACAATATGTGAAATCTCTGCTTCTAATTCAAAGATGCATTTACTCTGTCGCCTCATTGGGGGACACAGGACCTTGGGTGTTATGCTGCTGTCTACTAGGAGGCAACACTATGCTTATCTGAAAAAGATTAAGCGTGGCTCCTCCTCTGCAGTATACACCCCTGGACGGCATCAGCCTACTCCAGTTTTTGCTTACTGTCGCAAGGAGGCACACCTCAGACCTTCACTCGTCCCTCGCTTCAGCACGGGATTACAGATGAAGAAAAGAGGGTCTCTATATAGACCCCCGGCATGGCTCCTTCCTCTGCCCCCTACTAGGGGTGCACAGTTAAAGTTGAGATGACGTAGCCACCATTCTGCTCCTTCTCCGTCCCCTTGGGTCAGGCTCGAAGTTGAGAACCCCCCTCCTTCCCCAATTCCCTCGGTCTTGGTCCGAAGTTGAGGCGAGGACAAAGCCCCCTGACAGGTGACAGCGGCACCCTCCCTAATCCCCCCTGGGGGTATTAGGTTGAGAAACCATCAGGTAGGGCCTGGACGGCAGCATCTGCAGCTCTCACCAGCCAGCACACTGCAGCCGAGAACCAGCAGCAATACAGGAACCCCAGCTTGACTGCGGGACCCTGTAGGAGCCGGGGGGAGTGCAGGCAGCCATGGCACACACAGGCACAGGCCTTCACAGGCCCTGCACCTGCGGCAGCTTTTCATGTTAAGCGCCTAAGGGGGACTCTTTTCAGAGACCCCCTTCCACTTATGTCCCCACCGCCATTCTGCCTTTCAATCCGGGGGGGTCCGGTTCTGATCCGACCCCCCCCCCCCTGGACTACCGCGCTGGCCTGGAGCCCTTTTGGGCATAGAAAACAAATTTACACTGCGGCTTCGGCCTTGCCGAAGCTGCCGTCCATTTTCTGCCCCCCGGCCCGCCCCCCGGATGACGATTTTGACTCACTGCGGTGTCAGACAGGGGGCGGATCTAGGCTGCAGGGCGCACATCTCCATAGCAACTGCCGCCCTTGAAGCGTTCCGCCCCCCTTCTCCTTCATCTTTGCAAGCAGGAGAAGAGCCACGGCGGCCATATCCAGCTGCAGGACGCATACAGGCCAGCCAAGTCTCCGGGGAGGCACAGGACCAGGCGCTTCAGTCTGAGTTACCTCAGCTGTGAATTTTTATCACTCTTTATCCTCCTCTGCACAGTTAGCCCCCTTGCATAGCCACTCCAGGTGCACCATGCCGATCTCAAAGTCTAAGAAAACCAGGCAGGACTGCTTTTATGCTTTCTGTACAGCCTGCAGTAATGCTCTTCCCAGCGGCTGCACATATCCGCATTGCAAGGATTGTGCTCAGACTACTGTGCCGGAGTCCCAAGTAGCCCCTACCAACCCTTCAGTGTCTGATGCTACGCCGGAATGGGTCACTCAAATGTCACAATCTATGACACAGTCCATAGATAACATGACCTTCAAATTGCTTCAGGCTCTGCAAAGCCATACCTCGACTATGAATGCTGCCCAACAAAGGGAAAGCCGGACTCAGTCACATACTGACCCAGGCACATCCATGTCAGGGTCAGGACGCAAGCGCACCCATAGGTCACGCTCATCTGCATCATCCCATAGCACACGGTCATCCCTGTCTAGGGAGAGATACCGTAGTCACAGGTCATCTACACAGTCCTCTACCAGGGACAGACATGATATTTCTCCGCACCAATCCCCGTCCAGAGAAATACCCCATTCTGGGTCACCTAGGAGACACCTTAGTGATACACAGGAGTCAGAGGGCGTCTGCGATTCTGACTCAGACAAGGAAACTGATGGATCCCTAACTCCAATCCCACCTAGCAATGCAGCGCTAGTTGAAGACATTATCTCGTCCATACATCGGGTGCTGGACATCTCTGATCCGATCCCGGACGCACCACAAAATAAGATTTCATTTGAAGGAGCTCTGAAACCACCTGAGGTTTTTTTGGATCATCCAGAATTTAAATCTATCCTCACAAAACAATTTTCACAGCCTCACAAGAAGCTTAACAACCGCAAGTTTCTGGAGGCCCGTTACCCCTTTCCAAAGGAAACCACCAAAGAATGGGCAGACCCACCAGCAGTGGACCCCCCAGTCTCCAGACTGGCAGCACAGACACTTCTTTCACTGCCAGATAGCTCAACCCTTAGGGATGCAGCAGACAGGCAGGTAGAAAGTATGGCTCGCTCAATTTGCGAAACCACAGGGGCTCCCTAGCCCCCGCATTTGCTTCAGTCTGGGCAGCCAAGGCCATACTGGCTTGGGCAAAAAATCTACAAACCGGCCTCCAAGCTCCTGCCCCTGAACTGTCGGACCAAGCAGTTCAGATAGCAGCTGTGGCTGATTACATGCTTCATGCAGTTCTGGATTCTGCAAGGGGTGCAGCGGCCGCAATTTCACACGCCATCACAATTCGGCGTATCCTTTGGCTGCGTGAATGGAAAGCGGACGCAGCCTCAAAGAAGTCGCTCACGCACCTTCCATACCTCAGCTGTCGACTCTTCGGTGAAAGCTTGGACACGATGATATCAAATGCCACAGGGGGTAAGAGTACCTCTCTTCCCCAGCTGAAACCCAGGCGCAATTATAACAAGCGTAACCAAGCTCGCTTCCGTTCCTTTCAGAACTCTTCCGGCTGGTCCATTTCACGGCCACCACAAAATAACAGCCGCTTCACACGCAGGGAAGACTCGAGGCCGACACAAAAGTCGGACAAATCCTGGCAGTCAAAGGCAGGCCACTCAAAATCAAAGAGGAAAAGCTAAGAATTTCTCCTCATCATGACTCACGGACTCAGGAAGACACTCCACCTGTAGGAGGCCGACTTTTACTCTTTCATCAAGTCTGGCTACCTATTACAGAAGACAAGTGGGTCAAGGAACTAGTATCTTCAGGATACAAAATAGAGTTCACTTCCAACCCACCAAACAGACTCCTTATATCTGTTCCCCCAAAATCGCCAGTAAAAGCTCGCACCTTCCACCAGGCGGTCTCATCGCTTCTTCAAGCACGAGTCATAATACCCGTTCCCCCAGCCGAGCGCTTCCAGGGGTTCTACTCCAATCTTTTCGTAGTCCCCAAGAAAGGAGGAGGGGTACGCCCCATACTAGACCTAAAACAACTCAACAAATATGTACAAGTACGTCACTTCCGTATGGAGTCCCTCCGGTCAATCATTGCATCTATGGAAAAAGGAGAATATCTCGCCTCCATAGACATACAAGATGCATACCTGCATATACCGATTGCGCCTGCCCATCAGAGATTTCTCAGGTTCGCAATCGACCAGGACCACTACCAGTTAGTGGCTCTCCCGTTCGGACTCACCACGGCTCCCAGAGTGTTTACCAAAGTCATGGCAGCCACCATGCACGTTCTACACTCCAGAGGCATGGTAGTCTTTCCATACCTGGACGATCTTCTCGTCAAGGCTTCTACCTTCAAGGACTGCGAGCTCAGTGTCTCAATCACAATCGACACCCTGAGTCACCTGGGTTGGTTGGTCAACCTACAAAAGTCATCACCAACCCCAAACCAGTCTCTGACATTCCTGGGAATGCTATTCAATACCTCCAAGGGCCTAGTGCTTCTCCCCAAAGACAAGGCACTGCCTCTCCGTCTAGGAGTTCGCACCCTTCTCTGCAAACCACCTCGATCTCTCCGGTTTGTAATGAGAGTCCTTGGCAGGATGGTGGCGGCAATAGAAGCGGTTCCATTTGCCCAGCTTCACCTCAGACCTCTCCAACTAGACATTCTCAAGTCATGGGACAGGAACCCTTCTTCTCTCGACAGGAAGTTCCAGATGACGTCGTCAACCAGGAAGTCCCTTCACTGGTGGCTCAACCGGACCTCTCTAACAAAAGGGAAATCTTTTCTCCCAGGTCAATGGAAGGTCCTGACCACCGACGCAAGCCTAACGGGTTGGGGTGCAGTACACCTACACCACAGAGCACAGGGCAAGTGGTCCCCAGCGGAAACAACCTTGCCCATCAACATCCTGGAGATTCGTGCCATCCTCCTGGCGTTGAGAGCCTTCCATCACTTACTGGCAGCCTCTCACATCAGAGTACAATCGGACAATGCCACGGCCGTGGCATATGTCAATCACCAAGGGGGAACCCGCAGTGCCAGAGCGATGCGAGAGGTGACACGCATCCTCCACTGGGCGGAGAAAACGAGCTCCATTATCTCTGCGGTCCACATTCCGGGTGTAGACAACTGGAAAGCAGACTTCCTCAGCCGACAAGGAATAGACTCGGGAGAGTGGGCTCTCCATCCCGAAATCTTCCAACAGATCTGCCATCGTTGGGGCACTCCGGACGTGGACCTAATGGCGTCTCACCTCAATGCCAAAGTCTCCAACTTCATGGCCAGAACACGCGACCCGAGAGCGCTAGCGTCGGACGCCCTGGTTCAGGACTGGACCCAGGTCCAACTCCTGTACATTTTTCCACCTCTCCCCCTGATTTCCAGAGTGGTGAGAAAGATCAAACAGGAGGGAGTTCCAACCATCCTAATCGCACCGGACTGGCCCAGGCATACATGGTACGCCGACATCGTGCGACTCACAGCAGACGTTCCCTGGCGTCTTCCCGACCGCCCGGATCTTCTGTCACAAGGCCCGTTCTACCACCAGAACTTAGAGGCCCTCAATTTGACGGCGTGGCCATTGAGTCCTGGGTTCTAACCCAGGCAGGTTTTTCGCCAGACGTCATTAAAACCATGATCAGAGCACGAAAACCAACCTCTGCCAAGATCTACTACCGTACCTGGAAAACTTTCTTTACCTGGTGCGAATCTCGTAACCAGACCCCACTCCCTTATTCCCTACCCAGGGTGCTCGGTTTTCTCCAATCGGGTCTGGAAGCCAGACTATCCCTGGCCTCTCTTAAGAGCCAGGTGTCAGCTCTTTCAGTGCTTTTTCAAAAATGCATTGCTCATAAACCGCAAGTAAGAACATTTCTCCTGGGGGTTTCCCGATTGGTTCCCCCCTACAGAAGACCTCTAGAAGCGTGGGACCTCAACCTGGTGCTGACAGCATTACAGGAAACACCCTTTGAACCCCTTAGGGAAGTCCCACTCCGTCTTCTATCCCAGAAAGTGATTTTCCTCGTGGCAATCACCTCGCTACGCAGGGTGTCTGAACTCATGGCACTCTCCTGCAGACAGCCCTTCCTGATTTTTTTTCCAGGACAAGGTAGTCTTTCGTACTGTTCCATCCTTCCTTCCGAAGGTTGTGTCCAGCTTTCATCTCAACAAAGAAATTTCACTACCATCCCTCTGTCCGGTTCCGGTTCATAAAGTGGAAAAGGCTTTGCATACGCTTGACCTTGTCAGAGCACTGCGTATCTATGTGTCTAGGACTGCGCCCTTCCGGAAGTCTGATTCTCTTTTCCTTCTTTTGGAAGGCGGCCGCAAGGGTCTACCAGCTTCTAAAGCTACCCTTGCCAGGTGAATCAAATCCACCATACAAGAGGCCTACCGCCTCAAAAATTCACCTATTCCTGCAGGTATTACGGCACATTCTCCTGGGCCATTCGGCACCAGGCCTCGGCACAACAAGTGTGTAAGGCAGCCACCTGGACTAGCCTACACACGTTTACAAAACACTACAACGTTCATACCCAGTCCTTAGCAGATGCGAGCCTGGGCAGACGTGTTCTGCAGGCGGCGGTGCCCCAATTGTAGGGACCCGTCTACACAATATTTGTCCATTGCTTCCCACCCAGGGACTGGTTTGGGATGTCCCAAGGTCCTGTGTCCCCCAATGAGGCGACAGAGTAAAGGAGATTTTTGTGTACTCACCGTAAAATCTCTTTCTCTTAGCCTCTAATTGGGGGACACAGCACCCACCCTTTGCCCGTTCCGGGCCGTTAAGTTGAGTTCTCATATTGGTTTTCCTTTGAGTTCTTACATAGTTGCCTTCTTATAGGCATGGTTATGTTATCTATGTTACGTTCCTCCTACTGCTTTTGCACAAAACTGAAGATGGCTGATGCCGTCCAGGAGTGTATACTGCAGAGGAGGAGCCACGCTTAATCTTTTTCAGATAAGCATAGTGTCGCCTCCTAGTGGACAGCAGCATAACACCCAAGGTCCTGTGTCCCCCAATTAGAGGCTAAGAGAAAGAGATTTCACGGTGAGTACACAAAAATCTCCTTTTCTCTAATAACCCCCCACGACAGCACACAGGAGGATGTAACCCCACCCTAATAGGGACAGGAAATATGAACAGGTTTAAATAGCCCCTCCCACATCCTCCCTCCAGTGTTATTTCCTGTCCCTATCAGGGATGAAGAGGTCATCCCCGGTGTGCTGGGCCGGCGACAGGCACTGGGGGAAAGCTAAAGCTATTAGCCGGGCAGCGGAGGACCGAGCGGTTTTACATCTCCTCCTCAGGGCGCTGCTCCCGTCTCCTCCGGATTCGGGACCCTCTCCTGCAGTCCGCGCTCTCTGGCAAGGTCTGCAGGATCTTCTGACCGGAGGCCTCTTTGAGCTTTCCGGTCCATCTCCTCCTCCTCTCCCCCGCTGGATGCGTGGGCGATGACGGCTCCAGGATGTGGAGCGCACGCCGTGACGCTGGGCGGTGGATGATGACGTCACTTCCGGCAGTTTTGCGTTTCACTGTGGACTGCATCAGAAGCCATGGGGGAAAAGAGCGGTAATGCCGCCGGTGATCACAAATCTTCACCTGGACACCGGGGGAGGAGCCCTCTAAACAAAGGGAGATTCTGGTCCAGTCGCCCATAAAGGAGCCCTGGACAGGAACACATCTACAGGTAGGACAAAACTATGTCTGTTGAAGCTTCTCGCTCTGCATCTGTAGAGCCCAGCGCCGTTCCGGTCCCAGTAAGTATGGCACTGGTAGTCCATCTCCCAGATGCCGGTAATAGTGATTTATAGCTCCCCTTCCCTTCTCCCCTCTCTTGTAGGGGGACAAGGAACCTGCATCTGGAGACCAAGTTAAACCGTCACGCAGATGTCCCATCTGTACAAAAAAACTATTCTCCCATAGAAAGCCCCTATGCAAGGACTGTACGGAGAAGATTATCAGGCAGGAACAACCTTCCTTAATGGAAGAGATAAAGGGGATTGTACCTCAAGAGATCAAATCCTCCTTAGCCTCGGTCACTCTCCCTACGCCCTCACCTTGTCAGGGTTCTACATCTACTCCCTCAGCAGCCAAAAAGAGAAAGATTAGCCCGCCAGAGGGAGGGGAGGAAGACTCTCAAGAGGAGATATATACAGTACAGACCAAAAGTTTGGACACCCCTTCTCATTTGAATATTTTTCTGTATTTTCATGACTATGAAAATTGTACATTCACACTGAAGGCATCAAAACTAAGAATTAACACATGTGGAATTATATACTTAGCAAAAAAGTGTGAAACAACTGAAAATATGTCTTATATTCTAGGTTCTTCAAAGTAGCCACCTTTTGCTTTGATGACTGCTTTGCACACTCTTGGCATTCTCTTGATGAGCTTCAAGTGGTAGTCACCGGAAATGGTTTTCACTTCACAGGTGTGCCCTGTCAGGTTTAATAAGTGGGATTTCTTGCCTTATAAATGGGGTTGGGACCATCAGTTGTGTTGTGCAGAATTCAGGTGGATACACAGCTGATAGTCCTACTAAACAGACTGTTAAAATTTGTATTATGGCAAGAAAAAAGCAGCTAAGTAAAGAAAAACGAGTGGCCATCATTACTTTAAGAAATGCAGGTCAGTCAGTGCGAAAAATTGGGCAAACTTTCAATGTGTCCCCAAGTGCAGTTGCAAAAACCATCAAGCGCTACAAAGAAACTGGCTCACATGAGGACCGCCCCAGGAAAGGAAGAGCAAGAGTTACTTCTGCTTCTGAGGATAAGTTAATACGAGTCACCAGCTTCAGAAATCGCAGGTTAACAGCAGCTCAGATTAGAGACCAGGTCAATGCCACACAGAGTTCTAGCAGCAGACACATCTCTACAACAACTGTTAAGAGGAGACTTTGTGCAGCAGGCCTTTATGGTAAAATAGCTGCTAGGAAACCACTGCTAAGGACAGGCAACAAGCAGAAGAGACTTGTTTGGGCTAAAGAACACAAGGAATGCACATTAGACCAGTGGAAATCTGTGCTTTGGTCTGAGGAGTCCAAATTTGAGATCTTTGGTTCCAACCACCGTGTCTTTGTGCGACGCAGAAAAGGTGAACGGATGGACTCTTATGCTTGGTTCCCACCGTGAAGCATGGAGGAGGAGGTGTGATGGTGTGGGGGTGCGTTGCTGGTGACACTGTTTGGGATTTATTCAAAATTGAAGGCATACTGAACCAGCATGGCTGCCACAGCATCTTGCAGCGGCATGCTATTCCATCCGGTTTGCTTTTAGTTGGACCATCATTTATTTTTCAACAGGACAATGACCCCAAACACACCTCCAGACTGTGTAAGGGCTATTTGACCAAGAAGGAGAGTGATGGGGTGCTACGCCAAATGACCTGGCCTCCACAGTCACCAGACCTGAACCCAATCGAGATGGTTTGGGGTGAGCTGGACCGCAGAGTGAAGGCAAAAGGGCCAACACGTGCTAAGCATCTCTGGGAACTCCTTCAAGATTGTTGGAATACCATTTCCGGTGATTACCTCTTGAAGCTCATCAAGAGAATGCCAAGAGTGTGCAAAGCAGTCATCAAAGCAAAAGGTGGCTACTTTGAAGAACCTAGAATATAAGACATATTTTCAGTTGTTTCACACTTTTTTGTTAAATATATAATCCCACATGTGTTAATTCATAGTTTTGATGCCTTCAGTGTGAATGTACAATTTTCAAAGTCATGAAAATACAGAAAAATCTTCAAATGAGAAGGGGTGTCCAAACTTTTGGTCTGTACTGTATCTCGGAAGATCATCCAGAGGAAGGTGAGCTGAGTCCAACTCCTGATAACTCCCAGCGAGAGAGAGATTACTTTCCATCAGATAGCTTGGAGGAGCTCCTCATGGCAGTAAGGAGAACTATGGAGGTCGAGGAAGAAAAAGTTCCCCAAACAGTACAGGGGGCTACGTTCCAGAAAAAAATTGGTGTTCCCTATACACCAGAGTATAAGGGACTTAGTCTTAGAGGAGTGGGAATCTCCAGAAAAGAGATTAAATACCCCTACTGAGTTATAGGATAGATTTCCTGTAGACAATGAGACGACAGAATGCTGGTCTGAAGTCTCAAGAGTGGATATCCAAATTGCACGAATGGTAAAGAAAACCACACTGCCCTTTGAAGGTTCCTCTCAATTAAAAGACCCCTTGGAACACAAAATGGAGGGACTACTCAGAAAATCCTGGAAGACCTCGGAAGCACTATTAAACACCAACGCAGTCTCTACGGGCGTAGCTTGATCAATGGCTTGTTGGCTAGATCAACTGGAGGAACACCTAGTCTCGGGCACCCCCAGAGAAGACATCTTGGCATCCCTACCGCTTCTACAGAAAGCTACGGGTTTTTAGCAAACGCTTCTGCAGAATCAGAGTGGCGGCAAGAGCATTTGGGCTATCAAACTCTGTAAGAAGGGCCCTATGGTTGAAATCCTGGAACGGCGACGTGGCATCAAAAATGAAATTGGGTTCCATCCCCTTTAAAGGGAAGTACATGTTCGGGCCAGCCCTAGATGATCTTCTAGAGAAGGCCTCAGACAAGAATGCCCTCCCGGAACCAAGGAATGTACGGAAAAGGCCTTTTCGTCCCTCCAAGGAGCAGACCCCTCAATATAGGGGTAAAGGGAAAACAGGACGATGGAGCTACCCAAGAGGTAGAGGATGCAAAAATCTTTTTCTTTTCTCTCCCAAAATCAACGTCTGAACAGACCATGACGTCAGGTTAGTCGGGGGCCGCATCTCGAATTTTCTCCCTTAGTGGAAAGAAATCTGCTCCGATCCATGGGTCCTGAAGGTTGTCGAGTTCGGAGTAAAAATAAATTTCTCCTCCTATCCAGAGAGGATAAAATTAACACCGCTCTCTTCTCAGTCGTCAGGCCACCCTGATATCCGTTCTTACAGACCTATTGTCCTCAGGGGTGATATCCCTGGTTCCTACAAGAGAGAGGCACAGGACATTATTCCAGACTCTTCCTAATAAAAAAAACAAATGGCTCACACAGAGTTATAATCAATCTAAGGCCACTGAATCAGTATATCCACTACCAACGATTCAAGATGGAATCCATCAGGTCGACCTGATAGGACAGGACCATGTTATGGCCACAATCTACCTCCAGGATGCATATTACCACATCCCCATACATCCACTTCACAGGAGGTTCCTAAGATTCGCAGTGGCTCAAGGGGAACAAATAGTCCACTATGAATTCAATGTTCTCCCATTTGGAATTTCACCAGCCTGCGAATATTTACAAAAGTCATGGCTTATATCTGGGGTCAGAACATTTCAATAGTACCATACCTCGATGACCTGTTATTAATCGGGCCCTCAGTACCAGTACTCCAAGAACATCTACAGTTGACCACTCGGATCCTATCGTTTCTAGGCTGGCTAGTGAACCACAAAAAATCGGATATGGTTCCCTCCATGACAAAAACATTTCTAGTAATACTATTGGATTCCCACAGCCAGATGTCATTCCTGCCCAAACAAAAACAGGTCATGATAAAAGCAAAGATCAATGTCCTAAGGAGCAGATGATCAGTATCATTGAGAGATTCCATGTCGGTCCTCGGGTCTATGACATCCTGTATTCAAATGGTGGCCTGGGCTCAGGCACATACCCGAACATTACAGACCCACATCCTTACGAATTGGGATGGATCCCCACGGTCTCTGAACAGGAGAATCCCTATACCACCATGGGTAAGGACCTCTCTATTCTGGTGGCTGAGCGTAAAGAATCTCAACAGGGGAGTACCATGGGTCCAGAATCCGCTAGTAACCATAAAAGTGGATGCCAGGGAGAAGGGATGGGGACCCAAGGTCTCCCAAGAGCTATTCCAGGGTGTATGGACCAGAGAGGTGTGCCAACGCTCATCAAATTTCAGAGAATTAAAAGCCGTAGAGGAAGTCCTCAGAGCAGCAGAGACTGTCCAGAAATCTCACATTCAGATATTTTGAGACAATATCACCACCTTCGTCATCAAGGGGGCACAAGATATGAAAGCTTTAAAGCAATCTCCGCAAGAATATTTTCCTGGGCCGAAGAACATCTTCTATCCCTGTCGGCTGTTCATATCAAAAGTTCAGTCAATGTCCAGGCCGATTTCTTAAGCAGAACAAAGATTCATCCAGGAGAGTGGAGCCTAAACCCAGACGTCTTCCAGGTGTTAGTCGAGAGATGGGGTTATCCAGAGGTAGATCTCTTCGCCGGACACCAGGACGCGAAGGTACCTCAATATTTCTCCCTGGATCCGAACGGCCCTTGCTTGGGAGTGGACGCATTCGCTTACAAATGGGAATTCAAACTAGCGTATGCCTTTCTCCCACTGCCTATCCTTTCAAAAACCTTACAGAAGATAAGGACCGAAGGGACCAGAGTAATCCTAGTGGCCCCTTTCTGGCCAAAAAGAAGTTGGTTCGGAACGTTAACCAGTCTGAGTGTGGAGAGCCCTGTAATCCTTCCTCCCATCAAAGATCTCCTGCTCCAGGGACCAATTCACCATCCGGATCCTGAGAGACTACAATTAACTGCCTGGCTTCTGAATTCCTGATATTAAAAAGAGGCCTCTCAGAGAAAGTCATCAAAACTCTCCAGAAGAGCAGGAAACCTGTAACGAACACCATTTACCATAAGATGTGGAAAACCTTCTTAGGCTGTGTGCCCACGATGCGTTTTTTAAGCGTTTCTGCAGCGGCAGAAAAGGCCTGCCATGTTCCCCAATGATCTGCATGTGATGTGCACATGCTGTGGAAATTTCCGCTGCGGGTTATCATTGCGGAATAAAATGCAGCACTACCAATTATTTTGCGGAAGCGATGTGTTTTCGCCGCCATTGACTTTCATTGGAACGCTTGGATTCCACATCACTGCATCTGTACATGCGGATTCCATGCGTTTCAATGTGCGGATGGTACCCTGGTGTGGAGAACAGGAGACTCTCCTCCGGACCCGGGTACCTTAGAACCTGTAAATAAAAGAATAAAATAAATATTATATTTACCTTCTGATGGCCCGCGGTCTCCTTGTCTTAGCTTGCCGGCAACTCGCGGTGGACTGAAGGACCTGCGCTTACATCATAGTCATGTGACTTCAGGCTCTTCAGTGTACCGCGAGCTGCCGGAAAGCCAGGACGGAGCGAAGCAAGACTGCGGGGGCCACCAGAAGGTAAGTCTAGATTTATTTTTATTTTTTTACCATTCTTTAAGGTCACAGAATATAAATCCATGCCGTTTGCATGGATTTATATAGTGTGACCAAGTTGACAAGCACTTTCCAAGTGATGTTAAAATCGCTTGGAAAGCGCTTGACAACCCGCATGCAGAAATGCATGTGGAGAACGCTTCACATCCGCATGTCCCTGGCAGGAAAAAACTCATGTACAATCCCCATGCTTTTTTTCTGCCAGGGAGATGCAGAAACACTCAGGAAAAAATCCTGAGCATTTCTGCATCGTGGGCACATAGCCTTAAGATGGTGTGCACCCACTCGCCCAGACCCTCATAGGGCTGATGTGGCACAGATTCTAGATTTTTTACAAGGAGGTCTGGACAAAGGTCTCAGACCTAGTACTCTTAAGGTCCAGGTAGCGGCGTTAAGTTCATACTTCGATCAAAGACTAGCGGAACATAAGTGGGTGAGAAGATTTATGACAGCAGCCACCCGCATCCACCCTAGAGTCCCCCCTGGGACCTTAACATTGTTCTGAAGGGGTTAACCCTTCCACCCTTTGAGCCCTCGTCAGCCGTAAGACTGGACAGACTGACCTGGAAAACGGCTTTCCTGGTGGCAATAACTACAGCCAGAAGAGTGTGTGAACTGCAGGCCCTTTCGGTCAACAAACCTGAGAATTCAGGAAGATCGTCTAATTTTTCAACTTGACCCTTTATTTCTACCTAAGGTGGTCTAAAATTTCCTCAAATCTCAGGAGATAATCCTTCCATCATTTTGTGACAACCCAAAAGACAAAAAAGAAATGTAATTCCACACTCTGGATGTTTGGAGAATAGTACTCCACTATCTTCAGGAAACCGAAGAAGGAAGGAAAGACAAGAACCTATTTGTCCATACACAAGGTCCAAACAGAGGAAAGAAGGCAGCAAAATCCACAATAGCCAACTGGATTAAGAGGGCGATTACAGAGGCTTACCAGATCCAGGATCTACCTCCTCCAGCAAAGCTCAAGGCCCATTCTACAAGGGCGATATCTGTCTCCAGGACCGGACAGTGCAGGAAGGAGGAAAAGCCAGGATCCCCCCCCCCTATCCAGGAAGGCATCCTGAGACCATCCTCAAGAGGTGAAAGGAACGGACGATTACTGGACCCTGTCTTTCAGCTGCAGGTACGAGCACCCCTGTCCTCCCCTCTCCCACTCTCACCTAACATGGCGCTTAACAGCGCTTCCACGGGGCCAATTCCTCCTTCTTACCCCTTATGCGCGGCAAATCTGCCGCGCTTTTCTCCGACGGGGGGGGGCGTGTCCTGTGGGCGGTCCCGCTCCGACGCCCATATTCCCCCTCCTATTTGACCAATCAGGGCCAAGGGGCATAGTGACTCTTCCGTCACGCCCTCGTGCCTTCCGCGGTCCTATCATTGGGGGGCCTCTCAAGCCCGCCCCCCCTTCCCATCTGCCTATCGGAGCCTCGCGCGCTCCGTCATCAACGAGCGTCCTCTGCACCGACGCCATCACTCTGCCGCACCCTGCTCCCTACTCCGGCGGCACCTACTGCGACCCACTCCAACCTCACCTTCGGAACCTTCAGGGGGACACGGAACGGCTTCTCTGCAGGATCGGGTAGGCCCTGTCCTGACACAAGGTCCCCATCCCTCCCTGCTCACAGCGCTCCCCTCTGCAGTATCCCTGGTCAGGTACATATGCCCAAACACAGGGAGCCCTCAGTCCGTCCCTCTCACATTGTCACATACTACGCCTGTGCTCTTTGCGGTACTAAGTGGCCCGCGGGTCTCACTGCGGCCTTCTGCTCGACCTGCAAACCTCCCGCTATGCTGGCACCCCAAGATCCCCCCGCCGCTCAGGACGTGGTAACCCCCTCCCCTCCGGAGTGGGCTGTTGCTATGTCACAGTCTGTCTCTGACCTCACCAAGGTTTCTCAATCTCTGGTGCAGGTCTTAGAACGCTTGCCAGAACGTTTGCCTATGTTATCCACGGCCACCAGCGCTCCGAACGTCCCCACAGACGATTCGCAGGCACCCCTGCCCCCTCCTCTCAGGGGCAGACAGACGTCACGTTCTCAGAAACGGATTCACGCAAGCTCATCCTCCAGCTCTCCAGACTCCAAGATGCTCCCTGCATCTCACACCCCCTCCCCGGAGGTCACCCCGGGATCTGACTCTGCTTCAGATTCAGACTCTGGTTCTGACTCTGACCAGTATTCCAAGGTCCAGGACATGATAGACAGCCTTATAACGGCTGTCAATCAGACTCTGCATGTTACAGAAGACGAGAGCCCGTGCCGGGATCTCTAACTAATCTTCCTTTTCAAGGTTCCAGGCTGTTTGGCTCCAAGCTAGATCAGATCATCTCTGATGTTACTGGGGGTAAGAGCACCTCCCTCCCCCAGCCCAGACCCAAACGCCCCCTTCAGTTCCGGTCCTTTCGTCAGTTCGCTCAACCGAACCCCTCCTCTCAACAGGACCGTACTCCAGCACAGCGGGACAGTCGTAAACCCTCCTTTAGGCCCACGCCTAACTGGCGCCCAAAGAGTTGCTCCTCCAAGTCCTCTGGATCACAATCTCAATCCAACAGGTTTTCCTCAACATGACGGGTCACTCCCACCTGGGACTTCTCCCAGGGTGGGCGGCCGTCTCCTTCTGTTCAGATTCTTGGTTCCCGGCAAGAGGATGCCTGCGTCAAAGAAATTGTGACTTCTGGCTACAAAATCGAGTTTGATTCCAGCCCACAATCGCGTTTTCTCAGGTCCCGCCCCCCACAACCATCTCTGCTTCCTGGTTTCCTCCAAGCCATCACTTCTCTTCTACGCTCAGGAGTCATAGTCCCGGTTCCCGTTTAGGAAAGGTTTTCCGGTTTTTACGCAAATCTCTTCGTCGTCCCAAAAAAGGACTGCTCTCTACGTCCGATTCTGGACCTGAAACAGCTAACCGACATGTACGCATCCGACAGTTCAGGATGGAGTCCCTCAGGTCGGTAATCGCCTCAATGGAGGCCAGGGAATATCCATGTTCAGTGGACATTCAGGATGCATACCTTCACATCCCAATCTGCACGTCACATCAGAAATTCCTACTCTTTTTCCTTCAAGAACGCGCATTACCAGTTCACTGCCCTCCCCTTCGACCTCGCCACAGCCCCGAGGGTTTTCACGAAGGTGATGGCGACAGTTATGGCCATTCTTCGAACAAGGGGTATTGTAATCATACCCTACCTCGACGACCTGTTAATCAAAGGCCCCACGTTCAGGGACTGTCTCCACAGTCTCCAGATCACCTTGAACACTCTCTCCCGGTTAGGCTGGCTGATCAACACGGACAAATCCTCCCTGGTCCCATCCCAACGCCTAACCTTCCTAGGGATGCAGTTCGACACGACCCGTGCCCGGGTCCTCCTTCCAAGGGAAAAGATGAACTCCCTACGACAAGGAATTCACATCCTCTCCGACCCAGGTCCACACTCCCTTCGCCTATGCTTGAGTGTCCTGGGAAAGATGGTAGCAGCCATGGAGGCAGTTCCGTTTGCCCAGTTCCATACCCGGTCCCTTCAACTTGCCCTTCTCTCAGCTTGGGACAAGAATCCGTCATCTCTAGATCGACGCATCAAGTTGCCTCGTCAAGTAAGACGGTCGCTAATCTGGTGGTCCCGCCCTTCTTCCTTCAGACCCGGGAGATCATTCCTTCCGCTTCGCTGGCAGGTGGTCACGACCGATGCCAGTCTCTTCGGTTGGGGGGCAGTTTTTCTACAACACACGGTCCAAGGCCGGTAGAGTCCCCACGAAGTCTCTCTCCCATTAAAATTCTGGAGATAAGGGCGATTTACCTGGCTTTGCGTCACTGGCAGAAGATCCTGGCAGGGTTCCCAGTCCGTGTACAATCGGACAATGCCACGGCAGTGGCATACATAAACCATCAGGGAGGAACGCGCAGCAAGCCCGTCCTAAAAGAGGTGGCAAGAGTGCTACTTTGGGCCGAGAAGATGGTCCCGGCAATATCGGTAGTCCACATTCCAGGGGTCGGCAGGGCCTCGCCTCAGGAGAATGGTCTCTCCATCCCGAAGTGTTTCACCAAATCTGCTTACCGTGGGGCACGCCGGATGTCGACCTCATGGCGTCCCGGTTAAACCACAAGGTTCCGGCCTTTGTAGCTCGGTCCCGCGATCCGCTAGCAATCGCCCAGGACGTGCTAGTCATATCATGGTCACAGTTCCAACTGACCTATCTCTTCCCACCTCTACCTTTGATCCCTCGAGTCATCAAGAAGGTCAAGACAGAGGGAGTACCAGTTCTCCTAGTGGCCCCAGATTGGCCCAGACGCGTCTGGTACGCAGATCTGATAAATCTGCTTGTCGACCAGACCGTCCGGACCTCCTCTCTAAGGGTCCTATTCTTCATCAGAGTTCTCGTTCTCTGAATTTAATGGTATGGCCGTTGAGGCCGCGGTGTTGAAGACGGCGGGCTTTACTGACCATGTCATTCAGACCCTGATTAACGCCAGAAAACCCGCTACCTCGCGCATATACCACAGAACTTGGAGAGCCTTTTTTCGTCACTGCGAACAAGATCAGCTAACTCCTAAGTCCTTTTCTTTGCCAGTCATTTTGGCTTTTCTTCAGTCTGGCCTAGAGGCGGGACTATCTCTCAGCACTCTCAAGGGCCAAGTTTCGGCCTTGTCCATTCTATTCCAACGTAACTTAGCTAGCTGTCCTCAGGTCAGGACCTTTCTACAAGGGGTGGCCCACCTGGCGCCCCCCTATCGCCCTCCAGTGGAACCATGGGACCTTAATATGGTTCTAAGCGTCTTACAGCAGCCTCCGTTTGAACCCATTCAGGACATTCCAGCCTCTCTTCTTTCCTAGAAGGTGGCTTTTCTGGTGGCGGTTACCTCTATTAGAAGGGTCGCAGAACTCGCAGCCCTCTCTTGTCGGTCGCCTTTTCTGGTATTCCATCAAGACAAAGTAGTGCTCAGGCCAGTGCCTTCCTTTTTTGCCAAAGGTGGTTTCCGCTTTTCACATTAATGAGGACATCGTTTTGCCTTCCTTTTGCCCTGCTCCAGTGCATCCACGGGAGAAGTCCCTGAACAAACTGGACCTGGTCAGTGCTCTACGTGTGTACCTTTCCAGAACGGCCGCCCTTCGGCGCTCGGATGCCCTTTTTGCCATCCCTGAGGGTCATCGCAAGGGTCTCCCTGCTTCCAAGTCAACCATCGCCCGTTGGATACGTTCGGCCATCTTGGAGGCACATAGCATCTCGGGCAAATCTCCCACTCCCGGAGTTAGGGCTCACTCCACCAGGGCGGTGGGGGCCTCTTGGGCGGTCCACCATCAGGCTTCGGCCTCTCAAATCTGCAAGTCCGCAACGTGGTCTTCTCTTCACACCTTTTCAAGGTTTTACAAGGTCCACACTTATTCTTCGGCTGACGCCAGTCTTGGACGGAAGGTCCTGCAGGCGACAGTTGCCGAGGTCTGACCTAGTCTGTGGCTATCTTCTGTTCTCCCACCCAAGGGACTGCTTTGGGACGTCCCATGGTCCTGTGTCCCCCAATGAAGCGATAGAGGGATTTTTGGTACTCACCGTAAAATCTCTTTTGGAGCCTTCATTGGGGGACACAGCACCCTCCCTGCATTTGGACATATGTCCTGTTGGGCATCTCATTTATTTTTTCACAGTTGTGCCCCGTTGGGCATTACATAGTTAGTTAATTATTTTGTACTTCTGCTACTGCTCTAGCCACTAACTGGTGAGCTTGGTGCCTGTAGGCGGGTGCATACTGCGAAGGAGGAGCCATTTTCCTTTTTTTGCATAGTGTCAACCTCCTATCGACAGCAGCATACACCCATGGTCCTGTGTCCCCCAATGAAGGCTCCAAGAAAGAGATTTTACAGTGAGTACCAAAAATCCCTCTTTTAAATTCTAGTTTTTTCGTGTGGAAGAGCATGGACACCCATGGTGAATATAGTGACACCCATGGTGAACATACAACACAGTGCAGATAGTGTTCTCACCTTTATTAGTGTAGTTGTCTGGGACTTGTGCTGCGACAACTGCATTTTTAAGGGTCCCTATACACATTCGATAGCCGTCTGCCAAACACTACTTTCTTACTTGGCCATATAAAGGACCACACGGCTCACCTCAAGTGTTCTTCTGTTCTCTATGATAAAGCTGCCACCAGACGTCATGGCAGCGTCTTATCTCAGCATTGAAAAAAAGGATCTGTTGAAACTCAACTGGCCAGATCAGTCTCTTCCTGGATATACACATTAGATCAGGGTTCCCCAACTCCAGTCCTCAAGGCCCACCAACAGGTGATAATTGCATACAGGCAATAATTCCATCACCTGTGTAATACTAAGGAAATACTGAAACATGACCTGTTGGTGGACCTTGAGGACTGGAGTTGGGGATCACTGCATTAGATGATCTGCCATGTAAATACAGAAAATTTAATTCTGTAAAAATCAAATCAAGGCAGCAAATATTGAGACAGAGAGAATCATTGCCAGAGAAAGTAAAAATAATCCCAAAATTTTCTTTAACTACATAAATAGTAAGAAACTAAAAAATGATAGTGTTGACCCCCTTAAAGATAGTCTGGGTGAAATGGTGGATGAGGAAAAAGCCAATATGCTAAATGATTTTTTTTCAACCGTATTTACACAAGAAAATCGCATGACAGAAAACATGATCAGTGATAACAAAAATTCTCCATTAAATGTCACTTGCTTAACCCAGCAGGAAGCACGGCTGCATCTAAAAATCACTAAAGTTGACAAATCCCCGGGCCCGGATGGGATACACCCGCGAGTACTGCAGGAATTAAGTAACGTCATAGATAGACCATTGTTTTTAATCTTTAAAGATTCCATAATAACAGGGTCTCTACCACACGACTGGCGTATAGCAAATGTGGTGCCAATATTCAAAAAGGGGACAAAAACTGAACTTGGAAATTATAGGCCAGTAAGCTTAACCTCTACTGTGGGTAAAATCCTGGAGGGTTTCCTAAGAGATGCTATACTAGAATATCTGAAGAAGAGTAACCTCATGACCCAATATCAACATGGGTTTACGAGGGACCGTTCCTGTCAAACTAATCTGATCAGTTTTTATGAGGAGGCAAGTTCTGGACTGGACCAAGGAAATACAGTGGATGTTGTGTATATGGACTTTTCAAAAGCTTTTGATACGGTTCCACACAAAAGGTTGATGCATAAAATGAGAACAATGGGGATAGGGGAAATATATGCAAGTGGGTTAAGAACTGACTCAGTGATAGGAAACAAAGGGTGGTTATTAATGGAAAACACTCAGACTGGGTCATAGTTAACTGTGGGGTAACTCAGGGGTCAGTATTGGGCCTGCTTCTTTTTAACATATTTATTAATGACCTTGTAGGGGGCATACAGAGTAGTATTTCAAGATTTGCAGAGGACACTAAACTCTGCAGGGTAATCAATACAGAGGAGGACAATTTTATATTACAGGAGGATCTATGTAAACTAGAAGCTTGGGCTGATAAATGGCAAATGATCTTTAATGGGGATAAATGTAAGGTAATGCACTTGGGCAGAGGAAATAAAATGTATAATTATATGCTTAATTGTAAAACACTGGGCAAAACTGTCACTGAAAAAAACCTGGGTGTATTGGTGGACGACAAGCTCACGTTTAGTGGCCAGTGTCAGGCAGCTGCTGCAAAGGCAAATAAAATAGTGGGATGCATTAAAAGAGGCATAGATGCTAATGAGAACATAATTTTACCTCTACACAAGTCAGTAGTGTGACCACATGTAGAATACTGTGTACAGTTCTGGTCTCCGGTGTATAAGAAAGACATAGCTGAACTACAGCGGGTGCAGAGAAGAGCGACCAAGGTTATTAGAGGACTGGGGGGGTCTGCAATACCAAGACAGGTTATTACACTTGGGGTTATTTAGTTTGGAAAAACGAAGGCTTAGGCCATGTGCCCACGTAACATTTTTGTAGCATTTTTACGGCTGCGAAAACGCTTGTAAAACAGTCTGCCATGCAAAGCAATGTGAATTCGGATGTGCTGTGCACATGATGCTCTAATTTGCGCGCCGAATTCGCATTGCGTTGCAAAACGCAGCATGACCATTTCTACCGTGATTACGCTGCAAATTCACGGCCATTGAGGAACATTGAAATGCAGCAACCCGCAGGTATATGTGGATTTGCTGCTTTTCAATTAAATTCAATGGCTGCTATTTTGCAGCGTAATCACGGTGCGTGTGGTACCCGGGATGAAGAGGAGACTACAACTCCTCTTCATCCCGGCTACCACACGGTGAAAAAACGAAATAAAAAAGTTAAAAATAAACAACCTGTATATTCACCTCTCCGGCGGCCCCCGGTCTGCTCCCGGCCACGTCCTCTCTCCTTGGCGTCCCGCGGTGTACTGTCAGGACCTGCGGTGACGTCATTTAGTCACCTGATGGTCACGTGACCGCTGACATCGGCGGTCAGGTGATGGTCGCGTGACCATCAGCTGACTAAATGACGTCACCGCAGGTCCTGACAGTACACCGCGGGACGCCGAAGAGAGAGGACGCGGTCGCGAGCAGACTGGAGGAGACCGGAGAGGTTAGTATACAGGGTTTTTTTTTTTTTTTTTTTATACTATAGATGCTGCATTTAAAGCATCAGTTGTTCACACATTATAAATCCATGCCTGTTGCATGGATTTATATTGTGTGACCAGCTTGTCAAGCACTTTTCCAAGTGATGCTCAAAATCGCTTGGAAAACTGCTTGAAGAAACGCATGTAAAAACACTGAAAAAACGCTTCTCTCTGGCAGAAAAAAACGCATGTAAATCTGCATGCGTTTTTTTCTGCCAGAGAGAGGCAAAAACCCTCTGCATCAAATCTGCTACGTGGGCACATAGCCTTAGGGGTGATCTTATTACTATGTACAAGTATATGAGGGGACAGTACAAAGACCTTTCTACTGATCTTTTTACTCTGAGGCCAGAGACGGGGACAAGGGGGCATCTTCTACGTCTGGAGGAAAGAAGGTTTAATCATAATCACAGACGTGGATTCTTTACTGTAAGAGCAGTGAGACTATGGAAGTCTCTGCCGCATGATGTTGTAATGACTGATTCACTATTAAAATTTAAGAAGGGCATGGATGCCTTTCTTGAAAAGTATAATATTACAGGTTATATATACTAGATTCCTTGATAGGGCGTTGATCCAGGGAACTAGTCTGATTGTCGTATGGAGTTGGGAATGAATTTTTTTCCCCAATGTGGAGCTTAGTGTTTGCCACATGGGTTTTTTTTTGCCTTCCTCTGGATCAACTTGTTAGGCTATGGGTTGAACTAGATGGACTTAGTTTTTTTTAAGGTTGAAGGAAGACTGTTACTAATACCTGTGGACTCAGCCAACTTTATTACTATTATTTTTGAAGATCTAGGAGCAATTCAACTTGTTTGTTCCACTCCTGCAATGCTTCAAAACACAAAGGGGATATCCATTTTAGACACCTCATTATTTGTATATTATTTTAAGAGTTTTGAGTTCTGTTTGAGAGTCTCATCTCTTGGCCAGAGCGAAAAATGGTTGCAAAAGTGGTTCTCCAGAGAAACTGTCCTGTCAGACTTCACACAACCCATTCATCATTTCTTTGCATATGCTCTGTAAGGGTATGTGCACACGATGCAGAAATGAAGCAGAAAATTTCTGCATCATTTCTGCATCTCCCTGGCAGAAAAAACGCATGCAGATTGTGCATGCGTTTTTCCTGCGGAATACATGCGGATTCACATGCATTTCCGCATGTGGATTGACAAGTGCTTTCCAGGCGATTTTAGCATCACCTGGAAAGTGCTTGACAACTAAGTCACACTATATAAATCCATGCAACCGGCATGGATATATATAGTGTGACCCGAGAGAGTGGTAAAAATAAAAAATAAATGTATACTTTACCCTCCGATGGCCCGCGCTGTCCTGCTCAATCTGTTCTCCCTCGCCGGCAACTTTGAATTGAAAGACCTGCTGACGTCAGCGTCACGTGACCCGTCACATGACTCTGACGTCTGGGCAGGTCCTTCAACTCACTGCCAAGTGCCGGGAACCAAGCGGGAGCGCTGCGCGGGCCGACAGAAGGTAAGTATATATTTTATTTTTTTTTTTATTCTTGTTTTACAGCTTTTTTAATGGTACCTGGGTGTGGATGAGACTCTCCTCTCCTCCACACCCGGGTACCATCCGCACATTAGAACGCGCCAATTACTCAAGTACAAATGCAGTCTTGCGGAATTGGCGCGTTGTATTGCAAGTCAATGGCAGCGAAAAAGCCGCGTTTTCGCAAAATTAATTGACATGCTGCGGATTTTTGAGCGCAGCGTTTACGCTGCGGAAAAGTCCGCATCATGGGCACAGCACATGCGGATTTCAATTGGGGAACATTGCTGCCCTTCTACCATGCGTTTTTAATGCGTTTCCGCAACTGCAAAAACGCCGCGGAAACGCATTAAAAACGCATCGTGTGAACCCAGCCTAATACTTCATTCCACCTGTTGGAGTGCTGCAGGAAAATGTAACACTTACTAATTAGAATCTCTAGAGATTTTAGTTGGTCAGCGGGGGGAACGCTTTGTAATTATCTTATTGTCAAAATGAGGTTTTGAAAGCAAAGAGTGGTCACACCAAATATTGACTGATTTTAGATTTCTCTTTTGTTCATTCACTTTTTATTTTGTTAATTAACAAAAACTAGAACGCTTTTACTTTTTTAAAGCATTTTTATTGTGCAGCATTTTTTCCTTTCCTGCTGAACACTTTTGCTCAGTAATGTTAGTACTGTGTGCGGGTATATTAAATATCTTGTCTTCCTTTAGACAGATAATGAGCGTGTATTTGCACAGCAGCTTCAGAACAAGCTTCTTCCGGACCACACATATTCTGTGGTATCTGGAGGAGAACCACTGGACATCCCAGATCTCACCTGGACCCAGCTGAAGCAGTTCCATGCCACTCACTATCACCCAAGCAATGCCAGGTACAGTATAGAGGCTCAAACAACTGAATTCCTGTGTCCGTGTGTAACCTAAATTGGGGTTTCCCGTCGTGTTTATTTTATTTTTTTTTTTAAAAATCTGCTGTAAGACGTTTATTTAATTGTAATCTGTCTCCAGGTTTTTGCCACCTAATCAGGGACCCAGATGCCAGCGAAGTGTCACTTATTAGGCTGCTTAATGTAGTTTTGATAATCTCCTGCTGTTAAAAAGAGAGATTTTATCACTATAGGACTAGTAAACCATATTCTGAAAGTGAAGCATATTCATGAACTCTGTAAAACCCAGCTCCACCACTGACTGGCAGCTTTGTTTATACACTCTGCATAGGCAGAAAACTGTAGTGTGGTCGAATACATAGCTCAAAATTCAGAGAACTGCTAGCTCTGCAGCAGATAAAACAGTGATTTTATCCAAATGACAGCAAGCAGCTCAGTAAGTGACACATCACTAGGATCAGGGTCTCTAGCCCTCCATCATGCTGCTGACAGATTCCCTTTAAGCCTTTTGATCTTTTATGATTTTATTACAGATTTCTGTGCTTTTTATAAAGGTTTTTTTTTTCTTTTCTACCTCAAGATTTAACACAGACTAATTGGAAGGAAATATTCTGTATTAAATAATTGGCTGTATGTGTAGAGTATTTGCTTTTATTGCTTTTACAAATAATGATTAAATGTAATGTTGGCAGTATCTTAGGAGAATTATTTATTTTTCTCACTTATATAATGCTATTCAGACATTGTCATCGCTGTCCCCATTGGGGCTCACAATCTGGATTTTCTATCAGTATGTTTCTGGAGTGTGGGAAGAAACCGGAGAACCTGGAGGAAACCCACGCAAACACAGGGAGAACATACAAACTGCTTGCAGATATCCTACTAAAGACAGAGAGCGAGTCAATATATCTTCAAACAATTGAACTGGATCGGTATACTGTGCTATGCCTCCGGTAACCAGATCATGCACGCGGTGATACGTCACAGGAAGTGCTCCCTTTGACCTACGCGTGTTATCGGATGTTCCGGACGCATCGCGCTAAACCGCGCAGATACCTGTGAGCATGCGCCGCATTATATTGACTCCATGCACCTGGCGTAAGATATAATCTCCAACGTGCACTGACACATCAGCTCCAATACCTGAAAAAGGTCATTCCGAAACGTGCGTTGGGGCATCAGGGTAGTGTACTTTAGTATTTACTTTACGTTCGATGTGTGGTCACCATGCATGTAACTACTATTTGTTGATTCCAAATGGTTGCACAAGAACATGCAGAATACAACATAATTAATACATCCAGCATTGCTAGATCTACGTGTTTATTTTGCCTTTAGGCAACAATCACACCCATATCATTAACTTTATTTTGCCTTGATGGGTGTTTGCTGCACATAGGCATAGATATACAAGTTTGGTACTATATATCCTACAGAAAAATGGAGTAAATAGTCAAAAATAGTTTAAAAAGTAAAAAATTTATTTAAATAGACAGCATACATAACAAAGTTTTAAAAATAAATAAAATAGATGTACAAGCAGAGATGTGCACTCACACACTGATCACCCAAAAGGGTGTTTGTAACAGCTAAGTAGCTACCTCAAAAATACCTACTGATGAATAACCAAAAGATCATGATCAAAGGATACATATCCCTAAGGTGAAAGATTCCCCCAAATATGTATATATAACTGTATAATATCGCCTATCACGTTATTCTATATAGTGGCAGATGACAGTCCATATAAACAGTATGCAAAACAATACATGAAGGAACACACCATTATTCTCACGGTCAAAATATTAAAGTAACCAAATGAATCATAGTGCATGCATGTGCTGAATTAGGTATGGTAGAGGTGTCCAAATGGGTATTCTATATAAATGCTAAATTATGCACTGCATTAAGTGTGCATAAGGGGATAGCAAGGTAATACAAGCATTAGGGGAAGACACAAATACATATTCAAACCATCAATATACAGTAAAGGCATAAGGGAGGCATATCAGAGTGCTTGTGCAGCTAGGGAAGACCCCTTGCGCGCGTTTTGCATCAGCTTTCCCTAAGGGTTGACTCTAGGGTAGCAGCCAGCCTATTTATATCGTCAATCACCAATCAGAACGAGCTTGTAATGGCGCTCATGCTGTCTCCACCGTGCCCGGAAGCCCCGCGGTTTGGCGTCCAATGTCACTTCCCGCCACCCACAACAGACGCGTGTCATGGTGTGGGCAGGAGGAAGCGAGGCTGGCAGGACCCATTGCCACAGAGACAAGAGACTGAGTCAGACATTGCGAGCGCGCACCGCTGGAAAGTGTGAGTTAAGTATGGTAAAATAGAAGGAGGATGAAGGCATTTAAGCGCTCCACATATGGACAGTAAGGCTATGTGCCCACCATGCAGAAATGCTGCATATTTTTTCCGCTTCTGCCTGGCAGGAAAAACAAATGCGGATTTTACATGTGTTTTTCCTGCCAGCTAGAAGCGTTTGTCAAGCGTTTTTGCATGCATTTCTGCATGCGGGTTATCAAGCGTTTTCCAAGTGATTTTAGCACCACTTGGAAAAGTGCTTGACAACTTGGTCACACTATATAAATCCATGCAACCGGCATATATAGTGTGACCAAGTAATAGTTGAAAAAAAAAAAAAAAGAATAAGTATGGTAAAAAATAAAGATTATACTTGCCTTCCGATGGCCCCCAGTATTTTCTCCGCTCCGTCCGATCTCCCCGGTGTCTCGCGGTGGTGTGAAAGGACCTGTGATGACGTCATTGAGTCATGTGACAGGTCATGCAACCGCCGACGTCAGCGGTCACGTGACCTGTCACATGACTAAATGACATCATGTCAGGTCCTCACACCACCGCAAGCCGAACCTGAGACCGGATGCATCGCTGAGGAGGCCGGGGGACATCGGAAAGTAAGTATAATCTTTTAAATTCTATTTTTTTTCTTTACAGGTTCTATGGTACCCAGGTCTGGAGGAGAGTCTCATCTTCTCCAGACCCGGGTACCATCCGCACATTGAATCGCATAATATCCGAATGTGCAAATGTGCTGACACGGATATTAAGCGTTTCAATGCAAGTCAATGGCGGCAATTACGCTGCGTGTCCGCAAAATTAATGGACATGCTGCTTATTTTTCTGCAATGATAATCCGCAGCAGAAATTTCCGCAGCATGTGCACAGCACATGCGGATTATCATTGGGGACCATGGGGCACGTATTACCAAGCGTTTTTTAAGCGTTTTCACTACTGAAATTCCGCAGCAAAAACGCATAGTGGGCACGCGGCCTAACACTATCTCAATAACATCATTGGACCTCATGATTCTTGGATAAACAACATATATACACATGAAAAAGTGTGGAGGAAAAAAAAATTAAAACAAATATATGTAAAAAAACAAATACTAGTGTTACATATGGATGCAAAAAATATTATAACAGGAAACACAGAATGGATAACAAAAGTATCATGAGAACATAAAAAGTGGAAAGAGAAACAGGCAATGGAAAACCAAAAACCACTGACGGGGACAAAAAGTGAATACATGGGTAAAGTGTAATATATACAGAGTGTGATAATGAAAAAAGAGGAATATAATGTGATCCCATGTGGCATCCACGAAAATGGTACCTACGCAGATGAGGTAGTGCGAGTGCAAGGATGAGCCTAATGCCCATCAACCACAAATGTGAAGACAAACCAAAGAGAGTGCACAGTGCAATTGAAGTGTTTTAGTAATATATGGTTCAATCACATACATTTATGACAATACTACTTCTTACAAGTGGAGGAAGAGAAGCAATGTTTCAACAAGTGAACATAATACCCAACTCATAGATACAATAAAAAAAACATTCCCAATAGGAATAGACCATATAGTACAAAACACGGTAAACTGTGTTTTACTCAAAAATAAATATAAAAAAGAAAATACTTACAGAAGGTGACCTTGGACAGATACCGAATGTCGATATGAAGTGGCATCACTTGTGTATATAATATATGCTACTGAAAAGATGGCAACATTCCATCTAAGAGGACGACCATTCCTACTACAGTGCATAAAAAAACAAGAGCGGTAGGTATTAAGACATAATTTTCAGCTAGAAAGGGTATCCTATGCTAATGAATTAGAGGAGACATAACTTTTTCTATAGGACTGTATATTTATATTTAAGACCTAAAGGGAACGATGCCTAAGGAATGACCCCTTCTGTATATTGGGATGGTCCGGACGCATCACGCAGATACCGATCGGCATGCGCCGTGTTATATTCACTCCATACACCTGATATAAATATAAATTTTATATTTTATATTTAAAATATTTATTTAGATTTAGATCATGTGTATAGAGTGAATATAACACGGCGCATGCTGATCGGTATCTGTGCGATGCGTCTGACGCGCCCAGGGGATGGAGACTACTCGGCGCCCGGGCCTTGTTGTTGCCTGACCTTGGGGGATGTCGCGGTGGTTGGCTCCCAGGCCCGTACCCTGGGGTCACTCTTAAAAAGGGGGGGAAGTTGTATGGGATAGGGAATGTTCGTGACGCCACCTGTGATGTCTGGTGAGGATCACCACCGCTGCGACAGTCCTCTGAGGCCGGTGTTCAGGCAGCTTAGTTAGTGCTGCTCCCCACAGGTGGAGCGGGGCCTCAGGGCAGTGTAGAGAGGGATGCAGGACAGAGGTGACCCAGCCGGGTCAGAGGAAGAATAGGCGCACACACAACAGTTCACTTCAGTACCTTTACTGGTGGTGTTTCTGGCACGGTCCAGGGTACTTCAGGGTGAAGGGTGCATATCAGGACCCAGTGAGCGGGTGTGGGGCCTCCTGTTCCTTGCCTTTCCTTGATAAGTTTCTGACCTGCCTGGAGCTAGGTCTAACTTAGTCTCTGTCTTGCACCTGCTGACCTGGTGGTAGGGCCTTCTGCTGGAGATCACACTCCCCGGTCTCTTGGGCCTCCGTGACTCCTGACCCTGGTACGTAATCAGCTTTTGGTGTTCCTGGGACATATAGTTCTCCAGGGGTTCCAGTTATTTCTGCTGGATGTAAGGGATCCCTGCAGACACGGACCCTGTGTCCGGTAAATGGTTTTGGGGTGAGCTGGTTAAGCTCCTCTGCCCCCTATGTTGCTTGCTTACTCCACTCTCCTTCGGCCACGCTCGGGGCCCTCACTAGGCTTCACACTGCAGCAGGCACACTGCGCTTCGCCGCTCTTTTGGCGTCTGCACTCCCTAGGCTCATTAATCTGAGCTCACTGAGTCTGGACTGAGCTGCACTGCAGGCTAGCTTCTGCAGGAGTTCTTCCGATCAGTCTGACCTTCTCACTGACTTCACTCTCTGTGGACTCCAGACTACATACTCCAGACTGAGCTGCCTGGTTCCACCTTCCCTTTATATATCCCTAACGGGCTCCCTCTGCTGGTCTGAGGTGGAAGGTGGAGGTGTGTGAATGCTATGAGGGCCTCTTGTGGAGAAATCCATCCATGCACCCCTCTGGGATCTGTGGCACCAATATGCAGCTGGGCGCCACACGTCCGGACCATAATATATTATCATTATTATTATGCGCAACATGCACTGACACATTAGCTCCAATACCTGAAGATGATTCCGAAACGTGCGTTGGGGCATGGGTAAGGTACTTTAGTATTTACTGTGTGTTCGGTTTGGAGTCACCATGCGTGTAACTACTATTTGTTGATTCTGTATGGTTACACAAGAACATATATAATACAACATAATTAATAGATCCAGCATTGATTGATCTATGTGTTTATTTTGCCTTGAGGCAAGTCACACCCATATCAACTTTATTTACCTTGATGGGTGTTGTATATCTATGCCTATCTGCAGCCAAGTTTGGTGCTGTGACCCCCGTACTTTTTTGCTACCTCTTTTTACGTCCCATGTACCCAGGCTCTGTCTCCCTCTTTTGCTTTGAGCTCATTCTGTTAACCTCAATTGATGTATTTACCGTATGTGGAAAATTTTCCTGATATGGCAGTGCTGTATGGCATGGCCATTTTTTTAGTGTTTTGTACATGTAGATTCACTAAAAATTTCATATATATTTTCCCTGTATTAAAATATATAATTTTTGGACCATGTTAGCCAGTAGATAAAAAAATATTTAGATTTGAGAGTCCTCAGTAAAAGGTATCAACCACTGAGAACTCTCAAATCTAAATATTATTATATTTTAATCAATTTTTTGAAGATGTATTGATTTTCTCGGTCTTTGGTAGGATATCTATAACGTTAAGCCGTCTTCTTTTACTATATTTATTGTCCTGAAACCCCCCATCTCCATAAACTTACAGGTGTTGTCCTTGGTGGGATTTGAACTGAGGACCCCAGCGCTGTAGAGCAACAGTGCTAACCACTGAGCCATCAGTGCTAACCTGTAAAACAGATGTGCATTTGCTTTTCCTCTCCAGGTTTTTTACTTATGGGAATCTTCCATTGGAGCAACACTTAAAACAGATTCATGAAGATGCATTGAGCAAGTTTGAGCGCATTGATCCCCACACTGAGGTTCCTCGACAGCAGAGGTGGAGCAGTGCGGTAGGTTCTTGGTTTTTCTTTTGTCTTTTTTAGAAATGCATCATTTTGTTGTAACGATAAATCTGTTTAAAGGGGTTGTCCTTGAATGCGATAGAGGATATAGGTCACTATTATCTGTTTGATCGGGTTAAATCCACTGTTAGCCGGTCCTGCGATCAATGGAAGTAAATAGTGGCTGGAGCTGGAACAGCTGTGTAGTGGAAGTATGGTTGTATGTGGGAATCACAGCCTTGCTTCCATTCACTTCAATAGGAGCTTACATAGCAGAACCTGAGAACGGTGACTACTGTGTGTGGAGCTGTTCCTCCCTCAAAGCTCAATAAGATTACAAAACCAAAAAAAAGTGCTTTAGTAAGTCAGTAAAAAGTAGGTAGGAGTATTTAAAACAAGAAAATGATAAGGGTGCCCATACTTATGCACCAGTCAAATTTTGTTTGAATGCAGATTGCACATTTTCTGTTAGTACAATAAACCTCATTTCAAGGCTGAAACATTACTGTGTCCAACAGTTATTACATATATCAAACTGAAATAGCTGTTGCAAAAACACCAATTTTTATAAAACATTAAGCTTAAGATTAATAGGGGTGCCCAAACTTTTTCATATAACTGTACATACACATGTTTAGTGTAAAAAACAAAACTTCATGAGAGTGCTCCTTTAATGGGAGACATGGAACCACTAGTCTCCTGTTTCGGACCCCAGCAATCAAACGTGTAAGACGTATAGTATTGATATGCCATACATTTCAGAAATATTCTATTAAATACAAAAGAACATTAATTAATTCAGAATTATTATTTTTTTTAATTCAGAATTGAATTCCCTATCAGTATGTCTTTGGAGTGTAGGAGGAAACCGGAGAACCCGGAGGAAACCCACGCAAACACGGGGAGAACATACAGACTCCTTGCAGATCTTGTCCTTGGTGAGATTTAAACCCAGGATCAAAGTGCTGCAAAGCAACAGTGCTAACCACTGAGCCACCGTGCTGCCCAAGTACAGCTTTGATGGTGGACTTGCTGTACTTTCTTCAGGGCACTAGATGTGGAAAGTTTTCTGTCATTGAGATGACTATGGTGCCCTAATGACAGACTGGAAAAATGCATCTTCTTCTGATGCTGCGAGCAGCCCTGGATAACCCACGCCGGCAGGATGATATCATCCGGCGGAAGATGGAACCTGTGAGAAGAGATGTAAAACTAATGTAAGTAATGGGGCTCCATATTAGGGGATACTGCTGTGGTGTCATGGTGGCAGGACGGTAAAGGAATTTTATCCGTACAGAGGAATGGGATCATTGTCAGTCATCATACATGTGACAATCCCACCACTGACAGATAACATCTGCTCCACATGAATTATTCTCACTGGCCGACATGAGACAACATAGACCTTATTGTCACACTTACGTCTTCTAGGTTCTTGCTCTTCTACTATTTGGGCATTTTGCTCTTCTACCAGTTTTAAAGCAGATTTATTCTTCTTCTGAACTGGAAATTCATATAAAAAAGTCATAAACACAAGTTAATTATCATTTTCAGTTATCATAAATGTGACAATCCCACCACTGACCGATCACATCTGCTCCACATGGATTATTCTCACTGGCCGACATCAGCCTACATGGAGCTTATTGTTACACTTACCTCTTATAGGTTGTCCCTCTTCTACTATTTCTGCTTTTTGCTCTTCTCCCAGTTTTGATGCAGATGTATTATTCTTTTCAACTGGAAATTTATATAAAAAAGCAAGAAAAATAAGTCAACGATAAACTACTATAAGATTAGATTCATATCTTTATCTAGCAAAATTATTTTATTTTTGTACCCTATAGTCCTGGGAATCTGGCATTGCACCATAAGGCCTTGTTCACATGAAGCATTTTTGCAGTATTTTTTGCAGCATTTTTTTCATTCAATTTATAAGCTATTTTTTACAGTGAAAGTAAAAGCTATGAGATTTCAGAAATCTCATGCAGACATTTGTTTTTTTTTTCCTAACGGGATTTGAAAACTGCAATGTTTTTGAAATCTGCAACATGTCAATTCTTTCAGCGTTCTTGCAGTGCTTTTTCAACCACAGAAAGCAATGCGCATGCATGGGGAAAGGCCAAAGAGCGTCTGAGCATGCGCACTATAGTACTTTAATCTGCCCTTAGCAGGGCAGAGAGAAGAGCACCTGCGCAGAAGCAAAATGAAGGACACTCTGTGAATGATATAGGACGCATCATCAACAAAGCAGAGAAGGAGAGCGGCATCACAGGAAGAGCGGAGGCTCCGGACCAAGACCAGTGATGCCCATCGGACCGGACCGCACCATCTGTGAGTATAAAAAAAGGTCTTTATTTTGTTTTGCAGGGCGGCTTGGAGACTTATATACAACTTTCCAGAATGCTGTAACACAGGGCTGAAAGGTCGTGGTTTTTAGTTATATGGGAAAAATCTGGTGACAGGTTCTCTTTAATATGACATTAATAACAGCAATGTTCTCATATAATCAATTACATAAAATATTTGTCTAACATTAAGGGTATATGTAGGGTCTGTTTGGGGCCTGATGGGGCCATGGGCACAGTACTCAGTATCAGTATCAGGCACCAGCTGTATGACCCCTTATATCTTTTCATGCACAGCACAAAAGATTGAGTATTTTATACATTGAAGTGTTGTATTGTTGATCGTTTTAAGGGCGCAAAAAAAGCAGTGATCTTCTGAGCATTTATGTAACATTCACATTACACCTTTTGATCATTGCCTACAACAAGATGTCTTATAGACCTGCACATACCTGACAATGTGGGAGACGATGACTTGTTCTTTTCAGTAGTCAAACACTGAATGTCACAATCACTTATGGTAGGAGAAGATTCTTTCTGCCTGTTTGGTACAGGAAAAACAAATAAATTACAAGTGAATGCAATTAAAAATACAAGAACTCCTGTCTGTAAGGGCAATTAAGACACTTGGTCAAAATGGAGGGGATACCTTTCACAGGGCTCACTTCCATCAGCAAGAATGAAGAATAACTAGTAATAAAGGGCTTTAATGAACTGAAAAAGAAAGGCTGGTCACAATGATCAGCTGTTATCACCAGCGCTATCACAAGCCAAATACCACAGTCATCAGCAATCATGGGGTGGTGGGTTCAGGATTTAGTCTTGTATCATATGTGTCTTGTATTTGGTGTTCTGAACATATATAAGTACTAAGCCCCATAATAATAATCTACTCACACGTCTGAGTGTTTTGTGCTGGTCTCTAGGGAACAATCTGGAGATGACTCGCGTTCTTCTTTGCTCATTGTCCTGCTATTGGTTGTATATAGCTAAAACACACAGAGTAAAATTAAATAAATATATTTGTAAACAATTTTAGTTACAGTTTTATGGATTTACTGATCACATACTTACCATAGACAGTCTTTGAGAAGAGGATACATAGTTTAAGCTTTCTGGCCAGTCATTCACCTCACTTGCGTCACCCTCATCTGAATCTGTATGTTTGGGTCTCCTAATGCCAACTACAAAATACAAATATTATCAGAAATTATTAGTATAATTACAGATAATCACCATGTTATTGCTAATAATGGACACATTTTTTCAAATAAAATGGAAGACGAGACAAACCGCAGCATGAGCTAGATGACGTTTCAATCTACTTACTAGGAAAGTAGTGGGTGTCCACCTCTGATACTAAATTTGGCTTAAACAGTGGCTCCTGATTGTGAAGGTTCTCAAAGTCTAACTCCCTCAGGAATGGATGACTCTTGATCTCATTTGCTCCTCCTGAAAATGGTAGATAAGAAAAAATTGATACAGACAATGTCAGGAAGACTGCTCTATATCTGTATATTGTATGTTAATTGGAACTGAAGACATTGCAGAGCCAAAATATTCTGTAAGTCATAGCATGAAGAATGAGGAATGGACAAGAAGGTAAAGCAGAGTCCTCCACGCTGATCCTCACGGAAATTATATTTTTGTCAGGACACAGAGGAGTTATAAGTTACATTACCTGTTCCGAGTCTATGTGCTGGATTTTTCCTGAGGAGCTTAATCATGATGTTCTGAGCATCGAGAGGAAGAGCAGATTTGCGAAATTTCCTAGTGATTTCATCTGTTATAAAAAAAAAAAGTAATAATTACAGAAAAGAAAATCTCTACATTTACTATAATTTAAACACATTATCAAAAAACAACAAGTAACTAAACCAAAGAATTAACCTAAAAACCGAACCAATTACTATGACATCACACAGCATTCAGATTATTTTACTTACTCGTGATGATACTGTGGAAAATAGCACTTCTGCAACGTCCTCTAAATGGCACATGCCCAGTTAGAAATTTATATATGATGATCCCTATTGACCACCAGTCAATAGGCCTTCCATAGCCCTTCTGTAAAATGACTTCTGGGGCTACAAAACAAAAGGTGCCAGTCGTCTGGAAACAGAACAATGAGAAGATGATCAATGAATATAATTGTGACAAATAATATCAGTAGAAACATTTTCTAGATGAGAATATATCAGAGAAGCAGAAATAGATCAGATCTGTAAAGAATAAGTTTCTGTAAGTAAAACTGACCCCATCATCAGGGAACTCTCTGGTGATGTCCACAGTTGAAGCCTTGTATATGTCTGATGTTGGTCTCATGAGGCCGAGTTTTGAAAGGCCAAAATCGGTGACTTTAATATGTCCAGTTGACGATATCATGAGGCTGTAAAAAAAAAGATATTGTCAGTTTTAAGTAATAACCCATAGACGGTATATCAAACTATAACTGTATTTCCCTTTATTATCCCACAGGGGTCACTTACTTTCCAGGCTTCAGGTCTCGGTGCACCACACCATAGCTGTGCAGATATTCCACAGCAAGAACTGTTTCTGCAATGTACATGCGGGTCAAGGAGAGGGGTAAAGGACTATATAACGTCATAAGACTGGCACAGTCTCCTCCTAAAGCAGAAAGCAAATATGACAGGTGAGGGTTTGTTACAATGTAAATTACACATGATGAGTGTGAATGAGAGATAAGCTGAGACATTGGGGCAGGGTGTCAATAATAGAGATACACTGTGTAATGTAGAGCGTATACTGCAGAGTAATCCTATATAAAAAGGGAGGTGAGCTCTGCCCGCTGCCGGTAACCTCCTAGATTGCACTGTCAATCTCCGACAGCGGCATTTACAGCACACGGCCCGGAGGCGAGCTGCTCCATGCACTCATCACCCCCCATTTCATGTCTATGGTTTGTTATGGCTGCTGGGGGTCTGTGGAAGACCTCTATTCCTGCCATTATGGTACTTCTGTGAAGACCAGTGTGTAGCTTGGCTTCATAGGGGACCAAGATTTGCACCATATGCTGCAATACCATGGTATCACAGTACATAGTAAAAGCGGTTATATGATAACAAGTTCAAGTCCCTCATGGAGGCTAAAAAATAAAGTAATAATAAAAATGTTTGGGTAAATAAAATATAAAAATCACTTTTTCCCCATTAAAACTAAATAATGAAAAAATAAATAAACTCAGAACACATTGTAGTGTTTTGGTTTCTTCCTATTGCATTTTTTTGTGATGTTCGGGCAATGAAAATGATTTATCTACTACAATGTGTTATCAATAAAATCATCAGCTCGCTTCGAAAAAAATAAGACAATAAAAAGCTCCATTTGCTGAAAAAGGAAAATGTAAATTTTCCTTTTTTTATAAATTTCTAAGGATTTTGTCAACATAAAATAAAACATATTTATATACATGTTTGGTATGACTGAAATTATAGTAACTTGTATAATTAAGATACCAGGTCATTTCCATCACACAATGAACACTGTAAAAATAAAACTTAAAAAACAATTGCGGAATTGTAATTTTTACATAATTCCACGGCACTTGGATTTTTTCCCCACTTTCTAATACATTCGATGGTAAAGTGATCAAAACTACAGATGGTTCTACATAAAAACACGTCATGCGGCTATGTGGATGGAAAAATACAAACATTATGGCTCTTGGAAGAATGGGAGGAAAAAGCGAAAAACGGGAAATTGTCAGGTCAGGAAGAGGTTAAAAAAAATCTGTCAAAGATTTAACCCTCCTAAACTGTTTCTATGAACATGTAGGTCAATGAAATATAAATACATTGGTCCCTTTATATATTTGAGCAGATATGGGTTGGATATAGATACAATGGATATGTCTTACCTGCTTCAAAGTCCATGACCATACACAGATGTTCTTTAGTTGGGAAGGAACAAAACGTGGAGACCACAAAGGGACAATCGGAGAATATTGCGATATCCCTTTCTAGATAGGCCGATTCCAGAAACATTGGATGATGCAGGTTACACCTGGATTGTTTCTTCATGGCGAATACCTTGTTTGTGTCCTTATGACGCACTAAGTGGACGGCCCTGTAGAGGAGAAAAATCCATAATTTATAATAAATTCCTACTAACAGTCTGTCTATATGTCAAATGATCCTCTGTACTAATAGTTAATACTAGATGTACGGCCGTCACTAGAAATCAATGTCTGGAAATACATAGAATATCACAACATAAATGATCACTTATGGAGGTTCTCATCCATGTCACATCCCAACTGAGCTGAATAGATGTGGACTAGATGACTAGATGTGGATTACATCTACTCCAAAGTGGTATCAATAAGAATAGCTCGCCACACAAAAAGCAAGTCCTTACAAAGCTCTATCGAACGAAAAATAAAAATGTGACAGGTCTTGGAAAACAGTAACATTTAGATGTGGACTTATATACAGTAATTTCACTATGGCAGGACTTATAGACAGAGGCATCATCATAAGCAACTTGTGAAAAATGTAGATTATACAGAAAGCTCACCCAAAAGTTCCACTGCTGATCTCTTTGATCTGGTTATAGTCGCTCTTACTAGGCTTTCTCATTGGGCTCAATAATCCAATTACAGCCTAAAAGAATAAGAAATGACAATAAGACATAAAAGTTGCAGGAAAATAAAAAGCTCCAGATGCAGGAACTTCTCCTCTACATTATGTCCCCACTGATTACACTGCAGCAGATGTAGAGGACATGATACAAGCAGGACGCTCCACAGACACTATTACATAATAACGGGATCCGTACTTTTCGGATTATAAGACCCATTCTTTTTCCCCAAAAATTTTTTGGGGAAAAGGGGGGGTGTCTTATAATCCGAATGTAGCTTATTGGGAGGGGGCGGCTGAGGTGGAGCAGGTCCCAGGAGGAGGGGTTACTGCTGCAGGAAGCTGGCGACGGCAGGAGTGGGGCGATGCTGCAGGCCCCAAGCTGGAAGGAAGGGGTGTTTGGAGGTGCAAGGCTGCGGAGGGCCGCGGGCTTTAAGAAAATGTCGGCGGAGTCCCTGCACTTCCTATTGTTTTCATTGGGATGGACTTTGGGAAAATGGCCGCATGCGCAGATTGAGATCTCGGCTCCCCACTCCTGCCGCAGCCAGCATCCTGTAGCAGCAACCCTGCCTCCTGGGACCCCGCTCCACCTCAGCCGCTCCCCCCCCCAAAAAGGCACCATAAAATCAGACAATAACAATTTATTTTTTACAAAAAATTTTCTCCCCAAAATTTTGGGCGTGTCTTATTGTCCACAAAATATGGTATATCATTCTACTGCAGCGGAGGATAAGGGACATCACACAGAGGAGACAGGAATAATAATGCTAACATCACTGATAATAACTCCAATCTACATCAAGAACAGATATCCCTCTGTCATATGGGGTATAATATGGGATGTGTAATTCATACCCCGTTATCTGATTATATACTTACATTGCCAGATTTGGGGATCTCTGGTGTCTCACATATTCCCCCATCAGCATTTGCCGGCGGATCAGTTGCCTCTAATATAATGATAAATAATGAAGAGACATCATGTATTAGACGATATCAGTACTTAATATATAACACATCATTATAAGGAAGGAAAGATAAGACCTCTGTAAATGGTATAATACTAAATATATGGATATTCTGCACATACTGTGTATACTTATGGTACATCCATAGATAGATATACTCCACCATAAATGTGTAATAATTGCTCAGGATCTGACAATGACTTGAATGGGGATCCTATGAGGCTCTTTGTACATTTTGAGGCGTATAATATCCCAGAGGAGAGAACCAGAGGGGTTTTCAGAATGACATGGACCTTCTCCATTATAGTCTACCGGAGGTTCAAGAGCCGTCACCGGCCTCAAACAGAGGATGAAGAGTAAATTTATATATTCTCGGGTGTCCTTATAATAGTAATATGTTTGTAGGAATATGAAATGTTCGGCTTACCTTCAATCAGATCACTTTTTAGCCCTGGCTGACTGGTATTAGGGTCAGCCATATTTAGGTTCTGCCCATCTTCGGAGTCGCCGTCCGGTATTTCCTGATGGATATAATATATACAATTAATATAACATTTCACAAATACTAAATTACCATATACATAAGACAGAAAGGACTAAGCCAGGATTTACATAATTGCAGTATTGCGTGGACTATACACGACCGCTCCCTCCAGTAAGTCCACATTAATATATAAGGGACTAGTATATACCATGGTTCTCCAATAGCATCTATTATCAGAACTGCAGCATTTACAAGAAGGAAGATTGTGAATTTATAGGAAGACAGAGGTGATATACAAAGTCCGCACCACTGAGTACAGACTGTCACCACAGAGGATGGAGCCGCAGAGACAGACTGCCATAAATACCCTTCGTCCGCCTGGAGCAGACAGGGAGGCCTCTAAAACAAAAAATCTGCCATATGTCTGGTAATCTGGAGAAGATCATACAATAAGGACATGAGATATAGAAGATGAGGGATCCTTACCAGGCGCTCCAGTGAATGGGCCGGATAATCTAGTACATACAGGAATACGTACAGGACATTTTGGGCCAATTGTTTAAAAAAGGCCAAATCTGCACTTTGGGATCTTTCTTCAGCCTATAAAGATGGAAATAAAGGAAAATAATGAGAAAAAGTGGAGAATGTAGGACGCCATTTATGTTACCATTTTACTCCTGCTATCTGCAGCTACAATTACTACCTATCTGGGTATTTGGTATAGACTATATATTATATTGGTCTAGGCCAAAATACATATTTTATGTAAATGAACTTGCATTTTGTTAATATTATCCTTTATTATTTTTACACACTTTGCACAGATTGTCTGCTAATTACCTGTTGTATTAATGTCCTGATGTTCATCTGTAAATGCTCAAGATATTCTGAGCTTATACGACCTTGGTGGTATTTGGTCAGGCAATCTCTCACTAGCTTCATAACCAGCCGGTAAGTGAAGCTGAGGACGCCATCGGGTAGTGGTAGCACAAAGTCAGGGTCATAGGTAGTAAGAATCCCCTGGAGTAGTGCCAACTTCTCAAGTTTGTCTGGAGGAATTTCAGACATTTCAAGAAAATCCAATCGCAGTCAATATATCACCAGCTTCGTAGCCAATCACTGACAACAATGTCACCGGGGCAGTAAACATTGCATACATAGTGGCTGTGCATTATGATGTCACAATGGAATCTTGTGGTGGAATATTAACATGTCATCAGTGATGTCATCATGGAATCCGGTGATGGAATCTTAACCCGTTTACAACCTTGAACATATAGGTACGTCCAAGCTTGTATTTCTGCCTTTTTTAGGCAGCGCCAGAGCTCACATCTTTCCCCGCACACAAAAGCTGATGTGCTCAACTGTCATATGCCTCAAATGGACACAGGTGGATCTTGTCTGTTAACTAGTTAAATGCCGTTGTCAATCACTGACAACGGCATTTAACACGTGCCAGTCAAAAGTGCATCACAAGTCCCTCTTATCTGCGCCCCTGTCACGTGATCGCGGGTTGCCGATGTGTTATGACAGCCGGGGGTCTGCAGAAAATCCCTGTGCCAGTCATTGTTAATTTTTTTATGAATGCCGGCTTGTCGCCGGCGTTTAAAGAAGATTGTGATTTATGATATACATAGCAGTGCTGAAGCCCCGGATGATCGCTGCTTCAAATCTCCTAAGGTGACTATTGAAGCTAGTAACAAAAAAAAACACAAAAGTTCAAATCGCGCCCCTTTTGCCTCATTGGAAATAAACAATTAAAAAATATAAAAAAAACATTTGGTATCACTGTGTTTAGAAATGTCCAATCTGTCAAAATATAAGCTAAATTAATTAAATTAATCTGTAAATGGCGTAACAAGAAGAAAATCAAAACGCCACAATTACGTTTTTTTGGCCGATGCAACATTGCAATAAAATGTAACAACATGCGATCAAAATATCCTATCTACACTAAAATGGTATAAATAAAAATGGAAGCTCAGGGCTCAAAAAAACAAGCCATCACCAAGCCCCAAATCCCAAAAAATGGAGGCGCTACGGGTCTCTGAAAATGGGGACATAAGCTAATTTTTTTTTCTTACGAAGTCGGATTTTTTTTTCACCACTTAAATAAAAAAAGAACTTATAGCTTGTATTTTATGAATATTATCTTCCTACCTGTCGTACTAGTGTCCTGATGTTCATCTGTAAATGCTCAAGATATTCTGAGCTTATACGACCTTGGTGGTATTTGGTCAGGCAATCTCTCACTAGCTCCATAACCAGCCGGTAAGTGAAGCTGAGGACGCCATCGGGTAGTGGCAGCACAAAGTCAGGGTCATAGGTAGTAACAATCCCCTGGAGTAGTGCCAACTTCTCAAGTTTGACTGGAGAAATTCCAGACATTTCAAGCAAATAGCAAATCCAATCGCAGTCAGTATATCACCAGCTATAAAGCCAATCACTAACAGCAATGACACCGGGGCAGTAAGCACTTGAATAAATGCTGGGGGTGCATTATGATGTCATGATGGAATCTTGTGGTGGGGGAATCAGTGATGTCATCAGTGATGTCATTTAGGAATCCGGTGATGCAATCTTAAAGGGGCATCTTACCATAAAAGGACATTGCCTAGCAACAATTAAGGTGGCAACACCATAGGCTGAGCATCAGTAACAGACTGAGGCATGGGAAGAAGAACCATGGCTTTGATCAGTAGGGCAGGCTTTTACATCTGTCTGTTCCCCCATAAAATATTTAAAACAGAGTTTGGATGCTAAATGTTCTTCAGACGTGGAAACATTTGCTTTTTCTAGAGATTATGACCAGGGATGGACTGGGAATAAAATACAGTCCTGGAATTTCAAAGCATGCTAGTCCATGCTGTCGGCATCCCACTTCCCCAGATTGGGGTCTCTAATACTAATTTTATGCTGCCTGAATGAAATTAAGATTTACTAAATATATTTCCAATAATACTGCTTTATTGGATTTCATAATAATAATATTGCAAAATAAGGTTATGTTTTTACAATGAGGTTTTGCTAAGTATTTTCGCTGAAATCCACAACATAAAGAATCAATTTCTTTTGCAATTATGCGGAGTTTTGTATGCAGATTTTCTCTATAGAATTGCATTAGATGAGGAAAATACGCAGGTAAAAAATACAAAGCGCATAAAATCCACACATGACTCGATCATTAAAGTTTTATTAAAGTACGAGGAAGTAACAAAAATAAAGCAGATTCATTCAATATGGTCGGTGGAGTGCTTAATAGTCGCCTTGTGGAAGTCAATGACGGGCTTAATAGTGCTGCAGTGTCCAGAAACAGTTCCAGGACTTTTAGACTGAGGCCCCCCTTTCTTCCACTATAGAGAGGGAAATATGTGTATAAGAGCATCCCAGAAGGGTTCCAAAAGTTTGGGTGAAATATATACCAAAGAGACAACAACCGCAGAGTCAAAAAGAGACAAAAATGCAATAAAAAGGCAAGTAACCTATTGTACTGAATAGGTGGAGAAATGCAGCAGAATGCTGCAACGTCAAAAACTCATCAACTACTCATCATGGGAACTTAACCTAACAAACACATAGTACCAGAGCAGATCCAAATATTACCAGAATATACAGTGGTGATAGTGCCTCCATATTGATCATTAACCAAAACCAATGTACTAGTACTGATGTCACCACCATACAGTGTCCATATAATGGTACTATCAGTTTTACACCAGTGCTCTTCAGACCATATATGTGTGCACTGTGCAGGTTCTCACCAGTGACGTTCTCAATGATCGCAGTCATTCATTTTTCCTTTCCTTTTCCATTCGGCCTAAAGCACCATGATCACTTCTTCAACCCATAACTCGTCCCTGCAAAATGTAACACAGACACCTCTTTGACTTACTCCCCCATTTCTGTACAAACCATGTATTGCAATAATGAGTATCCTAGACAGTAATAAAGCCCCTCTGTGTCCTGTATGGTAATACTAATCTCCTTTTGTGTCCCACACAATACCAGTTTCACCCTTCATGCCCCTATACAGTAATAATGATCCCTCTGTACTTGCTTAGAGTAACTATCAGTACTGATAGTGGGGCCGTGGCCTTATAGAAACAACTCGCCAATTCTGCATTTATCACCCACTCCTGGTTTTGGCTTCCACTCCTGAGAAAAAATACTGACCGAATACTGACCAAATACTGATAGTGGGGCCGTGGCCTAAAGGTCAGTCTGTAAGAAGAAAGTGAGTCTAGGAAAATAAAAGAAAGGCATACTTACTATTCTTTAACGTAAAACCCCTCCATCTGGAGAAAGACGGGTTCAATCTCCAGAGGAGAAAGGGTTTCTGTATCATAAGAATATTTATCTGTGGAATAGTCTGTCTCAGGAGCAGGTCACAGCAGGAATCGTCCATCAATGGTTTAAAAAAAGGCTTAGATGCTTTTTAAGAAGAAATTAACATAATTGTGTAAATGAGAAAGTTGTTTTCTAAATGTTTTGTCCAGTAGATCAACAATGGCGATCAGGAGGAAAAGATTTCCTCTTTTTGTGCAGACTGGATCATGCATTATGGCTGTGCTTGTGCGATTCCTTTGTCCTTTCCCATCCTTTGGTTGGACTTATTAGACATGTGTCTTTTTCAACTGTATTAACAATATAACTATGTAACTTCCTGAATTGGCTCCCCTCCTCGCTCCAAAAGTTGTATCCCCTGAAGATCTTGTGATATTATGTAAAATGAGCGCTGCAACCCATCAACAGATGGTAATAGGTTGCAGCACTCATGTGACAAAAGCAGTCACAAAATCAGCGAGATACAAAGCTCTTGGAGAGGAACAATTTTAAGATTTAAGCATGCTTATACTGTGTGTATATATATATACAGCGGGTGAAATAAGTATTTCACCCGCTGTATATATACAGTTTTCTAAGTAAATATATTTCTGAAGGTGCTATTGACATGAAATTCTCACCAGATGACAATAACAACCCATCCAATCCACACAGGCAAAGAAATCAAACCATAGATGTCCATAAATTAAGTCATGTGTAATAATGAGAAATGACACAGGGAATAAGTATTGAACATGCTTATTGAAATGTATTTAATACTTCATACAAAAGCCTTTATTGGTGATGACAGCTTCAAGACGCCTCCTGTATGAAGAAACTAGTAGCATGCATTGCTCAGGTGTGATTTTGGCCCATTCTTCCACACAAACACTCTACAACTCCTGAAGGTTCCATTGGCGTCTTCTATGAACTCTGAGCTTTGGTTCCTTCCATACATTTTCTATTGGATTCTGGTCAGGTGATTGGCTCGGCCATTCTAGCAGCTTTATTTTCTTTCTCTGAAACCTATTGAGAGTTTCCTTGGCAGTGTGTTTGGGTTCATTGTCTTGCTGAAATGTCCAACCCCATTTCATCTTCATCATCCTGGTAGATGCCAGCAGATTTTCATTAAGAATGTCTCAGCACATTTGTCCATTCATCCTTCCTTTTAAATATATGAAGCTTGCCAGAGCCGTAAGCTGAACAACCCCAGATGATGTTCTCACCTCCAGTTTTCACTGTTGGTAAGGTGTTTTCGGGATGATGTGCAGTGCCTCTTGGCCTTCAAATATGTTGGGTATTATGGCATTCAAAGAGTTCAATTTTCATCTCATCTGACAAAACTACATTCTCCCAGTCTTTCACAGGCTTGTCTAAATTTTGTTGAGCACACTTTAAATATGCTTGAACATACTTTTTGTTCAGCAATGAAGTCTTGCGTGGTGACATGCATACAGGCCATGGATGTTGAGTGCATTACTTATTGTTTTATTTGAAACAATTGTACCTGCTGATTCCAGGTCTTTCTGTATCTCCCCACAGGTGTTCCTTGGCTCTTGGACAACCCTTTTGATTCGTTTTACTCCTCTGTCTGAAATCTTGTGGGGTGCACGTGGTCATGGCCAGTTCATAGTAAAATGATGATCTTTCCACTTCGGGATTATGGCCCCAACAGTGCTCACTGGAACCTTCAATATGGATTTGAACCCAGGACACCAGCGCTGCAAGGCTGCAGTACTAACCACTGAGCCACCATGATGCCAGTTTACCTCCCAATCAACACAGATCCAGAGGGATTTTCCAGGAATTAAAGAGCTGCCCCACTGCCCTGGGAGGGTGGAGTTGTGTCTGTATCCACAGGACACAGATATAGCTAAATATATATATATTGATTGAGTGATGGAGCAAGGAGCCAACAGGTCTTTCCTTCCCCATTTACTCTTTGTAAAGCTTTGCCAGGACCTTAGTATCAGATGACAGTCACATGACTAGACAGCAGAAAAGAACAGGACTAACAGTGGAGAAGAGCAGGATGTAGCAGAGTTGTGTGTGTAGATGTAGGTGAGCAGTGTGTGTGTAAATTAGCTGAGCCGTGTGTGGATGTAGCCGAGCTATGTGTGTGTGTATATGTTGCTGATCTGTGTGTGTGTAGATGTACTTGAGTAGTGTTTGTGTGTAGACATAGCTGAGCTGTATGTGGATGTAGGTAAGCTGTGAGTGTAGCTGTAGCTGAGCAGTGTGTGTATGTAGATGTTTCTGTGCTGTGTGTGGGTGTGTAGATGTAGATGTAGCTAAACTGTTTGTAGATGTAGCTGCGCTGTGTGTTAATGTAGCAGACCAGTGTGGGGAGTCAAAATACTTTGTAGGTTGGGCTTGTGGGGGCATAAGACTGTGTGGTGGGAAATCCAATATAGGGACATTACACTGTGTGTGGAAGGCACTGTGGGGAGGGGGGCATGAAATAGGTGCTATACTGTGTGGGAACACCAATGGTCTTCACTAGGGAAATATTGCTGTGTGGTCTGTGAGGATGTATAGGAAGCACTGGCTGAGGTTAGAATACTGTCTTAAGATATAAATTCTGTCAGCGCACTAGAGGCACTGCAGTTTTTGTCCCTCTTTCTTATCATTCAAAGTTGGGAAATATGAGAACTTATTAATTAGTAAGTGAGACAAAATCATTCCCCCCAATACATCTGTTAAACTACAGATAAAATGGACTTTAAAATACAAAAAAGGGGACGTGATAATATAATCTCTGAGCGCTGCAGCAGTTTTAGATTATGCAGTGACTGATTACATATGATTTTCTGCTCTAGCGGCAATTAATTGAAGGAGCGGGAGAAATAACAGGGATAACATTTCTATTCAAATGAGGCCAATTTTGAAGAATAAGATATCTGCCATCTGTTAATATCAGATGAAACGGCGTCATTTTTGCTGGTGGGTAGGCTCGGTGATGCAATGTTATTGCTGCACTGATCAAATATGACCATTTTGGCAATGGAACGACACTTCAGAAGCGCACATCACAGCAGCTGATTCAGCTTTTAGAGCTCAGCTAAATTATATGAGAACAGTAACAGCCATTGTTAAAAAAGGCTGTTTGGAAAACAGTTTGTGACATTTCTATACGTCTTTTTAAATAAAGGTATAAAATAACCATTACTTCTGTGTTATCCTGTGTTTTTACCACACACTGCCACATATATTGTATATTCTTGCCAAATACATTTGTAATCTGGTATAACAAAAATTCAAGCTTAAGGGCTTTAAAGGATGCTGCAAAATTTTATATTTGCAACATACACGATCTGTCATGAATTTCTTCCAAATTTGCAGCTGTTTCACCCATTGCAATAATGCATAATCTGCATCATAAATAATCTTCTGCAGCAGATTTCATGCATCTGTTGTATATGGATATGGAGAAATTCCAATGTAAACCTTGGATCTAAGGGGTAGTGTTTCTCCTTGTGGAGAGTGGCATGCCAGGTCTGGAACACCAGTATGAGGAGACTTAAATGCCTTCCATGCTCCTCTGGGAAATTAAATGTGCAAATTGTCTCTTCAGAGAGAAAGAGGACTTGAACTCTAGTGCCACGTATTGGAAGTAGCAATCCTACAAGTCATTATCGACCCTTTAAACGAGTTGTCCACTTCTTTCACATTGATGCCCTATGTATGATCGGCCGAGGTCCCGCACGCGGCACCCACGCCGATCAGCTTTTATCGGTGCTGCCGGCAGCGGCCGCCGGCCGGAAGTCCTTCCCTGCGGTGCTTGCCTGTCAAGTTGTAAGTGGCCGCCGCTTTTTTCTGCACATCCGCCTCCTATTCAATTGAATGGGAGGCGGATGTGCAGTACCCCGCACCGGCCACTACAACTTGACGGCCAAGCACCGCAGGGAAAGACTTCCGGCTGGCGGCCGCTGCCGGCAGCACGGATAACAGCCGCTTGCCGGACCCTGGCCGATCATATATTGATGCACTATCCCACAGATAGGGCATCAATGTGAAAGTAGTGGACAACCCCTTTAACGAGCCTTGAAATATGACTTAAGATAAAAGCCAAATCAGAATCTCAATTTGTAGACAAGGTGTTTTGGGGTATTGCCCCTCATCAGTGCAAAGTATGAGATCTGATTTGGCTGGGTGAGAGGGTAAGACTTGGATCTAAGGGGTAAAGTTTCTCCTAGTGGAGAATGACATCCCTGGTCTGTCATGCTAGTATGAGGAGACTTAAACACCTTGCATGCCTCTGTGGGAAATTAAATATGCAAATTGTGTAAACCTTAAAATTTAGAAGCAATTGCAGGTGGAGACTTTCACATGTCCAACAATCACGGTCTAAGTATGGACCACAATGTCCAGACCGTCTGTGGGTCTCCTGCCCTGAAATCAACAGCCTCATAAAACATATGAAACCACCCTTACATGCCATTGGAGGCATCTGGAGGTACAGTAGGGGGCTTATGCATCTATATCATAGCATATCTTATACATATATTATCTATAGGTCTCCATCAGATTTAATATCAATATTCCATTCTTTCGATGTCACACACGTAAAAGGAACCTGAGCATGCTCGCCGAGTTTTTTCAGTGTGCTCGGGTGTTATGTTTTAGTCACTCCGTGCTCATGATTTGAGACTGTTTGACAGGTTTAATACATGTGAGGTATGCCTAAGAAACAGGCATTCCTCACATTTATTAAAGCTGTCAAACAGTCGCAAATCATGCACACAGCTTGACTAAAACATAACACCCGAGCACGTTGAAGATACTCGGGAAACACTCGACCATGCTCATAAATCTTGAGTAACGAGCATGCACGCTCATCACTAAACCTGACAGTTGATAAATGCTGCCCTATCCAGAGACAGCATGTATCAGACACTGGCTACATGATTTAGCCGTGTATGTTTGATTCTGAAACGCTGCGGATGATAATCTTACACAATTTAATAGTTATACAGAATTAATGAGTCATAAATAAAAAAAAATAATAGGAAAAACAACCAATGGGTAAATACTTTGCTTTATTGTTTTTGTATCAATTTGAGGTTGTCCTTTTCTCCATTTATTTTTAGAATTGTTTTCAGAATTAGTTGGTTGCCATTAGCAGTCTGCCCTACCCGACTATAAAACAAGTTGTCCGATACCACATTAATGCTCAATTTTTTGGGGGATTCACTCAAATTGCAATGTTACACAGTTCCTGATCTGAGGCATTATACTGCTCAACAGTGTCGGACTGGGGTGCCAAGGGCCCACCAATAACCAACTCCAGGGCCCCACTTTTCAACTACATGCAAATGTGACATTATCCTTAATCACAAATTTATATTACAATGAACTGGGTAGATTGTTAAATGAATAAGATGCTGCCTTTGTCTGTACATCGTGATTCAAGTATACAGTGCCAAGTACTGCTCATATAAGAGGGTGGTGGCCCACCGGAGGATTCCCCTGTTTTCCTATGGGCCAGTCCAAGCCTGATGCTCAATACCATTTTACATAGATCCACCCACTGTAAAATGACCTAATGAGTAAGTAATTTACTGGGTTCCTAAACCCCCTCTGGGCCCCAATGCAGATGGACACTACATTGTAGGACTCATAGATTTCTGCTCCATTTGAGTCCATTCTTCCTAGATGTTGGTGAATGCCCATAAGGAAGCAGCTAAAATAGAGCAGAAAGTGCTCAGTATTAAGCTGAAATCAAATGGCCATGAACCACGGTACAAATACAGACCGTGATTTTCAGACTAACTGGTATGAACGGAGCAGCTTCATAGGCTAAAGAGCGGATAGTTTACATCTCATCTCAGAAACCTCTTGCGTTTGATGGAACAGAGTGAGAGAATTACTGACCCTAGTATGCGTCATAATGCTAAAGCCTCATTCACAAGGTCAGTCAGGTTTTTTTTCATGTATAGAACACATATCCATTATAGTCTATGGGAATGTTTCCACGTTACCGGTCAGTGTTGGACACATCTGTTCATGCAATGGTTTCCTTGTTTTTGTTGGAATGTACACACTGTAGATAAACAGTAAAGAAACACATGTGAAACAAACCAGAAAATGGGTTAATGGGGTTATCTGGGAGTTTGCTTATTTTTCACTACGGGGTTAAAAAATTACAGGCAGGTAGTTTTTAATTACCTGTCTATTCTGCCCGGCGCCAATCTCTGCCATCTCAGAGTGGTCACGGACCACCCCTGCCAGCGATTCTGTGGCATCAGTTGACCTCACATCAACACAGCAGCTCTTCTGACCTGTTGACGGGGCGTCACTGATGATGTCATGTTGATTGACAGCCGGTTCCTTGCAGTTAGGCGGTCAATCAGCAAGACATCGGCAGAAACGCCACATTGACAGAGCAGAGCGGAAAAGAAGAAGCTGCTCTGTTGACGTGATGTCACCGGAAGCCACAGAATTGCCACCAGGAACTGTCCATTAGCAACTAAATGCCTGTAAGTTTTTAGACCCATAGGTAAAAATAATCAAAGTCCTGGAAAACTCCTTTAAACCTTAGATTCCTCAAAGTAATCCCCTTTTAGTCTAATGACAGCTTTACACCCCCTTGACATTTTCTCATGCAGTTTCAGCAGGTTGTCACCTGGAATGGCTTTCCAACAGTTTTGAAAGGGTTCCCATAGGTGCTGAGTAGGGATGGGCAGACCGATGGAAGTTCGTTTCTGGTACATAACTTTTGAAAAAGTTTGGTTCGGGTACCAGAGCAGTACCGGAACTTCCATCAGAACCCGAACCCCTTTGAAAATAATGGAGACTCGAACTCATGAGAAACTTAAAAAAATTCTCTCTCTCTCCCTTCTTACAAACAAGAAAAATTGATTCTATAGTAATAGCAAAAAATGGACAGAAAATTGGATAAAATCAGAATATAAAATCACTGGTGAAAATTGATCATTGTTTCTCTTATGCAGAACAAAAAGGAATGTCTCAATGAGTCCTAATAAATGCAAACATTTTACTAACTGGAAAATCGTGCATAGACGATTCAATTTAAAGGTTTTTGTTTATTTTTCCAAGGCGGACATTTATGATCTTCTACAGGATGATAATATATAGTATGTCTGATCCCCGGGAAGGGAGGTGTCTTCACTGTAATCCGACGCTGACCGTTACAAAGGGGGTCCCGTTCTAGTATTCTCACATCTCAGACTAAAATGAAAATGGGACAAATAACAATAGATGAAACTATGAGCTTCAGATTACAAGATTAAAGAAATGTAAGTGATAACAGCTCATAAGTATTCTGCTCTGGGCTAAAAGTGAAGAGACAGGAAGTCTTTGGTACAGTACATGAAGTCCTAGCAGCATGTCGACACGCCTGACAAATATGAGGTTACAACATACTGAGGGCCATGAATAACGTACATTTTTAGGAGCCATTAACTCTCTGCTATTGATAAAATGCTGCTCCAATGCGTTTTTCTTCCCCTTGGGCTTTCTAATTGCAAAGTCGGCAATTCCTGCAGTTTTGCAAACAGATCTGTTAAAAAAAAATAAAATAAAGAGAAAATAGGAAGAACTGTCAGAACAAAGCTCAAGTATTTCAAGTTGTGTCAATGGCCGTAACTCCAAATATAAACATCTACTGCCACCTAATGAGAGACCGCAGAATACGTCTAATCAGTAGATCAAAAACTGGCATGGAAATTATAATACACTGTGTTCCAAATTATTATGCAAATAATATTTTCTCAGATTTTCCCAAATGACCTATATGAATTGCAGTCATTGTAATTTTCCAGTCAAATACAGTTATATTAAAAAGTTTGGGCACCCCTATTAATCTTAAGCTTAATGTTTTATAAAAATTGGTGTTTTTGCAACAGCTATTTCAGTTTGATATATGTAATAACTGTTGGACACAGTGATGTTTTTGCCTTGAAATGAGGTTTATTGTACTAACAGAAAATGTGCAATCTGCATTCAAACTAAATTTGACAGGTGCATAAGTATGGGCACCCTTATCATTTTCTTGTTTAAAATACTCCTACCTACTTTTTACTGACTTAGTAAAGCACTTTTTTTGGTTTTGTAACCTGATTGAGCTTTGAACTTCTTAGCCAGGTGTATGCAATCATGAGAAAAGCTACTTAAAGTGGCCACTTGCAAGTTGTTCTCCTGTTTGAATCTCCTCTGAAGAGTGGCATCATGGACTCCTCAAAACAACTGTCAAATGATCTGAAAACAAAGATTATTCAACATAGTTGTTCAGGGGAAGGATACAAAAAGCGGTCTCAGAGATTTAACCTGTCAGTTTCCACTGTGAGGAACATAGTAAGGAAATGGAAGAACACAGGGACAGTTCTTGTTAAGGCAAGAAGTGGCAGGCCGAGAAAAACATCAGCAAGGCAGAGAAGAAGAATGGTGAGATCAGTCAAGGACAATCCTCAGACCACCTCCAGAGAGCTGCAGCATCAACTTGCTGCAGATGGTGTCACTGTGCATCGGTCAACTATACAACGCACTTTGCACAAGGAGAAGCTGTATGGGAGAGTCATGCGAAAGAAGCCGTTTCTGCAAGCACGCCACAGAGTCGGCTGAGGTATGCAAAAGCACATTTGGAGAAGCCAATTTCTTTTTGGAAGAAGGTCCTGTGGACTGATGAAACCAAGATTGAGTTGTTTGGTCATACAAAAAGGCGTTATGCATGGCGGCAAAAAAACACAGCATTCCAAGAAAAACACTTGCTACCCACAGTAAAATTTGGTGGAGGTTCCATCATGCTTTGGGGCTGTGTGGCCAATGCCGGCACCGGGAATCTTGTTAAAGTTGAGGGACGCATGGATTCCACTCAGTATCAGCAGATTCTTGACAATAATGTTGAAGAATCAGTGACAAAGTTGAAGTTACACAGGGGATGGATCTTTCAGCAAGAAAATGATCCAAAACACCGCTCCAAATCTACTCAGGCACTCATGCAGAGGAACAATTACAATGTTCTGGAATGGCCATCCCAGTCCCCAGACCTGAATATCATTGAACATCTGCGGGATCATTTGAAGAGGGCTGTCCATGCTCGGTGACCATCAAACTTAACTGAACTGGAATTGTTTTGTAAAGAGGAATGGTCAAAAATACCTTCATCCAGGATCCAGGAAATCATTAAAAGCTACAGGAAGCGACTAGAGGTTGTTATTTTTGCAAAAGGAGGATCTACTAAATATTAATGTCACTTTTCTGGTGAGGTGCCCATACTTATGCACCTGTCAAATTTTGTTTGAATGCAGATTGCACATTTTCTGTTAGTACAATAAACCTCATTTCAAGGCAGAAACATTACTGTGTCCAACAGTTATTACATATATCAAACTGAAATAGCTGTTGCAAAAACACCAATTTTTATAAAACATTAAGCTTAAGATTAATAGGGGTGCCCAAACTTTTTCATATGACTGTAACTATTAGAGTACAATTGAAAGGTTTTTGTACAAACTGCCTATGATAACAGTATATTTTTAAAAAAATAAAAAACTCAAACTGCACTCAAAATGTATGTTCCAAATTATTATGCACAGCAGAGTTTTCAACCTTTTAATTTTAATAAAGAACAAAAAAATGGTCATTTTTGAAATTATAAGCATTAGCAGGTTATTACAAACTGAAATCAAACAGTTTTCAACTCAAAACTTTATTCTAGGTGATGTTACATTTGCACATAGGACCCCTTGTTCGAAAGGAGCTTCTGAACTCTCTCGTCCATTGAATTTGTCAGGTTTTGGATGGTTTCTTCTTCATTTGTTTTGCATGAGGACAGAATACCCTCCCAGAGCTGTTGCTTAGATGTGAACTGCCTCCCGCCTTCATAGACACTCCTTTTGATGATGCTCCAGGGGTTCTCAATGGGGTTGAGGTCAGGGGAGCATGGGGGTCACACCATAAGTTTGTCCCCTTTTATGCCCATAGCAGCCAGAGATGCAGATGTGTTATGTGCAGCATGAGACGGTGCATTATCATGTATGAAAATGATCTTGCTGCGGAATGCACGGTTCTTCTTCTTGAACCATGGAAGGAAGTGCTGTTTGAGAAACTCAACATACTTTATGGAGTTCATCTTTACCCTTTCAGGGATCCTAAAGGGGCCGACAATCTCTCTCCCAATGATTCCAGCCCAAAACATTACTCCACCTCCTCCTTGTTGGCGCCGTAGCCGTGTTTGCATGGGGTGTCCATCAACCAGCCATCCTCCACTCCATCCATCTGGACCATCGAGCGTTGCACGGCACTCATCCGTGAACAAAACAGTTTTGAAGTCAGTCTTCATGTATTGTTTGGCCCACTGGAGCCGTTTCTGCTTGTGGATAGAGGAGGTCGACAGGATGGCTTACGCACAGCTGCAAACCTCTGAAGGACCCTGCATCTTGTTGTTCGGGGGACGTTGGAGGCAACAGCAGCTTCAAAAACTTGTCTGCTGCTATGACAAGGCTTTTTTGCCGCTGCTCTTTTAACCTGACGTAATTGCCTGTAGGAAAGAGTCCTCAATTTTCCCTTATCAGCACGCACACGTGTGTACTGTGAATCAGCTACATACTTCTTGATTGTGCGATGATCAGGATGAAGTGTCTTGGCAATGTTGATTGTAGTCATGCCTTGACCTAAACACTCCACAATTTGTTGCTTCTCAGCAGCCGACACATCCTTTTTCTTTCCCATTTTGGCAGAAAATGTAGGCTGCTTAATAATGTGGGACAGTCTTGCCTTTCATTGGACACACCTGCCAAACTATCTAGCACAGGTGTCTGCAATTGCTTACAGTGATATAAAGATCCCTGACACACATCACCATCAATGAGTTTAATTGACAAACAAAAAAAAATTCTTACCTTATCACTCCTAAACACTTTTTGCATAATAATTTGGAACACAGTGTATTTATCCATAATTCTACACTATATGCCAGACATATCCCAGCCTATAATACCGCTTCCGATGGAAAGTCAGATTCTGCTAACATCCTAGGCAGCAGAGGTAAAGAATGGGATCAAAGAAGCTTGTGGGTGCTATTACTATTAATAATAATTATCTAGCAGTATATAGCACCACCATATTCATTGATTTCAGGGGGGAAATGTACAAATAATATCAGACATTAAAGAGCAATACATTACTTTACAATTCAAAGAAGAGGAGTGAGGGCCCTGCTCACAAGAGCTTGTGAGGAAATAGGTAAAAAGTGCTTGTATTTGTAAGGTCTAGCCATCACTATAATAAATAAGGTTATATATACAAAGCTTTATAATCCAGCCAGTATCTATATATGTCCAGGTATGACATGATACTGAGTGCATTGAGTGTGGATTAAACTGTTTAACCTCTTTACCCCCGAGGGTGGTTTGCATGTTAATGACCGGGCCAATTTTTACAATTCTGACCACTGTCACTTTATGAGGTAATTACTCTGGAACGCTTCAACGGATCCCCCTGATTCTGAGATTGTTTTGTCGTGACATATTGAACTTTATGACAGTGATGAAATTTGTTCAATATCATTTGTGAAAAAAACGGAAATTTGGGGAAAATTTTGAAAATTTTGCAATTTTCAAACTTTGAATTCTTGTGTCCTTAAATCAGAGAGATAAGTCACACAAAATGGTTAATAAATAATATTTCCCACATGTCTACTTTACATCAGCACAATTTTTTAAACAAGTTTTTTTTTGTTATGAAGTTATAAGGGTTAACAGTTGCTCAGCAATTTCTTATTTTTCCAACAAAATTTACAAAAACATTTCTTTTAGGGACCATCACATTTGAAGTGACTTGGTCTACAGGTGCATCTCACAAAATTAGAATATCATCAAAAAGTTAATTTATCTCAGTTCTTCAATACAAGATTTATTTCTGTTAATGTTAATGATTATGGCTTACAGCCAATGAAAACACAAAAGTCATTATCTCAGTAAATTAGAATACTTTATAACAACAGCTTGAAAATGTTGGCCTATGGAAATGTATGTTCAGTAAATGCCCTCAATACTTGGTCGGGGCTCCTTTTGCATCAATTACTGCATCAATGCGGCGTGGCATGGAGGCGATCAGCCTGTGGCACTGCTGAGGTGTTATGGAAGCCCAGGTTGCTTTGATAGCAGCCTTCAGCTCGTCTGCATTGTTGGGTCTGGTGTCTTTCATCTGTTGACAATACCTCATAGATTCTCTATGGGGTTAAGGTCAGGCGAGTTTGCTGGCCAATCAATCACAGTGATACGGTTGTTTTTAAACCAGGTATTGGTACTTTTGGCAGTGTGGACAGGTGCCAAGTCCTGTTGGAGAATGAAATTTCCATTTCCAAAAAGCTTGTCGGCAGAGGGAAGCATGAAGTGCTCTAAAATTTCCTGGCAGACGGCTGCGCTGACTTTGGTCTTGATAAAACACAGTGGACCTACACCAGCAGATGACATGGCTCCCCAAACCATCTCTGATTGTGGAAACTGCATACTAGACCTCAAGCAGCTTGGATTGTGGCCTCTCCACTCTTCCTCCAGACTCTGGGACCTTGATTTCCAATTGAAATGCAAAATTGACTTAGTGTGTCAATGACTGCCTTCTGGACATCTGTCAAGTCAGCAGTCTTCTCCATGATTGCGGAGCCTACTGAAAAAGACTAAGGGACGTTTTTAAACGCTTAAGAAGCCTTTGCAGGTGTTTTTTGTTAATTATTCTAATTTACTGAGATAATGACTTTTGTGTTTTCATTGGCTGTAAGCCATAATCATCAACCAACATTAACAGAAATAAACACTTGAAATAGATCACTCTGTTTGTAATGACTCTTTATAATGAGTTTCACTTTTTCTATTGAAGAACTGAAATAAATCAACTTTTTGATGATATTCTAATTTTGTGAGATGAACCTGCATATGACAGAAAATACCCAAAAGTGACACCATTCTAAAAACTGCACCCCTCAAGGTGCTCAAAACCACATTTAAGAAGTGTATTAACCCTTCAGGTGCTTCACAGGAATTTTTGGACTGTGGAAGAAAAAAATGAACATTTTAACTTTTTTTTCACAAAAATGTTACTTTAGACCCAATTTTTTTTTTATTTTCGCAACGGTAACACAATGGACCACAAAATTTGTTGTGCAATTTCTCCTGAGCATTCTGATACCCCATATGTGGGGAAAATTGAGTGCAGGGAGCCAGTATTGAGCATGTTCTCCATGCTGGCTGTCAGTTTAACAGCTGGAGTGGAAAATGGTTGAATCCTACTCCCAAGGGGCAGCAAAACGCTGCCGCCTGAGTGACACCTCGGACCACCACATTAGACGAACCGACGGCGCTCCCTTGTGGCTGCACCCGGGGCAAATGTCCTGCCCACCCCTTTCTAGATACGCCCCTGCTGTTACTAAGTAAAAAAAGAAATAAAAAACATAATATTAAAAAGACCAATATTAACACCATACAGTGACTACCAGTCCTGTAGAACATATAAGGGATTGCGGTTCAAGTATATATAATATAGTGACTTACAGCTGATGTTCTTTATGGTGACAGTGTAAGGTGCCCCAGCGAGGTAGTCGTGGGCGAGCTGTAGCCCTCTCTCGCTATGGCACCCTACAGACAATACGTGTCCTCCCTCTGAAGTGTGGCTGTGTATGTAGTGCTCTTCACTTACTTCAAGCCATCCGATCGCGGCTGTCTCCAGGCATTTCTCTTCTGGGACCAGGGCAGCAATAAATTCAGAGGACACGAGGTTCTTAACCAGAACTTGGACTTTACTTGGGGAAGAGGAATATGTACAATATTTTCAGGCAGATATAATGGATAAGGCCCGACAGGTTATCATCTCTCTCACAGGTGCTGGTAACTCCTTCAGCCCTGATTCCCTCTTTAAGTGAAGCATCTCTGTGACTCTAATCTCTGGCCCAAGAGACTCTTCTGTAATACTGACAGTGACCTGGATCCGATATCTCTCCCCCACATCTTAGCTTGGAGTCCTATTTATCTTCCTCTGCTTCCTGCAGACTAGAAGTGCCCCGGGTCCTCACTACCTTTGATGAGTTTCTCCGGCCGGCTGACAGGACTCGTGCTCTTGTGTGGGGAGACTTGCACACTGGTGATCCCACTGTCTGAGGGTATGGAGCTCCCGTCTACCCTAGCAGCCACTATAGTCAGGCTGCCTGAACGATTTGCTGTCCAATCTCTTACTGAAGAATCACTTCCTGATTCTGGAAACTAAACAGAGATTTTCCTAATGTGCCCACCCTCAGTGAGCTGTCATCACACAGCATTAACTCATCCCTGTCTGTAACACTGCTAGCAGACTCAACCTGACATCTGCACCCAGGACAGTGGCATCTTGTGGCTGTTTACAGGTACTGCAGCCCACAATGAATTATGCCAGGAACAAGCTCTATATCACTCAAGGCTTGATCCGGGCACTAAGTTCCCCCTCTACTCTACTGACTGGACCACTGAAGCTAACCCCTTAGCTTGGCCTACCACAGTTCAGAGAGGATTAACTAAGGGAACATTTTCCTTAACTACTTCAGTGCCTAGGGAAGGCTACATCCTTCCCCACTATTACAACAGCGTTCACTTTTCCAGTCTCTTCTATCCGGCACAGACCGACATAATGACTTCTTCCAGCCACAACTCACCTGCAGAGTTTAGAAGAAAAACACAGTTAGGGTATGTGCCCACGGTCAGGAGCCGCAGCGGCCAGATGTTACAGCATAGTGGATGGGATTTCAAGAAATCCCATCTCCTCTATGCGTCTCTGTGCACCTGCGGATCACCCACGAAAACTGACATGCAGCGTGTCTTTCAGGACCGCAGCATGTCAATTTCACTTGTGGGTCTGCATGTGGACTTTCCCCATAGATTAACAACTATGAGGAAAATCGCATGTTAAAAAAAAAATCACGCAGCTCATTTGTATAAAATGAAGGTATAAGCCACGCAGCTATCCCGCAGCATCGGGGCCGCAGGCAGCTCCTGACCAAGGGCACATACCCTTAAAGGGAATCTGTCGCCAGAAATAACGCTGTTAACCTGCAGATATGCGGTTAATCTGCAGGTCATACCATTGGTGAAACCTGTGAGGCCGCACAGAAGCCCAAGAGGTAAAAGGACCCATTTCCACCTTCGAAGCAGGAGAAAATGTGTATTATTATCAGATTTTTGGCTGCAAAGCACCCTGATATTGTTTTTGTCTTCTGTCTGTGCCGCCAGTGCTGCAGGTTAATAGCTTATTATGCTTCCCGGCGCCGGGGGTGCGGTTACAGTCTCCGCTCTGTATACTCAGTGATGACTGAACCAGCACTGCCCCCATGACTGATACCCAATGCTGGCGGGGAGAATAAAGTTAATTTTCTCCCTGCTGCATTCGGCTGCATGCAGGCACCGCACAGCATAATGCTATTACCCTGCAGCTTAACCGCATATCTGCAGGTTAACAGCATTATTTCTGCTGACAGCTTCCCTTTAACTTCTCACATTTCCAGCACTGTCCCTATCTATTCCCAAACTACAAAAACGCCTCATCCTGACTGCTCTTGCAGTGTGAACAGTGACCCCAATAATTAAAAAATTGTGTCATTACTATGATTACCCTCTTCCCCCAAAAAATGCTAGAGACTTTGTGTCAGATAGACGGTGCCTCTAAAAATTATAGTGTCCCATGCAAAGAATTAATGCTCCCACTATCCAACCTAGAAAGTAGTAATGCCCCCTGTATACTCCTATAAAAGTTATAACATCCCAAGTGCCCCGTCAAGCAAAGTGGTGTTCCCTTAAAGTAATAATGCCCCCCAAAAAAGTAATTATGCTAACCTGAGAGCCCCAATCAAAAAAGTAACAATGCCCCCATTTAAACAAATGTCCCAAGTGTCCCCAAAGCTCTCTATATACTGTTTTATGGCCTCCAGCTACTTATACACTATATGATGGCCCCCACAACCCCTTATACACTGTATGATGGCCCCTATAGCCCCATATATACTGTATTATGGTCCTCACAGCCCTTTTTAAACTGTATTATAGTCCCATAGCCCCTTATATACTGTATTATGACCACCACAGCCTTATATATAGTACACCACAGCTCACCTATAGCCTCATAGTACCTTATACATAGTATTATGACCCTCACAGCCCTTTATATACTGTATTACGGCCACTAAAGCAATATGGCCCGCACAGCTCACTATATATAGTATAATGGCCCCTACAGCCCCTTACACACTGATTTATGTCCCCCAAAGACCCGTTCCCTACATCTGTCTCTGGCGACTGTGTACTCATGACAACGCTCATTATTGTTGCTGCCTCATGCTGCTCTCAGCGAGACCCGGTGGCTCTGATGAGCATTATCGTCACAACCTGGCGCCTGTGAATAGTAATTTTACTGCTATTCACAGTCACCAGAGACAGATTCAGGGAACATGAGCTACGGCGAAGCTTCATGGGAACATTTTGGGTAATAAATTGGTGTACGAAGTACTGTCGGTTGTTTTTGTCTTTTTATGTTTCTCAGGGTTCCTTTACTGGAGTACTTCGGATTTGGTGTAATACTGCAGACCTGCAAGGGATTTTTTTTCAATAAGTTGGTGAGCGAATGATAGTGTGGGGGATTCTTTATTCAAATTAAGTGTTTTTTTGTTCTGTGTGTTTTTATTTTTTATTAACTGGTTAGTAATGGGGGTGTCTGATAGACACCTCTCCATTACTAACACCAGGGCTTGATGATAGCTGAGATTTATGACAAATCACAGCTGTCATCAACCCTCCAGCCCAAATACCCAGATTGCCACTGATCCAGGGCAATCGGGAAGAACCGGGCAAAGCATCAGAATTGGCGCATGTCATCTGATGCACCAATTCTGGGGCAGCTGCAGGCTTGTATTTTTAGGCTGGAAAGGGCCTAATAACCAAGGACCTTCCCGGCCTGATAATATGAGCCTGCAGCTGTCTGCTTTACCTTAGCTGGTTATTAAAAATAAGGAGGACTCTACATCTTTTTTTTTTTTTTAATTTGGTTAAATAAGGCTAAACACCCTTTAGTGCCACATGAAAGTCACTAAAGGGTACAATTTTATTATATGTAGGGGGCTTGTGAAATTATATGTCTACAGGATATCTATTTATTCTAGCTATTTATTATCTAATATCTTCTATCTGTATCTTTATATAGCAACTAGCTTTAAATTACATAGAGAATTACAATATGTAAAAGATGTTAAAAACGCATGTGATACAGATGCTAGGTGAGAATAATCGCATTGTGTTCGCATTACACTCGTCCGACTTTTCAGGAGCAACATTTTAGCTATTTTTAATACTCTGATGTGAGCGAACCCATAGATCGTCTTTATACACAGTGGGTACGGAAAGTATTCAGACTACTTTTAAATTTTTCACTCTTTGTTTCATTGCAGCCATTTGGTAAATTCTAAAAATTTAATTTCTTTCTCATTAAAGTACACTCTGCACCCCATCATGACTGAAAAAAACAGAAATGTAGAAATTTTTGCAAATTTATTAAAAAAGAAAAACTGAAGTATCACATGGTCATAAGTATTCAGACCCTATGCTCAGTATTGAGTAGAAGCCCCCTTTTGAGCTAGTACAGCCATGAGTCTTCTTGGGAATGATGCAACAAGTTTTTCACACCTGTATTTGGGGATCCTCTGCCATTCTTCCTTGCAGATCCTCTCCAGTTCCGTCAGGTTGGATGGTGAACGTGGGTGGACAGCCATTTTCAGGTCTCTCCAGAGATGCTCAATTGGATTTGGGTCAGGGCTCTGGCTGGGCCAGTCAAGAATGGTCACAGAGTTGTTCTAAAGCCACTCCTTTGTTATTTTAGATGTGTGCTTAGGGTCATTGTCTTGTTGGAAGGTGAACCTTTGGCCAAGTCTGAGGTCTAGTGCACTCTGGAAGAGGTTTTCATCCAGGATATCTCTGTAATTGGCTGCATTCATGTTTCCTTCAATTGCAACCTGTCGTCCTGTCCCTGCAGCTGAAAAACACCCCCATAGCATGATGCTGCCACCACCATGTTTCACTGTTAGGATTGTATTGGGCAGGTGATGAGCAGTGCCTGGTTTTCTCCACACATACCACTTAGAATTATCACCACTAAGTTCTATCTTTGTCTCATCAGACCAAAGAATCTTATTTCTCATAGCCTGGGAGTCCTTCATGTGTTTTTGAGCAAACTCTATGCAGGCTTTCATATGTCTTGCACTGAGGAGAGGCTTCCGTCGGGCCACTCTGCCATAAAGGCTCGACTGGTGGAGAGCTGCAGTGATAGTTGACATTGTGGAACTTTCTCCCATCTCCCTTCTGCATCTCTGGAGCCTCAGCCACAGTGATCTTGGGGTTCTTCTTTACCTCTCTCACCAAGGCTCTTCTCCCACGATTGCTCAGTTTGGCTGGACGGCCAGGTCTAGGAAGACTTCTGGTGGTCCTAAACTTCTTCCATTTAAGGATAATGGAGGCCACTGTGCTCTTAGGAACCTTGAGTAATGCAGAAATTCTTTTGTAACCTTGGCCAGATCTGTGTCTTGCCACAATTCTGTCTCTGAGCTTCTTGGGCAGTTCCTTTGAGCTCATGATTCTCATTTGGTCTGACATGCACTGTGAGGTCTTATATAGACAGGTGTGTGCCTTTCCAAATCAAGTCCTATCAGTATAATTAAACACAGCTGGACTCCAATGAAGGAGTAGAACCATCTCAAGGAGGATCACAAGGAAATGGACAGCAAGTGACTTAAATATGAGTGTCTGAGCAAAGGGTCTGAATACTTGTGACCATGTAATATTTCAGTTTTTCCTTTTTAATAAATTTGCAAAAATTTCTACATTTTTTTTTTTCAGTCAATATGGGGTGCAGAGTGTATTTTAATAAGAAAAAAAAAATAACTTTTTAGAATTTACCAAATGGCTGCAATGAAACAAGGAGTGAAAAATTTAAAGGAGTCTGAATACTTTCCGTTCCCACTGTACATATTATTAGTTTGGGGTTTAAAATCCTGATGACAGGTACCTTTTAAGTCCTGGGATGCCCAGAGCCACGTACCTCCTTCCCTTTAAGTGCCTACAGTAGTGCTGGAGAAGTATTGTATTCTGCACTGTGCTGTTGAGTAACCTGTCGACTAGGATTCTCTGCTTTGTTCCAGTGGATCCAATACTACTATTAGCACACAGGGACTGCTTGTATAGCTATGGAAACGGAGCCGGGTCTGACAATCTGAAAATAAAAGGTGTTCATTGCATAATTAGAAAAAGCTTGCAAATAAACTTGCTGTATAATTTATGGTTTTCTGGATCTCTATTTTGAATTGTCCACTGTATTTGCAGTTGATGAAAGTCAGAAATGGCCATGTGATGGACACGGAGGTGCACGGCAAGTTACAAACCATTGCTCTGAAAGCTGTAGTGTAAGGGTGTGTGCACACGGTCCGGAAACACTGCAGATTTTACGCAGCACACTTGCGCTGCGTGCAATCCACAGCGGCCAGATGTTACAGCATAGTCCACTATGCGTCTCCGTACTCCTGCGGATCACCCGTGGACACGGACATGCAGCATGTCTTCACGGACCGCAGCATGTCAATTTCTCTTGCAGAGACGATATAGTCTCCGCAAGAGAAATTCTCATTGTAATGTATAGGATGCGGTGAATCCACATGGTTCATTGAACACATGTGGATTCACCTGCGTGCAGCGCTTTGGACGAAGCATCAAGTATCCTGCGTTCAAAGCACAGCAAATACCGACCTTGTGCACATACCCTAATTGTATGTAAGAGTCCTGCATTAGTGGAGTCAGTTTCAGCCAAAAGCAATAAATTTTGTTATGGTACCCACACTAATAGTGGTGCTATATCCCAATCTCCAGACCAGTTCAGCAACCGATGACCGTCTAGGTAAGCTCTAAGTGACTGCGCAGTTTGTGTAGGATTTCTTGCATCCATGCTTGTGATAGCACGTGGCACTGGACTGTCACGAATGTGCTGCATCCTGATTAGACCTTTGTGGTATCTGGGATCAGACTGGCAGATCGCAGGTCTTCTTTGGAGTCCGCTTGGCGTTTAACTTGAATGTGCAGATTGATTTCTGGTTGGTGTAGATGGGCTTAAGAGTTCCTTTTTGATCCTCCTGGGATTCCATATGGCTCTAATCTCAGCTGCTGCATCTTACTGTCACTCCCTTCCATTATTTAAACTCACTCCTCGCTCTGTCCTGTGTCGGTTATAGGTGTCCTATGCTGACCTCCCTGGAGAAGTTGTTCCAGTTTAAGAAGTTGTGGAGTTCCAGTTGTTGTTTGATTGCTCCCTGTTTGTTTCCCTCCCGTTTCCTTACCTTAGTTGTGAGACTTGTGTCTTGCTGACTTACTCACTAGTTAGAGCCAGCCAGGGTTTAGGCACCTGATGGCGCATGGGGGGGGGCGGACCCATCCAGGAACAATAGGAAGCACAGGGTGCAGTCTTAGGCGAGTGTTCAGGGGTGTCCCTTCTCCCCTTTCCCTAGCGTGTCAGGGCAACCTTTACCTTCTTTCCCTTCTTTGTGCCGCACTTGGGCATTTCCTTGCTCCAGTCATGGACTGGCACAAGATACAAGCTTGTTCTGACTGCCACATGCATTTCCACAAGTATTCCTTAACAAGAGATGCTGGTTTGGGTGCCAACAAGGAATGAATAGAGAAAAAAATCCCCCAAATTACAAAACATGCCCTGCTCAATCACAAGCTATATAATGGACGGAGAAATGGCAATGCATCTAAGGAAAAATAATCCAGATATGCGTCACCTGACAGACCATGGGACATAGACTCTCCATACATCAGTTTTCTACCATAAAACTGCTGAAAATGTCTCAAAATGTTTGCACAACTCATAGTGGTGCAGAAAGTATTGAGATTTTTAATGATTCTTAGGCAGTTTGTTTCAGCCACGTCCGCCTACTTTTTGAAAAGTTGGGGCTTTTTTTTGAGATGGCGGGGCTGAGTGTAGCCCACTCCCTTCAAAAAAAGTCATCATTTAAGCCATAAAAGTCGCATGTAAATTACGACAGACATGTACGCCGATCTGTAGCTGGAGTACATTTCTTGAGATGTCTTACAGCAGCTGAATGATGGGCCTCTTAATATTTGCCACATCTTAATCCAGCACACCCTTCATGAGGATGGGCGTACAAGACACCAGTCTTCATTACTCAGAGCCTAAAGCCCCCCGTACTCATTAGTCTGATGTCAGCCAATATTATAATGTTGGAGGAGATCTGGGGGGAATGCTGATTGCTTTGCTTGCCCAGAGATAACATGCTGGCAAAGATGTCTGACGATGGCTCTCTCAAAGAGAACATAGGAGCGCTTAGCCGAATGCCTGTGTATGGTAGAGATGGCTATTGCCTGAATGATTGGACTACAGACATCTCATATTTATGTCCACCATCAGTCTATGATATGTGCTTAGTCACAAACCACCCCTTATACTCTTGCTCAGCGGGGTCAGCAGCTGGACGCACACAGATGGGAAACTCAAACGATAAAGAAGTTTGGAGATATAACAGCACTTATGAGCGCCCCCTGTTGCAGTTCATAGGAGATAGGACCACAGACATTTCCTTATTTTCCATAGGCTTCAGTGGCGAGTGGCCAAACATACTCACCATCTCCTTCCTCCTCTATGTAACACTCACACATAAAAATAACAAATGTTTTTAGTGCGACGTCTCTTTTAATGATTTTAAATAGAAAAAGCAAGAGACAAATGCATGAGAAAATATTGACAATATTGTAGAGGTTCAATTCCCCCAGGGGTTTAAGCAAGAGTGTAACCCCCCCAAAAATCTTAAGGGAGGTCGATTCATTAAAACTGGCATTGAGCACAGCAGTCTTAATCAAAGGCTTGCTGGAGTATGAGGCACCGAATTTAAAGATGCATCTTGTTAGTGGTGTGCCCATCGCCAGAAATGTTCATCCAATCAGAGTCTGGAAAAGCATTTCTGGGGTAAGAAACGCCAGTATTTCCACTGAATGTGAGGAGCAGCCAAGACCAGGCCCCGTTCTGCCCCGACTCCTGCTCAGCTCTGTGCATTAAAAGGCCAAAAGTTGTGCAAAACTGCTTTCCACAAAAAAAACACAACTCTTCAAAGCTTTTAAGCCAGTTCCCCCCTCACAGGCTCCTCCTCATGTCTCCCTCCTCAAAGGCTCCTCCCCATGTCTCCCTCCTCAAAGGCTCCTCCCCATGTCTCCCTCCTCAAAGGCTCCTCCCCATGTCTCCCTCCTCAAAGGCTCCTCCCCATGTCTCCCTCCTCAAAGGCTCCTCCCAATCTCACAGGCTCCTCCCCATGGTTCTCTCCTCACAGGCTCCTCCCCATGTTTCGCCTCAAAGGTTCCTCCCCATGGGCTCCTCCTCAAAGCCTCCTCCCCATGTCTCCCTCCTCAAAGGCTCCTCCCCATGTCTCCCTCCTCAAAGGCTCCTCCCAATCTCACAGGCTCCTCCCCATGGTTCTCTCCTCACAGGCTCCTCCCCATGGTTCCCTCTTCACAGGCTCCTCCCCATGGTTCCCTCCTCACAGGCTCCTCCCCATGTTTCGCCTCAAAGGTTCCTCCCCATGGGCTCCTCCTCAAAGGCTCCTCCTCATGTCTCCCTCCTCAAAGGCTTCCCATGTCTCCCTCCTCAAAGGCTCCTCCCCATGTCTCCCTCCTCAAAGGCTCCTCCCCATGTCTCCCTCCTCAAAGGCTCCTCCCAATCTCACAGGCTCCTCCCCATGGTTCCCTCCTCACAGGCTCCTCCCCATGGTTCCCTCCTCACAGACTCCTCCTCATGTCTCCCTCCTCACAGGCTCCTCCCCATGTCTCCCTCCTCACAGGCTCCTCCCCATGTCTCCCTCCTCACAGGCTCCTCCCAATCTCACAGTCTCCTCCCCATCTAGCACGCTCCACTCCATGATTCCCTCCTCACAGGCTCCTCCCCATCGTTTCCTCCTCACAGACTCCTCCCCATATCTCCCCCCCCCCGCAGGTTCCTCCCCATCACAGGCTCCTCCCCATGGTCCCCTCCTCACAGGCTCCACCCCATGGTTCTCTCTTCACATGCTCCTCCCCATGCCCCCCCTCACTGGCTCCTCCCCATGTTTCCCCCCCTCCATGGCTCCTCCCCATGTCTTTCCCCCTCACAGGCTCCTCCCAATGTCTCCCCCCTCACAGGCTCCTCCCCATCTCACAGGCTCCTCCCCATGTCTCCCACCTGACAGGCTCCTCCCCATGTCTCCCCCCTCAAAGGCTCCTCCCCATGTCTTTCCCCCTCACAGGCTCCTCCCAATGTCTCCCCCCTCACAGGCTCCTCCCCATCTCACAGGCTCCTCCCCATGTCTCCCACCTCACAGGCTCCTCCCCATGTCCCCCCCCTCACTGGCTCCTCCCCATGTCTCCCACCTCACAGGCTCCTCCCCATGTTTTGTCCCGTATATCCACATTGTTCAATGACCATATGCGGATTTACCTGCGTGGTCGGACACAGCGAAAATAAGCTGCGTCCAATGCGCTACTATATCGTGGGAGTGGGACCATAGCAGTGCTGTTCTCTCCTCCGCCTCCCCCCCGCTGCTGTTGTTCCCTGCCGGATCCTCGTGCTGTGGCTTCTTTCCCTGCCTGTCTGGTATCTGATATCAGCTATAAGCCCCGCCTCTTCCTGCCCGGCGGTCATGTGACCTGCTGTGTAAACTGCTCCTCTCCAGCCTTAGTGGGTGAAGCCGGCGGCCGGGTGCATTGAAGACATGAGGCAGTGCAGAGCCGGGCTGCTGCTGAGGCGGTATGTGTGCGCGGCGCTGTGTGCACGGGGTTATAGAGGTGTGTGCGGCACTGTGTGCACGGGGTTATAGAGGTGTGTGCGGCGCTGTGTGCACGGGGTTATAGAGGTGTGTGCGGCGCTGTGTGCACGGGGTTATAGAGGTGTGTGCGGCGCTGTGTGCACGGGGTTATATAGGTGTGTGCACGGGGTTATAGAGGTGTGTGCGGCGCTGTGTGCACGGGGTTATAGAGGTGTGTGCGGCGCTGTGTGCACGGGGTTATAGAGGTGTGTGCGGCGCTGTGTGCACGGGGTTATAGAGGTGTGTGCGGCGCTGTGTGCACGGGGTTATAGAGGTGTGTGCGGCGCTGTGTGCACGGGGTTATAGAGGTGTGTGCGGCACTGTGTGCACGGGATTATAGAGGTGTGCACGGGGTTATAGAGGTGTGTGCGGCGCTGTGTGCACGGGGTTATAGAGGTGTGTGCGGCGCTGTGTGCACGGGGTTATAGAGGTGTGTGCGGCGCTGTGTGCACGGGGTTATAGAGGTGTGTGCGGCGCTGTGTGCACGGGGTTATAGAGGTGTGTGCGGCACTGTGTGCGCGGGATTATAGAGGTGTGTGCGGCGCTGTGTGCACGGGGTTATAGAGGTGTGTGCGGCGCTGTGTGCACGGGGTTATAGAGGTGTGTGCGGCACTGTGTGCACGGGGTTATAGAGGTGTGCGCGGCGCTGTGTGCACGGGGTTATAGAGGTGTGTGCGGCGCTGTGTGCACGGGGGTTATAGAGGTGTGTGCGGCGCTGTGTGCACGGGGTTATAGAGGTGTGTGCGGCGCTGTGTGCACGGGGTTATAGAGGTGTGTGCGGCGCTGTGTGCACGGGGTTATAGAGGTGTGTGCGGCGCTGTGTGCACGGGGTTATAGAGGTGTGTGCGGCGCTGTGTGCACGGGGTTATAGAGGTGTGTGCGGCGCTGTGTGCACGGGGTTATAGAGGTGTGTGCGGCGCTGTGTGCACGGGGTTATAGAGGTGTGTGCGGCGCTGTGTGCACGGGGTTATAGAGGTGTGTGCGGCGCTGTGTGCACGGGGTTATAGAGGTGTGTGCGGCGCTGTGTGCACGGGGTTATAGAGGTGTGTGCGGCGCTGTGTGCACGGGGTTATAGAGGTGTGTGCGGCGCTGTGTGCACGGGGTTATAGAGGTGTGTGCGGCGCTGTGTGCACGGGGTTATAGAGGTGTGTGCGGCGCTGTGTGCACGGGGTTATAGAGGTGTGTGCGGCGCTGTGTGCACGGGGTTATAGAGGTGTGTGCGGCGCTGTGTGCACGGGGGTTATAGAGGTGTGTGCGGCGCTGTGTGCACGGGGGTTATAGAGGTGTGTGCGGCGCTGTGTGCACGGGGGTTATAGAGGTGTGTGCGGCGCTGTGTGCACGGGGGTTATAGAGGTGTGTGCGGCGCTGTGTGCACGGGGGTTATAGAGGTGTGTGCGGCGCTGTGTGCACGGGGGTTATAGAGGTGTGTGCGGCGCTGTGTGCACGGGGGTTATAGAGGTGTGTGCGGCGCTGTGTGCACGGGGGTTATAGAGGTGTGTGCGGCGCTGTGTGCACGGGGGTTATAGAGGTGTGTGCGGCGCTGTGTGCACGGGGGTTATAGAGGTGTGTGCGCGGGGTTATAGAGGTGTGTGCGGCGCTGTGTGCACGGGGTTATAGAGGTGTGTGCGCGGCGCTGTGTGCACGGGGTTATAGAGGTGTGTGCGCGCGGCGCTGTGTGCACGGGGTTATAGAGGTGTGTGCGGCGCTGTGTGCACGGGGTTATAGAGGTGTGTGCGGCGCTGTGTGCACGGGGTTATAGAGGTGTGTGCGGCGCTGTGTGCACGGGGTTATAGAGGTGTGTGCGGCGCTGTGTGCACGGGGTTATAGAGGTGTGTGCGGCGCTGTGTGCACGGGGGTTATAGAGGTGTGTGCGGCGCTGTGTGCACGGGGGTTATAGAGGTGTGTGCGGCGCTGTGTGCACGGGGGTTATAGAGGTGTGTGCGGAGCTGTGTGCACGGGGGTTATAGAGGTGTGTGCGGCGCTGTGTGCACGGGGTTATAGAGGTGTGTGCGCGGGGTTATAGAGGTGTGTGCGGCGCTGTGTGCACGGGGTTATAGAGGTGTGTGCGCGGCGCTGTGTGCACGGGGTTATAGAGGTGTGTGCGCGCGGCGCTGTGTGCACGGGGTTATAGAGGTGTGTGCGGCGCTGTGTGCGCGGCGCTGTGTGCACGGGGTTATAGAGGTGTGTGCGGCGCTGTGTGCACGGGGTTATAGAGGTGTGTGCGGCGCTGTGTGCACGGGATTATAGAGGTGTGCGCGGGGTTATAGAGGTGTGTGCGGCGCTGTGTGCACGGGGTTATAGAGGTGTGTGCGGCGCTGTGTGCACGGGGTTATAGAGGTGTGTGCGGCGCTGTGTGCACGGGGGTTATAGAGGTGTGTGCGGCGCTGTGTGCACGGGGTTATAGAGGTGTGTGCGGCGCTGTGTGCACGGGGTTATAGAGGTGTGTGCGGCGCTGTGTGCACGGGGTTATAGAGGTGTGTGCGGCGCTGTGTGCACGGGGTTATAGAGGTGTGTGCGCGGCGCTGTGTGCACGGGGTTATAGAGGTGTGTGCGCGCGGCGCTGTGTGCACGGGGTTATAGAGGTGTGTGCGCGGCGCTGTGTGCACGGGGTTATAGAGGTGTGTGCGTGGCGCTGTGTGCACGGGGTTATAGAGGTGTGTGCGCGGCGCTGTGTGCACGGGGTTATAGAGGTGTGTGCGGCGCTGTGTGCGCGGCGCTGTGTGCACGGGGTTATAGAGGTGTGTGCGGCGCTGTGTGCACGGGGTTATAGAGGTGTGCACGGGGTTATAGAGGTGTGCACGGGGTTATAGAGGTGTGTGCGCGGCGCTGTGTGCACGGGGTTATAGAGGTGTGTGCGCGCGGCGCTGTGTGCACGGGGTTATAGAGGTGTGTGCGGCGCTGTGTGCACGGGGTTATAGAGGTGTGTGCGGCGCTGTGTGCACGGGATTATAGAGGTGTGTGCGGCGCTGTGTGCACGGGGTTATAGAGGTGTGCGCGGGGTTATAGAGGTGTGTGCGGCGCTGTGTGCACGGGGTTATAGAGGTGTGTGTGCGGCGCTGTGTGCACGGGGTTATAGAGGTGTGTGCGCGGCGCTGTGTGCACGGGGTTATAGAGGTGTGTGCGCGGCGCTGTGTGCACGGGGTTATAGAGGTGTGTGCGCGGCGCTGTGTGCACGGGGTTATAGAGGTGTGTGCGCGGCGCTGTGTGCACGGGGTTATAGAGGTGTGTGCGCGGCGCTGTGTGCACGGGGTTATAGAGGTGTGTGCGCGGCGCTGTGTGCACGGGGTTATAGAGGTGTGTGCGCGGCGCTGTGTGCACGGGGTTATAGAGGTGTGTGCGCGGCGCTGTGTGCACGGGGTTATAGAGGTGTGTGCGCGGCGCTGTGTGCACGGGGTTATAGAGGTGTGTGCGCGGCGCTGTGTGCACGGGGTTATAGAGGTGTGTGCGCGGCGCTGTGTGCACGGGCTTATAGAGGTGTGTGCGCGGCGCTGTGTGCACGGGCTTATAGAGGTGTGTGCGCGGCGCTGTGTGCACGGGCTTATAGAGGTGTGTGCGCGGCGCTGTGTGCACGGGCTTATAGAGGTGTGTGCGCGGCGCTGTGTGCACGGGCTTATAGAGGTGTGTGCGCGGCGCTGTGTGCACGGGCTTATAGAGGTGTGTGCGTGCGGCGCTGTGTGCACGGGCTTATAGAGGTGTGTGCGTGCGGCGCTGTGTGCACGGGCTTATAGAGGTGTGTGCGCGCGGCGCTGTGTGCACGGGCTTATAGAGGTGTGTGCGCGCGGCGCTGTGTGCACGGGCTTATAGAGGTGTGTGCGCGGGCTTATAGAGGTGTGTGCGCGCGGCGCTGTGTGCACGGGGTTATAGAGGTGTGTGCGCGCGGCGCTGTGTGCACGGGGTTATAGAGGTGTGTGCGCGCGGCGCTGTGTGCATGGGGTTATAGAGGTGTGTGCGCGCGGCGCTGTGTGCACGGGGTTATAGAGGTGTGTGCGCGCGGCGCTGTGTGCACGGGGTTATAGAGGTGTGTGCGCGCGGCGCTGTGTGCACGGGGTTATAGAGGTGTGTGCGCGCGGCGCTGTGTGCACGGGGTTATAGAGGTGTGTGCGCGCGGCGCTGTGTGCACGGGGTTATAGAGGTGTGTGCGCGCGGCGCTGTGTGCACGGGGTTATAGAGGTGTGTGCGCGCGGCGCTGTGTGCACGGGGTTATAGAGGTGTGTGCGCGCGGCGCTGTGTGCACGGGGTTATAGAGGTGTGTGCGCGCGGCGCTGTGTGCACGGGGTTATAGAGGTGTGTGCGCGCGGCGCTGTGTGCACGGGGTTATAGAGGTGTGTGCGCGCGGCGCTGTGTGCACGGGGTTATAGAGGTGTGTGCGCACGGGGTTATAGAGGTGTGTGCGCACGGGGTTATAGAGGTGTGTGCGCACGGGGTTATAGAGGTGTGTGCGCACGGGGTTATAGAGGTGTGTGCGCACGGGGTTATAGAGGTGTGTGCGCACGGGGTTATAGAGGTGTGTGCGCGCGGCGCTGTGTGCACGGGGTTATAGAGGTGTGTGCGCGCGGCGCTGTGTGCACGGGGTTATAGAGGTGTGTGCGCGCGGCGCTGTGTGCACGGGGTTATAGAGGTGTGTGCGCGCGGCGCTGTGTGCACGGGGTTATAGAGGTGTGTGCGCGCGGCGCTGTGTGCACGGGGTTATAGAGGTGTGTGCGCGCGGCGCTGTGTGCACGGGGTTATAGAAGTGTGTGCGCGCGGCGCTGTGTGCACGGGGTTATAGAGGTGTGTGCGCGCGGCGCTGTGTGCACGGGGTTATAGAGGTGTGTGCGCGCGGCGCTGTGTGCACGGGGTTATAGAGGTGTGTGCGCGCGGCGCTGTGTGCACGGGGTTATAGAGGTGTGTGCGCGGCGGTGTGTGCGCGGCACGGGGTTATAGAGGTGTGTGCGCGGCACGGGGTTATAGAGGTGTGTGCACGGGGTTATAGAGGTGTGTGCGCGGCACGGGGTTATAGAGGTGTGTGCGCGGCACGGGGTTATAGAGGTGTGTGCGGCACTGTGTGCACGGGGTTATAGAGGTGTGTGCGGCACTGTGTGCACGGGGTTATAGAGGTGTGTGCGGCACTGTGTGCACGGGGTTATAGAGGTGTGTGCGGCACTGTGTGCACGGGGTTATAGAGGTGTGTGCGCGGCACGGGGTTATAGAGGTGTGTGCGCGGCACGGGGTTATAGAGGTGTGTGCGGCACTGTGTGCACGGGGTTATAGAGGTGTGTGCACGGCGCTGTGTGCACGGGGTTATAGAGGTGTGTGCGGCGCTGTGTGCACGGGATTATAGAGGTGTGCACGTGATTATAGAGGTGTGTGCGGCACTGTGTGCACGGGGTTATAGAGGTGTGTGCGGGGTTATAGAGGTGTGTGCGGCTCTGTGTGCACGGGGTTATAGAGGTGTGTGCGCGGCGCTGTGTGCACGGGGTTATAGAGGTGTGTGCGGCGCTGTGTGCACGGGATTATAGAGGTGTGTGCGGCACTGTGTGCGCGGGGTTATAGAGGTGTGCGCGGGGTTATAGAGGTGTGCGCGGGGTTATAGAGGTGTGCGCGCGGCGCTGTGTGCACGGGGTTATAGAGGTGTGCGCGCGGCGCTGTGTGCACGGGGTTATAGAGGTGTGTGCGCGGCGCTGTGTGCACGGGGTTATAGAGGTGTGTGCACGGGGTTATAGAGGTGTGTGCACGGGGTTATAGAGGTGTGTGCACGAGGTTATAGAGGTGTGTGCACGGGGTTATAGAGGTGTGTGCACGGGGTTATAGAGGTGTGTGCGCGGCGCTGTGTGCACGGGGTTATAGAGGTGTGTGCGCGGCGCTGTGTGCACGGGGTTATAGAGGTGTGTGCGCGGCGCTGTGTGCACGGGGTTATAGAGGTGTGTGTGCGGTACGGTGTGCACGGGGGTTATATAGGTGTGTGCGGCGCTGTGTGCACGGGATTATAGAGGTGTGTGCGGCACTGTGTGCCCGGGATTATAGAGGTGTGTGCGGGGTTATAGAGGTGTGTGCGGCACTGTGTGCACGGGATTATAGAGGTGTGTGCGGCACTGTGTGCACGGGATTATAGAGGTGTGCGCGGCACTGTGTGCACGGGATTATAGAGGTGTGCACGGCACTGTGTGCACGGGATTATAGAGGTGTGCACGGGGGTTATATAGGTGTGTGCGGCGCTGTGTGCACGGGATTATAGAGGTGTGTGCACGGGATTATAGAGGTGTGTGCGGCACTGTGTGCACGGGGTTATAGAGGTGTGTGCGGCACTGTGTGCACGGGATTATAGAGGTGTGCACGGGGGTTATAGAGGTGTGTGTGGCACTGTGTGCACGGGATTATAGAGGTGTGCACGGGGGTTATCGAGGTGTGTGCGGCACTGTGTGCACGGGATTATAGAGGTGTGCACGGGGGTTATAGAGGTGTGCGGCACTGTGTGCACGGGATTATAGAGGTGTGCACGGGGGTTATAGAGGTGTGTGTGGCACTGTGTGCACGGGATTATAGAGGTGTGCACGGGGGTTATAGAGGTGTGTGCGGCACTGTGTGCACGGGATTATAGAGGTGTGCACGGGGGTTATATAGGTGTGTGCACGGGATTATAGAGGTGTGTGCGGCACTGTGTGCACGGGGTTATAGAGGTGTGTGCGGGGTTATAGAGGTGTGTGCGGCGCTGTGTGCACGGGGTTATAGAGGTGTGTGCGCGGCGCTGTGTGCACGGGGTTATAGAGGTGTGTGCGGCGCTGTGCGCGGGGTTATAGAGGTGTGCGCGGGGTTATAGAGGTGTGCGCGGGGTTATAGAGGTGTGCGCGGCGCTGTGTGCACGGGGTTATAGAGGTGTGTGCGCGGCGGTGTGTGCGCGGGGTTATGGAGGTGTGTGCGCGGGGTTATGGAGGTGTGTGCGCGGGGTTATGGAGGTGTGTGCGCGGGGTTATGGAGGTGTGTGCGCGGGGTTATGGAGGTGTGTGCGCGGGGTTATGGAGGTGTGTGCGCGGGGTTATGGAGGTGTGTGCGCGGGGTTATGGAGGTGTGTGCGCGGGGTTATGGAGGTGTGTGCGCGGGGTTATGGAGGTGTGCGCGCGGGGTTATGGAGGTGTGCGCGCGGGGTTATGGAGGTGTGCGCGCGGGGTTATGGAGGTGTGCGCGGCGCTGTGTGTAGTGAGCTCGGCGTGCCTGTCACTGCTGTCATGTCTGGTGAGGTGACACGTGTTTGTCCAGCACTGGGACCATCAGAGCTGTCACGTCCTTCTGCCTGTCAGTGGCTGGTGTTGCTGGGACTTGTAGTGCCGGCTCTGGGCTGGTCTGCTTTTGTGTTATCCTCTGCCGTCCAGCAGAGTCCTGAGTGATGTTTTCCATGTTTTTACTCCTTATTTTTCTTGCACACGTTTTCAGAAAAAAATTGACACCAGTGTGAACAAAGCCTGAAGATAAGAGGATTTAGAGATTTTCTATTGAACCTTGTGATCACATTTGGCAGCTGCCATCTAATTGGCACATAACCATGGAATAAATGGCTCAATAATAATAAGCGGTACAGCCGGGTGTCAGGCAGCGCTCCAAAGAAGCTGAGGGGGGAGCCTTGTACAATTACTGAGGTGCCCGGACGTCTTCTCCCACCACGGCTGTTGGGATCATGCACATGTTGCAGTTTTGGATGTAAATAATCCCAATGGCCGCTTTTGACCCTACGATCCCTGAAGCGGCTGCGGATCTCCTGACTCACTCTTCACAGAATCATAGAGATTTCCACTTGGATATGAAGCGTGGGACCCTGTCCTTACACTTCTGATGAGATTCACAGGTGGATGGTGTCTCCAAGATTTTTTTAAAGGGGTTTTCTAGGATTTTAATAGACAATAAGTTGTGTTTTTTGTTTTCCAATATTGCAAGCAAACCTCATCAGTTGAAGGGGCTATTTGCTGCCATCCAGCTGGAGGGTCACTTCCTTAGGTCCCTGCCAGCTTCTGTGCACTTAATAACTGACCTCCGCAGCCTTGATTGTAGATACAGCATGACAATGCTAAGGCCAGTGACTGGCTGCAGCAGTCATGTGAATGTACAACACATCACATGGCTATACACCTTCTGATAGTTTTTTTTTTTTTTTTTTTTAAATGACTATCCTGCTCACCCCCATATATCTCCATACATACATACTCTGTGGGGAGAAGGGATCAAGGTGCTGCCCAACACATCTGGCAGTGTCTAGAAAATAAAGGATTGGACATATTGAAATTCAACAAGTCCAAACGATTTTGCCGGTTGTGAAATGTGAGAAACCCAGTGATGATTGTATCTCACGGCTTTACCCTCAATGACATCGCCAAGACAGGGCCACTTGATGCCTTACTGCTGCTCTGTGTACCAGTCATACATAGGCAAATTGCGTTTTCTGAGAGACAGAGGACTTGAATCTAGCGCCACCTATTAGAAGTAGCAACCTGAAAAGTCAATATCCACCCTTTAACGAGCCTTGTCACATGACTTGGGATAAAAAACTTGGGGTCTAAGATTTTGTTTCTCTTTATGGAAAGTGACATGCCTGACAATTTTGCATATTTTATTCCCCAGAGGAGCATTGCACAGCTTATAGGTCTCCTTACCCTGACATGTCGGGCTTGTCACTCTTCATAAGGAAAAACGTTACCCCTTAGACCCCAGTCATAGGCCTTTTATCCAGCCAAATCAAATCTCATGCTTTTGCACAGATGAGGGGCAACATCCCGAAGCATGTGTCTGTATATTAACATTTTGGTTTTGCTTTTATCCTCAGTCTTGTGGCAAGGCCCGTTAAAGGGTGGATATTGACTTTTGAGATTACCAATGGGTGGTGCTAGAGTTCAAGACCTCTTCGTCTCTGAAGAGACAATTTAATTTCCCAGAGGAGCATTGCTTGGCCTATAATTATTATTTATTATAGAGCCATTTATTCCATGGTTCTTTACATGTGAAAAAGGGGTATACATACAAAAACAATTACAATGATCTTTAACAAAACGTGACGGCGATTGGTACAGGAGGAGTGAGGATCCTGCCCGTGAGGGCTCACAGTCTACAAGGGATGGGTGAGGGTAGAGCTGGTGGTGGAGCGGTGGTTACTGCAGGTTGTAGGCTTGTCGGAAGAGGTGGGTCTTCAGGTTCCTTTTGAAGGTTTCCACAGTGGGCAAGAGTCTGATATGTTGGGGTAGAGAGTTCTAGAGTAGGGGGGATGCACGGGAGTGTTATGTTCTGCTACCAAAGCTAAGGAAAGAGAGGAGATCTGTCCCTACTATGAGACTCAGCTGAATCCCTACGATGTAACAGGGAACCTGATCCTGCGATCAGACCTGCTAAAGTCCTAATCTAGTCTGTACGAAGACCTATAGATGTGGGGAGGGAATCCCTACAAGTACTAAGGACTGGGAGGAATATGGGACACCTCCTAACAGAAATAGTAGCAGACAGACGAACAAACAAAATAGATAGAACATAGAGGTCCGTAGACCAAGCAAACTAACAGAGTTAGATACAGAGCACAGGCTAGCTAGAAAGTAGATATACAATGAAGTCCAGCAAAGCCAGAAGGGCGGAGCAGGACTAAATAGGCCAACAAGGTCATGTGACCAGCAAAGGAAAAAAAACCTAACAGCAAGGTTCTAACAGGGAGAAATCTTGTATGCGATTGTGGGAAGAGGAGATAAGAGGGGAGTAGAGAAAGAGATCTTGTGAGGATCGGAGGTTGCGTGCAGGTATGTACCGGGAGACTAGGTCACAGATGTATGGAGGAGACAGGTTGTGGATGGCTTTGTATGCCAAGGTTAGGGTTTTGATCTCGAGTCTCTGAGCAATGGGGAACCAGTGAAGGGATTGACAGAGAGGAGAGGCCGGGGAATAGCGAGGGGACAGGTGGATTAGTCGGGCAGCAGAGTTTAGGATAGATTGGAGGGGTGCGAGAGTGTTAGAGGGGAGGCCACAGAGCAGGAGGTTGAAGTAGTCGAGGCAGGAGATGATGAGGGCATGCACTGGTGTTTTTGCAGATTCGTGGTTGAGGAATGTGCGGATCCGGGAGATATTTTTGAGTTGGAGTCGGCATGAAGTGGAAAGGGCTTGGATATGTGGTTTGAAGGAGAGGTCAGAGTCTAGGGTTACCCCGAGGCAGCGAGCTTGCAGGACTGGGGAGAGTGAACAGCCATTGACTATGATGGATAGGTCAGGTGGGGGGAATGAATGAGATGGTGGAAAGATGATGAATTCAGTTTTATCCATGTTAAGTTTTAGAAATCTAGCAGAGAAGAAGGATGAAATAGCGGACAGACATTGTGGGATTTTGGTTAGTAGGGAGGTGATATCGGGTCTCGAGAGGTAGGTCTTTGTGTCGTCAGCATAGAGGTGATACTGAAAGCCGTGAGACTCTGAGCTGTCCCAGGCCAAAAGTGTAGATGGAGAAGAGCCAGGGGTCCTATAATTGAACCTTGGGAGACACCGACAGATAGGGGGCGAGATGAGGAGGTGGTGTGTGAGTGGGAGACACTGAATGTCCTGTCTGTTAGGTATGAAGAGATCCAAGATAGGGCCAAGTTTGTGATGCCAAGAGATGAGTGTAGTAAGAGGGAATGGTCCACTGTGTCAAAGGCAGATGACTGGTCCAGGAGGAGGAGGACAGAGTAGTGTTGCTTGGATTTGGTGGTTAGTAGGTCGTTGGTGACTTTGGTCAGGGCTGTTTCTGTCAAGTGATGCGGTCGGGATCCAGATGGCAAGCGGTCAAAGAGGGAGCAGGAGGAGAGATGGGAGGACAGTTCAAGGTGGACATGTTTCAGTAGTTTTGAGGCATAGGGGAGAAGTGATATGGGGCGGTAGCTTGTCAAAGAGGATGGGTCAGAAGGGCTTTTTGAGGAAGGGGTGTGATCGAGGCATGTTTGAAGCATGAGGGGAAGACACCAGTTAGTTACAGGTTGAAGAGGTGGGTTGGGATGAAGATAGTGGTAAGGTTGGGGATGAGGTGGGACGGGATAGGGTCAAGATTGCAGGTGGTGAGGTGTGATTTGGAGAGTAAAGAGGAAAGTTGAGCTTCTGTAATGGTCCAGAACCTGGTTTTGGAGGAGGAGGATTAAGTAGGTGTGAGGAGAGGCTGGGGGGACTTGAGGCAAAAGCTTTGTCTGATGGTGTCATTCTTCTGCTTGAAGAATGAAGCAAAGTCTTTGGCTGAGATGGGAGGAGGTGCTGGGGGGCGGGGGAGAGAATTGAAAGTGTTAAATAGCTGTTTAGGGTTGTGGGACAGGGAGCATATGAGAGATGAGAAGTATGTTTGTTTTTCTGTAGTGAGAGACTGTTTGAATGTGATGAAGTGCTCATTGGAGTGGGACCTTTTCCATCTACGCTCAGCAACCCTGGAGGCCCTTTGCAGTTCTTTGGTTAGGCTGGTGTGCCAGGGTTGCCCATTGATTATGCGAGCTTTGGTTTGTGTGAGGGGGGCGACCGAATTGAGAGCTGCAGCTGTTGTTGTGTTATAAAAAGCGGCAGCAACATCTGCGACATGTAAGGAACTGATTTATGTAAGAAGAAGAAGGCGGAGGGATTCAGAGAGTGAGTGTAGGTCAAGGTGTTTAAGATTTCTGCGAGGGTGTACAAGTTTGTGGAGTAGGGATTGTTGCCCTGGAGAAGAGAGGGAAGAGAATGAAAGTAGGTTGTGGTCAGAAAGAGGGAGGGGTGAGTTAGAGAGGTTAGATAGGTAACAGAGGCGGGTGAAGATGAGGTCCAGAGTGTGGTCATCTCTGTAAGTGGCTGCGGAAGACCATTGAGCAAGGCCGAAGGAGGAAGTGAGGGAAAGAAGCTTAGAGGCAGATGACTGGGAAGTGTCAATGGGGATGTTGAAGTTGCCTATAATGATAGTGGGTATGTCAGTGGAAAGGAAGTGAAGCAGCCAGGTGGTGAAGTGGTCAAAGAAATTGGTGGCTAGCCCTGGGGGGCAGTAAATGACGGCCAGTTGGAGGGGGAGTAGATGCGCACACAGTGCACCTCAAATGAGGGGAGAGTAACGGAGTGTGTGTATGTATGTATGTATGTGTGTATGTATGTGTGTGTATATATATATATATATATATATATCTTTTTTTTTTTTTTTTTTTTTCTTTTATCCTTTTCTTTAGTGCACTTTTCAAGAACTCATGGAGATGGCAAACAAGCTCAGCGAGCGAACGAGCTTTACAGTATAAGTCAGGAGAAAGTATCCATGGATTCACTGTGAAGGAGGTATGACGTAGTCATGCTGTAAAAATGTTTCACAGAAAGATAAAGACCACCTGAGCTGCACTGAGACCCCCTGATGGGCAGCAGCTAATGTAACCTGCTTAAAATATGTAATCAGAAAGTTCTGGTATTCTACATGGTGGAAATCTGCAGAACGCTCCTGTGTATTTAATACAATATGTATTTTTCATATTATTTTATTGCAGGTCACTCCTGTTCCTGACATGTTTTTAACTGCAGTAAGGCTGAACCATGAGGGCACCGGGGCCAGATATTTGCACGTTGCAAGAGAAGACACCAATAACTTATTCAGGTAAACAGCAGAGCATTATCACACTGCCTTTACTTTTTGTGCAGAAAGCTCTTTAATGTCCATATTATGTTAAGTTTGATGTGTGCCCTAATGCAGAAGATCAGCGCTTATGCCTGCTGAGCAATGCACTGCAGAGCGGCTCAATGGGAGTCTCAGGACCAGGACCCCACTGATCTTCTGCACTTGTTAGGTAGTACATATCATTAAAAAAAAAATCACATGATAGCTATTCTTTAAAAAGAATTATCACATACGCACGTCTCGGATATGACATGCGGTGCGACTTCAAGAGCTCCCCTCACTCAATCTTGCACTCAGCCTTTGTTATAAACTTCAAATTGAGCATAAATCACACCGCAACACGCTGCCACCACTCGCCCCCGAAATATAAACCACTGTCTTTCAGTCAAAAAGCCACATACTCTCTGAGAGGCTATGGGTTCTTTAGAACTGGGGTGGCCCCCCTATATTATATACAACGTGTGAGCCCCCTCACAGTGCCCTGCCTATGTACAGCCTGAGACCCCCACGTAGCCAGTGTTATTTGTCTGATGTTATAGTTTTCCTTACAAGACGCAATACTTTCTTTAGATTAAGATTCCAAAATGAGTGTTTGACTCTGTATTTTTGCTGAGCAAAAAAAAACAAAACACAAAAAAACCACAGCGTCTTACGGTTCCAATGAAGCCTGAGACTTATAGAAATCTCCTGCCCTCTGTGCTTTTTTTAAATTTTTTTAATTCAGTGTAAACTGACCCGCGGTGCATGTTTGAAATCCACAACATGTGAATTTCTCTTGCGGGTACGCTGAGTTTTGAGTGTGTTTTCCCCATTTTTAGTCATGCACATTGCATCACTAACACACTGTGAACAGTTTAGTTGCTAAAAATGACGTGACCGGTTCCCTTTAAGGTTTCAACTAATTAATCTGCTGGTGCAAAAAGAATAAACTTTTAGTAAATTTGTTTTGCTGTTTCAGATGTTTTCTCGCTGTTGGTGCAGATGACTGTTTTTTACACTTTTGAGAAAATCGGTCCAATTATTCTAATTACACTATGATCAGACTCTGATTTTTTTTTTTTCTCTCTCGGAGGAGAGAAAAAAAAGTTTCTCCACTCTCTTTGTAATGTCGGACCGTGCTTGTATGATGGTCTGATTTTATTTATTTTTTTCCGTCTTACCACAGACCCATAGACATGACTGGGCGAGAGTAATATGATTTTCGGAGGCAAATCGTGCATGCAGAGGTTTTTTTTTTTTTTTTTTTCCTTCTTCTTTGGACCGATCCAGTCTGAGGAAAAAAATCGGACATGTGCACAGACCCTTAGAATAACATGGGGTAGAGTGCTATCCTGTCAAAATGAGGGAAAGCACTGGTTGGAGTTGCAGCTTTCTGCAAGAGCCCTCATCTTGCCTCATGCCTTCTTTATAGTAAATGTGTAGTGTAATGCTACCACTTGTGTCAGGAGGGGGCTGTCACAGACTGATAGGATGGTGTTCACACAAGGCCTTCAGCTGGGCAGAGATAACAGATGTTATGTTAACCTTTTGAGCACCAGTGTTCACGACTGACCCTTTTATTCTCTTACACGGGTGCATAAGTTACCGAGCACCGACTAATGATGTAGCAAGTGGTTCAGCACTTGTTTCCTGGCATTTATATACTACAATAAATTGAGTCTTTTTTTTTTTCCTCCCCATCATACAAGTTTCTGTTATGAATGACAGCTGAGTGTTGGCACGAGGGGATGCGCTGATCATTTTTATGTCACACAAGTGAATTCCCCATGATCTGATTCTGGGAGATTTTGCAGAATGATTGTGAAGGAGCATTCGTGCAAACTATGATTTGGGAGCCATAGAGCAATTATTTAGGAAGTTTTCCTTCCACCTCCTGTTTCGTAGTGTACAGTTCCGGACGACTCCTATGGACAGCACCGGCGTCCCACATATCCTGGAACATACAGTTTTGTGTGGCTCCCTGAAGTTTCCCTGTAGAGACCCTTTCTTCAAGATGTTAAATCGATCCTTGTCAACATTTATGAATGCGTTCACAGGTAAGATCATTTCACCTTCTCACTCCTTCAGTGTTACATATGACTAAATGATGAAACCCGTGCCGGCGCCTTGTTTAGTATGTGAAATTTTCTTATATTTAAAGTAGTGTGTTTTAAAGAAAAAAAAAAAATGCAGTCAATTATATTGTAAAAATCTCTTCTGCTTCTCCTTCCCATTTTGCACTGTGTAGTAGCTCCATTGCAGGCATACTCTCATGTATTCATGTATTGCTTTTGGAGCACAATATGTGAAATCTCTGCTTCTAATTCAAAGATGCATTTACTCTGTTGCCTCATTGGGGGACACAGGACCTTGGGTGTTATGCTGCTGTCTACTAGGAGGCAACACTATGCTTATCTGAAAAAGATTAAGCGTGGCTCCTCCTCTGCAGTATACACCCCTGGACGGCATCAGCCATCTTCAGTTTTTGCTTAGTGTCGCAAGGAGGCACACCTCAGACCTTCACTTGTCCCTCGCTTCAGCACGGGATTACAGATGAAGAAAAGAGGGTCTCTATATAGACCCCCGGCATGGCTCCTTCCTCTGCCCCCTACTAGGGGTGCACAGTTAAAGTTGAGATGACGTAGCCACCATGCTGCTCCTTCTCCGTCCCCTTGGGTCAGGCTCGAAGTTGAGAACCCCCCTCCTTCCCCAATTCCCTCGGTCTTGGTCCGAAGTTGAGGCGAGGACAAAGCCCCCTGACAGGTGACAGCGGCACCCTCCCTAATCCCCCCTGGGGGTATTAGGTTGAGAAACCATCAGGTAGGGCCTGGACGGCAGCATCTGCAGCTCTCACCAGCCAGCACACTGCAGCCGAGAACCAGCAGCAATACAGGAACCCCAGCTTGACTGCGGGACCCTGTAGGAGCCGGGGGGAGTGCAGGCAGCCATGGCACACACAGGCACAGGCCTTCACAGGCCCTGCACCTGCGGCAGCTTTTCATGTTAAGCGCCTAAGGGGGACTCTTTTCAGAGATCCCCTTCCACTTATGTCCCCACCGCCATTCTGCCTTTCAATCCGGGGGGGTCCGGTTCTGATCCGACCCCCCCGGACTACCGCGCTGGCCTGGATCCCTTTTGGGCATAGAAAACAAATTTACACCGCGGCCTTGCCGAAGCCGCCGTCCATTTTCTGCCCCCCGGATGACGATTTTGACTCACTGCGGTGTCACACATGGGGCGGATCTAGGCTGCAGGACGCGCATCTCCATAGCAACTGCCGCCCTTGCAGCGTTCCGCCCCCCTTCTCCTTCATTTCTGCAAGCAGGAGAAGAGCCACGGCGGCCATATCCAGCTGCAGGACGCATACAGGCCAGCCAAGTCTCCGGGGAGGCACAGGACCAGGCTCTTCAGTCTGAGTTACCTCAGCTGTGAATTTTTATCACTCTGTATCCTCCTCTGCACAGTTAGCCCCCTTGCATAGCCACTCCAGGTGCACCATGCCGGGCTCAAAGTCTAAGAAAACCAGGCAGGACTGCTTTTACGCTTTCTGTACAGCCTGCAGTAATGCTCTTCCCAGCGGCTGCACATATCCGCATTGCAAGGATTGTGCTCCGACTACTGTGCTGGAGTCCCAAGTAGCCCCTACCAACCCTTCAGTGTCTGATGCTACGCCGGAATGGGTCACTCAAATGTCACAATCTATGACACAGTCCATAGATAACATGACCTTCAAATTGCTTCAGGCTCTGCAAAGCCATACCTCGACTATGAATGCTACCCAACAAAGGGAAAGCCGGACTCAGTCACATACTGACTCAGGCACATCCATGTCAGGGTCAGGACGCAAGCGCACCCACAGGTCACGCTCATCTGCGTCATCCCATAGCACACAGTCATCCCTGTCTAGGGAGAGATACCGTAGTCACAGGTCATCTACACAGTCCCCTACCAGGGACAGACATGATATTTCTCCGCACCAATCCCCGTCCAGAGAAATACCCCATTCTGGGTCACCTAGGAGACACCTTAGTGATACACAGGAGTCAGAAGGCGTCTGCGATTCTGACTCAGACAAGGAAACTGATGGATCCCTAACTCCAATCCCACCTAGCAATGCAGCGCTAGTTGAGGACATAATCTCGTCCATACATCGGGTGCTGGACATCTCTGATCCGATCCCGGACGCACCACAAAATAAGATTTCATTTGAAGGAGCTCTGAAACCACCTGAGGTTTTCTTGGATCATCCAGAATTTTAAATCTATCCTCACAAAACAATTCTCACAGCCTCACAAGAAGCTTAACAACCGCAAGTTTCTGGAGGCCCGTTACCCCTTTCCAAAGGAAACCACCAAAGAATGGGCAGACCCACCAGCAGTGGACCCCCCAGTCTCCAAACTGGCAGCACAGACACTTCTTTCACTGCCAGATAGCTCAACCCTTAGGGATGCAGCAGACAGGCAGGTAGAAAGTATGGCTCGCTCAATTTGCGAAACCACAGGGGCCTCCCTAGCCCCCGCGTTTGCTTCAGTCTGGGCAGCCAAGGCCATACTGGCTTGGGCAAAAAATCTACAAAACGGCCTCCAAGCTCCTGCCCCTGAACTGTCGGACCAAGATTAGATCAGATAGCAGCTGTGGCAGATTACATGCTTCATGCAGTTCTGGATTCTGCAAGGGGTGCAGCGGCTGTAATTTCACACGCCATCACAATTCGGCGTATCCTTTGGCTGCGTGAATGGAAAGCGGACGCAGCCTCAAAGAAGTCGCTCACGCACCTTCCATACCTCAGCTGTCGACTCTTCGGTGAAAGCTTGGACACGATGATATCAAATGCCACAGGGGGTAAGAGTACCTCTCTTCCCCAACTGAAACCCAGGCGCAATTATAACAAGCGTAACCAAGCTCGCTTCCGTTCCTTTCGGAACTCTTCCGGCTGGTCCATTTCACGGCCACCACAAAATAACAGCCGCTTCACACGCAGGGAAGACTCGAGGCCGACACAAAAGTCGGACAAATCCTGGCAGTCAAAGGCAGGCCACTCAAAATCAAAGAGGAAAAGCTAAGAATTTCTCCTCATCATGACTCACGGACTCAGGAAGACACTCCACCTGTAGGAGGCCGACTTTTACTCTTTCATCAAGTCTGGCTACCTATTACAGAAGACAAGTGGGTCAAGGAACTAGTATCTTCAGGATACAAAATAGAGTTCACTTCCAAACCACCAAACAGACTCCTTATATCTGTTCCCCCAAAATCGCCAGTAAAAGCTCGCACCTTCCACCAAGCGGTCTCATCGCTTCTTCAAGCACGAGTCCTAATACCCGTTCCCCCAGCCGAGCGCTTCCAGGGGTTCTACTCCAATCTTTTCGTAGTCCCCAAGAAAGGAGGAGGGGTACGCCCCATACTAGACCTAAAACAACTCAACAAATATGTACAAGTACGTCACTTCCGTATGGAGTCCCTCCGGTCAATCATTGCATCTATGGAAAAAGGAGAATATCTCGCCTCCATAGACATACAAGATGCATACCTGCATATACCGATTGCGCCTGCCCATCAGAGATTTCTCAGGTTCGCAATCGACCAGGACCACTACCAGTTAGTGGCTCTCCCGTTCGAGTGTTTACCAAAGTCATGGCAGCCACCATGCACGTTCTACACTCCAGAGGCATAGTAGTCTTTCCATACCTGGACGATCTTCTCGTCAAGGCTTCTACCTTCAAGGACTGCGAGCTCAGTGTCTCAATCACAATCGACACCCTGAGTCACCTGGGTTGGTTAGTCAACCTACAAAAGTCATCACCAACCCCAAACCAGTCTCTGACATTCCTGGGAATGCTATTCAATACCTCCAAGGGCCTAGTGCTTCTCCCCAAAGACAAGGCACTGCCTCTCCGTCTAGGAGTTCGCACCCTTCTCGGCAAACCCCCTCGATCTCTCCGGTTTGCAATGAGAGTCCTTGGCAGGATGGTGGCGGCAATAGAAGCGGTTCCATTTGCCCAGCTTCACCTCAGACCTCTCCAACTAGACATTCTCAAGTCATGGGACAGGAACCCTTCTTCTCTCGACAGGAAGTTCCAGATGACGTCGTCAACCAGGAAGTCCCTTCACTGGTGGCTCATCCGGACCTCTCTAACAAAAGGGAAATCTTTTCTCCCAGGTCAATGGAAGGTCCTGACCACCGACGCAAGCCTGACGGGTTGGGGTGCAGTACACCTACACCACAGAGCACAGGACAAGTGGTCCCCAGCGGAAACAACCTTGCCCGTCAACATCCTGGAGATTCGTGCCATCCTCCTGGCGTTGAGAGCCTTCCATCACTTACTGGCAGCCTCTCACATCAGAGTACAATCGGACAATGCCACGGCCGTGGCATATGTCAATCACCAAGGGGGAACCCGCAGTGCCAGAGCGATGCGAGAGGTGACACGCATCCTCCACTGGGCGGAGAAAACGAGCTCCATTATCTCTGCGGTCCACATTCCGGGTGTAGACAACTGGAAAGCAGACTTCCTCAGCCGACAAGGAATAGACTCGGGAGAGTGGGCTCTCCATCCCGAAATCTTCCAACAGATCTGCCATCGTTGGGGCACTCCGGACGTGGACCTAATGGCGTCTCACCTCAATGCCAAAGTCTCCAACTTCATGGCCAGAACACGCGACCCGAGAGCGCTAGCGGCGGACGCCCTGGTTCAGGACTGGACCCAGTTCCAGCTCCTGTACATTTTTCCACCTCTCCCCCTGATTTCCAGAGTGGTGAGAAAGATCAAACAGGAGGGAGTTCCAACCATCCTAATCGCACCGGACTGGCCCAGGCATACATGGTACGCCGACATCGTGCGACTCACAGCAGACGTTCCCTGGCGTCTTCCCAACCGCCCGGATCTTCTGTCACAAGGCCCGTTCTACCACCAGAACTTAGAGGCCCTCAATTTGACGGCGTGGCCATTGAGTCCTGGGTTCTAACCCAGGCAGGTTTTTCGCCAGACGTCATTAAAACCATGATCAGAGCACGAAAACCAACCTCTGCCAAGATCTACTACCGTACCTGGAAAACTTTCTTTACCTGGTGCGAATCTCGTAACCAGACCCCACTCCCTTATTCCCTACCCAGGGTGCTCGGTTTTCTCCAATCGGGTCTGGAAGCCAGACTATCCCTGGCCTCTCTTAAGAGCCAGGTGTCAGCTCTTTCAGTGCTTTTTCAAAAATGCATTGCTCATAAACCGCAAGTAAGAACATTTCTCCTGGGGGTTTCCCGATTGGTTCCCCCCTACAGAAGACCTCTAGAAGCGTGGGACCTCAACCTGGTGCTGACAGCATTGCAGGAAACACCCTTTGAACCGCTTAGGGAAGTCCCACTCCGTCTTCTATCCCAGAAAGTGATTTTCCTCGTGGCAATCACCTCGCTACGCAGGGTGTCTGAACTCACGGCACTCTCCTGCAGACAGCCCTTCCTGATTTTTTTTTCCAGGACAAGGTAGTCCTTCGTACGGTTCCATCCTTCCTTCCGAAGGTTGTGTCCAGCTTTCATCTCAACGAAGAAATTTCACTACCATCCCTCTGTCCGGTTCCGGTTCATAAAGTGGAAAAGGCTTTGCATACGCTTGACCTTGTCAGGGCACTGCGTATCTATGTGTCTAGGACTGCGCCCTTCCGGAAGTCTGATTCTCTTTTCCTTCTTTTGGAAGGCGGCCGCAAGGGTCTACCAGCTTCTAAAGCTACCCTTGCCAGGTGGATCAAATCCACCATACAAGAGGCCTACCGCCTCAAAAATTCACCTATTCCTGCAGGTATTACGGCACATTCTACACGTGCGGTAGGGGCCTCCTGGGCCATTCGGCACCAGGCCTCGGCACAACAAGTGTGTAAGGCAGCCACCTGGACTAGCCTACACACGTTTACAAAACACTACAACGTTCATACCCAGTCCTTAGCAGATGCGAGCCTGGGCAGACGTGTTCTGCAGGCGGCGGTGCCCCAATTGTAGGGACCCGTCTACACAATATTTGTCCATTGCTTCCCACCCAGGGACTGCTTTGGGATGTCCCAAGGTCCTGTGTCCCCCAATGAGGCGACAGAGTAAAGGAGATTTTTGTGTACTCACCGTAAAATCTCTTTCTCTTAGCCTCTAATTGGGGGACACAGCACCCACCCTTTGCCCGTTCCGGGCCGTTAAGTTGAGTTCTCATATTGGTTTTCCTTTGAGTTCTTACATAGTTGCCTTCTTATAGGCATGGTTATGTTATCTATGTTACGTTCCTCCTACTGCTTTTGCACAAAACTGAAGATGGCTGATGCCGTCCAGGAGTGTATACTGCAGAGGAGGAGCCACGCTTAATCTTTTTCAGATAAGCATAGTGTCGCCTCCTAGTGGACAGCAGCATAACACCCAAGGTCCTGTGTCCCCCAATTAGAGGCTAAGAGAAAGAGATTTCACGGTGAGTACACAAAAATCTCCTTTTCTCTAATAACCCCCCACGACAGCACACAGGAGGATGTAACCCCACCCTAATAGGGACAGGAAATATGAACAGGTTTAAATAGCCCCTCCCACATCCTCCCTCCAGTGTTATTTCCTGTCCCTATCAGGGATGAAGAGGTCATCCCCGGTGTGCTGGGCCGGCGACAGGCACTTGGGGAAAGCTAAAGCTATTAGCCGGGCAGCGGAGGACCGAGCGGTTTTACATCTCCTCCTCAGGGCGCTGCTCCCATCTCCTCCGGATTCGAGACCCTCTCCTGCAGTCCGCGCTCTCTGGCAAGGTCTGCAGGATCTTCTGACCGGAGGCCTCTTTGAGCTTTCCGGTCCATCTCCTCCTCCTCTCCCCCGCTGGATGCGTGGGCGATGACGGCTCCAGGATGTGGAGCGCACGCCGTGACGCTGGGCGGTGGATGATGTCACTTCCGGCAGTTTTGCGTTTCACTGTGGACTGCATCAGAAGCCATGGGGGAAAAGAGCGGTAATGCCGCCGGTGATCACAAATCTTCACCTGGACACCGGGGGAGGAGCCCTCTAAACAAAGGGAGATTCTGGTCCAGTCGCCCATAAAGGAGCCCTGGACAGGAACACATCTACAGGTAGGACAAAACTATGTCTGTTGAAGCTTCTCGCTCTGCATCTGTAGAGCCCAGCGCCGTTCCGGTCCCAGTAAGTATGGCACTGGTAGTCCATCTCCCAGATGCCGGTAATAGTGATTTATAGCTCCCCTTCCCTTCTCCCCTCTCTTGTAGGGGGACAAGGAACCTGCATCTGGAGACCAAGTTAAACCGTCACGCAGATGTCCCATCTGTACAAAAAAACTATTCTCCCATAGAAAGCCCCTATGCAAGGACTGTACGGAGAAGATTATCAGGCAGGAACAACCTTCCTTAATGGAAGAGATAAAGGGGATTGTACCTCAAGAGATCAAATCCTCCTTAAGGCCCCGTCACACTAAGCGATATCGCTAGCGAGATCGCTGCTGTGTCACGGTTTTGGTGACTCACCAGCGACCTCACCAGCGATGTCGCTATGTGTGACACTTTGCAACGATCAGGCCCCTGCTGTGAGGTCGTTGATCGTTGCAAAGTGTCCTGGACCATTTTTTGGTCGTTGGCCTCCCGCTGGCCAGCACACATCGCTGTGTGTGACCAGCGGGACCAACGATCTGGCTGGTAACCATGGTAAATATTGGGTTACTAGGGGCACGCGCGCACTTAGTAACCCGCTGTTTACCATAGATACCACTCTGCTACTGTGAGCGGAGGCTCCAGCGCACGGTAGCAGAGTGGTATCCATGGTAAACAGCGGGTTACTAGGGGCACACGCGCACTTAGTAACCCGATATTTACCATAGTTACCAGCCTGCTCCTGCTTAAGCAGCAGGCTGGGAACGGGAGCAGGACATCGTGGAACGATTCTTTCCACGATATCGCTGCTCCCCTCATCGCTGGTGAGCCTGCCTGTTTGACAGCTCACCAGCGATGTATTAGCGATGCAGCAACGATCCCTGACAGGTCGTATCGTTGTCGGGATCGCTGCTGCATCGCTTAGTGTGACGGGGCCTTTAGCCTCGGTCACTCTCCCTACGCCCTCACCTAGTCAGGGTTCTACATCTACTCCCTCAGCAGCCAAAAAGAGAAAGATTAGCCCGCCAGAAGGAGGGGAGGAAGACTCTCAAGAGGAGATATATACAGTACAGACCAAAAGTTTGGACACCCCTTCTCATTTGAAGATTTTTCTGTATTTTCATGACTATGAAAATTGTACATTCACACTGAAGACATCAAAACTAAGAATTAACACATGTGGAATTATATAGTTAGCAAAAAAGTGTGAAACAACTGAAAATATGTCTTATATTCTAGGTTCTTCAAAGTAGCCACCTTTTGCTTTGATGACTGCTTTGCACACTCTTGGCATTCTCTTGAAATGGTTTTCACTTCACAGGTGTGCCCTGTCAGGTTTAATAAGTGGGATTTCTTGCCTTATAAATGGGGTTGGGACCATCAGTTGTGTTGTGCAGAATTCAGGTGGATACACAGCTGATAGTCCTACTAAACAGACTGTTAAAATTTGTATTATGGCAAGAAAAAAGCAGCTAAGTAAAGAAAAACGAGTGGCCATCATTACTTTAAGAAATGAAGGTCAGTCAGTGCGAAAAATTGGGCAAACTTTCAATGTGTCCCCAAGTGCAGTTGCAAAAACCATCAAGCGCTACAAAGAAACTGGCTCACATGAGGACCGCCCCAGGAAAGGAAGAGCAAGAGTTACTTCTGCTTCTGAGGATAAGTTAATACGAGTCACCAGCTTCAGAAATCGCAGGTTAACAGCAGCTCAGATTAGAGACCAGGTCAATGCCACACAGAGTTCTAGCAGCTGACACATCTCTTCAACAACTGTTAAGAGGAGACTTTGTGCAGCAGGCCTTTATGGTAAAATAGCTGCTAGGAAACCACTGCTAAGGACAGGCAACAAGCAGAAGAGACTTGTTTGGGCTAAAGAACACAAGGAATGGACATTAGACCAGTGGAAATCTGTGCTTTGGTCTGAGGAGTCCAAATTTGAGATCTTTGGTTCCAACCACCGTGTCTTTGTGCGACACAGAAAAGGTGAACGGATGGACTCTTTATGCCTGGTTCCCACCGTGAAGCATGGAGGAGGAGGTGTGGTGGTGTGGGGGTGCGTTGCTGGTGACACTGTTTGGGATTTATTCAAAACTGAAGGCATACTGAACCAGCATGGCTGCCACAGCATCTTGCAGCGGCATGCTATTCCATCCGGTTTGCTTTTAGTTGGACCATCATTTATTTTTCAACAGGACATTGACCCCAAACACACCTCCAGGCTGTGTAAGGGCTATTTGACCAAGAAGGAGAGTGATGGGGTGCTACGCCAAATGACCTGGCCTCCACAGTCACCAGACCTGAACCCAATCGAGATGGTTTGGGGTGAGCTGGACCGCAGAGTGAAGGCAAAAGGGCCAACATGTGCTAAGCATCTCTGGGAACTCCTTCAAGATTGTTGGAATACCATTTCCGGTGATTACCTCTTGAAGCTCATCAAGAGAATGCCAAGAGTGTGCAAAGCAGTCATCAAAGCAAAAGGTGGCTACTTTGAAGAACCTAGAATATAAGACATATTTTCAGTTGTTTCACACTTTTTTGTTAAATATATAATCCCACATGTGTTAATTCATAGTTTTGATGCCTTCAGTGTGAATGTACAATTTTCAAAGTCATGAAAATACAGAAAAATCTTCAAATGAGAAGGTGTGTCCAAACTTTTGGTCTGTACTGTATCTCGGAAGATCATCCAGAGGAAGGTGAACGGAGTCTAACTCCTGATAACTCCCAGCGAGAGAGAGATTACTTTCCATCAGATAGCTTGGAGGAGCTCCTCATGGCAGTAAGGAGAACTATGGAGGTCGAGGAAGAAAAAGTTCCCCAAACAGTACAGGGGGCTACGTTCCAGAAAAAAATTGGTGTTCCCTATACACCAGAGTATAAGGGACTTAGTCTTAGAGGAGTGGGAATCTCCAGAAAAGAGATTAAATACCCCTACTGAGTTAAAGGATAGATTTCCTGTAGACAATGAGACGACAGAATGCTGGTCTGAAGTCCCAAGAGTGGATATCCAAATTGCACGAGTGGTAAAGAAAACCACACTGCCCTTTGAAGATTCCTCTCAATTAAAAGACCCCTTGGAACGCAAAATGGAGGGACTACTCAGAAAATCCTGGGAGACCTCGGAAGCACTATTAAACACCAACGCAGTCTCTACGGGCGTAGCTTGATCAATGGCTTGTTGGCTAGATCAACTGGAGGAACACCTAGTCTCGGGCACCCCCAGAGAAGACATCTTGGCATCCCTACCTCTTCTACAGAAAGCTACGGGTTTTTAGCAAACGCTTCTGCAGAATCAGAGTGGCGGCAAGAGCATTTGGGCTATCAAACTCTGTAAGAAGGGCCCTATGGTTGAAATCCTGGAACGGCGACGTGGCATCAAAAATGAAATTGGGTTCCATCCCCTTTAAAGGGAAGTACATGTTCGGGCCAGCCCTAAATGATCTCCTAGAGAAGGACTCAGACAAGAGTGCCCTCCCGGAACCAAGGAATGTGCGGAAAAGGCCTTTTCGTCCCTCCAAGGAGCAGACCCCTCAATATAGGGGTAAAGGGAAAACAGGACGATGGAGCTACCCAAGAGGTAGACGAGGCAAAAATCTTTTTCTTTTCTCTCCCAAAATCAACGTCTGAACAGACCATGACGTCAGGGTAGTCGGGGGCCGCATCTCGAATTTTCTCCCTCAGTGGAAAGAAATCTGCTCAGACCCATGGGTCCTGAAGGTTGTCGAGTTCGGAGTAAAAATAAATTTCTCCTCCTATCCAGAGAGGATAAAATTAACACCGCTCTCTTCTCAGTCGTCAGGCCACCCTGATATCCGTTCTTACAGACCTATTGTCCTCAGGGGTGATATCCCTGGTTCCTACAAGAGAGAGGCACAGGACATTATTCCAGACTCTTCCTAATAAAAAAAACAAATGGCTCACACAGAGTTATAATCAATCTAAGGCCACTGAATCAGTATATCCACTACCAACGATTCAAGATGGAATCCATCAGGTCGACCTGATAGGACAGGACCATGTTATGGCCACAATCTACCTCCAGGATGCATATTACCACATCCCCATACATCCACTTCACAGGAGGTTCCTAAGATTCGCAGTGGCTCAAGGGGAACAAATAGTCCACTATGAATTCCATGTTCTCCCATTTGGAATTTCACCAGCCCCGCGAATATTTACAAAAGTCATGGCTTATATCTGGGGTCAGAACATTTCAATAGTACCATACCTCGATGACTTGTTATTAATCGGGCCCTCAGTACCAGTACTCCAAGAACATCTACAGTTGACCACTCGGATCCTATCATTTCTAGGCTGACTAGTGAACCACAAAAAATCGGATATGGTTCCCTCCATGACAAAAACATTTCTAGTAATACTATTGGATTCCCACAGCCAGATGTCATTCCTGCCCAAACAAAAACAGGTCATGATAAAAGCAAAGATCAATGTCCTAAGGAGCAGATGATCAGTATCATTGAGAGATTCCATGTCGGTCCTCGGGTCTATGACATCCTGTATTCAAATGGTGGCCTGGGCTCAGGCACATACCCGAACATTACAGACCCACATCCTTATGAATTGGGATGGATCCCCACGGTCTCTGAACAGGAGAATCCCTATACCACCATGGGTAAGGACCTCTCTATTCTGGTGGCTGAGCGTAAAGAATCTCAACAGGGGAGTACCATGGGTCCAGAATCCGCTAGTAACCATAAAAGTGGATGCCAGGGAGAAGGGATGGGGAGCCAAGGTCTCCCAAGAGCTATTCCAGGGTGTATGGACCAGAGAGGTGTGCCAACGCTCATCAAATTTCAGAGAATTAAAAGCCGTAGAGGAAGTCCTCAGAGCAGCAGAGGCTGTCCAGAAATCTCACATTCAGATATTTTCAGACAATATCACCACCTTCGTCATCAAGGGGGCACAAAATATGAAAGCTTTAAAGCAATCTCAGCAAGAATATTTTCCTGGGCCGAAGAACATCTTCTATCCCTGTCGGCTGTTCATATCAAAGGTTCAGTCAATGTCCAGGCCGATTTCTTAAGCAGAACAAAGCTTCATCCAGGAGAGTGGAGCCTAAACCCAGACGTCTTCCAGGTGTTAGTCGAGAGATGGGGTTATCCAGAGGTAGATCTCTTCGCCGGACACCAGGACGCGAAGGTACCTCAATATTTCTCCCTGGATCCGAACGGCCCTTGCTTGGGAGTGGACGCATTCGCTTACAAATGGGAATTCAAACTAGCGTATGCCTTTCTCCCACTGCCTATCCTTTCAAAAACCTTACAGAAGATAAGGACCGAAGGGACCAGAGTAATCCTAGTGGCCCCTTTCTGGCCAAAAAGAAGTTGGTTCGGAACGTTAACCAGTCTGAGTGTGGAGAGCCCTGTAATCCTTCCTCCCATCAAAGATCTCCTGCTCCAGGGACCAATTCACCATCCGGATCCTGAGAGACTACAATTAACTGCCTGGCTTCTGAATTCCTGATATTAAAAAGAGGCCTGTCAGAGAAAGTCATCAAAACTCTCCAGAAGAGCAGGAAACCTGTAACGAACACCATTTACCATAAGATGTGGAAAACCTTCTTAGGCTGTGTGCCCACGATGCGTTTTTTAAGCGTTTCTGCAGCGGCAGAAAAGACCTGCCATGTTCCCCAATGATCTGCATGTGATGTGCACATGCTGTGGAAATTTCCGCTGCGGGTTATCATTGCGGAATAAAATGCAGCACTACCAATTATTTTGCGGAAGCGATGTGTTTTCGCCGCCATTGACTTTCATTGGAACGCTTGGATTCCACATCACTGCATCTGTACATGCGGATTCTATGCGTTTCAAAGTGCGGATGGTAACCTGGTGTGGAGAACAGGAGACTCTCCTCCGGACCCGGGTACCTTAGAACCTGTAAATAAAAGAATAAAATAAATATTATATTTACCTTCTGATGGCCCGCGGTCTCCTTGTCTTAGTTTGCCGGCAACTCGCAGTGGACTGAAGGACCTGCGCTTACATCATAGTCATGTGACTTCAGGCTCTTCAGTGTACCGCGAGCTGCCGGAAAGCCAGGACGGAGCGAAGCAAGACTGCGGGGGCCACCAGAAGGTAAGTATAGATTTATTTTTATTTTTTTACCATTCTTTAAGGTCACAGAATATAAATCCATGCCGTTTGCATGGATTTATATAGTGTGACCAAGTTGACAAGCACTTTCCAAGTGATGTTAAAATCGCTTGGAAAGCGCTTGACAACCCGCATGCAGAAATGCATGTGGAGAACGCTTCACATCCGCATGTCCCTGGCAGGAAAAAACTCATGTACAATCCCCATGCTTTTTTTCTGCCAGGGAGATGCAGAAACACTCAGGAAAAAATCCTGAGCATTTCTGCATCGTGGGCACATAGCCTTAAGATGGTGTGCACCCACTCGCCCAGACCCTCATAGGGCTGATGTGGCACAGATTCTAGATTTTTTACAAGGAGGTCTGGACAAAGGTCTCAGACCTAGTACTCTTAAGGTCCAGGTAGCGGCGTAAAGTTCATACTTCGATCAAAGACTAGCGGAACATAAGTGGGTGAGAAGATTTATGACAGCAGCCACCCGCATCCACCCTAGAGTCCCCCCTGGGACCTTAACATTGTTCTGAAGGGGTTAACCCTTCCACCCTTTGAGCCCTCGTCAGCCGTAAGACTGGACAGACTGACCTGGAAAACGGCTTTCCTGGTGGCAATAACTACAGCCAGAAGAGTGTGTGAACTGCAGGCCCTTTCGGTCAACAAACCTGAGAATTCAGGAAGATCGTCTAATTTTTCAACTTGACCCTTTATTTCTACCTAAGGTGGTCTAAAATTTCCTCAAATCTCAGGAGATAATCCTTCCATCATTTTGTGACAACCCAAAAGACAAAAAAGAAATGTAATTCCACACTCTGGATGTTTGGAGAATAGTACTCCACTATCTTCAGGAAACCGAAGAAGGAAGGAAAGACAAGAACCTATTTGTCCATACACAAGGTCCAAACAGAGGAAAGAAGGCAGCAAAATCCACAATAGCCAACTGGATTAAGAGGGCGATTACAGAGGCTTACCAGATCCAGGATCTACCTCCTCCAGCAAAGCTCAAGGCCCATTCTACAAGGGCGATATCTGTCTCCAGGACCGGACAGTGCAGGAAGGAGGAAAAGCCAGGATCCCCCCCCTATCCAGGAAGGCATCCTGAGACCATCCTCAAGAGGTGAGAGGAACGGACGATTACCGGACCCTGTCTTTCAGCTGCAGGTACCAGCACCCCGGTCCTCCCCCCTCCCCCTCTCACCTAACATGGCGCTTAACAGCGCTTCCACTGGGCCACTTCCTCCTTCTTACCCCTTATGCGCGGCAAATCTGCCGCGCTTTTCTCCGACGGGGGGGCGTGTCCTGTGGGCGGTCCCGCTCCGACGCCCATACGCCCCCTCCTATTTGACCAATCAGGGCCGAGGGGCATAGTGACGCTTCCGTCACGCCCTCGTGCCTTTCGCGGTCCTATCATTGGGTGGCCTCTCAAGCCCACCCCCCCTTCCCATCTGCCTATCGGAGCCTCGCGCGCTCCGTCATCAACGAGCGTCCTCTGCACCGGCGCCATCACTCTGCCGCACGCTGCTCCCTACTCCGGCGGCACCTACTGCGACCCACTCCAACCTCCCCTTCGGAGCCTTCAGGGGGACACGGGACCGCTTCTCTGCAGGATCGGGTAGGCCCTGTCCTGACACAAGGTCCCCATCCCTCCCTGCTCACAGCGCTCCCCTCTGCAGTATCCCTGGTCAGGTACATATGCCCAAACACAGGGAGCCCTCAGTCCGTCCCTCTCACATTGTCACATACTACGTCTGTGCTCGTTGCGGTACTAAGTGGCCCGCGGGTCTCACTGCGGCCTTCTGCTCGACCTGCAAACCTCCTGCTATGCTGGCACCCCAAGATCCCCCCCCGCCGCTCAGGACGTGGTAACCCCCTCCCCTCCGGAGTGGGCTGTTGCTATGTCACAGTCTGTCTCTGACCTCACCAAGGTTTCTCAATCTCTGGTGCAGGTCTTAGAACGCTTGCCAGAACGTTTGCCTATGTTATCCACGGCCACCAGCGCTCCGAACGTCCCCACAGACGATTCGCAGGCACCCCTGCCCCCTCCTCTCAGGGGCAGACAGACGTCACGTTCTCAGAAACGGATTCACGCAAGCTCATCCTCCAGCTCTCCAGACTCAAAGATGCTCCCTGCATCTCACACCCCCTCCCCGGAGGTCGCCCCGGGATCTGACTCTGCTTCAGATTCAGACTCTGGTTCTGACTCTGACCAGTATTCCAAGGTCCAAGACATGATAGACAGCCTTATAACGGCTGTCAATCAGACTCTGCATGTTACAGAAGACGAGAGCCCGTGCCGGGATCTCTAACTAATCTTCCTTTTCAAGGTTCCAGGCTGTTTGGCTCCAAGCTAGATCAGATCATCTCTGATGTTACTGGGGGTAAGAGCACCTCCCTCCCCCAGCCCAGACCCAAACGCCCCCTTCAGTTCCGGTCCTTTCGTCAGTTCGCTCAACCGAACCCCTCCTCTCAACAGGACCGTACTCCAGCACAGCGGGACAGTCGTAAACCCTCCTTTAGGCCCACGCCTAACTGGCGCCCAAAGAGTCGCTCCTCCAAGTCCTCTGGATCACAATCTCAATCCAACAGGTTTTCCTCAACATGACGGTTCACTCCCACCTGGGACTTCTCCCAGGGTGGGAGGCCGTCTCCTTCTGTTCACAGATTCTTGGCTCCCGGCAAGAGGATGCCTGCGTCAAAGAAATTGTGACTTCCGGCTACAAAATCGAGTTTGATTCCAGCCCACAATCGCGTTTTCTCAGGTCCCGCCCCCCACAACCATCTCTGCTTCCCGGTTTCCTCCAAGCCATCACTTCTCTTCTACGCTCAGGAGTCATAGTCCCGGTTCCCTTTTAGGAAAGGTTTTCCGGTTTTTACTCAAATCTCTTCGTCGTCCCAAAAAAGGACAGCTCTCTACGTCCGATTCTGGACCTGAAACAGCTAACCGATATGTACGCATCCGACAGTTCAGGATGGAGTCCCTCAGGTCGGTAATCGCCTCAATGGAGGCCGGGGAATATCCATGTTCAGTGGACATTCAGGATGCATACCTTCACATCCCAATCTGCACGTCACATCAGAAATTCCTACTCTTTTTCCTTCAAGAACGCGCATTACCAGTTCACTGCCCTCCCCTTCGACCTCTCCACAGCCCCGAGGGTTTTCTCGAAGGTGATGGCGACAGTTATGGCCATTCTTCGAACAAGGGGAATTGTAATCATACCCTACCTCGACGACCTGTTAATCAAAGGTGTTCAGGGACTGTCTCCACAGTCTCCAGATCACCTTGAAAACACTCTCCCGGTTAGGCTGGCTGATCAACACGGACAAATCCTCCCTGGTCCCATCCCAACGCCTAACCTTCCTAGGGATGCAGTTCGACACGACCCGTGCCCGGGTCCTCCTTCCAAGGGAAAAGATGAACTCCCTACGACAAGGAATTCACATCCTCTCCGACCCAGGTCCACACTCCCTTCGCCTATGCTTGAGTGTCCTGGGAAAGATGGTAGCAGCCATGGAGGCAGTTCCGTTTGCCCAGTTCCATACCCGGTCCCTTCAACTAGCCCTTCTCTCAGCTTGGGACAAGAATCCGTCATCTCTAGATCGACGCATCAAGTTGCCTCGTCAAGTAAGACGGTCGCTAACCTGGTGGTCCCGCCCTTCTTCCTTCAGACCCGGGAGATCATTCCTTCCGCTTCGCTGGCAGATGGTCACGACCGATGCCAGTCTCATCGGTTGGGGGGCAGTTTTTCTACAACACATGGTCCAAGGCCGGTAGAGTCCCCACGAAGTCTCTCTCCCCATCAACATTCTGGAGATAAGGGCGATTTACCTGGCTTTGCTTCACTGGCAGAAGATCCTGGCAGGGTTCCCAGTCCGTGTACAATCGGACAATGCCACGGCAGTGGCATACATAAACCATCAGGGAGGAACGCGCAGCAAGCCCGTCCTAAAAGAGGTGGCAAGAGTGCTACTTTGGGCCGAGAAGATGGTCCCGGCAATATCGGTAGTCCACATTCCAGGGGTCGGCAGGGCCTCGCCTCAGGAGAATGGTCTCTCCATCCCAAAGTGTTTCACCAAATCTGCTTACCGTGGGGCACGCCGGATGTCGACCTCATGGCGTCCCGGTTAAACCACAAGGTTCCGGCCTTTGTAGCTCGGTCCCGCGATCCGCTAGCAATCGCCCAGGACGCGCTAGTCATATCATGGTCACAGTTCCAACTGACCTATCTCTTCCCACCTCTACCTTTGATCCCTCGAGTCATCAAGAAGGTCAAGACAGAGGGAGTACCAGTTCTCCTAGTGGCCCCAGATTGGCCCAGACGCGTCTGGTACGCAGATCTGATAAATCTGCTTGTCGACCAGACCGTCCGGACCTCCTCTCTCAGGGTCCTATTCTTAATCAGAGTTCTCGTTCTCTGAATTTAATGGTATGGCCGTTGAGGCCGCGGTGTTGAAGACGACGGGCTTTACTGACCATGTCATTCAGACCCTGATTAACGCCAGAAAACCCGCTACCTCGCGCATATACCACAGAACTTGGAGAGCCTTTTTTCGTCACTGCGAACAAGATCAGCTAACTCCTAAGTCCTTTTCTTTGCCAGTCATTTTGGCTTTTCTTCAGTCTGGCCTAGAGGCGGGACTATCTCTCAGCACTCTCAAGGGCCAAGTTTCGGCCTTGTCCATTCTATTCCAACGTAACTTAGCTAGCTGTCCTCAGGTCAGGACCTTTCTACAAGGGGTGGCCCACCTGGCGCCCCCCTATCGCCCTCCAGTGGAACCATGGGACCTTAATATGGTTCTAAGCGTCTTACAGCAGCCTCCGTTTGAACCCATTCAGGACATTCCAGCCTCTCTTCTTTCCTGGAAGGTGGCTTTTCTGGTGGCGGTTACCTCTATTAGAAGGGTCGCAGAACTCGCAGCCCTCTCTTGTCTGTCGCCTTTTCTGGTATTCCATCAAGACAAAGTAGTGCTCAGGCCAGTGCCTTCCTTTTTTGCCAAAGGTGGTTTCCGCTTTTCACATTAATGAGGACATCGTTTTGCCTTCCTTTTGCCCTGCTCCAGTGCATCCACGGGAGAAGTCCCTGAACAAACTGGACCTGGTCAGTGCTCTACGTGTGTACCTTTCCAGAACGGCCGCCCTTCGGCGCTCGGATGCCCTTTTTGCCATCCCTGAGGGTCATCGCAAGGGTCTCCCTGCTTCCAAGTCAACCATCGCCCGTTGGATACGTTCGGCCATCTTGGAGGCACATAGCATCTCGGGCAAATCTCCCACTCCCGGAGTTAGGGCTCACTCCACCAGGGCGGTGGGGGCCTCTTGGGCGGTCCACCATCAGGCTTCGGCCTCTCAAATCTGCAAGTCCGCAACGTGGTCTTCTCTTCACACCTTTTCAAGGTTTTACAAGGTCCACACTTATTCTTCGGCTGACGCCAGTCTTGGACGGAAGGTCCTGCAGGCGACAGTTGCCGAGGTCTGACCTAGTCTGTGACTATCTTCTGTTCTCCCACCCAAGGGACTGCTTTGGGACGTCCCATGGTCCTGTGTCCCCCAATGAAGCGATAGAGGGATTTTTGGTACTCACCGTAAAATCTCTTTGAAGCCTTCATTGGGGGACACAGCACCCTCCCTGCATTTGGACATATGTCCTGTTGGGCATCTCATTTATTTTTTCACGGTTGTGCCCCGTTGGGCATTACATAGTTAGTTAATTATTTTGTACTTCTGCTACTGCTCTAGCCACTAACTGGTGAGCTTGGTGCCTGTAGGCGGGTGCGTACTGCGGAGGAGGAGTCATTTTCCTTTTTTTGCATAGTGTCAACCTCCTATCGACAGCAGCATACACCCATGGTCCTGTGTCCCCCAATGAAGGCTCCAAGAAAGAGATTTTACGGTGAGTACCAAAAATCCCTCTTTTAAATTCTATTTTTTTCGTGTGGAAGAGCATGGACACCCATGGTGAATATAGGGACACCCATGGTGAATATAGTGACACCCATGGTGAACATACAACACAGTGCAGATAGTGTTCTCACCTTTATTAGTGTAGTTGTCTGGGACTTGTGCTGCGACAACTGCATTTTTAAGGGTCCCTATACACATTCGATAGCCGTCTGCCAAACACTACTTTCTTACTTGGCCATAAAAAGGACCACACGGCTCACCTCAAGTGTTCTTCTGTTCTCTATGATAAAGCTGCCACCAGACGTCATGGCAGCGTCTTATCTCAGCATTGAAAAAAAGGATCTGTTGAAACTCAACTGGCCAGATCAGTCTCTTCCTGGATATACACATTAGATCAGGGTTCCCCAACTCCAGTCCTCAAGGCCCACCAACAGGTGATAATTGCATCATCTGCACAGGCAATAATTCCATCACCTGTGTAATACTAAGGAAATACTGAAACATGACCTGTTGGTGGACCTTGAGGACTGGAGTTGGGGATCACTGCATTAGATGATCTGCCATGTAAATACAGAAAATTTAATTCTGTAAAAATCAAATCAAGGCAGCAAATATTGAGACAGAGAGAATCATTGCCAGAGAAAGTAAAAATAATCCCAAAATTTTCTTTAACTACATAAATAGTAAGAAACTAAAAAATGATAGTGTTGACCCCCTTAAAGATAGTCTGGGTGAAATGGTGGATGAGGAAAAAGCCAATATGCTAAATGATTTTTTTCCCCTTCTCCCATGACAGCACCACCTGAGAGAGGGTATCCGCCCACCAAGGACAGGAACCTACTGAATAAAAAAGGCGGTACCTCTCCTCCGCATCAGTTTTTTGTTCCTGTCCCTGATGGGAGCCTCACCAGGTGGTACCTCACGTACCTGGATTATGGACGGTGCGGCCTGGAGGCCGTGGAAGCAGCAGATGGTCCCTGTTCCCAGCCCGTCTGGCTGCTGCCCGGGTCTGCGTGTGGGGAGGAGGTGCTGTTTTCCTTCGGATGCCTCCCCGCGTGCGCCGGGGCCTGCGGCCGGGTCTGCGCCTCGCAAAGATGAACTGAGCGCGCCGGCCGGCAGGTCTTCCGGGCTGCGCACGTGGGGGTCGCGTCGCACCCTCTGACGGAGCGCGCTTGAAGTCCGGGCTGCGCACGCGCGGGGTGCTGACGCGCCCTATCACGGAGTGCGCCGGAAACCGGGTCTGCGCATGCGCGGGTGGGAAGCTGTCATCCCGCTGCAAGCGCGCCGGGTGCCGCTGGGCTGCGCACGCGCAGAGGCAGGTGGATCTGCGGGTAGCGCGCCAGCTGGCTAAAATTTAAAAAAAAAAAAAAAAAAAAAAAAAGGAAAAAGAGAGATGAGCACGCTGCCGGAAGGGGAGGAGCCTAAAGGAGGTGGAGCCCTACTGCTTTTAAGGATGGGGAGCAATCAGGATGGCGGTGTCTGCATCCCCGCCATGATTAATGAGGAACCGCAGTCACCTGGGCAGCAGCTGTCACCGCCACAGGAAGTACAGCAGCAGCCACAGCCATCAAAGCAGCGCAAGCAGCTCAAACAAATGGAACGGGAATCTTCCCATCGACAAAGTCATAGCAGTGAGGGGCGTACGAGTTCCGGCAAGACTGGTCAGAAAAGACTTCGTCAGTCCACCTCCGCCAGATGGGAGCCCTCATGTGAACGGCAACCACCGCCTCCGGTACCCTAGTCTGAACGGCAGTGTGGTGAGTGATCTTCGTGAAAGTCTCACCTTGAATAATGTGCTCTTCTCTCTCTCTCTCTCTTTTCCTCCTTCTTCTCCTTTTATTTCTTGAGGCAGGAGGCGAAGAAGTGTAGTGCTAAAAATAAAAACAGGGAGTGTGCTTTATGCAAAATCGGTCTTCCCACCTCCTATGCCAAAAACCTATGCTCAGACTGTATTCAGAAAACCATTGCAGAGGAGTCCCCCAGGTTTTCTTTAGAATTAAAGGATCTAATCCAGACAGAGGTCAGAGAGTCTTTAAGAGGCTTAACCTCACTCAAAAAGAAGAAGCAAAAACTAGTTTCTTCAGAATCAGAGGAATCAGTGGAGTCCCGTTTTACGAGAGAACTGCCTTCCTCCTCTAATCACTCCTCATCGTCATCGGAGTCTTCGGATGATAATGGGGGGGGCAGACCTTGTTTTTCGGTTGATAATACTGAGAGACTAGTTAAAGCCGTCAGAGGGACTATGGGTATTACCGATACCAAAGTGCCCAGAACAGTCCAGGATGTTATGTTCGGGGGCTTAGACCAAAGGAGGAGACGCTCATTCCCGGTCAATGACAGGATTAAATCTCTGATAGAAAGGGAATGGAAGAAACCGGAGAGGAAGGGTCAGCTGCCGTCATCCTCCAAGCGGAGGTACCCCTTTGAGGATGAGGATGCGGCTAAATGGGACAAAACCCCTAAGATTGACGTGGCCATTTCAAAATCTTCAAAAAAATCCACTCTGCCCTTTGAGGATTTAGGAGCCTTAAAAGACCCGCTGGATAAAAAAGCGGAGTCCTTCCTTAAGCAAACCTGGGAGTCGTCAGCAGGGGCCCTTAAACCGGCAGTAGCAGCGACCTGCACTGCTAGATCTATGATGATCTGGCTTCAACAATTGGAAGACCAGATCAGGGGGAATGTGTCCAGGGAGAAAATTCTATCAGACCTTCCTCTTGTGCAGGGAGCGGCTGCATTCCTGGCAGATGCATCGGCAGATTCAGTTAGGCTGGCTGCCCGGTCTGCAAACCTCTCTAATGCAGCCCGTAGGGCGCTATGGCTCAAGAGCTGGCCAGGAGATGTGCAGTCAAAGTCTAAACTGTGCTCAATCCCTTGTGAGGGGGACTTCTTGTTCGGCAAAGGTCTAGATGACATCCTAGATAAAGCTGCAGACAAAAAACATGGATTTCCCACGGTGTCTGGTTCCCGATTTAACAGTTCCTTTCGGAAGAGAAAATACAGCCGCAGTAAAGCTCCCAGAGACCAAGGTAGCTGGAAAGACCGAAAGCCGTATAGCAGAGGCTTCATGTTTGGGGGTCCCTCCTCTGAGAATAAGAAAGCCCCTAAGTGACAGTTCCCCCCAGGTGGGAGGAAGATTGTCCCACTTCCTGCCTGCCTGGAAGAAAATTTCATCCAATTCTTGGATCTTAGGGATAATCAGGAGGGGGCTCACACTAGAGTTCAAGAGCAGGCCCAAGAACACTGTCAAAATATCAGCCCCCAGAGGTTTAGTGGAACAGATAGCCTTACAGCAGGAAGTTCTCTCTCTGCTCAGGAAAGGAGTTCTGGTGGAAACACCTGCACCCGAGCAAGGAAGAGGATTCTATTCGACCCTCTTCCTAATAAAGAAGCCGGACGGCTCCTTCAGGACCATTGCGAACTTAGAGACTGAACGACCATTTAATCTACAGGCCTTTCAAGATGGAAACAATAAAATCAGCCATAAAGATGTTATTTCCGGACTGTTTTATGTGCGTCCTCGATCTGAAGGACGCCTACTACCACGTCCCGATTTTGCCAGATCATCAACAGTTTCTAAGAGTAGCTGTACAATTCGGCAGGCACGTAAGGCATTTTCAGTTCGCAGCTCTTCCCTTTGGCATTTCCATGGCGCCGAGAGTCTTCACAAAAATCATTCTGGAGGTCACAGCGCACTTGAGGGAAAGAGATATTTTAGTCATCCCTTATCTGGACGACTTCTTAGTAGTGGGCAGATCAAGTCAACTCTGTGCTCTAGCCCTGGCGGACGTCATGGCCAGTCTAAGACGCCTAGGTTGGCTGTTAAATCTGGAGAAGTCAAGGCTGGAACCAAAGAGGGTTCAGTCTTTCCTGGGTCTCATTCTGGACTCGGAAAACCAAACCTGTCTTCTGCCAGAGGAAAAGAAACTGAAGATCAGATCCCTAACATCTCAGATTGTCAGCAATCCGACCATCACCCTGAGGAGTGCAATGTCTCTGTTGGGTACAATGACGTCTTGCATTCCGGCGGTTCAGTGGGCCCAGCACCATTCCAGATGTCTTCAACAGGAGATTCTGGCAGCGGACAGGCGGCTCAAAGGTCGCCTGAATGGGAAAATATCTCTTCCAGATGTTGTGATCAACTCCCTGGACTGGTGGACATCTCCGGTCAACCTATCTTTGGGGGTTCCTTGGACCTTCCAGGTGTCGGATACAATTACAACAGACGCAAGTGCGGAAGGTTGGGGAGCTCACCTAAGGGATCGTTCTGTACAAGGCCTCTGGTCGGACAGCGAGACAAGCCTCTCTTCCAACATGAAAGAGCTGTTGGCAGCCAGAAACGCGCTAAAAGAATTCAGTTCTGTTCTTCAGGGTCCTCACGTCAGGATAATGTCAGACAACAGATCAACAGTCGCCTACATCAATCATCAGGGGGGTACCAGGTCTCTCCCTCTGATGTTAATAGCGGATCAGATCTTCAGGTTTGCCGAGAGTCGGCTGGTTACGCTCTCGGCACTGCATATAAAAGGGGAAGAGAACATAAAGGCCGATTTCTTGAGTCGTCACATCTTGAAACAAGGAGAGTGGGAGTTGAATCCAGCCGTTTTTCAGCAGATTGTGGATCGGTGGGGACAGCCCCAGATAGATCTGTTTGCAAACAGACACAATCGGAAGACCGAAACCTTTTGCTCCCTGAATCCAAAAGAGGGGGCGTTTGCGGTGGACGCGCTGCAGATTCAGTGGGATTTCACTCTAGCTTATGCCTTTCCCCCTTTAGTACTGATCCCTACTATCCTGAGGAAGATCCGAGAGGAACGGGCGAGGGTTATATTGATCGCCCCGTTCTGGCCCAAGAGACCATGGTTCACTTGGATGAAGAGAATGTCCCAAGCAGATCCATGGGTTCTTCCGGACATCCCGGATCTCCTCAGGCAGGGCCCAGTCTGACATCCCCAAAGAGCGGGCCTGCATTTGACGGCTTGGATTTTGAGAGGTCGCTATTGACGCAAAGGGGGTTTTCTCCAGATCTTGTTACTACCCTTCTAGCAAGTAGAAAGCCGATAACAACTAGAATCTATGGTAGAACCTGGGCTAAGTTCTTGTCTACCTCGGGTCAGTCTGCCAAAGGGAGGGTTCCTATTGAGGCCATACTAGAATTCCTCCAGAAGGGGTTAAACATGGGACTAGCCACCAGTACTCTTAAGGTACAGGTATCTGCTCTGGGGGCACTGTATAATTATGACTTGGCAGCAAATAGATGGATCATTAGATTTATTAAAGCCTGTCATAGATCCAGACCTATTCCTGTTCCAAGAATGCCTCCTTGGGACCTTAATTTAGTTCTGGAAGCATTAACCAAACCTCCCTTCGAGCCCTTAGAGAAGGTTTCAGAAAAAATCTTAACTTTAAAGACTGCGCTATTGGTGGCCCTGACATCAGCTCGTAGAGTCAGTGACTTACACGCACTATCCATTAACCATCCATTCACTCAAGTATGTATGGATAGAGTAATCTTAAGACCAGACCCGGCCTATCTTCCAAAGGTAGCCTCCAAGTTCCATAGGACTCAAGTAATCACTCTCCCTTCCTTCTATCCTAATCCTAGGGATTCTGAGGAATATAAGCTTCACACCTTAGATGTTAGGAGGGTGTTAGTCCAGTATTTGGAAGTGACAAAAGCCTGGAGAAAGAGTGACGCTTTATTTATATCCTTTCAGGGGGCTAGGAAAGGACTTAAGGTTACAAGGGGGACCATAGCTAGATGGGTCAGGGATACTATTACCTTAGCCTACTCTTCTAGCAATCTGCCGGTTCCTGAGAACCTGAAGGCCCATTCCACCAGAGCGGTAGCTGCTTCCTGGGCTGAGAAGGCGGATGTGCCCATCGACATTATATGTAAGGCGGCAACTTGGTCATCCCCTGCTACATTTTACAAACATTACCGTCTTGACCTTTCCTCTTCTACTGATCTGTCCTTTGGTAGAAGGGTGTTGCAAGCGGTGATCCCTCCCTCTGGTATTTAATCTCTATAAATCTCTCAGGTGGTGCTGTCATGGGAGAAGGGGAAAAGATCCTAGTTACTTACCGGTAACGGGATTTTACAGAGCCCATGACAGCACCCTATTAATTCCCTCCCCTTTATCACTGTGGTGTGCACTTTTTTTTAAGGTGTTTAGTACATATGTTGAGGTGGTGGTTATGTATTAACCTGTCTTCGGAGGCCCTCTCATGCTCTGAAGCAAAAAACTGATGCGGAGGAGAGGTACCGCCTTTTTTATTCAGTAGGTTCCTGTCCTTGGTGGGCGGATACCCTCTCTCAGGTGGTGCTGTCATGGGCTCTGTAAAATCCCGTTACCGGTAAGTAACTAGGATCTTTTTCAACCGTATTTACACAAGAAAATCGCATGACAGAAAACATGATTAGTGATGACAAAAATTCTCCATTAAATGTCACTTGCTTAACCCAGCAGGAAGCACGGCTGCATCTAAAAATCACTAAAGTTGACAAATCCCTGGGCCCGGATGGGATACACCCGCGAGTACTGCAGGAATTAAGTAACGTCCTAGACCATTATTTTTAATCTTTAAAGATTCCATAATAACAGGGTCTCTACCACACGACTGGCGTATAGAAAATGTGGTGCCAATATTCAAAAAGGGGACAAAAACTGAACTTGGAAATTATAGGCCAGTAAGCTTAACCTCTACTGTGGGTAAAATTCTGGAGGGTTTCCTAAGAGATGCTATACTAGAGTATCTGAAGAAGAGTAACCTCATGACCCAATATCAACATGGGTTTACGAGGGACCGTTCCTGTCAAACTAATCTGATCAGTTTTTATGAGGAGGCAAGTTCTGGACTGGATCAAGGAAATACAGTGGATGTTGTGTATATGGACTTTTCAAAAGCTTTTGATACGGTTCCACACAAAAGGTTGATGCATAAAATGAGAACAATGGGGATAGGGGAAAATATATGCAAGTGGGTTAAGAACTGACTCAGTGATAGGAAACAAAGGGTGGTTATTAATGGAAAACACTCAGACTGGGTCATAGTTAACTGTGGGGTAACTCAGGGGTCAGTATTGGGCCTGCTTCTTTTTAACATATTTATTAATGACCTTGTAGGGGGCATACAGAGTAGTATTTCAAGATTTGCAGAGGACACTAAACTCTGCAGGGTAATCAATACAGAGGAGGACAATTTTATATTACAGGAGGATCTATGTAAACTAGAAGCTTGGGCTGATAAATGGCAAATGATCTTTAATGGGGATAAATGTAAGGTAATGCACTTGGGCAGAGGAAATAAAATGTATAATTATATGCTTAATTGTAAAACACTGGGCAAAACTGTCACTGAAAAAAACCTGGGTGTATTGGTGGACGACAAGCTCACGTTTGGTGGCCAATGTCAGGCAGCTGCTGCAAAGGCAAACAAAATAATGGGATGCATTAAAAGAGGCATAGATGCTCATGAGAACATAATTTTACCTCTACACAAGTCAGTAGTGTGACCACACTTAGAATACTGTGTACAGTTCTGGTCTCCGGTGTATAAGAAAGACATAGCTGAACTACAGCGGGTGCAGAGAAGAGCGACCAAGGTTATTAGAGGACTGGGGGGTCTGCAATACCAAGACAGGTTATTACACTTGGGGTTATTTAGTTTGGAAAAACGAAGGCTTAGGCCATGTGCCCACGTAACATTTTTGTAGCGTTTTTACGGCTGCGAAAACGCTTGTAAAACAGTCTGCCATGCAAAGCAATATGAATTCGGATGTGCTGTGCACATGATGCGCTAATTTGCGCGCCGAATTCGCATTGCGTTGCAAAACGCAGCATGACCATTTCTACCGCGATTACGCTGCAAATTCACGGCCATTGAGGAACATTGAAAAGCAGCAACCCGCAGGTATATGTGGATTTGCTGCATTTCAATTAAATTCAATGGACGCTATTTTGCAGCGTAATCACGGTGCGTGTGGTACCCGGGATGAAGAGGAGACTACAACTCCTCTTCATTCCGGCTACCACACGGTGAAAAAACGAAATTAAAAAGTAAAAAATTAAACAAAACCTGTTTTTCACCTCTCCGGCGGCCCCCGGTCTGCTCCCGGCCACGTCCTCTCTCCTTGGCGTCCCGCGGTGTACTGTCAGGACCTGCGGTGACGTCATTTAGTCACCTGATGGTCACGTGACCGCTGACATCGGTGGTCAGGTGATGGTCGCGTGACCATCAGCTGACTAAATGACGTCACCGCAGGTCCTGACAGTACACCGCGGGAGGCCGAAGAGAGAGGACGCGGTCTGGAGGAGACCGGAGAGGTTAGTATACAGGATTTTTTTTTTGTTTTTTTTATACTATAGATGCTGCATTTAAAGCATCAGTTGTTTACACATTATAAATCCATGCCTGTTGCATGGATTTATATTGTGTGACCAGCTTGTCAAGCACTTTTCCAAGTGATGCTCAAAATCGCTTGGAAAACTGCTTGAAGAAACGCATGTAAAAACACTGAAAAAACGCTTCTCTCTGGCAGAAAAAAACGCATGTAAATCTGCATGCGTTTTTTTCTGCCAGAGAGAGGCAAAAACCCTCTGCATCAAATCTGCTACGTGGGCACATAGCCTTAGGGGTGATCTTATTACTATGTACAAGTATATGAGGGGACAGTACAAAGACCTTTCTACTGATCTTTTTACTCTGAGGCCAGAGACGGAGACAAGGGGGCATCTTCTACGTCTGGAGGAAAGACGGTTTAATCATAATCACAAACTGGGATTCTTTACTGTAAGAGCAGTGAGACTATGGAAGTCTCTGCCGCATGATGTTGTAATGAGTGATTCACTACTAAAATTTAAGAAGGGCATGGATGCCTTTCTTGAAAAGTATAATATTACAGGTTATAGATACTAGATTCCTTGATAGGGCGTTGATCCAGGGAACTAGTGTGATTGTCGTATGGAGTTGGGAATGAATTTTTTTCCCCAATGTGGAGCTTAGTGTTGCCACATGGGTTTTTTTTGCCTTCCTCTGGATCAACATGTTAGGCTATGGGTTGAACTAGATGGACTTAAAAAAAACTAAGGTTGAAGGAAGACTGTTACTAATACCTGTGGACTCAGCCAACTTTATTACTATTATTTTTGAAGATCTAGGAGCAATTCAACTTGTTTGTTCCACTCCTGCAATGCTTCAAAACACAAAGGGGATATCCAGTTTAGACACCTCATTATTTGTATATTATTTTAAGAGTTTTGAGTTCTGTTTGAGAGTCTCATCTCTTGGCCAGAGCGAAAAATGGTTACAAAAGTGGTTCTCCAGAGAAACTGTCCTGTCAGACTAAACACAACCCATTCATCATTTCTTTGCATATGCTCTGTAAGGGTATGTGCACACGATGCAGAAATGAAGTAGAAAATTTCTGCATCATTTCTGCATCTCCCTGGCAGAAAAAAAACGCATGCAGATTGTGCATGCGTTTTTCCTGCGGAATACATGCGGATTCACATGCGTTTCCGCATGTGGATTGACAAGTGCTTTCCAGGCGATTTTAGCATCACCTGGAAAGTGCTTGACAACTAAGTCACACTATATAAATCCATGCAACCGGCATGGATATATATAGTGTGACCCGAGAGAGTGGTAAAAATAAAAAATAAATGTATACTTTACCCTCCGATGGCCCGCGCTGTCCTGCTCAATCTGTTCTCCCTCGCCGGCAACTTTGAATTGAAAGACCTGCTGACGTCAGCGTCACGTGACCCGTCACATGACTCTGACGTCTGCGCAGGTCCTTCAACTCACTGCCAAGTGCCGGGAACCAAGCAGGAGCGCTGCGCGGGCCGACAGAAGGTAAGTATATATTTTATTTTTTTTTTTATTCTTGTTTTACAGCTTTTTTTAATGGTACCTGGGTATGGATGAGACTCTCCTCTCCTCCACACCCGGGTACCATCCGCACATTAGAACGCGCCAATTACGCAAGTACAAATGCAGTCTTGCGGAATTGGCGCGTTGTAATGCAAGTCAATGGCAGCGAAAAAGCCGCGTTTCCGCAAAATTAATTGACATGCTGCGGATTTTTGAGCGCAGCGTTTACGCTGCGGAAAAGTCCGCATCATGGGCACAGCACATGCGGATTTCAATTGGGGAACATTGCTGCCCTTCTACCATGCGTTTTTAATGCGTTTCCGCGGCGTTTACGCAACTGCAAAAACGCCGCGGAAACGCATTAAAAACGCATCGTGTGAACCCAGCCTAATACTTCATTCCACCTGTTGGAGTGCTGCAGGAAAATGTAACACTTACTAATTAGAATCTCTAGAGATTTTAGTTGGTCAGCGGGGGGAACGCTTTGTAATTATCTTATTGTCAAAATGAGGTTTTGAAAGCAGAGAGTGGTCACACCAAATATTGACTGATTTTAGATTTCTCTTTTGTTCATTCACTTTTTATTTTGTTAATTAACAAAAACTAGAACGCTTTTACTTTTTTAAAGCATTTTTATTGTGCAGCATTTTTTCCTTTCCTGCTGAACACTTTTGCTCAGTAATGTTAGTACTGTGTGCGGGTATATTAAATATCTTGTCTTCCTTTAGACAGATAATGAGCGTGTATTTGCACAGCAGCTTCAGAACAAGCTTCTTCCGGACCACACATATTCTGTGGTATCTGGAGGAGAACCACTGGACATCCCAGATCTCACCTGGACCCAGCTGAAGCAGTTCCATGCCACTCACTATCACCCAAGCAATGCCAGGTACAGTATAGAGGCTCAAACAACTGAATTCCTGTGTCCGCGTGTAACCTAAATTGGGGTTTCACGTCGTGTTTTTTATTTTATTTTTTTTTAAAAAGCTGCTGTAAGAGGTTTATTTAATTGTAATCTGTCTCCAGGTTTTTGCCACCTAATCAGGGACCCAGATGCCAGCGAAGTGTCACTTATTAGGCTGCTTAATGTAGTTTTGATAAAATCTCTCTTTTTAACAGCAGGAGATTATCACTATAGGACTAGTAAACCATATTCTGAAAGTGAAGCATATTCATGAACTGTGTAAAACCCAGCTCCACCACTGACTGGCAGCTTTGTTTATACACTCTGCATAGGCAGAAAACTGTAGTGTGGTCGAATACATAGCTCAAAATTCAGAGAACTGCTAGCTCTGCAGCAGATAAAACAGTGATTTTATCCAAATGACAGCAAGCAGCTCAGTAAGTGACACATCACTAGGATCAGGGTCTCTACCCCTTCATCATGCTGCTGACAGATTCCCTTTAAGCCTTTTGCGCTTTTATGATTTTATTACAGATTTCTGTGCTTTTTATAGAGGTTTTTTTTTTTCTACCTCAAGATTTAACACAGACTAATTGGAAGGAAATATTCTGTATTAAATATGGCTGTATGTGTAGAGTATTTGCTTTTATTGCTTTTACAAATAATGATTAAATGTAATGTTGGCAGTATCTTAGGATAATTATTTATTTTTCTCACTTATATAACGCTATTAATTCAGACATTGTCATCGCTGTCCCCATTGGGGCTCACAATCTGGATTTTTTATCAGTATGCTTCTGGAGTGTGGGAAGAAACCGGAGAACCTGGAGGAAACCCACGCAAACACAGGGAGAACATATAAACTCCTTGCAGATATCCTACTAAAGACAAGAGAGCGAGTCAATATATCTTCAAACAATTGAACTGGATCGGTATACTGTGCTATGCCTCCGGTAACCAGATCATGCATGCGGTGATACGTCACAGGAAGTGCTCCCTTTGACCTGTGCGTGTTATCGGATGTTCCGGACGCATCGCGCTAAACCTCGCAGATACCTGTGAGCATGCGCCGCATTATATTGACTCCATGCACCTGGCGTAAGATATAATCTCCAACGTGCACTGACACATCAGCTCCAATACCTGAAAAAGGTCATTCCGAAACGTGCGTTGGGGCATCAGGGTAGTGTACTTTAGTATTTACTTTACGTTCGATGTGTGGTCACCATGCATGTAACTACTATTTGTTGATTCCAAATGGTTGCACAAGAACATGCAGAATACAACATAATTAAAAGATCCAGCATTGCTAGATCTACGTGTTTATTTTGCCTTTAGGCAACAATCACACCCATATCATTAACTTTATTTTGCCTTGATGGGTGTTTGCTGCACATAGGCATAGATATACAAGTTTGGTGCTATATATCCTACAGAAAAACGGAGTAAATAGTCAAAAATAGTTTAAAAAGTAAAAATTTATTTAAATAGACAGCATACATAACAAAGTTTTAAAAATAAATAAAATAGATGTACAAGCAGAGATGTGCACTCACACACTGATCACCCAAAAGGGTGTTTGTAACAGCTAAGTAGCTACCTCAAAAATACCTACTGATGAATAACCAAAAGATCATGATCAAAGGATACATATCCCTAAGGTGAAAGATTCCCCCAAATATGTATATATGACTGTATAATATCGCCTATCACGTTATTCTATATAGTGGCAGATGACAGTCCATATAAACAGTATGCAAAACAATACATGAAGGAACACACCATTATTCTCACGGTCAAAATATTAAAGTAACCAAATGAATCATAGTGCATGCATGTGCTGAATTAGGTATGGTAGAGGTGTCCAAATGGGTATTCTATATAAATGCTAAATTATGCACTGCATTAAGTGTGCATAAGGGGATAGCAAGGTAATACAAGCATTAGGGGATGACACAAATACATATTAAAGCCATCAATATACAGTAAAGGCATAAGGGAGGCATATCAGAGTGCTTGTGCAGCTAGGGAACACCCCTTACGCGCGTTTTGCATCAGCTTTCCCTAAGGGTTGACTCTAGGGTAGCAGCCAGCCTATTTATATAGTCACTCACCAATCAGAACGAGCTTGTAATGGCGCTCATGCTGTCTCCACCGTGCCCGGAAGCCCCGCAGTTTGGCGTCCGACGTCACTTCCCTCCACCCACAACAGACGCGTGTCATGGTGTGGGCAGGAGGAAGCGAGGCTGGCAGGACCCATTGCCACAGAGACAAGAGACTGAGTCAGACATTGCGAGCGCGCACCGCTGAAAAGTGTGAGTTAAGTATGGTAAAATAGAAGGAGGATGAAGGCATTTAAGCGCTCCACATATGGACAGTAAGGCTATGTGCCCACGATGCAGAAATGCTGCATATTTTTTCCGCTTCTGCCTGGCAGGAAAAACAAATGCGGATTTTACATGTGTTTTTCCTGCCAGCTAGAAGCGTTTGTCAAGCGTTTTTGCATGCATTTCTGCATGCGGGTTATCAAACGCTTTCCAAGCGATTTTAGCACCACTTGGAAAAGTGCTTGACAACTTGGTCACACTATATAAATCCATGCAACCGGCATATATAGTGTGACCAAGTAATAGTTGAAAAAAAAGAATAAGTATGGTAAAAAATAAAGATTATACTTACCTTCCGATGGCCCCCGGTATTTTCTCCGCTCCGTCCGATCTCCCCGGTGTCTCGCGGTGGTGTGAAAGGACCTGTGATGACGTCATTGAGTCATGTGACAGGTGACGCGACCGCTGACGTCAGGGGTCACGTGACCTGTCACATGACTCAATGACGTCATCACAGGTCCTCACACCACCGCAAGCCGAACCTGAGACCGGATGCATCGCTGAGGAGGCCGGGGGACATCGGAAAGTAAGTATAATCTTTTAAATTCTATTTTTTTTCTTTACAGGTTCTATGGTACCCAGGTCTGGAGGAGAGTCTCATCTTCTCCAGACCCGGGTACCATCCGCACATTGAATCGCATAATATCCGAATGTGCAAATGTGCTGACACGGATATTAAGCGTTTCAATGCAAGTCAATGGCGGCAATTACGCTGCGTGTCCGCAAAATTAATGGACATGCTGCTTATTTTTCTGCAATGATAATCCGCAGCAGAAATTTCCGCAGCATGTGCACAGCACATGCGGATTATCATTGGGGACCATGGGGCACGTATTACCAAGCGTTTTTTAAGCGTTTTCACTACTGAAATTCCGCAGCAAAAACGCATAGTGGGCACGCGGCCTAACACTATCTCAATAACATCATTGGACCTCATGATTCTTGGATAAACAACATATATACACATGAAAAAGTGTGGAGGAAAAAAAAATTAAAACAAATATATGTAAAAAAACAAATACTAGTGTTACATATGGATGCAAAAAATATTATAACAGGAAACACAGAATGGATAACAGGCAATGGAAAACCAAAAACCACTGACGGGGACAAAAAGTGAATACATGGGTAAAGTGTAATATATACAGAGTGTGATAATGAAAAAAGAGGAATATAATGTGATCCCATGTGGCATCCACAAAAATGGTACCTACGCAGATGAGGTAGTGCGAGTGCAAGGATGAGCCTAATGCCCATCAACCACAAATGTGAAGACAAACCAAAGAGAGTGCACAGTGCAATTGAAGTGTTTTAGTAATATATGGTTCAATCACATTTATGACAATACTACTTCTTACAAGTGGAGGAAGAGAAGCAATGTTTCAACATGTGAACATAATACCCAACTCATAGATACAATAAAAAAAACATTCCCAATAGGAATAGAGCATATAGTACAAAACACGGTAAACTGTGTTTTACTCAAAAATAAATATAAAAAAGAAAATACTTACAGAAGGTGACCTTGGACAGATACCGAATGTCGATATGAAGTGGCATCACTTGTGTATATATAATATATGCTACTGAAAAGATGGCAACATTCCATCTAAGAGGACGACCATTCCTACTACAGTGCATAAAAAAAAAAAGAGCGGTAGGTATTAAGACATAATTTTCAGCTAGAAAGGGTATCCTATGCTAATGAATTAGAGGAGACATAACTTTTTCTATAGGACTGTATATTTAAGACCTAAAGGGAACGATGCCTAAGGAATGACCCCTTCTGTATAATGGGATGGTCCGGACACATCGCGCAGATACCGATCGGCATGCGCCGTGTTATATTCACTCCATACACCTGATATAAATATAAATTATATTTTATATTTAAAATATTTATTTAGATTTAGATCATGTGTATAGAGTGAATATAACACGGCGCATGCTGATCGGTATCTGTGCGATGCGTCTGACGCGCCCAGGGGATGGAGACGACTCGGCGCCCGGGCCTTGTTGTTGCCTGACCTTGGGGGATGTCGCGGTGGTTGGCTCCCAGGCCCGTACCCTGGGGTCACTCTTAAAAAGGGGGGGAAGTTGTATGGGATAGGGAATGTTCGTGACGCCACCTGTGATGTCTGGTGAGGATCACCACCGCTGCGACAGTCCTCTGAGGCCGGTGTTCAGGCAGCTTAGTTAGTGCTGCTCCCCACAGGTGGAGCTGGGCCTCGGGCAGTGTAGAGAGGGATGCAGGACAGAGGTGACCCAGCCGGGTCAGAGGAAGAATAGGCGCACACACAACAGTTCACTTCAGTACCTTTACTGGTGGTGTTTCTGGCACGGTCCAGGGTACTTCAGGGTGAAGGGTGCATATCAGGACCCAGTGAGCGGGTGTGGGGCCTCCTGTTCCTTGCCTTTCCTTGATCAGTTTCTGACCTGCCTGGAGCTAGGTCTAACTTAGTCTCTGTCTTGCACCTGCTGACCTGGTGGTAGGGCCTTCTGCTGGAGATCACACTCCCCGGTCTCTTGGGCCTCCGTGACTCCTGACCCTGGTACGTAATCAGCTTTTGGTGTTCCTGGGACATATAGTTCTCCAGGGGTTCCAGTTATTTCTGTTGGATGTAAGGGATCCCTGCAGACACGGACCCTGTGTCCGGTAAATGGTTTTGGGGTGAGCTGGTTAAGCTCCTCTGCCCCCTATGTTGCTTGCTTACTCCACTCTCCTTCGGCCACGCTCGGGGCCCTCACTAGGCTTCACACTGCAGCAGGCACACTGCGCTTCGCCGCTCTTTTGGCGTCTGCACTCCCTAGGCTCATTAATCTGAGCTCACTGAGTCTGGACTGAGCTGCACTGCAGGCTAGCTTCTGCAGGAGTTCTTCCGATCAGTCTGACCTTCTCACTGACTTCACTCTCTGTGGACTCCAGACTACATACTCCAGACTGAGCTGCCTGGTTCCACCTTCCCTTTATATATCCCTAACGGGCTCCCTCTGCTGGTCTGAGGTGGAAGGTGGAGGTGTGTGAATGCTATGAGGGCCTCTTGTGGAGAAATCCATCCATGCACCCCTCTGGGATCTGTGGCACCAATATGCAGCTGGGCGCCACACGTCCGGACCATAATATATTATTATTATTATGCGCAACATGCACTGACACATTAGCTCCAATACCTGAAGATGATTCCGAAACGTGCGTTGGGGCATGGGTAAGGTACTTTAGTATTTACTGTGTGTTCGGTTTGGAGTCACCATGCGTGTAACTACTATTTGTTGATTCTGTATGCTTACACAAGAACATATATAATACAACATAATTAATAGATCCAGCATTGATTGGTCTATGTGTTTATTTTGCCTTGAGGCAAGTCACACCCATATCAACTTTATTTACCTTGATGGGTGTTGTATATCTATGCCTATCTGCAGCCAAGTTTGGTGCTGTGACCCCCGTACTTTTTTGCTACCTCTCTTTTTACGTCCCATGTACCCAGGCTCTGTCTCCCTCTTTTGCTTTGAGCTCATTCTGTTAACCTCAATTGATGTATTTACCGTATGTGGAAAATTTTCCTGATATGGCAGTGCTATATGGCATGGCCATTTTTTTAGTGTTTTGTACATGTAGATTCACTAAAAATTTCATATATATTTTCCCTGTATTAAAATATATAATTTTTGTACCATGTTAGCCAGTAGATAAAAAAATATTTAGATTTGAGAGTCCTCAGTAAAAGGTATCAACCACTGAGAACTCTCAAATCTAAATATTATTATATTTTAATCAATTTTTTGAAGATGTATTGATTTTCTCGGTCTTTGGTAGGATATCTATAACGTTAAGCCGTCTTCTTTTTACTATGATATTTATTGTCCTGAAACCCCCCATCTCCATAAACTTACAGGTGTTGTCCTTGGTGGGATTTGAACTGAGGACCCCAGCGCTGTAGAGCAACAGTGCTAACCACTGAGCCATCAGTGCTAACCTGTAAAACAGATGTGCATTTGCTTTTCCTCTCCAGGTTTTTTACTTATGGGAATCTTCCATTGGAGCAACACTTAAAACAGATTCATGAAGATGCATTGAGCAAGTTTGAGCGCATTGATCCCCACACTGAGGTTCCTCGACAGCAGAGGTGGAGCAGTGCGGTAGGTTCTTGGTTTTTCTTTTGTCTTTTTTAGAAATGCATCATTTTGTTGTAACGATAAATCTGTTTAAAGGGGTTGTCCTTGAATGCGATAGAGGATATAGGTCACTATTATCTGTTTGATCGGGTTAAATCCACTGTTAGCCGGTCCTGCGATCAACGGAAGTAAATAGTGGCTGGAGCTGGAACAGCTGTGTAGTGGCAGTATGGTTGTATGTGGGAATCACAGCCTTGCTTCCATTCACTTCAATAGGAGCTTACATAGCCGAACCTGAGAACGATAACTACTGTGTGTGGAGCTGTTCCTCCCTCAAAGCTCAAAGTTCAAAGCTCAATAAGATTACAAAACCAAAAAAAAGTGCTTTAGTAAGTCAGTAAAAAGTAGGTAGGAGTATTTAAAACAAGAAAATGATAAGGGTGCCCATACTTATGCACCAGTCAAATTTTGTTTGAATGCAGATTGCACATTTTCTGTTAGTACAATAAACCTCATTTCAAGGCTGAAACATTACTGTATCCAACAGTTATTACATATATCAAACTGAAATAGCTGTTGCAAAAACACCAATTTTTATAAAACATTAAGCTTAAGATTAATAGGGGTGCCCAAACTTTTTCATGTAACTGTACATACACATGTTTAGTGTAAAAAACAAAACTTCATGAGAGTGCTGCTTTAATGGGAGACATGGAACCACTAGTCTCCTGTTTGGGACCCCAGCAATCAAACGTGTAAGACGTATAGTATTGATATGCCATACATTTCAGAAATATTCTATTAAATACAAAAGAACATTAATTAATTCAGAATAATTTTTTTTTTTAATTCAGAATTGAATTCCCTATCAGTATGTCTTTGGAGTGTGGGAGGAAACCGGAGAACCCGGAGGAAACCCACGCAAACACGGGGAGAACATACAGACTCCTTGCAGATCTTGTCCTTGGTGAGATTTAAACCCAGGATCAAAGTGCTGCAAAGCAACAGTGCTAACCACTGAGCCACCGTGCTGCCCAAGTACAGCTTTGATGGTGGACTAGCTGTACTTTCTTCAGGGCACTAGATGTGGAAAGTTTTCTGTCATTGAGATGACTATGGTGCCCTAATGACAGACTGGAAAAATGCATCTTCTTCTGATGCTGCGAGCAGCCCTGGATAACCCACGCCGGCAGGATGATATCATCCGGCGGAAGATGGAACCTGTGAGAAGAGATGTAAAACTAATGTAAGTAATGGGGCTCTATATTAGGGGATACTGCTGTGGTGTCATGGTGGCAGGACGGTAAAGGAATTTTATCCGTACAGAGGAATGGGATCATTGTCAGTCATCATACATGTGACAATCCCACCACTGACAGATAACATCTGCTCCACATGAATTATTCTCACTGGCCGACATGAGACAACATAGACCTTATTGTCACACTTACGTCTTCTAGGTTCTTGCTCTTCTACTATTTGGGCGTTTTGCTCTTCTACCAGTTTTAAAGCAGATTTATTCTTCTTCTCAACTGGAAATTCATATAAAAAAGTCATAAACACAAGTTAATTATCATTTTCAGTTATCATACATGTGACAATCCCACCACTGACAGATCACATCTGCTCCACGTGGATTATTCTCACTGGCCGACATCAGCCTACATGGAGCTTATTGTCACACTTACCTCTTATAGGTTGTCCCTCTTCTACTATTTCTGCTTTTTGCTCTTCTCCCAGTTTTGATGCAGATGTATTATTCTTTTCAACTGGAAATTTATATAAAAAAGCAAGAAAAATAAGTCAACGATAAACTACTATAAGATTAGATTCATATCTTTATCTAGCAAAATTATTTTATTTTTGTACCCTATAGTCCTGGGAATCTGGCATTGCACCATAAGGCCTTGTTCACATGCAGCATTTTTGCAGTATTTTTTGCAGCATTTTTTTCATTCAATTTATAAGCTACTTTTTACAGTGAAAGTAAAAGCTATGAGATTTCAGAAATCTCATGCAGACATTTGTTTTTTTTTTTCCTAACGGGATTTGAAAACTGCAATGTTTTTGAAATCTGCAACATGTCAATTCTTTCAGCGTTCTTGCAGTGCTTTTTCAACCACAGAAAGCAATGTGCATGCGCGGGGAAAGGCCAGGGAGCGCCTGAGCATGCGCACTATAGTACTTTGATCTGCCCTTAGCAGGGCAGAGAGAAGAGCACCTGCGCAGAAGCAAAATGAAGGACACTCTGTGAATGATATAGGACGCATCATCCACAAAGCAGAGAAGGAGAGCGGCATCACAGGAAGAGCGGAGGCTCCGGACCAAGACCAGTGACGCCCATCGGACCGGACCGCACCATCTGTGAGTATAATAAAAGGTCTTTATTTTGTTTTGCAGGGCGGCTTGGAGACTTATATACAACTTTCCAGAATGCTGTAACACAGGGCTGAAAGGTCGTGGTTTTAAGTTATATGGGAAAAATCTGGTGACAGGTTCTCTTTAATATGACATTAATAACAGCAATGTTCTCATATAATCAATTACATAAAATATTTGTCTAACATTAAGGGTATATGTAGGGTCTGTTTGGGGCCTGATGGGGCCATGGGCACAGTACTCAGTATCAGTATCAGGCACCAGCTGTATGACCCCTTATATCTTTTCATGCACAGCACAAAAGAGTGAGTATTTGATACATTGAAGTGTTGTATTGTTGATCGTTTTAAGGGCGCAAAAAAAGCAGTGATCTTCTGAGCATTTATGTAACATTCACATTACACCTTTTGATCATTGCCTACAACAAGATGTCTTATAGACCTGCACATACCTGACAATGGGGGAGAGGATGACTTGTTGTTTTCAGTAGTCAAACACTGATTGTCACCATCACTTATGGTAGGAGAAGATTCTTTCTGCCTGTTTGGTACAAGAAAAACAAATAAATTACAAGTGAATGCAATTAAAAATACAAGAACTCCTGTCTGTAAGGGCAATTAAGACACTTGGTCAAAATGGAGGGGATACCTTTCACAGGGCTCACTTCCATCAGCAAGAATGAAGAATAACTAGTAATAAAGGGCTTTAATGAACTGAAAAAGAAAGGCTGGTCACAATGATCAGCTGTTATCACCAGCGCTATCACAAGCCAAATACCACAGTCATCAGCAATCATGGGGTGGTGGGTTCAGGATTTAGTCTTGTATCCTATGTGTCTTGTATTTGGTGTTCTGAACATATATAAGTACTAAGCCCCATAATAATAATCTACTCACACGTCTGGGTGTTTTGTGCTGGTCTCTAGGGAACAATCTGGAGATGACTCGCGTTCTTCTTTGCTCATTGTCCTGCTATTGGTTGTATATAGCTAAAACACACAGAGTAAAATTAAATAAATATATTTCTAAACAATTTTAGTTAAAGTTTTATGGATTTACTGATCACATACCATAGACAGTCTTTGAGAAGATGATACATAGTTTAAGCTTTCTGGCCAGTCATTCACCTCACTTGCGTCACCCTCATCTGAATCTGTATGTTTGGGTCTCCTAATGCCAACTACAAAATACAAATAATATCAGAAATGATTAGTATAATTACAGACAATCACCATGTTATTGCTAATAATGGTCACATTTTTTCAAATAAAATGGTAGACGAGACAAACAGCAGCATGAGCTAGATGACGTCTCAATCTACTTACTAGGAAAGTAGTGGGTGTCCACCTCTGATACTAGATTTGGCTTAAACAGTGGCTCCTGATTGTGAAGGTTCTCAAAGTCTAACTCCCTCAGGAATGGATGACTCTTGATCTCATTTGCTCCTCCTGAAAATGGTAGATAAGAAAAAATTGATACAGACAATGTCAGGAAGACTGCTCTATATCTGTACATTGTATGTTAATTGGAACTGAAGACATTGCAGAGCCAAAATATTCTGTAAGTCATAGCATGAAGAATGAGGAATGGACAAGAAGGTAAAGCAGAGTCCTCCACGCTGATCCTCACGGAAATGATCTTTTTGTCAGGACACAGAGGAGTTATAAGTTACATTACCTGTTCCGAGTCTATGTGCTGGATTTTTCCTGAGGAGCTTAATCATGATGTTCTGAGCATCGAGAGGAAGAGCAGAATTGCGAAATTTCCTAGTGATTTCATCTGTTATAAAAAAAAGTAATAATTACAGAAAAGAAAATCTCTACATTTACTATAATTTAAACACATTATCAAAAAACAACAAGTAACTAAACCAAAGAATTAACCTAAAACCGAACCAGTTACTATGACATCACACAGCATTCAGATTATTTTACTTACTCGTGATGATACTGTGGAAAATAGCACTTCTGCAACGTCCTCTAAATGGCACATGCCCAGTTAGAAATTTATATATGATGATCCCTATTGACCACCAGTCAATAGGCCTTCCATAGCCCTTCTGTAAAATGACTTCTGGGGCTACAAAACAAAAGGTGCCAGTCGTCTGGAAACCAACAGAACAATGAGAAGATGATCAATGAAAATAATTGTGACAAATAATATCAGTAGAAACATTTTCTAGATGAGAATATATCAGAGAAGCAGAAATAGATCAGATCTGTAAAGAATAAGTTGCTGTAAGTAAAACTGACCCCATCATCAGGGAACTCTCTGGTGATGTCCACAGTTGAAGCCTTGTATATGTCTGATGTTGGTCTCATGAGGCCGAGTTTTGAAAGGCCAAAATCGGTGACTTTAATATGTCCAGTTGACGATATCATGAGGCTGTAAAAAAATATATATTGTCAGTTTTAAGTAATAACCCATAGACTGTATATCAAACTATAACTGTATTTCCCTTTATTATCCCACAGGGGTCACTTACTTTCCAGGCTTCAGGTCTCGGTGCACCACACCATAGCTGTGCAGATATTCCACAGCAAGAACTGTTTCTGCAATGTACATGCGGGTCAAGGAGAGGGGTAAAGGACTATATAACGTCATAAGACTGGCACAGTCTCCTCCTAAAGCAGAAAGCAAATATGACAGGTGAGGGTTTGTTACAATGTAAATTACACACGATGAGTGTGAATGAGAGATAAGCTGAGACATTGGGGCAGGGTGTCAATAATAGAGATACACTGTGTAATGTAGAGCGTATACTGTATACTGCAGAGTAATCCTATATAAAAAGGGAGGTGAGCTCTGCCCGCTGCCGGTAACCTCCTAGATTGCACTGTCAATCTCCGACAGCGGCATTTACAGCACACGGCCCGGAGGCGAGCTGCTCCATGCACTCATCACCCCCCATTCCATGTCTATGGTTTGTTATGGCTGCTGGGGGTCTGTGGAAGACCTCTATTCCTGCCATTATGGTACTTCTGTGAAGACCAGTGTGTAGCTTGGCTTCATAGGGGACCAAGATTTGCACCATATGCTGAAATACCATGGTATCACAGTACATAGTAAAAGCGGTTATATGATAACAAGTTCAAGTCCCTCATGGAGGCTAAAAAATAAAGTAATAATAAAAATGTTTGGGTAAATAACATATAAAAATCACTTTTTCCCCATTAAAACTAAATGAAAAAAATAAATAAACTCAGAACGCATTGTAGTGTTTTGGTTTCTTCCTATTGCATTTTTTTGTGATGTTGGGGCAATGAAAATGATTTATCTACTACAATGTGTTATCAATAAAATCATCAGCTCGCTTAGAAAAAAATAAGACAATAAAAAGCTCCATTTGCTGAAAAAGAAAAATGTAAATTTTCCTTTTTTTTTATAAATTTCCAAGGATTTTGTCAACATTAAATAAAAAATATTTATATACATGTTTGGTATGACTGAAATTATAGTAACGTGTATAATTAAGATACCAGGTCATTTCCATCACACAATGAACACTGTAAAAATAAAACTTAAAAAACAAGTGCGGAATTGTAATTTTTACATAATTCCACGGCACTTGGATTTTTTCCCCACTTTCTAATACATTCGATGGTAAAGTGATCAAAACTACAGATCGTTCTACATGAAAACACGTCATGCGGCTATGTGGATGGAAAAATACAAACATTATGGCTCTTGGAAGAATGGGAGGAAAAAGCGAAAAACTGGAAATTGTCATGTCAGGAAGAGGTTAAAAAAATCTGTCAGAAAGATTTAACCCTCCTAAACTGTTTCTATGAACATGTAGGTCAATGAAATATAAATACATTGGTCCCTTTATATATTTGAGCAGATATGGGTGGATATAGATACAATGGATATGTCTTACCTGCTTCAAAGTCCATGACCATACACAGATGTTCTTTAGTTGGGAAGGAACAAAACGTGGAGACCACAAAGGGACAATCGGAGAATATTGCGATATCCCTTTCTAGATAGGCCGATTCCAGAAACATTGGATGATGCAGGTTACACCTGGATTGTTTCTTCATGGCGAATACCTTGTTTGTGTCCTTATGACGCACTAAGTGGACGGCCCTGTAGAGGAGAAAAATCCATAATTTATAATAAATTCCTACTAACAGTCTGTCTATATGTCAAATGATCCTCTGTACTAATAGTTATTACTAGATGTACGGCCATCACTAGAAATCATTGTCTGGAAATACATAAAATAACACAACATAAATGATCACTTATGGAGGTTCTCATCCATGTCACATCCCAACTGAGCTGAATAGATGTGGACTAGATGACTAGATGTGGATTACATCTACTCCAAAGTGGTATCAATAAGAATAGCTCGCCACACAAAAAGCAAGTCCTTACAAAGCTCTATCGAACGAAAAATAAAAATGTGACAGGTCTTGGAAAACAGTAACATTTAGATGTGGACTTATATACAGTAATTTCACTATGGCAGGACTTATAGACAGAGGCATCATCATAAGCAACTTGTGAAAAATGTAGATTATACAGAAAGCTCACCCAAAAGTTCCACTGCTGATCTCTTTGATCTGGTTATAGTCGCTCTTACTAGGCTTTCTCATTGGGCTCAATAATCCAGTTACAGCCTAAAAGAATAAGAAATGACAATAAGACATAAAAGTTGCAGGAAAATAAAAAGCTCCAGATGCAGGAACTTCTCCTCTACATTATGTCCCCACTGATTACACTGCAGCAGATGTAGAGGACATGATACAAGCAGGACGCTCCACAGACACTATTACATAATAACGGGATCCGTACTTTTCGGATTATAAGACCCATTCTTTTTCCCCAAAAATTTATTGGGGAAAAGGGGGGGTGTCTTATAATCCGATTGTAGCTTATTGGGAGGGGGCGGCTGCGGTGGAGCAGGGTCCCAGGAGGAGGGGTTACTGCTGCAGGAAGCTGGCGGCGGCAGGAGTGGGGCGATGATGGGAGGAAGGGGTGTTTGGAGGTGCAAGGCTGCGGAGGGGCGTGGGCTTTAAGAAAATGTCGGCGGAGTCCCTGCACTTCCTATTGTTTTCACTGGGATGGACTTTGGTAAAATGGCCGCATGCGCAGATTGAGATCTCGGCTCCCCACTCCTGCCGCAGCCAGCATCCTATAGCAGCAACCCTGCCTCCTGGGACCCCGCTCCACCTCAGCCGCTCCCCCCCAAAAAGCCACCATAAAATCGGACAATAACAACAATTTATTTTTTACAAAAAATTTCCTCCCCAAAATTTTGGGCGTGTCTTATGGTCCACAAAATATGGTATATCATTCTACTGCAGCGGAGGATAAGGGACATCACACAGAGGAGACAGGAATAATAATGCTAACATCACTCATAATAACTCCAATCTACATCAAGAACAGATATCCCTCTGTCATATGGGGTATAATATGGGATGTGTAATTCATACCCCGTTATCTGATTATATACTTACATTGCCAGATTTGGGGATCTTTGGTGTCTCACATATTCCCCCATCAGCATTTGCCGGCGGATCAGTTGCCTCTAATATAATGATAAATAATGAAGAGACATCATGTATTAGACGATATCAGTACTTAATATATAACACATCATTATAAGGAAGGAAAGATAAGACCTCTGTAAATGGTATAATACTAAATATATGGATATTCTGCACATACTATGTATACTTATGGTACATCCATAGATAGATATACTCCACCATAAATGTGTAATAATTGCTCAGGATCTGACAATGACTTGAATGGGGATCCTATGAGGCTCTTTGTACATTTTAAGGCGTATAATATCCCAGAGGAGAGAACCGGAGGGGTTTTCAGAATGACATGGACCTTCTCCATTATAGTCTACCGGAGGTTCAAGAGCCGTCACCAGCCTCAAACAGAGGATGAAGAGTAAATTTATATATTCTCGGGTGTCCTTATAATATTAATATGTTTGTAGGAATATGAAATGTTCGGCTTACCTTCAATCAGATCACTTTTTAGCCCTGGCTGACTGGTATTAGGGTCAGCCATATTTAGGTTCTGCCCATCTTCGGAGTCGCCGTCCGGTGTTTCCTGATGGATATAATATATACAATTAATATAACATTTCACAAATACTAAATTACCATATACATGAGACAGAAAGGACTAAGCCAGGATTTACATGATAATTGCAGTATTGCGTGGACTATACACGACCGCTCCCTCCAGTAAGTCCACATTAATATATAAGGGACTAGTATATACAACGGTTCTCCAATAGCATCTATTATCAGAACTGCAGCATTTACAAGAAGGAAGATTGTGAATTTATAGGAAGACAGAGGTGATATACAAAGTCCGCACCACTGAGTACAGACTGTCACCACAGAGGATGGAGCCGCGGAGACAGACTGCCATAAATACCCTGCGTCTGCCTGGAGCAGACAGGGAGGCCTCTAAAACAAAAAATCTGCCATTCTGCCATATGTCTGGTAATCTGGAGAAGATCATACAATAAGGACATGAGATATAGAAGATGAGGGATCCTTACCAGGCGCTCCAGTGAATGGGCCGGATAATCTAGTACAAACAGGAATACGTACAGGACATTTTGGGCCAATTGTTTAAAAAAGGCCAAATCTGCACTTTGGGATCTTTCTTCAGCCTATAAAGATGGAAATAAAGGAAAATAATGAGAAAAAGTGGAGAATGTAGGACGCCATTTATGTTACCATTTTTCTCCTGCTATCTGCAGCTACAATTACTACCTATCTGGGTATTTGGTATAGACTATATATTATATTGGTCTAGGCCAAAATACATATTTTATGTAAATGAACTTGCATTTTGTTAATATTATCCTTTATTATTTTTACACACTTTGCACAGATTGTCTGCTAATTACCTGTTGTATTAATGTCCTGATGTTCATCTGTAAATGCTCAAGATATTCTGAGCTTATACGACCTTGGTGGTATTTGGTCAGGCAATCTCTCACTAGCTTCATAACCAGCCGGTAAGTGAAGCTGAGGACGCCATCGGGTAGTGGTAGCACAAAGTCAGGGTCATAGGTAGTAAGAATCCCCTGGAGTAGTGCCAACTTCTCAAGTTTGTCTGGAGGAATTCCAGACATTTCAAGCAAATCCAATCGCAGTCAGTATATCACCAGCTATAAAGCCAATCACTAACAGCAATGACACCGGGGCAGTAAGCACTTGAATAAATGCTGGGGGTGTATTATGATGTCATGATGGAATCTTGAGGTGGGGGAATCAGTGATGTCATCAGTGATGTCATTTAGGAATCCGGTGATGCAATCTTAAAGGGGCATCTTACCATAAAAGGACGTTGCCTAGCAACAATTAAGGTGGCAACACCATAGGCTGAGCATCAGTAACAGACTGAGGCATGGGAAGAAGAACCATGGCTTTGATCAGTAGGGCAGGCTTTTACATCTGTCTGTTCCCCCATAAAATATTTAAAACAGAGTTTGGATGCTAAATGTTCTTCAGACGTGGAAACATTTGCTTTTTCTAGAGATTATGACCAGGGATGGACTGGGAATAAAATACAGTCCTGGAATTTCAAAGCATGCTAGTCCATGCTGTCGGCATCCCACTTCCCCAGATTGGGGTCTCTAATACTAATTTTATGCTGCCTGAATGAAATTAAGATTTACTAAATATATTTCCAATAATACTGCTTTATTGGATTTCATAATAATAATATTGCAAAATAAGGTTATGTTTTTACAATGAGGTTTTGCTAAGTATTTTCGCTGAAATCCACAACATACAGAATCAATTTGTCTTGCATTGAGCTTTATATGCAGATTTTCTCCATAGAATTGCATTAGATGAGGAAAATACGCTGGTTAAAAATACAAAGTGCATAAAATCCACACATGACTCTATCACTAAAGTTTTGTTAAAGCCGAGTACCAGGAATAATCAAAAATAAAGCAGATTTATTCAATACATGATATACCAAAAAGAGACAAAAATGCGATAAAAACGCAAATAACCTAATTTACCGAATAGGTGGAGAACTGCAACAGAAAATCTGCAACATCAAAAACTCACCAACTACTTATCATAGGAACTTAGCCTAACAAAGAAATAGCACAAGAGCAGATCCAAATACTACCAGCATATACAGTAGTGATAATACCGCCATACTGATCATTAACGAAAACCAATGTACTAGTACTGATGTCACCACCATACAGTGTCCATATAATGGTACTATCAGTTTTACATCAGTGCTCTTCAGACCATATATGTGTGCACTGTGCAGGTTTTCACCAGTGACGTTCTCAATGATCGCAGTCATTCATTTTTCCTTTCCTTTTCCATTTGGCCTAAAACGCCATGATCACTTCTTCAACCCATAACTCGTCCCTGCGAAATGTAACAGAGACATCTTTGACTTACAGCTTTTACCCTCCATATATTCCCCCATTTCTGTACAAACCATGTATTGCAATAATGAGTATCCTAGACAGTAATAAAGCCCCTCTGTGTCCTGTATGGTAATACTAATCTCTGTGTCCCACGCAATAACAGTTCCCCTTTGTGCCCCTACACAGTAATAATGTTCCCTCTCTACATCCTTATAGTAATAATGCCCTGTATGCTTCATTATAAGTATACAGCAGCATGTAGAATTAATGCCCCCCAATGCCTCCTTATAATAATTTTCCTTGACCCTTTATAATAATAATGACCCCTGTACCTTCTTACCCCTGTAGTTGCTTATAATAATAATGCCTTCTATTCTCTCCCTATAATGATACTGATTCCACAGTCTGCCTCCTGATAATAATGCCCCTCGGCAGGAGCATACGTAGAAATCACTGGGACCCCAAACCAAAAGTCTTATTACAACACACAGCGGGTAAAATAAGTATTGAACAGGTCAGAGGTCACCAATTTTCCAAGTAAATATATATTTGTAAATCCCAGACTCCCCCCACATAGTGTGATGCGTGCTTCACAGCACTCGCTCCCCCCACCACAGATACAGTATAATGGTCTCCCCACAGCATGGTGGTCCCACTACAGTTCAGTATGATTGCTCCCCATAGTCCAACAAACAGTAAATGGGCCCCCCAATACAATATGATGGTATCCCTACAGCCCCCCAAAATAAAAAAACTTGTACTCACCATATCCAATCTCACTGTCCACCACAGCCGCAGTCTGTTCTTCTATTCTGCCTTGCGATCACTTACACCGAGCTGCCGACAGCGATTGTGCGGGCACAGCTCCTGTACCCGTATGAATGGCATGGCGTATTTTACGTAATTGTTCTTGAACCCCTTCCCAACCATGATGTAAACTTACGTCAAAGATCGTGAAGGAGTGATGGGATATATAACACCGAAGATATTGCTTGAGTGTTTGATTAATACTTTCTGTCTGACCATAGATTATAATGGGTACATGTGACATCCATGAAAAATACAGATTCAGCACGTATTGCAAACACAGACATATGAATGAGGCCTAAAGTAGTATGGCATATTTAGCACTTTATGAGAGGGCACACAACATGTTTGACACGGTATGAGTGGGCAAACTGTGGATGGCACTGAGGAGCAGATTGTCCCTGGAACCATATGGGACATTCTCAGTTGTGTCAGAGTGTAACTGCTCTTTATTATATTGGCACTTGGCTGCTTCTGTGTCACCCATAGACTAATGGAGAGTGACTGCATATGTAGATCATTCATTGCAGCAAACTGATAAAGCAGAACATTGGACATAACGTGCTGCCATAGAATGGAGTAAATGGCCATGATTGTGCTAAGTTTACCTTAGGAATAGCAGCCTCTGCAAAATCTGAGCAAGCATAAAAAAGTAAATAATCGTCTGCAGGTATCTGTACTACATAACAGTACAACAGATGTAATAAAGGTAAAGGGTAATACTGCAGATTTAGTACAGGTAGAAGGCAATTCAGCACATACAGACAGAGAGAATTACAGTGCAGATAATACAGGTAGAGCGCAGTACAGCACATATAGTACAGGTAGCAAACAGTACATTTAGTATAGATAGAGAACACTACAGTACATATGGTGCATGTCGAGAGCAGCACAGCACATGTAGTAAAGATCGCAAACAGTACTGCACATGTAGTAGAGATCGCAAACAGTACAGCACATCCAGTATAGGTAGAGAGCAGTACAGCACATGCAGTATATATGGAGAACTGTACAATACATGTAATATAGGCAGAGAAAAGTACAGTACATGTACTACAGGTAAAGACCAGTGACATACATAGAGTACAGGTAAAGAATGGTGATGAACTAACGTGCTCGGTACTCGGCCGAGCATCACTGTGCTCGGCAAGCTCATCGAGTATTTCCGGGTTGCACGGGTAGGAACTCAGGTCCCCTCCCTCCCTGTATGTGCTCTCTAGAGAGCCAATGAACATGCAGGGATTGTCTGCCATACACTGTAATGCCGTAGCCATGTTGGTTGCGGGCATTACAGTGATTGGCTGACTACACAGCATCATCGGGTGTATATAAGACCGGGCGCCGCCATGCTCGTCACAGTCTACTCCGTAAACAGGCAGAGTAGGGAGAGCTACTGCTGAGTCAGGGAGAGATTTGCATGTTTATAGTTAGTATAGGTATTCCAGAATAGATATCTATATCCATCTGAACTAACAGTCCTTCTGAGGACTAATCCAGTAGCATATATTCAGTGGTGATAGCAGGAATTAGGCAGGCAGGCAGTGTATGTGGCAGACTGCAGTGTATGATACAGCACAAGAAGGTCCATTGAGCGTCCTGTCTGCTGCTGCTGTAATAATTACAGATATTTCTAGACACAGCCCCAGATATTAGGGGCCAGGGCAAATTTTTTTTATATCTTAATCCTGGTTATTTGCTTAAAAAGCAATCCAGAGTACACCATTTTTCTGCTCCATTTGCTTGTTCTCACTGCAGAATAAAGATCTGTTCCATGGTTCAAAGATAAAAATCCAGAAATTTGAACGTGGAAAATATTGGCCTCCTTTTCCATTCTGTTGCAGTGTGCCGGTGAAGCTATTCATACTACTTCTCCGTGTAGAATAATATTAGTAAATTACAGGTCTAGAATTTAAAGTCGTGGTTCTCTGTCAGACGTATCACATATAACTGCGTTCCAAAATCAGCCATTTCTTGTGAACGTGGAAAATATTGTCCTCCATTTAAAATGGGCAAGGTGCGTAGCAAGGGATGGGGAAGTGGACGTGATGGTGATGGTGCATGCAGAGGCCGAGGACGTGGGCAAGCTGAAATTGTGCCACAAAAACACCCACATCTTCTCGCTCTACCTTCTTGTCCCAATTACTAGGGGACCGCAGAACACCACTATTGAACACAGACCAGTATCAAAAGGTTATTGGTTGCATAGCAGATAATGCTTCCAGTCACTTTTCCACCACCACCTCCACCCTGTCGTCCACACGGTCAAGTTTCAGTAGCCGTGAGTCTGGACTGCATATTCCTCACCGTGATCCTCCTTCCACCATGCCAAGTGCCCAGAGACAACTGATCCCACACTTGGACACTCAGAAAAGCAGTTCACTTTTCCGTTTGTACATTCGGGCCTCTCGCCCGGCCAGCTTCAAGCAAGTCAAGAGGAGAACGCATGTAGCGATGCCCAAATATTGAAGCAGCCACGGTCACACAAAGGCGATGGTAGTAAAGTGCAATTACTGTGGCAAGAGGTGGATGATGATGAGACACAATTGCCAGAAAGTCAGGAGGAGGACCATGGTGCAGTAGTACCACAACAGGCAGGAAGAAGCGGTGTGGTGGCCACAGACACAAGGCGGAAAGCGTTCCTTGAAGTGCCAACATGACGGAAGTTGGCAGTACAATAGTTAGCCATAAGAAAGAAAAATGAGCTGCACTCACCAGTCCTTAAAAGCAGTATCTTTATTCCATGAGGATAAAAAGTCCGGCAAGCAGGGAGAGCGGGGAAGAAAAAAGCAGACAACAGCTGTTTCGCGTGAAAACGCTTCTACAGGTTTGTGTTACAGGTTTTTCACTTTCCTTGCTGTAAGTACAATAGTTAGGTCTTCCCGAGTAGTGTTGAGCGAATTTGTTCGGTGAATGTTCGAAAGTTTCAAATTCGGCACGAATATGGCACATTCGGATTTGTGATCTCAAAGGCGAGCAAATTTTCTGAAATCAGAAAAGTTCGACGAATTTGCGCTGGACCGTGAATACAGGGCAACCACGGCGTTTTGAACAGTTTTGTTAGCATAGTGTATAATAACCGTTGACATGTTCCAGATGAGTGTGGGGGCTGTGGAGAGCTTAGAACAGGTCAGATCAGCGGCACACTGTTTTTTTTTCCTGTGGGCGGTAACTTTAACTGAGGAAAGCACGGCAAGCCAATCATTTTCCAGGATGAGGAAAAAGCCATTATGCTAAATGATTTTTTTTCAACCGTATTTACACAAGAAAATCGCATGACAGAAAACATGATTAGTGATAACAAAAATTCTCCATTAAATGTCACTTGCTTAACCCAGCAGGAAGTACGGCGGCGTCTAAAAATCACTAAAGTTGACAAATCCCCGGGCCCGGATGGGATACACCCGCGAGAACTGCAGGAATTAAGTAACGTCATAGATAGACCATTTTTTTTAATCTTTAAAGATTCCATAATAACAGGGTCTCTACCACACGACTGGCGTATAGCAAATGTGGTGCCAATATTCAAAAAGGGGACAAAAACTGAACTTGGAAATTATAGGCCAGTAAGCTTAACCTCTACTGTGGGTAAAATCCTGGAGGGTTTCCTAAGAGATGCTATACTAGAGTATCTGAAGAAGAATAACCTCATGACCAAACTAATCTGATCAGTTTTTATGAGGAGGCAAGTTCTGGACTGGACCAAGGAAATGCAGTGGATGTTGTGTATATGGACTTTTCGAAAGCTTTTGATACGGTTCCACACAAAAGGTTGATACATAAAATGAGAACAATGGGGATAGGGGAAAATATAAGTATGTGGGTTAAGAATTGGCTTAGTGATAGGAAACCAAGGGTGGTTAATAATGGAAAACACTCAAACTGGGTCTCCGTTAACAATGGGGTACCACAGGGGTCAGTATTGGGCCCCCTTCTTTTTAACATATTTATTAATGACCTTGTAGGGGGCATACAGAGTAATATTTCAATATTTGCAGATGACACTAAACTCTGCAGGGTAATCAATACAGAGGAGGACAATTTTATATTACAGGAGGATCTATGTAAACTAGAAGCTTGGGCTGATAAATGGCAAATGAGCTGTAATGGGGATAAATGTAAGGTAATGCACTTGGGCAGAGGAAATAAAATGTATAATTATATGCTTAATTGTAAAACACTGGGCAAAACTGTCACTGAAAAAGACCTGGGTGTATTGGTTGACGACAAGCTCACGTTTAGTGGCCAGTGTCAGGCAGCTGCTGCAAAGGCAAATAAAATAATGGGATGCATTAAAAGAGGCATAGATGCTCATGAGGAGAACATAATTTTACCTCTATACAAGTCATTAGTGCGACCACACTTAGAATACTGTGTACAGATTTGGTCTCCGGTGTATAAGAAAGACATAGCTGAACTAGAGCGGGTGCAGAGAAGAGCGACCAAGGTTATTAGAGGACTGGGGGGTTTTCAATACAAAGACAGGTTATTACACTTGGGGTCATTTACTGTGGAAAAAAGAAGGCTTAGGGGTGATCTTATTACTATGTACAAGTATATGAGGGGACAGTACAAAGACCTTTCTACTGATCTTTTTACTCTGAGGCCAGAGACGGGGACAAGGGGGCATCTTCTACGTCTGGAGGAAAGAAGGTTTAATCATAATCACAGACGCGGATTCTTTACTGTAAGAGCAGTGAGACTATGGAACTCTCTGCCGCATGATGTTGTAATGAGTGATTCACTATTACAATTTAAGAAGGGCATGGATGCCTTTCTTGAAAAGTATAATATTACAGGTTATATATACTAGATTCCTTGATAGGGCGTTGATCCAGGGAACTAGTCTGATTGTCGTATGGAGTCGGGAAGGAATTTTTTTCCCCAATGTGGAGCTTAGTGTTTGCCACATGGTTTTTTTTGCCTTCCTCTGGATCAACATGTTAGGCTATGGGTTGAACTAGATGGACTTAGTTTTTAAGGTTGAAGGAAGACTATGTTACTATGTAATCATAGCGCATCTACACTGTCCAGACATAAGGGCTTCTGCAGTTGGCTGCAGAAATCACATGTCCTCTCAATATAAAAAGCGCCCATGTTCCCTCAGCGCCATTATATCCATGTCACTGCTGGAGACAGACGCAGCTCAGTGTTCTCCTGTGTAATGAGAGATATTAGCTAGATAGATGGCACTTGTGTGGTAGTCAGATAGTGTTGATATTTCCTGACCTGTGTACCTCTGCAACCGCTGGTGCAGCACATTTTTGGTGTTCTTGTGGAAGTACTGAGATTCTGACAAAAACAGAGGGCCCATGCCATACAATAGTGCTGTGCACCGCTGGTATAGAGCTCCATGTCTCAGTATACCTTAAATCTTTTTTTTTGCACTTGCTAATGTGATCAAGCAAGCGTAGTGCACCTTTTCATTTAGTGGAGTTGAAATTGTGCTCTGCTCAGTCTGCAGAGCTTCTTATTGCAGAGCACAAAATCTGTTTTTTTTCTGTCGTTATTGTGATATTAAAAGCTGTGTGCACTAAAGTTTTTTTTGTGTCAGATACTATTTTAGTGGAGTTGAACTTCAGGTGGTTTCAGAGTTAAAAATAAATTTTTTTCTCTTGATACGCCCAGTCCAAAGAAATATTTTTTCCTGTGCCAAAAATCATACAGTTCTATAAGCCAGCTACTACATCAGTGGCGGTCAAAGTCAGCTGAACACAGCGCTTATGCAGAGTAACTAGTGATGGACGAGCACTAGTTTTGAGCGAGCATGCTCGACACTGCTCGGTACTCGCCCGAGCATCTCGCTACTCGGGATGCTCGGCGAGCACTGAGCATTTCCGGGTTACTCGGGCAGGAGCTCGGGTCTCTGCCCTGCACGTTTGGCACTCTTTACAGAGCCAATGAACATACAGGGATTGCCAACCAATCACTGTAATGCCGCAGCCATATTGTTTGTGGGCATTACAGTGATTGGCTGGCCGCACAGCGACACCTTGAGTATTTAAAACCGGGCGCCGCCATCTTGGACACAGTCGCCCGGGATCAGACAGTGTAGGGTCAGTGCTGCTGAGTTAGGGAGAGATATATAGTGCCAAATAGGTAGTGTAGGGTCTCTAAAGCCTGCCAAATCAAACAAACAGTCCTTCTCAGGACTAATATCCATCCTAGAAATCAGGCAGGCAGGCTGTATAGGAGGCGCAGTGCTTATACCAACAAACATCTTATTAACCTTTTGGTATCCCCCCCCCCCCCCCCCCCCCAAAAAAAAAACCTTGAGTGTGTCTGTGACTGTTCAGACACCAATATATCTGTTTAAAAGATTCTGGTGTAGGCCACATAACTATAACTGTGGTTTTGCAGTTCCACGGTTCAAATGTCTGTTTTATCCAGCTTTTGGCCTTTGTTCAGTAAAAAAAAACAGTAATAGTGTCTCCCTAACTGTTCAGATACAAATATATCTGTTTATCCGGTTCCCGACCGCCCACTGTACATAAACGTCGGCGCTGCCTGGGTTCTTTGCAGCGCCGACGTTTAAAAACGGTGGGTGGTCCCGCAGCACTCAGGACCCCCAGGGTCCTGCTAGCGCTGCGGTAGCGGTTCAGAGCGATAGCTCTGACATGTGGCATCATGGGGACCTGATTGGATCAGGTCCCCATGATGTTAACCTGTTCCTATCTTCTAGATGGCGCGATCCATAGCGATCGCGGCATTTAAAAGATAGTGACAGCCGGTGGTCGGCGTTCGGGACCCCTCACATACCTTACCAGCGGCGGGAATCCCGGTGCTGTGACCTCTGACATCATCGAGACCTGATTGGCTCAGGTCTCGATGATGTCAGCGTCACACCAGCCAATCAGAGAGATCACCAGGGAAGTTTGTTTTAGCAACAAACTTTCCGGGGCGATCTGGCAGATAAATACATTGTTTCTTCTCCGATCTCCGTGAGAGAGCAGAGGAGAAACACTGTGACAAGAGCTGTCAGCCTTGCCACTGTGAAAGTGAAAAATAAAAATCAAAAAGGAAAGTAAGGTTAGGGTTAGTCAGTCTGTCAGATCAGTCAGTCCTGTCAGTCAGTCCTGTCAGATCAGTCAGTCAGTCCTGTCAGATCAGTCAGTCAGTCCTGTCAGATCAGTCAGTCAGTCCTGTCAGATCAGTCCGGTCCGTTCAGTCCAGTCAAAAAGTATAAAAATAAAATGGCCCGTCAGAGTTATACCGCAGAGGAGGCGTATGCCCTGCTGTGTTCTGATAGTGATGACAGTGCAATCTCAGATGGAGATGTGGATTTTGAGGGCTTTAGTAGCGGTGACACTGAGAGGTCAGAAATGAGCAGTGATTCTGGCCCATCCTCAAGCCCAAGGACCAGTACAGCAATAGGGGCAAATAGCGCTACTGGAGAAACGTCTCCAAATCAGGGAACACTGCCCAGTACAAGCGCTGTCCCTGCTACTAGTGAATTGGCGCACGCCAGTGTAGCACCCCGAGGGCTCGGCTGCTACAGGGGTATTGCACCTCAAACCAGAGGTGTGATATTCCACTCCCGGGTAAGGATGGAGTGTGGACCAGGACTCGGTAGGCTGCATGCACCACACACACCCCATTTCCGAGGGACAGCTCAACGGTGCTCCCACGAGACAGAAGTGCAGGCACGACAGCATCTGTCCCTGGCTGGAGTGGGGAGGGAAAAGTACACCCAGTGGTGTAGGAGCAGATAGGGGTGGGTCTCTGGGCATAGGTAGGAGCCCATTGGTTGCTAGTCACCTGGGCTCACACATAGAGGGAGGTATATAAGGTGGGCACCATCTTCGATCAGTGTGCAGTCTGAGGAGAAGTGACAGGGAGCAGAGCTGCTGCATGGGCTCTGCTCCACGGGCAGGCCTTGTCAGGAGGCCGGAGCCTGAGAGAGAGAGAGAGAAGAAAGAACAGAAAGGAAAGTAAGAAAGGAAACAAGGAACAGGAACACAGAGAAAGGCCCAGAGACACGAGGACAGAGGGAACCCTAAGGACCCAGGAGACTGCGGGTGACGGGTTGGCAGAACAGGGTACCGGAACCCAAATTGCTGGAGGCAACAGATTCCTCAGCCAAAGACCGGAGGTTGTGACCACATCTTGGTGCGACCCCTCACTACATCCACCAGGAAAGCATACCGCATAGGGTCAGGGAAACCGGAGATAGGTTTCGCCAATAGAAGGCCCGAGGAAGCTGGACAAAGGTGGGTCACTGGTGGGGACGGCCAGGGAAAGGTAGAGAAGGGAGCCCTGAGCCACGCTCTGGAATTGCCTGGGAGTTGACCGAGTCCCTCACCTGGTGGACGCAGCACGGCTTGGGCCGTCATCGCCTGCAGGATTGACCGAATAACAACTGTGAGGAAAGCATTGGAAACTGCAATTACAAGTCTCTGTGTTTCATCGCCGCACCAGCACCAATAGGACTGGGACGCTCACACCATTACTCCCATCATCCACATTAGCTGCCCTGAGGCAATACTTCTCCCGTGGGGAGTTATCCCATACTTGGCTGCGCATACAATACCAGCCTCAGCGGTCTGCAGCGCAGCGGCGGTCCCCACTGACCGCAATCCACGGGTGGCGTAGTCGGACATTTGCTATTACATTAAGACTGCCACTGAATTGACCACCCTGGGCACGGACCGGGTCAGCGCCACGGAGACTACAACCCCCAGCGATCCGGCTCCGGGTACTCCCGCACACGTGCATCGACACAACACAGGCCCAGGGGGCGCGTCACCAGTGTACAAGGGGCTTTGCCACATGATCTAGCATTTCCCAGATGGGAGGCTTCGGATTCGGCTTCCCCATTCAGCCCTGATTTCAACGCCATTCCTGGTATAAATGTGGAGGTGGAAGATTTTGGACCAATTCATTTTTTTAATTTGTTTTTTTACAGACAGCTTGCTAGAGCATATTGTCGTGCAAACAAATTTATACGCATCCCAATTCATAAGCCAGAATCCCCGATGTTACTATGCTAGGGCAAATTTATGGACACCAACTAATGTCCCGGAAATAAAAAAATTGTTAGGACTTACATTTGCCAAGGGGCTTGTTAAAAAACCGAGCATTCGATCCTACTGGTCCAACCACCCTGTTCAAGCCTCCCCTATGTTTTCAGTCGTTCTTCCTAGGACCCGTTATGAAATGCTCATGCGGTTTTGGCATTTTAACGACAATAGTCAATGCCTGCCCAGAAATGCCCCAGAACATGACAGGTTATATAAAATTAGACCCATCATTGAAAATTTGTCAGAAAAATTCTTAAGGCTCTACACCCCAACACAAAATATTTCTATAGATGAGTCCCTTGTAAAATTCAAAGGAAGACTGCACCTCAAGCAATTTATCCCATCTAAAAGGGCAAGGTTTAGAATAAAGATCTATAAAATGTGTGAAAGTTCAACCGGATACACATCCGCTTTTCGCATATATGATGGGAAAGATAGCCAACTAAACCCACCAGGATGCCCTACTTATCTGGGGACATCTGGAAAAATTGTTTGGGAGCTGATAAGTCCATTTTTTCAAAAAGGCTACAATCTATATGTGGACAATTATTACACCAGCATACCCCTATTTAAAAGTCTGGTTGAACACAACATCGGGGCTTGTGGGACCATCCGTAAAAACCGTCAGGGGTTTCCACAACCATTGGTCAACCAAAAGTTTCAAAAGGGGCAGTCAGGGGCTGTACGAAACGGAGAGCTGCTTGCCCTGAAATATAGGGATAAGAGGGATATTTTTGTCCTCAGCTCGATCCACACAGATGCCACAACGGCCACTGTAGAACTAGGATCCACCACTCTGAAGCAAAAACCTGTGTCAGTCATTGACTACAACAAACACATGGGGGGTGTGGACCTTGCAGACCAGGTTCTACAGCCATACCAGGTATCAAGAAAGTCCTATACCTGGTATAAAAAGTTGGTTATTTATTTGTTTCAGGTGGCCACATACAATTCTTTTGTGTTGTACAAAAAAGCAGGAAATTCAGATCTTTTTCTTGATTATCAAGAAAAGGTAATTGAAAATCTTGTCTTTCAAAGTGTTAGCCCCGCTCATCCATTAGAATCTGAGGATGTGAAAAGACTCACTGAGCGACATTTTATTGCACTTATTCCAGCAACGGAAACAAGAAGGAACCTCCAGAAAAGATGTCGTGTATGTACTAAGAGAGGAATGAGGCGTGATACCCGCTACTATTGCCCACAATGCCCATATTTGCCAGCCTTATGCGTCACTGACTGCTTTAAAATCTTCCACACAGAACCACATTTTTAAACTGTAAAAATGTATCCCAATTTGTCATTCAAACATTTGGTTCATTTAGTGAATGACACATTCGAGTAGAGCTCACTTAATTTCCAGAATCTAAACCTTCCATGGCGTGCTTGTTTCTGGAAATCATCCATTGAGTTAAAATGGTCACTAAACCCATAGATGTATTTCCAGAGGGGTGTCATTTCCAAAATGGGGTCACTTCAGGGGGGATTCTTTAGTTCTGGTACTTGGCACCTCTGAAAAGTGCCAGAACAGCAGAATCCCCCCTGAAGTGACCCCATTTTGGAAATGACACCTCTCTGGGAATTCATCTATGGGTTAGGGACCATTTACCTATCTACTTATTTTCCCACCACTAGATTAATTTATACAGAGGAGTAGATTGTAAAATTCGGTCACTTGTTGGGGGTTTCCTCTGTTTAGGCACCTCAGGGGCTCTCCAAATGCAACATGGCGTCCGCTATCGATTCCAGTCAAATTTCCATTCCAAAAGTCAAATGGCGCTCCTTACCTTCCGAGCCATGCCGTCCGCCCAAACAGTGGCTTTGCACCACATATGGGGTATCAGCGTGCTCAGGAGAAATTGCACAACACATTTTGGGGTCCATTTTTTCTGGCTGCCCTTGTGAAAATTAAAAATTTGAGGTTAAAGTAGCAGTTTTGTGAAAAAAAGTTAAATGTTCATTGTTTTCTTCCACATTCCAAAAATTCATGTGAAGCACCTGAAGGGTTAATAAACTTCTTGAATGTGGTTTTGAGCACCTTGAGGGGTGCAGTTTTTAGAATGGTATCAGTTTTGGGTATTTTCTGTCATAAAGGCCCCTCAAAGTCACTTCAAATATGATGTGGTCCCTAAAAAAATGTTTTTGTAAATTTTGTTGTAAAAATGAGAAATCGCTGGTCAACTTTTAACCCTTATAGCTTCCTAACAAAAAAAATTTTGGTTCCAAAATTGTGCTGATGTGAAGTAGACATGTGGGAAATGTTATTTATTAACTATTTTGTGTGACATATCTCTCTGATTTAAGGGCATGAAAATTCAAAGTTTGAAAATTGCAATATTTTCAAAATTTTTGCCAAATTTCCGATTTTTTTCACAAATAAGCGCAAGTGATATCAAAGAAATGTTACCACTATCATGAAGTACAATATGTCCCGAAAAAACAATCTCAGAATCAGGGGAATCTATGAAGCATTCAAGAGTAATTACCTCATAAAGTGACAGTGGTCAGAATTGAAAAAATTGGCCCGGTCACGAAGGCAAAAACAGGCTCTGGTGCGAAGTGGTTAAAAGATTCTGGAGTAGGCCACATAACTATAACTGTGGTTTTGCAGTTCCACGGTTCAAATCTCTGTATTATCCAGCTTTTGGCCTTTTTTCCGTTAAAAAGAAACAGTGTTAGTGTGTCACTGACTGTTCAGACTCAAATATATCTGTTTAAAATATTCTGGAGTAGGCCACATAACTATAACTGTGGTTTTGCAGTTCCACGGTTCAAATCTCCTATTTATTACCCTTTTTCCATTGATAGTGCGAGTGTAAGCTATTTTACTTCATTTACAATGGGCAAGGCGCGTGGCAAGGGACGTGGAACTGGACGTTCTAGTGATGGTGCGTGTAGAGGACGGGGCCGTGGCCAAGGTGAAAATGTGCCACAACCAACAGCCACATATTCTCACTCCCACTTCTTGACCGAATTACTAGGGAAGCACACAGCAACACCAGTATTGCGAACTGATCAGTGTGAACAGGTTATTAATTGGATAGCAGATAATACTTCCAGTTACCTGGGAACCACCACCTCTGGTCTGTCTTCCACACGGTCAAGTTTTAATAGCCGTGAGCCTCGACCGCATACTCCTCCTCACCCTGATGCTCCTTCTTCCCACCATGCCGAGTGTCGTCAGACAGCAACTGATCCCACAGTTGGACACTCTGAAGAGCTGTTCACTGGTCCATTTCCATATTTGTGCCCCTCGCCTGCTCCGCTTAAAGTGGTGGAAGAGGAGATCCATGTAGCGATACCCAAATATTTGAACAGCCACGGCCACAGGAAGGCGACGCTGGCAATTTGTCACAAGAGGTGGACGATGACGAGACACAATTGCCACAATGTGAGGAGGAGGATCGTGGTGGAAGATGAGGAGGTGGTGTATGATCTAGTAACTGACCCAATGTGGCAGGAGGACACGCAGAGCGAGGCCAGCAGCACACAGGGGGAAGGAGGCAGAGTACCCCAACAGGCAGGAAGAAGCAGTGTGGTGGCCGCAGACAGAAGGCGGGCAATAGTTCCCCGTAACACCAACACGAGGGACGTTGCCAGTACAACTGGTAGGTATTTCAGAGTCTGGAATTTTTTTAAAGACTCTGCTGATAACCCCAAAAAGGCCATTGGTACCACCTGCCATGCCAGCATCAGCAGGGGTGACAAAACTATCAGCCTGACCACCACCAGGCACATGTCAGCAAAGCACCCGACTTTGTGGAGCGAACCCCAGGGTCCACGACCAGTGTCAGCGGGTGTCACCACTGCTTCTTCCGCTGTTGTGCGTGTAATAGAACCCCCTGCTGTGCGTGCAAGGCAATCCCTTGTCCATACTGCATGCAAAGATGCTAAGTGTATGGGCTGACAAACATTTACCCCTGGGGGGTATACATGAACATACTGTCTAAAAATTTTTTTTTACAGGCATCATAAACACCCGTTATAAAAATTATGTGGGTGTTGAATCACGGACCACGGTAACCTTACTGATATGGTGGTGGAGGATGAGGAGAAGGAGGAGGACAAGAGCAAATAGCCAAAATCAGGAAGCGTATACCCATGTGTGGGTGTGAAGAGGTGCATTGGAATACAACTCCCAAAAAAAGACACTGGATTTGAGTTTGTTACGCTGCAATCATTCGGTGGTGTTGAGAAGCCTGGCCCAATCCAGCCCTTGTTCATTTTTATAAGAGTCAGCCTGTCAGCATTTTCAGTTGACAGGTGGATGCGCTTATCAGTTATAATTCCACCAGGGCACTAAAAACCCGCTCTGATAAAACGCTAGCGACAGGGCAGGCCGGGACCTCCAAGGAGTAGAGAGCCAGTTCATTCCACGTATCCAGCTTGGATGCCTAATAATTATAAGGCACAGAGGAATCACGGAGGACGTTGGTACGGTCGGCAAGGTACTCCCTCAGCATCTTCTCAAGCTTTGCACTCCTTGTGAGAGTACCCCACGCCTCAGGGCCTGTGCGATGGGAGGGGCTGAGAAAATTCTCCCAGAACTTTGAAAGTGTTCCCCTGCCTCTGCTGGATTGAAGTTGTGTATCTCTTGCCTGTACTCCTTGGTGGTTCAACGAACTGTGACCTGCCGCCAGCGTTTTCAGATGGGAATTTTTTAATAGTTCCGCAACAAGGGCCTTCTGGTACTGCCCCATTTTTGTAGACCTGTCCGCCTCAGGAATAAGAGATATAAAGCTCTCCTTGTAGAGTGGGTCTAGAAGTGTCACCAACCAGTAATGACTGTCACCCAAAATTTTGAGAACACGAGGGTCATGGGAAAGGCAGCGTAACATAAACTCAGCCATGCATGCCAGACTGCTAACAGGCAAGTATTCCGTGTCCTCACCAAGAGGATGACTGACCATGCTCTCCTCCTCCTCTTTGTCCTCTGGCCATCCACGCTGAACAGACGGTATGACAGTTGTGCAGGTAGTACCGTCTATAGCGCATGAAACTAGCTTCTCCTCCTCCTCTTCCTCATTGTCATCCAATCCACGTTGGGATGAGATGAGGCTGGGCTGTGTGTAATTACCCTGTATGGTTCCTTGCTCCGCCATCCTATTTGATTGTGAGCAGAGAGTGTTTCAGAAGACAGAGAAGCGGGATGGTGACGCTAATTATGGCGTCATCACTGCTCACCATCTTGGTGGAGTCCTCAAAGTTTTGGAGGATGGTACATATGTCTGACCTCCATGTCCACTCCTGAGGTCTTATGTGTGGAGTCTGAACTGAATACCGACGGCCTTGTCGATGCTGGTAGTAAACAACTGCCCTCTTCTGCTCACAAATCCTTCCCAACATCTGCAGTGTAGAGTTCCAACACGAGGGGACATCACACACCAGTCTGTGAGCCGGAAGCTGCAAACGCTGTTGAAGCACGGCAAGGGCGGTTTAAGCTGTATGTGACTTTCTAAAGTTGGCACACAGGCGGCGTACTTTAACAAGGACATCCGGCTGCTCCGGGTAGGATTTGAGAAACCACTGAACCACGAGGTTAAGCACATGGACCAGGCATGGTACGTGTGTGAGCTCACCTCGCCTCAGAGCCGCCACCAGGTTCCAGCCATTGTCACACATGACCATGCCTGGCTGTAGGTTCTGCTGTGTGAGCCACAGATCTGCTTGCTCTTTCAGAGCTGTCCACAACTCTTCAGCATTGTGCGGTTTGTCACCTAAGCATATTAGCTTCAGCACAGCCTGTTGCCGCTTGGCTGGGTCAGTGCTGCTGTGCTTCCAGCTTGTGACTGATGTGGTCATTTCGGAGATGGAGGCTGAAGAAGAGGATGAGGTGCAAGAGCTGTAGACTGTGGGGGCAACCCTGAATGACCTAGGGCCCGCAATCCTTGGCATCGGGAGGACGTGTTCCCAAGGTCCGACTGGGTCCCGGCTTCCACAATGTTAACCCAGTGTGCCGTCAGCGATATGTACCGTCCCTGCCCACAAGCACTTGTCCACGTGTCCGTGGTTAGGTGGACTTTCCCGGTAACTGCGTTGTTGAGGGCACGGCTAATGTTTTGGAACACATGATTGTGTAATGCGGGGACAGCACACCGGGAGAAATAGTGGCGGCTGGGGACCAAAAACTGAGGAATGGCCGCTGCCATCAGGTTGCGGAATGCTTCTGTTTTCACGAGCCTGAAAGGCAACATCTCGAGCGCAAGCAGTCGTGAAATGTGGGAATTAAGTAGTGTGGCCTATGGGGCGTTGGCTGCGTATTTGCGCTTGCATTCCAAGGACTGGGCGTGCTTCCTGATGCTGCTACGAGAGTGTGCAACGACAGGTGTAGGGCAGAAGGCATCTTTGCATGCACCATGGACAGGGGATTGGATTGCATTCACAACAGCGGAAGAAGCAATGGTGCCACCCGCAGACACTGTTTCTGGACCCTGGGGTTCAGCCCACAAAGTCAGGTACTTTGCTGCCATGTGCCTGATCATGCTGGTGGTGGTCAAGCTGGTCGTTTTGCCACCCCTGCTGATGCTGGCCTGGCAGGTAGTGCAAATGGCCTTTTTGAGATTATCGGCAGAGTCTTTAGAAAACAACCAGACTCGGGAAGACCTAACAGTTGTAGTGGCAACTTCCTTCGTGTTAGTGTTACAGGGAACAGTTGCCTGCCTTCTTTCTGCGGCCACCACACTGCTTCTTCTTGCCTGTTGGGGTGCTCTGCCTCACTCCCCCTGTGTGCTGCTGTCCTCGCTTTGCATGTCTTCCTGCAAGGTTGGGTCAGTTACTATATCATCCACCACCTCGTCTTCCACTTCTGCACCCTGGTCCTCCTCTTGACTTTCTGGCAATTGTGTCTCATCATCATCCACCTCTTGTGACACTTTCACACCATCGCCTTCGTGTGACCATGGCTGCTCAAATATTTGGGCATCGCTATATGCGATCTCCTCTTACCCCACTTCAAGTGGACCGGGCGAGACGCCCGAATCTATAAATGGAAAAGTGAACAGCTCTTCAGAGTGTCCAAGTGTTGGATCAGTTGTCTCCGGGGACTCAGCAAGGTGGGAGGAAGGAGGATCAGGGTGAGGAATATGCAGTACAGACTCACAGCTACTGAGACTTGATTGTGTGGAAGACAGAGTGGTGGTGGTGGCTAAGTGACTGGAAGCATTATCCGCTATCCAACCAACAACCTTTTGACACTGCACTGCGTTCAATAGTGGTGTGCTGTGGTCCCCTAGAAATTGGGACAGGAAGGTCGGGCGATAAGATGTGGGTGTTTGTTGTGGCACAATTTCAGCTTGCCCACGGCCTCGGCCTCTGCATGCACCATCACCATCATGGCCAGTTCCCCTTCCCTTGCCACGCGCCTTTCCCATTTTAAATGGAGGACAATATCTTCCACGCTCACTACAAATGCCTGAATTTGGAGCTGTTATATGTAATCCATGTGATAGAGAAACAACAGTTTTAAATACCTGGCCTGTAGGTAACTTTTTTGAACAGCAAACCGGTGTCGAAAACTTTGCTGACACACTGGAAAAAAAATTGAATGGAGGCCAGAAATGGCAGAATTTTCAGAAAACGTATATGTGATCCGTGTGATGGACAAACCACAGTTTTAAATACCTGGCCTGTAGGTAACTATTTTGAACATCAAACCGGTGCCAAAAACTTTGCTGACACACTGGAAAAAAATATTTGAATGGAGGCCAAAAATGGCAATATTTTCAGCGCAATTATATGTGATACATGTGATGGACAAACCACAGTTTTAAATAGCTGGATTTTTAGCGCTGTAATATTGAAAGGGCCTGTCTGTATTCTGCAGTGCCAACTAGCAAATGGCGCAGAAAAACGGTGTTCTCTGGATTGCTTTTTAAGCAAATAATGAGGATTAAGATCCAAGAAAATTATTCCTGGCCCCTGAGACCTGCTCGTTTGTCTAGAAATGTCTAACAGCAGCAGAAACTGGAATGGAGCCTCTTGTGCTATATGCACTGCAGTCTGTTGTATACACCAACCAATGAACACAGATCGAGGTTTCTTAAAAAATAACAATTCTTTATTTCATTCACAAAAAAACAGAAAAAAAAAATATTAAAAAAGGCATAAAAGTATAGCATAAATAGGCATCATATGGCATGACCAAACACTCAATTGCATCTTTATTCAGAAGACAGGATAAACAGTACATAGATCTCTATAGTGAAAGAATGCCAAGGGATGGTGTTACAATATCGCCATCTAATGGCGACAAGCAACAAGTTTTAAATTTAATAAATAAATAGAGAAATTACCTCTTTAATATAACTTGCTAAATAATATATGTCCATCCATCATTTGGCCCTTTTGACACCATCAATATGCCAAATGATGGATGGACATATATTATTTAGCAAGTTGTATTAAAGAGGTAATTGCTCTATTTATTTATTAAATTTAAAACCTTTAAATTTTGGTCTTCAAAAATGGATGTATGGCCTGAACTAGCCTCTCACGCCTTGGAGGTTTTATCATGCCCAGCAGCCAGCGTTCTCTCTGAACGTGTCTTTAGTGCTGCTGGTAGTGTCTTGACGGATAAGCGCACCCGGCTGTCCCCTGAAACTGTAGACCGCCTAACTTTCATCAAGATGAACAAGTCATGGATCTCCAAGGACTTTTGCACCCCAATTGCAGACTGTACAGAGTAGGCGATGTTGTCGTTTTGAATGTGCTGCATTGATCTCTTGAAATTGCAGTCAGTGATATGGCTTCTGTGCCTGCTCTTGCTGCTGCTGCTGCAGGTTTTAGACCCTAATTTTGGGAAATGTGGAGAGTTCTGATTGTGTCTCCATTCATTGGGTTGGCTGTAGTGGGACAGGTTTGGGTCTGCGTTAAACTACTTGTAGTCTGATGACATTGATGCCACTTCAGTGGTGTTAGGCCCTCATTTAGGGCAATGTGAACACTCCCGGTTAGGTCTCCATCTTCTGGGTTGGCTGTACTGGAAGAGGTCTGGGTCTTATTTACACTATTTCTACTGTAGTCAAATTGATTAGACATTGCTTGTGTCTACCACAAAATTTTTGAAATGTAGAGAATCCTGATTGGGTCTCCATCTATTGGGTCGGCTGTAGTGGAACTGGGTTAGGCCTCCTTTGCAATACTTATACTCTAGTGAAATTGATGCCACTTCGGTGATGTTAAACCCTCATTTAGGGCAATGTGAACACTCCTGGTTAAGTCTCCATCTCCTGGGTTGTCTGTACTGGAAGAGATGTGGGTCTCATTTACACTATTTCTACTGTAGTGAAATTGATTACACTTTGCTGGCGTCTGCCGCTAATTTTTGGAAGTCAGGGGAATCCGGAATGGGTCTCCATCCATTGGGCTAACTGTAGTGGAAGAGGTTTTGGTCTCCATTAGTGATGAGCGAGCACTAAAATGCTCGGGTGCTCGAAGCTCGTGCCGAGCACATCGTGATACTCGGGTGCTCGACCCGAGCAACGAGCCCAATGTAAGTCTATGGGAAACTCGAGCATTTTTCTGCCGATCCCCCCCGGTGGTCTGCAGAAGGTCAAAAATTGCCCAAATCGATGCGAACAGTGCTCAATGAAGCATGTCAGGCAGGCAGGCAGAATATATAGGCAGGCAGGGTAGATAGGAGGGTGCATGAAAAACATAGCAGGGCACTGGGAACACACTAGTGCCATCTGATTTTCATGCACCCGTCTCTTTAAAAAAGCCGGCAATTCAGCAGCCGCATACACCGGTACCCGACAATTTAGAACAGAAACAATAGAGCATCACACATAGATTAGATAGATAGAAACATGTCAGTCACATATATAATAAGTACAGTGACAGTGTTGGTTACTGTACTTGTCATTTAGTGTTAAAATAAAGGATTTATTTTAAAAAAAATTGGTGTGGGGTTCCCCGTAATTTTAGTCTCTAGCGGAGGTTAAGCAGACGGCTGGGGAAGATGTTTGAAGCCTGGGAAGGGGGTAATACCCACGGAGCTTCCCAGGCTACTAATATCAACCCCAGCTGAATACCTAGCCTTTACTGGCTATTAAAATGGGGGACCCAAAAAAAAATGATGTGGGGTCCCCTTAATTTAATAGCTAGCAAAGGCTAGGCAGACAGCTTGGGGCTGATATTAATAGCCCAGTAAGGGTGCCATGAATCTTGGCCCCCTCCCAGGCTAGAAACACCAGCCCTCTGCCGCCCCAGAAATGGCGCATCCATAGGATGTACCAATTCTGGCACTTAGCCTCGCTCTTCCCACTGCCCTGTAGCGGTGGCAGTGGGGTAATAGGGCTGAAGTTGTTGTCAGCTTATAATACCAGCTGACATCAAGCCCAGGTTAGTAATGGGGAGGAGTCTATAAGACGTCCCCATTACTAACCCCATAGTGAAAGTGAAAAAAAAACACCAACACCCAGAAGAAAATCTTTTAATTGAAATAAACAGACAATACTTTAATATTCCAAATTAAACTCTACTTACCATCACGCCCATTCCAGCTGAAGCCAACGATCTCCTGCACTAAAAGTAAAATAACTAACCAACCTCATCCTTACCTTTCCATGGTTCCAACGACGGCTCCAGCTCTGCTACATCGAGATGGCAGGCTGGATGTAGCAGAACGCTGCCATCCAGCTTGCCATGCCGCAGAGACACTGAGAAGCCTTGAGCTCCTCTGTGTCTGGCTGTGACGGCATCCAGATGGACTCGGCTCACCTCATGCACGTTACTGACAGCGTGGGAGAATTCTCCTGCGCATGCGGTGCCGGCAAATGACGTCACCGCTTGAGCAGGAAAATTCTCCCCCGCTGTCAGTGACGTGCATGAGGTGAGCCAAGTTCATCTGGATGCCGTCACAGCCAGACACTGAGGAGAGCAAGTGGCGGCTGGGGACCGAGTATGGACGCCCGGCCGCCTCCGCCATGAGGTTGTAGACAGCTTCTGCCTCCACGAACCTAAATAGCCATATTTCAAGTGAAAGCAGCTACCCAGAAATCTGGCAGTTCACTATTGCGGCCTGTTCTGGCTGGCTGCATACTTGCGCTTGCATTCCAAGTAACAGAAAACTAAGCAGATGCTGGCCTCTATCATCATCATGGCCTCACCTCGGCACTATGAACTCTCCCGATGGAGAAGCCAGGGCCCACTGGAGGAGTCTCCGGTTCTCTGGTGGGTCTGTCCAACCATGCCGAGAAGCAGCCCTGGCTAAGAAAAATGTGTGGGAAGGTTCCCAGACACTCTATGGCTTCGTTTTTAATGTGGATCAGACGTGCTTATGCATGTTATTTCTCAAACCGCATTGCAGACCAGTCCATTGCCCAACTCTGTAGTCATGAAAATAAAGGGCAAAGAAAGATGTTTGTGTGTCGAAGCACCACCGACAAGTGTGAGCTGATGTTGGACAGGCTGCATTAGAGGACTTCCTGGGAGAAATGACACCCGGAGTAGATATGGTTTCCCTCTATGCCAGTCCTTTCACTGAGCTAAAGAATATGGCTGTGGTGAAATACCACTGTCACTGAGAAACAGTGTCAGACTGAAAAACATTGGGCCCACCAAAGGATTTGATTCTGAGGTCCCACCTTTCTCCCCCGCTCTAGAGCCCCATAGCAGCTGCAAAGTTTGCGCCTATCATGAACTCTGCTGATGGAGAAGCCAGGGCCCACCCGAGGACTCTCTGGTGGACCCATCCAATCCTGCCGAGAAGCAGCCCTGGGTAAGAAAAGTGTGTAGGAATGTTCCCGGACATTCTATGGCTGCATTTTTAATGTGGACTGGCTTTGTACCGTCCCTGGCCACATTCACCTGTCCACGTGTTTGTGGTTAGGCGGTCATTCCCAGTAAGTGCATTGGGGAGGGCACGTGTAATGTTGTGGGACCCGTGCTTGTAGAAGGCGGAGACAACACCAGGAGAAATAGTGGCGGCTGGGGACAGAGTATGGACACCCGGCCCCCGCCGCCATGAGGTTGTGGACAGCTTGCGCCTCCACGAGCCTAAAAGGCCACATTTCAAGTGCAAGCAGCTGCCCAGAAATATGGCAGTTTACTATTGCGGCCTGTGGATGGGAGGCTGGATGCATACTTGCGCTTGCATTCCAAGAAATGGGGTAGGGTCAACTGAATGCTGCGCTGGGACAAGGACGTGGACGGTGATTGTTGCAAATCTGCAACGACAGGTGAATGGCAGGAGAGGTATCTTCACAAGCGCCAAGGATCACTTATGATGGGCACACTTTTAGGCAGTGACCTGGGAGTCAGAGATGCTTCCAGGGGTCTTCCCCATGCTGTTCCCATGTCTTTTCAGCACTGTATGCATGTGTCTGATGATGTGTCCCACACCACATGGCCAGATAGGGTTGTAAAATGTTAAAATGACATTTGCCAGTGAATACATTTGTCTTGCTTGAAAGCAATGGGAAAGTGCAAAAAACGCATCAAAAACGCTACGTGTGAACATAGCCCAAGGTGTGGAGGAGCATTTTTGTTTTTGGCTATTTATTTTGCCTTATATACAAGTCATTACCCTGGAAAGGATGTTCTTTAACATATTTCCCAGGAAAATACATTTTGGTTTCATTTTTGCATGTTTTATTATGAGTCCGGAAAAGTGGCGTAATACCTCTGACAACATTGTTGACAGCAGTGACCTGGGAGTCAGAAATGCTTCCAGGGGTCTTCCCCATGCTGTTCCCATATAATTTGAGCACTGTTCCCATCTATTTGGGCAATTTTTAGGCCCTCTGCAGACCGCCGGGGCAGCCGTCGGAAAAATGCTCGAATTTCCCATAGACTTACATTGGGCTCGTTACTCGGACCGAGCACTCGAGCATTCCAATTTGCTCGACTCGAACAACGAGCACCCTAGCATTTTAGTGCTCGCTCATCACTAGTAATGAACAATATAATACAAGTAATATCAGTAAAGTGCATGTAATAAAAGGCAGAGAGCAGTACAGTTCATGTAGCACAGGTAGAAAGTAGCACAGTACATATATTACAGTCAGAGAGCAATACATCCAATGTTGGACATGTAGAGGGCAGTACAGTACATGTAGTACAGGTAGAAATTGGCACATTAAGAGTTTGTTCACATGTAGATTTTTCCTGCACTTTTTTCTGCTGTGTTTTTACTGTGCGTTTTTACTGCGGAAAAACAACACAGCATTTTGTAGTACCAGCAAAGTGAATGAGATTTCTGGAATCTCATGCATAGACTGCTGATTTTTTTTCTTTGCATACTTGAACAATCAAACCATTTTTTCTAATCTGCAGCGTGTCATCTCTTTCTGCGTTTTTTACCAATTCAAATGGATGTGAAAAAATAAACGTAAGTAAAACCCATTAGAAACACAACAAAGATGCACATATTTTACACTGTTTTTCTGCCAAGACTCTGGTATAAAGTGCAGATTTTTCTGCACCAAATACCAATGTGTGCACACAAGTGCATGTATTTCTGCAACTGCACTGCCAATCAACAAATTAAATTCCAGAACAATCCGCCCAATGTAGTGAGCTGATAACAAAATGTTTTACTGGTAAAATGTATATGCCAATAAGCCAAATCATTCAGCTTGTGTCATCTGCTGCAAATTTGCAATGTATGTGGCAAGTTAACTGTGGTACACTGGTGAATAAAAAGCTATTGTATCTTAAAGAAAACATGTCAGCAAAAAAACCCACGTTATTTTCATGCAGTGACAGTGATAATCTGCAGGTATAAAACATGTGCAGCTGTCTGATTGGGAGTTGGGCTGCAGAGAGAAAATTACATCATAATCTCCCTGTTGCGGCTCGATTCCAGTCATCAGTCCAGATCAGGAGCTGTGTGACGCGCCCCTGGGGCAATAAGGTACTCAGCAGCCTGGCCTATGGATTCTGGGGGGGTATGTCACAGTGGCTGGCCCGGTCCGTGGCCCAGGGCGGTCAACCAAAGAGGGGGATTGTAACTTGGATAGGAAAAATAAAATAAATAGTTTGTGACGCCACCTGTGGTACCTGGTAAGGTTTACCAGCGCTGCTGCAGACCTCCGGGGGGTGATGGGATGGCAGCTGAGGTGTTTCTGCTCCCCACAGGTGGAGCGGGCCCCCGGGGCAGTATGGAGTGTGATGGTGGTGATGCTGGGACTTGTAGTGCAGGCGGATGGCGCAGCAGGAGTAACTGACAGAGACAGGGGATTTGCTTCAATACCTTTACTGGTGCGGATGTCAGGTATGGTCCAGGGTACTCGGTAGGATGGGTGCACTTCAGGACTTCTCCCCAGTGAGCGGGTATAAGGCCTCCTGGTCCATGTCTGCCTCTCTGTATGCTCCTGGCCAGCCTGCAACTTGGCCTAGCTTATGTGTCGTACTGTTCCTTCACCTGTCACTCGGTAGTAGGACCTTCTGCTGGCAACCACTATCCCTGGTAACGCTGGGGCCTTCGTGGTTCCTGGTCCTGTGATGGGTCTAGCTTCAGGTCGTCCAGGGACTTGTAGTCCTCCTGGAATGCTTGTGATCCCTACTGGGTATAAAGGGACCCTGTAGGCGCGGACCCGGTGTCCGGTTTATATATCGGGGAGAGCCTATGATGCTCCTCTGCCCCCTTAACTCCTTTCTCCTCTTTGCCATCGGCCACACTCGGGGCCCTCAGAACTCAGCAGCAGACGAGCTGCGTCTTTGCTGCTCTCAGCGTCAGCACGCTCTCAGACTCTCTCTGACTGACTCTCTCCAACTGAACTGACTGCCTGGCTCCACCCTCTATATTTATATATCTCTAACGGGCTCCCTCTGGTGGTATGAGGTGGAAGGGTGGAGGTGTTTGTATGTAATGAGGGCCTCTTGTGGAGAAGTCCGTCCATGCACCCTGGGTCCTGTGGTACCTGTGCACAGCAGGGTGCCACATGTGCACAGTGAACGTGTTGTAATCACTCCCCCTACTCTTTGACTGACATCCTTCTCTTTAGTGTGTGAGCTGAGTAGGCTTTCAGTCAACGTGTAGTGGGAGTGGTTACAGCAAAGTCACTGTGTGGCCAGCGCTGACTGTTCACAGCCTGAAGAATGGAAGCGAGTGACTGCAGGGAAAATAAAACTTACCATATTTTTGGATTATAAGATGCACTTTTTTTCCACCAAATTTGGGAAGAAAATGGGGGTGCGTTTTATAATCCGAAGTGAGCTTATCAGGGGGATGGCTATGGTGGAGGGGAGTCACAGGAGACAGGGCGGCTGCTTCAGGAGGCTGGCGGTGCAGCAACGGGGTGATGCTGGGGAGCCCTGGGCTCTCAGAAGATGTCGGCGTCTGTGATGTCACCTCTCCCATAGATTTCCCATGGGCTTCGGGAAAATGGCCGCTGAAGGCGGTGCATGTGACGCGCCCCTGGGCCTGTGTCGCGCTGCGTTGCGCACGCGGGAGCTTACCCGGAGCCGGATCTCTTGAGGGTTGTAGTCTCGTGGCGGTGATCCGGTCCGTGCCCAGGGAGTCAGACTAAGTGGCGCTGTATTAGCGGTAGATGTTGGACGACTACGCCACCCGTTGAGTACAGCTAAGGAGCTGCTGCTGCAGGGCAGACCGCTGAGGCCGGTGGTAGGATTGTGCAGCGTGATAGTATAACCCCCAATGGGAGGGGTATGGCCTCAGGGCAGCCGACGTGGATGATGGGGGTAGCAGGAACCACTCGGAGACGGTACGGTGTAGTTCAGGGTCTTTACTGGTGACAACGATAGACCCTCCCGGAGTACTGGCTAGCGATTGGGGCCTGGTCAGTCCTTGAGCAGATGGGATCTCCCCTGGCCAGGCGGAGTTGTAGGCCTCCCAAACTAACAATACTCTTCTGGCTACCTTGCTAGAAGCGGGTATAAGTAGCCCACGTCCCTGAGTGTACCGTGTGGTGCTCACCCGTATGGCCGGTGACTCGGGGCCTTCTAGTAGCTTCCGCTCCACGACGGCGGTGCTGGTCCCACGCGTGTGACCGTGCCTTCGGGTTTCTGGGCCAGAGGACCTGCAATCCCCTGCCGGTCGGTTTCTGCTGCTGGATAGGAGTTAGTCCCCACAGCCTCTTACTCCGGGTCCGGTGATAACTTCTCAGTCAGGGCGAGCTCTGCAGCTGCCAGCCCCTGACTCCTTGTAGCACTGCTCCCACAGAGCTCCTGATGTTCTTTTCCTATATCTGCTTCTCTGTCTCTACTTCTTCTCTACTCCCTAACCCTGCCTCAGCCCTAGGTTTATATAGGGGAAGTTCTTCCCCTCCCAGGACTGGGCAGGAGGTGTGGCATGCATAGGATCCCTGACCAAGAGACCTCCCACCTGCTCTCAGACATAACATTGCTGTTACTGTGGAAACCAGACCCCTGGGGTGCCACATTCCCCCCTAGTGAAATTTAGTACTCCGGGACTAAACATATTTTTAGAAAAACATAACCAGGTATAAACAATAATAATACAATAAGAAAAACACATAAAGATGGTTACGGCGTGTCCGCAACCGGGTGCAGTTTTGAAGAAAAGCAAGGTGTCCATTTCACCAAAACAGGGAGACGTAACCAGGTAGGGGTCTGTCCTGCCCCGAGTCCTTAACAGTCTTTAGTCCGTCCTGGGTTACGTTCCAACTATACACAAAGGATTCCCGGTAAATCCACCAAGGACTCCTATAAATAACTAGAAACACATAATTATACACAAGCAACAAGAAAAACAGGTAACCACAAATAAAACAATTTATACACTTCAAATCCTCCAACGTGCGGGTAACTGGCCTCTAGTGGCCCTAGTGGACCTACGGAGCTGACTGTCTAGCCCTGAACTACAGGGTGTAGGAGCTGTCAAGGGTAAACTGGGCAGCTGTCTACCGGCTCTTTGGCTCACTAGGGGTACGGCAGGCTCACTATAAGCAGAGGGTTGATCCTCCTGTTCTGCTTGTGTGGAGTCTTCTGCCTCCTGGACCGGCTGCTCTTCCAGCTCTACCTGTTGCTCCGTAGGCACTTGGGATGCTGGTTGGAGGAACGTGAGGACGGGTACCACAACTGCACCATTGACTTGAGTCCAGGACCGAGGGAAGTCTCCGAGCACAGTACTTACCATATCTTCCCTTTCCTCTACGGGTCGATGGTCTTCTTGTTCCTCTTCAGGGTTCCGTAGCTGTTCAGGACACTTCTTCAGGTGATCCCGGGATACAATGGCTATGGTCTCCCCTCCGTCTTTACTGATGGTACAGACTTTCGGGTTCTCGTGGCTTGAGGGCAGTACGGTGTACGGGTCCTTCTCCCACTGGTCGTCCAACTTGTGGAGCCGTCTTTTCCTCTTCAAGACCTGCTCTCCGGGTACCAGGGGAACAGCGGGAGCATACTGGTTGTAAGTTTTCTCTTGTCTTTCCCTAGCCTGACAGAGACTTCGCTCCACGCTCTCCTGTACTTTCCGGTACTGCTGCTGCCTCTCTGTGTCCCAGTCTGCTTCTGGTGAAGTGTCCTCGGGTGTCAGGACTCCCATTTCCAGGTCAACAGGTAACTTACCAGGTCTCGCCCTCATTAGGTAAGCCGGGGTACAGTTGGTGGAACCTACCGGGATGTGGTTGTATAGGTCCACTAGGTCGGGCAGCCTCTCAGGCCACAGACTGCGTTCTTCCAGGGGCAATGTTTCCAGAAGATCTATCACCACCTGGTTCATTTTCTCACAAAGTCCATTAGTTTGCGGATGATAGGGTGTCGTCCTTATCTTCCGGCAGCCATACAGAGTGCAGAATTCTTGGAAGACCTCCGCTTCAAAGGCAGGTCCCTGGTCCGTCAGCACTTGGTCCGGGTACCCGTGTGGACGGCAGAAGTGCTGCTGGAAGGCTCTAGCTGCTGTTTGAGCCGTTAAGTCCTTAACGGGGACGACAACCAAGAACCGGGAGTAATGATCCACAATGGTTAACGCGTAGACGTAGCCACTTCTGCTTGGGGTCAGTTTTACATGATCCAAGGCTACCAGTTCCAACGGCTGCCGGGTGACGATGGACTGCAGGGGAGTCTTCTGGCTGGCACGGTCCTTCCTTCTTAGGTTGCACGGGCCACAGTCTCTGCACCACCTCTCGATGGTTCCCCTCATGCCTACCCAGTGGAACCGCCCACGCAGCAGGAACTCCAGCTTCTTCCATCCGAAGTGTCCCGCCCCGTCGTGGTATGCTTCCATCACCATGGCTGCATCTCTCCGTGGCACCACTACTTGCCAGATTAGTTCATGTGTCCGGGAGTTAACCATTCTGCGGCACAACTTCCCCTTGTAAAGGAACAGTCGACTCTTCTCAGCCCACAGTTGCTTGGCTTCCTCCGGAGCGTCTGGGTCAAGGCGAGCCTCTGGCCGAGTCAGCATCTCCTTCACCAGCCGGACGGCAGGGTCACTGTCTTGCGTTTCCTCCCAGTTGTAGTGAGGCAAGGGGTTAAACGTAGCGGCTTGCTTACTCCTTACCCGATGGGAATACTGGATAGTCCCATGACGGTGGAACGCGGGGAGTTCGACTTCTTCCAGTCCCTCTGGATCTTCTCCTACGTCCGGTAGGTTTGGCATCCTGGACAGGGCGTCCGCGTTGGTATTGGAGCGTCCTGCCCGGTATTTGATTGTGAACTCGTAGTTGGACAGACGGGCCATCCATCTCTGCTCTAGGGCACCGAGTCTTGCCGTGTCCAGGTGTGTCAACGGGTTGTTATCCGTGTACACGGTGAACCGGGAAGAAGCGAGGTAGTGCTTAAAGCGTTCGGTGACTGCCCACACCACTGCCAGGAACTCTAGCTTAAATGAGCTGTAATTCTGAGGGTTTCTTTCGGTGGGTCGCAGTTTTCGGCTGGCGTAAGCGATTACTCGTTCTTTCCCCTGCTGGATCTGGGACAGCACGGCTCCTAGCCCGATGTTACTTGCGTTGGTGTAGAGGACAAAGGGCTGGCTATAATCAGGGTACGCCAGGATTTCATCCCCCGTGAGGGCCATCTTCAGCTGGCGGAAGGACTCTTCTTCTAACTTCTCCCATCTGAAGGGTGGCTTCTGGTTCTTGGCCTTCCGGGACTGGCCTATCAGGAGGTCCTGCATAGGAGCTGCCTTCTTGGTGAAACTGGGGATGAATCTGCGGTAATAGCCTACCAACCCGAGGAACTGCCGCACTTCCTTTACACTGGAGGGACTTGGCCATTCCTTAATTGCGGTGATCTTATCAGGGTCGGGAGCCACTCCATCAGCGCTCACCACGTGTCCCAGGTACTGCACCTTTGGTTTCAGGAGGTGACACTTGGAGGGTTTCACCTTTAGGCCGTAGCTTGCCAGAGCTTCGAACACTTCCGCCAGGTGTTTCAGGTGGTCCTCATACGTCTTGGAATATACGATGACATCGTCCAGGTACAACAGGACCGTCTCAAAGTTTCTGTGGCCCAGACAACACTCCATTAATCGTTGGAAGGTTCCTGGTGCATTGCAGAGTCCGAACGGCATGCAGGTAAACTCGCTAAGTCCCATCGGGGTGGTGAATGCGGTCTTCTCCCGGTCCGCCTCTGCTACAGGAACCTGCCAGTACCCACTAGTGAGATCCAAGGTAGAGAAGAAGTTAGCAGATCTTAAAGCAGCCAAAGACTCCTCTATCCTTGGTAAGGGGTACGCATCCTTGTGTGTGATACGGTTGATTTTCCGGTAATCTACACACATCCTCATGGTGTTGTCTTTCTTTTTGACTAAGACTAGTGGAGCTGCCCAGGGGCTACAGCTATCCCTGATCACCCCAGCCTCCTTCATGTCTCTAAGCATCCCCTTGGCGTGTTGGTAGTGTGCAGGGGGTACGGGTCGATACCTCTCTTTTATGGGAGGATGGTCTCCCGTGGGGATGTGGTGTTCTACCCCCTTGACTCGCCCGAAGTCTAACGGGTGTTTACTAAACACTCTCTCGTACTCTTGAACCACCCGATAGACTCCCTGTTTCTGGTGTGAGGGAGTGGAGTCAGTACCCAAATGTAGTTGCTGACACCAGTCCTCCATTGTTTTCTGAGAGCCGTTACCTTCCTCCGGGAAAAGATGGAGGCAAGGGTTCTACGGACTGTATGGAATCTTGATTGATGGTATACAATTTGGCTAGCGTGGCATACCGGGGCAGGTACACTTCCCTCTTCCCGATATTTATTATGCGAACGGGCACCCTCCCATGGCGTACATTGACCACCCCCCGTGCTGTCAAAATGGTGGGCCTACTGTCTGAGTAAACTGGTTCTACCATTGCCTGGTAATCTCTACCTCTCAGACCAATAGCTGCCCGGCACCAAATCATCATTTCACTTTTCGGGGGCATGGCAATAGGGAAAGGGTCACACATTCGCACGCTACCAATCTCACCACCGGAGAGTTCTAGCTGTTGCCGTCGCATCAGTGCCCGGATCTCTTTCTGGAGCACTCGCTGCTGGCCGGAGCTGGCGTTCTTGGCAACCTGCTGTAAAAGGAAAATCACCTCTGCAAGACAATTTTCAATTACATTAGTTCCTAGAGTTATCTTTGGGTGACTCTCGTGTTTGTCAATGTCTACAATGATCAGTCCCTGTGCTGCCAGTTCGACTCTACCAATTTTAATGGTCACCTCTTTAAATCCAATCTGTGGCACGGGCTGACCATTGCTGGCGATGATACTCAAGTCGTCGTCAGGGTAGCGGGTGATATCCGAGTCATTCCAGTACTGCTTGAAGAGCACGTACGGGATGGTGGTGACCTGTGACCCGGTGTCCAGTAGGGCACTCATAGGAATGCCATCCAGTACCACGGGTAAGACTGGACGTCCTCCCACATATTTGTCGCGCCAGTTCGATGGGCCTGGTGATCTTTTTCCTGGGGGTCGGCCCTCTACCCCAGGTTGTGCCAGTTTAAAGGACAGTACCTTGCCATATGTCCGGGTTGATTGCAGCGGCGGCAGATGGGTCGTCCGTCCTCGTTGTATCGGTCGCTGGGTCTTCCTCTGGCCGGTGGGGTCCTCCTTGGTCGACGCCACGGGATGTCCTCCGGTCCGGATGCCAGCTGGATCTTCCCTGGAGTGGAAACCTGTAAAGACTGCACAGTTCGGGTTAGCGCAGCAACGCTTTTAGCTAGCTCTTGGACCTGATGGTGCAGGTCTGGAGCCGGGTCATTGTTCAAAGCCTGCGCATCAGCTCCCACAGGCCCTGCCGACAAGGGCGCCGCCTCCTGGTAGTAATTGGTAGTGGGGCGTCTGGGGGTCACAACGCCACCTGGTGCCGGTTCTCGAAGCACCCGGATGGCTCTGTCCTTGAACTGTGCAAATCCCAGATGAGGGTCCTGTAAGGCCATTGCCCGCAACTGGGTTCGGTGGGCATTGCAATATAAACACTCTATAAATTGTTCAGTCAACAGCCTGTCCTCGTCTCCCACGCCGTCAGGGTCGGTCTGCTTAATGGCTCTCAGGGCCTCTTGTAGGTTCAGGGCATAGTCCCTTATACTCTCATGTGCCCGCTGTTTGCACCCGTAGAATCTAAGCTTGATCTCGGCTGAGGTGCGGGTATCAAAGGTGTCCCTCAGCCGGGTTAGTATCCCTGCGACAGTCCTCCCCCCAGGTGGCCAGGACTTTACCTCCCTTTGGGCTGCCCCGGTTAATTGGGCCACCAGGATGCTCACTTTTTGCTCCTCTGTGAGGGGGTACACCTGGAAGAGGCTATCCAGCTTTTCTCTAAAGTCATGCAGGGTATGTGACTCCCCTGAGTACTGGGGTAGCCAGGCTGCCCCCGGGATAAAGGGCATGGTGAAAGGCATGACCGCAACAGCGGTGGCGCTGGCGGGGGTTGAAGCGGTGAAGCTCTCCTCCGTATCCGGCATCCTTCTCCCCCCTAGTGGACCGTAGCCTACCTTGCGATGATCCTTTTCCGTAGGCCGCGGCTCCGCAGTGAATCGTCAGGGTTGAGTACCTTCCGTCGCGCTCCTGTGACGTCTGCGTCTGCTGGGCTCCTTCCAGGACCTTACGCAACGTCCGGACGTGAGGCAGGGCTTCAGTTCTCGCGCGCTTTTGGAGTCCACGCCCCTCTTCTTCCCGCGCGGCGTCTTCAAGATGGCGTCCAACGGCGGGAAAACTCCACGGAAGGCGGGAAGAAGGCTGAAAATGGCGCCGGATGGCGGGAATCTTCACCGATGGCGGGAAGAAGGCTGAAGATGGCGCCGGATGGCGGGAATCTTCACCACTGGTAAGTTTGAACAGTCTTTTTCAGGCACGCAGTACCCGGTGGTTGCGGGCACGAAATCCTGCCGACTACGCCAAAAGTTGACGCGCCCCTGGGCCTGTGTCGCGCTGCGTTGCGCACGCGGGAGCTTACCCGGAGCCGGATCTCTTGAGGGTTGTAGTCTCGTGGCGGTGATCCGGTCCGTGCCCAGGGAGTCAGACTAAGTGGCGCTGTATTAGCGGTAGATGTTGGACGACTACGCCACCCGTTGAGTACAGCTAAGGAGCTGCTGCTGCAGGGCAGACCGCTGAGGCCGGTGGTAGGATTGTGCAGCGTGATAGTATAACCCCCAACGGGAGGGGTATGGCCTCAGGGCAGCCGACGTGGATGATGGGGGTAGCAGGAACCACTCGGAGACGGTACGGTGTAGTTCAGGGTCTTTACTGGTGACAACGATAGACCCTCCCGGAGTACTGGCTAGCGATTGGGGCCTGGTCAGTCCTTGAGCAGATGGGATCTCCCCTGGCCAGGCGGAGTTGTAGGCCTCCCAAACTAACGATACTCTTCTGGCTACCTTGCTAGAAGCGGGTATAAGTAGCCCACGTCCCTGAGTGTACCGTGTGGTGCTCACCCGTATGGCCGGTGACTCGGGGCCTTCTAGTAGCTTCCGCTCCACGACGGCGGTGCTGGTCCCACGCGTGTGACCGTGCCTTCGGGTTTCTGGGCCAGAGGACCTGCAATCCCCTGCCGGTCGGTTTCTGCTGCTGGATAGGAGTTAGTCCCCACAGCCTCGGACTCCGGGTCCGGTGATAACTTCTCAGTCAGGGCGAGCTCTGCAGCTGCCAGCCCCTGACTCCTTGTAGCACTGCTCCCACAGAGCTCCTGATGTTCTTTTCCTATATCTGCTTCTGTCTCTACTTCTTCTCTACTCCCTAACCCTGCCTCAGCCCTAGGTTTATATAGGGGAAGTTCTTCCCCTCCCAGGACTGGGCAGGAGGTGTGGCATGCATAGGATCCCTGACCAAGAGACCTCCCACCTGCTCTCAGACATAACATTGCTGTTACTGTGGAAACCAGACCCCTGGGGTGCCACACATGCGCAGATTGAGATCTCATCTCCCGAGATCTTGTCTCCCAAGATATCAATCTGAGCATTTGCCGCCTCCGGCGTCCATTTTCCTGAAGCCCGCCGCAAGGAAGTCATTGGGAAAGGGGACTCCGCTCACCGGCACCTACATCTTCTGAGAGACCAAGGCCCACACCATCGCCCCGCTCCTGCCGCCGCCGGCCTCCTGAAGCAGCGACCCTGCCTCCTGTGACTCCGCTCCACTTCAGCAGCCCTCCAGGTAACTTACCATTAAAACGGACTATAAGACACACCACATTTTATTTAAACATTTTTTTTCCTATTTTCCACCCCATAGCTCTTTCTCCCCCTCCCATACTCATAGTTCTGCTTCACGTCACTTGTGTCATCTATTGCATTATTCTTGTGCCCTGTTGTGTATAAATATGTGATTCTTCAGATTTTATGTTATTCTATGCCTGATGAAGAGACCTGAGAAGTCTCGATAGCTTGCAATTCGTTACCATCTTTTCAGATTAAAAGGTATCAACCACTGAGGACGCTCAAATCCTAATATTTTTCTCTCTACTGGCTAACACAGTACAAATATATATTTTTTCCTGCATCCGAGGTCACACGTTCAGCTAAAAAAAGCATTGGTGTCAGTGGGCCCCAGGAACCCAGTCATAATTGCACCCTCTGTATGGATATTGTAACCAATCACTCACATTGAGATGATTTTATGTGGATACACATCTGGTATTAATAATGTAATTATGAAGTACATTGTTATGTACACTGTTTATGATTATTCACTTTTATTCAAATTGATGTATCTTATGTATGATAAACTGGATTAATCACATGCACATGCAATAACACATTTGTTTGCACTTGTACCCTTTGAATGCTGCCTCCATTTTTGTCTGTTTTTGCATTTTCATATTTTCTTATGTATTTCCTTATTTTTTTAGTAATAAAATAGACATTCAATAAATTAAAATGTGTCCATTATATAAAAGATTTAAAAAAAATAGCATCCCTGGTACTTTTCAAAGAAATACAATGGGACAAAAAAAGGTTGTTAGTTTTGTTTCGGAAAAAAGACAGTGCCAGCAAAAGGCGGCTGTATTTAGGTGGTGTGTACAGGTCTAATAATGGATTACAAGAAGAAAGAACTGTGCAAAAAAACATTAGTATTGATTTCAGGATTCTTCTTTACTAGAAAAATTAGGTCAGAGAGTATTAAACTGCCCTCCTGGTTTGCAATTGTTCTAATAAACACAAAGGAAATAAACAAGACACGTGTAATTGCAATAATTTTCTGTGAGAAATTCTTCATTTTCTGAACATTTCAAGGGAGCCAACACTTTCAGCCATGACTGTAGGTGTGCACCTCATAGAGCCTTTTCATTGAGTTCCTTTGATTTATCCTCTACTCAGTATGTACAAGCCCTTCTGTTACGATGGTCATCTGACTGCCACATTGGGATCAGAGGCGTAGCTAGGGTTTTGGTTCGGGGGGCGGGTGGGGGGGTAGGAACTTCTGAGTGGGCCCCTTACCAGATAACCCTGATTACAGCTATGGTGGCGCACCCAGATAGTGGATGTAGGAAAACCTCAGCAGATGACGGCGCTGTTACTAAAAATAATCTCTATACAAAGACCAGCACTGATACTACCGCCATATGGTGACATATATTGATAGATGCCAGTCCTGCAGAACATATAAGAGATCACAGCACGGTTATATTTTGTAACTTACATCTGATGTTCTTTCTGATTAAATTGTTCATTTTTTCCGTCTTTTCCATCTGGCCCAGACCGACACGACAACTCCTCCATCCAGGACTCAGTCTCAGGTCTTCAGAGATCACATTTGACTCCTTACATTTCAGACCCCATCCCCATCTATTCCCAACCTGCACAAACTCCTCATCCTGCTGATACCCCAATACTGCGTTCCTATTACTGCACCTGCTGTGTGTCCTCTAGGTGGTTAAACAAGCCTCTAGAATACAGTAATGCAGTGTGCCAGTGCCCTAGAAAACAGTGCCCACATTTTGCCCCCTAGAAAGCAATAATGCCCTCTGTGTGCCCCTTTGACAGTCATAATAACCTGAGTTCCCCTATAACGATAACTGCCCACTTAACATTAAAAAATGTATTGAGTTTCCCCCCATGTACAGCTCCCCTCTACACAGTATGATGCTCTCCTATACACAGTATAATGCCCCCTCACTGTATAGTACCCCACACACAGTATACTGACCCCTTAGTAGCCTCCAAACTGATGGCTCCAACACTGTATGATGGACCCCACAATGCTCAAAGACCCCACATTATCTCCCACACTGTATGATGACCCCCACACTGTGCCAAGACCCCCACATTATCTCCCACACTGTATGATGGCCCCCACACTGTGCAAAGACCCCACATTATCTCCCACACTGTATGATGGCCCCCACATTATACAAAGACCCCACATTATCTCCCACACTGTATGATGGCCCCCACATTATACAAAGACCCCACATTATCTCCCACACTGTATGATGGCCCCCACACTATACAAAGACCCAACATTATCTCCCACATTGTATTATGGCCCCCACACTGTGCAAATACCCCACATGATCTCCCAAACTGTATGACCCTAACTGTAATCCCCACACTGTATAAATAGCCTACATATAGTATAATGCACCAGATAGTCCTTCATATAGTATAATCCACTCATAGGCAGGGCTCATGTCTGTAACATAATCCCCCCCCATAGGCAGTCTGTAGAAAAATCCCCCCCCCCCCCCCATAGGCAGTCTGTAGCATAATCCCCCCCCTAGGCAGTCTGTAGAATAATCCCCCCCATAGGCAGTCTGTAGCATAATCTACTCTCCCCCCCATAGGCAGTCTGTAGCATAATCTCTCCCCCAAAGGCAGTTTGTAGTATAATCCCACCCATAGGCAGTCTGTAGTATAATTTCCCCCCCATAGGCATTTTGCAGTATAATCTCCCCCCCATAAGCAAAGTATTTAGCATAATATCTCCCCCAACAGGAAAAATAAATAAATAAACGCACTTCTCACCTCTCCTCCTCGTTCCCTCGCTGCTCCGAGAGCCCGGCCCACACACATCTTCAGCACTGCAGCCGGGCGCCAGGTGATGACATCATTGACGTCAGAGACGCAGAGGGGGGACTGATGGGAGAGGGAGCGTTGCGCTCCTTCTCTCATCAGTTAACTTGCAGCAGTGACGGGCGGGGGAGTACGATGCTGGCACCGGGCCCCCCCCCGTCATGCTCAAGGGCCGCATATCGGCCGCCGGGCAGTGCAGGGACATCCAGTCTCCCTGGTCTGCCCAGAATGTAACTGTAAAGGCGTGCTACGCCGATACAGTTACAGTAGCATAGCTCTGGGTGGGCCCCCTCAGAGCGCGGGACCCGGGGCGACTGCCCCCTCTGCCTCCCCAGTAGCTATGCTGCTGATTGGGATATTCTATTTTTTCCTGAGTGATGCATGAGCGCACTGGGTTCTTTGGTGGTCTGATGTCACACCATGAGCCAGTCATATGATTGGCTGACACTCATTGGAGATTACTGTGCATGTGCCGGTGTCTGTGGTAGGTCATGTGTGTCTTCACTATATGTGAGGTAATTATTTTACACTTACTCATCATATGTTGCTTTATGTTTATGCATATGCTGATTGGTCACTGACACTTTAAATACCTAGCCCACAGTCCCACCAACCACCGCTGATGAAGCATTTATGAAACATGCGTCGGGTGTTTGGTATGCACTTTGAGCTTTATATTATGTGACTTTTGGGAATTATCTTGCCTACGACACCAACTATATACTCTGTGTGAGTACATATATGAGGTATTACCTATACATTGGTTATTTGTATGTTTTATATATCTCCACAGATACTCCTTTCGTATTTTGTTATGACATATAAGTATTGGTGCCTTTATGTTATTGGGGCTCCCTCTCTGGCTCACCCACCAATTTGTCCTTTTGTATGTATTGTTGGACATCTATACCTGTTTTTTAATGTTCAATTAAAAAAAAAATCGTAAATATTTGGCATAGTCCTGACACACATTTGTTCTTTCGGTTTCCCATTTAATCCGAGGGCATGATTTAGGGGCTGAGAGTCTGATTCTAGCAATGTATCATTTTCTGGGACGTGAGTTGTAGTTTCAATAAAGTCACTGATTTATCAGCACGATAATATTACTATACAGAGGACTGATTGTCTCATTCATATTTTCTTCTCATTCATATTTTTCTCAGAAATACTCCGGCGTTGGGAAAAGCTGGAGGCTGAACTGGACTAGTCTCATCTCTGGCTATGGTCCCAGACTAGATCATCTAACTACAAAAAAAAAATATTATGCATGTGACATATCCACCTATATATATACTGTATCTATGCTAACTATATAATGTTTGTATCCACATATACATTTAGTCACTTCCTTGACTAACCATATTTTTATACCATACTCGCATTGTCTTTATGTAAAATTACATTTGTACTTGATACTATTCATATATTTTCAATATACTGTTGACAGCACTATGCAGCTCGTCTCCCTACTTAACTTTGGCATGCGTCACTTTTACTAAATACAACTGTTATGTGCCCTTTTTCTTATGTTTGTGTGTCCATCACATCTTTTATACTTGACTAATGAAATATAGTTTTTATATTTTCATACATTGTTCTATTGACTTTTTTCTCTGTTTTTTGGTGTTTTGCTTCCTTTAATTATCAGATTAGTCTTTCTTCGGAATTCATATCCTAGTCGCATGCACACATACAGGTGCTTCTCACAAAATTAGAATATCATCAAAAAGTTAATTTATTTCAGCTCTTCAATCCAAAAAGTAAAACTCATATATTATAAAGAGTCATTACAAACAGAGTGATCTATTTCAAGTGTTTATTTCTGTTAATGTTGATGATTATGGCTTACAGCCAATGAAAACATAAAAGTCATTATCTCAGTAAATAAGAATAATTATCAAAAAACACCTAAAAGGCTTCCGTGTTTAAAAAAGTCCCTTAGTCTGTTTCAGTAGCCTCCACAATCATGGAGAAGACTGCTGACTTGACAGATGTCCAGACGGCAGTCATTGACACACTCCACAAGGAGGGTAAGCCACAAAAGGTCATTACTAAAGAAGCTGTTGTGACGCTCACAGCCCTCCCTGGGAGATGGGGAACTCGGAGCCGGGTCAGATGTTGGGGGAAGCAGTCGTGGCCTAGACCCGCTCCGTGCCCAGGGCCGTCACATTAAAAAGGGTGTAAGGGCTATCAGGGTTGAGTAGTTGCTATCGACTACGCCACCTGTGGTACCTGGTGAAGGCCACCAGCGCTGCTGCAGTCCTCTGAGGCGGGATGTTGTGGCAGCCGAAGATACTACTCTCCACAGGCGAAGGAGGGCCTCAGGGCAGAGACAAGGATGGAGGGAGTTGTAGTGTAAGAGGTCTGGTGCTGCGTAGTGCGGTGCAATGCAGAATAAAGAGTCCGGAGGCCATAGGGGTTGACTTCCAGGGTTGTTTACTGACGGTGGAGAATGCAGCTGAAAGGCTTCTCCCTGCTCCTCACGGAGTTCAGCGGTCACCAGAGACAAGGAGGGGGGTCCGACAACCTCCGAGTATGTCCAGTGTTCAATCTGGACCCCGCACCAGAGTGTTCCTAGACTTCAGACCGGGTCCTTTCCTGTCTGTGTGTGTGTAGATAGGCCGGGTCTCCCTCTGAACTTCACTCAGAAAAAGGATACAGGTGGCAGCTCTGCTCCTTCCGTTACCCGGTGGGATCCTCTGGGCCTACCCGGGCTTCCCTGAACAGGACGTAGAGTAGCAAGGTCAGGTGTCGGGGGCCAGTACCCCTTTTGCAGCCGGAATCCCTCTGAATATATCAGTTTGGCGAGGACAGGTGGCGTATACCGCTCCGTCTGCATCCTCCCCGGGATCCATTTGCCTGTGGAGCTACACTCTTTAACTCCGGGCCTTCTTGGTCATGGTCCTTGACCGGGTTGAGACATGTTAACTCCAACCTGCCCCTCGACCCAGGCCAGGGTACGAGGGCCGTGTCTCCCTCCTCCGCTGCAGGTCCACACAGGATCCACATTCAGCGTGGGAGATCACAATCAAAAGAAAGTCAAAGAACCAAGAGCCAAGATGGCTGTGTATTAAATATGAATTATTAAGTGTCACTAAAATGTGAGTCCTCCACCCTCACCCACTAATTGGTTCCCCTATCTCTTGGTTCCCCAGTCTCCCAACTTCCAGTAGGGGCAGCACCTAGTGCCTATTAGCCCCCTCTGGTGGGAGAAGTGTGGTGTTGGATGTGAAGGAAGGGTCCTGACCATCGCACTGTTCTTACCTCAGAGGAGGAACACTACACCCCATTAAAGAGGTGCAGCATCCCTGTGGCGGTCGAACCCTCAGGGAAGCCACACTGTCTGTTCACAGAGTGCGGTATCCAAGCATATTAATGGAAAGTTGAGTGGAGGAAAAAGTGTGGTAGAAAAAGGTGCACAAGCAACCGGGATAACAGCTGTCTTAAAAGGATTGTTAAGAAAAGGCCATTAAAACATTTGGGGGAGATTCACAAGGAGTGGACTGCTGCTGGAGTCATTGCTTCAAGAGCCACCACACACAGACGTATCCAGGACATGGGCTACAAGTCTCACATTCCTTTTGTCAAGCCACTCATGACCAATAGACAACCCCAGAAGTGTCTTACCTGGGCCAAGGAGAAAAAGACCTGGACTGTTGCTCAGTGGTCCAAGGTGTTGTTTTCAGATGAAAGTAAATTTTGCATTTAATTTGGAAATCAAGGTCCCAGAGTCTGGAGGAAGAGTTGAGAGGCGCACAATCCAAGCTGTTTGAGGTCTAGTGTGAAGTGTCCACAATCAGTGATGGTTTGGGGAGTCATGTCATCTGCTGGTGTAGGTCCACTGTGTTTTATCAAGACCAAAGTCAACGCAGCCGTCTACCAGGAAATTTTAGAGCACTTCATGCTTCCCTCTGCTGACAAGCTTTTTGGAGATGGAAATTTCATTCTCCAGGAGGACTTGGCACCTGTCCACACTGCCAAAAGTACCAATACCGGGTTTACACACAACAGTATCACTGTGCTTGATTGGCCAGCAAACTCGCCTGACCTTAACCCCATAGAGAATCTATGAGGTATTGTCAAGAGGAAGATGAGAGACACCAGACCCAACAATGCTGACGAGCTGAAGGCTGCTATCAAAGCAACCTGGGCTTCCATAACACCTCAGTAGTGCCACAGGCTGATCGCCTCCATGACACGCCGCATTGATGCAGTTATTGATGCAAAAGGAGCCCCGACCAAGTATTGAGTGCATTTACTGAATATACATTTCAGTAGGCCAACATTTCAGATTTTAAAATCATTTTTCAAACTGGTGTTCTAAAGTATTCTAATTTACTGAGATAATGACTTTTGTGTTTTCATTGGCTGTAAGTCATGATCATCAGCATTAACAGAAATAAACACTTGAAATAGTTCACTCTGTTTGTAATGGCTCTATATAATATATGAGTTTCACTTTTTGTATTGAAGAACTGAAATAAATTAACTTTTTGATGATATTCTAATTTTGTGAGAAGCACCTGTATACTTTCTGTATTTATACATTTATATATTTATAACCTTGTGTACCTATGTGCATATATATTTGTCTGGTTCCCTGCAACTCCTCTTATCTTATGTATATATGTATAAGTCGTCTTTTAAGTGGCAAGGGGTCATATGAGCAAACATGTACTTTAGAGCTTGAGCCCCTAACTTTTTTGGACCCTAGCAACACCTCTGGTATGTAGTGTAATGTGTTAATATATTCACTTACCACCGAGTTCTCTGGTATCAAGGGTTGTTACTCTCCTTCTCCGTGTGATGTCATCGTTCTCCAGAAAGTCCGGGTCACACTGTGCTCTATGTAACCTGGATGTGGCTTTAACAATGTAAGACTATAGAGTGTCAGAAGAGGCCCCATAGGCTTACATTGTAAAAGAGACTTCCGGCTCCCGCCCAGAGCAAACAGTGAGCGGAAGTCTCTGAAGAGCGATGACGTCAAGCAGAAGAGGAGCAGAAGCTGGATCCCGGAGAAGATCGCAGTACATGAGGTATATTAACTCAGTCACACTCAGGTACATACACATGTTTAGTGTAAAAAACAAAACTTCATGAGAGTGCTGCTTTAATGGGAGACATTGAACCAATAGTCTCCTGTTTGGGACCCCAGCAATCAAACATGTAAGACGTATAGTATAGATATGCCATACATTTCAGAAATATTCTATTAAATACAAAGGAACATTAATTAATTCAGAATTATTATTTTTTTAAATTCAGAATTGAATTCCCTATCAGTATGTCTTTGGAGTGTGGGAGGAAACCGGAGAACCCGGAGGAAACCCACGCAAACACGGGGAGAACATACAGACTCCTTGCAGATCTTGTCCTTGGTGAGATTTAAACCCAGGATCAAAGTGCTGCAAAGCAACAGTGCTAACCACTGAGCCACCGTGCTGCCCAAGTACAGCTTTGATGGTGGACTTGCTGTAGTTTCTTCAGGGCACTAGATGTGGAAAGTTTTCTGTCATTGAGATGACTATGGTGCCCTAATGACAGACTGGAAAAATGCATCTTCTTCTGATGCTGCGAGCAGCCCTGGATAACCCACGCCGGCAGGATGATATCATCCGGCGGAAGATGGAACCTGTGAGAAGAGATGTAAAACTAATGTAAGTAATGGGGCTCCATATTAGGGGATACTGCTGTGGTGTCATGGTGGCAGGACGGTAAAGGAATTTTATCCGTACAGAGGAATGGGATCATTGTCAGTCATCATACATGTGACAATCCCACCACTGACAGATAACATCTGCTCCACATGAATTATTCTCACTGGCCGACATGAGACAACATAGACCTTATTGTCACACTTACGTCTTCTAGGTTCTTGCTCTTCTACTATTTGGGCGTTTTGCTCTTCTACCAGTTTTAAAGCAGATTTATTCTTCTTCTCAACTGGAAATTCATATAAAAAAGTCATAAACACAAGTTAATTATCATTTTCAGTTATCATAAATGTGACAATCCCACCACTGACAGATCACATCTGCTCCACATGGATTATTCTCACTGGCCGACATCAGCCTACATGGAGCTTATTGTCACACTTACCTCTTATAGGTTGTCCCTCTTCTACTATTTCTGCTTTTTGCTCTTCTCCCAGTTTTGATGCAGATGTATTATTCTTTTCAACTGGAAATTTATATAAAAAAGCAAGAAAAATAAGTCAACGATAAACTACTATGAGATTAGATTCATATCTTTATCTAGCAAAATTATTTTATTTTTGTACCCTATAGTCCTGGGAATCTGGCATTGCACCATAAGGCCTTGTTCACATGAAGCATTTTTGCAGTATTTTTTGCAGCATTTTTTTCATTCAATTTATAAGCTACTTTTTACAGTGAAAGTAAAAGCTATGAGATTTCAGAAATCTCATGCAGACATTTGTTTTTTTTTTCCTAACGGGATTTGAAAACTGCAATGTTTTTGAAATCTGCAACATCTCAATTCTTTCAGCGTTCTTGCAGTGCTTTTTCAACCACAGAAAGCAATGCGCATGCGCGGGGAAAGGCCAAGGAGCGTCTGAGCATGCGCACTATAGTACTTTAATCTGCCCTTAGCAGGGCAGAGAGAAGAGCACCTGCTCAGAAGCAAAATGAAGGACACTCTGTGAATGATATAGGACGCATCATCCACAAAGCAGAGAAGGAGAGCGGCATCACAGGAAGAGCGGAGGCTCCGGATCAAGACCAGTGACGCCCATCGGACCGGACCGCACCATCTGTGAGTATAATAAAAGGTCTTTATTTTGTTTTGCAGGGCGGCTTGGAGACTTATATACAACTTTCCAGAATGCTGTAACACAGGGCTGAAAGGTCGTGGTTTTAGGTTATATGGGAAAAATCTGGTGACAGGTTCTCTTTAATATGACATTAATAACAGCAATGTTCTCATATAATCAATTACATAAAATATTTGTCTAACATTAAGGGTATATATAGGGTCTGTTTGGGGCCTGATGGGGCCATGGGCACAGTACACAGTATCAGTATCAGGCACCAGCTGTATGACCCCTTATATCTTTTCATGCACAGCACAAAAGATTGAGTATTTGATACATTGAAGTGTTGTATTGTTGATCGTTTTAAGGGCGCAAAAAAAGCAGTGATCTTCTGAGCATTTATGTAACATTCACATTACACCTTTTGATCATTGCCTACAACAAGATGTCTTATAGACCTGCACATACCTGACAATGGGGGAGAGGATGACTTGTTGTTTTCAGTAGTCAAACACTGAATGTCACCATCACTTATGGTAGGAGAAGATTCTTTCTGCCTGTTTGGTACAAGAAAAACAAATAAATTACAAGTGAATGCAATTAAAAATACAAGAACTCCTGTCTGTAAGGGCAATTAAGACACTTGGTCAAAATGGAGGGGATACCTTTCACAGGGCTCACTTCCATCAGCAAGAATGAAGAATAACTAGTAATAAAGGGCTTTAATGAACTGAAAAAGAAAGGCTGGTCACAATGATCAGCTGTGATCACCAGCGCTATCACAAGCCAAATACCACAGTCATCAGCAATCATGGGGTGGTGGGTTCAGGATTTAGTCTTGTATCATATGTGTCTTGTATTTGGTGTTCTGAACATATATAAGTACTAAGCCCCATAATAATAATCTACTCACACGTCTGAGTGTTTTGTGCTGGTCTCTAGGGAACAATCTGGAGATGACTCGCGTTCTTCTTTGCTCATTGTCCTGCTATTGGTTGTATATAGCTAAAACACACAGAGTAAAATTAAATAAATATATTTGTAAACAATTTTAGTTACAGTTTTATGGATTTACTGATCACATACTTACCATAGACAGTCTTTGAGAAGAGGATACATAGTTTAAGCTTTCTGGCCAGTCATTCACCTGACTTGCGTCACCCTCATCTGAATCTGTATGTTTGGGTCTCCTAATGCCAACTACAAAATACAAATATTATCAGAAATTATTAGTATAATTACAGATAATCACCATGTTATTGCTAATAATGGACACATTTTTTCAAATAAAATGGAAGACGAGACAAACAGCAGCATGAGCTAGATGACGTCTCAATCTACTTACTAGGAAAGTAGTGGGTGTCCACCTCTGATACTAGATTTGGCTTAAACAGTGGCTCCTGATTGTGAATGTTCTCAAAGTCTAACTCCCTCAGGAATGGATGACTCTTGATCTCATTTGCTCCTCCTGAAAATGGTAGATAAGAAAAAATTGATACAGACAATGTCAGGAAGACTGCTCTATATCTGTACATTGTATGTTAATTGGAACTGAAGACATTGCAGAGCCAAAATATTCTGTAAGTCATAGCATGAAGAATGAGGAATGGACAAGAAGGTAAAGCAGAGTCCTCCACGCTGATCCTCACGGAAATTATCTTTTTGTCAGGACACAGAGGAGTTATAAGTTACATTACCTGTTCCGAGTCTATGTGCTGGATTTTTCCTGAGGAGCTTAATCATGATGTTCTGAGCATCGAGAGGAAGAGCAGAATTGCGAAATTTCCTAGTGATTTCATCTGTTATAAAAAAAAAGTAATAATTACAGAAAAGAAAATCTCTACATTTACTATAATTTAAACACATTATCAAAAAACAACAAATAACTAAACCAAAGAATTAACCTAAAAACCGAACCAGTTACTATGACATCACACAGCATTCAGATTATTTTACTTACTCGTGATGATACTGTGGAAAATAGCACTTCTGCAACGTCCTCTAAATGGCACATGCCCAGTTAGAAATTTATATATGATGATCCCTATTGACCACCAGTCAATAGGCCTTCCATAGCCCTTCTGTAAAATGACTTCTGGGGCTACAAAACAAAAGGTGCCAGTCGTCTGGAAACCAACAGAACAATGAGAAGATGATCAATGAATATAATTGTGACAAATAATATCAGTAGAAACATTTTCTAGATGAGAATATATCAGAGAAGCAGAAATAGATCAGATCTGTAAAGAATAAGTTTCTGTAAGTAAAACTGACCCCATCATCAGGGAACTCTCTGGTGATGTCCACAGTTGAAGCCTTGTATATGTCTGATGTTGGTCTCATGAGGCCGAGTTTTGAAAGGCCAAAATCGGTGACTTTAATATGTCCAGTTGACGATATCATGAGGCTGTAAAAAAATATATATTGTCAGTTTTAAGTAATAACCCATAGACTGTATATCAAACTATAACTATATTTCCCTTTATTATCCCACAGGGGTCACTTACTTTCCAGGCTTCAGGTCTCGGTGCACCACACCATAGCTGTGCAGATATTCCACAGCAAGAACTGTTTCTGCAATGTACATGCGGGTCAAGGAGAGGGGTAAAGGACTATATAACGTCATAAGACTGGCACAGTCTCCTCCTAAAGCAGAAAGCAAATATGACAGGTGAGGGTTTGTTACAATGTAAATTACACATGATGAGTGTGAATGAGAGATAAGCTGAGACATTGGGGCAGGGTGTCAATAATAGAGATACACTGTGTAATGTAGAGCGTATACTGTATACTGCAGAGTAATCCTATATAAAAAGGGAGGTGAGCTCTGCCCGCTGCCGGTAACCTCCTAGATTGCACTGTCAATCTCCGACAGCGGCATTTACAGCACACGGCCCGGAGGCGAGCTGCTCCATGCACTCATCACCCCCCATTTCATGTCTATGGTTTGTTATGGCTGCTGGGGGTCTGCGGAAGACCTCTATTCCTGCCATTATGGTACTTCTGTGAAGACCAGTGTGTAGCTTGGCTTCATAGGGGACCAAGATTTGCACCATATGCTGCAATACCATGGTATCACAGTACATAGTAAAAGCGGTTATATGATAACAAGTTCAAGTCCCTCATGGAGGCTAAAAAATAAAGTAATAATAAAAATGTTTGGGTAAATAAAATAAAATATAAAAATCACTTTTTCCCCATTAAAACTAAATAATGAAAAAAAAAAAAACTCAGAACACATTGTAGTGTTTTGGTTTCTTCCTATTGCATTTTTTTGTGATGTTGGGGCAATGAAAATGATTTATCTACTACAATGTGTTATCAATAAAATCATCAGCTCGCTTAGAAAAAAATAAGACAATAAAAAGCTCCATTTGCTGAAAAAGGAAAATGTAAATTTTCCTTTTTTTTATAAATTTCCAAGGATTTTGTCAACATAAAATAAAACATATTTATATACATGTTTGGTATGACTGAAATTATAGTAACTTGTATAATTAAGATACCAGGTCATTTCCATCACACAATGAACACTGTAAAAATAAAACTTAAAAAACAATTGCGGAATTGTAATTTTTACATAATTCCACGACACTTGGATTTTTTCCCCACTTTCTAATACATTCGATGGTAAAGTGATCAAAACTACAGATGGTTCTACATAAAAACACGTCATGCGGCTATGTGGATGGAAAAATACAAACATTATGGCTCTTGGAAGAATGGGAGGAAAAAGCGAAAAACGGGAAATTGTCAGGTCAGGAAGAGGTTAAAAAAAATCTGTCAGAAAGATTTAACCCTCCTAAACTGTTTCTATGAACATGTAGGTCAATGAAATATAAATACATTGGTCCCTTTATATATTTGAGCAGATGTGGGTTGGATATAGATACAATGGATATGTCTTACCTGCTTCAAAGTCCATGACCATACACAGATGTTCTTTAGTTGGGAAGGAACAAAACGTGGAGACCACAAAGGGACAATCGGAGAATATTGCGATATCCCTTTCTAGATAGGCCGATTCCAGAAACATTGGATGATGCAGGTTACACCTGGATTGTTTCTTCATGGCGAATACCTTGTTTGTGTCCTTATGACGCACTAAGTGGACGGCCCTGTAGAGGAGAAAAATCCATAATTTATAATAAATTCCTACTAACAGTCTGTCTATATGTCAAATGATCCTCTGTACTAATAGTTAATACTAGATGTACGGCCATCACTAGAAATCAATGTCTGGAAATACATAAAATAACACCACATAAATGATCACTTATGGAGGTTCTCATCCATGTCACATCCCAACTGAGCTGAATAGATGAGGACTAGATGACTAGATGTGGATTACATCTACTCCAAAGTGGTATCAATAACAACAACAGCTCGCCACACAAAAAGCAAGTCCTTACAAAGCTCTATCGAACGAAAAATAAAAATGTGACAGGTCTTGGAAAACAGTAACATTTAGATGTGGACTTATATACAGTAATTTCACTATGGCAGGACTTATAGACAGAGGCATCATCATAAGCAACTTGGGAAAAATGTAGATTATACATAAAGCTCACCCAAAAGTTCCACTGCTGATCTCTTTGATCTGGTTATAGTCGCTCTTACTAGGCTTTCTCATTGGGCTCAATAATCCAATTACGGCCTAAAAGAATAAGAAATGACAATAAGACATAAAAGTTGCAGGAAAATAAAAAGCTCCAGATGCAGGAACTTCTCCTCTACATTATGTCCCCACTGATTACACTGCAGCAGATGTAGAGGACACGATACAAGCAAGACGCTCCACAGACACTATTAAATAATAACGGGATCCGTACTTTTCGGATTATAAGATCCATTCTTTTTCCCAAAAAATTTTTTGGGGAAAAGGGGGGGTGTCTTATAATCCGAATGTAGCTTATTGGGAGGGGGCGGCTGTGGTGGAGCAGGGTCCCAGGAGGAGGGGTTACTGCTGCAGGAAGCTGGCGGCGGCAGGAGTGGGGCGATGCTGCAGGCCCCAAGCTGGAAGGAAGGGGTGTTTGGAGGTGCAAGGCTGCGGAGGGCCGCGGGCTTTAAGAAAATGTCGGCGGAGTCCCAGCACTTCCTATTGTTTTCATTGGGATGGACTTTGGTAAAATGGCCGCATGCGCAGATTGAGATCTCGGCTCCCCACTCCTGCCGCAGCCAGCATCCTGTAGCAGCAACCCTGCCCCCTGGGACCCCGCTCCACCTCAGCCGCTCCCCCCCAAAAAGCCACCATAAAATCAGACAATAACAACAATTTATTTTTTACAAAAAATTTCCTCCCCAAAATTTTGGGCGTGTCTTATGGTCCACAAAATATGGTATATCATTCTACTGCAGCGGAGGATAAGGGACATCACACAGAGGAGACAGGAATAATAATGCTAACATCACTGATAATAACTCCAATCTACATCAAGAACAGATATCCCTCTGTCATATGGGGTATAATATGGGATGTGTAATTCATACCCCGTTATCTGATTATATACTTACATTGCCAGATTTGGGGATCTTTGGTGTCTCACATATTCCCCCATCAGCATTTGCCGGCGGATCAGTTGCCTCTAATATAATGATAAATAATGAAGAGACATCATGTATTAGACGATATCAGTACTTAATATATAACACATCATTATAAGGAAGGAAAGATAAGACCTCTGTAAATGGTATAATACTAAATATATGGATATTCTGCACATACTGTGTATACTTATGGTACATCCATAGATAGATATACTCCACCATAAATGTGTAATAATTGCTCAGGATCTGACAGTGACTTGAATGGGGATCCTATGAGGCTCTTTGTACATTTTAAGGCGTATAATATCCCAGAGGAGAGAACCAGAGGGGTTTTCAGAATGACATGGACCTTCTCCATTATAGTCTACCGGAGGTTCAAGAGCCGTCACCGGCCTCAAACAGAGGATGAAGAGTAAATTTATATATTCTCGGGTGTCCTTATAATATTAATATGTTTGTAGGAATATGAAATGTTCGGCTTACCTTCAATCAGATCACTTTTTAGCCCTGGCTGACTGGTATTAGGGTCAGCCATATTTAGGTTCTGCCCATCTTCGGAGTCGCCGTCCGGTGTTTCCTGATGGATATAATATATACAATTAATATAACATTTCACAAATACTAAATTACCATATACATGAGACAGAAAGGACTAAGTCAGGATTTACATGATAATTGCAGTATTGCGTGGACTATACACGACCGCTCCCTCCTGTAAGTCCACATTAATATATAAGGGACTAGTATATACAACGGTTCTCCAATAGCATCTATTATCAGAACTGCAGCATTTACAAGAAGGAAGATTGTGAATTTATAGGAAGACAGAGGTGATATACAAAGTCCGCACCACTGAGTACAGACTGTCACCACAGAGGATGGAGCCGCGGAGACAGACTGCCATAAATACCCTTCGTCCGCCTGGAGCAGACAGGGAGGCCTCTAAAACAAAAAATCTGCCATTCTGCCATATGTCTGGTAATCTGGAGAAGATCATACAATAAGGACATGAGATATAGAAGATGAGGGATCCTTACCAGGCGCTCCAGTGAATGGGCCGGATAATCTAGTACATACAGGAATACGTACAGGACATTTTGGGCCAATTGTTTAAAAAAGGCCAAATCTGCACTTTGGGATCTTTCTTCAGCCTATAAAGATGGAAATAAAGGAAAATAATGAGAAAAAGTGGAGAATGTAGGACGCCATTTATGTTACCATTTTACTCCTGCTATCTGCAGCTACAATTACTACCTATCTGGGTATTTGGTATAGACTATATATTATATTTGTCTAGGCCAAAATACATATTTTATGTAAATGAACTTGCATTTTGTTAATATTATCCTTTATTATTTTTACACACTTTGCACAGATTGTCTGCTAATTACCTGTTGTATTAATTTCCTGATGTTCATCTGTAAATGCTCAAGATATTCTGCGCTTATACGACCTTGGTGGTATTTGGTCAGGCAATCTCTCACTAGCTTCATAACCAGCCGGTAAGTGAAGCTGAGGACGCCATCGGGTAGTGGTAGCACAAAGTCAGGGTCATAGGTAGTAAGAATCCCCTGGAGTAGTGCCAACTTCTCAAGTTTGTCTGGAGGAATTTCAGACATTTCAAGAAAATCCAATCGCAGTCAATATATCACCAGCTTCGTAGCCAAACACTGACAACAATGTCACCGGGGCAGTAAACATTGCATACATAGTGGCTGTGCATTATGATGTCATAATGGAATCTTGTGGTGGAATATTAACATGTCATCAGTGATGTCATCATGGAATCCGGTGATGGAATCTTAACCCGTTTACAACCTTGAACATATAGGTACGTCCAAGCTTGTATTTCTGCCTTTTTTAGGCAGCGCCAGAGCCCACATCTTTCCCCGCACACAAAAGCTGATGTGCTCAACTGTCATATGCCTCAAATGGACACAGGTGGATCTTGTCTGTTAACTACTTAAATGCCGTTGTCAATCACTGACAACGGCATTTAACACGTGCCAGTCAAAAGTGCATCAAAAGTCCCTCTTATCTGCGCCCCTGTCACGTGATCGCGGGTTGCCGATGTGTTATCATGACAGCCGGGGGTCTGCAGAAAATCCCTGTGCCAGTCATTGTTAATTTTTTTATGAATGCCGGCTTGTCGCCGGCGTTTAAAGAAGATTGTGATTTCTGATATACATAGCATTGCTGAAGCCCCGGATGATCGCTGCTTCAAATCTCCTAAGGTGACTATTGAAGCTAGTAACAAAAAAAAACACAAAAGTTCAAATCGCGCCCCTTTTGCCTCATTGGAAATAAAACAATTGAAAAATATAAAAAAAACATATTTGGTATCACTGTGTTTAGAAATGTCCAATCTGTCAAAATATAAGCTAAATTAATTAAATTAATCTGTAAATGGCGTAACCAGAAGAAAATCAAAACGCCACAATTACGTTTTTTTGGCCGATGCAACATTGCAATAAAATGTAACAACATGCGATCAAAATATCCTATCTACACTAAAATGGTATAAATAAAAATGGAAGCTCAGGGCTCAAAAAAACAAGCCATCACCAAGCCCCAAATCCCAAAAAATGGAGACGCTACGGGTCTCTGAAAATGGGGACATAAGCTAATTTTTTTTTCTTACTAAGTCGGATTTTTTTTTCACCACTTAAATAAAAAAAGAACTTATAGCTTGTATTTTATGAATATTATCTTCTTACCTGTCGTACTAGTGTCCTGATGTTCATCTGTAAATGCTCAAGATATTCTGAGCTTATACGACCTTGGTGGTATTTGGTCAGGCAATCTCTCACTAGCTCCATAACCAGCCGGTAAGTGAAGCTGAGGACGCCATCGGGTAGTGGCAGCACAAAGTCAGGGTCATAGGTAGTAACAATCCCCTGGAGTAGTGCCAACTTCTCAAGTTTGACTGGAGAAATTCCAGACATTTCAAGCAAATAGCAAATCCAATCGCAGTCAGTATATCACCAGCTATAAAGCCAATCACTAACAGCAATGACACCGGGGCAGTAAGCACTTGAATAAATGCTGGGGGTGCATTATGATGTCATGATGGAATCTTGTGGTGGGGGAATCAGTGATGTCATCAGTGATGTCATTTAGGAATCCGGTGATGCAATCTTAAAGGGGCATCTTACCATAAAAGGACGTTGCCTAGCAACAATTAAGGTGGCAACACCATAGGCTGAGCATCAGTAACAGACTGAGGCATGGGAAGAAGAACCATGGCTTTGATCAGTAGGGCAGGCTTTTACATCTGTCTGTTCCCCCATAAAATATTTAAAACAGAGTTTGGATGCTAAATGTTCTTCAGACGTGGAAACATTTGCTTTTTCTAGAGATTATGACCAGGGATGGACTGGGAATAAAATACAGTCCTGGAATTTCAAAGCATGCTAGTCCATGCTGTCGCCGCCCCTCTCCCCAGATTGGGGTCTCTAATACTAATTTTATGCTGCCTGAATGAAATTAAGATTTACTAAATATATTTCCAATAATACTGCTTTATTGGATTTCATAATAATAATATTGCAAAATAAGGTTATGTTTTTACAATGAGGTTTTGCTAAGTATTTTCGCTGAAATCCACAACATACAGAATCAATTTCTTTTGCAATTATGCGGAGCTTTGTATGCAGATTTTCTCTATAGAATTGCATTAGATGAGGAAAATACGCTGGTTAAAAATACAAAGCGCATAAAATCCACACATGACTCGATCATTAAAGTTTTATTAAAGTACGAGGAAGTATCAAAAATAAAGCAGATTCATTCAATATGGTCGGTGGAGGGCTTAATAGTCGCCTTGTGGAAGTCAATGACGGGCTTAATAGTGCTGCAGTGTCCAGAAACAGTTCCAGGACTTTTAGACTGAGGCCCCCCTTTCTTCCACTATAGAGAGGGAAATATGTGTATAAGAGCATCCCAGAAGGGTTCCAAAAGTTTGGGTGAAATATATACCAAAGAGACAACAACCGCAGAGTCAAAAAGAGACAAAAATGCAATAAAAAGGCAAGTAACCTAATGTACTGAATAGGTGGAGAAATGCAGCAGAATGCTGCAACGTCAAAAACTCATCAACTACTCATCATGGGAACTTAACCTAACAAACACATAGTACCAGAGCAGATCCAAATATTACCAGAATATACAGTGGTGATAGTGCCGCCATATTGATCATTAACCAAAACCAATGTACTAGTACTGATGTCACCACCATACAGTGTCCATATAATGGTACTATCAGTTTTACACCAGTGCTCTTCAGACCATATATGTGTGCACTGTGCAGGTTTTCACCAGTGACGTTCTCAATGATCGCGGTCATTCATTTTTCCTTTCCTTTTCCATTCGGCCTAAAACGCCATGATCACTTCTTCAACCCATAACTCGTCCCTGCAAAATGTAACACAGACACCTCTTTGACTTACTCCCCCATTTCTGTACAAACCATGTATTGCAATAATGAATATCCTAGACAGTAATAAAGCCCCTCTGTGTCCTGTATGGTAATACTAATCTCCTTTTGTGTCCCACACAATACCAGTTTCACCCTTCATGCCCCTATACAGTAATAATGATCCCTCTGTACTTGCTTAGAGTAACTATCAGTACTGATAGTGGGGCCGTGGCCTTATAGAAACAACTCACCAATTCTGCATTTATCACCCACTCCTGGTTTTGGCTTCCACTCCTGAGAAAAAATACTGACCGAATACTGACCAAATACTGATAGTGGGGCCGTGGCCTAAAGGTCAGTCTGTAAGAAGAAAGTGAGTCTAGGAAAATAAAAGAAAGGCATACTTACTATTCTTTAACGTAAAACCCCTCCATCTGGAGAAAGACAGGTTCAATCTCCAGAGGAGAAAGGGTTTCTGTATCATAAGAATATTTATCTGTGGAATAGTCTGTCTCAGGAGCAGGTCACAGCAGGAATCGTCCATCAATGGTTTAAAAAAAGGCTTAGATGCTTTTTAAGAAGAAATTAACATAATTGTGTAAATGAGAAAGTTGTTTTCTAAATGTTTTGTCCAGTAGATCAACAATGGCGATCAGGAGGAAAAGATTTCCTCTTTTTGTGCAGACTGGATCATGCATTATGGCTGTGCTTGTGCGATTCCTTTGTCCTTTCCCATCCTTTGGTTGGACTTATTAGACATGTGTCTTTTTCAACTGTATTAACAATATAACTATGTAACTTCCTGAATTGGCTCCCCTCCTCGCTCCAAAAGTTGTATCCCCTGAAGATCTTGTAATATTATGTAAAATGAGCGCTGCAACCCATCAACAGATGGTAATAGGTTGCAGCACTCATGTGACAAAAGCAGTCACAAAATCAGCGAGATACAAAGCTCTTGGAGAGGAACAATTTTAAGATTTAAGCATGCTTATACTGTGTGTATATATATATATACAGCGGGTGAAATAAGTATTTCACCCGCTGTATATATACAGTTTTCTAAGTAAATATATTTCTGAAGGTGCTATTGACATGAAATTCTCACCAGATGACAATAACAACCCATCCAATCCACACAGGCAAAGAAATCAAACCATAGATGTCCATAAATTAAGTCATGTGTAATAATGAGAAATGACACAGGGAATAAGTATTGAACATGCTTATTGAAATGTATTTAATACTTCATACAAAAGCCTTTATTGGTGATGACAGCTTCAAGACGCCTCCTGTATGAAGAAACTAGTAGCATGCATTGCTCAGGTGTGATTTTGGCCCATTCTTCCACACAAACACTCTACAACTCCTGAAGGTTCCATTGGCGTCTTCTATGAACTCTGAGCTTTGGTTCCTTCCATACATTTTCTATTGGATTCTGGTCAGGTGATTGGCTCGGCCATTCTAGCAGCTTTATTTTCTTTCTCTGAAACCTATTGAGAGTTTCCTTGGCAGTGTGTTTGGGTTCATTGTCTTGCTGAAATGTCCAACCCCATTTCATCTTCATCATCCTGGTAGATGCCAGCAGATTTTCATTAAGAATGTCTCAGCACATTTGTCCATTCATCCTTCCTTTTAAATATATGAAGCTTGCCAGAGCCGTAAGCTGAACAACCCCAGATGATGTTCTCACCTCCAGTTTTCACTGTTGGTAAGGTGTTTTCGGGATGATGTGCAGTGCCTCTTGGCCTTCAAATATGTTGGGTATTATGGCATTCAAAGAGTTCAATTTTCATCTCATCTGACAAAACTACATTCTCCCAGTCTTTCACAGGCTTGTCTAAATTTTGTTGAGCAAACTTTAAATATGCTTGAACATACTTTTTGTTCAGCAATGAAGTCTTGCGTGGTGAGCATGCATACAGGCCATGGATGTTGAGTGCATTACTTATTGTTTTATTTGAAACAATTGTACCTGCTGATTCCAGGTCTTTCTGTATCTCCCCACAGGTGTTCCTTGGCTCTTGGACAACCCTTTTAATTCGTTTTACTCCTCTGTCTGAAATCTTGTGGGGAGCACGTGGTCGTGGCCAGTTCATAGTAAAATGATGATCTTTCCACTTCGGGATTATGGCCCCAACAGTGCTCACTGGAACCTTCAATATGGATTTGAACCCAGGACACCAGCGCTGCAAGGCTGCAGTGCTAACCACTGAGCCACCATGATGCCAGTTTACCTCCCAATCAACACAGATCCAGAGGGATTTTCCAGGAATTAAAGAGCTGCCCCACTGCCCTGGGAGGGTGGAGTTGTGTCTGTATCCACAGGACACAGATATAGCTAAATATATATATATTGATTGAGTGATGGAGCAAGGAGCCAACAGGTCTTTCCTTCCCCATTTACTCTTTGTAAAGCTTTGCCAGGACCTTAGTATCAGATGACAGTCACATGACTAGACAGCAGAAAAGAACAGGACTAACAGTGGAGAAGAGCAGGATGTAGCAGAGTTGTGTGTGTAGATGTAGGTGAGCAGTGTGTGTGTAAATTAGCTGAGCCGTGTGTGTGGATGTAGCCGAGCTATGTGTGTGTGTATATGTTGCTGATCTGTGTGTGTGTAGATGTACTTGAGTAGTGTTTGTGTATAGACATAGCTGAGCTGTATGTGGATGTAGCTAAGCTGTGAGTGTAGCTGTAGCTGAGCAGTGTGTGTATGTAGATGTTTCTGTGCTGTGTGTAGATGTAGTTGAGCAGTGCGTGTGTGTAGATGTAGCTAAACTGTTTGTAGATGTAGCTGCGCTGTGTGTTAATGTAGCAGACCAGTGTGGGGAGTCAAAATACTTTGTAGGTTGGGCTTGTGGGGGCATAAGACTGTGTGGTGGGAAATCCAATATAGGGACATTACACTGTGTGTGGAAGGCACTGCGGGGAGGGGGGCATGAAATAGGTGCTATACTGTGTGGGAACACCAATGGTCTTCACTAGGGAAATATTGCTGTGTGGTCTGTGAGGATGTATAGGAAGCACTGGCTGAGGTTAGAATACTGTCTTAAGATATAAATTCTGTCAGCGCACTAGAGGCACTGCAGTTTTTGTCCCTCTTTCTTATCATTCAAAGTTGGGAAATATGAGAACTTATTAATTAGTAAGTGAGACAAAATCATTCCCCCCAATACATCTGTTAAACTACAGATAAAATGGACTTTAAAATACAAAAAAGGGGACGTGATAATATAATCTCTGAGCGCTGCAGCAGTTTTATATTATGCAGTGACTGATTACATATGATTTTCTGCTCTAGCGGCAATTAATTGAAGGAGCGGGAGAAATAACAGGGATAACATTTCTATTCAAATGAGGCCAATTTTGAAGAATAAGATATCTGCCATCTGTTAATATCAGATGAAACGGCGTCATTTTTGCTGGTGGGTAGGCTCGGTGATGCAATGTTATTGCTGCACTGATCAAATATGACCATTTTGGCAATGGAACGACACTTCAGAAGCGCACATCACAGCAGCTGATTCAGCTTTTAGAGCTCAGCTAAATTATATGAGAACAGTAACAGCCATTGTTAAAAAAGGCTGTTTGGAAAACAGTTTGTGACATTTCTATACGTCTTTTTAAATAAAGGTATAAAATTACCATTACTTCTGTGTTATCCTGTGTTTTTACCACACACTGCCACATATATTGTATATTCTTGCCAAATACATTTGTAATCTGGGATAACAAAAATTCAAGCTTAAGGGCTTTAAAGGATACTGCAAAATTTTATATTTGCAACATACACGATCTGTCATGAATTTCTTCCAAATTTGCAGCTGTTTCACCCATTGCAATAATGCATAATCTGCATCATAAATAATCTTCTGCAGCAGATTTCATGCATCTGTTGTATATGGATATGGAGGAATTCCAATGTAAACCTTGGATCTAAGGGGTAGTGTTTCTCCTTCTGGAGAGTGGCATGCCAGGTCTGGAACACCAGTATGAGGAGACTTAAATGCCTTCCATGCTCCTCTGGGAAATTAAATGTGCAAATTGTCTCTTCAGAGAGAAAGAGGACTTGAACTCTAGTGCCACGTATTGGAAGTAGCAATCCTACAAGTCATTATCGACCCTTTAAATGAGTTGTCCACTTCTTTCACATTGATGCCCTATGTATGATCGGCCGAGGTCCCGCATGCGGCACCCACGCCGATCAGCTTTTATCGGTGCTGCCGGCAGCGGCCGCCGGCCGGAAGTCCTTCCCTGCGGTGCTTGCCTGTCAAGTTGTAAGTGGCCGCCGCTTTTTTCTGCACATCCGCCTCCTATTCAATTGAATGGGAGGCGGATGTGCAGTACCCCGCACCGGCCACTACAACTTGACGGCCAAGCACCGCAGGGAAAGACTTCCGGCTGGCGGCCGCTGCCGGCAGCACGGATAACAGCCGCTTGCCGGACCCTGGCCGATCATATATTGATGCCCTATCCCACAGATAGGGCATCAATGTGAAAGTAGTGGACAACCCCTTTAACGAGCCTTGAAATATGACTTAAGATAAAAGCCAAATCAGAATCTCAATTTGTAGACAAGGTGTTTTGGGGTATTGCCCCTCATCAGTGCAAAGTATGAGATCTGATTTGGCTGGGTGAGAGGGTAAGACTTGGATCTAAGGGGTAAAGTTTCTCCTAGTGGAGAATGACATGCCTGGTCTGTCATGCCAGTATGAGGAGACTTAAACACCTTGCGTGCCTCTGTGGGAAATTAAATATGCAAATTGTGTAAACCTTAAAATTTAGAAGCAATTGCAGGTGGAGACTTTCACATGTCCAACAATCACGGTCTAAGTATGGACCACAATGTCCAGACCGTCTGTGGGTCTCCTGCCCTGAAATCAACAGCCTCATAAAACATATGAAACCACCCTTACATGCCATTGGAGGCATCTGGAGGTACAGTAGGGGGCTTATGCATCTATATCATAGCATATCTTATACATATATTATCTATAGGTCTCCATCAGATTTAATATCAATATTCCATTCTTTCGATGTCACACACGTAAAAGGAACCTGAGCATGCTCGCCGAGTTTTTTCAGCGTGCTCGGGTGTTATGTTTTAGTCACTCCGTGCTCATGATTTGAGACTGTTTGACAGGTTTAATACATGTGAGGTATGGCTAAGAAACAGGCATTCCTCACATTTATTAAAGCTGTCAAACAGTCGCAAATCATGCACACAGCTTGACTAAAACATAACACCCGAGCACGTTGAAGATACTCGGGAAACAACCGACCATGCTCATAAATCTTGAGTAACGAGCATGCACGCTCATCACCTAACCTGACAGTTGATAAATGCTGCCCTATCCAGAGACAGCATGTATCAGACACTGGCTACATGATTTAGCCGTGTATGTTTGATTCTGAAACGCTGCGGATGATAATCTTACACAATTTAATAGTTATACAGAATTAATGAGTCATAAATAAAAAAAATAATAGGAAAAACAACCAATGGGTAAATACTTTGCTTTATTGTTTTTGTATCAATTTGAGGTTGTCTTTTTCTCCATTTATTTTTAGAATTGTTTTCATAATTAGTTGGTTGCCATTAGCAGTCTGCCCTACCCGACTATAAAACAAGTTGTCCGATACCACATTAATGCTCAATTTTTTTGGGGATTCACTCAAATTGCAATGTTACACAGTTCCTGATCTGAGGCATTATACTGCTCAACAGTGTCGGACTGGGGTGCCAAGGGCCCACTAATAACCAACTCCAGGGCCCCACTTTTCAACTACATGCAAATGTGACATTATCCTTAATCACAAATTTATATTACAATGAACTGGGTAGATTGTTAAATGAATAAGATGCTGCCTTTGTCTGTACATCGTGATTCAAGTATACAGTGCCAAGTACTGCTCATATAAGAGGGTGGTGGCCCACCGGAGGATTCCCCTGTTTTCCTATGGGCCAGTCCAAGCCTGATGCTCAATACCATTTTACATAGATCCACCCACTGTAAAATGACCTAATGAGTAAGTAATTTACTGGGTTCCTAAACCCCCTCTGGGCCCCAATGCAGATGGACACTACATTGTAGGACTCAGAGATTTCTGCTCCATTTGAGTCCATTCTTCCTAGATTTTGGTGAATGCCCATAAGGAAGCAGCTAAAATAGAGCAGAAAGTGCTCAGTATTAAGCTGAAATCAAATGGCCATGAACCACGGTACAAATACAGACCGTGATTTTCAGACTAACTGGTATGAACGGAGCAGCTTCATAGGCTAAAGAGCGGATAGTTTACATCTCATCTCAGAAACCTCTTGCGTTTGATGGAACAGAGTGAGAGAATTACTGACCCTAGAATGCTTCATAATGCTAAAGCCTCATTCACAAGGTCAGTCAGGTTTTTTTTCATGTATAGAACACATATCCATTATAGTCTATGGGAATGTTTCCACGTTACCGGTCAAAGTGTTGGACACATCTGTTCATGCAATGGTTTCCTTGTTTTTGTTGGAATGTACACACTGTAGATAAACAGTAAAGAAACACATGTGAAACAAACCAGAAAATGGGTTAATGGGGTCATCTGGGAGTTTGCTTATTTTTCACTACGGGGTTAAAAAATTACAGGCAGGTAGTTTTTAATTACCTGTCTATTCTGCCCGGCGCCAATCTCTGCCATCTCAGAGTGGTCACGGACCACCCCTGCCAGCGATTCTGTGGCATCAGTTGACCTCACATCAACACAGCAGCTCTTCTGACCTGTTGACAGGGCGTCACTGATGATGTCATGTTGATTGACAGCCGGTTCCTTGCAGTTAGGCGATCAATCAGCAAGACATCGTCAGAAACGCCACATTGACAGAGCAGAGCGGAAAAGAAGAAGCTGCTCTGTTGACGTGATGTCACCGGAAGCCACAGAATTGCCACCAGGAACTGTCCATTAGCAACTAAATGCCTGTAAGTTTTTAGACCCATAGGTAAAAATAATCAAAGTCCTGGAAAACTCCTTTAAACCTTAGATTCCTCAAAGTAATCCCCTTTTAGTCTAATGACAGCTTTACACCCCCTTGACATTTTCTCATGCAGTTTCAGCAGGTTGTCACCTGGAATGGCTTTCCAACAGTTTTGAAAGGGTTCCCATAGGTGCTGAGTAGGGATGGGCAGACCGATGGAAGTTCGTTTCTGGTACATAACTTTTGAAAAAGTTTGGTTCGGGTACCAGAGCAGTACCGGAACTTCCATCAGAACCAGAACCCCATTGAAAATAATGGAGACTCGAACTCATGAGAAACTTAAAAAAATTCTCTCTCTCTCCCTTCTTACAAACAAGAAAAATTGATTCTATAGTAATAGCAAAAAATGGACAGAAAATTGGATAAAATCAGAATATAAAATCACTGGTGAAAATTGATCATTGTTTCTCTTATGCAGAACAAAAAGGAATGTCTCAATGAGTCCTAATAAATGCAAACATTTTACTAACTGGAAAATCGTGCATAGACGATTCAATTTAAAGGTTTTTGTTTATTTTTCCAAGGCGGACATTTATGATCTTCTACAGGATGATAATATATAGTATGTCTGATCCCCGGGAAGGGAGGTGTCTTCACTGTAATCCGACGCTGACCATTACAAAGGGGGTCCCGTTCTAGTATTCTCACATCTCAGACTAAAATGAAAATGGGACAAATAACAATAGATGAAACTATGAGCTTCAGATTACAAGATTAAAGAAATGTAAGTGATAACAGCTCATAAGTATTCTGCTCTGGGCTAAAAGTGAAGAGACAGGAAGTCTTTGGTACAGTACATGAAGTCCTAGCAGCATGTCGAGACGCCTGACAAATATGAGGTTACAACATACTGAGGGCCATGAATAACGTACATTTTTAGGAGCCATTAACTCTCTGCTATTGATAAAATGCTGCTCCAATGCGTTTTTCTTCCCCTTGGGCTTTCTAATTGCAAAGTCGGCAATTCCTGCAGTTTTGCAAACAGATCTGTTAAAAAAAAATAAAATAAAGAGAAAATAGGAAGAACTGTCAGAACAAAGCTCAAGTATTTCAAGTTATGTCAATGGCCGTAACTCCAAATATAAACATCTACTGCCACCTAGTGAGAGACCGCAGAATACGTCTAATCAGTAGATCGAAAACTGGCATGGAAATTATAATACACTGTGTTCCAAATTATTATGCAAATAATATTTTCTCAGATTTTCCCAAATGACCTATCTGAATTGCAGTCATTGTAATTTTCCAGTCAAATAACTATTAGAGTACAATTGAAAGGTTTTTGTACAAACTGCCTATGATAACAGTATATTTTTAAAAAAATAAAAAACTCAAACTGCACTCAAAATGCACGTTCTAAATTATTATGCACAGCAGAGTTTTCAACCTTTTCATTTTAATAAAGAACAAAAAAATGGTCATTTTTGAAATTATAAGCATTAGCAGGTTATTACAAACTGAAATCAAACAGTTTTCAACTCAAAACTTTATTCTAGGTGATGTTACATTTGCACATAGGACCCCTTGTTCGAAAGGAGCTTCTGAACTCTCTCGTCCATTGAATTTGTCAGGTTTTGGATGGTTTCTGCTTCAATTGTTTTGCATGAGGACAGAATACCCTCCCAGAGCTGTTGCTTAGATGTGAACTGCCTCCCGCCTTCATAGACACTCCTTTTGATGATGCTCCAGAGGTTCTCAATGGGGTTGAGGTCAGGGGAGCATGGGGGTCACACCATAAGTTTGTCCCCTTTTATGCCCATAGCAGCCAGAGATGCAGATGTGTTATGTGCAGCATGAGACGGTGCATTATCATGTATGAAAATGATCTTGCTGCGGAATGCACGGTTCTTCTTCTTGAACCATGGAAGGAAGTGCTGTTTGAGAAACTCAACATACTTTATGGAGTTCATCTTTACCCTTTCAGGGATCCTAAAGGGGCCGACAATCTCTCTCCCAATGATTCCAGCCCAAAACATTACTCCACCTCCTCCTTGTTGGCGCCGTAGCCGTGTTTGCATGGGGTGTCCATCAAGCAGCCATCCTCCACTCCATCCATCTGGACCATCGAGCGTTGCACGGCACTCATCCGTGAACAAAACAGTTTTGAAGTCAGTCTTCATGTATTGTTTGGCCCACTGGAGCCGTTTCTGCTTGTGGATAGAGGAGGTCGACAGGATGGCTTACGCACAGCTGCAAACCTCTGAAGGACCCTGCATCTTGTTGTTCGGGGGACGTTGGAGGCAACAGCAGCTTCAAAAACTTGTCTGCTGCTATGACAAGGCTTTTTTGCCGCTGCTCTTTTAACCTGACGTAATTGCCTGTAGGAAAGAGTCCTCAATTTTCCCTTATCAGCACGCACACGTGTGTACTGTGAATCAGCTACATACTTCTTGATTGTGCGATGATCAGGATGAAGTGTCTTGGCAATGTTGATTGTAGTCATTCCTTGACCTAAACACTCCACAATTTGTTGCTTCTCAGCAGCCGACACATCCTTTTTCTTTCCCATTTTGGCAGAAAATGTAGGCTGCTTAATAATGTGGGACAGTCTTGCCTTTCATTGGACACACCTGCCAAACTATCTAGCACAGGTGTCTGCAATTGCTTACAGTGATATAAAGATCCCTGACACACATCACCATCAATGAGTTTAATTGATAAACAAAAAAATTCTTACCTTATCACTCCTAAACACTTTTTGCATAATAATTTGGAACACAGTGTATTTATCCATAATTCTACACTATATGCCAGACATATCCCAGCCTATAATACCGCTTCCGATGGAAAGTCAGATTCTGCTAACATCCTAGGCAGCAGAGGTAAAGAATGGGATCAAAGAAGCTTGTGGGTGCTATTACTATTAATAATAATTATCTAGCAGTATATAGCACCACCATATTCATTGATTTCAGGGGGGAAATGTACAAATAATATCAGACATTAAAGAGCAATACATTACTTTACAATTCAAAGAAGAGGAGTGAGGGCCCTGCTCACAAGAGCTTGTGAGGAAATAGGTAAAAAGTGCTTGTATTTGTAAGGTCTAGCCATCACTATAATAAATAAGGTTATATATACAAAGCTTTATAATCCAGCCAGTATCTATATATGTCCAGGTATGACATGATACTGAGTGCATTGAGTGTGGATGAAACTGTTTAACCTCTTTACCCCCGAGGGTGGTTTGCATGTTAATGACCGGGCCAATTTTTACAATTCTGACCACTGTCACTTTATGAGGTAATTACTCTGGAACGCTTCAACGGATCCCCCTGATTCTGAGATTGTTTTGTCGTGACATATTGAACTTTATGACAGTGATGAAATTTGTTCAATATCATTTGTGAAAAAAACGGAAATTTGGGGAAAATTTTGAAAATTTTGCAATTTTCAAACTTTGAATTCTTGTGTCCTTAAATCAGAGAGATAAGTCACACAAAATGGTTAATAAATAATATTTCCCACATGTCTACTTTACATCAGCACAATTTTTTAAACAAGTTTTTTTTTGTTATGAAGTTATAAGGGTTAACAGTTGCTCAGCAATTTCTTATTTTTCCAACAAAATTTACAAAAACATTTTTTTTAGGGACCATCACATTTGAAGTGACTTGGTCTACAGGTGCATCTCACAAAATTAGAATATCATCAAAAAGTTAATTTATCTCAGTTCTTCAATACAAGATTTATTTCTGTTAATGTTAATGATTATGGCTTACAGCCAATGAAAACACAAAAGTCATTATCTCAGTAAATTAGAATACTTTATAACAACAGCTTGAAAATGTTGGCCTATGGAAATGTATGTTCAGTAAATGCACTCAATACTTGGTCGGGGCTCCTTTTGCATCAATTATTGCATCAATGCGGCGTGGCATGGAGGCGATCAGCCTGTGGCACTGCTGAGGTGTTATGGAAGCCCAGGTTGCTTTGATAGCAGCCTTCAGCTCGTCTGCATTGTTGGGTCTGGTGTCTTTCATCTGTTGACAATACCTCATAGATTCTCTATGGGGTTAAGGTCAGGCGAGTTTGCTGGCCAATCAATCACAGTGATACTGTTGTGTGTAAACCAGGTATTGGTACTTTTGGCAGTGTGGACAGGTGCCAAGTCCTGTTGTAGAATGAAATTTCCATTTCCAAAAAGCTTGTCGGCAGAGGGAAGCATGAAGTGCTCTAAAATTTCCTGGCAGACGGCTGCGCTGACTTTGGTCTTGATAAAACACAGTGGACCTACACCAGCAGATGACATGGCTCCCCAAACCATCTCTGATTGTGGAAACTGCATACTAGACCTCAAGCAGCTTGGATTGTGGCCTCTCCACTCTTCCTCCAGACTCTGGGACCTTGATTTCCAATTGAAATGCAAAATTGACTTAGTGTGTCAATGACTGCCTTCTGGACATCTGTCAAGTCAGCAGTCTTCTCCATGATTGTGGAGCCTACTGAAAAAGACTAAGGGACGTTTTTAAACGCTTAGGAAGCCTTTGCAGGTGTTTTTTGTTAATTATTCTAATTTACTGAGATAATGACTTTTGTGTTTTCATTGGCTGTAAGCCATAATCATCAACATTAACAGAAATAAACACTTGAAATAGATCACTCTGTTTGTAATGACTCTTTATAATGAGTTTCACTTTTTCTATTGAAGAACTGAAATAAATCAACTTTTTGATGATATTCTAATTTTGTGAGATGAACCTGCATATGACAGAAAATACCCAAAAGTGACGCCATTCTAAAAACTGCACCCCTCGAGGTGCTCAAAACCACATTTAAGAAGTGTATTAACCCTTCAGGTGCTTCACAGGAATTTTTGGACTGTGGAAGAAAAAAATGAACATTTTAACTTTTTTTTCACAAAAATGTTACTTTAGACCCAATTTTTTTTTTATTTTCGCAACGGTAACACAATGGACCACAAAATTTGTTGTACAATTTCTCCTGAGCATGCTGATACCCCATATGTGGGGAAAATTGAGTGCAGGGAGCCAGTATTGAGCATGTTCTCCACGCTGGCTGTCCGTTTAACAGCTGGAGTGGAAAATGGTTGAATCCTACTCCCAAGGGGCAGCAAAACGCTGCCGCCTGAGTGACACCTCGGACCACCACATTAGACGAACCGACGGCGCTCCCTTGTGGCTGCACCCGGGGCAAATGTCCTGCCCACCCTTTTCTAGATACGCCCCTGCTGTTACTAAGTAAAAAAAGAAATAAAAAACATAATATTAAAAAGACCAATATTAACACCATACAGTGACTACCAGTCCTGTAGAACATATAAGGGATTGCGGTTCAAGTATATATAATATAGTGACTTACAGCTGATGTTCTTTATGGTGACAGTGTAAGGTGCCCCAGCGAGGTAGTCGTGGGCGAGCTGTAGCCCCCTCTCGCTATGGCACCCTACAGACAATACGTGTCCTCCCTCTGAAGTGTGGCTGTGTATGTAGTGCTCTTCACTTACTTCAAGCCATCCGATCGCGGCTGTCTCCAGGCATTTCTCTTCTGGGACCAGGGCAGCAATAAATTCAGAGGACACGAGGTTCTTAACCAGAACTTGGACTTTACTTGGGGAAGAGGAATATGTACAATATTTTCAGGCAGATATAATGGATAAGGCCCGACAGGTTATCATCTCTCTCACAGGTGCTGGTAACTCCTTCAGCCCTGATTCCCTCTTTAAGTGAAGCATCTCTGTGACTCTAATCTCTGGCCCAAGAGACTCTTCTGTAATACTGACAGTGACCTGGATCCGATATCTCTCCCCCACATCTTAGCTTGAAGTCCTATTTATCTTCCTCTGCTTCCTGCAGACTAGAAGTGCCCCGGGTCCTCACTACCTTTGATGAGTTTCTCCGGCCGGCTGACAGGACTCGTGCTCTTGTGTGGGGAGACTTGCACACTGGTGATCCCACTGTCTGAGGGTATGGAGCTCCCGTCTACCCTAGCAGCCACTATAGTCAGGCTGCCTGAACGATTTGCTGTCCAATCTCTTACTGAAGAATCACTTCCTGATTCTGGAAACTAAACAGAGATTTTCCTAATGTGCCCACCCTCAGTGAGCTGTCATCACACAGCATTAACTCATCCCTGTCTGTAACACTGCTACCAGACTCAACCTGACATCTGCACCCAGGACAGTGGCATCTTGTGGCTGTTTACAGGTACTGCAGCCCACAATGAATTATGCCAGGAACAAGCTCTATATCACTCAAGGCTTGATCCGGGCACTAAGTTCCCCCTCTACTCTACTGACTGGACCACTGAAGCTAACCCCTTAGCTTGGCCTACCACAGTTCAGAGAGGATTAACTAAGGGAACATTTTCCTTAACTACTTCAGTGCCTAGGGAAGGCTACATCCTTCCCCACTATTACAGCAGCGTTCACTTTTCCAGTCTTTTCTATCCGGCACAGACCAACATAATGACTTCTTCCAGCCACAACTCACCTGCAGAGTTTAGAAGAAAAACACATTTAGGGTATGTGCCCACGGTCAGGAGCCGCAGCGGAATCCCATCTCCTCTATGCGTCTCTGTGCACCTGCGGATCACCCGCGAAAACTGACATGCAGCGTGTCTTTCAGGACCGCAGCATGTCAATTTCACTTGTGGGTCTGCATGTGGACTTTCCCCATAGATTAACAACTATGAGGAAAATCGCATGTTAAAAAAAAAATCACGCCGCTCATTTGTATAAAATGAAGGTAGAAGCCACGCAGCTATCCCGCAGCATCGGGGCCACAGGCAGCTCCTGACCAAGGGCACATACCCTTAAAGGGAATCTGTCGCCAGAAATAACGCTATTAACCTGCAGATATGCGGTTAATCTGCAGGTTATACCATTGGTGAAACCTGTGAGGCCGCACAGAAGCCCAAGAGGTAAAAGGACCCATTTCCACCTTCGAAGCAGGAGAAAATGTGTATTATTATCAGATTTTTGGCTGCAAAGCACCCTGATATTGTTTTTGTCTTCTGTCTGTGCCGCCAGTGCTGCAGGTTAATAGCTTATTATGCTTCCCGGCGCCGGGGGTGCGGTTACAGTCTCTGCTCTGTATACTCAGTGATGACTGAACCAGCACTGCCCCCATGACAGATACCCAATGCTGGCGGGGAGAATAAAGTTAATTTTCTCCCTGCTGCATTCGGCTGCATGCAGGCACCGCACAGCATAATGCTATTACCCTGCAGCTTAACCGCATATCTGCAGGTTAACAGCATTATTTCTGCTGACAGCTTCCCTTTAACTTCTCACATTTCCAGCACTGTCCCTATCTATTCCCAAACTACAAAAACGCCTCATCCTGACTGCTCTTGCAGTGTGAACAGTGACCCCAATAATTAAAAAATTGTGTCATTACTATGATTACCCTCTTCCCCCAAAAAATGCTAGAGACTTTGTGTCAGATAGACGGTGCCTCTAAAAATTATAGTGTCCCATGCAAAGAATTAATGCTCCCACTATCCAACCTAGAAAGTAGTAATGCCCCCTGTATACTCCTATAAAAGTTATAACATCCCAAGTGCCCCGTCAAGCAAAGTGGTGTTCCCTTAAAGTAATAATGCCCCCCAAAAAAGTAATTATGCTAACCTGAGAGCCCCAATCAAAAAAGTAACAATGCCCCCATTTAAACAAATGTCCCAAGTGTCCCCAAAGCTCTCTATATACTGTTTTATGGCCTCCAGCTACTTATACACTATATGATGGCCCCCACAACCCCTTATACACTGTATGATGGCCCCTATAGCCCCATATATACTGTATTATGGTCCTCACAGCCCTTTTTAAACTGTATTATAGTCCCATAGCCCCTTATATACTGTATTATGACCACCACAGCCTTATATATAGTACACCACAGCTCACCTATAGCCTCATAGTACCTTATACATAGTATTATGACCCTCACAGCCCTTTATATACTGTATTACGGCCACTAAAGCAATATGGCCCGCACAGCTCACTATATATAGTATAATGGCCCCTACAGCCCCTTACACACTGATTTATGTCCCCCAAAGACCCGTTCCCTACATCTGTCTCTGGCGACTGTGTACTCATGACAATGCTCATTATTGTTGCTGCCTCATGCTGCGCTCAGCGAGACCCGGTGGCTCTGATGAGCATTATCGTCACAACCTGGCGCCTGTGAATAGTAATTTTACTGCTATTCACAGTCACCAGAGACAGATTCAGGGAACATGAACTACGGCGAAGCTTCATGGGAACATTTTGGGTAATAAATTGGTGTACGAAGCACTGTCTGTTGTTTTTGTCTTTTTATGTTTCTCAGGGTTCCTTTTCTGGAGTACTTCGGATTTGGTGTAATACTGCAGACCTGCAAGGGATATTTTTTCAATAAGTTGGTGAGCGAATGATAGTGTGGGGGATTCTTTATTCAAATTAAGTGTTTTTTTTTCTGTGTTTTTATTTTTTATTAACGGGTTAGTAATGGGGGTGTCTGATAGACACCTCTCCATTACTAACACCAGGGCTTGATGATAGCTGACATTTATGACAAATCACAGCTGTCATCAACCCTCCAGCCCAAATACCCAGATTGCCACTGATCCAGGGCAATCGGGAAGAACCGGGCAAAGCATCAGAATTGGCGCATGTCATCTGATGCACCAATTCTGGGGCAGTTGCAGACTTGTATTTTTAGGCTGGAAAGGGCCTAATAACCAAGGACCTTCCCAGCCTGATAATATGAGCCTGCAGCTGTCTGCTTTACCTTAGTTGGTTATTAAAAATAAGGAGGACTCTACATCTTTTTTTTTTTTTTAATTTGGTTAAATAAGGCTAAACACCCTTTAGTGCCACATGAAAGTCACTAAAGGGTACAATTTTATTATATGTAGGGGGCTTGTGAAATTATATGTCTACAGGATATCTATTTATTCTAGCTATTTATTATCTAATATCTTTCTATCATCTATCTGTATCTTTATATAGCAACTAGCTTTAAATTACATAGAGAATTACAATATGTAAAAGATGATGTTAAAAAAGCATGTGATACAGATGCTAGGTGAGAATAATCGCATTGTGTTCGCATTACACTCGTCCGACTTTTCAGGAGCAACATTTTAGCTATTTTTAATACTCTGATGTGAGCGAACCCTTAGATCGTCTTTATACACAGTGGGTACGGAAAGTATTCAGACTCCTTTAAATTTTTCACTCTTTGTTTCATTGCAGCCATTTGGTAAATTCTAAAAATTTAATTTCTTTCTCATTAAAGTACACTCTGCACCCTATCATGACTGAAAAAAACAGAAATGTAGAAATTTTTGCAAATTTATTAAAAAAGAAAAACTGAAGTATCACATGGTCATAAGTATTCAGACCCTTTGCTCAGTATTGAGTAGAAGCACCCTTTTGAGCTAGTACAGCCATGAGTCTTCTTGGGAATGATGCAACAAGTTTTTCACACCTGGATTTGGGGATCCTCTGCCATTCTTCCTTGCAGATCCTCTCCAGTTCCGTCAGGTTGGATGGTGAACGTGGGTGGACAGCCATTTTCAGGTCTCTCCAGAGATGCTCAATTGGATTTAGGTCAGGGCTCTGGCTGGGCCAGTCAAGAATGGTCACAGAGTTGTTCTAAAGCCACTCCTTTGTTATTTTAGATGTGTGCTTAGGGTCATTGTCTTGTTGGAAGGTGAACCTTTGGCCAAGTCTGAGGTCTAGTGCATTCTGGAAGAGGTTTTCATCCAGGATATCTCTGTAATTGGCTGCATTCATGTTTCCTTCAATTGCAACCAGTCGTCCTGTCCCTGCAGCTGAAAAACACCCCCATAGCATGATGCTGCCACCACCATGTTTCACTGTTAGGATTGTATTGGGCAGGTGATGAGCAGTGCCTGGTTTTCTCCACACATACCACTTAGAACTTTGTGGTGATAATTCTATCTTTGTCTCATCAGACCAAAGAATCTTATTTCTCATAGCCTGGGAGTCCTTCATGTGTTTTTGAGCAAACTCTATGCAGGCTTTCATATGTCTTGCACTGAGGAGAGGCTTCCGTCAGGCCACTCTGCCATAAAGGCTCGACTGGTGGAGAGCTGCAGTGATAGTTGACATTGTGGAACTTTCTCCCATCTCCCTTCTGCATCTCTGGAGCCTCAGCCACAGTGATCTTGGGGTTCTTCTTTACCTCTCTCACCAAGGCTCTTCTCCCACGATTGCTCAGTTTGGCTGGACGGCCAGGTCTAGGAAGACTTCTGGTGGTCCTAAACTTCTTCCATTTAAGGATAATGGAGGCCACTGTGCTCTTAGGAACCTTGAGTAATGCAGAAATTCTTTTGTAACCTTGGCCAGATCTGTGCCTTGCCACAATTCTGTCTCTGAGCTTCTTGGGCAGTTCCTTTGAGCTCATGATTCTCATTTTGGTCTGACATGCACTGTGAGGTCTTATATAGACAGGTGTGTGCCTTTCCAAATCAAGTCCTATCAGTATAATTAAACACAGCTGGACTCCAATGAAGGAGTAGAACCATCTCAAGGAGGATCACAAGGAAATGGACAGCATGTGACTTAAATATGAGTGTCTGAGCAAAGGGTCTGAATACATGTGACCATGTAATATTTCAGTTTTTCTTTTTTAATAAATTTGCAAAAATTTCTACATTTGGTTTTTTTTTCAGTCAATATGGGGTGCAGAGTGTATTTTAATGAGAAAAACAATAACTTTTTAGAATTTACCAAATGGCTGCAATAAAACAAGGAGTGAAAAATTTAAAGGAGTCTGAATACTTTCCATTCCCACTGTACATATTATTAGTTTGGGGTTTAAAATCCTGATGACAGGTACCTTTTAAGTCCTGGGATGCCCAGAGCCACGTACCTCCTTCCCTTTAAGTGCCTACAGTAGTGCTGGAGAAGTATTGTATTCTGCACTGTGCTGTTGAGTAACCTGTCGTCTAGGATTCTCTGCTTTGTTCCAGTGGATCCAATACTACTATTAGCACACAGGGACTGCTTGTATAGCTATGGAAACGGAGCCGGGTCTGACAATCTGAAAATAAAAGGTGTTCATTGCATAATTAGAAAAAGCTTGCAAATAAACTTGCTGTATAATTTATGGTTTTCTGGATCTCTATTTTGAATTGTCCACTGTATTTGCAGTTGATGAAAGTCAGAAATGGCCATGTGATGGACACGGAGGTGCACGGCAAGTTACAAACCATTGCTCTGAAAGCTGTAGTGTAAGGGTGTGTGCACACGGTCCGGAAACACTGCAGATTTTACGCAGCACACTTGCGCTGCGTGCAATCCACAGCGGCCAGATGTTACAGCATAGTCCACTATGCGTCTCCGTACTCCTGCGGATCACCCGTGGACACGGACATGCAGCATGTCTTCACAGACCGCAGCATGTCAATTTCTCTTGCAGAGACGATATAGTCTCCGCAAGAGAAATTCTCATTGTAATGTATAGGATGCGGTGAATCCACATGGTTCATTGAACACATGTGGATTCACCTGCGTGCAGCGCTTTGGACGAAGCATCAAGTATCCTGCGTTCAAAGCACAGCAAATACCGACCTTGTGCACATACCCTAATTGTATGTAAGAGTCCTGCATTAGTGGAGTCGGTTTCAGCCAAAAGCAATAAATTTTGTTATGGTGCCCACACTAATAGTGGTGCTATATCCCAATCTCCAGACCAGTTCAGCAACCGATGACCGTCTAGGTAAGCTCTAAGTGACTGCGCAGTTTGTGTAGGATTTCTTGCTTCCATGCTTGTGATAGCACGTGGCACTGGACTGTCACGAATGTGCTGCATCCTGATTAGACCTTTGCGGTATCTGGGATCAGACTGGCAGATCACAGATCTTCTTTGGAGTCCGCTTGGCGTTTAACTTGAATGTGCAGATTGATTTCTGGTTGGTGTAGATGGGCTTAAGAGTTCCTTTTTGATCCTCCTGGGATTCCATATGGCTCTAATCTCAGCTGCTGCATCTTACTGTCACTCCCTTCCATTATTTAAACTCACTCCTCGCTCTGTCCTGTGTCGGTTATAGGTGTCCTATGCTGACCTCCCTGGAGAAGTTGTTCCAGTTTAAGAAGTTGTGGAGTTCCAGTTGTTGTTTGATTGCTCCCTGTTTGTTTCCCTCCCGTTTCCTTACCTTAGTTGTGAGACTTGTGTCTTGCTGACTTACTCACTAGTTAGAGCCAGCCAGGGTTTAGGCACCTGATGGCGCATGGGGGGGGCGGACCCATCCAGCAACAATAGGAAGCACAGGGTGCAGTCTTAGGCGAGTGTTCAGGGGTGTCCCTTCTCCCCTTTCCCTAGCGTGTCAGGGCAACCTTTACCTTCTTTCCCTTCTTTGTGCCGCACTTGGGCATTTCCTTGCTCCAGTCATGGACTGGCACAAGATACAAGCTTGTTCTGACTGCCACATGCATTTCCACAAGTATTCCTTAACAAGAGATGCTGGTTTGGGTGCCAACAAGGAATGAATAGAGAAAAAAATCCCCCAAATTACAAAACATGCCCTGCTCAATCACAAGCTATATAATGGACGGAGAAATGGCAATGCATCGAAGGAAAAATAATCCAGATATGCGTCACCTGACAGACCATGGGACATAGAATCTCCATACATCAGTTTTCTACCATAAAACTGCTGAAAATGTCTCAAAATGTTTGCACAACTCATAGTGGTGCAGAAAATATTGAGATTTTTAATGATTCTTAGGCAGTTTGTTTCAGCCACGTCCGCCTACTTTTTGAAAAGTTGGGGCTTTTTTTTGAGATGGCGGGGCTGAGTGTAGCCCACTCCCTTCAAAAAAAGTCATAATTTAAGCCATAAAAGTGGCATGTAAATTACGACAGACATGTACGCCGATCTGTAGCTGGAGTACATTTCTTGAGATGTCTTACAGCAGCTGAATGATGGGCCTCTTAATATTTGCCACATCTTAATCCAGCACACCCTTCATGAGGATGGGCGTACAAGACACCAGTCTTCATTACTCAGAGCCTAAAGCCCCCCGTACTCATTAGTCTGATGTCAGCCAATATTATAATGTTGGAGGGGATCTGGGGGGAATGCTGATTGCTTTGCTTGCCCAGAGATAACATGCCGGCAAAGATGTCTGACGATGGCTCTCTCAAAGAGAACATAGGAGCGCTTAGCCGAATGCCTGTGTATGGTAGAGATGGCTATTGCCTGAATGATTGGACTACAGACATCTCATATTTATGTCCACCATCAGTCTATGATATGTGCTTAGTCACAAACCACCCCTTATACTCTTGCTCAGCGGGGTCAGCAGCTGGACGCACACAGATGGGAAACTCAAACGATAAAGAAGTTTGGAGATATAACAGCACTTATGAGCGCCCCCTGTTGCAGTTCATAGGAGATAGGACCACAGACATTTCCTTATTTTCCATAGGCTTCAGTGGCGAGTGGCCAAACATACTCACCATCTCCTTCCTCCTCTATGTAACACTCACACATAAAAATAACAAATGTTTTTAGTGCGACGTCTCTTTTAATGATTTTAAATAGAGAAAGCAAGAGACAAATGCATGAGAAAATATTGACAATATTGTAGAGGTTCAATTCCCCCAGGGGTTTAAGCAAGAGTGTAACCCCCCCAAAAATCTTAAGGGAGGTCGATTCATTAAAACTGGCATTGAGCACAGCAGTCTTAATCAAAGGCTTGCTGGAGTATGAGGCACCGAATTTAAAGATGCATCTTGTTAGTGGTGTGCCCATCGCCAGAAATGTTCATCCAATCAGAGTCTGGAAAAGCATTTCTGGGGTAAGAAACGCCAGTATTTCCACTGAATGTGAGGAGCAGCCAAGACCAGGCCCCGTTCTGCCCCGACTCCTGCTCAGCTCTGTGCATTAAAAGGCCAAAAGTTGTGCAAAACTCTGCTTTCCACAAAAAAAACACAACTCTTCAAAGCTTTTAAGCCAATTCCCCCCTCACAGGCTCCTCCTCATGTCTCGCCTCAAAGGTTCCTCCCCATAGGCTCCTCCCCATGTCTCCCTCCTCAAAGGCTCCTCCCAATCTCACAGGCTCCTCCCCATGGTTCTCTCCTCACAGGCTCCTCCCCATGTTTCGCCTCAAAGGTTCCTCCCCATGGGCTCCTCCTCAAAGCCTCCTCCCCATGTCTCCCCCCTCACTGGCTCCTCCCCATGTCTCCCCACCTCCATGTCTCCCCCCTCACAGGCTCCTCCCCATGTCTTCCCCCTCACAGGCTCCTCCCCATGTCTCCCCCCTCACTGGCTCCTCCCCATGTCTCCCCACCTCCATGTCTCCCCCCTCACTGGCTCCTCCCCATGTCTCCCCACCTCCATGTCTCCCCCCTCACTGGCTCCTCCCCATGTTTTCTCCCGTATATCCACATTGTTCAATGACCATATGCGGATTTACCTGCGTGGTCGGACACAGCGAAAATAAGCTGCGTCCAATGCGCTACTATATCGTGGGAGTGGGACCATAGCAGTGCTGTTCTCTCCTCCGCCTCCCCCCCGCTGCTGTTGTTCCCTGCCGGATCCTCGTGCTGTGGTTTCTTTCCCTGCCTGTCTGGTATCTGATATCAGCTATAAGCCCCGCCTCTTCCTGCCCGGCGGTCATGTGACCTGCTGTGTAAACTGCTCCTCTCCAGCTTTAGTGGGTGAAGCCGGCGGCCGGGTGCATTGAAGACATGAGGCAGTGCAGAGCCGGGCTGCTGCTGAGGCGGTATGTGTGCGCGGCGCTGTGTGCACGGGGTTATAGAGGTGTGTGCGGTGCTGTGTGCACGGGGGTTATAGAGGTGTGTGCGGCGCTGTGTGCACGGGGTTATAGAGGTGTGTGCGGCGCTGTGTGCACGGGGTTATAGAGGTGTGTGCGGCGCTGTGTGCACGGGGTTATAGAGGTGTGTGCGGCGCTGTGTGCACGGGGTTATAGAGGTGTGTGCGGCGCTGTGTGCACGGAATTATAGAGGTGTGTGCGCGGGGTTATAGAGGTGTGTGCGGCGCTGTGTGCACGGGGGTTATAGAGGTGTGTGCGGCGCTGTGTGCGCGGGGTTATAGAGGTGTGTGCGGCGCTGTGTGCACGGGGTTATAGAGGTGTGTGCGGCGCTGTGTGCGCGGGGTTATAGAGGTGTGTGCGGCGCTGTGTGCGCGGGGTTATAGAGGTGTGTGCGGCGCTGTGTGCGCGGGGTTATAGAGGTGTGTGCGGCGCTGTGTGCGCGGGGTTATAGAGGTGTGTGCGGCGCTGTGTGCGCGGGGTTATAGAGGTGTGTGCGGCGCTGTGTGCGCGGGGTTATAGAGGTGTGTGCGCGGGGTTATAGAGGTGTGTGCGGCGCTGTGTGCACGGCGTTATAGAGGTGTGTGCACGGGGTTATAGAGGTGTGTGCACGGGGGTTATAGAGGTGTGCGCGGCGCTGTGTGCACGGGGTTATAGAGGTGTGTGCGGCGCTGTGTGCGCGGGGTTATAGAGGTGTGTGCGCGGGGTTATAGAGGTGTGTGCGGCGCTGTGTGCACGGCGTTATAGAGGTGTGTGCACGGGGTTATAGAGGTGTGTGCACGGGGGTTATAGAGGTGTGCGCGGCGCTGTGTGCACGGGGTTATAGAGGTGTGTGCGGCGCTGTGTGCGCGGGGTTATAGAGGTGTGTGCGCGGGGTTATAGAGGTGTGTGCGGCGCTGTGTGCGCGGGGTTATAGAGGTGTGTGCGCGGGGTTATAGAGGTGTGTGCGGCGCTGTGTGCACGGGGTTATAGAGGTGTGTGCGGCGCTGTGTGCACGGGGGTTATAGAGGTGTGTGCGGCGCTGTGTGCACGGGGGTTATAGAGGTGTGTGCGGCGCTGTGTGCACGGGGGTTATAGAGGTGTGTGCGGCGCTGTGTGCACGGGGGTTATAGAGGTGTGTGCGGCGCTGTGTGCACGGGGGTTATAGAGGTGTGTGCGGCGCTGTGTGCACGGGGGTTATAGAGGTGTGTGCGGCGCTGTGTGCACGGGGGTTATAGAGGTGTGTGCGGCGCTGTGTGCACGGGGGTTATAGAGGTGTGTGCACGGGGTTATAGAGGTGTGTGCACGGGGGTTATAGAGGTGTGTGCGGCGCTGTGTGCACGGGGTTATAGAGGTGTGTGCGGCGCTGTGTGCGCGGGGTTATAGAGGTGTGTGCGGCGCTGTGTGCACGGGGGTTATAGAGGTGTGTGCGGCGCTGTGTGCACGGGGGTTATAGAGGTGTGTGCGGCGCTGTGTGCACGGGGGTTATAGAGGTGTGTGCGGCGCTGTGTGCACGGGGTTATAGAGGTGTGTGCGGCGCTGTGTGCACGGGGTTATAGAGGTGTGTGCGGCGCTGTGTGCACGGGGTTATAGAGGTGTGTGCGGCGCTGTGTGCACGGGGTTATAGAGGTGTGTGCGGCGCTGTGTGCACGGGGGTTATAGAGATGTGCGCGGCGCTGTGTGCACGGGGTTATAGAGGTGTGCGCGGCGCTGTGTGCACGGGGTTATAGAGGTGTGCGCGGCGCTGTGTGCACGGGGTTATAGAGGTGTGCGCGGCGCTGTGTGCACGGGGTTATAGAGGTGTGCGCGGCGCTGTGTGCACGGGGTTATAGAGGTGTGCGCGGCGCTGTGTGCACGGGGTTATAGAGGTGTGCGCGGCGCTGTGTGCACGGGGTTATAGAGGTGTGCGCGGCGCTGTGTGCGCGGGGTTATAGAGGTGTGTGCGGGGTTATAGAGGTGTGTGCGGGGTTATAGAGGTGTGTGCGGGGTTATAGAGGTGTGTGCGGGGTTATAGAGGTGTGTGCGGGGTTATAGAGGTGTGTGCGGCGCTGTGTGCACGGGGTTATAGAGGTGTGTGCACGGGGTTATAGAGGTGTGTGCACGGGGTTATAGAGGTGTGTGCACGGGGTTATAGAGGTGTGTGCGGCGCTGTGTGCGCGGGGTTATAGAGGTGTGTGCGGCGCTGTGTGCACGGGGGTTATAGAGGTGTGTGCACGGGGTTATAGAGGTGTGTGCGGCGCTGTGTGCGCGGGGTTATAGAGGTGTGCGCGGCGCTGTGTGCGCGGGGTTATAGAGGTGTGCGCGGCGCTGTGTGCGCGGGGTTATAGAGGTGTGCGCGGCGCTGTGTGCGCGGGGTTATAGAGGTGTGCGCGGCGCTGTGTGCACGGGGTTATAGAGGTGTGCGCGGCGCTGTGTGCACGGGGTTATAGAGGTGTGCGCGGCGCTGTGTGCACGGGGTTATAGAGGTGTGCGCGGCGCTGTGTGCACGGGGTTATAGAGGTGTGCACGGGGTTATAGAGGTGTGCACGGGGTTATAGAGGTGTGCACGGGGTTATAGAGGTGTGCGCGGGGTTATAGAGGTGTGCGCGGCGCTGTGTGCGCGGGGTTATAGAGGTGTGCGCGGCGCTGTGTGCGCGGGGTTATAGAGGTGTGCGCGGCGCTGTGTGCGCGGGGTTATAGAGGTGTGCGCGGCGCTGTGTGCGCGGGGTTATAGAGGTGTGCGCGGCGCTGTGTGCGCGGGGTTATAGAGGTGTGCGCGGCGCTGTGCGCGCGGGGTTATAGAGGTGTGCGCGGCGCTGTGCGCGCGGGGTTATAGAGGTGTGCGCGCGGGGTTATAGAGGTGTGCGCGGCGCTGTGCGCGCGGGGTTATAGAGGTGTGCGCGGGGTTATAGAGGTGTGCGCGGCGCTGTGTGCAGTGAGCTCGGCGTGCCTGTCACTGCTGTCATGTCTGGTGAGGTGACACGTGTTTGTCCAGCACTGGGACCATCAGAGCTGTCACGTCCTTCTGCCTGTCAGTGGCTGGTGTTGCTGGGACTTGTAGTGCCGGCTCTTGGCTGTTCAGCTTTTGTGTTATCCTCTGCCGTCCAGCAGAGTCCTGAGTGATGTTTTCCATGTTTTTACTCCTTATTTTTCTTGCACACATTTTCAGAAAAAAATTGACACCAGTGTGAACAAAGCCTGAAGATTAAGAGGATTTAGAGATTTTCTATTGAACCTTGTGATCACATTTGGCAGCTGCCATCTAATTGGCACATAACCATGGAATAAATGGCTCAATAATAATAAGCGGTACAGCCGGGTGTCAGGCAGCGCTCCAAAGAAGCTGAGGGGGGAGCCTTGTACAATTACTGAGGTGCCCGGACGGCTTCTCCCACCATGGCTGTTGGGATCATGCACATGTTGCAGTTTTGGATGTAAATAATCCCAATGGCCGCTTTTGACCCTACGATCCCTGGAGCGGCTGCGGATCTCCTGACTCACTCTTCACAGAATCATAGAGATTTCCACTTGGATATGAAGCGTGGGACCCTGTCCTTACACTTCTGATGAGATTCACAGGTGGATGGTGTCTCCAAGATTTTTTTAAAGGGGTTTTCTAGGATTTTAATAGACAATAAGTTGTGTTTTTTGTTTTCCAATATTGCAAGCAAACCTCATCAGTTGAAGGGGCTATTTGGTGCCATCCAGCTGGAGGGTCACTTCCTTAGGTCCCTGCCAGCTTCTGTGCACTTAATAACTGACCTCCGCAGCCTTGATTGTAGATACAGCATGACAATGCTAAGGCCAGTGACTGGCTGCAGCAGTCATGTGAATGTACAACACATCACATGGCTATACACCTTCTGATAGTTTTTTTTTTTTTTTAAATGACTATCCTGCTCACCCCCATATATCTCCATACATACATACTCTGTGGGGAGAAGGGATCAAGGTGCTGCCCAACACATCTGGCAGTGTCTAGAAAATAAAGGATTGGACATATTGAAATTCAACAAGTCCAAACGATTTTGCCGGTTGTGAAATGTGAGAAACCCAGTGATGATTGTATCTCACGGCTTTACCCTCAATGACATCGCCAAGACAGGGCCACTTGATGCCTTACTGCTGCTCTGTGTACCAGTCATACATAGGCAAATTGTGTTTTCTGAGAGACAGAGGACTTGAATCTAGCGCCACCTATTAGAAGTAGCAACCTGAAAAGTCAATATCCACCCTTTTAACGAGCCTTGCCACATGACTTGGGATAAAAAACTTGGGGTCTAAGATTTTGTTTCTCTTTATGGAAAGTGACATGCCTGACAATTTTGCATATTTTATTCCCCAGAGGAGCATTGCGCAGCTTATAGGTCTCCTTACCCTGACATGTCGGGCTTGTCACTCTTCATAAGGAAAAACGTTACCCCTTAGACCCCAGTCATAGGCCTTTTATCCAGCCAAATCAAATCTCATGCTTTTGCACAGATAAGGGGCAACATCCCGAAGCATGTGTCTGTATATTAACATTTTGGTTTTGCTTTTATCCTCAGTCTTGTGGCAAGGCCCGTTAAAGGGTGGATATTGACTTTTGAGATTACCAATGGGTGGTGCTAGAGTTCAAGACCTCTTCGTCTCTGAAGAGACTATTTAATTTCCCAGAGGAGCATTGCTTGGCCTATAATTATTATTTATTATAGAGCCATTTATTCCATGGCTCTTTACATGTGAAAAAGGGGTATACATACAAAAACAATTACAATGATCTTTAACAAAACGTGACGGCGATTGGTACAGGAGGAGTGAGGATCCTGCCCGTGAGGGCTCACAGTCTACAAGGGATGGGTGAGGGTAGAGCTGGTGATGGAGCGGTGGTTACTGCAGGTTGTAGGCTTGTCGGAAGAGGTGGGTCTTCAGGTTCCTTTTGAAGGTTTCCACAGTGGGCAAGAGTCTGATATGTTGGGGTAGAGAGTTCTAGAGTAGGGGGGATGCACAGGAGAAATCTTGTATGCGATTGTGGGAAGAGGAGATAAGAGGGGAGTAGAGAAAGAGATCTTGTGAGGATCGGAGGTTGCGTGCAGGTATGTACCGGGAGACTAGGTCACAGATGTATGGAGGAGACAGGTTGTGGATGGCTTTGTATGCCAAGGTTAGGGTTTTGATCTCGAGTCTCTGAGCAATGGGGAACCAGTGAAGGGATTGACAGAGAGGAGAGGCCGGGGAATAGCGAGGGGACAGGTGGATTAGTCGGGCAGCAGAGTTTAGGATAGATTGGAGGGGTGCGAGAGTGTTAGAGGGGAGGCCACAGAGCAGGAGGTTGAAGTAGTCGAGGCAGGAGATGATGAGGGCATGCACTGGTGTTTTTGCAGATTCGTGGTTGAGGAATGTGCGGATCCGGGAGATATTTTTGAGTTGGAGTCGGCATGAAGTGGAAAGGGCTTGGATATGTGGTTTGAAGGAGAGGTCAGAGTCTAGGGTTACCCCGAGGCAGCGAGCTTGCAGGACTGGGGAGAGTGAACAGCCATTGACTATGATGGATAGGTCAGGTGGGGGGAAAGAATGAGATGGTGGAAAGATGATGAATTCAGTTTTATCCATGTTAAGTTTTAGAAATCTAGCAGAGAAGAAGGATGAAATAGCGGACAGACATTGTGGGATTTTGGTTAGTAGGGAGGTGATATCGGGTCTCGAGAGGTAGGTCTTTGTGTCATCAGCATAGAGGTGATACTGAAAGCCGTGAGACTCTGAGCTGTCCCAGGCCAAAGGTGTAGATGGAGAAGAGCAGGGGTCCTATAACTGAACCTTGGGAGACACTGACAAATAGGGGGTGAGATGATGAGGAGGTGGTGTGTGAGTGGGAGACACTGAATGTCCTGTCTGTTAGGTATGAAGAGATTCACGATAGGGCCAAGTTTGTGATGCCAAGAGATGAGTGTAGTAAGAGGGAATGGTCCACTGTGTCAAAAGCAGCCTACACACGTTTACAAAACACTACAACGTTCATACCCAGTCCTTAGCAGATGCGAGCCTGGGCAGACGTGTTCTACAGGCGGCGGTGCCCCAATTGTAGGGACCCGTCTACACAATATTCGTCCATTGCTTCCCACCCAGGGACTGCTTTGGGATGTCCCAAGGTCCTGTGTCCCCCAATGAGGCGACAGAGTAAAGGAGATTTTTGTGTACTCACCGTAAAATCTTTCTCTTAGCCTCTAATTGGGGGACACAGCACCCACCCTTTGCCCGTTCCGGGCCGTTCAGTTGAGTTCTCATATTGGTTTTCCTTTGAGTTCTTACATAGTTGCCTTCTTATAGGCATGGTTATGTTATCTATGTTACGTTCCTCCTACTGCTTTTGCACAAAACTGAAGATGGCTGATGCCGTCCAGGGGTGTATACTGCAGAGGAGGAGCCACGCTTAATCTTTTTCAGATAAGCATAGTGTCGCCTCCTAGTGGACAGCAGCATAACACCCAAGGTCCTGTGTCCCCCAATTAGAGGCTAAGAGAAAGAGATTTCACGGTGAGTACACACAAATCTCCTTTTCTCTAATAACCCCCCACGACAGCACACAGGAGGATGTAACCCCACCCTAATAGGGACAGGAAATATGAACAGGTTTAAATAGCCCCTCCCACATCCTCCTTCCAGTGTTATTTCCTGTCCCTATCAGGGATGAAGAGGTCATCCCCGGTGTGCTGGGCCGGCGACAGGCACTGGGGGAAAGCTAAAGCTATTAGCCGGGCAGCGGAGGACCGAGCGGTTTTACATCTCCTCCTCAGGGCGCTGCTCCCGTCTCCTCCTTATTCGGGACCCTCTCCTGCAGTCCACGCTCTCTGGCAAGGTCTGCAGGATCTTCTGACCGGAGGCCTCTTTGAGCTTTCCGGTCCATCTCCTCCTCCTCCTCTCCCCCGCTGGATGCGTGGGCGATGACGGCTCCAGGATGTGGAGCGCACACCGTGACACTGGGCGGTGGATGATGACGTCACTTCCGGCAGTTTTGCGTTTCACTGTGGACTGCATCAGAAGCCATGGGAGAAAAGAGCGGTAATGCCGCCGGTGATCACAAATCTTCACCTGGACATCGGGGGAGGAGCCCTCTAAACAAAGGGAGGTTCTGGTCCAGTCGCCCATAATGGAGCCCTGGACAGGAAGACATCTACAGGTAGGACAAAACTATGTCTGTTGAAGCTTCTCGCTCTGCATCTGTAGAGCCCAGCGCCTTTCCGGTCCCAGTAAGTATGGCACTGGTAGTCCATCTACCAGATGCTGGTAATAGTGATTTATAGCTCCCCTTCCCTTCTCCCCTCTCTTGTAGGGGGACAAGGAACCTGCATCTGGAGACCAAGTTAAACCGTCACGCAGATGTCCCATCTGTACAAAAAAACTATTCTCCCATAGAAAGCCCCTATGCAAAGACTGTACGGAGAAGATTATCAGGCAGGAACAACCTTCCTTAATGGAAGAGATAAAGGGGATTGTACCTCAAGAGATCAAATCCTCCTTAGCCTCGGTCACTCTCCCTACGCCCTCACCTAGTCAGGGTTCTACATCTACTCCCTCAGCAGCCAAAAAGAGGAAGATTAGCCCGCCAGAGGGAGGGGAGGAAGACTCTCAAGAGGAGATATATACAGTACAGACCAAAAGTTTGGACACCCCTTCTCATTTGAAGATTTTTCTGTATTTTCATGACTATGAAAATTGTACATTCACACTGAAGGCATCAAAACTATGAATTAACACATGTGGAATTATATACTTAGCAAAAAAGTGTGAAACAACTGAAAATATGTCTTATATTCTAGGTTCTTCAAAGTAGCCACCTTTTGCTTTGATGACTGCTTTGCACACTCTTGGCATTCTCTTGATGAGCTTCAAGTGGTAGTCACCGGAAATGGTTTTCACTTCACAGGTGTGCCCTGTCAGGTTTAATAAGTGGGATTTCTTGCCTTATAAATGGGGTTGGGACCATCAGTTGTGTTGTGCAGAATTCAGGTGGATACACAGCTGATAGTCCTACTAAACAGACTGTTAAAATTTGTATTATGGCAAGAAAAAAGCAGCTAAGTAAAGAAAAACGAGTGGCCATCATTACTTTAAGAAATGAAGGTCAGTCAGTGCGAAAAATTGGGCAAACTTTCAATGTGTCCCCAAGTGCAGTTGCAAAAACCATCAAGCGCTACAAAGAAACTGGCTCACATGAGGACCGCCCCAGGAAAGGAAGAGCAAGAGTTACTTCTGCTTCTGAGGATAAGTTAATACGAGTCACCAGCTTCAGAAATCGCAGGTTAACAGCAGCTCAGATTAGAGACCAGGTCAATGCCACACAGAGTTCTAGCAGCTGACACATCTCTTCAACAACTGTTAAGAGGAGACTTTGTGCAGCAGGCCTTTATGGTAAAATAGCTGCTAGGAAACCACTGCTAAGGACAGCCAACAAGCAGAGGAGACTTGTTTGGGCTAAAGAACACAAGGAATGGACATTAGATCAGTGGAAATCTGTGCTTTGGTCTGAGGAGTCCAAATTTGAGATCTTTGGTTCCAACCACCGTGTCTTTGTGCAACGCTGAAAAGGTGAACGGATGGACTCTTTATGCCTGGTTCCCACCGTGAAGCATGGAGGAGGAGGTGTGATGGTGTGGGGGTGCGTTGCTGGTGACACTGGGGATTTATTCAAAATTGAAGGCATACTGAACCAGCATGGCTGCCACAGCATCTTGCAGCGGCATGCTATTCCATCCGATTTGCTTTTAGTTGGACCATCATTTATTTTTCAACAGGACAATGACCCCAAACACACCTCCAGGCTGTGTAAGGGCTATTTGACCAAGAAGGAGAGTGATGGGGTGCTACGCCAAATGACCTGGCCTCCACAGTCACCAGACCTGAACCCAATCGAGATGGTTTGGGGTGAGCTGGACCGCAGAGTGAAGGCAAAAGGGCCAACACGTGCTAAGCATCTCTGGTAACTCCTTCAAGATTGTTGGAATACCATTTCCGGTGATTACCTCTTGAAGCTCATCAAGAGAATGCCAAGAGTGTGCAAAGCAGTCATCAAAGCAAAAGGTGGCTACTTTGAAGAACCTAGAATATAAGACATATTTTCAGTTGTTTCACACTTTTTTGTTAAGTATATAATTCCACATGTGTTAATTCATAGTTTTGATGCCTTCAGTGTGAATGTACAATTTTCAAAGTCATGAAAATTCAGAAAAATCTTCAAATGAGAAGGTGTGTCCAAACTTTTGGTCTGTACTGTATCTCGGAAGATCATCCAGAGGAAGGTGAGCTGAGTCCAACTCCTGATAACTCCCAGCGAGAGAGAGATTACTTTCCATCAGATAGCTTGGAGGAGCTCCTCATGGCAGTAAGGAGAACTATGGAGGTCGAGGAAGAAAAAGTTCCCCAAACAGTACAGGGGGCTACGTTCCAGAAAAAAATTGGTGTTCCCTATACACCAAAGTATAAGGGACTTAGTCTTAGAGGAGTGGGAATCTCCAGAAAAGAGATTAAATCCCCCTACTGAGTTAAAGGATAGATTTCCTGTAGACAATGAGACGACAGAATGCTGGTCTGAAGTCCCAAGAGTGGATATCCAAATTGCACGAGTGGTAAAGAAAACCACAATGCCCTTTGAAGATTCCTCTCAATTAAAAGACCCCTTGGAACACAAAATGGAGGGACTACTCAGAAAATCCTGGGAGACCTCGGAAGCACTATTAAACACCAACGCAGTCTCTACGGGCGTAGCTTGATCAATGGCTTGTTGGATAGATCAACTGGAGGAACACCTAGTCTCGGGCACCCCCAGAGAAGACATCTTGGCATCCCTACCGCTTCTACAGAAAGCTACGGGTTTTTAGCAAACGCTTCTGCAGAATCAGAGTGGCGGCAAGAGCATTTGGGCTATCAAACTCTGTAAGAAGGGCCCTATGGTTGAAATCCTGGAACGGCGACGTGGCATTCTTTTCTCTCCCAAAATCAACGTCTGAACAGACCATGACGTCAGGGTAGTCGGGGGCCTCATCTCGAATTTTCTCCCTCAGTGGAAAGAAATCTGCTCAGACCCATGGGTCCTGAAGGTTGTCGAGTTCGGAGTAAAAATAAATTTCTCCTCCTATCCAGAGAGGATAAAATTAACACCGCTCTCTTCTCAGTCGTCAGGCCACCCTGATATCCGTTCTTACAGACCTATTGTCCTCAGGGGTGATATCCCTGGTTCCTACAAGAGAGAGGCACAGGACATTATTCCAGACTCTTCCTAATAAAAAAAACAAATGGCTCACACAGAGTTATCAATCTAAGGCCACTGAATCAGTATATCCACTACCAACGATTCAAGATGGAATCCATCAGGTCGACCTGATAGGACAGGACCATGTTATGGCCACAATCTACCTCCAGGATGCATATTACCACATCCCCATACATCCACTTCACAGGAGGTTCCTAAGATTTGCAGTGGCTCAAGGGGAACAAATAGTCCACTATCAATTCAATGTTCTCCCATTTGGAATTTCACCAGCCCCGCGAATATTTACAAAAGTCATGGCTTATATCTGGGGTCAGAAAATTTCAATAGTACCATACCTCGATGACTTGTCATTAATCGGGCCCTCAGTACCAGTACTCCAAGAACATCTACAGTAGACCACTCGGATCCTATCGTTTCTAGGCTGGCTAGTGAACCACAAAAAATCGGATATGGTTCCCTCCATGACAAAAACATTTCTACTAATACTATTGGATTCCCACAGCCAGATGTCATTCCTGCCCAAACAAAAACAGGTCATGATAAAAGCAAAGATCAATGTCCTAAGGAGCAGATGATCAGTATCATTGAGAGATTCCATGTCGGTCCTCGGGTCTATGACATCCTGTATTTAAATGGTGGCCTGGGCTCAGGCACATACCCGAACATTACAGACCCACATCCTTACGAATTAGGATGGATCCCCACGGTCTCTGAACAGGAGAATCCCTATACCACCATGGGTAAGAGCCTCTCTATTCTGGTGGCTGAACGTAAAGAATCTCAACAGGGGAGTACCATGGATCCAGAATTCGCTAGTAACCATAAAAGTGGATGCCAGGGAGAAGGGATGGGGAGCCAAGGTCTCCCAAGAGCTATTCCAGGGTGTATGGACCAGAGAGGTGTGCCAACGCTCATCAAATTTCAGAGAATTAAAAGCCGTAGAGGAAGTCCTCAGAGCAGCAGAGGCTGTCCAGAAATCTCACATTCAGATATTTTCAGACAATATCACCACCTTCGTCATCAAGGGGGCACAAGTTACGAAAGCTTTAAAGCAATCTCAGCAAGAATATTTTCCTGGGCCGAAGAACATCTTCTATCCCTGTCGGCTGTTCATATCAAAGGTTCAGTCAATGTCCAGGCTGATTTCTTAAGCAGAACAAAGATTCATCCAGGAGAGTGGAGTCTAAACCCAGACGTCTTCCAGGTGTTAGTCGAGAGATGGGGTTATCCAGAGGTAGATCTCTTCGCTGGACACCAGAACGCGAAGGTACCTCAATATTTCTCCCTGGATCCGAACGGCCCTTGCTTGGGAGTGGACGCATTCGCTTACAAATGGGAATTCAAACTAGCGTATGCCTTTCTCCCACTGCCTATCCTTTCAAAAACCTTACAGAAGATAAGGACCGAAGGGACCAGAGTAATCCTAGTGGCCCCTTTCTGGCCAAAAAGAAGTTGGTTCGGAACGTTAACCAGTCTGAGTGTGGAGAGCCCTGTAATCCTTCCTCCCATCAAAGATCTCCTGCTCCAGGGACCAATTCACCATCCGGATCCTGAGAGACTACAATTAACTGCCTGGCTTCTGAATTCCTGATATTAAAAAGAGGCCTGTCAGAGAAAGCCATCAAAACTCTCCAGAAGAGCAGGAAACCTGTAACGAACACCATTTACCATAAGATGTGGAAAACCTTCTTAGGCTGTGTGCCCACGATGCGTTCTTTAAGCATTTCTGCAGCGGCAGAAAAGGCCTGCCATGTTCCCCAATGATCTGCATGTGATGTGCACATGCTGCGGAAATTTCCGCTGCGGTTTATCATTGCGGAATAAAATGCAGCACTACCAATTATTTTGCGGAAGCGATGTGTTTTCGCCGCCATTGACTTTCATTGGAACGCTTGGATTCCACATCACTGCATCTGTACATGCGGATTCCATGCGTTTCAATGTGCGGATGATACCCTGGTGTGGAGAACAGGAGACTCTCCTCCGGACCCGGGTACCATAGAACCTGTAAATAAAAGAAAAAAATAAATATTATATTTACCTTCTGATGGCCCGCGGTCTCCTTGTCTTAGCTTGCCGGCAACTCGCGGTGGACTGAAGGACCTGCGCTTACATCATAGTCATGTGACTTCAGGTCCTTCAGTGTACCGCGAGCTGCCGGAAAGCCAGGACGGAGCGAAGCAAGACTGCGGGGGCCACCAGAAGGTAAGTATAGATTTATTTTTATTTTTTTACCATTCTTTAAGGTCACAGTATATAAATCCATGCCGTTTGCATGGATTTATATAGTGTGACCAAGTTGACAAGCACTTTCCAAGTGATGTTAAAATCGCTTGGAAAGCGCTTGACAACCCGCATGCAGAAATGCATGTGGAGAACGCTTCACATCCGCATGTCCCTGGCAGGAAAAACTCATGTACAATCCCCATGCTTTTTTTTCTGCCAGGGAGATGCAGAAACACTCAGGAAAAAATCCTGAGCATTTCTGCATCGTGGGCACATAGCCTTAAGATGGTGTGCACCCACTCGCCCAGACCCTCATAGGGCTGATGTGGCACAGATTCTAGATATTTTACAAGGAGGTCTGGACAAAGGTCTCAGACCTAGTACTCTTAAGGTCCAGGTAGCGGCGTTAAGTTCATACTTCGATCAAAGACTAGCGGAACATAAGTGGGTGAGAAGATTTATGACAGCAGCCACCCGCATCCACCCTAGAGTAACAGACCTGGTTCCCCCCTGGGACCTTAACATTGTTCTGAAGGCGTTAACCCTTCCACCCTTTGAGCCCTCGTCAGCCATAAGACTGGACAGACTGACCTGGAAAACGGCTTTCCTGGTGGCAATAACTACAGCCAGAAGAGTGTGTGAACTGCAGGCCCTTTCGGTCAACAAACCTGAGAATTCAGGAAGATCGTCTAATTTTTCAACTTGACCCTTTATTTCTACCTAAGGTGGTCTAAAATTTCCTCAAATCTCAGGAGATAATCCTTCCATCATTTTGTGACAACCCAAAAGATAAAAAAGAAATGTAATTCCACACTCTGGATGTTTGGAGAATAGTACTCCACTATCATCAGGAAACCGAAGAAGGAAGGAAAGACAAGAACCTATTTGTCCATACACAAGGTCCAAACAGAGGAAAGAAGGCAGCAAAATCCACAATAGCCAACTGGATTAAGAGGGCGATTACGGAGGCTTACCAGATCCAGGATCTACCTCCTCCAGCAAAGCTCAAGGCCCATTCTACAAGGGCGATATCTGTCTCCAGGACCGGACAGTGCAGGAAGGAGGAAAAGCCAGGATCCCCCCCCCCCCCCATCCAGGAAGGCATCCTGAGACCATCCTCAAGAGGTGAAAGGAACGGACGATTACCGGACCCTGTCTTTCAGCTGCAGGTACCAGCACCCCGGTCCTCCCCCCTCCCCCTCTCACCTAACATGGCGCTTAACAGCGCTTCCACTGGGCCACTTCCTCCTTCTTACCCCTTATGCGCGGCAAATCTGCCGCGCTTTTCTCCGACGGGGGGGGGGGCGTGTCCTGTGGGCGGTCCCGCTCCGACGCCCATATTCCCCCTCCTATTTGACCAATCAGGGCCGAGGGGCATAGTGACGCTTCCGTCACGCCCTCGTGCCTTCCACGGTCCTATCATTGGGGGGCCTCTCAAGCCCGCCCCCCCTTCCCATCTGCCTATCGGAGCCTCGCGCGCTCCGTCATCAACGAGCGTCCTCTGCACCGACGCCATCACTCTGCCGCACGCTGCTCCCTACTCCGGCGGCACCTACTGCGACCCACTCCAACCTCACCTTCGGAACCTTCAGGGGCACACGGAACCGCTTCTCTGCAGGATCGGGTAGGCCCTGTCCTGACACAAGGTCCCCATCCCTCCCTGCTCACAGCGCTCCCCTCTGCAGTATCCCTGGTCAGGTACATATGACCAAACCCAGGGAGCCCTCAGTCCGTCCCTCTCACATTGTCACATACTACGCCTGTGCTCTTTGCGGTACTAAGTGGCCCGCGGGTCTCACTGCGGCCTTCTGCTCGACCTGCAAACCTCCCGCTATGCTGGCACCCCAAGATCCCCCCCCCCCCCCCGCCGCTCAGGACGTGGTAACCCCCTCCCCTCCGGAGTGGGCTGTTGCTATGTCACAGTCTGTCTCTGACCTCACCAAGGTTTCTCAATCTCTGGTGCAGGTCTTAGAACGCTTGCCAGAACGTTTGCCTATGTTATCCACGGCCACCAGCGCTCCGAACGTCACCACAGACGATTCGCAGGCACCCCTGCCCCCTCCTCTCAGGGGCAGACAGATGTCACGTTCTCAGAAACGGATTCACGCAAGCTCATCCTCCAGCTCTCCAGACTCCAAGATGCTCCCTGCATCTCACACCCCCTCCCCGGAGGTCACCCCGGGATCTGACTCTGCTTCAGATTCAGACTCTGGTTCTGACTCTGACCAGTATTCCAAGGTCCAGGACATGATAGACAGCCTTATAACGGCTGTCAATCAGACTCTGCATGTTACAGAAGACGAGAGCCCGTGCCGGGATCTCTAACTAATCTTCCTTTTCAAGGTTCCAGGCTGTTTGGCTCCAAGCTAGATCAGATCATCTCTGATGTTATTGGGGGTAAGAGCACCTCCCTCCCCCAGCCCAGACCCAAACGCCCCCTTCAGTTCCGGTCCTTTCGTCAGTTCGCTCAACCGAACCCCTCCTCTCTCCTCTCAACAGGACCGTACTCCAGCACAGCGGGACAGTCATAAACCCTCCTTTAGGCCCACGCCTAACTGGCGCCCAAAGAGTCACTCCTCCAAGTCCTCTGGATCACAATCTCAATCCAACAGGTTTTCCTCAACATGATGGGTCACTCCCACCTGGGACTTCTCCCAGGGTGGGCGGCCGTCTCCTTCTGTTCAGATTCTTGGCTCCCGGCAAGAGGATGCCTGCGTCAAAGAAATTGTGACTTCCGGCTACAAAATCGAGTTTGATTCCAGCCCACAATCGCGTTTTCTCAGGTCCCGCCCCCCACAACCATCTCTGCTTCCTGGTTTCTTCCAAGCCATCACTTCTCTTCTACGCTCAGGAGTCATAGTCCCGGTTCCCGTTTAGGAAAGGTTTTCCGGTTTTTACTCAAATCTCTTCGTCGTCCCAAAAAAGGACTGCTCTCTACGTCCGATTCTGGACCTGAAACAGCTAACCGACATGTACGCATCCGACAGTTCAGGATGGAGTCCCTCAGGTCGGTAATCGCCTCAATAGAGGCCGGGGAATATCCATGTTCAGTGGACATTCAGGATGCATACCTTCACATCCCAATCTGCACGTCACATCAGAAATTCCTACTCTTTTTCCTTCAAGAACGCGCATTACCAGTTCACTGCCCTCCCCTTCGACCTCGCCACAGCCCCGAGGGTTTTCACGAAGGTGATGGCGACAGTTATGGCCATTCTTCGAACAAGGGGAATTGTAATCATACCCTACCTCGACGACCTGTTAATCAAAGGCCCCACGTTCAGGGACTGTCTCCACAGTCTCCAGATCACCTTGAACACTCTCTCCCGGTTAGGCTGGCTGATCAACACGGACAAATCCTCCCTGGTCCCATCCCAACGCCTAACCTTCCTAGGGATGCAGTTCGACACGACCCGTGCCCGGGTCCTCCTTCCAAGGAAAAAGATGAACTCCCTGCGACAAGGAATTCACATCCTCTCCGACCCAGGTCCACACTCCCTTCGCCTATGCTTGAGTGTCCTGGGAAAGATGGTAGCAGCCATGGAGGCAGTTCCGTTTGCCCAGTTCCATACCCGGTCCCTTCAACTAGCCCTTCTCTCAGCTTGGGACAAGAATCCGTCATCTCTAGATCGACGCATCAAGTTGCCTCGTCAAGTAAGACGGTCGCTAATCTGGTGGTCCCGCCCTTCTTCCTTCAGACCCGGGAGATCATTCCTTCCGCTTCGCTGGCAGGTGGTCACGACCGATGCCAGTCTCTTCGGTTGGGGGGCAGTTTTTCTACAACACACGGTCCAAGGCCGATAGAGTCCCCACGAAGTCTCTCTCCCATTAAAATTCTGGAGATAAGGGCGATTTACCTGGCTTTGCGTCACTGGCAGAAGATCCTGGCAGGGTTCCCAGTCCGTGTACAATCGGACAATGCCACGGCAGTGGCATACATAAACCATCAGGGAGGAAAGCGCAGCAAGCCCGTCCTAAAAGAGGTGGCAAGAGTGCTACTTTGGGCCGAGAAGATGGTCCCGGCAATATCGGTAGTCCACATTCCAGGGGTCGGCAGGGCCTCGCCTCAGGAGAATGGTCTCTCCATCCCGAAGTGTTTCACCAAATCTGCTTACCGTGGGGCACGCCGGATGTCGACCTCATGGCGTCCCGGTTAAACCACAAGGTTCCGGCCTTTGTAGCTCGGTCCCGCGATCCGCTAGCAATCGCCCAGGACGCGCTAGTCATATCATGGTCACAGTTCCAACTGACCTATCTCTTCCCACCTCTACCTTTGATCCCTCGAGTCATCAAGAAGGTCAAGACAGAGGGAGTACCAGTTCTCCTAGTGGCCCCAGATTGGCCCAGACGCGTCTGGTACGCAGATCTGATAAATCTGCTTGTCGACCAGACCGTCCGGACCTCCTCTCTAAGGGTCCTATTCTTCATCAGAGTTCTCGTTCTCTGAATTTAATGGTATGGCCGTTGAGGCCGCGGTGTTGAAGACGGCGGGCTTTACTGACCATGTCATTCAGACCCTGATTAACGCCAGAAAACCCGCTACCTCGCGCATATACCACAGAACTTGGAGAGCCTTTTTTCGTCACTGCGAACAAGATCAGCTAACTCCTAAGTCCTTTTCTTTGCCAGTCATTTTGGCTTTTCTTCAGTCTGGCCTAGAGGCGGGACTATCTCTCAGCACTCTCAAGGGCCAAGTTTCGGCCTTGTCCATTCTATTCCAACGTAACTTAGCTAGCTGTCCTCAGGTCAGGACCTTTTTACAAGGGGTGGCCCACCTGGCGCCCCCCTATCGCCCTCCAGTGGAACCATGGGACCTTAATATGGTTCTAAGCGTCTTACAGCAGCCTCCGTTTGAACCCATTCAGGACATTCCAGCCTCTCTCCTTTCCTGGAAGGTGGCTTTTCTGGTGGCGGTTACCTCTATTAGAAGGGTCGCAGAACTCGCAGCCCTCTCTTGTCGGTCGCCTTTTCTGGTATTCCATCAAGACAAAGTAGTGCTCTGGCCAGTGCCTTCCTTTTTTGCCAAAGGTGGTTTCCGCTTTTCACATTAATGAGGACATCGTTTTGCCTTCCTTTTGCCCTGCTCCAGTGCATCCACGGGAGAAGTCCCTGAACAAACTGGACCTGGTCAGTGCTCTACGTGTGTTCCTTTCCAGAACGGCCGCCCTTTGGCGCTCGGATGCCCTTTTTGCCATCCCTGAGGGTCATCGCAAGGGTCTCCCTGCTTCCAAGTCAACCATCGCCCGTTGGATACGTTCGGCCATCTTGGAGGCACATAGCATCTCGGGCAAATCTCCCACTCCCGGAGTAAGGGCTCACTCCACCAGGGCGGTGGGGGCCTCTTGGGCGGTCCACCATCAGGCTTCGGCCTCTCAAATCTGCAAGTCCGCAACGTGGTCTTCTCTTCACACCTTTTCAAGGTTTTACAAGGTCCACACTTATTCTTCGGCTGACGCCAGTCTTGGACGGAAGGTCCTGCAGGCGACAGTTGCCGAGGTCTGACCTAGTCTGTGACTATCTTCTGTTCTCCCACCCAAGGGACTGCTTTGGGACGTCCCATGGTCCTGTGTCCCCCAATGAAGCGATAGAGGGATTTTTGGTACTCACCGTAAAATCTCTTTTGGAGCCTTCATTGGGGGACACAGCACCCTCCCTGCATTTGGACATATGTCCTGTTGGGCATCTCATTTATTTTTTCACAGTTGTGCCCCGTTGGGCATTACATAGTTAGTTAATTATTTTGTACTTCTGCTACTGCTCTAGCCACTAACTGGTGAGCTTGGTGCCTGTAGGCGGGTGCATACTGCGGAGGAGGAGCCATTTTCATTTTTTTGCATAGTGTCAACCTCCTATCGACAGCAGCATACACCCATGGTCCTGTGTCCCCCAATGAAGGCTCCAAGAAAGATTTTACGGTGAGTACCAAAAATCCCTCTTTTAAATTCTAGTTTTTTCGTGTGGAAGAGCATGGACACCCATGGTGAACATACAACACAGTGCAGATAGTGTTCTCACCTTTATTAGTGTAGTTGTCTGGGACTTGTGCTGCGACAACTGCATTTTTAAGGGTCCCTATACACATTTGATAGCCGTCTGCCAAACACTACTTTCTTACTTGGCCATAAAAAGGACCACACGGCTCACCTCAAGTGTTCTTCTGTTCTCTATGATAAAGCTGCCACCAGACGTCATGGCAGCGTCTTATCTCAGCATTGAAAAAAAGGATCTGTTGAAACTCAACTGGCCAGATCAGTCTCTTCCTGGATATACACATTAGATCAGGGTTCCCCAACTCCAGTCCTCAAGGCCCACCAACAGGTGATAATTGCATCATCTGCACAGGCAATAATTCCATCACCTGTGTAATACTAAGGAAATACTGAAACATGACCTGTTGGTGGACCTTGAGGACTGGAGTTGGGGATCACTGCATTAGATGATCTGCCATGTAAATACAGAAAATTTAATTCTGTAAAAATCAAATCAAGGCAGCAAATATTGAGACAGAGAGAATCATTGCCAGAGAAAGTAAAAATAATCCCAAAATTTTCTTTAACTACATAAATAGTAAGAAACTAAAAAATGATAGTGTTGACCCCCTTAAAGATAGTCTGGGTGAAATGGTGGATGAGGAAAAAGCCAATATGCTAAATGATTTTTTTTCAACCGTATTTACACAAGAAAATCGCATGACAGAAAACATGATCAGTGATAACAAAAATTCTCCATTAAATGTCACTTGCTTAACCCAGCAGGAAGCACGGCTGCATCTAAAAATCACTAAAATTGACAAATCCCTGGGCCCGGTTGGGATACACCCGCGAGTACTGCAGGAATTAAGTAACGTCCTAGATAAACCATTGTTTTTAATCTTTAAAGATTCCATAACAGGGTCTCTACCACACGACTGGTGTATAGCAAATGTGGTGCCAATATTCAAAAAGGGGACAAAAACTGAACTTGGAAATTATAGGCCAGTAAGCTTAACCTCTACTGTGGGTAAAATCCTGGAGGGTTTCCTAAGAGATGCTATACTAGAATATCTGAAGAAGAGTAACCTCATGACCCAATATCAACATGGGTTTACGAGGGACCGTTCCTGTCAAACTAATCTGATCAGTTTTTATGAGGAGGCAAGTTCTGGACTGGACCAAGGAAATACAGTGGATGTTGTGTATATGGACTTTTCAAAAGCTTTTGATACGGTTCCACACAAAAGGTTGATGCATAAAATGAGAACAATGGGGATAGGGGAAAATATATGCAAGTGGGTTAAGAACTGACTCAGTGATAGGAAACAAAGGGTGGTTATTAATGGAAAACACTCAGACTGGGTCATAGTTAACTGTGGGGTAACTCAGGGGTCAGTATTGGGCCTGCTTCTTTTTAACATATTTATTAATGACCTTGTAGGGGGCATACAGAGTAGTATTTCAAGATTTGCAGAGGACACTAAACTCTGCAGGGTAATCAATACAGAGGAGGACAATTTTATATTACAGGAGGATCTATGTAAACTAGAAGCTTGGGCTGATAAATGGCAAATGATCTTTAATGGGGATAAATGTAAGGTAATGCACTTGGGCAGAGGAAATAACATGTATAATTATATGCTTAATTGTAAAACACTGGGCAAAACTGTCACTGAAAAAAACCTGGGTGTATTGGTGGACGACAAGCTCACGTTTGGTGGCCAATGTCAGGCAGCTGCTGCAAAGGCAAATAAAATAGTGGGATGCATTAAAAGAGGCATAGATGCTAATGAGAACATAATTTTACCTCTACACAAGTCAGTAGTGTGACCACACTTAGAATACTGTGTACAGTTCTGGTCTCCGGTGTATAAGAAAGACATAGCTGAACTACAGCGGGTGCAGAGAAGAGCGACCAAGGTTATTAGAGGACTTGGGGGTCTGCAATACCAAGACAGGTTATTACACTTGGGGTTATTTAGTTTGGAAAAACGAAGGCTTAGGCCATGTGCCCACGTAACATTTTTGTAGCGTTTTTACGGCTGCGAAAACGCTTGTAAAACAGTCTGCCATGCAAAGCAATGTGAATTCGGATGTGCTGTGCACATGATGCGCTAATTTGCGTGCCGAATTCGCATTGCGTTGCAAAACGCAGCATGACCATTTCTACCGCGATTACGCTGCAAATTCACGGCCATTGAGGAACATTGAAATGCAGCAACCCGCAGGTATATGTGGATTTGCTGCATTTCAATTAAATTCAATGGACGCTATTTTGCAGCGTAATCACGGTGCGTGTGGTACCCGGGATGAAGAGGAGACTACAACTCCTCTTCATTCTGGCTACCACACGGTGAAAAAACGAAATAAAAAAGTTAAAAATAAACAAAACCTGTATATTCACCTCTCCGGCGGCCCCCGGTCTGCTCCCGGCCACGTCCTCTCTCCTTGGCGTCCCGCGGTGTACTGTCAAGACCTGCGGTGATGTCATTTAGACACCTGATGGTCACGTGACCGCTGACATCGGCGGTCAGGTGATGGTCGCGTGACCATCAGCTGACTAAATGACGTCACCGCAGGTCCTGACAGTACACCGCGGGACGCCGAAGAGAGAGGACGCGGTCGCGAGCAGACTGGAGGAGACCGGAGAGGTTAGTATACAGGGTTTTTTTTTGTTTTTTTTATACTATAGATGCTGCATTTAAAGCATCAGTTGTTTACACATTATAAATCCATGCCTGTTGCATGGATTTATATTGTGTGACCAGCTTGTCAAGCACTTTTCCAAGTGATGCTCAAAATCGCTTGGAAAACTGCTTGAAGAAACGCATGTAAAAACACTGAAAAAACGCTTCTCTCTGGCAGAAAAAAACGCATGTAAATCTGCATGCGTTTTTTTCTGCCAGAGAGAGGCAAAAACCCTCTGCATCAAATCTGCTACGTGGGCACATAGCCTTAGGGGTGGTCTTATTACTATGTACAAGTATATGAGGGGACAGTACAAAGACCTTTCTACTGATCTTTTTACTCTGAGGCCAGAGACGGGGACAAGGGGGCATCTTCTACGTCTGGAGGAAAGAAGGTTTAATCATAATCACAGACGCGGATTCTTTACTGTAAGAGCAGTGAGACTATGGAAGTCTCTGCCGCATGATGTTGTAATGAGTGATTCACTACTAAAATTTAAGAAGGGCATGGATGCCTTTCTTGAAAAGTGTAATATTACAGGTTATATATACTAGATTCCTTGATAGGGCGTTGATCCAGGGAACTAGTCTGATTGTCGTATGGAGTTGGGATGGAATTTTTTTTCCCCAATGTGGAGCTTAGTGTTGCCACATGGGTTTTTTTTGCCTTCCTCTGGATCAACTTGTTAGGCTATGGGTTGAACTAGATGGACTTAGTTTTTTTTTAAGGTTGAAGGAAGACTGTTACTAATACCTGTGGACTCAGCCAACTTTATTACTATTTTTTTTTTGAAGATCTAGGAGCAATTCAACTTGTTTGTTCCACTCCTGCAATGCTTCAAAACACAAAGGGGATATCCAGTTTAGACACCTCATTATTTGTATATTATTTTAAGAGTTTTGAGTTCTGTTTGAGAGTCTCATCTCTTGGCCAGAGCGAAAAATGGTTACAAAAGTGGTTCTCCCGAGAAACTGTCCTGTCAGACTTCACACAACCCATTCATCATTTCTTTGCATATGCTCTGTAAGGGTATGTGCACACGATGCAGAAATGAAGCAGAAAATTTCTGCATCTCCCTGGCAGAAAAAACGCATGCAGATTGTGCATGCGTTTTTCCTGCGGAATACATGCGGATTCACATGCGTTTCCGCATGTGGATTGACAAGTGCTTTCCAGGCGATTTTAGCATCACCTGGAAAGTGCTTGACAACTAAGTCACACTATATAAATCCATGCAACCGGCATGGATATATATAGTGTGACCCGAGAGAGTGGTAAAAATAAAAAATAAATGTATACTTTACCCTCCGATGGCCCGCGCTGTCCTGCTCAATCTGTTCTCCCTCGCCGGCAACTTTGAATTGAAAGACCTGCTGACGTCAGCGTCACGTGACCCGTCACATGACTCTGACGTCTGCTCAGGTCCTTCAACTCACTGCCAAGTGCCGGGAACCAAGCAGGAGCGCTGCGCAGGCCGACAGAAAGTAAGTATATATTTTTTTATTTTTTTTTTTGTTTGTTTTACAGCTTTTTTAATGGTACCTGGGTGTGGAGGAGACTCTCCTCTCCTCCACACCCGGGTACCATCCGCACATTAGAACGCGCCAATTACGCAAGTACAAATGCAGTCTTGCGGAATTGGCGCGTTGTAATGCAAGTCAATGGCAGCGAAAACGCCGCGTTTCCGCAAAATTAATTGACATGCTGCGGATTTTTGAGCGCAGTGTTTACGCTGCGGAAAAATCCGCATCATGGGCACAGCACATGCGGATTTCAATTGGGGAACATTGCTGCCCTTCTACCATGCGTTTTTAATGCGTTTCCGCAACTGCAAAAACTCCGCGGAAACGCATTAAAAACGCATCGTGTGAACCCAGCCTAATACTTCATTCCACCTGTTGGAGTGCTGCAGGAAAATGTAACACTTACTAATTAGAATCTCTAGAGATTTTAGTTGGTCAGCGGGGGGAACGCTTTGTAATTATCTTATTGTCAAAATGAGGTTTTGAAAGCAGAGAGTGGTCACACCAAATATTGACTGATTTTAGATTTCTCTTTTGTTCATTCACTTTTTATTTTGTTAATTAACAAAAACTAGAACGCTTTTACTTTTTTAAAGCATTTTTATTGTGCAGCATTTTTTCCTTTCCTGCTGAACACTTTTGCTCAGTAATGTTAGTACTGTGTGCGGGTATATTAAATATCTTGTCTTCCTTTAGACAGATAATGAGCGTGTATTTGCACAGCAGCTTCAGAACAAGCTTCTTCCGGACCACACATATTCTGTGGTATCTGGAGGAGAACCACTGGACATCCCAGATCTCACCTGGACCCAGCTGAAGCAGTTCCATGCCACTCACGATCACCCAAGCAATGCCAGGTACAGTATAGAGGCTCAAACAACTGAATTCCTGTGTCCGTGTGTAACCTAAATTGGGGTTTCCCGTCGTGTTTATTTTATTTTTTTTTTAAAAATCTGCTGTAAGAGGTTTATTTAATTGTAATCTGTCTCCAGGTTTTTGCCACCTAATCAGGGACCCAGATGCCAGCGAAGTGTCACTTATTAGGCTGCTTAATGTAGTTTTGATAAAATCTTTCTTTTTAACAGCAGGAGATTATCACTATAGGACTAGTAAACCATATTCTGAAAGTGAAGCGTATTCATGAACTCTGTAAAACCCAGCTCCACCACTGACTGGCAGCTTTGTTTATACACTCTGCATAGGCAGAAAACTGTAGTGTGGTCGAATACATAGCTCAAAATTCAGAGAACTCCTAGCTCTGCAGCAGATAAAACAGTGATTTTATCCAAATGACAGCAAGCAGCTCAGTAAGTGACACATCACTAGGATCAGGGTCTCTAGCCCTTCATCATGCTGCTGACAGATTCCCTTTAAGCCTTTTGATCTTTTATGATTTTATTACAGATTTCTGTGCTTTTTATAGAGGTTTTTTTTTTTCTTTTCTAGCTCAAGATTTAACACAGACTAATTGGAAGGAAATATTCTGTATTAAATATGGCTGTATATGTAGAGTATTTGCTTTTATTGCTTTTACAAATAATGATTAAATGTAATGTTGGCAGTATCTTAGGATAATTATTTATTTTTCTCACTTGTATAACGCTATTAATTCAGACATTGTCATCGCTGTCCCCATTGGGGCTCACAATCTGGATTTTCTATTAGTATGCTTCTGGAGTGTGGGAAGAAACCGGAGAACCTGGAGGAAACCCACGCAAACACAGGGAGAACATACAAACTCCTTGCAGATATCCTACTAAAGACAGAGAGCGAGTCAATATTTCTTCAAACAATTGAACTGGATCGGTATACTGTGCTATGCCTCCGGTAACCAGATCATGCATGCGGTGATACGTCACAGGAAGTGCTCCCTTTGACCTGTGCGTGTTATCGGATGTTCCGGACGCATCGCGCTAAACCTCGCAGATACCTGTGAGCATGCGCCACATTATATTGACTCCATGCACCTGGCGTAAGATATAATCTCCAACGTGCACTGACACATCAGCTCCAATACCTGAAAAAGGTCATTCCGAAACGTGCGTTGGGGCATCAGGGTAGTGTACTTTAGTATTTACTTTACGTTCGATGTGTGGTCACCATGCATGTAACTACTATTTGTTGATTCCAAATGGTTGCACAAGAACATGCAGAATACAACATAATTAATAGATCCAGCATTGCTAGATCTACGTGTTTATTTTGCCTTTAGGCAACAATCACACCCATATCATTAACTTTATTTTGCCTTGATGGGTGTTTGCTGCACATAGGCATAGATATACAAGTTTGGTGCTATATATCCTACAGAAAAACGGAGTAAATAGTGAAAAATAGTTTAAAAAGTAAAAATTTATTTAAATAGACAGCATACATAACAAAGTTTTAAAAATAAATAAAATAGATGTACAAGCAGAGATGTGCACTCACACACTGATCACCCAAAAGGGTGTTTGTAACAGCTAAGTAGCTACCTCAAAAATACCTACTGATGAATAACCAAAAGATCATGATCAAAGGATACATATCCCTAAGGTGAAAGATTCCCCCAAATATGTATATATGACTGTATAATATCGCCTATCACGTTATTCTATATAGTGGCAGATGACAGTCCATATAAACAGTATGCAAAACAATACATGAAGGAACACACCATTATTCTCACGGTCAAAATATTAAAGTAACCAAATGAATCCTAGTGCATGCATGTGCTGAATTAGGTATGGTAGAGGTGTCCAAATGGGTATTCTATATAAATGCTAAATTATGCACTGCATTAAGTGTGCATAAGGGGATAGCAAGGTAATACAAGCATTAGGGGATGACACAAATACATATTCAAGCCATCAATATACAGTAAAGGCATAAGGGAGGCATATCAGAGTGCTTGTGCAGCTAGGGAACACCCCTTACGCGCGTTTTGCATCAGCTTTCCCTAAGGGTTGACTTTAGGGTAGCAGCCAGCCTTTTTATATCGTCACTCACCAATCAGAACGAGCTTGTAATGGCGCTCATGCTGTCTCCACCGTGCCCGGAAGCCCCGCAGTTTGGCGTCCGACGTCACTTCCCTCCACCCACAACAGACGCGTGTCATGGTGTGGGCAGGAGGAAGCGAGGCTGGCAGGACCCATTGCCACAGAGACAAGAGACTGAGTCAGACATTGCGAGCGCGCACCGCTGGAAAGTGTGAGTTAAGTATGGTAAAATAGAAGGAGGATGAAGGCATTTAAGCGCTCCACATATGGACAGTAAGGCTATGTGCCCACGATGCAGAAATGCTGCATATTTTTTCCGCTTCTCCCTGGCAGGAAAAACAAATGCGGATTTTACATGTGTTTTTCCTGCCAGGTAGAAGCGTTTGTCAGGCGTTTTTGCATGCATTTCTGCATGCGGGTTATCAAGCGCTTTCCAAGCGATTTTAGCACCACTTGGAAAAGTGCTTGACAACTTGGTCACACTATATAAATCCATGCAACCGGCATATATAGTGTGACCAAGTAATAGTTAAAAAAAAGAATAAGTATGGTAAAAAATAAAGATTATACTTACCTTCTGATGGCCCCCGGTATTTTCTCCGCTCCGTCCGATCTCCCCGGTGTCTCGCGGTGGTGTGAAAGGACCTGTGATGACGTCATTGAGTCATGTGACGCGACCGCCGACGTCAGGGGTCACGTGACCTGTCACATGACTAAATGACATCATGTCCGGTCCTCACACCACCGCAAGCCGAACCTGAGACCGGATGCATCGCTGAGGAGGCCGGGGGACATCGGAAAGTAAGTATAATCTTTTAAATTCTATTTTTTTTCTTTACAGGTTCTATGGTACCCAGGTCTGGAGGAGAGTCTCATCTTCTCCAGACCCGGGTACCATCCGCACATTGAATCGCATAATATCCGAATGTGCAAATGTGCTGACACGGATATTAAGCGTTTCAATGCAAGTCAATTGCGGGAATTACGCTGCGTGTCCGCAAAATTAATGGACATGCTGCTTATTTTTCTGCAATGATAATCCGCAGCGGAAATTTCCGCAGCATGTGCACAGCACATGTGGATTATCATTGGGGACCATGAGGCACGTATTACCAAGCGTTTTTTAAGCGTTTTCACTGCTGAAATTCCGCAGCAAAAACACATAGTGGGCACGCGGCCTAACACTATCTCAATAACATCATTGGACCTCATGATTCTTGGATAAACAACATATATACACATGAAAAAGTGTGGAGGAAAAAAAATTAAAACAAATATATGTAAAAAAAACAAATACTAGTGTTACATATGGATGCAAAAAATATTATAACAGGAAACACAGAATGGATAACAAAAGTATCATGAGAACATAAAAAGTGGAAAGAGAAACAGGCAATGGAAAACCAAAAACCACTGACTGGGACAAAAAGTGAATACATGGGTAAAGTGTAATATATACAGAATGTGATAATGAAAAAAGAGGAATATAATGTGATCCCATGTGGCATCCACGAAAATGGTACCTACGCAGATGAGGTAGTGCGAGTGCAAGGATGAGCCTAATGCCCATCAACCACAAATGTGAAGACAAACCAAAGAGAGTGCACAGTGCAATTGAAGTGTTTTAGTAATATATGGTTCAATCACATACATTTATGACAATACTACTTCTTACAAGTGGAGGAAGAGAAGCAATGTTTCAACATGTGAACATAATACCCAACTCATAGATACAATAAGAAAAACATTCCCAATAGGAATAGACCATATAGTACAAAACACGGTAAACTGTGTTTTACTCAAAAATAAATATAAAAAAGAAAATACTTACAGAAGGTGACCTTGGACAGATACCGAATGTCGATATGAAGTGGCATCACTTGTGTATATATAATATATGCTACTGAAAAGATGGCAACATTCCATCTAAGAGGACGACCATTCCTACTACAGTGCATAAAAAAAAAAAGAGCGGTAGGTATTAAGACATAATTTTCAGCTAGAAAGGGTATCCTATGCTAATGAATTAGAGGAGACATAACTTTTTCTATAGGACTGTATATTTAAGACCTAAAGGGAACGATGCCTAAGGAATGACCCCTTCTGTATAATGGGATGGTCCGGACACATCGCGCAGATACCGATCGGCATGCGCCGTGTTATATTCACTCCATACACCTGATATAAATATAAATTATATTTTATATTTAAAATATATATTTAGATTTAGATCATGTGTATAGAGTGAATATAACACGGCGCATGCTGATCGGTATCTGTGCGATGCGTCTGACGCGCCCAGGGGATGGGGACGACTTGGCGCCCGGGCCTTGTTGTTGCCTGACCTTGGGGGATGTCGCGGTGGTTGGCTCCCAGGCCCGTACCCTGGGGTCACTCTTAAAAAGGGGGGAAGTTGTATGGGATAGGGAATGTTCGTGACGCCACCTGTGGTGTCTGGTGAGGATCACCACCGCTGCGACAGTCCTCTGAGGCCGGTGTTCAGGCAGCTTAGTTAGTGCTGCGCCCCACAGGTGGAGCGGGGCCTCAGGGCAGTGTAGAGAGGGATGCAGGACAGAGGTGACCCAGCCGGGTCAGAGGAAGAATAGGCGCACACACAACAGTTCACTTCAGTACCTTTACTGGTGGTGTTTCTGGCACGGTCCAGGGTACTTCAGGGTGAAGGGTGCATATCAGGACTCTCCCCAGTGAGCGGGTGTGGGGCCTCCTGTTCCTTGCCTTTCCTTGATAAGTTTCTGACCTGCCTGGAGCTAGGTCTAACTTAGTGTCTGTCTTGCACCTGCTGACCTGGTGGTAGGGCCTTCTGCTGGAGATCACACTCCCCGGTCTCTTGGGCCTCCGTGACTCCTGACCCTGGTACGTAATCAGCTTTTGGTGTTCCTGGGACATATAGTTCTCCAGGGGTTCCAGTTATTTCTGCTGGATGTAAGGGATCCCTGCAGACACGGACCCGGTGTCCGGTAAATGGTTTTGGGGTGAGCTGGTTAAGCTCCTCTGCCCCCTATGTTGCTTGCTTACTCCACTCTCCTTCGGCCACGCTCGGGGCCCTCACTAGGCTTCACACTGCAGCAGGCACACTGCGCTTCGCCGCTCTTTTGGCGTCGGCACGCCCTAGGCTCATCTGAGCTCACTGAGTCTGGACTGAGCTGCACTGCAGGCTAGCTTCTGCAGGAGTTCTTCCGATCAGTCTGACCTTCTCACTGACTTCACTCTCTGTGGACTCCAGACTACATACTCCAGACTGAGCTGCCTGGTTCCACCTTGCCTTTATATATCCCTAATGGGCTCCCTCTGCTGGTCTGAGGTGGAAGGTGGAGGTGTGTGAATGCTATGAGGGCCTCTTGTGGAGAAATCCATCCATGCACCCCTCTGGGATCTGTGGCACCAATATGCAGCTGGGCGCCACACGTCCGGACCATAATATATTATTATTATGCGCAACATGCACTGACACATTAGCTCCAATACCTGAAGATGATTCCGAAACGTGCGTTGGGGCATGGGTTAGGTACTTTAGTATTTTACTGTGTGTTCGGTTTGGAGTCACCATGCGTGTAACTACTATTTGTTGATTCTGTATGGTTACACAAGAACATATATAATACAACATAATTAATAGATCCAGCATTGATTGATCTATGTGTTTATTTTGCCTTGAGGCAAGTCACACCCATATCAACTTTATTTACCTTGATGGGTGTTGTATATCTATGCCTATCTGCAGCCAAGTTTGGTGCTGTGACCCCCGTACTTTTTTGCTACCTCTCTTTTTACGTCCCATGTACCCAGGCTCTGTCTCCCTCTTTTGCTTTGAGCTCATTCTGTTAACCTCAATTGATGTATTTACCGTATGTGGAAAATTTTCCTGATATGGCAGTGCTATATGGCATGGCCATTTTTTTAGTGTTTTGTACATGTAGATTCACTAAAAATTTCATATATATTTTCCCTGTATTAAGCCGTCTTCTTTTTACTATGATATTTATTGTCCTGAAACCCCCCATCTCCATAAACTTGCAGGTGTTGTCCTTGGTGGGATTTGAACTGAGGACCCCAGCGCTGTAGAGCAACAGTGCTAACCACTGAGCCATCAGTGCTAACCTGTAAAACAGATGTGCATTTGCTTTTCCTCTCCAGGTTTTTTACTTATGGGAATCTTCCATTGGAGCAACACTTAAAACAGATTCATGAAGATGCATTGAGCAAGTTTGAGCGCATTGATCCCCACACTGAGGTTCCTCGACAGCAGAGGTGGAGCAGTGCGGTAGGTTCTTGGTTTTTCTTTTGTCTTTTTTAGAAATGCATCATTTTGTTGTAACGATAAATCTGTTTAAAGGGGTTGTCCTTGAATGCGATAGAGGATATAGGTCACTATTATCTGTTTGATCGGATTAAATCCACTGTTAGCCGGTCCTGCGATCAATGGAAGTAAATAGTGGCTGGAGCTGGAACAGCTGTGTAGTGGCAGTATGGCTGTATGTGGGAATCACAGCCTTGCTTCCATTCACTTCAATAGGAGCTTACATAGCAGAACCTGAGAACGATGACTACTGTGTGTGGAGCTGTTCCTCCCTCAAAGTTCAAAGCTCAATAAGATTACAAAACCAAAAAAAAGTGCTTTAGTAAGTCAGTAAAAAGTAGGTAGGAGTATTTAAAACAAGAAAATAAGGGTGTCCATACTTATGCACCAGTCAAATTTTGTTTGAATGCAGATTGCACATTTTCTGTTAGTACAATAAACCTCATTTCAAGGCTGAAACATTACTGTGTCCAACAGTTATTACATATATCAAACTGAAATAGCTGTTGCAAAAACACCAATTTTTATAAAACATTAAGCTTAAGATTAATAGGGGTGCCCAAACTTTTTCATATAACTGTACATACACATGTTTAGTGTAAAAAACAAAACTTCATGAGAGTGCTCCTTTAATGGGAGACATGGAACCACTAGTCTCCTGTTTCGGACCCCAGCAATCAAACGTGTAAGACGTATAGTATTGATATGCCATACATTTCAGAAATATTCTATTAAATACAAAAGAACATTAATTAATTCAGAATAATTTTTTTTTTTTAATTCAGAATTGAATTCCCTATCAGTATGTCTTTGGAGTGTGGGAGGAAACCGGAGAACCCGGAGGAAACCCACGCAAACACGGGGAGAACATACAGACTCCTTGCAGATCTTGTCCTTGGTGAGATTTAAACCCAGGATCAAAGTGCTGCAAAGCAACAGTGCTAACCACTGAGCCACCGTGCTGCCCAAGTACAGCTTTGATGGTGGACTTGCTGTACTTTCTTCAGGGCACTAGATGTGGAAAGTTTTCTGTCATTGAGATGACTATGGTGCCCTAATGACAGACTGGAAAAATGCATCTTCTTCTGATGCTGCGAGCAGCCCTGGATAACCCACGCCGGCAGGATGATATCATCCGGCGGAAGATGGAACCTGTGAGAAGAGATGTAAAACTAATGTAAGTAATGGGGCTCCATATTAGGGGATACTGCTGTGGTGTCATGGTGGCAGGACGGTAAAGGAATTTTATCCGTACAGAGGAATGGGATCATTGTCAGTCATCATACATGTGACAATCCCACCACTGACAGATAACATCTGCTCCACATGAATTATTCTCACTGGCCGACATCAGCCTACATGGAGCTTATTGTCACACTTACCTCTTATAGGTTGTCCCTCTTCTACTATTTCTGCTTTTTGCTCTTCTCCCAGTTTTGATGCAGATGTATTATTCTTTTCAACTGGAAATTTATATAAAAAAGCAAGATAAATAAGTCAACGATAAACTACTATAAGACTAGATTCATATCTTTATCTAGCAAAATTATTTTATTTTTGTACCCTATAGTCCTGGGAATCTGGCATTGCACCATAAGGCCTTGTTCACATGAAGCAATTTTGCAGTATTTTTTGCAGCATTTTTTTCATTCAATTTATAAGCTACTTTTTACAGTGAAAGTAAAAGCTATGAGATTTCAGAAATCTCATGCAGACATTTGTTTTTTTTTTCCTAACGGGATTTGAAAACTGCAATGTTTTTGAAATCTGCAACATCTCAATTCTTTCAGCGTTCTTGCAGTGCTTTTTCAACCACTGAAAGCAATGTGCATGCGCGGGGAAAGGCCAAAGAGCGTCTGAGCATGCGCACTATAGTACTTTAATCTGCCCTTAGCAGGGCAGAGAGAAGAGCACCTGCTCAGAAGCAAAATGAAGGACACTCTGTGAATGATATAGGACGCATCATCCACAAAGCAGAGAAGGAGAGCGGCATCACAGGAAGAGCGGAGGCTCCGGACCAAGACCAGTGACGCCCATCGGACCGGACCGCACCATCTGTGAGTATAATAAAAGGTCTTTATTTTGTTTTGCAGGGCGGCTTGGAGACTTATATACAACTTTCCAGAATGCTGTAACACAGGGCTGAAAGGTCGTGGTTTTAGGTTATATGGGAAAAATCTGGTGACAGGTTCTCTTTAATATGACATTAATAACAGCAATGTTCTCATATAATCAATTACATAAAATATTTGTCTAACATTAAGGGTATATATAGGGTCTGTTTGGGGCCTGATGGGGCCATGGGCACAGTACTCAGTATCAGTATCAGGCACCAGCTGTATGACCCCTTATATCTTTTCATGCACAGCACAAAAGATTGAGTATTTGATACATTGAAGTGTTGTATTGTTGATGGTTTTAAGGGCGCAAAAAAAGCAGTGATCTTCTGAGCATTTATGTAACATTCACATTACACCTTTTGATCATTGCCTACAACAAGATGTCTTATAGACCTGCACATACCTGACAATGGGGGAGAGGATGACTTGTTCTTTTCAGTAGTCAAACACTGAATGTCACCATCACTTATGGTAGGAGAAGATTCTTTCTGCCTGTTTGGTACAAGAAAAACAAATAAATTACAAGTGAATGCAATTAAAAATACAAGAACTCCTGTCTGTAAGGGCAATTAAGACACTTGGTCAAAATGGAGGGGGTACCTTTCACAGGGCTCACTTCCATCAGCAAGAATGAAGAATAACTAGTAATAAAGGGCTTTAATGAACTGAAAAAGAAAGGCTGGTCACAATGATCAGCTGTTATCACCAGCGCTATCACAAGCCAAATACCACAGTCATCAGCAATCATGGGGTGGTGGGTTCAGGATTTAGTCTTGTATCATATGTGTCTTGTATTTGGTGTTCTGAACATATATAAGTACTAAGCCCCATAATAATAATCTACTCACACGTCTGAGTGTTTTGTGCTGGTCTCTAGGGAACAATCTGGAGATGACTGGCGTTCTTCTTTGCTCATTGTCCTGCTATTGGTTGTATATAGCTAAAACACACAGAGTAAAATTAAATAAATATATTTGTAAACAATTTTAGTTACAGTTTTATGGATTTACTGATCACATACTTACCATAGACAGTCTTTGAGAAGAGGATACATAGTTTAAGCTTTCTGGCCAGTCATTCACCTCACTTGCGTCACCCTCATCTGAATCTGTATGTTTGGGTCTCCTAATGCCAACTACAAAATACAAATATTATCAGAAATTATTAGTATAATTACAGATAATCACCATGTTATTGCTAATAATGGACACATTTTTTCAAATAAAATGGAAGACGAGACAAACAGCAGCATGAGCTAGATGACGTCTCAATCTACTTACTAGGAAAGTAGTGGGTGTCCACCTCTGATACTAGATTTGGCTTAAACAGTGGCTCCTGATTGTGAAGGTTCTCAAAGTCTAACTCCCTCAGGAATGGATGACTCTTGATCTCATTTGCTCCTCCTGAAAATGGTAGATAAGAAAAAATTGATACAGACAATGTCAGGAAGACTGCTCTATATCTGTACATTGTATGTTAATTGGAACTGAAGACATTGCAGAGCCAAAATATTCTGTAAGTCATAGCATGAAGAATGAGGAATGGACAAGAAGGTAAAGCAGAGTCCTCCACGCTGATCCTCACGGAAATTATCTTTTTGTCAGGACACAGAGGAGTTATAAGTTACATTACCTGTTCCGAGTCTATGTGCTGGATTTTTCCTGAGGAGCTTAATCATGATGTTCTGAGCATCGAGAGGAAGAGCAGAATTGCGAAATTTCCTAGTGATTTCATCTGTTATAAAAAAAAAAGTAATAATTACAGAAAAGAAAATCTCTACATTTACTATAATTTAAACACATTATCAAAAAACAACAAATAACTAAACCAAAGAATTAACCTAAAAACCGAACCAGTTACTATGACATCACACAGCATTCAGATTATTTTACTTACTCGTGATGATACTGTGGAAAATAGCACTTCTGCAACGTCCTCTAAATGGCACATGCCCAGTTAGAAATTTATATATGATGATCCCTATTGACCACCAGTCAATAGGCCTTCCATAGCCCTTCTGTAAAATGACTTCTGGGGCTACAAAACAAAAGGTGCCAGTCGTCTGGAAACCAACAGAACAATGAGAAGATGATCAATGAATATAATTGTGACAAATAATATCAGTAGAAACATTTTCTAGATGAGAATATATCAGAGAAGCAGAAATAGATCAGATCTGTAAAGAATAAGTTTCTGTAAGTAAAACTGACCCCATCATCAGGGAACTCTCTGGTGATGTCCACAGTTGAAGCCTTGTATATGTCTGATGTTGGTCTCATGAGGCCGAGTTTTGAAAGGCCAAAATCGGTGACTTTAATATGTCCAGTTGACGATATCATGAGGCTGTAAAAAAATATATATTGTCAGTTTTAAGTAATAACCCATAGACAGTATATCAAACTATAACTATATTTCCCTTTATTATCCCACAGGGGTCACTTACTTTCCAGGCTTCAGGTCTCGGTGCACCACACCATAGCTGTGCAGATATTCCACAGCAAGAACTGTTTCTGCAATGTACATGCGGGTCAAGGAGAGGGGTAAAGGACTATATAACGTCATAAGACTGGCACAGTCTCCTCCTAAAGCAGAAAGCAAATATGACAGGTGAGGGTTTGTTACAATGTAAATTACACATGATGAGTGTGAATGAGAGATAAGCTGAGACATTGGGGCAGGGTGTCAATAATAGAGATACACTGTGTAATGTAGAGCGTATACTGTATACTGCAGAGTAATCCTATATAAAAAGGGAGGTGAGCTCTGCCCGCTGCCGGTAACCTCCTAGATTGCACTGTCAATCTCCGACAGCGGCATTTACAGCACACGGCCCGGAGGCGAGCTGCTCCATGCACTCATCACCCCCCATTCCATGTCTATGGTTTGTTATGGCTGCTGGGGGTCTGCGGAAGACCTCTATTCCTGCCATTATGGTACTTCTGTGAAGACCAGTGTGTAGCTTGGCTTCATAGGGGACCAAGATTTGCACCATATGCTGAAATACCATGGTATCACAGTACATAGTAAAAGCGGTTATATAATAACAAGTTCAAGTCCCTCATGGAGGCTAAAAAATAAAGTAATAATAAAAATGTTTGGGTAAATAAAATAAAATATAAAAATCACTTTTTCCCCATTAAAACTAAATAATGAAAAAAAAAAAAAAAACTCAGAACACATTGTAGTGTTTTGGTTTCTTCCTATTGCATTTTTTTGTGATGTTGGGGCAATGAAAATGATTTATCTACTACAATGTGTTATCAATAAAATCATCAGCTCGCTTAGAAAAAAATAAGACAATAAAAAGCTCCATTTGCTGAAAAAGGAAAATGTAAATTTTCCTTTTTTTTATAAATTTCCAAGGATTTTGTCAACATAAAATAAAACATATTTATATACATGTTTGGTATGACTGAAATTGTAGTAACTTGTATAATTAAGATACCAGGTCATTTCCATCACACAATGAACACTGTAAAAATAAAACTTAAAAAACAATTGCGGAATTGTAATTTTTACATAATTCCACGACACTTGGATTTTTTCCCCACTTTCTAATACATTCGATGGTAAAGTGATCAAAACTACAGATGGTTCTACATAAAAACACGTCATGCGGCTATGTGGATGGAAAAATACAAACATTATGGCTCTTGGAAGAATGGGAGGAAAAAGCGAAAAACGGGAAATTGTCAGGTCAGGAAGAGGTTAAAAAAAATCTGTCAAAGATTTAACCCTCCTAAACTGTTTCTATGAACATGTAGGTCAATGAAATATAAATACATTGGTCCCTTTATATATTTGAGCAGATATGGGTTGGATATTGATACAATGGATATGTCTTACCTGCTTCAAAGTCCATGACCATACACAGATGTTCTTTAGTTGGGAAGGAACAAAACGTGGAGACCACAAAGGGACAATCGGAGAATATTGCGATATCCCTTTCTAGATAGGCCGATTCCAGAAACATTGGATGATGCAGGTTACACCTGGATTGTTTCTTCATGGCGAATACCTTGTTTGTGTCCTTATGACGCACTAAGTGGACGGCCCTGTAGAGGAGAAAAAAACATAATTTATAATAAATTCCTACTAACAGTCTGTCTATATGTCAAATGATCTTCTGTACTAATAGTTAATACTAGATGTACGGCCGTCACTAGAAATCAATGTCTGGAAATACATAGAATATCACAACATTAATGATCACTTATGGAGGTTCTCATCCATGTCACATCCCAACTGAGCTGAATAGATGTGGACTAGATGACTAGATGTGGATTACATCTACTCCAAAGTGGTATCAATAACAACAGCTCGCCACACAAAAAGCAAGTCCTTACAAAGCTCTATCGAACGAAAAATAAAAATGTGACAGGTCTTGGAAAACAGTAACATTTAGATGTGGACTTATATACAGTAATTTCACTATGGCAGGGCTTATAGACAGAGGCATCATCATAAGCAACTTGTGAAAAATGTAGATTATACATAAAGCTCACCCAAAAGTTCCACTGCTGATCTCTTTGATCTGGTTGTAGACTCTCTTACTAGGCTTTCTCATTGGGCTCAATAATCCAATTACGGCCTAAAAGAATAAGAAATGACAATAAGACATAAAAGTTGCAGGAAAATAAAAAGCTCCAGATGCAGGAACTTCTCCTCTACATTATGTCCCCACTGATTACACTGCAGCAGATGTAGAGGACATGATACAAGCAGGACGCTCCACAGACACTATTACATAATAACGGGATCCGTACTTTTCGGATTATAAGACCCATTCTTTTTCCCAGAAAATTTTTTGGGGAAAAGGGGGGGGTGTCTTATAATCCGAATGTAGCTTATTGGGAGGGGGCGGCTGCGGTGGAGCAGGGTCCCAGGAGGAGGGGTTACTGCTGCAGGAAGCTGGCGGCGGCAGGAGTGGGGCGATGCTGCAGGCCCCAAGCTGGAAGGAAGGGGTGTTTGGAGGTGCAAGGCTGCGGAGGGCCGCGGGCTTTAAGAAAATGTCGGCGGAGTCCCTGCACTTCCTATTGTTTTCATTGGGATGGACTTTGGGAAAATGGTCGCATGCGCAGATTGAGATCTCGGCTCCCCACTCCTGCCGCAGCCAGCATCCTGTAGCAGCAACCCTGCCCCCTGGGACCCCGCTCCACCTCAGCCGCTCCCCCCCCCAAAAAGCCACCATAAAATCAGACAATAACAACAATTTATTTTTTACAAAAAATTTCCTCCCCAAAATTATGGGCGTGTCTTATGGTCCACAAAATATGGTATATCATTCTACTGCAGCGGAGGATAAGGGACATCACACAGAGGAGACAGGAATAATAATGCTAACATCACTCATAATAACTCCAATCTACATCAAGAACAGAGATATCCCTCTGTCATATGGGGTATAATATGGGATGTGTAATTCATACCCCGTTATCTGATTATATACTTACATTGCCAGATTTGGGGATCTTTGGTGTCTCACATATTCCCCCATCAGCATTTGCCGGCGGATCAGTTGCCTCTAATATAATGATAAATAATGAAGAGACATCATGTATTAGACGATATCAGTACTTAATATATAACACATCATTATAAGGAAGGAAAGATAAGACCTCTGTAAATGGTATAATACTAAATATATGGATATTCTGCACATACTATGTATACTTATGGTACATCCATAGATAGATATACTCCACCATAAATGTGTAATAATTGCTCAGGATCTGACAATGACTTGAATGGGGATCCTATGAGGCTCTTTGTACATTTTAAGGCTAATAATATCCCAGAGGAGAGAACCAGAGGGGTTTTCAGAATGACATGGACCTTCTCCATTATAGTCTACCGGAGGTTCAAGAGCCGTCACCGGCCTCAAACAGAGGATGAAGAGTAAATTTATATATTCTCGGGTGTCCTTATAATATTAATATGTTTGTAGGAATATGAAATGTTCGGCTTACCTTCAATCAGATCACTTTTTAGCCCTGGCTGACTGGTATTAGGGTCAGCCATATTTAGGTTCTGCCCATCTTCGGAGTCGCCGTCCGGTGTTTCCTGATGGATATAATATATACAATTAATATAACATTTCACAAATACTAAATTACCATATACATAAGACAGAAAGGACTAAGCCAGGATTTACATGATAATTGCAGTATTGCGTGGACTATACACGGCCGCTCCCTCCAGTAAGTCCACATTAATATATAAGGGACTAGTATATACAACGGTTCTCCAATAACATCTATTATCAGAACTGCAGCATTTACAAGAAGGAAGATTGTGAATTTATAGGAAGACAGAGGTGATATACAAAGTCCGCACCACTGAGTACAGACTGTCACCACAGAGGATGGAGCCGCAGAGACAGACTGCCATAAATACCCTGCGTCTGCCTGGAGCAGACAGGGAGGCCTCTAAAAGGAAAAACTGCCATTCTGCCATATGTCTGGTAATCTGGAGAAGATCATACAATAAGGACATGAGATATAGAAGATGATGGATCCTTACCAGGCGCTCCAGTGAATGGGCCGGATAATCTAGTACATACAGGAATACGTACAGGACATTTTGGGCCAATTGTTTAAAAAAGGCCAAATCTGCACTTTGGGATCTTTCTTCAGCCTATAAAGATGGAAATAAAGGAAAATAATGAGAAAAAGTGGAGAATGTAGGACGCCATTTATGTTACCATTTTACTCCTGCTATCTGCAGCTACAATTACTACCTATCTGGGTATTTGGTATAGACTATATATTATATTTGTCTAGGCCAAAATACATATTTTATGTAAATGAACTTGCATTTTGTTAATATTATCCTTTATTATTTTTACACACTTTGCACAGATTGTCTGCTAATTACCTGTTGTATTAATGTCCTGATGTTCATCTGTAAATGCTCAAGATATTCTGAGCTTATACGACCTTGGTGGTATTTGGTCAGGCAATCTCTCACTAGCTTCATAACCAGCCGGTAAGTGAAGCTGAGGACGCCATCGGGTAGTGGTAGCACAAAGTCAGGGTCATAGGTAGTAAGAATCCCCTGGAGTAGTGCCAACTTCTCAAGTTTGTCTGGAGGAATTTCAGACATTTCAAGAAAATCCAATCGCAGTCAATATATCACCAGCTTCGTAGCCAAACACTGACAACAATGTCACCGGGGCAGTAAACATTGCATACATAGTGGCTGTGCATTATGATGTCATAATGGAATCTTGTGGTGGAATATTAACATGTCATCAGTGATGTCATCATGGAATCCGGTGATGGAATCTTAACCCGTTTACAACCTTGAACATATAGGTACGTCCAAGCTTGTATTTCTGCCTTTTTTAGGCAGCGCCAGAGCCCACATCTTTCCCCGCACACAAAAGCTGATGTGCTCAACTGTCATATGCCTCAAATGGACACAGGTGGATCTTGTCTGTTAACTAGTTAAATGCCGTTGTCAATCACTGACAACGGCATTTAACACGTGCCAGTCAAAAGTGCATCACAAGTCCCTCTTATCTGCGCCCCTGTCACGTGATCGCGGGTTGCCGATGTGTTATCATGACAGCCGGGGGTCTGCAGAAAATCCCTGTGCCAGTCATTGTTCATTTTTTTATGAATGCCGGCTTGTCGCCGGCGTTTAAAGAAGATTGTGATTTCTGATATACATAGCATTGCTGAAGCCCCGGATTATCGCAGCTTCAAATCTCCTAAGGTGGCTATTGAAGCTAGTAACAAAAAAAAACACAAAAGTTCAAATCGCGCCCCTTTTGCCTCATTGGAAATAAAACAATTGAAAAATATAAAAAAAACATATTTGGTATCACTGTGTTTAGAAATGTCCAATCTGTCAAAATATAAGCTAAATTAATTAAATTAATCTGTAAATGGCGTAACCAGAAGAAAATCAAAACGCCACAATTACGTTTTTTTGGCTGATGCAACATTGCAATAAAATGTAACAACATGCGATCAAAATATCCTATCTACACTAAAATGGTATAAATAAAAATGGAAGCTCAGGGCTCAAAAAAACAAGCCATCACCAAGCCCCAAATCCCAAAAAATGGAGACGCTACGGGTCTCTGAAAATGGGGACATAAGCTCATTTTTTTTTCTTACTAAGTCGGATTTTTTTTTCACCACTTAAATAAAAAAAGAACTTATAGCTTGTATTTTATGAATATTATCTTCTTACCTGTCGTACTAGTGTCCTGATGTTCATCTGTAAATGCTCAAGATATTCTGAGCTTATACGACCTTGGTGGTATTTGGTCAGGCAATCTCTCACTAGCTCCATAACCAGCCGGTAAGTGAAGCTGAGGACGCCATCGGGTAGTGGCAGCACAAAGTCAGGGTCATAGGTAGTAACAATCCCCTGGAGTAGTGCCAACTTCTCAAGTTTGACTGGAGAAATTCCAGACATTTCAAGCAAATAGCAAATCCAATCGCAGTCAGTATATCACCAGCTATAAAGCCAATCACTAACAGCAATGACACCGGGGCAGTAAGCACTTGAATAAATGCTGGGGGTGCATTATGATGTCATGATGGAATCTTGTGGTGGGGGAATCAGTGATGTCATCAGTGATGTCATTTAGGAATCCGGTGATGCAATCTTAAAGGGGCATCTTACCATAAAAGGACGTTGCCTAGCAACAATTAAGGTGGCAACACCATAGGCTGAGCATCAGTAACAGACTGAGGCATGGGAAGAAGAACCATGGCTTTGATCAGTAGGGCAGGCTTTTACATCTGTCTGTTCCCCCATAAAATATTTAAAACAGAGTTTGGATGCTAAATGTTCTTCAGACGTGGAAACATTTGCTTTTTCTAGAGATTATGACCAGGGATGGACTGGGAATAAAATACAGTCCTGGAATTTCAAAGCATGCTAGTCCATGCTGTCGCCGCCCCTCTCCCCAGATTGGGGTCTCTAATACTAATTTTATGCTGCCTGAATGAAATTAAGATTTACTAAATATATTTCCAATAATACTGCTTTATTGGATTTCATAATAATAATATTGCAAAATAAGGTTATGTTTTTACAATGAGGTTTTGCTAAGTATTTTCGCTGAAATCCACAACATACAGAATCAATTTCTTTTGCAATTATGCGGAGCTTTGTATGCAGATTTTCTCTATAGAATTGCATTAGATGAGGAAAATACGCTGGTTAAAAATACAAAGCGCATAAAATCCACACATGACTCGATCATTAAAGTTTTATTAAAGTACGAGGAAGTATCAAAAATAAAGCAGATTCATTCAATATGGTCGGTGGAGGGCTTAATAGTCGCCTTGTGGAAGTCAATGACGGGCTTAATAGTGCTGCAGTGTCCAGAAACAGTTCCAGGACTTTTAGACTGAGGCCCCCCTTTCTTCCACTATAGAGAGGGAAATATGTGTATAAGAGCATCCCAGAAGGGTTCCAAAAGTTTGGGTGAAATATATACCAAAGAGACAACAACCGCAGAGTCAAAAAGAGACAAAAATGCAATAAAAAGGCAAGTAACCTAATGTACTGAATAGGTGGAGAAATGCAGCAGAATGCTGCAACGTCAAAAACTCATCAACTACTCATCATGGGAACTTAACCTAACAAACACATAGTACCAGAGCAGATCCAAATATTACCAGAATATACAGTGGTGATAGTGCCGCCATATTGATCATTAACCAAAACCAATGTACTAGTACTGATGTCACCACCATACAGTGTCCATATAATGGTACTATCAGTTTTACACCAGTGCTCTGCAGACCATATATGTGTGCACTGTGCAGGTTTTCACCAGTGACGTTCTCAATGATCGCGGTCATTCATTTTTCCTTTCCTTTTCCATTCGGCCTAAAACGCCATGATCACTTCTTCAACCCATAACTCGTCCCTGCAAAATGTAACACAGACACCTCTTTGACTTACTCCCCCATTTCTGTACAAACCATGTATTGCAATAATGAGTATCCTAGACAGTAATAAAGCCCCTCTGTGTCCTGTATGGTAATACTAATCTCCTTTTGTGTCCCACACAATACCAGTTTCACCCTTCATGCCCCTATACAGTAATAATGATCCCTCTGTACTTGCTTAGAGTAACTATCAGTACTGATAGTGGGGCCGTGGCCTTATAGAAACAACTCACCAATTCTGCATTTATCACCCACTCCTGGTTTTGGCTTCCACTCCTGAGAAAAAATACTGACCGAATACTGACCAAATACTGATAGTGGGGCCGTGGCCTAAAGGTCAGTCTGTAAGAAGAAAGTGAGTCTAGGAAAATAAAAGAAAGGCATACTTACTATTCTTTAACGTAAAACCCCTCCATCTGGAGAAAGACAGGTTCAATCTCCAGAGGAGAAAGGGTTTCTGTATCATAAGAATATTTATCTGTGGAATAGTCTGTCTCAGGAGCAGGTCACAGCAGGAATCGTCCATCAATGGTTTAAAAAAAGGCTTAGATGCTTTTTAAGAAGAAATTAACATAATTGTGTAAATGAGAAAGTTGTTTTCTAAATGTTTTGTCCAGTAGATCAACAATGGCGATCAGGAGGAAAAGATTTCCTCTTTTTGTGCAGACTGGATCATGCATTATGGCTGTGCTTGTGCGATTCCTTTGTCCTTTCCCATCCTTTGGTTGGACTTATTAGACATGTGTCTTTTTCAACTGTATTAACAATATAACTATGTAACTTCCTGAATTGGCTCCCCTCCTCGCTCCAAAAGTTGTATCCCCTGAAGATCTTGTAATATTATGTAAAATGAGCGCTGCAACCCATCAACAGATGGTAATAGGTTGCAGCACTCATGTGACAAAAGCAGTCACAAAATCAGCGAGATACAAAGCTCTTGGAGAGGAACCATTTTAAGATTTAAGCATGCTTATACTGTGTGTATATATATATACAGCGGGTGAAATAAGTATTTCACCCGCTGTATATATACAGTTTTCTAAGTAAATATATTTCTGAAGGTGCTATTGACATGAAATTCTCACCAGATGACAATAACAACCCATCCAATCCACACAGGCAAAGAAATCAAACCATAGATGTCCATAAATTAAGTCATGTGTAATAATGAGAAATGACACAGGGAATAAGTATTGAACATGCTTATTGAAATGTATTTAATACTTCATACAAAAGCCTTTATTGGTGATGACAGCTTCAAGACGCCTCCTGTATGAAGAAACTAGTAGCATGCATTGCTCAGGTGTGATTTTGGCCCATTCTTCCACACAAACACTCTACAACTCCTGAAGGTTCCATTGGCGTCTTCTATGAACTCTGAGCTTTGGTTCCTTCCATACATTTTCTATTGGATTCTGGTCAGGTGATTGGCTCGGCCATTCTAGCAGCTTTATTTTCTTTCTCTGAAACCTATTGAGAGTTTCCTTGGCAGTGTGTTTGGGTTCATTGTCTTGCTGAAATGTCCAACCCCATTTCATCTTCATCATCCTGGTAGATGCCAGCAGATTTTCATCAAGAATGTCTCAGCACATTTGTCCATTCATCCTTCCTTTTAAATATATGAAGCTTGCCAGAGCCGTAAGCTGAACAACCCCAGATGATGTTCTCACCTCCAGTTTTCACTGTTGGTAAGGTGTTTTCGGGATGATGTGCAGTGCCTCTTGGCCTTCAAATATGTTGGGTATTATGGCATTCAAAGAGTTCAATTTTCATCTCATCTGACAAAACTACATTCTCCCAGTCTTTCACAGGCTTGTCTAAATTTTGTTGAGCAAACTTTAAATATGCTTGAACATACTTTTTGTTCAGCAATGAAGTCTTGCGTGGTGAGCATGCATACAGGCCATGGATGTTGAGTGCATTACTTATTGTTTTATTTGAAACAATTGTACCTGCTGATTCCAGGTCTTTCTGTATCTCCCCACAGGTGTTCCTTGGCTCTTGGACAACCCTTTTAATTCGTTTTACTCCTCTGTCTGAAATCTTGTGGGGAGCACGTGGTCGTGGCCAGTTCATAGTAAAATGATGATCTTTCCACTTCGGGATTATGGCCCCAACAGTGCTCACTGGAACCTTCAATATGGATTTGAACCCAGGACACCAGCGCTGCAAGGCTGCAGTGCTAACCACTGAGCCACCATGATGCCAGTTTACCTCCCAATCAACACAGATCCAGAGGGATTTTCCAGGAATTAAAGAGCTGCCCCACTGCCCTGGGAGGGTGGAGTTGTGTCTGTATCCACAGGACACAGATATAGCTAAATATATATATATTGATTGAGTGATGGAGCAAGGAGCCAACAGGTCTTTCCTTCCCCATTTACTCTTTGTAAAGCTTTGCCAGGACCTTAGTATCAGATGACAGTCACATGACTAGACAGCAGAAAAGAACAGGACTAACAGTGGAGAAGAGCAGGATGTAGCAGAGTTGTGTGTGTAGATGTAGGTGAGCAGTGTGTGTGTAAATTAGCTGAGCCGTGTGTGTGGATGTAGCCGAGCTATGTGTGTGTGTATATGTTGCTGATCTGTGTGTGTGTAGATGTACTTGAGTAGTGTTTGTGTATAGACATAGCTGAGCTGTATGTGGATGTAGCTAAGCTGTGAGTGTAGCTGTAGCTGAGCAGTGTGTGTATGTAGATGTTTCTGTGCTGTGTGTAGATGTAGTTGAGCAGTGCGTGTGTGTAGATGTAGCTAAACTGTTTGTAGATGTAGCTGCGCTGTGTGTTAATGTAGCAGACCAGTGTGGGGAGTCAAAATACTTTGTAGGTTGGGCTTGTGGGGGCATAAGACTGTGTGGTGGGAAATCCAATATAGGGACAATACACTGTGTGTGGAAGGCACTGCGGGGAGGGGGGCATGAAATAGGTGCTATACTGTGTGGGAACACCAATGGTCTTCACTAGGGGAATATTGCTGTGTGGTCTGTGAGGATGTATAGGAAGCACTGGCTGAGGTTAGAATACTGTCTTAAGATATAAATTCTGTCAGCGCACTAGAGGCACTGCAGTTTTTGTCCCTCTTTCTTATCATTCAAAGTTGGGAAATATGAGAACTTATTAATTAGTAAGTGAGACAAAATCATTCCCCCCAATACATCTGTTAAACTACAGATAAAATGGACTTTAAAATACAAAAAAGGGGACGTGATAATATAATCTCTGAGCGCTGCAGCAGTTTTATATTATGCAGTGACTGATTACATATGATTTTCTGCTCTAGCGGCAATTAATTGAAGGAGCGGGAGAAATAACAGGGATAACATTTCTATTCAAATGAGGCCAATTTTGAAGAATAAGATATCTGCCATCTGTTAATATCAGATGAAACGGCGTCATTTTTGCTGGTGGGTAGGCTCGGTGATGCAATGTTATTGCTGCACTGATCAAATATGACCATTTTGGCAATGGAACGACACTTCAGAAGCGCACATCACAGCAGCTGATTCAGCTTTTAGAACGCAGCTAAATTATATGAGAACAGTAACAGCCATTGTTAAAAAAGGCTGTTTGGAAAACAGTTTGTGACATTTCTATACGTCTTTTTAAATAAAGGTATAAAATAACCATTACTTCTGTGTTATCCTGTGTTTTTACCACACACTGCCACATATATTGTATATTCTTGCCAAATACATTTGTAATCTGGGATAACAAAAATTCAAGCTTAAGGGCTTTAAAGGATACTGCAAAATTTTATATTTGCAACATACACGATCTGTCATGAATTTCTTCCAAATTTGCAGCTGTTTCACCCATTGCAATAATGCATAATCTGCATCATAAATAATCTTCTGCAGCAGATTTCATGCATCTGTTGTATATGGATATGGAGAAATTCCAATGTAAACCTTGGATCTAAGGGGTAGTGTTTCTCCTTCTGGAGAGTGGCATGCCAGGTCTGGAACACCAGTATGAGGAGACTTAAATGCCTTCCATGCTCCTCTGGGAAATTAAATGTGCAAATTGTCTCTTCAGAGAGAAAGAGGACTTGAACTCTAGTGCCACGTATTGGAAGTAGCAATCCTACAAGTCATTATCGACCCTTTAAACGAGTTGTCCACTTCTTTCACATTGATGCCCTATGTATGATCGGCCGAGGTCCCGCACGCGGCACCCACGCCGATCAGCTTTTATCGGTGCTGCCGGCAGCGGCCGCCGGCCGGAAGTCCTTCCCTGCGGTGCTTGCCTGTCAAGTTGTAAGTGGCCGCCGCTTTTTTCTGCACATCCGCCTCCTATTCAATTGAATGGGAGGCGGATGTGCAGTACCCCGCACCGGCCACTACAACTTGACGGCCAAGCACCGCAGGGAAAGACTTCCGGCTGGCGGCCGCTGCCGGCAGCACGGATAACAGCCGCTTGCCGGACCCTGGCCGATCATATATTGATGCCCTATCCCACAGATAGGGCATCAATGTGAAAGTAGTGGACAACCCCTTTAACGAGCCTTGAAATATGACTTAAGATAAAAGCCAAATCAGAATCTCAATTTGTAGACAAGGTGTTTTGGGGTATTGCCCCTCATCAGTGCAAAGTATGAGATCTGATTTGGCTGGGTGAGAGGGTAAGACTTGGATCTAAGGGGTAAAGTTTCTCCTAGTGGAGAATGACATGCCTGGTCTGTCATGCCAGTATGAGGAGACTTAAACACCTTGCATGCCTCTGTGGGAAATTAAATATGCAAATTGTGTAAACCTTAAAATTTAGAAGCAATTGCAGGTGGAGACTTTCACATGTCCAACAATCACGGTCTAAGTATGGACCACAATGTCCAGACCGTCTGTGGGTCTCCTGCCCTGAAATCAACAGCCTCATAAAACATATGAAACCACCCTTACATGCCATTGGAGGCATCTGGAGGTACAGTAGGGGGCTTATGCATCTATATCATAGCATATCTTATACATATATTATCTATGGGTCTCCATCAGATTTAATATCAATATTCATTCTTTCGATGTCACACACGTAAAAGGAACCTGAGCATGCTCGCCGAGTTTTTTCAGCGTGCTCGGGTGTTATGTTTTAGTCACTCCGTGCTCATGATTTGAGACTGTTTGACAGGTTTAATACATGTGAGGTATGGCTAAGAAACAGGCATTCCTCACATTTATTAAAGCTGTCAAACAGTCGCAAATCATGCACACAGCTTGACTAAAACATAACACCCGAGCACGTTGAAGATACTCGGGAAACACCCGACCATGCTCATAAATCTTGAGTAACGAGCATGCACGCTCATCACTAAACCTGACAGTTGATAAATGCTGCCCTATCCAGAGACAGCATGTATCAGACACTGGCTACATGATTTAGCCGTGTATGTTTGATTCTGAAACGCTGCGGATGATAATCTTACACAATTTAATAGTTATACAGAATTAATGAGTCATAAATAAAAAAAATAATAGGAAAAACAACCAATGGGTAAATACTTTGCTTTATTGTTTTTGTATCAATTTGAGGTTGTCTTTTTCTCCATTTATTTTTAGAATTGTTTTCATAATTAGTTGGTTGCCATTAGCAGTCTGCCCTACCCGACTATAAAACAAGTTGTCCGATACCACATTAATGCTCAATTTTTTGGGGGATTCACTCAAATTGCAATGTTACACAGTTCCTGATCTGAGGCATTATACTGCTCAACAGTGTCGGACTGGGGTGCCAAGGGCCCACCAATAACCAACTCCAGGGCCCCACTTTTCAACTACATGCAAATGTGACATTATCCTTAATCACAAATTTATATTACAATGAACTGGGTAGATTGTTAAATGAATAAGATGCTGCCTTTGTCTGTACATCGTGATTCAAGTATACAGTGCCAAGTACTGCTCATATAAGAGGGTGGTGGCCCACCGGAGGATTCCCCTGTTTTCCTATGGGCCAGTCCAAGCCTGATGCTCAATACCATTTTACATAGATCCACCCACTGTAAAATGACCTAATGAGTAAGTAATTTACTGGGTTCCTAAACCCCCTCTGGGCCCCAATGCAGATGGACACTACATTGTAGGACTCAGAGATTTCTGCTCCATTTGAGTCCATTCTTCCTAGATTTTGGTGAATGCCCATAAGGAAGCAGCTAAAATAGAGCAGAAAGTGCTCAGTATTAAGCTGAAATCAAATGGCCATGAACCACGGTACAAATACAGACCGTGATTTTCAGACTAACTGGTATGAACGGAGCAGCTTCATAGGCTAAAGAGCGGATAGTTTACATCTCATCTCAGAAACCTCTTGCGTTTGATGGAACAGAGTGAGAGAATTACTGACCCTAGAATGCTTCATAATGCTAAAGCCTCATTCACAAGGTCAGTCAGGTTTTTTTTCATGTATAGAACACATATCCATTATAGTCTATGGGAATGTTTCCACGTTACCGGTCACAGTGTTGGACACATCTGTTCATGCAATGGTTTCCTTGTTTTTGTTGGAATGTACACACTGTAGATAAACAGTAAAGAAACACATGTGAAACAAACCAGAAAATGGGTTAATGGGGTCATCTGGGAGTTTGCTTATTTTTCACTACGGGGTTAAAAAATTACAGGCAGGTAGTTTTTAATTACCTGTCTATTCTGCCCGGCGCCAATCTCTGCCATCTCAGAGTGGTCACGGACCACCCCTGCCAGCGATTCTGTGGCATCAGTTGACCTCACATCAACACAGCAGCTCTTCTGACCTGTTGACAGGGCGTCACTGATGATGTCATGTTGAGTCACAGCCGGTTCCTTGCAGTTAGGCGGTCAATCAGCAAGACATCGTCAGAAACGCCACATTGACAGAGCAGAGCGGAAAAGAAGAAGCTGCTCTGTTGACGTGATGTCACCGGAAGCCACAGAATTGCCACCAGGAACTGTCCATTAGCAACTAAATGCCTGTAAGTTTTTAGACCCATAGGTAAAAATAATCAAAGTCCTGGAAAACTCCTTTAAACCTTAGATTCCTCAAAGTAATCCCCTTTTAGTCTAATGACAGCTTTACACCCCCTTGACATTTTCTCATGCAGTTTCAGCAGGTTGTCACCTGGAATGGCTTTCCAACAGTTTTGAAAGGGTTCCCATAGGTGCTGAGTAGGGATGGGCAGACCGATGGAAGTTCGTTTCTGGTACATAACTTTTGAAAAAGTTTGGTTCGGGTACCAGAGCAGTACCGGAACTTCCATCAGAACCCGAACCCCATTGAAAATAATGGAGACTCGAACTCATGAGAAACTTAAAAAAATTCTCTCTCTCTCCCTTCTTACAAACAAGAAAAATTGATTCTATAGTAATAGCAAAAAATGGACAGAAAATTGGATAAAATCAGAATATAAAATCACTGGTGAAAATTGATCATTGTTTCTCTTATGCAGAACAAAAAGGAATGTCTCAATGAGTCCTAATAAATGCAAACATTTTACTAACTGGAAAATCATGCATAGACGATTCAATTTAAAGGTTTTTGTTTATTTTTCCAAGGCGGACATTTATGATCTTCTACAGGATGATAATATATAGTATGTCTGATCCCCGGGAAGGGAGGTGTCTTCACTGTAATCCGACGCTGACCGTTACAAAGGGGGTCCCGTTCTAGTATTCTCACATCTCAGACTAAAATGAAAATGGGACAAATAACAATAGATGAAACTATGAGCATCAGATTACAAGATTAAAGAAATGTAAGTGATAACAGCTCATAAGTATTCTTCTCTGGGCTAAAAGTGAAGAGACAGGAAGTCTTTGGTACAGTACATGAAGTCCTAGCAGCATGTCGAGACGCCTGACAAATATGAGGTTACAACATACTGAGGGCCATGAATAACGTACATTTTTAGGAGCCATTAACTCTCTGCTATTGATAAAATGCTGCTCCAATGCGTTTTTCTTCCCCTTGGGCTTTCTAATTGCAAAGTCGGCAATTCCTGCAGTTTTGCAAACAGATCTGTTAAAAAAAAATAAAATAAAGAGAAAATAGGAAGAACTGTCAGAACAAAGCTCAAGTATTTCAAGTTATGTCAATGGCCGTAACTCCAAATATAAACATCTACTGCCACCTAGTGAGAGACCGCAGAATACGTCTAATCAGTAGATCGAAAACTGGCATGGAAATTATAATACACTGTGTTCCAAATTATTATGCAAATAATATTTTCTCAGATTTTCCCAAATGACCTATATGAATTGCAGTCATTGTAATTTTCCAGTCAAATAACTATTAGAGTACAATTGAAAGGTTTTTGTACAAACTGCCTATGATAACAGTATATTTTTAAAAAAATAAAAAACTCAAACTGCACTCAAAATGCACGTTCTAAATTATTATGCACAGCAGAGTTTTCAACCTTTTAATTTTAATAAAGAACAAAAAAATGGTCATTTTTGAAATTATAAGCATTAGCAGGTTATTACAAACTGAAATCAAACAGTTTTCAACTCAAAACTTTATTCTAGGTGATGTTACATTTGCACATAGGACCCCTTGTTCGAAAGGAGCTTCTGAACTCTCTCGTCCATTGAATTTGTCAGGTTTTGGATGGTTTCTGCTTCAATTGTTTTGCATGAGGACAGAATACCCTCCCAGAGCTGTTGCTTAGATGTGAACTGCCTCCCGCCTTCATAGACACTCCTTTTGATGATGCTCCAGAGGTTCTCAATGGGGTTGAGGTCAGGGGAGCATGGGGGTCACACCATAAGTTTGTCCCCTTTTATGCCCATAGCAGCCACAGATGCAGATGTGTTATGTGCAGCATGAGACGGTGCATTATCATGTATGAAAATGATCTTGCTGCGGAATGCACGGTTCTTCTTCTTGAACCATGGAAGGAAGTGCTGTTTGAGAAACTCAACATACTTTATGGAGTTCATCTTTACCCTTTCAGGGATCCTAAAGGGGCCGACAATCTCTCTCCCAATGATTCCAGCCCAAAACATTACTCCACCTCCTCCTTGTTGGCGCCGTAGCCGTGTTTGCATGGGGTGTCCATCAACCAGCCATCCTCCACTCCATCCATCTGGACAATCGAGCGTTGCACGGCACTCATCCGTGAACAAAACAGTTTTGAAGTCAGTCTTCATGTATTGTTTGGCCCACTGGAGCCGTTTCTGCTTGTGGATAGAGGAGGTCGACAGGATGGCTTACGCACAGCTGCAAACCTCTGAAGGACCCTGCATCTTGTTGTTCGGGGGACGTTGGAGGCAACAGCAGCTTCAAAAACTTGTCTGCTGCTATGACAAGGCTTTTTTGCCGCTGCTCTTTTAACCTGACGTAATTGCCTGTAGGAAAGAGTCCTCAATTTTCCCTTATCAGCACGCACACGTGTGTACTGTGAATCAGCTACATACTTCTTGATTGTGCGATGATCAGGATGAAGTGTCTTGGCAATGTTGATTGTAGTCATGCCTTGACCTAAACACTCCACAATTTGTTGCTTCTCAGCAGCCGACACATCCTTTTTCTTTCCCATTTTGGCAGAAAATGTAGGCTGCTTAATAATGTGGGACAGTCTTGCCTTTCATTGGACACACCTGCCAAACTATCTAGCACAGGTGTCTGCAATTGCTTACAGTGATATAAAGATCCCTGACACACATCACCATCAATGAGTTTAATTGACAAACAAAAAAATTCTTACCTTATCACTCCTAAACACTTTTTGCATAATAATTTGGAACACAGTGTATTTATCCATAATTCTACACTATATGCCAGACATATCCCAGCCTATAATACCGCTTCCGATGGAAAGTCAGATTCTGCTAACATCCTAGGCAGCAGAGGTAAAGAATGGGATCAAAGAAGCTTGTGGGTGCTATTACTATTAATAATAATTATCTAGCAGTATATAGCACCACCATATTCATTGATTTCAGGGGGGAAATGTACAAATAATATCAGACATTAAAGAGCAATACATTACTTTACAATTCAAAGAAGAGGAGTGAGGGCCCTGCTCACAAGAGCTTGTGAGGAAATAGGTAAAAAGTGCTTGTATTTGTAAGGTCTAGCCATCACTATAATAAATAAGGTTATATATACAAAGCTTTATAATCCAGCCAGTATCTATATATGTCCAGATATGACATGATACTGAGTGCATTGAGTGTGGATGAAACTGTTTAACCTCTTTACCCCCGAGGGTGGTTTGCATGTTAATGACCGGGCCAATTTTTACAATTCTGACCACTGTCACTTTATGAGGTAATTACTCTGGAACGCTTCAACGGATCCCCCTGATTCTGAGATTGTTTTGTCGTGACATATTGAACTTTATGACAGTGATGAAATTTGTTCAATATCATTTGTGAAAAAAACGGAAATTTGGGGAAAATTTTGAAAATTTTGCAATTTTCAAACTTTGAATTCTTGTGTCCTTAAATCAGAGAGATAAGTCACACAAAATGGTTAATAAATAATATTTCCCACATGTCTACTTTACATCAGCACAATTTTTTAAACAAGTTTTTTTTTGTTATGAAGTTATAAGGGTTAACAGTTGCTCAGCAATTTCTTATTTTTCCAACAAAATTTACAAAAACATTTTTTTTTAGGGACCATCACATTTGAAGTGACTTGGTCTACAGGTGCATCTCACAAAATTAGAATATCATCAAAAAGTTAATTTATCTCAGTTCTTCAATACAAGATTTATTTCTGTTAATGTTAATGATTATGGCTTACAGCCAATGAAAACACAAAAGTCATTATCTCAGTAAATTAGAATACTTTATAACAACAGCTTGAAAATGTTGGCCTATGGAAATGTATGTTCAGTAAATGCCCTCAATACTTGGTCGGGGCTCCTTTTGCATCAATTATTGCATCAATGCGGCGTGGCATGGAGGCGATCAGCCTGTGGCACTGCTGAGGTGTTATGGAAGCCCAGGTTGCTTTGATAGCAGCCTTCAGCTCGTCTGCATTGTTGGGTCTGGTGTCTCTCATCTTCCTCTTGACAATACCTCATAGAATCTCTATGGGGTTAAGGTCAGGCGAGTTTGCTGGCCAATCAATCACAGTGATACTGTTGTGTGTAAACCCGGTATTGGTACTTTTGGCAGTGTGGACAGGTGCCAAGTCCTGTTGGAGAATGAAATTTCCATTTCCAAAAAGCTTGTCGGCAGAGGGAAGCATGAAGTGCTCTAAAATTTCCTGGCAGACGGCTGCGCTGACTTTGGTCTTGATAAAACACAGTGGACCTACACCAGCAGATGACATGGCTCCCCAAACCATCTCTGATTGTGGAAACTGCATACTAGACCTCAAGCAGCTTGGATTGTGGCCTCTCCACTCTTCCTCCAGACTCTGGGACCTTGATTTCCAATTGAAATGCAAAATTGACTTAGTGTGTCAATGACTGCCTTCTGGACATCTGTCAAGTCAGCAGTCTTCTCCATGATTGTGGAGCCTACTGAAAAAGACTAAGGGACGTTTTTAAACGCTTAGGAAGCCTTTGCAGGTGTTTTTTGTTAATTATTCTAATTTACTGAGATAATGACTTTTGTGTTTTCATTGGCTGTAAGCCATAATCATCAACATTAACAGAAATAAACACTTGAAATAGATCACTCTGTTTGTAATGACTCTTTATAATGAGTTTCACTTTTTCTATTGAAGAACTGAAATAAATCAACTTTTTGATGATATTCTAATTTTGTGAGATGAACCTGCATATGACAGAAAATACCCAAAAGTGACGCCATTCTAAAAACTGCACCCCTCGAGGTGCTCAAAACCACATTTAAGAAGTGTATTAACCCTTCAGGTGCTTCACAGGAATTTTTGGACTGTGGAAGAAAAAAATGAACATTTTAACTTTTTTTTCACAAAAATGTTACTTTAGACCCAATTTTTTTTTTATTTTCGCAACGGTAACACAATGGACCACAAAATTTGTTGTACAATTTCTCCTGAGCATGCTGATACCCCATATGTGGGGAAAATTGAGTGCAGGGAGCCAGTATTGAGCATGTTCTCCACGCTGGCTGTCAGTTTAACAGCTGGAGTGGAAAATGGTTGAATCCTACTCCCAAGGGGCAGCAAAACGCTGCCGCCTGAGTGACACCTCGGACCACCACATTAGACGAACCGACGGCGCTCCCTTGTGGCTGCACCCGGGGCAAATGTCCTGCCCACCCTTTTCTAGATACGCCCCTGCTGTTACTAAGTAAAAAAAGAAATAAAAAACATAATATTAAAAAGACCAATATTAACACCATACAGTGACTACCAGTCCTGTAGAACATATAAGGGATTGCGGTTCAAGTATATATAATATAGTGACTTACAGCTGATGTTCTTTATGGTGACAGTGTAAGGTGCCCCAGCGAGGTAGTCGTGGGCGAGCTGTAGCCCCCTCTCGCTATGGCACCCTACAGACAATACGTGTCCTCCCTCTGAAGTGTGGCTGTGTATGTAGTGCTCTTCACTTACTTCAAGCCATCCGATCGCGGCTGTCTCCAGGCATTTCTCTTCTGGGACCAGGGCAGCAATAAATTCAGAGGACACGAGGTTCTTAACCAGAACTTGGACTTTACTTGGGGAAGAGGAATATGTACAATATTTTCAGGCAGATATAATGGATAAGGCCCGACAGGTTATCATCTCTCTCACAGGTGCTGGTAACTCCTTCAGCCCTGATTCCCTCTTTAAGTGAAGCATCTCTGTGACTCTAATCTCTGGCCCAAGAGACTCTTCTGTAATACTGACAGTGACCTGGATCCGATATCTCTCCCCCACATCTTAGCTTGAAGTCCTATTTATCTTCCTCTGCTTCCTGCAGACTAGAAGTGCCCCGGGTCCTCACTACCTTTGATGAGTTTCTCCGGCCGGCTGACAGGACTCGTGCTCTTGTGTGGGGAGACTTGCACACTGGTGATCCCACTGTCTGAGGGTATGGAGCTCCCGTCTACCCTAGCAGCCACTATAGTCAGGCTGCCTGAACGATTTGCTGTCCAATCTCTTACTGAAGAATCACTTCCTGATTCTGGAAACTAAACAGAGATTTTCCTAATGTGCCCACCCTCAGTGAGCTGTCATCACACAGCATTAACTCATCCCTGTCTGTAACACTGCTAGCAGACTCAACCTGACATCTGCACCCAGGACAGTGGCATCTTGTGGCTGTTTACAGGTACTGCAGCCCACAATGAATTATGCCAGGAACAAGCTCTATATCACTCAAGGCTTGATCCGGGCACTAAGTTCCCCCTCTACTCTACTGACTGGACCACTGAAGCTAACCCCTTAGCTTGGCCTACCACAGTTCAGAGAGGATTAACTAAGGGAACATTTTCCTTAACTACTTCAGTGCCTAGGGAAGGCTACATCCTTCCCCACTATTACAGCAGCGTTCACTTTTCCAGTCTCTTCTATCCGGCACAGACCAACATAATGACTTCTTCCAGCCACAACTCACCTGCAGAGTTTAGAAGAAAAACACATTTAGGGTATGTGCCCACGGTCAGGAGCCGCAGCGGAATCCCATCTCCTCTATGCGTCTCTGTGCACCTGCGGATCACCCGCGAAAACTGACATGCAGCGTGTCTTTCAGGACCGCAGCATGTCAATTTCACTTGTGGGTCTGCATGTGGACTTTCCCCATAGATTAACAACTATGAGGAAAATCGCATGTTAAAAAAAAAATCACGCCGCTCATTTGTATAAAATGAAGGTAGAAGCCACGCAGCTATCCCGCAGCATCGGGGCCACAGGCAGCTCCTGACCAAGGGCACATACCCTTAAAGGGAATCTGTCGCCAGAAATAACGCTGTTAACCTGCAGATATGCGGTTAATCTGCAGGTCATACCATTGGTGAAACCTGTGAGGCCGCACAGAAGCCCAAGAGGTAAAAGGACCCATTTCCACCTTCGAAGCAGGAGAAAATGTGTATTATTATCAGATTTTTGGCTGCAAAGCACCCTGATATTGTTTTTGTCTTCTGTCTGTGCCGCCAGTGCTGCAGGTTAATAGCTTATTATGCTTCCCGGCGCCGGGGGTGCGGTTACAGTCTCCGCTCTGTATACTCAGTGATGACTGAACCAGCACTGCCCCCATGACAGATACCCAATGCTGGCGGGGAGAATAAAGTTAATTTTCTCCCTGCTGCATTCGGCTGCATGCAGGCACCGGACAGCATAATGCTATTACCCTGCAGCTTAACCGCATATCTGCAGGTTAACAGCATTATTTCTGCTGACAGCTTCCCTTTAACTTCTCACATTTCCAGCACTGTCCCTATCTATTCCCAAACTACAAAAACGCCTCATCCTGACTGCTCTTGCAGTGTGAACAGTGACCCCAATAATTAAAAAATTGTGTCATTACTATGATTACCCTCTTCCCCCAAAAAATGCTAGAGACTTTGTGTCAGATAGACGGTGCCTCTAAAAATTATAGTGTCCCATGCAAAGAATTAATGCTCCCACTATCCAACCTAGAAAGTAGTAATGCCCCCTGTATACTCCTATAAAAGTTATAACATCCCAAGTGCCCCGTCAAGCAAAGTGGTGTTCCCTTAAAGTAATAATGCCCCCCAAAAAAGTAATTATGCTAACCTGAGAGCCCCAATCAAAAAAGTAACAATGCCCCCATTTAAACAAATGTCCCAAGTGTCCCCAAAGCTCTCTATATACTGTTTTATGGCCTCCAGCTACTTATACACTATATGATGGCCCCCACAACCCCTTATACACTGTATGATGGCCCCTATAGCCCCATATATACTGTATTATGGTCCTCACAGCCCTTTTTAAACTGTATTATAGTCCCATAGCCCCTTATATACTGTATTATGACAACCACAGCCTTATATATAGTACACCACAGCTCACCTATAGCCTCATAGTACCTTATACATAGTATTATGACCCTCACAGCCCTTTATATACTGTATTACGGCCACTAAAGCAATATGGCCCGCACAGCTCACTATATATAGTATAATGGCCCCTACAGCCCCTTACACACTGATTTATGTCCCCCAAAGACCCGTTCCCTACATCTGTCTCTGGCGACTGTGTACTCATGACCACGCTCATTATTGTTGCTGCCTCATGCTGCTCTCAGCGAGACCCGGTGGCTCTGATGAGCATTATCGTCACAACCTGGCGCCTGTGAATAGTAATTTTACTGCTATTCACAGTCACCAGAGACAGATTCAGGGAACATGAGCTACGGCGAAGCTTCATGGGAACATTTTGGGTAATAAATTGGTGTACGAAGCACTGTCTGTTGTTTTTGTCTTTTTATGTTTCTCAGGGTTCCTTTACTGGAGTACTTCGGATTTGGTGTAATACTGCAGACCTGCAAGGGATTTTTTTTCAATAAGTTGGTGAGCGAGGGATAGTGTGGGGGATTCTTTATTCAAATTAAGTGTTTTTTTTTCTGTGTGTTTTTATTTTTTATTAACGGGTTAGTAATGGGGGTGTCTGATAGACACCTCTCCATTACTAAAACCAGGGCTTGATGATAGCTGACATTTATGACAAATCACAGCTGTCATCAACCCTCCAGCCCAAATACCCAGATTGCCACTGATCCAGGGCAATCGGGAAGAACCGGGCAAAGCATCAGAATTGGCGCATGTCATCTGATGCACCAATTCTGGGGCAGTTGCAGACTTGTATTTTTAGGCTGGAAAGGGCCTAATAACCAAGGACCTTCCCAGCCTGATAATATGAGCCTGCAGCTGTCTGCTTTACCTTAGTTGGTTATTAAAAATAAGGAGGACTCTACATCTTTTATTTTTTTTTAATTTGGTTAAATAAGGCTAAACACCCTTTAGTGCCACATGAAAGTCACTAAAGGGTACAATTTTATTATATGTAGGGGGCTTGTGAAATTATATGTCTACAGGATATCTATTTATTCTAGCTATTTATTATCTAATATCTTTCTATCATCTATCTGTATCTTTATATAGCAACTAGCTTTAAATTACATAGAGAATTACAATATGTAAAAGATGATGTTAAAAAAGCATGTGATACAGATGCTAGGTGAGAATAATCGCATTGTGTTCGCATTACACTCGTCCGACTTTTCAGGAGCAACATTTTAGCTATTTTTAATACTCTGATGTGAGCGAACCCTTAGATCGTCTTTATACACAGTGGGTACGGAAAGTATTCAGACTCCTTTAAATTTTTCACTCTTTGTTTCATTGCAGCCATTTGGTAAATTCTAAAAATTTAATTTCTTTCTCATTAAAGTACACTCTGCACCCCATCATGACTGAAAAAAACAGAAATGTAGAAATGTTTGCAAATTTATTAAAAAAGAAAAACTGAAGTATCACATGGTCATAAGTATTCAGACCCTTTGCTCAGTATTGAGTAGAAGCACCCTTTTGAGCTAGTACAGCCATGAGTCTTCTTGGGAATGATGCAACAAGTTTTTCACACCTGGATTTGGGGATCCTCTGCCATTCTTCCTTGCAGATCCTCTCCAGTTCCGTCAGGTTGGATGGTGAACGTGGGTGGACAGCCATTTTCAGGTCTCTCCAGAGATGCTCAATTGGATTTAGGTCAGGGCTCTGGCTGGGCCAGTCAAGAATGGTCACAGAGTTGTTCTAAAGCCACTCCTTTGTTATTTTAGATGTGTGCTTAGGGTCATTGTCTTGTTGGAAGGTGAACCTTTGGCCAAGTCTGAGGTCTAGTGCATTCTGGAAGAGGTTTTCATCCAGGATATCTCTGTAATTGGCTGCATTCATGTTTCCTTCAATTGCAACCAGTCGTCCTGTCCCTGCAGCTGAAAAACACCCCCATAGCATGATGCTGCCACCACCATGTTTCACTGTTAGGATTGTATTGGGCAGGTGATGAGCAGTGCCTGGTTTTCTCCACACATACCACTTAGAACTTTGTGGTGATAATTCTATTTTTGTCTCATCAGACCAAAGAATCTTATTTCTCATAGCCTGGGAGTCCTTCATGTGTTTTTGAGCAAACTCTATGCAGGCTTTCATATGTCTTGCACTGAGGAGAGGCTTCCGTCAGGCCACTCTGCCATAAAGGCTCGACTGGTGGAGAGCTGCAGTGATAGTTGACATTGTGGAACTTTCTCCCATCTCCCTTCTGCATCTCTGGAGCCTCAGCCACAGTGATCTTGGGGTTCTTCTTTACCTCTCTCACCAAGGCTCTTCTCCCACGATTGCTCAGTTTGGCTGGACGGCCAGGTCTAGGAAGACTTCTGGTGGTCCTAAACTTCTTCCATTTAAGGATAATGGAGGCCACTGTGCTCTTAGGAACCTTGAGTAATGCAGAAATTCTTTTGTAACCTTGGCCAGATCTGTGCCTTGCCACAATTCTGTCTCTGAGCTTCTTGGGCAGTTCCTTTGAGCTCATGATTCTCATTTGGTCTGACATGCACTGTGAGGTCTTATATAGACAGGTGTGTGCCTTTCCAAATCAAGTCCTATCAGTATAATTAAACACAGCTGGACTCCAATGAAGGAGTAGAACCATCTCAAGGAGGATCACAAGGAAATGGACAGCATGTGACTTAAATATGAGTGTCTGAGCAAAGGGTCTGAATACATGTGACCATGTAATATTTCAGTTTTTCTTTTTTAATAAATTTGCAAAAATTTCTACATTTGTTTTTTTTTTTCAGTCAATATGGGGTGCAGAGTGTATTTTAATGAGAAAAACAATAACTTTTTAGAATTTACCAAATGGCTGCAATGAAACAAGGAGTGAAAAATTTAAAGGAGTCTGAATACTTTCCATTCCCACTGTACATATTATTAGTTTGGGGTTTAAAATCCTGATGACAGGTACCTTTTAAGTCCTGGGATGCCCAGAGCCACGTACCTCCTTCCCTTTAAGTGCCTACAGTAGTGCTGGAGAAGTATTGTATTCTGCACTGTGCTGTTGAGTAACCTGTCGACTAGGATTCTCTGCTTTGTTCCAGTGAATCCAATACTACTATTAGCACACAGGGACTGCTTGTATAGCTATGGAAACGGAGCCGGGTCTGACAATCTGAAAATAAAAGGTGTTCATTGCATAATTAGAAAAAGCTTGCAAATAAACTTGCTGTATAATTTATGGTTTTCTGGATCTCTATTTTGAATTGTCCACTGTATTTGCAGTTGATGAAAGTCAGAAATGGCCATGTGATGGACACGGAGGTGCACGGCAAGTTACAAACCATTGCTCTGAAAGCTGTAGTGTAAGGGTGTGTGCACACGGTCCGGAAACACTGCAGATTTTACGCAGCACACTTGCGCTGCGTGCAATCCACAGCGGCCAGATGTTACAGCATAGTCCACTATGCGTCTCCGTACTCCTGCGGATCACCCGTGGACACGGACATGCAGCATGTCTTCACAGACCGCAGCATGTCAATTTCTCTTGCAGAGACGATATAGTCTCCGCAAGAGAAATTCTCATTGTAATGTATAGGATGCGGTGAATCCACATGGTTCATTGAACACATGTGGATTCACCTGCGTGCAGCGCTTTGGACGAAGCATCAAGTATCCTGCGTTCAAAGCACAGCAAATACCGACCTTGTGCACATACCCTAATTGTATGTAAGAGTCCTGCATTAGTGGAGTCGGTTTCAGCCAAAAGCAATAAATTTTGTTATGGTGCCCACACTAATAGTGGTGCTATATCCCAATCTCCAGACCAGTTCAGCAACCGATGACCGTCTAGGTAAGCTCTAAGTGACTGCGCAGTTTGTGTAGGATTTCTTGCTTCCATGCTTGTGATAGCACGTGGCACTGGACTGTCACGAATGTGCTGCATCCTGATTAGACCTTTGCGGTATCTGGGATCAGACTGGCAGATCACAGATCTTCTTTGGAGTCCGCTTGGCGTTTAACTTGAATGTGCAGATTGATTTCTGGTTGGTGTAGATGGGCTTAAGAGTTCCTTTTTGATCCTCCTGGGATTCCATATGGCTCTAATCTCAGCTGCTGCATCTTACTGTCACTCCCTTCCATTATTTAAACTCACTCCTCGCTCTGTCCTGTGTCGGTTATAGGTGTCCTATGCTGACCTCCCTGGAGAAGTTGTTCCAGTTTAAGAAGTTGTGGAGTTCCAGTTGTTGTTTGATTGCTCCCTGTTTGTTTCCCTCCCGTTTCCTTACCTTAGTTGTGAGACTTGTGTCTTGCTGACTTACTCACTAGTTAGAGCCAGCCAGGGTTTAGGCACCTGATGGCGCATGGGGGGGGCGGACCCATCCAGGAACAATAGGAAGCACAGGGTGCAGTCTTAGGCGAGTGTTCAGGGGTGTCCCTTCTCCCCTTTCCCGAGCGTGTCAGGGCAACCTTTACCTTCTTTCCCTTCTTTGTGCCGCACTTGGGCATTTCCTTGCTCCAGTCATGGACTGGCACAAGATACAAGCTTGTTCTGACTGCCACATGCATTTCCACAAGTATTCCTTAACAAGAGATGCTGGTTTGGGTGCCAACAAGGAATGAATAGAGAAAAAAATCCCCCAAATTACAAAACATGCCCTGCTCAATCACAAGCTATATAATGGACGGAGAAATGGCAATGCATCGAAGGAAAAATAATCCAGATATGCGTCACCTGACAGACCATGGGACATAGAATCTCCATACATCAGTTTTCTACCATAAAACTGCTGAAAATGTCTCAAAATGTTTGCACAACTCATAGTGGTGCAGAAAATATTGAGATTTTTAATGATTCTTAGGCAGTTTGTTTCAGCCACGTCCGCCTACTTTTTGAAAAGTTGGGGCTTTTTTTTGAGATGGCGGGGCTGAGTGTAGCCCACTCCCTTCAAAAAAAGTCATAATTTAAGCCATAAAAGTCGCATGTAAATTACGACAGACATGTACGCCGATCTGTAGCTGGAGTACATTTCTTGAGATGTCTTACAGCAGCTGAATGATGGGCCTCTTAATATTTGCCACATCTTAATCCAGCACACCCTTCATGAGGATGGGCGTACAAGACACCAGTCTTCATTACTCAGAGCCTAAAGCCCCCCGTACTCATTAGTCTGATGTCAGCCAATATTATAATGTTGGAGGAGATCTGGGGGGAATGCTGATTGCTTTGCTTTCCCAGAGATAAGATGCCGGCAAAGATGTCTGACGATGGCTCTCTCAAAGAGAACATAGGAGCGCTTAGCCGAATGCCTGTGTATGGTAGAGATGGCTATTGCCTGAATGATTGGACTACAGACATCTCATATTTATGTCCACCATCAGTCTATGATATGTGCTTAGTCACAAACCACCCCTTATACTCTTGCTCAGTGGGGTCAGCAGCTGGACGCACACAGATGGGAAACTCAAACGATAAAGAAGTTTGGAGATATAACAGCACTTATGAGCGCCCCCTGTTGCAGTTCATAGGAGATAGGACCACAGACATTTCCTTATTTTCCATAGGCTTCAGGGGCGAGTGGCCAAACATACTCACCATCTCCTTCCTCCTCTATGTAACACTCACACATAAAAATAACAAATGTTTTTAGTGCGACGTCTCTTTTAATGATTTTAAATAGAAAAAGCAAGAGACAAATGCATGAGAAAATATTGACAATATTGTAGAGGTTCAATTCCCCCAGGGGTTTAAGCAAGAGTGTAACACCCCCAAAAATCTTAAGGGAGGTCGATTCATTAAAACTGGCATTGAGCACAGCAGTCTTAATCAAAGGCTTGCTGGAGTATGAGGCACCGAATTTAAAGATGCATCTTGTTAGTGGTGTGCCCATCGCCAGAAATGTTCATCCAATCAGAGTCTGGAAAAGCATTTCTGGGGTAAGAAACGCCAGTATTTCCACTGAATGTGAGGAGCAGCCAAGACCAGGCCCCGTTCTGCCCCGACTCCTGCTCAGCTCTGTGCATTAAAAGGCCAAAAGTTGTGCAAAACTGCTTTCCACAAAAAAAACACAACTCTTCAAAGCTTTTAAGCCAGTTCCCCCCTCAAAGGCTCCTCCCCATAGGCTCCTCCCCATGTCTCCCCCCTCAAAGGCTCCTCCCCATGTTTTGTCCCGTATATCCACATTGTTCAATGACCATATGCGGATTTACCTGCGTGGTCGGACACAGCGAAAATAAGCTGCGTCCAATGCGCTACTATATCGTGGGAGTGGGACCATAGCAGTGCTGTTCTCTCCTCCGCCTCCCCCCCGCTGCTGCTGTTCCCTGCCGGATCCTCGTGCTGTGGCTTCTTTCCCTGCCTGTCTCGTATCTGATATCAGCTATAAGCCCCGCCTCTTCCTGCCCGGCGGTCATGTGACCTGCTGTGTAAACTGCTCCTCTCCAGCCTTAGTGGGTGAAGCCGGCGGCCGGGTGCATTGAAGACATGAGGCAGTGCAGAGCCGGGCTGCTGCTGAGGCGGTATGTGTGCGCGGCGCTGTGTGCACGGGGTTATAGAGGTGTGTGCGGCGCTGTGTGCACGGGGTTATAGAGGTGTGTGCGGCACTGTGTGCACGGGGGTTATAGAGGTGTGTGCGGCGCTGTGTGCACGGGGGTTATAGAGGTGTGCGCGGCGCTGTGTGCACGGGGGTTATAGAGGTGTGCGCGGCGCTGTGTGCACGGGGTTATAGAGGTGTGTGCGGCGCTGTGTGCACGGGGTTATAGAGGTGTGTGCGGCGCTGTGTGTCCACGGGGGTTATAGAGGTGTGCGCGGCGCTGTGTGCACGGGGGTTATAGAGGTGTGCGCGGCGCTGTGTGCACGGGGGTTATAGAGGTGTGCGCGGCGCTGTGTGCACGGGGGTTATAGAGGTGTGCGCGGCGCTGTGTGCACGGGGGTTATAGAGGTGTGTGCGGCGCTGTGTGCACGGGGGTTATAGAGGTGTGCGCGGCGCTGTGTGCACGGGGGTTATAGAGGTGTGTGCGGCGCTGTGTGCGCGGGGTTATAGAGGTGTGCACGGGGGTTATAGAGGTGTGCGCGGCGCTGTGTGCACGGGGGTTATAGAGGTGTGCGCGGCGCTGTGTGCACGGGGGTTATAGAGGTGTGCGCGGCGCTGTGTGCACGGGGGTTATAGAGGTGTGCGCGGCGCTGTGTGCACGGGGGTTATAGAGGTGTGCGCGGCGCTGTGTGCACGGGGGTTATAGAGGTGTGCGCGGCGCTGTGTGCACGGGGGTTATAGAGGTGTGTGCGGCGCTGTGTGCGCGGGGTTATAGAGGTGTGTGCGCGGGGTTATAGAGGTGTGTGCGGCGCTGTGTGCGCGGGGTTATAGAGGTGTGCGCGGGGTTATAGAGGTGTGCGCGGCGCTGTGCGCGCGGGGTTATAGAGGTGTGTGCGCGGGGTTATAGAGGTGTGTGCGGCGCTGTGTGCGCGGGGTTATAGAGGTGTGCGCGGGGTTATAGAGGTGTGCGCGGCGCTGTGTGCGCGGGGTTATAGAGGTGTGCGCGGCGCTGTGTGTAGTGAGCTCGGCGTGCCTGTCACTGCTGTCATGTCTGGTGAGGTGACACGTGTTTGTCCAGCACTGGGACCATCAGAGCTGTCACGTCCTTCTGCCTGTCAGTGGCTGGTGTTGCTGGGACTTGTAGTGCCGGCTCTTGGCTGTTCAGCTTTTGTGTTATCCTCTGCCGTCCAGCAGAGTCCTGAGTGATGTTTTCCATGTTTTTACTCCTTATTTTTCTTGCACACGTTTTCAGAAAAAAATTGACACCAGTGTGAACAAAGCCTGAAGATTAAGAGGATTTAGAGATTTTCTATTGAACCTTGTGATCACATTTGGCAGCTGCCATCTAATTGGCACATAACCATGGAATAAATGGCTCAATAATAATAAGCGGTACAGCCGGGTGTCAGGCAGCGCTCCAAAGAAGCTGAGGGGGGAGCCTTGTACAATTACTGAGGTGCCCGGACGGCTTCTCCCACCACGGCTGTTGGGATCATGCACATGTTGCAGTTTTGGATGTAAATAATCCCAATGGCCGCTTTTGACCCTACGATCCCTGGAGCGGCTGCGGATCTCCTGACTCACTCTTCACAGAATCATAGAGATTTCCACTTGGATATGAAGCGTGGGACCCTGTCCTTACACTTCTGATGAGATTCACAGGTGGATGGTGTCTCCAAGATTTTTTTAAAGGGGTTTTCTAGGATTTTAATAGACAATAAGTTGTGTTTTTTGTTTTCCAATATTGCAAGCAAACCTCATCAGTTGAAGGGGCTATTTGGTGCCATCCAGCTGGAGGGTCACTTCCTTAGGTCCCTGCCAGCTTCTGTGCACTTAATAACTGACCTCCGCAGCCTTGATTGTAGATACAGCATGACAATGCTAAGGCCAGTGACTGGCTGCAGCAGTCATGTGAATGTACAACACATCACATGGCTATACACCTTCTGATAGTTTTTTTTTTTTTTTAAATGACTATCCTGCTCACCCCCATATATCTCCATACATACATACTCTGTGGGGAGAAGGGATCAAGGTGCTGCCCAACACATCTGGCAGTGTCTAGAAAATAAAGGATTGGACATATTGAAATTCAACAAGTCCAAACGATTTTGCCGGTTGTGAAATGTGAGAAACCCAGTGATGATTGTATCTCACGGCTTTACCCTCAATGACATCGCCAAGACAGGGCCACTTGATGCCTTACTGCTGCTCTGTGTACCAGTCATACATAGGCAAATTGTGTTTTCTGAGAGACAGAGGACTTGAATCTAGCGCCACCTATTAGAAGTAGCAACCTGAAAAGTCAATATCCACCCTTTTAACGAGCCTTGCCACATGACTTGGGATAAAAAACTTGGGGTCTAAGATTTTGTTTCTCTTTATGGAAAGTGACATGCCTGACAATTTTGCATATTTTATTCCCCAGAGGAGCATTGCGCAGCTTATAGGTCTCCTTACCCTGACATGTCGGGCTTGTCACTCTTCATAAGGAAAAACGTTACCCCTTAGACCCCAGTCATAGGCCTTTTATCCAGCCAAATCAAATCTCATGCTTTTGCACAGATGAGGGGCAACATCCCGAAGCATGTGTCTGTATATTAACATTTTGGTTTTGCTTTTATCCTCAGTCTTGTGGCAAGGCCCGTTAAAGGGTGGATATTGACTTTTGAGATTACCAATGGGTGGTGCTAGAGTTCAAGACCTCTTCGTCTCTGAAGAGACTATTTAATTTCCCAGAGGAGCATTGCTTGGCCTATAATTATTATTTATTATAGAGCCATTTATTCCATGGCTCTTTACATGTGAAAAAGGGGTATACATACAAAAACAATTACAATGATCTTTAACAAAACGTGACGGCGATTGGTACAGGAGGAGTGAGGATCCTGCCCGTGAGGGCTCACAGTCTACAAGGGATGGGTGAGGGTAGAGCTGGTGATGGAGCGGTGGTTACTGCAGGTTGTAGGCTTGTCGGAAGAGGTGGGTCTTCAGGTTCCTTTTGAAGGTTTCCACAGTGGGCAAGAGTCTGATATGTTGGGGTAGAGAGTTCTAGAGTAGGGGGGATGCACAGGAGAAATCTTGTATGCGATTGTGGGAAGAGGAGATAAGAGGGGAGTAGAGAAAGAGATCTTGTGAGGATCGGAGGTTGCGTGCAGGTATGTACCGGGAGACTAGGTCACAGATGTATGGAGGAGACAGGTTGTGGATGGCTTTGTATGCCAAGGTTAGGGTTTTGATCTCGAGTCTCTGAGCAATGGGGAACCAGTGAAGGGATTGACAGAGAGGAGAGGCCGGGGAATAGCGAGGGGACAGGTGGATTAGTCGGGCAGCAGAGTTTAGGATAGATTGGAGGGGTGCGAGAGTGTTAGAGGGGAGGCCACAGAGCAGGAGGTTGAAGTAGTCGAGGCAGGAGATGATGAGGGCATGCACTGGTGTTTTTGCAGATTCGTGGTTGAGGAATGTGCGGATCCGGGAGATATTTTTGAGTTGGAGTCGGCATGAAGTGGAAAGGGCTTGGATATGTGGTTTGAAGGAGAGGTCAGAGTCTAGGGTTACCCCGAGGCAGCGAGCTTGCAGGACTGGGGAGAGTGAACAGCCATTGACTATGATGGATAGGTCAGGTGGGGGGAAAGAATGAGATGGTGGAAAGATGATGAATTCAGTTTTATCCATGTTAAGTTTTAGAAATCTAGCAGAGAAGAAGGATGAAATAGCGGACAGACATTGTGGGATTTTGGTTAGTAGGGAGGTGATATCGGGTCTCGAGAGGTAGGTCTTTGTGTCATCAGCATAGAGGTGATACTGAAAGCCGTGAGACTCTGAGCTGTCCCAGGCCAAAGGTGTAGATGGAGAAGAGCAGGGGTCCTATAACTGAACCTTGGGAGACACTGACAAATAGGGGGTGAGATGATGAGGAGGTGGTGTGTGAGTGGGAGACACTGAATGTCCTGTCTGTTAGGTATGAAGAGATTCAAGATAGGGCCAAGTTTGTGATGCCAAGAGATGAGTGTAGTAAGAGGGAATGGTCCACTGTGTCAAAAGCAGCCTACACACGTTTACAAAACACTACAACGTTCATACCCAGTCCTTAGCAGATGCGAGCCTGGGCAGACGTGTTCTACAGGCGGCGGTGCCCCAATTGTAGGGACCCGTCTACACAATATTCGTCCATTGCTTCCCACCCAGGGACTGCTTTGGGATGTCCCAAGGTCCTGTGTCCCCCAATGAGGCGACAGAGTAAAGGAGATTTTTGTGTACTCACCGTAAAATCTTTCTCTTAGCCTCTAATTGGGGGACACAGCACCCACCCTTTGCCCGTTCCGGGCCGTTCAGTTGAGTTCTCATATTGGTTTTCCTTTGAGTTCTTACATAGTTGCCTTCTTATAGGCATGGTTATGTTATCTATGTTACGTTCCTCCTACTGCTTTTGCACAAAACTGAAGATGGCTGATGCCGTCCAGGGGTGTATACTGCAGAGGAGGAGCCACGCTTAATCTTTTTCAGATAAGCATAGTGTCGCCTCCTAGTGGACAGCAGCATAACACCCAAGGTCCTGTGTCCCCCAATTAGAGGCTAAGAGAAAGAGATTTCACGGTGAGTACACACAAATCTCCTTTTCTCTAATAACCCCCCACGACAGCACACAGGAGGATGTAACCCCACCCTAATAGGGACAGGAAATATGAACAGGTTTAAATAGCCCCTCCCACATCCTCCTTCCAGTGTTATTTCCTGTCCCTATCAGGGATGAAGAGGTCATCCCCGGTGTGCTGGGCCGGCGACAGGCACTGGGGGAAAGCTAAAGCTATTAGCCGGGCAGCGGAGGACCGAGCGGTTTTACATCTCCTCCTCAGGGCGCTGCTCCCGTCTCCTCCTTATTCGGGACCCTCTCCTGCAGTCCACGCTCTCTGGCAAGGTCTGCAGGATCTTCTGACCGGAGGCCTCTTTGAGCTTTCCGGTCCATCTCCTCCTCCTCCTCTCCCCCGCTGGATGCGTGGGCGATGACGGCTCCAGGATGTGGAGCGCACACCGTGACACTGGGCGGTGGATGATGACGTCACTTCCGGCAGTTTTGCGTTTCACTGTGGACTGCATCAGAAGCCATGGGAGAAAAGAGCGGTAATGCCGCCGGTGATCACAAATCCTCCCCCGATGTCCAGGTGAAGAGCCCTCTAAACAAAGGGAGGTTCTGGTCCAGTCGCCCATAATGGAGCCCTGGACAGGAAGACATCTACAGGTAGGACAAAACTATGTCTGTTGAAGCTTCTCGCTCTGCATCTGTAGAGCCCAGCGCCTTTCCGGTCCCAGTAAGTATGGCACTGGTAGTCCATCTACCAGATGCTGGTAATAGTGATTTATAGCTCCCCTTCCCTTCTCCCCTCTCTTGTAGGGGGACAAGGAACCTGCATCTGGAGACCAAGTTAAACCGTCACGCAGATGTCCCATCTGTACAAAAAAACTATTCTCCCATAGAAAGCCCCTATGCAAAGACTGTACGGAGAAGATTATCAGGCAGGAACAACCTTCCTTAATGGAAGAGATAAAGGGGATTGTACCTCAAGAGATCAAATCCTCCTTAGCCTCGGTCACTCTCCCTACGCCCTCACCTAGTCAGGGTTCTACATCTACTCCCTCAGCAGCCAAAAAGAGGAAGATTAGCCCGCCAGAGGGAGGGGAGGAAGACTCTCAAGAGGAGATATATACAGTACAGACCAAAAGTTTGGACACCCCTTCTCATTTGAAGATTTTTCTGTATTTTCATGACTATGAAAATTGTACATTCACACTGAAGGCATCAAAACTATGAATTAACACATGTGGAATTATATACTTAGCAAAAAAGTGTGAAACAACTGAAAATATGTCTTATATTCTAGGTTCTTCAAAGTAGCCACCTTTTGCTTTGATGACTGCTTTGCACACTCTTGGCATTCTCTTGATGAGCTTCAAGTGGTAGTCACCGGAAATGGTTTTCACTTCACAGGTGTGCCCTGTCAGGTTTAATAAGTGGGATTTCTTGCCTTATAAATGGGGTTGGGACCATCAGTTGTGTTGTGCAGAATTCAGGTGGATACACAGCTGATAGTCCTACTAAACAGACTGTTAAAATTTGTATTATGGCAAGAAAAAAGCAGCTAAGTAAAGAAAAACGAGTGGCCATCATTACTTTAAGAAATGAAGGTCAGTCAGTGCGAAAAATTGGGCAAACTTTCAATGTGTCCCCAAGTGCAGTTGCAAAAACCATCAAGCGCTACAAAGAAACTGGCTCACATGAGGACCGCCCCAGGAAAGGAAGAGCAAGAGTTACTTCTGCTTCTGAGGATAAGTTAATACGAGTCACCAGCTTCAGAAATCGCAGGTTAACAGCAGCTCAGATTAGAGACCAGGTCAATGCCACACAGAGTTCTAGCAGCTGACACATCTCTTCAACAACTGTTAAGAGGAGACTTTGTGCAGCAGGCCTTTATGGTAAAATAGCTGCTAGGAAACCACTGCTAAGGACAGCCAACAAGCAGAGGAGACTTGTTTGGGCTAAAGAACACAAGGAATGGACATTAGATCAGTGGAAATCTGTGCTTTGGTCTGAGGAGTCCAAATTTGAGATCTTTGGTTCCAACCACCGTGTCTTTGTGCAACGCTGAAAAGGTGAACGGATGGACTCTTTATGCCTGGTTCCCACCGTGAAGCATGGAGGAGGAGGTGTGATGGTGTGGGGGTGCGTTGCTGGTGACACTGGGGATTTATTCAAAATTGAAGGCATACTGAACCAGCATGGCTGCCACAGCATCTTGCAGCGGCATGCTATTCCATCCGATTTGCTTTTAGTTGGACCATCATTTATTTTTCAACAGGACAATGACCCCAAACACACCTCCAGGCTGTGTAAGGGCTATTTGACCAAGAAGGAGAGTGATGGGGTGCTACGCCAAATGACCTGGCCTCCACAGTCACCAGACCTGAACCCAATCGAGATGGTTTGGGGTGAGCTGGACCGCAGAGTGAAGGCAAAAGGGCCAACACGTGCTAAGCATCTCTGGTAACTCCTTCAAGATTGTTGGAATACCATTTCCGGTGATTACCTCTTGAAGCTCATCAAGAGAATGCCAAGAGTGTGCAAAGCAGTCATCAAAGCAAAAGGTGGCTACTTTGAAGAACCTAGAATATAAGACATATTTTCAGTTGTTTCACACTTTTTTGTTAAGTATATAATTCCACATGTGTTAATTCATAGTTTTGATGCCTTCAGTGTGAATGTACAATTTTCAAAGTCATGAAAATTCAGAAAAATCTTCAAATGAGAAGGTGTGTCCAAACTTTTGGTCTGTACTGTATCTCGGAAGATCATCCAGAGGAAGGTGAGCTGAGTCCAACTCCTGATAACTCCCAGCGAGAGAGAGATTACTTTCCATCAGATAGCTTGGAGGAGCTCCTCATGGCAGTAAGGAGAACTATGGAGGTCGAGGAAGAAAAAGTTCCCCAAACAGTACAGGGGGCTACGTTCCAGAAAAAAATTGGTGTTCCCTATACACCAAAGTATAAGGGACTTAGTCTTAGAGGAGTGGGAATCTCCAGAAAAGAGATTAAATCCCCCTACTGAGTTAAAGGATAGATTTCCTGTAGACAATGAGACGACAGAATGCTGGTCTGAAGTCCCAAGAGTGGATATCCAAATTGCACGAGTGGTAAAGAAAACCACAATGCCCTTTGAAGATTCCTCTCAATTAAAAGACCCCTTGGAACACAAAATGGAGGGACTACTCAGAAAATCCTGGGAGACCTCGGAAGCACTATTAAACACCAACGCAGTCTCTACGGGCGTAGCTTGATCAATGGCTTGTTGGATAGATCAACTGGAGGAACACCTAGTCTCGGGCACCCCCAGAGAAGACATCTTGGCATCCCTACCGCTTCTACAGAAAGCTACGGGTTTTTAGCAAACGCTTCTGCAGAATCAGAGTGGCGGCAAGAGCATTTGGGCTATCAAACTCTGTAAGAAGGGCCCTATGGTTGAAATCCTGGAACGGCGACGTGGCATTCTTTTCTCTCCCAAAATCAACGTCTGAACAGACCATGACGTCAGGGTAGTCGGGGGCCTCATCTCGAATTTTCTCCCTCAGTGGAAAGAAATCTGCTCAGACCCATGGGTCCTGAAGGTTGTCGAGTTCGGAGTAAAAATAAATTTCTCCTCCTATCCAGAGAGGATAAAATTAACACCGCTCTCTTCTCAGTCGTCAGGCCACCCTGATATCCGTTCTTACAGACCTATTGTCCTCAGGGGTGATATCCCTGGTTCCTACAAGAGAGAGGCACAGGACATTATTCCAGACTCTTCCTAATAAAAAAAACAAATGGCTCACACAGAGTTATCAATCTAAGGCCACTGAATCAGTATATCCACTACCAACGATTCAAGATGGAATCCATCAGGTCGACCTGATAGGACAGGACCATGTTATGGCCACAATCTACCTCCAGGATGCATATTACCACATCCCCATACATCCACTTCACAGGAGGTTCCTAAGATTTGCAGTGGCTCAAGGGGAACAAATAGTCCACTATCAATTCAATGTTCTCCCATTTGGAATTTCACCAGCCCCGCGAATATTTACAAAAGTCATGGCTTATATCTGGGGTCAGAAAATTTCAATAGTACCATACCTCGATGACTTGTCATTAATCGGGCCCTCAGTACCAGTACTCCAAGAACATCTACAGTAGACCACTCGGATCCTATCGTTTCTAGGCTGGCTAGTGAACCACAAAAAATCGGATATGGTTCCCTCCATGACAAAAACATTTCTACTAATACTATTGGATTCCCACAGCCAGATGTCATTCCTGCCCAAACAAAAACAGGTCATGATAAAAGCAAAGATCAATGTCCTAAGGAGCAGATGATCAGTATCATTGAGAGATTCCATGTCGGTCCTCGGGTCTATGACATCCTGTATTTAAATGGTGGCCTGGGCTCAGGCACATACCCGAACATTACAGACCCACATCCTTACGAATTAGGATGGATCCCCACGGTCTCTGAACAGGAGAATCCCTATACCACCATGGGTAAGAGCCTCTCTATTCTGGTGGCTGAACGTAAAGAATCTCAACAGGGGAGTACCATGGATCCAGAATTCGCTAGTAACCATAAAAGTGGATGCCAGGGAGAAGGGATGGGGAGCCAAGGTCTCCCAAGAGCTATTCCAGGGTGTATGGACCAGAGAGGTGTGCCAACGCTCATCAAATTTCAGAGAATTAAAAGCCGTAGAGGAAGTCCTCAGAGCAGCAGAGGCTGTCCAGAAATCTCACATTCAGATATTTTCAGACAATATCACCACCTTCGTCATCAAGGGGGCACAAGTTACGAAAGCTTTAAAGCAATCTCAGCAAGAATATTTTCCTGGGCCGAAGAACATCTTCTATCCCTGTCGGCTGTTCATATCAAAGGTTCAGTCAATGTCCAGGCCGATTTCTTAAGCAGAACAAAGATTCATCCAGGAGAGTGGAGTCTAAACCCAGACGTCTTCCAGGTGTTAGTCGAGAGATGGGGTTATCCAGAGGTAGATCTCTTCGCTGGACACCAGAACGCGAAGGTACCTCAATATTTCTCCCTGGATCCGAACGGCCCTTGCTTGGGAGTGGACGCATTCGCTTACAAATGGGAATTCAAACTAGCGTATGCCTTTCTCCCACTGCCTATCCTTTCAAAAACCTTACAGAAGATAAGGACCGAAGGGACCAGAGTAATCCTAGTGGCCCCTTTCTGGCCAAAAAGAAGTTGGTTCGGAACGTTAACCAGTCTGAGTGTGGAGAGCCCTGTAATCCTTCCTCCCATCAAAGATCTCCTGCTCCAGGGACCAATTCACCATCCGGATCCTGAGAGACTACAATTAACTGCCTGGCTTCTGAATTCCTGATATTAAAAAGAGGCCTGTCAGAGAAAGCCATCAAAACTCTCCAGAAGAGCAGGAAACCTGTAACGAACACCATTTACCATAAGATGTGGAAAACCTTCTTAGGCTGTGTGCCCACGATGCGTTCTTTAAGCATTTCTGCAGCGGCAGAAAAGGCCTGCCATGTTCCCCAATGATCTGCATGTGATGTGCACATGCTGCGGAAATTTCCGCTGCGGTTTATCATTGCGGAATAAAATGCAGCACTACCAATTATTTTGCGGAAGCGATGTGTTTTCGCCGCCATTGACTTTCATTGGAACGCTTGGATTCCACATCACTGCATCTGTACATGCGGATTCCATGCGTTTCAATGTGCGGATGATACCCTGGTGTGGAGAACAGGAGACTCTCCTCCGGACCCGGGTACCATAGAACCTGTAAATAAAAGAAAAAAATAAATATTATATTTACCTTCTGATGGCCCGCGGTCTCCTTGTCTTAGCTTGCCGGCAACTCGCGGTGGACTGAAGGACCTGCGCTTACATCATAGTCATGTGACTTCAGGTCCTTCAGTGTACCGCGAGCTGCCGGAAAGCCAGGACGGAGCGAAGCAAGACTGCGGGGGCCACCAGAAGGTAAGTATAGATTTATTTTTATTTTTTTACCATTCTTTAAGGTCACAGTATATAAATCCATGCCGTTTGCATGGATTTATATAGTGTGACCAAGTTGACAAGCACTTTCCAAGTGATGTTAAAATCGCTTGGAAAGCGCTTGACAACCCGCATGCAGAAATGCATGTGGAGAACGCTTCACATCCGCATGTCCCTGGCAGGAAAAACTCATGTACAATCCCCATGCTTTTTTTTCTGCCAGGGAGATGCAGAAACACTCAGGAAAAAATCCTGAGCATTTCTGCATCGTGGGCACATAGCCTTAAGATGGTGTGCACCCACTCGCCCAGACCCTCATAGGGCTGATGTGGCACAGATTCTAGATATTTTACAAGGAGGTCTGGACAAAGGTCTCAGACCTAGTACTCTTAAGGTCCAGGTAGCGGCGTTAAGTTCATACTTCGATCAAAGACTAGCGGAACATAAGTGGGTGAGAAGATTTATGACAGCAGCCACCCGCATCCACCCTAGAGTAACAGACCTGGTTCCCCCCTGGGACCTTAACATTGTTCTGAAGGCGTTAACCCTTCCACCCTTTGAGCCCTCGTCAGCCATAAGACTGGACAGACTGACCTGGAAAACGGCTTTCCTGGTGGCAATAACTACAGCCAGAAGAGTGTGTGAACTGCAGGCCCTTTCGGTCAACAAACCTGAGAATTCAGGAAGATCGTCTAATTTTTCAACTTGACCCTTTATTTCTACCTAAGGTGGTCTAAAATTTCCTCAAATCTCAGGAGATAATCCTTCCATCATTTTGTGACAACCCAAAAGATAAAAAAGAAATGTAATTCCACACTCTGGATGTTTGGAGAATAGTACTCCACTATCATCAGGAAACCGAAGAAGGAAGGAAAGACAAGAACCTATTTGTCCATACACAAGGTCCAAACAGAGGAAAGAAGGCAGCAAAATCCACAATAGCCAACTGGATTAAGAGGGCGATTACGGAGGCTTACCAGATCCAGGATCTACCTCCTCCAGCAAAGCTCAAGGCCCATTCTACAAGGGCGATATCTGTCTCCAGGACCGGACAGTGCAGGAAGGAGGAAAAGCCAGGATCCCCCCCCCCCCCCCATCCAGGAAGGCATCCTGAGACCATCCTCAAGAGGTGAAAGGAACGGACGATTACCGGACCCTGTCTTTCAGCTGCAGGTACCAGCACCCCGGTCCTCCCCCCTCCCCCTCTCACCTAACATGGCGCTTAACAGCGCTTCCACTGGGCCACTTCCTCCTTCTTACCCCTTATGCGCGGCAAATCTGCCGCGCTTTTCTCCGACGGGGGGGGGGCGTGTCCTGTGGGCGGTCCCGCTCCGACGCCCATATTCCCCCTCCTATTTGACCAATCAGGGCCGAGGGGCATAGTGACGCTTCCGTCACGCCCTCGTGCCTTCCACGGTCCTATCATTGGGGGGCCTCTCAAGCCCGCCCCCCCTTCCCATCTGCCTATCGGAGCCTCGCGCGCTCCGTCATCAACGAGCGTCCTCTGCACCGACGCCATCACTCTGCCGCACGCTGCTCCCTACTCCGGCGGCACCTACTGCGACCCACTCCAACCTCACCTTCGGAACCTTCAGGGGGACACGGAACCGCTTCTCTGCAGGATCGGGTAGGCCCTGTCCTGACACAAGGTCCCCATCCCTCCCTGCTCACAGCGCTCCCCTCTGCAGTATCCCTGGTCAGGTACATATGACCAAACCCAGGGAGCCCTCAGTCCGTCCCTCTCACATTGTCACATACTACGCCTGTGCTCTTTGCGGTACTAAGTGGCCCGCGGGTCTCACTGCGGCCTTCTGCTCGACCTGCAAACCTCCCGCTATGCTGGCACCCCAAGATCCCCCCCCCCCCCCCGCCGCTCAGGACGTGGTAACCCCCTCCCCTCCGGAGTGGGCTGTTGCTATGTCACAGTCTGTCTCTGACCTCACCAAGGTTTCTCAATCTCTGGTGCAGGTCTTAGAACGCTTGCCAGAACGTTTGCCTATGTTATCCACGGCCACCAGCGCTCCGAACGTCACCACAGACGATTCGCAGGCACCCCTGCCCCCTCCTCTCAGGGGCAGACAGATGTCACGTTCTCAGAAACGGATTCACGCAAGCTCATCCTCCAGCTCTCCAGACTCCAAGATGCTCCCTGCATCTCACACCCCCTCCCCGGAGGTCACCCCGGGATCTGACTCTGCTTCAGATTCAGACTCTGGTTCTGACTCTGACCAGTATTCCAAGGTCCAGGACATGATAGACAGCCTTATAACGGCTGTCAATCAGACTCTGCATGTTACAGAAGACGAGAGCCCGTGCCGGGATCTCTAACTAATCTTCCTTTTCAAGGTTCCAGGCTGTTTGGCTCCAAGCTAGATCAGATCATCTCTGATGTTATTGGGGGTAAGAGCACCTCCCTCCCCCAGCCCAGACCCAAACGCCCCCTTCAGTTCCGGTCCTTTCGTCAGTTCGCTCAACCGAACCCCTCCTCTCTCCTCTCAACAGGACCGTACTCCAGCACAGCGGGACAGTCATAAACCCTCCTTTAGGCCCACGCCTAACTGGCGCCCAAAGAGTCACTCCTCCAAGTCCTCTGGATCACAATCTCAATCCAACAGGTTTTCCTCAACATGATGGGTCACTCCCACCTGGGACTTCTCCCAGGGTGGGCGGCCGTCTCCTTCTGTTCAGATTCTTGGCTCCCGGCAAGAGGATGCCTGCGTCAAAGAAATTGTGACTTCCGGCTACAAAATCGAGTTTGATTCCAGCCCACAATCGCGTTTTCTCAGGTCCCGCCCCCCACAACCATCTCTGCTTCCTGGTTTCTTCCAAGCCATCACTTCTCTTCTACGCTCAGGAGTCATAGTCCCGGTTCCCGTTTAGGAAAGGTTTTCCGGTTTTTACTCAAATCTCTTCGTCGTCCCAAAAAAGGACTGCTCTCTACGTCCGATTCTGGACCTGAAACAGCTAACCGACATGTACGCATCCGACAGTTCAGGATGGAGTCCCTCAGGTCGGTAATCGCCTCAATAGAGGCCGGGGAATATCCATGTTCAGTGGACATTCAGGATGCATACCTTCACATCCCAATCTGCACGTCACATCAGAAATTCCTACTCTTTTTCCTTCAAGAACGCGCATTACCAGTTCACTGCCCTCCCCTTCGACCTCGCCACAGCCCCGAGGGTTTTCACGAAGGTGATGGCGACAGTTATGGCCATTCTTCGAACAAGGGGAATTGTAATCATACCCTACCTCGACGACCTGTTAATCAAAGGCCCCACGTTCAGGGACTGTCTCCACAGTCTCCAGATCACCTTGAACACTCTCTCCCGGTTAGGCTGGCTGATCAACACGGACAAATCCTCCCTGGTCCCATCCCAACGCCTAACCTTCCTAGGGATGCAGTTCGACACGACCCGTGCCCGGGTCCTCCTTCCAAGGAAAAAGATGAACTCCCTGCGACAAGGAATTCACATCCTCTCCGACCCAGGTCCACACTCCCTTCGCCTATGCTTGAGTGTCCTGGGAAAGATGGTAGCAGCCATGGAGGCAGTTCCGTTTGCCCAGTTCCATACCCGGTCCCTTCAACTAGCCCTTCTCTCAGCTTGGGACAAGAATCCGTCATCTCTAGATCGACGCATCAAGTTGCCTCGTCAAGTAAGACGGTCGCTAATCTGGTGGTCCCGCCCTTCTTCCTTCAGACCCGGGAGATCATTCCTTCCGCTTCGCTGGCAGGTGGTCACGACCGATGCCAGTCTCTTCGGTTGGGGGGCAGTTTTTCTACAACACACGGTCCAAGGCCGATAGAGTCCCCACGAAGTCTCTCTCCCATTAAAATTCTGGAGATAAGGGCGATTTACCTGGCTTTGCGTCACTGGCAGAAGATCCTGGCAGGGTTCCCAGTCCGTGTACAATCGGACAATGCCACGGCAGTGGCATACATAAACCATCAGGGAGGAAAGCGCAGCAAGCCCGTCCTAAAAGAGGTGGCAAGAGTGCTACTTTGGGCCGAGAAGATGGTCCCGGCAATATCGGTAGTCCACATTCCAGGGGTCGGCAGGGCCTCGCCTCAGGAGAATGGTCTCTCCATCCCGAAGTGTTTCACCAAATCTGCTTACCGTGGGGCACGCCGGATGTCGACCTCATGGCGTCCCGGTTAAACCACAAGGTTCCGGCCTTTGTAGCTCGGTCCCGCGATCCGCTAGCAATCGCCCAGGACGCGCTAGTCATATCATGGTCACAGTTCCAACTGACCTATCTCTTCCCACCTCTACCTTTGATCCCTCGAGTCATCAAGAAGGTCAAGACAGAGGGAGTACCAGTTCTCCTAGTGGCCCCAGATTGGCCCAGACGCGTCTGGTACGCAGATCTGATAAATCTGCTTGTCGACCAGACCGTCCGGACCTCCTCTCTAAGGGTCCTATTCTTCATCAGAGTTCTCGTTCTCTGAATTTAATGGTATGGCCGTTGAGGCCGCGGTGTTGAAGACGGCGGGCTTTACTGACCATGTCATTCAGACCCTGATTAACGCCAGAAAACCCGCTACCTCGCGCATATACCACAGAACTTGGAGAGCCTTTTTTCGTCACTGCGAACAAGATCAGCTAACTCCTAAGTCCTTTTCTTTGCCAGTCATTTTGGCTTTTCTTCAGTCTGGCCTAGAGGCGGGACTATCTCTCAGCACTCTCAAGGGCCAAGTTTCGGCCTTGTCCATTCTATTCCAACGTAACTTAGCTAGCTGTCCTCAGGTCAGGACCTTTTTACAAGGGGTGGCCCACCTGGCGCCCCCCTATCGCCCTCCAGTGGAACCATGGGACCTTAATATGGTTCTAAGCGTCTTACAGCAGCCTCCGTTTGAACCCATTCAGGACATTCCAGCCTCTCTCCTTTCCTGGAAGGTGGCTTTTCTGGTGGCGGTTACCTCTATTAGAAGGGTCGCAGAACTCGCAGCCCTCTCTTGTCGGTCGCCTTTTCTGGTATTCCATCAAGACAAAGTAGTGCTCTGGCCAGTGCCTTCCTTTTTTGCCAAAGGTGGTTTCCGCTTTTCACATTAATGAGGACATCGTTTTGCCTTCCTTTTGCCCTGCTCCAGTGCATCCACGGGAGAAGTCCCTGAACAAACTGGACCTGGTCAGTGCTCTACGTGTGTTCCTTTCCAGAACGGCCGCCCTTTGGCGCTCGGATGCCCTTTTTGCCATCCCTGAGGGTCATCGCAAGGGTCTCCCTGCTTCCAAGTCAACCATCGCCCGTTGGATACGTTCGGCCATCTTGGAGGCACATAGCATCTCGGGCAAATCTCCCACTCCCGGAGTAAGGGCTCACTCCACCAGGGCGGTGGGGGCCTCTTGGGCGGTCCACCATCAGGCTTCGGCCTCTCAAATCTGCAAGTCCGCAACGTGGTCTTCTCTTCACACCTTTTCAAGGTTTTACAAGGTCCACACTTATTCTTCGGCTGACGCCAGTCTTGGACGGAAGGTCCTGCAGGCGACAGTTGCCGAGGTCTGACCTAGTCTGTGACTATCTTCTGTTCTCCCACCCAAGGGACTGCTTTGGGACGTCCCATGGTCCTGTGTCCCCCAATGAAGCGATAGAGGGATTTTTGGTACTCACCGTAAAATCTCTTTTGGAGCCTTCATTGGGGGACACAGCACCCTCCCTGCATTTGGACATATGTCCTGTTGGGCATCTCATTTATTTTTTCACAGTTGTGCCCCGTTGGGCATTACATAGTTAGTTAATTATTTTGTACTTCTGCTACTGCTCTAGCCACTAACTGGTGAGCTTGGTGCCTGTAGGCGGGTGCATACTGCGGAGGAGGAGCCATTTTCATTTTTTTGCATAGTGTCAACCTCCTATCGACAGCAGCATACACCCATGGTCCTGTGTCCCCCAATGAAGGCTCCAAGAAAGATTTTACGGTGAGTACCAAAAATCCCTCTTTTAAATTCTAGTTTTTTCGTGTGGAAGAGCATGGACACCCATGGTGAACATACAACACAGTGCAGATAGTGTTCTCACCTTTATTAGTGTAGTTGTCTGGGACTTGTGCTGCGACAACTGCATTTTTAAGGGTCCCTATACACATTTGATAGCCGTCTGCCAAACACTACTTTCTTACTTGGCCATAAAAAGGACCACACGGCTCACCTCAAGTGTTCTTCTGTTCTCTATGATAAAGCTGCCACCAGACGTCATGGCAGCGTCTTATCTCAGCATTGAAAAAAAGGATCTGTTGAAACTCAACTGGCCAGATCAGTCTCTTCCTGGATATACACATTAGATCAGGGTTCCCCAACTCCAGTCCTCAAGGCCCACCAACAGGTGATAATTGCATCATCTGCACAGGCAATAATTCCATCACCTGTGTAATACTAAGGAAATACTGAAACATGACCTGTTGGTGGACCTTGAGGACTGGAGTTGGGGATCACTGCATTAGATGATCTGCCATGTAAATACAGAAAATTTAATTCTGTAAAAATCAAATCAAGGCAGCAAATATTGAGACAGAGAGAATCATTGCCAGAGAAAGTAAAAATAATCCCAAAATTTTCTTTAACTACATAAATAGTAAGAAACTAAAAAATGATAGTGTTGACCCCCTTAAAGATAGTCTGGGTGAAATGGTGGATGAGGAAAAAGCCAATATGCTAAATGATTTTTTTTCAACCGTATTTACACAAGAAAATCGCATGACAGAAAACATGATCAGTGATAACAAAAATTCTCCATTAAATGTCACTTGCTTAACCCAGCAGGAAGCACGGCTGCATCTAAAAATCACTAAAATTGACAAATCCCTGGGCCCGGTTGGGATACACCCGCGAGTACTGCAGGAATTAAGTAACGTCCTAGATAAACCATTGTTTTTAATCTTTAAAGATTCCATAACAGGGTCTCTACCACACGACTGGTGTATAGCAAATGTGGTGCCAATATTCAAAAAGGGGACAAAAACTGAACTTGGAAATTATAGGCCAGTAAGCTTAACCTCTACTGTGGGTAAAATCCTGGAGGGTTTCCTAAGAGATGCTATACTAGAATATCTGAAGAAGAGTAACCTCATGACCCAATATCAACATGGGTTTACGAGGGACCGTTCCTGTCAAACTAATCTGATCAGTTTTTATGAGGAGGCAAGTTCTGGACTGGACCAAGGAAATACAGTGGATGTTGTGTATATGGACTTTTCAAAAGCTTTTGATACGGTTCCACACAAAAGGTTGATGCATAAAATGAGAACAATGGGGATAGGGGAAAATATATGCAAGTGGGTTAAGAACTGACTCAGTGATAGGAAACAAAGGGTGGTTATTAATGGAAAACACTCAGACTGGGTCATAGTTAACTGTGGGGTAACTCAGGGGTCAGTATTGGGCCTGCTTCTTTTTAACATATTTATTAATGACCTTGTAGGGGGCATACAGAGTAGTATTTCAAGATTTGCAGAGGACACTAAACTCTGCAGGGTAATCAATACAGAGGAGGACAATTTTATATTACAGGAGGATCTATGTAAACTAGAAGCTTGGGCTGATAAATGGCAAATGATCTTTAATGGGGATAAATGTAAGGTAATGCACTTGGGCAGAGGAAATAACATGTATAATTATATGCTTAATTGTAAAACACTGGGCAAAACTGTCACTGAAAAAAACCTGGGTGTATTGGTGGACGACAAGCTCACGTTTGGTGGCCAATGTCAGGCAGCTGCTGCAAAGGCAAATAAAATAGTGGGATGCATTAAAAGAGGCATAGATGCTAATGAGAACATAATTTTACCTCTACACAAGTCAGTAGTGTGACCACACTTAGAATACTGTGTACAGTTCTGGTCTCCGGTGTATAAGAAAGACATAGCTGAACTACAGCGGGTGCAGAGAAGAGCGACCAAGGTTATTAGAGGACTTGGGGGTCTGCAATACCAAGACAGGTTATTACACTTGGGGTTATTTAGTTTGGAAAAACGAAGGCTTAGGCCATGTGCCCACGTAACATTTTTGTAGCGTTTTTACGGCTGCGAAAACGCTTGTAAAACAGTCTGCCATGCAAAGCAATGTGAATTCGGATGTGCTGTGCACATGATGCGCTAATTTGCGTGCCGAATTCGCATTGCGTTGCAAAACGCAGCATGACCATTTCTACCGCGATTACGCTGCAAATTCACGGCCATTGAGGAACATTGAAATGCAGCAACCCGCAGGTATATGTGGATTTGCTGCATTTCAATTAAATTCAATGGACGCTATTTTGCAGCGTAATCACGGTGCGTGTGGTACCCGGGATGAAGAGGAGACTACAACTCCTCTTCATTCTGGCTACCACACGGTGAAAAAACGAAATAAAAAAGTTAAAAATAAACAAAACCTGTATATTCACCTCTCCGGCGGCCCCCGGTCTGCTCCCGGCCACGTCCTCTCTCCTTGGCGTCCCGCGGTGTACTGTCAAGACCTGCGGTGATGTCATTTAGACACCTGATGGTCACGTGACCGCTGACATCGGCGGTCAGGTGATGGTCGCGTGACCATCAGCTGACTAAATGACGTCACCGCAGGTCCTGACAGTACACCGCGGGACGCCGAAGAGAGAGGACGCGGTCGCGAGCAGACTGGAGGAGACCGGAGAGGTTAGTATACAGGGTTTTTTTTTGTTTTTTTTATACTATAGATGCTGCATTTAAAGCATCAGTTGTTTACACATTATAAATCCATGCCTGTTGCATGGATTTATATTGTGTGACCAGCTTGTCAAGCACTTTTCCAAGTGATGCTCAAAATCGCTTGGAAAACTGCTTGAAGAAACGCATGTAAAAACACTGAAAAAACGCTTCTCTCTGGCAGAAAAAAACGCATGTAAATCTGCATGCGTTTTTTTCTGCCAGAGAGAGGCAAAAACCCTCTGCATCAAATCTGCTACGTGGGCACATAGCCTTAGGGGTGGTCTTATTACTATGTACAAGTATATGAGGGGACAGTACAAAGACCTTTCTACTGATCTTTTTACTCTGAGGCCAGAGACGGGGACAAGGGGGCATCTTCTACGTCTGGAGGAAAGAAGGTTTAATCATAATCACAGACGCGGATTCTTTACTGTAAGAGCAGTGAGACTATGGAAGTCTCTGCCGCATGATGTTGTAATGAGTGATTCACTACTAAAATTTAAGAAGGGCATGGATGCCTTTCTTGAAAAGTGTAATATTACAGGTTATATATACTAGATTCCTTGATAGGGCGTTGATCCAGGGAACTAGTCTGATTGTCGTATGGAGTTGGGATGGAATTTTTTTTCCCCAATGTGGAGCTTAGTGTTGCCACATGGGTTTTTTTTGCCTTCCTCTGGATCAACTTGTTAGGCTATGGGTTGAACTAGATGGACTTAGTTTTTTTTAAGGTTGAAGGAAGACTGTTACTAATACCTGTGGACTCAGCCAACTTTATTACTATTATTTTTGAAGATCTAGGAGCAATTCAACTTGTTTGTTCCACTCCTGCAATGCTTCAAAACACAAAGGGGATATCCAGTTTAGACACCTCATTATTTGTATATTATTTTAAGAGTTTTGAGTTCTGTTTGAGAGTCTCATCTCTTGGCCAGAGCGAAAAATGGTTACAAAAGTGGTTCTCCCGAGAAACTGTCCTGTCAGACTTCACACAACCCATTCATCATTTCTTTGCATATGCTCTGTAAGGGTATGTGCACACGATGCAGAAATGAAGCAGAAAATTTCTGCATCTCCCTGGCAGAAAAAACGCATGCAGATTGTGCATGCGTTTTTCCTGCGGAATACATGCGGATTCACATGCGTTTCCGCATGTGGATTGACAAGTGCTTTCCAGGCGATTTTAGCATCACCTGGAAAGTGCTTGACAACTAAGTCACACTATATAAATCCATGCAACCGGCATGGATATATATAGTGTGACCCGAGAGAGTGGTAAAAATAAAAAATAAATGTATACTTTACCCTCCGATGGCCCGCGCTGTCCTGCTCAATCTGTTCTCCCTCGCCGGCAACTTTGAATTGAAAGACCTGCTGACGTCAGCGTCACGTGACCCGTCACATGACTCTGACGTCTGCTCAGGTCCTTCAACTCACTGCCAAGTGCCGGGAACCAAGCAGGAGCGCTGCGCAGGCCGACAGAAAGTAAGTATATATTTTTTTATTTTTTTTTTTGTTTGTTTTACAGCTTTTTTAATGGTACCTGGGTGTGGAGGAGACTCTCCTCTCCTCCACACCCGGGTACCATCCGCACATTAGAACGCGCCAATTACGCAAGTACAAATGCAGTCTTGCGGAATTGGCGCGTTGTAATGCAAGTCAATGGCAGCGAAAACGCCGCGTTTCCGCAAAATTAATTGACATGCTGCGGATTTTTGAGCGCAGTGTTTACGCTGCGGAAAAATCCGCATCATGGGCACAGCACATGCGGATTTCAATTGGGGAACATTGCTGCCCTTCTACCATGCGTTTTTAATGCGTTTCCGCAACTGCAAAAACTCCGCGGAAACGCATTAAAAACGCATCGTGTGAACCCAGCCTAATACTTCATTCCACCTGTTGGAGTGCTGCAGGAAAATGTAACACTTACTAATTAGAATCTCTAGAGATTTTAGTTGGTCAGCGGGGGGAACGCTTTGTAATTATCTTATTGTCAAAATGAGGTTTTGAAAGCAGAGAGTGGTCACACCAAATATTGACTGATTTTAGATTTCTCTTTTGTTCATTCACTTTTTATTTTGTTAATTAACAAAAACTAGAACGCTTTTACTTTTTTAAAGCATTTTTGTGCAGCATTTTTTCCTTTCCTGCTGAACACTTTTGCTCAGTAATGTTAGTACTGTGTGCGGGTATATTAAATATCTTGTCTTCCTTTAGACAGATAATGAGCGTGTATTTGCACAGCAGCTTCAGAACAAGCTTCTTCCGGACCACACATATTCTGTGGTATCTGGAGGAGAACCACTGGACATCCCAGATCTCACCTGGACCCAGCTGAAGCAGTTCCATGCCACTCACGATCACCCAAGCAATGCCAGGTACAGTATAGAGGCTCAAACAACTGAATTCCTGTGTCCGTGTGTAACCTAAATTGGGGTTTCCCGTCGTGTTTATTTTATTTTTTTTTTAAAAATCTGCTGTAAGAGGTTTATTTAATTGTAATCTGTCTCCAGGTTTTTGCCACCTAATCAGGGACCCAGATGCCAGCGAAGTGTCACTTATTAGGCTGCTTAATGTAGTTTTGATAAAATCTTTCTTTTTAACAGCAGGAGATTATCACTATAGGACTAGTAAACCATATTCTGAAAGTGAAGCGTATTCATGAACTCTGTAAAACCCAGCTCCACCACTGACTGGCAGCTTTGTTTATACACTCTGCATAGGCAGAAAACTGTAGTGTGGTCGAATACATAGCTCAAAATTCAGAGAACTCCTAGCTCTGCAGCAGATAAAACAGTGATTTTATCCAAATGACAGCAAGCAGCTCAGTAAGTGACACATCACTAGGATCAGGGTCTCTAGCCCTTCATCATGCTGCTGACAGATTCCCTTTAAGCCTTTTGATCTTTTATGATTTTATTACAGATTTCTGTGCTTTTTATAGAGGTTTTTTTTTTTCTTTTCTAGCTCAAGATTTAACACAGACTAATTGGAAGGAAATATTCTGTATTAAATATGGCTGTATATGTAGAGTATTTGCTTTTATTGCTTTTACAAATAATGATTAAATGTAATGTTGGCAGTATCTTAGAATAATTATTTATTTTTCTCACTTGTATAACGCTATTAATTCAGACATTGTCATCGCTGTCCCCATTGGGGCTCACAATCTGGATTTTCTATTAGTATGCTTCTGGAGTGTGGGAAGAAACCGGAGAACCTGGAGGAAACCCACGCAAACACAGGGAGAACATACAAACTCCTTGCAGATATCCTACTAAAGACAGAGAGCGAGTCAATATTTCTTCAAACAATTGAACTGGATCGGTATACTGTGCTATGCCTCCGGTAACCAGATCATGCATGCGGTGATACGTCACAGGAAGTGCTCCCTTTGACCTGTGCGTGTTATCGGATGTTCCGGACGCATCGCGCTAAACCTCGCAGATACCTGTGAGCATGCGCCACATTATATTGACTCCATGCACCTGGCGTAAGATATAATCTCCAACGTGCACTGACACATCAGCTCCAATACCTGAAAAAGGTCATTCCGAAACGTGCGTTGGGGCATCAGGGTAGTGTACTTTAGTATTTACTTTACGTTCGATGTGTGGTCACCATGCATGTAACTACTATTTGTTGATTCCAAATGGTTGCACAAGAACATGCAGAATACAACATAATTAATAGATCCAGCATTGCTAGATCTACGTGTTTATTTTGCCTTTAGGCAACAATCACACCCATATCATTAACTTTATTTTGCCTTGATGGGTGTTTGCTGCACATAGGCATAGATATACAAGTTTGGTGCTATATATCCTACAGAAAAACGGAGTAAATAGTGAAAAATAGTTTAAAAAGTAAAAATTTATTTAAATAGACAGCATACATAACAAAGTTTTAAAAATAAATAAAATAGATGTACAAGCAGAGATGTGCACTCACACACTGATCACCCAAAAGGGTGTTTGTAACAGCTAAGTAGCTACCTCAAAAATACCTACTGATGAATAACCAAAAGATCATGATCAAAGGATACATATCCCTAAGGTGAAAGATTCCCCCAAATATGTATATATGACTGTATAATATCGCCTATCACGTTATTCTATATAGTGGCAGATGACAGTCCATATAAACAGTATGCAAAACAATACATGAAGGAACACACCATTATTCTCACGGTCAAAATATTAAAGTAACCAAATGAATCCTAGTGCATGCATGTGCTGAATTAGGTATGGTAGAGGTGTCCAAATGGGTATTCTATATAAATGCTAAATTATGCACTGCATTAAGTGTGCATAAGGGGATAGCAAGGTAATACAAGCATTAGGGGATGACACAAATACATATTCAAGCCATCAATATACAGTAAAGGCATAAGGGAGGCATATCAGAGTGCTTGTGCAGCTAGGGAACACCCCTTACGCGCGTTTTGCATCAGCTTTCCCTAAGGGTTGACTTTAGGGTAGCAGCCAGCCTTTTTATATCGTCACTCACCAATCAGAACGAGCTTGTAATGGCGCTCATGCTGTCTCCACCGTGCCCGGAAGCCCCGCAGTTTGGCGTCCGACGTCACTTCCCTCCACCCACAACAGACGCGTGTCATGGTGTGGGCAGGAGGAAGCGAGGCTGGCAGGACCCATTGCCACAGAGACAAGAGACTGAGTCAGACATTGCGAGCGCGCACCGCTGGAAAGTGTGAGTTAAGTATGGTAAAATAGAAGGAGGATGAAGGCATTTAAGCGCTCCACATATGGACAGTAAGGCTATGTGCCCACGATGCAGAAATGCTGCATATTTTTTCCGCTTCTCCCTGGCAGGAAAAACAAATGCGGATTTTACATGTGTTTTTCCTGCCAGGTAGAAGCGTTTGTCAGGCGTTTTTGCATGCATTTCTGCATGCGGGTTATCAAGCGCTTTCCAAGCGATTTTAGCACCACTTGGAAAAGTGCTTGACAACTTGGTCACACTATATAAATCCATGCAACCGGCATATATAGTGTGACCAAGTAATAGTTAAAAAAAAGAATAAGTATGGTAAAAAATAAAGATTATACTTACCTTCTGATGGCCCCCGGTATTTTCTCCGCTCCGTCCGATCTCCCCGGTGTCTCGCGGTGGTGTGAAAGGACCTGTGATGACGTCATTGAGTCATGTGACGCGACCGCCGACGTCAGGGGTCACGTGACCTGTCACATGACTAAATGACATCATGTCCGGTCCTCACACCACCGCAAGCCGAACCTGAGACCGGATGCATCGCTGAGGAGGCCGGGGGACATCGGAAAGTAAGTATAATCTTTTAAATTCTATTTTTTTTCTTTACAGGTTCTATGGTACCCAGGTCTGGAGGAGAGTCTCATCTTCTCCAGACCCGGGTACCATCCGCACATTGAATCGCATAATATCCGAATGTGCAAATGTGCTGACACGGATATTAAGCGTTTCAATGCAAGTCAATTGCGGGAATTACGCTGCGTGTCCGCAAAATTAATGGACATGCTGCTTATTTTTCTGCAATGATAATCCGCAGCGGAAATTTCCGCAGCATGTGCACAGCACATGTGGATTATCATTGGGGACCATGAGGCACGTATTACCAAGCGTTTTTTAAGCGTTTTCACTGCTGAAATTCCGCAGCAAAAACACATAGTGGGCACGCGGCCTAACACTATCTCAATAACATCATTGGACCTCATGATTCTTGGATAAACAACATATATACACATGAAAAAGTGTGGAGGAAAAAAAATTAAAACAAATATATGTAAAAAAAACAAATACTAGTGTTACATATGGATGCAAAAAATATTATAACAGGAAACACAGAATGGATAACAAAAGTATCATGAGAACATAAAAAGTGGAAAGAGAAACAGGCAATGGAAAACCAAAAACCACTGACTGGGACAAAAAGTGAATACATGGGTAAAGTGTAATATATACAGAGTGTGATAATGAAAAAAGAGGAATATAATGTGATCCCATGTGGCATCCACGAAAATGGTACCTACGCAGATGAGGTAGTGCGAGTGCAAGGATGAGCCTAATGCCCATCAACCACAAATGTGAAGACAAACCAAAGAGAGTGCACAGTGCAATTGAAGTGTTTTAGTAATATATGGTTCAATCACATACATTTATGACAATACTACTTCTTACAAGTGGAGGAAGAGAAGCAATGTTTCAACATGTGAACATAATACCCAACTCATAGATACAATAAGAAAAACATTCCCAATAGGAATAGACCATATAGTACAAAACACGGTAAACTGTGTTTTACTCAAAAATAAATATAAAAAAGAAAATACTTACAGAAGGTGACCTTGGACAGATACCGAATGTCGATATGAAGTGGCATCACTTGTGTATATATAATATATGCTACTGAAAAGATGGCAACATTCCATCTAAGAGGACGACCATTCCTACTACAGTGCATAAAAAAAAAAAGAGCGGTAGGTATTAAGACATAATTTTCAGCTAGAAAGGGTATCCTATGCTAATGAATTAGAGGAGACATAACTTTTTCTATAGGACTGTATATTTAAGACCTAAAGGGAACGATGCCTAAGGAATGACCCCTTCTGTATAATGGGATGGTCCGGACACATCGCGCAGATACCGATCGGCATGCGCCGTGTTATATTCACTCCATACACCTGATATAAATATAAATTATATTTTATATTTAAAATATATATTTAGATTTAGATCATGTGTATAGAGTGAATATAACACGGCGCATGCTGATCGGTATCTGTGCGATGCGTCTGACGCGCCCAGGGGATGGGGACGACTTGGCGCCCGGGCCTTGTTGTTGCCTGACCTTGGGGGATGTCGCGGTGGTTGGCTCCCAGGCCCGTACCCTGGGGTCACTCTTAAAAAGGGGGGAAGTTGTATGGGATAGGGAATGTTCGTGACGCCACCTGTGGTGTCTGGTGAGGATCACCACCGCTGCGACAGTCCTCTGAGGCCGGTGTTCAGGCAGCTTAGTTAGTGCTGCGCCCCACAGGTGGAGCGGGGCCTCAGGGCAGTGTAGAGAGGGATGCAGGACAGAGGTGACCCAGCCGGGTCAGAGGAAGAATAGGCGCACACACAACAGTTCACTTCAGTACCTTTACTGGTGGTGTTTCTGGCACGGTCCAGGGTACTTCAGGGTGAAGGGTGCATATCAGGACTCTCCCCAGTGAGCGGGTGTGGGGCCTCCTGTTCCTTGCCTTTCCTTGATAAGTTTCTGACCTGCCTGGAGCTAGGTCTAACTTAGTGTCTGTCTTGCACCTGCTGACCTGGTGGTAGGGCCTTCTGCTGGAGATCACACTCCCCGGTCTCTTGGGCCTCCGTGACTCCTGACCCTGGTACGTAATCAGCTTTTGGTGTTCCTGGGACATATAGTTCTCCAGGGGTTCCAGTTATTTCTGCTGGATGTAAGGGATCCCTGCAGACACGGACCCGGTGTCCGGTAAATGGTTTTGGGGTGAGCTGGTTAAGCTCCTCTGCCCCCTATGTTGCTTGCTTACTCCACTCTCCTTCGGCCACGCTCGGGGCCCTCACTAGGCTTCACACTGCAGCAGGCACACTGCGCTTCGCCGCTCTTTTGGCGTCGGCACGCCCTAGGCTCATCTGAGCTCACTGAGTCTGGACTGAGCTGCACTGCAGGCTAGCTTCTGCAGGAGTTCTTCCGATCAGTCTGACCTTCTCACTGACTTCACTCTCTGTGGACTCCAGACTACATACTCCAGACTGAGCTGCCTGGTTCCACCTTGCCTTTATATATCCCTAATGGGCTCCCTCTGCTGGTCTGAGGTGGAAGGTGGAGGTGTGTGAATGCTATGAGGGCCTCTTGTGGAGAAATCCATCCATGCACCCCTCTGGGATCTGTGGCACCAATATGCAGCTGGGCGCCACACGTCCGGACCATAATATATTATTATTATGCGCAACATGCACTGACACATTAGCTCCAATACCTGAAGATGATTCCGAAACGTGCGTTGGGGCATGGGTTAGGTACTTTAGTATTTTACTGTGTGTTCGGTTTGGAGTCACCATGCGTGTAACTACTATTTGTTGATTCTGTATGGTTACACAAGAACATATATAATACAACATAATTAATAGATCCAGCATTGATTGATCTATGTGTTTATTTTGCCTTGAGGCAAGTCACACCCATATCAACTTTATTTACCTTGATGGGTGTTGTATATCTATGCCTATCTGCAGCCAAGTTTGGTGCTGTGACCCCCGTACTTTTTTGCTACCTCTCTTTTTACGTCCCATGTACCCAGGCTCTGTCTCCCTCTTTTGCTTTGAGCTCATTCTGTTAACCTCAATTGATGTATTTACCGTATGTGGAAAATTTTCCTGATATGGCAGTGCTATATGGCATGTCCATTTTTTTAGTGTTTTGTACATGTAGATTCACTAAAAATTTCATATATATTTTCCCTGTATTAAAATATATAATTTTTGGACCATGTTAGCCAGTAGATAAAAAATTATTTAGATTTGAGAGTCCTCAGTAAAAGGTATCAACCACTGAGAACTCTCAAATCTAAATATTATTATATTTTAATCAATTTTTTGAAGATGTATTGATTTTCTCGGTCTTTGGTAGGTTATCTATAACGTTAAGCCGTCTTCTTTTTACTATGATATTTATTGTCCTGAAACCCCCCATCTCCATAAACTTGCAGGTGTTGTCCTTGGTGGGATTTGAACTAAGGACCCCAGCGCTGTAGAGCAACAGTGCTAACCACTGAGCCATCAGTGCTAACCTGTAAAACAGATGTGCATTTGCTTTTCCTCTGCAGGTTTTTTACTTATGGGAATCTTCCATTGGAGCAACACTTAAAACAGATTCATGAAGATGCATTGAGCAAGTTTGAGCGCATTGATCCCCACACTGAGGTTCCTCGACAGCAGAGGTGGAGCAGTGCGGTAGGTTCTTGGTTTTTCTTTTGTCTTTTTTAGAAATGCATCATTTTGTTGTAACGATAAATCTGTTTAAAGGGGTTGTCCTTGAATGCGATAGAGGATATAGGTCACTATTATCTGTTTGATCGGATTAAATCCACTGTTAGCGGGTCCTGCGATCAACGGAAGTAAATAGTGGCTGGAGCTGGAACAGCTGTGTAGTGGCAGTATGGTTGTATGTGGGAATCACAGCCTTGCTTCCATTCACTTCAATAGGAGCTTACATAGCAGAACCTGAGAACGATGACTACTGTGTGTGGAGCTGTTCCTCCCTCAAAGTTCAAAGCTCAATAAGATTACAAAACCAAAAAAAAGTGCTTTAGTAAGTCAGTAAAAAGTAGGTAGGAGTATTTAAAACAAGAAAATAAGGGTGCCCATACTTATGCACCAGTCAAATTTTGTTTGAATGCAGATTGCACATTTTCTGTTAGTACAATAAACCTCATTTCAAGGCTGAAACATTACTGTGTCCAACAGTTATTACATATATCAAACTGAAATAGCTGTTGCAAAAACACCAATTTTTATAAAACATTAAGCTTAAGATTAATAGGGGTGCCCAAACTTTTTCATATAACTGTACATACACATGTTTAGTGTAAAAAACAAAACTTCATGAGAGTGCTCCTTTAATGGGAGACATGGAACCAATAGTCTCCTGTTTCGGACCCCAGCAATCAAACGTGTAAGACGTATAGTATTGATATGCCATACATTTCAGAAATATTCTATTAAATACAAAAGAACATTAATTAATTCAGAATAATTTTTTTTTTTAATTCAGAATTGAATTCCCTATCAGTATGTCTTTGGAGTGTGGGAGGAAACCGGAGAACCCGGAGGAAACCCACGCAAACACGGGGAGAACATACAGACTCCTTGCAGATCTTGTCCTTGGTGAGATTTAAACCCAGGATCAAAGTGCTGCAAAGCAACAGTGCTAACCACTGAGCCACCGTGCTGCCCAAGTACAGCTTTGATGGTGGACTTGCTGTACTTTCTTCAGGGCACTAGATGTGGAAAGTTTTCTGTCATTGAGATGACTATGGTGCCCTAATGACAGACTGGAAAAATGCATCTTCTTCTGATGCTGCGAGCAGCCCTGGATAACCCACGCCGGCAGGATGATATCATCCGGTGGAAGATGGAACCTGTGAGAAGAGATGTAAAACTAATGTAAGTAATGGGGCTCCATATTAGGGGATACTGCTGTGGTGTCATGGTGGCAGGACGGTAAAGGAATTTTATCCGTACAGAGGAATGGGATCATTGTCAGTCATCATACATGTGACAATCCCACCACTGACAGATAACATCTGCTCCACATGAATTATTCTCACTGGCCGACATCAGCCTACATGGAGCTTATTGTCACACTTACCTCTTATAGGTTGTCCCTCTTCTACTATTTCTGCTTTTTGCTCTTCTCCCAGTTTTGATGCAGATGTATTATTCTTTTCAACTGGAAATTTATATAAAAAAGCAAGAAAAATAAGTCAACGATAAACTACTATAAGATTAGATTCATATCTTTATCTAGCAAAATTATTTTATTTTTGTACCCTATAGTCCTGGGAATCTGGCATTGCACCATAAGGCCTTGTTCACATGAAGCAATTTTGCAGTGTTTTTTGCAGCATTTTTTTTCATTCAATTTATAAGCTACTTTTTACAGTGAAAGTAAAAGCTATGAGATTTCAGAAATCTCATGCAGACATTTGTTTTTTTTTTCCTAACGGGATTTGAAAACTGCAATGTTTTTGAAATCTGCAACATGTCAATTCTTTCAGCGTTCTTGCAGTGCCTTTTCAACCACTGAAAGCAATGTGCATGCGCGGGGAAAGGCCAAGGAGCGTCTGAGCATGCGCACTATAGTACTTTAATCTGCCCTTAGCAGGGCAGAGAAGAAGAGCACCTGCGCAGAAGCAAAATGAAGGACACTCTGTGAATGATATAGGACGCATCATCCACAAAGCAGAGAAGGAGAGCGGCATCACAGGAAGAGCGGAGGCTCCGGACCAAGACCAGTGACGCCCATCGGACCGGACCGCACCATCTGTGAGTATAATAAAAGGTCTTTATTTTGTTTTGCAGGGCGGCTTGGAGACTTATATACAACTTTCCGGAATGCTGTAACACAGGGCTGAAAGGTCGTGGGTTTTAGTTATATGGGAAAAATCTGGTGACAGGTTCTCTTTAATATGACATTAATAACAGCAATGTTCTCATATAATCAATTACATAAAATATTTGTCTAACATTAAGGGTATATATAGGGTCTGTTTGGGGCCTGATGGGGCCATGGGCACAGTACACAGTATCAGTATCAGGCACCAGCTGTATGACCCCTTATATCTTTTCATGCACAGCACAAAAGATTGAGTATTTGATACATTGAAGTGTTGTATTGTTGATGGTTTTAAGGGCGCAAAAAAAGCAGTGATCTTCTGAGCATTTATGTAACATTCACATTACACCTTTTGATCATTGCCTACAACAAGATGTCTTATAGACCTGCACATACCTGACAATGGGGGAGAGGATGACTTGTTATTTTCAGTAGTCAAACACTGAATGTCACCATCACTTATGGTAGGAGAAGATTCTTTCTGCCTGTTTGGTACAAGAAAAACAAATAAATTACAAGTGAATGCAATTAAAAATACAAGAACTCCTGTCTGTAAGGGCAATTAAGACACTTGGTCAAAATGGAGGGGGTACCTTTCACAGGGCTCACTTCCATCAGCAAGAATGAAGAATAACTAGTAATAAAGGGCTTTAATGAACTGAAAAAGAAAGGCTGGTCACAATGATCAGCTGTTATCACCAGCGCTATCACAAGCCAAATACCACAGTCATCAGCAATCATGGGGTGGTGGGTTCAGGATTTAGTCTTGTATCATATGTGTCTTGTATTTGGTGTTCTGAACATATATAAGTACTAAGCCCCATAATAATAATCTACTCACACGTCTGAGTGTTTTGTGCTGGTCTCTAGGGAACAATCTGGAGATGACTGGCGTTCTTCTTTGCTCATTGTCCTGCTATTGGTTGTATATAGCTAAAACACACAGAGTAAAATTAAATAAATATATTTGTAAACAATTTTAGTTACAGTTTTATGGATTTACTGATCACATACTTACCATAGACAGTCTTTGAGAAGAGGATACATAGTTTAAGCTTTCTGGCCAGTCATTCACCTCACTTGCGTCACCCTCATCTGAATCTGTATGTTTGGGTCTCCTAATGCCAACTACAAAATACAAATATTATCAGAAATTATTAGTATAATTACAGATAATCACCATGTTATTGCTAATAATGGACACATTTTTTCAAATAAAATGGAAGACGAGACAAACAGCAGCATGAGCTAGATGACGTCTCAATCTACTTACTAGGAAAGTAGTGGGTGTCCACCTCTGATACTAGATTTGGCTTAAACAGTGGCTCCTGATTGTGAAGGTTCTCAAAGTCTAACTCCCTCAGGAATGGATGACTCTTGATCTCATTTGCTCCTCCTGAAAATGGTAGATAAGAAAAAATTGATACAGACAATGTCAGGAAGACTGCTCTATATCTGTACATTGTATGTTAATTGGAACTGAAGACATTGCAGAGCCAAAATATTCTGTAAGTCATAGCATGAAGAATGAGGAATGGACAAGAAGGTAAAGCAGAGTCCTCCACGCTGATCCTCACGGAAATTATCTTTTTGTCAGGACACAGAGGAGTTATAAGTTACATTACCTGTTCCGAGTCTATGTGCTGGATTTTTCCTGAGGAGCTTAATCATGATGTTCTGAGCATCGAGAGGAAGAGCAGAATTGCGAAATTTCCTAGTGATTTCATCTGTTATAAAAAAAAAAAGTAATAATTACAGAAAAGAAAATCTCTACATTTACTATAATTTAAACACATTATCAAAAAACAACAAATAACTAAACCAAAGAATTAACCTAAAAACCGAACCAGTTACTATGACATCACACAGCATTCAGATTATTTTACTTACTCGTGATGATACTGTGGAAAATAGCACTTCTGCAACGTCCTCTAAATGGCACATGCCCAGTTAGAAATTTATATATGATGATCCCTATTGACCACCAGTCAATAGGCCTTCCATAGCCCTTCTGTAAAATGACTTCTGGGGCTACAAAACAAAAGGTGCCAGTCGTCTGGAAACCAACAGAACAATGAGAAGATGATCAATGAATATAATTGTGACAAATAATATCAGTAGAAACATTTTCTAGATGAGAATATATCAGAGAAGCAGAAATAGATCAGATCTGTAAAGAATAAGTTTCTGTAAGTAAAACTGACCCCATCATCAGGGAACTCTCTGGTGATGTCCACAGTTGAAGCCTTGTATATGTCTGATGTTGGTCTCATGAGGCCGAGTTTTGAAAGGCCAAAATCGGTGACTTTAATATGTCCAGTTGACGATATCATGAGGCTGTAAAAAAATATATATTGTCAGTTTTAAGTAATAACCCATAGACAGTATATCAAACTATAACTATATTTCCCTTTATTATCCCACAGGGGTCACTTACTTTCCAGGCTTCAGGTCTCGGTGCACCACACCATAGCTGTGCAGATATTCCACAGCAAGAACTGTTTCTGCAATGTACATGCGGGTCAAGGAGAGGGGTAAAGGACTATATAACGTCATAAGACTGGCACAGTCTCCTCCTAAAGCAGAAAGCAAATATGACAGGTGAGGATTTGTTACAATGTAAATTACACATGATGAGTGTGAATGAGAGATAAGCTGAGACATTGGGGCAGGGTGTCAATAATAGAGATACACTGTGTAATGTAGAGCGTATACTGTATACTGCAGAGTAATCCTATATAAAAAGGGAGGTGAGCTCTGCCCGCTGCCGGTAACCTCCTAGATTGCACTGTCAATCTCCGACAGCGGCATTTACAGCACACGGCCCGGAGGCGAGCTGCTCCATGCACTCATCACCCCCCATTCCATGTCTATGGTTTGTTATGGCTGCTGGGGGTCTGCGGAAGACCTCTATTCCTGCCATTATGGTACTTCTGTGAAGACCAGTGTGTAGCTTGGCTTCATAGGGGACCAAGATTTGCACCATATGCTGAAATACCATGGTATCGCAGTACATAGTAAAAGTGGTTATATGATAACAAGTTCAAGTCCCTCATGGAGGCTAAAAAATAAAGTAATAATAAAAATGTTTGGGTAAATAAAATAAAATATAAAAATCACTTTTTCCCCATTAAAACTAAATAATGAAAAAAAAAAAAAAACTCAGAACACATTGTAGTGTTTTGGTTTCTTCCTATTGCATTTTTTTGTGATGTTCGGGCAATGAAAATGATTTATCTACTACAATGTGTTATCAATAAAATCATCAGCTCGCTTAGAAAAAAATAAGACAATAAAAAGCTCCATTTGCTGAAAAAGGAAAATGTAAATTTTCCTTTTTTTTATAAATTTCCAAGGATTTTGTCAACATAAAATAAAACATATTTATATACATGTTTGGTATGACTGAAATTATAGTAACTTGTATAATTAAGATACCAGGTCATTTCCATCACACAATGAACACTGTAAAAATAAAACTTAAAAAACAATTGCGGAATTGTAATTTTTACATAATTGCACGACACTTGGATTTTTTTCCCCACTTTCTAATACATTCGATGGTAAAGTGATCAAAACTACAGATGGTTCTACATAAAAACACGTCATGCGGCTATGTGGATGGAAAAATACAAACATTATGGCTCTTGGAAGAATGGGAAGAAAAAGCGAAAAACGGGAAATTGTCAGGTCAGGAAGAGGTTAAAAAAAATCTGTCAGAAAGATTTAACCCTCCTAAACTGTTTCTATGAACATGTAGGTCAATGAAATATAAATACATTGGTCCCTTTATATATTTGAGCAGATATGGGTGGATATTGATACAATGGATATGTCTTACCTGCTTCAAAGTCCATGACCATACACAGATGTTCTTTAGTTGGGAAGGAACAAAACGTGGAGACCACAAAGGGACAATCGGAGAATATTGCGATATCCCTTTCTAGATAGGCCGATTCCAGAAACATTGGATGATGCAGGTTACACCTGGATTGTTTCTTCATGGCGAATACCTTGTTTGTGTCCTTATGACGCACTAAGTGGACGGCCCTGTAGAGGAGAAAAAAACATAATTTATAATAAATTCCTACTAACAGTCTGTCTATATGTCAAATGATCTTCTGTACTAATAGTTAATACTAGATGTACGGCCGTCACTAGAAATCATTGTCTGGAAATACATAAAATATCACAACATAAATGATCACTTATGGAGGTTCTCATCCATGTCACATCCCAACTGAGCTGAATATATGTGGACTAGATGACTAGATGTGGATTACATCTACTCCAAAGTGGTATCAATAACAACAACAGCTCGCCACACAAAAAGCAAGTCCTTACAAAGCTCTATCGAACGAAAAATAAAAATGTGACAGGTCTTGGAAAACAGTAACATTTAGATGTGGACTTATATACAGTAATTTCACTATGGCAGGACTTATAGACAGAGGCATCATCATAAGCAACTTGGGAAAAATGTAGATTATACAGAAAGCTCACCCAAAAGTTCCACTGCTGATCTCTTTGATCTGGTTATAGTCGCTCTTACTAGGCTTTCTCATTGGGCTCAATAATCCAATTACGGCCTAAAAGAATAAGAAATGACAATAAGACATAAAAGTTGCAGGAAAATAAAAAGCTCCAGATGCAGGAACTTCTCCTCTACATTATGTCCCCACTGATTACACTGCAGCAGATGTAGAGGACATGATACAAGCAGGACGCTCCACAGACACTATTACATAATAACGGGATCCGTACTTTTCGGATTATAAGACCCATTCTTTTTCCCAGAAAATTTTTTGGGGAAAAGGGGGGGTGTCTTATAATCCGAATGTAGCTTATTGGGAGGGGGCGGCTGCGGTGGAGCAGGGACCCAGGAGGAGGGGTTACTGCTGCAGGAAGCTGGCGGCGGCAGGAGTGGGGCGATGCTGCAGGCCCCAAGCTGGAAGGAAGGGGTGTTTGGAGGTGCAAGGCTGCGGAGGGCCGCGGGCTTTAAGAAAATATCGGCGGAGTCCCTGCACTTCCTATTGTTTTCACTGGGATGGACGTTGGGAAAATGGCCGCATGCGCAGATTGAGATCTCGGCTCCCCACTCCTGCCGCAGCCAGCATCCTGTAGCAGCAACCCTGCCCCCTGGGACCCCGCTCCACCTCAGCCGCTCCCCCCCAAAAAGCCACCATAAAATCAGACAATAACAACAATTTATTTTTTACAAAAAATTTCCTCCCCAAAATTTTGGGCGTGTCTTATGGTCCACAAAATATGGTATATCATTCTACTGCAGCGGAGGATAAGGGACATCACACAGAGGAGACAGGAATAATAATGCTAACATCACTGATAATAACTCCAATCTACATCAAGAACAGATATCCCTCTGTCATATGGGGTATAATATGGGATGTGTAATTCATACCCCGTTATCTGATTATATACTTACATTGCCAGATTTGGGGATCTTTGGTGTCTCACATATTCCCCCATCAGCATTTGCCGGCGGATCAGTTGCCTCTAATATAATGATAAATAATGAAGAGACATCATGTATTAGACGATATCAGTACTTAATATATAACACATCATTATAAGGAAGGAAAGATAAGACCTCTGTAAATGGTATAATACTAAATATATGGATATTCTGCACATACTATGTATACTTATGGTACATCCATAGATAGATATACTCCACCATAAATGTGTAATAATTGTTCAGGATCTGACAATGACTTGAATGGGGATCCTATGAGGCTCTTTGTACATTTTAAGGCGTATAATATCCCAGAGGAGAGAACCAGAGGGGTTTTCAGAATGACATGGACCTTCTCCATTATAGTCTACCGGAGGTTCAAGAGCCGTCACCGGCCTCAAACAGAGGATGAAGAGTAAATTTATATATTCTCGGGTGTCCTTATAATATTAATATGTTTGTAGGAATATGAAATGTTCGGCTTACCTTCAATCAGATCACTTTTTAGCCCTGGCTGACTGGTATTAGGGTCAGCCATATTTAGGTTCTGCCCATCTTCGGAGTCGCCGTCCGGTGTTTCCTGATGGATATAATATATACAATTAATATAACATTTCACAAATACTAAATTACCATATACATGAGACAGAAAGGACTAAGCCAGGATTTACATGATAATTGCAGTATTGCGTGGACTATACACGGCCGCTCCCTCCAGTAAGTCCACATTAATATATAAGGGACTAGTATATACAACGGTTCTCCAATAGCATCTATTATCAGAACTGCAGCATTTACAAGAAGGAAGATTGTGAATTTATAGGAAGACAGAGGTGATATACAAAGTCCGCACCACTGAGTACAGACTGTCACCTCAGAGGATGGAGCCGCGGAGACAGACTGCCATAAATACCCTGCGTCTGCCTGGAGCAGACAGGGAGGCCTCTAAAACAAAAAATCTGCCATTCTGCCATATGTCTGGTAATCTGGAGAAGATCATACAATAAGGACATGAGATATAGAAGATGATGAATCCTTACCAGGCGCTCCAGTGAATGGGCCGGATAATCTAGTACATACAGGAATACGTACAGGACATTTTGGGCCAATTGTTTAAAAAAGGCCAAATCTGCACTTTGGGATCTTTCTTCAGCCTATAAAGATGGAAATAAAGGAAAATAATGAGAAAAAGTGGAGAATGTAGGACGCCATTTATGTTACCATTTTACTCCTGCTATCTGCAGCTACAATTACTACCTATCTGGGTATTTGGTATAGACTATATATTATATTTGTCTAGGCCAAAATACATATTTTATGTAAATGAACTTGCATTTTGTTAATATTATCCTTTATTATTTTTACACACTTTGCACAGATTGTCTGCTAATTACCTGTTGTATTAATGTCCTGATGTTCATCTGTAAATGCTCAAGATATTCTGAGCTTATACGACCTTGGTGGTATTTGGTCAGGCAATCTCTCACTAGCTTCATAACCAGCCGGTAAGTGAAGCTGAGGACGCCATCGGGTAGTGGTAGCACAAAGTCAGGGTCATAGGTAGTAAGAATCCCCTGGAGTAGTGCCAACTTCTCAAGTTTGTCTGGAGGAATTTCAGACATTTCAAGAAAATCCAATCGCAGTCAATATATCACCAGCTTCGTAGCCAAACACTGACAACAATGTCACCGGGGCAGTAAACATTGCATACATAGTGGCTGTGCATTATGATGTCATAATGGAATCTTGTGGTGGAATATTAACATGTCATCAGTGATGTCATCATGGAATCCGGTGATGGAATCTTAACCCGTTTACAACCTTGAACATATAGGTACGTCCAAGCTTGTATTTCTGCCTTTTTTAGGCAGCGCCAGAGCCCACATCTTTCCCCGCACACAAAAGCTGATGTGCTCAACTGTCATATGCCTCAAATGGACACAGGTGGATCTTGTCTGTTAACTAGTTAAATGCCGTTGTCAATCACTGACAACGGCATTTAACACGTGCCAGTCAAAAGTGCATCACAAGTCCCTCTTATCTGCGCCCCTGTCACGTGATCGCAGGTTGCCGATGTGTTATCATGACAGCCGGGGGTCTGCAGAAAATCCCTGTGCCAGTCATTGTTCATTTTTTTATGAATGCCGGCTTGTCGCCGGCGTTTAAAGAAGATTGTGATTTCTGATATACATAGCATTGCTGAAGCCCCGGATGATCGCAGCTTCAAATCTCCTAAGGTGGCTATTGAAGCTAGTAACAAAAAAAAACACAAAAGTTCAAATCGCGCCCCTTTTGCCTCATTGGAAATAAAACAATTGAAAAATATAAAAAAAACATATTTGGTATCACTGTGTTTAGAAATGTCCAATCTGTCAAAATATAAGCTAAATTAATTAAATTAATCTGTAAATGGCGTAACCAGAAGAAAATCAAAACGCCACAATTACGTTTTTTTGGCCGATGCAACATTGCAATAAAATGTAACAACATGCGATCAAAATATCCTATCTACACTAAAATGGTATAAATAAAAATGGAAGCTCAGGGCTCAAAAAAACAAGCCATCACCAAGCCCCAAATCCCAAAAAATGAAGACGCTACGGGTCTCTGAAAATGGGGACATAAGCTAATTTTTTTTTCTTACTAAGTCGGATTTTTTTTTCACCACTTAAATAAAAAAAGAACTTATAGCTTGTATTTTATGAATATTATCTTCTTACCTGTCGTACTAGTGTCCTGATGTTCATCTGTAAATGCTCAAGATATTCTGAGCTTATACGACCTTGGTGGTATTTGGTCAGGCAATCTCTCACTAGCTCCATAACCAGCCGGTAAGTGAAGCTGAGGACGCCATCGGGTAGTGGCAGCACAAAGTCAGGGTCATAGGTAGTAACAATCCCCTGGAGTAGTGCCAACTTCTCAAGTTTGACTGGAGAAATTCCAGACATTTCAAGCAAATAGCAAATCCAATCGCAGTCAGTATATCACCAGCTATAAAGCCAATCACTAACAGCAATGACACCGGGGCAGTAAGCACTTGAATAAATGCTGGGGGTGCATTATGATGTCATGATGGAATCTTGTGGTGGGGGAATCAGTGATGTCATCAGTGATGTCATTTAGGAATCCGGTGATGCAATCTTAAAGGGGCATCTTACCATAAAAGGATGTTGCCTAGCAACAATTAAGGTGGCAACACCATAGGCTGAGCATCAGTAACAGACTGAGGCATGGGAAGAAGAACCATGGCTTTGATCAGTAGGGCAGGCTTTTACATCTGTCTGTTCCCCCATAAAATATTTAAAACAGAGTTTGGATGCTAAATGTTCTTCAGACGTGGAAACATTTGCTTTTTCTAGAGATTATGACCAGGGATGGACTGGGAATAAAATACCGTCCTGGAATTTCAAAGCATGCTAGTCCATGCTGTCGCCGCCCCTCTCCCCAGATTGGGGTCTCTAATACTAATTTTATGCTGCCTGAATGAAATTAAGATTTACTAAATATATTTCCAATAATACTGCTTTATTGGATTTCATAATAATAATATTGCAAAATAAGGTTATGTTTTTACAATGAGGTTTTGCTAAGTATTTTCGCTGAAATCCACAACATACAGAATCAATTTCTTTTGCAATTATGCGGAGCTTTGTATGCAGATTTTCTCTATAGAATTGCATTAGATGAGGAAAATACGCTGGTTAAAAATACAAAGCGCATAAAATCCACACATGACTCGATCATTAAAGTTTTATTAAAGTACGAGGAAGTATCAAAAATAAAGCAGATTCATTCAATATGGTCGGTGGAGGGCTTAATAGTCGCCTTATGGAAGTCAATGACGGGCTTAATAGTGCTGCAGTGTCCAGAAACAGTTCCAGGACTTTTAGACTGAGGCCCCCCTTTCTTCCACTATAGAGAGGGAAATATGTGTATAAGAGCATCCCAGAAGGGTTCCAAAAGTTTGGGTGAAATATATACCAAAGAGACAACAACCGCAGAGTCAAAAAGAGACAAAAATGCAATAAAAAGGCAAGTAACCTAATGTACTGAATAGGTGGAGAAATGCAGCAGAATGCTGCAACGTCAAAAACTCACCAACTACTCATCATGGGAACTTAACCTAACAAACACATAGTACCAGAGCAGATCCAAATATTACCAGAATATACAGTGGTGATAGTGCCGCCATATTGATCATTAACCAAAACCAATGTACTAGTACTGATGTCACCACCATACAGTGTCCATATAATGGTACTATCAGTTTTACACCAGTGCTCTTCAGACCATATATGTGTGCACTGTGCAGGTTTTCACCAGTGACGTTCTCAATGATCGCGGTCATTCATTTTTCCTTTCCTTTTCCATTCGGCCTAAAACGCCATGATCACTTCTTCAACCCATAACTCGTCCCTGCAAAATGTAACACAGAGACATCTTTGACTTACTCCCCCATTTCTGTACAAACCATGTATTGCAATAATGAGTATCCTAGACAGTAATAAAGCCCCTCTGTGTCCTGTATGGTAATACTAATCTCCTTTTGTGTCCCACACAATACCAGTTTCACCCTTCATGCCCCTATACAGTAATAATGATCCCTCTGTACTTGCTTAGAGTAACTATCAGTACTGATAGTGGGGCCGTGGCCTTATAGAAACAACTCACCAATTCTGCATTTATCACCCACTCCTGGTTTTGGCTTCCACTCCTGAGAAAAAATACTGACCGAATACTGACCAAATACTGATAGTGGGGCCGTGGCCTAAAGCTCAGTCTGTAAGAAGAAAGTGAGTCTAGGAAAATAAAAGAAAGGCATACTTACTATTCTTTAACGTAAAACCCCTCCATCTGGAGAAAGACAGGTTCAATCTCCAGAGGAGAAAGGGTTTCTGTATCATAAGAATATTTATCTGTGGAATAGTCTGTCTCAGGAGCAGGTCACAGAAGGAATCGTCCATCAATGGTTTAAAAAAAGGCTTAGATGCTTTTTAAGAAGAAATTAACATAATTGTGTAAATGAGAAAGTTGTTTTCTAAATGTTTTGTCCAGTAGATCAACAATGGCGATCAGGAGGAAAAGATTTCCTCTTTTTGTGCAGACTGGATCATGCATTATGGCTGTGCTTGTGCGATTCCTTTGTCCTTTCCCATCCTTTGGTTGGACTTATTAGACATGTGTCTTTTTCAACTGTATTAACAATATAACTATGTAACTTCCTGAATTGGCTCCCCTCCTCGCTCCAAAAGTTGTATCACCTGAAGATCTTGTAATATTATGTAAAATGAGCGCTGCAACCCATCAACAGATGGTAATAGGTTGCAGCACTCATGTGACAAAAGCAGTCACAAAATCAGCGAGATACAAAGCTCTTGGAGAGGAACCATTTTAAGATTTAAGCATGCTTATACTGTGTGTATATATATATACAGCGGGTGAAATAAGTATTTCACCCGCTGTATATATACAGTTTTCTAAGTAAATATATTTCTGAAGGTGCTATTGACATGAAATTCTCACCAGATGACAATAACAACCCATCCAATCCACACAGGCAAAGAAATCAAACCATAGATGTCCATAAATTAAGTCATGTGTAATAATGAGAAATGACACAGGGAATAAGTATTGAACATGCTTATTGAAATGTATTTAATACTTCATACAAAAGCCTTTATTGGTGATGACAGCTTCAAGACGCCTCCTGTATGAAGAAACTAGTAGCATGCATTGCTCAGGTGTGATTTTGGCCCATTCTTCCACACAAACACTCTACAACTCCTGAAGGTTCCATTGGCGTCTTCTATGAACTCTGAGCTTTGGTTCCTTCCATACATTTTCTATTGGATTCTGGTCAGGTGATTGGCTCGGCCATTCTAGCAGCTTTATTTTCTTTCTCTGAAACCTATTGAGAGTTTCCTTGGCAGTGTGTTTGGGTTCATTGTCTTGCTGAAATGTCCAACCCCATTTCATCTTCATCATCCTGGTAGATGCCAGCAGATTTTCATCAAGAATGTCTCAGCACATTTGTCCATTCATCCTTCCTTTTAAATATATGAAGCTTGCCAGAGCCGTAAGCTGAACAACCCCAGATGATGTTCTCACCTCCAGTTTTCACTGTTGGTAAGGTGTTTTCGGGATGATGTGCAGTGCCTCTTGGCCTTCAAATATGTTGGGTATTATGGCATTCAAAGAGTTCAATTTTCATCTCATCTGACAAAACTACATTCTCCCAGTCTTTCACAGGCTTGTCTAAATTTTGTTGAGCAAACTTTAAATATGCTTGAACATACTTTTTGTTCAGCAATGAAGTCTTGCGTGGTGAGCATGCATACAGGCCATGGATGTTGAGTGCATTACTTATTGTTTTATTTGAAACAATTGTACCTGCTGATTCCAGGTCTTTCTGTATCTCCCCACAGGTGTTCCTTGGCTCTTGGACAACCCTTTTAATTCGTTTTACTCCTCTGTCTGAAATCTTGTGGGGAGCACGTGGTCGTGGCCAGTTCATAGTAAAATGATGATCTTTCCACTTCGGGATTATGGCCCCAACAGTGCTCACTGGAACCTTCAATATGGATTTGAACCCAGGACACCAGCGCTGCAAGGCTGCAGTGCTAACCACTGAGCCACCATGATGCCAGTTTACCTCCCAATCAACACAGATCCAGAGGGATTTTCCAGGAATTAAAGAGCTGCCCCACTGCCCTGGGAGGGTGGAGTTGTGTCTGTATCCACAGGACACAGATATAGCTAAATATATATATATTGATTGAGTGATGGAGCAAGGAGCCAACAGGTCTTTCCTTCCCCATTTACTCTTTGTAAAGCTTTGCCAGGACCTTAGTATCAGATGACAGTCACATGACTAGACAGCAGAAAAGAACAGGACTAACAGTGGAGAAGAGCAGGATGTAGCAGAGTTGTGTGTGTAGATGTAGGTGAGCAGTGTGTGTGTAAATTAGCTGAGCCGTGTGTGTGGATGTAGCCGAGCTATGTGTGTGTGTATATGTTGCTGATCTGTGTGTGTGTAGATGTACTTGAGTAGTGTTTGTGTATAGACATAGCTGAGCTGTATGTGGATGTAGCTAAGCTGTGAGTGTAGCTGTAGCTGAGCAGTGTGTGTATGTAGATGTTTCTGTGCTGTGTGTAGATGTAGTTGAGCAGTGCGTGTGTGTAGATGTAGCTAAACTGTTTGTAGATGTAGCTGCGCTGTGTGTTAATGTAGCAGACCAGTGTGGGGAGTCAAAATACTTTGTAGGTTGGGCTTGTGGGGGCATAAGACTGTGTGGTGGGAAATCCAATATAGGGACATTACACTGTGTGTGGAAGGCACTGTGGGGAGGGGGGCATGAAATAGGTGCTATACTGTGTGGGAACACCAATGGTCTTCACTAGGGAAATATTGCTGTGTGGTCTGTGAGGATGTATAGGAAGCACTGGCTGAGGTTAGAATACTGTCTTAAGATATAAATTCTGTCAGCGCACTAGAGGCACTGCAGTTTTTGTCCCTCTTTCTTATCATTCAAAGTTGGGAAATATGAGAACTTATTAATTAGTAAGTGAGCGCTGCAGCAGTTTTAGATTATGCAGTGACTGATTACATATGATTTTCTGCTCTAGCGGCAATTAATTGAAGGAGCGGGAGAAATAACAGGGATAACATTTCTATTCAAATGAGGCCAATTTTGAAGAATAAGATATCTGCCATCTGTTAATATCAGATGAAACGGCGTCATTTTTGCTGGTGGGTAGGCTCGGTGATGCAATGTTATTGCTGCACTGATCAAATATGACCATTTTGGCAATGGAACGACACTTCAGAAGCGCACATCACAGCAGCTGATTCAGCTTTTAGAGCTCAGCTAAATTATATGAGAACAGTAACAGCCATTGTTAAAAAAGGCTGTTTGGAAAACAGTTTGTGACATTTCTATACGTCTTTTTAAATAAAGGTATAAAATAACCATTACTTCTGTGTTATCCTGTGTTTTTACCACACACTGCCACATATATTGTATATTCTTGCCAAATACATTTGTAATCTGGGATAACAAAAATTCAAGCTTAAGGGCTTTAAAGGATACTGCAAAATTTTATATTTGCAACATACACGATCTGTCATGAATTTCTTCCAAATTTGCAGCTGTTTCACCCATTGCAATAATGCATAATCTGCATCATAAATAATCTTCTGCAGCAGATTTCATGCATCTGTTGTATATGGATATGGAGAAATTCCAATGTAAACCTTGGATCTAAGGGGTAGTGTTTCTCCTTGTGGAGAGTGGCATGCCAGGTCTGGAACACCAGTATGAGGAGACTTAAATGCCTTCCATGCTCCTCTGGGAAATTAAATGTGCAAATTGTCTCTTCAGAGAGAAAGAGGACTTGAACTCTAGTGCCACGTATTGGAAGTAGCAATCCTACAAGTCATTATCGACCCTTTAAATGAGTTGTCCACTTCTTTCACATTGATGCCCTATGTATGATCGGCCGAGGTCCCGCATGCGGCACCCACGCCGATCAGCTTTTATCGGTGCTGCCGGCAGCGGCCGCCGGCCGGAAGTCCTTCCCTGCGGTGCTTGCCTGTCAAGTTGTAAGTGGCCGCCGCTTTTTTCTGCACATCCGCCTCCTATTCAATTGAATGGGAGGCGGATGTGCAGTACCCCGCACCGGCCACTACAACTTGACGGCCAAGCACCGCAGGGAAAGACTTCCGGCTGGCGGCCGCTGCCGGCAGCACGGATAACAGCCGCTTGCCGGACCCTGGCCGATCATATATTGATGCCCTATCCCACAGATAGGGCATCAATGTGAAAGTAGTGGACAACCCCTTTAACGAGCCTTGAAATATGACTTAAGATAAAAGCCAAATCAGAATCTCAATTTGTAGACAAGGTGTTTTGGGGTATTGCCCCTCATCAGTGCAAAGTATGAGATCTGATTTGGCTGGGTGAGCGGGTAAGACTTGGATCTAAGGGGTAAAGTTTCTCCTAGTGGAGAATGACATGCCTGGTCTGTCATGCCAGTATGAGGAGACTTAAACACCTTGCATGCCTCTGTGGGAAATTAAATATGCAAATTGTGTAAACCTTAAAATTTAGAAGCAATTGCAGGTGGAGACTTTCACATGTCCAACAATCACGGTCTAAGTATGGACCACAATGTCCAGACCGTCTGTGGGTCTCCTGCCCTGAAATCAACAGCCTCATAAAACATATGAAACCACCCTTACATGCCATTGGAGGCATCTGAAGGTACAGTAGGGGGCTTATGCATCTATATCATAGCATATCTTATACATATATTATCTATAGGTCTCCATCAGATTTAATATCAATATTCCATTCTTTCGATGTCACACACGTAAAAGGAACCTGAGCATGCTCGCCGAGTTTTTTCAGCGTGATCGGGTGTTATGTTTTAGTCACTCCGTGCTCATGATTTGAGACTGTTTGACAGGTTTAATACATGTGAGGTATGGCTAAGAAACAGGCATTCTTCACATTTATTAAAGCTGTCAAACAGTCGCAAATCATGCACACAGCTTGACTAAAACATAACACCCGAGCACGTTGAAGATACTCGGGAAACAACCGACCATGCTCATAAATCTTGAGTAACGAGCATGCACGCTCATCACTAAACCTGACAGTTGATAAATGCTGCCCTATCCAGAGACAGCATGTATCAGACACTGGCTACATGATTTAGCCGTGTATGTTTGATTCTGAAACGCTGCGGATGATAATCTTACACAATTTAATAGTTCTACAGAATTAATGAGTCATAAATAAAAAAAATAATAGGAAAAACAACCAATGGGTAAATACTTTGCTTTATTGTTTTTGTATCAATTTGAGGTTGTCTTTTTCTCCATTTATTTTTAGAATTGTTTTCATAATTAGTTGGTTGCCATTAGCAGTCTGCCCTACCCGACTATAAAACAAGTTGTCTGATACCACATTAATGCTCAATTTTTTTGGGGATTCACTCAAATTGCAATGTTACACAGTTCCTGATCTGAGGCATTATACTGCTCAACAGTGTCGGACTGGGGTGCCAAGGGCCCACCAATAACCAACTCCAGGGCCCCACTTTTCAACTACATGCAAATGTGACATTATCCTTAATCACAAATTTATATTACAATGAACTGGGTAGATTGTTAAATGAATAAGATGCTGCCTTTGTCTGTACATCGTGATTCAAGTATACAGTGCCAAGTACTGCTCATATAAGAGGGTGGTGGCCCACCGGAGGATTCCCCTGTTTTCCTATGGGCCAGTCCAAGCCTGATGCTCAATACCATTTTACATAGATCCACCCACTGTAAAATGACCTAATGAGTAAGTAATTTACTGGGTTCCTAAACCCCCTCTGGGCCCCAATGCAGATGGACACTACATTGTAGGACTCAGAGATTTCTGCTCCATTTGAGTCCATTCTTCCTAGATTTTGGTGAATGCCCATAAGGAAGCAGCTAAAATAGAGCAGAAAGTGCTCAGTATTAAGCTGAAATCAAATGGCCATGAACCACGGTACAAATACAGACCGTGATTTTCAGACTAACTGGTATGAACGGAGCAGCTTCATAGGCTAAAGAGCGGATAGTTTACATCTCATCTCAGAAACCTCTTGCGTTTGATGGAACAGAGTGAGAGAATTACTGACCCTAGTATGCGTCATAATGCTAAAGCCTCATTCACAAGGTCAGTCAGGTTTTTTTTTCATGTATAGAACACATATCCATTATAGTCTATGGGAATGTTTCCACGTTACCGGTCACAGTGTTGGACACATCTGTTCATGCAATGGTTTCCTTGTTTTTGTTGGAATGTACACACTAGATAAACAGTAAAGAAACACATGTGAAACAAACCAGAAAATGGGTTAATGGGGTCATCTGGGAGTTTGCTTATTTTTCACTACGGGGTTAAAAAATTACAGGCAGGTAGTTTTTAATTACCTGTCTATTCTGCCCGGCGCCAATCTCTGCCATCTCAGAGTGGTCACGGACCACCCCTGCCAGCGATTCTGTGGCATCAGTTGACCTCACATCAACACAGCAGCTCTTCTGACCTGTTGACGGGGCGTCACTGATGATGTCATGTTGATTGACAGCCGGTTCCTTGCAGTTAGGCGATCAATCAGCAAGACATCGTCAGAAACGCCACATTGACAGAGCAGAGCGGAAAAGAAGAAGCTGCTCTGTTGACGTGATGTCACCGGAAGCCACAGAATTGCCACCAGGAACTGTCCATTAGCAACTAAATGCCTGTAAGTTTTTAGACCCATAGGTAAAAATAATCAAAGTCCTGGAAAACTCCTTTAAACCTTAGATTCCTCAAAGTAATCCCCTTTTAGTCTAATGACAGCTTTACACCCCCTTGACATTTTCTCATGCAGTTTCAGCAGGTTGTCACCTGGAATGGCTTTCCAACAGTTTTGAAAGGGTTCCCATAGGTGCTGAGTAGGGATGGGCAGACCGATGGAAGTTCGTTTCTGGTACATAACTTTTGAAAAAGTTTGGTTCGGGTACCAGAGCAGTACCGGAACTTCCATCAGAACCAGAACCCCATTGAAAATAATGGAGACTCGAACTCATGAGAAACTTAAAAAAATTCTCTCTCTCTCCCTTCTTACAAACAAGAAAAATTGATTCTATAGTAATAGCAAAAAATGGACAGAAAATTGGATAAAATCAGAATATAAAATCACTGGTGAAAATTGATCATTGTTTCTCTTATGCAGAACAAAAAGGAATGTCTCAATGAGTCCTAATAAATGCAAACATTTTACTAACTGGAAAATCGTGCATAGACGATTCAATTTAAAGGTTTTTGTTTATTTTTCCAAGGCGGACATTTATGATCTTCTACAGGATGATAATATATAGTATGTCTGATCCCCGGGAAGGGAGGTGTCTTCACTGTAATCCGACGCTGACCGTTACAAAGGGGGTCCCGTTCTAGTATTCTCACATCTCAGACTAAAATGAAAATGGGACAAATAACAATAGATGAAACTATGAGCATCAGATTACAAGATTAAAGAAATGTAAGTGATAACAGCTCATAAGTATTCTGCTCTGAGCTAAAAGTGAAGAGACAGGAAGTCTTTGGTACAGTACATGAAGTCCTAGCAGCATGTCGAGACGCCTGACAAATATGAGGTTACAACATACTGAAGGCCATGAATAACGTACATTTTTAGGAGCCATTAACTCTCTGCTATTGATAAAATGCTGCTCCAATGCGTTTTTCTTCCCCTTGGGCTTTCTAATTGCAAAGTCGGCAATTCCTGCAGTTTTGCAAACAGATCTGTTAAAAAAAAATAAAACAAAGAGAAAATAGGAAGAACTGTCAGAACAAAGCTCAAGTATTTCAAGTTGTGTCAATGGCCGTAACTCCAAATATAAACATCTACTGCCACCTAGTGAGAGACCGCAGAATACGTCTAATCAGTAGATCGAAAACTGGCATGGAAATTATAATACACTGTGTTCCAAATTATTATGCAAATAATATTTTCTCAGATTTTCCCAAATGACCTATATGAATTGCAGTCATTGTAATTTTCCAGTCAAATAACTATTAGAGTACAATTGAAAGGTTTTTGTACAAACTGCCTATGATAACAGTATATTTTTAAAAAAATAAAAAACTCAAACTGCACTCAAAATGCACGTTCTAAATTATTATGCACAGCAGAGTTTTCAACCTTTTAATTTTTGTAAAGAACAAAAAAATGGTCATTTTTGAAATTATAGGCATTAGCAGGTTATTACAAACTGAAATCAAACAGTTTTCAACTCAAAACTTTATTCTAGGTGATGTTACATTTGCACATAGGACCCCTTGTTCGAAAGGAGCTTATGAACTCTCTCGTCCATTGAATTTGTCAGGTTTTGGATGGTTTCTGCTTCAATTGTTTTGCATGAGGACATTATACCCTCCCAGAGCTGTTGCTTAGATGTGAACTGCCTCCCGCCTTCATAGACACTCCTTTTGATGATGCTCCAGAGGTTCTCAATGGGGTTGAGGTCAGGGGAGCATGGGGGTCACACCATAAGTTTGTCCCCTTTTATGCCCATAGCAGCCAGAGATGCAGATGTTTTATGTGCAGCATGACACGGTGCATTATCATGTATGAAAATAATCTTGCTGCGGAATGCACGGTTCTTCTTCTTGAACCATGGAAGGAAGTGCTGTTTGAGAAACTCAACATACTTTTTGGAGTTCATCTTTACCCTTTCAGGGATCCTAAAGGGACCGACAATCTCTCTCCCAATGATTCCAGCCCAAAACATTACTCCACCTCCTCCTTGTTGGCGCCGTAGCCGTGTTTGCATGGGGTGTCCATCAACCAGCCATCCTCCACTCCATCCATCTGGACCATCAAGCGTTGCAGTGCACTCATCCGTGAACAAAACAGTTTTGAAGTCAGTCTTCATGTATTGTTTGGCCCACTGGAGCCGTTTCTGCTTGTGGATAGAGGAGGTCGACAGGATGGCTTACGCACAGCTGCAAACCTCTGAAGGACCCTGCATCTTGTTGTTCGGGGGACGTTGGAGGCAACAGCAGCTTCAAAAACTTGTCTGCTGCTATGACAAGGCTTTTTTGCCGCTGCTCTTTTAACCTGACGTAATTGCCTGTAGGAAAGAGTCCTCAATTTTCCCTTATCAGCACGCACACGTGTGTACTGTGAATCAGCTACATACTTCTTGATTGTGCGATGATCAGGATGAAGTGTCTTGGCAATGTTGATTGTAGTCATGCCTTGACCTAAACACTCCACAATTTGTTGCTTCTCAGCAGCCGACACATCCTTTTTCTTTCCCATTTTGGCAGAAAATGTAGGCTGCTTAATAATGTGGGACAGTCTTGCCTTTCATTGGACACACCTGCCAAACTATCTAGCACAGGTGTCTGCAATTGCTTACAGTGATATAAAGATCCCTGACACACATCACCATCAATGAGTTTAATTGACAAACAAAAAAATTCTTACCTTATCACTCCTAAACACTTTTTGCATAATAATTTGGAACACAGTGTATTTATCCATAATTCTACACTATATGCCAGACATATCCCAGCCTATAATACCGCTTCCGATGGAAAGTCAGATTCTGCTAACATCCTAGGCAGCAGAGGTAAAGAATGGGATCAAAGAAGCTTGTGGGTGCTATTACTATTAATAATAATTATCTAGCAGTATATAGCACCACCATATTCATTGATTTCAGGGGGGAAATGTACAAATAATATCAGACATTAAAGAGCAATACATTACTTTACAATTCAAAGAAGAGGAGTGAGGGCCCTGCTCACAAGAGCTTGTGAGGAAATAGGTAAAAAGTGCTTGTATTTGTAAGGTCTAGCCATCACTATAATAAATAAGGTTATATATACAAAGCTTTATAATCCAGCCAGTATCTATATATGTCCAGGTATGACATGATACTGAGTGCATTGAGTGTGGATGAAACTGTTTAACCTCTTTACCCCCGAGGGTGGTTTGCATGTTAATGACCGGGCCAATTTTTACAATTCTGACCACTGTCACTTTCTGAGGTAATTACTCTGGAACGCTTCAACGGATCCCCCTGATTCTGAGATTGTTTTGTCGTGACATATTGAACTTTATGACAGTGATGAAATTTGTTCAATATCATTTGTGAAAAAAACGGAAATTTGGGGAAAATTTTGAAAATTTTGCAATTTTCAAACTTTGAATTCTTGTGTCCTTAAATCAGAGAGATAAGTCACACAAAATGGTTAATAAATAATATTTCCCACATGTCTACTTTACATCAGCACAATTTTTTAAACAAGTTTTTTTTTGTTATGAAGTTATAAGGGTTAACAGTTGCTCAGCAATTTCTTATTTTTCCAACAAAATTTACAAAAACATTTTTTTTTAGGGACCATCACATTTGAAGTGACTTGGTCTACAGGTGCATCTCACAAAATTAGAATATCATCAAAAAGTTAATTTATCTCAGTTCTTCAATACAAGATTTATTTCTGTTAATGTTAATGATTATGGCTTACAGCCAATGAAAACACAAAAGTCATTATCTCAGTAAATTAGAATACTTTATAACAACAGCTTGAAAATGTTGGCCTATGGAAATGTATGTTCAGTAAATGCCCTCAATACTTGGTCGGGGCTCCTTTTGCATCAATTACTGCATCAATGCGGCGTGGCATGGAGGCGATCAGCCTGTGGCACTGCTGAGGTGTTATGGAAGCCCAGGTTGCTTTGATAGCAGCCTTCAGCTCGTCTGCATTGTTGGGTCTGGTGTCTCTCATCTTCCTCTTGACAATACCCCATAGATTCTCTATGGGGTTAAGGTCAGGCGAGTTTGCTGGCCAATCAATCACAGTGATACGGTTGTTTTTAAACCAGGTATTGGTACTTTTGGCAGTGTGGACAGGTGCCAAGTCCTGTTGTAGAATGAAATTTCCATTTCCAAAAAGCTTGTCGGCAGAGGGAAGCATGAAGTGCTCTAAAATTTCCTGGCAGATGGCTGCGCTGACTTTGGTCTTGATAAAACACAGTGGACCTACACCAGCAGATGACATGGCTCCCCAAACCATCTCTGATTGTGGAAACTGCATACTAGACCTCAAGCAGCTTGGATTGTGGCCTCTCCACTCTTCCTCCAGACTCTGGGACCTTGATTTCCAATTGAAATGCAAAATTGACTTAGTGTGTCAATGACTGCCTTCTGGACATCTGTCAAGTCAGCAGTCTTCTCCATGATTGTGGAGCCTACTGAAAAAGACTAAGGGACGTTTTTAAACGCTTAGGAAGCCTTTGCAGGTGTTTTTTGTTAATTATTCTAATTCACTGAGATAATGACTTTTGTGTTTTCATTGGCTGTAAGCCATAATCATCAACATTAACAGAAATAAACACTTGAAATAGATCACTCTGTTTGTAATGACTCTTTATAATGAGTTTCACTTTTTCTATTGAAGAACTGAAATAAATCAACTTTTTGATGATATTCTAATTTTGTGAGATGAACCTGCGTATGACAGAAAATACCCAAAAGTGACACCATTCTAAAAACTGCACCCCTCGAGGTGCTCAAAACCACATTTAAGAAGTGTATTAACCCTTCAGGTGCTTCACAGGAATTTTTGGACTGTGGAAGAAAAAAATGAACATTTTAACTTTTTTTTCACAAAAATGTTACTTTAGACCCAATTTTTTTTTTATTTTCGCAACGGTAACACAATGGACCACAAAATTTGTTGTGCAATTTCTCCTGAGCATGCTGATACCCCATATGTGGGGAAAATTGAGTGCAGGGAGCCAGTATTGAGCATGTTCTCCACGCTGGCTGTCAGTTTAACAGCTGGAGTGGAAAATGGTTGAATCCTACTCCCAAGGGGCAGCAAAACGCTGCCGCCTGAGTGACACCTCGGACCACCACATTAGACGAACCGACGGCGCTCCCTTGTGGCTGCACCCGGGGCAAATGTCCTGCCCACCCCTTTCTAGATACGCCCCTGCTGTTACTAAGTAAAAAAAGAAATAAAAAACATAATATTAAAAAGACCAATATTAACACCATACAGTGACTACCAGTCCTGTAGAACATATAAGGGATTGCGGTTCAAGTATATATAATATAGTGACTTACAGCTGATGTTCTTTATGGTGACAGTGTAAGGTGCCCCAGCGAGGTAGTCGTGGGCGAGCTGTAGCCCCCTCTCGCTATGGCACCCTACAGACAATACGTGTCCTCCCTCTGAAGTGTGGCTGTGTATGTAGTGCTCTTCACTTACTTCAAGCCATCCGATCGCGGCTGTCTCCAGGCATTTCTCTTCTGGGACCAGGGCAGCAATAAATTCAGAGGACACGAGGTTCTTAACCAGAACTTGGACTTTACTTGGGGAAGAGGAATATGTACAATATTTTCAGGCAGATATAATGGATAAGGCCCGACAGGTTATCATCTCTCTCACAGGTGCTGGTAACTCCTTCAGCCCTGATTCCCTCTTTAAGTGAAGCATCTCTGTGACTCTAATCTCTGGCCCAAGAGACTCTTCTGTAATACTGACAGTGACCTGGATCCGATATCTCTCCCCCACATCTTAGCTTGGAGTCCTATTTATCTTCCTCTGCTTCCTGCAGACTAGAAGTGCCCCGGGTCCTCACTACCTTTGATGAGTTTCTCCGGCCGGCTGACAGGACTCGTGCTCTTGTGTGGGGAGACTTGCACACTGGTGATCCCACTGTCTGAGGGTATGGAGCTCCCGTCTACCCTAGCAGCCACTATAGTCAGGCTGACTGAACGATTTGCTGTCCAATCTCTTACTGAAGAATCACTTCCTGATTCTGGAAACTAAACAGAGATTTTCCTAATGTGCCCACCCTCAGTGAGCTGTCATCACACAGCATTAACTCATCCCTGTCTGTAACACTGCTAGCAGACTCAACCTGACATCTGCACCCAGGACAGTGGCATCTTGTGGCTGTTTACAGGTACTGCAGCCCACAATGAATTATGCCAGGAACAAGCTCTATATCACTCAAGGCTTGATCCGGGCACTAAGTTCCCCCTCTACTCTACTGACTGGACCACTGAAGCTAACCCCTTAGCTTGGCCTACCACAGTGCAGAGAGGATTAACTAAGGGAACATTTTCCTTAACTACTTCAGTGCCTAGGGAAGGCTACATCCTTCCCCACTATTACAACAGCGTTCACTTTTCCAGTCTCTTCTATCCGGCACAGACCGACATAATGACTTCTTCCAGCCACAACTCACCTGCAGAGTTTAGAAGAAAAACACATTTAGGGTATGTGCCCACGGTCAGGAGCCGCAGCGGAATCCCATCTCCTCTATGCGTCTCTGTGCACCTGCGGATCACCCGCGAAAACTGACATGCAGCGTGTCTTTCAGGACCGCAGCATGTCAATTTCACTTGTGGGTCTGCATGTGGACTTTCCCCATAGATTAACAACTATGAGGAAAATCGCATGTTAAAAAAAAAATCACGCCGCTCATTTGTATAAAATAAAGGTAGAAGCCACGCAGCTATCCCGCAGCATCGGGGCCACAGGCAGCTCCTGACCAAGGGCACATACCCTTAAAGGGAATCTGTCGCCAGAAATAACGCTATTAACCTACAGATATGCGGTTAATCTGCAGGTTATACCATTGGTGAAACCTGTGAGGCCGCACAGAAGCCCAAGAGGTAAAAGGACCCATTTCCACCTTCGAAGCAGGAGAAAATGTGTATTATTATCAGATTTTTGGCTGCAAAGCACCCTGATATTGTTTTTGTCTTCTGTCTGTGCCGCCAGTGCTGCAGGTTAATAGCTTATTATGCTTCCCGGCGCCGGGGGTGCGGTTACAGTCTCCGCTCTGTATACTCAGTGATGACTGAACCAGCACTGCCCCCATGACAGATACCCAATGCTGGCGGGGAGAATAAAGTTAATTTTCTCCCTGCTGCATTCGGCTGCATGCAGGCACCGCACAGCATAATGCTATTACCCTGCAGCTTAACCGCATATCTGCAGGTTAACAGCATTATTTCTGCTGACAGCTTCCCTTTAACTTCTCACATTTCCAGCACTGTCCCTATCTATTCCCAAACTACAAAAACGCCTCATCCTGACTGCTCTTGCAGTGTGAACAGTGACCCCAATAATTAAAAAATTGTGTCATTACTATGATTACCCTCTTCCCCCAAAAAATGCTAGAGACTTTGTGTCAGATAGACGGTGCCTCTAAAAATTATAGTGTCCCATGCAAAGAATTAATGCTCCCACTATCCAACCTAGAAAGTAGTAATGCCCCCTGTATACTCCTATAAAAGTTATAACATCCCAAGTGCCCCGTCAAGCAAAGTGGTGTTCCCTTAAAGTAATAATGCCCCCCAAAAAAGTAATTATGCTAACCTGAGAGCCCCAATCAAAAAAGTAACAATGCCCCCATTTAAACAAATGTCCCAAGTGTCCCCAAAGCTCTCTATATACTGTTTTATGGCCTCCAGCTACTTATACACTATATGATGGCCCCCACAACCCCTTATACACTGTATGATGGCCCCTATAGCCCCATATATACTGTATTATGGTCCTCACAGCCCTTTTTAAACTGTATTATAGTCCCATAGCCCCTTATATACTGTATTATGACCACCACAGCCTTATATATAGTACACCACAGCTCACCTATAGCCTCATAGTACCTTATACATAGTATTATGACCCTCACAGCCCTTTATATACTGTATTACGGCCACTAAAGCAATATGGCCCGCACAGCTCACTATATATAGTATAATGGCCCCTACAGCCCCTTACACACTGATTTATGTCCCCCAAAGACCCGTTCCCTACATCTGTCTCTGGCGACTGTGTACTCATGACAACGCTCATTATTGTTGCTGCCTCATGCTGCGCTGAGCGAGACCCGGTGGCTCTGATGAGCATTATCGTCACAACCTGGCGCCTGTGAATAGTAATTTTACTGCTATTCACAGTCACCAGAGACAGATTCAGGGAACATGAGCTACGGCGAAGCTTCATGGGAACATTTTGGGTAATAAATTGGTGTACGAAGCACTGTCTGTTGTTTTTGTCTTTTTATGTTTCTCAGGGTTCCTTTTCTGGAGTACTTCGGATTTGGTGTAATACTGCAGACCTGCAAGGGATTTTTTTTTCAATAAGTTGGTGAGCGAGGGATAGTGTGGGGGATTCTTTATTCAAATTAAGTGTTTTTTTTTCTGTGTGTTTTTATTTTTTATTAACGGGTTAGTAATGGGGGTGTCTGATAGACACCTCTCCATTACTAACACCAGGGCTTGATGATAGCTGACATTTATGACAAATCACAGCTGTCATCAACCCTCCAGCCCAAATACCCAGATTGCCACTGATCCAGGGCAATCGGGAAGAACCGGGCAAAGCATCAGAATTGGCGCATGTCATCTGATGCACCAATTCTGGGGCAGCTGCAGGCTTGTATTTTTAGGCTGGAAAGGGCCTAATAACCAAGGACCTTCCCAGCCTGATAATATGAGCCTGCAGCTGTCTGCTTTACCTTAGCTGGTTATTAAAAATAAGGAGGACTCTACATCTTTTTTTTTTTTTTTTTAATTTGGTTAAATAAGGCTAAACACCCTTTAGTGCCACATGAAAGTCACTAAAGGGTACAATTTTATTATATGTAGGGGGCTTGTGAAATTATATGTCTACAGGATATCTATTTATTCTAGCTATTTATTATCTAATATCTTTCTATCATCTATCTGTATCTTTATATAGCAACTAGCTTTAAATTACATAGAGAATTACAATATGTAAAAGATGATGTTAAAAAAGCATGTGATACAGATGCTAGGTGAGAATAATCGCATTGTGTTCGCATTACACTCGTCCGACTTTTCAGGAGCAACATTTTAGCTATTTTTAATACTCTGATGTGAGCGAACCCTTAGATCGTCTTTATACACAGTGGGTACGGAAAGTATTCAGACTCCTTTAAATTTTTCACTCTTTGTTTCATTGCAGCCATTTGGTAAATTCTAAAAATTTAATTTCTTTCTCATTAAAGTACACTCTGCACCCTATCATGACTGAAAAAAACAGAAATGTAGAAATTTTTGCAAATTTATTAAAAAAGAAAAACTGAAGTATCACATGGTCATAAGTATTCAGACCCTTTGCTCAGTATTGAGTAGAAGCACCCTTTTGAGCTAGTACAGCCATGAGTCTTCTTGGGAATGATGCAACAAGTTTTTCACACCTGGATTTGGGGATCCTCTGCCATTCTTCCTTGCAGATCCTCTCCAGTTCCGTCAGGTTGGATGGTGAACGTGGGTGGACAGCCATTTTCAGGTCTCTCCAGAGATGCTCAATTGGATTTAGGTCAGGGCTCTGGCTGGGCCAGTCAAGAATGGTCACAGAGTTGTTCTAAAGCCACTCCTTTGTTATTTTAGATGTGTGCTTAGGGTCATTGTCTTGTTGGAAGGTGAACCTTTGGCCAAGTCTGAGGTCTAGTGCATTCTGGAAGAGGTTTTCATCCAGGATATCTCTGTAATTGGCTGCATTCATGTTTCCTTCAATTGCAACCAGTCGTCCTGTCCCTGCAGCTGAAAAACACCCCCATAGCATGATGCTGCCACCACCATGTTTCACTGTTAGGATTGTATTGGGCAGGTGATGAGCAGTGCCTGGTTTTCTCCACACATACCACTTAGAACTTTGTGGTGATAATTCTATCTTTGTCTCATCAGACCAAAGAATCTTATTTCTCATAGCCTGGGAGTCCTTCATGTGTTTTTGAGCAAACTCTATGCAGGCTTTCATATGTCTTGCACTGAGGAGAGGCTTCCGTCGGGCCACTCTGCCATAAAGGCTCGACTGGTGGAGAGCTGCAGTGATAGTTGACATTGTGGAACTTTCTCCCATCTCCCTTCTGCATCTCTGGAGCCTTAGCCACAGTGATCTTGGGGTTCTTCTTTACCTCTCTCACCAAGGCTCTTCTCCCACGATTGCTCAGTTTGGCTGGACGGCCAGGTCTAGGAAGACTTCTGGTGGTCCTAAACTTCTTCCATTTAAGGATAATGGAGGCCACTGTGCTCTTAGGAACCTTGAGTAATGCAGAAATTCTTTTGTAACCTTGGCCAGATCTGTGTCTTGCCACAATTCTGTCTCTGAGCTTCTTGGGCAGTTCCTTTGAGCTCATGATTCTCATTTGGTCTGACATGCACTGTGAGGTCTTATATAGACAGGTGTGTGCCTTTCCAAATCAAGTCCTATCAGTATAATTAAACACAGCTGGACTCCAATGAAGGAGTAGAACCATCTCAAGGAGGATCACAAGGAAATGGACAGCATGTGACTTAAATATGAGTGTCTGAGCAAAGGGTCTGAATACTTGTGACCATGTAATATTTCAGTTTTTCCTTTTTAATAAATTTGCAAAAATTTCTACATTTGTTTTTTTTTCAGTCAATATGGGGTGCAGAGTGTATTTTAATAAGAAAAAAAAATAACTTTTTAGAATTTACCAAATGGCTGCAATGAAACAAGGAGTGAAAAATTTAAAGGAGTCTGAATACTTTCCGTTCCCACTGTACATATTATTAGTTTGGGGTTTAAAATCCTGATGACAGGTACCTTTTAAGTCCTGGGATGCCCAGAGCCACGTACCTCCTTCCCTTTAAGTGCCTACAGTAGTGCTGGAGAAGTATTGTATTCTGCACTGTGCTGTTGAGTAACCTGTCGTCTAGGATTCTCTGCTTTGTTCCAGTGGATCCAATACTACTATTAGCACACAGGGACTGCTTGTATAGCTATGGAAACGGAGCCGGGTCTGACAATCTGAAAATAAAAGGTGTTCATTGCATAATTAGAAAAAGCTTGCAAATAAACTTGCTGTATAATTTATGGTTTTCTGGATCTCTATTTTGAATTGTCCACTGTATTTGCAGTTGATGAAAGTCAGAAATGGCCATGTGATGGACATGGAGGTGCACGGCAAGTTACAAACCATTGCTCTGAAAGCTGTAGTGTAAGGGTGTGTGCACACGGTCCGGAAACACTGCAGATTTTACGCAGCACACTTGCGCTGCGTGCAATCCACAGCGGCCAGATGTTACAGCATAGTCCACTATGCGTCTCCGTACTCCTGCGGATCACCCGTGGACACGGACATGCAGCATGTCTTCACAGACCGCAGCATGTCAATTTCTCTTGCAGAGACGATATAGTCTCCGCAAGAGAAATTCTCATTGTAATGTATAGGATGCGGTGAATCCACATGGTTCATTGAACACATGTGGATTCACCTGCGTGCAGCGCTTTGGACGAAGCATCAAGTATCCTGCGTTCAAAGCACAGCAAATACCGACCTTGTGCACATACCCTAATTGTATGTAAGAGTCCTGCATTAGTGGAGTCAGTTTCAGCCAAAAGCAATAAATTTTGTTATGGTACCCACACTAATAGTGGTGCTATATCCCAATCTCCAGACCAGTTCAGCAACCGATGACCGTCTAGGTAAGCTCTAAGTGACTGCGCAGTTTGTGTAGGATTTCTTGCTTCCATGCTTGTGATAGCGCGTGGCACTGGACTGTCACGAATGTGCTGCATCCTGATTAGACCTTTGTGGTATCTGGGATCAGACTGGCAGATCACAGGTCTTCTTTGGAGTCCGCTTGGCATTTAACTTGAATGTGCAGATTGATTTTTGGTTGGTGTAGATGGGCTTAAGAGTTCCTTTTTGATCCTCCTGGGATTCCATATGGCTCTAATCTCAGCTGCTGCATCTTACTGTCACTCCCTTCCATTATTTAAACTCACTCCTTGCTCTGTCCTGTGTCGGTTATAGGTGTCCTATGCTGACCTCCCTGGAGAAGTTGTTCCAGTTTAAGAAGTTGTGGAGTTCCAGTTGTTGTTTGATTGCTCCCTGTTTGTTTCCCTCCCGTGTTTCCTTACCTTAGTTGTGAGACTTGTGTCTTGCTGACTTACTCACTAGTTAGAGCCAGCCAGGGTTTAGGCACCTGATGGCGCATGGGGGGGGCGGACCCATCCAGGAACAATAGGAAGCACAGGGTGCAGTCTTAGGCGAGTGTTCAGGGGTGTCCCTTCTCCCCTTTCCCTAGCGTGTCAGGGCAACCTTTACCTTCTTTCCCTTCTTTGTGCCGCACTTGGGCATTTCCTTGCTCCAGTCATGGACTGGCACTAGATACAAGCTTGTTCTGACTGCCACATGCATTTCCACAAGTATTCCTTAACAAGAGATGCTGGTTTGGGTGCCAACAAGGAATGAATAGAGAAAAAAATCCCCCAAATTACAAAACATGCCCTGCTCAATCACAAGCTATATAATGGACGGAGAAATGGCAATGCATCTAAGGAAAAATAATCCAGATATGCGTCACCTGACAGACCATGGGACATAGAATCTCCATACATCAGTTTTCTACCATAAAACTGCTGAAAATGTCTCAAAATGTTTGCACAACTCATAGTGGTGCAGAAAATATTGAGATTTTTAATGATTCTTAGGCAGTTTGTTTCAGCCACGTCCGCCTACTTTTTGAAAAGTTGGGGCTTTTTTTTGAGATGGCGGGGCTGAGTGTAGCCCACTCCCTTCAAAAAAAGTCATAATTTAAGCCATAAAAGTCGCATGTAAATTACGACAGACATGTATGCCGATCTGTAGCTGGAGTACATTTCTTGAGATGTCTTACAGCAGCTGAATGATGGGCCTCTTAATATTTGCCACATCTTAATCCAGCACACCCTTCATGAGGATGGGCGTACAAGACACCAGTCTTCATTACTCAGAGCCTAAAGCCCCCCGTACTCATTAGTCTGATGTCAGCCAATATTATAATGTTGGAGGAGATCTGGGGGGAATGCTGATTGCTTTGCTTGCCCAGAGATAACATGCCGGCAAAGATGTCTGACGATGGCTCTCTCAAAGAGAACATAGGAGCGCTTAGCCGAATGCCTGTGTATGGTAGAGATGGCTATTGCCTGAATGATTGGACTACAGACATCTCATATTTATGTCCACCATCAGTCTATGATATGTGCTTAGTCACAAACCACCCCTTATACTCTTGCTCAGCGGGGTCAGCAGCTGGACGCACACAGATGGGAAACTCAAACGATAAAGAAGTTTGGAGATATAACAGCACTTATGAGCGCCCCCTGTTGCAGTTCATAGGAGATAGGACCACAGACATTTCCTTATTTTCCATAGGCTTCAGTGGCGAGTGGCCAAACATACTCACCATCTCCTTCCTCCTCTATGTAACACTCACACATAAAAATAACAAATGTTTTTAGTGCGACGTCTCTTTTAATGATTTTAAATAGAAAAAGCAAGAGACAAATGCATGAGAAAATATTGACAATATTGTAGAGGTTCAATTCCCCCAGGGGTTTAAGCAAGAGTGTAACCCCCCAAAAAAATATTAAGGGAGGTCGATTCATTAAAACTGGCATTGAGCACAGCAGTCTTAATCAAAGGCTTGCTGGAGTATGAGGCACCGAATTTAAAGATGCATCTTGTTAGTGGTGTGCCCATCGCCAGAAATGTTCATCCAATCAGAGTCTGGAAAAGCATTTCTGGGGTAAGAAACGCCAGTATTTCCACTGAATGTGAGGAGCAGCCAAGACCAGGCCCCGTTCTGCCCCGACTCCTGCTCAGCTCTGTGCATTAAAAGGCCAAAAGTTGTGCAAAACTGCTTTCCACAAAAAAAATACAACTCTTCAAAGCTTTTAAGCCAGTTCCCCCCTCACAGGCTCCTCCTCATGTCTCCCTCCTCAAAGGCTCCTCCCCATAGGCTCCTCCCCATGTCTCCCTCCTCAAAGGCTTCCCATGTCTCCCTCCTCAAAGGTTCCTCCCCATGGTTCCCTCCTCAAAGGCTCCTCCCCATGTCTCCCTCCTCAAAGGCTCCTCCCCATGTCTCCCTCCTCAAAGGCTTCCCATGTCTCCCTCCTCAAAGGTTCCTCCCCATGGTTCCCTCCTCAAAGGCTCCTCCCCATGTCTCCCTCCTCAAAGGCTCCTCCCAATCTCACAGGCTCCTCCCCATGGTTCCCTCCTCACAGGCTCCTCCCCATGGTTCCCTCCTCACAGGCTCCTCCCCATGGTTCCCTCCTCACAGACTCCTCCCCATGTCTCCCTCCTCACAGGCTCCTCCCCATGATTCCCTCCTCACAGACTCCTCCCCATGATTCCCTCCTCACAGACTCCTCCCCATATCTCCCCCCTCACAGGCTCCTCCCCATGTCTCCCCCCCTCCATGTCCCCCCCCTCACAGGCTCCTCCCCATGTCCCCCCCCGTCACAGGCTCCTCCCCATGTTTTGTCCCGTATATCCACATTGTTCAATGACCATATGAGGATTCACCTGCGTGGTCGGACACAGCGAAAATAAGCTGCGTCCAATGCGCTACTATATCGTGGGAGTGGGACCATAGCAGTGCTGTTCTCTCCTCCGCCTCCCCCCCCGCTGCTGTTGTTCCCTGCCGGATCCTCGTGCTGTGGCTTCTTTCCCTGCCTGTCTGGTATCTGATATCAGCTATAAGCCCCGCCTCTTCCTGCCCGGCGGTCATGTGACCTGCTGTGTAAACTGCTCCTCTCCAGCCTTAGTGGGTGAAGCCGGCGGCCGGGTGCATTGAAGACATGAGGCAGTGCAGAGCCGGGCTGCTGCTGAGGCGGTATGTGTGCGCGGCGCTGTGTGCACGGGGTTATAGAGGTGTGTGCGGCGCTGTGTGCACGGGGTTATAGAGGTGTGTGCGGCGCTGTGTGCACGGGGTTATAGAGGTGTGTGCACGGGGTTATATAGGTGTGTGCGGCGCTGTGTGCACGGGGTTATAGAGGTGTGTGCACGGGGTTATACAGGTGTGTGCGGCGCTGTGTGCACGGGGTTATAGAGGTGTGTGCGGCGCTGTGTGCACGGGGTTATAGAGGTGTGTGCGGCACTGTGTGCACGGGATTATAGAGGTGTGCACGGGGTTATAGAGGTGTGTGCGGCGCTGTGTGCACGGGATTATAGAGGTGTGTGCGGCGCTGTGTGCACGGGGGTTATAGAGGTGTGTGCGGCGCTGTGTGCACGGGGTTATAGAGGTGTGTGCGGCGCTGTGTGCACGGGGTTATAGAGGTGTGTGCGGCGCTGTGTGCACGGGGTTATAGAGGTGTGTGCGGCGCTGTGTGCACGGGGTTATAGAGGTGTGTGCGGCGCTGTGTGCACGGGGTTATAGAGGTGTGTGCGGCGCTGTGTGCACGGGGTTATAGAGGTGTGTGCGGCGCTGTGTGCACGGGGTTATAGAGGTGTGTGCGGCGCTGTGTGCACGGGGTTATAGAGGTGTGTGCGGCGCTGTGTGCACGGGGTTATAGAGGTGTTTGCGGCGCTGTGTGCACGGGGTTATAGAGGTGTGTGCGGCGCTGTGTGCACGGGGTTATAGAGGTGTGTGCGGCGCTGTGTGCACGGGGTTATAGAGGTGTGTGCGGCGCTGTGTGCACGGGGTTATAGAGGTGTGTGCGGCGCTGTGTGCACGGGGTTATAGAGGTGTGTGCGCGGCGCTGTGTGCACGGGGTTATAGAGGTGTGTGCGCGGCGCTGTGTGCACGGGGTTATAGAGGTGTGTGCGCGGCGCTGTGTGCACGGGGTTATAGAGGTGTGTGCGCGGCGCTGTGTGCACGGGGTTATAGAGGTGTGTGCGCGGCGCTGTGTGCACGGGGTTATAGAGGTGTGTGCGGCGCTGTGTGCACGGGGTTATAGAGGTGTGTGCGGCGCTGTGTGCACGGGGTTATAGAGGTGTGTGCGGCGCTGTGTGCACGGGGTTATAGAGGTGTGTGCGGCGCTGTGTGCACGGGATTATAGAGGTGTGTGCGGCGCTGTGTGCACGGGATTATAGAGGTGTGTGCGGCGCTGTGTGCACGGGGTTATAGAGGTGTGTGCGGCGCTGTGTGCACGGGGTTATAGAGGTGTGCACGGGGGTTATATAGGTGTGTGCGGCACTGTGTGCACAGGGTTATAGAGGTGTGCACGGGGGTTATATAGGTGTGTGCGGCGCTGTGTGCACGGGGGTTATAGAGGTGTGTGCGGCACTGTGTGCACGGGATTATAGAGGTGTGTGCGGCGCTGTGTGCACGGGGGTTATATAGGTGTGCACGGGGTTATAGAGGTGTGCGCGGCGCTGTGTGCACGGGGTTATAGAGGTGTGCGCGGCGCTGTGTGCACGGGGTTATAGAGGTGTGCGCGGCGCTGTGTGCACGGGGTTATAGAGGTGTGCGCGGCGCTGTGTGCACGGGGTTATAGAGGTGTGCGCGGCGCTGTGTGCACGGGGTTATAGAGGTGTGCGCGGCGCTGTGTGTGCGGCGCGGTGTGCGCGGGGTTATAGAGGTGTGCGCGGGGTTATAGAGGTGTGCGCGGCGCTGTGTGCGCGGGGTTATAGAGGTGTGCGCGGCGCTGTGTGTAGTGAGCTCGGCGTGCCTGTCACTGCTGTCATGTCTGGTGAGGTGACACGTGTTTGTCCAGCACTGGGACCATCAGAGCTGTCACGTCCTTCTGCCTGTCAGTGGCTGGTGTTGCTGGGACTTGTAGTGCCGGCTCTGGGCTGTTCAGCTTTTGTGTTATCCTCTGCCGTCCAGCAGAGTCCTGAGTGATGTTTTCCATGTTTTTACTCCTTATTTTTCTTGCACACGTTTTCAGAAAAAAATTGACACCAGTGTGAACAAAGCCTGAAGATAAGAGGATTTAGAGATTTTCTATTGAACCTTGTGATCACATTTGGCAGCTGCCATCTAATTGGCACATAACCGTGGAATAAATGGCTCAATAATAATAAGCGGTACAGCCGGGTGTCAGGCAGCGCTCCAAAGAAGCTGAGGGGGGGGAGCCTTGTACAATTACTGAGGTGCCCGGACGGCTTCTCCCACCACGGCTGTTGGGATCATGCACATGTTGCAGTTTTGGATGTAAATAATCCCAATGGCCGCTTTTGACCCTACGATCCCTGGAGCGGCTGCGGATCTCCTGACTCACTCTTCACAGAATCATAGGGATTTCCACTTGGATATGAAGCGTGGGACCCTGTCCTTACACTTCTGATGAGATTCACAGGTGGATGGTGTCTCCAAGATTTTTTTAAAGGGGTTTTCTAGGATTTTAATAGACAATAAGTTGTGTTTTTTGTTTTCCAATATTGCAAGCAAACCTCATCAGTTGAAGGGGCTATTTGCTGCCATCCAGCTGGAGGGTCACTTCCTTAGGTCCCTGCCAGCTTCTGTGCACTTAATAACTGACCTCCGCAGCCTTGATTGTAGATACAGCATGACAATGCTAAGGCCAGTGACTGGCTGCAGCAGTCATGTGAATGTACAACACATCACATGGCTATACACCTTCTGATAGTTTTTTTTTTTTTTAAATGACTATCCTGCTCACCCCCATATATCTCCATACATACATACTCTGTGGGGAGAAGGGATCAAGGTGCTGCCCAACACATCTGGCAGTGTCTAGAAAATAAAGGATTGGACATATTGAAATTCAACAAGTCCAAACGATTTTGCCGGTTGTGAAATGTGAGAAACCCAGTGATGATTGTATCTCACGGCTTTACCCTCAATGACATCGCCAAGACAGGGCCACTTGATGCCTTACTGCTGCTCTGTGTACCAGTCATACATAGGCAAATTGTGTTTTCTGAGAGACAGAGGACTTGAATCTAGCGCCACCTATTAGAAGTAGCAACCTGAAAAGTCAATATCCACCCTTTAACGAGCCTTGTCACATGACTTGGGATAAAAAACTTGGGGTCTAAGATTTTGTTTCTCTTTATGGAAAGTGACATGCCTGACAATTTTGCATATTTTATTCCCCAGAGGAGCATTGCACAGCTTATAGGTCTCCTTACCCTGACATGTCAGGCTTGTCACTCTTCATAAGGAAAAACGTTACCCCTTAGACCCCAGTCATAGGCCTTTTATCCAGCCAAATCAAATCTCATGCTTTTGCACAGATGAGGGGCAACAACCCGAAGCATGTGTCTGTATATTAACATTTTGGTTTTGCTTTTATCCTCAGTCGTGTGGCAAGGCCCGTTAAAGGGTGGATATTGACTTTTGAGATTACCAATGGGTGGTGCTAGAGTTCAAGACCTCTTCGTCTCTGAAGAGACGATTTAATTTCCCAGAGGAGCATTGCTTGGCCTATAATTATTATTTATTATAGAGCCATTTATTCCATGGCTCTTTACATGTGAAAAAGGGGTATACATACAAAAACAATTACAATGATCTTTAACAAAACGTGACGGCGATTGGTACAGGAGGAGTGAGGATCCTGCCCGTGAGGGCTCACAGTCTACAAGGGATGGGTGAGGGTAGAGCTGGTGGTGGAGCGGTGGTTACTGCAGGTTGTAGGCTTGTCGGAAGAGGTGGGTCTTCAGGTTCCTTTTGAAGGTTTCCACAGTGGGCAAGAGTCTGATATGTTGGGGTAGAGAGTTCTAGAGTAGGGGGGATGCACGGGAGAAATCTTGTATGCGATTGTGGGAAGAGGAGATAAGAGGGGAGTAGAGAAAGAGATCTTGTGAGGATCGGAGGTTGCGTGCAGGTATGTACCGGGAGACTAGGTCACAGATGTATGGAGGAGACAGGTTGTGGATGGCTTTGTATGCCAAGGTTAGGGTTTTGATCTCGAGTCTCTGAGCAATGGGGAACCAGTGAAGGAATTGACAGAGAGGAGAGGCCGGGGAATAGCGAGGGGACAGGTGGATTAGTCGGGCAGCAGAGTTTAGGATAGATTGGAGGGGTGCGAGAGTGTTAGAGGGGAGGCCACAGAGCAGGAGGTTGAAGTAGTCGAGGCAGGAGATGATGAGGGCATGCACTGGTGTTTTTGCAGATTCGTGGTTGAGGAATGTGCGGATCCGGGAGATATTTTTGAGTTGGAGTCGGCATGAAGTGGAAAGGGCTTGGATATGTGGTTTGAAGGAGAGGTCAGAGTCTAGGGTTACCCCGAGGCAGCGAGCTTGCAGGACTGGGGAGAGTGAACAGCCATTGACTATGATGGATAGGTCAGGTGGGGGGAATGAATGAGATCGTGGAAAGATGATGAATTCAGTTTTATCCATGTTAAGTTTTAGAAATCTAGCAGAGAAGAAGGATGAAATAGCGGACAGACATTGTGGGATTTTGGTTAGTAGGGAGGTGATATCGGGTCTCGAGAGGTAGGTCTTTGTGTCGTCAGCATAGAGGTGATACTGAAAGCCGTGAGACTCTGAGCTGTCCCAGGCCAAAGGTGTAGATGGAGAAGAGCCAGGGGTCCTATAACTGAACCTTGGGAGACACCGACAGATAGGGGGCGAGATGAGTGGGAGACACTGAATGTCCTGTCTGTTAGGTATGAAGAGATCCAAGATGGGGCCAAGTTTGTGATGCCAAGAGATGAGTGTAGTAAGAGGGAATGGTCCACTGTGTCAAAGGCAGATGACTGGTCCAGGAGGAGGAGGACAGAGTAGTGTTGCTTGGCTTTGGCGGTTAGTAGGTCGTTGGTGACTTTGGTCAGGGCTGTTTCTGTCAAGTGATGCGGTCGGGATCCAGATGGCAAGCGGTCAAAGAGGGAGCAGGAGGAGAGATGGGAGGACAGTTCAAGGTGGACATGTTTCAGTAGTTTTGAGGCATAGGGGAGAAGTGATATGGGGCGGTAGCTTGTCAAAGAGGATGGGTCAGGAAGGGCTTTTTGAGGAAGGGGTGTGATCGAGGCATGTTTGAAGCATGAGGGGAAGACACCAGTTAGTTACAGGTTGAAGAGGTGGGTTGGGATGAAGATAGTGGTAAGGTTGGGGATGAGGTGGGACGGGATAGGGTCAAGATTGCAGGTGGTGAGGTGTGATTTGGAGAGTAAAGAGGAAAGTTGATCTTCTGTAATGGTTCAGAACCTGGTTTTGGAGGAGGAGGATTATGTAGGTGTGAGGAGAGGCTGGGGGGACTTGAGGCAAAAGCTTTGTCTGATGGTGTCATTCTTCTGCTTGAAGAATGAAGCAAAGTCTTTGGCTGAGATGGGAGGAGGTGCTGGGGGGCGGGGGAGAGAATTGAAAGTGTTAAATAGCTGTTTAGGGTTGTGGGACAGGGAGCATATGAGAGATGAGAAGTATGTTTGTTTTTCTGTAGTGAGAGACTGTTTGAATGTGATGAAGTGCTCATTGGAGTGGGACCTTTTCCATCTACGCTCAGCAACCCTGGAGGCCCTTTGCAGTTCTTTGGTTAGGCTGGTGTGCCAGGGTTGCCCATTGATTATGCGAGCTTTGGTTTGTGTGAGGGGGGCGACCGAATTGAGAGCTGCAGCTGTTGTTGTGTTATAAAAAGCGGCAGCAACATCTGCGACATGTAAGGAACTGATTTATGTAAGAAGAAGAAGGCGGAGGGATTCAGAGAGTGAGTGTAGGTCAAGGTGTTTAAGATTTCTGCGAGGGTGTACAAGTTTGTGGAGTGGGGATTGTTGCCCTGGAGAATAGAGGGAAGAGAATGAAAGTAGGTTGTGGTCAGAAAGAGGGAGGGGTGAGTTAGAGAGGTTAGACAGGGAACAGAGGCAGGTGAAGATAAGGTCCAGAGTGTGGTCATCTTTGTAAGTGGCTGCGGAAGACCATTGAGGGAAAGAAGCTTAGAGGCAGATGACTGGGAAGTGTCAATGGGGATGTTGAAGTCGCCTATAATGATAGTGGGTATGTCAGTGGAAAGGAAGTGAAGCAGCCAGGTGGTGAAGTGGTCAAAGAAATTGGTGGCTAGCCCTGGGGGGCAGTAAATGACGGCCAGTTGGAGGGGGAGTAGATGCGCACACAGTGCACCTCAAATGAGGGGAGAGTAACGGAGTATGTGTCTGTGTATGTGTATATATATATATATATATATATTTTTTTTTTTCTTTTATCCTTTTCTTTAGTGCACTTTTCAAGAACTCATGGAGATGGCAAACAAGCTCAGCGAGCGAACGAGCTTTACAGTATAAGCCAGGAGAAAGTATCCATGGATTCACCGTGAAGGAGGTATGACGTAGTCATGCTGTAAAAATGTTTCACAGAAAGATAAAGACCACCTGAGCTGCACTGAGACCCCCTGATGGGCAGCAGCTAATGTAACCTGCTTAAAATATGTAATCAGAAAGTTCTGGTATTCTACATGGTGGAAATCTACAGAACGCTCCTGTGTATTTAATACAATATGTATTTTTTCATATTATTTTATTGCAGGTCACTCCTGTTCCTGACATGTTTTTAACTGCAGTAAGGCTGAACCATGAGGGCACCGGGGCCAGATATTTGCACGTTGCAAGAGAAGACACCAATAACTTATTCAGGTAAACAGCAGAGCATTATCACACTGCCGTTACTTTTTGTGCAGAAAGCTCTTTAATGTCCATATTATGTTAAGTTTGATGTGTGCCCTAATGCAGAAGATCAGCGCTTATGCCTGCTGAGCAATGCACTGCAGAGCGGCTCAATGGGGGTCTCAGGACCAGGACCCCACTGATCTTCTGCACTTGTTAGGTAGTACATGTCATTAAAAAAAAAAATCACATGATAGCTATTCTTTAAAAAGAATTATCACATACGCACTTCTCGGATATGACATGCGGTGCGACTTCAAGAGCTCCCCTCACTCAATCTTGCACTCAGCCTTTGTTATAAACTTCAAATTGAGCATAAATCACACCACAACACGCTGCCACCACTCGCCCCCGAAATATAAACCACTGTCTTTCAGTCAAAAAGCCACATACTCTGAGAGGCTATGGGTTCTTTAGAACTGGGGTGGCCCCCCTATATTATATACAACGTGTGAGCCCCCTCACAGTGCCCTGCCTATGTACAGCCTGAGACCCCCACGTAGCCAGTGTTATTTGTCTGATGTTATAGTTTTCCTTACAAGACGCAATACTTTCTTTAGATTAAGATTCCAAAATGAGTTTTTGACTCTGTATTTTTGCTGAGCAAAAAAAAACAAAACACAAAAAAACCACAGCGTCTTACGGTTCCAATGAAGCCTGAGACTTATAGAAATCTCCTGCCCTCTGTGCTTTTTTTAAATTTTTTTAAATTTTTTTAATTCAGTGTAAACTGACCCGCGGTACATGTTTGAAATCCACAACATGTCAATTTCTCTTGCGGGTACGCTGAGTTTTGAGTGTGTTTTCCCCATTTTTAGTCATGCACATTGCATCACTAACACACTGTGAACAGTTTAGTTGCTAAAAATGACGTGACCGGTTCCCTTTAAGGTTTCAACTAATTAATCTGCTGGTGCAAAAAGAATAAACTTTTAGTAAATTTGTTTTGCTGTTTCAGATGTTTTCTCGCTGTTGGTGCAGATGACTGTTTTTTACACTTTTGAGAAAATCGGTCCAATTATTCTAATTACACTATGATCAGACTCTGATTTTTTTTTTTTCCTCTCTCGGAGGAGAGAAAAAAAAGTTTCTCCACTCTCTTTGTAATGTCGGACCGTGCTTATATGATGGTCTGATTTTATTTATTTTTTTCCGTCTTACCACAGACCCATAGACATGACTGGGCGAGAGTAATATGATTTTCGAAGGCAAATCGTGCATGCAGAGTTTTTTGTTTTTTTTTCCTTCTTCTTTGGACCGATCCAGACCGAGGAAAAAAATCGGACATGTGCACAGACCCTTAGAATAACATGGGGTAGAGTGCTATCCTGTCAAAATGAGGGAAAGCACTGGTTGGAGTTGCAGCTTTCTGCAAGAGCCCTCATCTTGCCTCATGCCTCCATTATAGTAAATGTGTAGTGTAATGCTACCACTTGTGTCAGGAGGGGGCTGTCACAGACTGATAGGATGGTGTTCACACAAGGCCTTCAGCTGGGCAGAGATAACAGATGTTATGTTAACCTTTTGAGCACCAGTGTTCACGACTGACCCTTTTATTCTCTTACACGGGTGCATAAGTTACTGAGTACCGACTAATGATGTAGCAAGTGGTTCAGCACTTGTTTCCTGGCATTTATATACTACAATAAATTGAGTCTTTTTTTCTTTTCCTCCCCATCATACAAGTTTCTGTTATGAATGACAGCTGAGTGTTGGCACGAGGGGATGCGCTGATCATTTTTATGTCACACAAGTGAATTCCCCATGATCTGATTCCGGGAGATTTTGCGGAATGATTGTGAAGGAGCATTCGTGCAAACTATGATTTGGGAGCCATAGAGCAATTATTTAGGAAGTTTTCCTTCCACCTCCTGTTTCGTAGTGTACAGTTCCGGACGACTCCTATGGACAGCACCGGTGTCCCACATATCCTGGAACATACAGTTTTGTGTGGCTCCCTGAAGTTTCCCTGTAGAGACCCTTTCTTCAAGATGTTAAATCGATCCTTGTCAACATTTATGAATGCTTTCACAGGTAAGATCATTTCACCTTCTCACTCCTTCAGTGTTACATATGACTAAATGATGAAACCTGTGCCGGCGCCTTGTTTAGTATGTGAAATTTTCTTATATTTAAAGTAGTGTGTTTTAAAGAAAGAAAAAAAAAAAAAAAAATGCAGTCAATTATATTGTAAAAATCTCTTCTGCTTCTCCTTCCCATTTTGCACTGTGTAGTAGCTCCATTGCAGGCATACTCTCATGTATTCATGTATTGCTTTTGGAGCACAATATGTGAAATCTCTGCTTCTAATTCAAAGATACATTTACTCTGTCGCCTCATTGGGGGACACAGGACCTTGGGTGTTATGCTGCTGTCTACTAGGAGGCAACACTATGCTTATCTGAAAAAGATTAAGCGTGGCTCCTCCTCTGCAGTATACACCCCTGGACGGCATCAGCCATCTTCAGTTTTTGCTTAGTGTCGCAAGGAGGCACACCTCAGACCTTCACTCGTCCCTCGCTTCAGCACGGGATTACAGATGAAGAAAAGAGGGTCTCTATATAGACCCCCGGCATGGCTCCTTCCTCTGCCCCCTACTAGGGGTGCACAGTTAAAGTTGAGATGACGTAGCCACCATGCTGCTCCTTCTCCGTCCCCTTGGGTCAGGCTCGAAGTTGAGAACCCCCCTCCTTCCCCAATTCCCTCGGTCTTGGTCCGAAGTTGAGGCGAGGACAAAGCCCCCTGACAGGTGACAGCGGCACCCTCCCTAATCCCCCCTGGGGGTATTAGGTTGAGAAACCATCAGGTAGGGCCTGGACGGCAGCATCTGCAGCTCTCACCAGCCAGCACACTGCAGCCGAGAACCAGCAGCAATACAGGAACCCCAGCTTGACTGCGGGACCCTGTAGGAGCCGGGGGGAGTGCAGGCAGCCATGGCACACACAGGCACAGGCCTTCACAGGCCCTGCACCTGCGGCAGCTTTTCATGTTAAGCGCCTAAGGGGGACTCTTTTCAGAGATCCCCTTCCACTTATGTCCCAGCCGCCATTCTGCCTTTCAATCCAGGGGGGGTCTGGTTCTGATCCGACCCCCCCGGACTACCGCGCTGGTTTGGATCCCTTTTGGGCATAGAAAACAAATTTACACCGCGGCCTTGCCGAAGCCGCCGTCCATTTTCTGCCCCCCGGATGACGATTTTGACTCACTGCGGTGTCAGACAGGGGGCGGATCTAGGCTGCAGGGCGCGCATCTCCATAGCAACTGCCGCCCTTGCAGCGTTCCGCCCCCCTTCTCCTTCATCTCTGCAAGCAGGAGAAGAGCCACGGCGGCCATATCCAGCTGCAGGACGCATACAGGCCAGCCAAGTCTCCGGGGAGGCATAGGACCAGGCTCTTCAGTCTGAGTTACCTCAGCTGTGAATTTTTATCACTCTGTATCCTCCTCTGCACAGTTAGCTCCCTTGCATAGCCACTCCAGGTGCACCATGCTGGGCTCAAAGTCTAAGAAAACCAGGCAGGACTGCTTTTACGCTTTCTGTACAGCCTGCAGTAATGCTCTTCCCAGCGGCTGCACATATCCTCATTGCAAGGATTGTGCTCAGACTACTGTGCTGGAGTCCCAAGTAGCCCCTACCAACCCTTCAGTGTCTGATGCTACGCCGGAATGGGTCACTCAAATGTCACAATCTATGACACAGTCCATAGATAACATGACCTTCAAATTGCTTCAGGCTCTGCAAAGCCATACCTCGACTATGAATGCTACCCAACAAAGGGAAAGCCGGACTCCGTCACATACTGACCCAGGCACATCCATGTCAGGGTCAGGACGCAAGCGCACCCATAGGTCACGCTCATCTGCGTCATCCCATAGCACACAGTCATCCCTGTCTAGGGAGAGATACCGTAGTCACAGGTCATCTACACAGTCCCCTACCAGGGACAGACATGATATTTCTCCGCACCAATCCCCGTCCAGAGAAATACCCCATTCTGGGTCACCTAGGAGACACCTTAGTGATACACAGGAGTCAGAAGGCGTCTGCGATTCTGACTCAGACAAGGAAACTGATGGATCCCTAACTCCAATCCCACCTAGCAATGCAGCGCTAGTTGAGGACATAATCTCGTCCATACATCGGGTGCTGGACATCTCTGATCCGATCCCGGACGCACCACAAAATAAGATTTCATTTGAAGGAGCTCTGAAACCACCTGAGGTTTTCTTGGATCATCCATAATTTTAAATCTATCCTCACAAAACAATTCTCACAGCCTCACAAGATGCTTAACAACCGCAAGTTTCTGGAGGCCCGTTACCCCTTTCCAAAGGAAACCACCAAAGAATGGGTAGACCCACCAGCAGTGGACCCCCCAGTCTCCAGACTGGCAGCACAGACACTTCTTTCACTGCCAGATTGCTCAACCCTTAGGGATGCAGCAGACAGGCAGGTAGAAAGTATGGCTCGCTCAATTTGCGAAACCACAGGGGCCTCCCTACCCCCGCGTTTGCTTCAGTCTGGGCAGCCAAGGCCATACTGGCTTGGGCAAAAAATCTACAAACCGGCCTCCAAGCTCCTGCCCCTGAACTGTCGGACCAAGCAGTTCAGATAGCAGCTGTGGCTGATTACATGCTTCATGCAGCTCTGGATTCTGCAAGGGGTGCAGCGGCCGCAATGTCACACGCCATCACAATTCGGCGTATCCTTTGGCTGCGTGAATGCAAAGCGGACGCAGCCTCAAAGAAGTCGCTCACGCACCTTCCATACCTCAGCTGTCGACTCTTCGGTGAAAGTTTGGACACGATGATATCAAATGCCACAGGGGGTAAGAGTACCTCTCTTCCCCAACTGAAACCCAGGCGCAATTATAACAAGCGTAACCAAGCTCGCTTCCGTTCCTTTCGGAACTCTTCCGGCTGGTCCATTTCACGGCCACCACAAAATAACAGCCGCTTCACACGCAGGGAAGACTCGAGGCCGACACAAAAGTCGGACAAATCCTGGCAGTCAAAGGCAGGCCACTCAAAATCAAAGAGGAAAAGCTAAGAATTTCTCCTCATCATGACTCACGGACTCAGGAAGACACTCCACCTGTAGGAGGCCGACTTTTACTCTTTCATCAAGTCTGGCTACCTATTACAGAAGACAAGTGGGTCAAGGAACTAGTATCTTCAGGATACAAAATAGAGTTCACTTCCAACCCACCAAACAGACTCCTTATATCTGTTCCCCCAAAATCGCCAGTAAAAGCTCGCGCCTTCCACCAAGCGGTCTCATCGCTTCTTCAAGCACGAGTCATAATACCCGTTCCCCCAGGGGTTCTACTCCAAACTTTTCGCAGTCCCCAAGAAAGGAGGAGGGGTACGCCCCATACTAGACCTAAAACAACTCAACAAATATGTACAAGTACGTCACTTCCGTATGGAGTCCCTCCGGTCAATCATTGCATCTATGGAAAAAGGAGACTATCTCGCCTCCATAGACATACAAGATGCATACCTGCATATACCGATTGCGCCTGCCCATCAGAGATTTCTCAGGTTCGCAATCGACCAGGACCACTACCAGTTAGTGGCTCTCCCGTTCGGACTCGCCACGGCTCCCAGAGTGTTTACCAAAGTCATGGCAGCCACCATGCACGTTCTACACTCCAGAGGCATAGTAGTCTTTCCATACCTGGACGATCTTCTCGTCAAGGCTTCTACCTTCAAGGACTGCGAGCTCAGTGTCTCAATCACAATCGACACCCTGAGTCACCTGGGTTGGTTAGTCAACCTACAAAAGTCATCACCAACCCCAAACCAGTCTCTGACATTCCTGGGAATGCTATTCAATACCTCCCAAGGGCCTAGTGCTTCTCCCCAAAGACAAGGCACTGCCTCTCCGTCTAGGAGTTCGCACCCTTCTCGGCAAACCACCTCGATCTCTCCGGTTTGCAATGAGAGTCCTTGGCAGGATGGTGGCGGCAATAGAAGCGGTTCCATTTGCCCAGCTTCACCTCAGACCTCTCCAACTAGACATTCTCAAGTCATGGGACAGGAACCCTTCTTCTCTCTACAGGAAGTTCCAGATGACGTCGTCAACCAGGAAGTCCCTTCACTGGTGGCTCAACCGGACCTCTCTAACAAAAGGGAAATCTTTTCTCCCAGGTCAATGGAAGGTCCTGACCCCCGACGCAAGCCTAACTGGTTGGGGTGCAGTACACCTACACCACAGAGCACAGGGCAAGTGGTCCCCAGTGGAAACAACCTTGCCCATCAACATCCTGGAGATTCGTGCCTTCCATCACTTACTGGCAGCCTCTCACATCAGAGTACAATCGGACAATGCCACGGCCGTGGCATATGTCAATCACCAAGGGGGAACCCGCAGTGCCAGAGCGATGCGAGAGGTGACACGCATCCTCCACTGGGCGGAGAAAACGAGCTCCATTATCTCTGCGGTCCACATTCCGGGTGTAGACAACTGGAAAGCAGACTTCCTCAGCCGACAAGGAATAGACTCGGGAGAGTGGGCTCTCCATCCCGAAATCTTCCAACAGATCTGCCATCGTTGGGGCACTCCGGACGTGGACCTAATGGCGTCTCACCTCAATGCCAAAGTCTCCAACTTCATGGCCAGAACACGCGACCCGAGAGCGCTAGCGTCGGACGCCCTGGTTCAGGACTGGACCCAGGTCCAGCTCCTGTACATTTTTCCACCTCTCCCCCTGATTTCCAGAGTGGTGAGAAAGATCAAACAGGAGGGAGTTCCAACCATCCTAATCGCACCGGACTGGCCCAGGCATACATGGTACGCCGACATCGTGCGACTCACAGCAGACGTTCCCTGGCGCCTTCCCAACCGCCCGGATCTTCTGTCACAAGGCCCGTTCTACCACCAGAACTTAGAGGCCCTCAATTTGACGGCGTGGCCATTGAGACCTGGGTTCTAACCCAGGCAGGTTTTTCGCCAGACGTCATTAAAACCATGATCAGAGCACGAAAACCAACCTCTGCCAAGATCTACTACCGTACCTGGAAAACTTTCTTTACCTGGTGCGAATCTCGTAACCAGACCCCACTCCCTTATTCCCTACCCAGGGTGCTCGGTTTTCTCCAATCGGGTCTGGAAGCCAGACTATCCCTGGCCTCTCTTAAGAGCCAGGTGTCAGCTCTTTCAGTGCTTTTTCAAAAATGCATTGCTCATAAACCGCAAGGAAGAACATTTCTCCTGGGGGTTTCCCGATTGGTTCCCTCCTACAGAAGACCTCTAGAAGCGTGGGACCTCAACCTGGTGCTGACAGCATTACAGGAAACACCCTTTGAACCCCTTAGGGAAGTCCCACTCCGTCTTCTATCCCAGAAAGTGATTTTCCTCGTGGCAATCACCTCGCTACGCAGGGTGTCTGAACTCACGGCACTCTCCTGCAGACAGCCCTTCCTGATTTTTTTTCCAGGACAAGGTAGTCCTTCGTACGGTTCCATCCTTCCTTCCGAAGGTTGTGTCCAGCTTTCATCTCAACGAAGAAATTTCACTACCATCCCTCTGTCCGGTTCCGGTTCATAAAGTGGAAAAGGCTTTGCATACGCTTGACCTTGTCAGGGCACTGCGTATCTATGTGTCTAGGACTGCGCCCTTCCGGAAGTCTGATTCTCTTTTCCTTCTTTTGGAAGGCGGCCGCAAGGGTCTACCAGCTTCTAAAGCTACCCTTGCCAGGTGAATCAAATCCACCATACAAGAGGCCTACCGCCTCAAAAATTCACCTATTCCTGCAGGTATTACGGCACATTCTCCTGGGCCATTCGGCACCAGGCCTCGGCACAACAAGTGTGTAAGGCAGCCACCTGGACTAGCCTACACACGTTTACAAAACACTGCAACGTTCATACCCAGTCCTTAGCAGATGCGAGCCTGGGCAGACGTGTTCTGCAGACGGCGGTGCCCCAATTGTAGGGACCCGTCTACACAATATTCGTCCATTGCTTCCCACCCAGGGACTGCTTTGGGATGTCCCAAGGTCCTGTGTCCCCCAATGAGGCGACAGAGTAAAGGAGATTTTTGTGTACTCACCGTAAAATCTCTTTCTCTTAGCCTCTAATTGGGGGACACAGCACCCACCCTTTGCCCGTTCCGGGCCGTTAAGTTGAGTTCTCATATTGGTTTTCCTTTGAGTTCTTACATAGTTGCCTTCTTATAGGCATGGTTATGTTATCTATGTTACGTTCCTCCTACTGCTTTTGCACAAAACTGAAGATGGCTGATGCCGTCCAGGGGTGTATACTGCAGAGGAGGAGCCACGCTTAATCTTTTTCAGATAAGCATAGTGTCGCCTCCTAGTGGACAGCAGCATAACACCCAAGGTCCTGTGTCCCCCAATTAGAGGCTAAGAGAGAGAGATTTCACGGTGAGTACACAAAAATCTCCTTTTCTCTAATAACCCCCCACGATAACACACAGGAGGATGTAACCCCACCCTAATAGGGACAGGAAATATGAACAGGTTTAAATAGCCCCTCCCACATCCTCCCTCCAGTGTTATTTCCTGTCCCTATCAGGGATGAAGAGGTCATCCCCGGTGTGCTGGGCCGGCTACAGGCACTGGGGGAAAGCTAAAGCTATTAGCCGGGCAGCGGAAGACCGAGCGGTTTTACATCTCCTCCTCAGGGCGCTGCTCCCGTCTCCTCCGGATTCGGGACCCTCTCCTGCAGTCCGCGCTCTCTGGCAAGGTCTGCAGGATCTTCTGACCGGAGGCCTCTTTGAGCTTTCCGGTCCATCTCCTCCTCCTCCTCTCCCCCGCTGGATGCGTGGGCGATGACGGCTCCAGGATGTGGAGCGCACGCCGTGACGCTGGGCGGTGGATGATGACGTCACTTCCGGCAGTTTTGCGGTTCACTGTGGACTGCATCAGAAGCCATGGGGGAAAAGAGCGGTAATGCCGCCGGTGATCACAAATCTTCACCTGGACACCGGGGGAGGAGCCTTCTAAACAAAGGGAGGTTCTGGTCCAGTCGCCCATAAAGGAGCCCTGGACAGGAAGACATCTACAGGTAGGACAAAACTATGTCTGTTGAAGCTTCTCGCTCTGCATCTGTAGAGCCCAGCGCCGTTCTGGTCCCAGTAAGTATGGCACTGGTAGTCCATCTCCCAGATGCCGGTAATAGTGATTTATAGCTCCCCTTCCCTTCTCCCCTCTCTTGTAGGGGGACAAGGAACCTGCATCTGGAGACCAAGTTAAACCGTCAAGCAGATGTCCCATCTGTACAAAAAAACTATTCTCCCATAGAAAGCCCCTATGCAAGGACTGTACGGAGAAGATTATCAGGCAGGAACAACCTTCCTTAATGGAAGAGATAAAGGGGATTGTACCTCAAGAGATCAAATCCTCCTTAGCCTCGGTCACTCTCCCTTCGCCCTCACCTAGTCAGGGTTCTACATCTACTCCCTCAGCAGCCAAAAAGAGAAAGATTAGCCCGCCAGAGGGAGGGGAGGAAGACTCTCAAGAGGAGATATATACAGTACAGACCAAAAGTTTGGACACACCTTCTCATTTAAAGATTTTTCCGTATTTTCATGACTATGAAAATTGTACATTCACACTGAAGGCATCAAAACTATGAATTAACACATGTGGAATTATATACTTAACAAAAAAGTGTGAAACAACTGAAAATATGTCTTATATTCTAGGTTCTTCAAAGTAGCCACCTTTTGCTTTGATGACTGCTTTGCACACTCTTGGCATTCTCTTGATGAGCTTCAAGTGGTAGTCACCGGAAATGGTTTTCACTTCACAGGTGTGCCCTGTCAGGTTTAATAAGTGGGATTTCTTGCCTTATAAATGGGGTTGGGACCATCAGTTGTGTTGTGCAGAATTCAGGTGGATACACAGCTGATAGTCCTACTAAACAGACTGTTAAAATTTGTATTATGGCAAGAAAAAAGCAGCTAAGTAAAGAAAAACGAGTGGCCATCATTACTTTAAGAAATGAAGGTCAGTCAGTGCGAAAAATTGGGCAAACTTTCAATGTGTCCCCAAGTGCAGTTGCAAAAACCATCAAGCGCTACAAAGAAACTGGCTCGCATGAGGACCGCCCCAGGAAAGGAAGAGCAAGAGTCACCTCTGCTTCTGAGGATAAGTTAATACGAGTCACCAGCTTCAGAAATCGCAGGTTAACAGCAGCTCAGATTAGAGACCAGGTCAATGCCACACAGAGTTCTAGCAGCTGACACATCTCTTCAACAACTGTTAAGAGGAGACTTTGTGCAGCAGGCCTTTATGGTAAAATAGCTGCTAGGAAACCACTGCTAAGGACAGGCAACAAGCAGAAGAGGCTTGTTTGGGCTAAAGAACACAAGGAATGGACATTAGACCAGTGGAAATCTGTGCTTTGGTCTGAGGAGTCCAAATTTGAGATCTTTGGTTCCAACCACCGTGTCTTTGTGCGACGCAGAAAAGGTGAACGGATGGACTCTTTATGCCTGGTTCCCACCGTGAAGCATGGAGGAGGAGGTGTGATGGTGTGGGGGTGCGTTGCTGGTGACACTGTTGGGGATTTATTCAAAATTGAAGGCATACTGAACCAGCATGGCTGCCACAGCATCTTGCAGCGGCATGCTATTCCATCCGGTTTGCTTTTAGTTGGACCATCATTTATTTTTCAACAGGACAATGACCCCAAACACACCTCCAGGCTGTGTAAGGGCTATTTGACCAAGAAGGAGAGTGATGGGGTGCTACGCCAAATGACCTGGCCTCCACAGTCACCAGACCTGAACCCAATCGAGATGGTTTGGGGTGAGCTGGACCGCAGAGTGAAGGCAAAAGGGCCAACACGTGCTAAGCATCTCTGGGAACTCCTTCAAGATTGTTGGAATACCATTTCCGGTGATTACCTCTTGAAGCTCATCAAGAGAATGCCAAGAGTGTGCAAAGCAGTCATCAAAGCAAAAGGTGGCTACTTTGAAGAACCTAGAATATAAGACATATTTTCAGTTGTTTCACACTTTTTTGTTAAGTATATAATTCCACATGTGTTAATTCATAGTTTTGATGCCTTCAGTGTGAATGTACAATTTTCATAGTCATGAAAATACAGAAAAATCTTCAAATGAGGTGTGTCCAAACTTTTGGTCTGTACTGTATCTCGGAAGATCATCCAGAGGAAGGTGAACTGAGTCCAACTCCTGATAACTCCCAGCGAGAGAGAGATTACTTTCCATCAGATAGCTTGGAGGAGCTCCTCATGGCAGTAAGGAGAACTATGGAGGTCGAGGAAGAAAAAGTTCCCCAAACAGTACAGGGGGCTACGTTCCAGAAAAAAATTGGTGTTCCCTATACACCAGTGTATAAGGGACTTAGTCTTAGAGGAGTGGGAATCTCCAGAAAAGAGATTAAATACCCCTCCTGAGTTAAAGGATAGATTTCCTGTAGACCATGAGACGACAGAATGCTCGTCTGAAGTCCCAAGAGTGGATATCCAAATTGCACGAGTGGTAAAGAAAACCACACTGCCCTTTGAAGATTCCTCTCAATTAAAAGACCCCTTGGAACGCAAAATGGAGGGACTACTCAGAAAATCCTGGGAGACCTCGGAAGCACTATTAAACACCAACGCAGTCTCTACGGGCGTAGCTTGATCAATGGCTTGTTGGCTAGATCAACTGGAGGAACACCTAGTCTCGGGCACCCCCAGAGAAGACATCTTGGCATCCCTACCGTTTCTACAGAAAGCTACGGGTTTTTAGCAAACGCTTCTGCAGAATCAGAGTGGCGGCAAGAGCATTTGGGCTATCAAACTCTGTAAGAAGGGCCCTATGGTTGAAATCCTGGAACGGCGATGTGGCATCAAAAATGAAATCGGGTTCCATCCCCTTTAAAGGGAAGTACATGTTCGGGCCAGCCCTAGATGATCTTCTAGAGAAGGCCTCAGACAAGAATGCCCTCCCGGAACCAAGGAATGTGTGGAAAAGGCCTTTTCGTCCCTCCAAGGAGCAGACCCCTCAATATAGGGGTAAAGGGAAAACAGGACGATGGAGCTACCCAAGAGGTAGAGGAGGCAAAAATCTTTTTCTTTTCTCTCCCAAAATCAACGTCTGAACAGACCATGACGTCAGGGTAGTCGGGGGCCGCATCTCGAATTTTCTCCCTCAGTGGAAAGAAATCTGCTCCGACCCATGGGTCCTGAAGGTTGTCGAGTTGGGAGTAAAAATAAATTTCTCCTCCTATCCAGAGAGGATAAAATTAACACCGCTCTCTTCTCAGTCGTCAGGCCACCCTGATATCCGTTCTTACAGACCTATTGTCCTCAGGGGTGATATCCCTGGTTCCTACAAGAGAGAGGCACAGGACATTATTCCAGACTCTTCCTAATAAAAAAAACAAATGGCTCACACAGAGTTATCAATCTAAGGCCACTGAATCAGTATATCCACTACCAACGATTCAAGATGGAATCCATCAGGTCGACCTGATAGGACAGGACCATGTTATGGCCACAATCTACCTCCAGGATGCATATTACCACATCCCCATACATCCACTTCACAGGAGGTTCCTAAGATTTGCAGTGGCTCAAGGGGAACAAATAGTCCACTATCAATTCAATGTTCTACCATTTGGAATTTCACCAGCCCCGCGAATATTTACAAAAGTCATGGCTTATATCTGGGGTCAGAAAATTTCAATAGTACCATACCTCGATGACTTGTCATTAATCGGGCCCTCAGTACCAGTACTCCAAGAACATCTACAGTAGACCACTCGGATCCTATCGTTTCTAGGCTGGCTAGTGAACCACAAAAAATCGGATATGGTTCCCTCCATGACAAAAACATTTCTACTAATACTATTGGATTCCCACAGCCAGATGTCATTCCTGCCCAAACAAAAACAGGTCATGATAAAAGCAAAGATCAATGTCCTAAGGAGCAGATGATCAGTATCATTGAGAGATTCCATGTCGGTCCTCGGGTCTATGACATCCTGTATTTAAATGGTGGCCTGGGCTCAGGCACATACCCGAACATTACAGACCCACATCCTTACGAATTAGGATGGATCCCCACGGTCTCTGAACAGGAGAATCCCTATACCACCATGGGTAAGAGCCTCTCTATTCTGGTGGCTGAACGTAAAGAATCTCAACAGGGGAGTACCATGGATCCAGAATTCGCTAGTAACCATAAAAGTGGATGCCAGGGAGAAGGGATGGGGAGCCAAGGTCTCCCAAGAGCTATTCCAGGGTGTATGGACCAGAGAGGTGTGCCAACGCTCATCAAATTTCAGAGAATTAAAAGCCGTAGAGGAAGTCCTCAGAGCAGCAGAGGCTGTCCAGAAATCTCACATTCAGATATTTTCAGACAATATCACCATCAAGGGGGCACAAGTTACGAAAGCTTTAAAGCAATCTCAGCAAGAATATTTTCCTGGGCCGAAGAACATCTTCTATCCCTGTCGGCTGTTCATATCAAAGGTTCAGTCAATGTCCAGGCCGATTTCTTAAGCAGAACAAAGCTTCATCCAGGAGAGTGGAGTCTAAACCCAGACGTCTTCCAGGTGTTAGTCGAGAGATGGGGTTATCCAGAGGTAGATCTCTTCGCCGGACACCAGAACGCGAAGGTACCTCAATATTTCTCCCTGGATCCGAACGGCCCTTGCTTGGGAGTGGACGCATTCGCTTACAAATGGGAATTCAAACTAGCGTATGCCTTTCTCCCACTGCCTATCCTTTCAAAAACCTTACAGAAGATAAGGACCGAAGGGACCAGAGTAATCCTAGTGGCCCCTTTCTGGCCAAAAAGAAGTTGGTTCGGAACGTTAACCAGTCTGTGTATGGAGAGCCCTGTAATCCTTCCTCCCATCAAAGATCTCCTGCTCCAGGGACCAATTCACCATCCGGATCCTGAGAGACTACAACTAACTGCCTGGCTTCTGAATTCCTGATATTAAAAACAAGAGGCCTGTCAGAGAAAGTCATCAAAACTCTCCAGAAGAGCAGGAAACCTGTAACGAACACCATTTACCATAAGATGTGGAAAACCTTCTTAGGCTGTGTGCCCACGATGCGTTTTTTAAGCGTTTCTGCAGCGGCAGAAAAGGCCTGCCATGTTCCCCAATGATCTGCATGTGATGTGCACATGCTGCGGAAATTTCCGCTGCGGGTTATCATTGCGGAATAAAATGCAGCACTACCAATTATTTTGCGGAAGCGATGTGTTTTCGCCGCCATTGACTTTCATTGGAACGCTTGGATTCCACATCACTGCATCTGTACATGCGGATTCCATGCGTTTCAATGTGCGGATGGTACCCTGGTGTGGAGAACAGGAGACTCTCCTCCGGACCCGGGTACCTTAGAACCTGTAAATAAAAGAATAAAATAAATATTATATTTACCTTCTGATGGCCCGCGGTCTCCTTGTCTTAGCTTGCCGGCAACTCGCGGTGGACTGAAGGACCTGCGCTTACATCATAGTCATGTGACTTCAGGCTCTTCAGTGTACCGCGAGCTGCCGGAAAGCCAGGACGGAGCGAAGCAAGACTGCGGGGGCCACCAGAAGGTAAGTATAGATTTATTTTTATTTTTTTACCATTCTTTAAGGTCACAGTATATAAATCCATGCCGTTTGCATGGATTTATATAGTGTGACCAAGTTGACAAGCACTTTCCAAGTGATGTTAAAATCGCTTGGAAAGCGCTTGACAACCCGCATGCAGAAATGCATGTGGAGAACGCTTTACATCCGCATGTCCCTGGCAGGAAAAACTCATGTACAATCCCCATGCTTTTTTTCTGCCGGGAGATGCAGAAACACTCAGGAAAAAATCCTGAGCATTTCTGCATCGTGGGCACATAGCCTTAAGATGGTGTGCACCCACTCGCCCAGACCCTCATAGGGCTGATGTGGCACAGATTCTAGATTTTTTACAAGGAGGTCTGGACAAAGGTCTCAGACCTAGTACTCTTAAGGTCCAGGTAGCGGCGTTAAGTTCATACTTCGATCAAAGACTAGCGGAACATAAGTGGGTGAGAAGTTTTATGACAGCAGCCACCCTCATCCACCCTAGAGTAACAGACCTGGTTCCCCCCTGGGACCTTAACATTGTTCTGAAGGCGTTAACCCTTCCACCCTTTGAGCCCTCGTCAGCCATAAGACTGGACAGACTGACCTGGAAAACGGCTTTCCTGGTGGCAATAACTACAGCCAGAAGAGTGTGTGAACTGCAGGCCCTTTCGGTCAACAAACCTGAGAATTCAGGAAGATCGTCTAATTTTTCAACTTGACCCTTTATTTCTACCTAAGGTGGTCTAAAATTTCCTCAAATCTCAGGAGATAATCCTTCCATCATTTTGTGACAACCCAAAAGACAAAAAAGAAATGTAATTCCACACTCTGGATGTTTGGAGAATAGTACAACACTATCTTCAGGAAACCGAAGAAGGAAGGAAAGACAAGAACCTATTTGTCCATACACAAGGTCCAAACAGAGGAAAGAAGGCAGCAAAATCCACAATAGCCAACTGGATTAAGAGGGCGATTACAGAGGCTTACCAGATCCAGGATCTACCTCCTCCAGCAAAGCTCAAGGCCCATTCTACAAGGGCGATATCTGTCTCCAGGACTGGACAGTGCAGGAAGGAGGAAAAGCCAGGATCCCCCCCCCCTATCCAGGAAGGCATCCTGAGACCATCCTCAAGAGGTGAAAGGAACGGACGATTACCGGACCCTGTCTTTCAGCTGCAGGTATCAGCACCCCGGTCCTCCCCCCTCCCCCTCTCACCTAACATGGCGCTTAACAGCGCTTCCACTGGGCCACTTCCTCCTTCTTACCCCTTATGCGCGGCAAATCTGCCGCGCTTTTCTCCGACGGGGGGGCGTGTCCTGTGGGCGGTCCCGCTCCGACGCCCATACGCCCCCTCCTATTTGACCAATCAGGGCCGAGGGGCATAGTGACGCTTCCGTCACGCCCTCGTGCCTTCCGCGGTCCTATCATTGGGGGGCCTCTCAAGCCCGCCCCCCCTTCCCATCTGCCTATCGGAGCCTCGCGCGCTCCGTCATCAACGAGCGTCCTCTGCACCGACGCCATCACTCTGCCGCACGCTGCTCCCTACTCCGGCGGCACATACTGCGACCCACTCCAACCTCACCTTCGGAGCCTTCAGGGGGACACGGGACCGCTTCTCTGCAGGATCGGGTAGGCCCTGTCCTGACACAAGGTCCCCATCCCTCCCTGCTCACAGCGCTCCCCTCTGCAGTATCCCTGGTCAGGTACATATGCCCAAACCCAGGGAGCCCTCAGTCCGTCCCTCTCACATTGTCACATACTACGCCTGTGCTCTTTGCGGTACTAAGTGGCCCGCGGGTCTCACTGCGGCCTTCTGCTCGACCTGCAAACCTCCCGCTATGCTGGCACCCCAAGATCCCCCCGCCGCTCAGGACGTGGTAACCCTCTCCCCTCCGGAGTGGGCTGTTGCTATGTCACAGTCTGTCTCTGACCTCACCAAGGTTTCTCAATCTCTGGTGCAGGTCTTAGAACGCTTGCCAGAACGTTTGCCTATGTTATCCACGGCCACCAGCGCTCCGAACGTCCCCACAGACGATTCGCAGGCACCCCTGCCCCCTCCTCTCAGGGGCAGACAGACGTCACGTTCTCAGAAACGGATTCACGCAAGCTCATCCTCCAGCTCTCCAGACTCCAAGATGCTCCCTGCATCTCACACCCCCTCCCCGGAGGTCACCCCGGGATCTGACTCTGCTTCAGATTCAGACTCTGATTCTGACTCTGACCAATATTCCAAGGTCCAGGACATGATAGACAGCCTTATAACGGCTGTCAATCAGACTCTGCATGTTACAGAAGACGAGAGCCCGTGCCGGGATCTCTAACTAATCTTCCTTTTCAAGGTTCCAGGCTGTTTGGCTCCAAGCTAGATCAGATCATCTCTGATGTTACTGGGGGTAAGAGCACCTCCCTCCCCCAGCCCAGACCCAAACGCCCCCTTCAGTTCCGGTCCTTTCGTCAGTTCGCTCAACAGGACCGTACTCCAGCACAGCGGGACAGTCGTAAACCCTCCTTTAGGCCCACGCCTAACTGGCGCCCAAAGAGTCGCTCCTCCAAGTCCTCTGGATCACAATCTCAATCCAACAGGTTTTCCTCAACATGACGGGTCACTCCCACCTGGGACTTCTCCCAGTGTGGGAGGCCGTCTCCTTCTGTTCACAGATTCTTGGCTCCCGGCAAGAAGATGCCTGCGTCAAAGAAATTGTGACTTCCGGCTACAAAATCGAGTTTGATTCCAGCCCACAATCGCGTTTTCTCAGGTCCCGCCCCCCACAACCATCTCTGCTTCCTGGTTTCCTCCAAGCCATCACTTCTCTTCTACGCTCAGGAGTCATAGTCCCGTTTCCCTTTTAGGAAAGGTTTTCCGGTTTTTACTCAAATCTCTTCGTCGTCCCAAAAAAGGACAGCTCTCTACGTCTGATTCTGGACCTGAAACAGCTAACCGATATGTACGGATCCGACAGTTCAGGATGGAGTCCCTCAGGTCGGTAATCGCCTCAATGGAGGCCGGGGAATATCCATGTTCAGTGGACATTCAGGATGCATACCTTCACATCCCAATCTGCACGTCACATCAGAAATTCCTACTCTTTTTCCTTCAAGAACGCGCATTACCAGTTCACTGCCCTCCCCTTCGACCTCGCCACAGCCCCGAGGGTTTTCACGAAGGTGATGGCGACAGTTATGGCCATTCTTCGAACAAGGGGAATTGTAATCATACCCTACCTCGACGACCTGTTAATCAAAGGCCCCACGTTCAGGGACTGTCTCCACAGTCTCCAGATCACCTTGAACACTCTCTCCCGGTTAGGCTGGCTGATCAACACGGACAAATCCTCCCTGGTCCCATCCCAATGCCTAACCTTCCTAGGGATGCAGTTCGACACGACCCGTGCCCGGGTCCTCCTTCCAAGGGAAAAGATGAACTCCCTACGACAAGGAATTCACATCCTCTCCGACCCAGGTCCACATTCCCTTCGCCTATGCTTGAGTGTCCTGGGAAAGATGGTAGCAGCCATGGAGGCAGTTCCGTTTGCCCAGTTCCATACCCGGTCCCTTCAACTAGCCCTTCTCTCAGCTTGGGACAAGAATCCGTCATCTCTAGATCGACGCATCAAGTTGCCTCGTCAAGTAAGACGGTCGCTAACCTGGTGGTCCCGCCCTTCTTCCTTCAGACCCGGGAGATCATTCCTTCCGCTTCGCTGGCAGGTGGTCACGACCGATGCCAGTCTCATCGGTTGGGGGGCAGTTTTTCTACAACACACGGTCCAAGGCCGGTAGAGCAGGGTTCCCCAACTCCAGTCCTCAAGGCCCACCAACAGGTCATGTTTTCAGGATTTCCTTAGTATTGCACAGGTGATAATTACATCACCTGCACAGGCAATAGTTACATCACCTGTGCAATACTAAGGAAATCCTGAAAACATGACCTGTTGGTGGGCCTTGAGGACTGGAGTTGGGGAACCCTGCGGTAGAGTCCCCACGAAGTCTCTCTCCCCATCAACATTCTGGAGATAAGGGCGATTTACCTGGCTTTGCTTCACTGGCAGAAGATCCTGGCAGGGTTCCCAGTCCGTGTACAATCGGACAATGCCACGGCAGTGGCATACATAAACCAATATCGGTAGTCCACATTCCAGGGGTCGGCAGGGCCTCGCCTCAGGAGAATGGTCTCTCCATCCCGAAGTGTTTCACCAAATCTGCTTACCGTGGGGCACGCCGGATGTCGACCTCATGGCGTCCCGGTTAAACCACAAGGTTCCGGCCTTTGTAGCTCGGTCCCGCGATCCGCTAGCAATCGCCCAGGACGCGCTAGTCATATCATGGTCACAGTTCCAACTGACCTATCTCTTCCCACCTCTACCTTTGATCCCTCGAGTCATCAAGAAGGTCAAGACAGAGGGAGTACCAGTTCTCCTAGTGGCCCCAGATTGGCCCAGACGCGTCTGGTACGCAGATCTGATAAATCTGCTTGTCGACCAGACCGTCCGGACCTCCTCTCTCAGGGTCCTATTCTTAATCAGAGTTCTCGTTCTCTGAATTTAATGGTATGGCCGTTGAGGCCGCGGTGTTGAAGACGACGGGCTTTACTGACCATGTCATTCAGACCCTGATTAACGCCAGAAAACCCGCTACCTCGCGCATATACCACAGAACTTGGAGAGCCTTTTTTCGTCACTGCGAACAAGATCAGCTAACTCCTAAGTCCTTTTCTTTGCCAGTCATTTTGGCTTTTCTTCAGTCTGGCCTAGAGGCGGGACTATCTCTCAGCACTCTCAAGGGCCAAGTTTCGGCCTTGTCCATTCTATTCCAACGTAACTTAGCTAGCTGTCCTCAGGTCAGGACCTTTCTACAAGGGGTGGCCCACCTGGCGCCCCCCTATCGCCCTCCAGTGGAACCATGGGACCTTAATATGGTTCTAAGCGTCTTACAGCAGCCTCCGTTTGAACCCATTCAGGACATTCCAGCCTCTCTTCTTTCCTGGAAGGTGGCTTTTCTGGTGGCGGTTACCTCTATTAGAAGGGTCGCAGAACTCGCAGCCCTCTCTTGTCGGTCGCCTTTTCTGGTATTCCATCAAGACAAAGTAGTGCTCAGGCCAGTGCCTTCCTTTTTTGCCAAAGGTGGTTTCCGCTTTTCACATTAATGAGGACATCGTTTTGCCTTCCTTTTGCCCTGCTCCAGTGCATCCACGGGAGAAGTCCCTGAACAAACTGGACCTGGTCAGTGCTCTACGTGTGTACCTTTCCAGAACGGCCGCCCTTCGGCGCTCGGATGCCCTTTTTGCCATCCCTGAGGGTCATCGCAAGGGTCTCCCTGCTTCCAAGTCAACCATCGCCCGTTGGATACGTTCGGCCATCTTGGAGGCACATAGCATCTCGGGCAAATCTCCCACTCCCGGAGTTAGGGCTCACTCCACCAGGGCGGTGGGGGCCTCTTGGGCGGTCCACCATCAGGCTTCGGCCTCTCAAATCTGCAAGTCCGCAACGTGGTCTTCTCTTCACACCTTTTCAAGGTTTTACAAGGTCCACACTTATTCTTCGGCTGACGCCAGTCTTGGACGGAAGGTCCTGCAGGCGACAGTTGCCGAGGTCTGACCTAGTCTGTGACTATCTTCTGTTCTCCCACCCAAGGGACTGCTTTGGGACGTCCCATGGTCCTGTGTCCCCCAATGAAGCGATAGAGGGATTTTTGGTACTCACCGTAAAATCTCTTTGGAGCCTTCATTGGGGGACACAGCACCCTCCCTGCATTTGGACATATGTCCTGTTGGGCATCTCATTTATTTTTTCACGGTTGTGCCCCGTTGGGCATTACATAGTTAGTTAATTATTTTGTACTTCTGCTACTGCTCTAGCCACTAACTGGTGAGCTTGGTGCCTGTAGGCGGGTGCATACTGCGGAGGAGGAGCCATTTTCCTTTTTTTGCATAGTGTCAACCTCCTATCGACAGCAGCATACACCCATGGTCCTGTGTCCCCCAATGAAGGCTCCAAGAAAGAGATTTTACGGTGAGTACCAAAAATCCCTCTTTTAAATTCTAGTTTTTTCGTGTGGAAGAGCATGGACACCCATGGTGAATATAGTGACACCCATGGTGAACATACAACACAGTGCAGATAGTGTTCTCACCTTTATTAGTGTAGTTGTCTGGGACTTGTGCTGCGACAACTGCATTTTTAAGGGTCCCTATACACATTCGATAGCCGTCTGCCAAACACTACTTTCTTACTTGGCCATAAAAAGGACCACACGGCTCACCTCAAGTGTTCTTCTGTTCTCTATGATAAAGCTGCCACCAGACGTCATGGCAGCGTCTTATCTCAGCATTGAAAAAAAGGATCTGTTGAAACTCAACTGGCCAGATCAGTCTCTTCCTGGATATACACATTAGATCAGGGTTCCCCAACTCCAGTCCTCAAGGCCCACCAACAGGTGATAATTGCATCATCTGCACAGGCAATAATTCCATCACCTGTGTAATACTAAGGAAATACTGAAACATGACCTGTTGGTGGACCTTGAGGACTGGAGTTGGGGATCACTGCATTAGATGATCTGCCATGTAAATACAGAAAATTTAATTCTGTAAAAATCAAATCAAGGCAGCAAATATTGAGACAGAGAGAATCATTGCCAGAGAAAGTAAAAATAATCCCAAAATTTTCTTTAACTACATAAATAGTAAGAAACTAAAAAATGATAGTGTTGACCCCCTTAAAGATAGTCTGGGTGAAATGGTGGATGAGGAAAAAGCCAATATGCTAAATGATTTTTTTTCAACCGTATTTACACAAGAAAATCGCATGACAGAAAACATGATCAGTGATAACAAAAATTCTCCATTAAATGTCACTTGCTTAACCCAGCAGGAAGCACGGCTGCATCTAAAAATCACTAAAGTTGACAAATCCCTGGGCCCGGATGGGATACACCCGCGAGTACTGCAGGAATTAAGTAACGTCATAGATAGACCATTATTTTTAATCTTTAAAGATTCCATAATAACAGGGTCTCTACCACACGACTGGCATATAGCAAATGTGGTGGCAATATTCAAAAAGGGGACAAAAACTGAACTTGGAAATTATAGGCCAGTAAGCTTAACCTCTACTGTGGGTAAAATCCTGGAGGGTTTCCTAAGAGATGCTATACTAGAGTATCTGAAGAAGAGTAACCTCATGACCCAATATCATCATGGGTTTACGAGGGACCGTTCCTGTCAAACTAATCTGATCAGTTTTTATGAGGAGGCAAGTTCTGGACTGGATCAAGGAAATACAGTGGATGTTGTGTATATGGACTTTTCAAAAGCTTTTGATACGGTTCCACACAAAAGGTTGATGCATAAAATGAGAACAATGGGGATAGGGGAAAATATATGCAAGTGGGTTAAGAACTGACTCAGTGATAGGAAACAAAGGGTGGTTATTAATGGAAAACACTCAGACTGGGTCATAGTTAACTGTGGGGTAACTCAGGGGTCAGTATTGGGCCTGCTTCTTTTTAACATATTTATTAATGACCTTGTAGGGGGCATACAGAGTAGTATTTCAAGATTTGCAGAGGACACTAAACTCTGCAGGGTAATCAATACAGAGGAGGACAATTTTATATTACAGGAGGATCTATGTAAACTAGAAGCTTGGGCTGATAAATGGCAAATGATCTTTAATGGGGATAAATGTAAGGTAATGCACTTGGGCAGAGGAAATAAAATGTATAATTATATGCTTAATTGTAAAACACTGGGCAAAACTGTCACTGAAAAAAACCTGGGTGTATTGGTGGACGACAAGCTCACGTTTGATGGCCAGTGTCAGGCAGCTGCTGCAAAGGCAAATAAAATAATGGGATGCATTAAAAGAGGCATAGATGCTCATGAGAACATAATTTTACCTCTACACAAGTCAGTAGTGTGACCACACTTAGAATACTGTGTACAGTTCTGGTCTCCGGTGTATAAGAAAGACATAGCTGAACTACAGCGGGTGCAGAGAAGAGCGACCAAGGTTATTAGAGGACTGGGGGGTCTGCAATACCAAGACAGGTTATTACACTTGGGGTTATTTAGTTTGGAAAAATGAAGGCTTAGGCCATGTGCCCACGTAACATTTTTGTAGCGTTTTTACGGCTGCGAAAACGCTTGTAAAACAGTCTGCCATGCAAAGCAATGTGAATTCGGATGTGCTGTGCACATGATGCGCTAATTTGCGTGCCGAATTCGCATTGCGTTGCAAAACGCAGCATGACCATTTCTACCGCGATTACGCTGCAAATTCACGGCCATTGAGGAACATTGAAATGCAGCAACCCGCAGGTATATGTGGATTTGCTGCTTTTCAATTAAATTCAATGGCTGCTATTTTGCAGCGTAATCACGGTGCGTGTGGTACCCGGGATGAAGAGGAGACTACAACTCCTCTTCATCCCGGCTACCACACGGTGAAAAAACGAAATAAAAAAGTTAAAAATAAACAACCTGTATATTCACCTCTCCGGCGGCCCCCGGTCTGCTCCCGGCCACGTCCTTTCTCCTTGGCGTCCCGCGGTGTACTGTCAGGACCTGCGGTGACGTCAGTTAGTCACCTGATGGTCACGTGACCACTGACATCGGCGGTCAGGTGATGGTGGCGTGACCATCAGCTGACTAAATGACGTCACCGCAGGTCCTGACAGTACACCGCGGGACGCCGAAGAGAGAGGACGCGGTCGCGAGCAGACTGGAGGAGACCGGAGAGGTTAGTATACAGGGTTTTTTTTTTTTTTTTATACTATAGATGCTGCATTTAAAGCATCAGTTGTTTACACATTATAAATCCATGCCTGTTGCATGGATTTATATTGTGTGACCAGCTTGTCAAGCACTTTTCCAAGTGATGCTCAAAATCGCTTGGAAAACTGCTTGAAGAAACGCATGTAAAAACGCTGAAAAAACGCTTCTCTCTGGCAGAAAAAAACGCATGTAAATCTGCATGCGTTTTTTTCTGCCAGAGAGAGGCAAAAACCCTCTGCATCAAATCTGCTACGTGGGCACATAGCCTTAGGGGTGATCTTATTACTATGTACAAGTATATGAGGGGACAGTACAAAGACCTTTCTACTGATCTTTTTACTCTGAGGCCAGAGACGGGGACAAGGGGGCATCTTCTACGTCTGGAGGAAAGACGGTTTAATCATAATCACAGACGGGGATTCTTTACTGTAAGAGCAGTGAGACTATGGAAGTCTCTGCCGCATGATGTTGTAATGAGTGATTCACTACTAAAATTTAAGAAGGGCATGGATGCCTTTCTTGAAAAGTGTAATATTACAGGTTATATATACTAGATTCCTTGATAGGGCGTTGATCCAGGGAACTAGTCTGATTGTCGTATGGAGTTGGGAATGAATTTTTTTCCCCAATGTGGAGCTTAGTGTTTGCCACATGGGTTTTTTTTGCCTTCCTCTGGATCAACTTGTTAGGCTATGGGTTGAACTAGATGGACTTAGTTTTTTTTAAGGTTGAAGGAAGACTGTTACTAATACCTGTGGACTCAGCCAACTTTATTACTATTATTTTTGAAGATCTAGGAGCAATTCAACTTGTTTGTTCCACTCCTGCAATGCTTCAAAACACAAAGGGGATATCCAGTTTAGACACCTCATTATTTGTATATTATTTTAAGAGTTTTGAGTTCTGTTTGAGAGTCTCATCTCTTGGCCAGAGCGAAAAATGGTTACAAAAGTGGTTCTCCCGAGAAACTGTCCTGTCAGACTTCACACAACCCATTCATCATTTCTTTGCATATGCTCTGTAAGGGTATGTGCACACGATGCAGAAATGAAGCAGAAAATTTCTGCATCTCCCTGGCAGAAAAAACGCATGCAGATTGTGCATGCGTTTTTCCTGCGGAATACATGCGGATTCACATGCGTTTCCGCATGTGGATTGACAAGCGCTTTCCAGGCGATTTTAGCATCACCTGGAAAGTGCTTGACAACTAAGTCACACTATATAAATCCATGCAACCGGCATGGATATATATAGTGTGACCCGAGAGAGTGGTAAAAATAAAAAATAAATGTATACTTTACCCTCCGATGGCCCGCGCTGTCCTGCTCAATCTGTTCTCCCTCGCCGGCAACTTTGAATTGAAAGACCTGCCGACGTCAGCGTCACGTGACCCGTCACATGACTCTGACGTCTGCGCAGGTCCTTCAACTCACTGCCAAGTGCCGGGAACCAAGCAGGAGCGCTGCGTGGGCCGACAGAAGGTAAGTATATATATATTTTTTTTTTTAATTTTTGTTTTACAGCTTTTTTAATGGTACCTGGGTGTGGAGGAGACTCTCCTCTCCTCCACACTCGGGTACCATCCGCACATTAGAACGCGCCAATTACGCAAGTACAAATGCAGTCTTGCGGAATTGGCGCGTTCTAATGCAAGTCAATGCCAGCGAAAACGCCGCGTTTCCGCAAAATTAATTGACATGCTGCGGATTTTTGAGCGCAGCGTTTACGCTGCGGAAAAATCCGCATCATGGGCACAGCACATGCGGATTTCAATTGGGGAACATTGCTGCCCTTCTATCATGCGTTTTTAATGCGTTTCCGCAACTGCAAAAACGCCGCGGAAACGCATTAAAAACGCATCGTGTGAACCCAGCCTAATACTTCATTCCACCTGTTGGAGTGCTGCAGGAAAATGTAACACTTACTAATTAGAATCTCTAGAGATTTTAGTTGGTCAGCGGGGGGGAACGCTTTGTAATTATCTTATTGTCAAAATGAGGTTTTGAAAGCAAAGAGTGGTCACACCAAATATTGACTGATTTTAGATTTCTCTTTTGTTCATTCACTTTTTATTTTGTTAATTAACAAAAACTAGAACGCTTTTACTTTTTTAAAGCATTTTTATTGTGCAGCATTTTTTCCTTTCCTGCTGAACACTTTGGCTCAGTAATGTTAGTACTGTGTGCGGGTATATTAAATATCTTGTCTTCCTTTAGACAGATAATGAGCGTGTATTTGCACAGCAGCTTCAGAACAAGCTTCTTCCGGACCACACATATTCTGTGGTATCTGGAGGAGAACCACTGGACATCCCAGATCTCACCTGGACCCAGCTGAAGCAGTTCCATGCCACTCACGATCACCCAAGCAATGCCAGGTACAATATAGAGCCTCAAACAACTGAATTCCTGTGTCCGTGTGTAACCTAAATTGGGGTTTCCCGTCGTGTTTATTTTATTTTTTTTAAAAAATCTGCTGTAAGAGGTTTATTTAATTGTAATCTGTCTCCAGGTTTTTGCCACCTAATCAGGGACCCAGATGCCAGCGAAGTGTCACTTATTAGGCTGCTTAATGTAGTTTTGATAAAATCTCTCTTTTTAACAGCAGGAGATTATCACTATAGGACTAGTGAACCATATTCTGAAAGTGAAGCATATTCATGAACTCTGTAAAACCCAGCTCCACCACTGACTGGCAGCTTTGTTTATACACTCTGCATAGGCAGAAAACTGTAGTGTGGTCGAATACATAGCTCAAAATTCAGAGAACTGCTAGCTCTGCAGCAGATAAAACAGTGATTTTATTCAAATGACAGCAAGCAGCTCAGTAAGTGACACATCACTAGGATCAGGGTCTCTACCCCTTCACCATGCTGCTGACAGATTCCCTTTAAGCCTTTTGATCTTTTATGATTTTATTACAGATTTCTGTGCTTTTTATAGAGTTTTTTTTTTTTCTACCTCAAGATTTAACACAGACTAATTGGAAGGAAATATTCTGTATTAAATATGGCTGTATGTGTAGAGTATTTGCTTTTATTGCTTTTACAAATAATGATTAAATGTAATGTTGGCAGTATCTTAGGAGAATTATTTATTTTTCTCACTTATATAACGCTATTAATTCAGACATTGTCATCACTGTCCCCATTGGGGCTCACAATCTGGATTTTCTATCAGTATGCTTCTGGAGTGTGGGAAGAAACCGGAGAACCTGGAGGAAACCCACGCAAACACAGGGAGAACATACAAACTCCTTGCAGATATCCTACTAAAGACAGAGAGCGAGTCCATATATCTTCAAACAATTGAACTGGATCGGTATACTGTGCTATGCCTCCGGTAACCAGATCATGCACGCGGTGATACGTCACAGGAAGTGCTCCCTTTGACCTGTGCGTGTTATCGGATGTTCCGGACGCATCGCGCTAAACCTCGCAGATACCTGTGAGCATGCGCCACATTATATTGACTCCATGCACCTGGCGTAAGATATAATCTCCAACGTGCACTGACACATCAGCTCCAATACCTGAAAAAGGTCATTCCGAAACGTGCGTTGGGGCATCAGGGTAGTGTACTTTAGTATTTACTTTACGTTCGATGTGTGGTCACCATGCATGTAACTACTATTTGTTGATTCCAAATGGTTGCACAAGAACATGCAGAATACAACATAATTAATAGATCCAGCATTGCTAGATCTACGTGTTTATTTTGCCTTTAGGCAACAATCACACCCATATCATTAACTTTATTTTACCTTGATGGGTGTTTGCTGCACATAGGCATAGATATACAAGTTTGGTGCTATATATCCTACAGAAAAACGGAGTAAATAGTGAAAAATAGTTTAAAAAGTAAAAATTTATTTAAATAGACAGCATACATAACAAAGTTTTAAAAATAAATAAAATAGATGTACAAGCAGAGATGTGCACTCACACACTGATCACCCAAAAGGGTGTTTGTAACAGCTAAGTAGCTACCTCAAAAATACCTACTGATGAATAACCAAAAGATCATGATCAAAGGATACATATCCCTAAGGTGAAAGATTCCCCCAAATATGTATATATGACTGTATAATATCGCCTATCACGTTATTCTATATAGTGGCAGATGACAGTCCATATAAACAGTATGCAAAACAATACATGAAGGAACACACCATTATTCTCACGGTCAAAATATTAAAGTAACCAAATGAATCATAGTGCATGCATGTGCTGAATTAGGTATGGTAGAGGTGTCCAAATGGGTATTCTATATAAATGCTAAATTATGCACTGCATTAAGTGTGCATAAGGGGATAGCAAGGTAATACAAGCATTAGGGGACGACACAAATACATATTAAAGCCATCAATATACAGTAAAGGCATAAGGGAGGCATATCAGAGTGCTTGTGCAGCTAGGGAACACCCCTTACGCGCGTTTTGCATCAGCTTTCCCTAAGGGTTGACTCTAGGGTAGCAGCCAGCCTTTTTATATCGTCACTCACCAATCAGAACGAGCTTGTAATGGCGCTCATGCTGTCTCCACCGTGCCCGGAAGCCCCGCGGTTTGGCGTCCAATGTCACTTCCCGCCACCCACAACAGACGCGTGTCATGGTGTGGGCAGGAGGAAGCGAGGCTGGCAGGACCCATTGCCACAGAGACAAGAGACTGAGTCAGACATTGCGAGCGCGCACCGCTGGAAAGTGTGAGTTAAGTATGGTAAAATAGAAGGAGGATGAAGGCATTTAAGCGCTCCACATATGGACAGTAAGGCTATGTGCCCACCATGCAGAAATGCTGCATATTTTTTCCGCTTCTAACTGGCAGGAAAAACAAAAATGCGGATTTTACATGTGTTTTTCCTGCCAGCTAGAAGCGTTTGTCAGGCGTTTTTGCATGCATTTCTGCATGCGGGTTATCAAACGCTTTCCAAGCTATTTTAGCACCACTTGGAAAAGTGCTTGACAACTTGGTCACACTATATAAATCCATGCAACCGGCATATATAGTGTGACCAAGTAATAGTTAAAAAAAAAGAATAAGTATGGAAAAAAATAAAGATTATACTTACCTTCCGATGGCCCCCGGTATTTTCTCCGCTCCGTCCGATCTCCCCGGTATCTCGCGGTGGTGTGAAAGGACCTGTGATGACGTCATTGAGTCATGTGACGCGACCGCCGACGTCAGGGGTCACGTGACCTGTCACATGACTAAATGACATCATGTCCGGTCCTCACACCACCGCAAGCCGAACCTGAGACCGGATGCATCGCTGAGGAGGCCGGGGGACATCGGAAAGTAAGTATAATCTTTTAAATTCTATTTTTTTTCTTTACAGGTTCTATGGTACCCAGGTCTGGAGGAGAGTCTCATCTTCTCCAGACCCGGGTACCATCCGCACATTGAATCGCATAATATCCGAATGTGCAAATGTGCTGACACGGATATTAAGCGTTTCAATGCAAGTCAATGGCGGCAATTACGCTGCGTGTCCGCAAAATTAATGGACATGCTGCTTATTTTTCTGCAATGATAATCCGCAGCAGAAATTTCCGCAGCATGTGCACAGCACATGCGGATTATCATTGGGGACCATGGGGCACGTATTACCAAGCGTTTTTTAAGCGTTTTCACTGCTGAAATTCCGCAGCAAAAACGCATAGTGGGCACGCGGCCTAACACTATCTCAATAACATCATTGGACCTCATGATTCTTGGATAAACAACATATATACACATGAAAAAGTGTGGAGGAAAAAAAAATTAAAACAAATATATGTAAAAAAACAAATACTAGTGTTACATATGGATGCAAAAAATATTATAACAGGAAACACAGAATGGATAACAAAAGTATCATGAGAACATAAAAAGTGGAAAGAGAAACAGGCAATGGAAAACCAAAAACCACTGACGGGGACAAAAAGTGAATACATGGGTAAAGTGTAATATATACAGAATGTGATAATGAAAAAAGAGGAATATAATGTGATCCCATGTGGCATCCACGAAAATGGTACCTACGCAGATGAGGTAGTGCGAGTGCAAGGATGAGCCTAATGCCCATCAACCACAAATGTGAAGACAAACCAAAGAGAGTGCACAGTGCAATTGAAGTGTTTTAGTAATATATGGTTCAATCACATACATTTATGACAATACTACTTCTTACAAGTGGAGGAAGAGAAGCAATGTTTCAACATGTGAACATAATACCCAACTCATAGATACAATAAAAAAAACATTCCCAATAGGAATAGACCATATAGTACAAAACACGGTAAACTGTGTTTTACTCAAAAATAAATATAAAAAAGAAAATACTTACAGAAGGTGACCTTGGACAGATACCGAATGTCGATATGAAGTGGCATCACTTGTATATATAATATATGCTACTGAAAAGATGGCAACATTCCATCTAAGAGGACGACCATCCCTACTACAGTGCATAAAAAAAAAAGAGCGGTAGGTATTAAGACATAATTTTCAGCTAGAAAGGGTATCCTATGCTAATGAATTAGAGGAGACATAACTTTTTCTATAGGACTGTATATTTATATTTAAGACCTAAAAGGAACGATGCCTAAGGAATGACCCCTTCTGTATATTGGGATGGTCCGGACGCATCACGCAGATACCGATCGGCATGCGCCGTGTTATATTCACTCCATACACCTGATATAAATATAAATTATATTTTATATTTAAAATATTTATTTAGATTTAGATCATGTGTATAGAGTGAATATAACACGGCGCATGCTGATCGGTATTTGTGCGATGCGTCTGACGCGCCCAGGGGATGGAGACGACTCGGTGCCCGGGCCTTGTTGTTGCCTGACCTTGGGGGATGTCGCGGTGGTTGGCTCCCAGGCCCGTACCCTGGGGTCACTCTTAAAAAGGGGGGGAAGTTGTATGGGATAGGGAATGTTCGTGACGCCACCTGTGATGTCTGGTGAGGATCACCACCGCTGCGACAGTCCTCTGAGGCCGGTGTTCAGGCAGCTTAGTGCTGCGCCCCACAGGTGGAGCGGGGCCTCAGGGCAGTGTAGAGAGGGATGCAGGACAGAGGTGACCCAGCCGGGTCAGAGGAAGAATAGGCGCACACACAACAGTTCACTTCAGTACCTTTACTGGTGGTGTTTCTGGCACGGTCCAGGGTACTTCAGGGTGAAGGGTGCATATCAGGACTCTCCCCAGTGAGCTGGTGTGGGGCCTCCTGTTCCTTGCCTTTCCTTGATAAGTTTCTGACCTGCCTGGAGCTAGGTCTAACTTAGTCTCTGTCTTGCACCTGCTGACCTGGTGGTAGGGCCTTCTGCTGGAGATCACACTCCCCGGTCTCTTGGGCCTCCGTGACTCCTGACCCTGGTACGTAATCAGCTTTTGGTGTTCCTGGGACATATAGTTCTCCAGGGGTTCCAGTTATTTCTGCTGGGTGTAAGGGATCCTTACAGACACGGACCCAGTGTCCGGTAAATGGTTTTGGGGTGAGCTGGTTAAGCTCCTCTGCCCCCTATGTTGCTTGCTTACTCCACTCTCCTTCGGCCACGCTCGGGGCCCTCACTAGGCTTCACACTGCAGCAGGCACACTGCGCTTCGCCGCTCTTTTGGCGTCGGCACGCCCTAGGCTCATTAATCTGAGCTCACTGAGTCTGGACTGAGCTGCACTGCAGGCTAGCTTCTGCAGGAGTTCTTCCGATCAGTCTGACCTTCTCACGGACTTCACTCTCTGTGGACTCCAGACTACATACTCCAGACTGAGCTGCCTGGCTCCACCTTCCCTTTATATATCCCTAACGGGCTCCCTCTGCTGGTCTGAGGTGGAAGGTGGAGGTGTGTGAATGCTATGAGGGCCTCTTGTGGAGAAATCCATCCATGCACCCCTCTGGGATCTGTGGCACCAATATGCAGCTGGGCGCCACACGTCCGGACCATAATATATTATTGTTATGCGCAACATGCACTGACACATTAGCTCCAATACCTGAAGATGATTCCGAAACGTGCGTTGGGGCATGGGTAAGGTACTTTAGTATTTACTGTGTGTTCGGTTTGGAGTCACCATGCGTGTAACTACTATTTGTTGATTCTGTATGGTTACACAAGAACATATATAATACAACATAATTAATAGATCCAGCATTGATTGATCTATGTGTTTATTTTGCCTTGAGGCAAGTCACACCCATATCAACTTTATTTACCTTGATGGGTGTTATATATCTATGCCTGTCTGCAGCCAAGTTTGGTGCTGTGACCCCCGTACTTTTTTGCTACTTCTCTTTTTACGTCCCATGTACCCAGGCTCTGTCTCCCTCTTTTGCTTTGAGCTCATTCTGTTAACCTCAATTGATGTATTTACCGTATGTGGAAAATTTTCCTGATATGGCAGTGCTATATGGCATGGCCATTTTTTTAGTGTTTTGTACATGTAGATTCACTAAAAATTTCATATATATTTTCCCTGTATTAAAATATATAATTTTTGGACCATGTTAGCCAGTAGATAAAAAATTATTTAGATTTGAGAGTCCTCAGTAAAAGGTATCAACCACTGAGAACTCTCAAATCTAAATATTATTATATTTTAATCAATTTTTTGAAGATGTATTGATTTTCTCGGTCTTTGGTAGGATATCTATAACGTTAAGCCGTCTTCTTTTACTATGATATTTATTGTCCTGAAACCCCCCATCTCCATAAACTTGCAGGTGTTGTCCTTGGTGGGATTTGAACTGAGGACCCCAGCGCTGTAGAGCAACAGTGCTAACCACTGAGCCATCAGTGCTAACCTGTAAAACAGATGTGCATTTGCTTTTCCTCTCCAGGTTTTTTACTTATGGGAATCTTCCATTGGAGCAACACTTAAAACAGATTCATGAAGATGCATTGAGCAAGTTTGAGCGCATTGATCCCCACACTGAGGTTCCTCGACAGCAGAGGTGGAGCAGTGCGGTAGGTTCTTGGTTTTTCTTTTGTCTTTTTTAGAAATGCATCATTTTGTTGTAGCGATAAATCTGTTTAAAGGGGTTGTCCTTGAATGTTATATAGGATATAGGTCACTATTATCTGTTTGATCGGGTTAAATCCACTGTTAGCCGGTCCTGCGATCAACGGAAGTAAATAGTGGCTGGAGATGGAACAGCTGTGTAGTGGCAGTATGGTTGTATGTGGGAATCACAGCCTTGCTTCCATTCACTTCAATAGGAGCTTACATAGCCGAACCTGAGAACGATGACCACTGTGTGTGGAGCTGTTCCTCCCTCAAAGCTCAATAAGATTACAAAACAAAAAAAAGTGCTTTAGTAAGTCAGTAAAAAGTAGGTAGGAGTATTTAAAACAAGAAAATGATAAGGGTGCCCATACTTATGCACCAGTCAAATTTTGTTTGAATGCAGATTGCACATTTTCTGTTCGTACAATAAACCTCATTTCAAGGCTGAAACATTACTGTGTCCAACAGTTATTACATATATCAAACTGAAATAGCTGTTGCAAAAACGCCAATTTTTTTAAAATATTAAGCTTAAGATTAATAGGGGTGCCCAAACTTTTTCATATAACTGTACATACACATGTTTAGTGTAAAAAACAAAACTTCATGAGAGTGCTCCTTTAATGGGAGACATGGAACCACTAGTCTCCTGTTTCGGACCCCAGCAATCAAACGTGTAAGACGTATAGTATTGATATGCCATACATTTCAGAAATATTCTATTAAATACAAAGGAACATTAATTAATTCAGAATTATTATTTTTTTTAATTCAGAATTGAATTCCCTATCAGTATGTCTTTGGAGTGTGGGAGGAAACCGGAGAACCCGGAGGAAACCCACGCAAACACGGGGAGAACATACAGACTCCTTGCAGATCTTGTCCTTGGTGAGATTTAAACCCAGGATCAAAGTGCTGCAAAGCAACAGTGCTAACCACTGAGCCACCGTGCTGCCCAAGTACAGCTTTGATGGTGGACTTGCTGTACTTTCTTCAGGGCACTAGATGTGGAAAGCTTTCTGTCATTGAGATGACTATGGTGCCCTAATGACAGACTGGAAAAATGCATCTTCTTCTGATGCTGCGAGCAGCCCTGGATAACCCACGCCGGCAGGATGATATCATCCGGCGGAAGATGGAACCTGTGAGAAGAGATGTAAAACTAATGTAAGTAATGGGGCTCCATATTAGGGGATACTGCTGTGGTGTCATGGTGGCAGGACGGTAAAGGAATTTTATCCGTACAGAGGAATGGGATCATTGTCAGTCATCATACATGTGACAATCCCACCACTGACAGATAACATCTGCTCCACATGAATTATTCTCACTGGCCGACATGAGACAACATAGACCTTATTGTCACACTTACGTCTTCTAGGTTCTTGCTCTTCTACTATTTGGGCGTTTTGCTCTTCTACCAGTTTTAAAGCAGATTTATTCTTCTTCTCAACTGGAAATTCATATAAAAAAGTCATAAACACAAGTTAATTATCATTTTCAGTTATCATAAATGTGACAATCCCACCACTGATAGATCACATCTGCTCCACATGGATTATTCTCACTGGCCGACATCAGCCTACATGGAGCTTATTGTCACACTTACCTCTTATAGGTTGTCCCTCTTCTACTATTTCTGCTTTTTGCTCTTCTCCCAGTTTTGATGCAGATGTATTATTCTTTTCAACTGGAAATTTATATAAAAAAATCAAGAAAAATAAGTCAATGATAAACTACTATAAGATTAGATTCATATCTTTATCTAGCAGAATTATTTTATTTTTGTACCCTATAGTCCTGGGAATCTGGCATTGCACCATAAGGCCTTGTTCACATGCAGTATTTTTTGCAGCATTTATTTCATTCAATTTATAAGCTACTTTTTACAGTGATAGCAAAAGCTATGAGATTTCAGAAATCTCATGCAGACATTTGTTTATTTTTTCCTAACGGGATTTGAAAACTGTTTTTGAAATCTGCAACATGTCAATTCTGTCAGCATTTTTGCAGTGTTTTCTCAACCACAGAAAGCAATGTGCATGCGCGGGGAAAGGCCAAGGAGCGCCTGAGCATGCGCACTATAGTACTTTGATCTGCCCTTAGCAGGGCAGAGAGAAGAGCACCTGCTCAGGAGCAAAATGAAGGACATTGTGTGAATGATATAGGACGCATCATCCACAAAGCAGAGAAGGAGAGCGGCATCACAGGAAGAGCGGAGGCTCCGGACCAAGACCAGTGACGTCCATCGGACCGGACCGCACCATCTGTGAGTATAATAAAAGGTCTTTATTTTGTTTTGCAGGGCGGCTTGGAGACTTATATACAACTTTCCAGAATGCTGTAACACAGGGCTGAAAGGTCGTGGTTTTAGGTTATATGGGAAAAATCTGGTGACAGGTTCTCTTTAATATGACATTAATAACAGCAATGTTCTCATATAATCAATTACATAAAATATTTGTCTAACATTAAGGGTATATATAGGGTCTGGATGGGGCCATGGGCACAGTACTCAGTATCAGGCACCAGCTGTATGACCCCTTATATCTTTTCATGCACAGCACAAAAGATTGAGTATTTGATACATTGGAGTGTTGGATTGTTGATCGTTTTAAGGGCGCAAAAAAAGCAGTGATCTTCTGAGCATTTATGTAACATTCACATTACACCTTTTGATCATTGCCTACAACAAGATGTCTTATAGACCTGCACATACCTGACAATGGGGGAGAGGATGACTTGTTGTTTTCAGTAGTCAAACACTGAATGTCACCATCACTTATGGTAGGAGAAGATTCTTTCTGCCTGTTTGGTACAAGAAAAACAAATAAATTACAAGTGAATGCAATTAAAAATACAAGAACTCCTGTCTGTAAGGGCAATTAAGACACTTGGTCAAAATGGAGGGGATACCTTTCACAGGGCTCACTTCCATCAGCAAGAATGAAGAATAACTAGTAATAAAGGGCTTTAATGAACTGAAAAAGAAAGGCTGGTCACAATGATCAGCTGTTATCACCAGCGCTATCACAAGCCAAATACCACAGTCATCAGCAATCATGAGGTGGTGGGTTCAGGATTTAGTCTTGTATCATATGTGTCTTGTATTTGGTGTTCTGAACATATATAAGTACTAAGCCCCATAATAATAATCTACTCACACGTCTGGGTGTTTTGTGCTGGTCTCTAGGGAACAATCTGGAGATGACTCGCGTTCTTCTTTGCTCATTGTCCTGCTATTGGTTGTATATAGCTAAAACACAGAGTAAAATTAAATAAATATATTTGTAAACAATTTTAGTTACAGTTGTATGGATTTACTGATCACATACCATAGACAGTCTTTGAGAAGATGATACATAGTTTAAGCTTTCTGGCCAGTCATTCACCTCACTTGCGTCACCCTCATCTGAATCTGTATGTTTGGGTCTCCTAATGCCAACTACAAAATACAAATAATATCAGAAATTATTAGTATAATTACAGACAATCACCATGTTATTGCTAATAGTGGACACATTTTTTCAAATAAAATGGAAGACGAGACAAACAGCAGCATGAGCTAGATGACGTCTCAATCTACTTACTAGGAAAGTAGTGGGTGTCCACCTCTGATACTAGATTTGGCTTAAACAGTGGCTCCTGATTGTGAAGGTTCTCAAAGTCTAACTCCCTCAGGAATGGATGACTCTTGATCTCATTTGCTCCTCCTGAAAATGGTAGATAAGAAAAAATTGATACAGACAATGTCAGGAAGACTGCTCTATATCTGTACATTGTATGTTAATTGGAACTGAAGACATTGCAGAGCCAAAATATTCTGTAAGTCATAGCATGAAGAATGAGGAATGGACAAGAAGGTAAAGCAGAGTCCTCCACGCTGATCCTCACGGAAATTATCTTTTTGTCAGGACACAGAGGAGTTATAAGTTACATTACCTGTTCCGAGTCTATGTGCTGGATTTTTCCTGAGGAGCTTAATCATGATGTTCTGAGCATCGAGAGGAAGAGCAGAATTGCGAAATTTCCTAGTGATTTCATCTGTTATAAAAAAAAAGTAATAATTACAGAAAAGAAAATCTCTACATTTACTATAATTTAAACACATTATCAAAAAACAACAAGTAACTAAACCAAAGAATTAACCTAAAAACCGAACCAGTTACTATGACATCACACAGCATTCAGATTATTTTACTTACTCGTGATGATACTGTGGAAAATAGCACTTCTGCAACGTCCTCTAAATGGCACATGCCCAGTTAGAAATTTATATATGATGATCCCTATTGACCACCAGTCAATAGGCCTTCCATAGCCCTTCTGTAAAATGACTTCTGGGGCTACAAAACAAAAGGTGCCAGTCGTCTGGAAACCAACAGAACAATGAGAAGATGATCAATGAATATAATTGTGACAAATAATATCAGTAGAAACATTTTCTAGATGAGAATATATCAGAGAAGCAGAAATAGATCAGATCTGTAAAGAATAAGTTTCTGTAAGTAAAACTGACCCCATCATCAGGGAACTCTCTGGTGATGTCCACAGTTGAAGCCTTGTATATGTCTGATGTTGGTCTCATGAGGCCGAGTTTTGAAAGGCCAAAATCGGTGACTTTAATATGTCCAGTTGACGATATCATGAGGCTGTAAAAAAAAAAGATATTGTCAGTTTTAAGTATTAACCCATAGACGGTATATCAAACTATAACTGTATTTCCCTTTATTATCCCACAGGGGTCACTTACTTTCCAGGCTTCAGGTCTCGGTGCACCACACCATAGCTGTGCAGATATTCCACAGCAAGAACTGTTTCTGCAATGTACATGCGGGTCAAGGAGAGGGGTAAAGGACTATATAACGTCATAAGACTGGCACAGTCTCCTCCTAAAGCAGAAAGCAAATATGACAGGTGAGGATTTGTTACAATGTAAATTACACATGATGAGTGTGAATGAGAGATAAGCTGAGACATTGGGGCAGGGTGTCAATAATAGAGATACACTGTGTAATGTAGAGCGTATACTGTATACTGCAGAGTAATCCTATATAAAAAGGGAGGTGAGCTCTGCCCGCTGCCGGTAACCTCCTAGATTGCACTGTCAATCTCCGACAGCGGCATTTACAGCACACGGCCCGGAGGCGAGCTGCTCCATGCACTCATCACCCCCCATTCCATGTCTATGGTTTGTTATGGCTGCTGGGGGTCTGCGGAAGACCTCTATTCCTGCCATTATGGTACTTCTGTGAAGACCAGTGTGTAGCTTGGCTTCATAGGGGACCAAGATTTGCACCATATGCTGCAATACCATGGTATCGCAGTACATAGTAAAAGCGGTTATATGATAACAAGTTCAAGTCCCTCATGGAGGCTAAAAAATAAAGTAATAATAAAAATGTTTGGGTAAATAAAATATAAAAATCACTTTTTCCCCATTAAAACTAAATAATGAAAAAAAAACAAAACTCAGAACGCATTGTAGTGTTTTGGTTTCTTCCTATTGCATTTTTTTGTGATGTTGGGGCAATGAAAATGATTTATCTACTACAATGTGTTATCAATAAAATCATCAGCTCGCTTAGAAAAAAATAAGACAATAAAAAGCTCCATTTGCTGAAAAAGGAAAATGTAAATTTTCCTTTTTTTTATAAATTTCCAAGGATTTTGTCAACATAAAATAAAACATATTTATATACATGTTTGGTATGACTGAAATTGTAGTAACTTGTATAATTAAGATACCAGGTCATTTCCATCACACAATGAACACTGTAAAAATAAAACTTAAAAAACAATTGCGGAATTGTAATTTTTACATAATTCCACGGCACTTGGATTTTTTCCCCACTTTCTAATACATTCGATGGTAAAGTGATCAAAACTACAGATGGTTCTACATAAAAACACGTCATGCGGCTATGTGGATGGAAAAATACAAACATTATGGCTCTTGGAAGAATGGGAGGAAAAAGCGAAAAACGGGAAATTGTCAGGTCAGGAAGAGGTTAAAAAAATCTGTCAGGAAGATTTAACCCTCCTAAACTGTTTTTCTGAACATGTAGGTCAATGAAATATAAATACATTGGTCCCTTTATATATTTGAGCAGATATGGGTTGGATATAGATACAATGGATATGTCTTACCTGCTTCAAAGTCCATGACCATACACAGATGTTCTTTAGTTGGGAAGGAACAAAACGTGGAGACCACAAAGGGACAATCGGAGAATATTGCGATATCCCTTTCTAGATAGGCCGATTCCAGAAACATTGGATGATGCAGGTTACACCTGGATTGTTTCTTCATGGCGAATACCTTGTTTGTGTCCTTATGACGCACTAAGTGGACGGCCCTGTAGAGGAGAAAAAAACATAATTTATAATAAATTCCTACTAACAGTCTGTCTATATGTCAAATGATCCTCTGTACTAATAGTTAATACTAGATGTACGGCCGTCACTAGAAATCAATGTCTGGAAATACATAAAATATCACAACATAAATGATCACTTATGGAGGTTCTCATCCATGTCACATCCCAACTGAGCTGAATAGATGTGGACTAGATGACTAGATGTGGATTACATCTACTCCAAAGTGGTATCAATAAGAATAGCTCGCCACACAAAAAGCAAGTCCTTACAAAGCTCTATCGAACGAAAAATAAAAATGTGACAGGTCTTGGAAAACAGTAACATTTAGATGTGGACTTATATACAGTAATTTCACTATGGCAGGACTTATAGACAGAGGCATCATCATAAGCAACTTGGGAAAAATGTAGATTATACAGAAAGCTCACCCAAAAGTTCCACTGCTGATCTCTTTGATCTGGTTATAGTCGCTCTTACTTGGCTTTCTCATTGGGCTCAATAATCCAATTACGGCCTAAAAGAATAAGAAATGACAATAAGACATAAAAGATGCAGGAAAATAAAAAGCTCCAGATGCAGGAACTTCTCCTCTACATTATGTCCCCACTGATTACACTGCAGCAGATGTAGAGGACATGATACAAGCAGGACGCTCCACAGACACTATTACATAATAACGGGATCTGTACTTTTTGGATTATAAGACCCATTCTTTTTCCCCAAAAATCCGAATGTAGCTTATTGGGAGGGGGCGGCTGCGGTGGAGCAGGGACCCAGGAGGAGGGGTTACTGCTGCAGGAAGCTGGCGGCGGCAGGAGTGGGGCGATGCTGGGAGGAAGGGGTGTTTGGAGGTGCAAGGCTGTGGAGGGCCGCGGGCTTTAAGAAAATGTCGGCGGAGTCCCTGCACTTCCTATTGTTTTCATTGGGATGGACTTTGGGAAAATGGCCGCATGCACAGATTGAGATCTCGGCTCCCCACTCCTGCCGCAGCCAGCATCCTATAGCAGCAACCCTGCCCCCTGGGACCCCGCTCCACCTCAGCCGCTCCCCCCCAAAAAGCCACCATAAAATCAGACAATAACAACAATTTATTTTTTACAAAAAATTTCCTCCCCAAAATTTTGGGCGTGTCTTATGGTCCACAAAATATGGTATATCATTCTACTGCAGCGGAGGATAAGGGACATCACACAGAGGAGACAGGAATAATAATGCTAACATCACTGATAATAACTCCAATCTACATTATTAACAGAGATATCCCTCTGTCATATGGGGTATAATATGGGATGTGTAATTCATACCCCGCTATCTGATTATATACTTACATTGCCAGATTTGGGGATCTTTGGTGTCTCACATATTCCCCCATCAGCATTTGCCGGCGGATCAGTTGCCTCTAATATAATGATAAATAATGAAGAGACATCATGTATTAGACGATATCAGTACTTAATATATAACACATCATTATAAGGAAGGAAAGATAAGACCTCTGTAAATGGTATAATACTAAATATATGGATATTCTGCACATACTATGTATACTTATGGTACATCCATAGATAGATATACTCCACCATAAATGTGTAATAATTGCTCAGGATCTGACAATGACTTGAATGGGGATCCTATGAGGCTCTTTGTACATTTTAAGGCGTATAATATCCCAGAGGAGAGAACCAGAGGGGTTTTCAGAATGACATGGACCTTCTCCATTATAGTCTACCGGAGGTTCAAGAGCCGTCACCGGCCTCAAACAAAGGATGAAGAGTAAATTTATATATTCTCGGGTGTCCTTATAATATTAATATGTTTGTAGGAATATGAAATGTTCGGCTTACCTTCAATCAGATCACTTTTTAGCCCTGGCTGACTGGTATTAGGGTCAGCCATATTTAGGTTCTGCCCATCTTCGGAGTCGCCGTCCGGTGTTTCCTGATGGATATAATATATACAATTAATATAACATTTCACAAATACTAAATTACCATATACATAAGACAGAAAGGACTAAGCCAGGATTTACATGATAATTGCAGTATTGCGTGGACTATACACGACCGCTCCCTCCAGTAAGTCCACATTAATATATAAGGGACTAGTATATACAACGGTTCTCCAATAACATCTATTATCAGAACTGCAGCATTTACAAGAAGGAAGATTGTGAATTTATAGGAAGACAGAGGTGATATACAAAGTCCGCACCACTGAGTACAGACTGTCACCACAGAGGATGGAGCCGCGGAGACAGACTGCCATAAATACCCTGCGTCTGCCTGGAGCAGACAGGGAGGCCTCTAAAACGAAAAATCTGCCATTCTGCCATATGTCTGGTAATCTGGAGAAGATCATACAATAAGGACATGAGATATAGAAGATGAGGGATCCTTACCAGGCGCTCCAGTGAATGGGCCGGATAATCTAGTACATACAGGAATACGTACAGGACATTTTGGGCCAATTGTTTAAAAAAGGCCAAATCTGCACTTTGGGATCTTTCTTCAGCCTATAAAGATGGAAATAAAGGAAAATAATGAGAAAAAGTGGAGAATGTAGGACGCCATTTATGTTACCATTTTACTCCTGCTATCTGCAGCTACAATTACTACCTATCTGGGTATTTGGTATAGACTATATATTATATTGGTCTAGGCCAAAATACATATTTTATGTAAATGAACTTGCATTTTGTTAATATTATCCTTTATTATTTTTACACACTTTGCACAGATTGTCTGCTAATTACCTGTTGTATTAATGTCCTGATGTTCATCTGTAAATGCTCAAGATATTCTGAGCTTATACGACCTTGGTGGTATTTGGTCAGGCAATCTCTCACTAGCTTCATAACCAGCCGGTAAGTGAAGCTGAGGACGCCATCGGGTAGTGGTAGCACAAAGTCAGGGTCATAGGTAGTAAGAATCCCCTGGAGTAGTGCCAACTTCTCAAGTTTGTCTGGAGGAATTTCAGACATTTCAAGAAAATCCAATCGCAGTCAATATATCACCAGCTTCGTAGCCAATCACTGACAACAATGTCACCGGGGCAGTAAACATTGCATACATAGTGGCTGTGCATTATGATGTCACAATGGAATCTTGTGGTGGAATATTAACATGTCATCAGTGATGTCATCATGGAATCCGGTGATGGAATCTTAACCCGTTTACAACCTTGAACATATAGGTACGTCCAAGCTTGTATTTCTGCCTTTTTTAGGCAGCGCCAGAGCCCACATCTTTCCCCGCACAAAAAAGCTGATGTGCTCAACTGTCATATGCCTCAAATGGATACAGGTGGATCTTGTCTGTTAACTAGTTAAATGCCGTTGTCAATCACTGACAACGGCATTTAACACGTGCCAGTCAAAAGTGCATCACAAGTCCCTCTTATCTGCGCCCCTGTCACGTGATCGCGGGTTGCCGATGTGTTATCATGACAGCCGGGGGTCTGCAGAAAATCCCTGTGCCAGTCATTGTTAATTTTTTTATGAATGCCGGCTTGTCGCCGGTGTTTAAAGAAGATTGTGATTTCTGATATACATAGCATTGCTGAAGCCCCGGATGATCGCTGCTTCAAATCTCCTAAGGTGACTATTGAAGCTAGTAATAAAAAAAAACACAAAAGTTCAAATCGCGCCCCTTTTGCCTCATTGGAAATAAAACAATTGAAAAATATAAAAACAACATATTTGGTATCACTGTGTTTAGAAATGTCCAATCTGTCAAAATATAAGCTAAATTAATTAAATTAATCTGTAAATGGCGTAACAAGAAGAAAATCAAAACGTTTTTTTGGCCGATGCAACATTGCAATAAAATGTAACAACATGCGATCAAAATATCCTATCTACACTAAAATGGTATAAATAAAAATGGAAGCTCAGGGCTCAAAAAAACAAGCCATCACCAAGCCCCAAATCCCAAAAAATGGAGACGCTACGGGTCTCTGAAAATGGGGACATAAGCTAATTTTTTTTTCTTACGAAGTCGGATTTTTTTTTCACCACTTAAATAAAAAAAGAACTTATAGCTTGTATTTTATGAATATTATCTTCTTACCTGTCGTACTAGTGTCCTGATGTTCATCTGTAAATGCTCAAGATATTCTGAGCTTATACGACCTTGGTGGTATTTGGTCAGGCAATCTCTCACTAGCTCCATAACCAGCCGGTAAGTGAAGCTGAGGACGCCATCGGGTAGTGGCAGCACAAAGTCAGGGTCATAGGTAGTAACAATCCCCTGGAGTAGTGCCAACTTCTCAAGTTTGACTGGAGAAATTCCAGACATTTCAAGCAAATAGCAAATCCAATCGCAGTCAGTATATCACCAGCTATAAAGCCAATCACTAACAGCAATGACACCGGGGCAGTAAGCACTTGAATAAATGCTGGGGGTGCATTATGATGTCATGATGGAATCTTGTGGTGGGGGAATCAGTGATATCATCAGTGATGTCATTTAGGAATCCGGTGATGCAGTCTTAAAGGGGCATCTTACCATAAAAGGACGTTGCCTAGCAACAATTAAGGTGGCAACACCATAGGCTGAGCATCAGTAACAGACTGAGGCATGGGAAGAAGAACCATGGCTTTGATCAGTAGGGCAGGCTTTTACATCTGTCTGTTCCCCCATAAAATATTTAAAACAGAGTTTGGATGCTAAATGTTCTTCAGACGTTGAAACATTTGCTTTTTCTAGAGATTATGACCAGGGATGGACTGGGAATAAAATACAGTCCTGGAATTTCAAAGCATGCTAGTCCATGCTGTCGGCATCCCACTTCCCCAGATTGGGGTCTCTAATACTAATTTTATGCTGCCTGAATGAAATTAAGATTTACTAAATATATTTCCAATAATACTGCTTTATTGGATTTCATAATAATAATATTGCAAAATAAGGTTATGTTTTTACAATGAGGTTTTGCCAAGTATTTTCGCTGAAATCCACAACATACAGAATCAATTTCTTTTGCAATTATGCGGAGCTTTGTATGCAGATTTTCTCTATAGAATTGCATTAGATGAGGAAAATACGCTGGTTAAAAATACAAAGCGCATAAAATCCACACATGACTCGATAATTAAAGTTTTATTAAAGTACGAGGAAGTATCAAAAATAAAGCAGATTCATTCAATATGGTCGGTGGAGGGCTTAATAGTCGCCTTGTGGAAGTCAATGACGGGCTTAATAGTGCTGCAGTGTCCAGAAACAGTTCCAGGACTTTTGGACTGAGGCCCCCCTTTCTTCCACTATAGAGAGGGAAATATGTGTATAAGAGCATCCCAGAAGGGTTCCAAAAGTTTGGGTGAAATATATACCAAAGAGACAACAACCGCAGAGTCAAAAAGAGACAAAAATGCAATAAAAAGGCAAGTAACCTATTGTACTGAATAGGTGGAGAAATGCAGCAGAATGCTGCAACGTCAAAAACTCATCAACTACTCATCATGGGAACTTAACCTAACAAACACATAGTACCAGAGCAGATCCAAATATTACCAGAATATACAGTGGTGATAGTGCCGCCATATTGATCATTAACCAAAACCAATGTACTAGTACTGATGTCACCACCATACAGTGTCCATATAATGGTACTATCAGTTTTACACCAGTGCTCTTCAGACCATATATGTGTGCACTGTGCAGGTTTTCACCAGTGACGTTCTCAATGATCGCGGTCATTCATTTTTCCTTTCCTTTTCCATTCGGCCTAAAACGCCATGATCACTTCTTCAACCCATAACTCGTCCCTGCAAAATGTAACACAGACACCTCTTTGACTTACTCCCCCATTTCTGTACAAACCATGTATTGCAATAATGAGTATCCTAGACAGTAATAAAGCCCCTCTGTGTCCTGTATGGTAATACTAATCTCCTTTTGTGTCCCACACAATACCAGTTTCACCCTTCATGCCCCTATACAGTAATAATGATCCCTCTGTACTTGCTTAGAGTAACTATCAGTACTGATAGTGGGGCCGTGGCCTTATAGAAACAACTCACCAATTCTGCATTTATCACCCACTCCTGGTTTTGGCTTCCACTCCTGAGAAAAAATACTGACCGAATACTGACCAAATACTGATAGTGGGGCCGTGGCCTAAAGGTCAGTCTGTAAGAAGAAAGTGAGTCTAGGAAAATCAAAGAAAGGCATACTTACTATTCTTTAACGTAAAACCCCTCCATCTGGAGAAAGACAGGTTCAATCTCCAGAGGAGAAAGGGTTTCTGTATCATAAGAATATTTATCTGTGGAATAGTCTGTCTCAGGAGCAGGTCACAGCAGGAATCGTCCATCAATGGTTTAAAAAAAGGCTTAGATGCTTTTTAAGAAGAAATTAACATAATTGTGTAAATGAGAAAGTTGTTTTCTAAATGTTTTGTCCAGTAGATCAACAATGGCGATCAGGAGGAAAAGATTTCCTCTTTTTGTGCAGACTGGATCATGCATTATGGCTGTGCTTGTGCGATTCCTTTGTCCTTTCCCATCCTTTGGTTGGACTTATTAGACATGTGTCTTTTTCAACTGTATTAACAATATAACTATGTAACTTCCTGAATTGGCTCCCCTCCTCGCTCCAAAAGTTGTATCCCCTGAAGATCTTGTGATATTATGTAAAATGAGCGCTGCAACCCATCAACAGATGGTAATAGGTTGCAGCACTCGTGACAAAAGCAGTCACAAAATCAGCGAGATACAAAGCTTTTGGAGAGGAACCATTTTAAGATTTAAGCATGCTTATACTGTGTATATATATATGTGTGTGTGTATATATATATACAGCGGGTGAAATAAGTATTTCACCCGCTGTATATATACAGTTTTCTAAGTAAATATATTTCTGAAGGTGCTATTGACATGAAATTCTCACCAGATGACAATAACAACCCATCCAATCCACACAGGCAAAGAAATCAAACCATAGATGTCCATAAATTAAGTCATGTGTAATAATGAGAAATGACACAGGGAATAAGTATTGAACATGCTTATTGAAATGTATTTAATACTTCATACAAAAGCCTTTATTGGTGATGACAGCTTCAAGACGCCTCCTGTATGAAGAAACTAGCAGCATGCATTGCTCAGGTGTGATTTTGGCCCATTCTTCCACACAAACACTCTACAACTCCTGAAGGTTCCATTGGCGTCTTCTATGAACTCTGAGCTTTGGTTCCTTCCATACATTTTCTATTGGATTCTGGTCAGGTGATTGGCTCGGCCATTCTAGCAGCTTTATTTTCTTTCTCTGAAACCTATTGAGAGTTTCCTTGGCAGTGTGTTTGGGTTCATTGTCTTGCTGAAATGTCCAACCCCATTTCATCTTCATCATCCTGGTAGATGCCAGCAGATTTTCATTAAGAATGTCTCAGCACATTTGTCCATTCATCCTTCCTTTTAAATATATGAAGCTTGCCAGAGCCGTAAGCTGAACAACCCCAGATGATGTTCTCACCTCCAGTTTTCACTGTTGGTAAGGTGTTTTCGGGATGATGTGCAGTGCCTCTTGGCCTTCAAATATGTTGGGTATTATGGCATTCAAAGAGTTCAATTTTCATCTCATCTGACAAAACTACATTCTCCCAGTCTTTCACAGGCTTGTCTAAATTTTGTTGAGCAAACTTTAAATATGCTTGAACATACTTTTTGTTCAGCAATGAAGTCTTGCGTGGTGAGCATGCATACAGGCCATGGATGTTGAGTGCATTACTTATTGTTTTATTTGAAACAATTGTACCTGCTGATTCCAGGTCTTTCTGTATCTCCCCACAGGTGTTCCTTGGCTCTTGGACAACCCTTTTGATTCGTTTTACTCCTCTGTCTGAAATCTTGTGGGGTGCACGTGGTCATGGCCAGTTCATAGTAAAATGATGATCTTTCCACTTCGGGATTATGGCCCCAACAGTGCTCACTGGAACCTTCAATATGGATTTGAACCCAGGACACCAGCGCTGCAAGGCTGCAGTACTAACCACTGAGCCACCATGATGCCAGTTTACCTCCCAATCAACACAGATCCAGAGGGATTTTCCAGGAATTAAAGAGCGGCCCCACTGCCCTGGGAGGGTGGAGTTGTGTCTGTATCCACAGGACACAGATATAGCTAAATATATATATATATTGATTGAGTGATGGAGCAAGGAGCCAACAGGTCTTTCCTTCCCCATTTACTCTTTGTAAAGCTTTGCCAGGACCTTAGTATCAGATGACAGTCACATGACTAGACAGCAGAAAAGAACAGGACTAACAGTGGAGAAGAGCAGGATGTAGCAGAGTTGTGTGTGTAGATGTAGGTGAGCAGTGTGTGTGTAAATTAGCTGAGCCGTGTGTGTGGATGTAGCCGAGCTGTGTGTGTGTGTATATGTTGCTGATCTGTGTGTGTGTAGATGTACTTGAGTAGTGTTTGTGTGTAGACATAGCTGAGCTGTATGTGGATGTAGGTAAGCTGTGAGTGTAGCTGTAGCTGAGCAGTGTGTGTATGTAGATGTTTCTGTGCTGTGTGTGTGTGTGTAGATGTAGTTGAGCAGTGCGTGTGTGTAGATGTAGCTAAACTGTTTGTAGATGTAGCTGCGCTGTGTGTTAATGTAGCAGACCAGTGTGGGGTGTCAAAATACTTTGTAGGTTGGGCTTGTGGGGGCATAAGACTGTGTGGTGGGAAATCCAATATAGGGACATTACACTGTGTGTGGAAGGCACTGTGGGGAGGGGGCATGAAATAGGTGCTATACTGTGTGGGAACACCAATGGTCTTCACTAGGGGAATATTGCTGTGTGGTCTGTGAGGATGTATAGGAAGCACTGGCTGAGGTTAGAATACTGTCTTAAGATATAAATTCTGTCAGCGCACTAGAGGCACTGCAGTTTTTGTCCCTCTTTCTTATCATTCAAAGTTGGGAAATATGAGAACTTATTAATTAGTAAGTGAGACAAAATCATTCCCCCCAATACATCTGTTAAACTACAGATAAAATGGACTTTAAAATACAAAAAAGGGGACGTGATAATATAATCTCTGAGCGCTGCAGCAGTTTTAGATTATGCAGTGACTGATTACATATGATTTTCTGCTCTAGCGGCAATTACTTGAAGGAGCGGGAGAAATAACAGGGATAACATTTCTATTCAAATGAGGCCAATTTTGAAGAATAAGATATCTGCCATCTGTTAATATCAGATGAAACGGCGTCATTTTTGCTGGTGGGTAGGCTCGGTGATGCAATGTTATTGCTGCACTGATCAAATATGACCATTTTGGCAATGGAACGACACTTCAGAAGCGCACATCACAGCAGCTGATTCAGCTTTTAGAGCTCAGCTAAATTATATGGGAACAGTAACAGCCATTGTTAAAAAAGGCTGTTTGGAAAACAGTTTGTGACATTTCTATACGTCTTTTTAAATAAAGGTATAAAATAACCATTACTTCTGTGTTATCCTGTGTTTTTACCACACACTGCCACATATATTGTATATTCTTGCCAAATACATTTGTAATCTGGTATAACAAAAATTCAAGCTTAAGGGCTTTAAAGGATACTGCAAAATTTTATATTTGCAACATACACGATCTGTCATGAATTTCTTCCAAATTTGCAGCTGTTTCACCCATTGCAATAATGCATAATCTGCATCATGAATAATCTTCTGCAGCAGATTTCATGCATCTGTTGTATATGGATATGGAGAAATTCCAATGTAAACCTTGGATCTAAGGGGTAGTGTTTCTCCTTGTGGAGAGTGGCATGCCAGGTCTGGAACACCAGTATGAGGAGACTTAAATGCCTTCCATGCTCCTCTGGGAAATTAAATGTGCAAATTGTCTCTTCAGAGAGAAAGAGGACTTGAACTCTAGTGCCACGTATTGGAAGTAGCAATCCTACAAGTCATTATCGACCCTTTAAACGAGTTGTCCACTTCTTTCACATTGATGCCCTATGTATGATCGGCCGAGGTCCCGCACGCGGCACCCACGCCAATCAGCTTTTATCGGTGCGGCCGCCGGCCGGAAGTCCTTCCCTGCGGTGCTTGCCTGTCAAGTTGTAAGTGGCCGCCGCTTTTTTCTGCACATCCGCCTCCTATTCAATTGAATGGGAGGCGGATGTGCAGTACCCCGCACCGGCCACTACAACTTGACGGCCAAGCACCGCAGGGAAAGACTTCCGGCTGGCGGCCGCTGCCGGCAGCACGGATAACAGCCGCTTGCCGGACCCTGGCTGATCATATATTGATGCCCTATCCCACAGATAGGGCATCAATGTGAAAGTAGTGGACAACCCCTTTAACGAGCCTTGAAATATGACTTAAGATAAAAGCCAAATCAGAATCTCAATTTGTAGACAAGGTGTTTTGGGGTATTGCCCCTCATCAGTGCAAAGTAAGAGATCTGATTTGGCTGGGTGAGAGGGTAAGACTTAGATCTAAGGGGTAAAGTTTCTCCTTGTGGAGAATGACATGCCTGGTCTGTCATGCCAGTATGAGGAGACTTAAACACCTTGGATGCCTCTGTGGGAAATTAAATATGCAAATTGTGTAAACCTTAAAATTTAGAAGCAATTGCAGGTGGAGACTTTCACATGTCCAACAATCACGGTCTAAGTATGGACCACAATGTCCAGACCGTCTGTGGGTCTCCTGCCCTGAAATCAACAGCCTCATAAAACATATGAAACCACCCTTACATGCCATTGGAGGCATCTGAAGGTACAGTAGGGGGCTTATGCATCTATATCATAGCATATCTTATACATATATTATCTATAGGTCTCCATCAGATTTAATATCAATATTCCATTCTTTCGATGTCACACACGTAAAAGGAACCTGAGCATGCTCGCCGAGTTTTTTCAGCGTGCTCGGGTGTTATGTTTTAGTCACTCCGTGCTCATGATTTGAGACTGTTTGACAGGTTTAATACATGTGAGGTATACCTAAGAAACAGGCATTCCTCACATTTATTAAAGCTGTCAAACAGTCGCAAATCATGCACACAGCTTGACTAAAACATAACACCCGAGCACGTTGAAGATACTCGGGAAACACCCGACCATGCTCATAAATCTTGAGTAACGAGCATGCACGCTCATCACTAAACCTGACAGTTGATAAATGCTGCCCTATCCAGAGACAGCATGTATCAGACACTGGCTACATGATTTAGCCGTGTATGTTTGATTCTGAAACGCTGCGGATGATAATCTTACACAATTTAATAGTTGTTAGGATCATTCAGCCATGGAGGGTCCTTGTTGGAGTCGGGGTATCCCCGTAACAAGAAATACACAGACACGTAGTGTATAATCAAGTACTGGGAAGCCCCTGAGCGCGCCTGCCTCTATAGGTGCTGTCCCTTTATTTATACTAATAATCATAGTTTTTTTGTCACACATGCGCAGTAAAATGCCTTTGTTTCACAAGCAGTGAAGTGATGATTCATAACAGTGGAATGTTGATAAGAAAGTTTCATAAGCAGAAAAGTGATAATTCATAGCAGTAGAAGGTTGCTGAGACAGCTAGAAACAAGTTACAATCTAATTTCTGGGCGTCAGTCCAAATGTCCAGATAAGGGAAGAATAACTTCATCTGTGTCTTACATCGTAGTCTTGGGTGAAGTATAACTCCTATCATCCTCTCAGTCCCCCCTTTGATTCTTCCTTATGGACTTTTGGTAGAAGACCTGGTCCGGGAGTTCTTTTCTTTCATATTCTTGAGTCCGTGTTACAAAGCTTATTTATGCATATTAAAATAATTTTTAATCCTATTTTAAACACTACATATATGACTACTATAATTAGCACAATCTGTAATATACCTTGCAGAATTCCAGCCACCCAACCTCCAATACCCTTAAACCAGTTCTTTGGGTTGAGAAAGGAGAAGGTGTCTGACCACCAGCTATCTTTATTTTGGTCATTGTGTTTGTCATATTCATCCCGTAATCGTTGTATATCTGCCAGCTTGAACCTCATACTCATTGTACTGTTTGGATCTATGTAATGACAACAGGTTGGACCAATAATTTGACACATTCCTCCCTGGGCCGCAGTTAGGTAGTCTAACACTACAGTATGTTGATTAGTAACAATTATAAGTTGATTTTGGACAGCTATACTAGTATTAAGTATATCCATAATATCCCATATCTGATCATCTAGATAGTCGGTGGCCTGAACTAATTTATCCCACATCTGCATCAACATTGGATACACAAAGAAAGTGCTGAATATTTTATTAGGAATTCCCATTTGGACCACATGTGGCCTACCTGAAGGTCTAGGCGAGTTGTCGGCTGCTCTTTTGTATAGTGTGTGTTTAGGTACTGCTTGCATATCTACCTGCTGATTCTGAACTATAAATGTGGCCGGTGTTAAGCGTCCTAGAGTACATGCACCTTTTATTCTACTGGGAGCCATTTGTATGCTCCATTTCCACAAATCCAGAAGGTTCCTTCAGGCAGATCCCATATTGCAGAGTGTTGGAGCACCAACCTATGTACCAAATCTAAAAATTTAGATACATTCTGAAGTAAACACCAAGGGGGTTTTTGACCTAATGGACTACAGTATCCTGCATCTGGATTTTCACAAGTCGGTGTACCTGGGTCATATGCACTTGACTCATTACATAATATATTACCTGGTATCTTTGAACATGTATCATTGTTTCCATCGGGGAATAATTGTGAATATTTCCAACCATTATTGTGTATGTATTTTTCTACTATATCAGGTTTAAAAGGTTGAGAAGAAGATACTGTGCTACTAAAACTGAGTTGTATATTTTCTGTAGGAATTAACCCTAAGTCTGTTAGTCCCGTCTTATTTCTAGGAACCCATACACCTCCTTTAAACGCTAAATATTGTAAGTTGTTTATTTTTCTGGTCATATTACCTTGCCACCAGGGAAATCCCACCCACCCCACAACTGGGATGGCAACAGTGGTGTTCCATAATCTAGAATTAACGGTTTGGTTATTTGCTAATTTGTCTGAGCAATTAGTCCATGTAAACACTTCCTCAGGGGTCATGGGTACGGCCAGGAAGGGTATGCTCGTGGCTGATATTGGAGAATGCGTACAAATCCAACAGTCTGCTATTTTCTGTCCGCCATCGAGCAGCCCGTTTACCAATGTCTCATGATGTTTTATAAATTTATTATCTGCAGGTTTTGGGGAACTTAGTTTATCCCACAGGTCTCCCTGATCTATCGTTATAGCTAACACAAGTACAATCACCACTATTTCTTTTTGCAATGGCTTGCATGTACCCATGCTGATTTTCCTTCCAATTTTACTGCAGTTGGAGTTGTCAATAACACCTGATATGGACCCTCAAATCTGGGTTCTAGCGTTCTTCTGTTATGTCTTTTTACGTAAACTTCGTCTCCTGGTTGCAGCTTGTGCATTCCCTCAATGGAATCTGGATCTGGAATGGAAGAGAACACTAAAGAGTGTATTTTAGACACATGCTTACATAAATTTTGTACATAAGCAGTTAAGCTTTCAGTTTCTAACATTAAAGTCTGTGGGAAATACAATCCTGTATTGGCAACTCTACCAAACAATATTTCATGGGGGGTGAGTTTGCTCTTTCCCTGGGGGGTGTTTCTGACTGAATACAATGCTATTGGGAGACACTCAGTCCATGGTTTCTGTGTTTCTGCCATGGCTTTCTGTATTTTTAACTTAAGTGTTCCATTCATTGTCTCAACCTTACCAGAACTCTGTGGGTGGTAAGGGGTGTGTAGTTCACTTTTTATACACAACATTTTCATTACATTCTGAAAGATCTCTCCAGTAAAATGTGTACCTCTATCTGACTCTATCACTTCTGGGATACCATAACGGGGTACCAGTTCATGTGCTATTTTTACTGCAGTGACTTTAGCCGTGGCTGTATGAACTGGATAAGCCTCTGGCCACCCCGAAAACATGTCCACACATACCAGTACATACTCATAGTGTCCATGCTTAGGCATCTGGATGTAATCGATCTGAAGTCTCTGGAACGGATATAGTGGTCTTACATGGTGCTTCTGGGGGGTCTTAACAGTCTGTCCTGGATTGTGGGCTAAACAGATTTCACAAGAACCACATTTTGCTCGAGCTACCTGGCCGAACCCTGGGGCTAACCACTTCTGTCTGACCCTCTGTATCATACCGTTTGCAGACACATGTGTAAGTCCGTGGGCTTCACTGACCACAACAGGGTACCACGCTCGGGGGAGACAAAGCTCATCAACTTTTCTCCATAGTCCTTCTTTTTCTTCTGCCCCCTGTTTCTGCCACTCTTCTTTTTCTTCTCTACTCACCTGCTGGTGGGCTTCTTTGAGCCGTGTAATTAAGTCAAATTCTGATACTGCACTAATAGTGTGGTCAGTTGTCAGAGGTTTTACTGCAGCTCGCTTAGCAGCCTTGTCGGCTCGGTCATTACCCCTAGCTATCTCGGTGTCGAGTCTTACATGTGCAGGTACTTTTATTACTGCTACTTGTTTGGTTGAGGCAGCTGATTCTAGGATTTGTCTAATCATTGAAATGTGTTTTGGCAATACCTGATTCAGTATGCCATGTACATCATGTGTAGTTTGTACTATTAAGGCATGGTCTAGTACTATTTCTGAGGCTTTTTCTACCAAAAGAGAGACAGCTGCTACTACTCTGACACATGATGGTGCAGCTTTGGTAACATTATCTAATTGAGCAGAATAGTATGCGACAGGTCTTTGTTTATTTTCATGTTTCTGTGTTAGTACTCCTGTAGCATGATTAGACATTTCCGCAGCCATTAATTGGAATGGTTTGGCGTAGTCTGGGATTCCCAAGGCCGGGGCTGACATGAGACCTTTCTTGAGGTCTTGAAAAGCTATGAGCGCTGATTCAGTTAACTGAAAAGGCTCGATTTTTAAACAATCATATAGAGGTTGCATAAGCTGACTAGCATGTATAACCCATTGTCTGCAGTGTGATACTATTCCCAAAAATGCTCTTAATGTTTTGTAGTTCTTGGGAGGAACAAGATCTCTAATGATTTTTAGTCTGTCGGCGGTGAGGTGCCGAATACCTTGTGAAATGCAGTGTCCTAGAAATACTACCGTAGTCATACAAAGTTTTTTCTTGTTAACTTTACAGCCCATGTCTGCTAGAAATATTAACAATCTTATTGTGTTGCTGTTTGCGGACTCTTGAGCAGGGGTGTGATGAACCTGTAGCCGCCATCTTGGTAATGATAAATCATATCCAGGGATGGCCACACTTCAGCAGCCCCCACCCTTGGGACCTTCTGTTAAAACGTCAACTAGATAGTTTCCCCCCATCCAGGCTCCTGTAAGATAAGAAGCCTACTTAACACTTGAATGCTAGGAGCTTCAAAGACTTCGAGAGGAAACACAGCCAGCAGGGGGGGGGTGCTTCGTCCATCTGTAACTGACCATTTGTCCCATAGGACTAGTTTCTTTGTCTGTCACAAGCATGGAGGCATAAGATATAGAAACATGAAAAGTACACGCATGTTGCGTGGGATGGGCCAATAAAAAAATATCACGGTGTCCCGGAGCCATTGCGCACACAAGCCTCCGCGGTAGACGTTTGTACGTGCTCTGGAAGCCAAGATATAGCGCTGAGCCATTCCTGAGGACCGTATGGTATCATAATTGATATCAAAAGGTCGGTTACGGCGGCCCGAATCCGTGGGAACCCCTGTGGGTATCCTGAGACCATCCCAGAAGAAGTTATTGGGTTCCTTAGAATTTGGGCTTCTGATCGAAGTTAGACCTGAGGGTGGAGACTGAGCCAGCTGACCTCACCAGCAGTGGGCGGGACAGGGCAGGTAAGATAGCAGGACAGACAAGAGACAAGTCAGTCTTGACCCAAGAGTGGTGTGCTGAACATCTGAGCACCAGCTGAGGCCACCAAGGGGAGGAGCAGTTTGACCATGCGGTGGTAGGCCTCAGCCTGTAACAAAGAACCGTGCCTGCGATCGCAGAATCCTCTCCCTGCGTCACAAGAAAATCAAGAAACCGGTAACTGATATGCTGTGGTGATTCTGTGTGTTGTATTCCATTGTTGTATAGTTTAGCCTGACCTTATACCTGTGTATATTTAGTTGTATATCGTGTATCTAGTGTATTATTATAATCAATTACCTCAAGTAATTGTGGGCCTGCCTTTTATTCTGCATAACGAACGCACGTCCGTGTGAGCTCGGCTCAAGCCAAAAACGCTACCCAGGGTTGGTTCCTGACCCGATATAGGCCCATTCACGGACTGGGCGTATATCTAAAATAGGGACTGGTGGCAGCATACCAACTGGGGATTGGGGAAGGCTGGTAGTGACGGTCGGAGGTTGAGATATATATATTCCTGGCGCGGCCAAGGAAGATATATATACCGCCCTCACTACAGAGGGCCCCGATACCCAGTAGGTTACAGGACAGTCTCCCTGGCGACCGCTTATCCTAGGTGCAGTTCCTTGACTGACCTGAGGCTAAGAGGGCGCTAGCGAGTTGTGCTGTGTAGTGACGTTACGGTTTAGTGACGTTGAAGGGATAACACACTACCGTGTTCCCTGCGCTGGTTGCAGCTTCCTGGCACTACTTTCTCTAGGTGCAGTACCTTGACTGACCTGAGAGGTAAGGGGGCGCCAGAGAGCTGCACCCACCGGCCGGCTTTCATCACATTGGTGGCAGAGCGGTGGGATTGCAGAATAATAGTGTTGTGGGACCCCTACTCCCAGGCACTAAAGACTGCCAGTGGTAACTTCCACTGCTGGAGTCTTAAGGTCAGCCCAACGTTAGACGGTCAGGCTAAAAGTATAACAAGGTGTGTGCAAACTCAGGGTTGCAGCGGTGTCGGTTACCAAGATGGCAGACGGCACCAGGAGCAAGACCCTGCAGGAGGCTAATGCTACGGTCCGTGTGGCAGGAGGGGAGGACATTGTTACTCATGGCGAGGAGGAGTCCAGCCCGGGCACCTCAGGGAGCCAGTCCCCAGTATACGGTCCCGCAGTGGGCTGCCCACCACCTACCCAGCCCAGCCTGTCCAGATCACAAGCCCTTTTACAAGCGGCTATGGCAAGTCTCCAGTCTCATGGCGATGCCGTCTACAAAACCCTCCTGGCAGCATCAGAGAAGGCAGCGGAGGAGGAGCGCGAAGCTGCGGAGCGCCGGGAGGCTGCGGAGCGTGAAGCTGCAGAGCGCCGGGAGGCTGCGGAGCGTGCAGAGCGAGCTGCGGAGCGCCAGCACCAACTGGACCTGGCCCAGCGGGGGCTTCCGCTAGAGCAACCAACCCATCAGGAGACCAAGTCGTCCAAAGTCCGAGCTGAGGACTTCCCTCTACTGGAGAAGGATGGGGACCTGGACTCCTTTCTGGTGGCATTTGAACGGACCTGTCTTCAGCACCATCTGGCCCGGGATCAGTGGGCCAGATACCTGACCCCCCGTTTGAGGGGTAAGTCCCTGGATGCCTTGGGGGACTTACCTGCCGGGGAGGTACAGAACTACGACTGCATCAAGCGGGCCCTGATCCGGCAGTACAACCTCACTCCCGAGTCGTACCGCCAGAAGTTCCGGAGCCTGCTGCGTGGCCCCAAGGACACCTGGACCGATCATATGCGGGCGCTGTTGAGAGCCGCAGAGCACTGGACCTCGGGTCTAGCGCTTACTACCCGCCAGGAGGTCCAGGAACTGTTCGTCACGGAGCAGTTCTTGTGGAACTGCCCAGAGGACCTCCGACAGTTCCTCCGTGACCGAAAACCAACAGGGGCTTCTGCTACAGCCGCCCTGGCAGACGAGTATGCCAATAACAGGGCGCCTGAGCTGAAGAAGTCTGCCAGCAGCACCTGGAGAGGGGGTAAGCCCAGTCATGCCCCTGTTTCCCCGGCCCCTAGAACACAAGGGGTGTATCCCCCTGTTGCCCTCTCCAGGCAAGGACCAGACGTAAGACGTTGTCATCTATGCAACAAACCAGGACACTTTAGGGCTGAGTGTCCCCAGCGCCAAAAGACCCCATCCCAGTCCCAGAGAGCGCCCAATGTTTTGTGTGTGGGAGGGGGTGGTGGTAGGTCCCTGGACAACATCCAACCCGTCACCATAGGCCGTTCTGCGGTCATGGGACTGCGGGACACGGGCGCTGAACGAACACTGGTACGGCCTGAGGTGGTGTCCCCCCAGGACTTGGTACCAGGAAAGACTCTTTCCGTCTCCGGGGTTGGAGGCGTGGAGCCGGCACTTCCCGTTGCCATGGTGTATTTGGACTGGGGTGCCGGAAGGGGGATGCGGGAGGTGGGAGTAACGCCAAATATTCCCGCAAATGTTTTATTAGGGACCGACTTGGGGCGTCTAGTATCGCAGTATGTACCCTCTGAACCCCCAAGTTCGGCCCCCCAAGAGTGTATTGATTTGTCTGCTGCTAATGCCAACCATGTTGTATGTAGTGTGTGTCCTGCTGAGGAGGAGGGAGTGAAACCTGAGGGTAACACCTGCACAGACACAACACAAACAGGGTTAGTGAAAGCAGGTGGGGAGTGTGGGGATGCCCGCAGAGGTGCTCAGCCGGCGTGCCGTGACCTCTTGTCCTCCGGTGAGGGAGGGGGCGGGCAGGATTCTGTAGAGGGAAGCTCAGGGATGGAGAGGGGGGCAGCTACCGGCAGTGTAGGGCTCCCAGGGGTATCCAGGCTGCTGAGTATAGGCCCACTGCAGGGGGAGGAACAGGCCATGGGAGGTGGGGGTGTCCCAAGAGAGGAGCCGCCAGGTAAGACCCCAGGGCAGGAGTTCCCCACATCCGAGATGTCCAAAGGCCTAGGAAGCCTGCCTGATCGGGCGGCTTGGTCAGAAACAGAGGGGAAGCAGGCACTACCCACGGTCACAGCGGTCATAGCCGCTGTCACCAGGAGTGGGAGCGCCGGAGCCCAAGGAGCCTTGCAGAGGTCCGACGGCTTCCCCACTTCTGACCAAGTGTCTGCCGGGTCAGACAGCGGCCAGGTGACATGCCCGGAGGGGCTGACGGAGGATGTGGCAGTTTCGTCGATTCTGGCCACATCAAGTCAGGAATTTCAGGCTGCGTTGGAAGCAGACGACAGCCTGAAAGCTCTCAAGGAACAGGCGGCACAGCCTCCCATGGAGTCAGACTGCGAGCGTGTGGTCTGGGACCAGGGACGGCTGTACCGGGTAACGGTCCAGCAGGGTTCACCGGAGGCGTGGCCCAGGGACCGACAGTTAGTGGTACCCTATCCGTTCAGGGCGGAATTGTTGCGGATCGCACACGAGATTCCGATGGCCGGACACCTAGGGATCGCTAAAACCAAGGCCAGGATAGCTCAGCATTTCTACTGGCCTGGGATGGGAGCCGCGGTGGGTGCCTACTGCCGTTCGTGTGACACCTGTCAGAGGGTGGGGAAGGCGGGGCCGCGCCCCAAAGCCCCACTGGTAACTCTGCCAATCATCGAAGAGCCTTTCTCGAGGGTCGCTGTGGATCTTATTGGACCTCTGTCCACTCCCAGCCACTCCGGGAAATGCTTCATACTCACGGTAGTGGACTATGCCACCCGGTACCCGGAAGCGGTAGCTTTGTCGTCCATTCGGGCCGACAAGGTGGCTACCGCCTTACTGGAGATCTTCTCCAGAGTGGGTTTCCCCCAAGAAATGCTCACCGACCGAGGGACCCAGTTCATGTCGCGGCTGATGGAGTCCCTCTGTAAGCAAATGCAGGTGCAACATCTGGTGGCCAGCCCGTATCACCCACAGACTAATGGCCTGTGTGAGCGGTTCAATGGCACCTTAAAGCAGATGCTTAAGATGTTGGTCGACTCCCACGGGAGAGACTGGGAGCGTTACCTCCCACACCTCCTATTTGCTTACCGGGAGGTTCCGCAGGCCTCAACGGGGTTCTCCCCCTTTGAGCTCCTGTACGGGCGACGGGTACGGGGCCCCCTGGCTCTGGTGAAGGAAGCATGGGAAGGGGATTTGGCCACCCCCGAGGTGTCAGTCATCGAGTATGTCGTGCGCCACCGGGACAGGATGATGGCCTTGGCAAAGCTGGTGCAGGACAATATGGCCCAGGCCCAGGCCGACCAGAAGCGGTGGTACGACCAGAATGCTTGTGAGAGGACCTACCAGGTGGGTCAAAAGGTGTGGGTACTGGTCCCCGTACCACAGAACAAGCTTCAGGCAGCCTGGGAAGGTCCCTACTTCGTGCACCAGAAACTCAACGCCGTCACCTATCTGGTCACCCTGGATCACGCCCGTGGAAGGAGGAAGGCCTTCCACGTGAACATGATGAAGGCTCATCATGAGCGGGAAGCGACTGCCCACCCAGTGTGCAACCTTCCCGAGGAAGGAGAGGTAGAAACCCTCCTGGATCTGCTCACCCAAGCCAAGGCGGGTGGGTCCATCGAGGATGTGGGGGTTGGCCACCAGCTCACGGAGGACCAACGGTCCCAGCTGGGGACCACCCTGCACCCCTTCCGGGGGCTGTTCAGCAGCCTGCCCGGAAGGACTGAGATGGCTGTCCACGACGTGGACACTGGCGATCACCCGCCGATCCGGCGTTCAGCATATCGGGTCTCTTTCGAGGTGCAGGGAAACATGCGCCAAGAGATAGACGAGATGCTGAAGCTGGGGGTGATCCAGGCATCCAGCAGCGCGTGGGCCTCGCCTGTAGTCCTCGTACCAAAGAAGGACCGAACTACACGGTTCTGCGTGGACTACCGGGGGCTCAACGCTGTAACGGCCACCGATGCGTTCCCCATACCACGCATCGATGACCTGCTCGATCGGATGGCCGGGGCTAAGTACCTGACCATCATGGATCTGAGCCGGGGGTACTGGCAGATTCCTCTGACCCCCGCGGCAAGGGAACGCTCTGCCTTTATCACCCCTTTTGGACTGTACGAGTCCACAGTGATGCCATTCGGCATGAAGAATGCCCCTGCCACTTTTCAGCGGATGGTCAATACGCTGCTTGAGGGACTTGAAGGGTACGCGGCTGCGTACTTGGACGATATTGCAGTCTTCAGTCCCACTTGGGAGGATCACCTAGAGCACCTGCGGCAGGTGCTCGGTCGGATCCACCGGGCAGGCTTGACCATCAAGCCGGAAAAGTGCCAGCTGGGCATGAGTGAGGTCCTCTACCTGGGTCACCGGGTAGGCGGGGGGGTTCTGAAGCCAGAACCTGGGAAAGTGGATGCCATCGCATCCTGGCCCACTCCTAGGACCAAAAAGCAGGTGATGTCCTTCTTGGGGACCGCCGGGTACTATAGGAGGTTCGTCCCACACTATAGCACCCTGGCCAAGCCCCTGACGGACCTCACCAAGAAGAAGCTGCCCGTCGCAGTCGACTGGACAGTCGCCTGCGAGACAGCTTTCGGGGCACTCAAAGCCGCCCTAAGTAGCTCCCCTGTACTGCAAGCTGCCGACTTCGACCGGCCGTTTGTGGTACAGACCGACGCCAGTGACTTTGGCCTCGGTGCTGTGCTAAGTCAGGTCAACACGACAGGCCAGGAACATCCTGTCTTGTACCTGAGCAGGAAGCTACTGCCCCGGGAGGTGGCTTACTCCACGGTGGAAAAAGAATGCCTGGCAATTGTATGGGCCCTGCAGCGTCTGCAGCCCTACTTGTACGGGAGCCATTTCACCGTGGAGACGGACCACAACCCCCTCAGCTGGTTACACACGGTCTCTGGGTCGAATGGCAGGTTGCTACGCTGGAGCCTCGCTCTCCAGCAGTACCACTTCTCCATTCGCCACAGAAGAGGCCGTGACCACGGTAACGCTGACGGGTTATCCCGGCAAGGGGAGGGTGCAGAAGGACGCACGGGGGAACACAGGAATGTGCTACCCCCTCGCGCCCTCGTATAGGGGGAGGTGTGATGAACCTGTAGCCGCCATCTTGGTAATGATAAATCATATCCAGGGATGGCCACACTTCAGCAGCCCCCACCCTTGGGACCTTCTGTTAAAACGTCAACTAGATAGTTTCCCCCCATCCAGGCTCCTGTAAGATAAGAAGCCTACTTAACACTTGAATGCTAGGAGCTTCAAAGACTTCGAGAGGAAACACAGCCAGCAGGGGGGGGGTGCTTCGTCCATCTGTAACTGACCATTTGTCCCATAGGACTAGTTTCTTTGTCTGTCACAAGCATGGAGGCATAAGATATAGAAACATGAAAAGTACACGCATGTTGCGTGGGATGGGCCAATAAAAAAATATCACGGTGTCCCGGAGCCATTGCGCACACAAGCCTCCGCGGTAGACGTTTGTACGTGCTCTGGAAGCCAAGATATAGCGCTGAGCCATTCCTGAGGACCGTATGGTATCATAATTGATATCAAAAGGTCGGTTACGGCGGCCCGAATCCGTGGGAACCCCTGTGGGTATCCTGAGACCATCCCAGAAGAAGTTATTGGGTTCCTTAGAATTTGGGCTTCTGATCGAAGTTAGACCTGAGGGTGGAGACTGAGCCAGCTGACCTCACCAGCAGTGGGCGGGACAGGGCAGGTAAGATAGCAGGACAGACAAGAGACAAGTCAGTCTTGACCCAAGAGTGGTGTGCTGAACATCTGAGCACCAGCTGAGGCCACCAAGGGGAGGAGCAGTTTGACCATGCGGTGGTAGGCCTCAGCCTGTAACAAAGAACCGTGCCTGCGATCGCAGAATCCTCTCCCTGCGTCACAAGAAAATCAAGAAACCGGTAACTGATATGCTGTGGTGATTCTGTGTGTTGTATTCCATTGTTGTATAGTTTAGCCTGACCTTATACCTGTGTATATTTAGTTGTATATCGTGTATCTAGTGTATTATTATAATCAATTACCTCAAGTAATTGTGGGCCTGCCTTTTATTCTGCATAACGAACGCACGTCCGTGTGAGCTCGGCTCAAGCCAAAAACGCTACCCAGGGTTGGTTCCTGACCCGATATAGGCCCATTCACGGACTGGGCGTATATCTAAAATAGGGACTGGTGGCAGCATACCAACTGGGGATTGGGGAAGGCTGGTAGTGACGGTCGGAGGTTGAGATATATATATTCCTGGCGCGGCCAAGGAAGATATATATACCGCCCTCACTACAGAGGGCCCCGATACCCAGTAGGTTACAGGACAGTCTCCCTGGCGACCGCTTATCCTAGGTGCAGTTCCTTGACTGACCTGAGGCTAAGAGGGCGCTAGCGAGTTGTGCTGTGTAGTGACGTTACGGTTTAGTGACGTTGAAGGGATAACACACTACCGTGTTCCCTGCGCTGGTTGCAGCTTCCTGGCACTACTTTCTCTAGGTGCAGTACCTTGACTGACCTGAGAGGTAAGGGGGCGCCAGAGAGCTGCACCCACCGGCCGGCTTTCATCACAAGGGGCACATAATAATAGGTCATCAACATATTGAAGAATTACAACCTCATCCGTAGGTTTGAAATTTTGAAGAACTGATCTCATAGCTTCTGAGTACAAGGTAGGTGAATGTATCATACCCTGTGGTAATCTTGTCCATGCTAATTGTCTATTCTTAAATGTAAATGCAAACAGTTTGTAACAGTCTGGGTGTAATGGTACTGAAAAAAATGCATTTGATAAGTCTATGACAGAAAATACTCGTGCTGTTGCTGGGATCTGTGATAGCAACGTGTGTGGATTTGGTACAACAGGAGTAATAGGTTCCAAAATTTTATTTATCTCTCTTAAATCATGTACCATCCGGTATCTAGCAGCTGACCCCTCAGTAGATTTCTTTTTTACGGGGTACAACGGTGTATTGGCTGGTGACTTTACTTCTATCAGTACTCCAGTTTTTAGATAATCTTTTATCTGTTCTCCTATGGCGTGTTCTTGTTGGGAAATAATAGGATACTGTCTCAATTGGGGTAGTGTCACACCTGGAACAGGAGTGACTTTTACTGGAGCTATTGGCATTAGTCCTACATCGGTGTCATGTTGTGCCCATAATTTTTCTGGTACCTCAGAAAGATCTAAAATAATTTGGGTAGGGGCAGGATCTTTCTCATCCTCTAAGGCTTGGACTTTTACAATGTTTTCTAGAGACTCTTGGTCATCAGGCACCAAAATTTGGACTCTACCATCCTCCAAAAATTGGATATTCATTTCTGTCTGCTTTAATAGGTCTGTACCTAGAAGACAAGTAGGTGCCCCTTTGACAAAAAGAAATTTAGATAAAAATATTTTAGATCCTATCTTTGTTTCAAGGGGAATACTATATGGGAGTGGCCTGATTCCTCCATCATACCCTTCGGTATAGGTTACATCATCTGATAAACAATCAGCATTTGGTAAGGCGTCTTCATTGAGGACGGAGGAAGTTGCTCCGGTATCTATTAGAAAAGGGCATTGTTTTCCTGCTACTCTTACCTGAATTATTGGGCGCCTTCCAGTCAAAGTGGTTTGCATCACGTCTAGTCACTCGCTTGCTGCAGGAGCAGAAGCCTGTACTGTCTTTTCTTGTGATTCTCTTGGGACATAGGTACCATCTTCTATATCCCTGGCTTTTTTCCTGCATTCTCTAATCCAATGTCCTCCCATAGTTTCCTGTTAAACCTGTCATGCCTTGCTACCTGAAAAGTTTTGCAAACTTTCCCTAAATTCTTAGTTGCTTCTACACCACACCTTTCTTTCACGATTGTATAGACATCTTGTTCATTATTTGTGGTCTTAGTCTGTTTGTTGCCCATTTTTCCTGACTATTCCTACCTTAGGAGGCTTTTTGGGTTAGATAAAATATATTCTATATTTTACCTTTCCTCGTTACCTATTCTGTCCTAAGGAGCCAGTATCTGAAACGGTTTCTCTGGACCGTTTTGTCTGAAGTGTAGAGTAATTCTAACACATATATATATGGCAACAAGGCCAGGACCAACAATACATAAAATGAACCATACAGTCTCCATTATATATCGTGTCCCTGGAGTATTATCATTACTTCCATGGGCTCATTCTGTCAATCTCTTATCCGTCAAAAAGGAGGACAAAGGTTCGGGAGTTAAGCGTGAGCGAAGGTTTCCCCGAAAGGACACAACCTTATGACTCAGTTAGGCAATCTCCGTAATACTTATGTCATCTACCTTAGTGCGGCTTATGAGGCTATTCCCGACATCCACATCTCTTTCATACCATCCGTTTCATAACCTTCTCTGACCTCTCCTTCGGCAGATCCTACAGTATATACATGAATGACCCGAGCTATAGGTATCCTTCTCTACTAGTTCCTCAATCCCAACACAAGATATGCATGAAATTTACGGACTATCGCAGAGCAGATGTAAGAGAACTAACAGTGTCTCTTACCTGGCCAGGTTTGTCATCTGCTGTTCCGATGTCCCAATCTCAGCGGTTACTCGTGCCGGTCGATGAACTTGAAGGAATACGCAGACCTCGGGTCCCTGTTCGGGCGCCAGGAATTGTTAGGATCATTCAGCCATGGAGGGTCCTTGTTGGAGTCGGGGTATCCCCGTAACAAGAAATACACAGACACGTAGTGTATAATCAAGTACTGGGAAGCCCCTGAGCGCGCCTGCCTCTATAGGTGCTGTCCCTTTATTTATACTAATAATCATAGTTTTTTTGTCACACATGCGCAGTAAAATGCCTTTGTTTCACAAGCAGTGAAGTGATGATTCATAACAGTGGAATGTTGATAAGAAAGTTTCATAAGCAGAAAAGTGATAATTCATAGCAGTAGAAGGTTGCTGAGACAGCTAAAAACAAGTTACAATCTAATTTCTGGGCGTCAGTCCAAATGTCCAGATAAGGGAAGAATAACTTCATCTGTGTCTTACATCGTAGTCTTGGGTGAAGTATAACTCCTATCATCCTCTCATAGTTATACAGAATTAATGAGTCATAAATAAAAAAAATAATAGGATAAACAACCAATGGGTAAATACTTTGCTTTATTGTTTTTGTATCAATTTGAGGTTGTCTTTTTCTCCATTTATTTTTAGAATTGTTTTCATAATTAGTTGGTTGCCATTAGCAGTCTGCCCTACCCGACTATAAAACAAGTTGTCCGATACCACATTCATGCTCAATTTTTTTGGGGATTCACTCAAATTGCAATGTTACACAGTTCCTGATCTGAGGCATTATACTGCTCAACAGTGTCGGACTGGGGTGCCAAGGGCCCACCAATAACCAACTCCAGGGCCCCACTTTTCAACTACATGCAAATGTGACATTATCCTTAATCACAAATTTATATTACAATGAACTGGGTAGATTGTTAAATGAATAAGATGCTGCCTTTGTCTGTACATCGTGATTCAAGTATACTGTGCCAAGTACTGCTCATATAAGAGGGTGGTGGCCCACCGGAGGATTCCCCTGTTCTCCTATGGGCCAGTCCAAGCCTGATGCTCAATACCATTTTACATAGATCCACCCACTGTAAAATGACCTAATGAGTAAGTAATTTACTGGGTTCCTAAACCCCCTCTGGGCCCCAATGCAGATGGACACTACATTGTAGGACTCAGAGATTTCTGCTCCATTTGAGTCCATTCTTCCTAGATTTTGGTGAATGCCCATAAGGAAGCAGCTAAAATAGAGCAGAAAGTGCTCAGTATTAAGCTGAAATCAAATCGCCATGAACCACGGTACAAATACAGACCGTGATTTTCAGACTAACTGGTATGAACGGAGCAGCTTCATAGGCTAAAGAGCGTATAGTTTACATCTCATCTCAGAAACCTCTTGCGTTTGATGGAACAGAGTGAGAGAATTACTGACCCTAGAATGCTTCATAATGCTAAAGCCTCATTCACAAGGTCAGTCAGGTTTTTTTTCATGTATAGAACACATATCCATTATAGTCTATGGGAATGTTTCCACGTTACCGGTCACAGTGTTGGACACATCTGTTCATGCAATGGTTTCCTTGTTTTTGTTGGAATGTACACACTGTAGATAAACAGTAAAGAAACACATGTGAAACAAACCAGAAAATGGGTTAATGGGGTTATCTGGGAGTTTGCTTATTTTTCACTACGGGGTTAAAAAATTACAGGCAGGTAGTTTTTAATTACCTGTCTATTCTGCCCGGCGCCAATCTCTGCCATCTCAGAGTGGTCACGGACCACCCCTGCCAGCGATTCTGTGGCATCAGTTGACCTCACATCAACACAGCAGCTCTTCTGACCTGTTGACAGGGCGTCACTGATGATGTCATGTTGATTGACAGCCGGTTCCTTGCAGTTAGGCGGTCAATCAGCAAGACATCGTCAGAAACGCCACATTGACAGAGCAGAGTGGAAAAGAAGAAGCTGCTCTGTTGACGTGATGTCACCGGAAGCCACAGAATTGCCACCAGGAACTGTCCATTAGCAACTAAATGCCTGTAAGTTTTTAGACCCATAGGTAAAAATAATCAAAGTCCTGGAAAACTCCTTTAAACCTTAGATTCCTCAAAGTAATCCCCTTTTAGTCTAATGACAGCTTTACACCCCCTTGACATTTTCTCATGCAGTTTCAGCAGGTTGTCACCTGGAATGGCTTTCCAACAGTTTTGAAAGGGTTCCCATAGGTGCTGAGTAGGGATGGGCAGACCGATGGAAGTTCGTTTCTGGTACATAACTTTTGAAAAAGTTTGGTTCGGGTACCAGAGCAGTACCGGAACTTCCATCAGAACCAGAACCCCATTGAAAATAATGGAGACTCGAATTCATGAGAAACTAAAAAATTTCTCTCTCTCCCTTCTTACAAACAAGAAAAATTGATTCTATAGTAATAGCAAAAAATGGACAGAAAATTGGATAAAATCAGAATATAAAATCACTGGTGAAAATTGATCATTGTTTCTCTTATGCAGAACAAAAAGGAATGTCTCAATGAGTCCTAATAAATGCAAACATTTTACTAACTGGAAAATCATGCATAGACGATTCAATTTAAAGGTTTTTGTTTATTTTCCAAGGCGGACATTTATGATCTTCTACAGGATGATAATATATAGTATGTCTGATCCCCGGGAAGGGAGGTGTCTTCACTGTAATCCGACGCTGACCGTTACAAAGGGGGTCCCGTTCTAGTATTCTCACATCTCAGACTAAAATGAAAATGGGACAAATAACAATAGATGAAACTATGAGCATCAGATTACAAGATTAAAGAAATGTAAGTGATAACAGCTCATAAGTATTCTGCTCTGGGCTAAAAGTGAAGAGACAGGAAGTCTTTGGTACAGTACATGAAGTCCTAGCAGCATGTCGACACGCCTGACAAATATGAGGTTACAACATACTGAGGGCCATGAATAACGTACATTTTTAGGAGCCATTAACTCTGCTATTGATAAAATGCTGCTCCAATGCGTTTTTCTTCCCCTTGGGCTTTCTAATTGCAAAGTCGGCAATTCCTGCAGTTTTGCAAACAGATCTGTTAAAAAAAATAAAATAAAGAGAAAATAGGAAGAACTGTCAGAACAAAGCTCAAGTATTTCAAGTTATGTCAATGGCCGTAACTCCAAATATAAACATCTACTGCCACCTAGTGAGAGACCGCAGAATAAGTCTAATCAGTAGATCGAAAACTGGCATGGAAATTATAATACACTGTGTTCCAAATTATTATGCAAATAATATTTTCTCAGATTTTCCCAAATTACCTATATGAATTGCAGTCATTGTAATTTTCCAGTCAAATAACTATTAGAGTACAATTGAAAGGTTTTTGTACAAACTGCCTATGATAACAGTATATTTTTAAAAAAATAAAAAACTCAAACTGCACTCAAAATGTATGTTCCAAATTATTATGCACAGCAGAGTTTTCAACCTTTTCATTTTAATAAAGACCAAAAAAATGGTGATTTTTGAAATTATAGGCATTAGCAGGTTATTACAAACTGAAATCAAACAGTTTTCAACTCAAAACTTTATTCTAGGTGATGTAACATTTTCACATAGGACCCCTTGTTCGAAAGGAGCTTCTGAACTCTCTCGTCCATTGAATTTGTCAGGTTTTGGATGGTTTCTGCTTCAATTGTTTTGCATGAGGACAGAATACCCTCCAAGAGCTGTTGCTTAGATGTGAACTGCCTCCCGCCTTCATAGACACTCCTTTTGATGATGCTCCAGAGGTTCTCAATGGGGTTGAGGTCAGGGGAGCATGGGGGCCACACCATAAGTTTGTCCCCTTTTATGCCCATATCAGCCAGAGATGCAGATGTGTTATGTGCAGCATGAGACGGTGCATTATCATGTATGAAAATGATCTTGCTGCGGAATGCACGGTTCTTCTTCTTGAACCATGGAAGGAAGTGCTGTTTGAGAAACTCAACATACTTTATGGAGTTCATCTTTACCCTTTCAGGGATCCTAAAGGGGCCGACAATCTCTCTCCCAATGATTCCAGCCCAAAACATTACTCCACCTCCTCCTTGTTGGTGCCGTAGCCGTGTTTGCATGGGGTGTCCATCAACCAGCCATCCTCCACTCCATCCATCTGGACCATCGAGCGTTGCACGGCACTCATCCGTGAACAAAACAGTTTTGAAGTCAGTCTTCATGTATTGTTTGGCCCACTGGAGCCGTTTCTGCTTGTGGATAGAGGAGGTCGACAGGATGGCTTACGCACAGCTGCAAACCTCTGAAGGACCCTGCATCTTGTTGTTCGGGGGACGTTGGAGGCAACAGCAGCTTCAAAAACTTGTCTGCTGCTATGACGAGGCTTTTTTGCCGCTGCTCTTTTAACCTGATGTAATTGCCTGTAGGAAAGAGTCCTCAATTTTCCCTTATCAGCACGCACACGTGTGTACTGTGAATCAGCTACATACTTCTTGATTGTGCGATGATCAGGATGAAGTGTCTTGGCAATGTTGATTGTAGTCATGCCTTGACCTAAACACTCCACAATTTGTTGCTTCTCAGCAGCCGACACATCATTTTTCTTTCCCATTTTGGCAGAAAATGTAGGCTGCTTAATAATGTGGGACAGTCTTGCCTTTCATTGGACACACCTGCCAAACTATCTAGCACAGGTGTCTGCAATTGCTTACAGTGATATAAAGATCCCTGACACACATCACCATCAATGAGTTTAACTGACAAACAAAAAAATTCTTACCTTATCACTCCTAAACACTTTTTGCATAATAATTTGGAACACAGTGTATTTATCCATAATTCTACACTATATGCCAGACATATCCCAGCCTATAATACCGCTTCCGATGGAAAGTCAGATTCTGCGAACATCCTAGGCAGCAGAGGTAAAGAATGGGATCAAAGAAGCTTGTGGGTGCTATTACTATTAATAATAATTATCTAGCAGTATATAGCACCACCATATTCATTGATTTCAGGGGGGAAATGTACAAATAATATCAGACATTAAAGAGCAATACATTACTTTACAATTCAAAGAAGAGGAGTGAGGGCCCTGCTCACAAGAGCTTGTGAGGAAATAGGTAAAAAGTGCTTGTATTTGTAAGGTCTAGCCATCACTATAATAAATAAGGTTATATATACAAAGCTTTATAATCCAGCCAGTATCTATATATGTCCAGGTATGACATGATACTGAGTGCATTGAGTGTGGATGAAACTGTTTAACCTCTTTACCCCCGAGGGTGGTTTGCATGTTAATGACCGGGCCAATTTTTACAATTCTGACCACTGTCACTTTATGAGGTAATTACTCTGGAACGCTTCAATGGATCCCCCTGATTCTGAGATTGTTTTGTCGTGACATATTGAACTTTATGACAGTGATGAAATTTGTTCAATATCATTTGTGAAAAAAACGGAAATTTGGGGAAAATTTTGCAATTTTCAAACTTTGAATTCTTGTGTCCTTAAATCAGAGAGATAAGTCACACAAAATGGTTAATAAATAATATTTCCCACATGTCTACTTTACATCAGCACAATTTTTTAAACAAGTTTTTTTTTGTTATGAAGTTATAAGGGTTAACAATTGCTCAGCAATTTCTTATTTTTCCAACAACATTTACAAAAACATTTCTTTTAGGGACCATCACATTTGAAGTGACTTGGTCTACAGGTGCATCTCACAAAATTAGAATATCATCAAAAAGTTAATTTATCTCAGTTCTTCAATACAAGATTTATTTCTGTTAATGTTAATGATTATGGCTTACAGCCAATGAAAACACAAAAGTCATTATCTCAGTAAATTAGAATACTTTATAACAACAGCTTGAAAATGTTGGCCTATGGAAATGTATGTTCAGTAAATGCCCTCAATACTTGGTCGGGGCTCCTTTTGCATCAATAACTGCATCAATGCGGCGTGGCATGGAGGCGATCAGCCTGTGGCACTGCTGAGGTGTTATGGAAGCCCAGGTTGCTTTGATAGCAGCCTTCAGCTCGTCTGCATTGTTGGGTCTGGTGTCTTTCATCTGTTGACAATACCCCATAGATTCTCTATAATAGATTCTCTATGGGGTTAAGGTCAGGCGAGTTTGCTGGCCAATCAATCACAGTGATACGGTTGTTTTTAAACCAGGTATTGGTACTTTTGGCAGTGTGGACAGGTGTCAAGTCCTGTTGGAGAATGAAATTTCCATTTCCAAAAAGCTTGTCGGCAGAGGGAAGCATGAAGTGCTCTAAAATTTCCTGGCAGACGGCTGCGCTGACTTTGGTCTTGATAAAACACAGTGGACCTACACCAGCAGATGACATGGCTCCCCAAACCATCTCTGATTGTGGAAACTGCATACTAGACCTCAAGCAGCTTGGATTGTGGCCTCTCCACTCTTCCTCCAGACTCTGGGACCTTGATTTCCAATTGAAATGCAAAATTGACTTAGTGTGTCAATGACTGCCTTCTGGACATCTGTCAAGTCAGCAGTCTTCTCCATGATTGTGGAGCCTACTGAAAAAGACTAAGGGACGTTTTTAAACGCTTAGGAAGCCTTTGCAGGTGTTTTTTGTTAATTATTCTAATTTACTGAGATAATGACTTTTGTGTTTTCATTGGTTGTAAGCCATTAACAGCCATTAACAGAAATAAACACTTGAAATAGATCACTGTTTGTAATGACTCTTTATAATGAGTTTCACTTTTTCTATTGAAGAACTGAAATAAATCAACTTTTTGATGATATTCTAATTTTGTGAGATGAACCTGCATATGACAGAAAATACCCAAAAGTGACACCATTCTAAAAACTGCACCCCTCGAGGTGCTCAAAACCACATTTAAGAAGTGTATTAACCCTTCAGGTGCTTCACAGGAATTTTTGGACTGTGGAAGAAAAAAATGAACATTTTAACTTTTTTTTCACAAAAATGTTACTTTAGACCCAATGTTTTTTTTATTTTCGCAACGGTAATACAATGGACCACAAAATTTGTTGTGCAATTTCTCCTGAGCATGCTGATACCCCATATGTGGGGAAAATTGAGTGCAGGGAGCCAGTATTGAGCATGTTCTCCATGCTGGCTGTCAGTTTAACAGCTGGAGTGGAAAATAGTTGAATCCTACTCCCAAGGGGCAGCAAAACGCTGCCGCCTGAGTGACACCTCGGACCACCACATTAGACGAACAGACGGCGCTCCCTTGTGGCTGCACCCGGGGCAAATGTCCTGCCCACCCCTTTCTAGATACGCCCCTGCTGTTACTAAGTAAAAAAAGAAATAAAAAACATAATATTAAAAAGATCAATATTAACACCATACAGTGACTACCAGTCCTGTAGAACATATAAGGGATTGCGGTTCAAGTATATATAATATAGTGACTTACAGCTGATGTTCTTTATGGTGACAGTGTAAGGTGCCCCAGCGAGGTAGTCGTGGGCGAGCTGTAGCCCCCTCTCGCTATGGCACCCTACAGACAATACGTGTCCTCCCTCTGAAGTGTGGCTGTGTATGTAGTGCTCTTCACTTACTTCAAGCCATCCGATCGTGGCTGTCTCCAGGCATTTCTCTTCTGGGACCAGGGCAGCAATAAATTCAGAGGACACGAGGTTCTTAACCAGAACTTGGACTTTACTTGGGGAAGAGGAATATGTACAATATTTTCAGGCAGATATAATGGATAAGGCCCGACAGGTTATCATCTCTCTCACAGGTGCTGGTAACTCCTTCAGCCCTGATTCCCTCTTTAAGTGAAGCATCTCTGTGACTCTAATCTCTGGCCCAAGAGACTCTTCTGTAATACTGACAGTGACCTGGATCCGATATCTCTCCCCCACATCTTAGCTTGGAGTCCTATTTATCTTTCTCTGCTTCCTGCAGACTAGAAGTGCCCCGGGTCCTCACTACCTTTGATGAGTTTCTCCGGCCGGCTGACAGGACTCGTGCTCTTGTGTGGGGAGACTTGCACACTGGTGATCCCACTGTCTGAGGGTATGGAGCTCCCGTCTACCCTAGCAGCCACTATAGTCAGGCTGCCTGAACGATTTGCTGTCCAATCTCTTACTGAAGAATCACTTCCTGATTCTGGAAACTAAACAGAGATTTTCCTAATGTGCCCACCCTCAGTGAGCTGTCATCACACAGCATTAACTCATCCCTGTCTGTAACACTGCTAGCAGACTCAACCTGACATCTGCACCCAGGACAGTGGTATCTTGTGGCTGTTTACAGGTACTGCAGCCCACAATGAATTATGCCAGGAACAAGCTCTATATCACTCAAGGCTTGATCCGGGCACTAAGTTCCCCCTCTACTCTACTGACTGGACCACTGAAGCTAACCCCTTAGCTTGGCCTACCACAGTTCAGAGAGGATTAACTAAGGGAACATTTTCCTTAACTACTTCAGTGCCTAGGGAAGGCTACATCCTTCCCCACTATTACAACAGCGTTCACTTTTCCAGTCTCTTCTATCCGGCACAGACCGACATAATGACTTCTTCCAGCCACAACTCACCTGCAGAGTTTAGAAGAAAAACACAGTTAGGGTATTTGCCCATGGTCAGGAGCCGCAGCGGCCAGATGTTACAGCATAGTGGATGGGATTTCAAGAAATCCCATCTCCTCTATGCGTCTCTGTGCACCTGCGGATCACCCGCGAAAACTGACATGCAGCGTGTCTTTCAGGACCGCAGCATGTCAATTTCACTTGTGGGTCTGCATGTGGACTTTCCCCATAGATTAACAACTATGAGGAAAATCGCATGTTAAAAAAAAAATCACGCCGCTCATTTGTATAAAATGAAGGTAGAAGCCACGCAGCTATCCCGTAGCATCGGGGCCGCAGGCAGCTCCTGACCAAGGGCACATACCCTTAAAGGGAATCTGTCGCCAGAAATAACGCTATTAACCTGCAGATATGCGGTTAATCTGCAGGTCATACCATTGGTGAAACCTGTGAGGCCGCACAGAAGCCCAAGAGGTAAAAGGACCCATTTCCACCTTCGAAGCAGGAGAAAATGTGTATTATTATCAGATTTTTTGCTGCAAAGCACCCTGATATTGTTTTTGTCTTCTGTCTGTGCCGCCAGTGCTGCAGGTTAATAGCTTATTATGCTTCCCGGCGCCGGGGGTGCGGTTACAGTCTCCGCTCTGTATACTCAGTGATGACTGAACCAGCACTGCCCCCATGACTGATACCCAATGCTGGCGGGGAGAATAAAGTTAATTTTCTCCCTGCTGCATTCGGCTGCATGCAGGCACCGCACAGCATAATGCTATTACCCTGCAGCTTAACCGCATATCTGCAGGTTAACAGCATTATTTCTGCTGACAGCTTCCCTTTAACTTCTCACATTTCCAGCACTGTCCCTATCTATTCCCAAACTACAAAAACGCCTCATCCTGACTGCTCTTGCAGTGTGAACAGTGACCCCAATAATTAAAAAATTGTGTCATTACTATGATTACCCTCTTCCCCCAAAAAATGCTAGAGACTTTGTGTCAGATAGACGGTGCCTCTAAAAATTATAGTGTCCCATGCAAAGAATTAATGCTCCCACTATCCAACCTAGAAAGTAGTAATGCCCCCTGTATACTCCTATAAAAGTTATAACATCCCAAGTGCCCCGTCAAGCAAAGTGGTGTTCCCTTAAAGTAATAATGCCCCCCAAAAAAGTAATTATGCTAACCTGAGAGCCCCAATCAAAAAAGTAACAATGCCCCCATTTAAACAAATGTCCCAAGTGTCCCCAAAGCTCTCTATATACTGTTTTATGGCCTCCAGCTACTTATACACTATATGATGGCCCCCACAACCCCTTATACACTGTATGATGGCCCCTATAGCCCCATATATACTGTATTATGGTCCTCACAGCCCTTTTTAAACTGTATTATAGTCCCATAGCCCCTTATATACTGTATTATGACCACCACAGCCTTATATATAGTACACCACAGCTCACCTATAGCCTCATAGTACCTTATACATAGTATTATGACCCTCACAGCCCTTTATATACTGTATTACGGCCACTAAAGCAATATGGCCCGCACAGCTCACTATATATAGTATAATGGCCCCTACAGCCCCTTACACACTGATTTATGTCCCCCAAAGACCCGTTCCCTACATCTGTCTCTGGCGACTGTGTACTCATGACAACGCTCATTATTGTTGCTGCCTCATGCTGCGCTCAGCGAGACCCGGTGGCTCTGATGAGCATTATCGTCACAACCTGGCGCCTGTGAATAGTAATTTTACTGCTATTCACAGTCACCAGAGACAGATTCAGGGAACATGAGCTACGGCGAAGCTTCATGGGAACATTTTGGGTAATAAATTGGTGTACGAAGCACTGTCTGTTGTTTTTGTCTTTTTATGTTTCTCAGGGTTCCTTTTCTGGAGTACTTCGGATTTGGTGTAATACTGCAGACCTGCAAGGGATTTTTTTTCAATAAGTTGGTGAGCGAATGATTGTGTTCGGGATTCTTTATTCAAATTAAGTGTTTTTTTGTTCTGTGTGTTTTTATTTTTTATTAACGGGTTAGTAATGGGGGTGTCTGATAGACACCTCTCCATTACTAACACCAGGGCTTGATGATAGCTGAGATTTATGACAAATCACAGCTGTCATCAACCCTCCAGCCCAAATACCCAGATTGCCACTGATCCAGGGCAATCGGGAAGAACCGGGCAAAGCATCAGAATTGGCGCATGTCATCTGATGCACCAATTCTGGGGCAGTTGCAGACTTGTATTTTTAGGCTGGAAAGGGCCTAATAACCAAGGACCTTCCCGGCCTGATAATATGAGCCTGCAGCTGTCTGCTTTACCTTAGCTGGTTATTAAAAATAAGGAGGACTCTACATCTTTTTTTATTTTTTATTTGGTTAAATAAGGCTAAACACCCTTTAGTGCCAAATGAAAGTCACCAAAGGGTACAATTTTATTATATGTAGGGGGCTTGTGAAATTATATGTCTACAGGATATCTATTTATTCTAGCTATTTATTATCTAATATCTTCTATCTGTATCTTTATATAGCAACTAGCTTTAAATTACATAGAGAATTACAATATGTAAAAGATGTTAAAAACGCATGTGATACAGATGCTAGGTGAGAATAATCGCATTGTGTTCGCATTACACTCGTCCGACTTTTCAGGAGCAACATTTTAGCTATTTTTAATACTCTGATGTGAGCGAACCCTTAGATCGTCTTTATACACAGTGGGTACGGAAAGTATTCAGACTCCTTTTAAATTTTTCACTCTTTGTTTCATTGCAGCCATTTGGTAAATTCTAAAAATTTTATTTCTTTCTCATTAAAGTACACTCTGCACCCCATCATGACTGAAAAAAACAGAAATGTAGAAATTTTTGCAAATTTATTAAAAAAGAAAAACTGAAGTATCACATGGTCATAAGTATTCAGACCCTTTGCTCAGTATTGAGTAGAAGCCCCCTTTTGAGCTAGTACAGCCATGAGTCTTCTTGGGAATGATGCAACAAGTTTTTCACACCTGGATTTGGGGATCCTCTGCCATTCTTCCTTGCAGATCCTCTCCAGTTCCGTCAGGTTGGATGGTGAACGTGGGTGGACAGCCATTTTCAGGTCTCTCCAGAGATGCTCAATTGGATTTAGGTCAGGGCTCTGGCTGGGCCAGTCAAGAATGATCACAGAGTTGTTCTAAAGCCACTCCTTTGTTATTTTAGATGTGTGCTTAGGGTCATTGTCTTGTTGGAAGGTGAACCTTTGGCCAAGTCTGAGGTCTAGTGCACTCTGGAAGAGGTTTTCATCCAGGATATCTCTGTAATTGGCTGCATTCATGTTTCCTTCAATTGCAACCAGTCGTCCTGTCCCTGCAGCTGAAAAACACCCCCATAGCATGATGCTGCCACCACCATGTTTCACTGTTAGGATTGTATTGGGCAGGTGATGAGCAGTACCTGGTTTTCTCCACACATACCACTTAGAATTATCACCACAAAGTTCTATCTTTGTCTCATCAGACCAAAGAATCTTATTTCTCATAGCCTGGGAGTCCTTCATGTGTTTTTGAGCAAACTCTATGCAGGCTTTCATATGTCTTGCACTGAGGAGAGGCTTCCGTCGGGCCACTCTGCCATAAAGGCTCGACTGGTGGAGAGCTGCAGTGATAGTTGACATTGTGGAACTTTCTCCCATCTCCCTTCTGCATCTCTGGAGCCTCAGCCACAGTGATCTTGGGGTTCTTCTTTACCTCTCTCACCAAGGCTCTTCTCCCACGATTGCTCAGTTTGGCTGGATGGCCAGGTCTAGGAAGACTTCTGGTGGTCCTAAACTTCTTCCATTTAAGGATAATGGAGGCCACTGTGCTCTTAGGAACCTTGAGTAATGCAGAAATTCTTTTGTAACCTTGGCCAGATCTGTGTCTTGCCACAATTCTGTCTCTGAGCTTCTTGGGCAGTTCCTTTGAGCTCATGATTCTCATTTGGTCTGACATGCACTGTGAGGTCTTATATAGACAGGTGTGTGCCTTTCCAAATCAAGTCCTATCAGTATAATTAAACACAGCTGGACTCCAATGAAGGAGTAGAACCATCTCAAGGAGGATCACAAGGAAATGGACAGCAAGTGACTTAAATATGAGTGTCTGAGCAAAGGGTCTGAATACTTGTGACCGTGTAATATTTCAGTTTTTCCTTTTTAATAAATTTGCAAAAATTTCTACATTTTTTTTTTTTCAGTCAATATGGGGTGCAGAGTGTATTTTAATAAGAAAAAAAATAACTTTTTAGAATTTACCAAATGGCTGCAATGAAACAAGGAGTGAAAAATTTAAAGGAGTCTGAATACTTTCCGTTCCCACTGTACATATTATTAGTTTGGGGTTTAAAATCCTGATGACAGGTACCTTTTAAGTCCTGGGATGCCCAGAGCCACGTACCTCCTTCCCTTTAAGTGCCTACAGTAGTGCTGGAGAAGTATTGTATTCTGCACTGTGCTGTTGAGTAACCTGTCGACTAGGATTCTCTGCTTTGTTCCAGTGGATCCAATACTACTATTAGCACACAGGGACTGCTTGTATAGCTATGGAAACAGAGCCAGGTCTGACAATCTGAAAATAAAAGGTGTTCATTGCATAATTAGAAAAAGCTTGCAAATAAACTTGCTGTATAATTTATGGTTTTCTGGATCTCTATTTTGAATTGTCCACTGTATTTGCAGTTGATGAAAGTCAGAAATGGCCATGTGATGGACACGGAGGTGCACGGCAAGTTACAAACCATTGCTCTGAAAGCTGTAGTGTAAGGGTGTGTGCACACGGTCCGGAAACACTGCAGATTTTACGCAGCACACTTGCGCTGCGTGCAATCCACAGCGGCCAGATGTTACAGCATAGTCCACTATGCGTCTCCGTACTCCTGCGGATCACCCGTGGACACGGACATGCAGCATGTCTTCACAGACCGCAGCATGTCAATTTCTCTTGCAGAGACGATATAGTCTCCGCAAGAGAAATTCTCATTGTAATGTATAGGATGCGGTGAATCCACATGGTTCATTGAACACATGTGGATTCACCTGCGTGCAGCGCTTTGGACGAAGCATCAAGTATCCTGCGTTCAAAGCACAGCAAATACCGACCTTGTGCACATACCCTAATTGTATGTAAGAGTCCTGCATTAGTGGAGTCAGTTTCAGCCAAAAGCAATAAATTTTGTTATGGTGCCCACACTAATAGTGGTGCTATATCCCAATCTCCAGACCAGTTCAGCAACCGATGACCGTCTAGGTAAGCTCTAAGTGACTGCGCAGTTTGTGTAGGATTTCTTGCTTCCATGCTTGTGATAGCGCGTGGCACTGGACTGTCACGAATGTGCTGCATCCTGATTAGACCTTTGTGGTATCTGGGATCAGACTGGCAGATCGCAGGTCTTCTTTGGAGTCCGCTTGGCATTTAACTTGAATGTGCAGATTGATTTTTGGTTGGTGTAGATGGGCTTAAGAGTTCCTTTTTGATCCTCCTGGGATTCCATATGGCTCTAATCTCAGCTGCTGCATCTTACTGTCACTCCCTTCCATTATTTAAACTCACTCCTCACTCTGTCCTGTGTCGGTTATAGGTGTCCTATGCTGACCTCCCTGGAGAAGTTGTTCCAGTTTAAGAAGTTGTGGAGTTCCAGTTGTTGTTTGATTGCTCCCTGTTTGTTTCCCTCCCGTTTCCTTACCTTAGTTGTGAGACTTGTGTCTTGCTGACTTACTCACTAGTTAGAGCCAGCCAGGGTTTAGGCACCTGATGGCGCATGGGGGGGCGGACCCATCCAGGAACAATAGGAAGCACAGGGTGCAGTCTTAGGCGAGTGTTCAGGGGTGTCCCTTCTCCCCTTTCCCTAGCGTGTCAGGGCAACCTTTACCTTCTTTCCCTTCTTTGTGCCGCACTTGGGCATTTCCTTGCTCCAGTCATGGACTGGCACAAGATACAAGCTTGTTCTGACTGCCACATGCATTTCCACAAGTATTCCTTAACAAGAGATGCTGGTTTGGGTGCCAACAAGGAATGAATAGAGAAAAAAATCCCCCAAATTACAAAACATGCCCTGCTCAATCACAAGCTATATAATGGACGGAGAAATGGCAATGCATCTAAGGAAAAATAATCCAGATATGCGTCACCTGACAGACCATGGGACATAGAATCTCCATACATCAGTTTTCTACCATAAAACTGCTGAAAATGTCTCAAAATGTTTGCACAACTCATAGTGGTGCAGAAAATATTGAGATTTTTAATGATTCTTAGGCAGTTTGTTTCAGCCACGTCCGCCTACTTTTTGAAAAGTTGGGGCTTTTTTTTGAGATGGCGGGGCTGAGTGTAGCCCACTCCCTTCAAAAAAAAGTCATCATTTAAGCCATAAAAGTGGCATGTAAATTACGACAGACATGTACGCCGATCTGTAGCTGGAGTACATTTCTTGAGATGTCTTACAGCAGCTGAATGATGGGCCTCTTAATATTTGCCACATCTTAATCCAGCACACCCTTCATGAGGATGGGCGTACAAGACACCAGTCTTCATTACTCAGAGCCTAAAGCCCCCCGTACTCATTAGTCTGATGTCAGCCAATATTATAATGTTGGAGGAGATCTGGGGGGAATGCTGATTGCTTTGCTTGCCCAGAGATAACATGCCGGCAAAGATGTCTGACGATGGCTCTCTCAAAGAGAACATAGGAGCGCTTAGCCGAATGCCTGTGTATGGTAGAGATGGCTATTGCCTGAATGATTGGACTACAGACATCTCATATTTATGTCCACCATCAGTCTATGATATGTGCTTAGTCACAAACCACCCCTTATACTCTTGCTCAGTGGGGTCAGCAGCTGGACGCACACAGATGGGAAACTCAAACGATAAAGAAGTTGCAGGGCCTGTTGCAGTTCATAGGAGATAGGACCACAGACATTTCCTTATTTTCCATAGGCTTCAGTGGCGAGTGGCCAAACATACTCACCATCTCCTTCCTCCTCTATGTAACACTCACACATAAAAATAACAAATGTTTTTAGTGCGACGTCTTTTAATGATTTTAAATAGAAAAAGCAAGAGACAAATGCATGAGAAAATATTGACAATATTGTAGAGGTTCAATTCCCCCAGGGGTTTAAGCAAGAGTGTAACCCCCCCAAAAATCTTAAGGGAGGTCGATTCATTAAAACTGGCATTGAGCACAGCAGTCTTAATCAAAGGCTTGCTGGAGTATGAGGCACCGAATTTAAAGATGCATCTTGTTAGTGGTGTGCCCATCGCCAGAAATGTTCATCCAATCAGAGTCTGGAAAAGCATTTCTGGGGTAAGAAACGCCAGTATTTCCACTGAATGTGAGGAGCAGCCAAGACCAGGCCCCGTTCTGCCCCGACTCCTGCTCAGCTCTGTGCATTAAAAGGCCAAAAGTTGTGCAAAACTGCTTTCCACAAAAAAAACACAACTCTTCAAAGCTTTTAAGCCAGTTCCCTCCTCATGTCTCCCTCCTCAAAGGCCCCTCCCCATGTCTCCCTCCTCAAAGGCTCCTCCCCATGTCTCCCTCCTCAAAGGCTCCTCCCAGTCTCACAGGCTCCTCCCCATGGTTCCCTCCTCACAGACTCCTCCCCATGTCTCCCTCCTCACAGGCTCCTCCCCATGTCTCCCTCCTCACAGGCTCCTCCCAATCTCACAGTCTCCTCCCCATCTAGCACGCTCCACTCCATGATTCCCTCCTCACAGGCTCCTCCCCATATCTCCCCCCTCACAGGTTCCTCCCCATCACAGGCTCCTCCCCATCGTTTCCTCCTCACAGACTCCTCCCCATATCTCCCCCCTCACAGGTTCCTCCCCATCACAGGCTCCTCCCCATGGTCCCCTCCTTACAGACTCCTCCCGATGGTTCCCTCTTCACAAGCTCCTCCCCATGCCCCCCCTCACAGGCTCCTCCCCATGTCTTTCCCCCTCACTGGCTCCTCCCCATGGTTCCCTTCTTACAGGCTCCTCCCAATGTCTCCCCCCTCACAGGCTCCTCCTCATGTCTCCCCCCTCACAGGCTCCTCCCCATGTCTCCCCCCTCACTGGCTCCTCCCCATGTCTCCCCACCTCACAGGCTCCTCCCCATGTTTTGTCCCGTATATCCACATTGTTCAATGACCATATGCGGATTTACCTGCGTGGTCGGACACAGCGAAAATAAGCTGCGTCCAATGCGCTACTATATCGTGGGAGTGGGACCATAGCAGTGCTGTTCTCTCCTCCGCCTCCCCCCCGCTGCTGCTGTTCCCTGCCGGATCCTCGTGCTGTGGCTTCTTTCCCTGCCTGTCTGGTATCTGATATCAGCTATAAGCCCCGCCTCTTCCTGCCCGGCGGTCATGTGACCTGCTGTGTAAACTGCTCCTCTCCAGCCTTAGTGGGTGAAGCCGGCGGCCGGGTGCATTGAAGACATGAGGCAGTGCAGAGCCGGGCTGCTGCTGAGGCGGTATGTGTGCGCGGCGCTGTGTGCACGGGGTTATAGAGGTGTGTGCGGCACTGTGTGCACGGGGTTATAGAGGTGTGTGCGGCACTGTGTGCACGGGGTTATAGAGGTGTGTGCGGCGCTGTGTGCACGGGGTTTATAGAGGTGTGTGCGGCGCTGTGTGCACGGGGTTATAGAGGTGTGTGCGGCGCTGTGTGCACGGGGTTATAGAGGTGTGTGCGGCGCTGTGTGCACGGGGTTATAGAGGTGTGTGCGGCGCTGTGTGCACGGGGTTATAGAGGTGTGTGCGGCGCTGTGTGCACGGGGTTATAGAGGTGTGTGCGGCGCTGTGTGCACGGGGTTATAGAGGTGTGTGCGGCGCTGTGTGCACGGGGTTATAGAGGTGTGTGCACGGGGGTTATAGAGGTGTGTGCGGCGCTGTGTGCACGGGGTTATAGAGGTGTGTGCACGGGGGTTATAGAGGTGTGTGCGGCGCTGTGTGCACGGGGTTATAGAGGTGTGTGCGCGGCGCTGTGTGCACGGGGTTATAGAGGTGTGTGCGCGGCGCTGTGCGGCACGGGGTTATAGAGGTGTGTGCGGCGCTGTGTGCACGGGGTTATAGAGGTGTGTGCGGCGCTGTGTGCACGGGGTTATAGAGGTGTGTGCGCGGCGCTGTGTGCACGGGGTTATAGAGGTGTGTGCGCGGCGCTGTGCGGCACGGGGTTATAGAGGTGTGTGCGGCGCTGTGTGCACGGGGTTATAGAGGTGTGTGCGGCGCTGTGTGCACGGGGTTATAGAGGTGTGTGCACGGGGTTATAGAGGTGTGTGCGGCGCTGTGTGCACGGGGGTTATAGAGGTGTGTGCGGCGCTGTGTGCACGGGGTTATAGAGGTGTGTGCGGCGCTGTGTGCACGGGGTTATAGAGGTGTGTGCGCGGCGCTGTGTGCACGGGGTTATAGAGGTGTGTGCGCGGCGCTGTGTGCACGGGGTTATAGAGGTGTGTGCGCGGCGCTGTGTGCACGGGGTTATAGAGGTGTGTGCGCGGCGCTGTGTGCACGGGGTTATAGAGGTGTGTGCGCGGCGCTGTGTGCACGGGGTTATAGAGGTGTGTGCGCGGCGCTGTGTGCACGGGGTTATAGAGGTGTGTGCGCGGCGCTGTGTGCACGGGGTTATAGAGGTGTGTGCGCGGCGCTGTGTGCACGGGGTTATAGAGGTGTGTGCGCGGCGCTGTGTGCACGGGGTTATAGAGGTGTGTGCGTGGCGCTGTGTGCACGGGGTTATAGAGGTGTGTGCGGCGCTGTGTGCACGGGGTTATAGAGGTGTGTGCGGCGCTGTGTGCACGGGGTTATAGAGGTGTGCGCGGCGCTGTGTGCACGGGGTTATAGAGGTGTGTGCACGGGGTTATAGAGGTGTGTGCACGGGGTTATAGAGGTGTGTGCACGGGGTTATAGAGGTGTGTGCGGCGCTGTGTGCACGGGGGTTATAGAGGTGTGTGCGGCGCTGTGTGCACGGGGTTATAGAGGTGTGTGCGCGGCGCTGTGTGCACGGGGTTATAGAGGTGTGTGCGCGGCGCTGTGTGCACGGGGTTATAGAGGTGTGTGCGCGGCGCTGTGTGCACGGGGTTATAGAGGTGTGTGCGCGGCGCTGTGTGCACGGGGTTATAGAGGTGTGTGCGCGGCGCTGTGTGCACGGGGTTATAGAGGTGTGTGCGCGGCGCTGTGTGCACGGGGTTATAGAGGTGTGTGCGCGGCGCTGTGTGCACGGGGTTATAGAGGTGTGTGCGCGGCGCTGTGTGCACGGGGTTATAGAGGTGTGTGCGCGGCGCTGTGTGCACGGGGTTATAGAGGTGTGTGCGCGGCGCTGTGTGCACGGGGTTATAGAGGTGTGTGCGCGGCGCTGTGTGCACGGGGTTATAGAGGTGTGTGCGCGGCGCTGTGTGCACGGGGTTATAGAGGTGTGTGCGCGGCGCTGTGTGCACGGGGTTATAGAGGTGTGTGCGCGGCGCTGTGTGCACGGGGTTATAGAGGTGTGTGTGCGCGGCGCTGTGTGCACGGGGTTATAGAGGTGTGTGTGCGCGGCGCTGTGTGCACGGGGTTATAGAGGTGTGTGCGCGGCGCTGTGTGCACGGGGTTATAGAGGTGTGTGTGCGCGGCGCTGTGTGCACGGGGTTATAGAGGTGTGTGTGCGCGGCGCTGTGTGCACGGGGTTATAGAGGTGTGTGTGCGCGGCGCTGTGTGCACGGGGTTATAGAGGTGTGTGCGCGGCGCTGTGTGCACGGGGTTATAGAGGTGTGTGCGCGGCGCTGTGTGCACGGGGTTATAGAGGTGTGTGCGCGGCGCTGTGTGCACGGGGTTATAGAGGTGTGTGCGCGGCGCTGTGTGCACGGGGTTATAGAGGTGTGTGCGCGGCGCTGTGTGCACGGGGTTATAGAGGTGTGTGCGCGGCGCTGTGTGCACGGGGTTATAGAGGTGTGTGCGCGGCGCTGTGTGCACGGGGTTATAGAGGTGTGTGCGCGGCGCTGTGTGCACGGGGTTATAGAGGTGTGTGCGCGGCGCTGTGTGCACGGGGTTATAGAGGTGTGTGCGCGGCGCTGTGTGCACGGGGTTATAGAGGTGTGTGCGCGGCGCTGTGTGCACGGGGTTATAGAGGTGTGTGCGGCGCGGTGTGCGCGGGGTTATAGAGGTGTGTGGGGCGCTGTGTGCGCGGGGTTATAGAGGTGTGTGCGGCGCTGTGTGCGCGGGGTTATAGAGGTGTGTGCGGCGCTGTGTGCGCGGGGTTATAGAGGTGTGTGCGCGGCGCTGTGTGCGCGGGGTTATAGAGGTGTGTGCGCGGCGCTGTGTGCACGGGGTTATAGAGGTGTGTGCGGCGCGGGGTTATAGAGGTGTGTGCGGCGCGGGGTTATAGAGGTGTGTGCGGCGCGGGGTTATAGAGGTGTGTGCGGCGCGGGGTTATAGAGGTGTGTGCGGCGCGGGGTTATAGAGGTGTGTGCGGCGCGGGGTTATAGAGGTGTGTGCGGCGCGGGGTTATAGAGGTGTGTGCGGCGCGGGGTTATAGAGGTGTGTGCGGCGCGGGGTTATAGAGGTGTGTGCGGCGCGGGGTTATAGAGGTGTGTGCGGCGCGGGGTTATAGAGGTGTGTGCGGCGCGGGGTTATAGAGGTGTGTGCGGCGCTGTGTGCACGGGATTATAGAGGTGTGTGCACGGGATTATAGAGGTGTGTGCACGGGATTATAGAGGTGTGTGCACGGGATTATAGAGGTGTGTGCGGCACTGTGTGCACGGGATTATAGAGGTGTGCACGGGGGTTATAGAGGTGTGTCTGGCACTGTGTGCACGGGATTATACAGGTGTGCACGGGATTATAGAGGTGTGTGCGGCACGGGGTTATAGAGGTGTGTGCGGCACGGGGTTATAGAGGTGTGTGCGGCGCGGGGTTATAGAGGTGTGTGCGGCGCTGTGTGCACGGGGTTATAGAGGTGTGTGCGGCGCTGTGTGCACGGGGTTATAGAGGTGTGCACGGGATTATAGAGGTGTGCACGGGGGTTATAGAGGTGTGTGCGGCGCTGTGTGCACGGGATTATAGAGGTGTGTGCGGCGCTGTGTGCACGGGGTTATAGAGGTGTGTGCGGCACTGTGTGCACGGGGGTTATAGAGGTGTGTGCGGCACTGTGTGCACGGGATCATAGAGGTGTGCACGGGGGTTATAGAGGTGTGTGCGGCACTGTGTGCGGGGGATTATAGAGGTGTGCACGGGGGTTATAGAGGTGTGTCTGGCACTGTGTGCACGGGATTATAGAGGTGTGCACGGGGGTTATAGAGGTGTGTGCGGCACTGTGTGCACGGGATTATAGAGGTGTGCACGGGGGTTATATAGGTGAGTGTGCGGCGGTGTGTGCGGGGTTATAGAGGTGTGTGCGGCGCTGTGTGCACGGGGTTATAGAGGTGTGTGCACGGGGTTATAGAGGTGTGTGCGGCGCTGTGTGCACGGGGTTATAGAGGTGTGTGCACGGGGTTATAGAGGTGTGTGCGGCGCTGTGTGCACGGGATTATAGAGGTGTGTGCGGCACTGTGTGCGCGGGGTTATAGAGGTGTGCGCGGGGTTATAGAGGTGTGCGCGGGGTTATAGAGGTGTGCGCGGGGTTATAGAGGTGTGCGCGGCGCTGTGCGCGCGGGGTTATAGAGGTGTGCGCGGCGCTGTGCGCGCGGGGTTATAGAGGTGTGCGCGGCGCTGTGTGTAGTGAGCTCGGCGTGCCTGTCACTGCTGTCATGTCTGGTGAGGTGACACGTGTTTGTCCAGCACTGGGACCATCAGAGCTGTCACGTCCTTCTGCCTGTCAGTGGCTGGTGTTGCTGGGACTTGTAGTGCCGGCTCTTGGCTGTTCAGCTTTTGTGTTATCCTCTGCCGTCCAGCAGAGTCCTGAGTGATGTTTTCCATGTTTTTACTCCTTATTTTTCTTGCACACGTTTTCAGAAAAAAATTGACACCAGTGTGAACAAAGCCTGAAGATAAGAGGATTTAGAGATTTTCTATTGAACCTTGTGATGACATTTGTCAGCTGCCATCTAATTGGCACATAACCATGGAATAAATGGCTCAATAATAATAAGCGGTACAGCCGGGTGTCAGGCAGCGCTCCAAAGAAGCTGAGGGGGGAGCCTTGTACAATTACTGAGGTGCCCGGACGGCTTCTCCCACCACGGCTGTTGGGATCATCCACATGTTGCAGTTTTGGATGTAAATAATCCCAATGGCCGCTTTTGACCCTACGATCCCTGGAGCGGCTGCGGATCTCCTGACTCACTCTTCACAGAATCATAGGGATTTCCACTTGGATATGAAGCGTGGGACCCTGTCCTTACACTTCTGATGAGATTCACAGGTGGATGGTGTCTCCAAGATTTTTTTAAAGGGGTTTTCTAGGATTTTAATAGACAATAAGTTGTGTTTTTTGTTTTCCAATATTGCAAGCAAACCTCATCAGTTAAAGGGGCTATTTGCTGCCATCCAGCTGGAGGGTCACTTCCTTAGGTCCCTGCCAGCTTCTGTGCACTTAATAACTGACCTCCGCAGCCATGATTGTAGATACAGCATGACAATGCTAAGGCCAGTGACTGGCTGCAGCAGTCATGTGAATGTACAACACATCACATGGCTATACACCTTCTGATAGTTTTTTTTTTTTTTTTTTAAATGACTATCCTGCTCACCCCCATATATCTCCATACATACATACATACTCTGTGGGGAGAAGGGATCAAGGTGCTGCCCAACACATCTGGCAGTGTCTAGAAAATAAAGGATTGGACATATTGAAATTCAACAAGTCCAAACGATTTTGCCGGTTGTGAAATGTGAGAAACCCAGTGATGATTGTATCTCACGGCTTTACCCTCAATGACATCGCCAAGACAGGGCCACTTGATGCCTTACTGCTGCTCTGTGTACCAGTCATACATAGGCAAATTGTGTTTTCTGAGAGACAGAGGACTTGAATCTAGCGCCACCTATTAGAAGTAGCAACCTGAAAAGTCAATATCCACCCTTTAACGAGCCTTGCCACATGACTTGGGATAAAAAACTTGGGGTCTAAGATTTTGTTTCTCTTTATGGAAAGTGACATGCCTGACAATTTTGCATATTTTATTCCCCAGAGGAGCATTGCACAGCTTATAGGTCTCCTTACCCTGACATGTCGGGCTTGTCACTCTTCATAAGGAAAAACGTTACCCCTTAGACCCCAGTCATAGGCCTTTTATCCAGCCAAATCAAATCTCATGCTTTTGCACAGATGAGGGGCAACAACCCGAAGCATGTGTCTGTATATTAACATTTTGGTTTTGCTTTTATCCTCAGTCGTGTGGCAAGGCCCGTTAAAGGGTGGATATTGACTTTTGAGATTACCAATGGGTGGTGCTAGAGTTCAAGACCTCTTCGTCTCTGAAGAGACGATTTAATTTCCCAGAGGAGCATTGCTTGGCCTATAATTATTATTTATTATAGAGCCATTTATTCCATGGCTCTTTACATGTGAAAAAGGGGTATACATACAAAAACAATTACAATGATCTTTAACAAAACATGATGGCGATTGGTACAGGAGGAGTGAGGATCCTGCCCGTGAGGGCTCACAGTCTACAAGGGATGGGTGAGGGTAGAGCTGGTGGTGGAGCGGTGGTTACTGCAGGTTGTAGGCTTGTCGGAAGAGGTGGGTCTTCAGGTTCCTTTTGAAGGTTTCCACAGTGGGCAAGAGTCTGATATGTTGGGGTAGAGAGTTCTAGAGTAGGGGGGATGCACGGGAGAAATCTTGTATGCGATTGTGGGAAGAGGAGATAAGAGGGGAGTAGAGAAAGAGATCTTGTGAGGATCGGAGGTTGCGTGCAGGTATGTACCGGGAGACTAGGTCACAGATGTATGGAGGAGACAGGTTGTGGATGGCTTTGTATGCCAAGGTTAGGGTTTTGATCTCGAGTCTCTGAGCAATGGGGAACCAGTGAAGGAATTGACAGAGAGGAGAGGCCGGGGAATAGCGAGGGGACAGGTGGATTAGTCGGGCAGCAGAGTTTAGGATAGATTGGAGGGGTGCGAGAGTGTTAGAGGGGAGGCCACAGAGCAGGAGGTTGAAGTAGTCGAGGCAGGAGATGATGAGGGCATGCACTGGTGTTTTTGCAGATTCGTGGTTGAGGAATGTGCGGATCCGGGAGATATTTTTGAGTTGGAGTCGGCATGAAGTGGAAAGGGCTTGGATATGTGGTTTGAAGGAGAGGTCAGAGTCTAGGGTTACCCCGAGGCAGCGAGCTTGCAGGACTGGGGAGAGTGAACAGCCATTGACTATGATGGATAGGTCAGGTGGGGGGAATGAATGAGATCGTGGAAAGATGATGAATTCAGTTTTATCCATGTTAAGTTTTAGAAATCTAGCAGAGAAGAAGGATGAAATAGCGGACAGACATTGTGGGATTTTGGTTAGTAGGGAGGTGATATCGGGTCTCGAGAGGTAGGTCTTTGTGTCGTCAGCATAGAGGTGATACTGAAAGCCGTGAGACTCTGAGCTGTCCCAGGCCAAAGGTGTAGATGGAGAAGAGCCAGGGGTCCTATAACTGAACCTTGGGAGACACCGACAGATAGGGGGCGAGATGAGGAGGTGGTGTGTGAGTGGGAGACACTGAATGTCCTGTCTGTTAGGTATGAAGAGATCCAAGATGGGGCCAAGTTTGTGATGCCAAGAGATGAGTGTAGTAAGAGGGAATGGTCCACTGTGTCAAAGGCAGATGACTGGTCCAGGAGGAGGAGGACAGAGTAGTGTTGCTTGGCTTTGGCGGTTAGTAGGTCGTTGGTGACTTTGGTCAGGGCTGTTTCTGTCAAGTGATGCGGTCGGGATCCAGATGGCAAGCGGTCAAAGAGGGAGCAGGAGGAGAGATGGGAGGACAGTTCAAGGTGGACATGTTTCAGTAGTTTTGAGGCATAGGGGAGAAGTGATATGGGGCGGTAGCTTGTCAAAGAGGATGGGTCAGGAAGGGCTTTTTGAGGAAGGGGTGTGATCGAGGCATGTTTGAAGCATGAGGGGAAGACACCAGTTAGTTACAGGTTGAAGAGGTGGGTTGGGATGAAGATAGTGGTAAGGTTGGGGATGAGGTGGGACGGGATAGGGTCAAGATTGCAGGTGGTGAGGTGTGATTTGGAGAGTAAAGAGGAAAGTTGATCTTCTATAATGGTTCAGAACCTGGTTTTGGAGGAGGAGGATTATGTAGGTGTGAGGAGAGGCTGGGGGGACTTGAGGCAAAAGCTTTGTCTGATGGTGTCATTCTTCTGCTTGAAGAATGAAGCAAAGTCTTTGGCTGAGATGGGAGGAGGTGCTGGGGGGCGGGGGAGAGAATTGAAAGTGTTAAATAGCTGTTTAGGGTTGTGGGACAGGGAGCATATGAGAGATGAGAAGTATGTTTGTTTTTCTGTAGTGAGAGACTGTTTGAATGTGATGAAGTGCTCATTGGAGTGGGACCTTTTCCATCTACGCTCAGCAACCCTGGAGGCCCTTTGCAGTTCTTTGGTTAGGCTGGTGTGCCAGGGTTGCCCATTGATTATGCGAGCTTTGGTTTGTGTGAGGGGGGCGACCGAATTGAGAGCTGCAGCTGTTGTTGTGTTATAAAAAGCGGCAGCAACATCTGCGACATGTAAGGAACTGATTTATGTAAGAAGAAGAAGGCGGAGGGATTCAGAGAGTGAGTGTAGGTCAAGGTGTTTAAGATTTCTGCGAGGGTGTACAAGTTTGTGGAGTGGGGATTGTTGCCCTGGAGAATAGAGGGAAGAGAATGAAAGTAGGTTGTGGTCAGAAAGAGGGAGGGGTGAGTTAGAGAGGTTAGACAGGGAACAGAGGCAGGTGAAGATAAGGTCCAGAGTGTGGTCATCTTTGTAAGTGGCTGCGGAAGACCATTGAGCAAGGCCGAAGGAGGAAGTGAGGGAAAGAAGCTTAGAGGCAGATGACTGGGAAGTGTCAATGGGGATGTTGAAGTCGCCTATAATGATAGTGGGTATGTCAGTGGAAAGGAAGTGAAGCAGCCAGGTGGTGAAGTGGTCAAAGAAATTGGTGGCTAGCCCTGGGGGGCAGTAAATGACGGCCAGTTGGAGGGGGAGTAGATGCGCACACAGTGCACCTCAAATGAGGGGAGAGTAACGGAGTATGTGTGTGTATGTATGTATGTATGTGTGTATATATATATATATATATATATCTTTTTTTTCTTTTATCCTTTTCTTTAGTGCACTTTTCAAGAACTCATGGAGATGGCAAACAAGCTCAGCGAGCGAACGAGCTTTACAGTATAAGCCAGGAGAAAGTATCCATGGATTCACCGTGAAGGAGGTATGACGTAGTCATGCTGTAAAAATGTTTCACAGAAAGATAAAGACCACCTGAGCTGCACTGAGACCCCCTGATGGGCAGCAGCTAATGTAACCTGCTTAAAATATGTAATCAGAAAGTTCTGGTATTCTACATGGTGGAAATCTACAGAACGCTCCTGTGTATTTAATACAATATGTATTTTTCATATTATTTTATTGCAGGTCACTCCTGTTCCTGACATGTTTTTAACTGCAGTAAGGCTGAACCATGAGGGCACCGGGGCCAGATATTTGCACGTTGCAAGAGAAGACACCAATAACTTATTCAGGTAAACAGCAGAGCATTATCACACTGCCGTTACTTTTTGTGCAGAAAGCTCTTTAATGTCCATATTATGTTAAGTTTGATGTGTGCCCTAATGCAGAAGATCAGCGCTTATGCCTGCTGAGCAATGCACTGCAGAGCGGCTCAATGGGGGTCTCAGGACCAGGACCCCACTGATCTTCTGCACTTGTTAGGTAGTACATGTCATTAAAAAAAAAAATCACATGATAGCTATTCTTTAAAAAGAATTATCACATACGCACTTCTCGGATATGACATGCGGTGCGACTTCAAGAGCTCCCCTCACTCAATCTTGCACTCAGCCTTTGTTATAAACTTCAAATTGAGCATAAATCACACCGCAACACGCTGCCACCACTCGCCCCCGAAATATAAACCACTGTCTTTCAGTCAAAAAGCCACATACTCTGAGAGGCTATGGGTTCTTTAGAACTGGGGTGGCCCCCCTATATTATATACAACGTGTGAGCCCCCTCACAGTGCCCTGCCTATGTACAGCCTGAGACCCCCACGTAGCCAGTGTTATTTGTCTGATGTTATAGTTTTCCTTACAAGACGCAATACTTTCTTTAGATTAAGATTCCAAAATGAGTTTTTGACTCTGTATTTTTGCTGAGCAAAAAAAAACAAAACACAAAAAAACCACAGCGTCTTACGGTTCCAATGAAGCCTGAGATTTATAGAAATCTCCTGCCCTCTGTGCTTTTTTTTAATTTTTTTTATTCAGTGTAAACTGACCCGCGGTACATGTTTGAAATCCACAACATGTCAATTTCTCTTGCACGTACGCTGAGTTTTGAGTGTGTTTTCCCCATTTTTAGTCATGCACATTGCATCACTAACACACTGTGAACAGTTTAGTTGCTAAAAATGACGTGACCGGTTCCCTTTAAGGTTTCAACTAATTAATCTGCTGGTGCAAAAAGAATAAACTTTTAGTAAATTTGTTTTGCTGTTTCAGATGTTTTCTCGCTGTTGGTGCAGATGACTGTTTTTTACACTTTTGAGAAAATCGGTCCAATTATTCTAATTACACTATGATCAGACTCTGATTTTTTTTTTTTCTCTCTCGGAGGAGAGAAAAAAAAGTTTCTCCACTCTCTTTGTAATGTCGGACCGTGCTTGTATGATGGTCTGATTTTATTTATTTTTTTCCGTCTTACCACAGACCCATAGACATGACTGGGCGAGAGTAATATGATTTTCGAAGGCAAATCGTGCATGCAGAGTTTGTTTTTTTTTCCTTCTTCTTTGGACCGATCCAGTCCGAGGAAAAAAATCTGACATGTGCACAGACCCTTAGAATAACATGGGGTAGAGTGCTATCCTGTCAAAATGAGGGAAAGCACTGGTTGGAGTTGCAGCTTTCTGCAAGAGCCCTCATCTTGCCTCATGCCTCCATTATAGTAAATGTGTAGTGTAATGCTACCACTTGTGTCAGGAGGGGGCTGTCACAGACTGATAGGATGGTGTTCACACAAGGCCTTCAGCTGGGCAGAGATAACAGATGTTATGTTAACCTTTTGAGCACCAGTGTTCACGACTGACCCTTTTATTCTCTTACACGGGTGCATAAGTTACCGAGCACCGACTAATGATGTAGCAAGTGGTTCAGCACTTGTTTCCTGGCATTTATATACTACAATAAATTGAGTCTTTTTTTTTTTCCTCCCCATCATACAAGTTTCTGTTATGAATGACAGCTGAGTGTTGGCACGAGGGGATGCGCTGATCATTTTTATGTCACACAAGTGAATTCCCCATGATCTGATTCCGGGAGATTTTGCGGAATGATTGTGAAGGAGCATTCGTGCAAACTATGATTTGGGAGCCATAGAGCAATTATTTAGGAAGTTTTCCTTCCACCTCCTGTTTCGTAGTGTACAGTTCCGGACGACTCCTATGGACAGCACCGGCGTCCCACATATCCTGGAACATAGTTTTGTGTGGCTCCCTGAAGTTTCCCTGTAGAGACCCTTTCTTCAAGATGTTAAATCGATCCTTGTCAACATTTATGAATGCGTTCACAGGTAAGATCATTTCACCTTCTCACTCCTTCAGTGTTACATATGACTAAATGATGAAACCCGTGCCGGCGCCTTGTTTAGTATGTGAAATGTTCTTATATTTAAAGTAGTGTGTTTTAAAGAAAAAAAAAAAAAAAATGCAGTCAATTATATTGTAAAAATCTCTTCTGCTTCTCCTTCCCATTTTGCACTGTGTAGTAGCTCCATTGCAGGCATACTCTCATGTATTGCTTTTGGAGCACAATATGTGAAATCTCTGCTTCTAATTCAAAGATACATTTACTCTGTCGCCTCATTGGGGGACACAGGACCTTGGGTGTTATGCTGCTGTCTACTAGGAGGCAACACTATGCTTATCTGAAAAAGATTAAGCGTGGCTCCTCCTCTGCAGTATACACCCCTGGACGGCATCAGCCATCTTCAGTTTTTGCTTAGTGTCGCAAGGAGGCACACCTCAGACCTTCACTCGTCCCTCGCTTCAGCACGGGATTACAGATGAAGAAAAGAGGGTCTCTATATAGACCCCCGGCATGGCTCCTTCCTCTGCCCCCTACTAGGGGTGCACAGTTAAAGTTGATATGACGTAGCCACCATGCTGCTCCTTCTCCGTCCCCTTGGGTCAGGCTCGAAGTTGAGAACCCCCCTCCTTCCCCAATTCCCTCGGTCTTGGTCCGAAGTTGAGGCGAGGACAAAGCCCCCTGACAGGTGACAGCGGCACCCTCCCTAATCCCCCCTGGGGGTATTAGGCTGAGAAACCATCAGGTAGGGCCTGGACGGCAGCATCTGCAGCTCTCACCAGCCAGCACACTGCAGCCGAGAACCAGCAGCAATACAGGAACCCCAGCTTGACTGCGGGACCCTGTAGGAGCCGGGGGGAGTGCAGGCAGCCATGGCACACACAGGCACAGGCCTTCACAGGCCCTGCACCTGCGGCAGCTTTTCATGTTAAGCGCCTAAGGGGGACTCTTTTCAGAGACCCCCTTCCACTTATGTCCCCGCCGCCATTCTGCCTTTCAATCCGGGGGGGTCTGGTTCTGATCCGCCCCCCCCCCCCCCCTGGACTACCGCGCTGGTTTGGATCCCTTTTGGGCATAGAAAACAAATTTACACCGCGGCCTTGCCGAAGCCACCGTCCATTTTCTGCCCCCCGGATGACTATTTTGACTCACTGCGGTGTCAGACAGGGGGCGGATCTAGGCTGCAGGACGCGCATCTCCATAGCAACTGCCGCCCTTGCAGCGTTCCGCCCCCCTTCTCCTTCATCTCTGCAAGCAGGAGAAGAGCCACGGCGGCCATATCCAGCTGCAGGACGCATACAGGCCAGCCAAGTCTCCGGGGAGGCACAGGACCAGGCTCTTCAGTCTGAGTTACCTCATCTGTGAATTTTTATCACTCTGTATCCTCCTCTGCACAGTTAGCCCCCTTGCATAGCCACTCCAGGTGCACCATGCCGGGCTCAAAGTCTAAGAAAACCAGGCAGGACTGCTTTTACGCTTTCTGTACAGCCTGCAGTAATGCTCTTCCCAGCGGCTGCACATATCCTCATTGCAAGGATTGTGCTCAGACTACTGTGCTGGAGTCCCAAGTAGCCCCTACCAACCCTTCAGTGTCTGATGCTACGCCGGAATGGGTCACTCAAATGTCACAATCTATGACACAGTCCATAGATAACATGACCTTCAAATTGCTTCAGGCTCTGCAAAGCCATACCTCGACTATGAATGCTACCCAACAAAGGGAAAGCCGGACTCCGTCACATACTGACCCAGGCACATCCATGTCAGGGTCAGGACGCAAGCGCACCCATAGGTCACGCTCATCTGCGTCATCCCATAGCACACAGTCATCCCTGTCTAGGGAGAGAAACCGTAGTCACAGGTCATCTACACAGTCCCCTACCAGGGACAGACATGATATTTCTCCGCACCAATCCCCGTCCAGAGAAATACCCCATTCTGGATCACCTAGGAGACACCTTAGTGATACACAGGAGTCAGAAGGCGTCTGCGATTCTGACTCGGGCAAGGAAACTGATGGATCCCTAACTCCAATCCCACCTAGCAATGCAGCGCTAGTTGAGGACATAATCTCGTCCATACATCGGGTGCTGGACATCTCTGATCCGATCCCGGACGCACCACAAAATAAGATTTCATTTGAAGGAGCTCTGAAACCACCTGAGGTTTTCTTGGATCATCCAGAATTTTAAATCTATCCTCACAAAACAATTCTCACAGCCTCACAAGATGCTTAACAACCGCAAGTTTCTGGAGGCCCGTTACCCCTTTCCAAAGGAAACCACCAAAGAATGGGTAGACCCACCAGCAGTGGACCCCCCAGTCTCCAGACTGGCAGCACAGACACTTCTTTCACTGCCAGATTGCTCAACCCTTAGGGATGCAGCAGACAGGCAGGTAGAAAGTATGGCTCGCTCAATTTGCGAAACCACAGGGGCCTCCCTACCCCCGCGTTTGCTTCAGTCTGGGCAGCCAAGGCCATACTGGCTTGGGCAAAAAATCTACAAACCGGCCTCCAAGCTCCTGCCCCTGAACTGTCGGACCAAGCAGTTCAGATAGCAGCTGTGACTGATTACATGCTTCATGCAGCTCTGGATTCTGCAAGGGGTGCAGCGGCTGCAATTTCACACGCCATCACAATTCGGCGTATCCTTTGGCTGCGTGAATGCAAAGCGGACGCAGCCTCAAAGAAGTCGCTCACGCACCTTCCATACCTCAGCTGTCGACTCTTCGGTGAAAGCTTGGACACGATGATATCAAATGCCACAGGGGGTAAGAGTACCTCTCTTCCCCAACTGAAACCCAGGCGCAATTATAACAAGCGTAACCAAGCTCGCTTCCGTTCCTTTCGGAACTCTTCCGGCTGGTCCATTTCACGGCCACCACAAAATAACAGCCGCTTCACACGCAGGGAAGACTCGAGGCCGACACAAAAGTCGGACAAATCCTGGCAGTCAAAGGCAGGCCACTCAAAATCAAAGAGGAAAAGCTAAGAATTTCTCCTCATCATAACTCACGGACTCAGGAAGACACTCCACCTGTAGGAGGCCGACTTTTACTCTTTCATCAAGTCTGGCTACCTATTACAGAAGACAAGTGGGTCAAGGAACTAGTATCTTCAGGATACAAAATAGAGTTCACTTCCAACCCACCAAACAGACTCCTTATATCTGTTCCCCCAAAATCGCCAGTAAAAGCTCGCGCCTTCCACCAAGCGGTCTCATCGCTTCTTCAAGCACGAGTCATAATACCCGTTCCCCCAGGGGTTCTACTCCAAACTTTTCGCAGTCCCCAAGAAAGGAGGAGGGGTACGCCCCATACTAGACCTAAAACAACTCAACAAATATGTACAAGTACGTCACTTCCGTATGGAGTCCCTCCGGTCAATCATTGCATCTATGGAAAAAGGAGAATATCTCGCCTCCATAGACATACAAGATGCATACCTGCATATACCGATTGCGCCTGCCCATCAGAGATTTCTCAGGTTCGCAATTGACCAGGACCACTACCAGTTAGTGGCTCTCCCGTTCGGACTCGCCACGGCTCCCAGAGTGTTTACCAAAGTCATGGCAGCCACCATGCACGTTCTACACTCCAGAGGCATAGTAGTCTTTCCATACCTGGACGATCTTCTCGTCAAGGCTTCTACCTTCAAGGACTGCGAGCTCAGTGTCTCAATCACAATCGACACCCTGAGTCACCTGGGTTGGTTAGTCAACCTACAAAAGTCATCACCAACCACAAACCAGTCTCTGACATTCCTGGGAATGCTATTCAATACCTCCAAGGGCCTAGTGCTTCTCCCCAAAGACAAGGCACTGCCTCTCCGTCTAGGAGTTCGCACCCTTCTCGGCAAACCACCTCGATCTCTCCGGTTTGCAATGAGAGTCCTTGGCAGGATGATGGCGGCAATAGAAGCGGTTCCATTTGCCCAGCTTCACCTCAGACCTCTCCAACTAGACATTCTCAAGTCATGGGACAGGAACCCTTCTTCTCTCGACAGGAAGTTCCAGATGACGTCGTCAACCAGGAAGTCCCTTCACTGGTGGCTCAACCGGACCTCTCTAACAAAAGGGAAATCTTTTCTCCCAGGTCAATGGAAGGTCCTGACCCTCGACGCAAGCCTAACTGGTTGGGGTGCAGTACACCTACACCACAGAGCACAGGGCAAGTGGTCCCCAGCGGAAACAACCTTGCCCATCAACATCCTGGAGATTCGTGCCATTCTCCTGGCGTTGAGAGCCTTCCATCGCTTACTGGCAGCCTCTCACATCAGAGTACAATCGGACAATGCCACGGCCGTGGCATATGTCAATCACCAAGGGGGAACCCGCAGTGCCAGAGCGATGCGAGAGGTGACACGCATCCTCCACTGGGCGGAGAAAACGAGCTCCATTATCTCTGCGGTCCACATTCCGGGTGTAGACAACTGGAAAGCAGACTTCCTCAGCTGACAAGGAATAGACTCGGGAGAGTGGGCTCTCCATCCCGAAATCTTCCAACAGATCTGCCATCGTTGGGGCACTCCGGACGTGGACCTAATGGCGTCTCACCTCAATGCCAAAGTCTCCAACTTCATGGCCAGAACACGCGACCCGAGAGCGCTAGCGTCGGACGCCCTGGTTCAGGACTGGACCCAGGTCCAGCTCCTGTACATTTTTCCACCTCTCCCCCTGATTTCCAGAGTGGTGAGAAAGATCAAACAGGAGGGAGTTCCAACCATCCTAATCGCACCGGACTGGCCCAGGCATACATGGTACGCCGACATCGTGCGACTCACAGCAGACGTTCCCTGGCGCCTTCCCAACCGCCCGGATCTTCTGTCACAAGGCCCGTTCTACCACCAGAACTTAGAGGCCCTCAATTTGACGGCGTGGCCATTGAGACCTGGGTTCTAACCCAGGCAGGTTTTTCGCCAGACGTCATTAAAACCATGATCAGAGCACGAAAACCAACCTCTGCCAAGATCTACTACCGTACCTGGAAAACTTTCTTTACCTGGTGCGAATCTCGTAACCAGACCCCACTCCCTTATTCCCTACCCAGGGTGCTCGGTTTTCTCCAATCGGGTCTGGAAGCCAGACTATCCCTGGCCTCTCTTAAGAGCCAGGTGTCAGCTCTTTCAGTGCTTTTTCAAAAATGCATTGCTCATAAACCGCAAGTAAGAACATTTCTCCTGGGGGTTTCCCGATTGGTTCCCCCCTACAGAAGACCTCTAGAAGCGTGGGACCTCAACCTGGTGCTGACAGCATTACAGGAAACACCCTTTGAACCCCTTAGGGAAGTCCCACTCCGTCTTCTATCCCAGAAAGTGATTTTCCTCGTGGCAATCACCTCGCTACGCAGGGTGTCTGAACTCACGGCACTCTCCTGCAGACAGCCCTTCCTGATTTTTTTTCCAGGACAAGGTAGTCCTTCGTACGGTTCCATCCTTCCTTCCGAAGGTTGTGTCCAGCTTTCATCTCAACGAAGAAATTTCACTACCATCCCTCTGTCCGGTTCCGGTTCATAAAGTGGAAAAGGCTTTGCATACGCTTGACCTTGTCAGGGCACTGCGTATCTATGTGTCTAGGACTGCGCCCTTCCGGAAGTCTGATTCTCTTTTCCTTCTTTTGGAAGGCGGCCGCAAGGGTCTACCAGCTTCTAAAGCTACCCTTGCCAGGTGAATCAAATCCACCATACAAGAGGCCTACCGCCTCAAAAATTCACCTATTCCTGCAGGTATTACGGCACATTCTACACGTGCGGTAGGGGCCTCCTGGGCCATTCGGCACCAGGCCTCGGCACAACAAGTGTGTAAGGCAGCCACCTGGACTAGCCTACACACGTTTACAAAACACTGCAACGTTCATACCCAGTCCTTAGCAGATGCGAGCCTGGGCAGACGTGTTGTGCAGACGGCGGTGCCCCAATTGTAGGGACCCGTCTACACAATATTCATCCATTGCTACCCACCCAGGGACTGCTTTGGGATGTCCCAAGGTCCTGTGTCCCCCAATGAGGCGACAGAGTAAAGGAGATTTTTGTGTACTCACCGTAAAATCTCTTTCTCTTAGCCTCTAATTGGGGGACACAGCACCCACCCTTTGCCCGTTCCGGGCCGTTAAGTTGAGTTCTCATATTGGTTTTCCTTTGAGTTCTTACATAGTTGCCTTCTTATAGGCATGGTTATGTTATCTATGTTACGTTCCTCCTACTGCTTTTGCACAAAACTGAAGATGGCTGATGCCGTCCAGGGGTGTATACTGCAGAGGAGGAGCCACGCTTAATCTTTTTCAGATAAGCATAGTGTCGCCTCCTAGTGGACAGCAGCATAACACCCAAGGTCCTGTGTCCCCCAATTAGAGGCTAAGAGAAAGAGATTTCACGGTGAGTACACAAAAATCTCCTTTTCTCTAATAACCCCCCACGACAGCACAGAGGAGGATGTAACCCCACCCTAATAGGGACAGGAAATATGAACAGGTTTAAATAGCCCCTCCCACATCCTCCCTCCAGTGTTATTTCCTGTCCCTATCAGGGATGAAGAGGTCATCCCCGGTGTGCTGGGCCGGCGACAGGCACTGGGGGAAAGCTAAAGCTATTAGCCGGGCAGCGGAGGACCGAGCGGTTTTACATCTCCTCCTCAGGGCGCTGCTCCCGTCTCCTCCGGATTCGGGACCCTCTCCTGCAGTCCGCGCTCTCTGGCAAGGTCTGCAGGATCTTCTGACCGGAGGCCTCTTTGAGCTTTCCGGTCCATCTCCTCCTCCTCTCCCCCGCTGGATGCGTGGGCGATGACGGCTCCAGGATGTGGAGCGCACGCCGTGACGCTGGGCGGTGGATGATGACGTCACTTCCGGCAGTTTTGCGTTTCACTGTGGACTGCATCAGAAGCCATGGGGGAAAAGAGCGGTAATGCCGCCGGTGATCACAAATCTTCACCTGGACATCGGGGGAAGAGCCCTCTAAACAAAGGGAGATTCTGGTCCAGTCGCCCATAAAGGAGCCCTGGACAGGAAGACATCTACAGGTAGGACAAAACTATGTCTGTTGAAGCTTCTCGCTCTGCATCTGTAGAGCCCAGCGCCGTTCCGGTCCCAGTAAGTATGGCACTGGTAGTCCATCTCCCAGATGCCGGTAATAGTGATTTATAGCTCCCCTTCCCTTCTCCCCTCTCTTGTAGGGGGACAAGGAACCTGCATCTGGAGACCAAGTTAAACCGTCACGCAGATGTCCCATCTGTACAAAAAAACTATTCTCCCATAGAAAGCCCCTATGCAAGGACTGTACGGAGAAGATTATCAGGCAGGAACAACCTTCCTTAATGGAAGAGATAAAGGGGATTGTACCTCAAGAGATCAAATCCTCCTTAGCCTCGGTCACTCTCCCTACGCCCTCACCTTGTCAGGGTTCTACATCTACTCCCTCAGCAGCCAAAAAGAGAAAGATTAGCCCGCCAGAGGGAGGGGAGGAAGACTCTCAAGAGGAGATATATACAGTACAGACCAAAAGTTTGGACACCCCTTCTCATTTGAAGATTTTTCTGTATTTTCATGACTATGAAAATTGTACATTCACACTGAAGGCATCAAAACTAAGAATTAACACATGTGGAATTATATACTTAGCAAAAAAGTGTGAAACAACTGAAAATATGTCTTATATTCTAGGTTCTTCAAAGTAGCCACCTTTTGCTTTGATGACTGCTTTGCACACTCTTGGCATTCTCTTGATGAGCTTCAAGTGGTAGTCACCGGAAATGGTTTTCACTTCACAGGTGTGCCCTGTCAGGTTTAATAAGTGGGATTTCTTGCCTTATAAATGGGGTTGGGACCATCAGTTGTGTTGTGCAGAATTCAGGTGGATACACAGCTGATAGTCCTACTAAACAGACTGTTAAAATTTGTATTATGGCAAGAAAAAAGCTAAGTAAAGAAAAACGAGTGGCCATCATTACTTTAAGAAATGAAGGTCAGTCAGTGCGAAAAATTGGGCAAACTTTCAATGTGTCCCCAAGTGCAGTTGCAAAAACCATCAAGCGCTACAAAGAAACTGGCTCACATGAGGACCGCCCCAGGAAAGGAAGAGCAAGAGTTACTTCTGCTTCTGAGGATAAGTTAATACGAGTCACCAGCTTCAGAAATCGCAGGTTAACAGCAGCTCAGATTAGAGACCAGGTCAATGCCACACAGAGTTCTAGCAGCTGACACATCTCTTCAACAACTGTTAAGAGGAGACTTTGTGCAGCAGGCCTTTATGGTAAAATAGCTGCTAGGAAACCACTGCTAAGGACAGGCAACAAGCAGAAGAGACTTGTTTGGGCTAAAGAACACAAGGAATGGACATTAGACCAGTGGAAATCTGTGCTTTGGTCTGAGGAGTCCAAATTTGAGATCTTTGGTTCCAACCACCGTGTCTTTGTGCGACGCTGAAAAGGTGAACGGATGGACTCTTTATGCCTGGTTCCCACCGTGAAGCATGGAGGAGGAGGTGTGATGGTGTGGGGGTGCGTTGCTGGTGACACTGTTTGGGAATTATTCAAAATTGAAGGCATACTGAACCAGCATGGCTGCCACAGCATCTTGCAGCGGCATGCTATTCCATCCGGTTTGCTTTTAGTTGGACCATCATTTATTTTTCAACAGGACAATGACCCCAAACACACCTCCAGGCTGTGTAAGGGCTATTTGACCAAGAAGGAGAGTGATGGGGTGCTACGCCAAATGACCTGGCCTCCACAGTCACCAGACCTGAACCCAATCGAGATGGTTTGGGGTGAGCTGGACCGCAGAGTGAAGGCAAAAGGGCCAACACGTGCTAAGCATCTCTGGGAACTCCTTCAAGATTGTTGGAATACCATTTCCGGTGATTACCTCTTGAAGCTCATCAAGAGAATGCCAAGAGTGTGCAAAGCAGTCATCCAAGCAAAAGGTGGCTACTTTGAAGAACCTAGAATATAAGACATATTTTCAGTTGTTTCACACTTTTTTGTTAAGTATATAATTCCACATGTGTTAATTCATAGTTTTGATGCCTTCAGTGTGAATGTACAATTTTCATAGTCATGAAAATACAGAAAAATCTTCAAATGAGAAGGTGTGTCCAAACTTTTGGTCTGTACTGTATCTCGGAAGATCATCCAGAGGAAGGTGAACTGAGTCCAACTCCTGATAACTCCCAGCGAGAGAGAGATTACTTTCCATCAGATAGCTTGGAGGAGCTCCTCATGGCAGTAAGGAGAACTATGGAGGTCGAGGAAGAAAAAGTTCCCCAAACAGTACAGGGGGCTACGTTCCAGAAAAAAATTGGTGTTCCCTATACACCAGTGTATAAGGGACTTAGTCTTAGAGGAGTGGGAATCTCCAGAAAAGAGATTAAATACCCCTCCTGAGTTAAAGGATAGATTTCCTGTAGACAATGAGACGACAGAATGCTCGTCTGAAGTCCCAAGAGTGGATATCCAAATTGCACGAGTGGTAAAGAAAACCACAATGCTCTTTGAAGATTCCTCTCAATTAAAAGACCCCTTGGAACGCAAAATGGAGGGACTACTCAGAAAATCCTGGGAGACCTCGGAAGCACTATTAAACACCAACGCAGTCTCTACGGGCGTAGCTTGATCAATGGCTTGTTGGCTAGATCAACTGGAGGAACACCTAGTCTCGGGCACCCCCAGAGAAGACATCTTGGCATCCCTACCGTTTCTACAGAAAGCTACGGGTTTTTAGCAAACGCTTCTGCAGAATCAGAGTGGCGGCAAGAGCATTTGGGCTATCAAACTCTGTAAGAAGGGCCCTATGGTTGAAATCCTGGAACGGCGATGTGGCATCAAAAATGAAATTGGGTTCCATCCCCTTTAAAGGGAAGTACATGTTCGGGCCAGCCCTAGATGATCTTCTAGAGAAGGCCTCAGACAAGAATGCCCTCCCGGAACCAAGGAATGTGCGGAAAAGGCCTTTTCGTCCCTCCAAGGAGCAGACCCCTCAATATAGGGGTAAAGGGAAAACAGGACGATGGAGCTACCCAAGAGGTAGAGGAGGCAAAAATCTTTTTCTTTTCTCTCCCAAAATCAACGTCTGAACAGACCATGACGTCAGGGTAGTCGGGGGCCGCATCTCGAATTTTCTCCCTCAGTGGAAAGAAATCTGCTCCGACCCATGGGTCCTGAAGGTTGTCGAGTTCGGAGTAAAAATAAATTTCTCCTCCTATCCAGAGAGGATAAAATTAACACAGCTCTCTTCTCAGTCGTCAGGCCACCCTGATATCCGTTCTTACAGACCTATTGTCCTCAGGGGTGATATCCCTGGTTCCTACAAGAGAGAGGCACAGGACATTATTCCAGACTCTTCATAATAAAAAAAACAAATGGCACACACCTAGTTATAATCAATCTAAGGCCACTGAATCAGTATATCCACTACCAACGATTCAAGATGGAATCCATCAGGTCGACCTGATAGGACAGGACCATGTTATGGCCACAATCTACCTCCAGGATGCATATTACCACATCCCCATACATCCACTTCACAGGAGGTTCCTAAGATTCGCAGTGGCTCAAGGGGAACAAATAGTCCACTATCAATTCAATGTTCTCCCATTTGGAATTTCACCAGCCCCGCGAATATTTACAAAAGTCATGGCTTATATCTGGGGTCAGAAAATTTCAATAGTACCATACCTCGATGACTTGTGATTAATCGGGCCCTCAGTACCAGTACTCCAAGAACATCTACAGTTGACCACTCGGATCCTATCGTTTCTAGGCTGGCTAGTGAACCACAAAAAATCGGATATGGTTCTCTCCATGACAAAAACATTTCTACTAATACTATTGGATTCCCACAGCCAGATGTCATTCCTGCCCAAACAAAAACAGGTCATGATAAAAGCAAAGATCAATGTCCTAAGGAGCAGATGATCAGTATCATTGAGAGATTCCATGTCGGTCCTCGGGTCTATGACATCCTGTATTTAAATGGTGGCCTGGGCTCAGGCACATACCCGAACATTACAGACCCACATCCTTACGAATTAGGATGGATCCCCACGGTCTCTGAACAGGAGAATCCCTATACCACCATGGGTAAGGACCTCTCTATTCTGGTGGCTGAGCGTAAGGAATCTCAACAGGGGAGTACCATGGATCCAGAATCCGCTAGTAACCATAAAAGTGGATGCCAGGGAGAAGGGATGGGGAGCCAAGGTCTCCCAAGAGCTATTCCAGGGTGTATGGACCAGAGAGGTGTGCCAACGCTCATCAAATTTCAGAGAATTAAAAGCCGTAGAGGAAGTCCTCAGAGCAGCAGAGGCTGTCCAGAAATCTCACATTCAGATATTTTCAGACAATATCACCATCAAGGGGGCACAAGTTACGAAAGCTTTAAAGCAATCTCAGCAAGAATATTTTCCTGGGCCGAAGAACATCTTCTATCCCTGTCGGCTGTTCATATCAAAGGTTCAGTCAATGTCCAGGCCGATTTCTTAAGCAGAACAAAGCTTCATCCAGGAGAGTGGAGTCTAAACCCAGACGTCTTCCAGGTGTTAGTCGAGAGATGGGGTTATCCAGAGGTAGATCTCTTCGCCGGACACCAGAACGCGAAGGTACCTCAATATTTCTCCCTGGATCCGAACGGCCCTTGCTTGGGAGTGGACGCATTCGCTTACAAATGGGAATTCAAACTAGCGTATGCCTTTCTCCCACTGCCTATCCTTTCAAAAACCTTACAGAAGATAAGGACCGAAGGGACCAGAGTAATCCTAGTGGCCCCTTTCTGGCCAAAAAGAAGTTGGTTCGGAACGTTAACCAGTCTGAGTATGGAGAGCCCTGTAATCCTTCCTCCCATCAAAGATCTCCTGCTCCAGGGACCAATTCACCATCCGGATCCTGAGAGACTACAACTAACTGCCTGGCTTCTGAATTCCTGATATTAAAAACAAGAGGCCTGTCAGAGAAAGTCATCAAAACTCTCCAGAAGAGCAGGAAACCTGTAACGAACACCATTTACCATAAGATGTGGAAAACCTTCTTAGGCTGTGTGCCCACGATGCGTTTTTTAAGCGTTTCTGCAGCGGCAGAAAAGGCCTGCCATGTTCCCCAATGATCTGCATGTGATGTGCACATGCTGCGGAAATTTCCGCTGCGGGTTATCATTGCGGAATAAAATGCAGCACTACCAATTATTTTGCGGAAGCGGTGTTTTCGCCGCCATTGACTTTCATTGGAACGCTTGGATTCCACATCACTGCATCTGTACATGCGGATTCCATGCGTTTCAATGTGCGGATGGTACCCTGGTGTGGAGAACAGGAGACTCTCCTCCGGACCCGGGTACCTTAGAACCTGTAAATAAAAGAATAAAATAAATATTATATTTACCTTCTGATGGCCCGCGGTCTCCTTGTCTTAGCTTGCCGGCAACTCGCGGTGGACTGAAGGACCTGCGCTTACATCATAGTCATGTGACTTCAGGCTCTTCAGTGTACCGCGAGCTGCCGGAAAGCCAGGACGGAGCGAAGCAAGACTGCGGGGGCCACCAGAAGGTAAGTATAGATTTATTTTTATTTTTTTACCATTCTTTAAGGTCACAGTATATAAATCCATGCCGTTTGCATGGATTTATATAGTGTGACCAAGTTGACAAGCACTTTCCAAGTGATGTTAAAATCGCTTGGAAAGCGCTTGACAACCCGCATGCAGAAATGCATGTGGAGAACGCTTCACATCCGCATGTCCCTGGCAGGAAAAACTCATGTACAATCCCCATGCTTTTTTTCTGCCAGGGAGATGCAGAAACACTCAGGAAAAAATCCTGAGCATTTCTGCATCGTGGGCACATAGCCTTAAGATGGTGTGCACCCACTCGCCCAGACCCTCATAGGGCTGATGTGGCACAGATTCTAGATATTTTACAAGAAGGTCTGGACAAAGGTCTCAGACCTAGTACTCTTAAGGTCCAGGTAGCGGCGTTAAGTTCATACTTCGATCAAAGACTAGCGGAACATAAGTGGGTGAGAAGTTTTATGACAGCAGCCACCCTCATCCACCCTAGAGTAACAGACCTGGTTCCCCCCTGGGACCTTAACATTGTTCTGAAGGGGTTAACCCTTCCACCCTTTGAGCCCTCGTCAGCCGTAAGACTGGACAGACTGACCTGGAAAACGGCTTTCCTGGTGGCAATAACTACAGCCAGAAGAGTGTGTGAACTGCAGGCCCTTTCGGTCAACAAACCTGAGAATTCAGGAAGATCGTCTAATTTTTCAACTTGACCCTTTATTTCTACCTAAGGTGGTCTAAAATTTCCTCAAATCTCAGGAGATAATCCTTCCATCATTTTGTGACAACCCAAAAGACAAAAAAGAAATGTAATTTCACACTCTGGATGTTTGGAGAATAGTACTCCACTATCTTCAGGAAACCGAAGAAGGAAGGAAAGACAAGAACCTATTTGTCCATACACAAGGTCCAAACAGAGGAAAGAAGGCAGCAAAATCCACAATAGCCAACTGGATTAAGAGGGCGATTACAGAGGCTTACCAGATCCAGGATCTACCTCCTCCAGCAAAGCTCAAGGCCCATTCTACAAGGGCGATATCTGTCTCCAGGACCGGACAGTGCAGGAAGGAGGAAAAGCCAGGATCCCCCCCCCCTATCCAGGAAGGCATCCTGAGACCATCCTCAAGAGGTGAAAGGAACGGACGATTACCGGACCCTGTCTTTCAGCTGCAGGTATCAGCACCCCGGTCCTCCCCCCTCCCCCTCTCACCTAACATGGCGCTTAACAGCGCTTCCACTGGGCCACTTCCTCCTTCTTACCCCTTATGCGCGGCAAATCTGCCGCGCTTTTCTCCGACGGGGGGGCGTGTCCTGTGGGCGGTCCCGCTCCGACGCCCATATTCCCCCTCCTATTTGACCAATCAGGGCCGAGGGGCATAGTGACGCTTCCGTCACGCCCTCGTGCCTTCCGCGGTCCTATCATTGGGGGGCCTCTCAAGCCCGCCCCCCCTTCCCATCTGCCTATCGGAGCTTCGCGCGCTCCGTCATCAACGAGCGTCCTCTGCACCGACGCCATCACTCTGCCGCACGCTGCTCCCTACTCCGGCGGCACATACTGCGACCCACTCCAACCTCACCTTCGGAGCCTTCAGGGGGACACGGGACCGCTTCTCTGCAGGATCGGGTAGGCCCTGTCCTGACACAAGGTCCCCATCCCTCCCTGCTCACAGCGCTCCCCTCTGCAGTATCCCTGGTCAGGTACATATGCCCAAACACAGGGAGCCCTCAGTCCGTCCCTCTCACATTGTCACATACTACGCCTGTGCTCTTTGCGGTACTAAGTGGCCCGCGGGTCTCACTGCGGCCTTCTGCTCGACCTGCAAACCTCCCGCTATGCTGGCACCCCAAGATCCCCCCGCCGCTCAGGACGTGGTAACCCCCTCCCCTCCGGAGTGGGCTGTTGCTATGTCACAGTCTGTCTCTGACCTCACCAAGGTTTCTCAATCTCTGGTGCAGGTCTTAGAACGCTTGCCAGAACGTTTGCCTATGTTATCCACGGCCACCAGCGCTCCGAACGTCCCCACAGACGATTCGCAGGCACCCCTGCCCCCTCCTCTCAGGGGCAGACAGACGTCACGTTCTCAGAAACGGATTCACGCAAGCTCATCCTCCAGCTCTCCAGACTCCAAGATGCTCCCTGCATCTCACACCCCCTCCCCGGAGGTCACCCCGGGATCTGACTCTGCTTCAGATTCAGACTCTGGTTCTGACTCTGACCAGTATTCCAAGGTCCAGGACATGATAGACAGCCTTATAACGGCTGTCAATCAGACTCTGCATGTTACAGAAGACGAGAGCCCGTGCCGGGATCTCTAACTAATCTTCCTTTTCAAGGTTCCAGGCTGTTTGGCTCCAAGCTAGATCAGATCATCTCTGATGTTACTGGGGGTAAGAGCACCTCCCTCCCCCAGCCCAGACCCAAACGCCCCCTTCAGTTCCGGTCCTTTCGTCAGTTCGCTCAACAGGACCGTACTCCAGCACAGCGGGACAGTCGTAAACCCTCCTTTAGGCCCACGCCTAACTGGCGCCCAAAGAGTCGCTCCTCCAAGTCCTCTGGATCACAATCTCAATCCAACAGGTTTTCCTCAACATGACGGGTCACTCCCACCTGGGACTTCTCCCAGTGTGGGAGGCCGTCTCCTTCTGTTCACAGATTCTTGGCTCCCGGCAAGAAGATGCCTGCGTCAAAGAAATTGTGACTTCCGGCTACAAAATCGAGTTTGATTCCAGCCCACAATCGCGTTTTCTCAGATCCCGCCCCCCACAACCATCTCTGCTTCCCGGTTTCCTCCAAGCCATCACTTCTCTTCTACGCTCAGGAGTCATAGTCCCGTTTCCCTTTTAGGAAAGGTTTTCCGGTTTTTACTCAAATCTCTTCGTCGTCCCAAAAAAGGACAGCTCTCTACGTCTGATTCTGGACCTGAAACAGCTAACCGATATGTACGGATCCGACAGTTCAGGATGGAGTCCCTCAGGTCGGTAATCGCCTCAATGGAGGCCGGGGAATATCCATGTTCAGTGGACATTCAGGATGCATACCTTCACATCCCAATCTGCACGTCACATCAGAAATTCCTACTCTTTTTTTTCCTTCAAGAACGCGCATTACCAGTTCACTGCCCTCCCCTTCGACCTCGCCACAGCCCGAGGGTTTTCACGAAGGTGATGGCGACAGTTATGGCCATTCTTCGAACAAGGGGAATTGTAATCATACCCTACCTCGACGACCTGTTAATCAAAGGCCCCATGTTCAGGGACTGTCTCCACAGTCTCCAGATCACCTTGAACACTCTCTCCCGGTTAGGCTGGCTGATCAACACGGACAAATCCTCCCTGGTCCCATCCCAATGCCTAACCTTCCTAGGGATGCAGTTCGACACGACCCGTGCCCGGCTCCTCCTTCCAAGGGAAAAGATGAACTCCCTACGACAAGGAATTCACATCCTCTCCGACCCAGGTCCACACTCCCTTCGCCTATGCTTGAGTGTCCTGGGAAAGATGGTAGCAGCCATGGAGGCAGTTCCGTTTGCCCAGTTCCATACCCGGTCCCTTCAACTAGCCCTTCTCTCAGCTTGGGACAAGAATCCGTCATCTCTAGATCGACGCATCAAGTTGCCTCGTCAAGTAAGACGGTCGCTAACCTGGTGGTCCCGCCCTTCTTCCTTCAGACCCGGGAGATCATTCCTTCCGCTTCGCTGGCAGGTGGTCACGACCGATGCCAGTCTCATCGGTTGGGGGGCAGTTTTTCTACAACACACGGTCCAAGGCCGGTAGAGTCCCCACGAAGTCTCTCTCCCCATCAACATTCTGGAGATAAGGGCGATTTACCTGGCTTTGCTTCACTGGCAGAAGATCCTGGCAGGGTTCCCAGTCCGTGTACAATCGGACAATGCCACGGCAGTGGCATACATAAACCATCAGGGAGGAACGCGCAGCAAGCCCGTCCTAAAAGAGGTGGCAAGAGTGCTACTTTGGGCCGAGAAGATGGTCCCGGCAATATCGGTAGTCCACATTCCAGGGGTCGGCAGGGCCTCGCCTCAGGAGAATGGTCTCTCCATCCCGAAGTGTTTCACCAAATCTGCTTACCGTGGGGCACGCCGGATGTCGACCTCATGGCGTCCCGGTTAAACCACAAGGTTCCGGCCTTTGTAGCTCGGTCCCGCGATCCGCTAGCAATCTCCCAGGACGCGCTAGTCATATCATGGTCACAGTTCCAACTGACCTATCTCTTCCCACCTCTACCTTTGATCCCTCGAGTCATCAAGAAGGTCAAGACAGAGGGAGTACCAGTTCTCCTAGTGGCCCCAGATTGGCCCAGACGCGTCTGGTACGCAGATCTGATAAATCTGCTTGTCGACCAGACCGTCCGGACCTCCTCTCTCAGGGTCCTATTCTTCATCAGAGTTCTCGTTCCCTGAATTTAATGGTATGGCCGTTGAGGCCGCGGTGTTGAAGACGGCGGGCTTTACTGACCATGTCATTCAGACCCTGATTAACGCCAGAAAACCCGCTACCTCGCGCATATACCACAGAACTTGGAGAGCCTTTTTTCGTCACTGCGAACAAGATCAGCTAACTCCTAAGTCCTTTTCTTTGCCAGTCATTTTGGCTTTTCTTCAGTCTGGCCTAGAGGCGGGACTATCTCTCAGCACTCTCAAGGGCCAAGTTTCGGCCTTGTCCATTCTATTCCAACGTAACTTAGCTAGCTGTCCTCAGTTCAGGACCTTTCTACAAGGGGTGGCCCACCTGGCGCCCCCCTATCGCCCTCCAGTGGAACCATGGGACCTTAATATGGTTCTAAGCGTCTTACAGCAGCCTCCGTTTGAACCCATTCAGGACATTCCAGCCTCTCTTCTTTCCTGGAAGGTGGCTTTTCTGGTGGCGGTTACCTCTATTAGAAGGGTCGCAGAACTCGCAGCCCTCTCTTGTCGGTCGCCTTTTCTGGTATTGCATCAAGACAAAGTAGTGCTCAGGCCAGTGCCTTCCTTTTTTGCCAAAGGTGGTTTCCGCTTTTCACATTAATGAGGACATCGTTTTGCCTTCCTTTTGCCCTGCTCCAATGCATCCACGGGAGAAGTCCCTGAACAAACTGGACCTGGTCAGTGCTCTACGTGTGTACCTTTCCAGAACGGCCGCCCTTCGGCGCTCGGATGCCCTTTTTGCCATCCCTGAGGGTCATCGCAAGGGTCTCCCTGCTTCCAAGTCAACCATCGCCCGTTGGATACGTTCGGCCATCTTGGAGGCACATAGCATCTCGGGCAAATCTCCCACTCCCGGAGTTAGGGCGGTCCACCATCAGGCTTCGGCCTCTCAAATCTGCAAGTCCGCAACGTGGTCTTCTCTTCACACCTTTTCAAGGTTTTACAAGGTCCACACTTATTCTTCGGCTGACGCCAGTCTTGGACGGAAGGTCCTGCAGGCGACAGTTGCCGAGGTCTGACCTAGTCTGTGACTATCTTCTGTTCTCCCACCCAAGGGACTGCTTTGGGACGTCCCATGGTCCTGTGTCCCCCAATGAAGCGATAGAGGGATTTTTGGTACTCACCGTAAAATCTCTTTGGAGCCTTCATTGGGGGACACAGCACCCTCCCTGCATTTGGACATATGTCCTGTTGGGCATCTCATTTATTTTTTCACGGTTGTGCCCCGTTGGGCATTACATAGTTAGTTAATTATTTTGTACTTCTGCTACTGCTCTAGCCACTAACTGGTGAGCTTGGTGCCTGTAGGCGGGTGCATACTGCGGAGGAGGAGCCATTTTCCTTTTTTTGCATAGTGTCAACCTCCTATCGACAGCAGCATACACCCATGGTCCTGTGTCCCCCAATGAAGGCTCCAAGAAAGAGATTTTACGGTGAGTACCAAAAATCCCTCTTTTAAATTCTAGTTTTTTCGTGTGGAAGAGCATGGACACCCATGGTGAATATAGTGACACCCATGGTGAACATACAACACAGTGCAGATAGTGTTCTCACCTTTATTAGTGTAGTTGTCTGGGACTTGTGCTGCGACAACTGCATTTTTAAGGGTCCCTATACACATTCGATAGCCGTCTGCCAAACACTACTTTCTTACTTGGCCATAAAAAGGACCACACGGCTCACCTCAAGTGTTCTTCTGTTCTCTATGATAAAGCTGCCACCAGACGTCATGGCAGCGTCTTATCTCTGCATTGAACAAAAGGATCTGTTGAAACTCAACTGGCCAGATCAGTCTCTTCCTGGATATACACATTAGATCAGGGTTCCCCAACTCCAGTCCTCAAGGCCCACCAACAGGTGATAATTGCATCATCTGCACAGGCAATAATTCCATCACCTGTGTAATACTAAGGAAATACTGAAACATGACCTGTTGGTGGACCTTGCGGACTGGAGTTGGGGATCACTGCATTAGATGATCTGCCATGTAAATACAGAAAATTTAATTCTGTAAAAATCAAATCAAGGCAGCAAATATTGAGACAGAGAATCATTGCCAGAGAAAAGTAAAAATAATCCCAAAATTTTCTTTAACTACATAAATAGTAAGAAACTAAAAAATGATAGTGTTGACCCTCTTAAAGATAGTCTGGGTGAAATGGTGGATGAGGAAAAAGCCAATATGCTAAATGATTTTTTTTCAACCGTATTTACACAAGAAAATCGCATGACAGAAAACATGATCAGTGATGACAAAAGTTCTCCATTAAATGTCACTTGCTTAAGCCAGCAGGAAGTACGGCTGCATCTAAAAATCACTAAAGTTGACAAATCCCCGGGCCCGGATGGGATACTCCCGCGAGTACTGCAGGAATTAAGTAACGTCATAGATAAACCATTATTTTTAATCTTTAAAGATTCCATAACAGGGTCTCTACCACACGACTGGCGTATAGCAAATGTGGTGCCAATATTCAAAAAGGGGACAAAAACTGAACTTGGAAATTATAGGCCAGTAAGCTTAACCTCTACTGTGGGTAAAATCCTGGAGGGTTTCCTAAGAGATGCTATACTAGAGTATCTGAAGAAGAGTAACCTCATGACCCAATATCAACATGGGTTTACGAGGGACCGTTCCTGTCAAACGAATCTGATCAGTTTTTATGAGGAGGCAAGTTCTGGACTGGACCAAGGAAATACAGTGGATGTTGTGTATATGGACTTTTCAAAAGCTTTTGATACGGTTCCACACAAAAGGTTGATGCATAAAATGAGAACAATGGGGATAGGGGAAAATATATGCAAGTGGGTTAAGAACTGACTCAGTGATAGGAAACAAAGGGTGGTTATTAATGGAAAACACTCAGACTGGGTCATAGTTAACTGTGGGGTAACTCAGGGGTCAGTATTGGGCCTGCTTCTTTTTAACATATTTATTAATGACCTTGTAGGGGGCATACAGAGTAGTATTTCAAGATTTGCAGAGGACACTAAACTCTGCAGGGTAATCAATACAGAGGAGGACAATTTTATATTACAGGAGGATCTATGTAAACTAGAAGCTTGGGCTGATAAATGGCAAATGATCTTTAATGGGGATAAATGTAAGGTAATACACTTGGGCAGAGGAAATAAAATGTATAATTATATGCTTAATTGTAAAACACTGGGCAAAACTGTCACTGAAAAAAACCTGGGTGTATTGGTGGACGACAAGCTCACGTTTGGTGGCCAGTGTCAGGCAGCTGCTGCAAAGGCAAATAAAATAAGGGGATGCATTAAAAGAGGCATAGATGCTCATGAGAACATAATTTTACCTCTACACAAGTCAGTAGTGTGACCACACTTAGAATACTGTGTACAGTTCTGGTCTCCGGTGTATAAGAAAGACATAGCTGAACTACAGCGGGTGCAGAGAAGAGCGACCAAGGTTATTAGAGGACTGGGGGGTCTGCAATACCAAGACAGGTTATTACACTTGGGGTTATTTAGTTTGGAAAAACGAAGGCTTAGGCCATGTGCCCACGTAACATTTTTGTAGCGTTTTTACGGCTGCGAAAACGCTTGTAAAACAGTCTGCCATGCAAAGCAATGTGAATTCGGATGTGCTGTGCACATGATGCGCTAATTTGCGTGCCGAATTCGCATTGCGTTGCAAAACGCAGCATGACCATTTCTACCGCGATTACGCTGCAAATTCACGGCCATTGAGGAACATTGAAATGCAGCAAACCTGCAGGTATATGTGGATTTGCTGCATTTCAATTAAATTCAATGGACGCTATTTTGCAGCGTAATCACGGTGCGTGTGGTACCCGGGATGAAGAGGAGACTACAACTCCTCTTCATCCCGGCTACCACACGGTGAAAAAACGAAATAAAAAAGTTAAAAATAAACAACCTGTATATTCACCTCTCCGGCGGCCCCCGGTCTGCTCCCGGCCACGTCCTCTCTCCTTGGCGTCCCGCGGTGTACTGTCAGGACCTGCGGTGACGTCAGTTAGTCACCTGATGGTCACGTGACCGCTGACATCGGCGGTCAGGTGATGGTGGCGTGACCATCAGCTGACTAAATGACGTCACCACAGGTCCTGACAGTACACCGCGGGACGCCGAAGAGAGAGGACGCGGTCGCGAGCAGACTGGAGCAGACCGGAGAGGTTAGTATACAGGTTTTTTTTTTTGTTTTTTTTTATACTATAGATGCTGCATTTAAAGCATCAGTTGTTTACACATTATAAATCCATGCCTGTTGCATGGATTTATATTGTGTGACCAACTTGTCAAGCACTTTTCCAAGTGATGCTCAAAATCGCTTGGAAAACTGCTTGAAGAAACGCATGTAAAAACGCTGAAAAAACGCTTCTCTCTGGCAGAAAAAAACGCATGTAAATCTGCATGCGTTTTTTTCTGCCAGAGAGAGGCAAAAACCCTCTGCATCAAATCTGCTACGTGGGCACATAGCCTTAGGGGTGATCTTATTACTATGTACAAGTATATGAGGGGACAGTACAAAGACCTTTCTACTGATCTTTTTACTCTGAGGCCAGAGACGGGGACAAGGGGGCATCTTCTACGTCTGGAGGAAAGAAGGTTTAATCATAATCACAGACGGGGATTCTCTACTGTAAGAGCAGTGAGACTATGGAAGTCTCTGCCGCATGATGTTGTAATGAGTGATTCACTACTAAAATTTAAGAAGGGCATGGATGCCTTTCTTGAAAAGTATAATATTACAGGTTATATATACTAGATTCCTTGATAGGGCGTTGATCCAGGGAACTAGTCTGATTGTCGTATGGAGTTGGGATGGAATTTTTTTTCCCCAATGTGGAGCTTAGTGTTTGCCACATGGGTTTTTTTTGCCTTCCTCTGGATCAACTTGTTAGGCTATGGGTTGAACTAGATGGACTTAGTTTTTTTTAAGGTTGAAGGAAGACTGTTACTAATACCTGTGGACTCAGCCAACTTTATTACTATTATTTTTGAAGATCTAGGAGCAATTCAACTTGTTTGTTCCACTCCTGCAATGCTTCAAAACACAAAGGGGATATCCATTTTAGACACCTCATTATTTCTATATTATTTTAAGAGTTTTGAGTTCTGTTTGAGAGTCTCATCTCTTGGCCAGAGCGAAAAATGGTTACAAAAGTGGTTCTCCAGAGAAACTGTCCTGTCAGACTTCACACAACCCATTCATCATTTCTTTGCATATGCTCTGTAAGGGTATGTGCACACGATGCAGAAATGAAGCAGAAAATTTCTGCATCTCCCTGGCAGAAAAAACGCATGCAGATTGTGCATGCGTTTTTCCTGCGGAATACATGCGGATTCACATGCGTTTCCGCATGTGGATTGACAAGTGCTTTCCAGGCGATTTTAGCATCACCTGGAAAGTGCTTGACAACTAAGTCACACTATATAAATCCATGCAACCGGCATGGATATATATAGTGTGACCCGAGAGAGTGGTAAAAATAAAAAATAAATGTATACTTTACCCTCCGATGGCCCGCGCTGTCCTGCTCAATCTGTTCTCCCTCGCCGGCAACTTTGAATTGAAAGACCTGCCGACGTCAGCGTCACGTGACCCGTCACATGACTCTGACGTCTGCGCAGGTCCTTCAACTCACTGCCAAGTGCCGCGAACCAAGCAGGAGCGCTGCGTGGGCCGACAGAAGGTAAGTATATATTTTTTTATTTTTTTTTTTGTTTGTTTTACAGCTTTTTTAATGGTACCTGGGTGTGGATGAGACTCTCCTCTCCTCCACACCCGGGTACCATCCGCACATTAGAACGCGCCAATTACGCAAGTACAAATGCAGTCTTGCGGAATTGGCGCGTTGTAATGCAAGTCAATGGCAGCGAAAAAGCCGCGTTTCCGCAAAATTAATTGACATGCTGCGGATTTTTGAGCGCAGCGTTTATGCTGCGGAAAAGTCCGCATCATGGGCACAGCACATGCGGATTTCAATTGGGGAACATTGCTGCCCTTCTATCATGCGTTTTTAATGCGTTTCCGCAACTGCAAAAACGCCGCGGAAACGCATTAAAAACGCATCGTGTGAACCCAGCCTAATACTTCATTCCACCTGTTGGAGTGCTGCAGGAAAATGTAACACTTACTAATTAGAATCTCTAGAGATTTTAGTTGGTCAGCGGGGGGAACGCTTTGTAATTATCTTATTGTCAAAATGAGGTTTTGAAAGCAAAGAGTGGTCACACCAAATATTGACTGATTTTAGATTTCTCTTTTGTTCATTCACTTTTTATTTTGTTAATTAACAAAAACTAGAACGCTTTTACTTTTTTAAAGCATTTTTATTGTGCAGCATTTTTTCCTTTCCTGCTGAACACTTTTGCTCAGTAATGTTAGTACTGTGTGCGGGTATATTAAATATCTTGTCTTCCTTTAGACAGATAATGAGCGTGTATTTGCACAGCAGCTTCAGAACAAGCTTCTTCCGGACCACACATATTCTGTGGTATCTGGAGGAGAACCACTGGACATCCCAGATCTCACCTGGACCCAGCTGAAGCAGTTCCATGCCACTCACTATCACCCAAGCAATGCCAGGTACAGTATAGAGGCTCAAACAACTGAATTCCTGTGTCCGTGTGTAACCTAAATTGGGGTTTCCCGTCGTGTTTATTTTATTTTTTTTTAAAAATCTGCTGTAAGAGGTTTATTTAATTGTAATCTGTCTCCAGGTTTTTGCCACCTAATCAGGGACCCAGATGCCAGCGAAGTGTCACTTATTAGGCTGCTTAATGTAGTTTTGATAAAATCTCTCTTTTTAACAGCAGGAGATTATCACTATAGGACTAGTAAACCATATTCTGAAAGTGAAGCATATTCATGAACTCTGTAAAACCCAGCTCCACCACTGACTGGCAGCTTTGTTTATACACTCTGCATAGGCAGAAAACTGTAGTGTGGTCGAATACATAGCTCAAAATTCAGAGAACTGCTAGCTCTGCAGCAGATAAAACAGTGATTTTATCCAGATGACAGCAAGCAGCTCAGTAAGTAACACATCACTAGGATCAGGGTCTCTACCCCTTCATCATGCTGCTGACAGATTCCCTTTAAGCCTTTTGCGCTTTTATGATTTTATTACAGATTTCTGTGCTTTTTATAGAGGTTTTTTTTTTCTACCTCAAGATTTAACACAGACTAATTGGAAGGAAATATTCTGTATTAAATATGGCTGTATGTGTAGGGTATTTGCTTTTATTGCTTTTACAAATAATGATTAAATGTAATTTTGGCAGTATCTTAGGAGAATTATTTATTTTTCTCACTTATATAACGCTATTAATTCAGACATTGTCATCGCTGTCCCCATTGGGGCTCACAATCTGGATTTTCTATCAGTATGCTTCTGGAGTGTGGGAAGAAACCGGAGAACCTGGAGGAAACCCACGCAAACACAGGGAGAACATATAAACTCCTTGCAGATACCCTACTAAAGACAGAGAGCGAGTCAATATTTCTTCAAACAATTGAACTGGATCGGTATACTGTGCTATGCCTCCGGTAACCAGATGATGCACGCGCTGATATGTCACAGGAAGTGCACCCTTTGACCTGTGCGTGTTATCGGATGTTCCGGACGCATCGCGCTAAACCTCGCAGATACCTGTGAGCATGCGCCACATTATATTGACTCCATGCACCTGGCGTAAGATATAATCTCCAACGTGCACTGACACATCAGCTCCAATACCTGAAAAAGGTCATTCCGAAACGTGCGTTGGGGCATCAGGGTAGTGTACTTTAGTATTTACTTTACGTTCGATGTGTGGTCACCATGCATGTAACTACTATTTGTTGATTCCAAATGGTTGCACAAGAACATGCAGAATACAACATAATTAATAGATCCAGCATTGCTAGATCTACGTGTTTATTTTGCCTTTAGGCAACAATCACACCCATATCATTAACTTTATTTTGCCTTGATGGGTGTTTGCTGCACATAGGCATAGATATACAAGTTTGGTGCTATATATCCTACAGAAAAACGGAGTAAATAGTGAAAAATAGTTTAAAAAGTAAAAATTTATTTAAATAGACAGCATACATAACAAAGTTTTAAAAATAAATAAAATAGATGTACAAGCAGAGATGTGCACTCACACACTGATCACCCAAAAGGGTGTTTGTAACAGCTAAGTAGCTACCTCAAAAATACCTACTGATGAATAACCAAAAGATCATGATCAAAGGATACATATCCCTAAGGTGAAAGATTCCCCCAAATATGTATATATGACTGTATAATATCGCCTTTCACGTTATTCTATATAGTGGCAGATGACAGTCCATATAAGCAGTATGCAAAACAATACATGAAGGAACACACCATTATTCTCACGGTCAAAATATTAAAGTAACCAAATGAATCATAGTGCATGCATGTGCTGAATTAGGTATGGTAGAGGTGTCCAAATGGGTATTCTATATAAATGCTAAATTATGCACTGCATTAAGTGTGCATAAGGGGATAGCAAGGTAATACAAGCATTAGGGGACGACACAAATACATATTAAAGCCATCAATATACAGTAAAGGCATAAGGGAGGCATATCAGAGTGCTTGTGCAGCTAGGGAACACCCCTTACGCGCGTTTTGCATCAGCTTTCCCTAAGGGTTGACTCTAGGGTAGCAGCCAGCCTATTTATATAGTCACTCACCAATCAGAACGAGCTTGTAATGGCGCTCATGCTGTCTCCACCGTGCCCGGAAGCCCCGCAGTTTGGCGTCCGACGTCACTTCCCTCCACCCACAACAGACGCGTGTCATGGTGTGGGCAGGAGGAAGCGAGGCTGGCAGGACCCATTGCCACAGAGACAAGAGACTGAGTCAGACATTGCGAGCGCGCACCGCTGGAAAGTGTGAGTTAAGTATGGTAAAATAGAAGGAGGATGAAGGCATTTAAGCGCTCCACATATGGACAGTAAGGCTATGTGCCCACGATGCAGAAATGCTGCATATTTTTTCCGCTTCTCCCTGGCAGGAAAAACAAATGCGGATTTTACATGCTTTTTTCCTGCCAGGTAGAAGCATTTGTCAAGCGTTTTTGCATGCATTTCTGCATGCGGGTTATCAAACGCTTTCCAAGCGATTTTAGCACCACTTGGAAAAGTGCTTGACAACTTGGTCACACTATATAAATCCATGCAACCGGCATATATAGTGTGACCAAGTAATAGTTGAAAAAAAGAATAAGTATGGTAAAAAATAAAGATTATACTTACCGTCCGATCTCCCCGGTGTCTCGCGGTGGTGTGAAAGGACCTGTGATGACGTCATTGAGTCATGTGACAGGTGAAGCGACCGCCGACGTCAGGGGTCACGTGACCTGTCACATGACTAAATGACATCATGTCCGGTCCTCACACCACCGCAAGCCGAACCTGAGACCGGATGCATCGCTGAGGAGGCCGGGGGACATCGGAAAGTAAGTATAATCTTTTAAATTCTATTTTTTTTCTTTACAGGTTCTATGGTACCCAGGTCTGGAGGAGAGTCTCATCTTCTCCAGACCCGGGTACCATCCGCACATTGAATCGCATAATATCCGAATGTGCAAATGTGCTGACACGGATATTAAGCGTTTCAATGCAAGTCAATGGCGGCAATTACGCTGCGTGTCCGCAAAATTAATGGACATGCTGCTTATTTTTCTGCAATGATAATCCGCAGCAGAAATTTCCGCAGCATGTGCACAGCACATGCGGATTATCATTGGGGACCATGGGGCACGTATTACCAAGCGTTTTTTAAGCGTTTTCACTGCTGAAATTCCGCAGCAAAAACGCATAGTGGGCACGCAGCCTAACACTATCTCAATAACATCATTGGACCTAATGATTCTTGGATAAACAACATATATACACATGAAAAAGTGTGGAGGAAAAAAAAATTAAAACAAATATATGTAAAAAAAACAAATACTAGTGTTACATATGGATGCAAAAAATATTATAACAGGAAACACAGAATGGATAACAAAAGTATCATGAGAACATAAAAAGTGGAAAGAGAAACAGGCAATGGAAAACCAAAAACCACTGACGGGGACAAAAAGTGAATACATGGGTAAAGTGTAATATATACAGAGTGTGATAATGAAAAAAGGAATATAATGTGATCCCATGTGGCATCCACGAAAATGGTACCTACGCAGATGAGGTAGTGCGAGTGCAAGGATGAGCCTAATGCCCATCAACCACAAATGTGAAGACAAACCAAAGAGAGTGCACAGTGCAATTGAAGTGTTTTAGTAATATATGGTTCAATCACATACATTTATGACAATACTACTTCTTACAAGTGGAGGAAGAGAAGCAATGTTTCAACATGTGAACATAATACCCATCCCATAGATACAATAAAAAAAACATTCCCAATAGGAATAGACCATATAGTACAAAACACGGTAAACTGTGTTTTACTCAAAAATAAATATAATAAAGAAAATACTTACAGAAGGTGACCTTGGACAGATACCGAATGTCGATATGAAGTGGCATCACTTGTGTATATATAATATATGCTACTGAAAAGATGGCAACATTCCATCTAAGAGGACGACCATTCCTACTACAGTGCATAAAAAAAAAAGAGCGGTAGGTATTAAGACATAATTTTCAGCTAGAAAGGGTATCCTATGCTAATGAATTAGAGGAGACATAACTTTTTCTATAGGACTGTATATTTAAGACCTAAAGGGAACGATGCCTAAGGAATGACCCCTTCTGTATAATGGGATGGTCCGGACACATCGCGCAGATACCGATCGGCATGCGCCGTGTTATATTCACTCCATACACCTGATATAAATATAAATTATATTTTATATTTAAAATATTTATTTAGATTTAGATCATGTGTATAGAGTGAATATAACACGGCGCATGCTGATCGGTATCTGTGCGATGCGTCTGACGTGCCCAGGGGATGGGGACGACTCTGCGCCCGGGCCTTGTTGTTGCCTGACCTTGGGGGATGTCGCGGTGGTCTGCTCCCAGGCCCGTACCCTGGGGTCACTCTTAAAAAGGGGAGAAGTTGTATGGGATAGGGAATGTTCGTGACGCCACCTGTGGTGTCTGGTGAGGATCACCACCGCTGCGACAGTTCTCTGAGGCCGGTGTTCAGGCAGCTTAGTTAGTGCGGGGCCTCAGGGCAGTGTAGAGAGGGATGCAGGACAGAGGTGACCCAGCCGGGTCAGAGGAAGAATAGGCGCACACACAACAGTTCACTTCAGTACCTTTACTGGTGGTGTTTCTGGCACGGTCCAGGGTACTTCAGGGTGAAGGGTGCATATCGGGACTCTCCCCAGTGAGCGGGTGTGGGGCCTCCTGTTCCTTGCCTTTACTTGATAAGTTTCTGACCTGCCTGGAGCTAGGTCTAACTTGGTCTCTGTCTTGCACCTGCTGACCTGGTGGTAGGGCCTTCTGCTGGAGATCACACTCCCCGGTCTCTTGGGCCTCCGTGACTCCTGACCCTGGTACGTAATCAGCTTTTGGTGTTCCTGGGACATATAGTTCTCCAGGGGTTCCAGTTATTTCTGCTGGATGTAAGGGATCCCTGCAGACACGGACCCAGTGTCCGGTAAATGGTTTTGGGGTGAGCTGGTTAAGCTCCTCTGCCCCCTATGTTGCTTGCTTACTCCACTCTCCTTCGGCCACGCTCGGGGCCCTCACTAGGCTTCACACTGCAGCAGGCACACTGCGCTTCGCCGCTCTTTTGGCGTCGGCACGCCCTAGGCTCATTAATCTGAGCTCACTGAGTCTGGACTGAGCTGCACTGCAGGCTAGCTTCTGCAGGAGTTCTTCCGATCAGTCTGACCTTCTCACGGACTTCACTCTCTGTGGACTCCAGACTACATACTCCAGACTGAGCTGCCTGGCTCCACCTTCCCTTTATATATCCCTAACTGGCTCCCTCTGCTGGTCTGAGGTGGAAGGTGGAGGTGTGTGAATGCTATGAGGGCCTCTTGTGGAGAAATCCATCCATGCACCCCTCTGGGATCTGTGGCACCAATACGCAGCTGGGCGCCACACGTCCGGACCATAATATATTATTATTATGCGCAACATGCACTGACACATTAGCTCCAATACCTGAAGATGATTCCGAAACGTGCGTTGGGGCATGGGTAAGGTACTTTAGTATTTACTGTGTGTTCGGTTTGGAGTCACCATGCGTGTAACTACTATTTGTTGATTCTGTATGCTTACACAAGAACATATATAATACAACATAATTAATAGATCCAGCATTGATTGATCTATGTGTTTATTTTGCCTTGAGGCAAGTCACACCCATATCAACTTTATTTACCTTGATGGGTGTTGTATATCTATGCCTATCTGCAGCCAAGTTTGGTGCTGTGACCCCCGTACTTTTTTGCTACCTCTCTTTTTACGTCCCATGTACCCAGGCTCTGTCTCCCTCTTTTGCTTTGAGCTCATTCTGTTAACCTCAATTGATGTATTTACCGTATGTGGAAAATTTTCCTGATATGGCAGTGCTATATGGCATGGCCATTTTTTTAGTGTTTTGTACATGTAGATTCACTAAAAATTTCATATATATTTTCCCTGTATTAAAATATATAATTTTTGGACCATGTTAGCCAGTAGATAAAAAAATATTTAGATTTGAGAGTCCTCAGTAAAAGGTATCAACCACTGAGAACTCTCAAATCTAAATATTATTATATTTTAATCAATTTTTTGAAGATGTATTGATTTTCTCGGTCTTTGGTAGGATATCTATAACGTTAAGCCGTCTTCTTTTTACTATGATATTTATTGTCCTGAAACCCCCCATCTCCATAAACTTGCAGGTGTTGTCCTTGGTGGGATTTGAACTGAGGACCCCAGCGCTGTAGAGCAACAGTGCTAACCACTGAGCCATCAGTGCTAACCTGTAAAACAGATGTGCATTTGCTTTTCCTCTGCAGGTTTTTTTACTTCTGGGAATCTTCCATTGGAGCAACACTTAAAACAGATTCATGAAGATGCATTGAGCAAGTTTGAGCGCATTGATCCCCACACTGAGGTTCCTCGACAGCAGAGGTGGAGCAGTGCGGTAGGTTCTTGGTTTTTCTTTTGTCTTTTTTAGAAATGCATCATTTTGTTGTAACGATAAATCTGTTTAAAGGGGTTGTCCTTGAATGCGATAGAGGATATAGGTCACTATTATCTGTTTGATCGGGTTAAATCCACTGTTAGCCGGTCCTGCGATCAACGGAAGTAAATGGTGGCTGGAGCTGGAACAGCTGTGTAGTGGCAGTATGGTTGTATGTGGGAATCACAGCCTTGCTTCCATTCACTTCAATAGGAGCTTACATAGCAGAACCTGAGAACGGTGACTACTGTGTGTGGAGCTGTTCCTCCCTCAAAGTTCAAAGCTCAATAAGATTACAAAACCAAAAAAAAGGGCTTTAGTAAGTCAGTAAAAAGTAGGTAGGAGTATTTAAAACAAGAAAATGATAAGGGTGCCCATACTTATGCACCAGTCAAATTTTGTTTGAATGCAGATTGCACATTTTCTGTTAGTACAATAAACCTCATTTCAAGGCTGAAACATTACTGTGTCCAACAGTTATTACATATATCAAACTGAAATAGCTGTTGCAAAAACACCAATTTTTATAAAACATTAAGCTTAAGATTAATAGGGGTGCCCAAACTTTTTCATATAACTGTACATACACATGTTTAGTGTAAAAAACAAAACTTCATGAGAGTGCTCCTTTAATGGGAGACATGGAACCACTAGTCTCCTGTTTCGGACCCCAGCAATCAAACGTGTAAGACGTATAGTATTGATATGCCATACATTTCAGAAATATTCTATTAAATACAAAAGAACATTAATTAATTCAGAATATTTTTTTTTTTTAATTCAGAATTGAATTCCCTATCAGTATGTCTTTGGAGTGTGGGAGGAAACCGGAGAACCCGGAGGAAACCCACGCAAACACGGGGAGAACATACAGACTCCTTGCAGATCTTATCCTTGGTGAGATTAAACCCAGGATCAAAGTGCTGCAAAGCAACAGTGCTAACCACTGAGCCACCGTGCTGCCCAAGTACAGCTTTGATGGTGGACTTGCTGTAGTTTCTTCAGGGCACTAGATGTGGAAAGTTTTCTGTCATTGAGATGACTATGGTGCCCTAATGACAGACTGGAAAAATGCATCTTCTTCTGATGCTGCGAGCAGCCCTGGATAACCCACGCCGGCAGGATGATATCATCCGGCGGAAGATGGAACCTGTGAGAAGAGATGTAAAACTAATGTAAGTAATGGGGCTCCATATTAGGGGATACTGCTGTGGTGTCATGGTGGCAGGACGGTAAAGGAATTTTATCCGTACAGAGGAATGGGATCATTGTCAGTCATCATACATGTGACAATCCCACCACTGACAGATAACATCTGCTCCACATGAATTATTCTCACTGGCCGACATGAGACAACATAGACCTTATTGTCACACTTACGTCTTCTAGGTTCTTGCTCTTCTACTATTTGGGCGTTTTGCTCTTCTACCAGTTTTAAAGCAGATTTATTCTTCTTCTCAACTGGAAATTCATATAAAAAAGTCATAAACACAAGTTAATTATCATTTTCAGTTATCATACATGTGACAATCCCACCACTGACAGATCACATCTGCTCCACATGGATTATTCTCACTGGCTGACATCAGCCTACATGGAGCTTATTGTCACACTTACCTCTTATAGGTTGTCCCTCTTCTACTATTTCTGCTTTTTGCTCTTCTCCCAGTTTTGATGCAGATGTATTATTCTTTTCAACTGGAAATTTATATAAAAAAGCAAGAAAAATAAGTCAACGATAAACTACTATAAGATTAGATTCATATCTTTATCTAGCAAAATTATTTTATTTTTGTACCCTATAGTCCTGGGAATCTGGCATTGCACCATAAGGCCTTGTTCACATGCAGCATTTTTGCAGTATTTTTTGCAGCATTTTTTTCATTCAATTTATAAGCTACTTTTTACAGTGAAAGTAAAAGCTAAGAGATTTCAGAAATCTCATGCAGACATTTGTTTATTTTTTCCTAACGGGATTTGAAAACTGCAATGTTTTTGAAATCTGCAACATGTCAATTCTTTCAGCGTTCTTGCAGTGCTTTTTCAACCACAGAAAGCAATGCGCATGCATGGGGAAAGGCCAAGGAGCGTCTGAGCATGCGCACTATAGTACTTTGATCTGCCCTTAGTAGGGCAGAGGGAAGAGCACCTGCGCAGAAGCAAAATGAAGGACACTCTGTGAATGATATAGGACGCATCATCCACAAAGCAGAGAAGGAGAGCGGCATCACAGGAAGAGCGGAGGCTCCGGATCAAGACCAGTGACGCCCATCGGACCGGACCGCACCATCTGTGAGTATAATAAAAGGTCTTTATTTTGTTTTGCAGGGCGGCTTGGAGACTTATATACAACTTTCCAGAATGCTGTAACACAGGGCTGAAAGGTCGTGGTTTTAGGTTATATGGGAAAAATCTGGTGACAGGTTCTCTTTAATATGACTTTAATAACAGCAATGTTCTCATATAATCAATTACATAAAACATTTGTCTAACATTAAGGGTATATGTAGGGTCTGTTTGGGGCCTGATGGGGCCATGGGCACAGTACTCAGTATCAGGCACCAGCTGTATGACCCCTTATATCTTTTCATGCACAGCACAAAAGAGTGAGTATTTGATACATTGAAGTGTTGGATTGTTGATCGTTTTAAGGGCGCAAAAAAAGCAGTGATCTTCTGAGCATTTATGTAACATTCACATTACACCTTTTGATCATTGCCTACAACAAGATGTCTTATAGACCTGCACATACCTGACAATGTGGGAGAGGATGACTTGTTGTTTTCAGTAGTCAAACACTGATTGTAACCATCACTTATGGTAGGAGAAGATTCTTTCTGCCTGTTTGGTACAAGAAAAACAAATAAATTACAAGTGAATGCAATTAAAAATACAAGAACTCCTGTCTGTAAGGGCAATTAAGACACTTGGTCAAAATGGAGGGGATACCTTTCACAGGGCTCACTTCCATCAGCAAGAATGAAGAATAACTAGTAATAAAGGGCTTTAATGAACTGAAAAAGAAAGGCTGGTCACAATGATCAGCTGTTATCACCAGCGCTATCACAAGCCAAATACCACAGTCATCAGCAATCATGGGGTGGTGGGTTCAGGATTTAGTCTTGTATCATATGTGTCTTGTATTTGGTGTTCTGAACATATATAAGTACTAAGCCCCATAATAATAATCTACTCACACGTCTGGGTGTTTTGTGCTGGTCTCTAGGGAACAATCTGGAGATGACTCGCGTTCTTCTTTGCTCATTGTCCTGCTATTGGTTGTATATAGCTAAAACACACAGAGTAAAATTAAATAAATTTCTAAACAATTTTAGTTACAGTTTTATGGATTTACTGATCACATACCATAGACAGTCTTTGAGAAGATGATACATAGTTTAAGCTTTCTGGCCAGTCATTCACCTCACTTGCGTCACCCTCATCTGAATCTGTATGTTTGGGTCTCCTAATGCCAACTACAAAATAGAAATAATATCAGAAATTATTAGTATAATTACAGACAATCACCATGTTATTGCTAATAATGGACACATTTTTTCAAATAAAATGGAAGACGAGACAAACAGCAGCATGAGCTAGATGACGTCTCAATCTACATACTAGGAAAGTAGTGGGTGTCCACCTCTGATACTAGATTTGGCTTAAACAGTGGCTCCTGATTGTGAAGGTTCTCAAAGTCTAACTCCCTCAGGAATGGATGACTCTTGATCTCATTTGCTCCTCCTGAAAATGGTAGATAAGAAAAAATTGATACAGACAATGTCAGGAAGACTGCTCTATATCTGTACATTGTATGTTAATTGGAACTGAAGACATTGCAGAGCCAAAATATTCTGTAAGTCATAGCATGAAGAATGAGGAATGGACAAGAAGGTAAAGCAGAGTCCTCCACGCTGATCCTCACGGAAATTATCTTTTTGTCAGGACACAGAGGAGTTATAAGTTACATTACCTGTTCCGAGTCTACGTGCTGGATTTTTCCTGAGGAGCTTAATCATGATGTTCTGAGCATCGAGAGGAAGAGCAGAATTGCGAAATTTCCTAGTGATTTCATCTGTTATAAAAAAAAAGTAATAATTACAGAAAAGAAAATCTCTACATTTACTATAATTTAAACACATTATCAAAAAACAAGTAACTAAACCAAAGAATTAACCTAAAAACCGAACCAGTTACTATGACATCACACAGCATTCAGATTATTTTACTTACTCGTGATGATACTGTGGAAAATATCACTTCTGCAACTTCCTCTAAATGGCACATGCCCAGTTAGAAATTTATATATGATGATCCCTATTGACCACCAGTCAATAGGCCTTCCATAGCCCTTCTGTAAAATGACTTCTGGGGCTACAAAACAAAAGGTGCCAGTCGTCTGGAAACCAACAGAACAATGAGAAGATGATCAATGAATATAATTGTGACAAATAATATCAGTAGAAACATTTTCCAGATGAGAATATATCAGAGAAGCAAAAATAGATCAGATCTGTAAAGAATAAGTTTCTGTAAGTAAAACTGACCCCATCATCAGGGAACTCTCTGGTGATGTCCACAGTTGAAGCCTTGTATATGTCTGATGTTGGTCTCATGAGGCCGAGTTTTGAAAGGCCAAAATCGGTGACTTTAATATGTCCAGTTGACGATATCATGAGGCTGTAAAAAAAATATATTGTCAGTTTTAAGTAATAACCCATAGACGGTATATCAGACTATAACTATATTTCCCTTTATTATCCCACAGGGGTCACTTACTTTCCAGGCTTCAGGTCTCGGTGCACCACACCATAGCTGTGCAGATATTCCACAGCAAGAACTGTTTCTGCAATGTACATGCGGGTCAAGGAGAGGGGTAAAGGACTATATAACGTCATAAGACTGGCACAGTCTCCTCCTAAAGCAGAAAGCAAATATGACAGGTGAGGGTTTGTTACAATGTAAATTACACATGATGAGTGTGAATGAGAGATAAGCTGAGACATTGGGGCAGGGTGTCAATAATAGAGATACACTGTGTAATGTAGAGCGTATACTGTATACTGCAGAGTAATCCTATATAAAAAGGGAGGTGAGCTCTGCCCGCTGCCGGTAACCTCCTAGATTGCACTGTCAATCTCCGACAGCGGCATTTACAGCACACGGCCCGGGGGCGAGCTGCTCCATGCACTCATCACCCCCCATTCCATGTCTATGGTTTGTTATGGCTGCTGGGGGTCTGCGGAAGACCTCTATTCCTGCCATTATGGTACTTCTGTGAAGACCAGTGTGTAGCTTGGCTTCATAGGGGACCAAGATTTGCACCATATGCTGCAATACCATGGTATCGCAGTACATAGTAAAAGCGGTTATATGATAACAAGTTCAAGTCCCTCATGGAGGCTAAAAAATAAAGTAATAATAAAAATGTTTGGGTAAATAAAATAAAATATAAAAATCACTTTTTCCCCATTAAAACTAAATAATGAAAAAAAAAAAAAAAACTCAGAACGCATTGTAGTGTTTAGGTTTCTTCCTATTGCATTTTTTTGTGATGTTGGGGCAATGAAAATGATTTATCTACTACAATGTGTTATCAATAAAATCATCAGCTCGCTTAGAAAAAAATAAGACAATAAAAAGCTTCATTTGCTGAAAAAGAAAAATGTAAATTTTCCTTTTTTTTTATAAATTTCCAAGGATTTTGTCAACATTAAATAAAACATATTTATATACATGTTTGGTATGACTGAAATTATAGTAACTTGTATAATTAAGATACCAGGTCATTTCCATCACACAATGAACACTGTAAAAATAAAACTTAAAAAACAATTGCGGAATTGTAATTTTTACATAATTCCACGGCACTTGGATTTTTTCCCCACTTTCTAATACATTCGATGGTAAAGTGATCAAAACTACAGATGGTTCTACATAAAAACACGTCATGCGGCTATGTGGATGGAAAAATACAAACATTATGGCTCTTGGAAGAATGGGAGGGAAAAGCGAAAAACTGGAAATTGTCAGGTCAGGAAGAGGTTAAAAAAAACTGTCAGAAAGATTTAACCCTCCTAAACTGTTTCTATGAACATGTAGGTCAATGAAATATAAATACATTGGTCCCTTTATATATTTGAGCAGATATGGGTTGGATATAGATACAATGGATATGTCTTACCTGCTTCAAAGTCCATGACCATACACAGATGTTCTTTAGTTGGGAAGGAACAAAACGTGGAGACCACAAAGGGACAATCAGAGAATATTGCGATATCCCTTTCTAGATAGGCCGATTCCAGAAACATTGGATGATGCAGGTTACACCTGGATTGTTTCTTCATGGCGAATACCTTGTTTGTGTCCTTATGACGCACTAAGTGGACGGCCCTGTAGAGGAGAAAAATCCATAATTTATAATAAATTCCTACTAACAGTCTGTCTATATGTCAAATGATCCTCTGTACTAATAGTTAATACTAGATGTACGGCCATCACTAGAAATCAATATCTGGAAATACATAGAATATCACAACATAAATGATCACTTATGGAGGTTCTCATCCATGTCACATCCCAACTGAGCTGAATAGATGTGGACTAGATGACTAGATGTGGATTACATCTACTCCAAAGAGGTATCAATAACAACAACAGCTCGCCACAGAAGAAGCAAGTCCTTACAAAGCTCTATCGAACGAAAAATAAAAATGTGACAGGTCTTGGAAAACGGTAACATTTAGATGTGGACTTATGTACAGTAATTTCACTATGGCAGGACTTATAGACAGAGGCATCATCATAAGCAACTTGTGAAAAATGTAGATTATACATAAAGCTCACCCAAAAGTTCCACTGCTGATCTCTTTGATCTGGTTATAGTCGCTCTTACTAGGCTTTCTCATTGGGCTCAATAATCCAATTACGGCCTAAAAGAATAAGAAATGACAATAAGACATAAAAGTTGCAGGAAAATAAAAAGCTCCAGATGCAGGAACTTCTCCTCTACATTATGTCCCCACTGATTACACTGCAGCAGATGTAGAGGACATGATACAAGCAGGACGCTCCACAGACACTATTACATAATAACGGGATCCGTACTTTTCGGATTATAAGACCCATTCTTTTTCCCCAAAAATTTTTTTGGGAAAAGGGGGGGGGGGTGTGTTATAATCCGAATGTAGCTTATTGGGAGGGGGCGGCTGCGGTGGAGCAGGGACCCAGGAGGTGGGGTTACTGCTGCAGGAAGCTGGCGGCGGCAGGAGTGGGGCGATGATGGGAGGAAGGGGTGTTTGGAGGTGCAAGGCTGCGGAGGGGCGTGGGCTTTAAGAAAATGTCGGCGGAGTCCCTGCACTTCCTATTGTTTTCACTGGGATGGACTTTGGGAAAATGGCCGCATGCGCAGATTGAGATCTCGGCTCCCCACTCCTGCCGCAGCCAGCATCCTATAGCAGCAACCCTGCCTCCTGGGACCCCGCTCCACCTCAGCCGCTCCCCCCCAAAAAGCCACCATAAAATCGGACAATAACAACAATTTATTTTTTACAAAAAATTTCCTCCCCAAAATTTTGGGCGTGTCTTATGGTCCACAAAATATGGTATATCATTCTACTGCAGCGGAGGATAAGGGACATCACACAGAGGAGACAGGAATAATAATGCTAACATCACTGATAATAACTCCAATCTACATTAAGAACAGATATCCCTCTGTCATATGGGGTATAATATGGGATGTGTAATTCATACCACGTTATCTGATTATATACTTACATTGCCAGATTTGCGGATCTTTGGTGTCTCACATATTCCCCCATCAGCATTTGCCGGTGGATCAGTTGCCTCTAATATAATGATAAATAATGAAGAGACATCATGTATTAGACGATATCAGTACTTAATATATAACACATCATTATAAGGAAGGAAAGATAAGACCTCTGTAAATGGTATAATACTAAATATATGGATATTCTGCACATACTATGTATACTTATGGTACATCCATAGATAGATATACTCCACCATAAATGTGTAATAATTGCTCAGGATCTGACAATGACTTGAATGGGGATCCTATGAGGCTCTTTGTACATTTTAAGGCGTATAATATCCCAGAGGAGAGAACCGGAGGGGTTTTCAGAATGACATGGACCTTCTCCATTATAGTCTACCGGAGGTTCAAGAGCCGTCACCAGCCTCAAACAGAGGATGAAGAGTAAATTTATATATTCTCGGGTGTCTCCATAATATTAATATGTTTGTAGGATTATGAAATGTTCGGCTTACCTTCAATCAGATCACTTTTTAGCCCTGGCTGACTGGTATTAGGGTCAGCCATATTTAGGTTCTGCCCATCTTCGGAGTCGCCGTCCGGTGTTTCCTGATGGATATAATATATACAATTAATATAACATTTCACAAATACTAAATTACCATATACATAAGACAGAAAGGACTAAGCCAGGATTTACATGATAATTGCAGTATTGCGTGGACTATACACGGCTGCTCCCTCCAGTAAGTCCACATTAATATATAAGGGACTAGTATATACAACGGTTCTCCAATAGCATCTATTATCAGAACTGCAGCATTTACAAGAAGGAAGATTGTGAATTTATAGGAAGACAGAGGTGATATACAAAGTCCGCACCACTGAGTACAGACTGTCACCACAGAGGATGGAGCCGCAGAGACAGACTGCCATAAATACCCTGCGTCTGCCTGGAGCAGACAGGGAGGCCTCTAAAACAAAAAATCTGCCATTCTGCCATATGTCTGGTAATCTGGAGAAGATCATACAATAAGGACATGAGATATAGAAGATGAGGGATCCTTACCAGGCGCTCCAGTGAATGGGCTGGATAATCTAGTACAAACAGGAATACGTACAGGACATTTTGGGCCAATTGTTTAAAAAAGGCCAAATCTGCACTTTGGGATCTTTCTTCAGCCTATAAAGATGGAAATAAAGGAAAATAATGAGAAAAAGTGAAGAATGTAGGACGCCATTTATGTTACCATTTTTCTCCTGCTATCTGCAGCTACAATTACTACCTATCTGGGTATTTGGTATAGACTATATATTATATTGGTCTAGGCCAAAATACATATTTTATGTAAATGAACTTGCATTTTGTTAATATTATCCTTTATTATTTTTACACACTTTGCACAGATTGTCTGCTAATTACCTGTTGTATTAATGTCCTGATGTTCATCTGTAAATGCTCAAGATATTCTGAGCTTACACGACCTTGGTGGTATTTGGTCAGGCAATCTCTTACTAGCTTCATAACCAGCCGGTAAGTGAAGCTGAGGATGCCATCGGGTAGTGGTAGCACAAAGTCAGGGTCATAGGTAGTAAGAATCCCCTGGAGTAGTGCCAACTTCTCAAGTTTGTCTGGAGGAATTCCAGACATTTCAAGCAAATCCAATCGCAGTCAATATATCACCAGCTATAAAGCCAATCACTAACAGCAATGACACCGGGGCAGTAAGCACTTGAATAAATGCTGGGGGTGCATTATGATGTCATGATGGAATCTTGAGGTGGGGGAATCAGTGATGTCATTTAGGAATCCGGTGATGCAATCTTAAAGGGGCATCTTACCATAAAAGGACGTTGCCTCGCAACAATTAAGGTGGCAACACCATAGGCTGAGCATCAGTAACAGACTGAGGCATGGGAAGAAGAACCATGGCTTTGATCAGTAGGGCAGGCTTTTACATCTGTCTGTTCCCCCATAAAATATTTTAAACAGAGTTTGGATGCTAAATGTTCTTCAGACGTGGAAACATTTGCTTTTTCTAGAGATTATGACCAGGGATGGACTGGGAATAAAATACAGTCCTGGAATTTCAAAGCATGCTAGTCCATGCTGTCGGCATCCCACTTCCCCAGATTAGGGTCTCTAATACTAATTTTATGCTGCCTGAATGAAATTAAGATTTACTAAATATATTTCCAATAATACTGCTTTATTGGATTTCATAATAATAATATTGCAATATAAGGTTATGTTTTTACAATGAGGTTTTGCTAAGTATTTTCGCTGAAATCCACAACATACAGAATCAATTTCTTTTGCAATTATGCGGAGCTTTATATGCAGATTTTCTCCATAGAATTGCATTAGATGAGGAAAATACGCTGGTTAAAAATACAAAGCGCATAAAATCCACACATGACTCTATCACTAAAGTTTTGTTAAAGCCGAGTACCAGGAATAATCAAAAATAAAGCAGATTTATTCAATACATGATATACCAAAAAGAGACAAAAATGCGATAAAAACGCAAATAACCTAAGTTACCGAATAGGTGGAGAACTGCAACAGAAAATCTGCAACATCAAAAACTCACCAACTACTTATCATGGGAACTTAGCCTAACAAAGAAATAGCACCAGAGCAGATCCAAATACTACCAGCATATACAGTAGTGATAATACCGCCATACTGATCATTAACGAAAACCAATGTACTAGTACTGATGTCACCACCATACCGTGTCCATATAATGGTACTATCAGTTTTACCCCAGTGCTCTTCAGACCATATATGTGTGCACTGTGCAGGTTCTCACCAGTGACGTTCTCAATGATCGCAGTCATTCATTTTTCCTTTCCTTTTCCATTTGGCCTAAAGCGCCATGATCACTTCTTCAATCCATAACTCGTCCCTGCAAAATGTAACAGCGACATCTTTGACTTACAGCTTTTACCCTCCATATATTCCCCCATTTCTGTACAAACCATGTATTGCAATAATGAGTATCCTAGACAGTAATAAAGCCCCTCTGTGTCCTGTATGGTAATACTAATCTCTCTTTGTGTCCCACGCAATAACAGTTCCCCCTTGTGCCCCTACACAGTAATAATGTTCCCTCTCTACATCCTTATAGTAATAATGCCCTGTATGCTTCATTATAAGTATACAGCAGCATGTAGAATTAATGCCCCCCAATGCCTCCTTATAATAATTCTCCTTGACCCTTTATAATAATAATGACCCCTGTACCTTCTTACCCCTATAGTTGCTTATAATAATAATACCTTCTATTCTCTCCCTATAATGATACTGATTCCACAGTCTGCCTCCTGATAATAATGCCCCTCGGCAGGAGCATATGTAGAAATCACTGGGACCCCAAACCAAAAGTCTTATTACAACACACAGCGGGTAAAATAAGTATTGAACAGGTCAGAGGTCACCAATTTTCCAAGTAAATATATATTTGTAAATCCCAGATTCCCCCCACATAGTGTGATGCGTGCTTCACAGCACTCGCTCCCCCCACCACAGATACAGTATAATGGTCTCCCCACAGCATGGTGGTCCCACTACAGTTCAGTATGATTGCTCCCCATAGTCCAACAAACAGTAAATGGGCCCCCCAATACAATATGATGGTATCCCTACAGCCCCCCAAAATAAAAAAACTTGTACTCACCATATCCAATCTCACTGTCCACCACAGCCGCAGTCTGTTCTTTTATTCTGCTTTGCGATCACTTACACCGAGCTGCCGACAGCGATTGTGCGGGCACAGCTCCTGTACCCGTATGAATGGCATGGCGTATTTTACGTAATAGTTCGTGAACCCCTTCCCAACCATGATGTAAACTTACGTCAAAGATCGTGAAGGAGTGATGGGATATATAACACCGAAGATATTGCTTGAGTGTTTGATTAATACTTTCTGTCTGACCATAGATTATAATGGGTACATGTGACATCCATGAAAAAAACAGATTCAACACGTATTGCAAACACAGACATATGAATGAGGCCTAAAGTAGTATGGCATATTTAGCACTTTATGAGACGGCACACAACATGTTTGACACGGTATGAGTGGGCAAACTGTGGATGGCACTGAGGAGCAGATTGTCACAGGAACCATATGGGACATTGTCTCAGTTGTGTCAGAGTGTAACTGCTCTTTATTATATTGGCACTTGGCTGCTTCTGTGTCACCCATAGACTAATGGAGAGTGACTGCATATGCAGATCATTCATTGCAGCAAACTGATAAAGCAGAACATTGGACATAACGTGCTGCCATAGAATGGAGTAAATGGCCATGATTGTGCTAAGTTTACCTTAGGAATAGCAGCCCCTGCAAAATCTGAGCAAGCATAAAAAAGTAAATAATCGTCTGCAGGTATCTGTACTACATAACAGTACAACAGATGTAATAAAGGTAAAGGGTAATACTGCAGATTTAGTACAGGTAGAAGGCAATTCAGCACATACAGACAGAGAGAATTACAGTGCAGATAATACAGGTAGAGCGCAGTACAGCACATATAGTACAGGTAGCAAACAGTACATTTAGTATAGATAGAGAACACTACAGTACATATGGTGCATGTCGAGAGCAGTACTGCACATGTAGTAGAGATCGCAAACAGTACAGCACATGCAGTATAGGTAGAGAGCAGTACAGCACATGCAGTATATATGGAGAACTGTACAATGCATGTAATATAGGCAGAGAAAAGTACAGTACATGTACTACAGGTAAAGACCAGTGACATACATAGAGTACAGGTAAAGAATGGTGATGAACTAACGTGCTCGGTACTCGGCCGAGCATCACTGTGCTCGGCAAGCTCAGCGAGTATTTCCGGGTTGCACGGGTAGGAACTCAGGTCCCCTCCCTCCCTGTATGTGCTCTCTAGAGAGCCAATGAACATGCAGGGATTGTCTGCCATACACTGTAATGCCGTAGCCATGTTGGTTGCGGGCATTACAGTGATTGGCTGACTACACAGCATCATCGGGTGTATATAAGACCGGGCGCCGCCATGCTCGTCACAGTCTACTCCGTAAACAGGCAGAGTAGGGAGAGCTACTGCTGAGTCAGGGAGAGATTTGCATGTTTATAGTTAGTATAGGTATTCCAGAATAGATATCTATATCCATCTGAACTAACAGTCCTTCTGAGGACTAATCCAGTAGCATATATTCAGTGGTGATAGCAGGAATTAGGCAGGCAGGCAGTGTATGTGGCAGACTGCAGTGTATGATACAGCACAAGAAGGTCCATTGAGCGTCCTGTCTGCTGCTGCTGTAATAATTACAGATATTTCTAGACACAGCCCCAGATATTAGGGGCCAGGGCAAATTTTTTTTATATCTTATTCCTGGTTATTTGCTTAAAAAGCAATCCAGAGTACACCATTTTTCTGCTCCATTTGCTTGTTCTCACTGCAGAATAAAGATCTGTTCCATGGTTCAAAGATAAAAATCCAGAAATTTGAACGTGGAAAATATTGGCCTCCTTTTCCATTCTGTTGCAGTGTGCCGGTGAAGCTATTCATACTACTTCTCCGTGTAGAATAATATTAGTAAATTACAGGTCTAGAATTTAAAGTCGTGGTTCTCTGTCAGACGTATCACATATAACTGCGTTCCAAAATCAGCCATTTCTTGTGAACGTGGAAAATATTGTCCTCCATTTAAAATGGGCAAGGTGCGTAGCAAGGGATGGGGAAGTGGACGTGATGGTGATGGTGCATGCAGAGGCCGAGGACGTGGCCGTGGGCAAGCTGAAATTGTGCCACAAAAAACACCCACATCTTCTCGCTCGACCTTCTTGTCCCAATTACTAGGGGACCGCAGAACACCACTATTGAACACAGACCAGTATCAAAAGGTTATTGGTTGCATAGCAGATAATGCTTCCAGTCACTTTTCCACCACCACCTCCACCCTGTCGTCCACACGGTCAAGTTTCAGTAGCCGTGAGTCTGGACTGCATATTCCTCACCGTGATCCTCCTTCCACCATGCCAAGTGCCCAGAGACAACTGATCCCACACTTGGACACTCAGAAAAGCAGTTCACTTTTCCGTTTGTACATTCGGGCCTCTCGCCCGGCCAGCTTCAAGCGAGTCAAGAGGAGAACGCATGTAGCGATGCCCAAATATTGAAGCAGCCACGGTCACACAAAGGCGATGGTAGTAAAGTGCAATTACTGTGGCAAGAGGTGGATGATGATGAGACACAATTGCCAGAAAGTCAGGAGGAGGACCATGGTGCAGTAGTACCACAACAGGCAGGAAGAAGCGGTGTGGTGGCCACAGACACAAGGCGGAAAGCGTTCCTTGAAATGCCAACATGACGGAAGTTGGCAGTACAATAGTTAGCCATAAGAAAGAAAAATTAGCTGCCCTCACCAGTCCTTAAAAGCAGTATCTTTATTCCATGAGGATAAAAAGTCCGGCAAGCAGGGAGAGCGGGGAAGAAAAAAGCAGACAACAGCTGTTTCGCGTGAAAACGCTTCTACAGGTTTGTGTTACAGGTTTTTCACTTTCCTTGCTGTAAGTACAATAGTTAGGTCTTCCCGAGTAGTGTTGAGCGAATTTGTTCGGTGAATGTTCGAAAGTTTCAAATTCGGCACGAATATGGCACATTCGGATTTGTGATCTCAAAGGCGAGCAAATTTTCTGAAATCAGAAAAGTTCGACGAATTTGCGCTGGACCGTGAATACAGGGCAACCACGGCGTTTTGAACAGTTTTGTTTAGCATAGTGTATAATAACCGTTGACATGTTCCAGATGAGTGTGGGGGCTGTGGAGAGCTTAGAACAGGTCAGATCAGCGGCACACTGTTTTTTTTTCCTGTGGGCGGTAACTTTAACTGAGGAAAGCACGGCAAGCCAATCATTTTCCAGGATGAGGAAAAAGCCATTATGCTAAATGATTTTTTTTCAACCGTATTTACACAAGAAAATCGCATGACAGAAAACATGATTAGTGATAACAAAAATTCTCCATTAAATGTCACTTGCTTAACCCAGCAGGAAGTACGGCGGCGTCTAAAAATCACTAAAGTTGACAAATCCCCGGGCCCGGATGGGATACACCCGCGAGAACTGCAGGAATTAAGTAACGTCATAGATAGACCATTTTTTTTAATCTTTAAAGATTCCATAATAACAGGGTCTCTACCACACGACTGGCGTATAGCAAATGTGGTGCCAATATTCAAAAAGGGGACAAAAACTGAACTTGGAAATTATAGGCCAGTAAGCTTAACCTCTACTGTGGGTAAAATCCTGGAGGGTTTCCTAAGAGATGCTATACTAGAGTATCTGAAGAAGAATAACCTCATGACCCAATATCAACATGGGTTTACGAGGGACCGTTCCTGTCAAACTAATCTGATCAGTTTTTATGAGGAGGCAAGTTCTGGACTGGACCAAGGAAATGCAGTGGATGTTGTGTATATGGACTTTTCGAAAGCTTTTGATACGGTTCCACACAAAAGGTTGATACATAAAATGAGAACAATGGGGATAGGGGAAAATATAAGTATGTGGGTTAAGAATTGGCTTAGTGATAGGAAACCAAGGGTGGTTATTAATGGAAAACACTCAAACTGGGTCTCCGTTAACAATGGGGTACCACAGGGGTCAGTATTGGGCCCCCTTCTTTTTAACATATTTATTAATGACCTTGTAGGGGGCATACAGAGTAATATTTCAATATTTGCAGATGACACTAAACTCTGCAGGGTAATCAATACAGAGGAGGACAATTTTATATTACAGGAGGATCTATGTAAACTAGAAGCTTGGGCTGATAAATGGCAAATGAGCTGTAATGGGGATAAATGTAAGGTAATGCACTTGGGCAGAGGAAATAAAATGTATAATTATATGCTTAATTGCAAAACACTGGGCAAAACTGTCACTGAAAAAGACCTGGGTGTATTTGTTGACGACAAGCTCACGTTTAGTGGCCAGTGTCAGGCAGCTGCTGCAAAGGCAAATAAAATAATGGGATGCATTAAAAGAGGCATAGATGCTCATGAGGAGAACATAATTTTACCTCTATACAAGTCATTAGTGCGACCACACTTCGAATACTGTGTACAGATTTGGTCTCCGGTGTATAAGAAAGACATAGCTGAACTAGAGAGGGTGCAGGGAAGAGCGATCAAGGTTATTAGAGGACTGGGGGGTTTTCAATACAAAGACAGGTTATTACACTTGGGGTCATTTACTGTGGAAAAAAGAAGGCTTAGGGGTGATCTTATTACTATGTACAAGTATATGAGGGGACAGTACAAAGACCTTTCTACTGATCTTTTTACTCTGAGGCCAGAGACGGGGACAAGGGGGCATCTTCTACGTCTGGAGGAAAGAAGGTTTAATCATAATCACAGACGGGGATTCTTTACTGTAAGAGCAGTGAGACTATGGAACTCTCTGCCGCATGATGTTGTAATGAGTGATTCACTATTACAATTTAAGAAGGGCATGGATGCCTTTCTTGAAAAGTATAATATTACAGGTTATATATACTAGATTCCTTGATAGGGCGTTGATCCAGGGAACTAGTCTGATTGCCGTATGTGGAGTCGGGAAGGAATTTTTTTCCCCAATGTGGAGCTTAGTGTTTGCCACATGGTTTTTTTTGCCTTCCTCTGGATCAACATGTTAGGCTATGGGTTGAACTAGATAGACTTAGTTTTTTTTAAGGTTGAAGGAAGACTGTTACTAATACCTGTGGACTCAGCCAACTTTATTACTATTTTTTTTGAAGATCTAGGAGCAATTCAACTTGTTTGTTCCACTCCTGCAATGCTTCAAAACACAAAGGGGATATCCAGTTTAGACACCTCATTATTTGTATATTATTTTAAGAGTTTTGAGTTCTGTTTGAGAGTCTCATCTCTTGGCCAGAGCGAAAAATGGTTACAAAAGTGGTTCTCCCGAGAAACTGTCCTGTCAGACTTCACACAACCCATTCATCATTTCTTTGCATATGCTCTGTAAGGGTATGTGCACACGATGCAGAAAATTTCTGCATCTCCCTGGCAGAAAAAACGCATGCAGATTGTGCATGCGTTTTTCCTGCGGAATACATGCGGATTCACATGCGTTTCCGCATGTGGATTGACAAGTGCTTTCCAGGCGATTTTAGCATCACCTGGAAAGTGCTTGACAACTAAGTCACACTATATAAATCCATGCAACCGGCATGGATATATATAGTGTGACCCGAGAGAGTGGTAAAAATAAAAAATAAATGTATACTTTACCCTCCGATGGCCCGCGCTGTCCTGCTCAATCTGTTCTCCCTCGCCGGCAACTTTGAATTGAAAGACCTGCCGACGTCAGCGTCACGTGACCCGTCACATAACTCTGACGTCTGCTCAGGTCCTTCAACTCACTGCCAAGTGCCGGGAACCAAGCGGGAGCGCTGCGCAGGCCGACAGAAAGTAAGTATATATTTTATTTTTTTTTTATTCTTGTTTTACAGCTTTTTTAATGGTACCTGGGTGTGGATGAGACTCTCCTCTCCTCCACACCCGGGTACCATCCGCACATTAGAACGCGCCAATTACGCAAGTACAAATGCAGTCTTGCGGAATTGGCGCGTTCTAATGCAAGTCAATGGCAGCGAAAACGCCGCGTTTCCGCAAAATTAATTGACATGCTGCGGATTTTTGAGCGCAGTGTTTACGCTGCGGAAAAATCCGCATCATGGGCACAGCACATGCGGATTTCAATTGGGGAACATTGCTGCCCTTCTACCATGCGTTTTTAATGCGTTTCCGCAACTGCAAAAACTCTGCGGAAACGCATTAAAAACGCATCGTGTGAACCCAGCCTAATACTTCATTCCACCTGTTGGAGTGCTGCAGGAAAATGTAACACTTACTAATTAGAATCTCTAGAGATTTTAGTTGGTCAGCGGGGGGAACGCTTTGTAATTATCTTATTGTCAAAATGAGGTTTTGAAAGCAAAGAGTGGTCACACCAAATATTGACTGATTTTAGATTTCTCTTTTGTTCATTCACTTTTTATTTTAATTAACAAAAACTAGAACGCTTTTACTTTTTTAAAGCATTTTTATTGTGCAGCATTTTTTCCTTTCCTGCTGAACACTTTTGCTCAGTAATGTTAGTACTGTGTGCGGGTATATTAAATATCTTGTCTTCCTTTAGACAGATAATGAGCGTGTATTTGCACAGCAGCTTCAGAACAAGCTTCTTCCGGACCACACATATTCTGTGGTATCTGGAGGAGAACCACTGGACATCCCAGATCTCACCTGGACCCAGCTGAAGCAGTTCCATGCCACTCACTATCACCCAAGCAATGCCAGGTACAATATAGAACCTCAAACAACTGAATTCCTGTGTCCGCGTGTAACCTAAATTGGGGTTTCCCGTCGTGTTTATTTTATTTTTTTTTTTAAAATCTGCTGTAAGAGGTTTATTTAATTGTAATCTGTCTCCAGCTTTTTGCCACCTAATCAGGGACCCAGATGCCAGCGAAGTGTCACTTATTAGGCTGCTTAATGTAGTTTTGATAAAATCTCTCTTTTTAACAGCAGGAGATTATCACTATAGGACTAGTAAACCATATTCTGAAAGTGAAGCATATTCATGAACTCTGTAAAACCCAGCTCCACCACTGACTGGCAGCTTTGTTTATACACTCTGCATAGGCAGAAAACTGTAGTGTGGTCGAATACATAGCTCAAAATTCAGAGAACTGCTAGCTCTGCAGCAGATAAAACAGTGATTTTATCCAAATGACAGCAAGCAGCTCAGTAAGTGACACATCACTAGGATCAGGGTCTCTACCCCTTCATCATGCTGCTGACAGATTCCCTTTAAGCCTTTTGATCTTTTATGATTTTATTACAGATTTCTGTGCTTTTTATAGAGGTTTTTTTTTTCTTTTCTACCTCAAGATTTAACACAGACTAATTGGAAGGAAATATTCTGTATTAAATATGGCTGTATGTGTAGAGTATTTGCTTTTATTGCTTTTACAAATAATGATTAAATGTAATGTTGGCAGTATCTTAGGATAATTATTTATTTTTCTCACTTGTATAACGCTATTAATTCAGACATTGTCATCGCTGTCCCCATTGGGGCTCACAATCTGGATTTTCTATCAGTATGTTTCTGGAGTGTGGGAAGAAACCGGAGAACCTGGAGGAAACCCACGCAAACACAGGGAGAACATACAAACTCCTTGCAGATATCCTACTAAAGACAGAGAGCGAGTCAATATTTCTTCAAACAATTGAACTGGATCGGTATACTGTGCTATGCCTCCGGTAACCAGATCATGCACGCGGTGATACGTCACAGGAAGTGCTCCCTTTGACCTGTGCGTGTTATCGGATGTTCCGGACGCATCGCTCTAAACCTCGCAGATACCTGTGAGCATGCGCCGCATTATATTGACTCCATGCACCTGGCGTAAGATATAATCTCCAACGTGCACTGACACATCAGCTCCAATACCTGAAAAAGGTCATTCCGAAACGTGCGTTGGGGCATCAGGGTAGTGTACTTTAGTATTTACTTTACGTTCGATGTGTGGTCACCATGCATGTAACTACTATTTGTTGATTCCAAATGGTTGCACAAGAACATGCAGAATACAACATAATTAATAGATCCAGCATTGCTAGATCTACGTGTTTATTTTGCCTTTAGGCAACAATCACACCCATATCATTAACTTTATTTTGCCTTGATGGGTGTTTGCTGCACATAGGCATAGATATACAAGTTTGGTGCTATATATCCTACAGAAAAACGGAGTAAATAGTGAAAAATAGTTTAAAAAGTAAAAATTTATTTAAATAGACAGCATACATAACAAAGTTTTAAAAATAAATAAAATAGATGTACAAGCAGAGATGTGCACTCACACACTGATCACCCAAAAGGGTGTTTGTAACAGCTAAGTAGCTACCTCAAAAATACCTACTGATGAATAACCAAAAGATCATGATCAAAGGATACATATCCCTAAGGTGAAAGATTCCCCCAAATATGTATATATGACTGTATAATATCGCCTATCACGTTATTCTATATAGTGGCAGATGACAGTCCATATAAACAGTATGCAAAACAATACATGAAGGAACACACCATTATTCTCACGGTCAAAATATTAAAGTAACCAAATGAATCATAGTGCATGCATGTGCTGAATTAGGTATGGTAGAGGTGTCCAAATGGGTATTCTATATAAATGCTAAATTATGCACTGCATTAAGTGTGCATAAGGGGATAGCAAGGTAATACAAGCATTAGGGGAAGACACAAATACATATTCAAACCATCAATATACAGTAAAGGCATAAGGGAGGCATATCAGAGTGCTTGTGCAGCTAGGGAACACCCCTTACGCGTGTTTTGCATCAGCTTTCCCTAAGGGTTGACTCTAGGGTAGCAGCCAGCCTTTTTATATAGTCACTCACCAATCAGAACGAGCTTGTAATGGCGCTCATGCTGTCTCCACCGTGCCCGGAAGCCCCGCAGTTTGGCGTCCGACGTCACTTCCCTCCACCCACAACAGACGCGTGTCATGGTGTGGGCAGGAGGAAGCGAGGCTGGCAGGACCCATTGCCACAGAGACAAGAGACTGAGTCAGACATTGCGAGCGCGCACCGCTGGAAAGTGTGAGTTAAGTATGGTAAAATAGAAGGAGGATGAAGGCATTTAAGCGCTCCACATATGGACAGTAAGGCTATGTGCCCACGATGCAGAAATGCTGCATATTTTTTCCGCTTCTACCTGGCAGGAAAAACAAATGCGGATTTTACATGTGTTTTTCCTGCCAGGTAGAAGCGTTTGTCAAGCGTTTTTGCATGCATTTCTGCATGCGGGTTATCAAGCGTTTTCCAAGCGATTTTAGCACCACTTGGAAAAGTGCTTGACAACTTGGTCACACTATATAAATCCATGCAACCGGCATATATAGTGTGACCAAGTAATAGTTAAAAAAAAGAATAAGTATGGTAAAAAATAAAGATTATACTTACCTTCCGATGGCCCCCAGTATTTTCTCCGCTCCGTCCGATCTCCCCGGTGTCTCGCGGTGGTGTGAAAGGACCTGTGATGACGTCATTGAGTCATGTGACGCGACCGCCGACGTCAGGGGTCACGTGACCTGTCACATGACTAAATGACATCATGTCCGGTCCTCACACCACTGCAAGCCGAACCTGAGACCGGATGCATCGCTGAGGAGGCCGGGGGACATCGGAAAGTAAGTATAATCTTTTAAATTCTATTTTTTTTCTTTACAGGTTCTATGGTACCCAGGTCTGGAGGAGAGTCTCATCTTCTCCAGACCCGGGTACCATCCGCACATTGAATCGCATAATATCCGAATGTGCAAATGTGCTGACACGGATATTAAGCGTTTCAATGCAAGTCAATTGCGGCAATTACGCTGCGTGTCCGCAAAATTAATGGACATGCTGCTTATTTTTTTGCAATGATAATCCGCAGCGGAAATTTCCGCAGCATGTGCACAGCACATGCGGATTATCATTGGGGACCATGGGGCACGTATTACCAAGCGTTTTTTAAGCGTTTTCACTGCTGAAATTCCGCAGCAAAAACGCATAGTGGGCACGCGGCCTAACACTATCTCAATAACATCATTGGACCTCATGATTCTTGCATAAACAACATATATACACATGAGAAAGTGTGGAGGAAAAAAAAATTAAAACAAATATATGTAAAAAAAACAAATACTAGTGTTACATATGGATGCAAAAAATATTATAACAGGAAACACAGAATGGATAACAAAAGTATCATGAGAACATAAAAAGTGGAAAGAGAAACAGGCAATGGAAAACCAAAAACCACTGACGGGGACAAAAAGTGAATACATGGGTAAAGTGTAATATATACAGAATGTGATAATGAAAAAAGAGGAATATAATGTGATCCCATGTGGCATCCACGAAAATGGTACCTACGCAGATGAGGTAGTGCGAGTGCAAGGATGAGCCTAATGCCCATCAACCACAAATGTGAAGACAAACCAAAGAGAGTGCACAGTGCAATTGAAGTGTTTTAGTAATATATGGTTCAATCACATTTATGACAATACTACTTCTTACAAGTGGAGGAAGAGAAGCAATGTTTCAACATGTGAACATAATACCCAACTCATAGATACAATAAAAAAAACATTCCCAATAGGAATAGACCATATAGTACAAAACACGGTAAACTGTGTTTTACTCAAAAATAAATATAAAAAAGAAAATACTTACAGAAGGTGACCTTGGACAGATACCGAATGTCGATATGAAGTGGCATCACTTGTGTATATAATATATGCTACTGAAAAGATGGCAACATTCCATCTAAGAGGACGACCATTCCTACTACAGTGCATAAAAAAAAAAGAGCGGTAGGTATTAAGACATAATTTTCAGCTAGAAAGGGTATCCTATGCTAATGAATTAGAGGAGACATAACTTTTTCTATAGGACTGTATATTTAAGACCTAAAGGGAACGATGCCTAAGGAATGACCCCTTCTGTATAATGGGATGGTCCGGACACATCGCGCAGATACCGATCGGCATGCGCCGTGTTATATTCACTCCATACACCTGATATAAATATAAATTATATTTTATATTTAAAATATATATTTAGATTTAGATCATGTGTATAGAGTGAATATAACACGGCGCATGCTGATCGGTATCTGTGCGATGCGTCTGACGCGCCCAGGGGATGGGGACGACTCGGCGCCCGGGCCTTGTTGCCTGACCTTGGGGGATGTCGCGGTGGTCGGCTCCCAGGCCCGTACCCTGGGGTCACTCTTAAAAAGGGGGGATTTTGTATGGGTTAGGGAATGTTAGTAACGCCACCTGTGGTGTCTGGTGAGGATCACCACCGCTGCGACAGTCCTCTGAGGCCGGTGTTCAGGCAGCTTAGTTAGTGCTGCTCCCCACAGGTGGAGCGGGGCCTCAGGGCAGTGTAGAGAGGGATGCAGGACAGAGGTGACCCAGCCGAGTCAGAGGAAGAATAGGCGCACACACAACAGTTCACTTCAGTACCTTTACTGGTGGTGTTTCTGGCACGGTCCAGGGTACTTCAGGGTGAAGGGTGCATATCAGGACTCTCCCCAGTGAGCGGGTGTGGGGCCTCCTGTTCCTTGCCTTTCCTTGATAAGTTTCTGACCTGCCTGGAGCTAGGTCTAACTTAGTCTCTGTCTTGCACCTGCTGACCTGGTGGTAGGGCCTTCTGCTGGAGATCACACTCCCCGGTCTCTTGGGCCTCCGTGACTCCTGACCCTGGTACGTAATCAGCTTTTGGTGTTCCTGGGACATATAGTTCTCCAGGGGTTCCAGTTATTTCTGCTGGATGTAAGGGATCCCTGCAGACACGGACCCGGTGTCCGGTAAATGGTTTTGGGGTGAGCTGGTTAAGCTCCTCTGCCCCCTATGTTGCTTGCTTACTCCACTCTCCTTCGGCCACGCTTGGGGCCCTCACTAGGCTTCACACTGCAGCAGGCACACTGCGCTTCGCCGCTCTTTTGGCGTCGGCACGCCCTAGGCTCATTAATCTGAGCTCACTGAGTCTGGACTGAGCTGCACTGCAGGCTAGCTTCTGCAGGAGTTCTTCCGATCAGTCTGACCTTCTCACTGACTTCACTCTCTGTGGACTCCAGACTACATACTCCAGACTGAGCTGCCTGGTTCCACCTTCCCTTTATATATCCCTAACGGGCTCCCTCTGCTGGTCTGAGGTGGAAGGTGGAGGTGTGTGAATGCTATGAGGGCCTCTTGTGGAGAAATCCATCCATGCACCCCTGTGGGATCTGTGGCACCAATATGCAGCTGGGCGCCACACGTCCGGACCATAATATATTATTATTATGCGCAACATGCACTGACACATTAGCTCCAATACCTGAAGATGATTCCGAAACGTGCGTTGGGGCATGGGTAAGGTACTTTAGTATTTACTGTGTGTTCGGTTTGGAGTCACCATGCGTGTAACTACTATTTGTTGATTCTGTATGGTTACACAAGAACATATATAATACAACATAATTAATAGATCCAGCATTGATTGATCTATGTGTTTATTTTGCCTTGAGGCAAGTCACACCCATATCAACTTTATTTACCTTGATGGGTGTTGTATATCTATGCCTATCTGCAGCCAAGTTTGGTGCTGTGACCCCCGTACTTTTTTGCTACCTCTCTTTTTACGTCCCATGTACCCAGGCTCTGTCTCCCTCTTTTGCTTTGAGCTCATTCTGTTAACCTCAATTGATGTATTTACCGTATGTGGAAAATTTTCCTGATATGGCAGTGCTATATGGCATGTCCATTTTTTTAGTGTTTTGTACATGTAGATTCACTAAAAATTTCATATATATTTTCCCTGTATTAAAATATATAATTTTTGTACCATGTTAGCCAGTAGATAAAAAAAATATTTAGATTTGAGAGTCCTCAGTAAAAGGTATCAACCACTGAGAACTCTCAAATCTAAATATTATTATATTTTAATAAATGTTTTGAAGATGTATTGATTTTCTCGGTCTTTGGTAGGATATCTATAACGTTAAGCCGTCTTCTTTTACTATGATATTTGTTGTCCTGAAGCCCCCCATCTCCATAAACTTGCAGGTGTTGTCCTTGGTGGGATTTGAACTAAGGACCCCAGCGCTGTAGAGCAACAGTGCTAACCACTGAGCCATCAGTGCTAACCTGTAAAACAGATGTGCATTTGCTTTTCCTCTCCAGGTTTTTTACTTATGGGAATCTTCCATTGGAGCAACACTTAAAACAGATTCATGAAGATGCATTGAGCAAGTTTGAGCGCATTGATCCCCACACTGAGGTTCCTCGACAGCAGAGGTGGAGCAGTGCGGTAGGTTCTTGGTTTTTCTTTTGTCTTTTTTAGAAATGCATCATTTTGTTGTAACGATAAATCTGTTTAAAGGGGTTGTCCTTGAATGTTATATAGGATATAGGTCACTATTATCTGTTTGAGCGGATTAAATCCACTGTTAGCCGGTCCTGCGATCAATGGAAGTAAATAGTGGCTGGAGATGGAACAGCTGTGTAGTGGCAGTATGGTTGTATGTGGGAATCACAGCCTTGCTTCCATTCACTTCAATAGGAGCTTACATAGCAGAACCTGAGAACGATGACTATTGTGTGTGGAGCTGTTCCTCCCTCAAAGCTCAAAGTTCGAAGCTCAATAAGATTACAAAACCAAAAAAAAGTGCTTTAGTAAGTCAGTAAAAAGTAGGTAGGAGTATTTAAAACAAGAAAATGATAAGGGTGCCCATACTTATGCACCAGTCAAATTTTGTTTGAATGCAGATTGCACATTTTCTGTTAGTACAATAAACCTCATTTCAAGGCTGAAACATTACTGTGTCCAACAGTTATTACATATATCAAACTGAAATAGCTGTTGCAAAAACACCAATTTTTATAAAACATTAAGCTTAAGATTAATAGGGGTGCCCAAACTTTTTCATATAACTGTATATACACATGTTTAGTGTTAAAAAACAAAACTTCATGAGAGTGCTGCTTTAATGGGAGACATGGAACCAATAGTCTCCTGTTTGGGACCCCAGCAATCAAACGTGTAAGACGTATAGTATAGATATGCCATACATTTCAGAAATATTCTATTAAATACAAAAGAACATTAATTAATTCAGAATAATTTTTTTTTTTAATTCAGAATTGAATTCCCTATCAGTATGTCTTTGGAGTGTGGGAGGAAACCGGAGAACCCGGAGGAAACCCACGCAAACACGGGGAGAACATACAGACTCCTTGCAGATCTTGTCCTTGGTGAGATTTAAACCCAGGATCAAAGTGCTGCAAAGCAACAGTGCTAACCACTGAGCCACCGTGCTGCCCAAGTACAGCTTTGATGGTGGACTTGCTGTACTTTCTTCAGGGCACTAGATGTGGAAAGTTTTCTGTCATTGAGATGACTATGGTGCCCTAATGACAGACTGGAAAAATGCATCTTCTTCTGATGCTGCGAGCAGCCCTGGATAACCCACGCCGGCAGGATGATATCATCCGGCGGAAGATGGAACCTGTGAGAAGAGATGTAAAACTAATGTAAGTAATGGGGCTCTATATTAGGGGATACTGCTGTGGTGTCATGGTGGCAGGACGGTAAAGGAATTTTATCCGTACAGAGGAATGGGATCATTGTCAGTCATCATACATGTGACAATCCCACCACTGACAGATAACATCTGCTCCACATGAATTATTCTCACTGGCCGACATCAGCCTACATGGAGCTTATTGTCACACTTACCTCTTATAGGTTGTCCCTCTTCTACTATTTCTGCTTTTTGCTCTTCTCCCAGTTTTGATGCAGATGTATTATTCTTTTCAACTGGAAATTTATATTAAAAAGCAAGAAAAATAAGTCAATGATAAACTACTATGAGATTAGATTCATATCTTTATCTAGCAAAATTATTTTATTTTTGTACTCTATAGTCCTGGGAATCTGGCATTGCACCATAAGGCCTTGTTCACATTGCAGCATTTTTGCAGTATTTTTTGCAGCATTTTTTTCATTCAATTTATAAGCTACTTTTTACAGTGAAAGTAAAAGCTATGAGATTTCAGAAATCTCATGCAGACATTTGTTTTTTTTTCCTAACGGGATTTGAAATCTGCAACATCTCAATTCTTTCAGCGTTCTTGCAGTGCTTTTTCAACCACAGAAAGCAATGCGCATGCATGGGGAAAGGCCAAAGAGCGTCTGAGCATGCGCACTATAGTACTTTAATCTGCCCTTAGCAGGGCAGAGAGAAAAGCACCTGCGCAGAAGCAAAATGAAGGACACTCTGTGAATGATATAGGACGCATCATCAACAAAGCAGAGAAGGAGAGCGGCATCACAGGAAGAGCGGAGGCTCCGGACCAAGACCAGTGACGCCCATCGGACCGGACCGCACCATCTGTGAGTATAATAAAAGGTCTTTATTTTGTTTTGCAGGGCGGCTTGGAGACTTATATACAACTTTCCAGAATGCTGTAACACAGGGCTGAAAGGTCGTGGTTTTAGGTTATATGGGAAAAATCTGGTGACAGGTTCTCTTTAATATGACATTAATAACAGCAATGTTCTCATATAATCAATTACATAAAATATTTGTCTAACATTAAGGGTATATATAGGGTCTGTTTGGGGCCTGATGGGGCCATGGGCACAGTACTCAGTATCAGTATCAGGCACCAGCTGTATGACCCCTTATATCTTTTCATGCACAGCACAAAAGATTGAGTATTTGATACATTGAAGTGTTGTATTGTTGATCGTTTTAAGGGCGCAAAAAAAGCAGTGATCTTCTGAGCATTTATGTAACATTCACATTACACCTTTTGATCATTGCCTACAACAAGATGTCTTATAGACCTGCACATACCTGACAATGGGGGAGAGGATGACTTGTTGTTTTCAGTAGTCAAACACTGAATGTCACCATCACTTATGGTAGGAGAAGATTCTTTCTGCCTGTTTGGTACAAGAAAAACAAATAAATTACAAGTGAATGCAATTAAAAATACAAGAACTCCTGTCTGTAAGGGCAATTAAGACACTTGGTCAAAATGGAGGGGATACCTTTCACAGGGCTCACTTCCATCAGCAAGAATGAAGAATAACTAGTAATAAAGGGCTTTAATGAACTGAAAAAGAAAGGCTGGTCACAATGATCAGCTGTTATCACCAGCGCTATCACAAGCCAAATACCACAGTCATCAGCAATCATGGGGTGGTGGGTTCAGGATTTAGTCTTGTATCATATGTGTCTTGTATTTGGTGTTCTGAACATATATAAGTACTAAGCCCCATAATAATAATCTACTCACACGTCTGGGTGTTTTGTGCTGGTCTCTAGGGAACAATCTGGAGATGACTCGTGTTCTTCTTTGCTCATTGTCCTGCTATTGGTTGTATATAGCTAAAACACACAGAGTAAAATTAAATAAATATATTTGTAAACAATTTTAGTTACAGTTTTATGGATTTACTGATCACATACTTACCATAGACAGTCTTTGAGAAGATGATACATAGTTTAAGCTTTCTGGCCAGTTATTCACCTCACTTGTGTCACCCTCATCTGAATCTGTATGTTTGGGTCTCCTAATGCCAGCTACAAAATACAAATATTATCAGAAATTGTTAGTATAATTTCAGACAATCACCATGTTATTGCTAATAATGGACACATTTTTTCAAATAAAATGGAAGACGAGCCAAACAGCAGCATGAGCTAGATGATGTCTCAATCTACTTACTAGGAAAGTAGTGGGTGTCCACCTCTGATACTAAATTTGGCTTAAACAGTGGCTCCTGATTGTGAAGGTTCTCAAAGTCTAACTCCCTCAGGAATGGATGACTCTTGATCTCATTTGCTCCTCCTGAAAATGGTAGATAAGAAAAAATAGATACAGACTATGTCAGGAAGACTGCTCTATATCTGTACATTGTATGTTAATTGGAACTGAAGACATTGCAGAGCCAAAATATTCTGTAAGTCATAGCATGAAGAATGAGGAATGGACAAGAAGGTAAAGCAGAGTCCTCCACGCTGATCCTCACGGAAATTATCTTTTTGTCAGGACACAGAGGAGTTATAAGTTACATTACCTGTTCCGAGTCTACGTGCTGGATTTTTCCTGAGGAGCTTAATCATGATGTTCTGAGCATCGAGAGGAAGAGCAGAATTGCGAAATTTCCTAGTGATTTCATCTGTTATAAAAAAAAGTAATAATTACAGAAAAGAAAATCTCTACATTTACTATAATATAAACACATTATCAAAAAACAACAAGTAACTAAACCAAAGAATTAACCTAAAAACCGAACCAATTACTATGACATCACACAGCATTCAGATTATTTTACTTACTCGTGATGATGCTGTGGAAAATAGCACTGATGCAACGTCCTCTAAATGGCACATGCCCAGTTAGAAATTTATATATGATGATCCCTATTGACCACCAGTCAATAGGCCTTCCATAGCCCTTCTGTAAAATGACTTCTGGGGCTACAAAACAAAAGGTGCCAGTGGTCTGGAAACCAACAGAACAATGAGAAGATGATCAATGAAAATAATTGTGACAAATAATACAGTTATATGAAAAAGTTTGGGCACCCCTATTAATCTTAAGCTTAATGTTTTCTTAAAATTGGTGTTTTTGCAACAGCTATTTCAGTTTGATATATGTAATAACTGTTGGACACAGTAATGTTTCTGCCTTGAAATGAGGTTTATTGTACTAACAGAAAATGTGCAATCTGCATTCAAACAAAATTTGACAGGTGCATAAGTATGGGCACCCTTATTATTTTCTTGTTTTAAATACTCCTACCTACTTTATACTGACTTACTAAAGCACTTTTTTTGGCTTTGTAACCTCATTGAGCTTTGAACTTCATAGCCAGGTGTATGCAATCATGAGAAAAGCTACTTAAAGTGGCCACTTGCAAGTTGTTCTCCTCCTGTTTGAATCTCCTCTGAAGAGTGGCATCATGGGCTCCTCAAAACAACTGTCAAATGATCTGAAAACAAAGATTATTCAACATAGTTGTTCAGGGGAAGGATACAAAAAGCTGTCTCAGAGATTTAACCTGTCAGTTTCCACTGTGAGGAACATAGTAAGGAAATGGAAGAACACCGGGACAGTTCTTGTTAAGGCCAGAAGTGGCAGGCCAAGAAAAACATCAGAAAGGCAGAGAAGAAGAATGGTGAGATCAGTCAAGGACAATCCTCAGACCACCTCCAGAGAGCTGCAGCATCAACTTGCTGCAGATGGTGTCACTGTGCATCGGTCAGCTATACAACGCAGTTTGCACAAGGAGAAGCTGTATGGGAGAGTGATGCGAAAGAAGCCATTTCTGCAAGCACGCCACAAACAGAGTCGGCTGAGGTATGCCAAAGCACATTTGGAGAAGCCAATTTCTTTTTGGAAGAAGGTCCTGTGGACTGATGAAACCAAGATTGAGTTGTTTGGTCATACAAAAAGGCGTTATGCATGACGTCAAAAAAACACAAAATTCCAAGAAAAACACTTGCTACCCACAGTAAAATTTGGTGGAGGTTCCATCATGCTTTGGGGCTGTGTGGCCAATGCCGGCACCGGGAATCTTGTTAAAGTTGAGGGACGCATGGATTCCACTCAGTATCAGCAGATTCTTGACAATAATGTTCAAGAATCAGTGATAAAGTTGAAGTTACACAGGGGATGAATCTTTCAGCAAGACAATGATCCAAAACACCGCTCCAAATCTACTCAGGCATTCATGCAGAGGAACAATTACAATGTTCTGGAATGGCCATCCCAGTCCCCAGACCTGAATATCATTGAACATCTTTGGGATCATTTGAAGAGGGCAATCCATGCTCGGCGACCATCAAACTTAACTGAACTGGAATTGTTTTGTAAAGAGGAATGTTCAAAAATACCTTCATCCAGGATCCAGGAACTCATTAAAAGCTACACGAAGCGACTAGAGGCTGTTATTTTTGCAAAAGGAGGAATTGCTAAATATTAATGTCACTTTTCTGGTGAGGTGCCCATACTTATGCACCTGTCAAATTTTGTTTGAATGCAGATTGCACATTTTCTGTTAGTACAATAAACCTCATTTCAAGGCAGAAACATTACTGTGTCCAACAGTTATTACATATATCAAACTGAAATAGCTGTTGCAAAAACACCAATTTTAAGAAAACATTAAGCTTAAGATTAATAGGGGTGCCCAAACTTTTTCATATAACTGAATCAGTAGAAACATTTTCTAGATGAGAATATATCAGAGAAGCAGAAATAGATCAGATCTGTAAAGAATAAGTTTCTGTAAGTAAAACTGACCCCATCATCAGGGAACTCTCTGGTGATGTCCACAGTTGAAGCCTTGTATATGTCTGATGTTGGTCTCATGAGGCCGAGTTTTGAAAGGCCAAAATCGGTGACTTTAATATGTCCAGTTGACGATATCATGAGGCTGTAAAAAAAAAGATATTGTCAGTTTTAAGTATTAACCCATAGACGGTATATCAAACTATAACTGTATTTCCCTTTATTATTCCACAGGGGTCACTTACTTTCCAGGCTTCAGGTCTCGGTGCACCACACCATAGCTGTGCAGATATTCCACAGCAAGAACTGTTTCTGCAATGTACATGCGGGTCAAGGAGAGGGGTAAAGGACTATATAACGTCATAAGACTGGCACAGTCTCCTCCTAAAGCAGAAAGCAAATATGACAGGTGAGGGTTTGTTACAATGTAAATTACACATGATGAGTGTGAATGAGAGATAAGCTGAGACATTGGGGCAGGGTGTCAATAATAGAGATACACTGTGTAATGTAGAGCGTATACTGTATACTGCAGAGTAATCCTATATAAAAAGGGAGGTGAGCTCTGCCCGCTGCCGGTAACCTCCTAGATTGCACTGTCAATCTCCGACAGCGGCATTTACAGCACACGGCCCGGAGGCGAGCTGCTCCATGCACTCATCACCCCCCATTCCATGTCTATGGTTTGTTATGGCTGCTGGGGGTCTGCGGAAGACCTCTATTCCTGCCATTATGGTACTTCTGTGAAGACCAGTGTGTAGCTTGGCTTCATAGGGGACCAAGATTTGCACCATATGCTGCAATACCATGGTATCACAGTACATAGTAAAAGTGGTTATATGATAAAAAGTTCAAGTCCCTCATGGAGGCTAAAAAATAAAGTAATAATAAAATTGTTTGGGTAAATAAAATATAAAAATCACTTTTTCCCCATTAAAACTAAATAATGAAAAAAAAAAAAAAACTCAGAACGCATTGTAGTGTTTTGGTTTCTTCCTATTGCATTTTTTTGTGATGTTGGGGCAATGAAAATTATTTATCTACTACAATGTGTTATCAATAAAATCATCAGCTCGCTTAGAAAAAAATAAGACAATAAAAAGCTCCATTTGCTGAAAAAGGAAAATGTAAATTTTCCTTTTTTTTATAAATTTCCAAGGATTTTGTCAACATTAAATAAAAAATATTTATATACATGTTTGGTATGACTGAAATTGTAGTAACTTGTATAATTAAGATACCAGGTCATTTCCATCACACAATGAACACTGTAAAAATAAAACTTAAAAAACAATTGCGGAATTGTAATTTTTACATAATTCCACGGCACTTGGATTTTTTCCCCACTTTCTAATACATTCAATGGTAAAGTGATCAAAACTACAGATGGTTCTACATAAAAACACGTCATGCGGCTATGTGGATGGAAAAATACAAACATTATGGCTCTTGGAAGAATGGGAGGAAAAAGCGAAAAACTGGAAATTGTCAGGTCAGGAAGAGGTTAAAAAAATCTGTCAAAGATTTAACCCTCCTAAACTGTTTCTATGAACATGTAGGTCAATGAAATATAAATACATTGGTCCCTTTTATATATTTGAGCAGATATGGTTGGATATTGATACAATGGATATGTCTTACCTGCTTCAAAGTCCATGACCATACACAGATGTTCTTTAGTTGGGAAGGAACAAAACGTGGAGACCACAAAGGGACAATCGGAGAATATTGCGATATCCCTTTCTAGATAGGCCGATTCCAGAAACATTGGATGATGCAGGTTACACCTGGATTGTTTCTTCATGGCGAATACCTTGTTTGTGTCCTTATGACGCACTAAGTGGACGGTCCTGTAGAGGAGAAAAAAACATAATTTATAATAAATTCCTACTAACAGTCTGTCTATATGTCAAATGATCTTCTGTACTAATAGTTAATACTAGATGTACGGCCATCACTAGAAATCAATGTCTGGAAATACATAGACTATCACAACATAAATGATCACTTATGGAGGTTCTCATCCATGTCACATCCCAACTGAGCTGAATAGATGTGGACTAGATGACTAGATGTGGATTACATCTACTCCAAAGTGGTATCAATAACAACAGCTCGCCACACAAAAAGCAAGTCCTTACAAAGCTCTATCGAACGAAAAATAAAAATGTGACAGGTCTTGGAAAACGGTAACATTTAGATGTGGACTTATATACAGTAATTTCACTATGGCAGGACTTATAGACAGAGGCATCATCATAAGCAACTTGTGAAAAATGTAGATTATACAGAAAGCTCACCCAAAAGTTCCACTGCTGATCTCTTTGATCTGGTTATAGTCGCTCTTACTAGGCTTTCTCATTGGGCTCAATAATCCAGTTACAGCCTAAAAGAATAAGAAATGACAATAAGACATAAAAGTTGCAGGAAAATAAAAAGCTCCAGATGCAGGAACTTCTCCTCTACATTATGTCCCCACTGATTACACTGCAGCAGATGTAGAGGGCATGATACAAGCAGGACGCTCCACAGACACTATTACATAATAACGGGATCCGTACTTTTCGGATTATAAGACCCATTCTTTTTCCCAAAAAATTTTTTGGGGAAAAGGGGGGGGGGTGTTTTATAATCCGATTGTAGCTTATTGGGAGGGGGCGGCTGCGGTGGAGCAGGGTCCCAGGAGGAGGGGTTACTGCTGCAGGAAGCTGGCGGCGGCAGGAGTGGGGCGATGCTGCAGGCCCCAAGCTGGGAGGAAGGGGTGTTTGGAGGTGCAAGGCTGCGGAGGGGCGTGGGCTTTAAGAAAATATCGGCGGAGTCCCTGCACTTCCTATTGTTTTCACTGGGATGGACTTTGGGAAAATGGCCGCTTGTGCAGATTGAGATCTCGGCTCCCCACTCCTGCCGCAGCCAGCATCCTGTAGCAGCAACCCTGCCTCATGGGACCACGCTCCACCTCAGCCGCTCCCCCCCAAAAAGCCACCATAAAATCAGACAATAACAACAATTTATTTTTTACAAAAAATTTCCTCCCCAAAATTTTGGGCGTGTCTTATGGTCCACAAAATATGGTATATCATTCTACTGCAGCGGAGGATAAGGGACATCACACAGAGGAGACAGGAATAATAATGCTAACATCACTGATAATAACTCCAATCTACATCAAGAACAGATATCCCTCTGTCATATGGGGTATAATATGGGATGTGTAATTCATACCCCGTTATCTGATTATATACTTACATTGCCAGATTTGGGGATCTTTGGTGTCTCACATATTCCCCCATCAGCATTTGCCGGCGGATCAGTTGCCTCTAATATAATGATAAATAATGAAGAGACATCATGTATTAGACGATATCAGTACTTAATATATAACACATCATTATAAGGAAGGAAAGATAAGACCTCTGTAAATGGTATAATACTAAATATATGGATATTCTGCACATACTGTGTATACTTATGGTACATCCATAGATAGATATACTCCACCATAAATGTGTAATAATTGCTCAGGATCTGACAATGACTTGAATGGGGATCCTATGAGGCTCTTTGTACATTTTAAGGCGTATAATATCCCAGAGGAGAGAACCAGAGGGGTTTTCAGAATGACATGGACCTTCTCCATTATAGTCTACCGGAGGTCCAAGAGCCGTCACCGGCCTCAAACAAAGGATGAAGAGTAAATTTATATATTCTCGGGTGTCTCTATAATATTAATATGTTTGTAGGAATATGAAATGTTCGGCTTACCTTCAATCAGATCACTTTTTAGCCCTGGCTGACTGGTATTAGGGTCAGCCATATTTAGGTTCTGCCCATCTTCGGAGTCGCCGTCCGGTGTTTCCTGATGGATATAATATATACAATTAATATAACATTTCACAAATACTAAATTACCATATACATAAGACAGAAAGGACTAAGCCAGGATTTACATGATAATTGCAGTATTGCGTGGACTATACACGGCCGCTCCCTCCAGTAAGTCCACATTAATATATAAGGGACTAGTATATACAACGGTTCTCCAATAACATCTATTATCAGAACTGCAGCATTTACAAGAAGGAAGATTGTGAATTTATAGGAGGACAGAGGTGATATGCAAACTCTGCACCACTGAGTACAGACTGTCACCACAGAGGATGGAGCCGCAGAGACAGACTGCCATAAATACCCTGCGTCCGCCTGGAGCAGACAGGGAGGCCTCTAAAACAAAAAATCTGCCATTCTGCCATATGTCTGGTAATCTGGAGAAGATCATACAATAAGGACATGAGATATAGAAGATGAGGGATCCTTACCAGGCGCTCCAGTGAATGGGCCGGATAATCTAGTACAAACAGGAATACGTACAGGACATTTTGGGCCAATTGTTTAAAAAAGGCCAAATCTGCACTTTGGGATCTTTCTTCAGCCTATAAAGATGGAAATAAAGGAAAATAATGAGAAAAAGTGAAGACTGTAGGACGCCATTTATGTTACCATTTTACTCCTGCTATCTGCAGCTACAATTACTACCTATCTGGGTATTTGGTATAGACTATATATTATATTGGTCTAGGCCAAAATACATATTTTATGTAAATGAACTTGTATTTTATTAATATTATCCTTTATTATTTTTACACACTTTGCACAGATTGTCTGCTAATTACTTGTTGTATTAATGTCCTGATGTTCATCTGTAAATGCTCAAGATATTCTGAGCTTATACGACGTTGGTGGTATTTGGTCAGGCAATCTCTCACTAGCTTCATAACCAGCCGGTAAGTGAAGCTGAGGACGCCATCGGGTAGTGGTAGCACAAAGTCAGGGTCATAGGTAGTAAGAATCCCCTGGAGTAGTGCCATCTTCTCAAGTTTGTCTGGAGGAATTCCAGACATTTCAAGCTAATCCAATCGCAGTCAATATATCACCAGCTTCGTAGCCAATCACTGACAACAATGTCACCGGGGCAGTAAACACTTGCATACGTAGTGGTTGTGCATTATTATGTCATAATGGAATCTTGCAGTGGAATATTAACATGTCATCAGTGATGTCATCAGGGAATCCGGTGATGGAATCTTAACCCATTTACAACCTTTAACATATAGGTACGTCCAAGCTTGTATCTCTGCCTTTTTTAGGCAGCGCCAGAGCCTTCATCTTTCCCCGCACACAAAAGCTGATGTGCTCAACTGTCATATGCCTCAAATGGACACAGGTGGATCTCGTCTGTTAACTAGTTAAATGCCGTTGTCAATCACTGACAACGGCATTTAACACGTGCCAGTCAAAAGTGCATCACAAGTCCCTCTTATCTGCGCCCCTGTCACGTGATCGCAGGTTGCCGATGTGTTATCATGACAGCTGGGGATCTGCAGAAATCCCTGTGCCAGTCATTGTTAATTTTTTTATGAATGCCGGCTTGTCGCCGGCGTTTAAAGAAGATTGTGATTTCTGATATACATAGCAGTGCTGAAGCCCCGGATGATCGCAGCTTCAAATCTCCTAAGGTGGCTATTGAAGCTAGTAGTAAAAAAAACACAAAAGTTCAAATCGCGCCCCTTTTGCCTCATTGGAAATAAAACAATTAAAAAATTAAAAAAAACATATTTGGTGTCACTGTGTTTAGAAATGTCCAATCTGTCAAAATATAAGCTAAATTAATTAAATGAATCTGTAAATGGCGTAACAAGAAGAAAATCAAAACGCCACAATTACGTTTTTTTGGCCAATGCAACATTGCAATAAAATGTAACAACATGCGATCAAAATATCCTATCTACACTAAAATGGTATAAATAAAAATGGAAGCTCAGGGCACAAAAAAACAAGCCCTCACCAAACCCCAAATCCCAAAAAATGGAGACGCTACGGGTATCTGAAAATGGGGACTTAAGCTAATTTTTTTTTCTTACAAAGTCGGATTTTTTTTTCACCACTTAAATAAAAAAAGAACTTATAGCTTGTATTTTATAAATATTATCTTCTTACCTGTCGTACTAGTGTCCTGATGTTCATCTGTAAATGCTCAAGATATTCTGAGCTTATACGACCTTGGTGGTATTTGGTCAGGCAATCTCTCACTAGCTCCATAACCAGCCGGTAAGTGAAGCTGAGGACGCCATCGGGTAGTGGCAGCACAAAGTCAGGGTCATAGGTAGTAACAATCCCCTGGAGTAGTGCCAACTTCTCAAGTTTGACTGGAGACATTCCAGACATTTCAAGCAAATAGCAAATCCAATCGCAGTCAGTATATCACCAGCTATAAAGCCAATCACTAACAGCAATGACACCGGGGCAGTAAGCACTTGAATAAATGCTGGGGGTGCATTATGATGTCATGATGGAATCTTGTGGTGGGGGAATCAGTGATGTCATCAGTGATGTCATTTAGGAGTCCGGTGATGCAGTCTTAAAGGGGCATCTTACCATAAAAGGACGTTGCCTAGCAACAATTAAGGTGGCAACACCATAGGCTGAGCATCAGTAACAGACTGAGGCATGGGGAGAAGAACCATGACTTTGATCAGTAGGGCAGGCTTTTACATCTGTCTGTTCCCCCATAAAATATTTTAAACAGAGTTTGGATGCTAAATGTTCTTCAGACGTGGAAACATTTGCTTTTTCTAGAGATTATGACCAGGGATGGACTGGGAATAAAATACCGTCCTGGAATTTCAAAGCATGCTAGTCCATGCTGTCGCCGCCCCTCTCCCCAGATTGGGGTCTCTAATACTAATTTTATGCTGCCTGAATGAAATTAAGATTTACTAAATATATTTCCAATAATACTGCTTTATTGGATTTCATAATAATAATATTGCAATATAAGGTTATGTTTTTACAATGAGGTTTTGCTAAGTATTTTCGCTGAAATCCACAACATACAGAATCAATTTGTCTTGCATTGAGCTTTATATGCAGATTTTCTCCATAGAATTGCATTCGATGAGGAAAATACACAGGTAAAAAATTCAAAGCGCATAAAATCCACACATGACTCTATCACTAAAGTTTTGTTAAAGCCGAGTACCAGGAATAATCAAAAATAAAGCAGATTTATTCAATACATGATATACCAAAAAGAGACAAAAATGCGATAAAAACGCAAATAACCTAATTTACCGAATAGGTGGAGAACTGCAACAGAAAATCTGCAACATCAAAAACTCACCAACTACTTATCATGGGAACTTAGCCTAACAAAGAAATAGCACCAGAGCAGATCCAAATACTACCAGCATATACAGTAGTGATAATACCGCCATACTGATCATTAACGAAAACCAATGTACTAGTACTGATGTCACCACCATACAGTGTCCATATAATGGTACTATCAGTTTTACACCAGTGCTCTTCAGACCATATATGTGTGCACTGTGCAGGTTCTCACCAGTGACGTTCTCAATGATCGCAGTCATTAATTTTTCCTTTCCTTTTCCATTTGGCCTAAAACGCCATGATCACTTCTTCAATCCATAACTCGTCCCTGCAAAATGTAACACAGAGACATCTTTGACTTACAGCTTTTATCCTCCATAAATTCCCCCATTTCTGTACAAACCGTGTATGGCAATAATGAGTATCCTAGACAGTAATAAAGCCCCTCTGTGTCCTGTATGGTAATACTAATCTCTCTTTGTGTCCCACGCAATAACAGTTCCCCTTTGTGCCCCTACACAGTAATAATGTTCCCTCTCTACATCCTTATAGTAATAATGCCTTGTATGCTTCATTATAAGTATACAGCAGCATGTAGAATTAATGCCCCCCAATGCCTCATAATAAGTCTCCTTGACCCTTTATAATAATAATGACCCCTCTACCTTCTTACCCCTGTAGTTGCTTATAATAATAATACCTTCTATTCTCTCCCTATAATGATACTGATTCCACAGTCTGCCTCCTGATAATAATGCCCCTCGGCAGGAGCATACGTAGAAATCACTGGGACCCCAAACCAAAAGTCTTATTACAACACACAGCGGGTAAAATAAGTATTGAACAGGTCAGAGGTCACCAATTTTCCAAGTAAATATATATTTGTAAATCCCAGACTCCCCCCACATAGTATGATGCGTGCTTCACAGCACTCGCTCCCCCCACCACAGATACAGTATAATGGTCTCCCCACAGCATGGTGGTCCCACTACAGTTCAGTATGATTGCTCCCCATAGTCCAACAAACAGTAAATGGGCCCCCCAATACAATATGATGGTATCCCTACAGCCCCCCAAAATAAAAAAAACTTGTACTCACCATATCCAATCTCACTGTCCACCACAGCCGCAGTCTGTTCTTTTATTCTGCCTTGCGATCACTTACACCGAGCTGCCGACAGCGATTGTGCGGGCACAGCTCCTGTACCCGTATGAATGGCATGGCGTATTTTACGTAATAGTTCGTGAACCCCTTCCCAACCATGATGTAAACTTACGTCAAAGATCGTGAAGGAGTGATGGGATATATAACACCGAAGATATTGCTTGAGTGTTTGATTAATACTTTCTGTCTGACCATAGATTATAATGGGTACATGTGACATCCATGAAAAAAACAGATTCAACACGTATTGCAAACACAGACATATGAATGAGGCCTAAAGTAGTATGGCATATTTAGCACTTTATGAGAGGGCACACAACATGTTTGACACGGTATGAGTGGGCAAACTGTGGATGGCACTGAGGAGCAGATTGTCCCTGGAACCATATGGGACATTGTCTCAGTTGTGTCAGAGTGTAACTGCTCTTTATTATATTGGCACTTGGCTGCTTCCGTGTCACCCATAGACTAATGGAGAGTGACTGCATATGTAGATCATTCATTGCAGCAAACTGATAAAGCAGAACATTGGACATAACGTGCTGCCATAGAATGGAGTAAATGGCCATGATTGTGCTAAGTTTACCTTAGGAATAGCAGCCTCTGCAAAATCTGAGCAAGCATAAAAAAGTAAATAATCGTCTGCAGGTATCTGTACTACATAACAGTACAACAGATGTAATAAAGGTAAAGGGTAATACTGCAGATTTAGTACAGGTAGAAGGCAATTCAGCACATACAGACAGAGAATTACAGTGCAGATAATACAGGTAGAGCGCAGTACAGCCGAGGACGTGGCCGTGGGCAAACTGAAATTGTGCCACAAAAAACACCCACATCTTCTCGCTCGACCTTCTTGTCCCAATTACTAGGGGACCGCAGAACACCACTATTGAACACAGACCAGTATCAAAAGGTTATTGGTTGGATAGCTGATAATGCTTCCAGTCACTTTTCCACCACCACCTCCTGTCGTCCACACGGTCAAGTTTCAGTAGCCGTGAGTCTGGACTGCATATTCCTCACCGTGATCCTCCTTCCACCATGCCAAGTGCCCAGAGACAACTGATCCCACACTTGGACACTCAGAAAAGCAGTTCACTTTTCCGTTTGTACATTCGGGCCTCTCGCCCGGCCAGCTTCAAGCGAGTCAAGAGGAGAACGCATGTAGCAATGCCCAAATATTGAAGCAGCCACGGTCACACAAAGGCGATGGTAGTAAAGTGCAATTACTGTGGAAAGAGGTGGATGATGATGAGACACAATTGCCAGAAAGTCAGGAGGAGGACCATGGTGTAGTAGTACCACAACAGGCAGGAAGAAGCGGTGTGGTGGCCACAGACACAAGGCGGAAAGCGTTCCTTGAAATGCCAACATGACGGTGTATAAGAAAGACATAGCTGAACTAGAGAGGGTGCAGGGAAGAGCGATCAAGGTTATTAGAGGACTGGGGGGTTTGCAATACCAAGACAGGTTATTACACTTGGGGTCATTTACTGTGGAAAAAAGAAGGCTTAGGGGTGATCTTATTACTATGTACAAGTATATGAGGGGACAGTACAAAGACCTTTCTACTGATCTTTTTACTCTGAGGCCAGAGACGGGGACAAGGGGGCATCTTCTACGTCTGGAGGAAAGAAGGTTTAATCATAATCACAGACGCGGATTCTTTACTGTAAGAGCAGTGAGACTATGGAAGTCTCTGCCGCATGATATTGTAATGAGTGATTCACTATTAAAATTTAAGAAGGGCATGGATGCCTTTCTTGAAAAGCATAATATTACAGGTTATATATACTAGATTCCTTGATAGGGCGTTGATCCAGGGAACTAGTCTGATTGTCGTATGGAGTCGGGAAGGAATTTTTTTCCCCAATGTGGAGCTTAGTGTTTGCCACATGTTTTTTTTTGCCTTCCTCTGGATCAACATGTTAGGCTATGGGTTTAACTAGATGGACTTAGTCTTCCTTCAACCTTAAAAACTATGTTACTATGTAATCATAGCGCATCTACACTGTCCAGACATAAGGGCTTCTGCAATTGGCTGCAGAAATCACATGTCCTCTCAATATAAAAAGCGGCCATGTTCCCTCAGCGCCATTATATCCATGTCACTGCTGGAGACAGACGCAGCTCAGTGTTCTCCTGTGTAATGAGAGATATTAGCTAGATAGATGGCACTTGTGTGGTAGTCAGATAGTGTTGATATTTCCTGACCTGTGTACCTCTGCAACCGCTGGTGCAGCACATTTTTGGTGTTCTTGTGCAAGTACTGAGATTCTGACAAAAACAGAGGGCCCATGCCAAACAATAGTGCTGTGCACCGCTGGTATAGAGCTCCATGTCTCAGTATACCTTAAATCTTTTTTTTTTGCATTTGCTAATGTGATCAAGCAAGCGTAGTGCACCTTTTCATTTAGTGGGGTTGAAATTGTGCTCTGCACAGTCTGCAGAGCTTCTTATTGCAGAGCACAAAATCAGTTTTTTTTCTGTCGTTATTGTGATATTAAAAGCTGTGTGCACTAAAGTTTTTTTTGTGTCAGATACTATTTTAGTGGAGTTGAACTTCAGGTGGTTTCAGAGTTAAAAATACATTTTTTTCTGTTGATACGCCCAGTCCAAAGAAATATTTTTTCCTGCGCCAAAAGTCATACAGTGCTATAAGCCAGCTACTACATCAGTGGCGGTCAAAGTCAGCTGAACACAGAGCTTATGCAGAGTAACTAGTGATGGGCGAGCACTAGTTTTGAGCGAGCATGCTCGACACTGCTCGGTACTCGCCCGAGCATCTCGCTACTCGGGATGCTCGGCGAGCACTGAGCATTTCCAGGTTACTCGGGCAGGAGCTCTGGTCTCCGCCCTGCACGTTTGGCGCTCTTTACAGAGCCAATGAACATGCAGGGATTGCCAACCAATCACTGTAATGCCGCAGCCATGTTGTTTGTGGGCATTACAGTGATTGGCTGGCCGCACAGCGACACCTTGAGTATTTAAAACCGGGCGCCGCCATCTTGGACACAGTCGCCCGGCATCAGACAGTGTAGGGTCAGTGCTGCTGAGTTAGAGAGAGATATATAGTGCCAAATAGGTAGTGTAGGGTCTCTAAAACCTGCCAAATCAAACAAACAGTCCTTCTCAGGACTAATATCCATCCCAGAAATCAGGCAGGCAGGCTGTATAGGAGGCGCAGCGCTTATACCAACAAACAGTGCATTAGAGTCCTGTGTGCTCCTGCTGATCAAATTGCTAGACTTATCCCCAGGTGTCAGGTGCCAGGAAAAATCCTTTTTTTTTTTAATCTAAATCCGGTTTTGTTTTGTTTTTCCCTCAGTCAGACTGTACAAATATGCGTCTTATTAACCTTTTGGTATCCCCCCCCCCAAGAAAAAACCTTGAGTGTGTCTGTGACTGTTCAGACACCAATATATCTGTTTAAAAGATTCTGTGGTAGGCCACATAACTATAACTGTGGTTTTGCAGTTCCACGGTTCAAATTTCTGTATTATCCAGCTTTTGGCCTTTGTTCCGTAAAAAAAAACAGTAATAATGTCTCCCTAACTGTTCAGATACAAATATATCTGTTTAAAAGATTCTGGAGTAGGCCACATAACTATAACTGTGGTTTTGCTGTTTCACGGTTCAAATCTCTGTATTATCCAGCTTTTGGCCTTTTTTCCGTAAAAAAAAAACAGTAATAGTGTCTCCCTGACTGTTCAGACTCAAATATATCTGTTTATCCGGTTCCCGACCGCCCACTGTACATAAACGTCGGCGCTGCTTGGGTTCTGTGCAGCGCCGACGTTTGAAAACGGTGGGTGGTCCCGCAGCACTCAGGACCCCCAGGGTCCTGCTAGCGCTGCGGTACCGGTTCAGAGCGATAGCTCTGACATGTGGCATCATGGGGACCTGATTGGATCAGGTCCCCATGATGTTAACCTGTTCCTATCTTCTAGATGCCGCGATCCATAGCGATCGCGGCATTTAAAAGATAGTGACAGCCGGTGGTCGGCGATCGGGACCCCCCACATACCTTACCAGCGGTGGGAATCCCGGTGCTGTGACCTCTGACATCATCGAGACCTGATTGGCTCAGGTCTCGATGATGTCAGCGTCACACCAGCCAATCAGAGAGATCACCAGGGAAGTTTGTTTTAGCAACAAACTTTCCTGGGCGATCTGGCAGATAAATACATTGTTTCTCCTCCGATCTCAGTGAGAGAGCAGAGGAGAAACACTGTGACAAGAGCTGTCAGCCTTGCCACTGTGAAAGTGAAAAATCAAAATCAAAAAGGAAAGTAAGGTTAGGGTTAGTCAGCCTGTCAGTCAGTCCTGTCAGATCAGTCAGTCCTGTCAGATCAGTCAGTCAGTCCTGTCAGATCAGTCAGTCAGTCAGTCCTGTCAGATCAGTCAGTCAGTCCTGTCAGATCAGTCAGTCAGTCCTGTCAGATCAGTCAGTCAGTCCTGTCAGATCAGTCAGTCAGTCCTGTCAGATCAGTCAGTCAGTCAGTCCTGTCAGATCAGTCAGTCAGTCAGTCCTGTCAGATCAGTCAGTCAGTCAGTCCTGTCAGATCAGTCAGTCAGTCAGTCCTGTCAGATCAGTCAGTCAGTCAGTCCTGTCAGATCAGTCAGTCAGTCAGTCCTGTCAGATCAGTCAGTCAGTCAGTCCTGTCAGATCAGTCAGTCAGTCAGTCCTGTCAGATCAGTCAGTCAGTCAGTCCTGTCAGATCAGTCAGTCAGTCAGTCCTGTCAGATCAGTCAGTCAGTCAGTCCTGTCAGATCAGTCAGTCAGTCAGTCCTGTCAGATCAGTCAGTCAGTCAGTCCTGTCAGATCAGTCAGTCAGTCAGTCCTGTCAGATCAGTCAGTCAGTCAGTCCTGTCAGATCAGTCAGTCAGTCCTGTCAGATCAGTCAGTCAGTCCTGTCAGATCAGTCAGTCAGTCCTGTCAGATCAGTCAGTCAGTCCTGTCAGATCAGTCAGTCAGTCCTGTCAGATCAGTCAGTCAGTCCTGTCAGATCAGTCAGTCAGTCCTGTCAGATCAGTCAGTCAGTCCTGTCAGATCAGTCAGTCCTGTCAGATCAGTCAGTCAGTCCTGTCAGATCAGTCAGTCAGTCCTGTCAGATCAGTCAGTCAGTCCTGTCAGATCAGTCAGTCAGTCCTGTCAGATAGATCAGTCAGTCAGTCCTGTCAGATAGATCAGTCAGTCAGTCCTGTCAGATAGATCAGTCAGTCAGTCCTGTCAGATAGATCAGTCAGTCAGTCCTGTCAGATAGATCAGTCAGTCAGTCCTGTCAGATAGATCAGTCAGTCAGTCCTGTCAGATAGATCAGTCAGTCAGTCCTGTCAGATAGATCAGTCAGTCAGTCCTGTCAGATAGATCAGTCAGTCAGTCCTGTCAGATAGATCAGTCAGTCAGTCCTGTCAGATAGATCAGTCAGTCAGTCCTGTCAGATAGATCAGTCAGTCAGTCCTGTCAGATAGATCAGTCAGTCAGTCCTGTCAGATAGATCAGTCAGTCAGTCCTGTCAGATAGATCAGTCCTGTCAGTCCTGTCAGATAGATCAGTCCTGTCAGTCCTGTCAGATAGATCAGTCAGTCAGTCCTGTCAGATAGATCAGTCAGTCAGATCAGTCCGGTCCGTTTAGTCCAGTCAAAAAATATAAAAATAAAATGGCCCGTCAGACTTATACCGCAGAGGAGGCGTATGCCCTGCTGTGTTCTGATAGTGATGACAGTGCAATCTCAGATGGAGATGTGGATTTTGAGGGCTTTAGTAGCGGTGACACTGAGAGCTCAGAAATGAGCTGTGATTCTGGTCCATCCTCAAGCCCAAGGTCCAGTACAGCAATAGGGGCAAATAGTGCTACTGGAGAAACGTCTCCAAATCAGGGAACACTGCCCAGTACAAGCGCTGTCCCTGCTACTAGTGAATTGGCGCACGCCAGTGTACCCCGAGGGCTCGGCTGCTACAGGGGTATTGCACCTCAAACCAGAGGTGTGATATTCCACTCCCGGGTAAGGATGGAGTGTGGACCAGGACTCAGTAGGCTGCTTGCACCACACACACCCCATTTCCGAGGGACAGCTCAACGGTGCTCCCACGAGACAGAAGTGCAGGCACGACAGCATCTGTCCCTGGCTGGAGTGGGGAGGGGAAAGTACACCCAGTGGTGTAGGAGCAGATAGGGGAGGGAGGTATATAAGGTGGGCACCATCTTAGATCAGTGTGCAGTCTGAGGAGAAGTGACAGGGAGCAGAGCTGCTGCATGGGCTCTGCTCCACGGGCAGGCCTTGTCAGGAGGCCGGACCCTGAGAGAGAGAGAAGAAAGAACAGAAAGGAAAGTAAGAAAGGAAACAAGGAACAGGAACACAGAGAAAGGCCCAGAGACACGAGGACAGAGGGAACCCTAAGGACCCAGGAGACTGCGGGTTACGGGTTGGCAGAACAGGGTACTGGAACCCAAATTGGTGGAGGCAACAGATTCCTCAGCCAAAGACCGGAGGTTGTGACCACATCTTGGTGCGACCCCTCACTACATCCACCAGGAAAGCATACCGCATAGGGTCAGGGAAACCGGAGATAGGTTTCGCCAATAGAAGGCCCGAGGAAGCTGGACAAAGGTGGGTCACTGGTGGGGACGGCCAGAGAAAGGTAGAGAAGGGAGCCCTGAGCCACGCTCTGGAATTGCCTGGGAGTTGACCGAGTCCCTCACCTGGTGGACGCAGCATGGCTTGGGCCATCATCGCCTGCAGGATTGACCGAATAACAACTGTGAGTAAAGCATTGGAAACTGCAATTACAAGTCTCTGTGTTTCATCGCCGCACCAGCACCATTAGGACTGGGACGCTCACACCATTACTCCCATCATCCACATTAGCTGCCCTGAGGCAATACTTCTCCCGTGGGGAGTTATCCCATACTTGGCTGCGCATACAATACCAGCCTCAGCAGTCTGCAGCGCAGCGGCGGTCCCCACTGACCGCAGTCCACGGGTGTCGTAGTCGGACATTTGCTATTACATTAAGACTGCCACTGAATTGACCAACCTGGGCACGGACCGGGTCAGCGCCACGGAGACTACAACCCCCAGCGATCCGGATCCGGGTACTCCCGCACACGTGCATACACAACACAGGCTCAGGGGGCGCGTCACCAGTGTACAAGGGGCTTTGCCACATGATCTAGCATTTCCCAGATGGGAGGCTTCGGATTCGGCTTCCCCATTCAGCCCTGATTTCAACGCCATTCCTGGTATAAATGTGGAGGTGGAAGATTTTGGACCAATTCATTTTTTTCATTTGTTTTTTTTACAGACAGCTTGCTAGAGCATATTGTCGTGCAAACAAATTTATACGCATCCCAATTCATAAGCCAGAATCCCCGATGTTACTATGCTAGGGCAAATTTATGGACACCAACTAATGTCCCGGAAATAAAAAAATTGTTAGGACTTACATTTGCCATGGGGCTTGTTAAAAAACCGAGCATTCGATCCTACTGGTCCAACCACCCTGTTCAAGCCTCCCCTATGTTTTCAGTCTTTCTTCCTAGGACCCGTTATGAAATGCTCATGCGGTTTTGGCATTTTAACGACAATAGTCAATGCCTGCCCAGAAATGCCCCAGAACATGACAGGTTATATAAAATTAGACCCATCATTGAAAATTTGTCAGAAAAATTCTTAAGGCTCTACACCCCAACACAAAATATTTCTATAGATGAGTCCCTTGTAAAATTCAAAGGAAGACTGCACCTCAAGCAATTTATCCCATCTAAAAGGGCAAGGTTTGGAATAAAGATCTATAAAATGTGCGAAAGTTCAACCGGATACACATCCGCTTTTCGCATATATGAGCGGAAAGATAGCCAACTAAACCCACCAGGATGCCCTACTTATCTGGGGACATCTGGAAAAATTGTTTGGGAGCTGATAAGTCCATTTTTTCAAAAAGGCTACAATCTATATGTGGACAATTATTACACCAGCATACCCCTATTTAAAAGTCTGGTTGAACACAACATCGGGGCTTGTGGGACCATCCGTAAAAACCGTCAGGGGTTTCCACAACCATTGGTCAACCAAAAGTTTCAAAAGGGGAAGTCAGGGGCTGTACGCAACGGAGAGTTGCTTGCCCTGAAATATAGGGATAAGAGGGATATTTTTGTCCTCCGCTCGATCCATACAGATGCCACAAGGGCCACTGTAGAACTAGGATCCACCACTCCGAAGCAAAAACCTGTGTCAGTCATTGACTACAACAAACACATGGGGGGTGTGGACCTTGCAGACCAGGTTCTACAGCCATACCAGATATCAAGAAAGTCCTATACCTGGTATAAAAAGTTGGTTATTTATTTGTTTCAGGTGGCCACATACAATTCTTTTGTGTTGTACAAAAAAGCAGGAAATTCAGATCCTTTTCTTGATTATCAAGAAAAGGTAATTGAAAATCTTGTCTTTCAAAGTGTTAGCCCCGCTCATCCATTAGAATCTGAGGATGTGAAAAGACTCACTGAGCGACATTTTATTGCACTTATTCCAGCAACGGAAACAAGAAGGAACCTCCAGAAAAGATGTCGTGTATGTACTAAGAGAGGAATGAGGCGTGATACCCGCTACTATTGCCCACAATGCCCATCATTGCCAGCCTTATGCGTCACTGACTGCTTTAAAATCTTCCACACAGAACCACGTTTTTAAACTGTAAAAATGTATCCCAATTTGTCATTCAAACATTTGGTTCATTTAGTGAATGACACATTCGAGTAGAGCTCACTTAATTTCCAGAATCTAAACCTTCCATGGCGTGCTTGTTTCTGGAAATCATCCATTGAGTTAAAATGGTCACTAAACCCATAGATGAATTCCCAGAGGGGTGTCTTTTCCAAAATGGGGTCTCTTCAGGGGGGATTCTTTAGTTCTGGTACTTGGCGCCTCTGAAAAGTGCCAGAACAGCAGAATCCCCCCTGAAGTGACCCCATTTTGGAAATGACACCTCTCTGGGAATTCATCTATGGGTTTAGTGACCATTTACCTATCTACTTATTTTCCCACCACTAGATTAATTTATACAGAGGAGTAGATTGTAAAATTCGGTCACTTGTTGGGGGTTTCCTCTGTTTAGGCACCTCAGGGGCTCTCCAAATGCAACATGGCGTCCGCTATCGATTCCAGTCAAATTTCCATTCCAAAAGTCAAATGGCGCTCCTTACCTTCCGAGCCATGCCGTGCACCCAAACAGTGGCTTTACACCACATATGGGGTATCAGCGTGCTCAGGAGAAATTGCACAACACATTTTGGGGTCCATTTTTTCTTGCTGCCCTTGTGAAAATTAAAAATTTGAGGTTAAAGTAGCAGTTTTGTGAAAAAAAGTTAAATGTTCATTGTTTTCTTCCACATTCCAAAAATTCCTGTGAAGCACCTGAAGGGTTAATAAACTTCTTGAATGTGGTTTTGAGCACCTTGAGGGGTGCAGTTTTTAGAATGGTATCTTTTTTGGGTATTTTCTGTCATAAAGGCCCCTCAAAGTCACTTCAAATATGATGTGGTCCCTAAAAAAATGTTTTTGTAAATTTTGTTGTAAAAATGAGAAATCGCTGGTCAACTTTTAACCCTTATAGCTTCCTAACAAAAAAAATTTTGGTTCCAAAATTGTGCTGATGTGAAGTAGACATGTGGGAAATGTTATTTATTAACTATTTTGTGTGACATATCTCTCTGATTTAAGGGCATGAAAATTCAAAGTTTGAAAATTGCAATATTTTTAAAATTTTCACCAAATTTCCGATTTTTTCACAAATAAACGCAAGTGATATCAAAGAAATTTTACCACTATCATGAAGTACAATATGTCACGAAAAAACAGTCTCAGAATCAGGGGAATCCGTTGAAGCGTTCCAGAGTAATTACCTCATAAAGTGACAGTGGTGAGAATTGAAAAAATTGGCCTGGTCACGAAGGCAAAAACAGGCTCTGGTGCGAAGTGGTTAAAAGATTCTGGAGTAGGCACATAACTATAACTGTGGTTTTGAAGTTCCACGGTTCAAATCTCTGTATTATCAAGCTTTTGGCATTTTTTCGGTAAAAAAAAACAGTAATAGTGTCTCCCTGACTGTTCAGACTCAAATATATCTGTTTAAAAGATTCTGGTGTAGGCCACATAGCTATAACTGTGGTTTTCCTCTTCCACGGTTCTAATCTACTTTTTATTACCCTTTTTCCATTGATAGTGCGAGTGTAAGCTATTTTACTTCATTTACAATGGGCAAGGCGCGTGGCAAGGGACGTGGAACTGGACGTTCTAGTGATGGTGCGTGTAGAGGACGGGGCCGTGGCCAAGGTGAAAATGTGCCACAACCAACAGCCACATCTTCTCGCTCCCACTTCTTGACCGAATTACTAGGGAAGCACACAGCAACACCAGTATTGCGAACTGATCAGTGTGAACAGGTTATTAATTGGATAGCAGATAATACTTCCAGTTACCTGGGAACCACCACCTCTGGTCTGTCTTCCACACGGTCAAGTTTTAATAGCCGTGAGTCTCGACCGCATACTCCTCCTCACCCTGATGCTCCTTCTTCCCACCATGCCGAGTGTCGTCAGACAGCAACTGATCCCACAGTTGGACACTCTGAAGAGCTGTTCACTGGTCCATTTCCATATTTGTGCCCCTCGCCTGCTCCGCTTAAAGTGGTGGAAGAGGAGATCCATGTAGCGATGCCCAAATATTTGAACAGCCACGGCCACAGGAAGGCGACGCTGGCAATTTGTCACAAGAGGTGGACGATGACGAGACACAATTGCCACGATGTAAGGAGGAGGATCGTGGTGGAGGAGGACGAGGTGGTGTATGATCTGGTAACTGACCCAATGTGGCAGGAGGACACGCAGAGCGAGGCCAGCAGCACACAGTGGGAGGGAGGCAGAGTACCCCAACAGGCAGGAAGAAGCAGTGTGGTGGCCGCAGACAGAAGGCGGGCAATAGTTCCCCGTAACACCAACACGAGGAACGTTGCCAGTACAACTGGTAGGTATTTCAGAGTCTGGAACTTTTTTAAAGACTCTGCTGATAACCCCAAAAAGGCCATTGGTACCACCTGCCATGCCAGCATCAGCAGGGGTGACAAAACTACCAGCCTGACCACCACCAGGCACATGTCAGCAAAGCACCCGACTTTGTGGGGCGAACCCCAGGGTCCACGACCAGTGTCAGCGGGTGTCACCACTGATTCTTCCGCTATTTGTAATAGAACCCCCTGCTGTGCATGCAAGGCAATCCCTTGTCCATACTGCATGCAAAGATGCTAAGTGTATGGGCTGACAAGCATTTACCCCTGGGGAATATACATGACTAGTGTTGAGCGATACCTTCCGATATCGGGAAATATCGGATCGGATTGGATCGGACCGATACCGAAAAAGTATCGGATATCGCCGATTCCGATACCGGAAACCAATGCAAGTCAATGGGACAGAAATATCGGAATGAAAATAAACCCTTTCTTTCCTTGTAGGTTAATTCTACATGAAGGAAAACAACTAAGAATAATGTAGAATGTAGTGGGGGAGACAATAAAGGCATAGAGGTTTAGCCCAATCAAATGGAATAGCAGGAATTAATATTTTTTTTTAAGACGTTCTGAGTTACGGAAATATTGACTATGTTAAGTATTTTTAGATTTTGTCAGATATTTATGTTTCACTACTTCCATGCTCTTCACCTTCTTTTTTACTTCTCCCACACTTTCTCCTTCATCATCTTCAGCATCTTTTTCATCCACTTCTTCTTCACCTTCTTCATCTTCTTCTTCTTCACCTTCTTCGTATTATTCTTTTTTTTTACATTCTTCATATTCTACTTCTTCATCTTCTTCTTCATCATATTCTTATTTGTGGCAGGCATTCCTGTAGTTGTTATCTATAAAAGGTTGGACATTACACCTTTCGTTCTGCCCGTCACAAAAGATTTACAACAGGATTTTTCCGCGTTCAGTTTGGCCTGCAGCAGCAGGTCTTTTCCAGGGGCACCACGAGGAGGAACGGACTCACCCCCATACACTGCTTAGTCATCTTCTGCTTATAATTTAGATATTATCTTTTGCTCTGATTTTTAGTCTTATGCTTAATGTTCTTCCGCTTTTTGTTCTGCAGCTTCTTGTATTTCTGCTTCTTGGTTTTCTGTCTCTTGTTCTTCTGTATCTTGGTGCTTGTCTTCTCCTCTTTGTCCTCTTGGTCAACTTCTTCAGGGTCATCTTCTTGGTCTTCTTCGGGGTGGTCTTCAGGGTCGTCGTCTTCGGGGGTCCTCATCTTCGGGGTCCTCGTCTTCTTCGGGTTGGTCTTCTGGGTCCTCGTCTTCGGGGTCCTCGTCTTCTTCGGGGTGGTCTTCAGGGTCCTCGTCTTCTTCGGGGTGGTCTTCAGGGTCCTCGTCTTCAGGGTCGTCGTCTTCGGGGTCCTCGTCTTCTTAGGGTTGGTCTTCAGGGTCCTCGTCTTCAGGGTCCTCGTCAGGGAGATCTAGAGTGATTACCAAGAACCATTTCAACACGACAGGACAACGCATTGGAGGCAAAGTGACGTTGACACTACCCGGAAACAGCTGGCGTGCTGGAACCAGGCTGGGCAGGAGGGAGTACCCGTGCCAAAGTCACTGCCGAGGACCTGCTGACGGTACTGGAACCCGGATGGGTAGCAGAAGGTACAAGAGCCAATGGAACTGCCGAAGACCAGCTGACGGTACTGGAACTCGGTTACTAAGCAGGAAGTACCTGTGCCAGAAAGCACTACCAAGGACCAGCAGACGTTGGTGGAACTTGGATACCGAGAAGGAGGCACCTAATCCAAAGGCACTGCCGAGAACCAGCTGACGGTACTGGAACCCGGATGGGTAGCAGAAGGTACCCATGTAAAAAAAAGTTCAAGGCCGCGAGCCGGCCGCAGTTACCAAAACCCACAGTCCTACAGGGGGTGCTTGTCCTATTGGCACTATGGAACCAGCCTTCATTGCCAGATCCCGCAGCCCACATAGGAGTCACCTAAACTGCAGGCACCATAGAGTCGGCTAACCCGACCGCAACACGACAGGACAACGCATTGGAGGCAAAGTGACGTTGACACTACCCGGAAACAGCTGGCGTGCTGGAACCAGGCTGGGCAGGAGGGAGTACCTGTGCCAAAGTCACTGCCGAGAACCAGCTGACGGTACTGGAACCCGGATGGGTAGTAGAAGGTACAAGAGCAAATGGAACTACCGAGGACCAGCTGACGGTACTGGAACCCGGATGGGTAGTAGAAGGTATAAGAGCAAATGGAACTACCGAGAACCAGCTGGCGGTGCTGGAACCCAGGGTGAATACTAAAAACAGAGTGGAGCCAGAGGTGTAATTGGAGCAACTTTAAAATCTGTAGTAGTGAGAATGTGGACAGAGCAGGAGAAATTGCCGTCCGCACAGCAGGGGAACAGCTGACGTTACTGAACCCCAATAACACGGCAGCAAGTGTTGACTGCAGACGGCACTTCCGAGCGCCAGCTGGCGGTGTTGGAGCTCAGGGATTACAGTTCAGGTGGTAGAAACATGAACAGAACAGGAGACCTGGATACTGTTGCCAACCAATTATTTATTCTGGAAGAGGACTGGCAAATTCATGAGAGATCCAGGCCTTGTTCATTTTGAGAAAAGTAAGCCGGTCAACGTTATCAGAGGATAGTCGCATGCGACGGTCTATTAGTACACCACCTGCGGCACTAAAGACGCGTTCCGATAATACACTAGCAGCAGGGCAAGCTAGCACCTCCAATGCATACTGACTAAGCTCTGGCCATGTATCCAGCTTACAGACCCAAAACTTGAAGGGAGAAGAGCCGTCTGGGAGTACACTAAGAGGGCAAGACATGTAGTCTGTCACCATCTGACGGAAACGTTGCCTCCTGCTGACTGGAGCCGTCTGTGATGGTGTAGACATTTGTGGCGGTGGGGACACAAAAGTTTGCCACATTTCGGCCATACTGGTCTTGCCTTGTGCTGAGGCGCTGCTTCTGCTCCCTCTTTGTGCAGAGCTTCCTCCACTGCCTCGACGCACTGAGCTGCTTTGTAAAGCACTAGCAGCACTGCTCTCGGTTGGAATGGAGAACATGATGGAATGCACCAGTGCGTCTTGGTACTCCCGCATTTTACGCTCCCGGTTCAACGGTGTTATGAGGCTTTGTAAGTTGTCCCGGTAGCGAGGATCTAGGAGGGTGGACACCCAATAATCAGCCGTGTTGAGAATGTGGGCGATGCGGCGGTCGTTTCTCAGGCACTGCAGCATGAAATCAACCATGTGCTGCAGACTGCCAACTGGCCAAGAAACGCTGTCCCCTGCTTGAGGCGTGATCTCTGCCTGCTCTGCATCACCCCACCCTCGCTCTAGATACTGACTACTAGAGCATTGTGTACCTCCCTCCTCTGGACAGATGTCTTCCTCATCCATTGACTCCTCCTCATCCTCCTCACAAAGTGTCCCCTGCCTAGGCCTTTGTGAGGAACCACGTTGCGCAGACTGTAGAGAAGCAGATGGCATCTGTGACTCCTCATCCTCCACCTCTTCCAAAACCTCGTCCCTTAGTGCTTGCAGTGTTTTTTCAAGCAGGCAGATAAGGGGGATAGTCATGCTGACTAGTGCATCATCTGCAATCGCCATCCGCGTGGAATAATCGAAGGCACGCAAAACGTGGCAAATGTCCTTCATAGAGGCCCACTCAGTGGTGGTGAAGTGTGAACGGCGCGCACTGCGACTTGTTTGCGCCTGCTGCAGCTGGTACTCCATTACTGCTGCCTGCTGCTCACACAACCTCTCCAACATATGTAACGTTGAATTCCACCTGGTGGGTAGGTCACATATGATGCGATGTTCCGGAAGACGTAATCGGCACTGCAGAGCTGCAATGCGTGATCTTGCATTGCTGGAACGCCGCAAGTGAGCGCACTCTATGCGGACCTTGTGAAGCAGTGCATCAAGATCCGGATAGTCCCTCAAAAAACTCTGCACGACCAAGTTGAGCACATGTGCCAGACATGGGATGTGAGTGAGGTTGCCTAGGCCCAGAGCTGCCACCAGATTTCGGCCATTGTCACACACTACCATGCCTGGCTGGAGATTCGCTGGCACAAACCACATGTCGCTCTGCTGCTTGATGGCATTCCAGAGCTCCTGCACTGTGTGGCTTCGATTCCCGAAAGAAATTAATTTTAATACGGCCTGTTGACGTTTGGCCACGGCTGTGCTCATATTGGTCACCATAACAGGTAACCGTTCACGGGTCGATGTGGAGGTAGACCGTGACGGCTCCTGCAGCGCTGATTCACAGGAACTGGAGTATGAGGAGGAGTCAATGTGTACAGACTGGATTCCTGCAATCCTTGGAGTTGGCAGAACACGTACAGCGCCACTCTCAAGATTTGTACCCTGCTCCACAACATTTACCCAATGGGCAGTGAGGGTAAGGTATCGTCCCTGTCCATGCTTACTGGTCCACGCATCGGTGGTCAGGTGGACCTTGCTACTGACGGCGTTTTGTAGCGCATGTTTAATTTTTCCCTCCACATGATGTTGCAGGGCAGGGACGGCTTGCCTGCTGAAATAAAAGCGGCTGGGCACGTTGTATTGTGGGACTGCCAATGCCATAAAGTTACGGAATGTGTCAGTCTCCACCAGCCTGAATGATAGCATTTCAAGGGCCAGTAGTTTAGCAATGCCAGCATTCAGAGCCTGTGCTCGGGGGTGGTTTGCCGAGTATGGGCGCCTTTTCTCCCATGCCTGTGCTAACGATGGCTGTAGACTGGCCTGGGAGTGTGAGGATGACTGGGAAAGTGGTGCTGTGGGTGGAATTACACTGTGTCTCTGTACAACAGTGCCAGAGATTCTTCCATGGCGATCCTGTGAGGAAGCCAAACCAGCTGTGTGTGAGCTGGAGGAAGAGGCTACAACACGAGCTGAAGAGGTGGTAGGTGGCGCTGTAGGTTGGCCTAGGTCTTCAGTGTGTTTTTGTAACTCCACCACGTGCTTGGTCCGCACATGTTTCCACATATTTGTGGTATTGAGGTTGCTGACACTTTTCGCTCTTTTCACCTTCTGATTACACAGCTTGCATTTGACAAAGCAAATGTCATCTGCAACTGTGTCAAAAAAGGACCAGGCACTGCAAGTCTTGGGAGCGCCCGCTTTGGATTTTGGAAGAGCCATGCTCCTAATGGGTGCCAAAGTGGAGGCTACAGGCAACCAAGTCTGCCCCCTCCCTCTCCCTCCTTTTTGGGCCGTTCGGGGAATCTCTTCCTCAGAGCTGCTCCCACCACCTTCCTGTCCCTCACGCCATGATGGGTCAAGGACCTCATCATCTACACCACCCTCTTCAAACAACTGCTTCTCCTGGGTAGTCTCGACAGCACAGTACGCACCAGAAAGTGGCACCTGAGTCTCATCATAAGATGCGTACTGAGGTGTGCTGCTGACCATAGGCACTGGCCCACCTGCCTCTTCAGATTCAGATAGACAAAACGGTTGCGCATCACTGCATACTACCTCTTCTTCAAATTCTCGAATTCTGCTTGGCTGGCCCCCTCTTTCCAAGCCAAGAAATTCAGAGAACAGAAGTAGAGATGGCTCCTGTCCAGGGCTCTCTGACTGCCTGGGCAATTTGGCAGGTGGTGAAGAGACAGATGGGTGCTCTTCAGTGCTCAGGACCTGAGAGGATCTGGAACTAATTGAAGTCGATGCGTTAGCTGCCATCCATCCGACAACGGCTTCAATTTGGTCCTCGCGCAGCAGTGGGGTACGGCTAGCTCCTACAAAGCTGCGCATAAAGGACTGTTCCCTGGTAAAACTGGGGGATGCTGAGTCACTGGTGCCCGCAGCAGGCACAGAATCCCCACGTCCTCTCCCTGCAGGCACAGAATCCTCACGTCCTCTCCCTGCAGAAACTCCACGCCCACGACCACATGCCTTACTCCCTGCCTTCTTCATCTTGGTAGACTGATAAAGATAGGCAGAAAAGTACTAAGGGCTTAGTGTGCTTATTCCTGAACAGCTGCTAACAGGTATAAGAAACACTAATTTTATAAAGTGTGGACTAGACTTTAATATGAGCTAATGTGGAGTGTTTGGTGAACTTTATTTAGGTTTTTTTTGTCACAAAAAGACACTGGATGTGCCTAAAGATGTAATAACGATAGTATCACAAACTTTTTGTAGTTATTACAATGTAGGAAGGTAACCTACAATGCAATAGATGAGGCTGCAAAAAATAGGCTAATACTAATCTGGCTGGGGCTGCAGGGCCCAATGCTGCAGAAAGGCTCCTCTATCTACTCCTATATAGTGTGTTTGGAACCAATTTAGCTGAATACGGATGGAACCACCACACTAATAGGAGAAATCAGGAAAAATTATGAATTGGCAAAAAAGGACAATGTATGAGGCAGTGACACACACTGAGTGCACTACAACCAGACGTGGTTGAAGCACACACTACAGGGTGAGCTGCACTCACACACCAGACCTTGCAGACAGCGGTGAACAGTACAGATGCAGAGCACTGTGCACTAGCGCTGCAAGACCAAAAAAATTTCTCTATCTACTCCTATATAGTGTGTTTGGAACCAATTTAGCTGAATACGGATGGAACCACCACACTAATAGGAGATATCAGGAAAAATTATGAATTGGCAAAAAAGGACAATGTATGAGGCAGTGACACACACTGAGTGCACTACAACCAGACGTGGTTGAAGAACACACTACAGGGTGAGCTGCACTCACACACCAGACCTTGCAGACAGCGGTGAACAGTACAGATGCAGAGCACTGTGCACTAGCGCTGCAAGACCAAAAAAATTTCTCTATCTACTCCTATATAGTGTGTTTGGAACCAATTTAGCTGAATACGGATGGAACCACCACACTAATAGGAGATATCAGGAAAAATTGTGAATTGGCAAAAAAGGACAATGTATGAGGCAGTGACACACACTGAGTGCACTACAACCAGACGTGGTTGAAGCACACACTACAGGGTGAGCTGCACTCACACACAGAGACCTTGCAGAAAGCGGTGAACAGCAGAGAACTGTGCACTAGCACTGCAAGGCACAGCGATTTATAAAGTAGCTTGGGTAAAGCAGAATAGACCAAATAGGTAGCTAAAACTGTCCCTCAGAACAACAGCGTCCTATCCCTAACTGAATTCACAGCAGAGTGAGCTCAAAATGGCGGCGGCGGCTTTTATAGTGCATCATGACATCATTTCAGCAGCGAATCACAGCCATGCCATTAGTTAAGATGCCTACATGCCTAACAGGATGTGCCCACACTTCTTAGGATCCTCATTGGCTGAATAAAATGAAAATGGCTCATTGCATTATGGGAACTTCCGATTCCGGTATACGATATTGCAAAAGTATCGGAATTCCGATACCGCGAATATCGGCCGATACCCGATATTTCAGTATCGGAATGCTCAACACTATACATGACCATACTGTCTAAAAAAAATTTTTTACAGGCATCATAAACACCCGTTATAAAAATTATGTGGGTGTTGAATCATGGACCACGGTAACCTTACTGATATGGTGGTGGAGGATGAGGATGAGGAGAAGGAGGAGGACAAGAGCAAATAGCCAAAATCAGGAAGCGTATACCCATGTGTGGGTGTGAAGAGGTGCATGGGAATACAACTCCCAAAAAAAGACACTGGATTTGAGTTTGTTACGCTGCTATCATTCGGTGGTGTTGAGAAGTCTGGCCCAATCCAGCCCTTGTTCATTTTTATAAGAGTCAGCCTGTCAGCATTTTCAGTTGACAGGTGGATGCGCTTATCAGTTATAATTCCACCAGCGGCACTAAAAACCCGCTCTGATAAAACGCTAGCGACAGGGCAGGCCGGGACCTCCAAGGCGTAGAGAGCCAGTTCATTCCACGTATCCAGCTTGGATACCCAATAATTATAAGGCACAGAGGAATCACGGAGGACGTTGGTACGGTCCCTCAGCATTTTCTCAAGCTTTGCACTCCTTGTGAGAGTACCCCACGCCTCAGGGCCTGTGCGATGGGAGGGGCTGAGAAAATTCTCCCAGAACTTTGAAAGTGTTCCCCTGCCTCTGCTGGATTGAAGTTGTGTATCTCTTGCCTGTACTCCTTGGTGGTTCAACGAACTGTGACCTCTGCCGCCAGCGTTTTCAGATGGGAATTTTTTAATAGTTCCGCAACAAGGGCCTTCTGGTACTGCCCCATTTTTGTAGGCCTGTCCGCCTCAGGAATAAGAGATATAAAGCTCTCCTTGTAGAGTGGGTCTAGAAGTGTCACCAACCAGTAATGACTGTCACCCAAAATTTTGAGAACACGAGGGTCATGGGAAAGGCAGCGTAACATAAACTCAGCCATGCATGCCAGACTGCTAACAGGCAAGTCTTCCGTGTCCTCACCAAGAGGATGACTGACCATGCTCTCCTCCTCCTCTTTGTCCTCTGGCCATCCACGCTGAACAGACGGTATGACAGTTGTGCAGGTAGTACCGTCTATAGCGCATGAAACTAGTTTCTCCTCCTCCTCTTCCTCATTGTCATCCAATCCACGTTGGGATGAGATGAGGCTGGGCTGTGTGTAATTACCCTGTATGGTTCCTTGCTCCGCCTGCAATGCATCCTTTTTGATTGTGAGCAGAGAGTGTTTCAGAAGACAGAGAAGTGGGATGGTGACGCTAATTATGGCGTCATCGCCGCTCACCATCTTGGTGGAGTCCTCAAAGTTTTGGAGGATGGTACATATGTCTGACCTCCATGTCCACTCCTGAGGTCTTATGTGTGGAGTCTGAACTGAATACCGACGGCCTTGTCGATGCTGGTAGTAAACAACTGCCCTCTTCTGCTCACAAATCCTTCCCAACATCTGCAGTGTAGAGTTCCAACACGAGGGGACATCACACATCAGTCTGTGAGACGGAAGCTGCAAACGCTGTTGAAACACGGCAAGGGCGGTGGAAGCTGTAGGTGACTTTCTAAAGTTGGCACACAGGCGGCGTACTTTAACAAAGACATCCGGCTGCTCCGGGTAGGATTTGAGAAACCACTGAACCACGAGGTTAAGCACATGGGCCAGGCATGGTACGTGTGTGAGCTCACCTCGCCTCAGAGCCGCCACCAGGTTCCAGCCATTGTCGCACACGACCATGCCTGGCTGTAGGTTCAGCTGTGTGAGCCACATATCTGCCTGCTCTTTCAGAGCTGTCCACAACTCTTCAGCATTGTGCGGTTTGTCACCTAAGCATATTAGCTTCAGCACAGCCTGTTGCCGCTTGGCTGGGTCAGTGCTGCTGTGCTTCCAGCTTGTGACTAATGTGGTCATTTCGGAGATGGAGGCTGAAGAGGAGGAAGAGGCTGAGGAGGATGAGGTGCAAGAGCTGTAGACTGTGGGGGCAACCCTGAATGACCTAGGGCCCGCAATCCTTGGCATCGGGAGGACGTGTTCCGTCCCAAGGTCCGACTGGGTCCCGGCTTCCACTATGTTAACCCAGTGTGCCGTCAGCGATATGTACCGTCCCTGCCCACAAGCACTTGTCCACGTGTCCGTGGTTAGGTGGACTTTCCCGGTAACTGCGTTGTTGAGCGCACGGCTAATGTTTTGGAACACATGATTGTGTAATGCGGGGACGGCACACCGGGAGAAATAGTGGCGGCTGGGGACCAAAAACTGAGGAATGGCCGCTGCCATCAGGTTGTGGAATGCTTCGGTTTTCACGAGCCTGAAAGGCAACATCTTGAGCGCAAGCAGTCGTGAAATGTGGGAATTAAGTAGTGTGGCCTATGGGGAGTTGGCTGCGTATTTGCGCTTGCATTCCAAGGACTGGGGTATGGACAACTGAACGCTGCGCTGGGACAAGGACATGGGCGTGCTTCCTGATGCTGCTACGAGAGTGTGCAACGACAGGTGCAGGGCAGAAGACATCTTTGCATGCACCATGGACAGGGGATTGGATTGCATTCACAACAGCGGAAGAAGCAATGGTGCCACCCACAGACACTGTTTCTGGACCCTGGCGTTCGGCCCACAAAGTCAGGTACTTTGCTGCCATGTGCCTGATCATGCTGGTGGTGGTCAGGCTGGTCGTTTTGCCACCCCTGCTGATGCTGGCCTGGCAGGTAGTGCAAATGGCCTTTTTGAGATTATCGGCAGAGTCTTTAAAAAACAACCAGACTCGGGAACACCTAACAGTTGTACTGGCAACTTCCTTCGTGTTAGTGTTACAGGGAACAGTTGCCTGCCTTTTTTCTGCGGCCACCACACTGCTTCTTCTTGCCTGTTGGGGTGCTCTGCCTAAATATTTTTTCAGAGGTAGATGCAGAAAAAAATTATATTCAATTTGCAACCTGATGGAGGTCAGAATAGATGGACTAATAGAACAAGTCCCACACACTGCTAGAAGGCCAAATATTTTTTCAGAGCTAGATGCAGAAAAAAATTATATTCAATTTGCAACCTGATGGAGGTCAGTATAGATGGACTAATAGAACAAGTCCCACACACTGCTAGAAGGCCAAATATTTTTTCAGAGCTAGATGTAGAAAAAAATTATATTCAATTTGCAACGTGATGGAGGTCAGTATAGATGGACTAATAGAATGATGCTATGCCCAAAAGGTTTTACTTCACTAGGTGCAGTAAAAAAATTGGTATTCTATACACAGGTGGTGTAGCTTGCAACACAGATAGGCTACTCCACTGACTAACACACTCTGCAATAGGCCAAAAAGGATTAGCTTTGCTAGATTTAGCCAAATGCTGTGAAAAAAACTTGCACAGCACTGGCACAGACCTGCCTGGCAAAAACTGATAGGAACGATGTAACTTAGTCCTGAAAAGGACTTCAATTACAATTAGTCTTTACTCCCAACCTATCTATTTAAGAGCACAGACCTGCCTGATAAAAGTCGTAGAAAATGCTGTAACCTAGTCCTTAAAAGGACTGCAATCACAACTCTTCCCTACTCCCAAGCTATCTGTAGATTTGTGCGAAAATTGGCTTGAAATTAACAAGGTATAGCGCACACAGCAACAGCGGTGCCGTCTAACACGCAGCTGCAGCAGTGAGAAAATGGTGGCGACGGGGAAAATGGCTGGGTCTTATAGGGCAAGGACATGTGACATACACTGCCAATGACACATGCCCTTGCTTGTGTGAAAAAAAGCTCTTCGCTCTGTGTGTGCGCTGCTGATAGGCTGACAGATTGCACCTCCCCACTGTAAATGCGGGAAAGAGAAAAAAAAAATGGAGATCTTCATTATTCCTGCAGAGATCCATCCCCTGCCCCTCTACCCGCCCCACTGTACACTCAAACTGCGTATTGACATTAATTTTCATCATTACTGAGAAAAAATCCAGTTATGATTTTGGTGCACGAACAGTTATCGAACATAACCTCGAACAGCCGAATTTTTTTCAAATCGTTCGTGTTCGCCAAACGGCTCGAACACCGCCCAAAACAGCTCGAATTTGAGATTGGCGAACAGTTCGAGTCGAACAACGCTCATCTCTAGTTATTAGATCAGGGTTCCCCAACTCTAGTCCTCAAGAGCCACCAACAGGTCATGTTTTCAGCATTTCCGTTGTATTGCCCAGGTGATAATTAGATCACCCGCTCAGGCAATAATTCCATCACCTGTGCAATACTAAGGAAATCCTGAAACATGACCTGTTGGTGGACCTTGAGGACTGGAGTTGGGGATCACTGTATTAGATGATCTGCCATGTAAATACAGAAAATTAAATTCTGTAAAAATCAAATCAAGGCAGCAAAGATTGAGACAGAGAGACTCATTGTCAGAGAAAGTAAAAATAATCCCAAAATATTCTTTAACTACATAAATAGTAAGAAACTAAAAAATGATAGTGTTGACCCCCTTAACCACTTCACACTAGAGCCTGTTTTTGCCTTTGTGATCGGGCCAATTTTTTCAATTCTGACCACTGTCACTTTATGAAGCAATTACTCTGGAACGCTTCAACGGATTCCCCTGATTCTGAGAATGTTTTTTCGTGACATATTGTACTTCATGATAGTGGTAAAATTTCTTTGATATCACTTGCGTTTATTTGTGAAAAAATCGGAAATTTGCCGAAAATTTTGAAAATTTTGCAATTTTCAAACTTTGAATTTTCATGCCCTTAAATCAGAGAGATATGTCACACAAATAGTTAATAAATAACATTTCCCACATGTCTACTTTACATCAGCACAATTTTGGAACCAAAATTTTTTTTTGTTAGGGAGCTATAAGGGTTAAAATTTGACCAGCGATTTCTCATTTTTCCAACAAAATTTACAAAAACATTTTTTTAGGGACCACATCATATTTGAAGTCACTTTGAGGGGTCTTTATGACAGAAAATACCCAAAAGTGACACCATTCTAAAAACTGCACGCCTCAAGGTGCTCAAAACCACATTCAAGAACTTTATTAACCCTTCAGGTGCTTCACAGGAATTTTTGGAATGTGGAAGAAAAAAATTAACATTTAACTTTTTTCACAAAAATGTTACTTTAGACCCAATTTTTTTTATTTTCACAGGGGTAACAGGAAAAAATGGACCCCAAAATTTTTTGTGCAATTTCTCTTGAGCGCGCTGATGCCCCATATGTGAGGGAAAACCACTGTTTGGGCGCACTGCAGGGTTCGGAAGGGAAGGAGCGCCATTAGACTTTTTGAATGTAAAATTTGTCTGAATAATTAGCAGACACCATGTTGCATTTGGAGAGCCCCTGATGTTCCTAAACAGTGGAAACCCTCCACAAGTGACACCATTTTGGAAACTAGACCCCTTAGGGAACATATGTAGTTGTGTGGTGAGCACCTTGAACCCCAAGGTGCTTCACAGAAGTTTATAATATTGAGCTGTAAAAATAAAATTTTCACATTTTTCCCACAAAAACGTTTTTCATCCCTTAATTTTGCATTATCATAAGGGTAATAGAATAAATTGCACCATGAAATTTGTTGTGCAATTTCTCCTGAACACGCCGATACCTCATATGTGGGGTAAACCACTGCTTTGGTGTATGGCAGGGTTCGGAAGAGAAAGGAGCGCTATGTTGGCTGGGATAGGCAGCAGACACCATGTCACATTTGAAGAGTCGCTGACATGCCGAAACAGCAGAAACCCCCACAAGTGACCCCATTTTGTAAACGACACCTCTCAAGGAATTCATCTAGGGAAGTAGTGAGTATTTTTTAATTTTTAAATTTATACCATTGGGCAGTGAAAAAAGCATAATTATATTTTTACCCTCAGATTTTACATTTTCACACAGGGCAATGGGTAAAAATGGTGCCGAAATGTGTCACACAATTTCTTCTAAAAGTGGCAATACCCCATATGTGGCTGTATCGTACCGCTCAGCCATACGGCGAGATCTGGGGGGGACGGAGCGCTATTTGATAATTGGAGAACAAATTATTGTAGAATAGGCATTTGGATTTGGGAGCACAAAATTTTCTGAATTTCTTTTGGGGGGCAAGGGCCATTTCGCTTTTCCAGAGCCTTTCTGCTACCAGTAACTTGGAAGTCCCTTATATTTTTAACAGGTGACGGACCTGAGTGGGGACTAGCTTTTTTTGAGGACTGAGTTGAAGCCTTTATTGGGAACATTTTACGTAACATTTATCCGGCGCTCTAGGCTGAGCACTTACATCGGGGTTTCCATCTAAATTTCCAAGTGATGTAATTCAGATGAAACCCCTGTAGGATCCATTCACTGTAATGAGGCAGCAGAGTTACTCTGGACACCGTCTGGCCTCTGTTTAGCGGTGTCCTTTTTTTCAGAAGTGCACAAAACTGTGGCCAACCGCACTTTTATGCACACCTAAAACAAATGACACCGTGGGATCCCAGGCTAGACGGCATCCACAGTGGCCTATATCAGCCTCATTACAGGGAATCTTCCATCATGGGTTCCGGCTGAATCACATATTTCAGAGATTTACACGGAAACTCTGGCGTAAGTGCTCAGCGCAGAGCGCAGGATAAATGTGTGCCGAGCCATACTGCGATCTTTGGGAGACATAATAAACAAATCAGTAGCAGGTGAAGAATTGGTTTTATTTATTTTTTTACGCCGTTCCTAGTGTGATATAACTGATTAGATTACTTTATTCTTCGGGTCGGTGCGATTACAGAGATACCATATTTATATCGGGTTTTTATGACTGACAGCTGTCACACACTAAGAGACGCTTTTTTTTTTGCAAAATCTAGTTTTTGCATCGCCATATTTTGAGAGCTATAATTTTTCCATATTTCGGCCGACAGAGTCATGTGATGGCTTGTTTTTTGCGGGACGAGTTGACATTTTTATTGGTACCATTTTTGGGTACGTGACATTTTTTGATCGCTTTCTATTCCGTTTTTTGGGAGGTAAAATTAACAAAAACCAACAATTCAGGAATTGTTTTTTGAGGTTTTTTTTTATGCCGTTCTGCGTGTGGTAAAAGTGATCAGGCAGCGTTATTCTTTGGGTCAGTACGTTTATAGTAATACTACACGTACTGTATATTTTTTTATGTTTTGGCGCTTTTACACAATAACTATTTTATAGAAAAAATATTTTTTTTGCATTGCTTTATTCTGAGAGGTATAACTTTTTTATTTTTCGGCTGATGGAGCTGTATGGCAGCTTGTTTTTTGCGGAACAAGATGACGTTTTCAGCGGTACCATTTTTATTTCCATTTTGCTTTTTGATTACATTTTTTTCCACTTTTTGTTTGGCAATATGAGGAAAAAGCATAGTTTTTTGCTCCGTTTTTATTTATTTTTATTACGGTGTGCACAGAAGGAGTTAATTAGTGTGACAGTTTTATAGCTCGGGTTGTTTCGGACGCGGCAATACCAAATATGTGTACTTTTTTTATTTTTGCATAAATATATGGATTTATCGGTTTAATATTTTATTTATTTTTATTTATTTTGTATTTTTTTTTTAACAGTTTCAAAACATTTTTTTTACATTTTTACTTAGTCCCTGTATGGGACATTAATTTTTATTTTTCTGATCCCTGATCTCATGTAATGTAATAGACATATATTACATTATATGAGATCTTCACTGACTGTTTCACAGTCAGTCTCCTGCCAGGCTACAGCTGCATGCTGAGCCAGGCAGGACACCATATATGGCAGAGCTGGAGGCGGTCATGTGACCTCCAGCTGCCATAGCAACCCAAGGTCCTGAAAGGAATCAGGGGTCGTCGGAGAGGTAAGTGGACGACCCCCTCTCCTCCTGCTGTCTCCTATATGCCGCGATCACTATAGATCGCGGTATATAGAAGACAGCAAAGGGTTAACATCACTGGGACCTGATCTAATCAGGTCCCGATGATGTTCCCTGTCAGAGCTATCACTCTGCACCGCTCCCGCAGCGCTTGCAGGACCCTGGGGGTCCTGAGCGCTGCGAGACCACCCACCGTTTTTAAACGTCCGCGCTGCACAGAGCCCAGGCAGCGTGGACGTTTATCTACAGTGGGCGGTCGGGAAGCGGTTAAAATAGTCTGGGTGAAATGGTGGATGAGGAAAAAGCCAATATGCTAAATGATTTTTTTTCAATAGTATTTACACAAGAAAATCGCATGACAGAAAACATGATCAGTGATGACAAAAATTCTCCATTAAATGTCACTTGCTTAACCCAGCAGGAAGTACGGCGGCGTCTAAAAATCACTAAAGTTGACAAATCCCCGGGCCCGGATGGGATACACCCGCGAGTACTGCAGGAATTAAGTAACGTCATAGATAGACCATTATTTTTAATCTTTAACGATTTCATAATAACAGGGTCTGTACCACAGGACTGGCGTATAGCAAATGTGGTGCCAATATTCAAAAAGGGGACAAAAACTGAACTTGGAAATTATAGGCCAGTAAGCTTAACCTCTACTGTGGGTAAAATCCTGGAGGGTTTTCTAAGAGATGCTATACTAGAATATCTGAAGAAGAATAACCTCATGACCCAATATCAACATGGGTTTATGAGGTTCCTGTCAAACTAATCTGATCAGCTTTTATGAGGAGGCAAGTTCCGGACTGGACCAAGGAAAATGCAGTGGATGTTGTGTATATGGACTTTTCAAAAGCTTTTGATACGGTTCCACACAAAAGGTTGATGCATAAAATGAGAACAATGAGGATAGGGGAAAATATATGTATGTGGGTTAAGAACTGGCTCAGTGATAGGAAACAAAGGGTGGTTATTAGTGTTGAGCGAGCATGCTCGATACTGCTGGGTACTCGCCCGAGCATCTCACTACTCGGGATGTTCGGCGAGCACCGAGCATTTCCGGGTTACTCGGGCGGGAGCTCGGGTCTCCACCCTGCACGTTTGGCGCTCTTTACAGAGCCAATGAACATGCAGGGATTGCCAGCCAGTCACTGTAATACCGCAGCCATGTTGTTTGTGGGCATTACAGTGACTGGCTGGCCGCACAGCGTCACCTCGAGTATTTAAAACCGGGCGCCGCCATCTTGGACACAGTCGCTCCGGATCAGACAGTGTAGGGAGAGTGCTGCTGACCCAGGGAGAGATTTATACTGCGAAATAGGTAGTGTAGGGTCTCTAAAGCCTGCCAAATCAAACAAACAGTCCTTCTCAGGACTAATATCCATCCCAGATATCAGGCAGGCTGTATAGTAGACGCAGCGGTTATACCAGCAAACGCTGCATTACAGTCCTGTGTGCTCCTGCTGGTCAAATTGCTAGACTTATTCCCCGGTCTCAGGGGCCAGGAAAAATCCTTTTTTTCTTTCATCTAAATCCTGTATTTTTTTTTCCTCAGTCAGACTGTCCAAATCCGCGTATTATTAACCTTTTTGTATCCCCACCCCCCCAAAAAAAAAAATAAAATAATTTAGTGTGTCTGTGACTGTTCAGACACCAATATATCTGTTTAAAAGAGTCTGGTGTAGGCCAGAAAAGTATAACTGTGGTTTTGCAGTTCCACGGGTCAAATCTCTGTATTATCCTTTTACTCTGTCGCCTCATTGGGGGACACAGGACCATGGGTGTTATGCTGCTGTCCAGTAGGAGGCGACACTATGCTTAATCTGAAAAAGATTAACTGTGGCTCCTCCTTTTCAGTATACACCCCTGGATGGCGTCAGCCTTCTCCAGTTTTTGCTTAGTGTCGCATAGGAGGCACACCTAAAATATTTTACTCCGATTTTTTTCCGAGGATTACAGATGAAGATAAATGGGTCTCCTGCGAGACTCCCGGCATGGCTCGTTCCTCTGCCCCCTTTTATGGGGTGCACAGTTGAAGTCGAGATGGCATATTCCCCATGTTGCTCCTTCCCCCTCGGGTGCTGGTTCGAAGTCGAGACCCCCTCCTTCCCCAATTCCTTTTGGTCTCTGGGTTGAGGTCGAGGCGAGGATAAAGCCCCCTGACGGTGACAACAGCACCCTCCCTAATCCCCCTCTGGGGGGTATTAGGTTGAGACACCTCAGGTAGGGCCTGTACAGGCAGCAAGCTGCAGCTCCCAGTAGCTGACACACTGCACTGAGTCTAGGAACCTCAGCCCTGCTGCGAACTCCTGTTGGGGCCGGGGGGTGAGTGCAGGCTGACATGGAACATACAGACACAGGCCTTCCTGGCTCTGTCTCTGTGGCGGCACCAGCGCTATGGTGCCTCAGGGGGACCCTTCAAGGTGGGGTTATTACTGCCTTTAAATCCGGGGGGGTCCGGTTCAGATCCGCCCCCCTCCCCACCCCCCGGACTTCCGTGCTGGCCTGGAGCCCTTTTGGGCATCAGCTTTATAATTTACACCACGGCTCCGGCCTAGCAAAATCCCCCGCCCTGCCCCCCGGATGACGAATATGACACTCTACAGTGTCATAGAAGGGACGGATCCAGACTGAAGGGGCGCGTTTTTTCACTGCACATGCCTCCCTTTTCAGCTCTCCGCCCACTTTCTTCTTCATACTCCGGTGGCCATTATCTACTGCAGGAAAACATTAACCCTGCAGCTACCGGTCGACACATACAGACAAGGCCTGTCAGTCTCCGGGGGGCACAGGACTGTGGATCTTCAGCGCTGGACCTAGAGACACACTGGTGGGGTAAGATCACAGCTGGAGTCTCTCCCTCGGCTGTGAATCCTATAAGCTAATCTGCATAGCCAGGGCCCTCTGCATAGCCACCCCTGTACACTATGCCAGGCTCAAGGTCCAAGAGAACCAGGCAGGACTGCTATTATGCACTCTGTACAGCCTGCAGTAATACTCTCCCCAGTGGCAGCACGTACCCACACTGTCAGGACTGCATCCAGGCTGCTGTGCCAGAGCCCCAAGAAGCCCCTGCCAATACTTCAGTGTCTAATACCACACCGGAAAGGGTCACTCAGATGTCGCAATCTATGACGCAGTCTATAGATAACCTCACATCCACATTGCTTCAGGCTATGCAGAGTCATGCCTCGGCTATGAACACTACCCAGCAAAGAGAGAGTTCCACTCGGGGACATGATGGCACGGGCACATCCAGGTCTAGGTCAGGACGCAAGCGGACCCACAGGTCACGTTAATCTGCGTCATCCCATACCACACGGTCATCCCCTTCTAGGGAGAGACACCGTAGTCCCAGCTCATCTAGACCGTCCCCTGCCAGGGACAGACAATACAGATCCCCACAGCCATCCCTGACCAGAGAAGGCCTCCGCTCCGGTTCACCCAGCAGGAGATGCCTTAGTGATACACAGGATTCGGAAGACATCTGTGATTCCGACTCAGACAATGAAACCGAAGGGTCCCTAATCCCTATCCCCCCTAGCAATACAGTGCTAGTCGATGAACTAATCTCATCCATCCATCGGGTGCTAGACATCTCTGATCTACCCCCGGAGACACCAGGACATAAGATTTCCTTTGAAGGAGTTCTGAAACCGCCTAAAGTCTTCTTTGACCACCGAGAATTTAAAGCGATCCTTAAAAAGCAGTTCTCACAACCTGAGAAGAAGTTTACTAATCGCAAATATCTGGAGGCGCGGTACCCCTTCCCACAGGAGGTCACCAAACAATGGACAGATCCACCTGAAGTGGATCCCCCAGTCTCTAGGCTAGCAGCACAGTCACTCCTTTCACTGCCAGATAGCTCAACCCTCAGGGACACAGCAGACCGGCAGGTAGAACGCATGGCTCGTTCAATTTTCGAGGCCGCAGGGGCCTCCCTGGCTCCCGCGTTCGCCTCAGTTTGGGCTGCCAAGGCCATCTTGGCTTGGGGCCAAAATTTACAAGCTAGCCTACAAGTACCTTCCCCTGAACTGTCAGACCAAGCGGCCCAAATAGCAGTTGTAGCAGATTACATGCTTCATGCAGCTCTGGATTCTGCTAGGGGTGCAGCTGGGATAGCATCAAACGCCATCACGATTCGGCGTATCCTCTGGCTGCGGGAATGGAAAGCAGATGCAGCCTCAAAGAAGTCCCTCACTCACCTCCCATACCTCAGTGGTTGACTTTTCAGTGAACAATTGGACACAATGATATCCAACGCCACCGGGGGTAAGAGTACCTCTCTCCCCCAACTGAAGCCCAAACACACTAGAAGCGCAACCAAACACTATTCCGATCCTTTCGGAACTCTTCCGGCTGGTCCGTCTCGTGACCAGCACAAAATAACAACCGCTCCCCACGCAGAGACAACTCGCGGTCGACGCAGAAGTCGGACAAGACCTGGCAGTCAAAAGCAGGCCAGTCAAAGTCCAAAAGAGAAAAATCTCAGATTTCCTCCTCATCATGACTCACGGACTCCAGAAGACACCCCACCCGTAGGCGGCCGACTTTTGCTCTTTCATCAAGTCTGGCTGCCTATTACAGAAGACAGGTGGGTCAGGGAACTAGTGTCTTCGGGATACAAGATAGAGTTCACTTCCAACCCAAGGGTTCTACTCCAATCTATTCGTAGTCCCCAAGAAAGGAGGCGGCGTACGGCCCATATTGGACCTAAAACAGCTCAACAAATATGTACGGGTACGTCATTTTCGCATGGAATCCCTTCGGTCCATCATTGCGTCCATGGAGAAGGGAGAATTTCTCGCCTCCATAGACATTCAAGACGCATACCTGCATATACCAATTGCACCCACCCATCAGAGATTTCTCAGGTTCGCAATCGACCAGGACCACTACCAGTTAGTGGCTCTCCTGTTCGGACTCGCCACGGCTCCCAGAGTGTTTACCAAAGTCATGGCAGCCACCATGGACGTCCTGCACTTCAGAGGCATAGTAGTCGTTCCATATCTGGACGATCTCCTTATCAAGGCTCCTACCTTCAAGGACTGCGAGCGTAGCGTCTCAATCACAATCGACACTGAGTCGCCTGGGCTGGTTAGTCAACCTACAAAAGTCATCAGCAACCCCGAGTCAGTCTCTAACCTTCCTGGGAATGTTATTCAACACCTTCAGGGGTCTAGTGCTCCTTCCCAAGGACAAGGCGCTGCCTCTCCGTTTAGGAGTCCGCACCCTCCTAAGCAAACCCCTTCGATCTCTCCGGTTTGCCATGAGAGTCCTTGGCAGGATGGTGGCGGCAATAGAAGTGGTCCCATTTGCACAGCTTCACCTCAGGCCTCTCCAACTAGCCATCCTGAAGTCATGGGACAGGAACCCTTTTTCTCTCGACAGGGAGTTCCAGTTGACGTCGTCAATCAGGAGGTCCCTGCACTGGTGGCCCAAGCCAACCTCACTAACAAAGGGGAAATCCTTTCTCACGGGTCAATGGAAGGTTCTGACCACTGACGCGAGCCTGGCGGGTTGGGGTGCGGTACACCTGCACCACAGAGCACAGGGCAAGTGGTCCCCAGCAGAAGCGACCATGCCCATCAACATCTTGGAAATTCTCCTGGCATTGAGAGCCTTCCATCACTTACTGGCAGCCTCTCACATCAGAGTACTGTCGGACAATGCCACGGCTGTGGCATATGTGAATCACCAAGGTGGGACCCGCAGTGCCCAGGCGATGCGAGAAGTGACACGCTTTCTCCACTGGGCGGAATATACAGGTTCGGTTCTCTCTGCGGTCCACATTCCGGGTGTGGACAACTGGGAAGCAGACTTGCTCAGCCGGCAAGGAATGGACTCGGGAGAGCGGTCTCTCCATCCCGAAGTTTTTCGCCAGATCTGCCATCGCTGGGGGACTCCGGACGTGGACCTAATGGCATCCCACTTCAATCTCCAACTTCATGGCCAGAACACAGACCCGCGGGCGCTAGGAGCGGATGCCCTGGTTCAGGACTGGACCCAGTTCCAGCTCCTGTACATTTTTCCACCTCTCCCCCTGATATCCAGAGTGGTGAGGAAGATCAAGCAAGAGGGAGTTCCAACCATCCTAATCGCACCAGACTGGCCCAGACGTACGTGGTACGCCGACATCGTGCAGCTCACAGCAGACGTCCCCTGTCGTCTCCCCGACCGCCCAGATCTTCTGTCACAAGGCCCGTTCTACCACCAGAACTCGGGGGCCCTCAATTTGACGGCATGGCCATTGAGACCTGGGTTTTAACCCAGTCAGGGTTCTCGCCTGACGTCATTGGAACCATGATCAGAGCACGGAAGCCAACCTCTGCAAAGATTTATTACCGTACCTGGAAAGCCTTCTTTACCTGGTGCGAATCTCGTGGCCAGACCCCATTCCCTTATTCCCTCCCCAGGGTACTTGGGTTTCTCCTATCGAGTCTGGAGGCCAGACTGTCCCTGGCCTCCCTTAAGAGCCAAGTGTCAGCTCTCTCACTGCTTTTTCAGAGGCGCATTGCTAACAAGCCCCAAGTAAGGACATTTCTTCAGGGGGTTTCCCCGATAGGTTCTCCCCTACAGACGACCACTAGAAACGTGGGATCTCAACCTGGTGCTGACAGCATTGCTGGAAACACCTTTTGAACCCCTTAGGGAAGTCTCACTCTGCCTTCTATCCCAGAAAGTGGTTTTCCCAGTGGCAATCACATCGTTACACAGGGTGTCTGAACTCACAGCACTCTCCTGCAGACAACCCTTCCTGGCTTTTTACCAGGACAAGGTAGTTCTCCGTACGGTCCCATCCTTCCTTCCGAAGGTTGTGTCCAACTTCCACCTTAATGAGGAAATTTAACTGCCATCCCTCTGTCTGGTCCCGGTTCATAGAGTGGAGAAGGCTCTGCATACGCTTGACCTTGTCAGGGCATTACGTATCTGTGTCTAGGACTGCGCCCTTCCGGAAGTCTGATTCTCTTTTTCTTCTTCTGGAAGGCGGCCGCAAGGGTCTACCACCTTCCAAAGCTACCCTTGCCAGGTGGTTCAAATCCACCATACAAGAGGCCTACCGCCTCAAAACTTCTCCTCTTCCAGCAGGTATTACGGCACACTCTACATGTGCGGTAGGGGCCTCCTGGGCCATTCGGCACCAGGCCTCGGCGCAACAAGTGTGTAAGGCAGCCACCTGGACTAGCCTACACACGTTTACCAAACACTACAGGGTTTATACCCAATCCTCAGCAGACGCGAGCCTGGCTAGACGTATCCTGCAGGCGGCAGTGCCCCAATTATAGGGGCCTGTCTACACAATATTCGTCCATTGCTTCCCACCCAGGGACTGCTTTGGGACGTCCCATGGTCCTGTGTCCTCCAATGAGGCGACAGAGTAAAGGAGATTTTTGTGTACTCACCATAAAATCTCGTTCTCTTAGCCTCTAATTGGGGGACACAGCTCCCACCCTGTTGCCCGTTCCGGGCCATTGTCATGTTGAGTTCTCATATTGTTTTTTTCTTGAGCTCGTACATAGTTGCCTTCTTATAGGCATGGTTATGTTATCCATGTTACATTCCTCCTACTGCTTTTGCACAAAACTGGAGAAGGCTGAAGCCGTCCAGGGGTGTATACTGCAGAGGAGGAGCCACAGTTAATCTTTTTCAGATTAAGCATAGTGTCGCCTCCTAGTGGACAGCAGCATAACACCCATGGTGCTGTGTCCCCCAATTAGAGGCTAAGAGAAAGAGATTTTACGGTGAGTACACAAAACTCTCCTTTTTTGGCATTTTTTGCCGTAAACAAAAAAAACAGTAATAGTGTCTCCCTGACTGGTCAAACACCAATATATCTGTTTAAAAGATTCTGGTGTAGGCCAGAGAAATAGAACTGTGGTTTTCCTCTTCCACGGTTCTAATCTCCCTTTTATTACCCTTTTTCCATTGATAGTGCGAGTGTAAGCTATTTTACTTGATTTACAATGGGCAAGGCGCGTGGCAAGGGACGTGGAACTGGACGTTCTGGTGATGGTGCGTGTAGAGGATGGGGCCGTTGCCAAGGTGAAAATGTGCGACAACCAACAGCCACATCTTCTCGCTCCCACTTCTTGACCGAATTACTAGGGAAGCACACAACTACAAGACCACTATTGCGAACTGATCAGTGTGAACAGGTTATTGATTGGATAGCAGATAATACTTCCAGTTACCTGGGCACCACCACCTCCGGTCTGTCTTCCACACGGTCAAGTTTTAGTAGCCGTGAGTCTCGACCGCATACTCCTCCTCACCCTGATGCTCCTTCCTCCCACCATGCCGAGTGTCGTCAGACAGCAACTGATCCCACACTTGGACACTCTGAAGAGCTGTTCACTGGTCCATTTCCATATTTGTGCCCCTCGCCTGCTCCGTTTGAAGTGGTGGAAGAGGAGATCCCATGTAGCAATGCCCAAATATTTGAACATCCACAGCCAGAGGAAGTCGACGCTGGCAATTTGTCACAAGAGGTGGACGATAACGAGACAATTTCCACGAAGTGAGGAGGATGACCGTGGTGCGGAAGTGGAAGAGGAGGAGGTGGTGGATTATCTAGTAACTGACCCAACGTGGCAGGAGGACATGCAGAGTGAGGCCAGCAGCACACAGGGGGAGGGAGGCAGAGTACCCCAACAGGCAGGAAGAAGCAGTGTGGTGGCCGCAGACAGAAGGCGGGCAACAGTTCCCCGTAACACCAACACGAGGGACGTTGCCAGTACAACCGGTAGGTCTTCCAGAGTCTGGAATTTTTTTAAAGACTCTGCTGATAACCCCAAAAAGTCCATTTGTACCACCTGCCATGCCAGCATCAGCAGGGGTGACAAAAGTATCAGCCTGACCACCACCAGCATGATCAGGCACATGGCAGCAAAGCACCCGACTTTGTGGGGTGAACCCCAGGGTCCACGACCAGTGTCAGCGGGTGTCACCACTGCTTCTTCCGCTATTGTGCGTGTAATAGAACCCCCTGTTGTGCGTGCAAGGCAATCCCCTGTCCATACTGCATGCAAAGATGCCCCCTCCTCTCAGTCTTCACTTGTTTTGGCAGTTTCTCAAGAAACAGCATCAACGTCCACGTCCCACTGCAGCGTTCAATTGTCCATATCCCAGACCTTTGAACGAAAGCGCAAATTCGCAGCCAACGCCCCACAGGCCACAGTCCTAAATTCGCACATTTCACGACTGCTTGCGTTGGAAATGCTGCCTTTTAGGCTGGTGGAGACTGAATCCTTCCGCAACCTTATGGCGGTGGCCGTCCCTCGGTACTCGGTCCCCAGCCGACACTATTTTGCCCGGTGTGCCATCCCCGCACTACACAAGCACGTGTCTCAAAACATCTGCCGTGCCCTCAACAACGCAGTTACTGGGAAAGTCCACACGACATGGACACGTGGACAAGTGCTTGTGGCCAGGGACGGTACATCTCCCTGACGGCACACTGGGTAAACATAGTGGAAGCCAGGACCCAGTCGGACCTTGGGATGAAACACATCCTCCCCACACCGAGGATTGCGGGCCCTATGTCAGTCAGAGTTGCCCCCACAGTGTACAGCTTCTGTGCATCATCCTCCTTCTCCTCCTCATGTTCAGCCTCCATCTCAGATATCACCACATCAGTTACAAGCTGGAAGCAATGCAGTACTGCCTCAGCCAAGTGGCAACAGGCTGTGCTGAAACTCATAAGCTTAGGTGATAAACCTCACACTGCTTGTGAGTTGTGGACAGCTGTGAAAGAGCAGGCAGATCTGTGGCTGAGACCGCTGAACCTACATCCAGGCATGGTCGTGTGTGACAATGGCCGTAACCTGGTGGCGGCTCTGAGGCGAGATCACACACGTACCATGCCTGGCTCATGTGCATAACCTCGTGGTTCAGCGGTTTCTTAAATCGTACCCCGAGTTGCCAGATCTGCTCGTCAAAGTATGCCGCCTGTCAGCTCATTTTCGGAAGTCGGCTACAGCTTCCGCCGCCCTTGCTGTGTTGCAGCAGCGTTTGCAGCTTCCGGCACACCGACTGGTGTGTGATGTCCCCACACGTTGGAACTTTACCCTCCACATGTTGTGAAGGATTTGTGAGCAGAAGAGAGCAGTTGTGGAGTACCAGCTGCAACAAGGCTGTCGATATTCAGGTCAGACTCCAAATATAAGACCTCAGGAGAGGACCTGGATGTCTGACATATGTACCATCCTGACAAACTTTGAGGAGTCCACCAAGATGGTGAGTGGCGATGACGCCATCATTAGCGTCAGCATCCCACTTGTCTGTCTTTTGCAATGCTCTCTGCAGAGAATTAAAGAGGAGGCATTGCAGCCAGAGTATGATGAGATGGATCAAGAACCAGTAATGGGCGATTACACACAGCCCAGCCTCATCTCATCCCAACGTGCATTGGGGGACAATGAGGTAGAGGAGGAGGAGGAAGAACAGGAGCTGGTATCATGCGCTGTAGACGGTAGTACCTGTACAACTGTCATACAGTCGGTTCAGCGTGGGTGGCCTGAGGACAGGGGGGAAGAGGAGGAGGAGAGCATGGTCAGTCGTCATCTTGGTGAGGACACGGAAGTCTTGCCCGTTACCAGTCTGGCACGCATGGCTGACTGTTACGCTGCCTTAACCGTGACCCTAGCGTTGTCAAAATGTTGGGTGACAGTCATTACTGGTTGGTGACACTTTTAGACCCCCGCTACAAGGACAACTTTCACTCTCTTATTCCTGAGGTGGAGAGGTCTACAAAAAATGTGGCAGTACCAGAAGGCCCTTGTTGCAGAACTGTTAAAAAAATTCTCATCTGAACACGCTAGCGGCAGGGGTCACAGTTCGTTGACCAACCAAGTCGTACAGGCGAGAGAGACGCAACTCCAATCCAGCAGAGGCAGGGGAACACTGTCAACGTTCTGGGACAGTTTTCTGAGACCCGCCCAGCTTACAGCCCCTGAGGCGCGGGGTACTCTCACAAGGATTGGAAAGTTTCAAAAGATGGTGAGGGAGTACCTTGCCGACCGTACCAGCGTCCTCCGTGATTCCTCTGTGCCTTTTAATTATTGGGTATCCAAGCTGGACACTTGGAATGAACTTGCTCTGTGTACGCCTTGGAGGTCCTGGCCTGCCCTGCCGCTAGCGTGTTGTCGGAGCGTGTTTTTAGTGCCGCTGGGGGAATTATAACTGATAAGCGCACTCGCCTGTCAACTGACAATGCTGACAAGCTGACCCTTATCAAAATGAACAAGGGCTGGATTGTGCCAGACTTCTCATCACCACCAAATGACAGCAGAGTAACATAAAGTCAAATCCACTGTGTTATTTCGGGAGGTGTATTCCCATGCACCGCTTCACACCCACACATGGGTATACGCTTCCTCATTTCGGCTGTATTTTGCTCTTCTCCTTATCCTCAGCCTCCACCACCACTATACCACCAGGGTGACCGTGGTCCGTGTTGCCAGCATTGCAAGTTCCTCCGTCCTAATTTTTGCCAGCTTTTGCTTGGAAGGCATAGGCAAAGACTATGGGAGACCCACTCTCCAATAATGGGAATAATGTTTTTAATATGCTGTACTGCATGGTTCTTGTAAGGGGCATTAAAATTGTCTTGTTAAGCTACTGCGACCTCCACCACTTTTCCAAGGGGCATTAAAACCGTCTTGTTAAGCTACTGCGACCTCCACGTCTCTTCCAAGGGGCATTTAAACAGTCTTGTTAAGCTATTGCAACCTCCACGTCTCTTCCAAGGGGCATTTAAACCGTCTTGTTAAGCAACTGAGACCTCCACCACTTTTCCAAGGGGCGTTAAAACCGTCTTGTTAAGCTACTTCGACCTCCACGTGTCTTCCAAGGGGCATTTAAACCGTCTTGTTAAGCTACTGCGACCTCCACCACTTTTTCAAGGGGCATTGATATTGTCTTTTTATATCACTGCGAACTCCACCATTCTTCCAACGGGCATTGCATTTCCTCCTAATTTTAGTCAGCTTTTGCTTTTCAATGCATAGGCGAACACTAAGGGAGACCCACTCCCCAATAATGGGTAGAAGGTTGTTAGTATGCTGTAATCCACGTCTGTTTCAAGGGGCATTGCAGTTCCTCATAATTTTTGGAAAGCATTCCATTCACTGCTTAGGCCAACAGTGCACAGGAGACCCAGTTGCTATAAATGGAAAAAACGGTTTAGTTAAGGCCCTCTGACCTCCATGTCACTTCCAAGGGGCATTGGAGTGCCTCGAAATTTTTGGTAGGCATTGCACTCACTGCATGCCCTATAACTGTGTAGCCGAACCTCTCCTTTTGGTACAGAAACATATCCTACTAGACATGTGTGGTTGACTGGCCTGATATTGATTTGAATGGTCCCTGTTCCTCCTGCTCTTTCTCCTTTGCCACCACCTCATCCATCATTCATCACCTGAAGCTTTGTTTTAATGGGAGTCATAGAACTGGGATAGTAGCAGGAAAACATCCAGCAATCCTCGGAGGAGGTAGGATATGCGCCAAAACGCTGACCACCTCAGGCCTAGCTGCTACTACATACATGCGCTTGCATTCTAAGAAAACAAAGCAGATGCTAACTTCTATCATCATCATCATGCTCCTCACCTTGGCACTCTCAGCTCTCCTGATGGAGAAGGCAGGGCCCTCGAGAGGAGTCTGGTTCTCTGGTGGGCTCGTCCAATGCTGCCCTAAAGCAGACAGGGCTAAGAAAAGTGTGTGGGGGGGGATGTTCCAAGGAGAAATAAGGGCGGCTGGGGACCGTGTGTGGACACCCGGCCACCGGGCTGCTGGGGAATGAGTATGGATACCTCGCTGCCGAAGCAGCCATGAGGTAGTGGCCAGCTTCGGCCTCCTCCAAACTAAAAGGCCCCATTTCAAGTGCAAGCAAGCTAGCAGTATGGTATTGCAGCCTGGGGGTGGGTGGGTGGCAGGTTGCACACTTAAGCTTGCATTGCAAGGAATGGGGGAGGTACAATTGAACACTGCCCTGGGACAAGGACTTGCACGGGGAGGGATAGTTGCAAGTCTGCATCTTCTGATGCGGAAAGGATCACTTCTGATGGGCACACTTTTAGGCAGTGACCTGGGTGTCAGAGATGCTTCCAGGGGACTTCCCCATGCTGTTCCCATGTCTTTTCAGCACTGTATGCATGTGTCACACAGCACATGGCCAGATAAGATTGTAAAATGTTAAAATGACATTTCCCAGTGAATGCATTTGTCACGGTTGAAAGCAATACAAAAGTGCAAAAACGCATAAAAAATGCTACTTGTGAACATAGCCCAAGGTGTGGTAGAGTATTTTTCACAGGAAAACAGTTTCAGTTTCGTTTTTGAACGTTTTATTGTGAGCCCGTAAAAGTGGCTTAATACCTCTGACCACGTTGTTGACAACAGTGACCTGGGGGTCAGAAATGCTTCCTGCGGCGATGCCCATGCTGTCCCCATGTCATTTGAGCACTGTCACTATCGTTTTGGGCACTTTTTAGGCTTTCTACAGACTGCCGGGGGTGCCGCCGCAAAAATGCTCGGGTCTCCCATAGACTAACATTGGGCTCGTTACTCGGTTCGAGCACCCGAGTATCACGGTGAGCTCGGCCCGATCTTCGAGCACCCGAGCATTTTAGTGCTCGCTCAACACTAGTGGTTATTAATGGAACACATTGGGTCACAGTTAACAGTGGGATACCACAGGGGTCAGTTTTGGGCCCGCTTCTTTTTAACATATTTATTAATTACCTTGTAGGGGGCATACAGAGTAGTATTTCAATATTTGCAGATGACACTAAACTCTGCAGGGTAATCAATACAGAGGAGGACAATTTTATATTACAGGAGGATCTATGTAAACTAGAAGCTTGGGCTGATAAATGTCAAATGAGCTTTAATGGGGATAAATGTAAGGTAATGCACTTGGGCAGAGGAAATAAAATGAATAATTATATGCTTAATTGTAAAACACTGGGCAAAACTGTCAGTGAAAAAGACCTGGGTGTATTGGTAGACGACAAGCTCACGTTTAGTGGCCAGTGTCAGGCAGCTGCTGCAAAGGCAAATAAAATAATGGGATGCATTAAAAGAGGCATAGATGCTCATGACGAGAACATAATTTTACCTCTATACAAGTCATTAGTGTGACCACACTTAGAATACTGTGTACAGTTCCGGTCTCCAGTGTATAAGAAAGACATAGCTGAACTAGAGAGGGTGCAGAGAAGAGAGACCAAGGTTATTAGAGGACTGGGGGGTCTGCAATACCAAGACAGGTTATTACTATTGGGTCATTTAGTTTGGAAAAACGAAGGCTTAGGGGTGACTTAGTACTATGTACAAATATATGAGGGTACTGTACAAAGACCTTTCTACTGATCTTTTTACTCTGAGGCCAGACGGGGACAAGGGGGCATCTTCTACGTCTGGAGGAAAGAAGGTTTAATCATAATCACAGACGCGGATTCTTTACTGTAAGAGCAGTGAGACTATGGAACTCTCTGCCGCATGATGTTGTAATGAGTGATCCACTACTAAAATTTAAGAAGGGCATGGATGCTTTTCTTGAAAAGTGTAATATTACAGGTTTTATATACTAGATTCCTTGATAGGGCGTTGATCCAGGGAACTAGTCTGATTGTCGTATGGAGTCGGGAAGGAATTTTTTTCCCCAATGTGGAGCTTAGTGTTTGCTACATGGTTTTTTTTTGCCTTCCTCTGGATCAACTTGTTAGGCTATGGGTTGAACTAGATGGACTTAGTTTTTTTTAAGGTTGAAGGAAGACTGTTACTAATACCTGTGGACTCAGCCAACTTTATTACTATTTTTTTGAAGATCTAGGAGCAATTCAACTTGTTTGTTCCACTCCTGCAATGCTTCAAAACACAAAGGGGATATCCAGTTTAGACACCTCATTATTTGTATATTATTTTAAGAGTTTTGAGTTCTGTTTGAGAGTCTCATCTCTTGGCCAGAGCGAAAAATGGTTACAAAAGTGGTTCTCCCGAGAAACTGTCCTGTCAGACTTCACACAACCCATTCATCATGTCATTGCATATGCTCTGTAATACTTCATTCCACCTGTTGGAGTGCTGCAGGAAAATGTAACACTTACTAATTAGAATCTCTAGAGATTTTAGTTGGTCAGCGGGGGGAACGCTTTGTAATTATCTTATTGTCAAAATGAGGTTTTGAAAGCAAAGAGTGGTCACACCAAATATTGACTGATTTTAGATTTCTCTTTTGTTCATTCACTTTTTATTTTAATTAACAAAAACTAGAACGCTTTTACTTTTTTAAAGCATTTTTATTGTGCAGCATTTTTTCCTTTCCTGCTGAACACTTTTGCTCAGTAATGTTAGTACTGTGTGCGGGTATATTAAATATCTTGTCTTCCTTTAGACAGATAATGAGCGTGTATTTGCACAGCAGCTTCAGAACAAGCTTCTTCCGGACCACACATATTCTGTGGTATCTGGAGGAGAACCACTGGACATCCCAGATCTCACCTGGACCCAGCTGAAGCAGTTCCATGCCACTCACTATCACCCAAGCAATGCCAGGTACAGTATAGAGGCTCAAACAACTGAATTCCTGTGTCCGTGTGTAACCTAAATTTGGGTTTCACGTCGTGTTTTTTTTTTTATTTTATTTTTTTTTAAAAATCTGCTGTAAGAGGTTTATTTAATTGTAATCTGTCTCCAGGTTTTTGCCACCTAATCAGGGACCCAGATGCCAGCGAAGTGTCACTTATTAGGCTGCTTAATGTAGTTTTGATAAAATCTCTCTTTTTAACAGCAGGAGATTATCACTATAGGACTAGTAAACCATATTCTGAAAGTGAAGCATATTCATGAACTCTGTATAACTCTGCTCCACCACTGACTGGCAGCTTTGTTTATACACTCTGCATAGGCAGAAAACTGTAGTGTGGTCGAATACATAGCTCAAGATTCAGAGAACTGCTAGCTCTGCAGCAGATAAAACAGTGATTTTATCCAAATGACAGCAAGCAGCTCAGTAAGTGACACATCACTAGGATCAGGGTCTCTACCCCTTCATCATGCTGCTGACAGATTCCCTTTAAGCCTTTTGCGCTTTTATGATTTTATTACAGATTTCTGTGCTTTTTATAGAGGTTTTTTTTTTCTACCTCAAGATTTAACACAGACTAATTGGAAGGAAATATTCTGTATTAATTATGGCTGTATGTGTAGAGTATTTGCTTTTATTGCTTTTACAAATAATGATTAAATGTAATGTTGGCAGTATCTTAGGAGAATTATTTATTTTTCTCACTTATATAACGCTATTAATTCAGACATTGTCATCGCTGTCCCCATTGGGGCTCACAATCTGGATTTTCTATCAGTATGTTTCTGGAGTGTGGGAAGAAACCGGAGAACCTGGAGGAAACCCACGCAAACACAGGGAGAACATACAAACTCCTTGCAGATATCCTACTAAAGACAGAGAGCGAGTCAATATATCTTCAAACAATTGAACTGGATCGGTATACTGTGCTATGCCTCCAGTAACCAGATCATGCACGCGGTGATACGTCACAGGAAGTGCTCCCTTTGACCTGCGCGTGTTATCGGATGTTCCGGACGCTTCGCGCTAAACCGCGCAGATACCTGTGAGCATGCGCCGCATTATATTGACTCCATGCACCTGGCGTAAGATATAATCTCCAACGTGCACTGACACATTAGCTCCAATACCTGAAAAAGGTCATTCCGAAACGTGCGTTGGGGCATCAGGGTAGTGTACTTTAGTATTTACTTTACGTTCGATGTGTGGTCACCATGCATGTAACTACTATTTGTTGATTCCAAATGGTTGCACAAGAACATGCAGAATACAACATAATTAATAGATCCAGCATTGCTAGATCTACGTGTTTATTTTGCCTTTAGGCAACAATCACACCCATATCATTAACTTTATTTTGCCTTGATGGGTGTTTGCTGCACATAGGCATAGATATACAAGTTTGGTACTATATATCCTACAGAAAAATTGAGTAAATAGTCAAAAATAGTTTAAAAAGTAAAAAATTTATTTAAATAGACAGCATACATAACAAAGTTTTAAAAATAAATAAAATAGATGTACAAGCAGAGATGTGCACTCACACACTGATCACCCAAAAGGGTGTTTGTAACAGCTAAGTAGCTACCTCAAAATACCTACTGATGAATAACCAAAAGATCATGATCAAAGGATACATATCCCTAAGGTGAAAGATTCCCCCAAATATGTATATATAACTGTATAATATCGCCTATCACGTTATTCTATATAGTGGCAGATGACAGTCCATATAAACAGTATGCAAAACAATACATGAAGGAACACACCATTATTCTCACGGTCAAAATATTAAAGTAACCAAATGAATCATAGTGCATGCATGTGCTGAATTAGGTATGGTAGAGGTGTCCAAATGGGTATTCTATATAAATGCTAAATTATGCACTGCATTAAGTGTGCATAAGGGGATAGCAAGGTAATACAAGCATTAGGGGAAGACACAAATACATATTAAAGCCATCAATATACAGTAAAGGCATAAGGGAGGCATATCAGAGTGCTTGTGCAGCTAGGGAACACCCCTTACGCGCGTTTTGCATCAGCTTTCCCTAAGGGTTGACTCTAGGGTAGCAGCCAGCCTATTTATATCGTCAATCACCAATCAGAACGAGCTTGTAATGGCGCTCATGCTGTCTCCACCGTGTCCGGAAGCCCCGCGGTTTGGCGTCCAATGTCACTTCCCGCCACCCACAACAGACGCGTGTCATGGTGTGGGCAGGAGGAAGCGAGGCTGGCAGGACCCATTGCCACAGAGACAAGAGACTGAGTCAGACATTGCGAGCGCGCACCGCTGGAAAGTGTGAGTTAAGTATGGTAAAATAGAAGGAGGATGAAGGCATTTAAGCGCTCCACATATGGACAGTAAGGCTATGTGCCCACCATGCAGAAATGCTGCATATTTTTTCCGCTTCTCCCTGGCAGGAAAAACAAATGCGGATTTTACATGTGTTTTTCCTGCCAGGTAGAAGCGTTTGTCAAGCGTTTTTGCATGCATTTCTGCATGCGGGTTATCAAGCGTTTTCCAAGCGATTTTAGCACCACTTGGAAAAGTGCTTGACAACTTGGTCACACTATATAAATCCATGCAACCGGCATATATAGTGTGACCAAGTAATAGTTAAAAAAAAGAATAAGTATGGAAAAAAATAAAGATTATACTTACCTTCCGATGGCCCCCAGTATTTTCTCCGCTCCGTCCGATCTCCCCGGTGTCTCGCGGTGGTGTGAAAGGACTTGTGATGACGTCATTGAGTCATGTGACAGGTCATGCAACCGCCGACGTCAGCGGTCACGTGACCTGTCACATGACTAAATGACATCATGTCAGGTCCTCACACCACCGCAAGCCGAACCTGAGACCGGATGCATCGCTGAGGAGGCCGGGGGACATCGGAAAGTAAGTATAATCTTTTAAATTTTATTTTTTTTCTTTACAGGTTCTATGGTACCCAGGTCTGGAGGAGAGTCTCATCTTCTCCAGACCCGGGTACCATCCGCACATTGAATCGCATAATATCCGAATGTGCAAATGTGCTGACACGGATATTAAGCGTTTCAATGCAAGTCAATTGCGGCAATTACGCTGCGTGTCCGCAAAATTAATGGACATGCTGCTTATTTTTTTGCAATGATAATCCGCAGCGGAAATTTCCGCAGCATGTGCACAGCACATGCGGATTATCATTGGGGACCATGGGGCACGTATTACCAAGCGTTTTTTAAGCGTTTTCACTGCTGAAATTCCGCAGCAAAAACGCATAGTGGGCACGCGGCCTAACACTATCTCAATAACATCATTGGACCTCATGATTCTTGAATAAACAACATATATACACATGAAAAAGTGTGGAGGAAAAAAAAATTAAAACAAATATATGTAAAAAATCAAATACTAGTGTTACATATGGATGCAAAAAATATTATAACAGGAAACACAGAATGAATAACAAAAGTATCATGAGAACATAAAAAGTGGAAAGAGAAACAGGCAATGGAAAACCAAAAACCACTGACGGGGACAAAAAGTGAATACATGGGTAAAGTGTAATATATACAGAATGTGATAATGAAAAAAGAGGAATATAATGTGATCCCATGTGGCATCCACGAAAATGGTACCTACGCAGATGAGGTAGTGCGAGTGCAAGGATGAGCCTAATGCCCATCAACCACAAATGTGAAGACAAACCAAAGAGAGTGCACAGTGCAATTGAAGTGTTTTAGTAATATATGGTTCAATCACATACATTTATGACAATACTACTTCTTACAAGTGGAGGAAGAGAAGCAATGTTTCAACATGTGAACATAATACCCAACTCATAGATACAATAAAAAAAACATTCCCAATAGGAATAGAGCATATAGTACAAAACACGGTAAACTGTGTTTTACTCAAAAATAAATATAAAAAAGAAAATACTTACAGAAGGTGACCTTGGACAGATACCGAATGTCGATATGAAGTGGCATCACTTGTGTATATAATATATGCTACTGAAAAGATGGCAACATTCCATCTAAGAGGACGACCATTCCTACTACAGTGCATAAAAAAAAAAGAGCGGTAGGTATTAAGACATAATTTTCAGCTAGAAAGGGTATCCTATGCTAATGAATTAGAGGAGACATAACTTTTTCTATAGGACTGTATATTTATATTTAAGATCTAAAGGGAACGATGCCTAAGGAATGACCCCTTCTGTATATTGGGATGGTCCGGACGCATCACGCAGATACCGATCGGCATGCGCCGTGTTATATTCACTCCATACACCTGATATAAATATAAATTATATTTTATATTTAAAATATTTATTTAGATTTAGATCATGTGTATAGAGTGAATATAACACGGCGCATGCTGATCGGTATCTGTGCGATGCGTATGACGCGCCCAGGGGATGGAGACGACTCGGCGCTCGGGCCTTGTTGTTGCCTGACCTTGGGGGATGTCGCGGTGGTTGGCTCCCAGGCCCGTACCCTGGGGTCACTCTTAAAAAGGGGGGGAAGTTGTATGGGATAGGGAATGTTCGTGACGCCACCTGTGATGTCTTGTGAGGATCACCACCGCTGCGACAGTCCTCTGAGGCCGGTGTTCAGGCAGCTTAGTTAGTGCTGCTCCCCACAGGTGGAGCGGGGCCTCAGGGCAGTGTAGAGAGGGATGCAGGACAGAGGTGACCCAGCCGGGTCAGAGGAAGAATAGGCGCACACACAACAGTTCACTTCAGTACCTTTACTGGTGGTGTTTCTGGCACGGTCCAGGGTACTTCAGGGTGAAGGGTGCATATCAGGACCCAGTGAGCGGGTGTGGGTCCTCCTGTTCCTTGCCTATCCTTGATAAGTTTCTGACCTGCCTGGAGCTAGGTCTAACTTAGTCTCTGTCTTGCACCTGCTGACCTGGTGGTAGGGCCTTCTGCTGGAGATCACACTCCCCGGTCTCTTGGGCCTCCGTGACTCCTGACCCTGGTACGTAATCAGCTTTTGGTGTTCCTGGGACATATAGTTCTCCAGGGGTTCCAGTTATTTCTGCTGGATGTAAGGGATCCCTGCAGACACAGACCCTGTGTCCGGTAAATGGTTTTGGGGTGAGCTGGTTAAGCTCCTCTGCCCCCTATGTTGCTTGCTTACTCCACTCTCCTTCGGCCACGCTCGGGGCCCTCACTAGGCTTCACACTGCAGCAGGCACACTGCGCTTCGCCGCTCTTTTGGCGTCTGCACTCCCTAGGCTCATTAATCTGAGCTCACTGAGTCTGGACTGAGCTGCACTGCAGGCTAGCTTCTGCAGGAGTTCTTCCGATCAGTCTGACCTTCTCACTGATTTCACTCTCTGTGGACTCCAGACTACATACTCCAGACTGAGCTGCCTGGTTCCACCTTCCCTTTATATATCCCTAACGGGCTCCCTCTGCTGGTCTGAGGTGGAAGGTGGAGGTGTGTGAATGCTATGAGGGCCTCTTGTGGAGAAATCCATCCATGCACCCCTCTGGGATCTGTGGCACCAATATGCAGCTGGGCGCCACACGTCCGGACCATAATATATTATTATTATTATGCGCAACATGCACTGACACATTAGCTCCAATACCTGAAGATGATTCCGAAACGTGCGTTGGGGCATGGTAAGGTACTTTAGTATTTACTGTGTGTTCGGTTTGGAGTCACCATGCGTGTAACTACTATTTGTTGATTCTGTATGGTTACACAATAACATATATAATACAACATAATTAATAGATCCAGCATTGATTGATCTATGTGTTTATTTTGCCTTGAGGCAAGTCACACCCATATCAACTTTATTTACCTTGATGGGTGTTGTATATCTATGCCTATCTGCAGCCAAGTTTGGTGCTGTGACCCCCGTACTTTTTTGCTACCTCTCTTTTTACGTCCCATGTACCCAGGCTCTGTCTCCCTCTTTTGCTTTGAGCTCATTCTGTTAACCTCAATTGATGTATTTACCGTATGTGGAAAATTTTCCTGATATGGCAGTGCTATATGGCATGGCCATTTTTTTAGTGTTTTGTACATGTAGATTCACTAAAAATTTCATATATATTTTCCCTGTATTAAAATATATAATTTTTGGACCATGTTAGCCAGTAGATAAAAAAAAATATTTAGATTTGAGAGTCCTCAGTAAAAGGCATCAACCACTGAGAACTCTCAAATCTAAATATTATTATATTTTAATCAATTTTTTGAAGATGTATTGATTTTCTCGGTCTTTGGTAGGATATCTATAACGTTAAGCCGTCTTCTTTTACTATGATATTTATTGTCCTGAAACCCCCCATCTCCATAAACTTACAGGTGTTGCCCTTGGTGGGATTGAACTGAGGACCCCAGCGCTGTAGAGCAACAGTGCTAACCACTGAGCCATCAGTGCTAACCTGTAAAACAGATGTGCATTTGCTTTTCCTCTGCAGGTTTTTTACTTATGGGAATCTTCCATTGGAGCAACACTTAAAACAGATTCATGAAGATGCATTGAGCAAGTTTGAGCGCATTGATCCCCACACTGAGGTTCCTCGACAGCAGAGGTGGAGCAGTGCGGTAGGTTCTTGGTTTTTCTTTTGTCTTTTTTAGAAATGCATCATTTTGCTGTAACGATAAATCTGTTTAAAGGGGTTGTCCTTGAATGCGATAGAGGATATAGGTCACTATTATCTGTTTGATCGGGTTAAATCCACTGTTAGCCGGTCCTGCGATCAACGGAAGTAAATAGTGGCTGGAGCTGGAACAGCTGTGTAGTGGCAGTATGGTTGTATGTGGGAATCACAGCCTTGCTTCCATTCACTTCAATAGGAGCTTACATAGCAGAACCTGAGAACGGTGACTACTGTGTGTGGAGCTGTTCCTCCCTCAAAGCTCAAAGTTCAAAGCTCAATAAGATTACAAAACCAAAAAAAAGTGCTTTAGTAAGTCAGTAAAAAGTAGGTAGGAGTATTTAAAACAAGAAAATGATAAGGGTGCCCATACTTATGCACCACTCAAATTTTGTTTGAATGCAGATTGCACATTTTCTGTTAGTACAATAAACCTCATTTCAAGGCTGAAACATTACTGTGTCCAACAGTTATTACATATATCAAACTGAAATAGCTGTTGCAAAAACACCAATTTTTATAAAACATTAAGCTTAAGATTAATAGGGGTGCCCAAACTTTTTCATATAACTGTACATACACATGTTTAGTGTAAAAAACAAAACTTCATGAGAGTGCTCCTTTAATGGGAGACATGGAACCAATCGTCTCCTGTTTCGGACCCCAGCAATCAAACGTGTAAGACGTATAGTATTGATATGCCATACATTTCAGAAATATTCTATTAAATACAAAAGAACATTAATTAATTCAGAATTATTATTTTTTTTAATTCAGAATTGAATTCCCTATCAGTATGTCTTTGGAGTGTGGGAGGAAACCGGAGAACCCGGAGGAAACCCACGCAAACACGGGGAGAACATACAGACTCCTTGCAGATCTTGTCCTTGGTGAGATTTAAACCCAGGATCAAAGTGCTGCAAAGCAACAGTGCTAACCACTGAGCCACCGTGCTGCCCAAGTACAGCTTTGATGGTGGACTTGCTGTACTTTCTTCAGGGCACTAGATGTGGAAAGTTTTCTGTCATTGAGATGACTATGGTGCCCTAATGACAGACTGGAAAAATGCATCTTCTTCTGATGCTGCGAGCAGCCCTGGATAACCCACGCCGGCAGAATGATATCATCCGGTGGAAGATGGAACCTGTGAGAAGAGATGTAAAACTAATGTAAGTAATGGGGCTCCATATTAGGGGATACTGCTGTGGTGTCATGGTGGCAGGACGGTAAAGGAATTTTATCCGTACAGAGGAATGGGATCATTGTCAGTCATCATACATGTGACAATCCCACCACTGACAGATAACATCTGCTCCACATGAATTATTCTCACTGGCCGACATGAGACAACATAGACCTTATTGTCACACTTACGTCTTCTAGGTTCTTGCTCTTCTACTATTTGGGCGTTTTGCTCTTCTACCAGTTTTAAAGCAGATTTATTCTTCTTCTGAACTGGAAATTCATATAAAAAAGTAATAAACACAAGTTAATTATCATTTTCAGTTATCATAAATGTGACAATCCCACCACTGACAGATCACATCTGCTCCACATGGATTATTCTCACTGGCCGACATCAGCCTACATGGAGCTTATTGTCACACTTACCTCTTATAGGTTGTCCCTCTTCTACTATTTCTGCTTTTTGCTCTTCTCCCAGTTTTGATGCAGATGTATTATTCTTTTCAACTGGAAATTTATATAAAAAAGCAAGAAAAATAAGTCAACGATAAACTACTATAAGATTAGATTCATATCTTTATCTAGCAAAATTATTTTATTTTTGTACCCTATAGTCCTGGGAATCTGGCATTGCACCATAAGGCCTTGTTCACATGAAGCATTTTTGCAGTATTTTTTGCAGCATTTTTTCATTCAATTTATAAGCTATTTTATACAGTGAAAGTAAAAGCTATGAGATTTCAGAAATCTCATGCAGACATTTGTTTTTTTTTTCCTAACGGGATTTGAAAACTGCAATGTTTTTGAAATCTGCAACATGTCAATTCTTTCAGCGTTCTTGCAGTGCCTTTTCAACCACTGAAAGCAATGTGCATGCGCGGGGAAAGGCCAAGGAGCGTCTGAGCATGCGCACTATAGTACTTTAATCTGCCCTTAGCAGGGCAGAGAGAAGAGCACCTGCTCAGAAGCAAAATGAAGGACACTCTGTGAATGATATAGGACGCATCATCCACAAAGCAGAGAAGGAGAGCGGCATCACAGGAAGAGCGGCGGCTCCGGACCAAGACCAGTGACGCCCATCGGACCGGACCGCACCATCTGTGAGTATAATAAAAGGTCTTTATTTTGTTTTGCAGGGCGGCTTGGAGACTTATATACAACTTTCCAGAATGCTGTAACACAGGGCTGAAAGGTCGTGGTTTTAAGTTATATGGGAAAAATCTGGTGACAGGTTCTCTTTAATATGACATTAATAACAGCAATGTTCTCATATAATCAATTACATAAAATATTTGTCTAACATTAAGGGTATATGTAGGGTCTGTTTGGGGCCTGATGGGGCCATGGGCACAGTACTCAGTATCAGTATCAGGCACCAGCTGTATGACCCCTTATATCTTTTCATGCACAGCACAAAAGATTGAGTATTTGATACATTGAAGTGTTGTATTGTTGATGGTTTTAAGGGCGCAAAAAAAGCAGTGATCTTCTGAGCATTTATGTAACATTCACATTACACCTTTTGATCATTGCCTACAACAAGATGTCTTATAGACCTGCACATACCTGACAATGGGGGAGAGGATGACTTGTTTTCAGTAGTCAAACACTGAATGTCACCATCACTTATGCTAGGAGAAGATTCTTTCTGCCTGTTTGGTACAAGAAAAACAAATAAATTACAAGTGAATGCAATTAAAAATACAAGAACTCCTGTCTGTAAGGGAAATTAAGACACTTGGTCAAAATGGAGGGGATACCTTTCACAGGGCTCACTTCCATCAGCAAGAATGAAGAATAACTAGTAATAAAGGGCTTTAATGAACTGAAAAAGAAAGGCTGGTCACAATGATCAGCTGTTATCACCAGCGCTATCACAAGCCAAATACCACAGTCATCAGCAATCATGGGGTGGTGGGTTCAGGATTTAGTCTTGTATCATATGTGTCTTGTATTTGGTGTTCTGAACATATATAAGTACTAAGCCCCATAATAATAATCTACTCACACGTCTGAGTGTTTTGTGCTGGTCTCTAGGGAACAATCTGGAGATGACTCGCGTTCTTCTTTGCTCATTGTCCTGCTATTGGTTGTATATAGCTAAAACACACAGAGTAAAATTAAATAAATATATTTGTAAACAATTTTAGTTACAGTTTTATGGATTTACTGATCACATACTTACCATAGACAGTCTTTGAGAAGAGGATACATAGTTTAAGCTTTCTGGCCAGTCATTCACCTCACTTGCGTCACCCTCATCTGAATCTGTATGTTTGGGTCTCCTAATGCCAACTACAAAATACAAATATTATCAGAAATTATTAGTATAATTACAGATAATCACCATGTTATTGCTAATAATGGACACATTTTTTCAAATAAAATGGAAGACGAGACAAACCGCAGCATGAGCTAGATGACGTCTCAATCTACTTACTAGGAAAGTAGTGGGTGTCCACCTCTGATACTAAATTTGGCTTAAACAGTGGCTCCTGATTGTGAAGGTTCTCAAAGTCTAACTCCCTCAGGAATGGATGACTCTTGATCTCATTTGCTCCTCCTGAAAATGGTAGATAAGAAAAAATTGATACAGACAATGTCAGGAAGACTGCTCTATATCTGTACACTGTATGTTAATTGGAACTGAAGACATTGCAGAGCCAAAATATTCTGTAAGTCATAGCATGAAGAATGAGGAATGGACAAGAAGGTAAAGCAGAGTCCTCCACGCTGATCCTCACGGAAATTATATTTTTGTCAGGACACAGAGGAGTTATAAGTTACATTACCTGTTCCGAGTCTATGTGCTGGATTTTTCCTGAGGAGCTTAATCATGATGTTCTGAGCATCGAGAGGAAGAGCAGAATTGCGAAATTTCCTAGTGATTTCATCTGTTATAAAAAAAAAAGTAATAATTACAGAAAAGAAAATCTCTACATTTACTATAATTTAAACACATTATCAAAAAACAACAAGTAACTAAACCAAAGAATTAACCTAAAACCGAACCAGTTACTATGACATCACACAGCATTCAGATTATTTTACTTACTCGTGATGATACTGTGGAAAATAGCACTTCTGCAACGTCCTCTAAATGGCACATGCCCAGTTAGAAATTTATATATGATGATCCCTATTGACCACCAGTCAATAGGCCTTCCATAGCCCTTCTGTAAAATGACTTCTGGGGCTACAAAACAAAAGGTGCCAGTCGTCTGGAAACCAACAGAACAATGAGAAGATGATCAATGAATATAATTGTGACAAATAATATCAGTAGAAACATTTTCTAGATGAGAATATATCAGAGAAGCAGAAATAGATCAGATCTGTAAAGAATAAGTTTCTGTAAGTAAAACTGACCCCATCATCAGGGAACTCTCTGGTGATGTCCACAGTTGAAGCCTTGTATATGTCTGATGTTGGTCTCATGAGGCCGAGTTTTGAAAGGCCAAAATCGGTGACTTTAATATGTCCAGTTGACGATATCATGAGGCTGTAAAAAAAAAGATATTGTCAGTTTTAAGTAATAACCCATAGACGGTATATCAAACTATAACTGTATTTCCCTTTATTATCCCACAGGGGTCACTTACTTTCCAGGCTTCAGGTCTCGGTGCACCACACCATAGCTGTGCAGATATTCCACAGCAAGAACTGTTTCTGCAATGTACATGCGGGTCAAGGAGAGGGGTAAAGGACTATATAACGTCATAAGACTGGCACAGTCTCCTCCTAAAGCAGAAAGCAAATATGACAGGTGAGGGTTTGTTACAATGTAAATTACACATGATGAGTGTGAATGAGAGATAAGCTGAGACATTGGGGCAGGGTGTCAATAATGGAGATACACTGTGTAATGTAGAGCGTATACTGTATACTGCAGAGTAATCCTATATAAAAAGGGAGGTGAGCTCTGCCCGCTGCCGGTAACCTCCTAGATTGCACTGTCAATCTCCGACAGCGGCATTTACAGCACACGGCCCGGAGGCGAGCTGCTCCATGCACTCATCACCCCCCATTCCATGTCTATGGTTTGTTATGGCTGCTGGGGGTCTGCGGAAGACCTCTATTCCTGCCATTATGGTACTTCTGTGAAGACCAGTGTGTAGCTTGGCTTCACAGGGGACCAAGATTTGCACCATATGCTGCAATACCATGGTATCGCAGTACATAGTAAAAGCGGTTATATGATAACAAGTTCAAGTCCCTCATGGAGGCTAAAAAATAAAGTAATAATAAAAATGTTTGGGTAAATAAAATATAAAAATCACTTTTTCCCCATTAAAACTAAATAATGAAAAAAAAAACAAAACTCAGAACACATTGTAGTGTTTTGGTTTCTTCCTATTGCATTTTTTTGTGATGTTCGGGCAATGAAAATAATTTATCTACTACAATGTGTTATCAATAAAATCATCAGCTCGCTTAGAAAAAAATAAGACAATAAAAAGCTCCATTTGCTGAAAAAGGAAAATGTAAATTTTCCTTTTTTTTTATAAATTTCCAAGGATTTTGTCAACATAAAATAAAACATATTTATATACATGTTTGGTATGACTGAAATTGTAGTAACTTGTATAATTAAGATACCAGGTCATTTCCATCACACAATGAACACTGTAAAAATAAAACTTAAAAAACAATTGCGGAATTGTAATTTTTACATAATTCCACGGCACTTGGATTTTTTCCCCACTTTCTAATACATTCGATGGTAAAGTGATCAAAACTACAGATCGTTCTACATAAAAACACGTCATGCGGCTATGTGGATGGAAAAATACAAACATTATGGCTCTTGGAAGAATGGGAGGAAAAAGCGAAAAACGGGAAATTGTCAGGTCAGGAAGAGGTTAAAAAAATCTGTCAGAAAGATTTAACCCTCCTAAACTGTTTTTCTGAACATGTAGGTCAATGAAATATAAATACATTGGTCCCTTTATATATTTGAGCAGATATGGGTGGATATTGATACAATGGATATGTCTTACCTGCTTCAAAGTCCATGACCATACACAGATGTTCTTTAGTTGGGAAGGAACAAAACGTGGAGACCACAAAGGGACAATCGGAGAATATTGCGATATCCCTTTCTAGATAGGCCGATTCCAGAAACATTGGATGATGCAGGTTACACCTGGATTGTTTCTTCATGGCGAATACCTTGTTTGTGTCCTTATGACGCACTAAGTGGACGGCCCTGTAGAGGAGAAAAATCCATAATTTATAATAAATTCCTACTAACAGTCTGTCTATATGTCAAATGATCCTCTGTACTAATAGTTAATACTAGATGTACGGCCATCACTAGAAATCAATGTCTGGAAATACATAAAATATCACAACATAAATGATCACTTATGGAGGTTCTCATCCATGTCACATCCCAACTGAGCTGACTAGATGTGGACTAGATGACTAGATGTGGATTACATCTACTCCAAAGTGGTATCAATAAGAATAGCTCGCCACACAAAAAGCAAGTCCTTACAAAGCTCTATCGAACGAAAAATAAAAATGTGACAGGTCTTGGAAAACAGTAACATTTAGATATGGATTTATATACAGTAATTTCACTATGGCAGGACTTATAGACAGAGGCATCATCATAAGCAACTTGTGAAAAATGTAGATTATACAGAAAGCTCACCCAAAAGTTCCACTGCTGATCTCTTTGATCTGGTTATAGTCGCTCTTACTTGGCTTTCTCATTGGGCTCAATAATCCAGTTACAGCCTAAAAGAATAAGAAATGACAATAAGACATAAAAGATGCAGGAAAATAAAAAGCTCCAGATGCAGGAACTTCTCCTCTACATTATGTCCCCACTGATTACACTGCAGCTGATGTAGAGGACATGATACAAGCAGGACGCTCCACAGACACTATTACATAATAACGGGATCCGTACTTTTCGGATTATAAGACCCATTCTTTTTCCCAAAAAATTTTTTGGGGAAAAGGGGGGGTGTCTTATAATCCGAATGTAGCTTATTGGGAGGGGGCGGCTGCGGTGGAGCAGGGTCCCAGGAGGAGGGGTTACTGCTGCAGGAAGCTGGCGGCGGCAGGAGTGGGGCGATGCTGCAGGCCCCAAGCTGGAAGGAAGGGGTGTTTGGAGGTGCAAGGCTGCGGAGGGCCGCGGGCTTTAAGAAAATGTCGGCGGAGTCCCTGCACTTCCTATTGTTTTCATTGGGATGGACTTTGGGAAAATGGCCGCATCCGCAGATTGAGATCTCGGCTCCCCACTCCTGCCGCAGCCAGCATCCTGTAGCAGCAACCCTGCCCCCTGGGACCCCGCTCCACCTCAGCCGCTCCCCCCCCCCAAAAAGCCACCATAAAATCAGACAATAACAATTTATTTTTTACAAAAAATTTTCTCCCCAAAATTTTGGGCGTGTCTTATGGTCCACAAAATATGGTATATCATTCTACTGCAGCGGAGGATAAGGGACATCACACAGAGGAGACAGGAATAATAATGCTAACATCACTGATAATAACTCCAATCTACATCAAGAACAGAGATATCCCTCTGTCATATGGGGTATAATATGGGATGTGTAATTCATACCCCGTTATCTGATTATATACTTACATTGCCAGATTTGGGGATCTCTGGTGTCTCACATATTCCCCCATCAGCATTTGCCGGCGGATCAGTTGCCTCTAATATAATGATAAATAATGAAGAGACATCATGTATTAGACGATATCAGTACTTAATATATAACACATCATTATAAGGAAGGAAAGATAAGACCTCTGTAAATGGTATAATACTAAATATATGGATATTCTGCACATACTATGTATACTTATGGTACATCCATAGATAGATATACTCCACCATAAATGTGTAATAATTGTTCAGGATCTGACAATGACTTGAATGGGGATCCTATGAGGCTCTTTGTACATTTTAAGGCGTATAATATCCCAGAGGAGAGAACCAGAGGGGTTTTCAGAATGACATGGACCTTCTCCATTATAGTCTACCGGAGGTTCAAGAGCCGTCACCAGCCTCAAACAGAGGATGAAGAGTAAATTTATATATTCTCGGGTGTCCTTATAATATTAATATGTTTGTAGGAATATGAAATGTTCGGCTTACCTTCAATCAGATCACTTTTTAGCCCTGGCTGACTGGTATTAGGGTCAGCCATATTTAGGTTCTGCCCAGCTTCGGAGTCGCCGTCCGATGTTTCCTGATGGATATAATATATACAATTAATATAACATTTCACAAATACTAAATTACCATATTCATGAGACAGAAAGGACTAAGCCAGGATTTACATGATAATTGCAGTATTGCGTGGACTATACACGGCCGCTCCCTCCAGTAAGTCCACATTAATATATAAGGGACTAGTATATACAACGGTTCTCCAATAGCATCTATTATCAGAACTGCAGCATTTACAAGAAGGAAGATTGTGAATTTATAGGAAGACAGAGGTGATATACAAAGTCCGCACCACTGAGTACAGACTGTCACCACAGAGGATGGAGCCGCAGAGACAGACTGCCATAAATACCCTGCGTCCGCCTGGAGCAGACAGGGAGGCCTCTAAAACAAAAAATCTGCCATTCTGCCATATGTCTGGTAATCTGGAGAAGATCATACAATAAGGACATGAGATATAGAAGATGAGGGATCCTTACCAGGCGCTCCAGTGAATGGGCCGGATAATCTAGTACATACAGGAATACGTACAGGACATTTTGGGCCAATTGTTTAAAAAAGGCCAAATCTGCACTTTGGGATCTTTCTTCAGCCTATAAAGATGGAAATAAAGGAAAATAATGAGAAAAAGTGGAGAATGTAGGACGCCATTTATGTTACCATTTTACTCCTGCTATCTGCAGCTACAATTACTACCTATCTGGGTATTTGGTATAGACTATATATTATATTGGTCTAGGCCAAAATACATATTTTATGTAAATGAACTTGCATTTTGTTAATATTATCCTTTATTATTTTTACACACTTTGCACAGATTGTCTGCTAATTACCTGTTGTATTAATGTCCTGATGTTCATCTGTAAATGCTCAAGATATTCTGAGCTTACACGACCTTGGTGGTATTTGGTCAGGCAATCTCTCACTAGCTTCATAACCAGCCGGTAAGTGAAGCTGAGGACGCCATCGGGTAGTGGTAGCACAAAGTCAGGGTCATAGGTAGTAAGAATCCCCTGGAGTAGTGCCAACTTCTCAAGTTTGTCTGGAGGAATTTCAGACATTTCAAGAAAATCCAATCGCAGTCAATATATCACCAGCTTCGTAGCCAATCACTGACAACAATGTCACCGGGGCAGTAAACATTCCATACATAGTGGCTGTGCATTATGATGTCATAATGTTATCTTGTGGTGGAATATTAACATGTCATCAGTGATGTCATCATGGAATCCGGTGATGGAATCTTAACCCGTTTACAACCTTGAACATATAGGTACGTCCAAGCTTGTATTTCTGCCTTTTTTAGGCAGCGCCAGAGCCCACATCTTTCCCCGCACACAAAAGCTGATGTGCTCAACTGTCATATGCCTCAAATGGACACAGGTGGATCTTGTCTGTTAACTAGTTAAATGCCGTTGTCAATCACTGACAACGGCATTTAACACGTGCCAGTCAAAAGTGCATCACAAGTCCCTCTTATCTGCGCCCCTGTCACGTGATCGCGGGTTGCCGATGTGTTATCATGACAGCCGGGGGTCTGCACAAAATCCCTGTGCCAGTCATTGTTCATTTTTTTATGAATGCCGGCTTGTCGCCGGCGTTTAAAGAAGATTGTGATTTATGATATACATAGCAGTGCTGAAGCCCCGAATGATCGCTGCTTCAAATCTCCTAAGGTGACTATTGAAGCTAGTAACAAAAAAAAACACAAAAGTTCAAATCGCGCCCCTTTTGCCTCATTGGAAATAAAACAATTGAAAAATATAAAAAAAAACATATTTGGTATCACTGTGTTTAGAATTGTCCAATCTGTCAAAATTTTTACTTAAATTAATTAAATTAATCTGTAAATGGCGTAACAAGAAGAAAATCAAAACCTCACAATTACGTTTTTTTGGCCGATGCAACATTGCAATAAAATGTAACAACATGCGATCAAAATATCCTATCTACACTAAAATAGTATAAATAAAAATGGAAGCTCAGGGCTCAAAAAAACAAGCCATCACCAAGCCCCAAATCCCAAAAAATGGAGGCGCTACTGGTCTCTGAAAATGGGGACATAAGCTAATTTTTTTTTCTTACTAAGTCGGATTTTTTTTTCACCACTTAAATAAAAAAAGAACTTATAGCTTGTATTTTATGAATATTATCTTCTTACCTGTCGTACTAGTGTCCTGATGTTCATCTGTAAATGCTCAAGATATTCTGAGCTTATACGACCTTGGTGGTATTTGGTCAGGCAATCTCTCACTAGCTCCATAACCAGCCGGTAAGTGAAGCTGAGGACGCCATCGGGTAGTGGCAGCACAAAGTCAGGGTCATAGGTAGTAACAATCCCCTGGAGTAGTGCCAACTTCTCAAGTTTGACTGGAGAAATTCCAGACATTTCAAGCAAATAGCAAATCCAATCGCAGTCAGTATATCACCAGCTATAAAGCCAATCACTAACAGCAATGACACCGGGGCAGTAAGCACTTGAATAAATGCTGGGGGTGCATTATGATGTCATGATGGAATCTTGTGGTGGGGGAATCAGTGATGTCATCAGTGATGTCATTTAGGAATCCGGTGATGCAGTCTTAAAGGGGCATCTTACCATAAAAGGACGTTGCCTAGCAACAATTAAGGTGGCAACACCATAGGCTGAGCATCAGTAACAGACTGAGGCATGGGGAGAAGAACCATGACTTTGATCAGTAGGGCAGACTTTTACATCTGTCTGTTCCCCCATAAAATATTTTAAACAGAGTTTGGATGCTAAATGTTCTTCAGACGTGGAAACATTTGCTTTTTCTAGAGATTATGACCAGGGATGGACTGGGAATAAAATACCGTCCTGGAATTTCAAAGCATGCTAGTCCATGCTGTCGCCGCCCCTCTCCCCAGATTGGGGTCTCTAATACTAATTTTATGCTGCCTGAATGAAATTAAGATTTACTAAATATATTTCCAATAATACTGCTTTATTGGATTTCATAATAATAATATTGCATTGAGCTTTATATGCAGATTTTCTCCATAGAATTGCATTCGATGAGGAAAATACACAGGTAAAAAATTCAAAGCGCATAAAATCCACACATGACTCTATCACTAAAGTTTTGTTAAAGCCGAGTACCAGGAATAATCAAAAATAAAGCAGATTTATTCAATACATGATATACCAAAAAGAGACAAAAATGCGATAAAAACGCAAATAACCTAATTTACCGAATAGGTGGAGAACTGCAACAGAAAATCTGCAACATCAAAAACTCACCAACTACTTATCATGGGAACTTAGCCTAACAAAGAAATAGCACCAGAGCAGATCCAAATACTACCAGCATATACAGTAGTGATAATACCGCCATACTGATCATTAACGAAAACCAATGTACTAGTACTGATGTCACCACCATACAGTGTCCATATAATGGTACTATCAGTTTTACCCCAGTGCTCTTCAGACCATATATGTGTGCACTGTGCAGGTTCTCACCAGTGACGTTCTCAATGATCGCAGTCATTCATTTTTCCTTTCCTTTTCCATTTGGCCTAAAGCGCCATGATCACTTCTTCAACCCATAACTCGTCGCTGCAAAATGTAACAGCGACATCTTTGACTTACAGCTTTTACCCTCCATATATTCCCCCATTTCTGTACAAACCATGTATTGCAATAATGAGTATCCTAGACAGTAATAAAGCCCCTCTGTGTCCTGTATGGTAATACTAATCTCTCTTTGTGTCCCACGCAATAACAGTTCCCCTTTGTGCCCCTATACAGTAATAATGTTCCCTCTCTACATCCTTATAGTAATAATGCCCTGTATGCTTCATTATAAGTATACAGCAGCATGTAGAATTAATGCCCCCCAATGCCTCCTTATAATAATTCTCCTTGACCCTTTATAATAATAATGACCCCTCTACCTTCTTACCCCTGTAGTTGCTTATAATAATAATACCTTCTATTCTCTCCCTATAATTATACTGATTCCACAGTCTGCCTCCTGATAATAATGCCCCTCGGCAGGAGCATACGTAGAAATCACTGGGACCCCAAACCAAAAGTCTTATTACAACACACAGCGGGTAAAATAAGTATTGAACAGGTCAGAGGTCACCAATTTTCCAAGTAAATATATATTTGTAAATCCCAGACTCCCCCCACATAGTGTGATGCGTGCTTCACAGCACTCGCTCCCCCCACCACAGATACAGTATAATGGTCTCCCCACAGCATGGTGGTCCCACTACAGTTCAGTATGATTGCTCCCCATAGTCCAACAAACAGTAAATGGGCCCCCCAATACAATATGATGGTATCCCTACAGCCCCCCAAAATAAAAAAACTTGTACTCACCATATCCAATCTCACTGTCCACCACAGCCGCAGTCTGTTCTTCTATTCTGCCTTGCGATCACTTACACCGAGCTGCCGACAGCGATTGTGCGGGCACAGCTCCTGTACCCGTATGAATGGCATGGCGTATTTTACGTAATAGTTCGTGAACCCCTTCCCAACCATGATGTAAACTTACGTCAAAGATCGTGAAGGAGTGATGGGATATATAACACCGAAGATATTGCTTGAGTGTTTGATTAATACTTTCTGTCTGACCATAGATTATAATGGGTACATGTGACATCCATGAAAAAAACAGATTCAACACGTATTGCAAACACAGACATATGAATGAGGCCTAAAGTAGTATGGCATATTTAGCACTTTATGAGAGGGCACACAACATGTTTGACACTGTATGAGTGGGCAAACTGTGGATGGCACTGAGGAGCAGATTGTCCCTGGAACCATATGGGACATTGTCTCAGTTGTGTCAGAGTGTAACTGCTCTTTATTATATTGGCACTTGGCTGCTTCTGTGTCACCCATAGACTAATGGAGAGTGACTGCATATGTAGATCATTCATTGCAGCAAACTGATAAAGCAGAACATTGGACATAACGTGCTGCCATAGAATGGAGTAAATGGCCATGATTGTGCTAAGTTTACCTTAGGAATAGCAGCCTCTGCAAAATCTGAGCAAGCATAAATAAGTAAATAATCGTCTGCAGGTATCTGTACTACATAACAGTACAACAGATGTAATAAAGGTAAAGGGTAATACTGCAGATTTAGTACAGGTAGAAGGCAATTCAGCACATACAGACAGAGAGAATTACAGTGCAGATAATACAGGTAGAGCGCAGTACAGCCGAGGACGTGGCCGTGGGCAAACTGAAATTGTGCCACAAAAAACACCCACATCTTCTCGCTCGACCTTCTTGTCCCAATTACTAGGGGACCGCAGAACACCACTATTGAACACAGACCAGTATCAAAAGGTTATTGGTTGGATAGCTGATAATGCTTCCAGTCACTTTTCCACCACCACCTCCTGTCGTCCACACGGTCAAGTTTCAGTAGCCGTGAGTCTGGACTGCATATTCCTCACCGTGATCCTCCTTCCACCATGCCAAGTGCCCAGAGACAACTGATCCCACACTTGGACACTCAGAAAAGCAGTTCACTTTTCCGTTTGTACATTCGGGCCTCTCGCCCGGCCAGCTTCAAGCGAGTCAAGAGGAGAACGCATGTAGCAATGCCCAAATATTGAAGCAGCCACGGTCACACAAAGGCGATGGTAGTAAAGTGCAATTACTGTGGAAAGAGGTGGATGATGATGAGACACAATTGCCAGAAAGTCAGGAGGAGGACCATGGTGTAGTAGTACCACAACAGGCAGGAAGAAGCGGTGTGGTGGCCACAGACACAAGGCGGAAAGCGTTCCTTGAAATGCCAACATGACGGTGTATAAGAAAGACATAGCTGAACTAGAGAGGGTGCAGGGAAGAGCGACCAAGGTTATTAGAGGACTGGGGGGTCTGCAATACCAAGACAGGTTATTAAACTTGGGGTTATTTACTGTGGAAAAAAGAAGGCTTAGGGGTGATCTTATTACTATGTACAAGTATATGAGGGGACAGTACAAAGACCTTTCTACTGATCTTTTTACTCTGAGGCCAGAGACGGGGACAAGGGGGCATCTTCTACGTCTGGAGGAAAGAAGGTTTAATCATAATCACAGACGGGGATTCTTTACTGTAAGAGCAGTGAGACTATGGAAGTCTCTGCCGCATGATATTGTAATGAGTGATTCACTATTAAAATTTAAGAAGGGCATGGATGCCTTTCTTGAAAAGTATAATATTACAGGTTATATATACTAGATTCCTTGATAGGGCGTTGATCCAGGGAACTAGTCTGATTGTCGTATGGAGTCGGGAAGGAATTTTTTTCCCCAATGTGGAGCTTAGTGTTTGCCACATGTTTTTTTTTGCCTTCCTCTGGATCAACATGTTAGGCTATGGGTTTAACTAGATGGACTTAGTCTTCCTTCAACCTTAAAAACTATGTTACTATGTAATCATAGCGCATCTACACTGTCCAGACATAAGGGCTTCTGCAATTGGCTGCAGAAATCACATGTCCTCTCAATATAAAAAGCGGCCATGTTCCCTCAGCGCCATTATATCCATGTCACTGCTGGAGACAGACGCAGCTCAGTGTTCTCCTGTGTAATGAGAGATATTAGCTAGATAGATGGGCACTTGTGTGGTAGTCAGATAGTGTAGATATTTCCTGGCCTGTGTACCTCTGCAACCGCTGGTGCAGCACATTTTTGGTCCTGCTAGCGCTGCGGTACCGGTTCAGAGCGATAGCTCTGACATGTGGCATCATGGGGACCTGATTGGATCAGGTCCCCATGATGTTAACCTGTTCCTATCTTCTAGATGCCGCGATCCATAGCGATCGCGGCATTTAAAAGATAGTGACAGCCGGTGGTCGGCGATCGGGACCCCCCACATACCTTACCAGCGGTGGGAATCCCGGTGCTGTGACCTCTGACATCATCGAGACCTGATTGGCTCAGGTCTCGATGATGTCAGCGTCACACCAGCCAATCAGAGAGATCACCAGGGAAGTTTATTTTAGCAACAAACTTTCCTGGGCGATCTGGCAGATAAATACATTGTTTCTCCTCCGATCTCAGTGAGAGAGCAGAGGAGAAACACTGTGACAAGGGCTGTCAGCCTTGCCACTGTGAAAGTGAAAAATCAAAATCAAAAAGGAAAGTAAGGTTAGGGTTAGTCAGTCTGTCAGATCAGTCAGTCCTGTCAGTCAGTCCTATCAGTCAGTCCTGTCAGATCAGTCAGTCAGTCCTGTCAGATCGATCAGTCAGTCCTGTCAGATCGATCAGTCAGTCCTGTCAGATCAGTCAGTCAGTCCTGTCAGATCAGTCAGTCAGTCCTGTCAGATCAGTCAGTCCGTCCTGTCAGGTCAGTCCGTCCTGTCAGATCAGTCAGTCCGTCCTGTCAGATCAGTCAGTCAGTCAGTCCTGTCAGATCAGTTAGTCAGTCCTGTCAGATCAGTCCGGTCCGTTTAGTCCAGTCAAAAAATATAAAAATAAAATGGCCCGTCAGACTTATACCGCAGAGGAGGCGTATGCCCTGCTGTGTTCTGATAGTGATGACAGTGCAATCTCAGATGGAGATGTGGATTTTGAGGGCTTTAGTAGCGGTGACACTGAGAGCTCAGAAATGAGCTGTGATTCTGGTCCATCCTCAAGCCCAAGGACCAGTACAGCAATAGGGGCAAATAGTGCTACTGGAGAAACGTCTCCAAATCAGGGAACACTGCCCAGTACAAGCGCTGTCCCTGCTACTAGTGAATTGGCGCACGCCAGTGTACCCCGAGGGCTCGGCTGCTACAGGGGTATTGCACCTCAAACCAGAGGTGTGATATTCCACTCCCGGGTAAGGATGGAGTGTGGACCAGGACTCAGTAGGCTGCATGCACCACACACACCCCATTTCCGAGGGACAGCTCAACGGTGCTCCCACGAGACAGAAGTGCAGGCACGACAGCATCTGTCCCTGGCTGGAGTGGGGAGGGGAAAGTACACCCAGTGGTGTAGGAGCAGATAGGGGAGGGAGGTATATAAGGTGGGCACCATCTTAGATCAGTGTGCAGTCTGAGGAGAAGTGACAGGGAGCAGAGCTGCTGCATGGGCTCTGCTCCACGGGCAGGCCTTGTCAGGAGGCCGGAGCCTGAGAGAGAGAGAGAAGAAAGAACAGAAAGGAAAGTAAGAAAGGAAACAAGGAACAGGAACACAGAGAAAGGCCCAGAGACACGAGGACAGAGGGAACCCTAAGGACCCAGGAGACTGCGGGTTACGGGTTGGCAGAACAGGGTACCGGAACCCAAATTGGTGGAGGCAACAGATTCCTCAGCCAAAGACCGGAGGTTGTGACCACATCTTGGTGCGACCCCTCACTACATCCACCAGGAAAGCATACCGCATAGGGTCAGGGAAACCGGAGATAGGTTTCGCCAATAGAAGGCCCGAGGAAGCTGGACAAAGGTGGGTCACTGGTGGGGACGGCCAGAGAAAGGTAGAGAAGGGAGCCCTGAGCCACGCTCTGGAATTGCCTGGCAGTTGACGGAGTCCCTCACCTGGTGGACGCAGCATGGCTTGGGCCGTCATCGCCTGCAGGATTGACCGAATAACAACTGTGAGTAAAGCATTGGAAACTGCAATTACAAGTCTCTGTGTTTCATCGCCGCACCAGCACCATTAGGACTGGGACGCTCACACCATTACTCCCATCATCCACATTAGCTGCCCTGAGGCAATACTTCTCCCGTGGGGAGTTATCCCATACTTGGCTGCGCATACAATACCAGCCTCAGCAGTCTGCAGCGCAGCGGCGGTCCCCACTGACCGCAATCCACGGGTGTCGTAGTCGGACATTTGCTATTACATTAAGACTGCCACTGAATTGACCAACCTGGGCACGGACCGGGTCAGCGCCACGGAGACTACAACCCCCAGCGATCCGGCTCCGGGTACTCCCGCACACGTGCATACACAACACAGGCCCAGGGGGCGCGTCACCAGTGTACAAGGGGCTTTGCCACATGATCTAGCATTTCCCAGATGGGAGGCTTCGGATTCGGCTTCCCCATTCAGCCCTGATTTCAACGCCATTCCTGGTATAAATGTGGAGGTGGAAGATTTTGGACCAATTCATTTTTTTAATTTGTTTTTTTACAGACAGCTTGCTAGAGCATATTGTCGTGCAAACAAATTTATACGCATCCCAATTCATAAGCCAGAATCCCCGATGTTACTATGCTAGGGCAAATTTATGGACACCAACTAATGTCCCGGAAATAAAAAAATTGTTAGGACTTACATTTGCCATGGGGCTTGTTAAAAAACCGAGCATTCGATCCTACTGGTCCAACCACCCTGTTCAAGCCTCCCCTATGTTTTCAGTCTTTCTTCCTAGGACCCGTTATGAAATGCTCATGCGGTTTTGGCATTTTAACGACAATAGTCAATGCCTGCCCAGAAATGCCCCAGAACATGACAGGTTATATAAAATTAGACCCATCATTGAAAATTTGTCAGAAAAATTCTTAAGGCTCTACACCCCAACACAAAATATTTCTATAGATGAGTCCCTTGTAAAATTCAAAGGAAGACTGCACCTCAAGCAATTTATCCCATCTAAAAGGGCAAGGTTTGGAATAAAGATCTATAAAATGTGCGAAAGTTCAACCGGATACACATCCGCTTTTCGCATATATGAGCGGAAAGATAGCCAACTAAACCCACCAGGATGCCCTACTTATCTGGGGACATCTGGAAAAATTGTTTGGGAGCTGATAAGTCCATTTTTTCAAAAAGGCTACAATCTATATGTGGACAATTATTACACCAGCATACCCCTATTTAAAAGTCTGGTTGAACACAACATCGGGGCTTGTGGGACCATCCGTAAAAACCGTCAGGGGTTTCCACAACCATTGGTCAACCAAAAGTTTCAAAAGGGGAAGTCAGGGGCTGTACGCAACGGAGAGTTGCTTGCCCTGAAATATAGGGATAAGAGGGATATTTTTGTCCTCCGCTCGATCCATACAGATGCCACAAGGGCCACTGTAGAACTAGGATCCACCACTCCGAAGCAAAAACCTGTGTCAGTCATTGACTACAACAAACACATGGGGGGTGTGGACCTTGCAGACCAGGTTCTACAGCCATACCAGATATCAAGAAAGTCCTATACCTGGTATAAAAAGTTGGTTATTTATTTGTTTCAGGTGGCCACATACAATTCTTTTGTGTTGTACAAAAAAGCAGGAAATTCAGATCCTTTTCTTGATTATCAAGAAAAGGTAATTGAAAATCTTGTCTTTCAAAGTGTTAGCCCCGCTCATCCATTAGAATCTGAGGATGTGAAAAGACTCACTGAGCGACATTTTATTGCACTTATTCCAGCAACGGAAACAAGAAGGAACCTCCAGAAAAGATGTCGTGTATGTACTAAGAGAGGAATGAGGCGTGATACCCGCTACTATTGCCCACAATGCCCATCATTGCCAGCCTTATGCGTCACTGACTGCTTTAAAATCTTCCACACAGAACCACGTTTTTAAACTGTAAAAATGTATCCCAATTTGTCATTCAAACATTTGGTTCATTTAGTGAATGACACATTCGAGTAGAGCTCACTTAATTTCCAGAATCTAAACCTTCCATGGCGTGCTTGTTTCTAGAAATCATCCATTGAGTTAAAATGGTCACTAAACCCATAGATGAATTCCCAGAGGGGTGTCTTTTCCAAAATGGGGTCTCTTCAGGGGGGATTCTTTAGTTCTGGTACTTGGCGCCTCTGAAAAGTGCCAGAACAGCAGAATCCCCCCTGAAGTGACCCCATTTTGGAAATGACACCTCTCTGGGAATTCATCTATGGGTTTAGTGACCATTTACCTATCTACTTATTTTCCCACCACTAGATTAATTTATACAGAGGAGTAGATTGTAAAATTCGGTCACTTGTTGGGGGTTTCCTCTGTTTAGGCACCTCAGGGGCTCTCCAAATGCAACATGGCGTTCGCTATCGATTCCAGTCAAATTTCCATTCCAAAAGTCAAATGGCGCTCCTTACCTTCCGAGCCATGCCGTGCACCCAAACAGTGGCTTTACACCACATATGGGGTATCAGCGTGCTCAGGAGAAATTGCACAACACATTTTGGGGTCCATTTTTTCTTGCTGCCCTTGTGAAAATTAAAAATTTGAGGTTAAAGTAGCAGTTTTGTGAAAAAAAGTTAAATGTTCATTGTTTTCTTCCACATTCCAAAAATTCCTGTGAAGCACCTGAAGGGTTAATAAACATCTTGAATGTGGTTTTGAGCACCTTGAGGGGTGCAGTTTTTAGAATGGTATCTTTTTTGGGTATTTTCTGTCATAAAGGCCCCTCAAAGTCACTTCAAATATGATGTGGTCCCTAAAAAAATGTTTTTGTAAATTTTGTTGTAAAAATGAGAAATCGCTGGTCAACTTTTAACCCTTATAGCTTCCTAACAAAAAAAATTTTGGTTCCAAAATTGTGCTGATGTGAAGTAGACATGTGGGAAATGTTATTTATTAACTATTTTGTGTGACATATCTCTCTGATTTAAGGGCATGAAAATTCAAAGTTTGAAAATTGCAATATTTTTAAAATTTTCACCAAATTTCCGATTTTTTCACAAATAAACGCAAGTGATATCAAAGAAATTTTACCACTATCATGAAGTACAATATGTCACGAAAAAACAGTCTCAGAATCAGGGGAATCCGTTGAAGCGTTCCAGAGTAATTACCTCATAAAGTGACAGTGGTGAGAATTGAAAAAATTGGCCTGGTCACGAAGGCAAAAACAGGCTCTGGTGCGAAGTGGTTAAAAGATTCTGGAGTAGGCACATAACTATAACTGTGGTTTTGAAGTTCCACGGTTCAAATCTCTGTATTATCAAGCTTTTGGCATTTTTTCGGTAAAAAAAAACAGTAATAGTGTCTCCCTGACTGTTCAGACTCAAATATATCTGTTTAAAAGATTCTGGTGTAGGCCACATAGCTATAACTGTGGTTTTCCTCTTCCACGGTTCTAATCTACTTTTTATTACCCTTTTTCCATTGATAGTGCGAGTGTAAGCTATTTTACTTCATTTACAATGGGCAAGGCGCGTGGCAAGGGACGTGGAACTGGACGTTCTAGTGATGGTGCGTGTAGAGGACGGGGCCGTGGCCAAGGTGAAAATGTGCCACAACCAACAGCCACATCTTCTCGCTCCCACTTCTTGACCGAATTACTAGGGAAGCACACAGCAACACCAGTATTGCGAACTGATCAGTGTGAACAGGTTATTAATTGGATAGCAGATAATACTTCCAGTTACCTGGGAACCACCACCTCTGGTCTGTCTTCCACACGGTCAAGTTTTAATAGCCGTGAGTCTCGACCGCATACTCCTCCTCACCCTGATGCTCCTTCTTCCCACCATGCCGAGTGTCGTCAGACAGCAACTGATCCCACAGTTGGACACTCTGAAGAGCTGTTCACTGGTCCATTTCCATATTTGTGCCCCTCGCCTGCTCCGCTTAAAGTGGTGGAAGAGGAGATCCATGTAGCGATGCCCAAATATTTGAACAGCCACGGCCACAGGAAGGCGACGCTGGCAATTTGTCACAAGAGGTGGACGATGACGAGACACAATTGCCACGATGTAAGGAGGAGGATCGTGGTGGAGGAGGACGAGGTGGTGTATGATCTAGTAACTGACCCAATGTGGCAGGAGGACACGCAGAGCGAGGCCAGCAGCACACAGTGGGAGGGAGGCAGAGTACCCCAACAGGCAGGAAGAAGCAGTGTGGTGGCCGCAGACAGAAGGCGGGCAATAGTTCCCCGTAACACCAACACGAGGAACGTTGCCAGTACAACTGGTAGGTATTTCAGAGTCTGGAACTTTTTTAAAGACTCTGCTGATAACCCCAAAAAGGCCATTGGTACCACCTGCCATGCCAGCATCAGCAGGGGTGACAAAACTACCAGCCTGACCACCACCAGGCACATGTCAGCAAAGCACCCGACTTTGTGGGGCGAACCCCAGGGTCCACGACCAGTGTCAGCGGGTGTCACCACTGCTTCTTCCGCTGTTGTGCGTGTAATAGAACCCCCTGCTGTGCATGCAAGGCAATCCCTTGTCCATACTGCATGCAAAGATGCTAAGTGTATGGGCTGACAAGCATTTACCCCTGGGGAATATACATGACTAGTGTTGAGCGATACCTTCCGATATCGGGAAATATCGGATCGGATTGGATCGGACCGATACCGAAAAAGTATCGGATATCGCCGATTCCGATACCGGAAACCAATGCAAGTCAATGGGACAGAAATATCGGAATGAAAATAAACCCTTTCTTTCCTTGTAGGTTAATTCTACATGAAGGAAAACAACTAAGAATAATGTAGAATGTAGTGGGGGAGACAATAAAGGCATAGAGGTTTAGCCCAATCAAATGGACTAGCAGGAATTAATATTTTTTTTTAAGACGTTCTGAGTTACGGAAATATTGACTATGTTAAGTATTTTTAGATTTTGTCAGATATTTATGTTTCACTACTTCCATGCTCTTCACCTTCTTTTTTACTTCTCCCACACTTTCTCCTTCATCATCTTCAGCATCTTTTTCATCCACTTCTTCTTCACCTTCTTCATCTTCTTCTTCTTCACCTTCTTCGTATTATTCTTTTTTTTTACATTCTTCATATTCTACTTCTTCATCTTCTTCTTCATCATATTCTTATTTGTGGCAGGCATTCCTGTAGTTGTTATCTATAAAAGGTTGGACATTACACCTTTCGTTCTGCCCGTCACAAAAGATTTACAACAGGATTTTTCCGCGTTCAGTTTGGCCTGCAGCAGCAGGTCTTTTCCAGGGGCACCACGAGGAGGAACGGACTCACCCCCATACACTGCTTAGTCATCTTCTGCTTATAATTTAGATATTATCTTTTGCTCTGATTTTTAGTCTTATGCTTAATGTTCTTCCGCTTTTTGTTCTGCAGCTTCTTGTATTTCTGCTTCTTGGTTTTCTGTCTCTTGTTCTTCTGTATCTTGGTGCTTGTCTTCTCCTCTTTGTCCTCTTGGTCAACTTCTTCAGGGTCATCTTCTTGGTCTTCTTCGGGGTGGTCTTCAGGGTCGTCGTCTTCGGGGGTCCTCATCTTCGGGGTCCTCGTCTTCTTCGGGTTGGTCTTCTGGGTCCTCGTCTTCGGGGTCCTCGTCTTCTTCGGGGTGGTCTTCAGGGTCCTCGTCTTCTTCGGGGTGGTCTTCAGGGTCCTCGTCTTCAGGGTCGTCGTCTTCGGGGTCCTCGTCTTCTTAGGGTTGGTCTTCAGGGTCCTCGTCTTCAGGGTCCTCGTCAGGGAGATCTAGAGTGATTACCAAGAACCATTTCAACACGACAGGACAACGCATTGGAGGCAAAGTGACGTTGACACTACCCGGAAACAGCTGGCGTGCTGGAACCAGGCTGGGCAGGAGGGAGTACCCGTGCCAAAGTCACTGCCGAGGACCTGCTGACGGTACTGGAACCCGGATGGGTAGCAGAAGGTACAAGAGCCAATGGAACTGCTGAAGACCAGCTGACGGTACTGGAACTCGGTTACTAAGCAGGAAGTACCTGTGCCAGAAAGCACTACCAAGGACCAGCAGACGTTGGTGGAACTTGGATACCGAGAAGGAGGCACCTAATCCAAAGGCACTGCCGAGAACCAGCTGACGGTACTGGAACCCGGATGGGTAGCAGAAGGTACCCATGTAAAAAAAAGTTCAAGGCCGCGAGCCGGCCGCAGTTACCAAAACCCACAGTCCTACAGGGGGTGCTTGTCCTATTGGCACTATGGAACCAGCCTTCATTGCCAGATCCCGCAGCCCACATAGGAGTCACCTAAACTGCAGGCACCATAGAGTCGGCTAACCCGACCGCAACACGACAGGACAACGCATTGGAGGCAAAGTGACGTTGACACTACCCGGAAACAGCTGGCGTGCTGGAACCAGGCTGGGCAGGAGGGAGTACCTGTGCCAAAGTCACTGCCGAGAACCAGCTGACGGTACTGGAACCCGGATGGGTAGTAGAAGGTACAAGAGCAAATGGAACTACCGAGGACCAGCTGACGGTACTGGAACCCGGATGGGTAGTAGAAGGTATAAGAGCAAATGGAACTACCGAGAACCAGCTGGCGGTGCTGGAACCCAGGGTGAATACTAAAAACAGAGTGGAGCCAGAGGTGTAATTGGAGCAACTTTAAAATCTGTAGTAGTGAGAATGTGGACAGGGCAGGAGAAATTGCCGTCCGCACAGCAGGGGAACAGCTGACGTTACTGAACCCCAATAACACGGCAGCAAGTGTTGACTGCAGACGGCACTTCCGAGCGCCAGCTGGCGGTGTTGGAGCTCAGGGATTACAGTTCAGGTGGTAGAAACATGAACAGAACAGGAGACCTGGATACTGTTGCCAACCAATTATTTATTCTGGAAGAGGACTGGCAAATTCATGAGAGATCCAGGCCTTGTTCATTTTGAGAAAAGTAAGCCGGTCAACGTTATCAGAGGATAGTCGCATGCGACGGTCTATTAGTACACCACCTGCGGCACTAAAGACGCGTTCCGATAATACACTAGCAGCAGGGCAAGCTAGCACCTCCAATGCATACTGACTAAGCTCTGGCCATGTATCCAGCTTACAGACCCAAAACTTGAAGGGAGAAGAGCCGTCTGGGAGTACACTAAGAGGGCAAGACATGTAGTCTGTCACCATCTGACGGAAACGTTGCCTCCTGCTGACTGGAGCCGTCTGTGATGGTGTAGACATTTGTGGCGGTGGGGACACAAAAGTTTGCCACATTTCGGCCATACTGGTCTTGCCTTGTGCTGAGGCGCTGCTTCTGCTCCCTCTTTGTGCAGAGCTTCCTCCACTGCCTCGACGCACTGAGCTGCTTTGTAAAGCACTAGCAGCACTGCTCTCGGTTGGAATGGAGAACATGATGGAATGCACCAGTGCGTCTTGGTACTCCCGCATTTTACGCTCCCGGTTCAACGGTGTTATGAGGCTTTGTAAGTTGTCCCGGTAGCGAGGATCTAGGAGGGTGGACACCCAATAATCAGCCGTGTTGAGAATGTGGGCGATGCGGCGGTCGTTTCTCAGGCACTGCAGCATGAAATCAACCATGTGCTGCAGACTGCCAACTGGCCAAGAAACGCTGTCCCCTGCTTGAGGCGTGATCTCTGCCTGCTCTGCATCACCCCACCCTCGCTCTAGATACTGACTACTAGAGCATTGTGTACCTCCCTCCTCTGGACAGATGTCTTCCTCATCCATTGACTCCTCCTCATCCTCCTCACAAAGTGTCCCCTGCCTAGGCCTTTGTGAGGAACCACGTTGCGCAGACTGTAGAGAAGCAGATGGCATCTGTGACTCCTCATCCTCCACCTCTTCCAAAACCTCGTCCCTTAGTGCTTGCAGTGTTTTTTCAAGCAGGCAGATAAGGGGGATAGTCATGCTGACTAGTGCATCATCTGCAATCGCCATCCGCGTGGAATAATCGAAGGCACGCAAAACGTGGCAAATGTCCTTCATAGAGGCCCACTCAGTGGTGGTGAAGTGTGAACGGCGCGCACTGCGACTTGTTTGCGCCTGCTGCAGCTGGTACTCCATTACTGCTGCCTGCTGCTCACACAACCTCTCCAACATATGTAACGTTGAATTCCACCTGGTGGGTAGGTCACATATGATGCGATGTTCCGGAAGACGTAATCGGCACTGCAGAGCTGCAATGCGTGATCTTGCATTGCTGGAACGCCGCAAGTGAGCGCACTCTATGCGGACCTTGTGAAGCAGTGCATCAAGATCCGGATAGTCCCTCAAAAAACTCTGCACGACCAAGTTGAGCACATGTGCCAGACATGGGATGTGAGTGAGGTTGCCTAGGCCCAGAGCTGCCACCAGATTTCGGCCATTGTCACACACTACCATGCCTGGCTGGAGATTCGCTGGCACAAACCACATGTCGCTCTGCTGCTTGATGGCATTCCAGAGCTCCTGCACTGTGTGGCTTCGATTCCCGAAAGAAATTAATTTTAATACGGCCTGTTGACGTTTGGCCACGGCTGTGCTCATATTGGTCACCATAACAGGTAACCGTTCACGGGTCGATGTGGAGGTAGACCGTGACGGCTCCTGCAGCGCTGATTCACAGGAACTGGAGTATGAGGAGGAGTCAATGTGTACAGACTGGATTCCTGCAATCCTTGGAGTTGGCAGAACACGTACAGCGCCACTCTCAAGATTTGTACCCTGCTCCACAACATTTACCCAATGGGCAGTGAGGGTAAGGTATCGTCCCTGTCCATGCTTACTGGTCCACGCATCGGTGGTCAGGTGGACCTTGCTACTGACGGCGTTTTGTAGCGCATGTTTAATTTTTCCCTCCACATGATGTTGCAGGGCAGGGACGGCTTGCCTGCTGAAATAAAAGCGGCTGGGCACGTTGTATTGTGGGACTGCCAATGCCATAAAGTTACGGAATGTGTCAGTCTCCACCAGCCTGAATGATAGCATTTCAAGGGCCAGTAGTTTAGCAATGCCAGCATTCAGAGCCTGTGCTCGGGGGTGGTTTGCCGAGTATGGGCGCCTTTTCTCCCATGCCTGTGCTAACGATGGCTGTAGACTGGCCTGGGAGTGTGAGGATGACTGGGAAAGTGGTGCTGTGGGTGGAATTACACTGTGTCTCTGTACAACAGTGCCAGAGATTCTTCCATGGCGATCCTGTGAGGAAGCCAAACCAGCTGTGTGTGAGCTGGAGGAAGAGGCTACAACACGAGCTGAAGAGGTGGTAGGTGGCGCTGTAGGTTGGCCTAGGTCTTCAGTGTGTTTTTGTAACTCCACCACGTGCTTGGTCCGCACATGTTTCCACATATTTGTGGTATTGAGGTTGCTGACACTTTTCGCTCTTTTCACCTTCTGATTACACAGCTTGCATTTGACAAAGCAAATGTCATCTGCAACTGTGTCAAAAAAGGACCAGGCACTGCAAGTCTTGGGAGCGCCCGCTTTGGATTTTGGAAGAGCCATGCTCCTAATGGGTGCCAAAGTGGAGGCTACAGGCAACCAAGTCTGCCCCCTCCCTCTCCCTCCTTTTTGGGCCGTTCGGGGAATCTCTTCCTCAGAGCTGCTCCCACCACCTTCCTGTCCCTCACGCCATGATGGGTCAAGGACCTCATCATCTACACCACCCTCTTCAAACAACTGCTTCTCCTGGGTAGTCTCGACAGCACAGTACGCACCAGAAAGTGGCACCTGAGTCTCATCATAAGATGCGTACTGAGGTGTGCTGCTGACCATAGGCACTGGCCCACCTGCCTCTTCAGATTCAGATAGACAAAACGGTTGCGCATCACTGCATACTACCTCTTCTTCAAATTCTCGAATTCTGCTTGGCTGGCCCCCTCTTTCCAAGCCAAGAAATTCAGAGAACAGAAGTAGAGATGGCTCCTGTCCAGGGCTCTCTGACTGCCTGGGCAATTTGGCAGGTGGTGAAGAGACAGATGGGTGCTCTTCAGTGCTCAGGACCTGAGAGGATCTGGAACTAATTGAAGTCGATGCGTTAGCTGCCATCCATCCGACAACGGCTTCAATTTGGTCCTCGCGCAGCAGTGGGGTACGGCTAGCTCCTACAAAGCTGCGCATAAAGGACTGTTCCCTGGTAAAACTGGGGGATGCTGAGTCACTGGTGCCCGCAGCAGGCACAGAATCCCCACGTCCTCTCCCTGCAGGCACAGAATCCTCACGTCCTCTCCCTGCAGAAACTCCACGCCCACGACCACATGCCTTACTCCCTGCCTTCTTCATCTTGGTAGACTGATAAAGATAGGCAGAAAAGTACTAAGGGCTTAGTGTGCTTATTCCTGAACAGCTGCTAACAGGTATAAGAAACACTAATTTTATAAAGTGTGGACTAGACTTTAATATGAGCTAATGTGGAGTGTTTGGTGAACTTTATTTAGGTTTTTTTTGTCACAAAAAGACACTGGATGTGCCTAAAGATGTAATAACGATAGTATCACAAACTTTTTGTAGTTATTACAATGTAGGAAGGTAACCTACAATGCAATAGATGAGGCTGCAAAAAATAGGCTAATACTAATCTGGCTGGGGCTGCAGGGCCCAATGCTGCAGAAAGGCTCCTCTATCTACTCCTATATAGTGTGTTTGGAACCAATTTAGCTGAATACGGATGGAACCACCACACTAATAGGAGAAATCAGGAAAAATTATGAATTGGCAAAAAAGGACAATGTATGAGGCAGTGACACACACTGAGTGCACTACAACCAGACGTGGTTGAAGCACACACTACAGGGTGAGCTGCACTCACACACCAGACCTTGCAGACAGCGGTGAACAGTACAGATGCAGAGCACTGTGCACTAGCGCTGCAAGACCAAAAAAATTTCTCTATCTACTCCTATATAGTGTGTTTGGAACCAATTTAGCTGAATACGGATGGAACCACCACACTAATAGGAGATATCAGGAAAAATTATGAATTGGCAAAAAAGGACAATGTATGAGGCAGTGACACACACTGAGTGCACTACAACCAGACGTGGTTGAAGAACACACTACAGGGTGAGCTGCACTCACACACCAGACCTTGCAGACAGCGGTGAACAGTACAGATGCAGAGCACTGTGCACTAGCGCTGCAAGACCAAAAAAATTTCTCTATCTACTCCTATATAGTGTGTTTGGAACCAATTTAGCTGAATACGGATGGAACCACCACACTAATAGGAGATATCAGGAAAAATTGTGAATTGGCAAAAAAGGACAATGTATGAGGCAGTGACACACACTGAGTGCACTACAACCAGACGTGGTTGAAGCACACACTACAGGGTGAGCTGCACTCACACACAGAGACCTTGCAGAAAGCGGTGAACAGCAGAGAACTGTGCACTAGCACTGCAAGGCACAGCGATTTATAAAGTAGCTTGGGTAAAGCAGAATAGACCAAATAGGTAGCTAAAACTGTCCCTCAGAACAACAGCGTCCTATCCCTAACTGAATTCACAGCAGAGTGAGCTCAAAATGGCGGCGGCGGCTTTTATAGTGCATCATGACATCATTTCAGCAGCGAATCACAGCCATGCCATTAGTTAAGATGCCTACATGCCTAACAGGATGTGCCCACACTTCTTAGGATCCTCATTGGCTGAATAAAATGAAAATGGCTCATTGCATTATGGGAACTTCCGATTCCGGTATACGATATTGCAAAAGTATCGGAATTCCGATACCGCGAATATCGGCCGATACCCGATATTTCAGTATCGGAATGCTCAACACTATACATGACCATACTGTCTAAAAAAAATTTTTTACAGGCATCATAAACACCCGTTATAAAAATTATGTGGGTGTTGAATCATGGACCACGGTAACCTTACTGATATGGTGGTGGAGGATGAGGATGAGGAGAAGGAGGAGGACAAGAGCAAATAGCCAAAATCAGGAAGCGTATACCCATGTGTGGGTGTGAAGAGGTGCATGGGAATACAACTCCCAAAAAAAGACACTGGATTTGAGTTTGTTACGCTGCTATCATTCGGTGGTGTTGAGAAGTCTGGCCCAATCCAGCCCTTGTTCATTTTTATAAGAGTCAGCCTGTCAGCATTTTCAGTTGACAGGTGGATGCGCTTATCAGTTATAATTCCACCAGCGGCACTAAAAACCCGCTCTGATAAAACGCTAGCGACAGGGCAGGCCGGGACCTCCAAGGCGTAGAGAGCCAGTTCATTCCACGTATCCAGCTTGGATACCCAATAATTATAAGGCACAGAGGAATCACGGAGGACGTTGGTACGGTCCCTCAGCATTTTCTCAAGCTTTGCACTCCTTGTGAGAGTACCCCACGCCTCAGGGCCTGTGCGATGGGAGGGGCTGAGAAAATTCTCCCAGAACTTTGAAAGTGTTCCCCTGCCTCTGCTGGATTGAAGTTGTGTATCTCTTGCCTGTACTCCTTGGTGGTTCAACGAACTGTGACCTCTGCCGCCAGCGTTTTCAGATGGGAATTTTTTAATAGTTCCGCAACAAGGGCCTTCTGGTACTGCCCCATTTTTGTAGGCCTGTCCGCCTCAGGAATAAGAGATATAAAGCTCTCCTTGTAGAGTGGGTCTAGAAGTGTCACCAACCAGTAATGACTGTCACCCAAAATTTTGAGAACACGAGGGTCATGGGAAAGGCAGCGTAACATAAACTCAGCCATGCATGCCAGACTGCTAACAGGCAAGTCTTCCGTGTCCTCACCAAGAGGATGACTGACCATGCTCTCCTCCTCCTCTTTGTCCTCTGGCCATCCACGCTGAACAGACGGTATGACAGTTGTGCAGGTAGTACCGTCTATAGCGCATGAAACTAGTTTCTCCTCCTCCTCTTCCTCATTGTCATCCAATCCACGTTGGGATGAGATGAGGCTGGGCTGTGTGTAATTACCCTGTATGGTTCCTTGCTCCGCCTGCAATGCATCCTTTTTGATTGTGAGCAGAGAGTGTTTCAGAAGACAGAGAAGTGGGATGGTGACGCTAATTATGGCGTCATCGCCGCTCACCATCTTGGTGGAGTCCTCAAAGTTTTGGAGGATGGTACATATGTCTGACCTCCATGTCCACTCCTGAGGTCTTATGTGTGGAGTCTGAACTGAATACCGACGGCCTTGTCGATGCTGGTAGTAAACAACTGCCCTCTTCTGCTCACAAATCCTTCCCAACATCTGCAGTGTAGAGTTCCAACACGAGGGGACATCACACATCAGTCTGTGAGACGGAAGCTGCAAACGCTGTTGAAACACGGCAAGGGCGGTGGAAGCTGTAGGTGACTTTCTAAAGTTGGCACACAGGCGGCGTACTTTAACAAAGACATCCGGCTGCTCCGGGTAGGATTTGAGAAACCACTGAACCACGAGGTTAAGCACATGGGCCAGGCATGGTACGTGTGTGAGCTCACCTCGCCTCAGAGCCGCCACCAGGTTCCAGCCATTGTCGCACACGACCATGCCTGGCTGTAGGTTCAGCTGTGTGAGCCACATATCTGCCTGCTCTTTCAGAGCTGTCCACAACTCTTCAGCATTGTGCGGTTTGTCACCTAAGCATATTAGCTTCAGCACAGCCTGTTGCCGCTTGGCTGGGTCAGTGCTGCTGTGCTTCCAGCTTGTGACTAATGTGGTCATTTCGGAGATGGAGGCTGAAGAGGAGGAAGAGGCTGAGGAGGATGAGGTGCAAGAGCTGTAGACTGTGGGGGCAACCCTGAATGACCTAGGGCCCGCAATCCTTGGCATCGGGAGGACGTGTTCCGTCCCAAGGTCCGACTGGGTCCCGGCTTCCACTTTGTTAACCCAGTGTGCCGTCAGCGATATGTACCGTCCCTGCCCACAAGCACTTGTCCACGTGTCCGTGGTTAGGTGGACTTTCCCGGTAACTGCGTTGTTGAGCGCACGGCTAATGTTTTGGAACACATGATTGTGTAATGCGGGGACGGCACACCGGGAGAAATAGTGGCGGCTGGGGACCAAAAACTGAGGAATGGCCGCTGCCATCAGGTTGTGGAATGCTTCGGTTTTCACGAGCCTGAAAGGCAACATCTTGAGCGCAAGCAGTCGTGAAATGTGGGAATTAAGTAGTGTGGCCTATGGGGAGTTGGCTGCGTATTTGCGCTTGCATTCCAAGGACTGGGGTATGGACAACTGAACGCTGCGCTGGGACAAGGACATGGGCGTGCTTCCTGATGCTGCTACGAGAGTGTGCAACGACAGGTGCAGGGCAGAAGACATCTTTGCATGCACCATGGACAGGGGATTGGATTGCATTCACAACAGCGGAAGAAGCAATGGTGCCACCCGCAGACACTGTTTCTGGACCCTGGCGTTCGGCCCACAAAGTCAGGTACTTTGCTGCCATGTGCCTGATCATGCTGGTGGTGGTCAGGCTGGTCGTTTTGCCACCCCTGCTGATGCTGGCCTGGCAGGTAGTGCAAATGGCCTTTTTGAGATTATCGGCAGAGTCTTTAAAAAACAACCAGACTCGGGAACACCTAACAGTTGTACTGGCAACTTCCTTCGTGTTAGTGTTACAGGGAACAGTTGCCTGCCTTTTTTCTGCGGCCACCACACTGCTTCTTCTTGCCTGTTGGGGTGCTCTGCCTAAATATTTTTTCAGAGGTAGATGCAGAAAAAAATTATATTCAATTTGCAACCTGATGGAGGTCAGAATAGATGGACTAATAGAACAAGTCCCACACACTGCTAGAAGGCCAAATATTTTTTCAGAGCTAGATGCAGAAAAAAATTATATTCAATTTGCAACGTGATGGAGGTCAGTATAGATGGACTAATAGAATGATGCTATGCCCAAAAGGTTTTACTTCACTAGGTGCAGTAAAAAAATTGGTATTCTATACACAGGTGGTGTAGCTTGCAACACAGATAGGCTACTCCACTGACTAACACACTCTGCAATAGGCCAAAAAGGATTAGCTTTGCTAGATTTAGCCAAATGCTGTGAAAAAAACTTGCACAGCACTGGCACAGACCTGCCTGGCAAAAACTGATAGGAACGATGTAACTTAGTCCTGAAAAGGACTTCAATTACAATTAGTCTTTACTCCCAACCTATCTATTTAAGAGCACAGACCTGCCTGATAAAAGTCGTAGAAAATGCTGTAACCTAGTCCTTAAAAGGACTGCAATCACAACTCTTCCCTACTCCCAAGCTATCTGTAGATTTGTGCGAAAATTGGCTTGAAATTAACAAGGTATAGCGCACACAGCAACAGCGGTGCCGTCTAACACGCAGCTGCAGCAGTGAGAAAATGGTGGCGACGGGGAAAATGGCTGGGTCTTATAGGGCAAGGACATGTGACATACACTGCCAATGACACATGCCCTTGCTTGTGTGAAAAAAAGCTCTTCGCTCTGTGTGTGCGCTGCTGATAGGCTGACAGATTGCACCTCCCCACTGTAAATGCGGGAAAGAGAAAAAAAAAATGGAGATCTTCATTATTCCTGCAGAGATCCATCCCCTGCCCCTCCCCCCGCCCCGCTGTACACTCAAACTGCGTATTGACATTAATTTTCATCATTACTGAGAAAAAATCCAGTTATGATTTTGGTGCACGAACAGTTATCGAACATAACCTCGAACAGCCGAATTTTTTTCAAATCGTTCGTGTTCGCCAAACGGCTCGAACACCGCCCAAAACAGCTCGAATTTGAGATTGGCGAACAGTTCGAGTCGAACAACGCTCATCTCTAGTTATTAGATCAGGGTTCCCCAACTCTAGTCCTCAAGAGCCACCAACAGGTCATGTTTTCAGCATTTCCGTTGTATTGCCCAGGTGATAATTAGATCACCCGCTCAGGCAATAATTCCATCACCTGTGCAATACTAAGGAAATCCTGAAACATGACCTGTTGGTGGACCTTGAGGACTGGAGTTGGGGATCACTGTATTAGATGATCTGCCATGTAAATACAGAAAATTAAATTCTGTAAAAATCAAATCAAGGCAGCAAAGATTGAGACAGAGAGACTCATTGTCAGAGAAAGTAAAAATAATCCCAAAATATTCTTTAACTACATAAATAGTAAGAAACTAAAAAATGATAGTGTTGACCACCTTAACCACTTCACACTAGAGCCTGTTTTTGCCTTTGTGATCGGGCCAATTTTTTCAATTCTGACCACTGTCACTTTATGAAGCAATTACTCTGGAACGCTTCAACGGATTCCCCTGATTCTGAGAATGTTTTTTCGTGACATATTGTACTTCATGATAGTGGTAAAATTTCTTTGATATCACTTGCGTTTATTTGTGAAAAAATCGGAAATTTGCCGAAAATTTTGAAAATTTTGCAATTTTCAAACTTTGAATTTTCATGCCCTTAAATCAGAGAGATATGTCACACAAATAGTTAATAAATAACATTTCCCACATGTCTACTTTACATCAGCACAATTTTGGAACCAAAATTTTTTTTTGTTAGGGAGCTATAAGGGTTAAAATTTGACCAGCGATTTCTCATTTTTCCAACAAAATTTACAAAAACATTTTTTTAGGGACCACATCATATTTGAAGTCACTTTGAGGGGTCTTTATGACAGAAAATACCCAAAAGTGACACCATTCTAAAAACTGCACGCCTCAAGGTGCTCAAAACCACATTCAAGAACTTTATTAACCCTTCAGGTGCTTCACAGGAATTTTTGGAATGTGGAAGAAAAAAATTAACATTTAACTTTTTTCACAAAAATGTTACTTTAGACCCAATTTTTTTTATTTTCACAGGGGTAACAGGAAAAAATGGACCCCAAAATTTTTTGTGCAATTTCTCTTGAGCGCGCTGATGCCCCATATGTGAGGGAAAACCACTGTTTGGGCGCACTGCAGGGTTCGGAAGGGAAGGAGCGCCATTAGACTTTTTGAATGTAAAATTTGTCTGAATAATTAGCAGACACCATGTTGCATTTGGAGAGCCCCTGATGTTCCTAAACAGTGGAAACCCTCCACAAGTGACACCATTTTGGAAACTAGACCCCTTAGGGAACATATGTAGTTGTGTGGTGAGCACCTTGAACCCCAAGGTGCTTCACAGAAGTTTATAATATTGAGCTGTAAAAATAAAATTTTCACATTTTTCCCACAAAAACGTTTTTCATCCCTTAATTTTGCATTATCATAAGGGTAATAGAATAAATTGCACCATGAAATTTGTTGTGCAATTTCTCCTGAACACGCCGATACCTCATATGTGGGGTAAACCACTGCTTTGGTGTACGGCAGGGTTCGGAAGAGAAAGGAGCGCTATGTTGGCTGGGATAGGCAGCAGACACCATGTCACATTTGAAGAGTCGCTGACATGCCGAAACAGCAGAAACCCCCACAAGTGACCCCATTTTGTAAACGACACCTCTCAAGGAATTCATCTAGGGAAGTAGTGAGTATTTTTTAATTTTTAAATTTATACCATTGGGCAGTGAAAAAAGCATAATTATATTTTTACCCTCAGATTTTACATTTTCACACAGGGCAATGGGTAAAAATGGTGCCGAAATGTGTCACACAATTTCTTCTAAAAGTGGCAATACCCCATATGTGGCTGTATCGTACCGCTCAGCCATACGGCGAGATCTGGGGGGGACGGAGCGCTATTTGATAATTGGAGAACAAATTATTGTAGAATAGGCATTTGGATTTGGGAGCACAAAATTTTCTGAATTTCTTTTGGGGGGCAAGGGCCATTTCGCTTTTCCAGAGCCTTTCTGCTACCAGTAACTTGGAAGTCCCTTATATTTTTAACAGGTGACGGACCTGAGTGGGGACTAGCTTTTTTTGAGGACTGAGTTGAAGCCTTTATTGGGAACATTTTACGTAACATTTATCCGGCGCTCTAGGCTGAGCACTTACATCGGGGTTTCCATCTAAATTTCCAAGTGATGTAATTCAGATGAAACCCCTGTAGGATCAATTCACTGTAATGAGGCAGCAGAGTTACTCTGGACACCGTCTGGCCTCTGTTTAGCGGTGTCCTTTTTTTCAGAAGTGCACAAAACTGTGGCCAACCGCACTTTTATGCACACCTAAAACAAATGACACCGTGGGATCCCAGGCTAGACGGCATCCACAGTGGCCTATATCAGCCTCATTACAGGGAATCTTCCATCATGGGTTCCGGCTGAATCACATATTTCAGAGATTTACACGGAAACTCTGGCGTAAGTGCTCAGCGCAGAGCGCAGGATAAATGTGTGCCGAGCCATACTGCGATCTTTGGGAGACATAATAAACAAATCAGTAGCAGGTGAAGAATTGGTTTTATTTATTTTTTTACGCCGTTCCTAGTGTGATATAACTGATTAGATTACTTTATTCTTCGGGTCGGTGCGATTACAGAGATACCATATTTATATCGGGTTTTTATGACTGACAGCTGTCACACACTAAGAGACGCTTTTTTTTTTGCAAAATCTAGTTTTTGCATCGCCATATTTTGAGAGCTATAATTTTTCCATATTTCGGCCGACAGAGTCATGTGATGGCTTGTTTTTTGCGGGACGAGTTGACATTTTTATTGGTACCATTTTTGGGTACGTGACATTTTTTGATCGCTTTCTATTCCGTTTTTTGGGAGGTAAAATTAACAAAAACCAACAATTCAGGAATTGTTTTTTGAGGTTTTTTTTTATGCCGTTCTGCGTGTGGTAAAAGTGATCAGGCAGCGTTATTCTTTGGGTCAGTACGTTTATAGTAATACTACACGTACTGTATTTTTTTTATGTTTTGGCGCTTTTACACTAACTATTTTATAGAAAAAATATTTTTTTTGCATTGCTTTATTCTGAGAGGTATAACTTTTTTATTTTTCGGCTGATGGAGCTGTATGGCAGCTTGTTTTTTGCGGAACAAGATGACGTTTTCAGCGGTACCATTTTTATTTCCATTTTGCTTTTTGATTACATTTTTTTCCACTTTTTGTTTGGCAATATGAGGAAAAAGCATAGTTTTTTGCTCCGTTTTTATTTATTTTTATTACGGTGTGCACAGAAGGAGTTAATTAGTGTGACAGTTTTATAGCTCGGGTTGTTTCGGACGCGGCAATACCAAATATGTGTACTTTTTTTATTTTTGCATAAATATATGGATTTATCGGTTTAATATTTTATTTATTTTTATTTATTTTGTATTTTTTTTTTAACAGTTTCAAAACATTTTTTTTACATTTTTACTTAGTCCCTGTATGGGACATTAATTTTTATTTTTCTGATCCCTGATCTCATGTAATGTAATAGACATATATTACATTATATGAGATCTTCACTGACTGTTTCACAGTCAGTCTCCTGCCAGGCTACAGCTGCATGCTGAGCCAGGCAGGACACCATATATGGCAGAGCTGGAGGCGGTCATGTGACCTCCAGCTGCCATAGCAACCCAAGGTCCTGAAAGGAATCAGGGGTCGTCGGAGAGGTAAGTGGACGACCCCCTCTCCTCCTGCTGTCTCCTATATGCCGCGATCACTATAGATCGCGGTATATAGAAGACAGCAAAGGGTTAACATCACTGGGACCTGATCTAATCAGGTCCCGATGATGTTCCCTGTCAGAGCTATCACTCTGCACCGCTCCCGCAGCGCTTGCAGGACCCTGGGGGTCCTGAGCGCTGCGAGACCACCCACCGTTTTTAAACGTCCGCGCTGCACAGAGCCCAGGCAGCGTGGACGTTTATCTACAGTGGGCGGTCGGGAAGCGGTTAAAATAGTCTGGGTGAAATGGTGGATGAGGAAAAAGCCAATATGCTAAATGATTTTTTTTCAATAGTATTTACACAAGAAAATCGCATGACAGAAAACATGATCAGTGATGACAAAAATTCTCCATTAAATGTCACTTGCTTAACCCAGCAGGAAGTACGGCGGCGTCTAAAAATCACTAAAGTTGACAAATCCCCGGGCCCGGATGGGATACACCCGCGAGTACTGCAGGAATTAAGTAACGTCATAGATAGACCATTATTTTTAATCTTTAACGATTTCATAATAACAGGGTCTGTACCACAGGACTGGCGTATAGCAAATGTGGTGCCAATATTCAAAAAGGGGACAAAAACTGAACTTGGAAATTATAGGCCAGTAAGCTTAACCTCTACTGTGGGTAAAATCCTGGAGGGTTTTCTAAGAGATGCTATACTAGAATATCTGAAGAAGAATAACCTCATGACCCAATATCAACATGGGTTTATGAGGTTCCTGTCAAACTAATCTGATCAGCTTTTATGAGGAGGCAAGTTCCGGACTGGACCAAGGAAAATGCAGTGGATGTTGTGTATATGGACTTTTCAAAAGCTTTTGATACGGTTCCACACAAAAGGTTGATGCATAAAATGAGAACAATGAGGATAGGGGAAAATATATGTATGTGGGTTAAGAACTGGCTCAGTGATAGGAAACAAAGGGTGGTTATTAGTGTTGAGCGAGCATGCTCGATACTGCTGGGTACTCGCCCGAGCATCTCACTACTCGGGATGTTCGGCGAGCACCGAGCATTTCCGGGTTACTCGGGCGGGAGCTCGGGTCTCCACCCTGCACGTTTGGCGCTCTTTACAGAGCCAATGAACATGCAGGGATTGCCAGCCAGTCACTGTAATACCGCAGCCATGTTGTTTGTGGGCATTACAGTGACTGGCTGGCCGCACAGCGTCACCTCGAGTATTTAAAACCGGGCGCCGCCATCTTGGACACAGTCGCTCCGGATCAGACAGTGTAGGGAGAGTGCTGCTGACCCAGGGAGAGATTTATACTGCGAAATAGGTAGTGTAGGGTCTCTAAAGCCTGCCAAATCAAACAAACAGTCCTTCTCAGGACTAATATCCATCCCAGATATCAGGCAGGCTGTATAGTAGACGCAGCGGTTATACCAGCAAACGCTGCATTACAGTCCTGTGTGCTCCTGCTGGTCAAATTGCTAGACTTATTCCCCGGTCTCAGGGGCCAGGAAAAATCCTTTTTTTCTTTCATCTAAATCCTGTATTTTTTTTTCCTCAGTCAGACTGTCCAAATCCGCGTATTATTAACCTTTTTGTATCCCCACCCCCCCAAAAAAAAAAATAAAATAATTTAGTGTGTCTGTGACTGTTCAGACACCAATATATCTGTTTAAAAGAGTCTGGTGTAGGCCAGAAAAGTATAACTGTGGTTTTGCAGTTCCACGGGTCAAATCTCTGTATTATCCTTTTACTCTGTCGCCTCATTGGGGGACACAGGACCATGGGTGTTATGCTGCTGTCCAGTAGGAGGCGACACTATGCTTAATCTGAAAAAGATTAACTGTGGCTCCTCCTTTTCAGTATACACCCCTGGATGGCGTCAGCCTTCTCCAGTTTTTGCTTAGTGTCGCATAGGAGGCACACCTAAAATATTTTACTCCGATTTTTTTCCGAGGATTACAGATGAAGATAAATGGGTCTCCTGCGAGACTCCCGGCATGGCTCGTTCCTCTGCCCCCTTTTATGGGGTGCACAGTTGAAGTCGAGATGGCATATTCCCCATGTTGCTCCTTCCCCCTCGGGTGCTGGTTCGAAGTCGAGACCCCCTCCTTCCCCAATTCCTTTTGGTCTCTGGGTTGAGGTCGAGGCGAGGATAAAGCCCCCTGACGGTGACAACAGCACCCTCCCTAATCCCCCTCTGGGGGGTATTAGGTTGAGACACCTCAGGTAGGGCCTGTACAGGCAGCAAGCTGCAGCTCCCAGTAGCTGACACACTGCACTGAGTCTAGGAACCTCAGCCCTGCTGCGAACTCCTGTTGGGGCCGGGGGGTGAGTGCAGGCTGACATGGAACATACAGACACAGGCCTTCCTGGCTCTGTCTCTGTGGCGGCACCAGCGCTATGGTGCCTCAGGGGGACCCTTCAAGGTGGGGTTATTACTGCCTTTAAATCCGGGGGGGTCCGGTTCAGATCCGCCCCCCTCCCCACCCCCCGGACTTCCGTGCTGGCCTGGAGCCCTTTTGGGCATCAGCTTTATAATTTACACCACGGCTCCGGCCTAGCAAAATCCCCCGCCCTGCCCCCCGGATGACGAATATGACACTCTACAGTGTCATAGAAGGGACGGATCCAGACTGAAGGGGCGCGTTTTTTCACTGCACATGCCTCCCTTTTCAGCTCTCCGCCCACTTTCTTCTTCATACTCCGGTGGCCATTATCTACTGCAGGAAAACATTAACCCTGCAGCTACCGGTCGACACATACAGACAAGGCCTGTCAGTCTCCGGGGGGCACAGGACTGTGGATCTTCAGCGCTGGACCTAGAGACACACTGGTGGGGTAAGATCACAGCTGGAGTCTCTCCCTCGGCTGTGAATCCTATAAGCTAATCTGCATAGCCAGGGCCCTCTGCATAGCCACCCCTGTACACTATGCCAGGCTCAAGGTCCAAGAGAACCAGGCAGGACTGCTATTATGCACTCTGTACAGCCTGCAGTAATACTCTCCCCAGTGGCAGCACGTACCCACACTGTCAGGACTGCATCCAGGCTGCTGTGCCAGAGCCCCAAGAAGCCCCTGCCAATACTTCAGTGTCTAATACCACACCGGAAAGGGTCACTCAGATGTCGCAATCTATGACGCAGTCTATAGATAACCTCACATCCACATTGCTTCAGGCTATGCAGAGTCATGCCTCGGCTATGAACACTACCCAGCAAAGAGAGAGTTCCACTCGGGGACATGATGGCACGGGCACATCCAGGTCTAGGTCAGGACGCAAGCGGACCCACAGGTCACGTTAATCTGCGTCATCCCATACCACACGGTCATCCCCTTCTAGGGAGAGACACCGTAGTCCCAGCTCATCTAGACCGTCCCCTGCCAGGGACAGACAATACAGATCCCCACAGCCATCCCTGACCAGAGAAGGCCTCCGCTCCGGTTCACCCAGCAGGAGATGCCTTAGTGATACACAGGATTCGGAAGACATCTGTGATTCCGACTCAGACAATGAAACCGAAGGGTCCCTAATCCCTATCCCCCCTAGCAATACAGTGCTAGTCGATGAACTAATCTCATCCATCCATCGGGTGCTAGACATCTCTGATCTACCCCCGGAGACACCAGGACATAAGATTTCCTTTGAAGGAGTTCTGAAACCGCCTAAAGTCTTCTTTGACCACCGAGAATTTAAAGCGATCCTTAAAAAGCAGTTCTCACAACCTGAGAAGAAGTTTACTAATCGCAAATATCTGGAGGCGCGGTACCCCTTCCCACAGGAGGTCACCAAACAATGGACAGATCCACCTGAAGTGGATCCCCCAGTCTCTAGGCTAGCAGCACAGTCACTCCTTTCACTGCCAGATAGCTCAACCCTCAGGGACACAGCAGACCGGCAGGTAGAACGCATGGCTCGTTCAATTTTCGAGGCCGCAGGGGCCTCCCTGGCTCCCGCGTTCGCCTCAGTTTGGGCTGCCAAGGCCATCTTGGCTTGGGGCCAAAATTTACAAGCTAGCCTACAAGTACCTTCCCCTGAACTGTCAGACCAAGCGGCCCAAATAGCAGTTGTAGCAGATTACATGCTTCATGCAGCTCTGGATTCTGCTAGGGGTGCAGCTGGGATAGCATCAAACGCCATCACGATTCGGCGTATCCTCTGGCTGCGGGAATGGAAAGCAGATGCAGCCTCAAAGAAGTCCCTCACTCACCTCCCATACCTCAGTGGTTGACTTTTCAGTGAACAATTGGACACAATGATATCCAACGCCACCGGGGGTAAGAGTACCTCTCTCCCCCAACTGAAGCCCAAACACACTAGAAGCGCAACCAAACACTATTCCGATCCTTTCGGAACTCTTCCGGCTGGTCCGTCTCGTGACCAGCACAAAATAACAACCGCTCCCCACGCAGAGACAACTCGCGGTCGACGCAGAAGTCGGACAAGACCTGGCAGTCAAAAGCAGGCCAGTCAAAGTCCAAAAGAGAAAAATCTCAGATTTCCTCCTCATCATGACTCACGGACTCCAGAAGACACCCCACCCGTAGGCGGCCGACTTTTGCTCTTTCATCAAGTCTGGCTGCCTATTACAGAAGACAGGTGGGTCAGGGAACTAGTGTCTTCGGGATACAAGATAGAGTTCACTTCCAACCCAAGGGTTCTACTCCAATCTATTCGTAGTCCCCAAGAAAGGAGGCGGCGTACGGCCCATATTGGACCTAAAACAGCTCAACAAATATGTACGGGTACGTCATTTTCGCATGGAATCCCTTCGGTCCATCATTGCGTCCATGGAGAAGGGAGAATTTCTCGCCTCCATAGACATTCAAGACGCATACCTGCATATACCAATTGCACCCACCCATCAGAGATTTCTCAGGTTCGCAATCGACCAGGACCACTACCAGTTAGTGGCTCTCCTGTTCGGACTCGCCACGGCTCCCAGAGTGTTTACCAAAGTCATGGCAGCCACCATGGACGTCCTGCACTTCAGAGGCATAGTAGTCGTTCCATATCTGGACGATCTCCTTATCAAGGCTCCTACCTTCAAGGACTGCGAGCGTAGCGTCTCAATCACAATCGACACTGAGTCGCCTGGGCTGGTTAGTCAACCTACAAAAGTCATCAGCAACCCCGAGTCAGTCTCTAACCTTCCTGGGAATGTTATTCAACACCTTCAGGGGTCTAGTGCTCCTTCCCAAGGACAAGGCGCTGCCTCTCCGTTTAGGAGTCCGCACCCTCCTAAGCAAACCCCTTCGATCTCTCCGGTTTGCCATGAGAGTCCTTGGCAGGATGGTGGCGGCAATAGAAGTGGTCCCATTTGCACAGCTTCACCTCAGGCCTCTCCAACTAGCCATCCTGAAGTCATGGGACAGGAACCCTTTTTCTCTCGACAGGGAGTTCCAGTTGACGTCGTCAATCAGGAGGTCCCTGCACTGGTGGCCCAAGCCAACCTCACTAACAAAGGGGAAATCCTTTCTCACGGGTCAATGGAAGGTTCTGACCACTGACGCGAGCCTGGCGGGTTGGGGTGCGGTACACCTGCACCACAGAGCACAGGGCAAGTGGTCCCCAGCAGAAGCGACCATGCCCATCAACATCTTGGAAATTCTCCTGGCATTGAGAGCCTTCCATCACTTACTGGCAGCCTCTCACATCAGAGTACTGTCGGACAATGCCACGGCTGTGGCATATGTGAATCACCAAGGTGGGACCCGCAGTGCCCAGGCGATGCGAGAAGTGACACGCTTTCTCCACTGGGCGGAATATACAGGTTCGGTTCTCTCTGCGGTCCACATTCCGGGTGTGGACAACTGGGAAGCAGACTTGCTCAGCCGGCAAGGAATGGACTCGGGAGAGCGGTCTCTCCATCCCGAAGTTTTTCGCCAGATCTGCCATCGCTGGGGGACTCCGGACGTGGACCTAATGGCATCCCACTTCAATCTCCAACTTCATGGCCAGAACACAGACCCGCGGGCGCTAGGAGCGGATGCCCTGGTTCAGGACTGGACCCAGTTCCAGCTCCTGTACATTTTTCCACCTCTCCCCCTGATATCCAGAGTGGTGAGGAAGATCAAGCAAGAGGGAGTTCCAACCATCCTAATCGCACCAGACTGGCCCAGACGTACGTGGTACGCCGACATCGTGCAGCTCACAGCAGACGTCCCCTGTCGTCTCCCCGACCGCCCAGATCTTCTGTCACAAGGCCCGTTCTACCACCAGAACTCGGGGGCCCTCAATTTGACGGCATGGCCATTGAGACCTGGGTTTTAACCCAGTCAGGGTTCTCGCCTGACGTCATTGGAACCATGATCAGAGCACGGAAGCCAACCTCTGCAAAGATTTATTACCGTACCTGGAAAGCCTTCTTTACCTGGTGCGAATCTCGTGGCCAGACCCCATTCCCTTATTCCCTCCCCAGGGTACTTGGGTTTCTCCTATCGAGTCTGGAGGCCAGACTGTCCCTGGCCTCCCTTAAGAGCCAAGTGTCAGCTCTCTCACTGCTTTTTCAGAGGCGCATTGCTAACAAGCCCCAAGTAAGGACATTTCTTCAGGGGGTTTCCCCGATAGGTTCTCCCCTACAGACGACCACTAGAAACGTGGGATCTCAACCTGGTGCTGACAGCATTGCTGGAAACACCTTTTGAACCCCTTAGGGAAGTCTCACTCTGCCTTCTATCCCAGAAAGTGGTTTTCCCAGTGGCAATCACATCGTTACACAGGGTGTCTGAACTCACAGCACTCTCCTGCAGACAACCCTTCCTGGCTTTTTACCAGGACAAGGTAGTTCTCCGTACGGTCCCATCCTTCCTTCCGAAGGTTGTGTCCAACTTCCACCTTAATGAGGAAATTTAACTGCCATCCCTCTGTCTGGTCCCGGTTCATAGAGTGGAGAAGGCTCTGCATACGCTTGACCTTGTCAGGGCATTACGTATCTGTGTCTAGGACTGCGCCCTTCCGGAAGTCTGATTCTCTTTTTCTTCTTCTGGAAGGCGGCCGCAAGGGTCTACCACCTTCCAAAGCTACCCTTGCCAGGTGGTTCAAATCCACCATACAAGAGGCCTACCGCCTCAAAACTTCTCCTCTTCCAGCAGGTATTACGGCACACTCTACATGTGCGGTAGGGGCCTCCTGGGCCATTCGGCACCAGGCCTCGGCGCAACAAGTGTGTAAGGCAGCCACCTGGACTAGCCTACACACGTTTACCAAACACTACAGGGTTTATACCCAATCCTCAGCAGACGCGAGCCTGGCTAGACGTATCCTGCAGGCGGCAGTGCCCCAATTATAGGGGCCTGTCTACACAATATTCGTCCATTGCTTCCCACCCAGGGACTGCTTTGGGACGTCCCATGGTCCTGTGTCCTCCAATGAGGCGACAGAGTAAAGGAGATTTTTGTGTACTCACCATAAAATCTCGTTCTCTTAGCCTCTAATTGGGGGACACAGCTCCCACCCTGTTGCCCGTTCCTGGCCATTGTCATGTTGAGTTCTCATATTGTTTTTTTCTTGAGCTCGTACATAGTTGCCTTCTTATAGGCATGGTTATGTTATCCATGTTACATTCCTCCTACTGCTTTTGCACAAAACTGGAGAAGGCTGAAGCCGTCCAGGGGTGTATACTGCAGAGGAGGAGCCACAGTTAATCTTTTTCAGATTAAGCATAGTGTCGCCTCCTAGTGGACAGCAGCATAACACCCATGGTGCTGTGTCCCCCAATTAGAGGCTAAGAGAAAGAGATTTTACGGTGAGTACACAAAACTCTCCTTTTTTGGCATTTTTTGCCGTAAACAAAAAAAACAGTAATAGTGTCTCCCTGACTGGTCAAACACCAATATATCTGTTTAAAAGATTCTGGTGTAGGCCAGAGAAATAGAACTGTGGTTTTCCTCTTCCACGGTTCTAATCTCCCTTTTATTACCCTTTTTCCATTGATAGTGCGAGTGTAAGCTATTTTACTTGATTTACAATGGGCAAGGCGCGTGGCAAGGGACGTGGAACTGGACGTTCTGGTGATGGTGCGTGTAGAGGATGGGGCCGTTGCCAAGGTGAAAATGTGCGACAACCAACAGCCACATCTTCTCGCTCCCACTTCTTGACCGAATTACTAGGGAAGCACACAACTACAAGACCACTATTGCGAACTGATCAGTGTGAACAGGTTATTGATTGGATAGCAGATAATACTTCCAGTTACCTGGGCACCACCACCTCCGGTCTGTCTTCCACACGGTCAAGTTTTAGTAGCCGTGAGTCTCGACCGCATACTCCTCCTCACCCTGATGCTCCTTCCTCCCACCATGCCGAGTGTCGTCAGACAGCAACTGATCCCACACTTGGACACTCTGAAGAGCTGTTCACTGGTCCATTTCCATATTTGTGCCCCTCGCCTGCTCCGTTTGAAGTGGTGGAAGAGGAGATCCCATGTAGCAATGCCCAAATATTTGAACATCCACAGCCAGAGGAAGTCGACGCTGGCAATTTGTCACAAGAGGTGGACGATAACGAGACAATTTCCACGAAGTGAGGAGGATGACCGTGGTGCGGAAGTGGAAGAGGAGGAGGTGGTGGATTATCTAGTAACTGACCCAACGTGGCAGGAGGACATGCAGAGTGAGGCCAGCAGCACACAGGGGGAGGGAGGCAGAGTACCCCAACAGGCAGGAAGAAGCAGTGTGGTGGCCGCAGACAGAAGGCGGGCAACAGTTCCCCGTAACACCAACACGAGGGACGTTGCCAGTACAACCGGTAGGTCTTCCAGAGTCTGGAATTTTTTTAAAGACTCTGCTGATAACCCCAAAAAGTCCATTTGTACCACCTGCCATGCCAGCATCAGCAGGGGTGACAAAAGTATCAGCCTGACCACCACCAGCATGATCAGGCACATGGCAGCAAAGCACCCGACTTTGTGGGGTGAACCCCAGGGTCCACGACCAGTGTCAGCGGGTGTCACCACTGCTTCTTCCGCTATTGTGCGTGTAATAGAACCCCCTGTTGTGCGTGCAAGGCAATCCCCTGTCCATACTGCATGCAAAGATGCCCCCTCCTCTCAGTCTTCACTTGTTTTGGCAGTTTCTCAAGAAACAGCATCAACGTCCACGTCCCACTGCAGCGTTCAATTGTCCATATCCCAGACCTTTGAACGAAAGCGCAAATTCGCAGCCAACGCCCCACAGGCCACAGTCCTAAATTCGCACATTTCACGACTGCTTGCGTTGGAAATGCTGCCTTTTAGGCTGGTGGAGACTGAATCCTTCCGCAACCTTATGGCGGTGGCCGTCCCTCGGTACTCGGTCCCCAGCCGACACTATTTTGCCCGGTGTGCCATCCCCGCACTACACAAGCACGTGTCTCAAAACATCTGCCGTGCCCTCAACAACGCAGTTACTGGGAAAGTCCACACGACATGGACACGTGGACAAGTGCTTGTGGCCAGGGACGGTACATCTCCCTGACGGCACACTGGGTAAACATAGTGGAAGCCAGGACCCAGTCGGACCTTGGGATGAAACACATCCTCCCCACACCGAGGATTGCGGGCCCTATGTCAGTCAGAGTTGCCCCCACAGTGTACAGCTTCTGTGCATCATCCTCCTTCTCCTCCTCATGTTCAGCCTCCATCTCAGATATCACCACATCAGTTACAAGCTGGAAGCAATGCAGTACTGCCTCAGCCAAGTGGCAACAGGCTGTGCTGAAACTCATAAGCTTAGGTGATAAACCTCACACTGCTTGTGAGTTGTGGACAGCTGTGAAAGAGCAGGCAGATCTGTGGCTGAGACCGCTGAACCTACATCCAGGCATGGTCGTGTGTGACAATGGCCGTAACCTGGTGGCGGCTCTGAGGCGAGATCACACACGTACCATGCCTGGCTCATGTGCATAACCTCGTGGTTCAGCGGTTTCTTAAATCGTACCCCGAGTTGCCAGATCTGCTCGTCAAAGTATGCCGCCTGTCAGCTCATTTTCGGAAGTCGGCTACAGCTTCCGCCGCCCTTGCTGTGTTGCAGCAGCGTTTGCAGCTTCCGGCACACCGACTGGTGTGTGATGTCCCCACACGTTGGAACTTTACCCTCCACATGTTGTGAAGGATTTGTGAGCAGAAGAGAGCAGTTGTGGAGTACCAGCTGCAACAAGGCTGTCGATATTCAGGTCAGACTCCAAATATAAGACCTCAGGAGAGGACCTGGATGTCTGACATATGTACCATCCTGACAAACTTTGAGGAGTCCACCAAGATGGTGAGTGGCGATGACGCCATCATTAGCGTCAGCATCCCACTTGTCTGTCTTTTGCAATGCTCTCTGCAGAGAATTAAAGAGGAGGCATTGCAGCCAGAGTATGATGAGATGGATCAAGAACCAGTAATGGGCGATTACACACAGCCCAGCCTCATCTCATCCCAACGTGCATTGGGGGACAATGAGGTAGAGGAGGAGGAGGAAGAACAGGAGCTGGTATCATGCGCTGTAGACGGTAGTACCTGTACAACTGTCATACAGTCGGTTCAGCGTGGGTGGCCTGAGGACAGGGGGGAAGAGGAGGAGGAGAGCATGGTCAGTCGTCATCTTGGTGAGGACACGGAAGTCTTGCCCGTTACCAGTCTGGCACGCATGGCTGACTGTTACGCTGCCTTAACCGTGACCCTAGCGTTGTCAAAATGTTGGGTGACAGTCATTACTGGTTGGTGACACTTTTAGACCCCCGCTACAAGGACAACTTTCACTCTCTTATTCCTGAGGTGGAGAGGTCTACAAAAAATGTGGCAGTACCAGAAGGCCCTTGTTGCAGAACTGTTAAAAAAATTCTCATCTGAACACGCTAGCGGCAGGGGTCACAGTTCGTTGACCAACCAAGTCGTACAGGCGAGAGAGACGCAACTCCAATCCAGCAGAGGCAGGGGAACACTGTCAACGTTCTGGGACAGTTTTCTGAGACCCGCCCAGCTTACAGCCCCTGAGGCGCGGGGTACTCTCACAAGGATTGGAAAGTTTCAAAAGATGGTGAGGGAGTACCTTGCCGACCGTACCAGCGTCCTCCGTGATTCCTCTGTGCCTTTTAATTATTGGGTATCCAAGCTGGACACTTGGAATGAACTTGCTCTGTGTACGCCTTTGAGGTCCTGGCCTGCCCTGCCGCTAGCGTGTTGTCGGAGCGTGTTTTTAGTGCCGCTGGGGGAATTATAACTGATAAGCGCACTCGCCTGTCAACTGACAATGCTGACAAGCTGACCCTTATCAAAATGAACAAGGGCTGGATTGTGCCAGACTTCTCATCACCACCAAATGACAGCAGAGTAACATAAAGTCAAATCCACTGTGTTATTTCGGGAGGTGTATTCCCATGCACCGCTTCACACCCACACATGGGTATACGCTTCCTCATTTCGGCTGTATTTTGCTCTTCTCCTTATCCTCAGCCTCCACCACCACTATACCACCAGGGTGACCGTGGTCCGTGTTGCCAGCATTGCAAGTTCCTCCGTCCTAATTTTTGCCAGCTTTTGCTTGGAAGGCATAGGCAAAGACTATGGGAGACCCACTCTCCAATAATGGGAATAATGTTTTTAATATGCTGTACTGCATGGTTCTTGTAAGGGGCATTAAAATTGTCTTGTTAAGCTACTGCGACCTCCACCACTTTTCCAAGGGGCATTAAAACCGTCTTGTTAAGCTACTGCGACCTCCACGTCTCTTCCAAGGGGCATTTAAACAGTCTTGTTAAGCTATTGCAACCTCCACGTCTCTTCCAAGGGGCATTTAAACCGTCTTGTTAAGCAACTGAGACCTCCACCACTTTTCCAAGGGGCGTTAAAACCGTCTTGTTAAGCTACTTCGACCTCCACGTGTCTTCCAAGGGGCATTTAAACCGTCTTGTTAAGCTACTGCGACCTCCACCACTTTTTCAAGGGGCATTGATATTGTCTTTTTATATCACTGCGAACTCCACCATTCTTCCAACGGGCATTGCATTTCCTCCTAATTTTAGTCAGCTTTTGCTTTTCAATGCATAGGCGAACACTAAGGGAGACCCACTCCCCAATAATGGGTAGAAGGTTGTTAGTATGCTGTAATCCACGTCTGTTTCAAGGGGCATTGCAGTTCCTCATAATTTTTGGAAAGCATTCCATTCACTGCTTAGGCCAACAGTGCACAGGAGACCCAGTTGCTATAAATGGAAAAAACGGTTTAGTTAAGGCCCTCTGACCTCCATGTCACTTCCAAGGGGCATTGGAGTGCCTCGAAATTTTTGGTAGGCATTGCACTCACTGCATGCCCTATAACTGTGTAGCCGAACCTCTCCTTTTGGTACAGAAACATATCCTACTAGACATGTGTGGTTGACTGGCCTGATATTGATTTGAATGGTCCCTGTTCCTCCTGCTCTTTCTCCTTTGCCACCACCTCATCCATCATTCATCACCTGAAGCTTTGTTTTAATGGGAGTCATAGAACTGGGATAGTAGCAGGAAAACATCCAGCAATCCTCGGAGGAGGTAGGATATGCGCCAAAACGCTGACCACCTCAGGCCTAGCTGCTACTACATACATGCGCTTGCATTCTAAGAAAACAAAGCAGATGCTAACTTCTATCATCATCATCATGCTCCTCACCTTGGCACTCTCAGCTCTCCTGATGGAGAAGGCAGGGCCCTCGAGAGGAGTCTGGTTCTCTGGTGGGCTCGTCCAATGCTGCCCTAAAGCAGACAGGGCTAAGAAAAGTGTGTGGGGGGGGATGTTCCAAGGAGAAATAAGGGCGGCTGGGGACCGTGTGTGGACACCCGGCCACCGGGCTGCTGGGGAATGAGTATGGATACCTCGCTGCCGAAGCAGCCATGAGGTAGTGGCCAGCTTCGGCCTCCTCCAAACTAAAAGGCCCCATTTCAAGTGCAAGCAAGCTAGCAGTATGGTATTGCAGCCTGGGGGTGGGTGGGTGGCAGGTTGCACACTTAAGCTTGCATTGCAAGGAATGGGGGAGGTACAATTGAACACTGCCCTGGGACAAGGACTTGCACGGGGAGGGATAGTTGCAAGTCTGCATCTTCTGATGCGGAAAGGATCACTTCTGATGGGCACACTTTTAGGCAGTGACCTGGGTGTCAGAGATGCTTCCAGGGGACTTCCCCATGCTGTTCCCATGTCTTTTCAGCACTGTATGCATGTGTCACACAGCACATGGCCAGATAAGATTGTAAAATGTTAAAATGACATTTCCCAGTGAATGCATTTGTCACGGTTGAAAGCAATACAAAAGTGCAAAAACGCATAAAAAATGCTACTTGTGAACATAGCCCAAGGTGTGGTAGAGTATTTTTCACAGGAAAACAGTTTCAGTTTCGTTTTTGAACGTTTTATTGTGAGCCCGTAAAAGTGGCTTAATACCTCTGACCACGTTGTTGACAACAGTGACCTGGGGGTCAGAAATGCTTCCTGCGGCGATGCCCATGCTGTCCCCATGTCATTTGAGCACTGTCACTATCGTTTTGGGCACTTTTTAGGCTTTCTACAGACTGCCGGGGGTGCCGCCGCAAAAATGCTCGGGTCTCCCATAGACTAACATTGGGCTCGTTACTCGGTTCGAGCACCCGAGTATCACGGTGAGCTCGGCCCGATCTTCGAGCACCCGAGCATTTTAGTGCTCGCTCAACACTAGTGGTTATTAATGGAACACATTGGGTCACAGTTAACAGTGGGATACCACAGGGGTCAGTTTTGGGCCCGCTTCTTTTTAACATATTTATTAATTACCTTGTAGGGGGCATACAGAGTAGTATTTCAATATTTGCAGATGACACTAAACTCTGCAGGGTAATCAATACAGAGGAGGACAATTTTATATTACAGGAGGATCTATGTAAACTAGAAGCTTGGGCTGATAAATGTCAAATGAGCTTTAATGGGGATAAATGTAAGGTAATGCACTTGGGCAGAGGAAATAAAATGAATAATTATATGCTTAATTGTAAAACACTGGGCAAAACTGTCAGTGAAAAAGACCTGGGTGTATTGGTAGACGACAAGCTCACGTTTAGTGGCCAGTGTCAGGCAGCTGCTGCAAAGGCAAATAAAATAATGGGATGCATTAAAAGAGGCATAGATGCTCATGACGAGAACATAATTTTACCTCTATACAAGTCATTAGTGTGACCACACTTAGAATACTGTGTACAGTTCCGGTCTCCAGTGTATAAGAAAGACATAGCTGAACTAGAGAGGGTGCAGAGAAGAGAGACCAAGGTTATTAGAGGACTGGGGGGTCTGCAATACCAAGACAGGTTATTACTATTGGGTCATTTAGTTTGGAAAAACGAAGGCTTAGGGGTGACTTAGTACTATGTACAAATATATGAGGGTACTGTACAAAGACCTTTCTACTGATCTTTTTACTCTGAGGCCAGACGGGGACAAGGGGGCATCTTCTACGTCTGGAGGAAAGAAGGTTTAATCATAATCACAGACGCGGATTCTTTACTGTAAGAGCAGTGAGACTATGGAACTCTCTGCCGCATGATGTTGTAATGAGTGATCCACTACTAAAATTTAAGAAGGGCATGGATGCTTTTCTTGAAAAGTGTAATATTACAGGTTTTATATACTAGATTCCTTGATAGGGCGTTGATCCAGGGAACTAGTCTGATTGTCGTATGGAGTCGGGAAGGAATTTTTTTCCCCAATGTGGAGCTTAGTGTTTGCTACATGGTTTTTTTTTGCCTTCCTCTGGATCAACTTGTTAGGCTATGGGTTGAACTAGATGGACTTAGTTTTTTTTAAGGTTGAAGGAAGACTGTTACTAATACCTGTGGACTCAGCCAACTTTATTACTATTTTTTTGAAGATCTAGGAGCAATTCAACTTGTTTGTTCCACTCCTGCAATGCTTCAAAACACAAAGGGGATATCCAGTTTAGACACCTCATTATTTGTATATTATTTTAAGAGTTTTGAGTTCTGTTTGAGAGTCTCATCTCTTGGCCAGAGCGAAAAATGGTTACAAAAGTGGTTCTCCCGAGAAACTGTCCTGTCAGACTTCACACAACCCATTCATCATGTCATTGCATATGCTCTGTAATACTTCATTCCACCTGTTGGAGTGCTGCAGGAAAATGTAACACTTACTAATTAGAATCTCTAGAGATTTTAGTTGGTCAGCGGGGGGAACGCTTTGTAATTATCTTATTGTCAAAATGAGGTTTTGAAAGCAAAGAGTGGTCACACCAAATATTGACTGATTTTAGATTTCTCTTTTGTTCATTCACTTTTTATTTTAATTAACAAAAACTAGAACGCTTTTACTTTTTTAAAGCATTTTTATTGTGCAGCATTTTTTCCTTTCCTGCTGAACACTTTTGCTCAGTAATGTTAGTACTGTGTGCGGGTATATTAAATATCTTGTCTTCCTTTAGACAGATAATGAGCGTGTATTTGCACAGCAGCTTCAGAACAAGCTTCTTCCGGACCACACATATTCTGTGGTATCTGGAGGAGAACCACTGGACATCCCAGATCTCACCTGGACCCAGCTGAAGCAGTTCCATGCCACTCACTATCACCCAAGCAATGCCAGGTACAGTATAGAGGCTCAAACAACTGAATTCCTGTGTCCGTGTGTAACCTAAATTTGGGTTTCACGTCGTGTTTTTTTTTTATTTTATTTTTTTTTAAAAATCTGCTGTAAGAGGTTTATTTAATTGTAATCTGTCTCCAGGTTTTTGCCACCTAATCAGGGACCCAGATGCCAGCGAAGTGTCACTTATTAGGCTGCTTAATGTAGTTTTGATAAAATCTCTCTTTTTAACAGCAGGAGATTATCACTATAGGACTAGTAAACCATATTCTGAAAGTGAAGCATATTCATGAACTCTGTATAACTCTGCTCCACCACTGACTGGCAGCTTTGTTTATACACTCTGCATAGGCAGAAAACTGTAGTGTGGTCGAATACATAGCTCAAGATTCAGAGAACTGCTAGCTCTGCAGCAGATAAAACAGTGATTTTATCCAAATGACAGCAAGCAGCTCAGTAAGTGACACATCACTAGGATCAGGGTCTCTACCCCTTCATCATGCTGCTGACAGATTCCCTTTAAGCCTTTTGCGCTTTTATGATTTTATTACAGATTTCTGTGCTTTTTATAGAGGTTTTTTTTTTCTACCTCAAGATTTAACACAGACTAATTGGAAGGAAATATTCTGTATTAATTATGGCTGTATGTGTAGAGTATTTGCTTTTATTGCTTTTACAAATAATGATTAAATGTAATGTTGGCAGTATCTTAGGAGAATTATTTATTTTTCTCACTTATATAACGCTATTAATTCAGACATTGTCATCGCTGTCCCCATTGGGGCTCACAATCTGGATTTTCTATCAGTATGTTTCTGGAGTGTGGGAAGAAACCGGAGAACCTGGAGGAAACCCACGCAAACACAGGGAGAACATACAAACTCCTTGCAGATATCCTACTAAAGACAGAGAGCGAGTCAATATATCTTCAAACAATTGAACTGGATCGGTATACTGTGCTATGCCTCCAGTAACCAGATCATGCACGCGGTGATACGTCACAGGAAGTGCTCCCTTTGACCTGCGCGTGTTATCGGATGTTCCGGACGCTTCGCGCTAAACCGCGCAGATACCTGTGAGCATGCGCCGCATTATATTGACTCCATGCACCTGGCGTAAGATATAATCTCCAACGTGCACTGACACATTAGCTCCAATACCTGAAAAAGGTCATTCCGAAACGTGCGTTGGGGCATCAGGGTAGTGTACTTTAGTATTTACTTTACGTTCGATGTGTGGTCACCATGCATGTAACTACTATTTGTTGATTCCAAATGGTTGCACAAGAACATGCAGAATACAACATAATTAATAGATCCAGCATTGCTAGATCTACGTGTTTATTTTGCCTTTAGGCAACAATCACACCCATATCATTAACTTTATTTTGCCTTGATGGGTGTTTGCTGCACATAGGCATAGATATACAAGTTTGGTACTATATATCCTACAGAAAAATTGAGTAAATAGTCAAAAATAGTTTAAAAAGTAAAAAATTTATTTAAATAGACAGCATACATAACAAAGTTTTAAAAATAAATAAAATAGATGTACAAGCAGAGATGTGCACTCACACACTGATCACCCAAAAGGGTGTTTGTAACAGCTAAGTAGCTACCTCAAAATACCTACTGATGAATAACCAAAAGATCATGATCAAAGGATACATATCCCTAAGGTGAAAGATTCCCCCAAATATGTATATATAACTGTATAATATCGCCTATCACGTTATTCTATATAGTGGCAGATGACAGTCCATATAAACAGTATGCAAAACAATACATGAAGGAACACACCATTATTCTCACGGTCAAAATATTAAAGTAACCAAATGAATCATAGTGCATGCATGTGCTGAATTAGGTATGGTAGAGGTGTCCAAATGGGTATTCTATATAAATGCTAAATTATGCACTGCATTAAGTGTGCATAAGGGGATAGCAAGGTAATACAAGCATTAGGGGAAGACACAAATACATATTAAAGCCATCAATATACAGTAAAGGCATAAGGGAGGCATATCAGAGTGCTTGTGCAGCTAGGGAACACCCCTTACGCGCGTTTTGCATCAGCTTTCCCTAAGGGTTGACTCTAGGGTAGCAGCCAGCCTATTTATATCGTCAATCACCAATCAGAACGAGCTTGTAATGGCGCTCATGCTGTCTCCACCGTGTCCGGAAGCCCCGCGGTTTGGCGTCCAATGTCACTTCCCGCCACCCACAACAGACGCGTGTCATGGTGTGGGCAGGAGGAAGCGAGGCTGGCAGGACCCATTGCCACAGAGACAAGAGACTGAGTCAGACATTGCGAGCGCGCACCGCTGGAAAGTGTGAGTTAAGTATGGTAAAATAGAAGGAGGATGAAGGCATTTAAGCGCTCCACATATGGACAGTAAGGCTATGTGCCCACCATGCAGAAATGCTGCATATTTTTTCCGCTTCTCCCTGGCAGGAAAAACAAATGCGGATTTTACATGTGTTTTTCCTGCCAGGTAGAAGCGTTTGTCAAGCGTTTTTGCATGCATTTCTGCATGCGGGTTATCAAGCGTTTTCCAAGCGATTTTAGCACCACTTGGAAAAGTGCTTGACAACTTGGTCACACTATATAAATCCATGCAACCGGCATATATAGTGTGACCAAGTAATAGTTAAAAAAAAGAATAAGTATGGTAAAAAATAAAGATTATACTTACCTTCCGATGGCCCCCAGTATTTTCTCCGCTCCGTCCGATCTCCCCGGTGTCTCGCGGTGGTGTGAAAGGACTTGTGATGACGTCATTGAGTCATGTGACAGGTCATGCAACCGCCGACGTCAGCGGTCACGTGACCTGTCACATGACTAAATGACATCATGTCAGGTCCTCACACCACCGCAAGCCGAACCTGAGACCGGATGCATCGCTGAGGAGGCCGGGGGACATCGGAAAGTAAGTATAATCTTTTAAATTTTATTTTTTTTCTTTACAGGTTCTATGGTACCCAGGTCTGGAGGAGAGTCTCATCTTCTCCAGACCCGAGTACCATCCGCACATTGAATCGCATAATATCCGAATGTGCAAATGTGCTGACACGGATATTAAGCGTTTCAATGCAAGTCAATTGCGGCAATTACGCTGCGTGTCCGCAAAATTAATGGACATGCTGCTTATTTTTTTGCAATGATAATCCGCGGCGGAAATTTCCGCAGCATGTGCACAGCACATGTGGATTATCATTGGGGACCATGGGGCACGTATTACCAAGCGTTTTTTAAGCGTTTTCACTGCTGAAATTCCGCAGCAAAAACGCATAGTGGGCACGCGGCCTAACACTATCTCAATAACATCATTGGACCTCATGATTCTTGGATAAACAACATATATACACATGAAAAAGTGTGGAGGAAAAAAAAATTAAAACAAATATATGTAAAAAATCAAATACTAGTGTTACATATGGATGCAAAAAATATTATAACAGGAAACACAGAATGGATAACAAAAGTATCATGAGAACATAAAAAGTGGAAAGAGAAACAGGCAATGGAAAACCAAAAACCACTGACGGGGACAAAAAGTGAATACATGGGTAAAGTGTAATATATACAGAGTGTGATAATGAAAAAAGAGGAATATAATGTGATCCCATGTGGCATCCACGAAAATGGTACCTACGCAGATGAGGTAGTGCGAGTGCAAGGATGAGCCTAATGCCCATCAACCACAAATGTGAAGACAAACCAAAGAGAGTGCACAGTGCAATTGAAGTGTTTTAGTAATATATGGTTCAATCACATACATTTATGACAATACTACTTCTTACAAGTGGAGGAAGAGAAGCAATGTTTCAACATGTGAACATAATACCCAACTCATAGATACAATAAAAAAAACATTCCCAATAGGAATAGACCATATAGTACAAAACACGGTAAACTGTGTTTTACTCAAAAATAAATATAAAAAAGAAAATACTTACAGAAGGTGACCTTGGACAGATACCGAATGTCGATATGAAGTGGCATCACTTGTGTATATAATATATGCTACTGAAAAGATGGCAACATTCCATCTAAGAGGACGACCATTCCTACTACAGTGCATAAAAAAAAAAGAGCGGTAGGTATTAAGACATAATTTTCAGCTAGAAAGGGTATCCTATGCTAATGAATTAGAGGAGACATAACTTTTTCTATAGGACTGTATATTTATATTTAAGACCTAAAGGGAACGATGCCTAAGGAATGACCCCTTCTGTATATTGGGATGGTCCGGACGCATCACGCAGATACCGATCGGCATGCGCCGTGTTATATTCACTCCATACACCTGATATAAATATAAATTATATTTTATATTTAAAATATTTATTTAGATTTAGATCATGTGTATAGAGTGAATATAACACGGCGCATGCTGATCGGTATCTGTGCGATGCGTATGACGCGCCCAGGGGATGGAGACGACTCGGCGCTCGGGCCTTGTTGTTGCCTGACCTTGGGGGATGTCGCGGTGGTTGGCTCCCAGGCCCGTACCCTGGGGTCACTCTTAAAAAGGGGGGGAAGTTGTATGGGATAGGGAATGTTCGTGACGCCACCTGTGATGTCTTGTGAGGATCACCACCGCTGCGACAGTCCTCTGAGGCCGGTGTTCAGGCAGCTTAGTTAGTGCTGCTCCCCACAGGTGGAGCGGGGCCTCAGGGCAGTGTAGAGAGGGATGCAGGACAGAGGTGACCCAGCCGGGTCAGAGGAAGAATAGGCGCACACACAACAGTTCACTTCAGTACCTTTACTGGTGGTGTTTCTGGCACGGTCCAGGGTACTTCAGGGTGAAGGGTGCATATCAGGACCCAGTGAGCGGGTGTGGGGCCTCCTGTTCCTTGCCTTTCCTTGATAAGTTTCTGACCTGCCTGGAGCTAGGTCTAACTTAGTCTCTGTCTTGCACCTGCTGACCTGGTGGTAGGGCCTTCTGCTGGAGATCACACTCCCCGGTCTCTTGGGCCTCCGTGACTCCTGACCCTGGTACGTAATCAGCTTTTGGTGTTCCTGGGACATATAGTTCTCCAGGGGTTCCAGTTATTTCTGCTGGATGTAAGGGATCCCTGCAGACACGGACCCTGTGTCCGGTAAATGGTTTTGGGGTGAGCTGGTTAAGCTCCTCTGCCCCCTATGTTGCTTGCTTACTCCACTCTCCTTCGGCCACGCTCGGGGCCCTCACTAGGCTTCACACTGCAGCAGGCACACTGCGCTTCGCCGCTCTTTTGGCGTCTGCACTCCCTAGGCTCATTAATCTGAGCTCACTGAGTCTGGACTGAGCTGCACTGCAGGCTAGCTTCTGCAGGAGTTCTTCCGATCAGTCTGACCTTCTCACTGATTTCACTCTCTGTGGACTCCAGACTACATACTCCAGACTGAGCTGCCTGGTTCCACCTTCCCTTTATATATCCCTAACGGGCTCCCTCTGCTGGTCTGAGGTGGAAGGTGGAGGTGTGTGAATGCTATGAGGGCCTCTTGTGGAGAAATCCATCCATGCACCCCTCTGGGATCTGTGGCACCAATATGCAGCTGGGCGCCACACGTCCGGACCATAATATATTATTATTATTATGCGCAACATGCACTGACACATTAGCTCCAATACCTGAAGATGATTCCGAAACGTGCGTTGGGGCATGGGTAAGGTACTTTAGTATTTACTGTGTGTTCGGTTTGGAGTCACCATGCGTGTAACTACTATTTGTTGATTCTGTATGGTTACACAAGAACATATATAATACAACATAATTAATAGATCCAGCATTGATTGATCTATGTGTTTATTTTGCCTTGAGGCAAGTCACACCCATATCAACTTTATTTACCTTGATGGGTGTTGTATATCTATGCCTATCTGCAGCCAAGTTTGGTGCTGTGACCCCCGTACTTTTTTGCTACCTCTCTTTTTACGTCCCATGTACCCAGGCTCTGTCTCCCTCTTTTGCTTTGAGCTCATTCTGTTAACCTCAATTGATGTATTTACCGTATGTGGAAAATTTTCCTGATATGGCAGTGCTATATGGTATGGCCATTTTTTTAGTGTTTTGTACATGTAGATTCACTAAAAATTTCATATATATTTTCCCTGTATTAAAATATATAATTTTTGGACCATGTTAGCCAGTAGATAAAAAAAAATATTTAGATTTGAGAGTCCTCAGTAAAAGGTATCAACCACTGAGAACTCTCAAATCTAAATATTATTATATTTTAATCAATTTTTTGAAGATGTATTGATTTTCTCGGTCTTTGGTAGGATATCTATAACGTTAAGCCGTCTTCTTTTACTATGATATTTATTGTCCTGAAACCCCCCATCTCCATAAACTTACAGGTGTTGCCCTTGGTGGGATTGAACTGAGGACCCCAGCGCTGTAGAGCAACAGTGCTAACCACTGAGCCATCAGTGCTAACCTGTAAAACAGATGTGCATTTGCTTTTCCTCTGCAGGTTTTTTTACTTATGGGAATCTTCCATTGGAGCAACACTTAAAACAGATTCATGAAGATGCATTGAGCAAGTTTGAGCGCATTGATCCCCACACTGAGGTTCCTCGACAGCAGAGGTGGAGCAGTGCGGTAGGTTCTTGGTTTTTCTTTTGTCTTTTTTAGAAATGCATCATTTTGTTGTAACGATAAATCTGTTTAAAGGGGTTGTCCTTGAATGCGATAGAGGATATAGGTCACTATTATCTGTTTGATCGGGTTAAATCCACTGTTAGCCGGTCCTGCGATCAACGGAAGTAAATAGTGGCTGGAGCTGGAACAGCTGTGTAGTGGCAGTATGGTTGTATGTGGGAATCACAGCCTTGCTTCCATTCACTTCAATAGGAGCTTACATAGCAGAACCTGAGAACGATGACTACTGTGTGTGGAGCTGTTCCTCCCTCAAAGCTCAAAGTTCAAAGCTCAATAAGATTACAAAACCAAAAAAAAGTGCTTTACTAAGTCAGTAAAAAGTAGGTAGGAGTATTTAAAACAAGAAAATGATAAGGGTGTCCATACTTATGCACCAGTCAAATTTTGTTTGAATGCAGATTGCACATTTTCTGTTAGTACAATAAACCTCATTTCAAGGCTGAAACATTACTGTGTCCAACAGTTATTACATATATCAAACTGAAATAGCTGTTGCAAAAACACCAATTTTTATAAAACATTAAGCTTAAGATTAATAGGGGTGCCCAAACTTTTTCATATAACTGTACATACACATGTTTAGTGTAAAAAACAAAACTTCATGAGAGTGCTCCTTTAATGGGAGACATGGAACCAATCGTCTCCTGTTTCGGACCCCAGCAATCAAACGTGTAAGACGTATAGTATTGATATGCCATACATTTCAGAAATATTCTATTAAATACAAAAGAACATTAATTAATTCAGAATTATTATTTTTTTTAATTCAGAATTGAATTCCCTATCAGTATGTCTTTGGAGTGTGGGAGGAAACCGGAGAACCCGGAGGAAACCCACGCAAACACGGGGAGAACATACAGACTCCTTGCAGATCTTGTCCTTGGTGAGATTTAAACCCAGGATCAAAGTGCTGCAAAGCAACAGTGCTAACCACTGAGCCACCGTGCTGCCCAAGTACAGCTTTGATGGTGGACTTGCTGTACTTTCTTCAGGGCACTAGATGTGGAAAGTTTTCTGTCATTGAGATGACTATGGTGCCCTAATGACAGACTGGAAAAATGCATCTTCTTCTGATGCTGCGAGCAGCCCTGGATAACCCACGCCGGCAGAATGATATCATCCGGTGGAAGATGGAACCTGTGAGAAGAGATGTAAAACTAATGTAAGTAATGGGGCTCCATATTAGGGGATACTGCTGTGGTGTCATGGTGGCAGGACGGTAAAGGAATTTTATCCGTACAGAGGAATGGGATCATTGTCAGTCATCATACATGTGACAATCCCACCACTGACAGATAACATCTGCTCCACATGAATTATTCTCACTGGCCGACATGAGACAACATAGACCTTATTGTCACACTTACGTCTTCTAGGTTCTTGCTCTTCTACTATTTGGGCGTTTTGCTCTTCTACCAGTTTTAAAGCAGATTTATTCTTCTTCTGAACTGGAAATTCATATAAAAAAGTAATAAACACAAGTTAATTATCATTTTCAGTTATCATAAATGTGACAATCCCACCACTGACAGATCACATCTGCTCCACATGGATTATTCTCACTGGCCGACATCAGCCTACATGGAGCTTATTGTCACACTTACCTCTTATAGGTTGTCCCTCTTCTACTATTTCTGCTTTTTGCTCTTCTCCCAGTTTTGATGCAGATGTATTATTCTTTTCAACTGGAAATTTATATAAAAAAGCAAGAAAAATAAGTCAACGATAAACTACTATAAGATTAGATTCATATCTTTATCTAGCAAAATTATTTTATTTTTGTACCCTATAGTCCTGGGAATCTGGCATTGCACCATAAGGCCTTGTTCACATGAAGCATTTTTGCAGTATTTTTTGCAGCATTTTTTCATTCAATTTATAAGCTATTTTATACAGTGAAAGTAAAAGCTATGAGATTTCAGAAATCTCATGCAGACATTTGTTTTTTTTTTCCTAACGGGATTTGAAAACTGCAATGTTTTTGAAATCTGCAACATGTCAATTCTTTCAGCGTTCTTGCAGTGCCTTTTCAACCACTGAAAGCAATGTGCATGCGCGGGGAAAGGCCAAGGAGCGTCTGAGCATGCGCACTATAGTACTTTAATCTGCCCTTAGCAGGGCAGAGAGAAGAGCACCTGCTCAGAAGCAAAATGAAGGACACTCTGTGAATGATATAGGACGCATCATCCACAAAGCAGAGAAGGAGAGCGGCATCACAGGAAGAGCGGAGGCTCCGGACCAAGACCAGTGACGCCCATCGGACCGGACCGCACCATCTGTGAGTATAATAAAAGGTCTTTATTTTGTTTTGCAGGGCGGCTTGGAGACTTATATACAACTTTCCAGAATGCTGTAACACAGGGCTGAAAGGTCGTGGTTTTAAGTTATATGGGAAAAATCTGGTGACAGGTTCTCTTTAATATGACATTAATAACAGCAATGTTCTCATATAATCAATTACATAAAATATTTGTCTAACATTAAGGGTATATGTAGGGTCTGTTTGGGGCCTGATGGGGCCATGGGCACAGTACTCAGTATCAGTATCAGGCACCAGCTGTATGACCCCTTATATCTTTTCATGCACAGCACAAAAGATTGAGTATTTGATACATTGAAGTGTTGTATTGTTGATCGTTTTAAGGGCGCAAAAAAAGCAGTGATCTTCTGAGCATTTATGTAACATTCACATTACACCTTTTGATCATTGCCTACAACAAGATGTCTTATAGACCTGCACATACCTGACAATGTGGGAGAGGATGACTTGTTGTTTTCAGTAGTCAAACACTGAATGTCACCATCACTTATGGTAGGAGAAGATTCTTTCTGCCTGTTTGGTACAAGAAAAACAAATAAATTACAAGTGAATGCAATTAAAAATACAAGAACTCCTGTCTGTAAGGGCAATTAAGACACTTGGTCAAAATGGAGGGGATACCTTTCACAGGGCTCACTTCCATCAGCAAGAATGAAGAATAACTAGTAATAAAGGGCTTTAATGAACTGAAAAAGAAAGGCTGGTCACAATGATCCGCTGTTATCACCAGCGCGATCACAAGCCAAATACCACAGTCATCAGCAATCATGGGGTGGTGGGTTCAGGATTTAGTCTTGTATCATATGTGTCTTGTATTTGGTGTTCTGAACATATATAAGTACTAAGCCCCATAATAATAATCTACTCACACGTCTGAGTGTTTTGTGCTGGTCTCTAGGGAACAATCTGGAGATGACTGGCGTTCTTCTTTGCTCATTGTCCTGCTATTGGTTGTATATAGCTAAAACACACAGAGTAAAATTAAATAAATATATTTGTAAACAATTTTAGTTACAGTTTTATGGATTTACTGATCACATACTTACCATAGACAGTCTTTGAGAAGAGGATACATAGTTTAAGCTTTCTGGCCAGTCATTCACCTCACTTGCGTCACCCTCATCTGAATCTGTATGTTTGGGTCTCCTAATGCCAACTACAAAATACAAATATTATCAGAAATTATTAGTATAATTACAGATAATCACCATGTTATTGCTAATAATGGACACATTTTTTCAAATAAAATGGAAGACGAGACAAACAGCAGCATGAGCTAGATGATGTCTCAATCTACTTACTAGGAAAGTAGTGGGTGTCCACCTCTGATACTAGATTTGGCTTAAACAGTGGCTCCTGATTGTGAAGGTTCTCAAAGTCTAACTCCCTCAGGAATGGATGACTCTTGATCTCATTTGCTCCTCCTGAAAATGGTAGATAAGAAAAAATTGATACAGACAATGTCAGGAAGACTGCTCTATATCTGTACATTGTATGTTAATTGGAACTGAAGACATTGCAGAGCCAAAATATTCTGTAAGTCATAGCATGAAGAATGAGGAATGGACAAGAAGGTAAAGCAGAGTCCTCCACGCTGATCCTCACGGAAATTATCTTTTTGTCAGGACACAGAGGAGTTATAAGTTACATTACCTGTTCCGAGTCTATGTGCTGGATTTTTCCTGAGGAGCTTAATCATGATGTTCTGAGCATCGAGAGGAAGAGCAGAATTGCGAAATTTCCTAGTGATTTCATCTGTTATAAAAAAAAAAAAGTAATAATTACAGAAAAGAAAATCTCTACATTTACTATAATTTAAACACATTATCAAAAAACAACAAGTAACTAAACCAAAGAATTAACCTAAAACCGAACCAGTTACTATGACATCACACAGCATTCAGATTATTTTACTTACTCGTGATGATACTGTGGAAAATAGCACTTCTGCAACGTCCTCTAAATGGCACATGCCCAGTTAGAAATTTATATATGATGATCCCTATTGACCACCAGTCAATAGGCCTTCCATAGCCCTTCTGTAAAATGACTTCTGGGGCTACAAAACAAAAGGTGCCAGTCGTCTGGAAACCAACAGAACAATGAGAAGATGATCAATGAATATAATTGTGACAAATAATATCAGTAGAAACATTTTCTAGATGAGAATATATCAGAGAAGCAGAAATAGATCAGATCTGTAAAGAATAAGTTTCTGTAAGTAAAACTGACCCCATCATCAGGGAACTCTCTGGTGATGTCCACAGTTGAAGCCTTGTATATGTCTGATGTTGGTCTCATGAGGCCGAGTTTTGAAAGGCCAAAATCGGTGACTTTAATATGTCCAGTTGACGATATCATGAGGCTGTAAAAAAAAAGATATTGTCAGTTTTAAGTAATAACCCATAGACGGTATATCAAACTATAACTGTATTTCCCTTTATTATCCCACAGGGGTCACTTACTTTCCAGGCTTCAGGTCTCGGTGCACCACACCATAGCTGTGCAGATATTCCACAGCAAGAAATGTTTCTGCAATGTACATGCGGGTCAAGGAGAGGGGTAAAGGACTATATAACGTCATAAGACTGGCACAGTCTCCTCCTAAAGCAGAAAGCAAATATGACAGGTGAGGATTTGTTACAATGTAAATTACACATGATGAGTGTGAATGAGAGATAAGCTGAGACATTGGGGCAGGGTGTCAATAATAGAGATACACTGTGTAATGTAGAGCGTATACTGTATACTGCAGAGTAATCCTATATAAAAAGGGAGGTGAGCTCTGCCCGCTGCCGGTAACCTCCTAGATTGCACTGTCAATCTCCGACAGCGGCATTTACAGCACACGGCCCGGAGGGGAGCTGCTCCATGCACTCATCACCCCCCATTTCATGTCTATGGTTTGTTATGGCTGCTGGGGGTCTGCGGAAGACCTCTATTCCTGCCATTATGGTACTTCTGTGAAGACCAGTGTGTAGCTTGGCTTCATAGGGGACCAAGATTTGCACCATATGCTGAAATACCATGGTATCACAGTACATAGTAAAAGCGGTTATATGATAACAAGTTCAAGTCCCTCATGGAGGCTAAAAAATAAAGTAATAATAAAAATGTTTGGGTAAATAACATATAAAAATCACTTTTTCCCCATTAAAACTAAATGAAAAAAATAAATAAACTCAGAACGCATTGTAGTGTTTTGGTTTCTTCCTATTGCATTTTTTAGTGATGTTGGGGCAATGAAAATGATTTATCTACTACAATGTGTTATCAATAAAATCATCAGCTCGCTTAGAAAAAAATAAGACAATAAAAAGCTCCATTTGCTGAAAAAGGAAAATGTAAATTTTCCTTTTTTTTATAAATTTCCAAGGATTTTGTCAACATAAAATAAAACATATTTATATACATGTTTGGTATGACTGAAATTGTAGTAACTTGTATAATTAAGATACCAGGTCATTTCCATCACACAATGAACACTGTAAAAATAAAACTTAAAAAACAATTGCGGAATTGTAATTTTTACATAATTCCACGGCACTTGGATTTTTTCCCCACTTTCTAATACATTCGATGGTAAAGTGATCAAAACTACAGATCGTTCTACATAAAAACACGTCATGCGGCTATGTGGATGGAAAAATACAAACATTATGGCTCTTGGAAGAATGGGAGGAAAAAGCGAAAAACTGGAAATTGTCAGGTCAGGAAGAGGTTAAAAAAATCTGTCAGAAAGATATAACCCTCCTAAACTGTTTCTATGAACATGTAGGTCAATGAAATATAAATACATTGGTCCCTTTATATATTTGAGCAGATGTGGGTTAGATATAGATACAATGGATATGTCTTACCTGCTTCAAAGTCCATGACCATACACAGATGTTCTTTAGTTGGGAAGGAACAAAACGTGGAGACCACAAAGGGACAATCGGAGAATATTGCGATATCCCTTTCTAGATAGGCCGATTCCAGAAACATTGGATGATGCAGGTTACACCTGGATTGTTTCTTCATGGCGAATACCTTGTTTGTGTCCTTATGACGCACTAAGTGGACGGCCCTGTAGAGGAGAAAAATCCATAATTTATAATAAATTCCTACTAACAGTCTGTCTATATGTCAAATGATCCTCTGTACTAATAGTTAATACTAGATGTACGGCCATCACTAGAAATCAATGTCTGGAAATACATAAAATAACACCACATAAATGATCACTTATGGAGGTTCTCATCCATGTCACATCCCAACTGAGCTGAATAGATGTGGACTAGATGACTAGATGTGGATTACATCTACTCCAAAGTGGTATCAATAACAACAGCTCGACACACAAAAAGCAAGTCCTTACAAAGCTCTATCAAACGAAAAATAAAAATGTGACAGGTCTTGGAAAACAGTAACAATTAGATGTGGACTTATATACAGTAATTTCACTATGGCAGGACTTATAGACAGAGGCATCATCATAAGCAACTTGTGAAAAATGTAGATTATACATAAAGCTCACCCAAAAGTTCCACTGCTGATCTCTTTGATCTGGTTATAGTCGCTCTTACTAGGCTTTCTCATTGGGCTCAATAATCCAATTACGGCCTAAAAGAATAAGAAATGACAATAAGACATAAAAGATGCAGGAAAATAAAAAGCTCCAGATGCAGGAACTTCTCCTCTACATTATGTCCCCACTGATTACACTGCAGCAGATGTAGAGGACATGATACAAGCAGGACGCTCCACAGACACTATTACATAATAACGGGATCCGTACTTTTCGGATTATAAGACCCATTCTTTTTCCCCAAAAATTTTTTGGGGAAAAGGGGGGGTGTCTTATAATCCGAATGTAGCTTATTGGGAGGGGGCGGCTGCGGTGGAGCAGGAACCCAGGAGGAGGGGTTACTGCTGCAGGAAGCTGGCGGCGGCAGGAGTGGGGCGATGCTGCAGGCCCCAAGCTGGAAGGAAGGGGTGTTTGGAGGTGCAAGGCTGCGGAGGGCCGCGGGCTTTAAGAAAATGTCGGCGGAGTCCCTGCACTTCCTATTGTTTTCATTGGGATGGACTTTGGGAAAATGGCCGCATGCGCAGATTGAGATCTCGGCTCCCCACTCCTGCCGCAGCCAGCATCCTGTAGCAGCAACCCTGCCTCCTGGGACCCCGCTCCACCTCAGCCGCTCCCCCCCCCAAAAAGCCACCATAAAATCAGACAATAACAACAATTTATTTTTTACAAAAAATTTCCTCCCCAAAATTTTGGGCGTGTCTTATGGTCCACAAAATATGGTATATCATTCTACTGCAGCGGAGGATAAGGGACATCACACAGAGGAGACAGGAATAATAATGCTAACATCACTGATAATAACTCCAATCTACATTAAGAACAGATATCCCTCTGTCATATGGGGTATAATATGGGATGTGTAATTCATACCCCGTTATCTGATTATATACTTACATTGCCAGATTTGGGGATCTCTGGTGTCTCACATATTCCCCCATCAGCATTTGCCGGCGGATCAGTTGCCTCTAATATAATGATAAATAATGAAGAGACATCATGTATTAGACGATATCAGTACTTAATATATAACACATCATTATAAGGAAGGAAAGATAAGACCTCTGTAAATGGTATAATACTAAATATATGGATATTCTGCACATACTATGTATACTTATGGTACATCCATAGATAGATATACTCCACCATAAATGTGTAATAATTGCTCAGGATCTGACAATGACTTGAATGGGGATCCTATGAGGCTCTTTGTACATTTTAAGGCGTATAATATCCCAGAGGAGAGAACCAGAGGGGTTTTCAGAATGACATGGACCTTCTCCATTATAGTCTACCGGAGGTTCAAGAGCCGTCACCGGCCTCAAACAGAGGATGAAGAGTAAATTTATATATTCTCGGGTGTCTCTATAATATTAATATGTTTGTAGGAATATGAAATGTTCGGCTTACCTTCAATCAGATCACTTTTTAGCCCTGGCTGACTGGTATTAGGGTCAGCCATATTTAGGTTCTGCCCATCTTCGGAGTCGCCGTCCGGTGTTTCCTGATGGATATAATATATACAATTAATATAACATTTCACAAATACTAAATTACCATATACATAAGACAGAAAGGACTAAGCCAGGATTTACATGATAATTGCAGTATTGCGTGGACTATACACGACCGCTCCCTCCAGTAAGTCCACATTAATATATAAGGGACTAGTATATACAACGGTTCTCCAATAACATCTATTATCAGAACTGCAGCATTTACAAGAAGGAAGATTGTGAATTTATAGGAAGACAGAGGTGATATACAAAGTCCGCACCACTGAGTACAGACTGTCACCACAGAGGATGGAGCCACAGAGACAGACTGCCATAAATACCCTGCGTCTGCCTGGAGCAGACAGGGAGGCCTCTAAAACGAAAAATCTGCCATTCTGCCATATGTCTGGTAATCTGGAGAAGATCATACAATAAGGACATGAGATATAGAAGATGAGGGATCCTTACCAGGCGCTCCAGTGAATGGGCCGGATAATCTAGTACATACAGGAATACGTACAGGACATTTTGGGCCAATTGTTTAAAAAAGGCCAAATCTGCACTTTGGGATCTTTCTTCAGCCTATAAAGATGGAAATAAAGGAAAATAATGAGAAAAAGTGGAGAATGTAGGACGCCATTTATGTTACCATTTTACTCCTGCTATCTGCAGCTACAATTACTACCTATCTGGGTATTTTGGTATAGACTATATATTATATTGGTCTAGGCCAAAATACATATTTTATGTAAATGAACTTGCATTTTGTTAATATTATCCTTTATTATTTTTACACACTTTGCACAGATTGTCTGCTAATTACCTGTTGTATTAATGTCCTGATGTTCATCTGTAAATGCTCAAGATATTCTGAGCTTATATGACCTTGGTGGTATTTGGTCAGGCAATCTCTCACTAGCTTCATAACCAGCCGGTAAGTGAAGCTGAGGACGCCATCGGGTAGTGGTAGCACAAAGTCAGGGTCATAGGTAGTAAGAATCCCCTGGAGTAGTGCCAACTTCTCAAGTTTGTCTGGAGGAATTTCAGACATTTCAAGAAAATCCAATCGCAGTCAATATATCACCAGCTTCGTAGCCAATCACTGACAACAATGTCACCGGGGCAGTAAACATTGCATACATAGTGGCTGTGCATTATGATGTCATAATGGAATCTTGTGGTGGAATATTAACATGTCATCAGTGATGTCATCATGGAATCCGGTGATGGAATCTTAACCCGTTTACAACCTTGAACATATAGGTACGTCCAAGCTTGTATTTCTGCCTTTTTTAGGCAGCGCCAGAGCCCACATCTTTCCCCGCACACAAAAGCTGATGTGCTCAACTGTCATATGCCTCAAATGGACACAGGTGGATCTTGTCTGTTAACTAGTTAAATGCCGTTGTCAATCACTGACAACGGCATTTAACACGTGCCAGACAAAAGTGCATCACAAGTCCCTCTTATCTGCGCCCCTGTCACGTGATCGCGGGTTGCCGATGTGTTATCATGACAGCCGGGGGTCTGCAGAAAATCCCTGTGCCAGTCATTGTTCATTTTTTTATGAATGCCGGCTTGTCGCCGGCGTTTAAAGAAGATTGTGATTTCTGATATACATAGCAGTGCTGAAGCCCCGGATGATCGCTGCTTCAAATCTCCTAAGGTGACTATTGAAGCTAGTAACAAAAAAAAACAAAAGTTCAAATCGCGCCCCTTTTGCCTCATTGGAAATAAAACAATTGAAAAATATAAAAAAAACATATTTGGTATCACTGTGTTTAGAAATGTCCAATCTGTCAAAATATAAGCTAAATTAATTAAATTAATCTGTAAATGGCGTAACAAGAAGAAAATCAAAACGCCACAATTACGTTTTTTTGGCCGATGCAACATTGCAATAAAATGTAACAACATGCGATCAAAATATCCTATCTACACTAAAATGGTATAAATAAAAATGGAAGCTCAGGGCTCAAAAAAACAAGCCATCACCAAGCCCCAAATCCCAAAAAATGGAGACGCTACGGGTCTCTGAAAATGGGGACATAAGCTAATTTTTTTTTCTTACTAAGTCGGATTTTTTTTTCACCACTTAAAAAAAGAACTTATAGCTTGTATTTTATGAATATTATCTTCTTACCTGTCGTACTAGTGTCCTGATGTTCATCTGTAAATGCTCAAGATATTCTGAGCTTATACGACCTTGGTGGTATTTGGTCAGGCAATCTCTCACTAGCTCCATAACCAGCCGGTAAGTGAAGCTGAGGACGCCATCGGGTAGTGGCAGCACAAAGTCAGGGTCATAGGTAGTAACAATCCCCTGGAGTAGTGCCAACTTCTCAAGTTTGACTGGAGAAATTCCAGACATTTCAAGCAAATAGCAAATCCAATCGCAGTCAGTATATCACCAGCTATAAAGCCAATCACTAACAGCAATGACACCGGGGCAGTAAGCACTTGAATAAATGCTGGGGGTGCATTATGATGTCATGATGGAATCTTGTGGTGGGGGAATCAGTGATGTCATCAGTGATGTCATTTAGGAATCCGGTGATGCAATCTTAAAGGGGCATCTTACCATAAAAGGACGTTGCCTAGCAACAATTAAGGTGGCAACACCATAGGCTGAGCATCAGTAACAGACTGAGGCATGGGAAGAAGAACCATGGCTTTGATCAGTAGGGCAGGCTTTTACATCTGTCTGTTCCCCCATAAAATATTTAAAACAGAGTTTGGATGCTAAAAGTTCTTCAGACGTGGAAACATTTGCTTTTTCTAGAGATTATGACCAGGGATGGACTGGGAATAAAATACAGTCCTGGAATTTCAAAGCATGCTAGTCCATGCTGTCACCGCCCCTCTCCCCAGATTGGGGTCTCTGATACTAATTTTATGCTGCTTGAATGAAATTAAGATTTATTAAATATATTTCCAATAATACTGCTTTATTGGATTTCATAATAATTAATATTGCAATATAAGGTTATGTTTTTACAATGAGGTTTTGCTAAGTATTTTCGCTGAAATTCACAACATACAGAATCAATTACTTTTGCAATTATGCGGAGTTTTGTATGCAGATTTTCTCTATAGAATTGCATTAGATGAGGAAAATACGCTGGTTAAAAATACAAAGCGCATAAAATCCACACATCGATCATTAAAGTTTTATTTAAAGTACGAGGAAGTATCAAAAATAAAGCAGATTCATTCAATATGGTCGGTGGAGGGCTTAATAGTCGCCTTGTGGATGTCAATGACGGGCTTAATAGTGCTGCAGTGTCCAGAAACAGTTCCAGGACTTTTGGACTGAGGTCCCCCTTTCTTCCACTATAGAGAGGGAAATATGTGTATAAGAGCATCCCAGAAGGGTTCCAAAAGTTTGGGTGAAATATATACCAAAGAGACAACAACCGCAGAGTCAAAAAGAGACAAAAATGCAATAAAAAGGCAAGTAACCTAATGTACTGAATAGGTGGAGAAATGCAGCAGAATGCTGCAACGTCAAAAACTCACCAGCTACTCATCATGGGAACTTAACCTAACAAACACATAGTACCAGAGCAGATCCAAATATTACCAGAATATACAGTGGTGATAGTGCCGCCATATTGATCATTAACCAAAACCAATGTACTAGTACTGATGTCACCACCATACAGTGTCCATATAATGGTACTATCAGTTTTACACCAGTGCTCTGCAGACCATATATGTGTGCACTGTGCAGGTTCTCACCAGTGAAGTTCTCAATGATCGCGGTCATTCATTTTTCCTTTCCTTTTCCTTTCGGCCTAAAGCGCCATGATCACTTCTTCAACCCATAACTCGTCCCTGCAAAATGTAACACAGAGACATCTTTGACTTACAGCTTTTACCCTCCATAAATTCCCCATTTCTGTACAAACCATGTATGGCAATAATGAGTATCCTAGACAGTAATAAAGCCCCTCTGTGTCCTGTATGGTAATACTAATCTCCTTTTGTGTCCCACACAATACCAGTTTCACCCTTCATGCCCCTATACAGTAATAATGATCCCTCTGTACTTGCTTAGAGTAACTATCAGTACTGATAGTGGGGCCGTGGCCTTATAGAAACAACTCACCAGTTCTGCATTTATCACCCACTCCTGGTTTTGGCTTCCACTCCTGAGAAAAAATACTGACCGAATACTGACCAAATACTGATAGTGGGGCCGTGGCCTAAAGGTCAGTCTGTAAGAAGAAAGTGAGTCTAGGAAAATAAAAGAAAGGCATACTTACTATTCTTTAACGTAAACCCCTCCATCTGGAGAAAGACAGGTTCAATCTCCAGAGGAGAAAGGGTTTCTGTATCATAAGAATATTTATCTGTGGAATAGTCTGTCTCAGGAGCAGGTCACAGCAGGAATCGTCCATCAATGGTTTAAAAAAAGGCTTAGATGCTTTTTAAGAAGAAATTAACATAATTGTGTAAATGAGAAAGTTGTTTTCTAAATGTTTTGTCCAGTAGATCAACAATGGCGATCAGGAGGAAAAGATTTCCTCTTTTTGTGCAGACTGGATCATGCATTATGGCTGTGCTTGTGCGATTCCTTTGTCCTTTCCCATCCTTTGGTTGGACTTATTAGACATGTGTCTTTTTCAACTGTATTAACAATATAACTATGTAACTTCCTGAATTGGCTCCCCTCCTCGCTCCAAAAGTTGTATCCCCTGAAGATCTTGTAATATTATGTAAAATGAGCGCTGCAACCCATCAACAGATGGTAATAGGTTGCAGCACTCATGTGACAAAAGCAGTCACAAAATCAGCGAGATACAAAGCTTTTGGAGAGGAACCATTTTAAGATTTAAGCATGCTTATACTGTGTATATGTATATGTATATATATATATATATATATATATATAATTATAATACAGCGGGTGAAATAAGTATTTCACCCGCTGTATATATACAGTTTTCTAAGTAAATATATTTTTGAAGGTGCTATTGACATGAAATTCTCACCAGATGACAATAACAACCCATCCAATCCACACAGGCAAAGAAATCAAACCATAGATGTCCATAAATTAAGTCATGTGTAATAATGAGAAATGACACAGGGAATAAGTATTGAACATGCTTATTGAAATGTATTTAATACTTCATACAAAAGCCTTTATTGGTGATGACAGCTTCAAGACGCCTCCTGTATGAAGAAACTAGTAGCATGCATTGCTCAGGTGTGATTTTGGCCCATTCTTCCACACAAACACTCTACAACTCCTGAAGGTTCCATTGGCGTCTTCTATGAACTCTGAGCTTTGGTTCCTTCCATACATTTTCTATTGGATTCTGGTCAGGTGATTGGCTCGGCCATTCTAGCAGCTTTATTTTCTTTCTCTGAAACCTATTGAGAGTTTCCTTGGCTGTGTGTTTGGGTTCATTGTCTTGCTGAAATGTCCAACCCCATTTCATCTTCATCATCCTGGTAGATGCCAGCAGATTTTCATTAAGAATGTCTCAGCACATTTGTCCATTCATCCTTCCTTTCAAATATATGAAGCTTGCCAGAGCCGTAAGCTGAACAACCCCAGATGATGTTCTCACCTCCAGTTTTCACTGTTGGTAAGGTGTTTTCGGGATGATGTGCAGTGCCTCTTGGCCTTCAAATATGTTGGGTATTATGGCATTCAAAGAGTTCAATTTTCATCTCATCTGACAAAACTACATTCTCCCAGTCTTTCACAGGTTTGTCTAAATTTTGTTGAGCAAACTTTAAATATGCTTGAACATACTTTTTGTTCAGCAATGAAGTCTTGCGTGGTGAGCATGCATACAGGCCATGGATGTTGAGTGCATTACTTATTGTTTTATTTGAACCAATTGTACCTGCTGATTCCAGGACTTTCTGTATCTCCCCACAGGTGTTCCTTGGCTCTTGGACAACCCTTTTGATAATTCTTTTTACTCCTCTGTCTGAAATCTTGTGGGGAGCAAGTGGTCATGGCCAGTTCATAGTAAAATGATCTTTCCACTTCGGGATTATGGCCCCAACAGTGCTCACTGGAACCTTCAATATGGATTTGAACCCAGGACACCAGCACTGCAAGGCTGCAGTGCTAACCACTGAGCCACCATGATGCCAGTTTACCTCCCAATCAACACAGATCCAGAGGGATTTTCCAGGAATTAAAGAGCTGCCCCGCTGCCCTGGGAGGGTGGAGTTGTGTCTGTATCCACAGGACACAGATATAGCTAAATATATATATATATTGATGGAGTGATGGAGCAAGGAGCCAACAGGTCTTTCCTTCCCCATTTACTCTTTGTAAAGCTTTGCCAGGACCTTAGTATCAGATGACAGTCACATGACTAGACAGCAGAAAAGAACAGGACTAACAGTGGAGAAGAGCAGGATGTAGCAGAGTTTTATGTGTAGATGTAGGTGAGCAGTGTGTGTGTAAATTAGCTGAGCCGTGTGTGTGGATGTAGCCGAGCTATGTGTGTGTGTATATGTTGCTGATCTGTGTGTGTGTAGATGTACTTGAGTAGTGTTTGTGTGTAGACATAGCTGAGCTGTATGTGGATGTAGCTAAGCTGTGAGTATAGCTGTAGCTGAGCAGTGTATGTATGTAGATGTTTCTGTGCTGTGTGTGTGTGTGTAGATGTAGTTGAGCAGTGCGTGTGTGTAGATGTAGCTAAACTGTTTGTAGATGTTGCTGCGCTGTGTGTTAATGTAGCAGACCAGTGTGGGGAGTCAAAATACTTTGTAGGTTGGGCTTGTGGGGGCATAAGACTGTGTGGTGGGAAATCCAATATAGGGACATTACACTGTGTGTGGAAGGCACTGTGGGGAGGGGGGCATGAAATAGGTGCTATACTGTGTGGGAACACTAATGGTCTTCACTAGGGAAATATTGCTGTGTGGTCTGTGAGGATGTATAGGAAGCACTGGCTGAGGTTAGAATACTGTCTTAAGATATAAATTCTGTCAGCGCACTAGAGGCACTGCAGTTGTTGTCCCTCTTTCTTATCATTCAAAGTTGGGAAATATGAGAACTTATTAATTAGTAAGTGAGACAAAATCATTCCCCCCAATACATCTGTTAAACTACAGATAAAATGGACTTTAAAATACAAAAAAGGGGACGTGATAATATAATCTCTGAGCGCTGCAGCAGTTTTAGATTATGCAGTGACTGATTACATATGATTTTCTGCTCTAGCGGCAATTAATTGAAGGAGCGGGAGAAATAACAGGGATAACATTTCTATTCAAATGAGGCCAATTTTGAAGAATAAGATATCTGCCATCTGTTAATATCAGATGAAACGGCGTCATTTTTGCTGGTGGGTAGGCTCGGTGATGCAATGTTATTGCTGCACTGATCAAATATGACCATTTTGGCAATGGAACGACACTTCAGAAGCGCACATCACAGCAGCTGATTCAGCTTTTAGAGCTCAGCTAAATTATATGGGAACAGTAACAGCCATTGTTAAAAAAGGCTGTTTGGAAAACAGTTTGTGACATTTCTATACGTCTTTTTAAATAAAGGTATAAAATAACCATTACTTCTGTGTTATCCTGTGTTTTTACCACACACTGCCACATATATTGTATATTCTTGCCAAATACATTTGTAATCTGGTATAACAAAAATTCAAGCTTAAGGGCTTTAAAGGATACTGCAAAATTTTATATTTGCAACATACACGATCTGTCATGAATTTCTTCCAAATTTGCAGCTGTTTCACCCATTGCAATAATGCATAATCTGCATCATGAATAATCTTCTGCAGCAGATTTCATGCATCTGTTGTATATGGATATGGAGAAATTCCAATGTAAACCTTGGATCTAAGGGGTAGTGTTTCTCCTTGTGGAGAGTGGCATGCCAGGTCTGGAACACCAGTATGAGGAGACTTAAATGCCTTCCATGCTCCTCTGGGAAATTAAATGTGCAAATTGTCTCTTCAGAGAGAAAGAGGACTTGAACTCTAGTGCCACGTATTGGAAGTAGCAATCCTACAAGTCATTATCGACCCTTTAAACGAGTTGTCCACTTCTTTCACATTGATGCCCTATGTATGATCGGCCGAGGTCCCGCACGCGGCACCCACGCCGATCAGCTTTTATCGGTGCTGCCGGCAGCGGCCGCCGGCCGGAAGTCCTTCCCTGCGGTGCTTGCCTGTCAAGTTGTAAGTGGCCGCCGCTTTTTACTGCACATCCGCCTCCTATTCAATTGAATGGGAGGCGGATGTGCAGTACCCCGCACCGGCCACTACAACTTGACGGCCAAGCACCGCAGGGAAAGACTTCCGGCTGGCGGCCGCTGCCGGCAGCACGGATAACAGCCGCTTGCCGGACCCTGGCCGATCATATATTGATGCCCTATCCCACAGATAGGGCATCAATGTGAAAGTAGTGGACAACCCCTTTAACGAGCCTTGAAATATGACTTAAGATAAAAGCCAAATCAGAATCTCAATTTGTAGACAAGGTGTTTTGGGGTATTGCCCCTCATCAGTGCAAAGTATGAGATCTGATTTGGCTGGGTGAGAGGGTAAGACTTGGATCTAAGGGGTAAAGTTTCTCCTAGTGGAGAATGACATGCCTGGTCTGTCATGCCAGTATAAGGAGACTTAAACACCTTGCATGCCTCTGTGGGAAATTAAATATGCAAATTGTGTAAACCTTAAAATTTAGAAGCAATTGCAGGTGGAGACTTTCACATGTCCAACAATCACGGTCTAAGTATGGACCACAATGTCCAGACCGTCTGTGGGTCTCCTACCCTGAAATCAACAGCCTCATAAAACATATGAAACCACCCTTGCATGCCATTGGAGGCATCTGGAGGTACAGTAGGGGGCTTATGCATCTATATCATAGCATATCTTATACATATATTATCTATAGGTCTCCATCAGATTTAATATCAATATTCCATTCTTTCGATGTCACACACGTAAAAGGAACCTGACCATGCTCGCCGAGCTTTTTCAGCGTGCTCGGGTGTTATGTTTTAGTCACTCCGTGCTCATGATTTGAGACTGTTTGACAGGTTTAATACATGTGAAGTATGCCTAAGAAACAGGCATTCCTCACATTTATTAAAGCTGTCAAACAGTCGCAAATCATGCACACAGCTTGACTAAAACATAACACCCGAGCACGTTGAAGATACTCGGGAAACACCCGACCATGCTCATAAATCTTGAGTAACGAGCATGCACGCTCATCACTAAACCTGACAGTTGATAAATGCTGCCCTATCCAGAGACAGCATGTATCAGACACTGGCTACATGATTTAGCCGTGTATGTTTGATTCTGAAACGCTGCGGATGATAATCTTACACAATTTAATAGTTCTACAGAATTAATGAGTCATAAATTAAAAAATAATAGGAAAAACAACCAATGGGTAAATACTTTGCTTTATTGTTTTTGTATCAATTTGAGGTTGTCTTTTTCTCCATTTATTTTTAGAATTGTTTTCATAATTAGTTGGTTGCCATTAGCAGTCTGCCCTACCCGACTATAAAACAAGTTGTCCGATACCACATTAATGCTCAATTTTTTGGGGGATTCACTCAAATTGCAATGTTACACAGTTCCTGATCTGAGGCATTATACTGCTCAACAGTGTCGGACTGGGGTGCCAAGGGCCCACCAATAACCAACTCCAGGGCCCCACTTTTCAACTACATGCAAATGTGACATTATCCTTAATCACAAATTTATATTACAATGAACTGGGTAGATTGTTAAATGAATAAGATGCTGCCTTTGTCTGTACATCGTGATTCAAGTATACAGTGCCAAGTACTGCTCATATAAGAGGGTGGTGGCCCACCGGAGGATTCCCCTGTTTTCCTATGGGCCAGTCCAAGCCTGATGCTCAATACCATTTTACATAGATCCACCCACTGTAAAATGACCTAATGAGTAAGTAATTTACTGGGTTCCTAAACCCCCTCTGGGCCCCAATGCAGATGGACACTACATTGTAGGACTCAGAGATTTCTGCTCCATTTGAGTCCATTCTTCCTAGATTTTGGTGAATGCCCATAAGGAAGCAGCTAAAATAGAGCAGAAAGTGCTCAGTATTAAGCTGAAATCAAATGGCCATGAACCACGGTACAAATACAGACCGTGATTTTCAGACTAACTGGTATGAACGGAGCAGCTTCATAGGCTAAAGAGCGGATAGTTTACATCTCATCTCAGAAACCTCTTGCGTTTGATGGAACAGAGTGAGAGAATTACTGACCCTAGAATGCTTCATAATGCTAAAGCCTCATTCACAAGGTCAGTCAGGTTTTTTTTCATGTATAGAACACATATCCATTATAGTCTATGGGAATGTTTCCACATTACCGGTCAAAGTGTTGGACACATCTGTTCATGCAATGGTTTCCTTGTTTTTGTTGGAATGTACACACTGTAGATAAACAGTAAAGAAACACATGTGAAACAAACCAGAAAATGGGTTAATGGGGTCATCTGGGAGTTTGCTTATTTTTCACTACGGGGTTAAAAAATTACAGGCAGGTAGTTTTTAATTACCTGTCTATTCTGCCCGGCGCCAATCTCTGCCATCTCAGAGTGGTCACGGACCACCCCTGCCAGCGATTCTGTGGCATCAGTTGACCTCACATCAACACAGCAGCTCTTCTGACCTGTTGACGGGGCGTCACTGATGATGTCATGTTGATTGACAGCCGGTTCCTTGCAGTTAGGCGGTCAATCAGCAAGACATCGGCAGAAACGCCACATTGACAGAGCAGAGCGGAAAAGAAGAAGCTGCTCTGTTGACGTGATGTCACCGGAAGCCACAGAATTGCCACCAGGAACTGTCCATTAGCAACTAAATGCCTGTAAGTTTTTAGACCCATAGGTAAAAATAATCAAAGTCCTGGAAAACTCCTTTAAACCTTAGATTCCTCAAAGTAATCCCCTTTTAGTCTAATGACAGCTTTACACCCCCTTGACATTTTCTCATGCAGTTTCAGCAGGTTGTCACCTGGAATGGCTTTCCAACAGTTTTGAAAGGGTTCCCATAGGTGCTGAGTAGGGATGGGCAGACCGATGGAAGTTCGTTTCTGGTACATAACTTTTGAAAAAGTTTGGTTCGGGTACCAGAGCAGTACCGGAACTTCCATCAGAACCAGAACCCCATTGAAAATAATGGAGACTCGAACTCATGAGAAACTTAAAAAAATTCTCTCTCTCTCCCTTCTTACAAACAAGAAAAATTGATTCTATAGTAATAGCAAAAAATGGACAGAAAATTGGATAAAATCAGAATATAAAATCACTGGTGAAAATTGATCATTGTTTCTCTTATGCAGAACAAAAAGGAATGTCTCAATGAGTCCTAATAAATGCAAACATTTTACTAACTGGAAAATCGTGCATAGACGATTCAATTTAAAGGTTTTTGTTTATTTTTCCAAGGCGGACATTTATGATCTTCTACAGGATGATAATATATAGTATGTCTGATCCCCGGGAAGGGAGGTGTCTTCACTGTAATCCGACGCTGACCGTTACAAAGGGGGTCCCGTTCTAGTATTCTCACATCTCAGACTAAAATGAAAATGGGACAAATAACAATAGATGAAACTATGAGCATCAGATTACAAGATTAAAGAAATGTAAGTGATAACAGCTCATAAGTATTCTGCTCTGGGCTAAAAGTGAAGAGATAGGAAGTCTTTGGTACAGTACATGAAGTCCTAGCAGCATGTCGAGACGCCTGACAAATATGAGGTTACAACATACTGAGGGCCATGAATAACGTACATTTTTAGGAGCCATTAACTCTCTGCTATTGATAAAATGGTGCTCCAATGCGTTTTTCTTCCCCTTGGGCTTTCTAATTGCAAAGTCGGCAATTCCTGCAGTTTTGCAAACAGATCTGTTAAAAAAAAATAAAATAAAGAGAAAATAGGAAGAACTGTCAGAACAAAGCTCAAGTATTTCAAGTTGTGTCAATGGCCGTAACTCCAAATATAAACATCTACTGCCACCTAGTGAGAGACCGCAGAATACGTCTAATCAGTAGATCGAAAACTGGCATGGAAATTATAATACACTGTGTTCCAAATTATTATGCAAATAATATTTTCTCAGATTTTCCCAAATGACCTATATGAATTGCAGTCATTGTAATTTTCCAGTCAAATAACTATTAGAGTACAATTGAAAGGTTTTTGTACAAACTGCCTATGATAACAGTATATTTTTAAAAAAATAAAAAACTCAAACTGCACTCAAAATGCACGTTCTAAATTATTATGCACAGCAGAGTTTTCAACCTTTTAATTTTTGTAAAGAACAAAAAAATGGTCATTTTTGAAATTATAGGCATTAGCAGGTTATTACAAACTGAAATCAAACAGTTTTCAACTCAAAACTTTATTCTAGGTGATGTTACATTTGCACATAGGACCCCTTGTTCGAAAGGAGCTTCTGAACTCTCTCGTCCATTGAATTTGTCAGGTTTTGGATGGTTTCTGCTTCAATTGTTTTGCATGAGGACATTATACCCTCCCAGAGCTGTTGCTTAGATGTGAACTGCCTCCCGCCTTCATAGACACTCCTTTTGATGATGCTCCAGAGGTTCTCAATGGGGTTGAGGTCAGGGGAGCATGGGGGTCACACCATAAGTTTGTCCCCTTTTATGCCCATAGCAGCCAGAGATGCAGATGTGTTATGTGCAGCATGACACGGTGCATTATCATGTATGAAAATGATCTTGCTGCGGAATGCACGGTTCTTCTTCTTGAACCATGGAAGGAAGTGCTGTTTGAGAAACTCCACATACTTTATGGAGTTCATCTTTACCCTTTCAGGGATCCTAAAGGGGCCGACAATCTCTCTCCCAATGATTCCAGCCCAAAACATTACTCCACCTCCTCCTTGTTGGCGCCGTAGCCGTGTTTGCATGGGGTGTCCATCAACCAGCCATCCTCCACTCCATCCATCTGGACCATCAAGCGTTGCACTGCACTCATCCGTGAACAAAACAGTTTTGAAGTCAGTCTTCATGTATTGTTTGGCCCACTGGAGCCGTTTCTGCTTGTGGATAGAGGAGGTCGACAGGATGGCTTACGCACAGCTGCAAACCTCTGAAGGACCCTGCATCTTGTTGTTCGGGGGACGTTGGAGGCAACAGCAGCTTCAAAAACTTGTCTGCTGCTATGACAAGGCTTTTTTGCCGCTGCTCTTTTAACCTGACGTAATTGCCTGTAGGAAAGAGTCCTCAATTTTCCCTTATCAGCACGCACACGTGTGTACTGTGAATCAGCTACATACTTCTTGATTGTGCGATGATCAGGATGAAGTGTCTTGGCAATGTTGATTGTAGTCATGCCTTGACCTAAACACTCCACAATTTGTTGCTTCTCAGCAGCCGACACATCCTTTTTCTTTCCCATTTTGGCAGAAAATGTAGGCTGCTTAATAATGTGGGACAGTCTTGCCTTTCATTGGACACACCTGCCAAACTATCTAGCACAGGTGTCTGCAATTGCTTACAGTGATATAAAGATCCCTGACACACATCACCATCAATGAGTTTAATTGACAAACAAAAAAATTCTTACCTTATCACTCCTAAACACTTTTTGCATAATAATTTGGAACACAGTGTATTTATCCATAATTCTACACTATATGCCAGACATATCCCAGCCTATAATACCGCTTCCGATGGAAAGTCAGATTCTGCTAACATCCTAGGCAGCAGAGGTAAAGAATGGGATCAAAGAAGCTTGTGGGTGCTATTACTATTAATAATAATTATCTAGCAGTATATAGCACCACCATATTCATTGATTTCAGGGGGGAAATGTACAAATAATATCAGACATTAAAGAGCAATACATTACTTTACAATTCAAAGAAGAGGAGTGAGGGCCCTGCTCACAAGAGCTTGTGAGGAAATAGGTAAAAAGTGCTTGTATTTGTAAGGTCTAGCCATCACTATAATAAATAAGGTTATATATACAAAGCTTTATAATCCAGCCAGTATCTATATATGTCCAGGTATGACATGATACTGAGTGCATTGAGTGTGGATGAAACTGTTTAACCTCTTTACCCCCGAGGGTGGTTTGCATGTTAATGACCGGGCCAATTTTTACAATTCTGACCACTGTCACTTTATGAGGTAATTACTCTGGAACGCTTCAACGGATCCCCCTGATTCTGAGATTGTTTTGTCGTGACATATTGAACTTTATGACAGTGATGAAATTTGTTCAATATCATTTGTGAAAAAAATGGAAATTTGGGGAAAATTTTGAAAATTTTGCAATTTTCAAACTTTGAATTCTTGTGTCCTTAAATCAGAGAGATAAGTCACACAAAATGGTTAATAAATAATATTTCCCACATGTCTACTTTACATCAGCACAATTTTTTAAACAAGTTTTTTTTTGTTATGAAGTTATAAGGGTTAACAGTTGCTCAGCAATTTCTTATTTTTCCAACAACATTTACAAAAACATTTCTTTTAGGGACCATCACATTTGAAGTGACTTGGTCTACAGGTGCATCTCACAAAATTAGAATATCATCAAAAAGTTAATTTATCTCAGTTCTTCAATACAAGATTTATTTCTGTTAATGTTAATGATTATGGCTTACAGCCAATGAAAACACAAAAGTCATTATCTCAGTAAATTAGAATACTTTATAACAACAGCTTGAAAATGTTGGCCTATGGAAATGTATGTTCAGTAAATGCCCTCAATACTTGGTCGGGGCTCCTTTTGCATCAATTACTGCATCAATGCGGCGTGGCATGGAGGCGATCAGCCTGTGGCACTGCTGAGGTGTTATGGAAGCCCAGGTTGCTTTGATAGCAGCCTTCAGCTCGTCAGCATTGTTGGGTCTGGTGTCTCATCTTCCTCTTGACAATACCCCATAGATTCTCTATGGGGTTAAGGTCAGGCGAGTTTGCTGGCCAATCAATCACAGTGATACGGTTGTTTTTAAACCAGGTATTGGTACTTTTGGCAGTGTGGACAGGTGCCAAGTCCTGTTGGAGAATGAAATTTCCATTTCCAAAAAGCTTGTCGGCAGAGGGAAGCATGAAGTGCTCTAAAATTTCCTGGCAGACGGCTGCGCTGACTTTGGTCTTGATAAAACACAGTGGACCTACACCAGCAGATGACATGGCTCCCCAAACCATCTCTGATTGTGGAAACTGCATACTAGACCTCAAGCAGCTTGGATTGTGGCCTCTCCACTCTTCCTCCAGACTCTGGGACCTTGATTTCCAATTGAAATGCAAAATTGACTTAGTGTGTCAATGACTGCCTTCTGGACATCTGTCAAGTCAGCAGTCTTCTCCATGATTGTGGAGCCTACTGAAAAAGACTAAGGGACGTTTTTAAACGCTTAAGAAGCTTTTGTTTTTTGTTAATTATTCTAATTTACTGAGATAATGACTTTTGTGTTTTCATTGGTTGTAAGCCATTAACAGCCATTAACAGAAATAAACACTTGAAATAGATCACTCTGTTTGTAATGACTCTTTATAATGAGTTTCACTTTTTCTATTGAAGAACTGAAATAAATCAACTTTTTGATGATATTCTAATTTTGTGAGATGAACCTGCATATGACAGAAAATACCCAAAAGTGACACCATTCTAAAAACTGCACCCCTCGAGGTGCTCAAAACCACATTTAAGAAGTGTATTAACCCTTCAGGTGCTTCACAGGAATTTTTGGACTGTGGAAGAAAAAAATGAACATTTTAACTTTTTTTTCACAAAAATGTTACTTTAGACCCAATGTTTTTTTTATTTTCGCAACGGTAATACAATGGACCACAAAATTTGTTGTGCAATTTCTCCTGAGCATGCTGATACCCCATATGTGGGGAAAATTGAGTGCAGGGAGCCAGTATTGAGCATGTTCTCCATGCTGGCTGTCAGTTTAACAGCTGGAGTGGAAAATAGTTGAATCCTACTCCCAAGGGGCAGCAAAACGCTGCCGCCTGAGTGACACCTCGGACCACCACATTAGACGAACCGACGGCGCTCCCTTGTGGCTGCACCCGGGGCAAATGTCCTGCCCACCCCTTTCTAGATACGCCCCTGCTGTTACTAAGTAAAAAAAGAAATAAAAAACATAATATTAAAAAGACCAATATTAACACCATACAGTGACTACCAGTCCTGTAGAACATATAAGGGATTGCGGTTCAAGTATATATAATATAGTGACTTACAGCTGATGTTCTTTATGGTGACAGTGTAAGGTGCCCCAGCGAGGTAGTCGTGGGCGAGCTGTAGCCCCCTTTCGCTATGGCACCCTACAGACAATACGTGTCCTCCCTCTGAAGTGTGGCTGTGTATGTAGTGCTCTTCACTTACTTCAAGCCATCCGATCGCGGCTGTCTCCAGGCATTTCTCTTCTGGGACCAGGGCAGCAATAAATTCAGAGGACACGAGGTTCTTAACCAGAACTTGGACTTTACTTGGGGAAGAGGAATATGTACAATATTTTCAGGCAGATATAATGGATAAGGCCCGACAGGTTATCATCTCTCTCACAGGTGCTGGTAACTCCTTCAGCCCTGATTCCCTCTTTAAGTGAAGCATCTCTGTGACTCTAATCTCTGGCCCAAGAGACTCTTCTGTAATACTGACAGTGACCTGGATCCGATATCTCTCCCCCACATCTTAGCTTGGAGTCCTATTTATCGTCCTCTGCTTCCTGCAGACTAGAAGTGCCCCGGGTCCTCACTACCTTTGATGAGTTTCTCCGGCCGGCTGACAGGACTCGTGCTCTTGTGTGGGGAGACTTGCACACTGGTGATCCCACTGTCTGAGGGTATGGAGCTCCCGTCTACCCTAGCAGCCACTATAGTCAGGCTGCCTGAACGATTTGCTGTCCAATCTCTTACTGAAGAATCACTTCCTGATTCTGGAAACTAAACAGAGATTTTCCTAATGTGCCCACCCTCAGTGAGCTGTCATCACACAGCATTAACTCATCCCTGTCTGTAACACTGCTAGCAGACTCAACCTGACATCTGCACCCAGGACAGTGGCATCTTGTGGCTGTTTACAGGTACTGCAGCCCACAATGAATTATGCCAGGAACAAGCTCTATATCACTCAAGGCTTGATCCGGGCACTAAGTTCCCCCTCTACTGACTGGACCACTGAAGCTAACCCCTTAGCTTGGCCTACCACAGTTCAGAGAGGATTAACTAAGGGAACATTTTCCTTAACTACTTCAGTGCCTAGGGAAGGCTACATCCTTCCCCACTATTACAACAGCGTTCACTTTTCCAGTCTCTTCTATCCGGCACAGACCGACATAATGACTTCTTCCAGCCACAACTCACCTGCAGAGTTTAGAAGAAAAACACAGTTAGGGTATGTGCCCACGGTCAGGAGCCGCAGCGGCCAGATGTTACAGCATAGTGGATGGGATTTCAAGAAATCCCATCTCCTCTATGCGTCTCTGTGCACCTGCGGATCACCCGCGAAAACTGACATGCAGCGTGTCTTTCAGGACCGCAGCATGTCAATTTCACTTGTGGGTCTGCATGTGGACTTTCCCCATAGATTAACAACTATGAGGAAAATCGCATGTTAAAAAAAAAATCACGCCGCTCATTTGTATAAAATGAAGGTAGAAGCCACGCAGCTATCCCGTAGCATCGGGGCCGCAGGCAGCTCCTGACCAAGAGCACATACCCTTAAAGGGAACCTGTCGCCAGAAATAACGCTATTAACCTGCAGATATGCGGTTAATCTGCAGGTCATACCATTGGTGAAACCTGTGAGGCCGCACAGAAGCCCAAGAGGTAAAAGGACCCATTTCCACCTTCGAAGCAGGAGAAAATGTGTATTATTATCAGATTTTTTGCTGCAAAGCACCCTGATATTGTTTTTGTCTTCTGTCTGTGCCGCCAGTGCTGCAGGTTAATAGCTTATTATGCTTCCCGGCGCCGGGGGTGCGGTTACAGTCTCCGCTCTGTATACTCAGTGATGACTGAACCAGCACTGCCCCCATGACTGATACCCAATGCTGGCGGGGAGAATAAAGTTAATTTTCTCCCTGCTGCATTCGGCTGCATGCAGGCACCGCACAGCATAATGCTATTACCCTGCAGCTTAACCGCATATCTGCAGGTTAACAGCATTATTTCTGCTGACAGCTTCCCTTTAACTTCTCACATTTCCAGCACTGTCCCTATCTATTCCCAGACTACAAAAACGCCTCATCCTGACTGCTCTTGCAGTGTGAACAGTGACCCCAATAATTAAAAAATTGTGTCATTACTATGATTACCCTCTTCCCCCAAAAAATGCTAGAGACTTTGTGTCAGATAGACGGTGCCTCTAAAAATTATAGTGTCCCATGCAAAGAATTAATGCTCCCACTATCCAACCTAGAAAGTAGTAATGCCCCCTGTATACTCCTATAAAAGTTATAACATCCCAAGTGCCCCGTCAAGCAAAGTGGTGTTCCCTTAAAGTAATAATGCCCCCCAAAAAAGTAATTATGCTAACCTGAGAGCCCCAATCAAAAAAGTAACAATGCCCCCATTTAAACAAATGTCCCAAGTGTCCCCAAAGCTCTCTATATACTGTTTTATGGCCTCCAGCTACTTATACACTATATGATGGCCCCCACAACCCCTTATACACTGTATGATGGCCCCTATAGCCCCATATATACTGTATTATGGTCCTCACAGCCCTTTTTAAACTGTATTATAGTCCCATAGCCCCTTATATACTGTATTATGACCACCACAGCCTTATATATAGTACACCACAGCTCACCTATAGCCTCATAGTACCTTATACATAGTATTATGACCCTCACAGCCCTTTATATACTGTATTACGGCCACTAAAGCAATATGGCCCGCACAGCTCACTATATATAGTATAATGGCCCCTACAGCCCCTTACACACTGATTTATGTCCCCCAAAGACCCGTTCCCTACATCTGTCTCTGGCGACTGTGTACTCATGACAACGCTCATTATTGTTGCTGCCTCATGCTGCGCTCAGCGAGACCCGGTGGCTCTGATGAGCATTATCGTCACAACCTGGCGCCTGTGAATAGTAATTTTACTGCTATTCACAGTCACCAGAGACAGATTCAGGGAACATGAGCTACGGCGAAGCTTCATGGGAACATTTTGGGTAATAAATTGGTGTACGAAGCACTGTCTGTTGTTTTTGTCTTTTTATGTTTCTCAGGGTTCCTTTTCTGGAGTACTTCGGATTTGGTGTAATACTGCAGACCTGCAAGGGATTTTTTTTCAATAAGTTGGTGAGCGAATGATAGTGTGGGGGATTCTTTATTCAAATTAAGTGTTTTTTTGTTCTGTGTGTTTTTATTTTTTATTAACGGGTTAGTAATGGGGGTGTCTGATAGACACCTCTCCATTACTAACACCAGGGCTTGATGATAGCTGACATTTATGACAAATCACAGCTGTCATCAACCCTCCAGCCCAAATACCCAGATTGCCACTGATCCAGGGCAATCGGGAAGAACCGGGCAAAGCATCAGAATTGGCGCATGTCATCTGATGCACCAATTCTGGGGCAGCTGCAGACTTGTATTTTTAGGCTGGAAAGGGCCTAATAACCAAGGACCTTCCCAGCCTGATAATATGAGCCTGCAGCTGTCTGCTTTACCTTAGCAGGTTATTAAAAATAAGGAGGACTCTACATCTTTTTTTTTTTATTAATTTGGTTAAATAAGGCTAAACACCCTTTAGTGCCACATGAAAGGCACTAAAGGGTACAATTTTATTATATGTAGGGGGCTTGTGAAATTATATGTCTACAGGATATCTATTTATTCTAGCTATTTATTATCTAATATCTTTCTATCATCTATCTGTATCTTTATATAGCAACTAGCTTTAAATTACATAGAGAATTACAATATGTAAAAGATGATGTTAAAAAAGCATGTCATACAGATGCTAGGTGAGAATAATCGCATTGTGTTCGCATTACACTCGTCCGACTTTTCAGGAGCAACATTTTAGCTATTTTTAATACTCTGATGTGAGCGAACCCTTAGATCGTCTTTATACACAGTGGGAATGGAAAGTATTCAGACTCCTTTAAATTTTTCACTCTTTGTTTCATTGCAGCCATTTGGTAAATTCTAAAAATTTAATTTCTTTCTCATTAAAGTACACTCTGCACCCCATCATGACTGAAAAAAACAGAAATGTAGAAATTTTTGCAAATTTATTAAAAAAGAAAAACTGAAGTATCACATGGTCATAAGTATTCAGACCCTTTGCTCAGTATTGAGTAGAAGCACCCTTTTGAGCTAGTACAGCCATGAGTCTTCTTGGGAATGATGCAACAAGTTTTTCACACCTGGATTTGGGGATCCTCTGCCATTCTTCCTTGCAGATCCTCTCCAGTTCCGTCAGGTTGGATGGTGAACGTGGGTGGACAGCCATTTTCAGGTCTCTCCAGAGATGCTCAATTGGATTTAGGTCAGGGCTCTGGCTGGGCCAGTCAAGAATGGTCACAGAGTTGTTCTAAAGCCACTCCTTTGTTATTTTAGATGTGTGCTTAGGGTCATTGTCTTGTTGGAAGGTGAACCTTTGGCCAAGTCTGAGGTCTAGTGCACTCTGGAAGAGGTTTTCATCCAGGATATCTCTGTAATTGGCTGCATTCATGTTTCCTTCAATTGCAACCAGTCGTCCTGTCCCTGCAGCTGAAAAACACCCCCATAGCATGATGCTGCCACCACCATGTTTCACTGTTAGGATTGTATTGGGCAGGTGATGAGCAATGCCTGGTTTTCTCCACACATACCACTTAGAATTCTCACCACAAAGTTCTATCTTTGTCTCATCAGACCAAAGAATCTTATTTCTCATAGCCTGGGAGTCCTTCATGTGTTTTTGAGCAAACTCTATGCAGGCTTTCATATGTCTTGCACTGAGGAGAGGCTTCCGTCGGGCCACTCTGCCATAAAGGCTCGACTGGTGGAGAGCTGCAGTGATAGTTGACATTGTGGAACTTTCTCCCATCTCCCTTTTGCATCTCTGGAGCTTCAGCCACAGTGATCTTGGGGTTCTTCTTTACCTCTCTCACCAAGGCTCTTCTCCCACGATTGCTCAGTTTGGCTGGACGGCCAGGTCTAGGAAGACTTCTGGTGGTCCTAAACTTCTTCCATTTAAGGATAATGGAGGCCAGTGTGCTCTTAGGAACCTTGAGTAATGCAGAAATTCTTTTGTAACCTTGGCCAGATCTGTGCCTTGCCACAATTCTGTCTCTGAGCTTCTTGGGCAGTTCCTTTGAGCTCATGATTCTCATTTGGTCTGACATGCACTGTGAGGTCTTATATAGACAGGTGTGTGCCTTTCCAAATCAAGTCCTATCAGTATAATTAAACACAGCTGGACTCCAATGAAGGAGTAGAACCATCTCAAGGAGGATCACAAGGAAATGGACAGCATGTGACTTAAATATGAGTGTCTGAGCAAAGGGTCTGAATACTTGTGACCATGTAATATTTCGGTTTTTCCTTTTTAATAAATTTGCAAAAATTTCTACATTTGTTTTTTTTCCAGTCAATATGGGGTGCAGAGTGTATTTTAATGAGAAAAAAAAATAACTTTTTAGAATTTACCAAATGGCTGCAATGAAACAAGGAGTGAAAAATTTAAAGGAGTCTGAATACTTTCCGTTCCCACTGTACATATTATTAGTTTGGGGTTTAAAATCCTGATGACAGGTACCTTTTAAGTCCTGGGATGCCCAGAGCCACGTACCTCCTTCCCTTTAAGTGCCTACAGTAGTGCTGGAGAAGTATTGTATTCTGCACTGTGCTGTTGAGTAACCTGTCGACTAGGATTCTCTGCTTTGTTCCAGTGGATCCAATACTACTATTAGCACACAGGGACTGCTTGTATAGCTATGGAAACAGAGCCGGGTCTGACAATCTGAAAATAAAAGGTGTTCATTGCATAATTAGAAAAAGCTTGCAAATAAACTTGCTGTATAATTTATGGTTTTCTGGATCTCTATTTTGAATTGTCCACTGTATTTGCAGTTGATGAAAGTCAGAAATGGCCATGTGATGGACACGGAGGTGCACGGCAAGTTACAAACCATTGCTCTGAAAGCTGTAGTGTAAGGGTGTGTGCACACGGTCCGGAAACACTGCAGATTTTACGCAGCACACTTGCGCTGCGTGCAATCCACAGCGGCCAGATGTTACAGCATAGTCCACTATGCGTCTCCGTACTCCTGCGGATCACCCGTGGACACGGACATGCAGCATGTCTTCACAGACCGCAGCATGTCAATTTCTCTTGCAGAGACGATATAGTCTCCGCAAGAGAAATTCTCATTGTAATGTATAGGATGCGGTGAATCCACATGGTTCATTGAACACATGTGGATTCACCTGCGTGCAGCACTTTGGACGAAGCATCAAGTATCCTGCGTTCAAAGCACAGCAAATACCGACCTTGTGCACATACCCTAATTGTATGTAAGAGTCCTGCATTAGTGGAGTCGGTTTCAGCCAAAAGCAATAAATTTTGTTATGGTGCCCACACTAATAGTGGTGCTATATCCCAATCTCCAGACCAGTTCAGCAACCGATGACCGTCTAGGTAAGCTCTAAGTGACTGCGCAGTTTGTGTAGGATTTCTTGCTTCCATGCTTGTGATAGCACGTGGCACTGGACTGTCACGAATGTGCTGCATCCTGATTAGACCTTTGCGGTATCTGGGATCAGACTGGCAGATCGCAGGTCTTCTTTGGAGTCCGCTTGGCGTTTAACTTGAATGTGCAGATTGATTTTTGGTTGGTGTAGATGGGCTTAAGAGTTCCTTTTTGATCCTCCTGGGATTCCATATGGCTCTAATCTCAGCTGCTGCATCTTACTGTCACTCCCTTCCATTATTTAAACTCACTCCTCGCTCTGTCCTGTGTCGGTTATAGGTGTCCTATGCTGACCTCCCTGGAGAAGTTGTTCCAGTTTAAGAAGTTGTGGAGTACCAGTTGTTGTTTGATTGCTCCGTTTGTTTCCCTCCCGTTTCCTTACCTTAATTGTGAGACTTGTGTCTTGCTGACTTACTCACTAGTTAGAGCCAGCCAGGGTTTAGGCACCTGATGGCGCATGGGGGGGCGGACCCATCCGGGAACAATAGGAAGCACAGGGTGCAGTCTTAGGCGAGTGTTCAGGGGTGTCCCTTCTCCCCTTTCCCTAGCGTGTCAGGGCAACCTTTACCTTCTTTCCCTTCTTTGTGCCGCACTTGGGCATTTCCTTGCTCCAGTCATGGACTGGCACAAGATACAAGCTTGTTCTGACTGCCACATGCATTTCCACAAGTATTCCTTATCAAGAGATGCTGGTTTGGGTGCCAACAAGGAATGAATAGAGAAAAAAATCCCCCAAATTACAAAACATGCCCTGCTCAATCACAAGCTATATAATGGACGGAGAAATGGCAATGCATCTAAGGAAAAATAATCCAGATATGCGTCACCTGACAGACCATGGGACATAGAATCTCCATACATCAGTTTTCTACTATAAAACTGCTGAAAATGTCTCAAAATGTTTGCACAACTCATAGTGGTGCAGAAAATATTGAGATTTTTAATGATTCTTAGGCAGTTTGTTTCAGCCACGTCCGCCTTTTTGAAAAGTTGGGGCTTTTTTTTGAGATGGCGGGGCTGAGTGTAGCCCACTCCCTTAAAAAAAAGTCATAATTTAAGCCACAAAAGTGGCATGTAAATTACGACAGACATGTACGCCGATCTGTAGCTGGAGTACATTTCTTGAGATGTCTTACAGCAGCTGAATGATGGGCCTCTTAATATTTGCCACATCTTAATCCAGCACACCCTTCATGAGGATGGGCGTACAAGACACCAGTCTTCATTACTCAGAGCCTAAAGCCCCCCGTACTCATTAGTCTGATGTCAGCCAATATTATAATGTTGGAGGGGATCTGGGGGGAATGCTGATTGCTTTGCTTGCCCAGAGATAACATGCCGGCAAAGATGTCTGACGATGGCTCTCTCAAAGAGAACATAGGAGCGCTTAGCCGAATGCCTGTGTATGGTAGAGATGGCTATTGCCTGAATGATTGGACTACAGACATCTCATATTTATGTCCACCATCAGTCTATGATATGTGCTTAGTCACAAACCACCCCTTATACTCTTGCTCAGCGGGGTCAGCAGCTGGACGCACACAGATGGGAAACTCAAACGATAAAGAAGTTTGGAGATATAACAGCACTTATGAGCGCCCCCTGTTGCAGTTCATAGGAGATAGGACCACAGACATTTCCTTATTTTCCATAGGCTTCAGGGGCGAGTGGCCAAACATACTCACCATCTCCTTCCTCCTCTATGTAACACTCACACATAAAAATAACAAATGTTTTTAGTGCGACGTCTCTTTTAATGATTTTAAATAGAAAAAGCAAGAGACAAATGCATGAGAAAATATTAACAATATTGTAGAGGTTCAATTCCACCAGGGGTTTAAGCAAGAGTGTAACCCCCCCAAAAATCTTAAGGGAGGTCGATTCATTAAAACTGGCATTGAGCACAGCAGTCTTAATCAAAGGCTTGCTGGAGTATGAGGCACCGAATTTAAAGATGCATCTTGTTAGTGGTGTGCCCATCGCCAGAAATGTTCATCCAATCAGAGTCTGGAAAAGCATTTCTGGGGTAAGAAACGCCAGTATTTCCACTGAATGTGAGGAGCAGCCAAGACCAGGCCCCGTTCTGCCCCGACTCCTGCTCAGCTCTGTGCATTAAAAGGCCAAAAGTTGTGCAAAACTGCTTTCCATAAAAAAAATACAACTCTTCAAAGCTTTTAAGCTAGTTCCCCCCTCACAGGCTCCTCCCCATAGGCTCCTCACAGTCTCCTCCCCATGGTTCCCTCCTTACAGGCTCCTCCCCATCTTACAGGCTCCTCCCCATGTCTCCCCTCAAAGGCTCCTCCCCATGATTCCCTCCTCACAGGCTCCTCCCCATCGTTTCCTCCTCACAGGCTCCTCCCCATGTCTCCCCTCACAGGTTCCTCCCCATGGTTCCCCCCTCACAGGCTCCTCCCCATGGTTCTCCCCTCACAGGCTCCTCCCCATGTCTTTCCCCCTCACAGGCTCCTCCCCATGTCTTTCACCCTCACATGCTCCTCCCCATGTCTCCCCCCTCACAGGCTCCTCCCCATGTCTTTCCCCCTCACAGGCTCCTCCCCATGTCTCCCCCCTCACAGGCTCCTCCCCATGTCTTTCCCCCTCACAGGCTCCTCCCCATGTCTCCCCCCTCACAAGCTCCTCCCCAAGTCTCCCCACCTCACAGGCTCCTCCCCAAGACTCCCCACCTCACAGGCTCCTCCCCATGTCTCCCCCCTCACAGGCTCCTCCCCATGTCTCCCCCCTCACAGGCTCCTCCCCATGTCTTTCCCCCTCACAGGCTCCTCCCCATGTTTCCCCCCTCACAGGCTCCTCCCCATTTCTTTCCCCCTCACAGGCTCCTCCCCATGTCTCCCCCCTCACAGGCTCCTCCCCAAGTCTCCCCACCTCACAGGCTCCTCCCCATGTCTCCCCCCTCACAGGCTCCTCCCCATGTCTCCCCCCTCACTGGCTCCTCCCCATGTCTCCCCACCTCACAGGCTCCTCCCCATCGTTTCCTCCTCACAGGCTCCTCCCCATGTCTCCCCTCACAGGCTCCTCCCCATGGTCCCCTCCTTACAGGCTCCTCCCGATGTCTCCCCCCTAACAGGCTCCACCCCATGTTTCCCCCTCACAGGCTCCTCCCCATGGTTCTCCCCTCACAGGCTCCTCCCCATGTCTCCCCCCTCACAGGCTCCTCCCCATGTCTTTCCCCCTCACAGGCTCCTCCCCATGTCTTTCCCCCTCACAGGCTCCTCCCCATCTCACAGGCTCCTCCCCATGTCTTTCCCCCTCACAGGCTCCTCCCCATGTCTTTCCCCCTCACAGGCTCCTCCCCATGTCTCCCCCCTCAAAGGCTCCTCCCCATGTTTTGTCCCGTATATCCACATTGTTCAATGACCATATGCGGATTTACCTGCGTGGTCGGACACAGCGAAAATAAGCTGCGTCCAATGCGCTACTATATCGTGGGAGTGGGACCATAGCAGTGCTGTTCTCTCCTCCGCCTCCCCCCCGCTGCTGTTGTTCCCTGCCGGATCCTCGTGCTGTGGCTTCTTTCCCTGCCTGTCTGGTATCTGATATCAGCTATAAGCCCCGCCTCTTCCTGCCCGGCGGTCATGTGACCTGCTGTGTAAATTGCTCCTCTCCAGCCTTAGTGGGTGAAGTCGGCGGCCGGGTGCATTGAAGACATGAGGCAGTGCAGAGCCGGGCTGCTGCTGAGGCGGTATGTGTGCGCGGCGCTGTGTGCACGGGGTTAGAGAGGTGTGTGCGGCGCTGTGTGCACGGGGTTATAGAGGTGTGTGCACGGGGTTATAGAGGTGTGTGCGGCGCTGTGTGCACGGGGTTATAGAGGTGTGCGCGGCGCTGTGTGCACGGGGTTATAGAGGTGTGTGCGGCGCTGTGTGCACGGGGTTATAGAGGTGTGTGCGGCGCTGTGTGCACGGGGTTATAGAGGTGTGTGCGGCGCTGTGTGCACGGGGTTATAGAGGTGTGTGCACGGGGTTATAGAGGTGTGTGCACGGGGTTATAGAGGTGTGTGCACGGGGTTATAGAGGTGTGTGCACTTGGTTATAGAGGTGTGTGCACGGGGTTATAGAGGGGTGTGTGCACGGGGTTATAGAGGTGTGTGCGGCTCTGTGTGCACGGGGTTATAGATTTGTGTGCGGCTCTGTGTGCACGGGGTTATAGAGGTGTGTGTGCGCGCGGGGGTTATAGAGGTGTGTGCGCGCGCGGGGGTTATAGAGGTGTGTGTGTGTGCGCGCGGGGGTTATAGAGGTGTGTGTGTGTGCGCGCGCGCGGGTTATAGAGGTGAGTGTGTGTGTGTGCGCGCGCGCGGGTTATAGAGGTGAGTGTGTGTGTGCGCGCGCGCGGGTTATAGAGGTGAGTGTGTGTGTGTGCGCGCGCGCGGGTTATAGAGGTGAGTGTGTGTGTGCGCGCGCGCGGGTTATAGAGGTGAGTGTGTGTGTGCGCGCGCGCGGGTTATAGAGGTGAGTGTGTGTGTGCGCGCGCGCGGGTTATAGAGGTGAGTGTGTGTGTGCGCGCGCGCGGGTTATAGAGGTGAGTGTGTGTGTGTGTGTGCGCGCGCGCGCGCGTTATAGAGGTGTGTGTGTGCGCGCGCGCGTTATAGAGGTGTGTGTGTGTGCGCGCGCGCGTTATAGAGGTGTGTGCGCGCGCGCGTTATAGAGGTGTGTGTGTGTGTGTGTGTGTGCGCGCGCGCGTTATAGAGGTGGGTGTGTGTGCGCGCGCGGGGGTTATAGAGGTGTGTGTGTGTGTGTGTGTGCGTGCGCGGGGTTATAGAGGTGTGTGTGCGCGTGCGTTATAGAGGTGTGTGTGCGCGCGCGCGGGGGTTATAGAGAGGTGTGTGTGTGTGTGTGCGCGCGCGGGGGTTATAGAGGTGTGTGTGTGTGTGTGCGCGCGCGCGGGGGTTATAGAGGTGTGTGTGTGTGCGCGCGCGTGCGGGTTATAGAGGTGTGTGTGTGCGCGTGCGCGGGGGTTATCGAGGTGTGTGTGTGTGCGTGTGTGTGTGCGCGCGCACGGGGGTTATAGAGGTGTGTGTGTGCGTGCGCGCGCGCGCGGGGGTTATAGAGGTGTGTGTGTGTGCGGGTTATAGAAGTGTGTGTGTGCGCGCGCGGGGGTTATCGAGGTGTGTGTGTGTGTGCGCGCGCGCACGGGGGTTATAGAGGTGTGTGTGTGCGCGCGCGCGGGTTATAGAGGGGTGTGTGTGTGTGCGCGCGGGGGTTATAGAGGTGTGTGTGTGCGCGCGCGCGGGTTATAGAGGGGGGTGTGTGTGTGTGTGTGTGTGTGTGTGTGTGTGCGCGCGCGCGCGCGGGTTATAGAGGTGTGTGTGTGTGCGCGCGCGGGGGTTATAGAGGTGTGTGTGCGGCGTGCCTGTCACTGCTGTCATGTCTGGTGAGGTGACACGTGTTTGTCCAGCACTGGGACCATCAGAGCTGTCACGTCCTTCTGCCTGTCAGTGGCTGGTGTTGCTGGGACTTGTAGTGCCGGCTCTGGGCTGGTCTGCTTTTGTGTTATCCTCTGCCGTCCAGCAGAGTCCTGAGTGATGTTTTCCATGTTTTTACTCCTTATTTTTCTTGCACACGTTTTCAGAAAAAAATTGACACCAGTGTGAACAAAGCCTGAAGATAAGAGGATTTAGAGATTTTCTATTGAACCTTGTGATGACATTTGGCAGCTGCCATCTAATTGGCACATAACCATGGAATAAATGGCTCAATAATAATAATCGGTACAGCCGGGTGTCAGGCAGCGCTCCAAAGAAGCTGAGGGGGGAGCCTTGTACAATTACTGAGGTGCCCGGACGGCTTCTCCCACCACGGCTGTTGGGATCATGCACATGTTGCAGTTTTGGATGTAAATAATCCCAATGGCCGCTTTTGACCCTACGATCCCTGGAGCGGCTGCGTATCTCCTGACTCACTCTTCACAGAATCATAGGGATTTCCACTTGGATATGAAGCGTGGGACCCTGTCCTTACACTTCTGATGAGATTCACAGGTGGATGGTGTCTCCAAGATTTTTTTAAAGGGGTTTTCTAGGATTTTAATAGACAATAAGTTGTGTTTTTTGTTTTCCAATATTGCAAGCAAACCTCATCAGTTGAAGGGGCTATTTGGTGCCATCCAGCTGGAGGGTCACTTCCTTAGGTCTCTGCCAGCTTCTGTGCACTTAATAACTGACCTCCGCAGCCTTGATTGTAGATACAGCATGACAATGCTAAGGCCAGTGACTGGCTGCAGCAGTCATGTGAATGTACAACACATCACATGGCTATACACCTTCTGATAGTTTTTTTTTTTTTTTAAAAGACTATCCTGCTCACCCCCATATATCTCCATACATACATACTCTGTGGGGAGAAGGGATCAAGGTGCTGCCCAACACATCTGGCAGTGTCTAGAAAATAAAGGATTTTACATATTGAAATTCAACAAGTCCAAACGATTTTGCCGGTTGTGAAATGTGAGAAACCCAGTGATGATTGTATCTCACGGCTTTACCCTCAATGACATCGCCAAGACAGGGCCACTTGATGCCTTACTGCTGCTCTGTGTACCAGTCATACATAGGCAAATTGTGTTTTCTGAGAGACAGAGGACTTGAATCTAGCGCCACCTATTAGAAGTAGCAACCTGAAAAGTCAATATCCACCCTTTAACGAGCCTTGCCACATGACTTGGGATAAAAAACTTGGGGTCTAAGATTTTGTTTCTCTTTATGGAAAGTGACATGCCTGACAATTTTGCATATTTTATTCCCCAGAGGAGCATTGCACAGCTTATAGGTCTCCTTACCCTGACATGTCGGGCTTGTCACTCTTCATAAGGAAAAACGTTACCCCTTAGACCCCAGTCATAGGCCTTTTATCCAGCCAAATCAAATCTCATGCTTTTGCACAGATGAGGGGCAACAACCCGAAGCATGTGTCTGTATATTAACATTTTGGTTTTGCTTTTATCCTCAGTCGTGTGGCAAGGCCCGTTAAAGGGTGGATATTGACTTTTGAGATTACCAATGGGTGGTGCTAGAGTTCAAGACCTCTTCGTCTCTGAAGAGACTATTTAATTTCCCAGAGGAGCATTGCTTGGCCTATAATTATTATTTATTATAGAGCCATTTATTCCATGGCTCTTTACATGTGAAAAAGGGATATACATACAAAAACAATTACAATGATCTTTAACAAAACGTGACGGCGATTGGTACAGGAGGAGTGAGGATCCTGCCCGTGAGGGCTCACAGTCTACAAGGGATGGGTGAGGGTAGAGCTGGTGGTGGAGCGGTGGTTACTGCAGGTTGTAGGCTTGTCGGAAGAGGTGGGTCTTCAGGTTCCTTTTGAAGGTTTCCACAGTGGGCAAGAGTCTGATATGTTGGGGTAGAGAGTTCTAGAGTAGGGGGGATGCACGGGAGAAATCTTGTATGCGATTGTGGGAAGAGGAGATAAGAGGGGAGTAGAGAAAGAGATCTTGTGAGGATCGGAGGTTGCGTGCAGGTTTGTACCGGGAGACTAGGTCACAGATGTATGGAGGAGACAGGTTGTGGATGGCTTTGTATGCCAAGGTTAGGGTTTTGATCTCGAGTCTCTGAGCAATGGGGAACCAGTGAAGGGATTGACAGAGAGGAGAGGCCGGGGAATAGCGAGGGGACAGGTGGATTAGTCGGGCAGCAGAGTTTAGGATAGATTGGAGGGGTGCGAGAGTGTTAGAGGGGAGGCCACAGAGCAGGAGGTTGAAGTAGTCGAGGCAGGAGATGATGAGGGCATGCACTGGTGTTTTTGCAGATTCGTGGTTGAGGAATGTGCGGATCCGGGAGATATTTTTGAGTTGGAGTCGGCATGAAGTGGAAAGGGCTTGGATATGTGGTTTGAAGGAGAGGTCAGAGTCTAGGGTTACCCCGAGGCAGCGAGCTTGCAGGACTGGGGAGAGTGAACAGCCATTGACTATGATGGATAGGTCAGGTGGGGGGAATGAATGAGATGGTGGAAAGATGATGAATTCAGTTTTATCCATGTTAAGTTTTAGAAATCTAGCAGAGAAGAAGGATGAAATAGCGGACAGACATTGTGGGATTTTGGTTAGTAGGGAGGTGATATCGGGTCTCGAGAGGTAGGTCTTTGTGTCGTCAGCATAGAGGTGATACTGAAAGCCGTGAGACTCTGAGCTGTCCCAGGCCAAAAGTGTAGATGGAGAAGAGCCAGGGGTCCTATAATTGAACCTTGGGAGACACCGACAGATAGGGGGCGAGATGAGGAGGTGGTGTGTGAGTGGGAGACACTGAATGTCCTGTCTGTTAGGTATGAAGAGATCCAAGATAGGGCCAAGTTTGTGATGCCAAGAGATGAGTGTAGTAAGAGGGAATGGTCCACTGTGTCAAAGGCAGATGACTGGTCCAGGAGGAGGAGGACAGAGTAGTGTTGCTTGGATTTGGTGGTTAGTAGGTCGTTGGTGACTTTGGTCAGGGCTGTTTCTGTCAAGTGATGCGGTCGGGATCCAGATGGCAAGCGGTCAAAGAGGGACCAGGAGGAGAGATGGGAGGACAGTTCAAGGTGGACATGTTTCAGTAGTTTTGAGGCATAGGGGAGAAGTGATATGGGGCGGTAGCTTGTCAAAGAGGATGGGTCAGGAAGGGCTTTTTGAGGAAGGGGTGTGATCGAGGCATGTTTGAAGCATGAGGGGAAGACACCAGTTAGTTACAGGTTGAAGAGGTGGGTTGGGATGAAGATAGTGGTAAGGTTGGGGATGAGGTGGGACGGGATAGGGTCAAGATTGCAGGTGGTGAGGTGTGATTTGGAGAGTAAAGAGGAAAGTTGATCTTCTGTAATGGTCCAGAACCTGGTTTTGGAGGAGGAGGATTAAGTAGGTGTGAGGAGAGGCTGGGGGGACTTGAGGCAAAAGCTTTGTCTGATGGTGTCATTCTTCTGCTTGAAGAATGAAGCAAAGTCTTTGGCTGAGATGGGAGGAGGTGCTGGGGGGCGGGGGAGAGAATTGAAAGTGTTAAATAGCTGTTTAGGGTTGTGGGACAGGGAGCATATGAGAGATGAGAAGTATGTTTGTTTTTCTGTAGTGAGAGACTGTTTGAATGTGATGAAGTGCTCATTGGAGTGGGACCTTTTCCATCTACGCTCAGCAACCCTGGAGGCCCTTTGCAGTTCTTTGGTTAGGCTGGTGTGCCAGGGTTGCCCATTGATTATGCGAGCTTTGGTTTGTGTGAGGGGGGCGACCGAATTGAGAGCTGCAGCTGTTGTTGTGTTATAAAAAGCGGCAGCAACATCTGCGACATGTAAGGAACTGATTTATGTAAGAAGAAGAAGGCGGAGGGATTCAGAGAGTGAGTGTAGGTCAAGGTGTTTAAGATTTCTGCGAGGGTGTACAAGTTTGTGGAGTAGGGATTGTTGCCCTGGAGAAGAGAGGGAAGAGAATGAAAGTAGGTTGTGGTCAGAAAGAGGGAGGGGTGAGTTAGAGAGGTTAGACAGGGAACAGAGGCGGGTGAAGATAAGGTCCAGAGTGTGGTCATCTTTGTAAGTGGCTGCGGAAGACCATTGAGCAAGGCCGAAGGAGGAAGTGAGGGAAAGAAGCTTAGAGGCAGATGACTGGGAAGTGTCAATGGGGATGTTGAAGTTGCCTATAATGATAGTGGGTATGTCAGTGGAAAGGAAGTGAAGCAGCCAGGTGGTGAAGTGGTCAAAGAAATTGGTGGCTAGCCCGGGGGGGGGCAGTAAATGACGGCCAGTTGGAGGGGGAGTAGATGCGCACACAGTGCACCTCAAATGAGGGGAGAGTAACGGAGTATGTGTGTGTATGTATATGTGTGTGTGTATATATATATATATATATATATATATATATATATATATCTTTTTTTTCTTTTATCCTTTTCTTTAGTGCACTTTTCAAGAACTCATGGAGATGGCAAACAAGCTCAGCGAGCGAACGAGCTTTACAGTATAAGTCAGGAGAAAGTATCCATGGATTCACTGTGAAGGAGGTATGACGTAGTCATGCTGTAAAAATGTTTCACAGAAAGATAAAGACCACCTGAGCTGCACTGAGACCCCCTGATGGGCAGCAGCTAATGTAACCTGCTTAAAATATGTAATCAGAAAGTTCTGGTATTCTACATGGTGGAAATCTGCAGAACGCTCCTGTGTATTTAATACAATATGTATTTTTTATATTATTGCAGGTCACTCCTGTTCCTGACATGTTTTTAACTGCAGTAAGGCTGAACCATGAGGGCACCGGGGCCAGATATTTGCACGTTGCAAGAGAAGACACCAATAACTTATTCAGGTAAACAGCAGAGCATTATCACACTGCCGTTACTTTTTGTGCAGAAAGCTCTTTAATGTCCATATTATGTTAAGTTTGATGTGTGCCCTAATGCAGAAGATCAGCGCTTATGCCTGCTGAGCAATGCACTGCAGAGCGGCTCAATGGGGGTCTCAGGACCAGGACCCCACTGATCTTCTGCACTTGTTAGGTAGGAGATATCATTAAAAAAAAAATCACATGATAGCTATTCTTTAAAAAGAATTATCACATACGCACGTCTCGGATATGACATGTGGTGCGACTTCAAGAGCTCCCCTCACTCAATCTTGCACTCAGCCTTTGTTATAAACTTCAAATTGAGCATAAATCACACCGCAACACGCTGCCACCACTCGCCCCCGAAATATAAACCACTGTCTTTCAGTCAAAAAGCCACATACTCTCTGAGAGGCTATGGGTTCTTTAGAACTGGGGTGGCCCCCCTATATTATATACAACGTGTGAGCCCCCTCACAGTGCCCTGCCTATGTACAGCCTGAGACCCCCACGTAGCCAGTGTTATTTGTCTGATGTTATAGTTTTCCTTACAAGACGCAATACTTTCTTTAGATTAAGATTCCAAAATGAGTTTTTGACTCTGTATTTTTGCTGAGCAAAAAAAAACAAAACACAAAAAAACCACAGCGTCTTACGGTTCCAATGAAGCCTGAGACTTATAGAAATCTCCTGCCCTCTGTGCTTTTTTTAATTTTTTTTATTCAGTGTAAACTGACCCGCGGTGCATGTTTGAAATCCACAACATGTCATTTTCTCTTGCGGGTACGCTGAGTTTTGAGTGTGTTTTCCCCATTTTTAGTCATGCACATTGCATCACTAACACACTGTGAACAGTTTAGTTGCTAAAAATGACGTGACCGGTTCCCTTTAAGGTTTCAACTAATTAATCTGCTGGTGCAAAAAGAATAAACTTTTAGTAAATTTGTTTTGCTGTTTCAGATGTTTTCTCGCTGTTGGTGCAGATGACTGTTTTTTACACTTTTGAGAAAATCGGTCCAATTATTCTAATTACACTATGATCAGACTCTGATTTTTTTTTTTTTCTCTCTCGGAGGAGAGAAAAAAAAGTTTCTCCACTCTCTTTGTAATGTCGGACCGTGCTTGTATGATGGTCTGATTTTATTTATTTTTTTCCGTCTTACCACAGACCCATAGACATGACTGGGCGAGAGTAATATGATTTTCGGAGGCAAATCGTGCATGCAGAGGTTTTTTTTTTTTTTTTTTCCTTCTTCTTTGGACCGATCCAGTCCGAGGAAAAAAATCGGACATGTGCACAGACCCTTAGAATAACATGGGGTAGAGTGCTATCCTGTCAAAACGACGGAAAGCACTGGTTGGAGTTGCAGCTTTCTGCAAGAGCCCTCATCTTGCCTCATGCCTCCATTATAGTAAATGTGTAGTGTAATGCTACCACTTGTGTCAGGAGGGGGCTGTCACAGACTGATAGGATGGTGTTCACACAAGGCCTTCAGCTGGGCAGAGATAACAGATGTTATGTTAACCTTTTGAGCACCAGTGTTCACGACTGACCCTTTTATTCTCTTACACGGGTGCATAAGTTACCGAGCACCGACTAATGATGTAGCAAGTGGTTCAGCACTTGTTTCCTGGCATTTATATACTACAATAAATTGAGTCTTTTTTTTTTTCCTCCCCATCATACAAGTTTCTGTTATGAATGACAGCTGAGTGTTGGCACGAGGGGATGCGCTGATCATTTTTATGTCACACAAGTGAATTCCCCATGATCTGATTCTGGGAGATTTTGCGGAATGATTGTGAAGGAGCATTCGTGCAAACTATGATTTGGGAGCCATAGAGCAATTATTTAGGAAGTTTTCCTTCCACCTCCTGTTTCGTAGTGTACAGTTCCGGACGACTCCTATGGACAGCACCGGCGTCCCACATATCCTGGAACATACAGTTTTGTGTGGCGTGTGGCTCCCTGAAGTTTCCCTGTAGAGACCCTTTCTTCAAGATGTTAAATCGATCCTTGTCAACATTTATGAATGCGTTCACAGGTAAGATCATTTCACCTTCTCACTCCTTCAGTGTTACATATGACTAAATGATGAAACCCGTGCCGGCGCCTTGTTTAGTATGTGAAATGTTCTTATATTTAAAGTAGTGTGTTTTAAAGAAAAAAAAAAAAAATGCAGTCAATTATATTGTAAAAATCTCTTCTGCTTCTCCTTCCCATTTTGCACTGTGTAGTAGCTCCATTGCAGGCATACTCGCATGTATTCATGTATTGCTTTTGGAGCACAATATGTGAAATCTCTGCTTCTAATTCAAAGATGCATTTACTCTGTCGCCTCATTGGGGGTCACAGGACCTTGGGTGTTATGCTGCTGTCTACTAGGAGGCAACACTATGCTTATCTGAAAAAGATTAAGCGTGGCTCCTCCTCTGCAGTATACACCCCTGGACGGCATCAGCCATCTTCAGTTTTTGCTTAGTGTCGCGAGGAGGCACACCTCAGACCTTCACTCGTCCCTCGCTTCAGCATGGGATTACAGATGAAGAAAAGAGGGTCTCTATATAGACCCCCGGCATGGCTCCTTCCTCTGCCCCCTACTAGGGGTGCACAGTTAAAGTTGAGATGACGTAGCCACCATGCTGCTCCTTCTCCGTCCCCTTGGGTCAGGCTCGAAGTTGAGAACCCCACTCCTTCCCCAATTCCCTCGGTCTTGGTCCGAAGTTGAGGCGAGGACAAAGCCCCCTGACAGGTGACAGCGGCACCCTCCCTAATCCCCCCTGGGGGTATTAGGTTGAGAAACCATCAGGTAGGGCCTGGACGGCAGCATCTGCAGCTCTCACCAGCCAGCACACTGCAGCCGAGAACCAGCAGCAATACAGGAACCCCAGCTTGACTGCGGGACCCTGTAGGAGCCGGGGGGAGTGCAGGCAGCCATGGCACACACAGGCACAGGCCTTCACAGGCCCTGCACCTGCGGCAGCTTTTCATGTTAAGCGCCTAAGGGGGACTCTTTTCAGAGACCCCCTTCCACTTATGTCCCCACCGCCATTCTGCCTTTCAATCCGGGGGGGTCCGGTTCTGATCCGACCCCCCCGGACTACCGCGCTGGCCTGGATCCCTTTTGGGCATAGAAAACAAATTTACACCGCGGCCTTGCCTAAGCCGCCGTCCATTTTCTGCCCCCCGGATGACGATTTTGACTCACTGCGGTGTCAGACAGGGGGCGGATCTAGGCTGCAGGGCGCACATCTCCATAGCAACTGCCGCCCTTGCAGCGTTCCGCCCCCCTTCTCCTTCATCTCTGCAAGCAGGAGAAAAGCCACGGCGGCCATATCCAGCTGCAGGACGCATACAGGCCAGCCAAGTCTCCTGGGAGGCACAGGACCAGGCTCTTCAGTCTGAGTTACCTCAGCTGTGAATTTTTATCACTCTGTATCCTCCTCTGCACAGTTAGCCCCCTTGCATAGCCACTCCAGGTGCACCATGCCGGGCTCAAAGTCTAAGAAAACCAGGCAGGACTGCTTTTACGCTTTCTGTACAGCCTGCAGTAATGCTCTTCCCAGCGGCTGCACATATCCGCATTGCAAGGATTGTGCTCCGACTACTGTGCTGGAGTCCCAAGTAGCCCCTACCAACCCTTCAGTGTCTGATGCTACGCCGGAATGGGTCACTCAAATGTCACAATCTATGACACAGTCCATAGATAACATGACCTTCAAATTGCTTCAGGCTCTGCAAAGCCATACCTCGACTATGAATGCTACCCAACAAAGGGAAAGCCGGACTCAGTCACATACTGACCCAGGCACATCCATGTCAGGGTCAGGACGCAAGCGCACCCACAGGTCACGCTCATCTGCGTCATCCCATAGCACACAGTCATCCCTGTCTAGGGAGAGATACCGTAGTCACAGGTCATCTACACAGTCCCCTACCAGGGACAGACATGATATTTCTCCGCACCAATCCCCGTCCAGAGAAATACCCCATTCTGGGTCACCTAGGAGACACCTTAGTGATACACAGGAGTCAGAAGGCGTCTGCGATTCTGACTCAGACAAGGAAACTGATGGATCCCTAACTCCAATCCCACCTAGCAATGCAGCGCTAGTTGAGGACATAATCTCGTCCATACATCGGGTGCTGGACATCTCTGATCCGATCCCGGACGCACCACAAAATAAGATTTCATTTGAAGGAGCTCTGAAACCACCTGAGGTTTTCTTGGATCATCCAGAATTTTAAATCTATCCTCACAAAACAATTCTCACAGCCTCACAAGAAGCTTAACAACCGCAAGTTTCTGGAGGCCCGTTACCCCTTTCCAAAGGAAACCACCAAAGAATGGGCAGACCCACCAGCAGTGGACCCCCCAGTCTCCAAACTGGCAGCACAGACACTTCTTTCACTGCCAGATAGCTCAACCCTTAGGGATGCAGCAGACAGGCAGGTAGAAAGTATGGCTCGCTCAATTTGCGAAACCACAGGGGCCTCCCTAGCCCCCGCGTTTGCTTCAGTCTGGGCAGCCAAGGCCATACTGGCTTGGGCAAAAAATCTACAAACCGGCCTCCAAGCTCCTGCCCCTGAACTGTCGGACCAAGCAGTTCAGATAGCAGCTGTGGCAGATTACATGCTTCATGCAGTTCTGGATTCTGCAAGGGGTGCAGCGGCCGTAATTTCACACGCCATCACAATTCTGCGTATCCTTTGGCTGCGTGAATGGAAAGCGGACGCAGCCTCAAAGAAGTCGCTCACGCACCTTCCATACCTCAGCTGTCGACTCTTCGGTGAAAGCTTGGACACGATGATATCAAATGCCACAGGGGGTAAGAGTACCTCTCTTCCCCAGCTGAAACCCAGGCGCAATTATAACAAGCGTAACCAAGCTCGCTTCCGTTCCTTTCGGAACTCTTCCGGCTGGTCCATTTCACGGCCACCACAAAATAACAGCCGCTTCACACGCAGGGAAGACTCGAGGCCGACACAAAAGTCGGACAAATCCTGGCAGTCAAAGGCAGGCCACTCAAAATCAAAGAGGAAAAGCTAAGAATTTCTCCTCATCATGACTCACGGACTCAGGAAGACACTCCACCTGTAGGAGGCCGACTTTTACTCTTTCATCAAGTCTGGCTACCTATTACAGAAGACAAGTGGGTCAAGGAACTAGTATCTTCAGGATACAAAATAGAGTTCACTTCCAACCCACCAAACAGACTCCTTATATCTGTTCCCCCAAAATCGCCAGTAAAAGCTCGCACCTTCCACCAAGCGGTCTCATCGCTTCTTCAAGCACGAGTCATAATACCCGTTCCCCCAGCCGAGCGCTTCCAGGGGTGGGGTTCTACTCCAATCTTTTCGTAGTCCCCAAGAAAGGAGGAGGGGTATGCCCCATACTAGACCTAAAACAACTCAACAAATATGTACAAGTACGTCACTTCCGTATGGAGTCCCTCCGGTCAATCATTGCATCTATGGAAAAAGGAGAATATCTCGCCTCCATAGACATACAAGATGCATACCTGCATATACCGATTGCGCCTGCCCATCAGAGATTTCTCAGGTTCGCAATCGACCAGGACCACTACCAGTTAGTGGCTCTCCCGTTCGAGTGTTTACCAAAGTCATGGCAGCCACCATGCACGTTCTACACTCCAGAGGCATAGTAGTCTTTCCATACCTGGACGATCTTCTCGTCAAGGCTTCTACCTTCAAGGACTGCGAGCTCAGTGTCTCAATCACAATCGACACCCTGAGTCACCTGGGTTGGTTAGTCAACCTACAAAAGTCATCACCAACCCCAAACCAGTCTCTGACATTCCTGGGAATGCTATTCAATACCTCCAAGGGCCTAGTGCTTCTCCCCAAAGACAAGGCACTGCCTCTCCGTCTAGGAGTTCGCACCCTTCTCGGCAAACCACCTCGATCTCTCCGGTTTGCAATGAGAGTCCTTGGCAGGATGGTGGTGGCAATAGAAGCGGTTCCATTTGCCCAGCTTCACCTCAGACCTCTCCAACTAGACATTCTCAAGTCATGGGACAGGAACCCTTCTTCTCTCGACAGGAAGTTCCAGATGACGTCGTCAACCAGGAAGTCCCGTCACTGGTGGCTCATCCGGACCTCTCTAACAAAAGGGAAATCTTTTCTCCCAGGTCAATGGAAGGTCCTGACCACCGACGCAAGCCTGACGGGTTGGGGTGCAGTACACCTACACCACAGAGCACAGGACAAGTGGTCCCCAGCGGAAACAACCTTGCCCATCAACATCCTGGAGATTCGTGCCATCCTCCTGGCGTTGAGAGCCTTCCATCACTTACTGGCAGCCTCTCACATCAGAGTACAATCGGACAATGCCACGGCCGTGGCATATGTCAATCACCAAGGGGGAACCCGCAGTGCCAGAGCGATGCGAGAGGTGACACGCATCCTCCACTGGGCGGAGAAAACGAGCTCCATTATCTCTGCGGTCCACATTCCGGGTGTAGACAACTGGAAAGCAGACTTCCTCAGCCGACAAGGAATAGACTCGGGAGAGTGGGCTCTCCATCCCGAAATCTTCCAACAGATCTGCCATCGTTGGGGCACTCCGGACGTGGACCTAATGGCGTCTCACCTCAATGCCAAAGTCTCCAACTTCATGGCCAGAACACGCGACCCGAGAGTGCTAGCGGCGGACGCCCTGGTTCAGGACTGGACCCAGTTCCAGCTCCTGTACATTTTTCCACCTCTCCCCCTGATTTCCAGAGTGGTGAGAAAGATCAAACAGGAGGGAGTTCCAACCATCCTAATCGCACCGGACTGGCCCAGGCATACATGGTACGCCGACATCGTGCGACTCACAGCAGACGTTCCCTGGCGTCTTCCCGACCGCCCGGATCTTCTGTCACAAGGCCCGTTCTACCACCAGAACTTAGAGGCCCTCAATTTGACGGCGTGGCCATTGAGACCTGGGTTCTAACCCAGGCAGGTTTTTCGCCAGACGTCATTAAAACCATGATCAGAGCACGAAAACCAACCTCTGCCAAGATCTACTACCGTACCTGGAAAACTTTCTTTACCTGGTGCGAATCTCGTAACCAGACCCCACTCCCTTATTCCCTACCCAGGGTGCTCGGTTTTCTCCAATCGGGTCTGGAAGCCAGACTATCCCTGGCCTCTCTTAAGAGCCAGGTGTCAGCTCTTTCAGTGCTTTTTCAAAAATGCATTGCTCATAAACCGCAAGTAAGAACATTTCTCCTGGGGGTTTCCCGATTGGTTCCCCCCTACAGAAGACCTCTAGAAGCGTGGGACCTCAACCTGGTGCTGACAGCATTGCAGGAAACACCCTTTGAACCGCTTAGGGAAGTCCCACTCCGTCTTCTATCCCAGAAAGTGATTTTCCTCGTGGCAATCACCTCGCTACGCAGGGTGTCTGAACTCACGGCACTCTCCTGCAGACAGCCCTTCCTGATTTTTTTTTCCAGGACAAGGTAGTCCTTCGTACGGTTCCATCCTTCCTTCCGAAGGTTGTGTCCAGCTTTCATCTCAACGAAGAAATTTCACTACCATCCCTCTGTCCGGTTCCGGTTCATAAAGTGGAAAAGGCTTTGCATACGCTTGACCTTGTCAGGGCACTGCGTATCTATGTGTCTAGGACTGCGCCCTTCCGGAAGTCTGATTCTCTTTTCCTTCTTTTGGAAGGTGGCCGCAAGGGTCTACCAGCTTCTAAAGCTACCCTTGCCAGGTGGATCAAATCCACCATACAAGAGGCCTACCGCCTCAAAAATACACCTATTCCTGCAGGTATTACGGCACATTCTACACGTGCGGTAGGGGCCTCCTGGGCCATTCGGCACCAGGCCTCGGCACAACAAGTGTGTAAGGCAGCCACCTGGACTAGCCTACACACGTTTACAAAACACTACAACGTTCATACCCAGTCCTTAGCAGATGCGAGCCTGGGCAGATGTGTTCTGCAGGCGGCGGTGCCCCAATTGTAGGGACCCGTCTACACAATATTTGTCCATTGCTTCCCACCCAGGGACTGCTTTGGGATGTCCCAAGGTCCTGTGTCCCCCAATGAGGCGACAGAGTAAAGGAGATTTTTGTGTACTCACCGTAAAATCTCTTTCTCTTAGCCTCTAATTGGGGGACACAGCACCCACCCTTTGCCCATTCCGGGCCGTTAAGTTGAGTTCTCATATTGGTTTTCCTTTGAGTTCTTACATAGTTGCCTTCTTATAGGCATGGTTATGTTATCTATGTTACGTTCCTCCTACTGCTTTTGCACAAAACTGAAGATGGCTGATGCCGTCCAGGAGTGTATACTGCAGAGGAGGAGCCACGCTTAATCTTTTTCAGATAAGCATAGTGTCGCCTCCTAGTGGACAGCAGCATAACACCCAAGGTCCTGTGTCCCCCAATTAGAGGCTAAGAGAAAGAGATTTCACGGTGAGTACACAAAAATCTCCTTTTCTCTAATAACCCCCCACGACAGCACACAGGAGGATGTAACCCCACCCTAATAGGGACAGGAAATATGAACAGGTTTAAATAGCCCCTCCCACATCCTCCCTCCAGTGTTATTTCCTGTCCCTATCAGGGATGAAGAGGTCATCCCCGGTGTGCTGGGCCGGCGACAGGCACTTGGGGAAAGCTAAAGCTATTAGCCGGGCAGCGGAGGACCGAGCGGTTTTACATCTCCTCCTCAGGGCGCTGCTCCCATCTCCTCCGGATTCGAGACCCTCTCCTGCAGTCCGCGCTCTCTGGCAAGGTCTGCAGGATCTTCTGACCGGAGGCCTCTTTGAGCTTTCCGGTCCATCTCCTCCTCCTCTCCCCCGCTGGATGCGTGGGCGATGACGGCTCCAGGATGTGGAGCGCACGCCGTGACGCTGGGCGGTGGATGATGTCACTTCCGGCAGTTTTGCGTTTCACTGTGGACTGCATCAGAAGCCATGGGGGAAAAGAGCGGTAATGCCGCCGGTGATCACAAATCTTCACCTGGACACCGGGGGAGGAGCCCTCTAAACAAAGGGAGATTCTGGTCCAGTCGCCCATAAAGGAGCCCTGGACAGGAAGACATCTACAGGTAGGACAAAACTATGTCTGTTGAAGCTTCTCGCTCTGCATCTGTAGAGCCCAGCGCCGTTCCGGTCCCAGTAAGTATGGCACTGGTAGTCCATCTCCCAGATGCCGGTAATAGTGATTTATAGCTCCCCTTCCCTTCTCCCCTCTCTTGTAGGGGGACAAGGAACCTGCATCTGGAAACCAAGTTAAACCGTCACACAGATGTCCCATCTGTACAAAAAAACTATTCTCCCATAGAAAGCCCCTATGCAAGGACTGTACGGAGAAGATTATCAGGCAGGAACAACCTTCCTTAATGGAAGAGATAAAGGGGATTGTACCTCAAGAGATCAAATCCTCCTTAAGGCCCCGTCACACTAAGCGATATCGCTAGCGAGATCGCTGCTGTGTCACGGTTTTGGTGACTCACCAGCGACCTCACCAGCGATGTCGCTATGTGTGACACTTTGCAACGATCAGGCCCCTGCTGTGAGGTCGTTGATCGTTGCAAAGTGTCCTGGACCATTTTTTGGTCGTTGGCCTCCCGCTGGCCAGCACACATCGCTGTGTGTGACCAGCGGGACCAACGATCTGGCTGGTAACCATGGTAAATATTGGGTTACTAGGGGCACGCGCGCACTTAGTAACCCGCTGTTTACCATAGATACCACTCTGCTACTGTGAGCGGAGGCTCCAGCGCACGGTAGCAGAGTGGTATCCATGGTAAACAGCGGGTTACTAGGGGCACACGCGCACTTAGTAACCCGATATTTACCATAGTTACCAGCCTGCTCCTGCTTAAGCAGCAGGCTGGGAACGGGAGCAGGACATCGTGGAACGATTCTTTCCACGATATCGCTGCTCCCCTCATCGCTGGTGAGCCTGCCTGTTTGACAGCTCACCAGCGATGTATTAGCGATGCAGCAACGATCCCTGACAGGTCGTATCGTTGTCGGGATCGCTGCTGCATCGCTTAGTGTGACGGGGCCTTTAGCCTCGGTCACTCTCCCTATGCCCTCACCTAGTCAGGGTTCTACATCTACTCCCTCAGCAGCCAAAAAGAGAAAGATTAGCCCGCCAGAGGGAGGGGAGGAAGACTCTCAAGAGGAGATATATACAGTACAGACCAAAAGTTTGGACACCCCTTCTCATTTGAAGATTTTTCTGTATTTTCATGACTATGAAAATTGTACATTCACACTGAAGACATCAAAACTAAGAATTAACACATGTGGAATTATATAGTTAGCAAAAAAGTGTGAAACAACTGAAAATATGTCTTATATTCTAGGTTCTTCAAAGTAGCCACCTTTTGCTTTGATGACTGCTTTGCACACTCTTGGCATTCTCTTGATGAGCTTCAAGTGGTAGTCACCGGAAATGGTTTTCACTTCACAGGTGTGCCCTGTCAGGTTTAATAAGTGGGATTTCTTGCCTTATAAATGGGGTTGGGACCATCAGTTGTGTTGTGCAGAATTCAGGTGGATACACAGCTGATAGTCCTACTAAACAGACTGTTAAAATTTGTATTATGGCAAGAAAAAAGCTAAGTAAAGAAAAACGAGTGGCCATCATTACTTTAAGAAATGAAGGTCAGTCAGTGCGAAAAATTGGGCAAACTTTCAATGTGTCCCCAAGTGCAGTTGCAAAAACCATCAAGCGCTACAAAGAAACTGGCTCACATGAGGACCGCCCCAGGAAAGGAAGAGCAAGAGTTACTTCTGCTTCTGAGGATAAGTTAATACGAGTCACCAGCTTCAGAAATCGCAGGTTAACAGCAGCTCAGATTAGAGACCAGGTCAATGCCACACAGAGTTCTAGCAGCTGACACATCTCTTCAACAACTGTTAAGAGGAGACTTTGTGCAGCAGGCCTTTATGGTAAAATAGCTGCTAGGAAACCACTGCTAAGGACAGGCAAGAAGCAGAAGAGACTTGTTTGGGCTAAAGAACACAAGGAATGGACATTAGACCAGTGGAAATCTGTGCTTTGGTCTGAGGAGTCCAAATTTGAGATCTTTGGTTCCAACCACCGTGTCTTTGTGCGACGCAGAAAAGGTGAACGGATGGACTCTTTATGCCTGGTTCCCACCGTGAAGCATGGAGGAGGAGGTGTGATGGTGTGGGGGTGCGTTGCTGGTGACACTGTTTGGGATTTATTCAAAATTGAAGGCATACTGAACCAGCATGGCTGCCACAGCATCTTGCAGCGGCATGCTATTCCATCCGGTTTGCTTTTAGTTGGACCATCATTTATTTTTCAACAGGACATTGACCCCAAACACACCTCCAGGCTGTGTAAGGGCTATTTGACCAAGAAGGAGAGTGATGGGGTGCTACGCCAAATGACCTGGCCTCCACAGTCACCAGACCTGAACCCAATCGAGATGGTTTGGGGTGAGCTGGACCGCAGAGTGAAGGCAAAAGGGCCAACACGTGCTAAGCATCTCTGGGAACTCCTTCAAGATTGTTGGAATACCATTTCCGGTGATTACCTCTTGAAGCTCATCAAGAGAATGCCAAGAGTGTGCAAAGCAGTCATCAAAGCAAAAGGTGGCTACTTTGAAGAACCTAGAATATAAGACATATTTTCAGTTGTTTCACACTTTTTTGTTAAATATATAATCCCACATGTGTTAATTCATAGTTTTGATGCCTTCAGTGTGAATGTACAATTTTCAAAGTCATGAAAATACAGAAAAATCTTCAAATGAGAAGGTGTGTCCAAACTTTTGGTCTGTACTGTATCTCGGAAGATCATCCAGAGGAAGGTGAACGGAGTCTAACTCCTGATAACTCCCAGCGAGAGAGAGATTACTTTCCATCAGATAGCTTGGAGGAGCTCCTCATGGCAGTAAGGAGAACTATGGAGGTCGAGGAAGAAAAAGTTCCCCAAACAGTACAGGGGGCTACGTTCCAGAAAAAAATTGGTGTTCCCTATACACCAGAGTATAAGGGACTTGGTCTTAGAGGAGTGGGAATCTCCAGAAAAGAGATTAAATACCCCTACTGAGTTAAAGGATAGATTTCCTGTAGACAATGAGACGACAGAATGCTGGTCTGAAGTCCCAAGAGTGGATATCCAAATTGCACGAGTGGTAAAGAAAACCACACTGCCCTTTGAAGATTCCTCTCAATTAAAAGACCCCTTGGAACGCAAAATGGAGGGACTACTCAGAAAATCCTGGAAGACCTCGGAAGCACTATTAAACACCAACGCAGTCTCTACGGGCGTAGCTTGATCAATGGCTTGTTGGCTAGATCAACTGGAGGAACACCTAGTCTCGGGCACCCCCAGAGAAGACATCTTGGCATCCCTACCTCTTCTACAGAAAGCTACGGGTTTTTAGCAAACGCTTCTGCAGAATCAGAGTGGCGGCAAGAGCATTTGGGCTATCAAACTCTGTAAGAAGGGCCCTATGGTTGAAATCCTGGAACGGCGACGTGGCATCAAAAATGAAATTGGGTTCCATCCCCTTTAAAGGGAAGTACATGTTCGGGCCAGCCCTAGATGATCTCCTAGAGAAGGACTCAGACAAGAGTGCCCTCTCGGAACCAAGGAATGTGCGGAAAAGGCCTTTTCGTCCCTCCAAGGAGCAGACCCCTCAATATAGGGGTAAAGGGAAAACAGGACGATGGAGCTACCCAAGAGGTAGAGGAGGCAAAAATCTTTTTCTTTTCTCTCCCAAAATCAACGTCTGAACAGACCATGACGTCAGGGTAGTCGGGGGCCGCATCTCGAATTTTCTCCCTCAGTGGAAAGAAATCTGCTCAGACCCATGGGTCCTGAAGGTTGTAGAGTTCGGAGTAAAAATAAATTTCTCCTCCTATCCAGAGAGGATAAAATTAACACCGCTCTCTTCTCAGTCGTCAGGCCACCCTGATATCCGTTCTTACAGACCTATTGTCCTCAGGGGTGATATCCCTGGTTCCTACAAGAGAGAGGCACAGGACATTATTCCAGACTCTTCCTAATAAAAAAAACAAATGGCTCACACAGAGTTATAATCAATCTAAGGCCACTGAATCAGTATATCCACTACCAACGATTCAAGATGGAATCCATCAGGTCGACCTGATAGGACAGGACCATGTTATGGCCACAATCTACCTCCAGGATGCATATTACCACATCCCCATACATCCACTTCACAGGAGGTTCCTAAGATTCGCAGTGGCTCAAGGGGAACAAATAGTCCACTATCAATTCAATGTTCTCCCATTTGGAATTTCACCAGCCCCGCGAATATTTACAAAAGTCATGGCTTATATCTGGGGTCAGAACATTTCAATAGTACCATACCTCGATGACTTGTTATTAATCGGGCCCTCAGTACCAGTACTCCAAGAACATCTACAGTTGACCACTCGGATCCTATCATTTCTAGGCTGGCTAGTGAACCACAAAAAATCTGATATGGTTCCCTCCATGACAAAAACATTTCTAGTAATACTATTGGATTCCCACAGCCAGATGTCATTCCTGCCCAAACAAAAACAGGTCATGATAAAAGCAAAGATCAATGTCCTAAGGAGCAGATGATCAGTATCATTGAGAGATTCCATGTCGGTCCTCGGGTCTATGACATCCTGTATTCAAATGGTGGCCTGGGCTCAGGCACATACCCGAACATTACAGACCCACATCCTTACGAATTGGGATGGATCCCCACGGTCTCTGAACAGGAGAATCCCTATACCACCATGGGTAAGGACCTCTCTATTCTGGTGGCTGAGCGTAAAGAATCTCAACAGGGGAGTACCATGGGTCCAGAATCCGCTAGTAACCATAAAAGTGGATGCCAGGGAGAAGGGATGGGGAGCCAAGGTCTCCCAAGAGCTATTCCAGGGTGTATGGACCAGAGAGGTGTGCCAACGCTCATCAAATTTCAGAGAATTAAAAGCCGTAGAGGAAGTCCTCAGAGCAGCAGAGACTGTCCAGAAATCTCACATTCAGATATTTTGAGACAATATCACCACCTTCGTCATCAAGGGGGCACAAGATATGAAAGCTTTAAAGCAATCTCAGCAAGAATATTTTCCTGGGCCGAAGAACATCTTCTATCCCTGTCGGCTGTTCATATCAAAGGTTCAGTCAATGTCCAGGCCGATTTCTTAAGCAGAACAAAGCTTCATCCAGGAGAGTGGAGTCTAAACCCAGATGTCTTCCAGGTGTTAGTCGAGAGATGGGGTTATCCAGAGGTAGATCTCTTCGCCGGACACCAGGACGCGAAGGTACCTCAATATTTCTCCCTGGATCCGAACGGCCCTTGCTTGGGAGTGGACGCATTCGCTTACAAATGGGAATTCAAACTAGCGTATGCCTTTCTCCCACTGCCTATCCTTTCAAAAACCTTACAGAAGATAAGGACCGAAGGGACCAGAGTAATCCTAGTGGCCCCTTTCTGGCCAAAAAGAAGTTGGTTCGGAACGTTAACCAGTCTGAGTGTGGAGAGCCCTGTAATCCTTCCTCCCATCAAAGATCTCCTGCTCCAGGGACCAATTCACCATCCGGATCCTGAGAGACTACAATTAACTGCCTGGCTTCTGAATTCCTGATATTAAAAAGAGGCCTGTCAGAGAAAGTCATCAAAACTCTCCAGAAGAGCAGGAAACCTGTAACGAACACCATTTACCATAAGATGTGGAAAACCTTCTTGGGCTGTGTGCCCGCGATGCGTTTTTTAAGCGTTTCTGCAGCGGCAGAAAAGACCTGCCATGTTCCCCAATGATCTGCATGTGATGTGCACATGCTGTGGAAATTTCCGCTGCGGGTTATTGCGGAATAAAATGCAGCACTACCAATTATTTTGCGGAAGCGATGTGTTTTCGCCGCCATTGACTTTCATTGGAACGCTTGGATTCCACATCACTGCATCTGTACATGCGGATTCTATGCGTTTCAATGTGCGGATGATACCCTGGTGTGGAGAACAGGAGACTCTCCTCCGGACCCGGGTACCTTAGAACCTGTAAATAAAAGAATAAAATAAATATTATATTTACCTTCTGATGGCCCGCGGTCTCCTTGTCTTAGCTTGCCGGCAACTCGCAGTGGACTGAAGGACCTGCGCTTACATCATAGTCATGTGACTTCAGGCTCTTCAGTGTACCGCGAGCTGCCGGAAAGCCAGGACGGAGCGAAGCAAGACTGCGGGGGCCACCAGAAGGTAAGTATAGATTTATTTTTATTTTTTTACCATTCTTTAAGGTCACAGAATATAAATCCATGCCGTTTGCATGGATTTATATAGTGTGACCAAGTTGACAAGCACTTTCCAAGTGATGTTAAAATCGCTTGGAAAGCGCTTGACAACCCGCATGCAGAAATGCATGTGGAGAACGCTTCACATCCGCATGTCCCTGGCAGGAAAAAACTCATGTACAATCCCCATGCTTTTTTTCTGCCAGGGAGATGCAGAAACACTCAGGAAAAAATCCTGAGCATTTCTGCATCGTGGGCACATAGCCTTAAGATGGTGTGCACCCACTCGCCCAGACCCTCATAGGGCTGATGTGGCACAGATTCTAGATTTTTTACAAGGAGGTCTGGACAAAGGTCTCAGACCTAGTACTCTTAAGGTCCAGGTAGCGGCGTTAAGTTCATACTTCGATCAAAGACTAGCGGAACATAAGTGGGTGAGAAGATTTATGACAGCAGCCACCCGCATCCACCCTAGAGTCCCCCCTGGGACCTTAACATTGTTCTGAAGGGGTTAACCCTTCCACCCTTTGAGCCCTCGTCAGCCGTAAGACTGGACAGACTGACCTGGAAAACTGCTTTCCTGGTGGCAATAACTACAGCCAGAAGAGTGTGTGAACTGCAGGCCCTTTCGGTCAACAAACCTGAGAATTCAGGAAGATCGTCTAATTTTTCAACTTGACCCTTTATTTCTACCTAAGGTGGTCTAAAATTTCCTCAAATCTCAGGAGATAATCCTTCCATCATTTTGTGACAACCCAAAAGACAAAAAAGAAATGTAATTTCACACTCTGGATGTTTGGAGAATAGTACTCCACTATCTTCAGGAAACCGAAGAAGGAAGGAAAGACAAGAACCTATTTGTCCATACACAAGGTCCAAACAGAGGAAAGAAGGCAGCAAAATCCACAATAGCCAACTGGATTAAGAGGGCGATTACAGAGGCTTACTAGATCCAGGATCTACCTCCTCCAGCAAAGCTCAAGGCCCATTCTACAAGGGCGATATCTGTCTCCAGGACCGGACAGTGCAGGAAGGAGGAAAAGCCAGGATCCCCCCCCTATCCAGGAAGGCATCCTGAGACCATCCTCAAGAGGTGAAAGGAACGGACGATTACCGGACCCTGTCTTTCAGCTGCAGGTACCAGCACCCCGGTCCTCCCCCCTCTCCCTCTCACCTAACATGGCGCTTAACAGCGCTTCCACTGGGCCACTTCCTCCTTCTTACCCCTTATGCGCGGCAAATCTGCCGCGCTTTTCTCCGACGGGGGGGCGTGTCCTGTGGGCGGTACCGCTCCGACGCCCATACGCCCCCTCCTATTTGACCAATCAGGGCCAAGGGGCATAGTGACGCTTCCGTCACGCCCTCGTGCCTTCCGCGGTCCTATCATTGGGTGGCCTCTCAAGCCCACCCCCCCTTCCCATCTGCCTATCGGAGCCTCGCGCGCTCCGTCATCAACGAGCGTCCTCTGCACCGGCGACATCACTCTGCCGCACGCTGCTCCCTATTCCGGCGGCACCTACTGCGACCCACTCCAACCTCCCCTTCGGAGCCTTCAGGGGGACACGGGACCGCTTCTCTACAGGATCGGGTAGGCCCTGTCCTGACACAAGGTCCCCATCCCTTCCTGCTCACAGCGCTCCCCTCTGCAGTATCCCTGGTCAGGTACATATGCCCAAACCCAGGGAGCCCTCAGTCCGTCCCTCTCACATTGTCACATACTACGCCTGTGCTCTTTGCGGTACTAAGTGGCCCGCGGGTCTCACTGCGGCCTTCTGCTCGACCTGCAAACCTCCTGCTATGCTGGCACCCCAAGATCCCCCCCGCCGCTCAGGACGTGGTAACCCCCTCCCCTCCGGAGTGGGCTGTTGCTATGTCACAGTCTGTCTCTGACCTCACCAAGGTTTCTCAATCTCTGGTGCAGGTCTTAGAACGCTTGCCAGAACGTTTGCCTATGTTATCCACGGCCACCAGCGCTCCGAACGTCCCCACAGACGATTCGCAGGCACCCCTGCCCCCTCTTCTCAGGGGCAGACAGACGTCACGTTCTCAGAAACGGATTCACGCAAGCTCATCCTCCAGCTCTCCAGACTCCAAGATGCTCCCAGCATCTCACACCCCCTCCCCGGAGGTCGCCCCGGGATCTGACTCTGCTTCAGATTCAGACTCTGGTTCTGACTCTGACCAGTATTCCAAGGTCCAAGACATGATAGACAGCCTTATAACGGCTGTCAATCAGACTCTGCATGTTACAGAAGACGAGAGCCCGTGCCGGGATCTCTAACTAATCTTCCTTTTCAAGGTTCCAGGCTGTTTGGCTCCAAGCTAGATCAGATCATCTCTGATGTTACTGGGGGTAAGAGCACCTCCCTCCCCCAGCCCAGACCCAAACGCCCCCTTCAGTTCCGGTCCTTTCGTCAGTTCGCTCAACCGAACCCCTCCTCTCAACAGGACCGTACTCCAGCACAGCGGGACAGTCGTAAACCCTCCTTTAGGCCCACGCCTAACTGGCGCCCAAAGAGTCGCTCCTCCAAGTCCTCTGGATCACAATCTCAATCCAACAGGTTTTCCTCAACATGACGGGTCACTCCCACCTGGGACTTCTCCCAGGGTGGGAGGCCGTCTCCTTCTGTTCACAGATTCTTGGCTCCCGGCAAGAGGATGCCTGCGTCAAAGAAATTGTGACTTCCGGCTACAAAATCGAGTTTGATTCCAGCCCACAATCGCGTTTTCTCAGGTCCCGCCCCCCACAACCATCTCTGCTTCCCGGTTTCCTCCAAGCCATCACTTCTCTTCTACGCTCAGGAGTCATAGTCCCGTTTCCCTTTTAGGAAAGGTTTTCCGGTTTTTACTCAAATCTCTTCGTCGTCCCAAAAAAGGACAGCTCTCTACGTCCGATTCTGGACCTGAAACAGCTAACCGATATGTACGCATCCGACAGTTCAGGATGGAGTCCCTCAGGTCGGTAATCGCCTCAATGGAGGCCGGGGAATATCCATGTTCAGTGGACATTCAGGATGCATACCTTCACATCCCAATCTGCACGTCACATCAGAAATTCCTACTCTTTTTCCTTCAAGAACGCGCATTACCAGTTCACTGCCCTCCCCTTAGACCTCTCCACAGCCCCGAGGGTTTTCTCGAAGGTGATGGCGACAGTTATGGCCATTCTTCGAACAAGGGGAATTGTAATCATACCCTACCTCGACGACCTGTTAATCAAAGGTGTTCAGGGACTGTCTCCACAGTCTCCAGATCACCTTGAAAACACTCTCCCGGTTAGGCTGGCTGATCAACACGGACAAATCCTCCCTGGTCCCATCCCAACGCCTAACCTTCCTAGGGATGCAGTTCGACACGACCCGTGCCCGGGTCCTCCTTCCAAGGGAAAAGATGAACTCCCTACGACAAGGAATTCACATCCTCTCCGACCCAGGTCCACACTCCCTTCGCCTATGCTTGAGTGTCCTGGGAAAGATGGTAGCAGCCATGGAGGCAGTTCCGTTTGCCCAGTTCCATACCCGGTCCCTTCAACTAGCCCTTCTCTCAGCTTGGGACAAGAATCCGTCATCTCTAGATCGACGCATCAAGTTGCCTCGTCAAGTAAGACGGTCGCTAACCTGGTGGTCCCGCCCTTCTTCCTTCAGACCCGGGAGATCATTCCTTCCGCTTCGCTGGCAGATGGTCACGACCGATGCCAGTCTCATCGGTTGGGGGGCAGTTTTTCTACAACACATGGTCCAAGGCCGGTAGAGTCCCCACGAAGTCTCTCTCCCCATCAACATTCTGGAGATAAGGGCGATTTACCTGGCTTTGCTTCACTGGCAGAAGATCCTGGCAGGGTTCCCAGTCCGTGTACAATCGGACAATGCCACGGCAGTGGCATACATAAACCATCAGGGAGGAATGCGCAGCAAGCCCGTCCTAAAAGAGGTGGCAAGAGTGCTACTTTGGGCCGAGAAGATGGTCCCGGCAATATCGGTAGTCCACATTCCAGGGGTCGGCAGGGCCTCGCCTCAGGAGAATGGTCTCTCCATCCCGAAGTGTTTCACTAAATCTGCTTACCGTGGGGCACGCCGGATGTCGACCTCATGGCGTCCCGGTTAAACCACAAGGTTCCGGCCTTTGTAGCTCGGTCCCGCGATCCGCTAGCAATCGCCCAGGACGCGCTAGTCATATCATGGTCACAGTTCCAACTGACCTATCTCTTCCCACCTCTACCTTTGATCCCTCGAGTCATCAAGAAGGTCAAGACAGAGGGAGTACCAGTTCTCCTAGTGGCCCCAGATTGGCCCAGACGCGTCTGGTACGCAGATCTGATAAATCTGCTTGTCGACCAGACCGTCCGGACCTCCTCTCTCAGGGTCCTATTCTTCATCAGAGTTCTCGTTCTCTGAATTTAATGGTATGGCCGTTGAGGCCGCGGTGTTGAAGACGGCGGGCTTTACTGACCATGTCATTCAGACCCTGATTAACGCCAGAAAACCCGCTACCTCGCGCATATACCACAGAACTTGGAGAGCCTTTTTTCGTCACTGCGAACAAGATCAGCTAACTCCTAAGTCCTTTTCTTTGCCAGTCATTTTGGCTTTTCTTCAGTCTGGCCTAGAGGCGGGACTATCTCTCAGCACTCTCAAGGGCCAAGTTTCGGCCTTGTCCATTCTATTCCAACGTAACTTAGCTAGCTGTCCTCAAGTCAGGACCTTTCTACAAGGGGTGGCCCACCTGACGCCCCCCTATCGCCCTCCAGTGGAACCATGGGACCTTAATATGGTTCTAAGCGTCTTACAGCAGCCTCCGTTTGAACCCATTCAGGACATTCCAGCCTCTCTTCTTTCCTGGAAGGTGGCTTTTCTGGTGGCGGTTACCTCTATTAGAAGGGTCGCAGAACTCGCAGCCCTCTCTTGTCGGTCGCCTTTTCTGGTATTCCATCAAGACAAAGTAGTGCTCAGGCCAGTGCCTTCCTTTTTTGCCAAAGGTGGTTTCCGCTTTTCACATTAATGAGGACATCGTTTTGCCTTCCTTTTGCTCTGCTCCAGTGCATCCACGGGAGAAGTCCCTGAACAAACTGGACCTGGTCAGTGCTCTACGTGTGTACCTTTCCAGAACGGCCGCCCTTCGGTGCTCGGATGCCCTTTTTGCCATACCTGAGGGTCATCGCAAGGGTCTCCCTGCTTCCAAGTCAACCATCGCCCGTTGGATACGTTCGGCCATCTTGGAGGCACATAGCATCTCGGGCAAATCTCCCACTCCCGGAGTTAGGGCTCACTCCACCAGGGCGGTGGGGGCCTCTTGGGCGGTCCACCATCAGGCTTCGGCCTCTCAAATCTGCAAGTCCGCAACGTGGTCTTCTCTTCACACCTTTTCAAGGTTTTACAAGGTCCACACTTATTCTTCGGCTGACGCCAGTCTTGGACGGAAGGTCCTGCAGGCGACAGTTGCCGAGGTCTGACCTAGTCTGTGACTGACTATCTTCTGTTCTCCCACCCAAGGGACTGCTTTGGGACGTCCCATGGTCCTGTGTCCCCCAATGAAGCGATAGAGGGATTTTTGGTACTCACCGTAAAATCTCTTTGGAGCCTTCATTGGGGGACACAGCACCCTCCCTGCATTTGGACATATGTCCTGTTGGGCATCTCATTTATTTTTTCACGGTTGTGCCCCGTTGGGCATTACATAGTTAGTTAATTATTTTGTACTTCTGCTACTGCTCTAGCCACTAACTGGTGAGCTTGGTGCCTGTAGGCGGGTGCATACTGCGGAGGAGGAGCCATTTTCCTTTTTTTGCATAGTGTCAACCTCCTATCGACAGCAGCATACACCCATGGTCCTGTGTCCCCCAATGAAGGCTCCAAGAAAGAGATTACGGTGAGTACCAAAAATCCCTCTTTTAAATTCTAGTTTTTTCGTGTGGAAGAGCATGGACACCCATGGTGAATATAGGGACACCCATGGTGAATATAGTGACACCCATGGTGAACATACAACACAGTGCAGATAGTGTTCTCACCTTTATTAGTGTAGTTGTCTGGGACTTGTGCTGCGACAACTGCATTTTTAAGGGTCCCTATACACATTCGATAGCCGTCTGCCAAACACTACTTTCTTACTTGGCCATAAAAAGGACCACACGGCTCACCTCAAGTGTTCTTCTGTTCTCTATGATAAAGCTGCCACCAGACGTCATGGCAGCGTCTTATCTCAGCATTGAAAAAAAGGATCTGTTGAAACTCAACTGGCCAGATCAGTCTCTTCCTGGATATACACATTAGATCAGGGTTCCCCAACTCCAGTCCTCAAGGCCCACCAACAGGTGATAATTGCATCATCTGCACAGGCAATAATTCCATCACCTGTGTAATACTAAGGAAATACTGAAACATGACCTGTTGGTGGACCTTGAGGACTGGAGTTGGGGATCACTGCATTAGATGATCTGCCATGTAAATACAGAAAATTTAATTCTGTAAAAATCAAATCAAGGCAGCAAATATTGAGACAGAGAATCATTGCCAGAGAAAGTAAAAATAATCCCAAAATTTTCTTTAACTACATAAATAGTAAGAAACTAAAAAATGATAGTGTTGACCCCCTTAAAGATGGTCTGGGTGAAATGGTGGATGAGGAAAAAGCCAATATGCTAAATGATTTTTTTTCAACCGTATTTACACAAGAAAATCGCATGACAGAAAACATGATCAGTGATGACAAAAATTCTCCATTAAATGTCACTTGCTTAACCCAGCAGGAAGCACGGCTGCATCTAAAAATCACTAAAGTTGACAAATCCCTGGGCCCGGATGGGATACACCCGCGAGTACTGCAGGAATTAAGTAACGTCATAGACCATTATTTTTAATCTTTAAAGATTCCATAACAGGGTCTCTACCACACGACTGGCGTATAGAAAATGTGGTGCCAATATTCAAAAAGGGGACAAAAACTGAACTTGGAAATTATAGGCCAGTAAGCTTAACCTCTACTGTGGGTAAAATCCTGAAGGGTTTCCTAAGAGATGCTATACTAGAATATCTGAAGAAGAGTAACCTCATGACCCAATATCAACATGGGTTTACGAGGGACCGTTCCTGTCAAACTAATCTGATCAGTTTTTATGAGGAGGCAAGTTCTGGACTGGACCAAGGAAATACAGTGGATGTTGTGTATATGGACTTTTCAAAAGCTTTTGATACGGTTCCACACAAAAGGTTGATGCATAAAATGAGAACAATGGGGATAGGGGAAAATATATGCAAGTGGGTTAAGAACTGACTCAGTGATAGGAAACAAAGGGTGGTTATTAATGGAAAACACTCAGACTGGGTCATAGTTAACTGTGGGGTAACTCAGGGGTCAGTATTGGGCCTGCTTCTTTTTAACATATTTATTAATGACCTTGTAGGGGGCATACAGAGTAGTATTTCAAGATTTGCAGAGGACACTAAACTCTGCAGGGTAATCAATACAGAGGAGGACAATTTTATATTACAGGAGGATCTATGTAAACTAGAAGCTTGGGCTGATAAATGGCAAATGATCTTTAATGGGGATAAATGTAAGGTAATGCACTTGGGCAGAGGAAATAAAATGTATAATTATATGCTTAATTGTAAAACACTGGGCAAAACTGTCACTGAAAAAAACCTGGGTGTATTGGTGGACGACAAGCTCACGTTTGGTGGCCAATGTCAGGCAGCTGCTGCAAAGGCAAATAAAATAATGGGATGCATTAAAAGAGGCATAGATGCTCATGAGAACATAATTTTACCTCTACACAAGTCAGTAGTGTGACCACACTTAGAATACTGTGTACAGTTCTGGTCTCCGGTGTATAAGAAAGACATAGCTGAACTACAGCGGGTGCAGAGAAGAGCGACCAAGGTTATTAGAGGACTGGGGGGTCTGCAATACCAAGACAGGTTATTACACTTGGGGTTATTTAGTTTGGAAAAACGAAGGCTTAGGCCATGTGCCCACGTAACATTTTTGTAGCGTTTTTACGGCTGCGAAAACGCTTGTAAAACAGTCTGCCATGCAAAGCAATGTGAATTCGGATGTGCTGTGCACATGATGCGCTAATTTGCGCGCCGAATTCGCATTGCGTTGCAAAACGCAGCATGACCATTTCTACCGCGATTACGCTGCAAATTCACGGCCATTGAGGAACATTGAAAAGCAGCAAACCCGCAGGTATATGTGGATTTGCTGCTTTTCAATTAAATTCAATGGACGCTATTTTGCAGCGTAATCACGGTGCGTGTGGTACCCGGGATGAAGAGGAGACTACAACTCCTCTTCATCTCGGCTACCACACGGTGAAAAAACGAAATTAAAAAGTTTAAAAATTAAACAAAACCTGTTTTTCACCTCTCCGGCGGCCCCCGGTCTACTCCCGGCCACGTCCTCTCTCCTTGGCGTCCCGCGGTGTACTGTCAGGACCTGCGGTGACGTCATTTAGTCACCTGATGGTCACGTGACCGCTGACATCGGCGGTCAGGTGATGGTCGCGTGACCATCAGCTGACTAAATGATGTCACCGCAGGTCCCGACAGTACACCGCGGGACACCGAAGAGAGAGGACGCGGTCGCGAGCAGACTGGAGGAGACCGGAGAGGTTAGTATACAGGGTTTTTTTTTTTTTTTTTTTATACTATAGATGCTGCATTTAAAGCATCAGTTGTTTACACATTATAAATCCATGCCTGTTGCATGGATTTATATTGTGTGTCCAGCTTGTCAAGCACTTTTCCAAGTGATACTCAAAATCGCTTGGAAAACTGCTTGAAGAAACGCATGTAAAAACGCTGAAAAAACGCTTCTCTCTGGCAGAAAAAAACGCATGTAAATCTGCATGCGTTTTTTTCTGCCAGAGAGAGGCAAAAACCCTCTGCATCAAATCTGCTACGTGGGCACATAGCCTTAGGGGTGATCTTATTACTATGTACAAGTATATGAGGGGACAGTACAAAGACCTTTCTACTGATCTTTTTACTCTGAGGCCAGAGACGGGGACAAGGGGGCATCTTCTACGTCTGGAGGAAAGAAGGTTTAATCATAATCACAGACGTGGATTCTTTACTGTAAGAGCAGTGAGACTATGGAAGTCTCTGCCGCATGATGTTGTAATGACTGATTCACTATTAAAATTTAAGAAGGGCATGGATGCCTTTCTTGAAAAGTATAATATTACAGGTTATATATACTAGATTCCTTGATAGGGCGTTGATCCAGGGAACTAGTCTGATTGTCGTATGGAGTTGGGAATGAATTTTTTTCCCCAATGTGGAGCTTAGTGTTGCCACATGGGTTTTTTTTGCCTTCCTCTGGATCAACATGTTAGTCTATGGGTTGAACTAGATGGACTTAGTTTTTTTTTAAGGTTGAAGGAAGACTGTTACTAATACCTGTGGACTCAGCCAACTTTATTACTATTATTTTTGAAGATCTAGGAGCAATTCAACTTGTTTGTTCCACTCCTGCAATGCTTCAAAACACAAAGGTGATATCCATTTTAGACACCTCATTATTTGTATATTATTTTAAGAGTTTTGAGTTCTGTTTGAGAGTCTCCTCTCTTGGCCAGAGCGAAAAATTGTTACAAAAGTGGTTCTCCCGAGAAACTGTCCTGTTAGACTAAACACAACCCATTCATCATTTCTTTGCATATGCTCTGTAAGGGTATGTGCACACGATGCAGAAATGAAGCAGAAAATTTCTGCATAATTTCTGCATCTCCCTGGCAGAAAAAACGCATGCAGATTGTGCATGCGTTTTTCCTGCGGAATAAATGCGGATTCACATGCGTTTCCGCATGTGGATTGACAAGTGCTTTCCAGGCGATTTTAGCATCACCTGGAAAGTGCTTGACAACTAAGTCACACTATATAAATCCATGCAACCGGCATGGATATATATAGTGTGACCCGAGAGAGTGGTAAAAATAAAAAATAAATGTATACTTTACCCTCCGATGGCCCGCGCTGTCCTGCTCAATCTGTTCTCCCTCGCCGGCAACTTTGAATTGAAAGACCTGCTGAAGTCAGCGTCACGTGACCCGTCACATGACTGACGTCTGCGCAGGTCCTTCAACTCACTGCCAAGTGCCAGGAACCAAGCAGGAGCGCTGCGCGGGCCGACAGAAGGTAAGTATATATTTTATTATTTTTTTTATTCTTGTTTTACAGCTTTTTTAATGGTACCTGGGTGTGGATGAGACTCTCCTCCACACCCGGGTACCATCCGCACATTAGAACGCGCCAATTACGCAAGTACAAATGCAGTCTTGCGGAATTGGCGCGTTGTAATGCAAGTCAATGGCAGCGAAAAAGCCGCGTTTCCGCAAAATTAATTGACATGCTGCGGATTTTTGAGCGCAGCGTTTACGCTGCGGAAAAGTCCGCATCATGGGCACAGCACATGCGGATTTCAATTGGGGAACATTGCTGCCCTTCTACCATGCGTTTTTAATGCGTTTCCGCGGCGTTTACGCAACTGCAAAAACGCCGCGGAAACGCATTAAAAACGCATCGTGTGAACCCAGCCTAATACTTCATTCCACCTGTTGGAGTGCTGCAGGAAAATGTAACACTTACTAATTAGAATCTCTAGAGATTTTAGTTGGTCAGCGGGGGGAACGCTTTGTAATTATCTTATTGTCAAAATGAGGTTTTGAAAGCAAAGAGTGGTCACACCAAATATTGACTGATTTTAGATTTCTCGTTTGTTCATTCACTTTTTATTTTGTTAATTAACAAAAACTAGAACGCTTTTACTTTTTTAAAGCATTTTTATTGTGCAGCATTTTTTCCTTTCCTGCTGAACACTTTTGCTCAGTAATGTTAGTACTGTGTGCGGGTATATTAAATATCTTGTCTTCCTTTAGACAGATAATGAGCGTGTATTTGCACAGCAGCTTCAGAACAAGCTTCTTCCGGACCACACATATTCTGTGGTATCTGGAGGAGAACCACTGGACATCCCAGATCTCACCTGGACCCAGCTGAAGCAGTTCCATGCCACTCACTATCACCCAAGCAATGCCAGGTACAGTATAGAGGCTCAAACAACTGAATTCCTGTGTCCGTGTGTAACCTAAATTTGGGTTTCACGTCGTGTTTTTTTTTTATTTTATTTTTTTTAAAAAATCTGCTGTAAGAGGTTTATTTAATTGTAATCTGTCTCCAGGTTTTTGCCACCTAATCAGGGACCCAGATGCCAGCGAAGTGTCACTTATTAGGCTGCTTAATGTAGTTTTGATAAAATCTCTCTTTTTAACAGCAGGAGATTATCACTATAGGACTAGTAAACCATATTCTGAAAGTGAAGCATATTCATGAACTCTGTAAAACCCAGCTCCACCACTGACTGGCAGCTTTGTTTATACACTCTGCATAGGCAGAAAACTGTAGTGTGGTCGAATACATAGCTCAAAATTCAGAGAACTGCTAGCTCTGCAGCAGATAAAACAGTGATTTTATCCAAATGACAGCAAGCAGCTCAGTAAGTGACACATCACTAGGATCAGGGTCTCTAGCCCTTCATCATGCTGCTGACAGATTCCCTTTAAGCCTTTTGATCTTTTATGATTTTATTACAGATTTCTGTGCTTTTTATAGAGGTTTTTTTTTTTCTACCTCAAGATTTAACACAGACTAATTGGAAGGAAATATTCTGTATTAAATATGGCTGTATGTGTAGAGTATTTGCTTTTATTGCTTTTACAAATAATGATTAAATGTAATGTTGGCAGTATCTTAGGATAATTATTTATTTTTCTCACTTATATAACGCTATTAATTCAGACATTGTCATCGCTGTCCCCATTGGGGCTCACAATCTGGATTTTCTATCAGTATGCTTCTGGAGTGTGGGAAGAAACCGGAGAACCTGGAGGAAACCCACGCAAACACAGGGAGAACATACAAACTCCTTGCAGATATCCTACTAAAGACAGAGAGCGAGTCAATATTTCTTCAAACAATTGAACTGGATCGGTATACTGTGCTATGCCTCCGGTAACCAGATCATGCACGCGGTGATATGTCACAGGAAGTGCACCCTTTGACCTGTGCGTGTTATCGGATGTTCCGGACGCATCGCGCTAAACCTCGCAGATACCTGTGAGCATGCGCCGCATTATATTGACTCCATGCACCTGGCGTAAGATATAATCTCCAACGTGCACTGACACATCAGCTCCAATACCTGAAAAAGGTCATTCCGAAACGTGCGTTGGGGCATCAGGATAGTGTACTCTAGTATTTACTTTACGTTCGATGTGTGGTCACCATGCATGTAACTACTATTTGTTGATTCCAAATGGTTGCACAAGAACATGCAGAATACAACATAATTAATAGATCCAGCATTGCTAGATCTACGTGTTTATTTTGCCTTTAGGCAACAATCACACCCATATCATTAACTTTATTTTGCCTTGATGGGTGTTTGCTGCACATAGGCATAGATATACAAGTTTGGTGCTATATATCCTACAGAAAAACGGAGTAAATAGTGAAAAATAGTTTAAAAAGTAAAAATTTATTTAAATAGACAGCATACATAACAAAGTTTTAAAAATAAATAAAATAGATGTACAAGCAGAGATGTGCACTCACACACTGATCACCCAAAAGGGTGTTTGTAACAGCTAAGTAGCTACCTCAAAAATACCTACTGATGAATAACCAAAAGATCATGATCAAAGGATACATATCCCTAAGGTGAAAGATTCCCCCAAATATGTATATATGACTGTATAATATCGCCTATCACGTTATTCTATATAGTGGCAGATGACAGTCCATATAAACAGTATGCAAAACAATACATGAAGGAACACACCATTATTCTCACGGTCAAAATATTAAAGTAACCAAATGAATCATAGTGCATGCATGTGCTGAATTAGGTATGGTAGAGGTGTCCAAATGGGTATTCTATATAAATGCTAAATTATGCACTGCATTAAGTGTGCATAAGGGGATAGCAAGGTAATACAAGCATTAGGGGATGACACAAATACATATTCAAGCCATCAATATACAGTAAAGGCATAAGGGAGGCATATCAGAGTGCTTGTGCAGCTAGGGAACACCCCTTGCGCGCGTTTTGCATCAGCTTTCCCTAAGGGTTGACTCTAGGGTAGCAGCCAGCCTTTTTATATCGTCACTCACCAATCAGAACGAGCTTGTAATGGCGCTCATGCTGTCTCCACCGTGCCCGGAAGCCCCGCAGTTTGGCGTCCGACGTCACTTCCCTCCACCCACAACAGACGCGTGTCATGGTGTGGGCAGGAGGAAGCGAGGCTGGCAGGACCCATTGCCACAGAGACAAGAGACTGAGTCAGACATTGCGAGCGCGCACCGCTGGAAAGTGTGAGTTAAGTATGGTAAAATAGAAGGAGGATGAAGGCATTTAAGCGCTCCACATATGGACAGTAAGGCTATGTGCCCACGATGCAGAAATGCTGCATATTTTTTCCGCTTCTGCCTGGCAGGAAAAACAAATGCGGATTTTACATGTGTTTTTCCTGCCAGGTAGAAGCGTTTGTCAAGCGTTTTTGCATGCATTTCTGCATGCGGGTTATCAAACGCTTTCCAAGCGATTTTAGCAGCACTTGGAAAAGTGCTTGACAACTTGGTCACACTATATAAATCCATGCAACCGGCATGGATTTATATAGTGTGACCAAGTAATAGTTAAAAAAAAGAATAAGTATGGTAAAAAATAAAGATTATACTTACCTTCCGATGGCCCCCGGTATTTTCTCCGCTCCGTCTGATCTCCCCGGTGTCTCGCGGTGGTGTGAAAGGACCTGTGATGACGTCATTGAGTCATGTGACAGGTGACGCGACCGCTGACGTCAGGGGTTACGTGACCTGTCACATGACTCAATGACGTCATCACAGGTCCTCACACCACCGCAAGCCGAACCTGAGACCGGATGCATCGCTGAGGAGGCCGGGGGACATCGGAAAGTAAGTATAATCTTTTAAATTCTATTTTTTTTCTTTACAGGTTCTATGGTACCCAGGTCTGGAGGAGAGTCTCATCTTCTCCAGACCCGGGTACCATCCGCACATTGAATCGCATAATATCCGAATGTGCAAATGTGCTGACACGGATATTAAGCGTTTCAATGCAAGTCAATGGCGGCAATTACGCTGCGTGTCCGCAAAATTAATGGACATGCTGCTTATTTTTCTGCAATGATAATCCGCAGCAGAAATTTCCGCAGCATGTGCACAGCACATGCGGATTATCATTGGGGACCATGGGGCACGTATTACCAAGCGTTTTTTAAGCGTTTTCACTACTGAAATTCCGCAGCAAAAACGCATAGTGGGCACGCGGCCTAACACTATCTCAATAACATCATTGGACCTCATGATTCTTGGATAAACAACATATATACACATGAAAAAGTGTGGAGGAAAAAAAAATTAAAACAAATATATGTAAAAAAAACAAATACTAGTGTTACATATGGATGCAAAAAATATTATAACAGGAAACACAGAATGGATAACAGGCAATGGAAAACCAAAAACCACTGACGGGGACAAAAAGTGAATACATGGGTAAAGTGTAATATATACAGAATGTGATAATGAAAAAAGAGGAATATAATGTGATCCCATGTGGCATCCACGAAAATGGTACCTACGCAGATGAGGTAGTGCGAGTGCAAGGATGAGCCTAATGCCCATCAACCACAAATGTGAAGACAAACCAAAGAGAGTGCACAGTGCAATTGAAGTGTTTTAGTAATATATGGTTCAATCACATACATTTATGACAATACTACTTCTTACAAGTGGAGGAAGAGAAGCAATGTTTCAACATGTGAACATAATACCCAACTCATAGATACAATAAAAAAAAATTCCCAATAGGAATAGACCATATAGTACAAAACACGGTAAACTGTGTTTTACTCAAAAATAAATATAAAAAAGAAAATACTTACAGAAGGTGACCTTGGACAGATACCGAATGTCGATATGAAGTGGCATCACTTGTGTATATAATATATGCTACTGAAAAGATGGCAACATTCCATCTAAGAGGACGACCATTCCTACTACAGTGCATAAAAAAAAAAAGCGGTAGGTATTAAGACATAATTTTCAGCTAGAAAGGGTATCCTATGCTAATGAATTAGAGGAGACATAACTTTTTCTATAGGACTGTATATTTATATTTAAGACCTAAAGGGAACGATGCCTAAGGAATGACCCCTTCTGTATATTGGGATGGTCCGGACGCATCACGCAGATACCGATCGGCATGCGCCGTGTTATATTCACTCCATACACCTGATATAAATATAAATTATATTTTATATTTAAAATATTTATTTAGATTTAGATCATGTGTATAGAGTGAATATAACACGGCGCATGCTGATCGGTATCTGTGCGATGCGTCTGACGCGCCCAGGGGATGGAGACGACTCGGCGCCCGGGCCTTGTTGTTGCCTGACCTTGGGGGATGTCGCGGTGGTTGGCTCCCAGGCCCGTACCCTGGGGTCACTCTTAAAAAGGGGGGGAAGTTGTATGGGATAGGGAATGTTCGTGACGCCACCTGTGATGTCTGGTGAGGATCACCACCGCTGCGACAGTCATCTGAGGCCGGTGTTCAGGCAGCTTAGTTAGTGCTGCTCCCCACAGGTGGAGCGGGGCCTCGGGCAGTGTAGAGAGGGATGCAGGACAGAGGTGACCCAGCCGGGTCAGAGGAAGAATAGGCGCACACACAACAGTTCACTTCAGTACCTTTACTGGTGGTGTTTCTGGCACGGTCCAGGGTACTTCAGGGTGAAGGGTGCATATCAGGACCCAGTGAGCGGGTGTGGGGCCTCCTGTTCCTTGCCTTTCCTTGATAAGTTTCTGACCTGCCTGGAGCTAGGTCTAACTTAGTCTCTGTCTTGCACCTGCTGACCTGGTGGTAGGGCCTTCTGCTGGAGATCACACTCCCCGGTCTCTTGGGCCTCCGTGACTCCTGACCCTGGTACGTAATCAGCTTTTGGTGTTCCTGGGACATATAGTTCTCCAGGGGTTCCAGTTATTTCTGTTGGATGTAAGGGATCCCTGCAGACACGGACCCTGTGTCCGGTAAATGGTTTTGGGGTGAGCTGGTTAAGCTCCTCTGCCCCCTATGTTGCTTGCTTACTCCACTCTCCTTCGGCCACGCTCGGGGCCCTCACTAGGCTTCACACTGCAGCAGGCACACTGCGCTTCGCCGCTCTTTTGGCGTCTGCACGCCCTAGGCTCATTAATCTGAGCTCACTGAGTCTGGACTGAGCTGCACTGCAGGCTAGCTTCTGCAGGAGTTCTTCCGATCAGTCTGACCTTCTCACTGACTTCACTCTCTGTGGACTCCAGACTACATACTCCAGACTGAGCTGCCTGGTTCCACCTTCCCTTTATATATCCCTAACGGGCTCCCTCTGCTGGTCTGAGGTGGAAGGTGGAGGTGTGTGAATGCTATGAGGGCCTCTTGTGGAGAAATCCATCCATGCACCCCTCTGGGATCTGTGGCACCAATATGCAGCTGGGCGCCACACGTCCGGACCATAATATATTATTATTATTATGCGCAACATGCACTGACACATTAGCTCCAATACCTGAAGATGATTCCGAAACGTGCGTTGGGGCATGGGTAAGGTACTTTAGTATTTACTGTGTGTTAGGTTTGGAGTCACCATGCGTGTAACTACTATTTGTTGATTCTGTATGCTTACACAAGAACATATATAATACAACATAATTAATAGATCCAGCATTGATTGATCTATGTGTTTATTTTGCCTTGAGGCAAGTCACACCCATATCAACTTTATTTACCTTGATGGGTGTTGTATATCTATGCCTATCTGCAGCCAAGTTTGGTGCTGTGACCCCCGTACTTTTTTGCTACCTCTCTTTTTACGTCCCATGTACCCAGGCTCTGTCTCCCTCTTTTGCTTTGAGCTCATTCTGTTAACCTCAATTGATGTATTTACCGTATGTGGAAAATTTTCCTGATATGGCAGTGCTATATGGCATGGCCATTTTTTTAGTGTTTTGTACATGTAGATTCACTAAAAATTTCATATATATTTTCCCTGTATTAAAATATATAATTTTTGGACCATGTTAGCCAGTAGATAAAAAAATATTTAGATTTGAGAGTCCTCAGTAAAAGGTATCAACCACTGAGAACTCTCAAATCTAAATATTATTATATTTTAATCAATTTTTTGAAGATGTATTGATTTTCTCGGTCTTTGGTAGGATATCTATAACGTTAAGCCGTCTTCTTTTTACTATGATATTTATTGTCCTGAAACCCCCCATCTCCATAAACTTGCAGGTGTTGTCCTTGGTGGGATTTGAACTAAGGACCCCAGCGCTGTAGAGCAACAGTGCTAACCACTGAGCCATCAGTGCTAACCTGTAAAACAGATGTGCATTTGCTTTTCCTCTGCAGGTTTTTTACTTATGGGAATCTTCCATTGGAGCAACACTTAAAACAGATTCATGAAGATGCATTGAGCAAGTTTGAGCGCATTGATCCCCACACTGAGGTTCCTCGACAGCAGAGGTGGAGCAGTGCGGTAGGTTCTTGGTTTTTCTTTTGTCTTTTTTAGAAATGCATCATTTTGTTGTAACGATAAATCTGTTTAAAGGGGTTGTCCTTGAATGTTATATAGGATATAGGTCACTATTATCTGTTTGATCGGGTTAAATCCACTGTTAGCCGGTCCTGCGATCAACGGAAGTAAATAGTGGCTGGAGATGGAACAGCTGTGTAGTGGCAGTATGGCTGTATGTGGGAATCACAGCCTTGCTTCCATTCACTTCAATAGGAGCTTACATAGCAGAACCTGAGAACGATGACTACTGTGTGTGGAGCTGTTCCTCCCTCAAAGCTCAATAAGATTACAAAACAAAAAAAAGTGCTTTAGTAAGTCAGTAAAAAGTAGGTAGGAGTATTTAAAACAAGAAAATGATAAGGGTGCCCATACTTATGCACCAGTCAAATTTTGTTTGAATGCAGATTGCACATTTTCTGTTCGTACAATAAACCTCATTTCAAGGCTGAAACATTACTGTGTCCAACAGTTATTACATATATCAAACTGAAATAGCTGTTGCAAAAACACCAATTTTTATAAAACATTAAGCTTAAGATTAATAGGGGTGCCCAAACTTTTTCATATAACTGTACATACACATGTTTAGTGTAAAAAACAAAACTTCATGAGAGTGCTGCTTTAATGGGAGACATGGAACCAATAGTCTCCTGTTTCGGACCCCAGCAATCAAACGTGTAAGACGTATAGTATTGATATGCCATACATTTCAGAAATATTCTATTAAATACAAAAGAACATTAATTAATTCAGAATTGTTATTTTTTTTAATTCAGAATTGAATTCCCTATCAGTATGTCTTTGGAGTGTGGGAGGAAACCGGAGAACCCGGAGGAAACCCACGCAAACACGGGGAGAACATACAGACTCCTTGCAGATCTTGTCCTTGGTGAGATTTAAACCCAGGATCAAAGTGCTGCAAAGCAACAGTGCTAACCACTGAGCCACCGTGCTGCCTAAGTACAGCTTTGATGGTGGACTTGCTGTACTTTCTTCAGGGCACTAGATGTGGAAAGTTTTCTGTCATTGAGATGACTATGGTGCCCTAATGACAGACTGGAAAAATGCATCTTCTTCTGATGCTGCGAGCAGCCCTGGATAACCCACGCCGGCAGGATGATATCATCCGGCGGAAGATGGAACCTGTGAGAAGAGATGTAAAACTAATGTAAGTAATGGGGCTCCATATTAGGGGATACTGCTGTGGTGTCATGGTGGCAGGACGGTAAAGGAATTTTATCCGTACAGAGGAATGGGATCATTGTCAGTCATCATACATGTGACAATCCCACCACTGACAGATAACATCTGCTCCACATGAATTATTCTCACTGGCCGACATGAGACAACATAGACCTTATTGTCACACTTACGTCTTCTAGGTTCTTGCTCTTCTACTATTTGGGCGTTTTGCTCTTCTACCAGTTTTAAAGCAGATTTATTCTTCTTCTCAACTGGAAATTCATATAAAAAAGTCATAAACACAAGTTAATTATCATTTTCAGTTATCATACATGTGACAATGCCCCCACTGACAGATCACATCTGCTCCACATGGATTATTCTCACTGGCCGACATCAGCCTACATGGAGCTTATTGTTACACTTACCTCTTATAGGTTGTCCCTCTTCTACTATTTCTGCTTTTTGCTCTTCTCCCAGTTTTGATGCAGATGTATTATTCTTTTCAACTGGAAATTTATATAAAAAAGCAAGAAAAATAAGTCAACGATAAACTACTATAAGACTAGATTCATATCTTTATCTAGCAAAATTATTTTATTTTTGTACCCTATAGTCCTGGGAATCTGGCATTGCACCATAAGGCCTTGTTCACATGCAGCATTTTTGCAGTATTTTTTGCAGCATTTTTTTCATTCAATTTATAAGCTACTTTTTACAGTTTAAGTAAAAGCTATCAGATTTCAGAAATCTCATGCAGACATTTGTTTTTTTTTTCCTAACGGGATTTGAAAACTGCAATGTTTTTGAAATCTGCAACATGTCAATTCTTTCAGCGTTCTTGCAGTGCTTTTTCAACCACAGAAAGCAATGTGCATGCGCGGGGAAAGGCCAGGGAGCGCCTGAGCATGCGCACTATAGTACTTTGATCTGCCCTTAGCAGGGCAGAGAGAAGAGCACCTGCGCAGAAGCAAAATGAAGGACACTCTGTGAATGATATAGGACGCATCATCCACAAAGCAGAGAAGGAGAGCGGCATCACAGGAAGAGCGGAGGCTCCGGACCAAGACCAGTGACGCCCATGGGACCGGACCGCACCATCTGTGAGTATAATAAAAGGTCTTTATTTTGTTTTGCAGGGCGGCTTGGAGACTTATATACAACTTTCCAGAATGCTGTAACACAGGGCTGAAAGGTCGTGGTTTTAGGTTATATGGGAAAAATCTGGTGACAGGTTCTCTTTAATATGACATTAATAACAGCAATGTTCTCATATAATCAATTACATAAAATATTTGTCTAACATTAAGGGTATATATAGGGTCTGTTTGGGGCCTGATGGGGCCATGGGCACAGTACTTGGTATCAGTATCAGGCACCAGCTGTATGACCCCTTATATCTTTTCATGCACAGCACGAAAGATTGAGTATTTGATACATTGAAGTGTTGGATTGTTGATCGTTTTAAGGGCGCAAAAAAAGCAGTGATCTTCTGAGCATTTATGTAACATTCACATTACACCTTTTGATCATTGCCTACAACAAGATGTCTTATAGACCTGCACATACCTGACAATGGGGGAGAGGATGACTTGTTCTTTTCAGTAGTCAAACACTGAATGTCACCATCACTTATGGTAGGAGAAGATTCTTTCTGCCTGTTTGGTACAAGAAAAACAAATAAATTACAAGTGAATGCAATTAAAAATACAAGAACTCCTGTCTGTAAGGGCAATTAAGACACTTGGTCAAAATGGAGGGGGTACCTTTCACAGGGCTCACTTCCATCAGCAAGAATGAAGAATAACTAGTAATAAAGGGCTTTAATGAACTGAAAAAGAAAGGCTGGTCACAATGATCAGCTGTTATCACCAGCGCTATCACAAGCCAAATACCACAGTCATCAGCAATCATGGGGTGGTGGGTTCAGGATTTAGTCTTGTATTATATGTGTCTTGTATTTGGTGTTCTGAACATATATAAGTACTAAGCCCCATAATAATAATCTACTCACACGTCTGGGTGTTTTGTGCTGGTCTCTAGGGAACAATCTGGAGATGACTCGCGTTCTTCTTTGCTCATTGTCCTGCTATTGGTTGTATATAGCTAAAACACACAGAGTAAAATTAAATAAATATATTTGTAAACAATTTTAGTTACAGTTTTATGGATTTACTGATCACATACTTACCATAGACAGTCTTTGAGAAGAGGATACATAGTTTAAGCTTTCTGGCCAGTCATTCACCTCACTTGCGTCACCCTCATCTGAATCTGTATGTTTGGGTCTCCTAATGCCAACTACAAAATACAAATATTATCAGAAATTATTAGTATAATTACAGATAATAACCATGTTATTGCTAATAATGGACACATTTTTTCAAATAAAATGGAAGACGAGACAAACAGCAGCATGAGCTAGATGACGTCTCAATCTACTTACTAGGAAAGTAGTGGGTGTCCACCTCTGATACTAGATTTGGCTTAAACAGTGGCTCCTGATTGTGAAGGTTCTCAAAGTCTAACTCCCTCAGGAATGGATGACTCTTGATCTCATTTGCTCCTCCTGAAAATGGTAGATAAGAAAAAATTGATACAGACAATGTCAGGAAGACTGCTCTATATCTGTACATTGTATGTTAATTGGAACTGAAGACATTGCAGAGCCAAAATATTCTGTAAGTCATAGCATGAAGAATGAGGAATGGACAAGAAGGTAAAGCAGAGTCCTCCACGCTGATCCTCACGGAAATTATCTTTTTGTCAGGACACAGAGGAGTTATAAGTTACATTACCTGTTCCGAGTCTATGTGCTGGATTTTTCCTGAGGAGCTTAATCATGATGTTCTGAGCATCGAGAGGAAGAGCAGAATTGCGAAATTTCCTAGTGATTTCATCTGTTATAAAAAAAAAAGTAATAATTACAGAAAAGAAAATCTCTACATTTACTATAATTTAAACACATTATCAAAAAACAACAAGTAACTAAACCAAAGAATTAACCTAAAACCGAACCAGTTACTATGACATCACACAGCATTCAGATTATTTTACTTACTCGTGATGATACTGTGGAAAATAGCACTTCTGCAACGTCCTCTAAATGGCACATGCCCAGTTAGAAATTTATATATGATGATCCCTATTGACCACCAGTCAATAGGCCTTCCATAGCCCTTCTGTAAAATGACTTCTGGGGCTACAAAACAAAAGGTGCCAGTCGTCTGGAAACCAACAGAACAATGAGAAGATGATCAATGAATATAATTGTGACAAATAATATCAGTAGAAACATTTTCTAGATGAGAATATATCAGAGAAGCAGAAATAGATCAGATCTGTAAAGAATAAGTTTCTGTAAGTAAAACTGACCCCATCATCAGGGAACTCTCTGGTGATGTCCACAGTTGAAGCCTTGTATATATCTGATGTTGGTCTCATGAGGCCGAGTTTTGAAAGGCCAAAATCGGTGACTTTAATATGTCCAGTTGACGATATCATGAGGCTGTAAAAAAAAAAAGATATTGTCAGTTTTAAGTAATAACCCATAGACGGTATATCAAACTATAACTGTATTTCCCTTTATTATCCCACAGGGGTCACTTACTTTCCAGGCTTCAGGTCTCGGTGCACCACACCATAGCTGTGCAGATATTCCACAGCAAGAACTGTTTCTGCAATGTACATGCGGGTCAAGGAGAGGGGTAAAGGACTATATAACGTCATAAGACTGGCACAGTCTCCTCCTAAAGCAGAAAGCAAATATGACAGGTGAGGGTTTGTTACAATGTAAATTACACATGATGAGTGTGAATGAGAGATAAGCTGAGACATTGGGGCAGGGTGTCAATAATAGAGATACACTGTGTAATGTAGAGCGTATACTGTATACTGCAGAGTAATCCTATATAAAAAGGGAGGTGAGCTCTGCCCGCTGCCGGTAACCTCCTAGATTGCACTGTCAATCTCCGACAGCGGCATTTACAGCACATGGCCCGGAGGCGAGCTGCTCCATGCACTCATCACCCCCCATTCCATGTCTATGGTTTGTTATGGCTGCTGGGGGTCTGCGGAAGACCTCTATTCCTGCCATTATGGTACTTCTGTGAAGACCAGTGTGTAGCTTGGCTTCATAGGGGACCAAGATTTGCACCATATGCTGCAATACCATGGTATCGCAGTACATGGTAAAAGCGGTTATATAATAACAAGTTCAAGTCCCTCATGGAGGCTAAAAAATAAAGTAATAATAAAAATGTTTGGGTAAATAAAATAAAATATAAAAATCACTTTTTCCCCATTAAAACTAAATAATGAAAAAAAAACAAAACTCAGAACGCATTGTAGTGTTTTGGTTTCTTCCTATTGCATTTTTTTGTGATGTTGGGGCAATGAAAATGATTTATCTACTACGATGTGTTATCAATAAAATCATCAGCTCGCTTAGAAAAAAATAAGACAATAAAAAGCTCCATTTGCTGAAAAAGGAAAATGTAAATTTTCCTTTTTTTTTATAAATTTCCAAGGATTTTGTCAACATTAAATAAAAAATATTTATATACATGTTTGGTATGACTGAAATTGTAGTAACTTGTATAATTAAGATACCAGGTCATTTCCATCACACAATGAACACTGTAAAAATAAAACTTAAAACACAATTGCGGAATTGTAATTTTTACATAATTCCACGGCACTTGGATTTTTTCCCCACTTTCTAATACATTCGATGGTAAAGTGATCAAAACTACAGATCGTTCTACATAAAAACACGTCATGCGGCTATGTGGATGGAAAAATACAAACATTATGGCTCTTGGAAGAATGGGAGGAAAAAGCGAAAAACTGGAAATTGTCAGGTCAGGAAGAGGTTAAAAAAAATCTGTCAGAAAGATTTAACCCTCCTAAACTGTTTTTCTGAACATGTAGGTCAATGAAATATAAATACATTGGTCCCTTTATATATTTGAGCAGATATGGGTGGATATTGATACAATGGATATGTCTTACCTGCTTCAAAGTCCATGACCATACACAGATGTTCTTTAGTTGGGAAGGAACAAAACGTGGAGACCACAAAGGGACAATCGGAGAATATTGCGATATCCCTTTCTAGATAGGCCGATTCCAGAAACATTGGATGATGCAGGTTACACCTGGATTGTTTCTTCATGGCGAATACCTTGTTTGTGTCCTTATGACGCACTAAGTGGACGGCCCTGTAGAGGAGAAAAATCCATAATTTATAATAAATTCCTACTAACAGTCTGTCTATATGTCAAATGATCCTCTGTACTAATAGTTAATACTAGATGTACGGCCATCACTAGAAATCAATGTCTGGAAATACATAGAATATCACCACATAAATGATCACTTATGGAGGTTCTCATCCATGTCACATCCCAACTGAGCTGAATAGATGAGGACTAGATGTGGATTACATCTACTCCAAAGTGGTATCAATAAGAATAGCTCGCCACACAAAAAGCAAGTCCTTACAAAGCTCTATCGAACGAAAAATAAAAATGTGACAGGTCTTGGAAAACAGTAACATTTAGATGTGGACTTATATACAGTAATTTCACTATGGCAGGACTTATAGACAGAGGCATCATCATAAGCAACTTGTGAAAAATGTAGATTATACATAAAGCTCACCCAAAAGTTCCACTGCTGATCTCTTTGATCTGGTTATAGTCGCTCTTACTAGGCTTTCTCATTGGGCTCAATAATCCAATTACAGCCTAAAAGAATAAGAAATGACAATAAGACATAAAAGATGCAGGAAAATAAAAAGCTCCAGATGCAGGAACTTCTCCTCTACATTATGTCCCCACTGATTACACTGCAGCAGATGTAGAGGACATGATACAAGCAGGACGCTCCACAGACACTATTAAATAATAACGGGATCCGTACTTTTCGGATTATAAGACCCATTCTTTTTCCCCAAAAATTTTTTGGGAAAAGGGGGGGGTGTCTTATAATCCGATTGTAGCTTATTGGGAGGGGGCGGCTGCGGTGGAGCAGGGACCCAGGAGGAGGGGTTACTGCTGCAGGAAGCTGGCGACGGCAGGAGTGGGGCGATGCTGCAGGCCCCAAGCTGGAAGGAAGGGGTGTTTGGAGGTGCAAGGCTGCGGAGGGCCGCGGGCTTTAAGAAAATGTCGGCGGAGTCCCTGCACTTCCTATTGTTTTCATTGGGATGGACTTTGGGAAAATGGCCACATGCGCAGATTGAGATCTCGGCTCCCCACTCCTGCCGCAGCCAGCATCCTGTAGCAGCAACCCTGCCTCCTGGGACCCCGCTCCACCTCAGCCGCTCCCCCCCAAAAAGCCACCATAAAATCAGACAATAACAACAATTTATATTTTACAAAAAATTTCCTCCCCAAAATTTTGGGCGTGTCTTATGGTCCACAAAATATGGTATATCATTCTACTGCAGCGGAGGATAAGGGACATCACACAGAGGAGACAGGAATAATAATGCTAACATCACTGATAATAACTCCAATCTACATCAAGAACAGATATCCCTCTGTCATATGGGGTATAATATGGGATGTGTAATTCATACCCCGTTATCTGATTATATACTTACATTGCCAGATTTGGGGATCTCTGGTGTCTCACATATTCCCCCATCAGCATTTGCCGGTGGATCATTTGCCTCTAATATAATGATAAATAATGAAGAGACATCATGTATTAGACGATATCAGTACTTAATATATAACACATCATTATAAGGAAGGAAAGATAAGACCTCTGTAAATGGTATAATACTAAATATATGGATATTCTGCACATACTATGTATACTTATGGTACATCCATAGATAGATATACTCCACCATAAATGTGTAATAATTGCTCAGGATCTGACAGTGACTTGAATGGGGATCCTATGAGGCTCTTTGTACATTTTAAGGCGTATAATATCCCAGAGGAGAGAACCAGAGGGGTTTTCAGAATGACATGGACCTTCTCCATTATAGTCTACCGGAGGTTCAAGAGCCGTCACCGGCCTCAAACAGAGGATGAAGAGTAAATTTATATATTCTCGGGTGTCCTTATAATATTAATATGTTTGTAGGAATATGAAATGTTCGGCTTACCTTCAATCAGATCACTTTTTAGCCCTGGCTGACTGGTATTAGGGTCAGCCATATTTAGGTTCTGCCCATCTTCGGAGTCGCCGTCCGGTGTTTCCTGATGGATATAATATATACAATTAATATAACATTTCACAAATACTAAATTACCATATATATAAGACAGAAAGGACTAAGCCAGGATTTACATGATAATTGCAGTATTGCGTGGACTATACACGACCGCTCCCTCCAGTAAGTCCACATTAATATATAAGGGACTAGTATATACAACGGTTCTCCAATAGCATCTATTATCAGAACTGCAGCATTTACAAGAAGGAAGATTGTGAATTTATAGGAAGACAGAGGTGATATACAAAGTCCGCACCACTGAGTACAGACTGTCACCACAGAGGAAGGAGCCGCAGAGACAGACTGCCATAAATACCCTTCGTCTGCCTGGAGCAGACAGGGAGGCCTCTAAAACAAAAAATCTGCCATTCTGCCATATGTCTGGTAATCTGGAGAAGATCATACAATAAGGACATGAGATATAGAAGATGAGGGATCCTTACCAGGCGCTCCAGTGAATGGGCCGGATAATCTAGTACATACAGGAATACGTACAGGACATTTTGGGCCAATTGTTTAAAAAAGGCCAAATCTGCACTTTGGGATCTTTCTTCAGCCTATAAAGATGGAAATAAAGGAAAATAATGAGAAAAAGTGGAGAATGTAGGACGCCATTTATGTTACCATTTTACTCCTGCTATCTGCAGCTACAATTACTACCTATCTGGGTATTTTGGTATAGACTATATATTATATTGGTCTAGGCCAAAATACATATTTTATGTAAATGAACTTGCATTTTGTTAATATTATCCTTTATTATTTTTACACACTTTGCACAGATTGTCTGCTAATTACCTGTTGTATTAATGTCCTGATGTTCATCTGTAAATGCTCAAGATATTCTGAGCTTATACGACCTTGGTGGTATTTGGTCAGGCAATCTCTCACTAGCTTCATAACCAGCCGGTAAGTGAAGCTGAGGACGCCATCGGGTAGTGGTAGCACAAAGTCAGGGTCATAGGTAGTAAGAATCCCCTGGAGTAGTGCCAACTTCTCAAGTTTGTCTGGAGGAATTTCAGACATTTCAAGAAAATCCAATCGCAGTCAATATATCACCAGCTTCGTAGCCAATCACTGACAACAATGTCACCGGGGCAGTAAACATTGCATACATAGTGGCTGTGCATTATGATGTCATAATGGAATATTAACATGTCATCAGTGATGTCATCATGGAATCCGGTGATGGAATCTTAACCCGTTTACAACCTTGAACATATAGGTACGTCCAAGCTTGTATTTCTGCCTTTTTTAGGCAGCGCCAGAGCCCACATCTTTCCCCGCACACAAAAGCTGATGTGCTCAACTGTCATATGCCTCAAATGGACACAGGTGGATCTTGTCTGTTAACTAGTTAAATGCCGTTGTCAATCACTGACAACGGCATTTAACACGTGCCAGTCAAAAGTGCATCACAAGTCCCTCTTATCTGCGCCCCTGTCACGTGATCGCGGGTTGCCGATGTGTTATCATGACAGCCGGGGGTCTGCAGAAAATCCCTGTGCCAGTCATTGTTCATTTTTTTATGAATGCCGGCTTGTCGCCGGCGTTTAAAGAAGATTGTGATTTCTGATATACATAGCAGTGCTGAAGCCCCGGATGATCGCTGCTTCAAATCTCCTAAGGTGACTATTGAAGCTAGTAACAAAAAAAAACACAAAAGTTCAAATCGCGCCCCTTTTGCCTCATTGGAAATAAAACAATTGAAAAATATAAAAAAAACATATTTGGTATCACTGTGTTTAGAAATGTCCAATCTGTCAAAATATAAGCTAAATTAATTAAATTAATCTGTAAATGGCGTAACAAGAAGAAACTCAAAACGCCACAATTACGTTTTTTTGGCCGATGCAACATTGCAATAAAATGTAACAACATGCGATCAAAATATCCTATCTACACTAAAATGGTATAAATAAAAATGGAAGCTCAGGGCTCAAAAAAACAAGCCATCACCAAGCCCCAAATCCCAAAAAATGGAGACGCTACGGGTCTCTGAAAATGGGGACATAAGCTAATTTTTTTTTCTTGCTAAGTCGGATTTTTTTTTCACCACTTAAAAAAAGAACTTATAGCTTGTATTTTATGAATATTATCTTCTTACCTGTCGTACTAGTGTCCTGATGTTCATCTGTAAATGCTCAAGATATTCTGAGCTTATACGACCTTGGTGGTATTTGGTCAGGCAATCTCTCACTAGCTCCATAACCAGCCGGTAAGTGAAGCTGAGGACGCCATCGGGTAGTGGCAGCACAAAGTCAGGGTCATAGGTAGTAACAATCCCCTGGAGTAGTGCCAACTTCTCAAGTTTGACTGGAGAAATTCCAGACATTTCAAGCAAATAGCAAATCCAATCGCAGTCAGTATATCACCAGCTATAAAGCCAATCACGAACAGCAATGACACCGGGGCAGTAAGCACTTGAATAAATGCTGGGGGTGCATTATGATGTCATGATGGAATCTTGTGGTGGGGGAATCAGTGATGTCATCAGTGATGTCATTTAGGAATCCGGTGATGCAATCTTAAAGGGGCATCTTACCATAAAAGGACGTTGCCTAGCAACAATTAAGGTGGCAACACCATAGGCTGAGCATCAGTAACAGACTGAGGCATGGGAAGAAGAACCATGGCTTTGATCAGTAGGGCAGGCTTTTACATCTGTCTGTTCCCCCATAAAATATTTAAAACAGAGTTTGGATGCTAAATGTTCTTCAGACGTGGAAACATTTGCTTTTTCTAGAGATTATGACCAGGGATGGACTGGGAATAAAATACAGTCCTGGAATTTCAAAGCATGCTAGTCCATGCTGTCGGCATCCCACTTCCCCAGATTGGGGTCTCTAATACTAATTTTATGCTGCCTGAATGAAATTAAGATTTATTAAATATATTTCCAATAATACTGCTTTATTGGATTTCATAATAATAATATTGCAATATAAGGTTATGTTTTTACAATGAGGTTTTGCTAAGTATTTTCGCTGAAATCCACAACATACAGAATCAATTACTTTTGCAATTATGCGGAGTTTTGTATGCAGATTTTCTCTATAGAATTGCATTAGATGAGGAAATACGCTGGTTAAAAATACAAAGTGCATAAAATCCACACATGACTCGATAATTAAAGTTTTATTAAAGTACGAGGAAGTATCAAAAATAAAGCAGATTCATTCAATATGGTTGGTGGAGGGCTTAATAGTCGCCTTGTGGAAGTCAATGACGGGCTTAATAGTGCTGCAGTGTCCAGAAACAGTTCCAGGACTTTTGGACTGAGGCCCCCCTTTCTTCCACTATAGAGAGGGAAATATGTGTATAAGAGCATCCCAGAAGGGTTCCAAAAGTTTGGGTGAAATATATACCAAAGAGACAACAACCGCAGAGTCAAAAAGAGACAAAAATGCAATAAAAAGGCAAGTAACCTATTGTACTGAATAGGTGGAGAAATGCAGCAGAATGCTGCAACGTCAAAAACTCACCAACTACTCATCATGGGAACTTAACCTAACAAACACATAGTACCAGAGCAGATCCAAATATTACCAGAATATACAGTGGTGATAGTGCCGCCATATTGATCATTAACCAAAACCAATGTACTAGTACTGATGTCACCACCATACAGTGTCCATATAATGGTACTATCAGTTTTACCCCAGTGCTCTGCAGACCATATATGTGTGCACTGTGCAGGTTTTCACCAGTGACGTTCTCAATGATCGCGGTCATTCATTTTTCCTTTCCTTTTCCTTTCGGCCTAAAGCGCCATGATCACTTCTTCAACCCATAACTCGTCCCTGCAAAATGTAACACAGAGACATCTTTGACTTACAGCTTTTACCCTCCATAAATTCCCCATTTCTGTACAAACCATGTATGGCAATAATGAGTATCCTAGACAGTAATAAAGCCCCTCTGTGTCCTGTATGGTAATACTAATCTCCTTTTGTGTCCCACACAATACCAGTTTCACCCTTCATGCCCCTATACAGTAATAATGATCCCTCTGTACTTGCTTAGAGTAACTATCAGTACTGATAGTGGGGCCGTGGCCTTATAGAAACAACTCACCAATTCTGCATTTATCACCCACTCCTGGTTTTGGCTTCCACTCCTGAGAAAAAATACTGACCGAATACTGACCAAATACTGATAGTGGGGCCGTGGCCTAAAGGTCAGTCTGTAAGAAGAAAGTGAGATCAACTCTGCTTGAAATTGCTAAAACCATATTTATTTCCATTTTATTTATATGTTAAAAATTATAAATAATGATTATTCTCTCCTTTCATGTAATAATAATAATGACTCCTATTCTCTTCCTATAATGATTCTGATTCCCCAGTCTGCGTCCTGATAATAATGACCCTCTGCAGGAGCATATGTAGAAATCACTGGGACCCCAAACCAAAAGTTGTATTATGACATACAGCGGGTGGAATAAGTATTGAACACGTCATCATTTTTCTAAGTAAATATCTATTTTTAAATCCCATCCTCCCCCCACATAGTATGATGCTCGCTTCACAGCACTTGCCCCCCCCCCCCCCCCCCCACACACACACAGTATAATGGTTTCCCCACAGCATGATGGTCCCACTACAGCACAGTACAACTGCCCCGTTGATTGTCAGTCAACATGCAATAGGAGTGGTTACTGCACATTCACTGTGTGGTCAGCGCTGACTATTCACAGCCTGAAGACTGGAAGTGAGTGGCTGCAGAGAAAAGAAAACTTAATTTTCTCCCTGCAGCCTCACTTAAAATTAGACACCTGCATTGGTTTTAAAAGGTATTTACCTGCAGTTATCACTAGAGCTGTCTTCTTTTTTTTTTTGCTGATAGGCTCCCTTTTAATATAATGCACTTAAGGCGATTATATCTTAGGGACCCCTATGCTTTAAATGGTGTTCAAAGGTCAGTATAACAAACCTGCTATGTTACAGTCTGATCAGAAGGGGGACAATATATTTTCAGGATAGTGTGTAGTAAATGATGGAACACTGAATTTTTAGAACTTTGTAGTGGAACAAATGCCATCTTTCATAGATAGAAACATCAATTGCAGAAAGTTATGTTTACACAAAGCCGTAGCGTTGCAGACATTTCTGGGACTGTCCCTTTTAACAGAATGAGCCTTTAGAAATCCACCTAAAATCCAAATAGGCATGTTTGCTCCTCTCCATTAATAAGCTTGAAGATGGAGGAGCAGAGGTGATTGGGAAAGGAGGGGAAGATAATTAAACCCAATTCATAAGACAGATGAGGAACAGCAGGTGCACAGGAAATACATTATTACCAGTAAATGTAATAACGACATGTAAATAGAACTCAGTGTGGAGCGTCTTTTATTCTGTATTGCTGAATAGCTAATAGTAATGTAAATGGCAAAAAGAAAGCTGAAATGTCTTAGAGGTCAATCACAAGAGCACTTATTCTGCATTGAGTAGCAATTTGCTCCTTTAGCTTTCCTTAGTGAGTGAAATGAGCCTCATGAATCAAAATTGTTATCTTGCATAGTTGTACACAACTAGATTCAATGTTTTCTTTTCTAGCACAGTTTAAAGGGATTGTTCATACTGGACAACCCCTTTTCCATGTTCCTAATGAGTCTAGGAAAATAAAAGAAAGGCATACTTACTATTCTTTAACGTAAAACCCCTCCATCTGGAGAAAGACAGGTTCAATCTCCAGAGGAGAAAGGGTTTCTGTATCATAAGAATATTTATCTGTGGAATAGTCTGTCTCAGGAGCAGGTCACAGCAGGAATCGTCCATCAATGGTTTAAAAAAAGGCTTAGATGCTTTTTAAGAAGAAATTAACATAATTGTGTAAATGAGAAAGTTGTTTTCTAAATGTTTTGTCCAGTAGATCAACAATGGCGATCAGGAGGAAAAGATTTCCTCTTTTTGTGCAGACTGGATCATGCATTATGGCTGTGCTTGTGCGATTCCTTTGTCCTTTCCCATCCTTTGGTTGGACTTATTAGACATGTGTCTTTTTCAACTGTATTAACAATATAACTATGTAACTTCCTGAATTGGCTCCCCTCCTCGCTCCAAAAGTTGTATCCCCTGAAGATCTTGTAATATTATGTAAAATGAGCGCTGCAACCCATCAACAGATGGTAATAGGTTGCAGCACTCATGTGACAAAAGCAGTCACAAAATCAGCGAGATACAAAGCTCTTGGAGAGGAACAATTTTAAGATTTAAGCATGCTTATACTGTGTGTGTATATATATATACAGCGGGTGAAATAAGTATTTTACCCGCTGTATATATACAGTTTTCTAAGTAAATATATTTCTGAAGGTGCTATTGACATGAAATTCTCACCAGATGACAATAACAACCCATCCAATCCACACAGGCAAAGAAATCAAACCATAGATGTCCATAAATTAAGTCATGTGTAATAATGAGAAATGACACAGGGAATAAGTATTGAACATGCTTATTGAAATGTATTTAATACTTCATACAAAAGCCTTTATTGGTGATGACAGCTTCAAGACGCCTCCTGTATGAAGAAACTAGTAGCATGCATTGCTCAGGTGTGATTTTGGCCCATTCTTCCACACAAACACTCTACAACTCCTGAAGGTTCCATTGGCGTCTTCTATGAACTCTGAGCTTTGGTTCCTTCCATACATTTTCTATTGGATTCTGGTCAGGTGATTGGCTCGGCCATTCTAGCAGCTTTATTTTCTTTCTCTGAAACCTATTGAGAGTTTCCTTGGCAGTGTGTTTGGGTTCATTGTCTTGCTGAAATGTCCAACCCCATTTCATCTTCATCATCCTGGTAGATGCCAGCAGATTTTCATTAAGAATGTCTCAGCACATTTGTCCATTCATCCTTCCTTTTAAATATATGAAGCTTGCCAGAGCCGTAAGCTGAACAACCCCAGATGATGTTCTCACCTCCAGTTTTCACTGTTGGTAAGGTGTTTTCGGGATGATGTGCAGTGCCTCTTGGCCTTCAAATATGTTGGGTATTATGGCATTCAAAGAGTTCAATTTTCATCTCATCTGACAAAACTACATTCTCCCAGTCTTTCACAGGCTTGTCTAAATTTTGTTGAGCAAACTTTAAATATGCTTGAACATACTTTTTGTTCAGCAATGAAGTCTTGCGTGGTGAGCATGCATACAGGCCATGGATGTTGAGTGCATTACTTATTGTTTTATTTGAAACAATTGTACCTGCTGATTCCAGGTCTTTCTGTTTCTCCCCACAGGTGTTCCTTGGCTCTTGGACAACCCTTTTGATAATTCTTTTTACTCCTCTGTCTGAAATCTTGTGGGGAGCAAGTGGTCATGGCCAGTTCATAGTAAAATGATGATCTTTCCACTTCGGGATTATGGCCCCAACAGTGCTCACTGGAACCTTCAATATGGATTTGAACCCAGGACACCAGCACTGCAAGGCTGCAGTGCTAACCACTGAGCCACCATGATGCCAGTTTACCTCCCAATCAACACAGATCCAGAGGGATTTTCCAGGAATTAAAGAGCTGCCCAGCTGCCCTGGGAGGGTGGAGTTGTGTCTGTATCCACAGGACACAGATATAGCTAAATATATATATATATATATTGATGGAGTGATGGAGCAAGGAGCCAACAGGTCTTTCCTTCCCCATTTACTCTTTGTAAAGCTTTGCCAGGACCTTAGTATCAGATGACAGTCACATGACTAGACAGCAGAAAAGAACAGGACTAACAGTGGAGAAGAGCAGGATGTAGCAGAGTTTTATGTGTAGATGTAGGTGAGCAGTGTGTGTGTAAATTAGCTGAGCCGTGTGTGTGGATGTAGCCGAGCTATGTGTGTGTGTATATGTTGCTGATCTGTGTGTGTGTAGATGTACTTGAGTAGTGTTTGTGTGTAGACATAGCTGAGCTGTATGTGGATGTAGGTAAGCTGTGAGTGTAGCTGTAGCTGAGCAGTGTGTGTATGTAGATGTTTCTGTGCTGTGTGTGTGTAGATGTAGTTGAGCAGTGCGTGTGTGTAGATGTAGCTAAACTGTTTGTAGATGTAGCTGCGCTGTGTGTTAATGTAGCAGACCAGTGTGGGGAGTCAAAATACTTTGTAGGTTGGGCTTGTGGGGGCATAAGACTGTGTGGTGGGAAATCCAATATAGGGACATTACACTGTGTGTGGAAGGCACTGTGGGAAGGGGGGCATGAAATAGGTGCTATACTGTGTGGAAACACTAATGGTCTTCACTAGGGAAATATTGCTGTGTGGTCTGTGAGGATGTATAGGAAGCACTGGCTGAGGTTAGAATACTGTCTTAAGATATAAATTCTGTCAGCGCACTAGAGGCACTGCAGTTTTTGTCCCTCTTTCTTATCATTCAAAGTTGGGAAATATGAGAACTTATTAATTAGTAAGTGAGACAAAATCATTCCCCCCAATACATCTGTTAAACTACAGATAAAATGGACTTTAAAATACAAAAAAGGGGACGTGATAATATAATCTCTGAGCGCTGCAGCAGTTTTATATTATGCAGTGACTGATTACATATGATTTTCTGCTCTAGCGGCAATTAATTGAAGGAGCGGGAGAAATAACAGGGATAACATTTCTATTCAAATGAGGCCAATTTTGAAGAATAAGATATCTGCCATCTGTTAATATCAGATGAAACGGCGTCATTTTTGCTGGTGGGTAGGCTCGGTGATGCAATGTTATTGCTGCACTGATCAAATATGACCATTTTGGCAATGGAACGACACTTCAGAAGCGCACATCACAGCAGCTGATTCAGCTTTTAGAGCTCAGCTAAATTATATGAGAACAGTAACAGCCATTGTTAAAAAAGGCTGTTTGGAAAACAGTTTGTGACATTTCTATACGTCTTTTTAAATAAAGGTATAAAATAACCATTACTTCTGTGTTATCCTGTGTTTTTACCACACACTGCCACATATATTGTATATTCTTGCCAAATACATTTGTAATCTGGTATAACAAAAATTCAAGCTTATGGGCTTTAAAGGATGCTGCAAAATTTTATATTTGCAACATACACGATCTGTCATGAATTTCTTCCAAATTTGCAGCTGTTTCACCCATTGCAATAATGCATAATCTGCATCATGAATAATCTTCTGCAGCAGATTTCATGCATCTGTTGTATATGGATATGGAGAAATTCCAATGTAAACCTTGGATCTAAGGGGTAGTGTTTCTCCTTGTGGAGAGTGGCATGCCAGGTCTGGAACAACAGTATGAGGAGACTTAAATGCCTTCCATGCTCCTCTGGGAAATTAAATGTGCAAATTGTCTCTTCAGAGAGAAAGAGGACTTGAACTCTAGTGCCACGTATTGGAAGTAGCAATCCTACAAGTCATTATCGACCCTTTAAACGAGTTGTCCACTTCTTTCACATTGATGCCCTATGTATGATCGGCCGAGGTCCCGCACGCGGCACCCACGCCAATCAGCTTTTATCGGTGCTGCCGGCAGCGGCCGCCGGCCGGAAGTCCTTCCCTGCGGTGCTTGCCTGTCAAGTTGTAAGTGGCCGCCGCTTTTTACTGCACATCCGCCTCCTATTCAATTGAATGGGAGGCGGATGTGCAGTACCCCGCACCGGCCACTACAACTTGACGGCCAAGCACCGCAGGGAAAGACTTCCGGCTGGCGGCCGCTGCCGGCAGCACGGATAACAGCCGCTTGCCGGACCCTGGCCGATCATATATTGATGCCCTATCCCACAGATAGGGCATCAATGTGAAAGTAGTGGACAACCCCTTTAACGAGCCTTGAAATATGACTTAAGATAAAAGCCAAATCAGAATCTCAATTTGTAGACAAGGTGTTTTGGGGTATTGCCCCTCATCAGTGCAAAGTATGAGATCTGATTTGGCTGGGTGAGAGGGTAAGACTTGGATCTAAGGGGTAAAGTTTCTCCTAGTGGAGAATGACATGCCTGGTCTGTCATGCCAGTATAAGGAGACTTAAACACCTTGCATGCCTCTGTGGGAAATTAAATATGCAAATTGTGTAAACCTTAAAATTTAGAAGCAATTGCAGGTGGAGACTTTCACATGTCCAACAATCACGGTCTAAGTATGGACCACAATGTCCAGACCGTCTGTGGGTCTCCTACCCTGAAATCAACAGCCTCATAAAACATATGAAACCACCCTTACATGCCATTGGAGGCATCTGGAGGTACAGTAGGGGGCTTATGCATCTATATCATAGCATATCTTATACATATATTATCTATAGGTCTCCATCAGATTTAATATCCATATTCCATTCTTTCGATGTCACACACGTAAAAGGAACCTGAGCATGCTCGCCGAGTTTTTTCAGCGTGCTCGGGTGTTATGTTTTAGTCACTGTGCTCATGATTTGAGACTGTTTGACAGGTTTAATACATGTGAGGTATGGCTAAGAAACAGGCATTCCTCACATTTATTAAAGCTGTCAAACAGTCGCAAATCATGCACACAGCTTGACTAAAACATAACACCCGAGCACGTTGAAGATACTCTGGAAACACCCGACCATGCTCATAAATCTTGAGTAACGAGCATGCACGCTCATCACTAAACCTGACAGTTGATAAATGCTGCCCTATCCAGAGACAGCATGTATCAGACACTGGCTACATGATTTAGCCGTGTATGTTTGATTCTGAAACGCTGCGGATGATAATCTTACACAATTTAATAGTTATACAGAATTAATGAGTCATAAATAAAAAAAATAATAGGAAAAACAACCAATGGGTAAATACTTTGCTTTATTGTTTTTGTATCAATTTGAGGTTGTCTTTTTCTCCATTTATTTTTAGAATTGTTTTCATAATTAGTTGGTTGCCATTAGCAGTCTGCCCTACCCGACTATAAAACAAGTTGTCCGATACCACATTAATGCTCAATTTTTTTGGGATTCACTCAAATTGCAATGTTACACAGTTCCTGATCTGAGGCATTATACTGCTCAACAGTGTCGGACTGGGGTGCCAAGGGCCCACCAATAACCAACTCCAGGGCCCCACTTTTCAACTACATGCAAATGTGACATTATCCTTAATCACAAATTTATATTACAATGAACTGGGTAGATTGTTAAATGAATAAGATGCTGCCTTTGTCTGTACATCGTGATTCAAGTATACAGTGCCAAGTACTGCTCATATAAGAGGGTGGTGGCCCACCGGAGGATTCCCCTGTTTTCCTATGGGCCAGTCCAAGCCTGATGCTCAATACCATTTTACATAGATCCACCCACTGTAAAATGACCTAATGAGTAAGTAATTTACTGGGTTCCTAAACCCCCTCTGGGCCCCAATGCAGATGGACACTACATTGTAGGACTCATAGATTTCTGCTCCATTTGAGTCCATTCTTCCTAGATTTTGGTGAATGCCCATAAGGAAGCAGCTAAAATAGAGCAGAAAGTGCTCAGTATTAAGCTGAAATCAAATGGCCATGAAACACGGTACAAATACAGACCGTGATTTTCAGACTAACTGGTATGAACGGAGCAGCTTCATAGGCTAAAGAGCGGATAGTTTACATCTCATCTCAGAAACCTCTTGCGTTTGATGGAACAGAGTGAGAGAATTACTGACCCTAGAATGCTTCATAATGCTAAAGCCTCATTCACAAGGTCAGTCAGGTTTTTTTTCATGTATAGAACACATATCCATTATAGTCTATGGGAATGTTTCCACGTTACCGGTCACAGTGTTGGACACATCTGTTCATGCAATGGTTTCCTTGTTTTTGTTGGAATGTACACACTGTAGATAAACAGTAAAGAAACACATGTGAAACAAACCAGAAAATGGGTTAATGGGGTCATCTGGGAGTTTGCTTATTTTTCACTACGGGGTTAAAAAATTACAGGCAGGTAGTTTTTAATTACCTGTCTATTCTGCCCGGCGCCAATCTCTGCCATCTCAGAGTGGTCACGGACCACCCCTGCCAGCGATTCTGTGGCATCAGTTGACCTCGCATCAACACAGCAGCTCTTCTGACCTGTTGACGGGGCGTCACTGATGATGTCATGTTGATTGACAGCCGGTTCCTTGCAGTTAGGCGGTCAATCAGCAAGACATCGTCAGAAACGCCACATTGACAGAGCAGAGCGGAAAAGAAGAAGCTGCTCTGTTGACGTGATGTCACCGGAAGCCACAGAATTGCCACCAGGAACTGTCCATTAGCAACTAAATGCCTGTAAGTTTTTAGACCCATAGGTAAAAATAATCAAAGTCCTGGAAAACTCCTTTAAACCTTAGATTCCTCAAAGTAATCCCCTTTTAGTCTAATGACAGCTTTATACCCCCTTGACATTTTCTCATGCAGTTTCAGCAGGTTGTCACCTGGAATGGCTTTCCAACAGTTTTGAAAGGGTTCCCATAGGTGCTGAGTAGGGATGGGCAGACCGATGGAAGTTCGTTTCTGGTACATAACTTTTGAAAAAGTTTGGTTCGGGTACCAGAGCAGTACCGGAACTTCCATCAGAACCAGAACCCCATTCAAAATAATGGAGACTCGAACTCATGAGAAACTTAAAAAAATTCTCTCTCTCTCCCTTCTTACAAACAAGAAAAATTGATTCTATAGTAATAGCAAAAAATGGACAGAAAATTGGATAAAATCAGAATATAAAATCACTGGTGAAAATTGATCATTGTTTCTCTTATGCAGAACAAAAAGGAATGTCTCAATGAGTCCTAATAAATGCAAACATTTTACTAACTGGAAAATCGTGCATAGACGATTCAATTTAAAGGTTTTTGTTTATTTTTCCAAGGCGGACATTTATGATCTTCTACAGGATGATAATATATAGTATGTCTGATCCCCGGGAAGGGAGGTGTCTTCACTGTAATCCGACGCTGACCGTTACAAAGGGGGTCCCGTTCTAGTATTCTCACATCTCAGACTAAAATGAAAATGGGACAAATAACAATAGATGAAACTATGAGCATCAGATTACAAGATTAAAGAAATGTAAGTGATAACAGCTCATAAGTATTCTGCTCTGAGCTAAAAGTGAAGAGACAGGAAGTCTTTGGTACAGTACATGAAGTCCTAGCAGCATGTCGACACGCCTGACAAATATGAGGTTACAACATACTGAGGGCCATGAATAACGTACATTTTTAGGAGCCATTAACTCTCTGCTATTGATAAAATGCTGCTCCAATGCGTTTTTCTTCCCCTTGGGCTTTCTAATTGCAAAGTCGGCAATTCCTGCAGTTTTGCAAACAGATCTGTTAAAAAAACTAAAATAAAGAGAAAATAGGAAGAACTGTCAGAACAAAGCTCAATTATTTCAAGTTATGTCAATGGCCGTAACTCCAAATATAAACATCTACTGCCACCTAGTGAGCGACCGCAGAATACGTCTAATCAGTAGATCGAAAACTGGCATGGAAATTATAATACACTCTGTTCCAAATTATTATGCAAATAATATTTTCTCAGATTTTCCCAAATGACCTATATGAATTGCAGTCATTGTAATTTTCCAGTCAAATAACTATTAGAGTACAATTGAAAGGTTTTTGTACAAACTGCCTATGATAACAGTATATTTTTAAAAAAATAAAAAACTCAAACTGCACTCAAAATGCACGTTCTAAATTATTATGCACAGCAGAGTTTTCAACCTTTTAATTTTTGTAAAGAACAAAAAAATGGTCATTTTTGAAATTATAGGCATTAGCAGGTTATTACAAACTGAAATCAAACAGTTTTCAACTCAAAACTTTATTCTAGGTGATGTTACATTTGCATATAGGACCCCTTGTTCGAAAGGAGCTTCTGAACTCTCTCGTCCATTGAATTTGTCAGGTTTTGGATGGTTTCTGCTTCAATTGTTTTGCATGAGGACAGAATACCCTCCCAGAGCTGTTGCTTAGATGTGAACTGCCTCCCGCCTTCATAGACACTCCTTTTGATGATGCTCCAGAGGTTCTCAATGGGGTTGAGGTCAGGGGAGCATGGGGGTCACACCATAAGTTTGTCCCCTTTTATGCCCATAGCAGCCAGAGATGCAGATGTGTTATGTGCAGCATGACACGGTGCATTATCATGTATGAAAATGATCTTGCTGCGGAATGCACGGTTCTTCTTCTTGAACCATGGAAGGAAGTGCTGTTTGAGAAACTCAACATACTTTATGGAGTTCATCTTTACCCTTTCAGGGATCCTAAAGGGGCCGACAATCTCTCTCCCAATGATTCCAGCCCAAAACATTACTCCACCTCCTCCTTGTTGGCGCCGTAGCCGTGTTTGCATGGGGTGTCCATCAACCAGCCATCCTCCACTCCATCCATCTGGACCATCAAGCGTTTGTTTGGCCCACTGGAGCCGTTTCTGCTTGTGGATAGAGGAGGTCGACAGGATGGCTTACGCACAGCTGCAAACCTCTGAAGGACCCTGCATCTTGTTGTTCGGGGGACGTTGGAGGCAACAGCAGCTTCAAAAACTTGTCTGCTGCTATGACCAGGCTTTTTTGCCGCTGCTCTTTTAACCTGACGTAATTGCCTGTAGGAAAGAGTCCTCAATTTTCCCTTATCAGCACGCACACGTGTGTACTGTGAATCGGCTACATACTTCTTGATTGTGCGATGATCAGGATGAAGTGTCTTGGCAATGTTGATTGTAGTCATGCCTTGACCTAAACACTCCACAATTTGTTGCTTCTCAGCAGCCGACACATCCTTTTTCTTTCCCATTTTGGCAGAAAATGTAGGCTGCTTAATAATGTGGGACAGTCTTGCCTTTCATTGGACACACCTGCCAAACTATCTAGCACAGGTGTCTGCAATTGCTTACAGTGATATAAAGATCCCTGACACACATCACCATCAATGAGTTTAATTGACAAACAAAAAAATTCTTACCTTATCACTCCTAAACACTTTTTGCATAATAATTTGGAACACAGTGTATTTATCCATAATTCTACACTATATGCCAGACATATCCCAGCCTATAATACCGCTTCCGATGGAAAGTCAGATTCTGCTAACATCCTAGGCAGCAGAGGTAAAGAATGGGATCAAAGAAGCTTGTGGGTGCTATTACTATTAATAATAATTATCTAGCAGTATATAGCACCACCATATTCATTGATTTCAGGGGGGAAATGTACAAATAATATCAGACATTAAAGAGCAATACATTACTTTACAATTCAAAGAAGAGGAGTGAGGGCCCTGCTCACAAGAGCTTGTGAGGAAATAGGTAAAAAGTGCTTGTATTTGTAAGGTCTAGCCATCACTATAATAAATAAGGTTATATATACAAAGCTTTATAATCCAGCCAGTATCTATATATGTCCAGGTATGACATGATACTGAGTGCATTGAGTGTGGATGAAACTGTTTAACCTCTTTACCCCCGAGGGTGGTTTGCATGTTAATGACCGGGCCAATTTTTACAATTCTGACCACTGTCACTTTATGAGGTAATTACTCTGGAACGCTTCAACGGATCCCCCTGATTCTGAGATTGTTTTGTCGTGACATATTGAACTTTATGACCGTGATGAAATTTGTTCAATATCATTTGTGAAAAAAACGGAAATTTGGGGAAAATTTTGAAAATTTTGCAATTTTCAAACTTTGAATTCTTGTGTCCTTAAATCAGAGAGATAAGTCACACAAAATGGTTAATAAATAATATTTCCCACATGTCTACTTTACATCAGCACAATTTTTTAAACAAGTTTTTTTTTGTTATGAAGTTATAAGGGTTAACAGTTGCTCAGCAATTTCTTATTTTTCCAACAAAATTTACAAAAACATTTTTTTTTAGGGACCATCACATTTGAAGTGACTTGGTCAACAGGTGTATCTCACAAAATTAGAATATCATCAAAAAGTTAATTTATCTCAGTTCTTCAATACAAGATTTATTTCTGTTAATGTTAATGATTATGGCTTACAGCCAATGAAAACACAAAAGTCATTATCTCAGTAAATTAGAATACTTTATAACAACAGCTTGAAAATGTTGGCCTATGGAAATGTATGTTCAGTAAATGCCCTCAATACTTGGTCGGGGCTCCTTTTGCATCAATTACTGCATCAATGCGGCGTGGCATGGAGGCGATCAGCCTGTGGCACTGCTGAGGTGTTATGGAAGCCCAGGTTGCTTTGATAGCAGCCTTCAGCTCGTCTGCATTGTTGGGTCTGGTGTCTTTCATCTGTTGACAATACCCCATAGATTCTCTATGGGGTTAAGGTCAGGCGAGTTTGCTGGCCAATCAATCACAGTGATACGGTTGTTTTTAAACCAGGTATTGGTACTTTTGGCAGTGTGGACAGGTGCCAAGTCCTGTTGGAGAATGAAATTTCCATTTCCAAAAAGCTTGTCGGCAGAGGGAAGCATGAAGTGCTCTAAAATTTCCTGGCAGACGGCTGCGCTGACTTTGGTCTTGATAAAACACAGTGGACCTACACCAGCAGATGACATGGCTCCCCAAACCATCTCTGATTGTGGAAACTGCATACTAGACCTCAAGCAGCTTGGATTGTGGCCTCTCCACTCTTCCTCCAGACTCTGGGACCTTGATTTCCAATTGAAATGCAAAATTGACTTAGTGTGTCAATGACTGCCTTCTGGACATCTGTCAAGTCAGCAGTCTTCTCCATGATTGTGGAGCCTACTGAAAAAGACTAAGGGACGTTTTTAAACGCTTAGGAAGCCTTTGCAGGTGTTTTTTGTTAATTATTCTAATATACTGAGATAATGACTTTTGTGTTTTCATTGGCTGTAAGCCATAATCATCAACATTAACAGAAATAAACACTTGAAATAGATCACTCTGTTTGTAATGACTCTTTATAATGAGTTTCACTTTTTCTATTGAAGAACTGAAATAAATCAACTTTTTGATGATATTCTAATTTTGTGAGATGAACCTGCATATGACAGAAAATACCCAAAAGTGACACCATTCTAAAAAGTGCACCCCTCGAGGTGCTCAAAACCACATTTAAGAAGTGTATTAACCCTTCAGGTGCTTCACAGGAATTTTTGGACTGTGGAAGAAAAAAATGAACATTTTAACTTTTTTTTCACAAAAATGTTACTTTAGACCCAATTTTTTTTTTATTTTCGCAACGGTAACACAATGGACCACAAAATTTGTTGTGCAATTTCTCCTGAGCATGCTGATACCCCATATGTGGGGAAAATTGAGTGCAGGGAGCCAGTATTGAGCATGTTCTCCACGCTGGTTGTCAGTTTAACAGCTGGAGTGGAAAATGGTTGAATCCTACTCCCAAGGGGCAGCAAAACGCTGCCGCCTGAGTGACACCTCGGACCACCACATTAGACGAACCGACGGCGCTCCCTTGTGGCTGCACCCGGGGCAAATGTCCTGCCCACCCCTTTCTAGATACGCCCCTGCTGTTACTAAGTAAAAAAAGAAATAAAAAACATAATATTAAAAAGACCAATATTAACACCATACAGTGACTACCAGTCCTGTAGAACATATAAGGGATTGCGGTTCAAGTATATATAATATAGTGACTTACAGCTGATGTTCTTTATGGTGACAGTGTAAGGTGCCCCAGCGAGGTAGTCGTGGGCGAGCTGTAGCCCCCTCTCGCTATGGCACCCTACAGACAATACGTGTCCTCCCTCTGAAGTGTGGCTGTGTATGTAGTGCTCTTCACTTACTTCAAGCCATCCGATCGCGGCTGTCTCCAGGCATTTCTCTTCTGGGACCAGGGCAGCAATAAATTCAGAGGACACGAGGTTCTTAACCAGAACTTGGACTTTACTTGGGGAAGAGGAATATGTACAATATTTTCAGGCAGATATAATGGATAAGGCCCGACAGGTTATCATCTCTCTCACAGGTGCTGGTAACTCCTTCAGCCCTGATTCCCTCTTTAAGTGAAGCATCTCTGTGACTCTAATCTCTGGCCCAAGAGACTCTTCTGTAATACTGACAGTGACCTGGATCCGATATCTCTCCCCCACATCTTAGCTTGGAGTCCTATTTATCTTCCTCTGCTTCCTGCAGACTAGAAGTGCCCCGGGTCCTCACTACCTTTGATGAGTTTCTCCGGCCGGCTGACAGGACTCGTGCTCTTGTGTGGGGAGACTTGCACACTGGTGATCCCACTGTCTGAGGGTATGGAGCTCCCGTCTACCCTAGCAGCCACTATAGTCAGGCTGCCTGAACGATTTGCTGTCCAATCTCTTACTGAAGAATCACTTCCTGATTCTGGAAACTAAACAGAGATTTTCCTAATGTGCCCACCCTCAGTGAGCTGTCATCACACAGCATTAACTCATCCCTGTCTGTAACACTGCTAGCAGACTCAACCTGACATCTGCACCCAGGACAGTGGCATCTTGTGGCTGTTTACAGGTACTGCAGCCCACAATGAATTATGCCAGGAACAAGCTCTATATCACTCAAGGCTTGATCCGGGCACTAAGTTCCCCCTCTACTCTACTGACTGGACCACTGAAGCTAACCCCTTAGCTTGGCCTACCACAGTTCAGAGAGGATTAACTAAGGGAACATTTTCCTTAACTACTTCAGTGCCTAGGGAAGGCTACATCCTTCCCCACTATTACAACAGCGTTCACTTTTCCAGTCTCTTCTATCCGGCACAGACCGACATAATGACTTCTTCCAGCCACAACTCACCTGCAGAGTTTAGAAGAAAAACACATTTAGGGTATGTGCCCACGGTCAGGAGCCGCAGCGGAATCCCATCTCCTCTATGCGTCTCTGTGCACCTGCGGATCACCCGCGAAAACTGACATGCAGCGTGTCTTTCAGGACCGCAGCATGTCAATTTCACTTGTGGGTCTGCATGTGGACTTTCCCCATAGATTAACAACTATGAGGAAAATCGCATGTTAAAAAAAAAATCACGCCGCTCATTTGTATAAAATGAAGGTAGAAGCCACGCAGCTATCCCGCAGCATCGGGGCCACAGGCAGCTCCTGACCAAGGGCACATACCCTTAAAGGGAATCTGTCGCCAGAAATAACGCTATTAACCTGCAGATATGCGGTTAATCTGCAGGTTATACCATTGGTGAAACCTGTGAGGCCGCACAGAAGCCCAAGAGGTAAAAGGACCCATTTCCACCTTCGAAGCAGGAGAAAATGTGTATTATTATCAGATTTTTGGCTGCAAAGCACCCTGATATTGTTTTTGTCTTCTGTCTGTGCCGCCAGTGCTGCAGGTTAATAGCTTATTATGCTTCCCGGCGCCGGGGGTGCGGTTACAGTCTCCGCTCTGTATACTCAGTGATGACTGAACCAGCACTGCCCCCATGACAGATACCCAATGCTGGCGGGGAGAATAAAGTTAATTTTCTCCCTGCTGCATTCGGCTGCATGCAGGCACCGCACAGCATAATGCTATTACCCTGCAGCTTAACCGCATATCTGCAGGTTAACAGCATTATTTCTGCTGACAGCTTCCCTTTAACTTCTCACATTTCCAGCACTGTCCCTATCTATTCCCAAACTACAAAAACGCCTCATCCTGACTGCTCTTGCAGTGTGAACAGTGACCCCAATAATTAAAAAATTGTGTCATTACTATGATTACCCTCTTCCCCCAAAAAATGCTAGAGACTTTGTGTCAGATAGACGGTGCCTCTAAAAATTATAGTGTCCCATGCAAAGAATTAATGCTCCCACTATCCAACCTAGAAAGTAGTAATGCCCCCTGTATACTCCTATAAAAGTTATAACATCCCAAGTGCCCCGTCAAGCAAAGTGGTGTTCCCTTAAAGTAATAATGCCCCCCAAAAAAGTAATTATGCTAACCTGAGAGCCCCAATCAAAAAAGTAACAATGCCCCCATTTAAACAAATGTCCCAAGTGTCCCCAAAGCTCTCTATATACTGTTTTATGGCCTCCAGCTACTTATACACTATATGATGGCCCCCACAACCCCTTATATACTGTATGATGGCCCCTATAGCCCCATATATACTGTATTATGGTCCTCACAGCCCTTTTTAAACTGTATTATAGTCCCATAGCCCCTTATATACTGTATTATGACCACCACAGCCTTATATATAGTACACACAGCTCACCTATAGCCTCATAGTACCTTATACATAGTATTATGACCCTCACAGCCCTTTATATACTGTATTACGGCCACTAAAGCAATATGGCCCGCACAGCTCACTATATATAGTATAATGGCCTCTACAGCCCCTTACACACTGATTTATGTCCCCCAAAGACCCGTTCCCTACATCTGTCTCTGGCGACTGTGTACTCATGACAACGCTCATTATTGTTGCTGCCTCATGCTGCGCTCAGCGAGACCCGGTGGCTCTGATGAGCATTATCGTCACAACCTGGCGCCTGTGAATAGTAATTTTACTGCTATTCACAGTCACCAGAGACAGATTCAGGGAACATGAGCTACGGCGAAGCTTCATGGGAACATTTTGGGTAATAAATTGGTGTACGAAGCACTATCTGTTGTTTGTCTTTTTATGTTTCTCAGGGTTCCTTTTCTGGAGTACTTCGGATTTGGTGTAATACTGCAGACCTGCAAGGGATTTTTTTTCAATAAGTTGGTGAGCGAATGATAGTGTGGGGGATTCTTTATTCAAATTAAGTGTTTTTTTTTCTGTGTGTTTTTATTTTTTATTAACGGGTTAGTAATGGGGGTGTCTGATAGACACCTCTCCATTACTAACACCAGGGCTTGATGATAGCTGACATTTATGACAAATCACAGCTGTCATCAACCCTCCAGCCCAAATACCCAGATTGCCACTGATCCAGGGCAATCGGGAAGAACCGGGCAAAGCATCAGAATTGGCGCATGTCATCTGATGCACCAATTCTGGGGCAGCTGCAGGCTTGTATTTTTAGGCTGGAAAGGGCCTAATAACCAAGGACCTTCCCAGCCTGATAATATGAGCCTGCAGCTGTCTGCTTTACCTTAGCTGGTTATTAAAAATAAGGAGGACTCTACATCTTTTTTTTTTTTTAATTTGGTTAAATAAGGCTAAACACCCTTTAGTGCCACATGAAAGTCACTAAAGGGTACAATTTTATTATATGTAGGGGGCTTGTGAAATTATATGTCTACAGGATATCTATTTATTCTAGCTATTTATTATCTAATATCTTTCTATCATCTATCTGTATCTTTATATAGCAACTAGCTTTAAATTACATAGAGAATTACAATATGTAAAAGATGATGTTAAAAAAGCATGTGATACAGATGCTAGGTGAGAATAATCGCATTGTGTTCGCATTACACTCGTCCGACTTTTCAGGAGCAACATTTTAGCTATTTTTAATACTCTGATGTGAGCGAACCCTTAGATCGTCTTTATACACAGTGGGTACGGAAAGTATTCAGACTCCTTTAAATTTTTCACTCTTTGTTTCATTGCAGCCATTTGGTAAATTCTAAAAATTGAATTTCTTTCTCATTAAAGTACACTCTGCACCCCATCATGACTGAAAAAAAACAGAAATGTAGAAATTTTTGCAAATTTATTAAAAAAGAAAAACTGAAGTATCACATGGTCATAAGTATTCAGACCCTTTGCTCAGTATTGAGTAGAAGCACCCTTTTGAGCTAGTACAGCCATGAGTCTTCTTGGGAATGATGCAACAAGTTTTTCACACCTGGATTTGGGGATCCTCTGCCATTCTTCCTTGCAGATCCTCTCCAGTTCCGTCAGGTTGGATGGTGAACGTGGGTGGACAGCCATTTTCAGGTCTCTCCAGAGATGCTCAATTGGATTTAGGTCAGGGCTCTGGCTGGGCCAGTCAAGAATGGTCACAGAGTTGTTCTAAAGCCACTCCTTTGTTATTTTAGATGTGTGCTTAGGGTCATTGTCTTGTTGGAAGGTGAACCTTTGGCCAAGTCTGAGGTCTAGTGCATTCTGGAAGAGGTTTTCATCCAGGATATCTCTGTAATTGGCTGCATTCATGTTTCCTTCAATTGCAACCAGTCGTCCTGTCCCTGCAGCTGAAAAACACCCCCATAGCATGATGCTGCCACCACCATGTTTCACTGTTAGGATTGTATTGGGCAGGTGATGAGCAGTGCCTGGTTTTCTCCACACATACCACTTAGAACTTTGTGGTGATAATTCTATCTTTGTCTCATCAGACCAAAGAATCTTATTTCTCATAGCCTGGGAGTCCTTCATGTGTTTTTGAGCAAACTCTATGCAGGCTTTCATATGTCTTGCACTGAGGAGAGGCTTCCGTCGGGCCACTCTGCCATAAAGGCTCGACTGGTGGAGAGCTGCAGTGATAGTTGACATTGTGGAACTTTCTCCCATCTCCCTTCTGCATCTCTGGAGCCTCAGCCACAGTGATCTTGGGGTTCTTCTTTACCTCTCTCACCAAGGCTCTTCTCCCACGATTGCTCAGTTTGGCTGGACGGCCAGGTCTAGGAAGACTTCTGGTGGTCCTAAACTTCTTTCATTTAAGGATAATGGAGGCCACTGTGCTCTTAGGAACCTTGAGTAATGCAGAAATTCTTTTGTAACCTTGGCCAGATCTGTGCCTTGCCACAATTCTGTCTCTGAGCTTCTTGGGCAGTTCCTTTGAGCTCATGATTCTCATTTTGGTCTGACATGCACTGTGAGGTCTTATATAGACAGGTGTGTGCCTTTCCAAATCAAGTCCTATCAGTATAATTAAACACAGCTGGACTCCAATGAAGGAGTAGAACCATCTCAAGGAGGATCACAAGGAAATGGACAGCATGTGACTTAAATATGAGTGTCTGAGCAAAGGGTCTGAATACTTGTGACCATGTAAAATTTCAGTTTTTCTTTTTTAATAAATTTGCAAAAATTTCTACATTTGGTTTTTTTTTCAGTCAATATGGGGTGCAGAGTGTATTTTAATGAGAAAAACAATAACTTTTTAGAATTTACCAAATGGCTGCAATGAAACAAGGAGTGAAAAATTTAAAGGAGTCTGAATACTTTCCATTCCCACTGTACATATTATTAGTTTGGGGTTTAAAATCCTGATGACAGGTACCTTTTAAGTCCTGGGATGCCCAGAGCCACGTACCTCCTTCCCTTTAAGTGCCTACAGTAGTGCTGGAGAAGTATTGTATTCTGCACTGTGCTGTTGAGTAACCTGTCGACTAGGATTCTCTGCTTTGTTCCAGTGGATCCAATACTACTATTAGCACACAGGGACTGCTTGTATAGCTATGGAAACGGAGCCGGGTCTGACAATCTGAAAATAAAAGGTGTTCATTGCATAATTAGAAAAAGCTTGCAAATAAACTTGCTGTATAATTTATGGTTTTCTGGATCTCTATTTTGAATTGTCCACTGTATTTGCAGTTGATGAAAGTCAGAAATGGCCATGTGATGGACACGGAGGTGCACGGCAAGTTACAAACCATTGCTCTGAAAGCTGTAGTGTAAGGGTGTGTGCACACGGTCCGGAAACACTGCAGATTTTAAGCAGCACACTTGCGCTGCGTGCAATCCACAGCGGCCAGATGTTACAGCATAGTCCACTATGCGTCTCCGTACTCCTGCGGATCACCCGTGGACACGGACATGCAGCATGTCTTCACAGACCGCAGCATGTCAATTTCTCTTGCAGAGACGATATAGTCTCCGCAAGAGAAATTCTCATTGTAATGTATAGGATGCGGTGAATCCACATGGTTCATTGAACACATGTGGATTCACCTGCGTGCAGCGCTTTGGACGAAGCATCAAGTATCCTGCGTTCAAAGCACAGCAAATACCGACCTTGTGCACATACCCTAATTGTATGTAAGAGTCCTGCATTAGTGGAGTCGGTTTCAGCCAAAAGCAATAAATTTTGTTATGGTGCCCACACTAATAGTGGTGCTATATCCCAATCTCCAGACCAGTTCAGCAACCGATGACCGTCTAGGTAAGCTCTAAGTGACTGCGCAGTTTGTGTAGGATTTCTTGCATCCATGCTTGTGATAGCACGTGGCACTGGACTGTCACGAATGTGCTGCATCCTGATTAGACCTTTGCGGTATCTGGGATCAGACTGGCAGATCACAGATCTTCTTTGGAGTCCGCTTGGCGTTTAACTTGAATGTGCAGATTGATTTCTGGTTGGTGTAGATGGGCTTAAGAGTTCCTTTTTGATCCTCCTGGGATTCCATATGGCTCTAATCTCAGCTGCTGCATCTTACTGTCACTCCCTTCCATTATTTAAACTCACTCCTCGCTCTGTCCTGTGTCGGTTATAGGTGTCCTATGCTGACCTCCCTGGAGAAGTTGTTCCAGTTTAAGAAGTTGTGGAGTTCCAGTTGTTGTTTGATTGCTCCCTGTTTGTTTCCCTCCCGTTTCCTTACCTTAGTTGTGAGACTTGTGTCTTGCTGACTTACTCACTAGTTAGAGCCAGCCAGGGTTTAGGCACCTGATGGCGCATGGGGGGGGGCGGACCCATCCAGGAACAATAGGAAGCACAGGGTGCAGTCTTAGGCGAGTGTTCAGGGGTGTCCCTTCTCCCCTTTCCCGAGCGTGTCAGGGCAACCTTTACCTTCTTTCCCTTCTTTGTGCCGCACTTGGGCATTTCCTTGCTCCAGTCATGGACTGGCACAAGATACAAGCTTGTTCTGACTGCCACATGCATTTCCACAAGTATTCCTTAACAAGAGATGCTGGTTTGGGTGCCAACAAGGAATGAATAGAGAAAAAAATCCCCCAAATTACAAAACATGCCCTGCTCAATCACAAGCTATATAATGGACGGAGAAATGGCAATGCATCGAAGGAAAAATAATCCAGATATGCGTCACCTGACAGACCATGGGACATAGAATCTCCATACATCAGTTTTCTACCATAAAACTGCTGAAAATGTCTCAAAATGTTTGCACAACTCATAGTGGTGCAGAAAATATTGAGATTTTTAATGATTCTTAGGCAGTTTGTTTCAGCCACGTCCGCCTACTTTTTGAAAAGTTGGGGCTTTTTTTTGAGATGGCGGGGCTGAGTGTAGCCCACTCCCTTCAAAAAAAGTCATAATTTAAGCCATAAAAGTGGCATGTAAATTACGACAGGCATGTACGCCGATCTGTAGCTGGAGTACATTTCTTGAGATGTCTTACAGCAGCTGAATGATGGGCCTCTTAATATTTGCCACATCTTAATCCAGCACACCCTTCATGAGGATGGGCGTACAAGACACCAGTCTTCATTACTCAGAGCCTAAAGCCCCCCGTACTCATTAGTCTGATGTCAGCCAATATTATAATGTTGGAGGGGATCTGGGGGGAATGCTGATTGCTTTGCTTGCCCAGAGATAACATGCCGGCAAAGATGTCTGACGATGGCTCTCTCAAAGAGAACATAGGAGCGCTTAGCCGAATGCCTGTGTATGGTAGAGATGGCTATTGCCTGAATGATTGGACTACAGACATCTCATATTTATGTCCACCATCAGTCTATGATATGTGCTTAGTCACAAACCACCCCTTATACTCTTGCTCAGCGGGGTCAGCAGCTGGACGCACACAGATGGGAAACTCAAACGATAAAGAAGTTTGGAGATATAACAGCACTTATGAGCGCCCCCTGTTGCAGTTCATAGGAGATAGGACCACAGACATTTCCTTATTTTCCATAGGCTTCAGGGGCGAGTGGCCAAACATACTCACCATCTCCTTCCTCCTCTATGTAACACTCACACATAAAAATAACAAATGTTTTTAGTGCGACGTCTCTTTTAATGATTTTAAATAGAAAAAGCAAGAGACAAATGCATGAGAAAATATTAACAATATTGTAGAGGTTCAATTCCCCCAGGGGTTTAAGCAAGAGTGTTATCCCCCCAAAAATCTTAAGGGAGGTCGATTCATTAAAACTGGCATTGAGCACAGCAGTCTTAATCAAAGGCTTGCTGGAGTATGAGGCACCGAATTTAAAGATGCATCTTGTTAGTGGTGTGCCCATCGCCAGAAATGTTCATCCAATCAGAGTCTGGAAAAGCATTTCTGGGGTAAGAAACGCCAGTATTTCCACTGAATGTGAGGAGCAGCCAAGACCAGGCCCCATTCTGCCCCGACTCCTGCTCAGCTCTGTGCATTAAAAGGCCAAAAGTTGTGCAAAACTGCTTTCCACAAAAAAAAACGCAACTCTTCAAAGCTTTTAAGCCAGTTCCCCCCTCTCAGGCTCCTCCCCATGGTTCTCTCCTCACAGGCTCCTCCCCATAGGCTCCTCCCCATGTCTCCCTCCTCACAGGCTCCTCCCCATGTCTCCCTCCTCACAGGCTCCTCCCCATGTCTCCCTCCTCAAAGGCTCCTCCCAATCTCACAGGCTCCTCCCCATGGTTCCCTCCTCACAGGCTCCTCCCCATGGTTCCCTCCTCACAGGCTCCTCCCCATGTCTCCCTCCTCAAAGGCTCCTCCCAATCACAGTCTCCTCCCCATGGTTCCCTCCTCACAGATGCCTCCCCATGGTTCCCTCCTTACAGGCTCCTCCCCATCTTACAGGCTCCTCCCCATGTCTCCCCTCAAAGGCTCCTCCCCATGATTCTCTCCTCACAGGCTCCTCCCCATATCTCCCCCATGGTTCCCTCCACACAGGCTCCTCCCCATCACAGGCTCCTCCCCATGGTTCCCCCTCACAGGCTCCTCCCCATGGTTCCCTCCTCACAAGCTCCTTTCTATAGGCTCCTCCCCTTGGTTCCCTCCTCACAAGCTCCTCCCCATGTCTCCCCCCTCACAGGCTCCTCCCCATGTCTCCCCCCTCACAGGCTCCTCCCCATGTCTCCCCACCTCACAGGCTCCTCCCCATGTCTCCCCACCTCACAGGCTCCTCCCCATGTCCCCCCCCATCACAGGCTCCTCCCCATGCCCCCCCATCACAGGCTCCTCCCCATGCCCCCCCCATCACAGGCTCCTCCCCATGTCTCCCCCCTCCATGTCCCCCCCCTCACTGGCTCCTCCCCATGTTTTGTCCCGTATATCCACATTGTTCAATGACCATATGCGGATTTACCTGCGTGGTCGGACACAGCGAAAATAAGCTGCGTCCAATGCGCTACTATATCGTGGGAGTGGGACCATAGCAGTGCTGTTCTCTCCTCCGCCTCCCCCCCGCTGCTGCTGTTCCCTGCCGGATCCTCGTGCTGTGGCTTCTTTCCCTGCCTGTCTGGTATCTGATATCAGCTATAAGCCCCGCCTCTTCCTGCCCGGCGGTCATGTGACCTGCTGTGTAAACTGCTCCTCTCCAGCCTTAGTGGGTGAAGCCGGCGGCCGGGTGCATTGAAGACATGAGGCAGTGCAGAGCCGGGCTGCTGCTGAGGCGGTATGTGTGCGCGGCGCTGTGTGCACGGGGTTATAGAGGTGTGTGCGGCGCTGTGTGCACGGGGTTATAGAGGTGTGTGCGGCGCTGTGTGCACGGGGTTATAGAGGTGTGTGCGGCGCTGTGTGCACGGGGTTATAGAGGTGTGTGCGGCGCTGTGTGCACGGGGTTATAGAGGTGTGTGCGGCGCTGTGTGCACGGGGTTATAGAGGTGTGTGCGGCGCTGTGTGCACGGGGTTATATAGGTGTGTGCGGCGCTGTGTGCACGGGGTTATAGAGGTGTGCGCGGCGCTGTGTGCACGGGGTTATAGAGGTGTGTGCGGCGCTGTGTGCACGGGGTTATAGAGGTGTGTGCGGCGCTGTGTGCACGGGGTTATAGAGGTGTGTGCGGCGCTGTGTGCACGGGGTTATAGAGGTGTGTGCGGCGCTGTGTGCACGGGGTTATAGAGGTGTGTGCGGCGCTGTGTGCACGGGGTTATAGAGGTGTGTGCGGCGCTGTGTGCACGGGGTTATAGAGGTGTGTGCACGGGGTTATAGAAGTGTGTGCGGCACGGTGTGTGCGGCGCTGTGTGCACGGGGTTATAGAGGTGTGTGCGGCACTGTGTGCACGGGGTTATAGAGGTGTGTGCGGCGCTGTGTGCACGGGGTTATAGAGGTGTGTGCGGCGCTGTGTGCACGGGGTTATAGAGGTGTGTGCGGCACTGTGTGCACGGGGTTATAGAGGTGTGTGCGGCGCTGTGTGCACGGGGTTATAGAGGTGTGCGCGGCGCTGTGTGCATGGGGGTTATAGAGGTGTGTGCGGCGCTGTGTGCACGGGGTTATAGAGGTGTGTGCGGCGCTGTGTGCACGGGGTTATAGAGGTGTGTGCGGCACTGTGTGCACGGGGTTATAGAGGTGTGTGCACGGCGCTGTGTGCATGGGGGTTATAGAGGTGTGCGCGGCGCTGTGTGCACGGGGGTTATAGAGGTGTGCGCGGCGCTGTGTGCACGGGGGTTATAGAGGTGTGCGCGGCGCTGTGTGCACGGGGGTTATAGAGGTGTGCGCGGCGCTGTGTGCACGGGGGGTTATAGAGGTGTGCGCGGCGCTGTGTGCACGGGGTTATAGAGGTGTGCGCGGCGCTGTGTGCACGGGGTTATAGAGGTGTGCGCGGCGCTGTGTGCACGGGGTTATAGAGGTGTGTGCGGCACTGTGTGCGCGGGGTTATAGAGGTGTGTGCGGCGCTGTGCGCGCGGGGTTATAGAGGTGTGTGCACGGGGTTATAGAGGTGTGTGCGCGCGGGGTTATAGAGGTGTGCGTGGCGCTGTGTGCGCGGGGTTATAGAGGTGTGTGCGCGGCGCTGTGTGTAGTGAGCTTGGCGTGCCTGTCACTGCTGTCATGTCTGGTGAGGTGACACGTGTTTGTCCAGCACTGGGACCATCAGAGCTGTCACGTCCTTCTGCCTGTCAGTGGCTGGTGTTGCTGGGACTTGTAGTGCCGGCTCTGGGCTGTTCAGCTTTTGTGTTATCCTCTGCCGTCCAGCAGAGTCCTGAGTGATGTTTTCCATGTTTTTACTCCTTATTTTTCTTGCACACGTTTTCAGAAAAAAATTGACACCAGTGTGAACAAAGCCTGAAGATAAGAGGATTTAGAGATTTTCTATTGAACCTGGTGATCACATTTGGCAGCTGCCATCTAATTGGCACATAACCATGGAATAAATGGCTCAATAATAATAAGCGGTACAGCCGGGTGTCAGGCAGCGCTCCAAAGAAGCTGAGGGGGGAGTCTTGTACAGTTACTGAGGTGCCCGGACGGCTTCTCCCACCACGGCTGTTGGGATCATGCACATGTTGCAGTTTTGGATGTAAATAATCCCAATGGCCGCTTTTGACCCTACGATCCCTGGAGCGGCTGTGGATCTCCTGACTCACTCTTCACAGAATCATAGGGATTTCCACTTGGATATGAAGCGTGGGACCCTGTCCTTACACTTCTGATGAGATTCACAGGTGGATGGTGTCTCCAAGATTTTTTTAAAGGGGTTTTCTAGGATTTTAATAGACAATAAGTTGTGTTTTTTGTTTTCCAATATTGCAAGCAAACCTCATCAGTTGAAGGGGCTATTTGCTGCCATCCAGCTGGAGGGTCACTTTCTTAGGTCCCTGCCAGCTTCTGTGCACTTAATAACTGACCTCCGCAGCCTTGATTGTAGATACAGCATGACAATGCTAAGGCCAGTGACTGGCTGCAGCAGTCATGTGAATGTACAACACATCACATGGCTATACACCTTCTGATAGTTTTTTTTTTTTTTTTTTTTAAATGACTATCCTGCTCACCCCAATATATCTCCATACATACATACTCTGTGGGGAGAAGGGATCAAGGTGCTGCCCAACACATCTGGCAGTGTCTAGAAAATAAAGGATTGGACATATTGAAATTCAACAAGTCCAAACGATTTTGCCGGTTGTGAAATGTGAGAAACCCAGTGATGATTGTATCTCACGGCTTTACCCTCAATGACATCGCCAAGACAGGGCCACTTGATGCCTTACTGCTGCTCTGTGTACCAGTCATACATAGGCAAATTGTGTTTTCTGAGAGACAGAGGACTTGAATCTAGCGCCACCTATTAGAAGTAGCAACCTGAAAAGTCAATATCCACCCTTTAACGAGCCTTGTCACATGACTTGGGATAAAAAACTTGGGGTCTAAGATTTTGTTTCTCTTTATGGAAAGTGACATGCCTGACAATTTTGCATATTTTATTCCCCAGAGGAGCATTGCACAGCTTATAGGTCTCCTTACCCTGACATGTCGGGCTTGTCACTCTTCATAAGGAAAAACGTTACCCCTTAGACCCCAGTCATAGGCCTTTTATCCAGCCAAATCAAATCTCATGCTTTTGCACAGATGAGGGGCAACATCCCGAAGCATGTGTCTGTATATTAACATTTTGGTTTTGCTTTTATCCTCAGTCTTGTGGCAAGGCCCGTTAAAGGGTGGATATTGACTTTTGAGATTACCAATGGGTGGTGCTAGAGTTCAAGACCTCTTCGTCTCTGAAGAGACGATTTAATTTCCCAGAGGAGCATTGCTTGGCCTATAATTATTATTTATTATAGAGCCATTAATTCCATGGCTCTTTACATGTGAAAAAGGGGTATACATACAAAAACAATTACAATGATCTTTAACAAAACGTGACGGCGATTGGTACAGGAGGAGTGAGGATCCTGCCCGTGAGGGCTCACAGTCTACAAGGGATGGGTGAGGGTAGAGCTGGTGGTGGAGCGGTGGTTACTGCAGGTTGTAGGCTTGTCGGAAGAGGTGGGTCTTCAGGTTCCTTTTGAAGGTTTCCACAGTGGGCAAGAGTTTGATATGTTGGGGTAGAGAGTTCTAGAGTAGGGGGGATGCACGGGAGAAATCTTGTATGCGATTGTGGGAAGAGGAGATAAGAGGGGAGTAGAGAAAGAGATCTTGTGAGGATCGGAGGTTGCGTGCAGGTATGTACCGGGAGACTAGGTCACAGATGTATGGAGGAGACAGGTTGTGGATGGCTTTGTATGCCAAGGTTAGGGTTTTGATCTCGAGTCTCTGAGCAATGGGGAACCAGTGAAGGGATTGACAGAGAGGAGAGGCTGGGGAATAGCGAGGGGACAGGTGGATTAGTCGGGCAGCAGAGTTTAGGATAGATTGGAGGGGTGCGAGAGTGTTAGAGGGGAGGCCACAGAGCAGGAGGTTGAAGTAGTCGAGGCAGGAGATGATGAGGGCATGCACTGGTGTTTTTGCAGATTCGTGGTTGAGGAATGTGCGGATCCGGGAGATATTTTTGAGTTGGAGTCGGCATGAAGTGGAAAGGGCTTGGATATGTGGTTTGAAGGAGAGGTCAGAGTCTAGGGTTACCCCGAGGCAGCGAGCTTGCAGGACTGGGGAGAGTGAACAGCTATTGACTATGATGGATAGGTCAGGTGGGGGGAAAGAATGAGATGGTGGAAAGATGATGAATTCAGTTTTATCCATGTTAAGTTTTAGAAATCTAGCAGAGAAGAAGGATGAAATAGCGGACAGACATTGTGGGATTTTGGTTAGTAGGGAGGTGATATCGGGTCTCGAGAGGTAGGTCTTTGTGTCATCAGCATAGAGGTGATACTGAAAGCCGTGAGACTCTGAGCTGTCCCAGGCCAAAGGTGTAGATGGAGAAGAGCAGGGGTCCTATAACTGAACCTTGGGAGACACCGACAGATAGGGGGCGAGATGAGGAGGTGGTGTGTGAGTGGGAGACACTGAATGTCCTGTCTGTTAGGTATGAAGAGATTCAAGATAGGGCCAAGTTTGTGATGCCAAGAGATGAGTGTAGTAAGAGGGAATGGTCCACTGTGTCAAAGGCAGATGACTGGTCCAGGAGGAGGAGGACAGAGTAGTGTTGCTTGGATTTGGCGGTTAGTAGGTCGTTGGTGACTTTGGTCAGGGCTGTTTCTGTCAAGCGATGCGGTCGGGATCCAGATGGCAAGCGGTCAAAGAGGGAGCAGGAGGAGAAATGGGAGGACAGTTCAAGGTGGACATGTTTCAGTAGTTTTGAGGCATAGGGGAGAAGTGATATGGGATGGTAGCTTGTCAAAGAGGATGGGTCAGGAAGGGCTTTTTGAGGAAGGGGTGTGATCGAGGCATGTTTGAAGCATGAGGGGAAGACACCAGTTAGTTACAGGTTGAAGAGGTGGGTTGGGATGAAGATAGTGGTAAGGTTGTGGATGAGGTGGGACGGGATAGGGTCAAGATTGCAGGTGGTGAGGTGTGATTTGGAGAGTAAAGAGGAAAGTTGATCTTCTGTCATGGTCCAGAACCTGGTTTTGGAGGAGGAGGATTATGTAGGTGTGAGGAGAGGCTGGGGGGACTTGAGGCAAAAGCTTTGTCTGATGGTGTCATTCTTCTGCTTGAAGAATGAAGCAAAGTCTTTGGCTGAGATGGTAGGAGGTGCTGGGGGGTGGGGGAGAGAATTGAAAGTGTTAAATAGCTGTTTAGGGTTGTGGGACAGGGAGCATATGAGAGATGAGAAGTATGTTTGTTTTTCTGTAGTGAGAGACTGTTTGAATGTGATGAAGTGCTCATTGGAGTGGGACCTTTTCCATCTACGCTCAGCAACCCTGGAGGCCCTTTGCAGTTCTTTGGTTAGGCTGGTGTGCCAGGGTTGCCCATTGATTATGCGAGCTTTGGTTTGTGTGAGGGGGAGACGGAATTGAGAGCTGCAGCTGTTGTTGTGTTATAAAAAGCGGCAGCAACATCTGCGACATGTAAGGAACTGATTTATGTAAGAAGAAGAAGGCGGAGGGATTCAGAGAGTGAGTGTAGGTCAAGGTGTTTAAGATTTCTGCGAGGGTGTACAAGTTTGTGGAGTGGGGATTGTTGCCCTGGAGAAGAGAGGGAAGAGAATGAAAGTAGGTTGTGGTCAGAAAGAGGGAGGGGTGAGTTAGAGAGGTTAGATAGGTAACAGAGGCGGGTGAAGATGAGGTCCAGAGTGTGGTCATCTCTGTAAGTGGCTGCGGAAGACCATTGAGGGAAAGAAGCTTAGAGGCAGATGACTGGGAAGTGTCAATGGGGATGTTGAAGTCGCCTATAATGATAGTGGGTATGTCAGTGGAAAGGAAGTGAAGCAGCCAGGTGGTGAAGTGGTCAAAGAAATTGATGGCTAGCCCTGGGGGGCAGTAAATGACGGCCAGTTGGAGGGGGAGTAGATGCGCACACAGTGCACCTCAAATGAGGGGAGAGTAACGGAGTATGTGTGTGTATGTATGTATGTATGTGTGTATATATATATATATATATATATAATCTTTTTTTTCTTTTATCCTTTTCTTTAGTGCACTTTTCAAGAACTCATGGAGATGGCAAACAAGCTCAGCGAGCGAACGAGCTTTACAGTATAAGCCAGGAGAAAGTATCCATGGATTCACCGTGAAGGAGGTATGACGTAGTCATGCTGTAAAAATGTTTCACAGAAAGATAAAGACCACCTGAGCTGCACTGAGACCCCCTGATGGGCAGCAGCTAATGTAACCTGCTTAAAATATGTAATCAGAAAGTTCTGGTATTCTACATGGTGGAAATCTACAGAACGCTCCTGTGTATTTAATACAATATGTATTTTTCATATTATTTTATTGCAGGTCACTCCTGTTCCTGACATGTTTTTAACTGCAGTAAGGCTGAACCATGAGGGCACCGGGGCCAGATATTTGCACGTTGCAAGAGAAGACACCAATAACTTATTCAGGTAAACAGCAGAGCATTATCACACTGCCGTTACTTTTTGTGCAGAAAGCTCTTTAATGTCCATATTATGTTAAGTTTGATGTGTGCCCTAATGCAGAAGATCAGCGCTTATGCCTGCTGAGCAATGCACTGCAGAGCGGCTCAATGGGGGTCTCAGGACCAGGACCCCACTGATCTTCTGCACTTGTTAGGTAGTACATATCATTAAAAAAAAAAAATTAAATGATAGCTATTCTTTAAAAAGAATTATCACATACGCACGTCTCGGATATGACATGCGGTGCGACTTCAAGAGCTCCCCTCACTCAATCTTGCACTCAGCCTTTCTTATAAACTTCAAATTGAGCATAAATCACACCACAACACGCTGCCACCACTCGCCCCCGAAATATAAACCACTGTCTTTCAGTCAAAAAGCCACATACTCTGAGAGGCTATGGGTTCTTTAGAACTGGGGTGGCCCCCCTATATTATATACAATGTGTGAGCCCCCTCACAGTGCCCTGCCTATGTACAGCCTGAGACCCCCACGTAGCCAGTGTTATTTGTCTGATGTTATAGTTTTCCTTACAAGACGCAATACTTTCTTTAGATTAAGATTCCAAAATGAGTTTTTGACTCTGTATTTTTGCTGAGCAAAAAAAAACAAAACACAAAAAAAACCACAGCGTCTTACGGTTCCAATGAAGCCTGAGACTTATAGAAATCTCCTGCCCTCTGTGCTTTTTTTTAATTTTTTTTATTCAGTGTAAACTGACCCGCGGTACATGTTTGAAATCCACAACATGTGAATTTCACTTGCGGGTACGCTGAGTTTTGAGTGTGTTTTCCCCATTTTTAGTCATGCACATTGCATCACTAACACACTGTGAACAGTTTAGTTGCTAAAAATGACGTGACCGGTTCCCTTTAAGGTTTCAACTAATTAATCTGCTGGTGCAAAAAGAATAAACTTTTAGTAAATTTGTTTTGCTGTTTCAGATGTTTTCTCGCTGTTAGTGCAGATGACTGTTTTTTACACTTTTGAGAAAATCGGTCCAATTATTCTAATTACACTATGATCAGACTCTGATTTTTTTTTTTTCTCTCTCGGAGGAGAGAAAAAAAAGTTTCTCCACTCTTTGTAATGTCGGACCGTGCTTATATGATGGTCTGATTTTATTTATTTTTTTCCGTCTTACCACAGACCCATAGACATGACTGGGCGAGAGTAATATGATTTTCGAAGGCAAATCGTGCATGCAGAGTTTTGTTTTTTTTTCCTTCTTCTTTGGACCGATCCAGTCCGAGGAAAAAAATCGGACATGTGCACAGACCCTTAGAATAACATGGGGTAGAGTGCTATCCTGTCAAAATGAGGGAAAGCACTGGTTGGAGTTGCAGCTTTCTGCAAGAGCCCTCATCTTGCCTCATGCCTCAATTATAGTAAATGTGTAGTGTAATGCTACCACTTGTGTCAGGAGGGGGCTGTCACAGACTGATAGGATGGTGTTCACACAAGGCCTTCAGCTGGGCAGAGATAACAGATGTTATGTTAACCTTTTGAGCACCAGTGTTCACGACTGACCCTTTTATTCTCTTACACGGGTGCATAAGTTACCGAGCACCGACTAATGATGTAGCAAGTGGTTCAGCACTTGTTTCCTGGCATTTATATACTACAATAAATTGAGTCTTTTTTTTTTTCCTCCCCATCATACAAGTTTCTGTTATGAATGACAGCTGAGTGTTGGCACGAGGGGATGCGCTGATCATTTTTATGTCACACAAGTGAATTCCCCATGATCTGATTCCGGGAGATTTTGCGGAATGATTGTGAAGGAGCATTCGTGCAAACTATGATTTGGGAGCCATAGAGCAATTATTTAGGAAGTTTTCCTTCCACCTCCTGTTTCGTAGTGTACAGTTCCGGACGACTCCTATGGACAGCACCGGCGTCCCACATATCCTGGAACATAGTTTTGTGTGGCTCCCTGAAGTTTCCCTGTAGAGACCCTTTCTTCAAGATGTTAAATCGATCCTTGTCAACATTTATGAATGCGTTCACAGGTAAGATCATTTCACCTTCTCACTCCTTCAGTGTTACATATGACTAAATGATGAAACCCGTGCCGGCGCCTTGTTTAGTATGTGAAATGTTCTTATATTTAAAGTAGTGTGTTTTAAAGAAAAAAAAAAAAATGCAGTCAATTATATTGTAAAAATCTCTTCTGCTTCTCCTTCCCATTTTGCACTGTGTAGTAGCTCCATTGCAGGCATACTCTCATGTATTCATGTATTGCTTTTGGAGCACAATATGTGAAATCTCTGCTTCTAATTCAAAGATGCATTTACTCTGTCGCCTCATTGGGGGACACAGGACCTTGGGTGTTATGCTGCTGTCTACTAGGAGGCAACACTATGCTTATCTGAAAAAGATTAAGCGTGGCTCCTCCTCTGCAGTATACACCCCTGGACGGCATCAGCCATCTTCAGTTTTTGCTTAGTGTCGCAAGGAGGCACACCTCAGACCTTCACTCGTCCCTCGCTTCAGCACGGGATTACAGATGAAGAAAAGAGGGTCTCTATATAGACCCCCGGCATGGCTCCTTCCTCTGCCCCCTACTAGGGGTGCACAGTTAAAGTTGATATGACGTAGCCACCATGCTGCTCCTTCTCCGTCCCCTTGGGTCAGGCTCGAAGTTGAGAACCCCCCTCCTTCCCCAATTCCCTCGGTCTTGGTCCGAAGTTGAGGCGAGGACAAAGCCCCCTGACAGGTGACAGCGGCACCCTCCCTAATCCCCCCTGGGGGTATTAGGTTGAGAAACCATCAGGTAGGGCCTGGACGGCAGCATCTGCAGCTCTCACCAGCCAGCACACTGCAGCCGAGAACCAGCAGCAATACAGGAACCCCAGCTTGACTGCGGGACCCTGTAGGAGCCGGGGGGAGTGCAGGCAGCCATGGCACACACAGGCACAGGCCCTGCACCTGCGGCAGCTTTTCATGTTAAGCGCCTAAGGGGGACTCTTTTCAGAGACCCCCTTCCACTTATGTCCCCACCGCCATTCTGCCTTTCAATCCGGTGGGGGGTCCGGTTCTGATCCGACCCCCCCCCCCCCCCCCCCTGGACTACCGCGCTGGCCTGGAGCCCTTTTGGGCATAGAAAACAAATTTACACTGCGGCTTCGGCCTTGCCGAAGCCGCCGTCCATTTTCTGCCCCCCGGCCCGCCCCCCGGATGACTATTTTGACTCACTGCGGTGTCAGACAGGGGGCGGATCTAGGCTGCAGGGCGCGCATCTCCATAGCAACTGCCGCCCTTGCAGCGTTCCGCCCCCCTTCTCCTTCATCTCTGCAAGCAGGAGAAGAGCCACGGCGGCCATATCCAGCTGCAGGACGCATACAGGCCAGCCAAGTCTCCGGGGAGGCACAGGACCAGTCTCTTCAGTCTGAGTTACCTCAGCTGTGAATTTTTATCACTCTGTATCCTCCTCTGCACAGTTAGCCCCCTTGCATAGCCACTCCAGGTGCACCATGCCGGGCTCAAAGTCTAAGAAAACCAGGCAGGACTGCTTTTACGCTTTCTGTACAGCCTGCAGTAATGCTCTTCCCAGCGGCTGCACATATCCGCATTGCAAGGATTGTGCTCAGACTACTGTGCCGGAGTCCCAAGTAGCCCCTACCAACCCTTCAGTGTCTGATGCTACGCCGGAATGGGTCACTCAAATGTCACAATCTATGACACAGTCCATAGATAACATGACCTTCAAATTGCTTCAGGCTCTGCAAAGCCATACCTCGACTATGAATGCTACCCAACAAAGGGAAAGCCGGACTCAGTCACATACTGACCCAGGCACATCCATGTCAGGGTCAGGACGCAAGCGCACCCACAGGTCACGCTCATCTGCGTCATCCCATAGCACACGGTCATCCCTGTCTAGGGAGAGATACCGTAGTCACAGGTCATCTACACAGTCCCCTACCAGGGACAGACATGATATTTCTCCGCACCAATCCCCGTCCAGAGAAATACCCCATTCTGGGTCACCTAGGAGACACCTTAGTGATACACAGGAGTCAGAAGGCGTCTGCGATTCTGACTCAGACAAGGAAACTGATGGATCCCTAACTCCAATCCCACCTAGCAATGCAGCGCTAGTTGAAGACATTATCTCGTCCATACATCGGGTGCTGGACATCTCTGATCCGATCCCGGACGCACCACAAAATAAGATTTCATTTGAAGGAGCTCTGAAACCACCTGAGGTTTTCTTGGATCATCCAGAATTTAAATCTATACTCACAAAACAATTTTCACAGCCTCACAAGAAGCTTAACAACCGCAAGTTTCTGGAGGCCCGTTACCCCTTTCCAAAGGAAACCACCAAAGAATGGGCAGACCCACCAGCAGTGGACCCCCCAGTCTCCAGACTGGCAGCACAGACACTTCTTTCACTGCCAGATAGCTCAACCCTTAGGGATGCAGCAGACAGGCAGGTAGAAAGTATGGCTCGCTCAATTTGCGAAACCACAGGGGCCTCCCTAGCCCCCGCATTTGCTTCAGTCTGGGCAGCCAAGGCCATACTGGCTTGGGCAAAAAATCTACAAACCGGCCTCCAAGCTCCTGCCCCTGAACTGTCGGACCAAGCAGTTCAGATAGCAGCTGTGGCAGATTACATGCTTCATGCAGTTCTGGATTCTGCAAGGGGTGCAGCGGCCGCAATTTCACACGCCATCACAATTCGGCGTATCCTTTGGCTGCGTGAATGGAAAGCGGACGCAGCCTCAAAGAAGTCGCTCACGCACCTTCCATACCTCAGCTGTCGACTCTTCGGTGAAAGCTTGGACACGATGATATCAAATGCCACAGGGGGTAAGAGTACCTCTCTTCCCCAACTGAAACCCAGGCGCAATTATAACAAGCGTAACCAAGCTCGCTTCCGTTCCTTTCGGAACTCTTCCGGCTGGTCCATTTCACGGCCACCACAAAATAACAGCCGCTTCACACGCAGGGAAGACTCGAGGCCGACACAAAAGTCGGACAAATCCTGGCAGTCAAAGGCAGGCCACTCAAAATCAAAGAGGAAAAGCTAAGAATTTCTCCTCATCATGACTCACGGACTCAGGAAGACACTCCACCTGTAGGAGGCCGACTTTTACTCTTTCATCAAGTCTGGCTACCTATTACAGAAGACAAGTGGGTCAAGGAACTAGTATCTTCAGGATACAAAATAGAGTTCACTTCCAACCCACCAAACAGACTCCTTAGATCTGTTCCCCCAAAATCGCCAGTAAAAGCTCGCACCTTCCACCAGGCGGTCTCATCGCTTCTTCAAGCACGAGTCATAATACCCGTTCCCCCAGCCGAGCGCTTCCAGGGGTTCTACTCCAATCTTTTCGTAGTCCCCAAGAAAGGAGGAGGGGTACGCCCCATACTAGACCTAAAACAACTCAACAAATATGTACAAGTACGTCACTTCCGTATGGAGTCCCTCCGGTCAATCATTGCATCTATGGAAAAAGGAGAATATCTCGCCTCCATAGACATACAAGATGCATACCTGCATATACCGATTGCGCCTGCCCATCAGAGATTTCTCAGGTTCGCAATCGACCAGGACCACTACCAGTTAGTGGCTCTCCCGTTCGGACTCGCCACGGCTCCCAGAGTGTTTACCAAAGTCATGGCAGCCACCATGCACGTTCTACACTCCAGAGGCATAGTAGTCTTTCCATACCTGGACGATCTTCTCGTCAAGGCTTCTACCTTCAAGGACTGCGAGCTCAGTGTCTCAATCACAATCGACACCCTGAGTCACCTGGGTTGGTTAGTCAACCTACAAAAGTCATCACCAACCCCAAACCAGTCTCTGACATTCCTGGGAATGCTATTCAATACCTCCAAGGGCCTAGTGCTTCTCCCCAAAGACAAGGCACTGCCTCTCCGTCTAGGAGTTCGCACCCTTCTCGGCAAACCACCTCGATCTCTCCGGTTTGCAATGAGAGTCCTTGGCAGGATGGTGGCGGCAATAGAAGCGGTTCCATTTGCCCAGCTTCACCTCAGACCTCTCCAACTAGACATTCTCAAGTCATGGGACAGGAACCCTTCTTCTCTCGACAGGAAGTTCCAGATGACGTCGTCAACCAGGAAGTCCCTTCACTGGTGGCTCATCCGGACCTCTCTAACAAAAGGGAAATCTTTTCTCCCAGGTCAATGGAAGGTCCTGACCACCGACGCAAGCCTAACGGGTTGGGGTGCAGTACACCTACACCACAGAGCACAGGGCAAGTGGTCCCCAGCGGAAACAACCTTGCCCATCAACATCCTGGAGATTCGTGCCTTCCATCACTTACTGGCAGCCTCTCACATCAGAGTACAATCGGACAATGCCACGGCCGTGGCATATGTCAATCACCAAGGGGGAACCCGCAGTGCCAGAGCGATGCGAGAGGTGACACGCATCCTCCACTGGGCGGAGAAAACGAGCTCCATTATCTCTGCGGTCCACATTCCGGGTGTAGACAACTGGAAAGCAGACTTCCTCAGCCGACAAGGAATAGACTCGGGAGAGTGGGCTCTCCATCCCGAAATCTTCCAACAGATCTGCCATCGTTGGGGCACTCCGGACGTGGACCTAATGGCGTCTCACCTCAATGCCAAAGTCTCCAACTTCATGGCCAGAACACGCGACCCGAGAGCGCTAGCGTCGGACGCCCTGGTTCAGGACTGGACCCAGGTCCAGCTCCTGTACATTTTTCCACCTCTCCCCCCTGATTTCCAGAGTGGTGAGAAAGATCAAACAGGAGGGAGTTCCAACCATCCTAATCGCACCGGACTGGCCCAGGCATACATGGTACGCCGACATCGTGCGACTCACAGCAGACTTTCCCTGGCGTCTTCCCGACCGCCCGGATCTTCTGTCACAAGGCCCGTTCTACCACCAGAACTTAGAGGCCCTCAATTTGACGGCGTGGCCATTGAGACCTGGGTTCTAACCCAGGCAGGTTTTTCGCCAGACGTCATTAAAACCATGATCAGAGCACGAAAACCAACCTCTGCCAAGATCTACTACCGTACCTGGAAAACTTTCTTTACCTGGTGCGAATCTCGTAACCAGACCCCACTCCCTTATTCCCTACCCAGGGTGCTCGGTTTTCTCCAATCGGGTCTGGAAGCCAGACTATCCCTGGCCTCTCTTAAGAGCCAGGTGTCAGCTCTTTCAGTGCTTTTTCAAAAATGCATTGCTCATAAACCGCAAGTAAGAACATTTCTCCTGGGGGTTTCCCGATTGGTTCCCCCCTACAGAAGACCTCTAGAAGTGTGGGACCTCAACCTGGTGCTGACAGCATTACAGGAAACACCCTTTGAACCCCTTAGGGAAGTCCCACTCCGTCTTCTATCCCAGAAAGTGATTTTCCTCGTGGCAATCACCTCGCTACGCAGGGTGTCTGAACTCGCGGCACTCTCCTGCAGACAGCCCTTCCTGATTTTTTTTCCAGGACAAGGTAGTCCTTCGTACGGTTCCATCCTTCCTTCCGAAGGTTGTGTCCAGCTTTCATCTCAACGAAGAAATTTCACTACCATCCCTCGTTCCGGTTCATAAAGTGGAAAAGGCTTTGCATACGCTTGACCTTGTCAGGGCACTGCGTATCTATGTGTCTAGGACTGCGCCCTTCCGGAAGTCTGATTCTCTTTTCCTTCTTTTGGAAGGCGGCCGCAAGGGTCTACCAGCTTCTAAAGCTACCCTTGCCAGGTGAATCAAATCCACCATACAAGAGGCCTACCGCCTCAAAAATTCACCTATTCCTGCAGGTATTACGGCACATTCTACACGTGCGGTAGGGGCCTCCTGGGCCATTCGGCACCAGGCCTCGGCACAAGAAGTGTATAAGGCAGCCACCTGGACTAGCCTACACACGTTTACAAAACACTACAACGTTCATACCCAGTCATTAGCAGATGCGAGCCTGGGCAGACGTGTTCTACAGGCGGCGGTGCCCCAATTGTAGGGACCCGTCTACACAATATTCGTCCATTGCTTCCCACCCAGGGACTGCTTTGGGATGTCCCAAGGTCCTGTGTCCCCCAATGAGGCGACAGAGTAAAGGAGATTTTTGTGTACTCACCGTAAAATCTCTTTCTCTTAGCCTCTAATTGGGGGACACAGCACCCACCCTTTGCCCGTTCCGGGCCGTTAAGTTGAGTTCTCATATTGGTTTTCCTTTGAGTTCTTACATAGTTGCCTTCTTATAGGCATGGTTATGTTATCTATGTTACGTTCCTCCTACTGCTTTTGCACAAAACTGAAGATGGCTGATGCCGTCCAGGGGTGTATACTGCAGAGGAGGAGCCACGCTTAATCTTTTTCAGATAAGCATAGTGTCGCCTCCTAGTGGACAGCAGCATAACACCCAAGGTCCTGTGTCCCCCAATTAGAGGCTAAGAGAAAGAGATTTCACGGTGAGTACACACAAATCTCCTTTTCTCTAATAACCCCCCACGACAGCACACAGGAGGATGTAACCCCACCCTAATAGGGACAGGAAATATGAACAGGTTTAAATAGCCCCTCCCACATCCTCCTTCCAGTGTTATTTCCTGTCCCTATCAGGGATGAAGAGGTCATCCCCGGTGTGCTGGGCCGGCGACAGGCACTGGGGGAAAGCTAAAGCTATTAGCCGGGCAGCGGAGGACCGAGCGGTTTTACATCTCCTCCTCAGGGCGCTGCTCCCGTCTCCTCCTTATTCGGGACCCTCTCCTGCAGTCCGCGCTCTCTGGCAAGGTCTGCAGGATCTTCTGACCGGAGGCCTCTTTGAGCTTTCCGGTCCATCTCCTCCTCCTCTCCCCCGCTGGATGCGTGGGCGATGACGGCTCCAGGATGTGAAGCGCACGCCGTGACGCTGGGCGGTGGATGATGACGTCACTTCCGGCAGTTTTGCGTTTCACTGTGGACTGCATCAGAAGCCATGGGGGAAAAGAGCGGTAATGCCGCCGGTGATCACAAATCTTCACCTGGACATCGGGGGAGGAGCCCTCTAAACAAAGGGAGGTTCTGGTCCAGTCGCCCATAATGGAGCCCTGGACAGGAAGACATCTACAGGTAGGACAAAACTATGTCTGTTGAAGCTTCTCGCTCTGCATCTGTAGAGCCCAGCGCCGTTCCGGTCCCAGTAAGTATGGCACTGGTAGTCCATCTCCCAGATGCCGGTAATAGTGATTTATAGCTCCCCTTCCCTTCTCCCCTCTCTTGTAGGGGGACAAGGAACCTGCATCTGGAGACCAAGTTAAACCGTCACGCAGATGTCCCATCTGTACAAAAAAACTATTCTCCCATAGAAAGCCCCTATGCAAGGACTGTACGGAGAAGATTATCAGGCAGGAACAACCTTCCTTAATGGAAGAGATAAAGGGGATTGTACCTCAAGAGATCAAATCCTCCTTAGCCTCGGTCACTCTCCCTACGCCCTCACCTAGTCAGGGTTCTACATCTACTCCCTCAGCAGCCAAAAAGAGGAAGATTAGCCCGCCAGAGGGAGGGGAGGAAGACTCTCAAGAGGAGATATATACAGTACAGACCAAAAGTTTGGACACCCCTTCTCATTTGAAGATTTTTCTGTATTTTCATGACTATGAAAATTGTACATTCACACTGAAGGCATCAAAACTATGAATTAACACATGTGGAATTATATACTTAACAAAAAAGTGTGAAACAACTGAAAATATGTCTTCTATTCTAGGTTCTTCAAAGTAGCCACCTTTTGCTTTGATGACTGCTTTGCACACTCTTGGCATTCTCTTGATGAGCTTCAAGTGGTAGTCACCGGAAATGGTTTTCACTTCACAGGTGTGCCCTGTCAGGTTTAATAAGTGGGATTTCTTGCCTTATAAATGGGGTTGGGACCATCAGTTGTGTTGTGCAGAATTCAGGTGGATACACAGCTGATAGTCCTACTAAACAGACTGTTAAAATTTGTATTATGGCAAGAAAAAAGCTAAGTAAAGAAAAACGAGTGGCCATCATTACTTTAAGAAATGAAGGTCAGTCAGTGCGAAAAATTGGGCAAACTTTCAATGTGTCCCCAAGTGCAGTTGCAAAAACCATCAAGCGCTACAAAGAAACTGGCTCACATGAGGACCGCCCCAGGAAAGGAAGAGCAAGAGTTACTTCTGCTTCTGAGGATAAGTTAATACGAGTCACCAGCTTCAGAAATCGCAGGTTAACAGCAGCTCAGATTAGAGACCAGGTCAATGCCACACAGAGTTCTAGCAGCTGACACATCTCTTCAACAACTGTTAAGAGGAGACTTTGTGCAGCAGGCCTTTATGGTAAAATAGCTGCTAGGAAACCACTGCTAAGGACAGGCAACAAGCAGAAGAGACTTGTTTGGGCTAAAGAACACAAGGAATGGACATTAGACCAGTGGAAATCTGTGCTTTGGTCTGAGGAGTCCAAATTTGAGATCTTTGGTTCCAACCACCGTGTCTTTGTGCGACGCTGAAAAGGTGAACGGATGGACTCTTTATGCCTGGTTCCCACCGTGAAGCATGGAGGAGGAGGTGTGATGTTGTGGGGGTGCGTTGCTGGTGACACTGTTGGGGATTTATTCAAAATTGAAGGCATACTGAACCAGCATGGCTGCCACAGCATCTTGCAGCGGCATGCTATTCCATCCGATTTGCTTTTAGTTGGACCATCATTTATTTTTCAACAGGACAATGACCCCAAACACACCTCCAGGCTGTGTAAGGGCTATTTGACCAAGAAGGAGAGTGATGGGGTGCTACGCCAAATGACCTGGCCTCCACAGTCACCAGACCTGAACCCAATCGAGATGGTTTGGGGTGAGCTGGACCACAGAGTGAAGGCAAAAGGGCCAACACGTGCTAAGCATCTCTGGGAACTCCTTCAAGATTGTTGGAATACCATTTCCGGTGATTACCTCTTGAAGCTCATCAAGAGAATGCCAAGAGTGTGCAAAGCAGTCATCAAAGCAAAAGGTGGCTACTTTGAAGAACCTAGAATATAAGACATATTTTCAGTTGTTTCACACTTTTTTGTTAAGTACCGTATATTCCGGCGTATAAGACGACTTTTGAAGACTGAAAAATCTTCTGTCTAGTCTGGGGTCGTCTTATACGCCGGTAATGCTTTTGAACTTTCAGAAATTGACATGCGGGGATACTCTGGGGGTGTTAATAAGCTGCCGTGGCCGTATCCCTGCCATGTCGGAGTTAATATAAGGTGGAGGGAGTTAAAATACGGCGGCGGTAGGTCCAGACAGTCAGCGCTTCTGTGATGAAACTGACACATCGCTGCGTATTCCCAGCTCCGGACACAGCGCAGGGCTTCTGTGCCGACAGCTTTCACTTGTCACAGAAGCGCTGCGCTGTGTCCGGAGCAGGGAAGTTCGCATCGCTTCTGTGACAATATATGAAAAGCCGGCAATTCAGCAGCGGCATAAGCCGGCACCCGACAATTTAGAATAGAAAGAATAGAGCTTCACACATAGATTAGATAGATAGAAACATGTCAGTCACATATATATGAAGTACAGTGACAGTATTGCTTACTGTACTTGTCATTTAGTGTAAAGGATTTATTAAAACAAATAATAGTGTTTTCATGCACCGTCTCTTTAAAAAAGCCGGCCGGCAATTCAGCAGCGGTACCCGACAATTTATAACAGAAAGAATAGAGCTTCACACATAGATTAGATAGATAGAAACATGTCAGTCACATATATATGAAGTACAGTGATAGTGTTGGTTACTGTACTTGTCATCTAGTGTTAAAATAAAGGATTTATTTAAAAAAAAATTGGCGTGGGGTTCCCCTTAATTTTAGTCTGTAGCGGAGATTAAGCAGACAGCTGGGGCAGATGTTTGAAGCCTGGGAAGGGGGTAATACCCACGGAGCTTCCCAGGCTACTAATATCAGCCCCCAGCTGAATACCTAGCCTTTACTAGCTATTAAAATGGGGGACCCCCCAAAAAAAATGACGTGGGGTCCCCCCTAATTTAATAGCTAGCAAAGGCTAGGCAGACAGCTGGGGGCTGATATTAATAGCCCAGGAAGGGAGCCATGAATATTGGCCCCCTCCCAGGCTAGAAACACCAGCCGTCAGCCGCCCCAGAAATGGCGCATCCATAGGATGCGCCAATTCTGGCACTTAGCCTCGCTCTTCCACGCTGCCCTGTAGCGGTGGCAGTGGGGTAAGAGGGTTGGGGTTGATGTCAGCTTATAATGCCAGCTGACATCAAGCCCAGGTTAGTAATGGAGAGGCGTCTATAAGACACCCCCATTACTAACCCCATAGTAAAAGTTAAAAAAAACACAAACACCCAGAATAAAGTCCTTTAATTGAAATAAAGACACAATTCTTTATTGTTCTAAATTAAACCATACTTACCATCACGCCCATTCCAGCTGAAGCCAATGTCTTCTGCAATAAAAGTAAAATAATAAAGCAACCTCATCCTTACCTTTCCATGGTTCCCACGACAGCTTCAGCTCTGCTACATCGAGATGACAGGCTGGACCGCAGCAGAACGCCGCCATCCAGCCTGTCATCCCGCAGACACTGAGAAGCACAGGCATGCTTGCGCTCCTCAGTGTCTCGCTGTGACGGCATCCAGATGAGCCGACAATGAACTCAGCTCACCTCCTGGACGTCCGTCACTGACAGCGTGGGAAACTTCTACTGCGCATGCGGGGAGCAGGAGAATTTTCCCACGCTGTCAGTGACGTGCATGAGGTGAGCCGAGTTCATTGGACATGATCTCGGCTCATCTGGATGCCGTCACAGTCAGACACTGAGGAGCACAAGCATGCCTGCGCTTCTCAGTGTCTGCCGCATGGCAAGCTGAACGGCAGCGTTCTGCTGCGGTGCAGCCTGTCATGTGAATGTAGCAGAGCTGGACCGGTCCTGGGAACCATGGAGAGGTAAGGATGAGGTTGCTTTATTATTTTACTTTTATTGCAGGAGATCGTTGGCTTCAGCTGGAATGGGCGTGACGGTAAGTATGGTTTAATTTAGAACAATAAAGGATTGTGTGTTTATTTCAATTAAAGGACTTTATTCTGGGTGTTGTGTTTTTTTTAATTACTTTACTAGAAATTCATGGTGGTCATGTCTAATATTGGCGTGACCCCATGAATTTCGGGCTTAGGGCCAGCTGATAATGCCAAGCTGGCCCTAACCCCTTTATTACCCAGTGAGCCACCGCACCAGGGCCCTGGATGAGTTGGGTACAGCGCCAGAAGATGGCGCTTCTATGAACGCGCCATTTTCCGGGGTGGCTGCGGACTGCAATTTGCAGCGGGGGGGGCCCAGAAAGCTTGGGTCTCCCTGCGCTGCAGATTCCAGCCCCCAGCTGCCTAGTTGTACCTGGCTGGACACAAAAATAGGGCGAAGCCCCACGTCTTTTTTTTTTAAATTATTTCATGAAATAATTAAAAAAAAAAGGGCTTCCCTATATTGTTGTGTCCGGCCAGGTACAAATAGGCAGCTGGTGGTTGGGGGCAGCCCGTTCCTGCCTGCTGTACCTGGCTGGACACAAAAATATGGCGAAGCCCACGTCAACATTTTTGGGAAAAATTAATTACAAAATTAATAATAATTTAGGGACTGCATCTTTATTAACCCCTCAATTGTCATTTAGTGTTAAAATAAAGGATTTTTTAAAAAGAAAATTGGCGTGGGATCCACCATCATTATAGTCTCTAGCGGAGGTTAAGCAGACGGCTGGGGCAGATGTTTGAAGTCTGGGAAGGGGGTAATACCCACGGAGCTTCCCAGGCTACTAATATCAGCCCCCAGCTGAATACCTAGCCTTTACTAGCTATTCGAATGGGGGACCCCCCCAAAAAATGACGTGGGGTCCCCCCTATTTTAATATGTTTATGAGTGACAGTTTTCCTGCTATATACCTGCATGTCATAAGAATTTAAATTAAAAAAGGACCATGTTAAATTCAAATCTGTTTTTTTTTAATTTTTACCGGTGTTTGGTATGCGTTGGAAATGGGGTAGTCTTATACGGTGAATATATCCTAAACTTTATATTTTAACAGGAAAGTAGGGGGGTCGTCTTATACACCAGGTCGTCTTATACGCCGGAATATACGGTATATAATTCCACATGTGTTAATTCATAGTTTTGATGCCTTCAGTGTGAATGTACAATTTTCAAAGTCATTAAAATACAGAAAAATCTTCAAATGAGAAGGTGTGTCCAAACTTTTGGTCTGTACTGTATCTCGGAAGATCATCCAGAGGAAGGTGAACTGAGTCCAACTCCTGATAACTCCCAGCGAGAGAGAGATTACTTTCCATCAGATAGCTTGGAGGAGCTCCTCATGGCAGTAAGGAGAACTATGGAGGTCGAGGAAGAAAAAGTTCCCCAAACAGTACAGGGGGCTACGTTCCAGAAAAAAATTGGTGTTCCCTATACACCAGAGTATAAGGGACTTAGTCTTAGAGGAGTGGGAATCTCCAGAAAAGAGATTAAATACCCCTACTGAGTTAAAGGATAGATTTCCTGTAGACAATGAGACGACAGAATGCTGTTCTGAAGTCCCAAGAGTGGATATCCAAATTGCACGAATGGTAAAGAAAACCACAATGCCCTTTGAAGATTCCTCTCAATTAAAAGACCCCTTGGAACACAAAATGGAGGGACTACTCAGAAAATCCTGGGAGACCTCGGAAGCACTATTAAACACCAACGCAGTCTCTACGGGCGTAGCTTGATCAATGGCTTGTTGGCTAGATCAACTGGAGGAACACCTAGTCTCGGGCACCCCCAGAGAAGACATCTTGGCATCCCTACCGCTTCTACAGAAAGCTACGGGTTTTTAGCAAACGCTTCTGCAGAATCAGAGTGGCGGCAAGAGCATTTGGGCTATCAAACTCTGTAAGAAGGGCCCTATGGTTGAAATCCTGGAACGGCGACGTGGCATTCTTTTCTCTCCCAAAATCAACGTCTGAACAGACCATGACGTCAGGGTAGTCGGGGGCCGCATCTCGAATTTTCTCCCTCAGTGGAAAGAAATCTGCTCAGACCCATGGGTCCTGAAGGTTGTCGAGTTCGGAGTAAAAATAAATTTCTCCTCCTATCCAGAGAGGATAAAATTAACACCGCTCTCTTCTCAGTCGTCAGGCCACCCTGATATCCGTTCTTACAGACCTATTGTCCTCAGGGGTGATATTCCTGGTTCCTACAAGAGAGAGGCACAGGACATTATTCCAGACTCTTCCTAATAAAAAAAACAAATGGCTCACACAGAGTTATAATCAATCTAAGGCCACTGAATCAGTATATCCACTACCAACGATTCAAGATGGAATCCATCAGGTCGACCTGATAGGACAGGACCATGTTATGGCCACAATCTACCTCCAGGATGCATATTACCACATCCCCATACATCCACTTCACAGGAGGTTCCTAAGATTCGCAGTGGCTCAAGGGGAACAAATAGTCCACTATGAATTCAATGTTCTCCCATTTGGAATTTCACCAGCCTGCGAATATTTACAAAAGTCATGGCTTATATCTGGGGTCAGAACATTTCAATAGTACCATACCTCGATGACCTGTTATTAATCGGGCCCTCAGTACCAGTACTCCAAGAACATCTACAGTTGACCACTCGGATCCTATCGTTTCTAGGCTGGCTAGTGAACCACAAAAAATCGGATATGGTTCCCTCCATGACAAAAACATTTCTAGTAATACTATTGGATTCCCACAGCCAAAGCAAAGATCAATGTCCTAAGGAGCAGGAGATCAGTATCATTGAGAGATTCCATGTCGGTCCTCGGGTCTATGACATCCTGTATTCAAATGGTGGCCTGGGCTCAGGCACATACCCGAACATTACAGACCCACATCTTTACGAATTGGGATGGATCCCCACGGTCTCTGAACAGGAGAATCCCTATACCACCATGGGTAAGGACCTCTCTATTCTGGTGGCTGAGCGTAAAGAATCTCAACAGGGGAGTACCATGGGTCCAGAATCCGCTAGTAACCATAAAAGTGGATGCCAGGGAGAAGGGATGGGGAGCCAAGGTCTCCCAAGAGCTATTCCAGGGTGTATGGACCAGAGAGGTGTGCCAACGCTCATCAAATTTCAGAGAATTAAAAGCCGTAGAGGAAGTCCTCAGAGCAGCAGAGGCTGTCCAGAAATCTCACATTCAGATATTTTCAGACAATATCACCACCTTCGTCATCAAGGGGGCACAAGTTACGAAAGCTTTAAAGCAATCTCAGCAAGAATATTTTCCTGGGCCGAAGAACATCTTCTATCCCTGTCGGCTGTTCATATCAAAGGTTCAGTCAATGTCCAGGCCGATTTCTTAAGCGGAACAAAGATTCATCCAGGAGAGTGGAGTCTAAACCCAGACGTCTTCCAGGTGTTAGTCGAGAGATGGGGTTATCCAGAGGTAGATCTCTTCGCCGGACACCAGAACGCGAAGGTACCTCAATATTTCTCCCTGGATCCGAACGGCCCTTGCTTGGGAGTGGACGCATTCACTTACAAATGGGAATTCAAACTAGCGTATGCCTTTCTCCCACTGCCTATCCTTTCAAAAACCTTACAGAAGATAAGGACCGAAGGGACCAGAGTAATCCTAGTGGCCCCTTTCTGGCCAAAAAGAAGTTGGTTCGGAACGTTAACCAGTCTGAGTGTGGAGAGCCCTGTAATCCTTCCTCCCATCAAAGATCTCCTGCTCCAGGGACCAATTCACCATCCGGATCCTGAGAGACTACAATTAACTGCCTGGCTTCTGAATTCCTGATATTAAAAAGAGGCCTGTCAGAGAAAGTCATCAAAACTCTCCAGAAGAGCAGGAAACCTGTAACGAACACCATTTACGATAAGATGTGGAAAACCTTCTTAGGCTGTGTGCCCACGATGCGTTCTTTAAGCATTTCTGCAGCGGCAGAAAAGGCCTGCCATGTTCCCCAATGATCTGCATGTGATGTGCACATGCTGCGGAAATTTCCGCTGCGGTTTATCATTGCGGAATAAAATGCAGCACTACCAATTATTTTGCGGAAGCGATGTGTTTTCGCCGCCATTGACTTTCATTGGAACGCTTGGATTCCACATCACTGCATCTGTACATGCGGATTCCATGCGTTTCAATGTGCGGATGATACCCTGGTGTGGAGAACAGGAGGCTCTCCTCCGGACCCGGGTACCATAGAACCTGTAAATAAAAGAATAAAATAAATATTATATTTACCTTCTGATGGCCCGCGGTCTCCTTGTCTTAGCTTGCCGGCAACTCGCGTTGGACTGAAGGACCTGCGCTTACATCATAGTCATGTGACTTCAGGCTCTTCAGTGTACCGCGAGCTGCCGGAAAGCCAGGACGGAGCGAAGCAAGACTGCGGGGGCCACCAGAAGGTAAGTATAGATTTATTTTTATTTTTTTACCATTCTTTAAGGTCACAGTATATAAATCCATGCCGTTTGCATGGATTTATATAGTGTGACCAAGTTGACAAGCACTTTCCAAGTGATGTTAAAATCGCTTGGAAATCGCTTGACAACCCGCATGCAGAAATGCATGTGGAGAACGCTTCACATCCGCATGTCCCTGGCAGGAAAAACTCATGTACAATCCCCATGCTTTTTTTCTGCCAGGGAGATGCAGAAACACTCAGGAAAAAATCCTGAGCATTTCTGCATCGTGGGCACATAGCCTTAAGATGGTGTGCACCCACTCGCCCAGACCCTCATAGGGCTGATGTGGCACAGATTCTAGATATTTTACAAGGAGGTCTGGACAAAGGTCTCAGACCTAGTACTCTTAAGGTCCAGGTAGCGGCGTTAAGTTCATACTTCGATCAAAGACTAGCGGAACATAAGTGGGTGAGAAGATTTATGACAGCAGCCACCCGCATCCACCCTAGAGTAACAGACCTGGTTCCCCCCCTGGGACCTTAACATTGTTCTGAAGGCGTTAACCCTTCCACCCTTTGAGCCCTCGTCAGCCATAAGACTGGACAGACTGACCTGGAAACTGCTTTCCTGGTGGCAATAACTACAGCCAGAAGAGTGTGTGAACTGCAGGCCCTTTCGGTCAACAAACCTGAGAATTCAGGAAGATCGTCTAATTTTTCAACTTGACCCTTCATTTCTACCTAAGGTGGTCTAAAATTTCCTCAAATCTCAGGAGATAATCCTTCCATCATTTTGTGACAACCCAAAAGACAAAAAAGAAATGTAATTCCACACTCTGGATGTTTGGAGAATAGTACTCCACTATCATTAGGAAACCGAAGAAGGAAGGAAAGACAAGAACCTATTTGTCCATACACAAGGTCCAAACAGAGGAAAGAAGGCCGCAAAATCCACAATAGCCAACTGGATTAAGAGGGCGATTACGGAGGCTTACCAGATCCAGGATCTACCTCCTCCAGCAAAGCTCAAGGCCCATTCTACAAGGGCGATATCTGTCTCCAGGACCGGACAGTGCAGGAAGGAGGAAAAGCCAGGATCCCCCCCCCCCCCCCTATCCAGGAAGGCATCCTGAGACCATCCTCAAGAGGTGAAAGGAACGGACGATTACCGGACCCTGTCTTTCAGCTGCAGGTACCAGCACCCCGGTCCTCCCCCCTCCCCCTCTCACCTAACATGGCGCTTAACAGCGCTTCCACTGGGCCACTTCCTCCTTCTTACCCCTTATGCGCGGCAAATCTGCCGCGCTTTTCTCCGACGGGGGGGGGGGGCGTGTCCTGTGGGCGGTCCCGCTCCGACGCCCATACGCCCCCTCCTATTTGACCAATCAGGGCCGAGGGGCATAGTGACGCTTCCGTCACGCCCTCGTGCCTTCCGCGGTCCTATCATTGGGGGGCCTCTCAAGCCCGCCCCCCCTTCCCATCTGCCTATCGGAGCCTCGCGCGCTCCGTCATCAACGAGCGTCCTCTGCACCGACGCCATCACTCTGCCGCACGCTGCTCCCTACTCCGGCGGCACCTACTGCGACCCACTCCAACCTCACCTTCGGAACCTTCAGGGGGACACGGAACCGCTTCTCTGCAGGATCGGGTAGGCCCTGTCCTGACACAAGGTCCCCATCCCTCCCTGCTCACAGCGCTCCCCTCTGCAGTATCCCTGGTCAGGTACATATGCCCAAACCCAGGGAGCCCTCAGTCCGTCCCTCTCACATTGTCACATACTACGCCTGTGCTCTTTGCGGTACTAAGTGGCCCGCGGGTCTCACTGCGGCCTTCTGCTCGACCTGCAAACCTCCCGCTATGCTGGCACCCCAAGATCCCCCCCCCCCCCCCGCCGCTCAGGACGTGGTAACCCCCTCCCCTCCGGAGTGGGCTGTTGCTATGTCACAGTCTGTCTCTGACCTCACCAAGGTTTCTCAATCTCTGGTGCAGGTCTTAGAACGCTTGCCAGAACGTTTGCCTATGTTATCCACGGCCACCAGCGCTCCGAACGTCCCCACAGACGATTCGCAGGCATCCCTGCCCCCTCCTCTCAGGGGCAGACAGACGTCACGTTCTCAGAAACGGATTCACGCAAGCTCATCCTCCAGCTCTCCAGACTCCAAGATGCTCCCTGCATCTCACACCCCCTCCCCGGAGGTCACCCCGGGATCTGACTCTGCTTCAGATTCAGACTCTGGTTCTGACTCTGACCAGTATTCCAAGGTCCAGGACATGATAGACAGCCTTATAACGGCTGTCAATCAGACTCTGCATGTTACAGAAGACGAGAGCCCGTGCCGGGATCTCTAACTAATCTTCCTTTTCAAGGTTCCAGGCTGTTTGGCTCCAAGCTAGATCAGATCATCTCTGATGTTACTGGGGGTAAGAGCACCTCCCTCCCCCAGCCCAGACCCAAACGCCCCCTTCAGTTCCGGTCCTTTCGTCAGTTCGCTCAACCGAACCCCTCCTCTCTCCTCTCAACAGGACCGTACTCCAGCACAGCGGGACAGTCGTAAACCCTCCTTTAGGCCCACGCCTAACTGGCGCCCAAAGAGTCGCTCCTCCAAGTCCTCTGGATCACAATCTCAATCCAACAGGTTTTCCTCAACATGACGGGTCACTCCCACCTGGGACTTCTCCCAGGGTGGGCGGCCGTCTCCTTCTGTTCACAGATTCTTGGCTCCCGGCAAGAGGATGCCTGCGTCAAAGAAATTGTGACTTCCGGCTACAAAATCGAGTTTGATTCCAGCCCACAATCGCGTTTTCTCAGGTCCCGCCCCCCACAACCATCTCTGCTTCCTGGTTTCCTCCAAGCCATCACTTCTCTTCTACGCTCAGGAGTCATAGTCCCGGTTCCCGTTTAGGAAAGGTTTTCCGGTTTTTACTCAAATCTCTTCGTCGTCCCAAAAAAGGACTGCTCTCTACGTCCGATTCTGGACCTGAAACAGCTAACCGACATGTACGCATCCGACAGTTCAGGATGGAGTCCCTCAGGTCGGTAATCGCCTCAATAGAGGCCGGGGAATATCCATGTTCAGTGGACATTCAGGATGCATACCTTCACATCCCAATCTGCACGTCACATCAGAAATTCCTACTCTTTTTCCTTCAAGAACGCGCATTACCAGTTCACTGCCCTCCCCTTCGACCTCGCCACAGCCCCGAGGGTTTTCACGAAGGTGATGGCGACAGTTATGGCCATTCTTCGAACAAGGGGAATTGTAATCATACCCTACCTCGACGACCTGTTAATCAAAGGCGTTCAGGGACTGTCTCCACAGTCTCCAGATCACCTTGAACACTCTCTCCCGGTTAGGCTGGCTGATCAACACGGACAAATCCTCCCTGGTCCCATCCCAACGCCTAACCTTCCTAGGGATGCAGTTCGACACGACCCGTGCCCGGGTCCTCCTTCCAAGGGAAAAGATGAACTCCCTACGACAAGGAATTCACATCCTCTCCGACCCAGGTCCACACTCCCTTCGCCTATGCTTGAGTGTCCTGGGAAAGATGGTAGCAGCCATGGAGGCAGTTCCGTTTGCCCAGTTCCATACCCGGTCCCTTCAACTAGCCCTTCTCTCAGCTTGGGACAAGAATCCGTCATCTCTAGATCGACGCATCAGGTTGCCTCGTCAAGTAAGACGGTCGCTAATCTGGTGGTCCCGCCCTTCTTCCTTCAGACCCGGGAGATCATTCCTTCAGGATTCGCTGGCAGGTGGTCACGACCGATGCCAGTCTCATCGGTTGGGGGGCAGTTTTTCTACAACACACGGTCCAAGGCCGGTAGAGTCCCCACGAAGTCTCTCTCCCATTAAAATTCTGGAGATAAGGGCGATTTACCTGGCTTTGCGTCACTGGCAGAAGATCCTGGCAGGGTTCCCAGTCCGTGTACAATCGGACAATGCCACGGCAGTGGCATACATAAACCATCAGGGAGGAACGCGCAGCAAGCCCGTCCTAAAAGAGGTGGCAAGAGTGCTACTTTGGGCCGAGAAGATGGTCCCGGCAATATCGGTAGTCCACATTCCAGGGGTCGGCAGGGCCTCGCCTCGGGAGAATGGTCTCTCCATCCCGAAGTGTTTCACCAAATCTGCTTACCGTGAGGCACGCCGGATGTCGACCTCATGGCGTCCCGGTTAAACCACAAGGTTCCGGCCTTTGTAGCTCGGTCCCGCGATCCGCTAGCAATCGCCCAGGACGCGCTAGTCATATCATGGTCACAGTTCCAACTGACCTATTTCTTCCCACCTCTACCTTTGATCCCTCGAGTCATCAAGAAGGTCAAGACAGAGGGAGTACCAGTTCTCCTAGTGGCCCCAGATTGGCCCAGACGCGTCTGGTACGCAGATCTGATAAATCTGCTTGTCGACCAGACCGTCCGGACCTCCTCTCTCAGGGTCCTATTCTTCATCAGAGTTCGCGTTCTCTGAATTTAATGGTATGGCCGTTGAGGCCGCGGTGTTGAAGACGGCGGGCTTTACTGACCATGTCATTCAGACCCTGATTAACGCCAGAAAACCCGCTACCTCGCGCATATACCACAGAACTTGGAGAGCCTTTTTTCGTCACTGCGAACAAGATCAGCTAACTCCTAAGTCCTTTTCTTTGCCAGTCATTTTGGCTTTTCTTCAGTCTGGCCTAGAGGCGGGACTATCTCTCAGCACTCTCAAGGGCCAAGTTTCGGCCTTGTCCATTCTATTCCAACGTAACTTAGGTCCTGACCTGAGGACAGCTAGCTTTCTACAAGGGGTGGCCCACCTGGCGCCCCCCTATCGCCCTCCAGTGGAACCATGGGACCTTAATATGGTTCTAAGCGTCTTACAGCAGCCTCCGTTTGAACCCATTCAGGACATTCCAGCCTCTCTCCTTTCCTGGAAGGTGGCTTTTCTGGTGGCGGTTACCTCTATTAGAAGGGTCGCAGAACTCGCAGCCCTCTCTTGTCGGTCCCCTTTTCTGGTATTCCATCAAGACAAAGTAGTGCTCTGGCCAGTGCCTTCCTTTTTTGCCAAAGGTGGTTTCCGCTTTTCACATTAATGAGGACATCGTTTTGCCTTCCTTTTGCCCTGCTCTAGTGCTTCCACGGGAGAAGTCCCTGAACAAACTGGACCTGGTCAGTGCTCTACGTGTGTACCTTTCCAGAACGGCCGCCCTTCGGCGCTCGGATGCCCTTTTTGCCATCCCTGAGGGTCATCGCAAGGGTCTCCCTGCTTCCAAGTCAACCATCGCCCGTTGGATACGTTCGGCCATCTTGGAGGCACATAGCATCTCGGGCAAATCTCCCACTCCCGGAGTAAGGGCTCACTCCACCAGGGCGGTGGGGGCCTCTTGGGCGGTCCACCATCAGGCTTCGGCCTCTCAAATCTGCAAGTCCGCAACGTGGTCTTCTCTTCACACCTTTTCAAGGTTTTACAAGGTCCACACTTATTCTTCGGCTGACGCCAGTCTTGGACGGAAGGTCCTGCAGGCGACAGTTGCCGAGGTCTGACCTAGTCTGTGACTATCTTCTGTTCTCCCACCCAAGGGACTGCTTTGGGACGTCCCATGGTCCTGTGTCCCCCAATGAAGCGATAGAGGGATTTTTGGTACTCACCGTAAAATCTCTTTGGAGCCTTCATTGGGGGACACAGCACCCTCCCTGCATTTGGACATATGTCCTGTTGGGCATCTCATTTATTTTTTCACAGTTGTGCCCCGTTGGGCATTACATAGTTAGTTAATTATTTTGTGCTTCTGCTACTGCTCTAGCCACTAACTGGTGAGCTTGGTGCCTGTAGGCGGGTGCATACTGCGGAGGAGGAGCCATTTTCCTTTTTTTGCATAGTGTCAACCTCCTATCGACAGCAGCATACACCCATGGTCCTGTGTCCCCCAATGAAGGCTCCAAGAAAGAGATTTTACGGTGAGTACCAAAAATCCCTCTTTTAAATTCTAGTTTTTTCGTGTGGAAGAGCATGGACACCCATGGTGAATATAGTGACACCCATGGTGAACATACAACACAGTGCAGATAGTGTTCTCACCTTTATTAGTGTAGTTGTCTGGGACTTGTGCTGCGACAACTGCATTTTTAAGGGTCCCTATACACATTCGATAGCCGTCTGCCAAACACTACTTTCTTACTTGGCCATAAAAAGGACCACACGGCTCACCTCAAGTGTTCTTCTGTTCTCTATGATAAAGCTGCCACCAGACGTCATGGCAGCGTCTTATCTCGGCATTGAAAAAAAGGATCTGTTGAAACTCAACTGGCCAGATCAGTCTCTTCCTGGATATACACATTAGATCAGGGTTCCCCAACTCCAGTCCTCAAGGCCCACCAACAGGTGATAATTGCATCATCTGCACAGGCAATAATTCCATCACCTGTGTAATACTAAGGAAATACTGAAACATGACCTGTTGGTGGACCTTGAGGACTGGAGTTGGGGATCACTGCATTAGATGATCTGCCATGTAAATACAGAAAATTTAATTCTGTAAAAATCAAATCAAGGCAGCAAATATTGAGACAGAGAGAATCATTGCCAGAGAAAGTAAAAATAATCCCAAAATTTTCTTTAACTACATAAATAGTAAGAAACTAAAAAATGATAGTGTTGACCCCCTTAAAGATGGTCTGGGTGAAATGGTGGATGAGGAAAAAGCCAATATGCTAAATGATTTTTTTTCAACCGTATTTACACAAGAAAATCGCATGACAGAAAACATGATCAGTGATGACAAAAATTCTCCATTAAATGTCACTTGCTTAACCCAGCAGGAAGCACGGCTGCATCTAAAAATCACTAAAGTTGACAAATCCCTGGGCCCGGATGGGATACACCCGCGAGTACTGCAGGAATTAAGTAACGTCATAGACCATTTATTTTTAATCTTTAAAGATTCCATAACAGGGTCTCTACCACACGACTGGCGTATAGAAAATGTGGTGCCAATATTCAAAAAGGGGACAAAAACTGAACTTGGAAATTATAGGCCAGTAAGCTTAACCTCTACTGTGGGTAAAATCCTGGAGGGTTTCCTAAGAGATGCTATACTAGAATATCTGAAGAAGAGTAACCTCATGACCCAATATCAACATTGGTTTGACAGGAACGGTCCCTCGTAAACCTATCTGATCAGTTTTTATGAGGAGGCAAGTTCTGGACTGGACCAAGGAAATACAGTGGATGTTGTGTATATGGACTTTTCAAAAGCTTTTGATACGGTTCCACACAAAAGGTTGATGCATAAAATGAGAACAATGGGGATAGGGGAAAATATATGCAAGTGGGTTAAGAACTGACTCAGTGATAGGAAACAAAGGGTGGTTATTAATGGAAAACACTCAGACTGGGTCATAGTTAACTGTGGGGTAACTCAGGGGTCAGTATTGGGCCTGCTTCTTTTTAACATATTTATTAATGACCTTGTAGGGGGCATCCAGAGTAGTATTTCAAGATTTGCAGAGGACACTAAACTCTGCAGGGTAATCAATACAGAGGAGGACAATTTTATATTACAGGAGGATCTATGTAAACTAGAAGCTTGGGCTGATAAATGGCAAATGATCTTTAATGGGGATAAATGTAAGGTAATGCACTTGGGCAGAGGAAATAAAATGTATAATTATATGCTTAATTGTAAAACACTGGGCAAAACTGTCACTGAAAAAAACCTGGGTGTATTGGTGGACGACAAGCTCACGTTTGGTGGCCAATGTCAGGCAGCTGCTGCAAAGGCAAATAAAATAGTGGGATGCATTAAAAGAGGCATAGATGCTAATGAGAACATAATTTTACCTCTACACAAGTCAGTAGTGTGACCACACTTAGAATACTGTGTACAGTTCTGGTCTCCGGTGTATAAGAAAGACATAGCTGAACTACAGCGGGTGCAGAGAAGAGCGACCAAGGTTATTAGAGGACTGGGGGGTCTGCAATACCAAGACAGGTTATTACACTTGGGGTTATTTAGTTTGGAAAAACGAAGGCTTAGGCCATGTGCCCACGTAACATTTTTGTAGCGTTTTTACGGCTGCGAAAACGCTTGTAAAACAGTCTGCCATGCAAAGCAATGTGAATTCGGATGTGCTGTGCACATGATGCGCTAATTTGCGTGCCGAATTCGCATTGCGTTGCAAAACGCAGCATGACCATTTCTACCACGATTACGCTGCAAATTCACGGCCATTGAGGATCATTGAAAAGCAGCAACCCGCAGGTATATGTGGATTTGCTGCATTTCAATTAAATTCAATGGACGCTATTTTGCAGCGTAATCACGGTGCGTGTGGTACCCGGGATGAAGAGGAGACTACAACTCCTCTTCATTCCGGCTACCACACGGTGAAAAAACTAAATAAAAAAGTTAAAAATAAACAAAACCTGTTTTTCACCTCTCCGGCGGCCCCCGGTCTGCTCCCGGCCACGTCCTCTCTCCTTGGCGTCCCGCGGTGTACTGTCAAGACCTGCGGTGATGTCATTTAGTCACCTGATGGTCACGTGACCGCTGACATCGGCGGTCAGGTGATGGTTGCGTGACCATCAGCTGACTAAATGACGTCACCGCAGGTCCTGACAGTACACCGCGGGACGCCGAAGAGAGAGGACGCGGTCGCGAGCAGACTGGAGGAGACCGGAGAGGTTAGTATACAGGGTTTTTTTTTTTTTTTTTTATATTATAGATGCTGCATTTAAAGCATCAGTTGTTTACACATTATAAATCCATGCCTGTTGCATGGATTTATATTGTGTGACCAGCTTGTCAAGCACTTTTCCAAGTGATGCTCAAAATCGCTTGGAAAACTGCTTGAAGAAACGCATGTAAAAACACTGAAAAAACGCTTCTCTCTGGCAGAAAAAAACGCATGTAAATCTGCATGCGTTTTTTTCTGCCAGAGAGAGGCAAAAACGCTCTGCATCAAATCTGCTACGTGGGCACATAGCCTTAGGGGTGATCTTATTACTATGTACAAGTATATGAGGGGACAGTACAAAGACCTTTCAACTGATCTTTTTACTCTGAGGCCAGAGACGGGGACAAGGGGGCATCTTCTACGTCTGGAGGAAAGAAGGTTTAATCATAATCACAGACGGGGATTCTTTACTGTAAGAGCAGTGAGACTATGGAAGTCTCTGCCGCATGATGTTGTAATGAGTGATTCACTACTAAAATTTAAGAAGGGCATGGATGGCTTTCTTGAAAAGTATAATATTACAGGTTATATATACTAGATTCCTTGATAGGGCGTTGATCCAGGGAACTAGTCTGATTGTCGTATGGAGTTGGGAATGAATTTTTTTCCCCAATGTGGAGCTTAGTGTTTGCCACATGGGTTTTTTTTGCCTTCCTCTGGATCAACTTGTTAGGCTATGGGTTGAACTAGATGGACTTAGTTTTTTTTAAGGTTGAAGGAAGACAGTTACTAATACCTGTGGACTCAGCCAACTTTATTACTATTTTTTTTGAAGATCTAGGAGCAATTCAACTTGTTTGTTCCACTCCTGCAATGCTTCAAAACACAAAGGGGATATCCAGTTTAGACACCTCATTATTTGTATATTATTTTAAGAGTTTTGAGTTCTGTTTGAGAGTCTCATCTCTTGGCCAGAGCGAAAAATGGTTACAAAAGTGGTTCTCCCGAGAAACTGTCCTGTCAGACTTCACACAACCCATTCATCATTTCTTTGCATATGCTCTGTAAGGGTATGTGCACACGATGCAGAAATGAAGCAGAAAATTTCTGCATCTCCCTGGCAGAAAAAACGCATGCAGATTGTGCATGCGTTTTTCCTGCGGAATATATGCGGATTCACATGCGTTTCCGCATGTGGATTGACAAGCACTTTCCAGGCGATTTTAGCATCACCTGGAAAGTGCTTGACAACTAAGTCACACTATATAAATCCATGCAACCGGCATGGATATATATAGTGTGACCCGAGAGAGTGGTAAAAATAAAAAATAAATGTATACTTTACCCTCCGATGGCCCGCGCTGTCCTGCTCAATCTGTTCTCCCTCGCCGGCAACTTTGAATTGAAAGACCTGCTGACGTCAGCGTCACGTGACCCGTCACATGACTCTGACGTCTGCGCAGGTCCTTCAACTCACTGCCAAGTGCCGGGAACCAAGCAGGAGCGCTGCGCGGGCCGACAGAAGGTAAGTATATATTTTATTTTTTTTGTTTGTTTGTTTTACAGCTTTTTTAATGGTACCTGGGTGTGGATGAGACTCTCCTCTCCTCCACACCCAGGTACCATCCGCACATTAGAACGCGCCAATTACGCAAGTACAAATGCAGTCTTGCGGAATTGGCGCGTTCTAATGCAAGTCAATGGCAGCGAAAACGCCGCGTTTCCGCAAAATTAATTGACATGCTGCGGATTTTTGAGCGCAGTGTTTACGCTGCGGATAAATCCGCATCATGGGCACAGCACATGCGGATTTCAATTGGGGAACATTGCTGCCCTTCTACCATACGTTTTTAATGCGTTTCCGCAACTGCAAAAACTCCGCGGAAACGCATTAAAAACGCATCGTGTGAACCCAGCCTAATACTTCATTCCACCTGTTGGAGTGCTGCAGGAAAATGTAACACTTACTAATTAGAATCTCTAGAGATTTTAGTTGGTCAGCGGGGGGAACGCTTTGTAATTATCTTATTGTCAAAATGAGGTTTTGAAAGCAAAGAGTGGTCACACCAAATATTGACTGATTTTAGATTTCTCTTTTGTTCATTCACTTTTTATTTTAATTAACAAAAACTAGAACGCTTTTACTTTTTTAAAGCATTTTTATTGTGCAGCATTTTTTCCTTTCCTGCTGAACACTTTTGCTCAGTAATGTTAGTACTGTGTGCGGGTATATTAAATATCTTGTCTTCCTTTAGACAGATAATGAGCGTGTATTTGCACAGCAGCTTCAGAACAAGCTTCTTCCGGACCACACATATTCTGTGGTATCTGGAGGAGAACCACTGGACATCCCAGATCTCACCTGGACCCAGCTGAAGCAGTTCCATGCCACTCACTATCACCCAAGCAATGCCAGGTACAGTATAGAGGCTCAAACAACTGAATTCCTGTGTCCGCGTGTAACCTAAATTGGGGTTTCCCGTCGTGTTTATTTTATTTTTTTTTAAAAATCTGCTGTAAGAGGTTTATTTAATTGTAATCTGTCTCCAGGTTTTTGCCACCTAATCAGGGACCCAGATGCCAGCGAAGTGTCACTTATTAGGCTGCTTAATGTAGTTTTGATAAAATCTCTCTTTTTAACAGCAGGAGATTATCACTATAGGACTAGTAAACCATATTCTGAAAGTGAAGCATATTCATGAACTCTGTAAAACCCAGCTCCACCACTGACTGGCAACTTTGTTTATACACTCTGCATAGGCAGAAAACTGTAGTGTGGTCGAATACATAGCTCAAAATTCAGAGAACTGCTAGCTCTGCAGCAGATAAAACAGTGATTTTATCCAAATGACAGCAAGCAGCTCAGTAAGTGACACATCACTAGGATCAGGGTCTCTAGCCCTTCATCATGCTGCTGACAGATTCCCTTTAAGCCTTTTGATCTTTTATGATTTTATTACAGATTTCTGTGCTTTTTATAGAGGTTTTTTTTTTCTACCTCAAGATTTAACACAGACTAATTGGAAGGAAATATTCTGTATTAAATATGGCTGTATATGTAGAGTATTTGCTTTTATTGCTTTTACAAATAATGATTAAATGTAATGTTGGCAGTATCTTAGGATAATTATTTATTTTTCTCACTTATATAACGCTATTAATTCAGACATTGTCATCGCTGTCCCCATTGGGGCTCACAATTTGGATTTTCTATTAGTATGTTTCTGGAGTGTGGGAAGAAACCGGAGAACCTGGAGGAAACCCACGCAAACACAGGGAGAACATACAAACTCCTTGCAGATATCCTACTAAAGACAGAGAGCGAGTCAATATTTCTTCAAACAATTGAACTGGATCGGTATACTGTGCTATGCCTCCGGTAACCAGATCATGCATGCGGTGATACGTCACAGGAAGTGCACCCTTTGACCTGTGCGTGTTATCGGATGTTCCGGACGCATCGCGCTAAACCTCGCAGATACCTGTGAGCATGCGCCACATTATATTGACTCCATGCACCTGGCGTAAGATATAATCTCCAACGTGCACTGACACATCAGCTCCAATACCTGAAAAAGGTCATTCCGAAACGTGCGTTGGGGCATCAGGGTAGTGTACTTTAGTATTTACTTTACGTTCGATGTGTGGTCACCATGCATGTAACTACTATTTGTTGATTCCAAATGGTTGCACAAGAACATGCAGAATACAACATAATTAATAGATCCAGCATTGCTAGATCTACGTGTTTATTTTGCCTTTAGGCAACAATCACACCCATATCATTAACTTTATTTTACCTTGATGGGTGTTTGCTGCACATAGGCATAGATATACAAGTTTGGTGCTATATATCCTACAGAAAAACGGAGTAAATAGTGAAAAATAGTTTAAAAAGTAAAAATTTATTTAAATAGACAGCATACATAACAAAGTTTTAAAATTAAATAAAATAGATGTACAAGCAGAGATGTGCACTCACACACTGATCACCCAAAAGGGTGTTTGTAACAGCTAAGTAGCTACCTCAAAAATACCTACTGATGAATAACCAAAAGATCATGATCAATGGATACATATCCCTAAGGTGAAAGATTCCCCCAAATATGTATATATGACTGTATAATATCGCCTATCACGTTATTCTATATAGTGGCAGATGACAGTCCATATAAACAGTATGCAAAACAATACATGAAGGAACACACCATTATTCTCACGGTCAAAATATTAAAGTAACCAAATGAATCATAGTGCATGCATGTGCTGAATTAGGTATGGTAGAGGTGTCCAAATGGGTATTCTATATAAATGCTAAATTATGCACTACATTAAGTGTGCATAAGGGGATAGCAAGGTAATACAAGCATTCGGGGACGACACAAATACATATTCAAGCCATCAATATACAGTAAAGGCATAAGGGAGGCATATCAGAGTGCTTGTGCAGCTAGGGAACACCCCTTACGCGCGTTTTGCATCAGCTTTCCCTAAGGGTTGACTCTAGGGTAGCAGCCAACCTTTTTATATCGTCACTCACCAATCAGAACGAGCTTGTAATGGCGCTCATGCTGTCTCCACCGTGCCCGGAAGCCCCGCAGTTTGGCGTCCGACGTCACTTCCCTCCACCCACAACAGACGCGTGTCATGGTGTGGGCAGGAGGAAGCGAGGCTGGCAGGACCCATTGCCACAGAGACAAGAGACTGAGTCAGACATTGCGAGTGCGCACCGCTGGAAAGTGTGAGTTAAGTATGGTAAAATAGAAGGAGGATGAAGGCATTTAAGCGCTCCACATATGGACAGTAAGGCTATGTGCCCACGATGCAGAAATGCTGCATATTTTTTCCGCTTCTACCTGGCAGGAAAAACAAATGCGGATTTTACATGTGTTTTTCCTGCCAGCTAGAAGCGTTTGTCAAGCGTTTTTGCATGCATTTCTGCATGCGGGTTATCAAGCACTTTCCAAGCGATTTTAGCACCACTTGGAAAAGTGCTTGACAACTTGGTCACACTATATAAATCCATGCAACCGGCATATATAGTGTGACCAAGTAATAGTTAAAAAAAAGAATAAGTATGGTAAAAAATAAAGATTATACTTACCTTCCGATGGCCCCCGGTATTTTGTCCGCTCCGTCCGATCTCCCTGGTGTCTCGCGGTGGTGTGAAAGGACCTGTGATGACGTCATTGAGTCATGTGACGCGACCGCCGACGTCAGGGGTCACGTGACCTGTCACATGACTAAATGACATCATGTCCGGTCCTCACACCACCGCAAGCCGAACCTGAGACCGGATGCATCGCTGAGGAGGCCGGGGGACATCGGAAAGTAAGTATAATCTTTTAAATTCTATTTTTTTTCTTTACAGGTTCTATGGTACCCAGGTCTGGAGTAGAGTCTCATCTTCTCCAGACCCGGGTACCATCCGCACATTGAATCGCATAATATCCGAATGTGCAAATGTGCTGACACGGATATTAAGCGTTTCAATGCAAGTCAATTGCGGCAATTACGCTGCGTGTCCGCAAAATTAATGGACATGCTGCGTATTTTTCTGCAATGATAATCCGCAGCGGAAATTTCCGCAGCATGTGCACAGCACATGCGGATTATCATTGGGGACCATGGGGCACGTATTACCAAGCGTTTTTTAAGCGTTTTCACTGCTGAAATTCCGCAGCAAAAACGCATAGTGGGCACGCGGCCTAACACTATCTCAATAACATCATTGGACCTCATGATTCTTGGATAAACAACATATATACACATGAAAAAGTGTGGAGGAAAAAAAAATTAAAACAAATATATGTAAAAAAAACAAATACTAGTGTTACATATGGATGCAAAAAATATTATAACAGGAAACACAGAATGGATAACAAAAGTATCATGAGAACATAAAAAGTGGAAAGAGAAACAGGCAATGGAAAACCAAAAACCACTGACGGGGACAAAAAGTGAATACATGGGTAAAGTGTAATATATACAGAGTGTGATAATGAAAAAAGAGGAATATAATGTGATCCCATGTGGCATCCACGAAAATGGTACCTACGCAGATGAGGTAGTGCGAGTGCAAGGATGAGCCTAATGCCCATCAACCACAAATGTGAAGACAAACCAAAGAGAGTGCACAGTGCAATTGAAGTGTTTTAGTAATATATGGTTCAATCACATACATTTATGACAATACTACTTCTTACAAGTGGAGGAAGAGAAGCAATGTTTCAACATGTGAACATAATACCCGACCCATAGATACAATAAAAAAAACATTCCCAATAGGAATAGACCATATAGTACAAAACACGGTAAACTGTGTTTTACTCAAAAATAAATATAAAAAAGAAAATACTTACAGAAGGTGACCTTGGACAGATACCGAATGTCGATATGAAGTGGCATCACTTGTGTATATATAATATATACTACTGAAAAGATGGCAACATTCCATCTAAGAGGACGACCATTCCTACTACAGTGCATAAAAAAACAAGAGCGGTAGGTATTAAGACATAATTTTCAGCTAGAAAGGGTATCCTATGCTAATGAATTAGAGGAGACATAACTTTTTCTATAGGACTGTATATTTATATTTAAGACCTAAAGGGAACGATGCCTAAGGAATGACCCCTTCTGTATATTGGAATGGTCCGGACGCAAAGCGCAGATACCGATCAGTATGCGCCGTGTTATATTCACTCCATACACCTGATATAAATATAAATTATATTTTATATTTAAAATATATATTTAGATTTAGATCATGTGTATAGAGTGAATATAACACGGCGCATGCTGATCGGTATCTGTGCGATGCGTCTGACGCGCCCAGGGGATGGGGGACGACTTGGCGCCCGGGCCTTGTTGTTGCCTGACCTTGGGGGATGTCGCGGTGGTTGGCTCCCAGGCCCGTACCCTGGGGTCACTCTTAAAAAGGGGGGGAAGTTGTATGGGATAGGGAATGTTCGTGACGCCACCTGTGGTGTCTGGTGAGGATCACCACCGCTGCGACAGTCCTCTGAGGCCGGTGTTCAGGCAGCTTAGTTAGTGCTGCTCCACACAGGTGGAGCGGGGCCTCAGGGCAGTGTAGAGAGGGATGCAGGACAGAGGTGACCCAGCCGAGTCAGAGGAAGAATAGGCGCACACACAACAGTTCACTTCAGTACCTTTACTGGTGGTGTTTCTGGCACGGTCCAGGGTACTTCAGGGTGAAGGGTGCATATCAGTACTCTCCCCAGTGAGCGGGTGTGGGGCCTCCTGTTCCTTGCCTTTCCTTGATAAGTTTCTGACCTGCCTGGAGCTAGGTCTAACTTTAGTGTCTGTCTTGCACCTGCTGACCTGGTGGTAGGGCCTTCTGCTGGAGATCACACTCCCCGGTCTCTTGGGCCTCCGTGACTCCTGACCCTGGTACGTAATCAGCTTTTGGTGTTCCTGGGACATATAGTTCTCCAGGGGTTCCAGTTATTTCTGCTGGATGTAAGGGATCTCTGCAGACACGGACCCGGTGTCCGGTAAATGGTTTTGGGGTGAGCTGGTTAAGCTCCTCTGCCCCCTATGTTGCTTGCTTACTCCACTCTCCTTCGGCCACGCTCGGGGCCCTCACTAGGCTTCACACTGCAGCAGGCACACTGCGCTTCGCCGCTCTTTTGGCGTCGGCACGCCCTAGGCTCATTAATCTGAGCTCACTGAGTCTGGACTGAGCTGCACTGCAGGCTAGCTTCTGCAGGAGTTCTTCCGATCAGTCTGACCTTCTCACTGACTTCACTCTCTGTGGACTCCAGACTACATACTCCAGACTGAGCTGCCTGGTTCCACCTTGCCTTTATATATCCCTAACGGGCTCCCTCTGCTGGTCTGAGGTGGAAGGTGGAGGTGTGTGAATGCTATGAGGGCCTCTTGTGGAGAAATCCATCCATGCACCCCTCTGGGATCTGTGGCACCAATATGCAGCTGGGCGCCACACGTCCGGACCATAATATATTATTATTATTATGCGCAACATGCACTGACACATTAGCTCCAATACCTGAAGATGATTCCGAAACGTGCGTTGGGGCATGGGTAAGGTACTTTAGTATTTACTGTGTGTTCGGTTTGGAGTCACCATGCGTGTAACTACTATTTGTTGATTCTGTATGGTTACACAAGAACATATATAATACAACATAATTAATAGATCCAGCATTGATTGATCTATGTGTTTATTTTGCCTTGAGGCAAGTCACACCCATATCAACTTTATTTACCTTGATGGGTGTTGTATATCTATGCCTATCTGCAGCCAAGTTTGGTGCTGTGACCCCCGTACTTTTTTGCTACCTCTCTTTTTACGTCCCATGTACCCAGGCTCTGTCTCCCTCTTTTGCTTTGAGCTCATTCTGTTAACCTCAATTGATGTATTTACCGTATGTGGAAAATTTTCCTGATATGGCAGTGCTATATGGCATGTCCATTTCTTTAGTGTTTTGTACATGTAGATTCACTAAAAATTTCATATATATTTTCCCTGTATTAAAATATATAATTTTTGGACCATGTTAGCCAGTAGATAAAAAAATATTTAGATTTGAGAGTCCTCAGTAAAAGGTATCAACCACTGAGAACTCTCAAATCTAAATATTATTATATTTTAATCAATTTTTTGAAGATGTATTGATTTTCTCGGTCTTTGGTAGGATATCTGTAACGTTAAGCCGTCTTCTTTTACTATGATATTTATTGTCCTGAAACCCCCCATCTCCATAAACTTGCAGGTGTTGTCCTTGGTGGGATTTGAACTGAGGACCCCAGCGCTGTAGAGCAACAGTGCTAACCACTGAGCCATCAGTGCTAACCTGTAAAACAGATGTGCATTTGCTTTTCCTCTCCAGGTTTTTTACTTATGGGAATCTTCCATTGGAGCAACACTTAAAACAGATTCATGAAGATGCATTGAGCAAGTTTGAGCGCATTGATCCCCACACTGAGGTTCCTCGACAGCAGAGGTGGAGCAGTGCGGTAGGTTCTTGGTTTTTCTTTTGTCTTTTTTAGAAATGCATCATTTTGTTGTAACGATAAATCTGTTTAAAGGGGTTGTCCTTGAATGCGATAGAGGATATAGGTCACTATTATCTGTTTGATCGGGTTAAATCCACTGTTAGCCGGTCCTGCGATCAACGGAAGTAAATAGTGGCTGGAGCTGGAACAGCTGTGTAGTGGCAGTATGGTTGTATGTGGGAATCACAGCCTTGCTTCCATTCACTTCAATAGGAGCTTACATAGCAGAACCTGAGAACGATGACTACTGTGTGTGGAGCTGTTCCTCCCTCAAAGCTCAAAGTTCAAAGCTCAATAAGATTACAAAACCAAAAAAAAGTGCTTTAGTAAGTCAGTAAAAAGTAGGTAGGAGTATTTAAAACAAGAAAATGATAAGGGTGCCCATACTTATGCACCAGTCAAATTTTGTTTGAATGCAGATTGCACATTTTCTGTTAGTACAATAAACCTCATTTCAAGGCTGAAACATTACTGTGTCCAACAGTTATTACATATATCAAACTGAAATAGCTGTTGCAAAAACACCAATTTTTATAAAACATTAAGCTTAAGATTAATAGGGGTGCCCAAACTTTTTCATATAACTGTACATACACATGTTTAGTGTAAAAAACAAAACTTCATGAGAGTGCTGCTTTAATGGGAGACATGGAACCAATAGTCTCCTGTTTTGGACCCCAGCAATCAAACGTGTAAGACGTATAGTATTGATATGCCATACATTTCAGAAATATTCTATTAAATACAAAAGAACATTAATTAATTCAGAATTATTATTTTTTTTAATTCAGAATTGAATTCCCTATCAGTATGTCTTTGGAGTGTGGGAGGAAACCGGAGAACCCGGAGGAAACCCACGCAAACACGGGGAGAACATACAGACTCCTTGCAGATGTTGTCCTTGGTGAGATTTAAACCCAGGATCAAAGTGCTGCAAAGCAACAGTGCTAACCACTGAGCCACCGTGCTGCCCAAGTACAGCTTTGATGGTGGACTTGCTGTACTTTCTTCAGGGCACTAGATGTGGAAAGTTTTCTGTCATTGAGATGACTATGGTGCCCTAATGACAGACTGGAAAAATGCATCTTCTTCTGATGCTGCGAGCAGCCCTGGATAACCCACGCCGGCAGGATGATATCATCCGGCGGAAGATGGAACCTGTGAGAAGAGATGTAAAACTAATGTAAGTAATGGGGCTCCATATTAGGGGATACTGCTGTGGTGTCATGGTGGCAGGACGGTAGAGGAATTTTATCCGTACAGAGGAATGGGATCATTGTCAGTCATCATACATGTGACAATCCCACCACTGACAGATAACATCTGCTCCACATGAATTATTCTCACTGGCCGACATGAGACAACATAGACCTTATTGTCACACTTACGTCTTCTAGGTTCTTGCTCTTCTACTATTTGGGCGTTTTGCTCTTCTACCAGTTTTAAAGCAGATTTATTCTTCTTCTCAACTGGAAATTCATATAAAAAAGTAATAAACACAAGTTAATTATCATTTTCAGTTATCATAAATGTGACAATCCCACCACTGACAGATCACATCTGCTCCACATGGATTATTCTCACTGGCCGACATCAGCCTACATGGAGCTTATTGTCACACTTACCTCTTATAGGTTGTCCCTCTTCCACTATTTCTGCTTTTTGCTCTTCTCCCAGTTTTGATGCAGATGTATTATTCTTTTCAACTGGAAATTTATATAAAAAAGCAAGAAAAATAAGTCAACGATAAACTACTATAAGATTAGATTCATATCTTTATCTAGCAAAATTATTTTATTTTTGTACCCTATAGTCCTGGGAATCTGGCATTGCACCATAAGGCCTTGTTCACATGCAGCATTTTTGCAGTATTTTTTGCAGCATTTTTTTCATTCAATTTATAAGCTACTTTTTACAGTGAAAGTAAAAGCTATGAGATTTCAGAAATCTCATGCAGACATTTGTTTTTTTTTTCCTAACGGGATTTGAAAACTGCAATGTTTTTGAAATCTGCAACATGTCAATTCTTTCAGCGTTCTTGCAGTGCCTTTTCAACCACTGAAAGCAATGTGCATGCGCGGGGAAAGGCCAGGGAGCGCCTGAGCATGCGCACTATAGTACTTTAATCTGCCCTTAGCAGGGCAGAGAGAAGAGCACCTGCTCAGAAGCAAAATGAAGGACACTCTGTGAATGATATAGGACGCATCATCCACAAAGCAGAGAAGGAGAGCGGCATCACAGGAAGAGCGGAGGCTCCGGACCAAGACCAGTGACGCCCATCGGACCGGACCGCACCATCTGTGAGTATAATAAAAGGTCTTTATTTTGTTTTGCAGGGCGGCTTGGAGACTTATATACAACTTTCCAGAATGCTGTAACACAGGGCTGAAAGGTCGTGGTTTTAAGTTATATGGGAAAAATCTGGTGACAGGTTCTCTTTAATATGACATTAATAACAGCAATGTTCTCATATAATCAATTACATAAAATATTTGTCTAACATTAAGGGTATATGTAGGGTCTGTTTGGGGCCTGATGGGGCCATGGGCACAGTACTCAGTATCAGTATCAGGCACCAGCTGTATGACCCCTTATATCTTTTCATGCACAGCACAAAAGATTGAGTATTTGATACATTGAAGTGTTGTATTGTTGATCGTTTTAAGGGCGCAAAAAAAGCAGTGATCTTCTGAGCATTTATGTAACATTCACATTACACCTTTTGATCATTGCCTACAACAAGATGTCTTATAGACCTGCACATACCTGACAATGTGGGAGAGGATGACTTGTTGTTTTCAGTAGTCAAACACTGAATGTCACCATCACTTATGGTAGGAGAAGATTCTTTCTGCCTGTTTGGTACAAGAAAAACAAGTAAATTACAAGTGAATGCAATTAAAAATACAAGAACTCCTGTCTGTAAGGGCAATTAAGACACTTGGTCAAAATGGAGGGGGTACCTTTCACAGGGCTCACTTCCATCAGCAAGAATGAAGAATAACTAGTAATAAAGGGCTTTAATGAACTGAAAAAGAAAGGCTGGTCACAATGATCCGCTGTTATCACCAGCGCTATCACAAGCCAAATACCACAGTCATCAGCAATCATGGGGTGGTGGGTTCAGGATTTAGTCTTGTATCATATGTGTCTTGTATTTGGTGTTCTGAACATATATAAGTACTAAGCCCCATAATAATAATCTACTCACACGTCTGAGTGTTTTGTGCTGGTCTCTAGGGAACAATCTGGAGATGACTCGCGTTCTTCTTTGCTCATTGTCCTGCTATTGGTTGTATATAGCTAAAACACACAGAGTAAAATTAAATAAATATATTTGTAAACAATTTTAGTTACAGTTTTATGGATTTACTGATCACATACTTACCATAGACAGTCTTTGAGAAGAGGATACATAGTTTAAGCTTTCTGGCCAGTCATTGACCTCACTTGCGTCACCCTCATCTGAATCTGTATGTTTGGGTCTCCTAATGCCAACTACAAAATACAAATATTATCAGAAATTATTAGTATAATTACAGATAATCACCATGTTATTGCTAATAATGGACACATTTTTTCAAATAAAATGGAAGACGAGACAAACAGCAGCATGAGCTAGATGACGTCTCAATCTACTTACTAGGAAAGTAGTGGGTGTCCACCTCTGATACTAAATTTGGCTTAAACAGTGGCTCCTGATTGTGAAGGTTCTCAAAGTCTAACTCCCTCAGGAATGGATGACTCTTGATCTCATTTGCTCCTCCTGAAAATGGTAGATAAGAAAAAATTGATACAGACAATGTCAGGAAGACTGCTCTATATCTGTACATTGTATGTTAATTGGAACTGAAGACATTGCAGAGCCAAAATATTCTGTAAGTCATAGCATGAAGAATGAGGAATGGACAAGAAGGTAAAGCAGAGTCCTCCACGCTGATCCTCACGGAAATTATCTTTTTGTCAGGACACAGAGGAGTTATAAGTTACATTACCTGTTCCGAGTCTATGTGCTGGATTTTTCCTGAGGAGCTTAATCATGATGTTCTGAGCATCGAGAGGAAGAGCAGAATTGCGAAATTTCCTAGTGATTTCATCTGTTATAAAAAAAAAAAGTAATAATTACAGAAAAGAAAATCTCTACATTTACTATAATTTAAACACATTATCAAAAAACAACAAGTAACTAAACCAAAGAATTAACCTAAAAACCGAACCAGTTACTATGACATCACACAGCATTCAGATTATTTTACTTACTCGTGATGATACTGTGGAAAATAGCACTTCTGCAACGTCCTCTAAATGGCACATGCCCAGTTAGAAATTTATATATGATGATCCCTATTGACCACCAGTCAATAGGCCTTCCATAGCCCTTCTGTAAAATGACTTCTGGGGCTACAAAACAAAAGGTGCCAGTCGTCTGGAAACCAACAGAACAATGAGAAGATGATCAATGAATATAATTGTGACAAATAATATCAGTAGAAACATTTTCTAGATGAGAATATATCAGAGAAGCAGAAATAGATCAGATCTGTAAAGAATAAGTTTCTGTAAGTAAAACTGACCCCATCATCAGGGAACTCTCTGGTGATGTCCACAGTTGAAGCCTTGTATATGTCTGATGTTGGTCTCATGAGGCCGAGTTTTGAAAGGCCAAAATCGGTGACTTTAATATGTCCAGTTGACGATATCATGAGGCTGTAAAAAAAAAAGATATTGTCAGTTTTAAGTATTAACCCATAGACGGTATATCAAACTATAACTGTATTTCCCTTTATTATCCCACAGGGGTCACTTACTTTCCAGGCTTCAGGTCTCGGTGCACCACACCATAGCTGTGCAGATATTCCACAGCAAGAACTGTTTCTGCAATGTACATGCGGGTCAAGGAGAGGGGTAAAGGACTATATAACGTCATAAGACTGGCACAGTCTCCTCCTAAAGCAGAAAGCAAATATGACAGGTGAGGGTTTGTTACAATGTAAATTACACATGATGAGTGTGAATGAGAGATAAGCTGAGACATTGGGGCAGGGTGTCAATAATAGAGATACACTGTGTAATGTAGAGCGTATACTGTATACTGCAGAGTAATCCTATATAAAAAGGGAGGTGAGCTCTGCCCGCTGCCGGTAACCTCCTAGATTGCACTGTCAATCTCCGACAGCGGCATTTACAGCACACGGCCCGGAGGCGAGCTGCTCCATGCACTCATCACCCCCCATTCCATGTCTATGGTTTGTTATGGCTGCTGGGGGTCTGCGGAAGACCTCTATTCCTGCCATTATGGTACTTCTGTGAAGACCAGTGTGTAGCTTGGCTTCATAGGGGACCAAGATTTGCACCATATGCTGAAATACCATGGTATCACAGTACATAGTAAAAGCGGTTATATGATAACAAGTTCAAGTCCCTCATGGAGGCTAAAAAATAAAGTAATAATAAAAATGTTTGGGTAAATAAAATATAAAAATCACTTTTTCCCCATTAAAACTAAATAATGAAAAAAAAAAAAAAACTCAGAACGCATTGTAGTGTTTTGGTTTCTTCCTATTGCATTTTTTTGTGATGTTGGGGCAATGAAAATGATTTATCTACTACAATGTGTTATCAATAAAATCATCAGCTCGCTTAGAAAAAAATAAGACAATAAAAAGCTCCATTTGCTGAAAAAGGAAAATGTAAATTTTCCTTTTTTTTTATAAATTTCCAAGGATTTTGTCAACATAAAATAAAACATATTTATATACATGTTTGGTATGACTGAAATTGTAGTAACTTGTATAATTAAGATACCAGGTCATTTCCATCACACAATGAACACTGTAAAAATAAAACTTAAAAAACAATTGCGGAATTGTAATTTTTACATAATTCCACGGCACTTGGATTTTTTCCCCACTTTCTAATACATTCGATGGTAAAGTGATCAAAACTACAGATGGTTCTACATAAAAACACGTCATGCGGCTATGTGGATGGAAAAATACAAACATTATGGCTCTTGGAAGAATGGGAGGAAAAAGCTAAAAACGGGAAATTGTCAGGTCAGGAAGAGGTTAAAAAAAATCTGTCAGAAAGATTTAACCCTCCTAAACTGTTTCTATGAACATGTAGGTCAATGAAATATAAATACATTGGTCCCTTTTATATATTTGAGCAGATATGGGTGGATATTGATACAATGGATATGTCTTACCTGCTTCAAAGTCCATGACCATACACAGATGTTCTTTAGTTGGGAAGGAACAAAACGTGGAGACCACAAAGGGACAATCGGAGAATATTGCGATATCCCTTTCTAGATAGGCCGATTCCAGAAACATTGGATGATGCAGGTTACACCTGGATTGTTTCTTCATGGCGAATACCTTGTTTGTGTCCTTATGACGCACTAAGTGGACGGCCCTGTAGAGGAGAAAAAACATAATTTATAATAAATTCCTACTAACAGTCTGTCTATATGTCAAATGATCTTCTGTACTAATAGTTAATACTAGATGTACGGCCATCACTAGAAATCAATGTCTGGAAATACATAGAATATCACAACATAAATGATCACTTATGGAGGTTCTCATCCATGTCACATCCCAACTGAGCTGAATTGTGACAAATAGATGAGGACTAGATGTGGATTACATCTACTCCAAAGTGGTATCAATAACAACAGCAGCTCGACACACAAAAAGCAAGTCCTTACAAAGCTCTATCAAACGAAAAATAAAAATGTGACAGGTCTTGGAAAACAGTAACATTTAGATGTGGACTTATATACAGTAATTTCACTATGGCAGGACTTATAGACAGAGGCATCATCATAAGCAACTTGGGAAAAATGTAGATTATACATAAAGCTCACCCAAAAGTTCCACTGCTGATCTCTTTGATCTGGTTATAGTCGCTCTTACTAGGCTTTCTCATTGGGCTCAATAATCCAATTACAGCCTAAAAGAATAAGAAATGACAATAAGACAAAAAAGTTGCAGGAAAATAAAAAGCTCCAGATGCAGGAACTTCTCCTCTACATTATGTCCCCACTGATTACACTGCAGCAGATGTAGAGGACATGATACAAGCAGGACGCTCCACAGACACTATTAAATAATAACGGGATCCGTACTTTTCGGATTATAAGATCCATTCTTTTTCCCCAAAAATTTTTGGGGGAAAAGGGGGGGTGTCTTATACTCCGAATGTAGCTTATTGGGAGGGGGCGGCTGCGGTGGAGCAGGGACCCAGGAGGAGGGGTTACTGCTGCAGGAAGCTGGCGACGGCAGGAGTGGGGCGATGCTGCAGGCCCCAAGCTGGGAGGAAGGGGTGTTTGGAGGTGCAAGGCTGCGGAGGGCCGCGGGCTTTAAGAAAATGTCGGCGGAGTCCCTGCACTTCCTATTGTTTTCATTGGGATGGACTTTGGGAAAATGGCCGCATGCACAGATTGAGATCTCGGCTCCCCACTCCTGCCGCAGCCAGCATCCTGTAGCAGCAACCCTGCCCCCTGGGACCCCGCTCCACCTCAGCCGCTCCCCCCCCAAAAAGCCACCATAAAATCAGACAATAACAACAATTTATTTTTTACAAAAAATTTCCTCCCCAAAATTTTGGGCGTGTCTTATGGTCCACAAAATATGGTATATCATTCTACTGCAGCGGAGGATAAGGGACATCACACAGAGGAGACAGGAATAATAATGCTAACATCACTCATAATAACTCCAATCTACATCAAGAACAGAGATATCCCTCTGTCATATGGGGTATAATACGGGATGTGTAATTCATACCCCGTTATCTGATTATATACTTACATTGCCAGATTTGGGGATCTCTGGTGTCTCACATATTCCCCCATCAGCATTTGCCGGCGGATCAGTTGCCTCTAATATAATGATAAATAATGAAGAGACATCATGTATTAGACGATATCAGTACTTAATATATAACACATCATTATAAGGAAGGAAAGATAAGACCTCTGTAAATGGTATAATACTAAATATATGGATATTCTGCACATACTATGTATACTTATGGTACATCCATAGATAGATATACTCCACCATAAATGTGTAATAATTGCTCAGGATCTGACAATGACTTGAATGAGGATCCTATGAGGCTCTTTGTACATTTTAAGGCGTATAATATCCCAGAGGAGAGAACCAGAGGGGTTTTCAGAATGACATGGACCTTCTCCATTATAGTCTACCGGAGGTCCAAGAGCCGTCACCGGCCTCAAACAGAGGATGAAGAGTAAATTTATATTTTCTCGGGTGTCCTTATAATATTAATATGTTTGTAGGAATATGAAATGTTCGGCTTACCTTCAATCAGATCACTTTTTAGCCCTGGCTGACTGGTATTAGGGTCAGCCATATTTAGGTTCTGCCCATCTTCGGAGTCGCCGTCCGGTGTTTCCTGATGGATATAATATATACAATTAATATAACATTTCACAAATACTAAATTACCATATACATGAGACAGAAAGGACTAAGCCAGGATTTACATGATAATTGCAGTATTGCGTGGACTATACACGACCGCTCCCTCCAGTAAGTCCACATTAATATATAAGGGACTAGTATATACAACGGTTCTCCAATAACATCTATTATCAGAACTGCAGCATTTACAAGAAGGAAGATTGTGAATTTATAGGAAGACAGAGGTGATATACAAAGTCCGCACCACTGAGTACAGACTGTCACCACAGAGGATGGAGCCGCAGAGACAGACTGCCATAAATACCCTGCGTCTGCCTGGAGCAGACAGGGAGGCCTCTAAAAGGAAAATCTGCCATATGTCTGGTAATCTGGAGAAGATCATACAATAAGGACATGAGATATAGAAGATGAGGGATCCTTACCAGGCGCTCCAGTGAATGGGCCGGATAATCTAGTACATACAGGAATACGTACAGGACATTTTGGGCCAATTGTTTAAAAAAGGCCAAATCTGCACTTTGGGATCTTTCTTCAGCCTATAAAGATGGAAATAAAGGAAAATAATGAGAAAAAGTGGAGAATGTAGGACGCCATTTATGTTACCATTTTACTCCTGCTATCTGCAGCTACAATTACTACCTATCTGGGTATTTGGTATAGACTATATATTATATTGGTCTAGGCCAAAATACATATTTTATGTAAATGAACTTGCATTTTGTTAATATTATCCTTTATTATTTTTACACACTTTGCACAGATTGTCTGCTAATTACCTGTTGTATTAATGTCCTGATGTTCATCTGTAAATGCTCAAGATATTCTGAGCTTATACGACCTTGGTGGTATTTGGTCAGGCAATCTCTCACTAGCTTCATAACCAGCCGGTAAGTGAAGCTGAGGATGCCATCGGGTAGTGGCAGCACAAAGTCAGGGTCATAGGTAGTAACAATCCCCTGGAGTAGTGCCAACTTCTCAAGTTTGACTGGAGAAATTCCAGACATTTCAAGCAAATAGCAAATCCAATCGCAGTCAGTATATCACCAGCTATAAAGCCAATCACTAACAGCAATGACACCGGGGCAGTAAGCACTTGAATAAATGCTGGGGGTGCATTATGATGTCATGATGGAATCTTGTGGTGGGGGAATCAGTGATGTCATCAGTGATGTCATTTAGGAATCCGGTGATGCAATCTTAAAGGGGCATCTTACCATAAAAGGATGTTGCCTAGCAACAATTAAGGTGGCAACACCATAGGCTGAGCATCAGTAACAGACTGAGGCATGGGAAGAAGAACCATGGCTTTGATCAGTAGGGCAGGCTTTTACATCGGTCTGTTCCCCCATAAAATATTTAAAACAGAGTTTGGATGCTAAATGTTCTTCAGACGTGGAAACATTTGCTTTTTCTAGAGATTATGACCAGGGATGGACTGGGAATAAAATACCGTCCTGGAATTTCAAAGCATGCTAGTCCATGCTGTCGCCGCCCCTCTCCCCAGATTGGGGTCTCTAATACTAATTTTATGCTGCCTGAATGAAATTAAGATTTACTAAATATATTTCCAATAATACTGCTTTATTGGATTTCATAATAATAATATTGCAAAATAAGGTTATGTTTTTACAATGAGGTTTTGCTAAGTATTTTCGCTGAAATCCACAACATACAGAATCAATTTCTTTTGCAATTATGCGGAGCTTTGTATGCAGATTTTCTCTATAGAATTGCATTAGATGAGGAAAATACACAGGTAAAAAATACAAAGCGCATAAAATCCACACATGACTAGATCATTAAAGTTTTATTAAAGTACGAGGAAGTATCAAAAATAAAGCAGATTCATTCAATATGGTCGGTGGAGGGCTTAATAGTCGCCTTGTGGAAGTCAATGACGGGCTTAATAGTGCTGCAGTGTCCAGAAACAGTTCCAGGACTTTTAGACTGAGGCCCCCCTTTCTTCCACTATAGAGAGGGAAATATGTGTATAAGAGCATCCCAGAAGGGTTCCAAAAGTTTGGGTGAAATATATACCAAAGAGACAACAACCGCAGAGTCAAAAAGAGACAAAAATGCAATAAAAAGGCAAGTAACCTAATGTACTGAATAGGTGGAGAAATGCAGCAGAATGCTGCAACGTCAAAAACTCATCAACTACTCATCATGGGAACTTAACCTAACAAACACATAGTACCAGAGCAGATCCAAATATTACCAGAATATACAGTGGTGATAGTGCCGCCATATTGATCATTAACCAAAACCAATGTACTAGTACTGATGTCACCACCATACAGTGTCCATATAATGGTACTATCAGTTTTACACCAGTGCTCTGCAGACCATATATGTGTGCACTGTGCAGGTTTTCACCAGTGACGTTCTCAATGATCGCGGTCATTCATTTTTCCTTTCCTTTTCCATTCAGCCTAAAACGCCATGATCACTTCTTCAACCCATAACTCGTCCCTGCAAAATGTAACAGAGACATCTTTGACTTACTCCCCCATTTCTGTACAAACCATGTATTGCAATAATGAGTATCCTAGACAGTAATAAAGCCCCTCTGTGTCCTGTATGGTAATACTAATCTCCTTTTGTGTCCCACACAATACCAGTTTCACCCTTCATGCCCCTATACAGTAATAATGATCCCTCTGTACTTGCTTAGAGTAACTATCAGTACTGATAGTGGGGCCGTGGCCTTATAGAAACAACTCACCAATTCTGCATTTATCACCCACTCCTGGTTTTGGCTTCCACTCCTGAGAAAAAATACTGACCAAATACTGATAGTGGGGCCGTGGCCTAAAGGTCAGTCTGTAAGAAGAAAGTGAGTCTAGGAAAATAAAAGAAAGGCATACTTACTATTCTTTAACGTAAAACCCCTCCATCTGGAGAAAGACAGGTTCAATCTCCAGAGGAGAAAGGGTTTCTGTATCATAAGAATATTTATCTGTGGAATAGTCTGTCTCAGGAGCAGGTCACAGCAGGAATCGTCCATCAATGGTTTAAAAAAAGGCTTAGATGCTTTTTAAGAAGAAATTAACATAATTGTGTAAATGAGAAAGTTGTTTTCTAAATGTTTTGTCCAGTAGATCAACAATGGCGATCAGGAGGAAAAGATTTCCTCTTTTTGTGCAGACTGGATCATGCATTATGGCTGTGCTTGTGCGATTCCTTTGTCCTTTCCCATCCTTTGGTTGGACTTATTAGACATGTGTCTTTTTCAACTGTATTAACAATATAACTATGTAACTTCCTGAATTGGCTCCCCTCCTCGCTCCAAAAGTTGTATCCCCTGAAGATCTTGTAATATTATGTAAAATGAGCGCTGCAACCCATCAACAGATGGTAATAGGTTGCAGCACTCATGTGACAAAAACAGTCACAAAATCAGCGAGATACAAAGCTCTTGGAGAGGAACAATTTTAAGATTTAAGCATGCTTATACTGTATGTATATATATATATACAGCGGGTGAAATAAGTATTTCACCCGCTGTATATATACAGTTTTCTAAGTAAATATATTTCTGAAGGTGCTATTGACATGAAATTCTCACCAGATGACAATAACAACCCATCCAATCCACACAGGCAAAGAAATCAAACCATAGATGTCCATAAATTAAGTCATGTGTAATAATGAGAAATGACACAGGGAATAAGTATTGAACATGCTTATTGAAATGTATTTAATACTTCATACAAAAGCCTTTATTGGTGATGACAGCTTCAAGACGCCTCCTGTATGAAGAAACTAGTAGCATGCATTGCTCAGGTGTGATTTTGGCCCATTCTTCCACACAAACACTCTACAACTCCTGAAGGTTCCATTGGCGTCTTCTATGAACTCTGAGCTTTGGTTCCTTCCATACATTTTCTATTGGATTCTGGTCAGGTGATTGGCTCGGCCATTCTAGCAGCTTTATTTTCTTTCTCTGAAACCTATTGAGAGTTTCCTTGGCAGTGTGTTTGGGTTCATTGTCTTGCTGAAATGTCCAACCCCATTTCATCTTCATCATCCTGGTAGATGCCAGCAGATTTTCATCAAGAATGTCTCAGCACATTTGTCCATTCATCCTTCCTTTTAAATATATGAAGCTTGCCAGAGCCGTAAGCTGAACAACCCCAGATGATGTTCTCACCTCCAGTTTTCACTGTTGGTAAGGTGTTTTCGGGATGATGTGCAGTGCCTCTTGGCCTTCAAATATGTTGGGTATTATGGCATTCAAAGAGTTCAATTTTCATCTCATCTGACAAAACTACATTCTCCCAGTCTTTCACAGGCTTGTCTAAATTTTGTTGAGCAAACTTTAAATATGCTTGAACATACTTTTTGTTCAGCAATGAAGTCTTGCGTGGTGACATGCATACAGGCCATGGATGTTGAGTGCATTACTTATTGTTTTATTTGAAACAATTGTACCTGCTGATTCCAGGTCTTTCTGTATCTCCCCACAGGTGTTCCTTGGCTCTTGGACAACCCTTTTAATTAGTTTTACTCCTCTGTCTGAAATCTTGTGGGGAGCACGTGGTCATGGCCAGTTCATAGTAAAATGATGATCTTTCCACTTCGGGATTATGGCCCCAACAGTGCTCACTGGAACCTTCAATATGGATTTGAACCCAGGACACCAGCGCTGCAAGGCTGCAGTGCTAACCACTGAGCCACCATGATGCCAGTTTACCTCCCAATCAACACAGATCCAGAGGGATTTTCCAGGAATTAAAGAGCTGCCCCACTACTGCCCTGGGAGGGTGGAGTTGTGTCTGTATCCACAGGACACAGATATAGCTAAATATATATATATTGATTGAGTGATGGAGCAAGGAGCCAACAGGTCTTTCCTTCCCCATTTACTCTTTGTAAAGCTTTGCCAGGACCTTAGTATCAGATGACAGTCACATGACTAGACAGCAGAAAAGAACAGGACTAACAGTGGAGAAGAGCAGGATGTAGCAGAGTTGTGTGTGTAGATGTAGGTGAGCAGTGTGTGTGTAAATTAGCTGAGCCGTGTGTGTGGATGTAGCCGAGCTATGTGTGTGTGTATATGTTGCTGATCTGTGTGTGTGTAGATGTACTTGAGTAGTGTTTGTGTATAGACATAGCTGAGCTGTATGTGGATGTAGCTAAGCTGTGAGTGTAGCTGTAGCTGAGCAGTGTGTGTATGTAGATGTTTCTGTGCTGTGTGTGTGTGTGTAGATGTAGTTGAGCAGTGCGTGTGTGTAGATGTAGCTAAACTGTAGATGTAGCTGCGCTGTGTGTTAATGTAGCAGACCAGTGTGGGGAGTCAAAATACTTTGTAGGTTGGGCTTGTGGGGGCATAAGACTGTGTGGTGGGAAATCCAATATAGGGACATTACACTGTGTGTGGAAGGCACTGTGGGGAGGGGGGCATGAAATAGGTGCTATACTGTGTGGGAACACCAATGGTCTTCACTAGGGAAATATTGCTGTGTGGTCTGTGAGGATGTATAGGAAGCACTGGCTGAGGTTAGAATACTGTCTTAAGATATAAATTCTGTCAGCGCACTAGAGGCACTGCAGTTTTTGTCCCTCTTTCTTATCATTCAAAGTTGGGAAATATGAGAACTTATTAATTAGTAAGTGAGACAAAATCATTCCCCCCAATACATCTGTTAAACTACAGATAAAATGGACTTTAAAATACAAAAAAGGGGACGTGATAATATAATCTCTGAGCGCTGCAGCAGTTTTAGATTATGCAGTGACTGATTACATATGATTTTCTGCTCTAGCGGCAATTAATTGAAGGAGCGGGAGAAATAACAGGGATAACATTTCTATTCAAATGAGGCCAATTTTGAAGAATAAGATATCTGCCATCTGTTAATATCAGATGAAACGGCGTCATTTTTGCTGGTGGGTAGGCTCGGTGATGCAATGTTATTGCTGCACTGATCAAATATGACCATTTTGGCAATGGAACGACACTTCAGAAGCGCACATCACAGCAGCTGATTCAGCTTTTAGAGCTCAGCTAAATTATATGAGAACAGTAACAGCCATAGTTAAAAAAGGCTGTTTGGAAAACAGTTTGTGACATTTCTATACGTCTTTTTAAATAAAGGTATAAAATAACCATTACTTCTGTGTTATCCTGTGTTTTTACCACACACTGCCACATATATTGTATATTCTTGCCAAATACATTTGTAATCTGGTATAACAAAAATTCAAGCTTAAGGGCTTTAAAGGATACTGCAAAATTTTATATTTGCAACATACACGATCTGTCATGAATTTCTTCCAAATTTGCAGCTGTTTCACCCATTGCAATAATGCATAATCTGCATCATAAATAATCTTCTGCAGCAGATTTCATGCATCTGTTGTATATGTGTGGCACCCCAGGGGTCTGGTTTCCACAGTAATGTAATGTTATGTCTGAGAGCAGGTGGGAGGTCCTTTGGTCAGGGATCCTGTGCATGCCACACCTCCTGCCCAGTCTTGGAAGGGGAAGAACTTCCCCTATATAAACCCGGGGCTGAGGCAGGGTTAGTAGTCAAGGAGAGTAGAGACGAGAAACAGTCACAGGAAGAAACAGCAGAAGCTCAGTGGGAGCAATACTACTACGAGTCAGGGGCTGGCAGCTGCAGAGCTCGCCCTGACTGAGAAGCTTTCTTACCGGACCCGGCGTCCGAGGCTGTGGGGACTAACTCTTACCCAGCAGCAGAAGCCGACCGGCAGGGGATTTCAGGTCCTCAGGCCCAGAAACCCGAAGGCAAGGTCACACGCGTGGGACCAGCACCGCCATCGTGGAGCGGAAGCCATTAGAAGGCCCCGAGTCACCGGCCATACGGGTGAGCACCACACGGCACACTCAGGGACGTGGGCTACTTATATCCGCTTCTAGCAAGGTAGCCAGAAGAGTACAGTCAGTTTGGGAGGCCTACAACTCCGCCTGGCCAGGGGAGATCCCATCTGCTCAAGGACTGACCAGGCCCCGTTCGCTAGCAAGTACTCCGGGAGGGTCTATCGTTGTTATCAGTAAAGACCCTGAATTACACCGCACCGTCTCTGAGTGGTTCCTGCTACCCCCATCTTCCACGTCGGCTGCCCTGAGGCCATACCCCTCCCGTTGGGGGTTATACTATCACGCTGCACAATTCTACACCGGCCTCAGCGGTCTGCCCTGCAGCGGCAGCTCCATAGCTGCAAATCAACGGGTGGCGTAGTCGACACTCAAATAACACCTATCAAGACTGCCACACACTGAGTTTGACTCCCTGGGCACGGACCGGGTCCCCGCCACTCGGAGACTACAACCCTCATCTGATCCGGTTCCGGGTAAGCCCCCGTGCGCGAGACGCTGCGCGACACAGCAGGCCCAGGGGCGCGTCATATGGATATGGAGAAATTCCAATGTAAACCTTGGATCTAAGGGGTAGTGTTTCTCCTTGTGGAGAGTGGCATGCCAGGTCTGGAACACCAGTATGAGGAGACTTAAATGCCTTCCATGCTCCTCTGGGAAATTAAATGTGCAAATTGTCTCTTCAGAGAGAAAGAGGACTTGAACTCTAGTGCCACGTATTGGAAGTAGCAATCCTACAAGTCATTATCGACCCTTTAAACGAGTTGTCCACTTCTTTCACATTGATGCCCTATGTATGATCGGCCGAGGTCCCGCACGCGGCACCCACGCCGATCAGCTTTTATCGGTGCTGCCGGCAGCGGCCGCCGGCCGGAAGTCCTTCCCTGCGGTGCTTGCCTGTCAAGTTGTAAGTGGCCGCCGCTTTTTTCTGCACATCCGCCTCCTATTCAATTGAATGGGAGGCGGATGTGCAGTACCCCGCACCGGCCACTACAACTTGACGGCCAAGCACCGCAGGGAAAGACTTCCGGCTGGCGGCCGCTGCCGGCAGCACGGATAACAGCCGCTTGCCGGACCCTGGCCGATCATATATTGATGCCCTATCCCACAGATAGGGCATCAATGTGAAAGTAGTGGACAACCCCTTTAACGAGCCTTGAAATATGACTTAAGATAAAAGCCAAATCAGAATCTCAATTTGTAGACAAGGTGTTTTGGGGTATTGCCCCTCATCAGTGCAAAGTATGAGATCTGATTTGGCTGGGTGAGAGGGTAAGACTTGGATCTAAGGGGTAAAGTTTCTCCTAGTGGAGAATGACATGCCTGGTCTGTCATGCCAGTATGAGGAGACTTAAACACCTTGCATGCCTCTGTGGGAAATTAAATATGCAAATTGTGTAAACCTTAAAATTTAGAAGCAATTGCAGGTGGAGACTTTCACATGTCCAACAATCACGGTCTAAGTATGGACCACAATGTCCAGACCGTCTGTGGGTCTCCTGCCCTGAAATCAACAGCCTCATAAAACATATGAAACCACCCTTACATGCCATTGGAGGTACAGTAGGGGGCTTATGCATCTATATCATAGCATATCTTATACATATATTATCTATAGGTCTCCATCAGATTTAATATCAATATTCCATTCTTTCGATGTCACACACGTAAAAGGAACCTGAGCATGCTCGCCGAGTTTTTTCAGCGTGATCGGGTGTTATGTTTTAGTCACTCCGTGCTCATGATTTGAGACTGTTTGACAGGTTTAATACATGTGAGGTATGGCTAAGAAACAGGCATTCCTCACATTTATTAAAGCTGTCAAACAGTCGCAAATCATGCACACAGCTTGACTAAAACATAACACCCGAGCACGTTGAAGATACTCGGGAAACAACCGACCATGCTCATAAATCTTGAGTAACGAGCATGCACGCTCATCACTAAACCTGACAGTTGATAAATGCTGCCCTATCCAGAGACAGCATGTATCAGACACTGGCTACATGATTTAGCCGTGTATGTTTGATTCTGAAACGCTGCGGATGATAATCTTACACAATTTAATAGTTATACAGAATTAATGAGTCATAAATAAAAAAAATAATAGGAAAAACAACCAATGGGTAAATACTTTGCTTTATTGTTTTTGTATCAATTTGAGGTTGTCTTTTTCTCCATTTATTTTTAGAATTGTTTTCATAATTAGTTGGTTGCCATTAGCAGTCTGCCCTACCCGACTATAAAACAAGTTGTCCGATACCACATTAATGCTCAATTTTTTGGGGGATTCACTCAAATTGCAATGTTACACAGTTCCTGATCTGAGGCATTATACTGCTCAACAGTGTCGGACTGGGGTGCCAAGGGCCCACCAATAACCAACTCCAGGGCCCCACTTTTCAACTACATGCAAATGTGACATTATCCTTAATCACAAATTTATATTACAATGAACTGGGTAGATTGTTAAATGAATAAGATGCTGCCTTTGTCTGTACATCGTGATTCAAGTATACAGTGCCAAGTACTGCTCATATAAGAGGGTGGTGGCCCACCGGAGGATTCCCCTGTTTTCCTATGGGCCAGTCCAAGCCTGATGCTCAATACCATTTTACATAGATCCACCCACTGTAAAATGACCTAATGAGTAAGTAATTTACTGGGTTCCTAAACCCCCTCTGGGCCCCAATGCAGATGGACACTACATTGTAGGACTCAGAGATTTCTGCTCCATTTGAGTCCATTCTTCCTAGATTTTGGTGAATGCCCATAAGGAAGCAGCTAAAATAGAGCAGAAAGTGCTCAGTATTAAGCTGAAATCAAATGGCCATGAACCACGGTACAAATACAGACCGTGATTTTCAGACTAACTGGTATGAACGGAGCAGCTTCATAGGCTAAAGAGCGTATAGTTTACATCTCATCTCAGAAACCTCTTGCGTTTGATGGAACAGAGTGAGAGAATTACTGACCCTAGAATGCTTCATAATGCTAAAGCCTCATTCACAAGGTCAGTCAGGTTTTTTTTCATGTAAAGAACACATATCCATTATAGTCTATGGGAATGTTTCCACGTTACCGGTCACAGTGTTGGACACATCTGTTCATGCAATGGTTTCCTTGTTTTTGTTGGAATGTACACACTGTAGATAAACAGTAAAGAAACACATGTGAAACAAACCAGAAAATGGGTTAATGGGGTCATCTGGGAGTTTGCTTATTTTTCACTACGGGGTTAAAAAATTACAGGCAGGTAGTTTTTAATTACCTGTCTATTCTGCCCGGCGCCAATCTCTGCCATCTCAGAGTGGTCACGGACCACCCCTGCCAGCGATTCTGTGGCATCAGTTGACCTCACATCAACACAGCAGCTCTTCTGACCTGTTGACGGGGCGTCACTGATGATGTCATGTTGATTGACAGCCGGTTCCTTGCAGTTAGGCGGTCAATCAGCAAGACATCGTCAGAAACGCCACATTGACAGAGCAGAGCGGAAAAGAAGAAGCTGCTCTGTTGACGTGATGTCACCGGAAGCCACAGAATTGCCACCAGGAACTGTCCATTAGCAACTAAATGCCTGTAAGTTTTTAGACCCATAGGTAAAAATAATCAAAGTCCTGGAAAACTCCTTTAAACCTTAGATTCCTCAAAGTAATCCCCTTTTAGTCTAATGACAGCTTTACACCCCCTTGACATTTTCTCATGCAGTTTCAGCAGGTTGTCACCTGGAATGGCTTTCCAACAGTTTTGAAAGGGTTCCCATAGGTGCTGAGTAGGGATGGGCAGACCGATGGAAGTTCGTTTCTGGTACATAACTTTTGAAAAAGTTTGGTTCGGGTACCAGAGCAGTACCGGAACTTCCATCAGAACCAGAACCCCATTGAAAATAATGGAGACTCGAACTCATGAGAAACTTAAAAAAATTCTCTCTCTCCCGTCTTACAAACAAGAAAAATTGATTCTATAGTAATAGCAAAAAATGGACAGAAAATTGGATAAAATCAGAATATAAAATCACTGGTGAAAATTGATCATTGTTTCTCTTATGCAGAACAAAAAGGAATGTCTCAATGAGTCCTAATAAATGCAAACATTTTACTAACTGGAAAATCGTGCATAGACGATTCAATTTAAAGGTTTTTGTTTATTTTTCCAAGGCGGACATTTATGATCTTCTACAGGATGATAATATATAGTATGTCTGATCCCCGGGAAGGGAGGTGTCTTCACTGTAATCCGACGCTGACCGTTACAAAGGGGGTCCCGTTCTAGTATTCTCACATCTCAGACTAAAATGAAAATGGGACAAATAACAATAGATGAAACTATGAGCATCAGATTACAAGATTAAAGAAATGTAAGTGATAACAGCTCATAAGTATTCTGCTCTGGGCTAAAAGTGAAGAGACAGGAAGTCTTTGGTACAGTACATGAAGTCCTAGCAGCATGTCGAGACGCCTGACAAATATGAGGTTACAACATACTGAGGGCCATGAATAACGTACATTTTTAGGAGCCATTAACTCTCTGCTATTGATAAAATGGTGCTCCAATGCGTTTTTCTTCCCCTTGGGCTTTCTAATTGCAAAGTCGGCAATTCCTGCAGTTTTGCAAACAGATCTGTTAAAAAAAAATAAAATAAAGAGAAAATAGGAAGAACTGTCAGAACAAAGCTCAAGTATTTCAAGTTATGTCAATGGCCGTAACTCCAAATATAAACATCTACTGCCACATAGTGAGAGACCGCAGAATACGTCTAATCAGTAGATCGAAAACTGGCATGGAAATTATAATACACTGTGTTCCAAATTATTATGCAAATAATATTTTCTCAGATTTTCCCAAATGACCTATCTGAATTGCAGTCATTGTAATTTTCCAGTCAAATAACTATTAGAGTACAATTGAAAGGTTTTTGTACAAACTGCCTATGATAACAGTATATTTTTAAAAAAATAAAAAACTCAAACTGCACTCAAAATGCACGTTCTAAATTATTATGCACAGCAGAGTTTTCAACCTTTTAATTTTAATAAAGAACAAAAAAATGGTCATTTTTGAAATTATAAGCATTACCAGGTTATTACAAACTGAAATCAAACAGTTTTCAACTCAAAACTTTATTCTAGGTGATGTTACATTTGCACATAGGACCCCTTGTTCGAAAGGAGCTTCTGAACTCTCTCGTCCATTGAATTTGTCAGGTTTTGGATGGTTTCTGCTTCAATTGTTTTGCATGAGGACAGAATACCCTCCCAGAGCTGTTGCTTAGATGTGAACTGCCTCCCGCCTTCATAGACACTCCTTTTGATGATGCTCCAGAGGTTCTCAATGGGGTTGAGGTCAGGAGAGCATGGGGGTCACACCATAAGTTTGTCCCCTTTTATGCCCATAGCAGCCAGAGATGCAGATGTGTTATGTGCAGCATGAGACGGTGCATTATCATGTATGAAAATGATCTTGCTGCGGAATGCACGGTTCTTCTTCTTGAACCATGGAAGGAAGTGCTGTTTGAGAAACTCAACATACTTTATGGAGTTCATCTTTACCCTTTCAGGGATCCTAAAGGGGCCGACAATCTCTCTCCCAATGATTCCAGCCCAAAACATTACTCCACCTCCTCCTTGTTGGCGCCGTAGCCGTGTTTGCATGGGGTGTCCATCAACCAGCCATCCTCCACTCCATCCATCTGGACCATCGAGCGTTGCACGGCACTCATCCGTGAACAAAACAGTTTTGAAGTCAGTCTTCATGTATTGTTTGGCCCACTGGAGCCGTTTCTGCTTGTGGATAGAGGAGGTCGACAGGATGGCTTACGCACAGCTGCAAACCTCTGAAGGACCCTGCATCTTGTTGTTCGGGGGACGTTGGAGGCAACAGCAGCTTCAAAAACTTGTCTGCTGCTATGGCAAGGCTTTTTTGCCGCTGCTCTTTTAACCTGACGTAATTGCCTGTAGGAAAGAGTCCTCAATTTTCCCTTATCAGCACGCACACGTGTGTACTGTGAATCAGCTACATACTTCTTGATTGTGCGATGATCAGGATGAAGTGTCTTGGCAATGTTGATTGTAGTCATGCCTTGACCTAAACACTCCACAATTTGTTGCTTCTCAGCAGCCGACACATCCTTTTTCTTTCCCATTTTGGCAGAAAATGTAGGCTGCTTAATAATGTGGGACAGTCTTGCCTTTCATTGGACACACCTGCCAAACTATCTAGCACAGGTGTCTGCAATTGCTTACAGTGATATAAAGATCCCTGACACACATCACCATCAATGAGTTTAATTGACAAACAAAAAAATTCTTACCTTATCACTCCTAAACACTTTTTGCATAATAATTTGGAACACAGTGTATTTATCCATAATTCTACACTATATGCCAGACATATCCCAGCCTATAATACCGCTTCCGATGGAAAGTCAGATTCTGCTAACATCCTAGGCAGCAGAGGTAAAGAATGGGATCAAAGAAGCTTGTGGGTGCTATTACTATTAATAATAATTATCTAGCAGTATATAGCACCACCATATTCATTGATTTCAGGGGGGAAATGTACAAATAATATCAGACATTAAAGAGCAATACATTACTTTACAATTCAAAGAAGAGGAGTGAGGGCCCTGCTCACAAGAGCTTGTGAGGAAATAGGTAAAAAGTGCTTGTATTTGTAAGGTCTAGCCATCACTATAATAAATAAGGTTATATATACAAAGCTTTATAATCCAGCCAGTATCTATATATGTCCAGGTATGACATGATACTGAGTGCATTGAGTGTGGATGAAACTGTTTAACCTCTTTACCCCCGAGGGTGGTTTGCATGTTAATGACCGGGCCAATTTTTACAATTCTGACCACTGTCACTTTATGAGGTAATTACTCTGGAACGCTTCAACGGATCCCCCTGATTCTGAGATTGTTTTGTCGTGACATATTGAACTTTATGACAGTGATGAAATTTGTTCAATATCATTTGTGAAAAAAACGGAAATTTGGGGAAAATTTTGAAAATTTTGCAATTTTCAAATTTTGAATTCTTGTGTCCTTAAATCAGAGAGATAAGTCACACAAAATGGTTAATAAATAATATTTCCCACATGTCTACTTTACATCAGCACAATTTTTTAAACAAGTTTTTTTTTGTTATGAAGTTATAAGGGTTAACAGTTGCTCAGCAATTTCTTATTTTTCCAACAAAATTTACAAAAACATTTTTTTTTAGGGACCATCACATTTGAAGTGACTTGGTCTACAGGTGCATCTCACAAAATTAGAATATCATCAAAAAGTTAATTTATCTCAGTTCTTCAATACAAGATTTATTTCTGTTAATGTTAATGATTATGGCTTACAGCAAATGAAAACACAAAAGTCATTATCTCAGTAAATTAGAATACTTTATAACAACAGCTTGAAAATGTTGGCCTATGGAAATGTATGTTCAGTAAATGCCCTCAATACTTGGTCGGGGCTCCTTTTGCATCAATTACTGCATCAATGCGGCGTGGCATGGAGGCGATCAGCCTGTGGCACTGCTGAGGTGTTATGGAAGCCCAGGTTGCTTTGATAGCAGCCTTCAGCTCGTCTGCATTGTTGGGTCTGGTGTCTCTCATCTTCCTCTTGACAATACCCCATAGATTCTCTATGGGGTTAAGGTCAGGCGAGTTTGCTGGCCAATCAATCACAGTGATACTGTTGTGTGTAAACCCGGTATTGGTACTTTTGGCAGTGTGGACAGGTGCCAAGTCCTGTTGGAGAATGAAATTTCCATTTCCAAAAAGCTTGTCGGCAGAGGGAAGCATGAAGTGCTCTAAAATTTCCTGGCAGACGGCTGCGCTGACTTTGGTCTTGATAAAACACAGTGGACCTACACCAGCAGATGACATGGCTCCCCAAACCATCTCTGATTGTGGAAACTGCATACTAGACCTCAAGCAGCTTGGATTGTGGCCTCTCCACTCTTCCTCCAGACTCTGGGACCTTGATTTCCAATTGAAATGCAAAATTGACTTAGTGTGTCAATGACTGCCTTCTGGACATCTGTCAAGTCAGCAGTCTTCTCCATGATTGTGGAGCCTACTGAAAAAGACTAAGGGACGTTTTTAAACGCTTAGGAAGCCTTTGCAGGTGTTTTTTGTTAATTATTCTAATTTACTGAGATAATGACTTTTGTGTTTTCATTGGCTGTAAGCCATAATCATCAACATTAACAGAAATAAACACTTGAAATAGATCACTCTGTTTGTAATGACTCTTTATAATGAGTTTCACTTTTTCTATTGAAGAACTGAAATAAATCAACTTTTTGATGATATTCTAATTTTGTGAGATGAACCTGCATATGACAGAAAATACCCAAAAGTGACGCCATTCTAAAAACTGCACCCCTCGAGGTGCTCAAAACCACATTTAAGAAGTGTATTAACCCTTCAGGTGCTTCACAGGAATTTTTGGACTGTGGAAGAAAAAAATGAACATTTTAACTTTTTTTTCACAAAAATGTTACTTTAGACCCAATTTTTTTTTTATTTTCGCAACGGTAACACAATGGACCACAAAATTTGTTGTACAATTTCTCCTGAGCATGCTGATACCCCATATGTGGGGAAAATTGAGTGCAGGGAGCCAGTATTGAGCATGTTCTCCACGCTGGCTGTCAGTTTAACAGCTGGAGTGGAAAATGGTTGAATCCTACTCCCAAGGGGCAGCAAAACGCTGCCGCCTGAGTGACACCTCGGACCACCACATTAGACGAACCGACGGCGCTCCCTTGTGGCTGCACCCGGGGCAAATGTCCTGCCCACCCCTTTCTAGATACGCCCCTGCTGTTACTAAGTAAAAAAAGAAATAAAAAAACATAATATTAAAAAGACCAATATTAACACCATACAGTGACTACCAGTCCTGTAGAACATATAAGGGATTGCGGTTCAAGTATATATAATATAGTGACTTACAGCTGATGTTCTTTATGGTGACAGTGTAAGGTGCCCCAGCGAGGTAGTCGTGGGCGAGCTGTAGCCCCCTCTCGCTATGGCACCCTACAGACAATACGTGTCCTCCCTCTGAAGTGTGGCTGTGTATGTAGTGCTCTTCACTTACTTCAAGCCATCCGATCGTGGCTGTCTCCAGGCATTTCTCTTCTGGGACCAGGGCAGCAATAAATTCAGAGGACACGAGGTTCTTAACCAGAACTTGGACTTTACTTGGGGAAGAGGAATATGTACAATATTTTCAGGCAGATATAATGGATAAGGCCCGACAGGTTATCATCTCTCTCACAGGTGCTGGTAACTCCTTCAGCCCTGATTCCCTCTTTAAGTGAAGCATCTCTGTGACTCTAATCTCTGGCCCAAGAGACTCTTCTGTAATACTGACAGTGACCTGGATCCGATATCTCTCCCCAACATCTTAGCTTGAAGTCCTATTTATCTTCCTCTGCTTCCTGCAGACTAGAAGTGCCCCGGGTCCTCACTACCTTTGATGAGTTTCTCCGGCCGGCTGACAGGACTCGTGCTCTTGTGTGGGGAGACTTGCACACTGGTGATCCCACTGTCTGAGGGTATGGAGCTCCCGTCTACCCTAGCAGCCACTATAGTCAGGCTGCCTGAACGATTTGCTGTCCAATCTCTTACTGAAGAATCACTTCCTGATTCTGGAAACTAAACAGAGATTTTCCTAATGTGCCCACCCTCAGTGAGCTGTCATCACACAGCATTAACTCATCCCTGTCTGTAACACTGCTAGCAGACTCAACCTGACATCTGCACCCAGGACAGTGGCATCTTGTGGCTGTTTACAGGTACTGCAGCCCACAATGAATTATGCCAGGAACAAGCTCTATATCACTCAAGGCTTGATCCTGGCACTAAGTTCCCCCTCTACTCTACTGACTGGACCACTGAAGCTAACCCCTTAGCTTGGCCTACCACAGTTCAGAGAGGATTAACTAAGGGAACATTTTCCTTAACTACTTCAGTGCCTAGGGAAGGCTACATCCTTCCCCACTATTACAGCAGCGTTCACTTTTCCAGTCTCTTCTATCCGGCACAGACCAACATAATGACTTCTTCCAGCCACAACTCACCTGCAGAGTTTAGAAGAAAAACACATTTAGGGTATGTGCCCACGGTCAGGAGCCGCAGCGGAATCCCATCTCCTCTATGCGTCTCTGTGCACCTGCGGATCACCCGCGAAAACTGACATGCAGCGTGTCTTTCAGGACCGCAGCATGTCAATTTCACTTGTGGGTCTGCATGTGGACTTTCCCCATAGATTAACAACTATGAGGAAAATCGCATGTTAAAAAAAAAATCACGCCGCTCATTTGTATAAAATGAAGGTAGAAGCCACGCAGCTATCCCGCAGCATCGGGGCCACAGGCAGCTCCTGACCAAGGGCACATACCCTTAAAGGGAATCTGTCGCCAGAAATAACGCTATTAACCTGCAGATATGCGGTTAATCTGCAGGTTATACCATTGGTGAAACCTGTGAGGCCGCACAGAAGCCCAAGAGGTAAAAGGACCCATTTCCACCTTCGAAGCAGGAGAAAATGTGTATTATTATCAGATTTTTGGCTGCAAAGCACCCTGATATTGTTTTTGTCTTCTGTCTGTGCCGCCAGTGCTGCAGGTTAATAGCTTATTATGCTTCCCGGCGCCGGGGGTGCGGTTACAGTCTCCGCTCTGTATACTCAGTGATGACTGAACCAGCACTGCCCCCATGACAGATACCCAATGCTGGCGGGGAGAATAAAGTTAATTTTCTCCCTGCTGCATTCGGCTGCATGCAGGCACCGGACAGCATAATGCTATTACCCTGCAGCTTAACCGCATATCTGCAGGTTAACAGCATTATTTCTGCTGACAGCTTCCCTTTAACTTCTCACATTTCCAGCACTGTCCCTATCTATTCCCAAACTACAAAAACGCCTCATCCTGACTGCTCTTGCAGTGTGAACAGTGACCCCAATAATTAAAAAATTGTGTCATTACTATGATTACCCTCTTCCCCCAAAAAATGCTAGAGACTTTGTGTCAGATAGACGGTGCCTCTAAAAATTATAGTGTCCCATGCAAAGAATTAATGCTCCCACTATCCAACCTAGAAAGTAGTAATGCCCCCTGTATACTCCTATAAAAGTTATAACATCCCAAGTGCCCCGTCAAGCAAAGTGGTGTTCCCTTAAAGTAATAATGCCCCCCAAAAAAGTAATTATGCTAACCTGAGAGCCCCAATCAAAAAAGTAACAATGCCCCCATTTAAACAAATGTCCCAAGTGTCCCCAAAGCTCTCTATATACTGTTTTATGGCCTCCAGCTACTTATACACTATATGATGGCCCCCACAACCCCTTATACACTGTATGATGGCCCCTATAGCCCCATATATACTGTATTATGGTCCTCACAGCCCTTTTTAAACTGTATTATAGTCCCATAGCCCCTTATATACTGTATTATGACCACCACAGCCTTATATATAGTACACCACAGCTCACCTATAGCCTCATAGTACCTTATACATAGTATTATGACCCTCACAGCCCTTTATATACTGTATTACGGCCACTAAAGCAATATGGCCCGCACAGCAAACTATATATAGTATAATGGCCCCTACAGCCCCTTACACACTGATTTATGTCCCCCAAAGACCCGTTCCCTACATCTGTCTCTGGCGACTGTGTACTCATGACAATGCTCATTATTGTTGCTGCCTCATGCTGCTCTCAGCGAGACCCGGTGGCTCTGATGAGCATTATCGTCACAACCTGGCGCCTGTGAATAGTAATTTTACTGCTATTCACAGTCACCAGAGACAGATTCAGGGAACGTGAACTACGGCGAAGCTTCATGGGAACATTTTGGGTAATAAATTGGTGTACGATGCACTGTCTGTTGTTTGTCTTTTTATGTTTCTCAGGGTTCCTTTTCTGGAGTACTTCGGATTTGGTGTAATACTGCAGACCTGCAAGGGATTTTTTTTCAATAAGTTGGTGAGCGAATGATAGTGTGGGGGATTCTTTATTCAAATTGTTTTTTTTTCTGTGTGTTTTTATTTTTTATTAACGGGTTAGTAATGGGGGTGTCTGATAGACACCTCTCCATTACTAACACCAGGGCTTGATGATAGCTGAGATTTATGACAAATCACAGCTGTCATCAACCCTCCAGCCCAAATACCCAGATTGCCACTGATCCAGGGCAATCGGGAAGAACCGGGCAAAGCATCAGAATTGGCGCATGTCATCTGATGCACCAATTCTGGGGCAGTTGCAGACTTGTATTTTTAGGCTGGAAAGGGCCTAATAACCAAGGACCTTCCCAGCCTGATAATATGAGCCTGCAGCTGTCTGCTTTACCTTAGCTGGTTATTAAAAATAAGGAGGACTCTACATCTTTTTTTTTTTTTTAATTTGGTTAAATAAGGCTAAACACCCTTTAGTGCCACATGAAAGTCACTAAAGGGTACAATTTTATTATATGTAGGGGGCTTGTGAAATTATATGTCTACAGGATATCTATTTATTCTAGCTATTTATTATCTAATATCTTTCTATCATCTATCTGTATCTTTATATAGCAACTAGCTTTAAATTACATAGAGAATTACAATATGTAAAAGATGATGTTAAAAAAGCATGTGATACAGATGCTAGGTGAGAATAATCGCATTGTGTTCGCATTACACTCGTCCGACTTTTCAGGAGCAACATTTTAGCTATTTTTAATACTCTGATGTGAGCGAACCCTTAGATCGTCTTTATACACAGTGGGTACGGAAAGTATTCAGACTCCTTTAAATTTTTCACTCTTTGTTTCATTGCAGCCATTTGGTAAATTCTAAAAATTTAAATTCTTTCTCATTAAAGTACACTCTGCACCCCATCATGACTGAAAAAAACAGAAATGTAGAAATTTTTGCAAATTTATCAAAAAAGAAAAACTGAAGTATCACATGGTCATAAGTATTCAGACCCTTTGCTCAGTATTGAGTAGAAGCACCCTTTTGAGCTAGTACAGCCATGAGTCTTCTTGGGAATGATGCAACAAGTTTTTCACACCTGGATTTGGGGATCCTCTGCCATTCTTCCTTGCAGATCCTCTCCAGTTCCGTCAGGTTGGATGGTGAACGTGGGTGGACAGCCATTTTCAGGTCTCTCCAGAGATGCTCAATTGGATTTAAGTCAGGGCTCTGGCTGGGCCAGTCAAGAATGGTCACAGAGTTGTTCTAAAGCCACTCCTTTGTTATTTTAGATGTGTGCTTAGGGTCATTGTCTTGTTGGAAGGTGAACCTTTGGCCAAGTCTGAGGTCTAGTGCATTCTGGAAGAGGTTTTCATCCAGGATATCTCTGTAATTGGCTGCATTCATGTTTCCTTCAATTGCAACCTGTCGTCCTGTCCCTGCAGCTGAAAAACACCCCCATAGCATGATGCTGCCACCACCATGTTTCACTGTTAGGATTGTATTGGGCAGGTGATGAGCAGTGCCTGGTTTTCTCCACACATACCACTTAGAACTTTGTGGTGATAATTCTATCTTTGTCTCATCAGACCAAAGAATCTTATTTCTCATAGCCTGGGAGTCCTTCATGTGTTTTTGAGCATACTCTATGCAGGCTTTCATATGTCTTGCACTGAGGAGAGGCTTCCGTCGGGCCACTCTGCCATAAAGGCTCGACTGGTGGAGAGCTGCAGTGATAGTTGACATTGTGGAACTTTCTCCCATCTCCCTTCTGCATCTCTGGAGCCTCAGCCACAGTGATCTTGGGGTTCTTCTTTACCTCTCTCACCAAGGCTCTTCTCCCACGATTGCTCAGTTTGGCTGGACGGCCAGGTCTAGGAAGACTTCTGGTGGTCCTAAACTTCTTCCATTTAAGGATAATGGAGGCCACTGTGCTCTTAGGAACCTTGAGTAATGCAGAAATTCTTTTGTAACCTTGGCCAGATCTGTGCCTTGCCACAATTCTGTCTCTGAGCTTCTTGGGCAGTTCCTTTGAGCTCATGATTCTCATTTTGGTCTGACATGCACTGTGAGGTCTTATATAGACAGGTGTGTGCCTTTCCAAATCAAGTCCTATCAGTATAATTAAACACAGCTGGACTCCAATGAAGGAGTAGAACCATCTCAAGGAGGATCACAAGGAAATGGACAGCATGTGACTTAAATATGAGTGTCTGAGCAAAGGGTCTGAATACTTGTGACCATGTAATATTTCAGTTTTTCTTTTTTAATAAATTTGCAAAAATTTCTACATTTGGTTTTTTTTTCAGTCAATATGGGGTGCAGAGTGTATTTTAATGAGAAAAACAATAGCTTTTTAGAATTTACCAAATGGCTGCAATGAAACAAGGAGTGAAAAATTTAAAGGAGTCTGAATACTTTCCATTCCCACTGTACATATTATTAGTTTGGGGTTTAAAATCCTGATGACAGGTACCTTTTAAGTCCTGGGATGCCCAGAGCCACGTACCTCCTTCCCTTTAAGTGCCTACAGTAGTGCTGGAGAAGTATTGTATTCTGCACTGTGCTGTTGAGTAACCTGTCGACTAGGATTCTCTGCTTTGTTCCAGTGGATCCAATACTACTATTAGCACACAGGGACTGCTTGTATAGCTATGGAAACGGAGCCGGGTCTGACAATCTGAAAATAAAAGGTGTTCATTGCATAATTAGAAAAAGCTTGCAAATAAACTTGCTGTATAATTTATGGTTTTCTGGATCTCTATTTTGAATTGTCCACTGTATTTGCAGTTGATGAAAGTCAGAAATGGCCATGTGATGGACACGGAGGTGCACGGCAAGTTACAAACCATTGCTCTGAAAGCTGTAGTGTAAGGGTGTGTGCACACGGTCCGGAAACACTGCAGATTTTACACAGCACACTTGCGCTGCGTGCAATCCACAGCGGCCAGATGTTACAGCATAGTCCACTATGCGTCTCCGTACTCCTGCGGATCACCCGTGGACACGGACATGCAGCATGTCTTCACAGACCGCAGCATGTCAATTTCTCTTGCAGAGACGATATAGTCTCCGCAAGAGAAATTCTCATTGTAATGTATAGGATGCGGTGAATCCACATGGTTCATTGAACACATGTGGATTCACCTGCGTGCAGCGCTTTGGACGAAGCATCAAGTATCCTGCGTTCAAAGCACAGCAAATACCGACCTTGTGCACATACCCTAATTGTATGTAAGAGTCCTGCATTAGTGGAGTCGGTTTCAGACAAAAGCAATAAATTTTGTTATGGTGCCCACACTAATAGTGGTGCTATATCCCAATCTCCAGACCAGTTCAGCAACCGATGACCGTCTAGGTAAGCTCTAAGTGACTGCGCAGTTTGTATAGGATTTCTTGCTTCCATGCTTGTGATAGCACGTGGCACTGGACTGTCACGAATGTGCTGCATCCTGATTAGACCTTTGTGGTATCTGGGATCAGACTGGCAGATCGCAGGTCTTCTTTGGAGTCCGCTTGGCGTTTAACTTGAATGTGCAGATTGATTTCTGGTTGGTGTAGATGGGCTTAAGAGTTCCTTTTTGATCCTCCTGGGATTCCATATGGCTCTAATCTCAGCTGCTGCATCTTACTGTCACTCCCTTCCATTATTTAAACTCACTCCTCGCTCTGTCCTGTGTCGGTTATAGGTGTCCTATGCTGACCTCCCTGGAGAAGTTGTTCCAGTTTAAGAAGTTGTGGTGTTCCAGTTGTTGTTTGATTGCTCCCTGTTTGTTTCCCTCCCCGTGTTTCCTTACCTTAGTTGTGAGACTTGTGTCTTGCTGACTTACTCACTAGTTAGAGCCAGCCAGGGTTTAGGCACCTGATGGCGCATGGGGGGGGGCGGACCCATCCAGGAACAATAGGAAGCACAGGGTGCAGTCTTAGGCGAGTGTTCAGGGGTGTCCCTTCTCCCCTTTCCCTAGCGTGTCAGGGCAACCTTTACCTTCTTTCCCTTCTTTGTGCCGCACTTGGGCATTTCCTTGCTCCAGTCATGGACTGGCACAAGATACAAGCTTGTTCTGACTGCCACATGCATTTCCACAAGTATTCCTTAACAAGAGATGCTGGTTTGGGTGCCAACAAGGAATGAATAGAGAAAAAAATCCCCCAAATTACAAAACATGCCCTGCTCAATCACAAGCTATATAATGGACGGAGAAATGGCAATGCATCGAAGGAAAAATAATCCAGATATGCGTCACCTGACAGACCATGGGACATAGAATCTCCATACATCAGTTTTCTACTATAAAACTGCTGAAAATGTCTCAAAATGTTTGCACAACTCATAGTGGTGCAGAAAATATTGAGATTTTTAATGATTCTTAGGCAGTTTGTTTCAGCCACGTCCGCCTACTTTTTGAAAAGTTGGGGCTTTTTTTTTGAGATGGCGGGGCTGAGTGTAGCTCACTCCCTTCAAAAAAAGTCATAATTTAAGCCACAAAAGTGGCATGTAAATTACGACAGACATGTACGCCGATCTGTAGCTGGAGTACATTTCTTGAGATGTCTTACAGCAGCTGAATGATGGGCCTCTTAATATTTGCCACATCTTAATCCAGCACACCCTTCATGAGGATGGGCGTACAAGACACCAGTCTTCATTACTCAGAGCCTAAAGCCCCCCGTACTCATTAGTCTGATGTCAGCCAATATTATAATGTTGGAAGAGATCTGGGGGGAATGCCGATTGCTTTGCTTGCCCAGAGATAACATGCCGGCAAAGATGTCTGACGATGGCTCTCTCAAAGAGAACATAGGAGCGCTTAGCCGAATGCCTGTGTATGGTAGAGATGGCTATTGCCTGAATGATTGGACTACAGACATCTCATATTTATGTCCACCATCAGTCTATGATATGTGCTTAGTCACAAACCACCCCTTATACTCTTGCTCAGCGGGGTCAGCAGCTGGACGCACACAGATGGGAAACTCAAACGATAAAGAAGTTTGGAGATATAACAGCACTTATGAGCGCCCCCTGTTGCAGTTCATAGGAGATAGGACCACAGACATTTCCTTATTTTCCATAGGCTTCAGTGGCGAGTGGCCAAACATACTCACCATCTCCTTCCTCCTCTATGTAACACTCACACATAAAAATAACAAATGTTTTTAGTGCGACGTCTCTTTTAATGATTTTAAATAGAAAAAGCAAGAGACAAATGCATGAGAAAATATTGACAATATTGTAGAGGTTCAATTCCCCCAGGGGTTTAAGCAAGAGTGTAACCCCCCCAAAAATCTTAAGGGAGGTCGATTCATTAAAACTGGCATTGAGCACAGCAGTCTTAATCAAAGGCTTGCTGGAGTATGAGGCACCGAATTTAAAGATGCATCTTGTTAGTGGTGTGCCCATCGCCAGAAATGTTCATCCAATCAGAGTTTGGAAAAGCATTTCTGGGGTAAGAAACGCCAGTATTTCCACTGAATGTGAGGAGCAGCCAAGACCAGGCCCCGTTCTGCCCCGACTCCTGCTCAGCTCTGTGCATTAAAAGGCCAAAAGTTGTGCAAAACTCTGCTTTCCACAAAAAAAACAACTCTTCAAAGCTTTTAAGCCAGTTCCCCCCTCACAGGCTCCTCCCCATGGTTCTCTCCTCACAGGCTCCTCCCCATGGTTCCCTCCTCACAGATGCCTCCCCATGGTTCCCTCCTTACAGGCTCCTCCCCATCTTACAGGCTCCTCCCCATGTCTCCCCTCAAAGGCTCCTCCCCATGATTCCCTCCTCACAGGCTCCTCCCCATCGTTTCCTCCTCACAGGCTCCTCCCCATGTCTCCCCCTCACAGGCTCCACCCCATGTTTCCCCCCTCACAGGCTCCTCCCCATGGTTCTCCCCTCACAGGCTCCTCCCCATGTCTCCCCCCTCACAGGCTCCTCCCCATGTCTTTCCCCCTCACAGGCTCCTCCCCATGTCTCCCCCCTCACAGGCTCCTCCCCATGTCTTTCCCCCTCACAGGCTCCTCCCCATGTCTCCCCCCTCACAAGCTCCTCCCCATGTCCCCCCCCTCCATGTCTCCCCCCTCACAGGCTCCTGCCCATGTCTCCCCCCTCACAGGCTCCTCCCCATGTCCCCCCCCCCTCCATGTCTCCCCCCTCACAAGCTCCTCCCCATGTCTCCCCCCCTCCATGTCTTTCCCCCTCACAGGCTCCTCCCCATGTCTCCCCCCTCACAAGCTCCTCCCCAAGTCTCCCCCCTCACAGGCTCCTCCCCATGTCTCCCCCCTCACAGGCTCCTCCCCATGTCTCCCCACCTCACAGGCTCCTCCCCATGTCTCCCCCCTCACAGGCTCCTCCCCATGTCTCCCCACCTCACAGGCTCCTCCCCATGTCTCCCCCCCCTCTATGTCTCCCCCCTCACAGGCTCCTCCCCATGCCTTTCCCCCTCACAGGCTCCTCCCCATGTCTCCCCCCTCACAGGCTCCTCCCCATGTCCCCCCCCTCACTGGCTCCTCTCCATGTCTCCTCCCCCTCCATGTCTCCCCCCTCACAAGCTCCTCCCCATGTCTCCCCCCCTCCATGTCTTTCCCCCTCACAGGCTCCTCCCCATGTCTCCCCCCTCACAAGCTCCTCCAAGTCTCCCCCCTCACAGGCTCCTCCCCATGTCTCCCCCCTCACAGGCTCCTCCCCATGTCTCCCCCCTCACTGGCTCCTCCCCATGTCTCCCTCCTCACAGGCTCCTCCCCATGTCTCCCCACCTCACAGGCTCCTCCCCATGTTTTGTCCCGTATATCCACATTGTTCAATGACCATATGCGGATTCACCTGCGTGGTCGGACACAGCGAAAATAAGCTGCGTCCAATGCGCTACTATATCGGGGGAGTGGGACCATAGCAGTGCTGTTCTCTCCTCCGCCTCCCCCCCGCTGCTGTTGTTCCCTGCCGGATCCTCGTGCTGTGGCTTCTTTCCCTGCCTGTCTGGTATCTGATATCAGCTATAAGCCCCGCCTCTTCCTGCCCGGCGGTCATGTGACCTGCTGTGTAAACTGCTCCTCTCCAGCCTTAGTGGGTGAAGCCGGCGGCCGGGTGCATTGAAGACATGAGGCAGTGCAGAGCCGGGCTGCTGCTGAGGCGGTATGTGTGCGCGGCGCTGTGTGCACGGGGTTATAGAGGTGTGTGCGGCGCTGTGTGCACGGGGTTATAGAGGTGTGTGCGGCGCTGTGTGCACGGGGTTATAGAGGTGTGTGCGGCGCTGTGTGCACGGGGTTATAGAGGTGTGTGCGGCGCTGTGTGCACGGGGTTATAGAGGTGTGTGCGGCGCTGTGTGCACGGGGTTATAGAGGTGTGCGCGGCGCTGTGTGCACGGGGTTATAGAGGTGTGCGCGGCGCTGTGTGCACGGGGTTATAGAGGTGTGCGCGGCGCTGTGTGCACGGGGTTATAGAGGTGTGTGCGGCGCTGTGTGCGCGGGGGTTATAGAGGTGTGTGCACGGGGGTTATAGAGGTGTGTGCGGCGCTGTGTGCATGGGGGTTATAGAGGTGTGTGCACGGGGGTTATAGAGGTGTGTGCGGCGCTGTGTGCACGGGGTTATAGAGGTGTGTGCACGGGGGTTATAGAGGTGTGTGCACGGGGGTTATAGAGGTGTGTGCACGGGGGTTATAGAGGTTTGTGCGGCGCTGTGTGCACGGGGTTATAGAGGTGTGTGCACAGGGGTTATAGAGGTTTGTGCGGCGCTGTGTGCACGGGGTTATAGAGGTGTGTGCGGCGCTGTGTGCACGGGGGTTATAGAGGTTTGTGCGGCGCTGTGTGCACGGGGTTATAGAGGTGTGTGCACGGGGGTTATAGAGGTGTGTGCGGCGCTGTGTGCACGGGGTTATAGAGGTGTGTGCACGGGGGTTATAGAGGTGTGTGCGGCGCTGTGTGCACGGGGTTATAGAGGTGTGTGCACGGGGGTTATAGAGGTGTGTGCGGCGCTGTGTGCACGGGGGTTATAGAGGTGTGTGCGGCGCTGTGTGCATGGGGGTTATAGAGGTGTGTGCGGCGCTGTGTGCACGGGGTTATAGAGGTGTGTGCGGCGCTGTGTGCACGGGGTTATAGAGGTGTGTGCGGCACTGTGTGCACGGGGTTATAGAGGTGTGTGCGGCACTGTGTGCACGGGATCATAGAGGTGTGCACGGGGTTATAGAGGTGTGTGCACGGGGTTATAGAGGTGTGTGCACGGGGTTATAGAGGTGTGTGCACGGGGTTATAGAGGTGTGTGCACGGGGGTTATAGAGGTGTGTGCACGGGGGTTATAGAGGTGTGTGCACGGGGGTTATAGAGGTGTGTGCGGCGCTGTGTGCACGGGGTTATAGAGGTGTGTGCGGCGCTGTGTGCATGGGGGTTATAGAGGTGTGTGCGGCGCTGTGTGCACGGGGTTATAGAGGTGTGTGCGGCGCTGTGTGCACGGGGTTATAGAGGTGTGTGCGGCGCTGTGTGCACGGGGTTATAGAGGTGTGTGCGGCGCTGTGTGCACGGGGTTATAGAGGTGTGTGCGGCGCTGTGTGCACGGGGTTATAGAGGTGTGTGCGGCGCTGTGTGCACGGGGTTATAGAGGTGTGTGCGGCGCTGTGTGCACGGGGTTATAGAGGTGTGCGCGGCGCTGTGTGCACGGGGGTTATAGAGGTGTGTGCGGCGCTGTGTGCACGGGGTTATAGAGGTGTGTGCGGCGCTGTGTGCACGGGGTTATAGAGGTGTATGCGGCGCTGTGTGCACGGGGTTATAGAGGTGTGTGCGGCGCTGTGTGCACGGGGTTATAGAGGTGTGTGCGGCGCTGTGTGCACGGGGTTATAGAGGTGTGCGCGGCGCTGTGTGCACGGGGTTATAGAGGTGTGCGCGGCGCTGTGTGCACGGGGTTATAGAGGTGTGCGCGGCGCTGTGTGCACGGGGTTATAGAGGTGTGCGCGGCGCTGTGTGCACAGGGTTATAGAGGTGTGCGCGGCGCTGTGTGCACGGGGTTATAGAGGTGTGCGCGGCGCTGTGTGCGCGGGGTTATAGAGGTGTGTGCGGCGCTGTGTGCACGGGGGTTATAGAGGTGTGTGCGGCGCTGTGTGCACGGGGGGTTATAGAGGTGTGTGCGGCGCTGTGTGCACGGGGGGTTATAGAGGTGTGTGCGGCGCTGTGTGCACGGGGGGTTATAGAGGTGTGCGCGGCGCTGTGTGCACGGGGGGTTATAGAGGTGTGCGCGGCGCTGTGTGCACGGGGGGTTATAGAGGTGTGCGCGGCGCTGTGTGCACGGGGGTTATAGAGGTGTGCGCGGCGCTGTGTGCACGGGGGGTTATAGAGGTGTGCGCGGCGCTGTGTGCACGGGGTTATAGAGGTGTGTGCGGCGCTGTGTGCACGGGGTTATAGAGGTGTGTGCGGCGCTGTGCGCGCGGGGTTATAGAGGTGTGTGCGGCGGTGTGCGCGCGGGGTTATAGAGGTGTGTGCGGCGGTGTGTGCACGGGGTTATAGAGGTGTGTGCGCGCGGGGTTATAGAGGTGTGCGTGGCGCTGTGTGCGCGGGGTTATAGAGGTGTGTGCGCGGCGCTGTGTGTAGTGAGCTTGGCGTGCCTGTCACTGCTGTCATGTCTGGTGAGGTGACACGTGTTTGTCCAGCACTGGGACCATCAGAGCTGTCACGTCCTTCTGCCTGTCAGTGGCTGGTGTTGCTGGGACTTGTAGTGCCGGCTCTGGGCTGTTCAGCTTTTGTGTTATCCTCTGCCGTCCAGCAGAGTCCTGAGTGATGTTTTCCATGTTTTTACTCCTTATTTTTCTTGCACACGTTTTCAGAAAAAAATTGACACCAGTGTGAACAAAGCCTGAAGATAAGAGGATTTAGAGATTTTCTATTGAACCTTGTGATGACATTTGGCAGCTGCCATCTAATTGGCACATAACCATGGAATAAATGGCTCAATAATAATAAGCGGTCCAAAGAAGCTGAGGGGGGAGCCTTGTACAATTACTGAGGTGCCCGGACGGCTTCTCCCACCATGGCTGTTGGGATCATGCACATGTTGCAGTTTTGGATGTAAATAATCCCAATGGCCGCTTTTGACCCTACGATCCCTGGAGCGGCTGTGGATCTCCTGACTCACACTTCACAGAATCATAGGGATTTCCACTTGGATATGAAGCGTGGGACCCTGTCCTTACACTTCTGATGAGATTCACAGGTGGATGGTGTCTCCAAGATTTTTTTAAAGGGGTTTTCTAGGATTTTAATAGACAATAAGTTGTGTTTTTTGTTTTCCAATATTGCAAGCAAACCTCATCAGTTGAAGGGGCTATTTGGTGCCATCCAGCTGGAGGGTCACTTCCTTAGGTCCCTGCCAGCTTCTGTGCACTTAATAACTGACCTCCGCAGCCTTGATTGTAGATACAGCATGACAATGCTAAGGCCAGTGACTGGCTGCAGCAGTCATGTGAATGTACAACACATCACATGGCTATACACCTTCTGATAGGTTTTTTTTTTTTTTTTTTAAATGACTATCCTGCTCACCCCCATATATCTCCATACATACATACTCTGTGGGGAGAAGGGATCAAGGTGCTGCCCAACACATCTGGCAGTGTCTAGAAAATAAAGGATTGGACATATTGAAATTCAACAAGTCCAAACGATTTTGCCGGTTGTGAAATGTGAGAAACCCAGTGATGATTGTATCTCACGGCTTTACCCTCAATGACATCGCCAAGACAGGGCCACTTGATGCCTTACTGCTGCTCTGTGTACCAGTCATACATAGGCAAATTGTGTTTTCTGAGACAGAGGACTTGAATCTAGCGCCACCTATTAGAAGTAGCAACCTGAAAAGTCAATATCCACCCTTTAACGAGCCTTGCCACATGACTTGGGATAAAAAACTTGGGGTCTAAGATTTTGTTTCTCTTTATGGAAAGTGACATTCCTGACAATTTTGCATATTTTATTCCCCAGAGGAGCATTGCACAGCTTATAGGTCTCCTTACCCTGACATGTCGGGCTTGTCACTCTTCATAAGGAAAAACGTTACCCCTTAGACCCCAGTCATAGGCCTTTTATCCAGCCAAATCAAATCTCATGCTTTTGCACAGATGAGGGGCAACAACCCGAAGCATGTGTCTGTATATTAACATTTTGGTTTTGCTTTTATCCTCAGTCGTGTGGCAAGGCCCGTTGAAGGGTGGATATTGACTTTTGAGATTACCAATGGGTGGTGCTAGAGTTCAAGACCTCTTCGTCTCTGAAGAGACGATTTAATTTCCCAGAGGAGCATTGCTTGGCCTATAATTATTATTTATTATAGAGCCATTTATTCCATGGCTCTTTACATGTGAAAAAGGGATATACATACAAAAACAATTACAATGATCTTTAACAAAACGTGACGGCGATTGGTACAGGAGGAGTGAGGATCCTGCCCGTGAGGGCTCACAGTCTACAAGGGATGGGTGAGGGTAGAGCTGGTGGTGGAGCGGTGGTTACTGCAGGTTGTAGGCTTGTCGGAAGAGGTGGGTCTTCAGGTTCCTTTTGAAGGTTTCCACAGTGGGCAAGAGTCTGATATGTTGGGGTAGAGAGTTCTAGAGTAGGGGGGATGCACGGGAGAAATCTTGTATGCGATTGTGGGAAGAGGAGATAAGAGGGGAGTAGAGAAAGAGATCTTGTGAGGATCGGAGGTTGCGTGCAGGTATGTACCGGGAGACTAGGTCACAGATGTATGGAGGAGACAGGTTGTGGATGGCTTTGTATGCCAAGGTTAGGGTTTTGATCTCGAGTCTCTGAGCAATGGGGAACCAGTGAAGGGATTGACAGAGAGGAGAGGCCGGGGAATAGCGAGGGGACAGGTGGATTAGTCGGGCAGCAGAGTTTAGGATAGATTGGAGGGGTGCGAGAGTGTTAGAGGGGAGGCCACAGAGCAGGAGGTTGAAGTAGTCGAGGCAGGAGATGATGAGGGCATGCACTGGTGTTTTTGCAGATTCGTGGTTGAGGAATGTGCGGATCCGGGAGATATTTTTGAGTTGGAGTCGGCATGAAGTGGAAAGGGCTTGGATATGTGGTTTGAAGGAGAGGTCAGAGTCTAGGGTTACCCCGAGGCAGCGAGCTTGCAGGACTGGGGAGAGTGAACAGCCATTGACTATGATGGATAGGTCAGGTGGGGGGAATGAATGAGATGGTGGAAAGATGATGAATTCAGTTTTATCCATGTTAAGTTTTAGAAATCTAGCAGAGAAGAAGGATGAAATAGCGGACAGACATTGTGGGATTTTGGTTAGTAGGGAGGTGATATCGGGTCTCGAGAGGTAGGTCTTTGTGTCGTCAGCATAGAGGTGATACTGAAAGCCGTGAGACTCTGAGCTGTCCCAGGCCAAAAGTGTAGATGGAGAAGAGCCAGGGGTCCTATAATTGAACCTTGGGAGACACCGACAGATAGGGGGCGAGATGAGGAGGTGGTGTGTGAGTGGGAGACACTGAATGTCCTGTCTGTTAGGTATGAAGAGATCCAAGATAGGGCCAAGTTTGTGATGCCAAGAGATGAGTGTAGTAAGAGGGAATGGTCCACTGTGTCAAAGGCAGATGACTGGTCCAGGAGGAGGAGGACAGAGTAGTGTTGCTTGGATTTGGTGGTTAGTAGGTCGTTGGTGACTTTGGTCAGGGCTGTTTCTGTCAAGTGATGCGGTCGGGATCCAGATGGCAAGCGGTCAAAGAGGGAGCAGGAGGAGAGATGGGAGGACAGTTCAAGGTGGACATGTTTCAGTAGTTTTGAGGCATAGGGGAGAAGTGATATGGGGCGGTAGCTTGTCAAAGAGGATGGGTCAGGAAGGGCTTTTTGAGGAAGGGGTGTGATCGAGGAATGTTTGAAGCATGAGGGGAAGACACCAGTTAGTTACAGGTTGAAGAGGTGGGTTGGGATGAAGATAGTGGTAAGGTTGGGGATGAGGTGGGACGGGATAGGGTCAAGATTGCAGGTGGTGAGGTGTGATTTGGAGAGTAAAGAGGAAAGTTGATCTTCTCTAATGGTCCAGAACCTGGTTTTGGAGGAGGAGGATTAAGTAGGTGTGAGGAGAGGCTGGGGGGACTTGAGGCAAAAGCTTTGTCTGATGGTGTCATTCTTCTGCTTGAAGAATGAAGCAAAGTCTTTGGCTGAGATGGGAGGAGGTGCTGGGGGGCGGGGGAGAGAATTGAAAGTGTTAAATAGCTGTTTAGGGTTGTGGGACAGGGAGCATATGAGAGATGAGAAGTATGTTTGTTTTTCTGTAGTGAGAGACTGTTTGAATGTGATGAAGTGCTCATTGGAGTGGGACCTTTTCCATCTACGCTCAGCAACCCTGGAGGCCCTTTGCAGTTCTTTGGTTAGGCTGGTGTGCCAGGGTTGCCCATTGATTATGCGAGTTTTGGTTTGTGTGAGGGGGGCGACCGAATTGAGAGCTGCAGCTGTTGTTGTGTTATAAAAAGCGGCAGCAACATCTGCGACATGTAAGGAACTGATTTATGTAAGAAGAAGAAGGCGGAGGGATTCAGAGAGTGAGTGTAGGTCAAGGTGTTTAAGATTTCTGCGAGGGTGTACAAGTTTGTGGAGTAGGGATTGTTGCCCTGGAGAAGAGAGGGAAGAGAATGAAAGTAGGTTGTGGTCAGAAAGAGGGAGGGGTGAGTTAGAGAGGTTAGACAGGGAACAGAGGCGGGTGAAGATAAGGTCCAGAGTGTGGTCATCTTTGTAAGTGGCTGCGGAAGACCATTGAGCAAGGCCGAAGGAGGAAGTGAGGGAAAGAAGCTTAGAGGCAGATGACTGGGAAGTGTCAATGGGGATGTTGAAGTCGCCTATAATGATAGTGGGTATGTCAGTGGAAAGGAAGTGAAGCAGCCAGGTGGTGAAGTGGTCAAAGAAATTGGTGGCTAGCCCTGGGGGGCAGTAAATGACGGCCAGTTGGAGGGGGAGTAGATGCGCACACAGTGCACCTCAAATGAGGGGAGAGTAACGGAGTATGTGTGTGTATGTATGTGTGTATATATATATATATATATTTTTTTTTTTCTTTTATCCTTTTCTTTAGTGCACTTTTCAAGAACTCATGGAGATGGCAAACAAGCTCAGCGAGCGAACGAGCTTTACAGTATAAGCCAGGAGAAAGTATCCATGGATTCACTGTGAAGGAGGTATGACGTAGTCATGCTGTAAAAATGTTTCACAGAAAGATAAAGACCACCTGAGCTGCACTGAGACCCCCTGATGGGCAGCAGCTAATGTAACCTGCTTAAAATATGTAATCAGAAAGTTCTGGTATTCTACATGGTGGAAATCTGCAGAACGCTCCTGTGTATTTAATACAATATGTATTTTTCATATTATTTTATTGCAGGTCACTCCTGTTCCTGACATGTTTTTAACTGCAGTAAGGCTGAACCATGAGGGCACCGGGGCCAGATATTTGCACGTTGCAAGAGAAGACACCAATAACTTATTCAGGTAAACAGCAGAGCATTATCACACTGCCGTTACTTTTTGTGCAGAAAGCTCTTTAATGTCCATATTATGTTAAGTTTGATGTGTGCCCTAATGCAGAAGATCAGCGCTTATGCCTGCTGAGCAATGCACTGCAGAGCGGCTCAATGGGGGTCTCAGGACCAGGACCCCACTGATCTTCTGCACTTGTTAGGTAGTACATATCATTAAAAAAAAAATCACATGATAGCTATTCTTTAAAAAGAATTATCACATACGCACGTCTCGGATATGACATGCGATGCGACTTCAAGAGCTCCCCTCACTCAATCTTGCACTCAGCCTTTCTTATAAACTTCAAATTGAGCATAAATCACACCACAACACGCTGCCATCACTCGCCCCCGAAATATAAACCACTGTCTTTCAGTCAAAAAGCCACATACTCTCTGAGAGGCTATGGGTTCTTTAGAACTGGGGTGGCCCCCCTATATTATATACAACGTGTGAGCCCCCTCACAGTGCCCTGCCTATGTACAGCCTGAGACCCCCACGTAGCCAGTGTTATTTGTCTGATGTTATAGTTTTCCTTACAAGACGCAATACTTTCTTTAGATTAAGATTCCAAAATGAGTTTATGACTCTGTATTTTTGCTGAGCAAAAAAAAACAAAACACAAAAAAAACCACAGCGTCTTACGGTTCCAATGAAGCCTGAGACTTATAGAAATCTCCTGCCCTCTGTGCTTTTTTATTTTTTTTTATTCAGTGTAAACTGACCCGCGGTGCATGTTTGAAATCCACAACATGTGAATTTCACTTGCGGGTACGCTGAGTTTTGAGTGTGTTTTCCCCATTTTTAGTCATGCACATTGCATCACTAACACACTGTGAACAGTTTAGTTGCTAAAAATGACGTGACCGGTTCCCTTTAAGGTTTCAACTAATTAATCTGCTGGTGCAAAAAGAATAAACTTTTAGTAAATTTGTTTTGCTGTTTCAGATGTTTTCTCGCTGTTGGTGCAGATGACTGTTTTTTACACTTTTGAGAAAATCGGTCCAATTATTCTAATTACACTTTGATCAGACTCTGATTTTTTTTTTTTCTCTCTCGGAGGAGAGAAAAAAAAGTTTCTCCACTCTCTTTGTAATGTCGGACCGTGCTTGTATGATGGTCTGATTTTATTTATTTTTTTCCGTCTTACCACAGACCCATAGACATGACTGGGCGAGAGTAATATGATTTTCGAAGGCAAATCGTGCATGCAGAGTTTTTTGTTTTTTTTTCCTTCTTCTTTGGACCGATCCAGTCCGAGGAAAAAAATCGGACATGTGCACAGACCCTTAGAATAACATGGGGTAGAGTGCTATCCTGTCAAAATGAGGGAAAGCACTGGTTGGAGTTGCAGCTTTCTGCAAGAGCCCTCATCTTGCCTCATGCCTCCATTATAGTAAATGTGTAGTGTAATGCTACCACTTGTGTCAGGAGGGGGCTGTCACAGACTGATAGGATGGTGTTCACACAAGGCCTTCAGCTGGGCAGAGATAACAGATGTTATGTTAACCTTTTGAGCACCAGTGTTCACGACTGACCCTTTTATTCTCTTACACGGGTGCATAAGTTACCGAGCACCGACTAATGATGTAGCAAGTGGTTCAGCACTTGTTTCCTGGCATTTATATACTACAATAAATTGAGTCTTTTTTTTTTTCCTCCCCATCATACAAGTTTCTGTTATGAATGACAGCTGAGTGTTGGCACGAGGGGATGCGCTGATCATTTTTATGTCACACAAGTGAATTCCCCATGATCTGATTCCGGGAGATTTTGCGGAATGATTGTGAAGGAGCATTCGTGCAAACTATGATTTGGGAGCCATAGAGCAATTATTTAGGAAGTTTTCCTTCCACCTCCTGTTTCGTAGTGTACAGTTCCGGACGACTCCTATGGACAGCACCGGCGTCCCACATATCCTGGAACATAGTTTTGTGTGGCTCCCTGAAGTTTCCCTGTAGAGACCCTTTCTTCAAGATGTTAAATCGATCCTTGTCAACATTTATGAATGCGTTCACAGGTAAGATCATTTCACCTTCTCACTCCTTCAGTGTTACATATGACTAAATGATGAAACCCGTGCCGGCGCCTTGTTTAGTATGTGAAATGTTCTTTTATTTAAAGTAGTGTGTTTTAAAGAAAAAAAAAAAAAATGCAGTCAATTATATTGTAAAAATCTCTTCTGCTTCTCCTTCCCATTTTGCACTGTGTAGTAGCTCCATTGCAGGCATACTCTCATGTATTCATGTATTGCTTTTGGAGCACAATATGTGAAATCTCTGCTTCTAATTCAAAGATGCATTTACTCTGTCGCCTCATTGGGGGACACAGGACCTTGGGTGTTATGCTGCTGTCTACTAGGAGGCAACACTATGCTTATCTGAAAAAGATTAAGCGTGGCTCCTCCTCTGCAGTATACACCCCTGGACGGCATCAGCCATCTTCAGTTTTTGCTTAGTGTCGCAAGGAGGCACACCTCAGACCTTCACTCGTCCCTCGCTTCAGCACGGGATTACAGATGAAGAAAAGAGGGTCTCTATATAGACCCCCGGCATGGCTCCTTCCTCTGCCCCCTACTAGGGGTGCACAGTTAAAGTTGATATGACATAGCCACCATGCTGCTCCTTCTCCGTCCCCTTGGGTCAGGCTCGAAGTTGAGAACCCCCCTCCTTCCCCAATTCCCTCGGTCTTGGTCCGAAGTTGAGGCGAAGACAAAGCCCCCTGACAGGTGACAGCGGCACCCTCCCTAATCCCCCCTGGGGGTATTAGGTTGAGAAACCATCAGGTAGGGCCTGGACGGCAGCATCTGCAGCTCTCACCAGCCAGCACACTGCAGCCGAGAGCCAGCAGCAATACAGGAACCCCAGCTTGACTGCGGGACCCTGTAGGAGCTGGGGGGAGTGCAGGCAGCCATGGCACACACAGGCACAGGCCTTCACAGGCCCTGCACCTGCGGCAGCTTTTCATGTTAAGCGCCTAAGGGGGACTCTTTTCAGAGACCCCCTTCCACTTATGTCCCCACCGCCATTCTGCCTTTCAATCCGGAGGGGGGTCCGGTTCTGGTCTGACCCCCCCCCCCCCCCCCCCCCCCGGACTACCGCGCTGGCCTGGAGCCCTTTTGGGCATAGAAAACAAATTCACACTGCGGCTTCGGCCTTGCCGAAGCCGCCGTCCATTTTCTGCCCCCCGGCCCGCCCCCCGGATGACGATTTTGACTCACTGCGGTGTCAGACAGGGGGCGGATCTAGGCTGCAGGGCGTGCATCTCCATAGCAACTGCCGCCCTTGCAGCGTTCCGCCCCCCTTCTCCTTCATCTCTGCAAGCAGGAGAAGAGCCACGGCGGCCATATCCAGCTGCAGGACGCATACAGGCCAGCCAAGTCTCCGGGGAGGCACAGGACCAGGCTCTTCAGTCTGAGTTACCTCAGCTGTGAATTTTTATTACTCTGTATCCTCCTCTGCACAGTTAGCCCCCTTGCATAGCCACTCCAGGTGCACCATGCCGGGCTCAAAGTCTAAGAAAACCAGGCAGGACTGCTTTTACGCTTTCTGTACAGCCTGCAGTAATGCTCTTCCCAGCGGCTGCACATATCCGCATTGCAAGGATTGTGCTCCGACTACTGTGCTGGAGTCCCAAGTAGCCCCTACCAACCCTTCAGTGTCTGATGCTACGCCGGAATGGGTCACTCAAATGTCACAATCTATGACACAGTCCATAGATAACATGACCTTCAAATTGCTTCAGGCTCTGCAAAGCCATACCTCGACTATGAATGCTACCCAACAAAGGGAAAGCCGGACTCAGTCACATACTGACCCAGGCACATCCATGTCAGGGTCAGGACGCAAGCGCACCCACAGGTCACGCTCATCTGCGTCATCCCATAGCACACAGTCATCCCTGTCTAGGGAGAGATACCGTAGTCACAGGTCATCTACACAGTCCCCTACCAGGGACAGACATGATATTTCTCCGCACCAATCCCCGTCCAGAGAAATACCCCATTCTGGGTCACCTAGGAGACACCTTAGTGATACACAGGAGTCAGAAGGCGTCTGCGATTCTGACTCAGACAAGGAAACTGATGGATCCCTAACTCCAATCCCACCTAGCAATGCAGCGCTAGTTGAAGACATTATCTCGTCCATACATCGGGTGCTGGACATCTCTGATCCGATCCCGGACGCACCACAAAATAAGATTTCATTTGAAGGAGCTCTGAAACCACCTGAGGTTTTCTTGGATCATCCAGAATTTAAATCTATACTCACAAAACAATTTTCACAGCCTCACAAGAAGCTTAACAACCGCAAGTTTCTGGAGGCCCGTTACCCCTTTCCAAAGGAAACCACCAAAGAATGGGCAGACCCACCAGCAGTGGACCCCCCAGTCTCCAGACTGGCAGCACAGACACTTCTTTCACTGCCAGATAGCTCAACCCTTAGGGATGCAGCAGACAGGCAGGTAGAAAGTATGGCTCGCTCAATTTGCGAAACCACAGGGGCCTCCCTAGCCCCCGCATTTGCTTCAGTCTGGGCAGCCAAGGCCATACTGGCTTGGGCAAAAAATCTACAAACCGGCCTCCAAGCTCCTGCCCCTGAACTGTCGGACCAAGCAGTTCAGATAGCAGCTGTGGCAGATTACATGCTTCATGCAGTTCTGGATTCTGCAAGGGGTGCAGCGGCCGCAATTTCACACGCCATCACAATTCGGCGTATCCTTTGGCTGCGTGAATGGAAAGCGGACGCAGCCTCAAAGAAGTCGCTCACGCACCTTCCATACCTCAGCTGTCGACTCTTCGGTGAAAGCTTGGACACGATGATATCAAATGCCACAGGGGGTAAGAGTACCTCTCTTCCCCAACTGAAACCCAGGCGCAATTATAACAAGCGTAACCAAGCTCGCTTCCGTTCCTTTCGGAACTCTTCCGGCTGGTCCATTTCACGGCCACCACAAAATAACAGCCGCTTCACACGCAGGGAAGACTCGAGGCCGACACAAAAGTCGGACAAATCCTGGCAGTCAAAGGCAGGCCACTCAAAATCAAAGAGGAAAAGCTAAGAATTTCTCCTCATCATGACTCACGGACTCAGGAAGACACTCCACCTGTAGGAGGCCGACTTTTACTCTTTCATCAAGTCTGGCTACCTATTACAGAAGACAAGTGGGTCAAGGAACTAGTATCTTCAGGATACAAAATAGAGTTCACTTCCAACCCACCAAACAGACTCCTTAGATCTGTTCCCCCAAAATCGCCAGTAAAAGCTCGCACCTTCCACCAGGCGGTCTCATCGCTTCTTCAAGCACGAGTCATAATACCCGTTCCCCCAGCCGAGCGCTTCCAGGGGTTCTACTCCAATCTTTTCGTAGTCCCCAAGAAAGGAGGAGGGGTACGCCCCATACTAGACCTAAAACAACTCAACAAATATGTACAAGTACGTCACTTCCGTATGGAGTCCCTCCGGTCAATCATTGCATCTATGGAAAAAGGAGAATATCTCGCCTCCATAGACATACAAGATGCATACCTGCATATACCGATTGCGCCTGCCCATCAGAGATTTCTCAGGTTCGCAATCGACCAGGACCACTACCAGTTAGTGGCTCTCCCGTTCGGACTCGCCACGGCTCCCAGAGTGTTTACCAAAGTCATGGCAGCCACCATGCACGTTCTACACTCCAGAGGCATAGTAGTCTTTCCATACCTGGACGATCTTCTCGTCAAGGCTTCTACCTTCAAGGACTGCGAGCTCAGTGTCTCAATCACAATCGACACCCTGAGTCACCTGGGTTGGTTAGTCAACCTACAAAAGTCATCACCAACCCCAAACCAGTCTCTGACATTCCTGGGAATGCTATTCAATACCTCCAAGGGCCTAGTGCTTCTCCCCAAAGACAAGGCACTGCCTCTCCGTCTAGGAGTTCGCACCCTTCTCGGCAAACCACCTCGATCTCTCCGGTTTGCAATGAGAGTCCTTGGCAGGATGGTGGCGGCAATAGAAGCGGTTCCATTTGCCCAGCTTCACCTCAGACCTCTCCAACTAGACATTCTCAAGTCATGGGACAGGAACCCTTCTTCTCTCGACAGGAAGTTCCAGATGACGTCGTCAACCAGGAAGTCCCTTCACTGGTGGCTCATCCGGACCTCTCTAACAAAAGGGAAATCTTTTCTCCCAGGTCAATGGAAGGTCCTGACCACCGACGCAAGCCTAACGGGTTGGGGTGCAGTACACCTACACCACAGAGCACAGGGCAAGTGGTCCCCAGCGGAAACAACCTTGCCCATCAACATCCTGGAGATTCGTGCCTTCCATCACTTACTGGCAGCCTCTCACATCAGAGTACAATCGGACAATGCCACGGCCGTGGCATATGTCAATCACCAAGGGGGAACCCGCAGTGCCAGAGCGATGCGAGAGGTGACACGCATCCTCCACTGGGCGGAGAAAACGAGCTCCATTATCTCTGCGGTCCACATTCCGGGTGTAGACAACTGGAAAGCAGACTTCCTCAGCCGACAAGGAATAGACTCGGGAGAGTGGGCTCTCCATCCCGAAATCTTCCAACAGATCTGCCATCGTTGGGGCACTCCGGACGTGGACCTAATGGCGTCTCACCTCAATGCCAAAGTCTCCAACTTCATGGCCAGAACACGCGACCCGAGAGCGCTAGCGTCGGACGCCCTGGTTCAGGACTGGACCCAGGTCCAGCTCCTGTACATTTTTCCACCTCTCCCCCCTGATTTCCAGAGTGGTGAGAAAGATCAAACAGGAGGGAGTTCCAACCATCCTAATCGCACCGGACTGGCCCAGGCATACATGGTACGCCGACATCGTGCGACTCACAGCAGACTTTCCCTGGCGTCTTCCCGACCGCCCGGATCTTCTGTCACAAGGCCCGTTCTACCACCAGAACTTAGAGGCCCTCAATTTGACGGCGTGGCCATTGAGACCTGGGTTCTAACCCAGGCAGGTTTTTCGCCAGACGTCATTAAAACCATGATCAGAGCACGAAAACCAACCTCTGCCAAGATCTACTACCGTACCTGGAAAACTTTCTTTACCTGGTGCTAATCTCGTAACCAGACCCCACTCCCTTATTCCCTACCCAGGGTGCTCGGTTTTCTCCAATCTGGTCTGGAAGCCAAACTATCCCTGGCCTCTCTTAAGAGCCAGGTGTCAGCTCTTTCAGTGCTTTTTCAAAAATGCATTGCTCATAAACCGCAAGTAAGAACACTTCTCCTGGGGGTTTCCCGATTGGTTCCCCCCTACAGAAGACCTCTAGAAGCGTGGGACCTCAACCTGGTGCTGACAGCATTACAGGAAACACCCTTTGAACCCCTTAAGGAAGTCCCACTCCGTCTTCTATCCCAGAAAGTGATTTTCCTCGTGGCAATCACCTCGCTACGCAGGGTGTCTGAACTCAAGGCACTCTCCTGCAGACAGCCCTTCCTGATTTTTTTTTCCAGGACAAGGTAGTCCTTCGTACGGTTCCATCCTTCCTTCCGAAGGTTGTGTCCAGCTTTCATCTCAACAAAGAAATTTCACTACCATCCCTCTGTCCGGTTCCGGTTCATAAAGTGGAAAAGGCTTTGCATACGCTTGACCTTGTCAGGGCACTGCGTATCTATGTGTCTAGGACTGCGCCCTTCCGGAAGTCTGATTCTCTTTAACTTCTTTTGGAAGGCGGCCGCTAGGGTCTACCAGCTTCTAAAGCTACCCTTGTATGGTGGATTTGATTCACCGGGCAAGAGGCCTACCGCCTCAAAAATTCACCTATTCCTGCAGGTATTACGGCACATTCTCCTGGGCCATTCGGCACCAGGCCTCGGCACAACAAGTGTGTAAGGCAGCCACCTGGACTAGCCTACACACGTTTACAAAACACTACAACGTTCATACCCAGTCCTTAGCAGATGCGAGCCTTGGCAGACGTGTTCTGCAGGCGGCGGTGCCCCAATTGTAGGGACCCGTCTACACAATATTCGTCCATTGCTTCCCACCCAGGGACTGCTTTGGGATGTCCCAAGGTCCTGTGTCCCCCAATGAGGCGACAGAGTAAAGGAGATTTTTGTGTACTCACCGTAAAATCTCTTTCTCTTAGCCTCTAATTGGGGGACACAGCACCCACCCTTTGCCCGTTCCGGGCCGTTAAGTTGAGTTCTCATATTGGTTTTCCTTTGAGTTCTTATATAGTTGCCTTCTTATAGGCATGGTTATGTTATCTATGTTACGTTCCTCATACTGCTTTTGCACAAAACTGAAGATGGCTGATGCCGTCCAGGGGTGTATACTGCAGAGGAGGAGCCACGCTTAATCTTTTTCAGATAAGCATAGTGTCGCCTCCTAGTGGACAGCAGCATAACACCCAAGGTCCTGTGTCCCCCAATTAGAGGCTAAGAGAAAGAGATTTCACGGTGAGTACACACAAATCTCCTTTTCTCTAATAACCTCCCACGACAGCACACAGGAGGATGTAACCCCACCCTAATAGGGACAGGAAATATGAACAGGTTTAAATAGCCCCTCCCACATCCTCCTTCCAGTGTTATTTCCTGTCCCTATCAGGGATGAAGAGGTCATCCCCAGTGTGCTGGGCCGGCGACAGGCACTGGGGGAAAGCTAAAGCTATTAGCCGGGCAGCGGAGGACCGAGCGGTTTTACATCTCCTCCTCAGGGCGCTGCTCCCGTCTCCTCCTTATTCGGGACCCTCTCCTGCAGTCCGCGCTCTCTGGCAAGGTCTGCAGGATCTTCTGACCGGAGGCCTCTTTGAGCTTTCCGGTCGATCTCCTCCTCCTCTCCCCCGCTGGATGCGTGGGCGATGACGGCTCCAGGATGTGGAGCGCACGCCGTGACGCTGGGCGGTGGATGATGACGTCACTTCCGGCAGTTTTGCGTTTCACTGTGGACTGCATCAGAAGCCATGGGGGAAAAGAGCGGTAATGCCGCCGGTGATCACAAATCTTCACCTGGACATCGGGGGAAGAGCCCTCTAAACAAAGGGAGGTTCTGTTCCAGTCGCCCATAATGGAGCCCTGGACAGGAAGACATCTACAGGTAGGACAAAACTATGTCTGTTGAAGCTTCTCGCTCTGCATCTGTAGAGCCCAGCGCCGTTCCGGTCCCAGTAAGTATGGCACTGGTAGTCCATCTACCAGATGCCGGTAATAGTGATTTATAGCTCCCCTTCCCTTCTCCCCTCTCTTGTAGGGGGACAAGCAACCTGCATCTGGAGACCAAGTTAAACCGTCACGCAGATGTCCCATCTGTACAAAAAAACTATTCTCCCATAGAAAGCCCCTATGCAAGGACTGTACGGAGAAGATTATCAGGCAGGAACAACCTTCCTTAATGGAAGAGATAAAGGGGATTGTACCTCAAGAGATCAAATCCTCCTTAGCCTCGGTCACTCTCCCTACGCCCTCACCTAGTCAGGGTTCTACATCTACTCCCTCAGCAGCCAAAAAGAGGAAGATTAGCCCGCCAGAGGGAGGGGAGGAAGACTCTCAAGAGGAGATATATACAGTACAGACCAAAAGTTTGGACACCCCTTCTCATTTGAAGATTTTTCTGTATTTTCATGACTATGAAAATTGTACATTCACACTGAAGGCATCAAAACTATGAATTAACACATGTGGAATTATATACTTAACAAAAAAGTGTGAAACAACTGAAAATATGTCTTCTATTCTAGGTTCTTCAAAGTAGCCACCTTTTGCTTTGATGACTGCTTTGCACACTCTTGGCATTCTCTTGATGAGCTTCAAGTGGTAGTCACCGGAAATGGTTTTCACTTCACAGGTGTGCCCTGTCAGGTTTAATAAGTGGGATTTCTTGCCTTATAAATGGGGTTGGGACCATCAGTTGTGTTGTGCAGAATTCAGGTGGATACACAGCTGATAGTCCTACTAAACAGACTGTTAAAATTTGTATTATGGCAAGAAAAAAGCAGCTAAGTAAAGAAAAACGAGTGGCCATCATTACTTTAAGAAATGAAGGTCAGTCAGTGCGAAAAATTGGGCAAACTTTCAATGTGTCCCCAAGTGCAGTTGCAAAAACCATCAAGCGCTACAAAGAAACTGGCTCACATGAGGACCGCCCCAGGAAAGGAAGAGCAAGAGTTACTTCTGCTTCTGAGGATAAGTTAATACGAGTCACCAGCTTCAGAAATCGCAGGTTAACAGCAGCTCAGATTAGAGACCAGGTCAATGCCACACAGAGTTCTAGCAGCTGACACATCTCTTCAACAACTGTTAAGAGGAGACTTTGTGCAGCAGGCCTTTATGGTAAAATAGCTGCTAGGAAACCACTGCTAAGGACAGGCAACAAGCAGAAGAGACTTGTTTGGGCTAAAGAACACAAGGAATGGACATTAGACCAGTGGAAATCTGTGCTTTGGTCTGAGGAGTCCAAATTTGAGATCTTTGGTTCCAACCACCGTGTCTTTGTGCGACGCTGAAAAGGTGAACGGATGGACTCTTTATGCCTGGTTCCCACCGTGAAGCATGGAGGAGGAGGTGTGATGTTGTGGGGGTGCGTTGCTGGTGACACTGTTGGGGATTTATTCAAAATTGAAGGCATACTGAACCAGCATGGCTGCCACAGCATCTTGCAGCGGCATGCTATTCCATCCGATTTGCTTTTAGTTGGACCATCATTTATTTTTCAACAGGACAATGACCCCAAACACACCTCCAGGCTGTGTAAGGGCTATTTGACCAAGAAGGAGAGTGATGGGGTGCTACGCCAAATGACCTGGCCTCCACAGTCACCAGACCTGAACCCAATCGAGATGGTTTGGGGTGAGCTGGACCGCAGAGTGAAGGCAAAAGGGCCAACACGTGCTAAGCATCTCTGGGAACTCCTTCAAGATTGTTGGAATACCATTTCCGGTGATTACCTCTTGAAGCTCATCAAGAGAATGCCAAGAGTGTGCAAAGCAGTCATCAAAGCAAAAGGTGGCTACTTTGAAGAACCTAGAATATAAGACATATTTTCAGTTGTTTCACACTTTTTTGTTAAGTATATAATTCCACATGTGTTAATTCATAGTTTTGATGCCTTCAGTGTGAATGTACAATTTTCAAAGTCATGAAAATACAGAAAAATCTTCAAATGAGAAGGGGTGTCCAAACTTTTGGTCTGTACTGTATCTCGGAAGATCATCCAGAGGAAGGTGAACTGAGTCCAACTCCTGATAACTCCCAGCGAGAGAGAGATTACTTTCCATCAGATAGCTTGGAGGAGCTCCTCATGGCAGTAAGGAGAACTATGGAGGTCGAGGAAGAAAAAGTTCCCCAAACAGTACAGGGGGCTACGTTCCAGAAAAAAATTGGTGTTCCCTATACACCAGAGTATAAGGGACTTAGTCTTAGAGGAGTGGGAATCTCCAGAAAAGAGATTAAATACCCCTACTGAGTTAAAGGATAGATTTCCTGTAGACAATGAGACGACAGAATGCTGTTCTGAAGTCCCAAGAGTGGATATCCAAATTGCACGAATGGTAAAGAAAACCACAATGCCGTTTGAAGATTCCTCTCAATTAAAAGACCCCTTGGAACACAAAATGGAGGGACTACTCAGAAAATCCTGGGAGACCTCGGAAGCACTATTAAACACCAACGCAGTCTCTACGGGCGTAGCTTGATCAATGGCTTGTTGGCTAGATCAACTGGAGGAACACCTAGTCTCGGGCACCCCCAGAGAAGACATCTTGGCATCCCTACCGCTTCTACAGAAAGCTACGGGTTTTTAGCAAACGCTTCTGCAGAATCAGAGTGGCGGCAAGAGCATTTGGGCTATCAAACTCTGTAAGAAGGGCCCTATGGTTGAAATCCTGGAACGGCGACGTGGCATTCTTTTCTCTCCCAAAATCAACGTCTGAACAGACCATGACGTCAGGGTAGTCAGGGGCCGCATCTCGAATTTTCTCCCTCAGTGGAAAGAAATCTGCTCAGACCCATGGGTCCTGAAGGTTGTCGAGTTCGGAGTAAAAATAAATTTCTCCTCCTATCCAGAGAGGATAAAATTAACACCGCTCTCTTCTCAGTCGTCAGGCCACCCTGATATCCGTTCTTACAGACCTATTGTCCTCAGGGGTGATATTCCTGGTTCCTACAAGAGAGAGGCACAGGACATTATTCCAGACTCTTCCTAATAAAAAAAACAAATGGCTCACACCTAGTTATAATCAATCTAAGGCCACTGAATCAGTATATCCACTACCAACGATTCAAGATGGAATCCATCAGGTCGACCTGATAGGACAGGACCATGTTATGGCCACAATCTACCTCCAGGATGCATATTACCACATCCCCATACATCCACTTCACAGGAGGTTCCTAAGATTCGCAGTGGCTCAAGGGGAACAAATAGTCCACTATGAATTCAATGTTCTCCCATTTGGAATTTCACCAGCCCTGCGAATATTTACAAAAGTCATGGCTTATATCTGGGGTCAGAACATTTCAATAGTACCATACCTCGATGACCTGTTATTAATCGGGCCCTCAGTACCAGTACTCCAAGAACATCTACAGTTGACCACTCGGATCCTATCGTTTCTAGGCTGGCTAGTGAACCACAAAAAATCGGATATGGTTCCCTCCATGACAAAAACATTTCTAGTAATACTATTGGATTCCCACAGCCAAAGCAAAGATCAATGTCCTAAGGAGCAGGAGATCAGTATCATTGAGAGATTCCATGTCGGTCCTCGGGTCTATGACATCCTGTATTCAAATGGTGGCCTGGGCTCAGGCACATACACGAACATTACAGACCCACATCTTTACGAATTGGGATGGATCCCCACGGTCTCTGAACAGGAGAATCCCTATACCACCATGGGTAAGGACCTCTCTATTCTGGTGGCTGAGCGTAAAGAATCTCAACAGGGGAGTACCATGGGTCCAGAATCCGCTAGTAACCATAAAAGAGGATGCCAGGGAGAAGGGATGGGAGCCAAGGTCTCCCAAGAGCTATTCCAGGGTGTATGGACCAGAGAGGTGTGCCAACGCTCATCAAATTTCAGAGAATTAAAAGCCGTAGAGGAAGTCCTCAGAGCAGCAGAGGCTGTCCAGAAATCTCACATTCAGATATTTTCAGACAATATCACCACCTTCGTCATCAAGGGGGCACAAGTTACGAAAGCTTTAAAGCAATCTCAGCAAGAATATTTTCCTGGGCCGAAGAACATCTTCTATCCCTGTCGACTGTTCATATCAAAGGTTCAGTCAATGTCCAGGCCGATTTCTTAAGCAGAACAAAGATTCATCCAGGAGAGTGGAGCCTAAACCCAGACGTCTTCCAGGTGTTAGTCGAGAGATGGGGTTATCCAGAGGTAGATCTCTTCGCCGGACACCAGAACGCGAAGGTACCTCAATATTTCTCCCTGGATCCGAACGGCCCTTGCTTGGGAGTGGACGCATTCGCTTACAAATGGGAATTCAAACTAGCGTATGCCTTTCTCCCACTGCCTATCCTTTCAAAAACCTTACAGAAGATAAGGACCGAAGGGACCAGAGTAATCCTAGTGGCCCCTTTCTGGCCAAAAAGAAGTTGGTTCGGAACGTTAACCAGTCTGAGTATGGAGAGCCCTGTAATCCTTCCTCCCATCAAAGATCTCCTGCTCCAGGGACCAATTCACCATCCGGATCCTGAGAGACTACAATTAACTGCCTGGCTTCTGAATTCCTGATATTAAAAAGAGGCCTGTCAGAGAAAGTCATCAAAACTCTCCAGAAGAGCAGGAAACCTGTAACGAACACCATTTACCATAAGATGTGGAAAACCTTCTTAGGCTGTGTGCCCACGATGCGTTCTTTAAGCATTTCTGCAGCGGCAGAAAAGGCCTGCCATGTTCCCCAATGATCTGCATGTGATGTGCACATGCTGCGGAAATTTCCGCTGCGGTTTATCATTGCGGAATAAAATGCAGCACTACCAATTATTTTGCGGAAGCGATGTGTTTTCGCCGCCATTGACTTTCATTGGAACGCTTGGATTCCACATCACTGCATCTGTACATGCGGATTCCATGCGTTTCAATGTGCGGATGATACCCTGGTGTGGAGAACAGGAGACTCTCCTCCGGACCCGGGTACCATAGAACCTGTAAATAAAAGAAAAAAATAAATATTATATTTACCTTCTGATGGCCCGCGGTCTCCTTGTCTTAGCTTGCCGGCAACTCGCGGTGGACTGAAGGACCTGCGCTTACATCATAGTCATGTGACTTCAGGCTCTTCAGTGTACCGCGAGCTGCCGGAAAGCCAGGACGGAGCGAAGCAAGACTGCGGGGGCCACCAGAAGGTAAGTATAGATTTATTTTTATTTTTTTACCATTCTTTAAGGTCACAGTATATAAATCCATGCCGTTTGCATGGATTTATATAGTGTGACCAAGTTGACAAGCACTTTCCAAGTGATGTTAAAATCGCTTGGAAAGCGCTTGACAACCCGCATGCAGAAATGCATGTGGAGAACGCTTCACATCCGCATGTCCCTGGCAGGAAAAAACTCATGTACAATCCCCATGCTTTTTTTCTGCCAGGGAGATGCAGAAACACTCAGGAAAAAATCCTGAGCATTTCTGCATCGTGGGCACATAGCCTTAAGATGGTGTGCACCCACTCGCCCAGACCCTCATAGGGCTGATGTGGCACAGATTCTAGATATTTTACAAGGAGGTCTGGACAAAGGTCTCAGACCTAGTACTCTTAAGGTCCAGGTAGCGGCGTTAAGTTCATACTTCGATCAAAGACTAGCGGAACATAAGTGGGTGAGAAGATTTATGACAGCAGCCACCCGCATCCACCCTAGAGTAACAGACCTGGTTCCCCCCTGGGACCTTAACATTGTTCTGAAGGGGTTAACCCTTCCACCCTTTGAGCCCTCGTCAGCCATAAGACTGGACAGACTGACCTGGAAAACAGCTTTCCTGGTGGCAATAACTACAGCCAGAAGAGTGTGTGAACTGCAGGCCCTTTCGGTCAACAAACCTGAGAATTCAGGAAGATCGTCTAATTTTTCAACTTGACCCTTCATTTCTACCTAAGGTGGTCTAAAATTTCCTCAAATCTCAGGAGATAATCCTTCCATCATTTTGTGACAACCCAAAAGACAAAAAAGAAATGTAATTCCACACTCTGGATGTTTGGAGAATAGTACTCCACTATCTTCAGGAAACCGAAGAAGGAAGGAAAGACAAGAACCTATTTGTCCATACACAAGGTCCAAACAGAGGAAAGAAGGCAGCAAAATCCACAATAGCCAACTGGATTAAGAGGGCGATTACGGAGGCTTACCAGATCCAGGATCTACCTCCTCCAGCAAAGCTCAAGGCCCATTCTACAAGGGCGATATCTGTCTCCAGGACCCGACAGTGCAGGAAGGAGGAAAAGCCAGGATCCTCCCCCCCCCCCCCCCCCCCCCCTCTATCCAGGAAGGCATCCTGAGACCATCCTCAAGAGGTGAAAGGAACGGACGATTACCGGACCCTGTCTTTCAGCTGCAGGTACCAGCACCCCAGTCCTCTCCCCTCCCCCTCTCACCTAACATGGCGCTTAACAGCGCTTCCACTGGGCCACTTCCTCCTTCTTACCCCTTATGCCGCGCTTTTCTCCGATGCGGGGGGGGGGGGGGGGGGGGGTGCGTGTCCTGTGGGCGGTCCCGCTCCGACGCCCATATTCCCCCTCCTATTTGACCAATCAGGGCCGAGGGGCATAGTGACGCTTCCGTCACGCCCTCGTGCCTTCCGCGGTCCTATCATTGGGGGGCCTCTCAAGCCGCCCCCCCTTCCCATCTTCCTATCGGAGCCTCCCGCGCTCCGTCATCAACGAGCGTCCTCTGCACCGACGCCATCACTCTGCCTCACGCTGCTCCCTACTCCGGCGGCACCTACTGCGACCCACTCCAACCTCACCTTCGGAACCTTCAGGGGGACACGGAACCGCTTCTCTGCAGGATCGGGTAGGCCCTGTCCTGACACAAGGTCCCCATCCCTCCCTGCTCACAGCGCTCCCCTCTGCAGTATCCCTGGTCAGGTACATATGCCCAAACCCAGGGAGCCCTCAGTCCGTCCGTCTCACATTGTCACATACTACGCCTGTGCTCTTTGCGGTACTAAGTGGCCCGCGGGTCTCACTGCGGCCTTCTGCTCGACCTGCAAACCTCCCGCTATGCTGGCACCCCAAGATCCCCCCCCCCCCCCCGCCGCTCAGGACGTGGTAACCCCCTCCCCTCCGGAGTGGGCTGTTGCTATGTCACAGTCTGTCTCTGACCTCACCAAGGTTTCTCAATCTCTGGTGCAGGTCTTAGAACGCTCGCCAGAACGTTTGCCTATGTTTTCCACGGCCACCAGCGCTCCGAACGTCCCCACAGACGATTCGCAGGCACCCCTGCCCCCTCCTCTCAGGGGCAGACAGACGTCACGTTCTCAGAAACGGATTCACGCAAGCTCATCCTCCAGCTCTCCAGACTCCAAGATGCTCCCTGCATCTCACACCCCCTCCCCAGAGGTCACCCCGGGATCTGACTCTGCTTCAGATTCAGACTCTGGTTCTGACTCTGACCAGTATTCCAAGGTCCAGGACATGATAGACAGCCTTATAACGGCTGTCAATCAGACTCTGCATGTTACAGAAGACGAGAGCCCGTGCCGGGATCTCTAACTAATCTTCCTTTTCAAGGTTCCAGGCTGTTTGGCTCCAAGCTAGATCAGATCATCTCTGATGTTACTGGGGGTAAGAGCACCTCCCTCCCCCAGCCCAGACCCAAACGCCCCCTTCAGTTCCGGTCCTTTCGTCAGTTCGCTCAACCGAACCCCTCCTCTCTCCTCTCAACAGGACCGTACTCCAGCACAGCGGGACAGTCGTAAACCCTCCTTTAGGCCCACGCCTAACTGGCGCCCAAAGAGTCGCTCCTCCAAGTCCTCTGGATCACAATCTCAATCCAACAGGTTTTCCTCAACATGACGGGTCACTCCCACCTGGGACTTCTCCCAGGGTGGGCGGCCGTCTCCTTCTGTTCACAGATTCTTGGCTCCCGGCAAGAGGATGCCTGCGTCAAAGAAATTGTGACTTCCGGCTACAAAATCGAGTTTGATTCCAGCCCACAATCGCGTTTTCTCAGGTCCCGCCCCCCACAACCATCTCTGCTTCCTGGTTTCCTCCAAGCCATCACTTCTCTTCTACGCTCAGGAGTCATAGTCCCGGTTCCCGTTTAGGAAAGGTTTTCCGGTTTTTACTCAAATCTCTTCGTCGTCCCAAAAAAGGACTGCTCTCTACGTCCGATTCTGGACCTGAAACAGCTAACCGACATGTACGCATCCGACAGTTCAGGATGGAGTCCCTCAGGTCGGTAATTGCCTCAATAGAGGCTGGGGAATATCCATGTTCAGTGGACATTCAGGATGCATACCTTCACATCCCAATCTGCACGTCACATCAGAAATTCCTACTCTTTTTCCTTCAAGAACGCGCATTACCAGTTCACTGCCCTCCCCTTCGACCTCGCCACAGCCCCGAGGGTTTTCACGAAGGTGATGGCGACAGTTATGGCCATTCTTCGAACAAGGGGAATTGTAATCATACCCTACCTCGACGACCTGTTAATCAAAGGCCCCACGTTCAGGGACTGTCTCCACAGTCTCCAGATCACCTTGAACACTCTCTCCCGGTTAGGCTGGCTGATCAACACGGACAAATCCTCCCTGGTCCCATCCCAACGCCTAACCTTCCTAGGGATGCAGTTCGACACGACCCGTGCCCGGGTCCTCCTTCCAAGGGAAAAGATGAACTCCCTACGACAAGGAATTCACATCCTCTCCGACCCAGGTCCACACTCCCTTCGCCTATGCTTGAGTGTCCTGGGAAAGATGGTAGCAGCCATGGAGGCAGTTCCGTTTGCCCAGTTCCATACCCGGTCCCTTCAACTAGCCCTTCTCTCAGCTTGGGACAAGAATCCGTCATCTCTAGATCGACGCATCAAGTTGCCTCGTCAAGTAAGACGGTCGCTAATCTGGTGGTCCCGCCCTTCTTCCTTCAGACCCGGGAGATCATTCCTTCCGCTTCGCTGGCAGGTGGTCACGACCGATGCCAGTCTCTTCGGTTGGGGGGCAGTTTTTCTACAACACACGGTCCAAGGCCGGTAGAGTCCCCACGAAGTCTCTCTCCCATTAAAATTCTGGAGATAAGGGCGATTTACCTGGCTTTGCGTCACTGGCAGAAGATCCTGGCAGGGTTCCCAGTCCGTGTACAATCGGACAATGCCACGGCAGTGGCATACATAAACCATCAGGGAGGAACGCGCAGCAAGCCCGTCCTAAAAGAGGTGGCAAGAGTGCTACTTTGGGCCGAGAAGATGGTCCCGGCAATATCGGTAGTCCACATTCCAGGGGTCGGCAGGGCCTCGCCTCAGGAGAATGGTCTCTCCATCCCGAAGTGTTTCACCAAATCTGCTTACCGTGGGGCACCCTGGATGTCGACCTCATGGCGTCCCGGTTAAACCACAAGGTTCCGACCTTTGTAGCTCGGTCCCGCGATCCGCTAGCAATCGCCCAGGATGCGCTAGTCATATCATGGTCACAGTTCCAACTGACCTATCTCTTCCCACCTCTACCTTTGATCCCTCGAGTCATCAAGAAGGTCAAGACAGAGGGAGTACCAGTTCTCCTAGTGGCCCCAGATTGGCGCAGACGCGTCTGGTACGCAGATCTGATAAATCTGCTTGTCGACCAGACCGTCCGGACCTCCTCCTCTCAGGGTCCTATTCTTCATCAGAGTTCTCGTTCTCTGAATTTAATGGTATGGCCGTTGAGGCCGCGGTGTTGAAGACGGCGGGCTTTACTGACCATGTCATTCAGACCCTGATTAACACCAGAAAACCCGCTACCTCGCGCATATACCACAGAACTTGGAGAGCCTTTTTTCGTCACTGCGAACAAGATCAGCTAACTCCGAAGTCCTTTTCTTTGCCAGTCATTTTGGCTTTTCTTCAGTCTGGCCTAGAGGCGGGACTATCTCTCAGCACTCTCAAGGGCCAAGTTTCGGCCTTGTCCATTCTATTCCAACGTAACTTAGCTAGCTGTCCTCAGGTCAGGACCTTTCTACAAGGGGTGGCCCACCTGGCGCCCCCCTATCGCCCTCCAGTGGAACCATGGGACCTTAATATGGTTCTAAGCGCCTTACAGCAGCCTCCGTTTGAACCCATTCAGGACATTCCAGCCTCTCTCCTTTCCTGGAAGGTGGCTTTTCTGGTGGCGGTTACCTCTATTAGAAGGGTCGCAGAACTTGCAGCCCTCTCTTGTCGGTCGCCTTTTCTGGTATTCCATCAAGACAAAGTAGTGCTCTGGCCAGTGCCTTCCTTTTTTGCCAAAGGTGGTTTCCGCTTTTCACATTAATGAGGACATCGTTTTGCCTTCCTTTTGCCCTGCTCCAGTGCATCCACGGGAGAAGTCCCTGAACAAACTGGACCTGGTCAGTGCTCTACGTGTGTACCTTTCCAGAACGGCCGCCCTTCGGCGCTCGGATGCCCTTTTTGCCATCCCTGAGGGTCATCGCAAGGGTCTCCCTGCTTCCAAGTCAACCATCGCCCGTTGGATACGTTCGGCCATCTTGGAGGCACATAGCATCTCGGGCAAATCTCCCACTCCCGGAGTAAGGGCTCACTCCACCAGGGCGGTGGGGGCCTCTTGGGCGGTCCACCATCAGGCTTCGGCCTCTCAAATCTGCAAGTCCGCAACGTGGTCTTCTCTTCACACCTTTTCAAGGTTTTACAAGGTCCACACTTATTCTTCGGCTGACGCCAGTCTTGGACGGAAGGTCCTGCAGGCGACAGTTGCCGAGGTCTGACCTAGTCTGTGACTATCTTCTGTTCTCCCACCCAAGGGACTGCTTTGGGACGTCCCATGGTCCTGTGTCCCCCAATGAAGCGATAGAGGGATTTTTGGTACTCACCGTAAAATCTCTTTTGGAGCCTTCATTGGGGGACACAGCACCCTCCCTGCATTTGGACATATGTCCTGTTGGGCATCTCATTTATTTTTTCACAGTTGTGCCCCGTTGGGCATTACATAGTTAATTATTTTGTGCTTCTGCTACTGCTCTAGCCACTAACTGGTGAGCTTGGTGCCTGTAGGCGGGTGCATACTGCGGAGGAGGAGCCATTTTCCTTTTTTTGCATAGTGTCAACCTCCTATCGACAGCAGCATACACCCATGGTCCTGTGTCCCCCAATGAAGGCTCCAAGAAAGAGATTTTACGGTGAGTACCAAAAATCCCTCTTTTAAATTCTAGTTTTTTCGTGTGGAAGAGCATGGACACCCATGGTGAATATAGTGACACCCATGGTGAACATACAACACAGTGCAGATAGTGTTCTCACCTTTATTAGTGTAGTTGTCTGGGACTTGTGCTGCGACAACTGCATTTTTAAGGGTCCCTATACACATTCAATAGCCGTCTGCCAAACACTACTTTCTTACTTGGCCATAAAAAGGACCACACGGCTCACCTCAAGTGTTCTTCTGTTCTCTATGATAAAGCTGCCACCAGACGTCATGGCAGCGTCTTATCTCAGCATTGAAAAAAAGGATCTGTTGAAACTCAACTGGCCAGATCAGTCTCTTCCTGGATATACACATTAGATCAGGGTTCCCCAACTCCAGTCCTCAAGGCCCACCAACAGGTGATAATTGCATCATCTGCACAGGCAATAATTCCATCACCTGTGTAATACTAAGGAAATACTGAAACATGACCTGTTGGTGGACCTTGAGGACTGGAGTTGGGGATCACTGCATTAGATGATCTGCCATGTAAATACAGAAAATTTAATTCTGTAAAAATCAAATCAAGGCAGCAAATTTTGAGACAGAGAGAATCATTGCCAGAGAAAGTAAAAATAATCCCAAAATTTTCTTTAACTACATAAATAGTAAGAAACTAAAAAATGATAGTGTTGACCCCCTTAAAGATAGTCTGGGTGAAATGGTGGATGAGGAAAAAGCCAATATGCTAAATGATTTTTTTCAACCGTATTTACACAAGAAAATCGCATGACAGAAAACATGATCAGTGATGACAAAAATTCTCCATTAAATGTCACTTGCTTAACCCAGCAGGAAGTACGGCTGCATCTAAAAATCACTAAAATTGACAAATCCCCGGGCCCGGATGGGATACACCCGCGAGTACTGCAGGAATTAAGTAACGTCATAGATAGACCATTGTTTTTAATCTTTAAAGATTCCATAACAGGGTCTGTACCACACGACTGGCGTATAGCAAATGTGGTGCCAATATTCAAAAAGGGGACAAAAACTGAACTTGGAAATTATAGGCCAGTAAGCTTAACCTCTACTGTGGGTAAAATCCTGGAGGGTTTCCTAAGAGATGCTATACTAGAATATCTGAAGAAGAGTAACCTCATGACCCAATATCAACATGGGTTTACGAGGGACCGTTCCTGTCAAACTAATCTGATCAGTTTTTATGAGGAGGCAAGTTCTGGACTGGACCAAGGAAATACAGTGGATGTTGTGTATATGGACTTTTCAAAAGCTTTTGATACGGTTCCACACAAAAGGTTGATGCATAAAATGAGAACAATGGGGATAGGGGAAAATATATGCAAGTGGGTTAAGAACTGACTCAGTGATAGGAAACAAAGGGTGGTTATTAATGGAAAACACTCAGACTGGGTCATAGTTAACTGTGGGGTAACTCAGGGGTCAGTATTGGGCCTGCTTCTTTTTAACATATTTATTAATGACCTTGTAGGGGGCATCCAGAGTAGTATTTCAAGATTTGCAGAGGACACTAAACTCTGCAGGGTAATCAATACAGAGGAGGACAATTTTATATTACAGGAGGATCTATGTAAACTAGAAGCTTGGGCTGATAAATGGCAAATGATCTTTAATGGGGATAAATGTAAGGTAATGCACTTGGGCAGAGGAAATAACATGTATAATTATATGCTTAATTGTAAAACACTGGGCAAAACTGTCACTGAAAAAAACCTGGGTGTATTGGTGGACGACAAGCTCACGTTTGGTGGCCAATGTCAGGCAGCTGCTGCAAAGGCAAATAAAATAGTGGGATGCATTAAAAGAGGCATAGATGCTAATGAGAACATAATTTTACCTCTACACAAGTCAGTAGTGTGACCACACTTAGAATACTGTGTACAGTTCTGGTCTCCGGTGTATAAGAAAGACATAGCTGAACTACAGCGGGTGCAGGGAAGAGCGACCAAGGTTATTAGAGGACTTGGGGGTCTGCAATACCAAGACAGGTTATTACACTTGGGGTTATTTAGTTTGGAAAAACGAAGGCTTAGGCCATGTGCCCACGTAACATTTTTGTAGCGTTTTTACGGCTGCGAAAACGCTTGTAAAACAGTCTGCCATGCAAAGCAATGTGAATTTGGATGTGCTGTGCACATGATGCGCTAATTTGCGTGCCGAATTCGCATTGCGTTGCAAAACGCAGCATGACCATTTCTACCGCGATTACGCTGCAAATTCACGGCCATTGAGGAACATTGAAATGCAGCAACCCGCAGGTATATGTGGATTTGCTGCATTTCAATTAAATTCAATGGACGCTATTTTGCAGCGTAATCACGGTGCGTGTGGTACCCGGGATGAAGAGAAGACTACAACTCCTCTTCATCCCGGCTACCACACGGTGAAAAAACGAAATAAAAAAGTTAAAAATAAACAAAACCTGTTTTTCACCTCTCCGGCGGCCCCCGGTCTGCTCCCGGCCACGTCCTCTCTCCTTGGCGTCCCGCGGTGTACTGTCAGGACCTGCGGTGATATCATTTAGTCACCTGATGGTCACGTGACCGCTGACATCGGCGGTCAGGTGATGGTCGCGTGACCATCAGCTGACTAAATGACGTCACCGCAGGTCCTGACAGTACACCGCGGGACGCCGAAGAGAGAGGACGCGGTCGCGAGCAGAATGGAGGAGACCGGAGAGGTTAGTATACAGGGTTTTTTTTTTTTTTTTATACTATAGATGCTGCATTTAAAGCATCAGTTGTTTATTTACACTTTATAAATCCATGCCTGTTGCATGGATTTATATTGTGTGACCAGCTTGTCAAGCACTTTTCCAAGTGATGCTCAAAATCGCTTGGAAAACTGCTTGAAGAAACGCATGTAAAAACACTGAAAAAACGCTTCTCTCTGGCAGAAAAAAACGCATGTAAATCTGCATGCGTTTTTTTTCTGCCAGAGAGAGGCAAAAACCCTCTGCATCAAATCTGCTACGTGGGCACATAGCCTTAGGGGTGATCTTATTACTATGTACAAGTATATGAGGGGACAGTACAAAGACCTTTCTACTGATCTTTTTACTCTGAGGCCAGAGACGGGGACAAGGGGGCATCTTCTACGTCTGGAGGAAAGAAGGTTTAATCATAATCACAAACTGGGATTCTTTACTGTAAGAGCAGTGAGACTATGGAACTCTCTGCCGCATGATGTTGTAATGAGTGATTCACTACTAAAATTTAAGAAGGGCATGGATGCCTTTCTTGAAAAGTATAATATTACAGGTTATATATACTAGATTCCTTGATAGGGCGTTGATCCAGGGAACTAGTCTGATTGTCGTATGGAGTCGGGAAGGAATTTTTTTCCCCAATGTGGAGCTTAGTGTTGCCACATGGGTTTTTTTTGCCTTCCTCTGGATCAACTTGTTAGGCTATGGGTTGAACTAGATGGACTTAGTTTTTTTAAGGTTGAAGGAAGACTGTTACTAATACCTGTGGACTCAGCCAACTTTATTACTATTTTTTTTGAAGATCTAGGAGCAATTCAACTTGTTTGTTCCACTCCTGCAATGCTTCAAAACACAAAGGGGATATCCAGTTTAGACACCTCATTATTTGTATATTATTTTAAGAGTTTTGAGTTCTGTTTGAGAGTCTCATCTCTTGGCCAGAGTGAAAAATGGTTACAAAAGTGGTTCTCCAGAGAAACTGTCCTGTCAGACTAAACACAACCCATTCATCATTTCTTTGCATATGCTCTGTAAGGCTATGTGCCCACGTTGCGGACCTGAAGCATATTTTTTACGCTTCTCCCTGGCGGGAAAATCGCATGCGGATATTACATGCGGTTTTCCCGCCAGGTAGAAGTGTTTGTGAGGCGTCTTTGCATGCATTTCTGCATGCGGGTTATCAAGCACTTCTCCAAGCATCACTTGGAAAAGTGCTTGACAACTTGTTCAGAATGGTAAAAAATAAAAAAATAAACTTTATACTCACCTTCCGATGCATTCTCTGCCCCGTCCGGAGGCTTGAGCGGCTCACGCTGTTGTGTGCAGGACCTGCGGTGACGTCATTGAGTCATGTGGTGGGTCACATGACTCAATGACGTGGCAGGTCCTTCAGACAACAGCGCGACGGAGGGAAAACATCATAAGATAAGTATAAACTTTATTTTATTCTTTTTTTTACAGGTTCTTTGGTACCCAGGTCTGGAGGAGAGTCTCCTCTCCTCCAGACTTGGGTACCATCCGCACATTGATTCCGCTGCGCTTCCGCAAAATTAATGAACATGCTGCGGATTTTTGACTGCAGCATATATGCTGCGGAAAAATCCGCAGCATGGGCATTGACATTGCGGAATGCCATTGGGGACCATGGGGTGCGGATCTACATGCGTTTTTCAAGCGTTTACGCTGCGGAAATTCCGCAGCATATACGCTTGAAAAACGCTACGTGGGCACACAGCCTAAGGGTATGTGCACACGATGCAGAAATGAAGCAGAAAATTTCTGCATCTCCCTGGCAGAAAAAACGCATGCAGATTGTGCATGCGTTTTTCCTGCGGAATAAATGCGGATTCACATGCGTTTCCGCATGTGGATTGACAAGTGCTTTCCAGGCGATTTTAGCATCACCTGGAAAGTGCTTGACAACTAAGTCACACTATATAAATCCATGCAACCGGCATGGATATATATAGTGTGACCCGAGAGAGTGGTAAAAATAAAAAATAAATGTATACTTTACCCTCCGATGGCCCGCGCTGTCCTGCTCAATCTGTTCTCCCTCGCCGGCAACTTTGAATTGAAAGACCTGCTGACGTCAGCGTCACGTGACCCGTCACATGACTCTGACGTCTGCTCAGGTCCTTCAACTCACTGCCAAGTGCCGGGAACCAAGCAGGAGCGCTGCGTGGGCCGACAGAAAGTAAGTATATATTTTTTTATTTTTTTTTTTGTTTGTTTTACAGCTTTTTTAATGGTACCTGGGTGTGGATGAGACTCTCCTCTCCTCCACACCCGGGTACCATCCGCACATTAGAACGCGCCAATTACGCAAGTACAAATGCAGTCTTGCGGAATTGGCGCGTTCTAATGCAAGTCAATGGCAGCGAAAACGCCGCGTTTCCGCAAAATTAATTGACATGCTGCGGATTTTTGAGCGCAGTGTTTACGCTGCGGAAAAATCCGCATCATGGGCACAGCACATGCGGATTTCAATTGGGGAACATTGCTGCCCTTCTACCATGCGTTTTTAATGCGTTTCCGCAACTGCAAAAACTCCGCGGAAACGCATTAAAAACTCATCGTGTGAACCCAGCCTAATACTTCATTCCACCTGTTGGAGTGCTGCAGGAAAATGTAACACTTACTAATTAGAATCTCTAGAGATTTTAGTTGGTCAGCGGGGGGAACGCTTTGTAATTATCTTATTGTCAAAATGAGGTTTTGAAAGCAAAGAGTGGTCACACCAAATATTGACTGATTTTAGATTTCTCTTTTGTTCATTCACTTTTTATTTTGTTAATTAACAAAAACTAGAACGCTTTTACTTTTTTAAAGCATTTTTATTGTGCAGCATTTTTTCCTTTCCTGCTGAACACTTTTGCTCAGTAATGTTAGTACTGTGTGCGGGTATATTAAATATCTTGTCTTCCTTTAGACAGATAATGAGCGTGTATTTGCACAGCAGCTTCAGAACAAGCTTCTTCCGGACCACACATATTCTGTGGTATCTGGAGGAGAACCACTGGACATCCCAGATCTCACCTGGACCCAGCTGAAGCAGTTCCATGCCACTCACTATCACCCAAGCAATGCCAGGTACAATATAGAGCCTCAAACAACTGAATTCCTGTGTCCGCATGTAACCTAAATTGGGGTTTCCCGTCGTGTTTATTTTTTTTTAAAAATCTGCTGTAAGAGGTTTATTTAATTGTAATCTGTCTCCAGGTTTTTGCCACCTAATCAGGGACCCAGATGCCAGCGAAGTGTCACTTATTAGGCTGCTTAATGTAGTTTTGATAAAATCTTTCTTTTTAACAGCAGGAGATTATCACTATAGGACTAGTAAACCATATTCTGAAAGTGAAGCATATTCATGAACTCTGTAAAACCCAGCTCCACCACTGACTGGCAGCTTTGTTTATACACTCTGCATAGGCAGAAAACTGTAGTGTGGTCGAATACATAGCTCAAGATTCAGAGAACTGCTAGCTCTGCAGCAGATAAAACAGTGATTTTATCCAAATGACAGCAAGCAGCTCAGTAAGTGACACATCACTAGGATCAGGGTCTCTAGCCCTTCATCATGCTGCTGACAGATTCCCTTTAAGCCTTTTGATCTTTTATGATTTTATTACAGATTTCTGTGCTTTTTATAGAGGTTTTTTTTTTCTTTTCTACCTCAAGATTTAACACAGACTAATTGGAAGGAAATATTCTGTATTAAATATGGCTGTATATGTAGAGTATTTGCTTTTATTGCTTTTACAAATAATGATTAAATGTAATGTTGGCAGTATCTTAGGATAATTATTTATTTTTCTCACTTGTATAACGCTATTAATTCAGACATTGTCATCGCTGTCCCCATTGGGGCTCACAATCTGGATTTTCTATTAGTATGTTTCTGGAGTGTGGGAAGAAACCGGAGAACCTGGAGGAAACCCACGCAAACACAGGGAGAACATACAAACTCCTTGCAGATATCCTACTAAAGACAGAGAGCGAGTCAATATTTCTTCAAACAATTGAACTGGATCGGTATACTGTGCTATGCCTCCGGTAACCAGATCATGCACGCGGTGATACGTCACAGGAAGTGCTCCCTTTGACCTGTGCGTGTTATCGGATGTTCCGGACGCATCGCTCTAAACCTCGCAGATACCTGTGAGCATGCGCCACATTATATTGACTCCATGCACCTGGCGTAAGATATAATCTCCAACGTGCACTGACACATCAGCTCCAATACCTGAAAAAGGTCATTCCGAAACGTGCGTTGGGGCATCAGGGTAGTGTACTTTAGTATTTACTTTACGTTCGATGTGTGGTCACTAGTGTTGAGCATTCCGATACTGAAATATCGGGTATCGGCCGATATTCACTGTATCGGAATTCCGATACTTAATTCCGATACTTTTATAATATCGAATACCGGAATCGGAAGTTCCCATAATGCCTGCGCTCTGCAGTGTCTGTGAAGGATGACAAGCTGGGTGGCAGCGCTCAGCTGCGATCCAGCTTGTCATCAGAATGCCATCCCAGCGTGGGAGAATTCTCCTGATTGTTTAAAAGCCGGCGCGCTGTAAAAAGCCGCCGGCTTTTAAACAATCACGCAGCCCCATACTGCTTCCCCGCAGCCTCCCACCCCGATCCTCCGCTCCCCTCGCCACCTCCCATCCCGATCGTAAATTAGGACCGGGCGGGGAGCGCAGCACCAAGGAGCGAAGGACCCGGGCGGGGAAGCCGGCAGTGAAAAGACTTCACCGCCGGCTTTCCCGTTCTGTGCTGCGCTTTCCCGCCGGTTATTTCAAATGAACAGCTGAGGTATCAGGTGATGCCGATCAGCTGTTCATTTGAAGTAGCCGCGGTGCCCTCAGAGGGTTCATGTGAGTTCATGCTTGACTGCATGAACTCACATCAACTTTCCCACGGCCGCACAGGTCAGCCTCACCTCCCAGACCCGTCATGATTAGTGTGTGCGGGGTGTGTGTGCGATGTGTGCGGGGTGTGTGTGTGTGCGGGGTGTGTGTGCGGGGTGTGTGTGTGCGGGTGTGTGTGCGGGTGTGTGTGCGGGCAGACATAGGCCGATGTGACACTACTACTCCCATCGGCCTATGTCTGTCCCCCGTCCACTCCTGCCAGCAGGATCAGCTCGATGGGAGCAGTAGTTCCCATCAGCCTGATCCTGCTATTTAAATTGCCCTACTGTGTCCCCAATAAATGTTAAATACATGTCATTGGTGGCCAGTGGTTACCTAAAAGAAATTAGTTCATACATTACCTGTCCCCGCCGATCGCCACCTAAAATAAAGTAAAAAATAAAAAACTACACCTATACTCACCTAGACACCTAATTCCCCGAAGCCATCGATCTCCTGTAATAAAATATAAAATAATAAACCACAACCTTATCCTTACCCCTCCGTAGCAGTCCACGAGTGTCCCACGAAGATCTCCAGTTCAGAGCAGCCACATAGAATGTGACCGCTCTGAACCGCTGCCGCCGCTAGAATGACGGGGCCGTAAGGGTTCACCGGAGTTCAAGCAGCGCTGCTCCGGTTAGCTCCTTTACGGCACTGCTGTATCGTGAGAAATTCCCACGGTACAGCACTGCCGTAAAGGAGGTCTCCGGAGCTGCGCTGCCTGAATGCACTCCGGTGACCTCAGTCAGTGGCTCCCGCTGCCGGGAGCGGACGTGTTCCCGGCAGCGTGAGCTTACAGCAGCCATGCACAGCTGTCACCATCTCCAGATGTGACAGCTGTGCATGGGAGATCAGCGCAGGAACGTGGACAGGTAACTATTTTTTTTTTAGTAAACTAAGAATTAAATAAAATGGTGTTTTATTTCAAATAAATTATTTTTTTCTGGGTGTAGTGTGTTTTTTCTTTTTAACACTTTGTAGGTTAGTAATGGGGGTGTCATATAGACGGCCATCATTACTAACCTGGGCTTCATGGCAGCTGGCGCTGACATGAACCCCACCACTATTACCCCCTGCCACCGCACCAGGGCAGCGTGGAAGAGCGAGGCTAAGTGCCAGAATTGGCGCATCCTATGGATGCGCCATTTCTGGGGCGGCTGACGGCTGGTGTTTCTAGCCTGGGAGGGGGCCAATATTCATGGCACCCTTCCTGAGCTATTAATATCAGCCCCCAGCTGTCTGCCTAGCCTTTGCTAGCTATTAAAATAGAGGGGACCCCACGTCATTTTTTTTTGGGGGGTCCCCCATTTTAATAGCTAGTAAAGGCTAGGTATTCAGCTGGGGGCTGATATTAGTAGCCTGGGAAGCTCCGTGGGTTTTACCCCCTTCCCAGGCTTCAAACATCTGCCCCAGCCGTCTGCTTAACCTCCGCTAGAGACTAAAATTATGGGGGATCCCACGCCATTTTTTTTTTAAATAAATCCTTTATTTTAACACTAAATGACATTTGAGGACTTAATAAAGATGCAGTCCCTAAATTATTATTTATTTTTTAATAAATTTTTCCCAAAACTTTTGACGTGGGCTTCGCCATATTTTTGTATGCCAGCCAGGTACAGCATCCAGCTTCTATGAACGCGCCATTTTCCGGGGCGGCCGCGGACTGCAATTTTCAGCGGGGGGGGGGGAGGGCAAAAAGCTTGGGCCTCCCTGCGCTGCAGATTCCATCCCCCAGCTGCCTAGTTGTACCTGGCTGGACACAAAAATAGGGAGAAGCTCCACGTTTTTTTTTTTTTAATTATTTCATGAAATTCATGGAATAATTAAGAAAAAAAGGGCTTCCCTATATTGTTGTGTCCGGCTAGGTACAAATAGGCAGCTGGTGGTTGGGGGCAGCCCGTTCCTGCCTGCTGTACCTGGCTGGACACAAATATAGTGTGAAGCCCCACGTCAATTTTTTTTTAATTATTTCAGGAAATTCATGAAATAATTAAAAAAAAATTATGTGGGGCTTCGCCCTATAATTGTGTCCAGCCAGGTACAGCAGGCAGGAACGGGCTGCCCCCAACCACCAGCTGCCTATTTGTACCTAGCCGGACACAACAATATAGGGAAGCCCTTTTTTTCTTAATTATTCCATGAATTTCATGAAATAATTAAAAAAAAAAATGTGTGGCGCTTCGCCCTATTTTTGTGTCCAGCCAGGTACAACTAGGCAGCTGGGGGCTGGAATCTGCAGCGCAGGGAGACCCAAGCTTTCTGGGTCCCACCCGCTGCAAATTGCAGTCCGCAGCCGCCCCGGAAAATGGCGCGTTCATAGAAGCGCCATCTTCTGGCGCTGTACCCAACTCATCCAGGGCCCTGGTGCGGTGGCTCACTGGGTAATAAAGGGGTTAAGGCCAGCTTGGCATTATCAGCTGGCCCTAAGCCCGAAATTCATGGGGTCACGCCAATATTAGACATGACCGCCATGAATTTCTAGTAAAGTATTTAAAAAAAACACAAACACCCAGAAAAAAGTCCTTTAATTGAAATAAAGACACAATTCTTTATTGTTCTAAATTAAACCATACTTACCGCCACACCCATTCCAGCTGAAGCCAACGATCTCCTGCAATAAAAGTAAAATAATAAAGCAACCTCATCCTTACCTTTCCATGGTTCCCAGGACAGCTTCAGCTCTGCTACATCGAGATGACAGGCTGGACCGCAGCAGAACGCTGCCATCCATCCTGTCATCCCGCAGACACTGAGAAGCGCAGGCATACTTCCACTCCTCAGTGTCTGGCTGTGACGGCATCCAGATGAGCCGAGGTCATGTCCAATGAACTCCGCTCACTTCATGTACGTCACTGACAGCGTGGGAAAATTCTCCTGCACTCAGCACTTCAGCGTGAGAATTTTCCCACGCTGTCAGTGACGTGCATGAGGTGAGCTGAGTTCATTGGACATGACCTCACCTCATGTATGTCACTGACAGCGTGGGAGAATTCTCACGCTGAAGCGCTGAGTGCAGGAGAATTTTCCCACGCTGTCAGTGACGTGCATGAGGTGAGCTGAGTTCATTGGACATGAACTCGGCTCATCTGGATGACGTCACAGAGAGACACTGAGGAGCGCAAGCATGCCTGCGCTTCTCAGTGTCCGCGGGATGACAGGCTGGATGGCAGCTTTCTGCTGCGGTCCAGCCTGTCATCTCGATGTAGCAGAGCTGGAGCTGTCCTGGGAACCATCGAAAGGTAAGGATGAGGTTGCTTTATTATTTTTCTTTTATTGCAGGAGATCGTTGGCTTCAGCTGGAATGGGCGTGATGGTAAGTATGGTTTAATTTAGAACAATAAAGAATTGTGTCTTTATTTCAATTAAAGGACTTTACTCTGGGTGTTTGTGTTTTTTTTTTAACTTTGACTATGGGGTTAGTAATGGGGGTGTCTTATAGACGCCTCTCCATTACTAACCTGGGCTTGATGTCAGCTGGCATTATAAGCTGACATCAACCCCAACCCTATTACCCCCTGCCACCGCACCAGGGCAGCGTGGAAGAGCGAGGCTAAGTGCCAGAATTGGCGCATCCTATGGATGCGCCATTTCTGGGGCGGCTGACGGCTGGTGTTTCTAGCCTGGGAGGGGGCCAATATTCATGGCACCCTTCCTGGGCTATTAATATCAGCCCCCAGCTGTCTGCCTAGCCTGTGCTAGCTATTAAATTAGGGGGGACCCCACGTCATTTTTTTTGGGGGGTCCCCTATTTTAATAGCTAGTAAAGGCTAGGTATTCAGCTGGGGGCTGATATTAGTAGCCTGGGAAGCTCCGTGGGTATTACCCCCTTCCCAGGCTTCAAACATTTGCCCCAGCTGTCTGCTTAACCTCCGCTAGAGCCTAAAATTAAGGGGAACCCCACGCCAATTTTTTTTTAAATAAATCCTTTATTTTAACACTAAATGACAAGTACAGTAATCAACACTGTCACTGTACTTCATATATATGTGACTGACATGTTTCTATCTATCTAATCTATGTGTGATTCTCTATTCCTTCTATTCTAAATTGTCGGGTACAGATGCTGAATTGCCGGCCGGCTTTCTTAAAGAGACGGTGCATGAAAACACTATTATTTTTTTAAATAAATCCTTTACACTAAATGACAAGTTCTGTAAGCAACACTGTCACTGTACTTCTTATATATGTGACTGACATGTTTCTATCTATCTAATCTATGTGTGAAGCTCTATTCTGTCTGTTATAAATTGTCGGGTACAGATGCTGAATTGCCGGCCGGCTTTTTTAAAGAGACGGTGCACGAAAACACTAATATTTTTTTTAATAAATCCTTTACACTAAATGACAAGTACAGTAAGCAACACTGTCACTGTACTTCATATATATGTGACTGACATGTTTCTATCTATCTAATCTATGTGTGAAGCTCTATTCTTTCTGTTGTAAATTGTCGGGTACCGGTGAATGCCGCTGATGAATTGCCGGCTTTTCATGTCATTCTACATTATTCTTAGTTGTTTTACTTCATGTAGAATTAACCTACAAGGAAAGAAAGGGTTTATTTTCATTCCGATATTTGTGTCCCATTGACTTGCATTGGTTTCCGGTATCGGAATCGGCGATATCCGATACTTTTTGGGTATCGGCCCGATCCAATCCGATACGATATTTCCTGATATCGGAAGGTATCGCTCAACACTAGTGGTCACCATGCATGTAACTACTATTTGTTGATTCCAAATGGTTGCACAAGAACATGCAGAATACAACATAATTAATAGATCCAGCATTGCTAGATCTACGTGTTTATTTTGCCTTTAGGCAACAATCACACCCATATCATTAACTTTATTTTGCCTTGATGGGTGTTTGCTGCACATAGGCATAGATATACAAGTTTGGTGCTATATATCCTACAGAAAAACGGAGTAAATAGTGAAAAATAGTTTAAAAAGTAAAAATTTATTTAAATAGACAGCATACATAACAAAGTTTTAAAAATAAATAAAATAGATGTACAAGCAGAGATGTGCACTCACACACTGATCACCCAAAAGGGTGTTTGTAACAGCTAAGTAGCTACCTCAAAAATACCTACTGATGAATAACCAAAAGATCATGATCAAAGGATACATATCCCTAAGGTGAAAGATTCCCCCAAATATGTATATATGACTGTATAATATCGCCTATCACGTTATTCTATATAGTGGCAGATGACAGTCCATATAAACAGTATGCAAAACAATACATGAAGGAACACACCATTATTCTCACGGTCAAAATATTAAAGTAACCAAATGAATCATAGTGCATGCATGTGCTGAATTAGGTATGGTAGAGGTGTCCAAATGGGTATTCTATATAAATGCTAAATTATGCACTGCATTAAGTGTGCATAAGGGTATAGCAAGGTAATACAAGCATTAGGGGACGACACAAATACATATTAAAGCCATCAATATACAGTAAAGGCATAAGGGAGGCATATCAGAGTGCTTGTGCAGCTAGGGAACACCCCTTACGCGTGTTTTGCATCAGCTTTCCCTAAGGGTTGACTCTAGGGTAGCAGCCAGCCTTTTTATATCGTCACTCACCAATCAGAACGAGCTTGTAATGGCGCTCATGCTGTCTCCACCGTGCCCGGAAGCACCGCAGTTTGGCGTCCGACGTCACTTCCCTCCACCCACAACAGACGCGTGTCATGGTGTGGGCAGGAGGAAGCGAGGCTGGCAGGACCCATTGCCACAGAGACAAGAGACTGAGTCAGACATTGCGAGCGCGCACCGCTGGAAAGTGTGAGTTAAGTATGGTAAAATAGAAGGAGGATGAAGGCATTTAAGCGCTCCACATATGGACAGTAAGGCTATGTGCCCACGATGCAGAAATGCTGCATATTTTTTCCGCTTCTACCTGGCAGGAAAAACAAATGCGGATTTTACATGTGTTTTTCCTGCCAGGTAGAAGCGTTTGTCAAGCGTTTTTGCATGCATTTCTGCATGCGGGTTATCAAGCGTTTTCCAAGCGATTTTAGCACCACTTGGAAAAGTGCTTGACAACTTGGTCACACTATATAAATCCATGCAACCGGCATATATAGTGTGACCAAGTAATAGTTAAAAAAAAGAATAAGTATGGTAAAAAATAAAGATTATACTTACCTTCCGATGGCCCCCGGTATTTTCTCCGCTCCGTCCGATCTCCCCGGTGTCTCGCGGTGGTGTGAAAGGACCTGTGATGACGTCATTGAGTCATGTGACGCGACCGCCGACGTCAGGGGTCACGTGACCTGTCACATGACTAAATGACATCATGTCCGGTCCTCACACCACTGCAAGCCGAACCTGAGACCGGATGCATCGCTGAGGAGGCCGGGGGACATCGGAAAGTAAGTATAATCTTTTAAATTCTATTTTTTTTCTTTACAGGTTCTATGGTACCCAGGTCTGGAGGAGAGTCTCATCTTCTCCAGACCCGGGTACCATCCGCACATTGAATCGCATAATATCCGAATGTGCAAATGTGCTGACACGGATATTAAGCGTTTCAATGCAAGTCAATTGCGGCAATTACGCTGCGTGTCCGCAAAATTAATGGACATGCTGCTTATTTTTTTGCAATGATAATACGCAGCGGAAATTTCCGCAGCATGTGCACAGCACATGCGGATTATCATTGGGGACCATGGGGCACGTATTACCAAGCGTTTTTTAAGCGTTTTCACTGCTGAAATTCCGCAGCAAAAACGCATAGTGGGCACGCGGCCTAACACTATCTCAATAACATCATTGGACCTCATGATTCTTGGATAAACAACATATATACACATGAAAAAGTGTGGAGGAAAAAAAAATTAAAACAAATATATGTAAAAAAAACAAATACTAGTGTTACATATGGATGCAAAAAATATTATAACAGGAAACACAGAATGGATAACAAAAGTATCATGAGAACATAAAAAGTGGAAAGAGAAACAGGCAATGGAAAACCAAAAACCACTGACGGGGACAAAAAGTGAATACATGGGTAAAGTGTAATATATACAGAATGTGATAATGAAAAAAGAGGAATATAATGTGATCCCATGTGGCATCCACGAAAATGGTACCTACGCAGATGAGGTAGTGCGAGTGCAAGGATGAGCCTAATGCCCATCAACCACAAATGTGAAGACAAACCAAAGAGAGTCCACAGTGCAATTGAAGTGTTTTAGTAATATATGGTTCAATCACATACATTTATGACAATACTACTTCTTACAAGTGGAGGAAGAGAAGCAATGTTTCAACATGTGAACATAATACCCAACCCATAGATACAATAAAAAAAACATTCCCAATAGGAATAGACCATATAGTACAAAACACGGTAAACTGTGTTTTACTCAAAAATAAATATAAAAAAGAAAATACTTACAGAAGGTGACCTTGGACAGATACCGAATGTCGATATGAAGTGGCATCACTTGTGTATATAATATATGCTACTGAAAAGATGGCAACATTCCATCTAAGAGGACGACCATTCCTACTACAGTGCATAAAAAAAAAAGAGCGGTAGGTATTAAGACATAATTTTCAGCTAGAAAGGGTATCCTATGCTAATGAATTAGAGGAGACATAACTTTTTCTATAGGACTGTATATTTATATTTAAGACCTAAAGGGAACGATGCCTAAGGAATGACCCCTTCTGTATAATGGGATGGTCCGGACACATCGCGCAGATACCGATCGGCATGCGCCGTGTTATATTCACTCCATACACCTGATATAAATATAAATTATATTTTATATTTAAAATATATATTTAGATTTAGATCATGTGTATAGAGTGAATATAACACGGCGCATGCTGATCGGTATCTGTGCGATGCGTCTGACGCGCCCAGGGGATGGGGACGACTCGGCGCCCGGGCCTTGTTGCCTGACCTTGGGGGATGTCGCGGTGGTCGGCTCCCAGGCCCGTACCCTGGGGTCACTCTTAAAAAGGGGGGATTTTGTATGGGTTAGGGAATGTTAGTAACGCCACCTGTGGTGTCTGGTGAGGATCACCACCGCTGCGACAGTCCTCTGAGGCCGATGTTCAGGCAGCTTAGTTAGTGCTGCTCCCCACAGGTGGAGCGGGGCCTCAGGGCAGTGTAGAGAGGGATGCAGGACAGAGGTGACCCAGCCGAGTCAGAGGAAGAATAGGCGCACACACAACAGTTCACTTCAGTACCTTTACTGGTGGTGTTTCTGGCACGGTCCAGGGTACTTCAGGGTGAAGGGTGCATATCAGGACTCTCCCCAGTGAGCGGGTGTGGGGCCTCCTGTTCCTTGCCTTTCCTTGATAAGTTTCTGACCTGCCTGGAGCTAGGTCTAACTTAGTGTCTGTCTTGCACCTGCTGACCTGGTGGTAGGGCCTTCTGCTGGAGATCACACTCCCCGGTCTCTTGGGCCTCCGTGACTCCTGACCCTGGTACGTAATCAGCTTTTGGTGTTCCTGGGACATATAGTTCTCCAGGGGTTCCAGTTATTTCTGCTGGATGTAAGGGATCCCTGCAGACACGGACCCGGTGTCCGGTAAATGGTTTTGGGGTGAGCTGGTTAAGCTCCTCTGCCCCCTATGTTGCTTGCTTACTCCACTCTCCTTCGGCCACGCTTGGGGCCCTCACTAGGCTTCACACTGCAGCAGGCACACTGCGCTTCGCCGCTCTTTTGGCGTCGGCACGCCCTAGGCTCATTAATCTGAGCTCACTGAGTCTGGACTGAGCTGCACTGCAGGCTAGCTTCTGCAGGAGTTCTTCCGATCAGTCTGACCTTCTCACTGACTTCACTCTCTGTGGACTCCAGACTACATACTCCAGACTGAGCTGCCTGGTTCCACCTTCCCTTTATATATCCCTAACGGGCTCCCTCTGCTGGTCTGAGGTGGAAGGTGGAGGTGTGTGAATGCTATGAGGGCCTCTTGTGGAGAAATCCATCCATGCACCCCTGTGGGATCTGTGGCACCAATATGCAGCTGGGCGCCACACGTCCGGACCATAATATATTATTATTATGCGCAACATGCACTGACACATTAGCTCCAATACCTGAAGATGATTCCGAAACGTGCGTTGGGGCATGGGTAAGGTACTTTAGTATTTACTGTGTGTTCGGTTTGGAGTCACCATGCGTGTAACTACTATTTGTTGATTCTGTATGGTTACACAAGAACATATATAATACAACATAATTAATAGATCCAGCATTGATTGATCTATGTGTTTATTTTGCCTTGAGGCAAGTCACACCCATATCAACTTTATTTACCTTGATGGGTGTTGTATATCTATGCCTATCTGCAGCCAAGTTTGGTGCTGTGACCCCCGTACTTTTTTGCTACCTCTCTTTTTACGTCCCATGTACCCAGGCTCTGTCTCCCTCTTTTGCTTTGAGCTCATTCTGTTAACCTCAATTGATGTATTTACCATATGTGGAAAATTTTCCTGATATGGCAGTGCTATATGGCATGGCCATTTTTTTAGTGTTTTGTACATGTAGATTCACTAAAAATTTCATATACATTTTCCCTGTATTAAAATATATAATTTTTGTACCATGTTAGCCAGTAGATAAAAAAAATATTTAGATTTGAGAGTCCTCAGTAAAAGGTATCAACCACTGAGAACTCTCAAATCTAATTATTATTATATTTTAATCAATTTTTTGAAGATGTATTGATTTTCTCGGTCTTTGGTAGGATATCTATAACGTTAAGCCGTCTTCTTTTACTATGATATTTGTTGTCCTGAAGCCCCCCATCTCCATAAACTTGCAGGTGTTGTCCTTGGTGGGATTTGAACTAAGGACCCCAGCGCTGTAGAGCAACAGTGCTAACCACTGAGCCATCAGTGCTAACCTGTAAAACAGATGTGCATTTGCTTTTCCTCTCCAGGTTTTTTACTTATGGGAATCTTCCATTGGAGCAACACTTAAAACAGATTCATGAAGATGCATTGAGCAAGTTTGAGCGCATTGATCCCCACACTGAGGTTCCTCGACAGCAGAGGTGGAGCAGTGCGGTAGGTTCTTGGTTTTTCTTTTGTCTTTTTTAGAAATGCATCATTTTGTTGTAACGATAAATCTGTTTAAAGGGGTTGTCCTTGAATGCGATAGAGGATATAGGTCACTATTATCTGTTTGATCGGATTAAATCCACTGTTAGCCGGTCCTGCGATCAACGGAAGTAAATAGTGGCTGGAGCTGGAACAGCTGTGTAGTGGCAGTATGGTTGTATGTGGGAATCACAGCCTTGCTTCCATTCACTTCAATAGGAGCTTACATAGCCGAACGTGAGAACGATGACTACTGTGTGTGGAGCTGTTCCTCCCTCAAAGCTCAAAGTTCAAAGCTCAATAAGATTACAAAATCAAAAAAAAGTGCTTTAGTAAGTCAGTAAAAAGTAGGTAGGAGTATTTAAAACAAGAAAATAAGGGTGCCCATACTTATGCACCAGTCAAATTTTGTTTGAATGCAGATTGCACATTTTCTGTTAGTACAATAAACCTCATTTCAAGGCTGAAACATTACTGTGTCCAACAGTTATTACATATATCAAACTGAAATAGCTGTTGCAAAAACACCAATTTTTATAAAACATTAAGCTTAAGATTAATAGGGGTGCCCAAACTTTTTCATATAACTGTATATACACATGTTTAGTGTTAAAAAACAAAACTTCATGAGAGTGCTGCTTTAATGGGAGACATGGAACCAATAGTCTCCTGTTTGGGACCCCAGCAATCAAACGTGTAAGACGTATAGTATAGATATGCCATACATTTCAGAAATATTCTATTAAATACAAAAGAACATTAATTAATTCAGAATAATTTTTTTTTTTAATTCAGAATTGAATTCCCTATCAGTATGTCTTTGGAGTGTGGGAGGAAACCGGAGAACCCGGAGGAAACCCACGCAAACACGGGGAGAACATACAGACTCCTTGCAGATGTTGTCCTTGGTGAGATTTAAACCCAGGATCAAAGTGCTGCAAAGCAACAGTGCTAACCACTGAGCCACCGTGCTGCCCAAGTACAGCTTTGATGGTGGACTTGCTGTACTTTCTTCAGGGCACTAGATGTGGAAAGTTTTCTGTCATTGAGATGACTATGGTGCCCTAATGACAGACTGGAAAAATGCATCTTCTTCTGATGCTGCGAGCAGCCCTGGATAACCCACGCCGGCAGGATGATATCATCCGGCGGAAGATGGAACCTGTGAGAAGAGATGTAAAACTAATGTAAGTAATGGGGCTCTATATTAGGGGATACTGCTGTGGTGTCATGGTGGCAGGACGGTAGAGGAATTTTATCCGTACAGAGGAATGGGATCATTGTCAGTCATCATACATGTGACAATCCCACCACTGACAGATAACATCTGCTCCACATGAATTATTCTCACTGGCCGACATGAGACAACATAGACCTTATTGTCACACTTACGTCTTCTAGGTTCTTGCTCTTCTACTATTTGGGCGTTTTGCTCTTCTACCAGTTTTAAAGCAGATTTATTCTTCTTCTCAACTGGAAATTCATATAAAAAAGTCATAAACACAAGTTAATTATCATTTTCAGTTATCATAAATGTGACAATCCCACCACTGACAGATCACATCTGCTCCACATGGATTATTCTCACTGGCCGACATCAGCCTACATGGAGCTTATTGTCACACTTACCTCTTATAGGTTGTCCCTCTTCTACTATTTCTGCTTTTTGCTCTTCTCCCAGTTTTGATGCAGATGTATTATTCTTTTCAACTGGAAATTTATATTAAAAAGCAAGAAAAATAAGTCAACGATAAACTACTATAAGATTAGATTCATATCTTTATCTAGCAAAATTATTTTATTTTTGTACTCTATAGTCCTGGGAATCTGGCATTGCACCATAAGGCCTTGTTCACATTGCAGCATTTTTGCAGTATTTTTTGCAGCATTTTTTTCATTCAATTTATAAGCTACTTTTTACAGTGAAAGTAAAAGCTATGAGATTTCAGAAATCTCATGCAGACATTTGTTTTTTTTTCCTAACGGGATTTGAAAACTGCAATGTTTTTGAAATCTGCAACATGTCAATTCTTTCAGCGTTCTTGCAGTGCTTTTTCAACCACAGAAAACAATGCGCATGCATGGGGAAAGGCCAAAGAGCGTCTGAGCATGCGCACTATAGTACTTTAATCTGCCCTTAGCAGGGCAGAGAGAAGAGCACCTGCGCAGAAGCAAAATGAAGGACACTCTGTGAATGATATAGGACGCATCATCCACAAAGCAGAGAAGGAGAGCGGCATCACAGGAAGAGCGGAGGCTCCGGACCAAGACCAGTGACGCCCATCGGACCGGACCGCACCATCTGTGAGTATAATAAAAGGTCTTTATTTTGTTTTGCAGGGCGGCTTGGAGACTTATATACAACTTTCCAGAATGCTGTAACACAGGGCTGAAAGGTCGTGGTTTTAGGTTATATGGGAAAAATCTGGTGACAGGTTCTCTTTAATATGACATTAATAACAGCAATGTTCTCATATAATCAATTACATAAAATATTTGTCTAACATTAAGGGTATATGTAGGGTCTGTTTGGGGCCTGATGGGGCCATGGGCACAGTACTCAGTATCAGTATCAGGCACCAGCTGTATGACCCCTTATATCTTTTCATGCACAGCACAAAAGATTGAGTGTTTGATACATTGAAGTGTTGTATTGTTGATCGTTTTAAGGGCGCAAAAAAAGCAGTGATCTTCTGAGCATTTATGTAACATTCACATTACACCTTTTGATCATTGCCTACAACAAGATGTCTTATAGACCTGCACATACCTGACAATGTGGGAGAGGATGACTTGTTGTTTTCAGTAGTCAAACACTGAATGTCACCATCACTTATGGTAGGAGAAGATTCTTTCTGCCTGTTTGGTACAAGAAAAACAAATAAATTACAAGTGAATGCAATTAAAAATACAAGAACTCCTGTCTGTAAGGGCAATTAAGACACTTGGTCAAAATGGAGGGGATACCTTTCACAGGGCTCACTTCCATCAGCAAGAATGAAGAATAACTAGTAATAAAGGGCTTTAATGAACTGAAAAAGAAAGGCTGGTCACAATGATCAGCTGTTATCACCAGCGCTATCACAAGCCAAATACCACAGTCATCAGCAATCATGGGGTGGTGGGTTCAGGATTTAGTCTTGTATCATATGTGTCTTGTATTTGGTGTTCTGAACATATATAAGTACTAAGCCCCATAATAATAATCTACTCACACGTCTGGGTGTTTTGTGCTGGTCTCTAGGGAACAATCTGGAGATGACTCGTGTTCTTCTTTGCTCATTGTCCTGCTATTGGTTGTATATAGCTAAAACACACAGAGTAAAATTAAATAAATATATTTGTAAACAATTTTAGTTACAGTTTTATGGATTTACTGATCACATACTTACCATAGACAGTCTTTGAGAAGATGATACATAGTTTAAGCTTTCTGGCCAGTTATTCACCTCACTTGTGTCACCCTCATCTGAATCTGTATGTTTGGGTCTCCTAATGCCAGCTACAAAATACAAATATTATCAGAAATTGTTAGTATAATTTCAGACAATCACCATGTTATTGCTAATAATGGACACATTTTTTCAAATAAAATGGAAGACGAGCCAAACAGCAGCATGAGCTAGATGACTTCTCAATCTACTTACTAGGAAAGTAGTGGGTGTCCACCTCTGATACTAGATTTGGCTTAAACAGTGGCTCCTGATTGTGAAGGTTCTCAAAGTCTAACTCCCTCAGGAATGGATGAATCTTGATCTCATTTGCTCCTCCTGAAAATGGTAGATAAGAAAAAATAGATACAGACTATGTCAGGAAGACTGCTCTATATCTGTACATTGTATGTTAATTGGAACTGAAGACATTGCAGAGCCAAAATATTCTGTAAGTCATAGCATGAAGAATGAGGAATGGACAAGAAGGTAAAGCAGAGTCCTCCACTCTGATCCTCACGGAAATTATCTTTTTGTCAGGACACAGAGGAGTTATAAGTTACATTACCTGTTCCGAGTCTATGTGCTGGATTTTTCCTGAGGAGCTTAATCATGATGTTCTGAGCATCGAGAAGAAGAGCAGAATTGCGAAATTTCCTAGTGATTTCATCTGTTATAAAAAAAAGTAATTACAGAAAAGAAAATCTCTACATTTACTATAATTTAAACACATTATCAAAAAACAACAAGTAACTAAACCAAAGAATTAACCTAAAAACCGAACCAATTACTATGACATCACACAGCATTCAGATTATTTTACTTACTCGTGATGATGCTGTGGAAAATAGCACTTCTGCAACGTCCTCTAAATGGCACATGCCCAGTTAGAAATTTATATATGATGATCCCTATTGACCACCAGTCGATAGGCCTTCCATAGCCCTTCTGTAAAATGACTTCTGGGGCTACAAAACAAAAGGTGCCAGTGGTCTGGAAACCAACAGAACAATAAGAAGATGATCAATGAAAATAATTGTGACAAATAATACAGTTATATGAAAAAGTTTGGGCACCCCTATTAATCTTAAGCTTAATGTTTTCTTAAAATTGGTGTTTTTGCAACAGCTATTTCAGTTTGATATATGTAATAACTGTTGGACACAGTAATGTTTCTGCCTTGAAATGAGGTTTATTGTACTAACAGAAAATGTGCAATCTGCATTCAAACAAAATTTGACAGGTGCATAAGTATGGGCACCCTTATTATTTTCTTGTTTTAAATACTCCTACCTACTTTATACTGACTTACTAAAGCACTTTTTTTGGCTTTGTAACCTCATTGAGCTTTGAACTTCATAGCCAGGTGTATGCAATCATGAGAAAAGCTACTTAAAGTGGCCACTTGCAAGTTGTTCTCCTCCTGTTTGAATCTCCTCTGAAGAGTGGCATCATGGGCTCCTCAAAACAACTGTCAAATGATCTGAAAACAAAGATTATTCAACATAGTTGTTCAGGGGAAGGATACAAAAAGCTGTCTCAGAGATTTAACCTGTCAGTTTCCACTGTGAGGAACATAGTAAGGAAATGGAAGAACACCGGGACAGTTCTTGTTAAGGCCAGAAGTGGCAGGCCAAGAAAAACATCAGAAAGGCAGAGAAGAAGAATGGTGAGATCAGTCAAGGACAATCCTCAGACCACCTCCAGAGAGCTGCAGCATCAACTTGCTGCAGATGGTGTCACTGTGCATCGGTCAGCTATACAACGCAGTTTGCACAAGGAGAAGCTGTATGGGAGAGTGATGCGAAAGAAGCCATTTCTGCAAGCACGCCACAAACAGAGTCGGCTGAGGTATGCCAAAGCACATTTGGAGAAGCCAATTTCTTTTTGGAAGAAGGTCCTGTGGACTGATGAAACCAAGATTGAGTTGTTTGGTCATACAAAAAGGCGTTATGCATGACGTCAAAAAAACACAAAATTCCAAGAAAAACACTTGCTACCCACAGTAAAATTTGGTGGAGGTTCCATCATGCTTTGGGGCTGTGTGGCCAATGCCGGCACCGGGAATCTTGTTAAAGTTGAGGGACGCATGGATTCCACTCAGTATCAGCAGATTCTTGACAATAATGTTCAAGAATCAGTGATAAAGTTGAAGTTACACAGGGGATGAATCTTTCAGCAAGACAATGATCCAAAACACCGCTCCAAATCTACTCAGGCATTCATGCAGAGGAACAATTACAATGTTCTGGAATGGCCATCCCAGTCCCCAGACCTGAATATCATTGAACATCTTTGGGATCATTTGAAGAGGGCAATCCATGCTCGGCGACCATCAAACTTAACTGAACTGGAATTGTTTTGTAAAGAGGAATGTTCAAAAATACCTTCATCCAGGATCCAGGAACTCATTAAAAGCTACACGAAGCGACTAGAGGCTGTTATTTTTGCAAAAGGAGGAATTGCTAAATATTAATGTCACTTTTCTGGTGAGGTGCCCATACTTATGCACCTGTCAAATTTTGTTTGAATGCAGATTGCACATTTTCTGTTAGTACAATAAACCTCATTTCAAGGCAGAAACATTACTGTGTCCAACAGTTATTACATATATCAAACTGAAATAGCTGTTGCAAAAACACCAATTTTAAGAAAACATTAAGCTTAAGATTAATAGGGGTGCCCAAACTTTTTCATATAACTGAATCAGTAGAAACATTTTCTAGATGAGAATATATCAGAGAAGCAGAAATAGATCAGATCTGTAAAGAATAAGTTTCTGTAAGTAAAACTGACCCCATCATCAGGGAACTCTCTGGTGATGTCCACAGTTGAAGCCTTGTATATGTCTGATGTTGGTCTCATGAGGCCGAGTTTTGAAAGGCCAAAATCGGTGACTTTAATATGTCCAGTTGACGATATCATGAGGCTGTAAAAAAAAAGATATTGTCAGTTTTAAGTATTAACCCATAGACGGTATATCAAACTATAACTGTATTTCCCTTTATTATTCCACAGGGGTCACTTACTTTCCAGGCTTCAGGTCTCGGTGCACCACACCATAGCTGTGCAGATATTCCACAGCAAGAACTGTTTCTGCAATGTACATGCGGGTCAAGGAGAGGGGTAAAGGACTATATAACGTCATAAGACTGGCACAGTCTCCTCCTAAAGCAGAAAGCAAATATGACAGGTGAGGGTTTGTTACAATGTAAATTACACATGATGAGTGTGAATGAGAGATAAGCTGAGACATTGGGGCAGGGTGTCAATAATAGAGATACACTGTGTAATGTAGAGCGTATACTGTATACTGCAGAGTAATCCTATATAAAAAGGGAGGTGAGCTCTGCCCGCTGCCGGTAACCTCCTAGATTGCACTGTCAATCTCCGACAGCGGCATTTACAGCACACGGCCCGGAGGCGAGCTGCTCCATGCACTCATCACCCCCCATTCCATGTCTATGGTTTGTTATGGCTGCTGGGGGTCTGCGGAAGACCTCTATTCCTGCCATTATGGTACTTCTGTGAAGACCAGTGTGTAGCTTGGCTTCATAGGGGACCAAGATTTGCACCATATGCTGCAATACCATGGTATCACAGTACATAGTAAAAGTGGTTATATGATAAAAAGTTCAAGTCCCTCATGGAGGCTAAAAAATAAAGTAATAATAAAATTGTTTGGGTAAATAAAATATAAAAATCACTTTTTCCCCATTAAAACTAAATAATGAAAAAAAAAAAAAAACTCAGAACGCATTGTAGTGTTTTGGTTTCTTCCTATTGCATTTTTTTGTGATGTTGGGGCAATGAAAATTATTTATCTACTACAATGTGTTATCAATAAAATCATCAGCTCGCTTAGAAAAAAATAAGACAATAAAAAGCTCCATTTGCTGAAAAAGGAAAATGTAAATTTTCCTTTTTTTTATAAATTTCCAAGGATTTTGTCAACATTAAATAAAAAATATTTATATACATGTTTGGTATGACTGAAATTGTAGTAACTTGTATAATTAAGATACCAGGTCATTTCCATCACACAATGAACACTGTAAAAATAAAACTTAAAAAACAATTGCGGAATTGTAATTTTTACATAATTCCACGGCACTTGGATTTTTTCCCCACTTTCTAATACATTCAATGGTAAAGTGATCAAAACTACAGATGGTTCTACATAAAAACACGTCATGCGGCTATGTGGATGGAAAAATACAAACATTATGGCTCTTGGAAGAATGGGAGGAAAAAGCGAAAAACTGGAAATTGTCAGGTCAGGAAGAGGTTAAAAAAATCTGTCAAAGATTTAACCCTCCTAAACTGTTTCTATGAACATGTAGGTCAATGAAATATAAATACATTGGTCCCTTTTATATATTTGAGCAGATATGGTTGGATATTGATACAATGGATATGTCTTACCTGCTTCAAAGTCCATGACCATACACAGATGTTCTTTAGTTGGGAAGGAACAAAACGTGGAGACCACAAAGGGACAATCGGAGAATATTGCGATATCCCTTTCTAGATAGGCCGATTCCAGAAACATTGGATGATGCAGGTTACACCTGGATTGTTTCTTCATGGCGAATACCTTGTTTGTGTCCTTATGACGCACTAAGTGGACGGCCCTGTAGAGGAGAAAAATCCATAATTTATAATAAATTCCTACTAACAGTCTGTCTATATGTCAAATGATCTTCTGTACTAATAGTTAATACTAGATGTACGGCCATCACTAGAAATCAATGTCTGGAAATACATAAAATAACACCACATTAATAATCACTTATGGAGGTTCTCATCCATGTCACATCCCAACTGAGCTGAATTGTGACAAATAGATGTGGACTAGATGTGGATTACATCTACTCCAAAGTGGTATCAATAACAACAGCTCGCCACACAAAAAGCAAGTCCTTACAAAGCTCTATCGAACGAAAAATAAAAATGTGACAGGTCTTGGAAAACGGTAACATTTAGATGTGGACTTATATACAGTAATTTCACTATGGCAGGACTTATAGACAGAGGCATCATCATAAGCAACTTGTGAAAAATGTAGATTATACAGAAAGCTCACCCAAAAGTTCCACTGCTGATCTCTTTGATCTGGTTATAGTCGCTCTTACTAGGCTTTCTCATTGGGCTCAATAATCCAATTACAGCCTAAAAGAATAAGAAATGACAATAAGACATAAAAGATGCAGGAAAATAAAAAGCTCCAGATGCAGGAACTTCTCCTCTACATTATGTCCCCACTGATTACACTGCAGCAGATGTAGAGGACATGATACAAGCAGGACGCTCCACAGACACTATTAAATAATAACGGGATCCGTACTTTTCGGATTATAAGACCCATTCTTTTTCCCAAAAAATTTTTTGGGGAAAAGGGGGGGGGGGGTGTTTTATAATCCGATTGTAGCTTATTGGGAGGGGGCGGCTGCGGTGGAGCAGGGTCCCAGGAGGAGGGGTTACTGCTGCAGGAAGCTGGCGGCGGCAGGAGTGGGGCGATGCTGCAGGCCCCAAGCTGGGAGGAAGGGGGTGTTTGGAGGTGCAAGGCTGCGGAGGGGCGTGGGCTTTAAGAAAATGTCGGCGGAATCCCTGCACTTCCTATTGTTTTCACTGGGATGGACTTTGGGAAAATGGCCGCTTGTGCAGATTGAGATCTCGGCTCCCCACTCCTGCCGCAGCCAGCATCCTGTAGCAGCAACCCTGCCTCATGGGACCCCGCTCCACCTCAGCCGCTCCCCCCCCAAAAAGCCACCATAAAATCAGACAATAACAACAATTTATTTTTTACAAAAAATTTCCTCCCCAAAATTTTGGGCGTGTCTTATGGTCCACAAAATATGGTATATCATTCTACTGCAGCGGAGGATAAGGGACATCACACAGAGGAGACAGGAATAATAATGCTAACATCACTGATAATAACTCCAATCTACATCAAGAACAGATATCCCTCTGTCATATGGGGTATAATACGGGATGTGTAATTCATACCCCGTTATCTGATTATATACTTACATTGCCAGATTTGGGGATCTCTGGTGTCTCACATATTCCCCCATCAGCATTTGCCGGCGGATCAGTTGCCTCTAATATAATGATAAATAATGAAGAGACATCATGTATTAGACGATATCAGTACTTAATATATAACACATCATTATAAGGAAGGAAAGATAAGACCTCTGTAAATGGTATAATACTAAATATATGGATATTCTGCACATACTATGTATACTTATGGTACATCCATAGATAGATATACTCCACCATAAATGTGTAATAATTGCTCAGGATCTGACAATGACTTGAATGGGGATCCTATGAGGCTCTTTGTACATTTTAAGGCGTATAATATCCCAGAGGAGAGAACCAGAGGGGTTTTCAGAATGACATGGACCTTCTCCATTATAGTCTACCGGAGGTCCAAGAGCCGTCACCGGCCTCAAACAAAGGATGAAGAGTAAATTTATATATTCTCGGGTGTCTCTATAATATTAATATGTTTGTAGGAATATGAAATGTTCGGCTTACCTTCAATCAGATCACTTTTTAGCCCTGGCTGACTGGTATTAGGGTCAGCCATATTTAGGTTCTGCCCATCTTCGGAGTCGCCGTCCGGTGTTTCCTGATGGATATAATATATACAATTAATATAACATTTCACAAATACTAAATTACCATATACATAAGACAGAAAGGACTAAGCCAGGATTTACATGATAATTGCAGTATTGCGTGGACTATACACGGCTGCTCCCTCCAGTAAGTCCACATTAATATATAAGGGACTAGTATATACAATGGTTCTCCAATAACATCTATTATCAGAACTGCAGCATTTACAAGAAGGAAGATTGTGAATTTATAGGAGGACAGAGGTGATATACAAAGTCCGCACCACTGAGTACAGACTGTCACCGCAGAGGATGGAGCCGCAGAGACAGACTGCCATAAATACCCTGCGTCTGCCTGGAGCAGACAGGGAGGCCTCTAAAACAAAAAATCTGCCATATGTCTGGTAATCTGGAGAAGATCATACAATAAGGACATGAGATATAGAAGATGAGGGATCCTTACCAGGCGCTCCAGTGAATGGGCCGGATAATCTAGTACATACAGGAATACGTACAGGACATTTTGGGCCAATTGTTTAAAAAAGGCCAAATCTGCACTTTGGGATCTTTCTTCAGCCTATAAAGATGGAAATAAAGGAAAATAATGAGAAAAAGTGGAGAATGTAGGACGCCATTTATGTTACCATTTTACTCCTGCTATCTGCAGCTACAATTACTACCTATCTGGGTATTTGGTATAGACTATATATTATATTGGTCTAGGCCAAAATACATATTTTATGTAAATGAACTTGCATTTTGTTAATATTATCCTTTATTATTTTTACACACTTTGCACAGATTGTCTGCTAATTACCTGTTGTATTAATTTCCTGATGTTCATCTGTAAATGCTCAAGATATTCTGAGCTTACACGACCTTGGTGGTATTTGGTCAGGCAATCTCTCACTAGCTTCATAACCAGCCGGTAAGTGAAGCTGAGGACGCCATCGGGTAGTGGTAGCACAAAGTCAGGGTCATAGGTAGTAAGAATCCCCTGGAGTAGTGCCAACTTCTCAAGTTTGTCTGGAGGAATTTCAGACATTTCAAGAAAATCCAATCGCAGTCAATATATCACCAGCTTCGTAGCCAATCACTGACAACAATGTCACCGGGGCAGTAAACATTCCATACATAGTGGCTGTGCATTATGATGTCATAATGTTATCTTGTGGTGGAATATTAACATGTCATCAGTGATGTCATCATGGAATCCGGTGATGGAATCTTAACCCGTTTACAACCTTGAACATATAGGTACGTCCAAGCTTGTATTTCTGCCTTTTTTAGGCAGCGCCAGAGCCCACATCTTTCCCCGCACACAAAAGCTGATGTGCTCAACTGTCATATGCCTCAAATGGACACAGGTGGATCTTGTCTGTTAACTAGTTAAATGCCGTTGTCAATCACTGACAACGGCATTTAACACGTGCCAGTCAAAAGTGCATCACAAGTCCCTCTTATCTGCGCCCCTGTCACGTGATCGCGGGTTGCCGATGTGTTATCATGACAGCCGGGGGTCTGCACAAAATCCCTGTGCCAGTCATTGTTCATTTTTTTATGAATGCCGGCTTGTCGCCGGCGTTTAAAGAAGATTGTGATTTATGATATACATAGCAGTGCTGAAGCCCCGAATGATCGCTGCTTCAAATCTCCTAAGGTGACTATTGAAGCTAGTAACAAAAAAAAACACAAAAGTTCAAATCGCGCCCCTTTTGCCTCATTGGAAATAAAACAATTGAAAAATATAAAAAAAAACATATTTGGTATCACTGTGTTTAGAATTGTCCAATCTGTCAAAATTTTTACTTAAATTAATTAAATTAATCTGTAAATGGCGTAACAAGAAGAAAATCAAAACCTCACAATTACGTTTTTTTGGCCGATGCAACATTGCAATAAAATGTAACAACATGCGATCAAAATATCCTATCTACACTAAAATAGTATAAATAAAAATGGAAGCTCAGGGCTCAAAAAAACAAGCCATCACCAAGCCCCAAATCCCAAAAAATGGAGGCGCTACGGGTCTCTGAAAATGGGGACATAAGCTAATTTTTTTTTCTTACTAAGTCGGATTTTTTTTTCACCACTTAAATAAAAAAAGAACTTATAGCTTGTATTTTATGAATATTATCTTCTTACCTGTCGTACTAGTGTCCTGATGTTCATCTGTAAATGCTCAAGATATTCTGAGCTTATACGACCTTGGTGGTATTTGGTCAGGCAATCTCTCACTAGCTCCATAACCAGCCGGTAAGTGAAGCTGAGGACGCCATCGGGTAGTGGCAGCACAAAGTCAGGGTCATAGGTAGTAACAATCCCCTGGAGTAGTGCCAACTTCTCAAGTTTGACTGGAGAAATTCCAGACATTTCAAGCAAATAGCAAATCCAATCGCAGTCAGTATATCACCAGCTATAAAGCCAATCACTAACAGCAATGACACCGGGGCAGTAAGCACTTGAATAAATGCTGGGGGTGCATTATGATGTCATGATGGAATCTTGTGGTGGGGGAATCAGTGATGTCATCAGTGATGTCATTTAGGAATCCGGTGATGCAGTCTTAAAGGGGCATCTTACCATAAAAGGACGTTGCCTAGCAACAATTAAGGTGGCAACACCATAGGCTGAGCATCAGTAACAGACTGAGGCATGGGGAGAAGAACCATGACTTTGATCAGTAGGGCAGACTTTTACATCTGTCTGTTCCCCCATAAAATATTTTAAACAGAGTTTGGATGCTAAATGTTCTTCAGACGTGGAAACATTTGCTTTTTCTAGAGATTATGACCAGGGATGGACTGGGAATAAAATACCGTCCTGGAATTTCAAAGCATGCTAGTCCATGCTGTCGCCGCCCCTCTCCCCAGATTGGGGTCTCTAATACTAATTTTATGCTGCCTGAATGAAATTAAGATTTACTAAATATATTTCCAATAATACTGCTTTATTGGATTTCATAATAATAATATTGCATTGAGCTTTATATGCAGATTTTCTCCATAGAATTGCATTCGATGAGGAAAATACACAGGTAAAAAATTCAAAGCGCATAAAATCCACACATGACTCTATCACTAAAGTTTTGTTAAAGCCGAGTACCAGGAATAATCAAAAATAAAGCAGATTTATTCAATACATGATATACCAAAAAGAGACAAAAATGCGATAAAAACGCAAATAACCTAATTTACCGAATAGGTGGAGAACTGCAGCAGAAAATCTGCAACATCAAAAACTCACCAACTACTTATCATGGGAACTTAGCCTAACAAAGAAATAGCACCAGAGCAGATCCAAATACTACCAGCATATACAGTAGTGATAATACCGCCATACTGATCATTAACGAAAACCAATGTACTAGTACTGATGTCACCACCATACAGTGTCCATATAATGGTACTATCAGTTTTACATCAGTGCTCTTCAGACCATATATGTGTGCACTGTGCAGGTTCTCACCAGTGACGTTCTCAATGATCGCAGTCATTAATTTTTCCTTTCCTTTTCCATTTGGCCTAAAGCGCCATGATCACTTCTTCAACCCATAACTCGTCCCTGCAAAATGTAACACAGAGACATCTTTGACTTACAGCTTTTACCCTCCATATATTCCCCCATTTCTGTACAAACCATGTATTGCAATAATGAGAATCCTAGACAGTAATAAAGCCCCTCTGTGTCCTGTATGGTAATACTAATCTCTCTTTGTGTCCCACGCAATAACAGTTCCCCTTTGTGCCCCTATACAGTAATAATGTTCCCTCTCTACATCCTTATAGTAATAATGCCCTGTATGCTTCATTATAAGTATACAGCAGCATGTAGAATTAATGCCCCCCAATGCCTCCTTATAATAATTCTCCTTGACCCTTTATAATAATAATGACCCCTGTACCTTCTTACCCCTGTAGTTGCTTATAATAATAATACCTTCTATTCTCTCCCTATAATTATACTGATTCCACAGTCTGCCTCCTGATAATAATGCCCCTCGGCAGGAGCATACGTAGAAATCACTGGGACCCCAAACCAAAAGTCTTATTACAACACACAGCGGGTAAAATAAGTATTGAACAGGTCAGAGGTCACCAATTTTCCAAGTAAATATATATTTGTAAATCCCAGACTCCCCCCACATAGTATGATGCGTGCTTCACAGCACTCGCTCCCCCCACCACAGATACAGTATAATGGTCTCCCCACAGCATGGTGGTCCCACTACAGTTCAGTATGATTGCTCCCCATAGTCCAACAAACAGTAAATGGGCCCCCCAATACAATATGATGGTATCCCTACAGCCCCCCAAAATAAAAAAAACTTATACTCACCATATCCAATCTCACTATCCACCACAGCCGCAGTCTGTTCTTTTATTCTGCCTTGCGATCACTTACACCGAGCTGCCGACAGCGATTGTGCGGGCACAGCTCCTGTACCCGTATGAATGGCATGGCGTATTTTACGTAATAGTTCGTGAACCCCTTCCCAACCATGATGTAAACTTACGTCAAAGATCGTGAAGGAGTGATGGGATATATAACACCGAAGATATTGCTTGAGTGTTTGATTAATACTTTCTGTCTGACCATAGATTATAATGGGTACATGTGACATCCATGAAAAAAACAGATTCAACACGTATTGCAAACACAGACATATGAATGAGGCCTAAAGTAGTATGGCATATTTAGCACTTTATGAGAGGGCACACAACATGTTTGACACGGTATGAGTGGGCAAACTGTGGATGGCACTGAGGAGCAGATTGTCACTGGAACCATATGGGACATTGTCTCAGTTGTGTCAGAGTGTAACTGCTCTTTATTATATTGGCACTTGGCTGCTTCTGTGTCACCCATAGACTAATGGAGAGTGACTGCATATGTAGATCATTCATTGCAGCAAACTGATAAAGCAGAACATTGGACATAACGTGCTGCCATAGAATGGAGTAAATGGCCATGATTGTGCTAAGTTTACCTTAGGAATAGCAGCCTCTGCAAAATCTGAGCAAGCATAAAAACGTAAATAATCGTCTGCAGGTATCTGTACTACATAACAGTACAACAGATGTAATAAAGGTAAAGGGTAGTACTGCAGATTTAGTACAGGTAGAAGGCAATTCAGCACATACAGACAGAGAGAATTACAGTGCAGATAATACAGGTAGAGCGCAGTACAGCCGAGGACGTGGCCGTGGGCAAACTGAAATTGTGCCACAAAAAACACCCACATCTTCTCGCTCGACCTTCTTGTCCCAATTACTAGGGGACCGCAGAACACCACTATTGAACACAGACCAGTATCAAAAGGTTATTGGTTGGATAGCTGATAATGCTTCCAGTCACTTTTCCACCACCACCTCCTGTCCTCCACACGGTCAAGTCTCGGTAGCCGTGAGTCGTCTGGACTGCATATTCCTCACCGTGATCCTCCTTCCACCATGCCAAGTGCCCAGAGACAACTGATCCCACACTTGGACACTCAGAAAAGCAGTTCACTTTTCCGTTTGTACATTCGGGCCTCTCGCCCGGCCAGCTTCAAGCGAGTCAAGAGGAGAACGCATGTAGCAATGCCCAAATATTGAAGCAGCCACGGTCACACAAAGGCGATGGTAGTAAAGTGCAATTACTGTGGAAAGAGGTGGATGATGATGAGACACAATTGCCAGAAAGTCAGGAGGAGGACCATGGTGTAGTAGTACCACAACAGGCAGGAAGAAGCGGTGTGGTGGCCACAGACACAAGGCGGAAAGCGTTCCTTGAAATGCCAACATGACGGTGTATAAGAAAGACATAGCTGAACTAGAGAGGGTGCAGGGAAGAGCGATCAAGGTTATTAGAGGACTGGGGGGTTTGCAATACCAAGACAGGTTATTAAACTTGGGGTTATTTACTGTGGAAAAAAGAAGGCTTAGGGGTGATCTTATTACTATGTACAAGTATATGAGGGGACAGTACAAAGACCTTTCTACTGATCTTTTTACTCTGAGGCCAGAGACGGGGACAAGGGGGCATCTTCTACGTCTGGAGGAAAGAAGGTTTAATCATAATCACAGACGGGGATTCTTTACTGTAAGAGCAGTGAGACTATGGAAGTCTCTGCCGCATGATATTGTAATGAGTGATTCACTATTAAAATTTAAGAAGGGCATGGATGCCTTTCTTGAAAAGTATAATATTAGAGGTTATATATACTAGATTCCTTGATAGGGCGTTGATCCAGGGAACTAGTCTGATTGTCGTATGGAGTCGGGAAGGAATTTTTTTCCCCAATGTGGAGCTTAGTGTTTGCCACATGTTTTTTTTTGCCTTCCTCTGGATCAACATGTTAGGCTATGGGTTTAACTAGATGGACTTAGTCTTCCTTCAACCTTAAAAACTATGTTACTATGTAATCATAGCGCATCTACACTGTCCAGACATAAGGGCTTCTGCAATTGGCTGCAGAAATCACATGTCCTCTCAATATAAAAAGCGCCCATGTTCCCTCAGCGCCATTATATCCATGTCACTGCTGGAGACAGACGCAGCTCAGTGTTCTCCTGTGTAATGAGAGATATTAGCTAGATAGATGGGCACTTGTGTGGTAGTCAGATAGTGTAGATATTTCCTGGCCTGTGTACCTCTGCAACCGCTGGTGCAGCACATTTTTGGTCCTGCTAGCGCTGCGGTACCGGTTCAGAGCGATAGCTCTGACATGTGGCATCATGGGGACCTGATTGGATCAGGTCCCCATGATGTTAACCTGTTCCTATCTTCTAGATGCCGCGATCCATAGCGATCGCGGCATTTAAAAGATAGTGACAGCCGGTGGTCGGCGATCGGGACCCCCCACATACCTTACCAGCGGTGGGAATCCCGGTGCTGTGACCTCTGACATCATCGAGACCTGATTGGCTCAGGTCTCGATGATGTCAGCGTCACACCAGCCAATCAGAGAGATCACCAGGGAAGTTTGTTTTAGCAACAAACTTTCCTGGGCGATCTGGCAGATAAATACATTGTTTCTCCTCCGATCTCAGTGAGAGAGCAGAGGAGAAACACTGTGACAAGGGCTGTCAGCCTTGCCACTGTGAAAGTGAAAAATCAAAATCAAAAAGGAAAGTAAGGTTAGGGTTAGTCAGTCTGTCAGATCAGTCAGTCCTGTCAGATCAGTCAGTCAGTCCTGTCAGATCAGTCAGTCAGTCCTGTCAGATCAGTCAGTCAGTCCTGTCAGATCAGTCAGTCCGTCCTGTCAGATCAGTCAGTCCGTCCTGTCAGATCAGTCAGTCCGTCCTGTCAGATCAGTCAGTCCGTCCTGTCAGATCAGTCAGTCCGTCCTGTCAGATCAGTCAGTCCTGTCAGATCAGTCAGTCAGTCAGTCCTGTCAGATCAGTTAGTCAGTCCTGTCAGATCAGTCCGGTCCGTTTAGTCCAGTCAAAAAATATAAAAATAAAATGGCCCGTCAGACTTATACCGCAGAGGAGGCGTATGCCCTGCTGTGTTCTGATAGTGATGACAGTGCAATCTCAGATGGAGATGTGGATTTTGAGGGCTTTAGTAGCGGTGACACTGAGAGCTCAGAAATGAGCTGTGATTCTGGTCCATCCTCAAGCCCAAGGACCAGTACAGCAATAGGGGCAAATAGTGCTACTGGAGAAACGTCTCCAAATCAGGGAACACTGCCCAGTACAAGCGCTGTCCCTGCTACTAGTGAATTGGCGCACGCCAGTGTACCCCGAGGGCTCGGCTGCTACAGGGGTATTGCACCTCAAACCAGAGGTGTGATATTCCACTCCCGGGTAAGGATGGAGTGTGGACCAGGACTCAGTAGGCTGCATGCACCACACACACCCCATTTCCGAGGGACAGCTCAACGGTGCTCCCACGAGACAGAAGTGCAGGCACGACAGCATCTGTCCCTGGCTGGAGTGGGGAGGGGAAAGTACACCCAGTGGTGTAGGAGCAGATAGGGGAGGGAGGTATATAAGGTGGGCACCATCTTAGATCAGTGTGCAGTCTGAGGAGAAGTGACAGGGAGCAGAGCTGCTGCATGGGCTCTGCTCCACGGGCAGGCCTTGTCAGGAGGCCGGAGCCTGAGAGAGAGAGAGAGAAGAAAGAACAGAAAGGAAAGTAAGAAAGGAAACAAGGAACAGGAACACAGAGAAAGGCCCAGAGACACGAGGACAGAGGGAACCCTAAGGACCCAGGAGACTGCGGGTTACGGGTTGGCAGAACAGGGTACCGGAACCCAAATTGGTGGAGGCAACAGATTCCTCAGCCAAAGACCGGAGGTTGTGACCACATCTTGGTGCGACCCCTCACTACATCCACCAGGAAAGCATACCGCATAGGGTCAGGGAAACCGGAGATAGGTTTCGCCAATAGAAGGCCCGAGGAAGCTGGACAAAGGTGGGTCACTGGTGGGGACGGCCAGAGAAAGGTAGAGAAGGGAGCCCTGAGCCACGCTCTGGAATTGCCTGGGAGTTGACGGAGTCCCTCACCTGGTGGACGCAGCATGGCTTGGGCCGTCATCGCCTGCAGGATTGACCGAATAACAACTGTGAGTAAAGCATTGGAAACTGCAATTACAAGTCTCTGTGTTTCATCGCCGCACCAGCACTATTAGGACTGGGACGCTCACACCATTACTCCCATCATCCACATTAGCTGCCCTGAGGCAATACTTCTCCCGTGGGGAGTTATCCCATACTTGGCTGCGCATACAATACCAGCCTCAGCAGTCTGCAGCGCAGCGGCGGTCCCCACTGACCGCAATCCACGGGTGTCGTAGTCGGACATTTGCTATTACATTAAGACTGCCACTGAATTGACCAACCTGGGCACGGACCGGGTCAGCGCCACGGAGACTACAACCCCCAGCGATCCGGCTCCGGGTACTCCCGCACACGTGCATACACAACACAGGCCCAGGGGGCGCGTCACCAATGTACAAGGGGCTTTGCCACATGATCTAGCATTTCCCAGATGGGAGGCTTCGGATTCGGCTTCCCCATTCAGCCCTGATTTCAACGCCATTCCTGGTATAAATGTGGAGGTGGAAGATTTTGGACCAATTCATTTTTTTAATTTGTTTTTTTACAGACAGCTTGCTAGAGCATATTGTCGTGCAAACAAATTTATACGCATCCCAATTCATAAGCCAGAATCCCCGATGTTACTATGCTAGGGCAAATTTATGGACACCAACTAATGTCCCGGAAATAAAAAAATTGTTAGGACTTACATTTGCCATGGGGCTTGTTAAAAAACCGAGCATTCGATCCTACTGGTCCAACCACCCTGTTCAAGCCTCCCCTATGTTTTCAGTCTTTCTTCCTAGGACCCGTTATGAAATGCTCATGCGGTTTTGGCATTTTAACGACAATAGTCAATGCCTGCCCAGAAATGCCCCAGAACATGACAGGTTATATAAAATTAGACCCATCATTGAAAATTTGTCAGAAAAATTCTTAAGGCTCTACACCCCAACACAAAATATTTCTATAGATGAGTCCCTTGTAAAATTCAAAGGAAGACTGCACCTCAAGCAATTTATCCCATCTAAAAGGGCAAGGTTTGGAATAAAGATCTATAAAATGTGCGAAAGTTCAACCGGATACACATCCGCTTTTCGCATATATGAGCGGAAAGATAGCCAACTAAACCCACCAGGATGCCCTACTTATCTGGGGACATCTGGAAAAATTGTTTGGGAGCTGATAAGTCCATTTTTTCAAAAAGGCTACAATCTATATGTGGACAATTATTACACCAGCATACCCCTATTTAAAAGTCTGGTTGAACACAACATCGGGGCTTGTGGGACCATCCGTAAAAACCGTCAGGGGTTTCCACAACCATTGGTCAACCAAAAGTTTCAAAAGGGGAAGTCAGGGGCTGTACGCAACGGAGAGTTGCTTGCCCTGAAATATAGGGATAAGAGGGATATTTTTGTCCTCCGCTCGATCCATACAGATGCCACAAGGGCCACTGTAGAACTAGGATCCACCACTCCGAAGCAAAAACCTGTGTCAGTCATTGACTACAACAAACACATGGGGGGTGTGGACCTTGCAGACCAGGTTCTACAGCCATACCAGATATCAAGAAAGTCCTATACCTGGTATAAAAAGTTGGTTGTTTATTTGTTTCAGGTGGCCACATACAATTCTTTTGTGTTGTACAAAAAAGCAGGAAATTCAGATCCTTTTCTTGATTATCAAGAAAAGGTAATTGAAAATCTTGTCTTTCAAAGTGTTAGCCCCGCTCATCCATTAGAATCTGAGGATGTGAAAAGACTCACTGAGCGACATTTTATTGCACTTATTCCAGCAACGGAAACAAGAAGGAACCTCCAGAAAAGATGTCGTGTATGTACTAAGAGAGGAATGAGGCGTGATACCCGCTACTATTGCCCACAATGCCCATCATTGCCAGCCTTATGCGTCACTGACTGCTTTAAAATCTTCCACACAGAACCACGTTTTTAAACTGTAAAAATGTATCCCAATTTGTCATTCAAACATTTGGTTCATTTAGTGAATGACACATTCGAGTAGAGCTCACTTAATTTCCAGAATCTAAACCTTCCATGGCGTGCTTGTTTCTGGAAATCATCCATTGAGTTAAAATGGTCACTAAACCCATAGATGAATTCCCAGAGGGGTGTCTTTTCCAAAATGGGGTCTCTTCAGGGGGGATTCTTTAGTTCTGGTACTTGGCGCCTCTGAAAAGTGCCAGAACAGCAGAATCCCCCCTGAAGTGACCCCATTTTGGAAATGACACCTCTCTGGGAATTCATCTATGGGTTTAGTGACCATTTACCTATCTACTTATTTTCCCACCACTAGATTAATTTATACAGAGGAGTAGATTGTAAAATTCGGTCACTTGTTGGGGGTTTCCTCTGTTTAGGCACCTCAGGGGCTCTCCAAATGCAACATGGCGTCCGCTATCGATTCCAGTCAAATTTCCATTCCAAAAGTCAAATGGCGCTCCTTACCTTCCGAGCCATGCCGTGCGCCCAAACAGTGGCTTTACACCACATATGGGGTATCAGCGTGCTCAGGAGAAATTGCACAACACATTTTGGGGTCCATTTTTTCTTGCTGCCCTTGTGAAAATTAAAAATTTGAGGTTAAAGTAGCAGTTTTGTGAAAAAAAGTTAAATGTTCATTGTTTTCTTCCACATTCCAAAAATTCCTGTGAAGCACCTGAAGGGTTAATAAACTTCTTGAATGTGGTTTTGAGCACCTTGAGGGGTGCAGTTTTTAGAATGGTATCTTTTTTGGGTATTTTCTGTCATAAAGGCCCCTCAAAGTCACTTCAAATATGATGTGGTCCCTAAAAAAATGTTTTTGTAAATTTTGTTGTAAAAATGAGAAATCGCTGGTCAACTTTTAACCCTTATAGCTTCCTAACAAAAAAAATTTTGGTTCCAAAATTGTGCTGATGTGAAGTAGACATGTGGGAAATGTTATTTATTAACTATTTTGTGTGACATATCTCTCTGATTTAAGGGCATGAAAATTCAAAGTTTGAAAATTGCAATATTTTTAAAATTTTCACCAAATTTCCGATTTTTTCACAAATAAACGCAAGTGATATCAAAGAAATTTTACCACTATCATGAAGTACAATATGTCACGAAAAAACAGTCTCAGAATCAGGGGAATCCGTTGAAGCGTTCCAGAGTAATTACCTCATAAAGTGACAGTGGTGAGAATTGAAAAAATTGGCCTGGTCACGAAGGCAAAAACAGGCTCTGGTGCGAAGTGGTTAAAAGATTCTGGAGTAGGCACATAACTATAACTGTGGTTTTGAAGTTCCACGGTTCAAATCTCTGTATTATCAAGCTTTTGGCATTTTTTCGGTAAAAAAAAACAGTAATAGTGTCTCCCTGACTGTTCAGACTCAAATATATCTGTTTAAAAGATTCTGGTGTAGGCCACATAGCTATAACTGTGGTTTTCCTCTTCCACGGTTCTAATCTACTTTTTATTACCCTTTTTCCATTGATAGTGCGAGTGTAAGCTATTTTACTTCATTTACAATGGGCAAGGCGCGTGGCAAGGGACGTGGAACTGGACGTTCTAGTGATGGTGCGTGTAGAGGACGGGGCCGTGGCCAAGGTGAAAATGTGCCACAACCAACAGCCACATCTTCTCGCTCCCACTTCTTGACCGAATTACTAGGGAAGCACACAGCAACACCAGTATTGCGAACTGATCAGTGTGAACAGGTTATTAATTGGATAGCAGATAATACTTCCAGTTACCTGGGAACCACCACCTCTGGTCTGTCTTCCACACGGTCAAGTTTTAATAGCCGTGAGTCTCGACCGCATACTCCTCCTCACCCTGATGCTCCTTCTTCCCACCATGCCGAGTGTCGTCAGACAGCAACTGATCCCACAGTTGGACACTCTGAAGAGCTGTTCACTGGTCCATTTCCATATTTGTGCCCCTCGCCTGCTCCGCATAAAGTGGTGGAAGAGGAGATCCATGTAGCGATGCCCAAATATTTGAACAGCCACGGCCACAGGAAGGCGACGCTGGCAATTTGTCACAAGAGGTGGACGATGACGAGACACAATTGCCACGATGTAAGGAGGAGGATCGTGGTGGAGGAGGACGAGGTGGTGTATGATCTAGTAACTGACCCAATGTGGCAGGAGGACACGCAGAGCGAGGCCAGCAGCACACAGTGGGAGGGAGGCAGAGTACCCCAACAGGCAGGAAGAAGCAGTGTGGTGGCCGCAGACAGAAGGCGGGCAATAGTTCCCCGTAACACCAACACGAGGGACGTTGCCAGTACAACTGGTAGGTATTTCAGAGTCTGGAACTTTTTTAAAGACTCTGCTGATAACCCCAAAAAGGCCATTGGTACCACCTGCCATGCCAGCATCAGCAGGGGTGACAAAACTACCAGCCTGACCACCACCAGGCACATGTCAGCAAAGCACCCGACTTTGTGGGGCGAACCCCAGGGTCCACGACCAGTGTCAGCGGGTGTCACCACTGCTTCTTCCGCTGTTGTGCGTGTAATAGAACCCCCTGCTGTGCATGCAAGGCAATCCCTTGTCCATACTGCATGCAAAGATGCTAAGTGTATGGGCTGACAAGCATTTACCCCTGGGGAATATACATGACTAGTGTTGAGCGATACCTTCCGATATCGGGAAATATCGGATCGGATTGGATCGGACCGATACCGAAAAAGTATCGGATATCGCCGATTCCGATACCGGAAACCAATGCAAGTCAATGGGACAGAAATATCGGAATGAAAATAAACCCTTTCTTTCCTTGTAGGTTAATTCTACATGAAGGAAAACAACTAAGAATAATGTAGAATGTAGTGGGGGAGACAATAAAGGCATAGAGGTTTAGCCCAATCAAATGGAATAGCAGGAATTAATATTTTTTTTTAAGACGTTCTGAGTTACGGAAATATTGACTATGTTAAGTATTTTTAGATTTTGTCAGATATTTATGTTTCACTACTTCCATGCTCTTCACCTTCTTTTTTACTTCTCCCACACTTTCTCCTTCATCATCTTCAGCATCTTTTTCATCCACTTCTTCTTCACCTTCATCTTCTTCTTCTTCACCTTCTTCGTATTATTCTTTTTTTTTTTACATTCTTCATATTCTACTTCTTCATCTTCTTCTTCTTCATCATATTCTTATTTGTGGCAGGCATTCCTGTAGTTGTTATCTATAAAAGGTTGGACATTACACCTTTCGTTCTGCCCGTCACAAAAGATTTACAACAGGATTTTTCCGCGTTCAGTTTGGCCTGCAGCAGCAGGTCTTTTCCAGGGGCACCACGAGGAGGAACGGACTCACCCCCATACACTGCTTAGTCATCTTCTGCTTATAATTTAGATATTATCTTTTGCTCTGATTTTTAGTCTTATGCTTAATGTTCTTCCGCTTTTTGTTCTGCAGCTTCTTGTATTTCTGCTTCTTGGTTTTCTGTCTCTTGTTCTTCTGTATCTTGGTGCTTGTCTTCTCCTCTTTGTCCTCTTGGTCAACTTCTTCAGGGTCATCTTCTTGGTCTTCTTCGGGGTGGTCTTCAGGGTCGTCGTCTTCGGGGGTCCTCATCTTCGGGGTCCTCGTCTTCTTCGGGTTGGTCTTCTGGGTCCTCGTCTTCGGGGTCCTCGTCTTCTTCGGGGTGGTCTTCAGGGTCCTCGTCTTCTTCGGGGTGGTCTTCAGGGTCCTCGTCTTCAGGGTCGTCGTCTTCGGGGTCCTCGTCTTCTTAGGGTTGGTCTTCAGGGTCCTCGTCTTCAGGGTCCTCGTCAGGGAGATCTAGAGTGATTACCAAGAACCATTTCAACACGACAGGACAACGCATTGGAGGCAAAGTGACGTTGACACTACCCGGAAACAGCTGGCGTGCTGGAACCAGGCTGGGCAGGAGGGAGTACCTGTGCCAAAGTCACTGCCGAGAACCAGCTGACGGTACTGGAACCCGGATGGGTAGTAGAAGGTACAAGAGCAAATGGAACTACCGAGGACCAGCTGACGGTACTGGAACCCGGATGGGTAGCAGAAGGTACAAGAGCCAATGGAACTGCCGAAGACCAGCTGACGGTACTGGAACTCGGTTACTAAGCAGGAGGTACCTGTGCCAGAAAGCACTACCAAGGACCAGCAGACGTTGGTGGAACTTGGATACCGAGAAGGAGGCACCTAATCCAAAGGCACTGCCGAGAACCAGCTGACGGTACTGGAACCCGGATGGGTAGCAGAAGGTACCCATGAAAAAAAAAGTTCAAGGCCGCGAGCCGGCCGCAGTTACCAAAACCCACAGTCCTACAGGGGGTGCTTGTCCTATTGGCACTATGGAACCAGCCTTCATTGCCAGATCCCGCAGCCCACATAGGAGTCACCTAAACTGCAGGCACCATAGAGTCTGTTAACCCGACCGCAACACGACAGGACAACGGATTGGAGGCAAAGTGACGTTGACACTACCCGGAAACAGCTGGCGTGCTGGAACCAGGCTGGGCAGGAGGGAGTACCCGTGCCAAAGTCACTGCCGAGAACCAGCTGACGGTACTGGAACCCGGATGGGTAGTAGAAGGTACAAGAGCAAATGGAACTACCGAGAACCAGCTGGCGGTGCTGGAACCCAGGGTAAATACTAAAAACAGAGTGGAGCCAGAGGTGTAATTGGAGCAAGTTTTAAATCCGTAGTACAGTGGATGTGGACAAAGCAGGAGAATTTGCCGGACACACAGCTGGGGATCAGCTGACGTTACTGAACCCCAATAACACTGGAGCAAGCGTTGACTGTGCAGACGGCACTTCTGAGCAGCAACTAGCGGTATTGGAGCCCAGGGTAAATACTAAAACCGGAGGAGCCAGAGGTGTATTTGGAGGAGGTTTTAAATCCGTAGTACAGTGGATGTGGACAAAGCAGGAGAATTTGCCGGACACACCGCTGGGGATCAGCTGACTTTACTGAACCCCAATAACACTGGAGCAAGTGTTGACTGTGCAGACGGCACTTCCGAGCGCCAACTGGCGGTGTTGGAGCTCAGGGATAATACTGAAAACAGAGGAGCCAGAGGTGTAATTGGAGCAACTTTAAAATCTGTAGTAGTGAGAATGTGGACAGAGCAGGAGAAATTGCCGTCCGCACAGCAGGGGAACAGCTGATGTTACTGAACCCCAATAACACGGCAGCAAGTGTTGACTGTGCAGACGGCACTTCCGAGCGCCAACTGGCGGTGTTGGAGCTCAGGGATAATACTGAAAACAGAGGAGCCAGAGGTGTAATTGGAGCAACTTTAAAATCTGTAGTAGTGAGAATGTGGACAGAGCAGGAGAAATTGCCGTCCGCACAGCAGGGGAACAGCTGACGTTACTGAACCCCAATAACACGGCAGCAAGTGTTGACTGTGCAGACGGCACTTCCGAGCGCCAGCTGGCGGTGTTGGAGCTCAGGGATTACAGTTCAGGTGGTAGAAACATGAACAGAACAGGAGACCTGGATACTGTTGCCAACCAATTATTTATTCTGGAAGAGGACTGGCAAATTCATGAGAGATCCAGGCCTTGTTCATTTTGAGAAAAGTAAGCCGGTCAACGTTATCAGAGGATAGTCGCATGCGACGGTCTATTAGTACACCACCTGCGGCACTAAAGACGCGTTCCGATAATACACTAGCAGCAGGGCAAGCTAGCACCTCCAATGCATACTGACTAAGCTCTGGCCATGTATCCAGCTTACAGACCCAAAACTTGAAGGGAGAAGAGCCGTCTGGGAGTACACTAAGAGGGCAAGACATGTAGTCTGTCACCATCTGACGGAAACGTTGCCTCCTGCTGACTGGAGCCGTCTGTGATGGTGTAGACATTTGTGGCGGCGGGGACACAAAAGTTTGCCACATTTCGGCCATACTGGTCTTGCCTTGTGCTGAGGCGCTGCTTCTGCTCCCTCTTTGTGCAGAGCTTCCTCCACTGCCTCGACGCACTGAGCTGCTTTGTAAAGCACTAGCAGCACTGCTCTCGGTTGGAATGGAGAACATGATGGAATGCACCAGTGCGTCTTGGTACTCCCGCATTTTACGCTCCCGGTTCAACGGTGTTATGAGGCTTTGTAAGTTGTCCCGGTAGCGAGGATCTAGGAGGGTGGACACCCAATAATCAGCCGTGTTGAGAATGTGGGCGATGCGGCGGTCGTTTCTCAGGCACTGCAGCATGAAATCAACCATGTGCTGCAGACTGCCAACTGGCCAAGAAACGCTGTCCCCTGCTTGAGGCGTGATCTCTGCCTGCTCTGCATCACCCCACCCTCGCTCTAGATACTGACTACTAGAGCATTGTGTACCTCCCTCCTCTGGACAGATGTCTTCCTCATCCATTGACTCCTCCTCATCCTCCTCACAAAGTGTCCCCTGCCTAGGCCTTTGTGAGGAACCACGTTGCGCAGACTGTAGAGAAGCAGATGGCATCTGTGACTCCTCATCCTCCACCTCTTCCAAAACCTCGTCCCTTAGTGCTTGCAGTGTTTTTTCAAGCAGGCAGATAAGGGGGATAGTCATGCTGACTAGTGCATCATCTGCAATCGCCATCCGCGTGGAATAATCGAAGGCACGCAAAACGTGGCAAATGTCCTTCATAGAGGCCCACTCAGTGGTGGTGAAGTGTGAACGGCGCGCACTGCGACTTGTTTGCGCCTGCTGCAGCTGGTACTCCATTACTGCTGCCTGCTGCTCACACAACCTCTCCAACATATGTAACGTTGAATTCCACCTGGTGGGTAGGTCACATATGATGCGATGTTCCGGAAGACGTAATCGGCACTGCAGAGCTGCAATGCGTGATCTTGCATTGCTGGAACGCCGCAAGTGAGCGCACTCTATGCGGACCTTGTGAAGCAGTGCATCAAGATCCGGATAGTCCCTCAAAAAACTCTGCACGACCAAGTTGAGCACATGTGCCAGACATGGGATGTGAGTGAGGTTGCCTAGGCCCAGAGCTGCCACCAGATTTCGGCCATTGTCACACACTACCATGCCTGGCTGGAGATTCGCTGGCACAAACCACATGTCGCTCTGCTGCTTGATGGCATTCCAGAGCTCCTGCACTGTGTGGCTTCGATTCCCGAAAGAAATTAATTTTAATACGGCCTGTTGACGTTTGGCCACGGCTGTGCTCATATTGGTCACCATAACAGGTAACCGTTCACGGGTCGATGTGGAGGTAGACCGTGACGGCTCCTGCAGCGCTGATTCACAGGAACTGGAGTATGAGGAGGAGTCAATGTGTACAGACTGGATTCCTGCAATCCTTGGAGTTGGCAGAACACGTACAGCGCCACTCTCAAGATTTGTACCCTGCTCCACAACATTTACCCAATGGGCAGTGAGGGTAAGGTATCGTCCCTGTCCATGCTTACTGGTCCACGCATCGGTGGTCAGGTGGACCTTGCTACTGACGGCGTTTTGTAGCGAATGTTTAATTTTTCCCTCCACATGATGTTGCAGGGCAGGGACGGCTTGCCTGCTGAAATAAAAGCGGCTGGGCACGTTGTATTGTGGGACTGCCAATGCCATAAAGTTACGGAATGTGTCAGTCTCCACCAGCCTGAATGATAGCATTTCAAGGGCCAGTAGTTTAGCAATGCCAGCATTCAGAGCCTGTGCTCGGGGGTGGTTTGCCGAGTATGGGCGCCTTTTCTCCCATGCCTGTGCTAACGATGGCTGTAGACTGGCCTGGGAGTGTGAGGATGACTGGGAAAGTGGTGCTGTGGGTGGAATTACACTGTGTCTCTGTACAACAGTGCCAGAGATTCTTCCATGGCGATCCTGTGAGGAAGCCAAACCAGCTGTGTGTGAGCTGGAGGAAGAGGCTACAACACGAGCTGAAGAGGTGGTAGGTGGCGCTGTAGGTTGGCCTAGGTCTTCAGTGTGTTTTTGTAACTCCACCACGTGCTTGGTCCGCACATGTTTCCACATATTTGTGGTATTGAGGTTGCTGACACTTTTCGCTCTTTTCACCTTCTGATTACACAGCTTGCATTTGACAAAGCAAATGTCATCTGCAACTGTGTCAAAAAAGGACCAGGCACTGCAAGTCTTGGGAGCGCCCGCTTTGGATTTTGGAAGAGCCATGCTCCTTATGGGTGCCAAAGTGGAGGCTACAGGCAACCAAGTCTGCCCCCTCCCTCTCCCTCCTTTTTGGGCCGTTCGGGGAATCTCTTCCTCAGAGCTGCTCCCACCACCTTCCTGTCCCTCACGCCATGATGGGTCAAGGACCTCATCATCTACACCACCCTCTTCAAACAACTGCTTCTCCTGGGTAGTCTCGACAGCACAGTACGCACCAGAAAGTGGCACCTGAGTCTCATCATCAGATGCGTACTGAGGTGTGCTGCTGACCATAGGCACTGGCCCACCTGCCTCTTCAGATTCAGATAGACAAAACGGTTGCGCATCACTGCATACTACCTCTTCTTCAAATTCTCGAATTCTGCTTGGCTGGCCCCCTCTTTCCAAGCCAAGAAATTCAGAGAACAGAAGTAGAGATGGCTCCTGTCCAGGGCTCTCTGACTGCCTGGGCAATTTGGCAGGTGGTGAAGAGACAGATGGGTGCTCTTCAGTGCTCAGGACCTGAGAGGATCTGGAACTAATTGAAGTCGATGCGTTAGCTGCCATCCATCCGACAACGGCTTCAATTTGGTCCTCGCGCAGCAGTGGGGTACGGCTAGCTCCTACAAAGCTGCGCATAAAGGACTGTTCCCTGGTAAAACTGGGGGATGCTGAGTCACTGGTGTCCGCAGCAGGCACAGAATCCCCACGTCCTCTCCCTGCAGGCACAGAATCCTCACGTCCTCTCCCTGCAGAAACTCCACGCCCACGACCACATGCCTTACTCCCTGCCTTCTTCATCTTGGTAGACTGATAAAGATAGGCAGAAAAGTACTAAGGGCTTAGTGTGCTTATTCCTGAACAGCTGCTAACAGGTATAAGAAACACTAATTTTATAAAGTGTGGACTAGACTTTAATATGAGCTAATGTGGAGTGTTTGGTGAACTTTATTTAGGTTTTTTTTGTCACAAAAAGACACTGGATGTGCCTAAAGATGTAATAACGATAGTATCACAAACTTTTTGTAGCTATTACAATGTAGGAAGGTAACCTACAATGCAATAGATGAGGCTGCAAAAAATAGGCTAATACTAATCTGGCTGGGGCTGCAGGGCCCAATGCTGCAGAAAGGCTCCTCTAACTACTCCTATATAGTGTGGTTGGAACCAATTTAGCTGAATACGGATGGAACCACCACACTAATAGGAGATATCAGGAAAAATTATGAATTGGCAAAAAAGGACAATGTATGAGGCAGTGACACACACTGAGTGCACTACAACCAGACGTGGTTGAAGCACACACTACAGGGTGAGCTGCACTCACACACCAGACCTTGCAGACAGCGGTGAACAGTACAGATGCAGAGCACTGTGCACTAGCGCTGCAAGACCAAAAAAATTTCTCTATCTACTCCTATATAGTGTGTTTGGAACCAATTTAGCTGAATACGGATGGAACCACCACACTAATAGGAGATATCAGGAAAAATTATGAATTGGCAAAAAAGGACAATGTATGAGGCAGTGACACACACTGAGTGCACTACAACCAGACGTGGTTGAAGAACACACTACAGGGTGAGCTGCACTCACACACCAGACCTTGCAGACAGCGGTGAACAGTACAGATGCAGAGCACTGTGCACTAGCGCTGCAAGACCAAAAAAATTTCTCTATCTACTCCTATATAGTGTGTTTGGAACCAATTTAGCTGAATACGGATGGAACCACCACACTAATAGGAGATATCAGGAAAAATTGTGAATTGGCAAAAAAGGACAATGTATGAGGCAGTGACACACACTGAGTGCACTACAACCAGACGTGGTTGAAGCACACACTACAGGGTGAGCTGCACTCACACACAGAGACCTTGCAGAAAGCGGTGAACAGCAGAGAACTGTGCACTAGCACTGCAAGGCACAGCGATTTATAAAGTAGCTTGGGTAAAGCAGAATAGACCAAATAGGTAGCTAAAACTGTCCCTCAGAACAACAGCGTCCTATCCCTAACTGAATTCACAGCAGAGTGAGCTCAAAATGGCGGCGGCGGCTTTTATAGTGCATCATGACATCATTTCAGCAGCGAATCACAGCCATGCCATTAGTTAAGATGCCTACATGCCTAACAGGATGTGCCCACACTTCTTAGGATCCTCATTGGCTGAATAAAATGAAAATGGCTCATTGCATTATGGGAACTTCCGATTCCGGTATACGATATTGCAAAAGTATCGGAATTCCGATACCGCGAATATCGGCCGATACCCGATATTTCAGTATCGGAATGCTCAACACTATACATGACCATACTGTCTAAAAAAAATTTTTTACAGGCATCATAAACACCCGTTATAAAAATTATGTGGGTGTTGAATCATGGACCACGGTAACCTTACTGATATGGTGGTGGAGGATGAGGATGAGGAGAAGGAGGAGGACAAGAGCAAATAGCCAAAATCAGGAAGCGTATACCCATGTGTGGGTGTGAAGAGGTGCATGGGAATACAACTCCCAAAAAAAGACACTGGATTTGAGTTTGTTACGCTGCTATCATTCGGTGGTGTTGAGAAGTCTGGCCCAATCCAGCCCTTGTTCATTTTTATAAGAGTCAGCCTGTCAGCATTTTCAGTTGACAGGTGGATGCGCTTATCAGTTATAATTCCACCAGCGGCACTAAAAACCCGCTCTGATAAAACGCTAGCGACAGGGCAGGCCGGGACCTCCAAGGCGTAGAGAGCCAGTTCATTCCACGTATCCAGCTTGGATACCCAATAATTATAAGGCACAGAGGAATCACGGAGGACGTTGGTACGGTCCCTCAGCATTTTCTCAAGCTTTGCACTCCTTGTGAGAGTACCCCACGCCTCAGGGCCTGTGCGATGGGAGGGGCTGAGAAAATTCTCCCAGAACTTTGAAAGTGTTCCCCTGCCTCTGCTGGATTGAAGTTGTGTATCTCTTGCCTGTACTCCTTGGTGGTTCAACGAACTGTGACCTCTGCCGCCAGCGTTTTCAGATGGGAATTTTTTAATAGTTCCGCAACAAGGGCCTTCTGGTACTGCCCCATTTTTGTAGGCCTGTCCGCCTCAGGAATAAGAGATATAAAGCTCTCCTTGTAGAGTGGGTCTAGAAGTGTCACCAACCAGTAATGACTGTCACCCAAAATTTTGAGAACACGAGGGTCATGGGAAAGGCAGCGTAACATAAACTCAGCCATGCATGCCAGACTGCTAACAGGCAAGTCTTCCGTGTCCTCACCAAGAGGATGACTGACCATGCTCTCCTCCTCCTCTTTGTCCTCTGGCCATCCACGCTGAACAGACGGTATGACAGTTGTGCAGGTAGTACCGTCTATAGCGCATGAAACTAGTTTCTCCTCCTCCTCTTCCTCATTGTCATCCAATCCACGTTGGGATGAGATGAGGCTGGGCTGTGTGTAATTACCCTGTATGGTTCCTTGCTCCGCCTGCAATGCATCCTTTTTGATTGTGAGCAGAGAGTGTTTCAGAAGACAGAGAAGTGGGATGGTGACGCTAATTATGGCGTCATCGCCGCTCACCATCTTGGTGGAGTCCTCAAAGTTTTGGAGGATGGTACATATGTCTGACCTCCATGTCCACTCCTGAGGTCTTATGTGTGGAGTCTGAACTGAATACCGACGGCCTTGTCGATGCTGGTAGTAAACAACTGCCCTCTTCTGCTCACAAATCCTTCCCAACATCTGCAGTGTAGAGTTCCAACACGAGGGGACATCACACATCAGTCTGTGAGACGGAAGCTGCAAACGCTGTTGAAACACGGCAAGGGCGGTGGAAGCTGTATGTGACTTTCTAAAGTTGGCACACAGGCGGCGTACTTTAACAAAGACATCCGGCTGCTCCGGGTAGGATTTGAGAAACCACTGAACCACGAGGTTAAGCACATGGGCCAGGCATGGTACGTGTGTGAGCTCACCTCGCCTCAGAGCCGCCACCAGGTTCCAGCCATTGTCACACACGACCATGCCTGGCTGTAGGTTCAGCTGTGTGAGCCACATATCTGCCTGCTCTTTCAGAGCTGTCCACAACTCTTCAGCATTGTGCGGTTTGTCACCTAAGCATATTAGCTTCAGCACAGCCTGTTGCCGCTTGGCTGGGTCAGTGCTGCTGTGCTTCCAGCTTGTGACTAATGTGGTAATTTCGGAGATGGAGGCTGAAGAGGAGGAAGAGGCTGAGGAGGATGAGGTGCAAGAGCTGTAGACTGTGGGGGCAACCCTGAATGACCTAGGGCCCGCAATCCTTGGCATCGGGAGGACGTGTTCCGTCCCAAGGTCCGACTGGGTTCCGGCTTCCACTATGTTAACCCAGTGTGCCGTCAGCGATATGTACCGTCCCTGCCCACAAGCACTTGTCCACGTGTCCGTGGTTAGGTGGACTTTCCCGGTAACTGCGTTGTTGAGCGCACGGCTAATGTTTTGGAACACATGATTGTGTAATGCGGGGACGGCACACCGGGAGAAATAGTGGCGGCTGGGGACCAAAAACTGAGGAATGGCCGCTGCCATCAGGTTGTGGAATGCTTCGGTTTTCACGAGCCTGAAAGGCAACATCTTGAGCGCAAGCAGTCGTGAAATGTGGGAATTAAGTAGTGTGGCCTATGGGGAGTTGGCTGCGTATTTGCGCTTGCATTCCAAGGACTGGGGTATGGACAACTGAACGCTGCGCTGGGACAAGGACATGGGCGTGCTTCCTGATGCTGCTACGAGAGTGTGCAACGACAGGTGCAGGGCAGAAGACATCTTTGCCTGCACCATGGACAGGGGATTGGATTGCATTCACAACAGCGGAAGAAGCAATGGTGCCACCCGCAGACACTGTTTCTGGACCCTGGCGTTCGGCCCACAAAGTCAGGTACTTTGCTGCCATGTGCCTGATCATGCTGGTGGTGGTCAGGCTGGTCGTTTTGCCACCCCTGCTGATGCTGGCCTGGCAGGTAGTGCAAATGGCCTTTTTGAGATTATCGGCAGAGTCTTTAAAAAACAACCAGACTCGGGAACACCTAACAGTTGTACTGGCAACTTCCTTCGTGTTAGTGTTACAGGGAACAGTTGCCTGCCTTTTTTCTGCGGCCACCACACTGCTTCTTCTTGCCTGTTGGGGTGCTCTGCCTAAATATTTTTTCAGAGGTAGATGCAGAAAAAAATTATATTCAATTTGCAACCTGATGGAGGTCAGAATAGATGGACTAATAGAACAAGTCCCACACACTGCTAGAAGGCCAAATATTTTTTCAGAGCTAGATGCAGAAAAAAATTATATTCAATTTGCAACCTGATGGAGGTCAGTATAGATGGACTAATAGAATGATGCTATGCCCAAAAGGTTTTACTTCACTAGGTGCAGTAAAAAAATTGGTATTCTATACACAGGTGGTGTAGCTTGCAACACAGATAGGCTACTCCACTGACTAACACACTCTGCAATAGGCCAAAAAGGATTAGCTTTGCTAGATTTAGTCAAATGCTGTGAAAAAAACTTGCACAGCACTGGCACAGACCTGCCTGGCAAAAACTGATAGGAACGATGTAACTTAGTCCTGAAAAGGACTTCAATTACAATTAGTCTTTACTCCCAACCTATCTATTTAAGAGCACAGACCTGCCTGATAAAAGTCGTAGAAAATGCTGTAACCTAGTCCTTAAAAGGACTGCAATCACAACTCTTCCCTACTCCCAAGCTATCTGTAGATTTGTGCGAAAATTGGCTTGAAATTAACAAGGTATAGCGCACACAGCAACAGCGGTGCCGTCTAACACGCAGCTGCAGCAGTGAGAAAATGGTGGCGACGGGGAAAATGGCTGGGTCTTATAGGGCAAGGACATGTGACATACACTGCCAATGACACATGCCCTTGCTTGTGTGAAAAAAAGCTCTTCGCTCTGTGTGTGCGCTGCTGATAGGCTGACAGATTGCACCTCCCCACTGTAAATGCGGGAAAGAGAAAAAAAAAATGGAGATCTTCATTATTCCTGCAGAGATCCATCCCCTGCCCCTCTACCCGCCCCACTGTACACTCAAACTGCGTATTAACATTAATTTTCATCATTACTGAGAAAAAATCCAGTTATGATTTTGGTGCACGAACAGTTATCGAACATAACCTCGAACAGCCGAATTTTTTTCAAATCGTTCGTGTTCGCCAAACGGCTCGAACACCGCCCAAAACAGCTCGAATTTGAGATTGGCGAACAGTTCGAGTCGAACAACGCTCATGTCTAGTTATTAGATCAGGGTTCCCCAACTCTAGTCCTCAAGAGCCACCAACAGGTCATGTTTTCAGCATTTCCGTTGTATTGCCCAGGTGATAATTAGATCACCCGCTCAGGCAATAATTCCATCACCTGTGCAATACTAAGGAAATCCTGAAACATGACCTGTTGGTGGACCTTGAGGACTGGAGTTGGGGATCACTGTATTAGATGATCTGCCATGTAAATACAGAAAATTAAATTCTGTAAAAATCAAATCAAGGCAGCAAAGATTGAGACAGAGAGACTCATTGTCAGAGAAAGTAAAAATAATCCCAAAATATTCTTTAACTACATAAATAGTAAGAAACTAAAAAATGATAGTGTTGACCCCCTTAACCACTTCACACTAGAGCCTGTTTTTGCCTTTGTGATCGGGCCAATTTTTTCAATTCTGACCACTGTCACTTTATGAAGCAATTACTCTGGAACGCTTCAACGGATTCCCCTGATTCTGAGAATGTTTTTTCGTGACATATTGTACTCCATGATAGTGGTAAAATTTCTTTGATATCACTTGCGTTTATTTGTGAAAAAATCGGAAATTTGCCGAAAATTTTGAAAATTTTGCAATTTTCAAACTTTGAATTTTCATGCCCTTAAATCAGAGAGATATGTCACACAAATAGTTAATAAATAACATTTCCCACATGTCTACTTTACATCAGCACAATTTTGGAACCAAAATTTTTTTTTGTTAGGGAGCTATAAGGGTTAAAATTTGACCAGCGATTTCTCATTTTTCCAACAAAATTTACAAAAACATTTTTTTAGGGACCACATCATATTTGAAGTCACTTTGAGGGGTCTTTATGACAGAAAATACCCAAAAGTGACACCATTCTAAAAACTGCACGCCTCAAGGTGCTCAAAACCACATTCAAGAACTTTATTAACCCTTCAGGTGCTTCACAGGAATTTTTGGAATGTGGAAGAAAAAAATTAACATTTAACTTTTTTCACAAAAATGTTACTTTAGACCCAATTTTTTTTATTTTCACAGGGGTAACAGGAAAAAATGGACCCCAAAATTTTTTGTGCAATTTCTCTTGAGCGCGCTGATGCCCCATATGTGAGGGAAAACCACTGTTTGGGCGCACTGCAGGGTTTGGAAGGGAAGGAGCGCCATTAGACTTTTTGAATGTAAAATTTGTCTGAATAATTAGCAGACACCATGTTGCATTTGGAGAGCCCCTGATGTTCCTAAACAGTGGAAACCCTCCACAAGTGACACCATTTTGGAAACTAGACCCCTTAGGGAACATATGTAGTTGTGTGGTGAGCACCTTGCACCCCCAGCTGCTTCACAGAAGTTTATAATATTGAGCCATAAAAATAAAATTTTCACATTTTTCCCACAAAAAATGTTTTTCATTCCCTAATTTTGCATTGTCATAAGGGTAATAGGATAAATTGCACCATGAAATTTGTTGTGCAATTTCTCCTGAACACGCCGATACCTCATATGTGGGGTAAACCACTGCTTTGGTGTACGGCAGGGTTCGGAAGAGAAAGGAGCGCTATGTTGGCTGGGATAGGCAGCAGACACCATGTCACATTTGAAGAGTCGCTGACATGCCGAAACAGCAGAAACCCCCACAAGTGACCCCATTTTGTAAACGACACCTCTCAAGGAATTCATCTAGGGAAGTAGTGAGTATTTTTTAATTTTTAAATTTATACCATTGGGCAGTGAAAAAAGCATAATTATATTTTTACCCTCAGATTTTACATTTTCACACAGGGCAATGGGTAAAAATGGTGCCGAAATGTGTCACACAATTTCTTCTAAAAGTGGCAATACCCCATATGTGGCTGTATCGTACCGCTCAGCCATACGGCGAGATCTGGGGGGGACGGAGCGCTATTTGACAATTGGAGAACAAATTATTGTAGAATAGGCATTTGGATTTGGGAGCACAAAATTTTCTGAATTTCTTTTGGGGGGCAAGGGCCATTTCGCTTTTCCAGAGCCTTTCTGCTACCAGTAACTTGGAAGTCCCTTATATTTTTAACAGGTGACGGACCTGAGTGGGGACTAGCTTTTTTTGAGGACTGAGTTGAAGCCTTTATTGGGAACATTTTACGTAACATTTATCCGGCGCTCTAGGCTGAGCACTTACATCGGGGTTTCCATCTAAATTTCCAAGTGATGTAATTCAGATGAAACCCCTGTAGGATCCATTCACTGTAATGAGGCAGCAGAGTTACTCTGGACACCGTCTGGCCTCTGTTTAGCGGTGTCCTTTTTTTCAGAAGTGCACAAAACTGTGGCCAACCGCACTTTTATGCACACCTAAAACAAATGACACCGTGGGATCCCAGGCTAGACGGCATCCACAGTGGCCTATATCAGCCTCATTACAGGGAATCTTCCATCATGGGTTCCGGCTGAATCACATATTTCAGAGATTTACACGGAAACTCTGGCGTAAGTGCTCAGCGCAGAGCGCAGGATAAATGTGTGCCGAGCCATACTGCGATCTTTGGGAGACATAATAAACAAATCAGTAGCAGGTGAAGAATTGGTTTTATTTATTTTTTTACGCCGTTCCTAGTGTGATATAACTGATTAGATTACTTTATTCTTTGGGTCGGTGCGATTACAGAGATACCATATTTATATCGGGTTTTTATGACTGACAGCTGTCACACACTAAGAGACGCTTTTTTTTTTGCAAAATCTAGTTTTTGCATCGCCATATTTTGAGAGCTATAATTTTTCCATATTTCGGCCGACAGAGTCATGTGATGGCTTGTTTTTTGCGGGACGAGTTGACATTTTTATTGGTACCATTTTTGGGTACGTGACATTTTTTGATCGCTTTCTATTCCGTTTTTTGGGAGGTAAAATTAACAAAAACCAACAATTCAGGAATTGTTTTTTGAGGTTTTTTTTTTATGCCGTTCTGCGTGTGGTAAAAGTGATCAGGCAGCGTTATTCTTTGGGTCAGTACGTTTATAGTAATACTACACGTACTGTATATTTTTTTATGTTTTGGCGCTTTTACACAATAAAACAATTTTATAGAAAAAATATTTTTTTTGCATTGCTTTATTCTGAGAGGTATAACTTTTTTATTTTTCGGCTGATGGAGCTGTATGGCAGCTTGTTTTTTGCGGAACAAGATGACGTTTTCAGCGGTACCATTTTTATTTCCATTTTGCTTTTTGATTACATTTTTTCCACTTTTTGTTTGGCAATATGAGGAAAAAGCATAGTTTTTTGCTCCGTTTTTATTTATTTTTATTACGGTGTGCACAGAAGGAGTTAATTAGTGTGACAGTTTTATAGCTCGGGTTGTTTCGGACGCGGCAATACCAAATATGTGTACTTTTTTTATTTTTGCATAAATATATGGATTTATCGGTTTAATATTTTATTTATTTTTATTTATTTTGTATTTTTTTTTTAACAGTTTCAAAACATTTTTTTTACATTTTTACTTAGTCCCTGTATGGGACATTAATTTTTATTTTTCTGATCCCTGATCTCATGTAATGTAATAGACATATATTACATTATATGAGATCTTCACTGACTGTTTCACAGTCAGTCTCCTGCCAGGCTACAGCTGCATGCTGAGCCAGGCAGGACACCATATATGGCAGAGCTGGAGGCGGTCATGTGACCTCCAGCTGCCATAGCAACCCAAGGTCCTGAAAGGAATCAGGGGTCGTCGGAGAGGTAAGTGGACGACCCCCTCTCCTCCTGCTGTCTCCTATATGCCGCGATCACTATAGATCGCGGTATATAGAAGACAGCAAAGGGTTAACATCACTGGGACCTGATCTAATCAGGTCCCGATGATGTTCCCTGTCAGAGCTATCACTCTGCACCGCTCCCGCAGCGCTTGCAGGACCCTGGGGGTCCTGAGCGCTGCGAGACCACCCACCGTTTTTAAACGTCCGCGCTGCACAGAGCCCAGGCAGCGTGGACGTTTATCTACAGTGGGCGGTCGGGAAGCGGTTAAAATAGTCTGGGTGAAATGGTGGATGAGGAAAAAGCCAATATGCTAAATGATTTTTTTTCAATAGTATTTACACAAGAAAATCGCATGACAGAAAACATGATCAGTGATGACAAAAATTCTCCATTAAATGTCACTTGCTTAACCCAGCAGGAAGTACGGCGGCGTCTAAAAATCACTAAAGTTGACAAATCCCCGGGCCCGGATGGGATACACCCGCGAGTACTGCAGGAATTAAGTAACGTCATAGATAGACCATTGTTTTTAATCTTTAACGATTTCATAATAACAGGGTCTGTACCACAGGACTGGCGTATAGCAAATGTGGTGCCAATATTCAAAAAGGGGACAAAAACTGAACTTGGAAATTATAGGCCAGTAAGCTTAACCTCTACTGTGGGTAAAATCCTGGAGGGTTTTCTAAGAGATGCTATACTAGAATATCTGAAGAAGAATAACCTCATGACCCAATATCAACATGGGTTTATGAGGTTCCTGTCAAACTAATCTGATCAGCTTTTATGAGGAGGCAAGTTCCGGACTGGACCAAGGAAAATGCAGTGGATGTTGTGTATATGGACTTTTCAAAAGCTTTTGATACGGTTCCACACAAAAGGTTGATGCATAAAATGAGAACAATGAGGATAGGGGAAAATATATGTATGTGGGTTAAGAACTGGCTCAGTGATAGGAAACAAAGGGTGGTTATTAGTGTTGAGCGAGCATGCTCGATACTGCTGGGTACTCGCCCGAGCATCTCACTACTCGGGATGTTCGGCGAGCACCGAGCATTTCCGGGTTACTCGGGCGGGAGCTCGGGTCTCCACCCTGCACGTTTGGCGCTCTTTACAGAGCCAATGAACATGCAGGGATTGCCAGCCAGTCACTGTAATACCGCAGCCATGTTGTTTGTGGGCATTACAGTGACTGGCTGGCCGCACAGCGTCACCTCGAGTATTTAAAACCGGGCGCCGCCATCTTGGACACAGTCGCTCCGGATCAGACAGTGTAGGGAGAGTGCTGCTGACCCAGGGAGAGATTTATACTGCGAAATAGGTAGTGTAGGGTCTCTAAAGCCTGCCAAATCAAACAAACAGTCCTTCTCAGGACTAATATCCATCCCAGATATCAGGCAGGCTGTATAGTAGACGCAGCGGTTATACCAGCAAACGCTGCATTACAGTCCTGTGTGCTCCTGCTGGTCAAATTGCTAGACTTATTCCCCGGTCTCAGGGGCCAGGAAAAATCCTTTTTTTCTTTCATCTAAATCCTGTATTTTTTTTTCCTCAGTCAGACTGTCCAAATCCGCGTATTATTAACCTTTTTGTATCCCCACCCCCCCAAAAAAAAAAATAAAATAAAATAATTTAGTGTGTCTGTGACTGTTCAGACACCAATATATCTGTTTAAAAGAGTCTGGTGTAGGCCAGAAAAGTATAACTGTGGTTTTGCAGTTCCACGGGTCAAATCTCTGTATTATCCTTTTACTCTGTCGCCTCATTGGGGGACACAGGACCATGGGTGTTATGCTGCTGTCCAGTAGGAGGCGACACTATGCTTAATCTGAAAAAGATTAACTGTGGCTCCTCCTTTTCAGTATACACCCCTGGATGGCGTCAGCCTTCTCCAGTTTTTGCTTAGTGTCGCATAGGAGGCACACCTAAAATATTTTACTCCGATTTTTTTCCGAGGATTACAGATGAAGATAAATGGGTCTCCTGCGAGACTCCCGGCATGGCTCGTTCCTCTGCCCCCTTTTATGGGGTGCACAGTTGAAGTCGAGATGGCATATTCCCCATGTTGCTCCTTCCCCCTCGGGTGCTGGTTCGAAGTCGAGACCCCCTCCTTCCCCAATTCCTTTTGGTCTCTGGGTTGAGGTCGAGGCGAGGATAAAGCCCCCTGACGGTGACAACAGCACCCTCCCTAATCCCCCTCTGGGGGGTATTAGGTTGAGACACCTCAGGTAGGGCCTGTACAGGCAGCAAGCTGCAGCTCCCAGTAGCTGACACACTGCACTGAGTCTAGGAACCTCAGCCCTGCTGCGAACTCCTGTTGGGGCCGGGGGGTGAGTGCAGGCTGACATGGAACATACAGACACAGGCCTTCCTGGCTCTGTCTCTGTGGCGGCACCAGCGCTATGGTGCCTCAGGGGGACCCTTCAAGGTGGGGTTATTACTGCCTTTAAATCCGGGGGGGTCCGGTTCAGATCCGCCCCCCTCCCCACCCCCCGGACTTCCGTGCTGGCCTGGAGCCCTTTTGGGCATCAGCTTTATAATTTACACCACGGCTCCGGCCTAGCAAAATCCCCCGCCCTGCCCCCCGGATGACGAATATGACACTCTACAGTGTCATAGAAGGGACGGATCCAGACTGAAGGGGCGCGTTTTTTCACTGCACATGCCTCCCTTTTCAGCTCTCCGCCCACTTTCTTCTTCATACTCCGGTGGCCATTATCTACTGCAGGAAAACATTAACCCTGCAGCTACCGGTCGACACATACAGACAAGGCCTGTCAGTCTCCGGGGGGCACAGGACTGTGGATCTTCAGCGCTGGACCTAGAGACACACTGGTGGGGTAAGATCACAGCTGGAGTCTCTCCCTCGGCTGTGAATCCTATAAGCTAATCTGCATAGCCAGGGCCCTCTGCATAGCCACCCCTGTACACTATGCCAGGCTCAAGGTCCAAGAGAACCAGGCAGGACTGCTATTATGCACTCTGTACAGCCTGCAGTAATACTCTCCCCAGTGGCAGCACGTACCCACACTGTCAGGACTGCATCCAGGCTGCTGTGCCAGAGCCCCAAGAAGCCCCTGCCAATACTTCAGTGTCTAATACCACACCGGAAAGGGTCACTCAGATGTCGCAATCTATGACGCAGTCTATAGATAACCTCACATCCACATTGCTTCAGGCTATGCAGAGTCATGCCTCGGCTATGAACACTACCCAGCAAAGAGAGAGTTCCACTCGGGGACATGATGGCACGGGCACATCCAGGTCTAGGTCAGGACGCAAGCGGACCCACAGGTCACGTTAATCTGCGTCATCCCATACCACACGGTCATCCCCTTCTAGGGAGAGACACCGTAGTCCCAGCTCATCTAGACCGTCCCCTGCCAGGGACAGACAATACAGATCCCCACAGCCATCCCTGACCAGAGAAGGCCTCCGCTCCGGTTCACCCAGCAGGAGATGCCTTAGTGATACACAGGATTCGGAAGACATCTGTGATTCCGACTCAGACAATGAAACCGAAGGGTCCCTAATCCCTATCCCCCCTAGCAATACAGTGCTAGTCGATGAACTAATCTCATCCATCCATCGGGTGCTAGACATCTCTGATCTACCCCCGGAGACACCAGGACATAAGATTTCCTTTGAAGGAGTTCTGAAACCGCCTAAAGTCTTCTTTGACCACCGAGAATTTAAAGCGATCCTTAAAAAGCAGTTCTCACAACCTGAGAAGAAGTTTACTAATCGCAAATATCTGGAGGCGCGGTACCCCTTCCCACAGGAGGTCACCAAACAATGGACAGATCCACCTGAAGTGGATCCCCCAGTCTCTAGGCTAGCAGCACAGTCACTCCTTTCACTGCCAGATAGCTCAACCCTCAGGGACACAGCAGACCGGCAGGTAGAACGCATGGCTCGTTCAATTTTCGAGGCCGCAGGGGCCTCCCTGGCTCCCGCGTTCGCCTCAGTTTGGGCTGCCAAGGCCATCTTGGCTTGGGGCCAAAATTTACAAGCTAGCCTACAAGTACCTTCCCCTGAACTGTCAGACCAAGCGGCCCAAATAGCAGTTGTAGCAGATTACATGCTTCATGCAGCTCTGGATTCTGCTAGGGGTGCAGCTGGGATAGCATCAAACGCCATCACGATTCGGCGTATCCTCTGGCTGCGGGAATGGAAAGCAGATGCAGCCTCAAAGAAGTCCCTCACTCACCTCCCATACCTCAGTGGTTGACTTTTCAGTGAACAGTTGGACACAATGATATCCAACGCCACCGGGGGTAAGAGTACCTCTCTCCCCCAACTGAAGCCCAAACACACTTACTAGAAGCGCAACCAAACACTATTCCGATCCTTTCGGAACTCTTCCGGCTGGTCCGTCTCGTGACCAGCACAAAATAACAACCGCTCCCCACGCAGAGACAACTCGCGGTCGACGCAGAAGTCGGACAAGACCTGGCAGTCAAAAGCAGGCCAGTCAAAGTCCAAAAGAGAAAAATCTCAGATTTCCTCCTCATCATGACTCACGGACTCCAGAAGACACCCCACCCGTAGGCGGCCGACTTTTGCTCTTTCATCAAGTCTGGCTGCCTATTACAGAAGACAGGTGGGTCAGGGAACTAGTGTCTTCGGGATACAAGATAGAGTTCACTTCCAACCCAAGGGTTCTACTCCAATCTATTCGTAGTCCCCAAGAAAGGAGGCGGCGTACGGCCCATATTGGACCTAAAACAGCTCAACAAATATGTACGGGTACGTCATTTTCGCATGGAATCCCTTCGGTCCATCATTGCGTCCATGGAGAAGGGAGAATTTCTCGCCTCCATAGACATTCAAGACGCATACCTGCATATACCAATTGCACCCACCCATCAGAGATTTCTCAGGTTCGCAATCGACCAGGACCACTACCAGTTAGTGGCTCTCCTGTTCGGACTCGCCACGGCTCCCAGAGTGTTTACCAAAGTCATGGCAGCCACCATGGACGTCCTGCACTTCAGAGGCATAGTAGTCGTTCCATATCTGGACGATCTCCTTATCAAGGCTCCTACCTTCAAGGACTGCGAGCGTAGCGTCTCAATCACAATCGACACTGAGTCGCCTGGGCTGGTTAGTCAACCTACAAAAGTCATCAGCAACCCCGAGTCAGTCTCTAACCTTCCTGGGAATGTTATTCAACACCTTCAGGGGTCTAGTGCTCCTTCCCAAGGACAAGGCGCTGCCTCTCCGTTTAGGAGTCCGCACCCTCCTAAGCAAACCCCTTCGATCTCTCCGGTTTGCCATGAGAGTCCTTGGCAGGATGGTGGCGGCAATAGAAGTGGTCCCATTTGCACAGCTTCACCTCAGGCCTCTCCAACTAGCCATCCTGAAGTCATGGGACAGGAACCCTTTTTCTCTCGACAGGGAGTTCCAGTTGACGTCGTCAATCAGGAGGTCCCTGCACTGGTGGCCCAAGCCAACCTCACTAACAAAGGGGAAATCCTTTCTCACGGGTCAATGGAAGGTTCTGACCACTGACGCGAGCCTGGCGGGTTGGGGTGCGGTACACCTGCACCACAGAGCACAGGGCAAGTGGTCCCCAGCAGAAGCGACCATGCCCATCAACATCTTGGAAATTCTCCTGGCATTGAGAGCCTTCCATCACTTACTGGCAGCCTCTCACATCAGAGTACTGTCGGACAATGCCACGGCTGTGGCATATGTGCATCACCAAGGTGGGACCCGCAGTGCCCAGGCGATGCGAGAAGTGACACGCTTTCTCCACTGGGCGGAATATACAGGTTCGGTTCTCTCTGCGGTCCACATTCCGGGTGTGGACAACTGGGAAGCAGACTTGCTCAGCCGGCAAGGAATGGACTCGGGAGAGCGGTCTCTCCATCCCGAAGTTTTTCGCCAGATCTGCCATCGCTGGGGGACTCCGGACGTGGACCTAATGGCATCCCACTTCAATCTCCAACTTCATGGCCAGAACACAGACCCGCGGGCGCTAGGAGCGGATGCCTTGGTTCAGGACTGGACCCAGTTCCAGCTCCTGTACATTTTTCCACCTCTCCCCCTGATATCCAGAGTGGTGAGGAAGATCAAGCAAGAGGGAGTTCCAACCATCCTAATCGCACCAGACTGGCCCAGACGTACGTGGTACGCCGACATCGTGCAGCTCACAGCAGACGTCCCCTGTCGTCTCCCCGACCACCCAGATCTTCTGTCACAAGGCCCGTTCTACCACCAGAACTCGGGGGCCCTCAATTTGACGGCATGGCCATTGAGACCTGGGTTTTAACCCAGTCAGGGTTCTCGCCTGACGTCATTGGAACCATGATCAGAGCACGGAAGCCAACCTCTGCAAAGATTTATTACCGTACCTGGAAAGCCTTCTTTACCTGGTGCGAATCTCGTGGCCAGACCCCATTCCCTTATTCCCTCCCCAGGGTACTTGGGTTTCTCCTATCGAGTCTGGAGGCCAGACTGTCCCTGGCCTCCCTTAAGAGCCAAGTGTCAGCTCTCTCACTGCTTTTTCAGAGGCGCATTGCTAACAAGCCCCAAGTAAGGACATTTCTTCAGGGGGTTTCCCCGATAGGTTCTCCCCTACAGACGACCACTAGAAACGTGGGATCTCAACCTGGTGCTGACAGCATTGCTGGAAACACCTTTTGAACCCCTTAGGGAAGTCTCACTCTGCCTTCTATCCCAGAAAGTGGTTTTCCCAGTGGCAATCACATCGTTACACAGGGTGTCTGAACTCACAGCACTCTCCTGCAGACAACCCTTCCTGGCTTTTTACCAGGACAAGGTAGTTCTCCGTACGGTCCCATCCTTCCTTCCGAAGGTTGTGTCCAACTTCCACCTTAATGAGGAAATTTAACTGCCATCCCTCTGTCTGGTCCCGGTTCATAGAGTGGAGAAGGCTCTGCATACGCTTGACCTTGTCAGGGCATTACGTATCTGTGTCTAGGACTGCGCCCTTCCGGAAGTCTGATTCTCTTTTTCTTCTTCTGGAAGGCGGCCGCAAGGGTCTACCACCTTCCAAAGCTACCCTTGCCAGGTGGTTCAAATCCACCATACAAGAGGCCTACCGCCTCAAAACTTCTCCTCTTCCAGCAGGTATTACGGCACACTCTACATGTGCGGTAGGGGCCTCCTGGGCCATTCGGCACCAGGCCTCGGCGCAACAAGTGTGTAAGGCAGCCACCTGGACTAGCCTACACACGTTTACCAAACACTACAGGGTTTATACCCAATCCTCAGCAGACGCGAGCCTGGCTAGACGTATCCTGCAGGCGGCAGTGCCCCAATTATAGGGGCCTGTCTACACAATATTCGTCCATTGCTTCCCACCCAGGGACTGCTTTGGGACGTCCCATGGTCCTGTGTCCTCCAATGAGGCGACAGAGTAAAGGAGATTTTTGTGTACTCACCATAAAATCTCGTTCTCTTAGCCTCTAATTGGGGGACACAGCTCCCACCCTGTTGCCCGTTCCGGGCCATTGTCATGTTGAGTTCTCATATTGTTTTTTTCTTGAGCTCGTACATAGTTGCCTTCTTATAGGCATGGTTATGTTATCCATGTTACGTTCCTCCTACTGCTTTTGCACAAAACTGGAGAAGGCTGAAGCCGTCCAGGGGTGTATACTGCAGAGGAGGAGCCACAGTTAATCTTTTTCAGATTAAGCATAGTGTCGCCTCCTAGTGGACAGCAGCATAACACCCATGGTGCTGTGTCCCCCAATTAGAGGCTAAGAGAAAGAGATTTTACGGTGAGTACACAAAACTCTCCTTTTTTGGCATTTTTTGCCGTAAACAAAAAAAACAGTAATAGTGTCTCCCTGACTGGTCAAACACCAATATATCTGTTTAAAAGATTCTGGTGTAGGCCAGAGAAATAGAACTGTGGTTTTCCTCTTCCACGGTTCTAATCTCCCTTTTATTACCCTTTTTCCATTGATAGTGCGAGTGTAAGCTATTTTACTTGATTTACAATGGGCAAGGCGCGTGGCAAGGGACGTGGAACTGGACGTTCTGGTGATGGTGCGTGTAGAGGATGGGGCCGTTGCCAAGGTGAAAATGTGCGACAACCAACAGCCACATCTTCTCGCTCCCACTTCTTGACCGAATTACTAGGGAAGCACACAACTACAAGACCACTATTGCGAACTGATCAGTGTGAACAGGTTATTGATTGGATAGCAGATAATACTTCCAGTTACCTGGGCACCACCACCTCCGGTCTGTCTTCCACACGGTCAAGTTTTAGTAGCCGTGAGTCTCGACCGCATACTCCTCCTCACCCTGATGCTCCTTCCTCCCACCATGCCGAGTGTCGTCAGACAGCAACTGATCCCACACTTGGACACTCTGAAGAGCTGTTCACTGGTCCATTTCCATATTTGTGCCCCTCGCCTGCTCCGTTTGAAGTGGTGGAAGAGGAGATCCCATGTAGCAATGCCCAAATATTTGAACATCCACAGCCAGAGGAAGTCGACGCTGGCAATTTGTCACAAGAGGTGGACGATAACGAGACAATTTCCACGAAGTGAGGAGGATGACCGTGGTGCGGAAGTGGAAGAGGAGGAGGTGGTGGATTATCTAGTAACTGACCCAACGTGGCAGGAGGACATGCAGAGTGAGGCCAGCAGCACACAGGGGGAGGGAGGCAGAGTACCCCAACAGGCAGGAAGAAGCAGTGTGGTGGCCGCAGACAGAAGGCGGGCAACAGTTCCCCGTAACACCAACACGAGGGACATTGCCAGTACAACCGGTAGGTCTTCCAGAGTCTGGAATTTTTTTAAAGACTCTGCTGATAACCCCAAAAAGTCCATTTGTACCACCTGCCATGCCAGCATCAGCAGGGGTGACAAAAGTATCAGCCTGACCACCACCAGCATGATCAGGCACATGGCAGCAAAGCACCCGACTTTGTGGGGTGAACCCCAGGGTCCACGACCAGTGTCAGCGGGTGTCACCACTGCTTCTTCCGCTATTGTGCGTGTAATAGAACCCCCTGTTGTGCGTGCAAGGCAATCCCCTGTCCATACTGCATGCAAAGATGCCCCCTCCTCTCAGTCTTCACTTGTTTTGGCAGTTTCTCAAGAAACAGCATCAACGTCCACGTCCCACTGCAGCGTTCAATTGTCCATATCCCAGACCTTTGAACGAAAGCGCAAATTCGCAGCCAACGCCCCACAGGCCACAGTCCTAAATTCGCACATTTCACGACTGCTTGCGTTGGAAATGCTGCCTTTTAGGCTGGTGGAGACTGAATCCTTCCGCAACCTTATGGCGGTGGCCGTCCCTCGGTACTCGGTCCCCAGCCGACACTATTTTGCCCGGTGTGCCATCCCCGCACTACACAAGCACGTGTCTCAAAACATCTGCCGTGCCCTCAACAACGCAGTTACTGGGAAAGTCCACACGACATGGACACGTGGACAAGTGCTTGTGGCCAGGGACGGTACATCTCCCTGACGGCACACTGGGTAAACATAGTGGAAGCCAGGACCCAGTCGGACCTTGGGATGAAACACATCCTCCCCACACCGAGGATTGCGGGCCCTATGTCAGTCAGAGTTGCCCCCACAGTGTACAGCTTCTGTGCATCATCCTCCTTCTCCTCCTCATGTTCAGCCTCCATCTCAGATATCACCACATCAGTTACAAGCTGGAAGCAATGCAGTACTGCCTCAGCCAAGTGGCAACAGGCTGTGCTGAAACTCATAAGCTTAGGTGATAAACCTCACACTGCTTGTGAGTTGTGGACAGCTGTGAAAGAACCGGCAGATCTGTGGCTGAGACCGCTGAACCTACATCCAGGCATGGTCGTGTGTGACAATGGCCGTAACCTGGTGGCGGCTCTGAGGCGAGATCACACACGTACCATGCCTGGCTCATGTGCATAACCTCGTGGTTCAGCGGTTTCTTAAATCGTACCCCGAGTTGCCAGATCTGCTCGTCAAAGTATGCCGCCTGTCAGCTCATTTTCGGAAGTCGGCTACAGCTTCCGCCGCCCTTGCTGTGTTGCAGCAGCGTTTGCAGCTTCCGGCACACCGACTGGTGTGTGATGTCCCCACACGTTGGAACTTTACCCTCCACATGTTGTGAAGGATTTGTGAGCAGAAGAGAGCAGTTGTGGAGTACCAGCTGCAACAAGGCCGTCGATATTCAGGTCAGACTCCAAATATAAGACCTCAGGAGAGGACCTGGATGTCTGACATATGTACCATCCTGACAAACTTTGAGGAGTCCACCAAGATGGTGAGTGGCGATGACGCCATCATTAGCGTCAGCATCCCACTTGTCTGTCTTTTGCAATGCTCTCTGCAGAGAATTAAAGAGGAGGCATTGCAGCCAGAGTATGATGAGATGGATCAAGAACCAGTAATGGGCGATTACACACAGCCCAGCCTCATCTCATCCCAACGTGCATTGGGGGACAATGAGGTAGAGGAGGAGGAGGAAGAACAGGAGCTGGTATCATGCGCTGTAGACGGTAGTACCTGTACAACTGTCATACAGTCGGTTCAGCGTGGGTGGCCTGAGGACAGGGGGGAAGAGGAGGAGGAGAGCATGGTCAGTCGTCATCTTGGTGAGGACACGGAAGTCTTGCCCGTTACCAGTCTGGCACGCATGGCTGACTGTTACGCTGCCTTAACCGTGACCCTAGCGTTGTCAAAATGTTGGGTGACAGTCATTACTGGTTGGTGACACTTTTAGACCCCCGCTACAAGGACAACTTTCACTCTCTTATTCCTGAGGTGGAGATGTCTACAAAAAATGTGGCAGTACCAGAAGGCCCTTGTTGCAGAACTGTTAAAAAAATTCACATCTGAACACGCTAGCGGCAGGGGTCACAGTTCGTTCACCAACCAAGTCGTACAGGCGAGAGAGACGCAACTCCAATCCAGCAGAGGCAGGGGAACACTGTCAACGTTCTGGGACAGTTTTCTGAGACCCGCCCAGCTTACAGCCCCTGAGGCGCGGGGTACTCTCACAAGGATTGGAAAGTTTCAAAAGATGGTGAGGGAGTACCTTGCCGACCGTACCAGCGTCCTCCGTGATTCCTCTGTGCCTTTTAATTATTGGGTATCCAAGCTGGACACTTGGAATGAACTTGCTCTGTACGCCTTGGAGGTCCTGGCCTGCCCTGCCGCTAGCGTGTTGTCGGAGCGTGTTTTTAGTGCCGCTGGGGGAATTATAACTGATAAGCGCACTCGCCTGTCAACTGACAATGCTGACAAGCTGACCCTTATCAAAATGAACAAGGGCTGGATTGTGCCAGACTTCTCATCACCACCAAATGACAGCAGAGTAACATAAAGTCAAATCCACTGTGTTATTTCGGGAGGTGTATTCCCATGCACCGCTTCACACCCACACATGGGTATACGCTTCCTCATTTCGGCTGTATTTTGCTCTTCTCCTTATCCTCAGCCTCCACCACCACTATACCACCAGGGTGACCGTGGTCCGTGTTGCCAGCATTGCAAGTTCCTCCGTCCTAATTTTTGCCAGCTTTTGCTTGGAAGGCATAGGCAAAGACTATGGGAGACCCACTCTCCAATAATGGGAATAATGTTTTTAATATGCTGTACTGCATGGTTCTTGTAAGGGGCATTAAAATTGTCTTGTTAAGCTACTGCGACCTCCACCACTTTTCCAAGGGGCATTAAAACCGTCTTGTTAAGCTACTGCGACCTCCACGTCTCTTCCAAGGGGCATTTAAACAGTCTTGTTAAGCTATTGCAACCTCCACGTCTCTTCCAAGGGGCATTTAAACCGTCTTGTTAAGCAACTGAGACCTCCACCACTTTTCCAAGGGGCGTTAAAACCGTCTTGTTAAGCTACTTCGACCTCCACGTGTCTTCCAAGGGGCATTTAAACCGTCTTGTTAAGCTACTGCGACCTCCACCACTTTTTCAAGGGGCATTGATATTGTCTTTTTATATCACTGCGAACTCCACCATTCTTCCAACGGGCATTGCATTTCCTCCTAATTTTAGTCAGCTTTTGCTTTTCAATGCATAGGCGAACACTAAGGGAGACCCACTCCCCAATAATGGGTAGAAGGTTGTTAGTATGCTGTAATCCACGTCTGTTTCAAGGGGCATTGCAGTTCCTCATAATTTTTGGAAAGCATTCCATTCACTGCTTAGGCCAACAGTGCACAGGAGACCCAGTTGCTATAAATGGAAAAAACGGTTTAGTTAAGGCCCTCTGACCTCCATGTCACTTCCAAGGGGCATTGGAGTGCCTCGAAATTTTTGGTAGGCATTGCACTCACTGCATGCCCTATAACTGTGTAGCCGAACCTCTCCTTTTGGTACAGAAACATATCCTACTAGACATGTGTGGTTGACTGGCCTGATATTGATTTGAATGGTCCCTGTTCCTCCTGCTCTTTCTCCTTTGCCACCACCTCATCCATCATTCATCACCTGAAGCTTTGTTTTAATGGGAGTCATAGAACTGGGATAGTAGCAGGAAAACATCCAGCAATCCTCGGAGGAGGTAGGATATGCGCCAAAACGCTGACCACCTCAGGCCTAGCTGCTACTACATACATGCGCTTGCATTCTAAGAAAACAAAGCAGATGCTAACTTCTATCATCATCATCATGCTCCTCACCTTGGCACTCTCAACTCTCCTGATGGAGAAGGCAGGGCCCTCGAGAGGAGTCTGGTTCTCTGGTGGGCTCGTCCAATGCTGCCCTAAAGCAGACAGGGCTAAGAAAAGTGTGTGGGGGGATGTTCCAAGGAGAAATAAGGGCGGCTGGGGACCGTGTGTGGACACCCGGCCACCGGGCTGCTGGGGAATGAGTATGGATACCTCGCTGCCGAAGCAGCCATGAGGTAGTGGCCAGCTTCGGCCTCCTCCAAACTAAAAGGCCCCATTTCAAGTGCAAGCAAGCTAGCAGTATGGTATTGCAGCCTGGGGGTGGGTGGGTGGCAGGTTGCACACTTAAGCTTGCATTGCAAGGAATGGGGGAGGTACAATTGAACACTGCCCTGGGACAAGGACTTGCACGGGGAGGGATAGTTGCAAGTCTGCATCTTCTGATGCGGAAAGGATCACTTCTGATGGGCACACTTTTAGGCAGTGACCTGGGTGTCAGAGATGCTTCCAGGGGACTTCCCCATGCTGTTCCCATGTCTTTTCAGCACTGTATGCATGTGTCACACAGCACATGGCCAGATAAGATTGTAAAATGTTAAAATGACATTTCCCAGTGAATGCATTTGTCACGGTTGAAAGCAATACAAAAGTGCAAAAACGCATAAAAAATGCTACTTGTGAACATAGCCCAAGGTGTGGAAGAGTATTTTTCACAGGAAAACCGTTTCAGTTTCGTTTTTCAACGTTTTATTGTGAGCCCGTAAAAGTGGCTTAATACCTCTGACCACGTTGTTGACAACAGTGACCTGGGGGTCAGAAATGCTTCCTGCGGCGATGCCCATGCTGTCCCCATGTCATTTGAGCACTGTCACTATCGTTTTGGGCACTTTTTAGGCTTTCTACAGACTGCCGGGGGTGCCGCCGCAAAAATGCTCGGGTCTCCCATAGACTAACATTGGGCTCGTTACTCGGTTCGAGCACCCGAGTATCACGGTGAGCTCGGCCCGAGCTTCGAGCACCCGAGCATTTTAGTGCTCGCTCAACACTAGTGGTTATTAATGGAACACATTGGGTCACAGTTAACAGTGGGATACCACAGGGGTCAGTTTTGGGCCCGCTTCTTTTTAACATATTTATTAATTACCTTGTAGGGGGCATACAGAGTAGTATTTCAATATTTGCAGATGACACTAAACTCTGCAGGGTAATCAATACAGAGGAGGACAATTTTATATTACAGGAGGATCTATGTAAACTAGAAGCTTGGGCTGATAAATGTCAAATGAGCTTTAATGGGGATAAATGTAAGGTAATGCACTTGGGCAGAGGAAATAAAATGAATAATTATATGCTTAATTGTAAAACACTGGGCAAAACTGTCAGTGAAAAAGACCTGGGTGTATTGGTAGACGACAAGCTCACGTTTAGTGGCCAGTGTCAGGCAGCTGCTGCAAAGGCAAATAAAATAATGGGATGCATTAAAAGAGGCATAGATGCTCATGACGAGAACATAATTTTACCTCTATACAAGTCATTAGTGTGACCACACTTAGAATACTGTGTACAGTTCCGGTCTCCAGTGTATAAGAAAGACATAGCTGAACTAGAGAGGGTGCAGAGAAGAGAGACCAAGGTTATTAGAGGACTGGGGGGTCTGCAATACCAAGACAGGTTATTACTATTGGGTCATTTAGTTTGGAAAAACGAAGGCTTAGGGGTGACTTGGTACTATGTACAAATATATGAGGGTACTGTACAAAGACCTTTCTACTGATCTTTTTACTCTGAGGCCAGACGGGGACAAGGGGGCATCTTCTACGTCTGGAGGAAAGAAGGTTTAATCATAATCACAGACGCGGATTCTTTACTGTAAGAGCAGTGAGACTATGGAACTCTCTGCCGCATGATGTTGTAATGAGTGATCCACTACTAAAATTTAAGAAGGGCATGGATGCTTTTCTTGAAAAGTGTAATATTACAGGTTTTATATACTAGATTCCTTGATAGGGCGTTGATCCAGGGAACTAGTCTGATTGTCGTATGGAGTCGGGAAGGAATTTTTTTCCCCAATGTGGAGCTTAGTGTTTGCTACATGGTTTTTTTTTGCCTTCCTCTGGATCAACTTGTTAGGCTATGGGTTGAACTAGATGGACTTAGTTTTTTTTAAGGTTGAAGGAAGACTGTTACTAATACCTGTGGACTCAGCCAACTTTATTACTATTTTTTTGAAGATCTAGGAGCAATTCAACTTGTTTGTTCCACTCCTGCAATGCTTCAAAACACAAAGGGGATATCCAGTTTAGACACCTCATTATTTGTATATTATTTTAAGAGTTTTGAGTTCTGTTTGAGAGTCTCATCTCTTGGCCAGAGCGAAAAATGGTTACAAAAGTGGTTCTCCCGAGAAACTGTCCTGTCAGACTTCACACAACCCATTCATCATGTCATTGCATATGCTCTGTAATACTTCATTCCACCTGTTGGAGTGCTGCAGGAAAATGTAACACTTACTAATTAGAATCTCTAGAGATTTTAGTTGGTCAGCGGGGGGAACGCTTTGTAATTATCTTATTGTCAAAATGAGGTTTTGAAAGCAAAGAGTGGTCACACCAAATATTGACTGATTTTAGATTTCTCTTTTGTTCATTCACTTTTTATTTTAATTAACAAAAACTAGAACGCTTTTACTTTTTTAAAGCATTTTTATTGTGCAGCATTTTTTCCTTTCCTGCTGAACACTTTTGCTCAGTAATGTTAGTACTGTGTGCGGGTATATTAAATATCTTGTCTTCCTTTAGACAGATAATGAGCGTGTATTTGCACAGCAGCTTCAGAACAAGCTTCTTCCGGACCACACATATTCTGTGGTATCTGGAGGAGAACCACTGGACATCCCAGATCTCACCTGGACCCAGCTGAAGCAGTTCCATGCCACTCACTATCACCCAAGCAATGCCAGGTACAGTATAGAGGCTCAAACAACTGAATTCCTGTGTCCGTGTGTAACCTAAATTTGGGTTTCACGTCGTGTTTTTTTTTATTTTATTTTTTTTTAAAAAGCTGCTGTAAGAGGTTTATTTAATTGTAATCTGTCTCCAGGTTTTTGCCACCTAATCAGGGACCCAGATGCCAGCGAAGTGTCACTTATTAGGCTGCTTAATGTAGTTTTGATAAAATCTCTCTTTTTAACAGCAGGAGATTATCACTATAGGACTAGTAAACCATATTCTGAAAGTGAAGCATATTCATGAACTCTGTATAACCCAGCTCCACCACTGACTGGCAGCTTTGTTTATACACTCTGCATAGGCAGAAAACTGTAGTGTGGTCGAATACATAGCTCAAGATTCAGAGAACTGCTAGCTCTGCAGCAGATAAAACAGTGATTTTATCCAAATGACAGCAAGCAGCTCAGTAAGTGACACATCACTAGGATCAGGGTCTCTACCCCTTCATCATGCTGCTGACAGATTCCCTTTAAGCCTTTTGCGCTTTTATGATTTTATTACAGATTTCTGTGCTTTTTATAGAGGTTTTTTTTTTCTACCTCAAGATTTAACACAGACTAATTGGAAGGAAATATTCTGTATTAATTATGGCTGTATGTGTAGAGTATTTGCTTTTATTGCTTTTACAAATAATGATTAAATGTAATGTTGGCAGTATCTTAGGAGAATTATTTATTTTTCTCACTTATATAACGCTATTAATTCAGACATTGTCATCGCTGTCCCCATTGGGGCTCACAATCTGGATTTTCTATCAGTATGTTTCTGGAGTGTGGGAAGAAACCGGAGAACCTGGAGGAAACCCACGCAAACACAGGGAGAACATACAAACTCCTTGCAGATATCCTACTAAAGACAGAGAGCGAGTCAATATATCTTCAAACAATTGAACTGGATCGGTATACTGTGCTATGCCTCCGGTAACCAGATCATGCACGCGCTGATACGTCACAGGAAGTGCTCCCTTTGACCTGCGCGTGTTATCGGATGTTCCGGACGCTTCGCGCTAAACCGCGCAGATACCTGTGAGCATGCGCCGCATTATATTGACTCCATGCACCTGGCGTAAGATATAATCTCCAACGTGCACTGACACATTAGCTCCAATACCTGAAAAAGGTCATTCCGAAACGTGCGTTGGGGCATCAGGGTAGTGTACTTTAGTATTTACTTTACGTTCGATGTGTGGTCACCATGCATGTAACTACTATTTGTTGATTCCAAATGGTTGCACAAGAACATGCAGAATACAACATAATTAATAGATCCAGCATTGCTAGATCTACGTGTTTATTTTGCCTTTAGGCAACAATCACACCCATATCATTAACTTTATTTTGCCTTGATGGGTGTTTGCTGCACATAGGCATAGATATACAAGTTTGGTACTATATATCCTACAGAAAAATTGAGTAAATAGTCAAAAATAGTTTAAAAAGTAAAAAATTTATTTAAATAGACAGCATACATAACAAAGTTTTAAAAATAAATAAAATAGATGTACAAGCAGAGATGTGCACTCACACACTGATCACCCAAAAGGGTGTTTGTAACAGCTAAGTAGCTACCTCAAAATACCTACTGATGAATAACCAAAAGATCATGATCAAAGGATACATATCCCTAAGGTGAAAGATTCCCCCAAATATGTATATATAACTGTATAATATCGCCTATCACGTTATTCTATATAGTGGCAGATGACAGTCCATATAAACAGTATGCAAAACAATACATGAAGGAACACACCATTATTCTCACGGTCAAAATATTAAAGTAACCAAATGAATCATAGTGCATGCATGTGCTGAATTAGGTATGGTAGAGGTGTCCAAATGGGTATTCTATATAAATGCTAAATTATGCACTGCATTAAGTGTGCATAAGGGGATAGCAAGGTAATACAAGCATTAGGGGAAGACACAAATACATATTCAAACCATCAATATACAGTAAAGGCATAAGGGAGGCATATCAGAGTGCTTGTGCAGCTAGGGAACACCCCTTACGCGCGTTTTGCATCAGCTTTCCCTAAGGGTTGACTCTAGGGTAGCAGCCAGCCTATTTATATCGTCAATCACCAATCAGAACGAGCTTGTAATGGCGCTCATGCTGTCTCCACCGTGCCCGGAAGCCCCGCGGTTTGGCGTCCAATGTCACTTCCCGCCACCCACAACAGACGCGTGTCATGGTGTGGGCAGGAGGAAGCGAGGCTGGCAGGACCCATTGCCACAGAGACAAGAGACTGAGTCAGACATTGCGAGCGCGCACCGCTGGAAAGTGTGAGTTAAGTATGGTAAAATAGAAGGAGGATGAAGGCATTTAAGCGCTCCACATATGGACAGTAAGGCTATGTGCCCACGATGCAGAAATGCTGCATATTTTTTCCGCTTCTCCCTGGCAGGAAAAACAAATGCGGATTTTACATGCTTTTTTCCTGCCAGGTAGAAGCGTTTGTCAAGCGTTTTTGCATGCATTTCTGCATGCGGGTTATCAAGCGTTTTCCAAGCGATTTTAGCACCACTTGGAAAAGTGCTTGACAACTTGGTCACACTATATAAATCCATGCAACCGGCATATATAGTGTGACCAAGTAATAGTTAAAAAAAAGAATAAGTATGGTAAAAAATAAAGATTATACTTACCTTCCGATGGCCCCCAGTATTTTCTCCACTCCGTCCGATCTCCCCGGTGTCTCGCGGTGGTGTGAAAGGACTTGTGATGACGTCATTGAGGCATGTGACAGGTCATGCAACCGCCGACGTCAGCGGTCACGTGACCTGTCACATGACTAAATGACATCATGTCAGGTCCTCACACCACCGCAAGCCGAACCTGAGACCGGATGCATCGCTGAGGAGGCCGGGGGACATCGGAAAGTAAGTATAATCTTTTAAATTTTATTTTTTTTCTTTACAGGTTCTATGGTACCCAGGTCTGGAGGAGAGTCTCATCTTCTCCAGACCCGGGTACCATCCGCACATTGAATCGCATAATATCCGAATGTGCAAATGTGCTGACACGGATATTAAGCGTTTCAATGCAAGTCAATTGCGGCAATTACGCTGCGTGTCCGCAAAATTAATGGACATGCTGCTTATTTTTTTGCAATGATAAACCGCAGCGGAAATTTCCGCAGCATGTGCACAGCACATGCGGATTATCATTGGGGACCATGGGGCACGTATTACCAAGCGTTTTTTAAGCGTTTTCACTGCTGAAATTCCGCAGCAAAAACGCATAGTGGGCACGCGGCCTAACACTATCTCAATAACATCATTGGACCTCATGATTCTTGGATAAACAACATATATACACATGAAAAAGTGTGGAGGAAAAAAAAATTAAAACAAATATATGTAAAAAATCAAATACTAGTGTTACATATGGATGCAAAAAATATTATAACAGGAAACACAGAATGGATAACAAAAGTATCATGAGAACATAAAAAGTGGAAAGAGAAACAGGCAATGGAAAACCAAAAACCACTGACGGGGACAAAAAGTGAATACATGGGTAAAGTGTAATATATACAGAGTGTGATAATGAAAAAAGAGGAATATAATGTGATCCCATGTGGCATCCACGAAAATGGTACCTACGCAGATGAGGTAGTGCGAGTGCAAGGATGAGCCTAATGCCCATCAACCACAAATGTGAAGACAAACCAAAGAGAGTGCACAGTGCAATTGAAGTGTTTTAGTAATATATGGTTCAATCACATACATTTATGACAATACTACTTCTTACAAGTGGAGGAAGAGAAGCAATGTTTCAACATGTGAACATAATACCCAACTCATAGATACAATAAAAAAAACATTCCCAATAGGAATAGACCATATAGTACAAAACACGGTAAACTGTGTTTTACTCAAAAATAAATATAAAAAAGAAAATACTTACAGAAGGTGACCTTGGACAGATACCGAATGTCGATATGAAGTGGCATCACTTGTGTATATAATATATGCTACTGAAAAGATGGCAACATTCCATCTAAGAGGACGACCATTCCTACTACAGTGCATAAAAAAAAAAGAGCGGTAGGTATTAAGACATAATTTTCAGCTAGAAAGGGTATCCTATGCTAATGAATTAGAGGAGACATAACTTTTTCTATAGGACTGTATATTTATATTTAAGACCTAAAGGGAACGATGCCTAAGGAATGACCCCTTCTGTATATTGGGATGGTCCGGACGCATCACGCAGATACCGATCGGCATGCGCCGTGTTATATTCACTCCATACACCTGATATAAATATAAATTATATTTTATATTTAAAATATTTATTTAGATTTAGATCATGTGTATAGAGTGAATATAACACGGCGCATGCTGATCGGTATCTGTGCGATGCGTATGACGCGCCCAGGGGATGGAGACGACTCGGCGCTCGGGCCTTGTTGTTGCCTGACCTTGGGGGATGTCGCGGTGGTTGGCTCCCAGGCCCGTACCCTGGGGTCACTCTTAAAAAGGGGGGGAAGTTGTATGGGATAGGGAATGTTCGTGACGCCACCTGTGATGTCTTGTGAGGATCACCACCGCTGCGACAGTCCTCTGAGGCCGGTGTTCAGGCAGCTTAGTTAGTGCTGCTCCCCACAGGTGGAGCGGGGCCTCAGGGCAGTGTAGAGAGGGATGCAGGACAGAGGTGACCCAGCCGGGTCAGAGGAAGAATAGGCGCACACACAACAGTTCACTTCAGTACCTTTACTGGTGGTGTTTCTGGCACGGTCCAGGGTACTTCAGGGTGAAGGGTGCATATCAGGACCCAGTGAGCGGGTGTGGGGCCTCCTGTTCCTTGCCTTTCCTTGATAAGTTTCTGACCTGCCTGGAGCTAGGTCTAACTTAGTCTCTGTCTTGCACCTGCTGACCTGGTGGTAGGGCCTTCTGCTGGAGATCACACTCCCCGGTCTCTTGGGCCTCCGTGACTCCTGACCCTGGTACGTAATCAGCTTTTGGTGTTCCTGGGACATATAGTTCTCCAGGGGTTCCAGTTATTTCTGCTGGATGTAAGGGATCCCTGCAGACACGGACCCTGTGTCCGGTAAATGGTTTTGGGGTGAGCTGGTTAAGCTCCTCTGCCCCCTATGTTGCTTGCTTACTCCACTCTCCTTCGGCCACGCTCGGGGCCCTCACTAGGCTTCACACTGCAGCAGGCACACTGCGCTTCGCCGCTCTTTTGGCGTCTGCACTCCCTAGGCTCATTAATCTGAGCTCACTGAGTCTGGACTGAGCTGCACTGCAGGCTAGCTTCTGCAGGAGTTCTTCCGATCAGTCTGACCTTCTCACTGATTTCACTCTCTGTGGACTCCAGACTACATACTCCAGACTGAGCTGCCTGGTTCCACCTTCCCTTTATATATCCCTAACGGGCTCCCTCTGCTGGTCTGAGGTGGAAGGTGGAGGTGTGTGAATGCTATGAGGGCCTCTTGTGGAGAAATCCATCCATGCACCCCTCTGGGATCTGTGGCACCAATATGCAGCTGGGCGCCACACGTCCGGACCATAATATATTATTATTATTATGCGCAACATGCACTGACACATTAGCTCCAATACCTGAAGATGATTCTGAAACGTGCGTTGGGGCATGGGTAAGGTACTTTAGTATTTACTGTGTGTTCGGTTTGGAGTCACCATGCGTGTAACTACTATTTGTTGATTCTGTATGGTTACACAAGAACATATATAATACAACATAATTAATAGATCCAGCATTGATTGATCTATGTGTTTATTTTGCCTTGAGGCAAGTCACACCCATATCAACTTTATTTACCTTGATGGGTGTTGTATATCTATGCCTATCTGCAGCCAAGTTTGGTGCTGTGACCCCCGTACTTTTTTGCTACCTCTCTTTTTACGTCCCATGTACCCAGGCTCTGTCTCCCTCTTTTGCTTTGAGCTCATTCTGTTAACCTCAATTGATGTATTTACCGTATGTGGAAAATTTTCCTGATATGGCAGTGCTATATGGCATGGCCATTTTTTTAGTGTTTTGTACATGTAGATTCACTAAAAATTTCATATATATTTTCCCTGTATTAAAATATATAATTTTTGGACCATGTTAGCCAGTAGATAAAAAAAAATATTTAGATTTGAGAGTCCTCAGTAAAAGGTATCAACCACTGAGAACTCTCAAATCTAAATATTATTATATTTTAATCAATTTTTTGAAGATGTATTGATTTTCTCGGTCTTTGGTAGGATATCTATAACGTTAAGCCGTCTTCTTTTACTATGATATTTATTGTCCTGAAACCCCCCATCTCCATAAACTTACAGGTGTTGCCCTTGGTGGGATTGAACTGAGGACCCCAGCGCTGTAGAGCAACAGTGCTAACCACTGAGCCATCAGTGCTAACCTGTAAAACAGATGTGCATTTGCTTTTCCTCTCCAGGTTTTTTACTTATGGGAATCTTCCATTGGAGCAACACTTAAAACAGATTCATGAAGATGCATTGAGCAAGTTTGAGCGCATTGATCCCCACACTGAGGTTCCTCGACAGCAGAGGTGGAGCAGTGCGGTAGGTTCTTGGTTTTTCTTTTGTCTTTTTTAGAAATGCATCATTTTGTTGTAACGATAAATCTGTTTAAAGGGGTTGTCCTTGAATGCGATAGAGGATATAGGTCACTATTATCTGTTTGATCGGGTTAAATCCACTGTTAGCCGGTCCTGCGATCAACGGAAGTAAATAGTGGCTGGAGCTGGAACAGCTGTGTAGTGGCAGTATGGTTGTATGTGGGAATCACAGCCTTGCTTCCATTCACTTCAATAGGAGCTTACATAGCAGAACCTGAGAACGATGACTACTGTGTGTGGAGCTGTTCCTCCCTCAAAGCTCAAAGTTGAAAGCTCAATAAGATTACAAAACCAAAAAAAAGTGCTTTAGTAAGTCAGTAAAAAGTAGGTAGGAGTATTTAAAACAAGAAAATGATAAGGGTGCCCATACTTATGCACCAGTCAAATTTTGTTTGAATGCAGATTGCACATTTTCTGTTAGTACAATAAACCTCATTTCAAGGCTGAAACATTACTGTGTCCAACAGTTATTACATATATCAAACTGAAATAGCTGTTGCAAAAACACCAATTTTTATAAAACATTAAGCTTAAGATTAATAGGGGTGCCCAAACTTTTTCATATAACTGTACATACACATGTTTAGTGTAAAAAACAAAACTTCATGAGAGTGCTCCTTTAATGGGAGACATGGAACCAATCGTCTCCTGTTTCGGACCCCAGCAATCAAACGTGTAAGACGTATAGTATTGATATGCCATACATTTCAGAAATATTCTATTAAATACAAAAGAACATTAATTAATTCAGAATTATTATTTTTTTTAATTCAGAATTGAATTCCCTATCAGTATGTCTTTGGAGTGTGGGAGGAAACCGGAGAACCCGGAGGAAACCCACGCAAACACGGGGAGAACATACAGACTCCTTGCAGATCTTGTCCTTGGTGAGATTTAAACCCAGGATCAAAGTGCTGCAAAGCAACAGTGCTAACCACTGAGCCACCGTGCTGCCCAAGTACAGCTTTGATGGTGGACTTGCTGTACTTTCTTCAGGGCACTAGATGTGGAAAGTTTTCTGTCATTGAGATGACTATGGTGCCCTAATGACAGACTGGAAAAATGCATCTTCTTCTGATGCTGCGAGCAGCCCTGGATAACCCACGCCGGCAGGATGATATCATCCGGCGGAAGATGGAACCTGTGAGAAGAGATGTAAAACTAATGTAAGTAATGGGGCTCCATATTAGGGGATACTGCTGTGGTGTCATGGTGGCAGGACGGTAGAGGAATTTTATCCGTACAGAGGAATGGGATCATTGTCAGTCATCATACATGTGACAATCCCACCACTGACAGATAACATCTGCTCCACATGAATTATTCTCACTGGCCGACATGAGACAACATAGACCTTATTGTCACACTTACGTCTTCTAGGTTCTTGCTCTTCTACTATTTGGGCGTTTTGCTCTTCTACCAGTTTTAAAGCAGATTTATTCTTCTTCTCAACTGGAAATTCATATAAAAAAGTCATAAACACAAGTTAATTATCATTTTCAGTTATCATACATGTGACAATGCCCCCACTGACAGATCACATCTGCTCCACATGGATTATTCTCACTGGCCGACATCAGCCTACATGGAGCTTATTGTCACACTTACCTCTTATAGGTTGTCCCTCTTCTACTATTTCTGCTTTTTGCTCTTCTCCCAGTTTTGATGCAGATGTATTATTCTTTTCAACTGGAAATTTATATAAAAAAGCAAGAAAAATAAGTCAACGATAAACTACTATAAGATTAGATTCATATCTTTATCTAGCAAAATTATTTTATTTTTGTACCCTATAGTCCTGGGAATCTGGCATTGCACCATAAGGCCTTGTTCACATGAAGCATTTTTGCAGTATTTTTTGCAGCATTTTTTCATTCAATTTATAAGCTATTTTATACAGTGAAAGTAAAAGCTATGAGATTTCAGAAATCTCATGCAGACATTTGTTTTTTTTTTCCTAACGGGATTTGCAAACTGCAATGTTTTTGAAATCTGCAACATGTCAATTCTTTCAGCGTTCTTGCAGTGCCTTTTCAACCACTGAAAGCAATGTGCATGCGCGGGGAAAGGCCAAGGAGCGTCTGAGCATGCGCACTATAGTACTTTAATCTGCCCTTAGCAGGGCAGAGAGAAGAGCACCTGCTCAGAAGCAAAATGAAGGACACTCTGTGAATGATATAGGACGCATCATCCACAAAGCAGAGAAGGAGAGCGGCATCACAGGAAGAGCGGCGGCTCCGGACCAAGACCAGTGACGCCCATCGGACCGGACCGCACCATCTGTGAGTATAATAAAAGGTCTTTATTTTGTTTTGCAGGGCGGCTTGGAGACTTATATACAACTTTCCAGAATGCTGTAACACAGGGCTGAAAGGTCGTGGTTTTAAGTTATATGGGAAAAATCTGGTGACAGGTTCTCTTTAATATGACATTAATAACAGCAATGTTCTCATATAATCAATTACATAAAATATTTGTCTAACATTAAGGGTATATGTAGGGTCTGTTTGGGGCCTGATGGGGCCATGGGCACAGTACTCAGTATCAGTATCAGGCACCAGCTGTATGACCCCTTATATCTTTTCATGCACAGCACAAAAGATTGAGTATTTGATACATTGAAGTGTTGTATTGTTGATGGTTTTAAGGGCGCAAAAAAAGCAGTGATCTTCTGAGCATTTATGTAACATTCACATTACACCTTTTGATCATTGCCTACAACAAGATGTCTTATAGACCTGCACATACCTGACAATGTGGGAGAGGATGACTTGTTGTTTTCAGTAGTCAAACACTGAATGTCACCATCACTTATGGTAGGAGAAGATTCTTTCTGCCTGTTTGGTACAAGAAAAACAAATAAATTACAAGTGAATGCAATTAAAAATACAAGAACTCCTGTCTGTAAGGGCAATTAAGACACTTGGTCAAAATGGAGGGGATACCTTTCACAGGGCTCACTTCCATCAGCAAGAATGAAGAATAACTAGTAATAAAGGGCTTTAATGAACTGAAAAAGAAAGGCTGGTCACAACGATCAGCTGTTATCACCAGCGCTATCACAAGCCAAATACCACAGTCATCAGCAATCATGGGGTGGTGGGTTCAGGATTTAGTCTTGTATCATATGTGTCTTGTATTTGGTGTTCTGAACATATATAAGTACTAAGCCCCATAATAATAATCTACTCACACGTCTGAGTGTTTTGTGCTGGTCTCTAGGGAACAATCTGGAGATGACTCGCGTTCTTCTTTGCTCATTGTCCTGCTATTGGTTGTATATAGCTAAAACACACAGAGTAAAATTAAATAAATATATTTGTAAACAATTTTAGTTACAGTTTTATGGATTTACTGATCACATACTTACCATAGACAGTCTTTCAGAAGAGGATACATAGTTTAAGCTTTCTGGCCAGTCATTCACCTCACTTGCGTCACCCTCATCTGAATCTGTATGTTTGGGTCTCCTAATGCCAACTACAAAATACAAATAATATCAGAAATTATTAGTATAATTACAGATAATCACCATGTTATTGCTAATAATGGACACATTTTTTCAAATAAAATGGAAGACGAGACAAACCGCAGCATGAGCTAGATGACGTCTCAATCTACTTACTAGGAAAGTAGTGGGTGTCCACCTCTGATACTAAATTTGGCTTAAACAGTGGCTCCTGATTGTGAAGGTTCTCAAAGTCTAACTCCCTCAGGAATGGATGACTCTTGATCTCATTTGCTCCTCCTGAAAATGGTAGATAAGAAAAAATTGATACAGACAATGTCAGGAAGACTGCTCTATATCTGTACACTGTATGTTAATTGGAACTGAAGACATTGCAGAGCCAAAATATTCTGTAAGTCATAGCATGAAGAATGAGGAATGGACAAGAAGGTAAAGCAGAGTCCTCCACGCTGATCCTCACGGAAATTATATTTTTGTCAGGACACAGAGGAGTTATAAGTTACATTACCTGTTCCGAGTCTATGTGCTGGATTTTTCCTGAGGAGCTTAATCATGATGTTCTGAGCATCGAGAGGAAGAGCAGAATTGCGAAATTTCCTAGTGATTTCATCTGTTATAAAAAAAAAAAGTAATAATTACAGAAAAGAAAATCTCTACATTTACTATAATTTAAACACATTATCAAAAAACAACAAGTAACTAAACCAAAGAATTAACCTAAAACCGAACCAGTTACTATGACATCACACAGCATTCAGATTATTTTACTTACTCGTGATGATACTGTGGAAAATAGCACTTCTGCAACGTCCTCTAAATGGCACATGCCCAGTTAGAAATTTATATATGATGATCCCTATTGACCACCAGTCAATAGGCCTTCCATAGCCCTTCTGTAAAATGACTTCTGGGGCTACAAAACAAAAGGTGCCAGTCGTCTGGAAACCAACAGAACAATGAGAAGATGATCAATGAATATAATTGTGACAAATAATATCAGTAGAAACATTTTCTAGATGAGAATATATCAGAGAAGCAGAAATAGATCAGATCTGTAAAGAATAAGTTTCTGTAAGTAAAACTGACCCCATCATCAGGGAACTCTCTGGTGATGTCCACAGTTGAAGCCTTGTATATGTCTGATGTTGGTCTCATGAGGCCGAGTTTTGAAAGGCCAAAATCGGTGACTTTAATATGTCCAGTTGACGATATCATGAGGCTGTAAAAAAAAAGATATTGTCAGTTTTAAGTAATAACCCATAGACGGTATATCAAACTATAACTGTATTTCCCTTTATTATCCCACAGGGGTCACTTACTTTCCAGGCTTCAGGTCTCGGTGCACCACACCATAGCTGTGCAGATATTCCACAGCAAGAACTGTTTCTGCAATGTACATGCGGGTCAAGGAGAGGGGTAAAGGACTATATAACGTCATAAGACTGGCACAGTCTCCTCCTAAAGCAGAAAGCAAATATGACAGGTGAGGGTTTGTTACAATGTAAATTACACATGATGAGTGTGAATGAGAGATAAGCTGAGACATTGGGGCAGGGTGTCAATAATGGAGATACACTGTGTAATGTAGAGCGTATACTGTATACTGCAGAGTAATCCTATATAAAAAGGGAGGTGAGCTCTGCCCGCTGCCGGTAACCTCCTAGATTGCACTGTCAATCTCCGACAGCGGCATTTACAGCACACGGCCCGGAGGCGAGCTGCTCCATGCACTCATCACCCCCCATTCCATGTCTATGGTTTGTTATGGCTGCTGGGGGTCTGCGGAAGACCTCTATTCCTGCCATTATGGTACTTCTGTGAAGACCAGTGTGTAGCTTGGCTTCATAGGGGACCAAGATTTGCACCATATGCTGCAATACCATGGTATCGCAGTACATAGTAAAAGCGGTTATATGATAACAAGTTCAAGTCCCTCATGGAGGCTAAAAAATAAAGTAATAATAAAAATGTTTGGGTAAATAAAATATAAAAATCACTTTTTCCCCATTAAAACTAAATAATGAAAAAAAAAAAAAAACTCAGAACGCATTGTAGTGTTTTGGTTTCTTCCTATTGCATTTTTTTGTGATGTTGGGGCAATGAAAATGATTTATCTACTACAATGTGTTATCAATAAAATCATCAGCTCGCTTAGAAAAAAATAAGACAATAAAAAGCTCCATTTGCTGAAAAAGGAAAATGTAAATTTTCCTTTTTTTTATAAATTTCCAAGGATTTTGTCAACATAAAATAAAACATATTTATATACATGTTTGGTATGACTGAAATTGTAGTAACTTGTATACTTAAGATACCAGGTCATTTCCATCACACAATGAACACTGTAAAAATAAAACTTAAAAAACAATTGCGGAATTGTAATTTTTACATAATTCCACGGCACTTGGATTTTTTCCCCACTTTCTAATACATTCGATGGTAAAGTGATCAAAACTACAGATGGTTCTACATAAAAACACGTCATGCGGCTATGTGGATGGAAAAATACAAACATTATGGCTCTTGGAAGAATGGGAGGAAAAAGCGAAAAACGGGAAATTGTCAGGTCAGGAAGAGGTTAAAAAAATCTGTCAGAAAGATTTAACCCTCCTAAACTGTTTTTCTGAACATGTAGGTCAATGAAATATAAATACATTGGTCCCTTTATATATTTGAGCAGATATGGGTGGATATAGATACAATGGATATGTCTTACCTGCTTCAAAGTCCATGACCATACACAGATGTTCTTTAGTTGGGAAGGAACAAAACGTGGAGACCACAAAGGGACAATCGGAGAATATTGCGATATCCCTTTCTAGATAGGCCGATTCCAGAAACATTGGATGATGCAGGTTACACCTGGATTGTTTCTTCATGGCGAATACCTTGTTTGTGTCCTTATGACGCACTAAGTGGACGGCCCTGTAGAGGAGAAAAATCCATAATTTATAATAAATTCCTACTAACAGTCTGTCTATATGTCAAATGATCTTCTGTACTAATAGTTAATACTAGATGTACGGCCGTCACTAGAAATCAATGTCTGGAAATACATAAAATAACACAACATTAATGATCACTTATGGAGGTTCTCATCCATGTCACATCCCAACTGAGCTGAATAGATGAGGACTAGATGACTAGATGTGGATTACATCTACTCCAAAGTGGTATCAATAAGAATAGCTCGCCACACAAAAAGCAAGTCCTTACAAAGCTCTATCGAACGAAAAATAAAAATGTGACAGGTCTTGGAAAACAGTAACATTTAGATATGGACTTATATACAGTAATTTCACTATGGCAGGACTTATAGACAGAGGCATCATCATAAGCAACTTGTGAAAAATGTAGATTATACAGAAAGCTCACCCAAAAGTTCCACTGCTGATCTCTTTGATCTGGTTATAGTCGCTCTTACTAGGCTTTCTCATTGGGCTCAATAATCCAGTTACAGCCTAAAAGAATAAGAAATGACAATAAGACATAAAAGATGCAGGAAAATAAAAAGCTCCAGATGCAGGAGCTTCTCCTCTACATTATGTCCCCACTGATTACACTGCAGCTGATGTAGAGGACATGATACAAGCAGGGCGCTCCACAGACACTATTACATAATAACGGGATCCGTACTTTTCGGATTATAAGACCCATTCTTTTTCCCAAAAAATTTTTTGGGGAAAAGGGGGGGTGTCTTATAATCCGAATGTAGCTTATTGGGAGGGGGCGGCTGCGGTGGAGCAGGGTCCCAGGAGGAGGGGTTACTGCTGCAGGAAGCTGGCGGCGGCAGGAGTGGGGCGATGCTGCAGGCCCCAAGCTGGAAGGAAGGGGTGTTTGGAGGTGCAAGGCTGCGGAGGGCCGCGGGCTTTAAGAAAATGTCGGCGGAGTCCCTGCACTTCCTATTGTTTTCATTGGGATGGACTTTGGGAAAATGGCCGCATGCGCAGATTGAGATCTCGGCTCCCCACTCCTGCCGCAGCCAGCATCCTGTAGCAGCAACCCTGCCCCCTGGGACCCCGCTCCACCTCAGCCGCTCCCCCCCCCCCCAAAAAGCCACCATAAAATCAGACAATAACAATTTATTTTTTACAAAAAATTTTCTCCCCAAAATTTTGGGCGTGTCTTATTGTCCACAAAATATGGTATATCATTCTACTGCAGCGGAGGATAAGGGACATCACACAGAGGAGACAGGAATAATAATGCTAACATCACTGATAATAACTCCAATCTACATCAAGAACAGAGATATCCCTCTGTCATATGGGGTATAATATGGGATGTGTAATTCATACCCCGTTATCTGATTATATACTTACATTGCCAGATTTGGGGTTCTCTGGTGTCTCACATATTCCCCCATCAGCATTTGCCGGCGGATCAGTTGCCTCTAATATAATGATAAATAATGAAGAGACATCATGTATTAGACGATATCAGTACTTAATATATAACACATCATTATAAGGAAGGAAAGATAAGACCTCTGTAAATGGTATAATACTAAATATATGGATATTCTGCACATACTATGTATACTTATGGTACATCCATAGATAGATATACTCCACCATAAATGTGTAATAATTGCTCAGGATCTGACAATGACTTGAATGGGGATCCTATGAGGCTCTTTGTACATTTTAAGGCGTATAATATCCCAGAGGAGAGAACCGGAGGGGTTTTCAGAATGACATGGACCTTCTCCATTATAGTCTACCGGAGGTTCAAGAGCCGTCACCGGCCTCAAACAGAGGATGAAGAGTAAATTTATATATTCTCGGGTGTCTCCATAATATTAATATGTTTGTAGGAATATGAAATGTTCGGCTTACCTTCAATCAGATCACTTTTTAGCCCTGGCTGACTGGTATTAGGGTCAGCCATATTTAGGTTCTGCCCAGCTTCGGAGTCGCCGTCCGGTGTTTCCTGATGGATATAATATATACAATTAATATAACATTTCACAAATACTAAATTACCATATACATAAGACAGAAAGGACTAAGCCAGGATTTACATGATAATTGCAGTATTGCGTGGACTATACACGGCCGCTCCCTCCAGTAAGTCCACATTAATATATAAGGGACTAGTATATACAACGGTTCTCCAATAGCATCTATTATCAGAACTGCAGCATTTACAAGAAGGAAGATTGTGAATTTATAGGAAGACAGAGGTGATATACAAACTCCGCACCACTGAGTACAGACTGTCACCACAGAGGATGGAACCGCAGAGACAGACTGCCATAAATACCCTTCGTCCGCCTGGAGCAGACAGGGAGGCCTCTAAAACAAAAAATCTGCCATTCTGCCATATGTCTGGTAATCTGGAGAAGATCATACAATAAGGACATGAGATATAGAAGATGAGGGATCCTTACCAGGCGCTCCAGTGAATGGGCCGGATAATCTAGTACATACAGGAATACGTACAGGACATTTTGGGCCAATTGTTTAAAAAAGGCCAAATCTGCACTTTGGGATCTTTCTTCAGCCTATAAAGATGGAAATAAAGGAAAATAATGAGAAAAAGTGGAGAATGTAGGACGCCATTTATGTTACCATTTTACTCCTGCTATCTGCAGCTACAATTACTACCTATCTGGGTATTTGGTATAGACTATATATTATATTGGTCTAGGCCAAAATACATATTTTATGTAAATGAACTTGCATTTTGTTAATATTATCCTTTATTATTTTTACACACTTTGCACAGATTGTCTGCTAATTACCTGTTGTATTAATGTCCTGATGTTCATCTGTAAATGCTCAAGATATTCTGAGCTTACACGACCTTGGTGGTATTTGGTCAGGCAATCTCTCACTAGCTTCATAACCAGCCGGTAAGTGAAGCTGAGGACGCCATCGGGTAGTGGTAGCACAAAGTCAGGGTCATAGGTAGTAAGAATCCCCTGGAGTAGTGCCAACTTCTCAAGTTTGTCTGGAGGAATTTCAGACATTTCAAGAAAATCCAATCGCAGTCAATATATCACCAGCTTCGTAGCCAATCACTGACAACAATGTCACCGGGGCAGTAAACATTCCATACATAGTGGCTGTGCATTATGATGTCATAATGTTATCTTGTGGTGGAATATTAACATGTCATCAGTGATGTCATCATGGAATCCGGTGATGGAATCTTAACCCGTTTACAACCTTGAACATATAGGTACGTCCAAGCTTGTATTTCTGCCTTTTTTAGGCAGCGCCAGAGCCCACATCTTTCCCCGCACACAAAAGCTGATGTGCTCAACTGTCATATGCCTCAAATGGACACAGGTGGATCTTGTCTGTTAACTAGTTAAATGCCGTTGTCAATCACTGACAACGGCATTTAACACGTGCCAGTCAAAAGTGCATCACAAGTCCCTCTTATCTGCGCCCCTGTCACGTGATCGCGGGTTGCCGATGTGTTATCATGACAGCCGGGGGTCTGCACAAAATCCCTGTGCCAGTCATTGTTCATTTTTTTATGAATGCCGGCTTGTCGCCGGCGTTTAAAGAAGATTGTGATTTATGATATACATAGCAGTGCTGAAGCCCCGAATGATCGCTGCTTCAAATCTCCTAAGGTGACTATTGAAGCTAGTAACAAAAAAAAACACAAAAGTTCAAATCGCGCCCCTTTTGCCTCATTGGAAATAAAACAATTGAAAAATATAAAAAAAAACATATTTGGTATCACTGTGTTTAGAATTGTCCAATCTGTCAAAATTTTTACTTAAATTAATTAAATTAATCTGTAAATGGCGTAACAAGAAGAAAATCAAAACCTCACAATTACGTTTTTTTGGCCGATGCAACATTGCAATAAAATGTAACAACATGCGATCAAAATATCCTATCTACACTAAAATAGTATAAATAAAAATGGAAGCTCAGGGCTCAAAAAAACAAGCCATCACCAAGCCCCAAATCCCAAAAAATGGAGGCGCTACGGGTCTCTGAAAATGGGGACATAAGCTAATTTTTTTTTTCTTACTAAGTCGGATTTTTTTTTCACCACTTAAATAAAAAAAGAACTTATAGCTTGTATTTTATGAATATTATCTTCTTACCTGTCGTACTAGTGTCCTGATGTTCATCTGTAAATGCTCAAGATATTCTGAGCTTATACGACCTTGGTGGTATTTGGTCAGGCAATCTCTCACTAGCTCCATAACCAGCCGGTAAGTGAAGCTGAGGACGCCATCGGGTAGTGGCAGCACAAAGTCAGGGTCATAGGTAGTAACAATCCCCTGGAGTAGTGCCAACTTCTCAAGTTTGACTGGAGAAATTCCAGACATTTCAAGCAAATAGCAAATCCAATCGCAGTCAGTATATCACCAGCTATAAAGCCAATCACTAACAGCAATGACACCGGGGCAGTAAGCACTTGAATAAATGCTGGGGGTGCATTATGATGTCATGATGGAATCTTGTGGTGGGGGAATCAGTGATGTCATCAGTGATGTCATTTAGGAATCCGGTGATGCAGTCTTAAAGGGGCATCTTACCATAAAAGGACGTTGCCTAGCAACAATTAAGGTGGCAACACCATAGGCTGAGCATCAGTAACAGACTGAGGCATGGGGAGAAGAACCATGACTTTGATCAGTAGGGCAGACTTTTACATCTGTCTGTTCCCCCATAAAATATTTTAAACAGAGTTTGGATGCTAAATGTTCTTCAGACGTGGAAACATTTGCTTTTTCTAGAGATTATGACCAGGGATGGACTGGGAATAAAATACCGTCCTGGAATTTCAAAGCATGCTAGTCCATGCTGTCGCCGCCCCTCTCCCCAGATTGGGGTCTCTAATACTAATTTTATGCTGCCTGAATGAAATTAAGATTTACTAAATATATTTCCAATAATACTGCTTTATTGGATTTCATAATAATAATATTGCATTGAGCTTTATATGCAGATTTTCTCCATAGAATTGCATTCGATGAGGAAAATACACAGGTAAAAAATTCAAAGCGCATAAAATCCACACATGACTCTATCACTAAAGTTTTGTTAAAGCCGAGTACCAGGAATAATCAAAAATAAAGCAGATTTATTCAATACATGATATACCAAAAAGAGACAAAAATGCGATAAAAACGCAAATAACCTAATTTACCGAATAGGTGGAGAACTGCAGCAGAAAATCTGCAACATCAAAAACTCACCAACTACTTATCATGGGAACTTAGCCTAACAAAGAAATAGCACCAGAGCAGATCCAAATACTACCAGCATATACAGTAGTGATAATACCGCCATACTGATCATTAACGAAAACCAATGTACTAGTACTGATGTCACCACCATACAGTGTCCATATAATGGTACTATCAGTTTTACATCAGTGCTCTTCAGACCATATATGTGTGCACTGTGCAGGTTCTCACCAGTGACGTTCTCAATGATCGCAGTCATTAATTTTTCCTTTCCTTTTCCATTTGGCCTAAAGCGCCATGATCACTTCTTCAACCCATAACTCGTCCCTGCAAAATGTAACACAGAGACATCTTTGACTTACAGCTTTTACCCTCCATATATTCCCCCATTTCTGTACAAACCATGTATTGCAATAATGAGAATCCTAGACAGTAATAAAGCCCCTCTGTGTCCTGTATGGTAATACTAATCTCTCTTTGTGTCCCACGCAATAACAGTTCCCCTTTGTGCCCCTATACAGTAATAATGTTCCCTCTCTACATCCTTATAGTAATAATGCCCTGTATGCTTCATTATAAGTATACAGCAGCATGTAGAATTAATGCCCCCCAATGCCTCCTTATAATAATTCTCCTTGACCCTTTATAATAATAATGACCCCTGTACCTTCTTACCCCTGTAGTTGCTTATAATAATAATACCTTCTATTCTCTCCCTATAATTATACTGATTCCACAGTCTGCCTCCTGATAATAATGCCCCTCGGCAGGAGCATACGTAGAAATCACTGGGACCCCAAACCAAAAGTCTTATTACAACACACAGCGGGTAAAATAAGTATTGAACAGGTCAGAGGTCACCAATTTTCCAAGTAAATATATATTTGTAAATCCCAGACTCCCCCCACATAGTATGATGCGTGCTTCACAGCACTCGCTCCCCCCACCACAGATACAGTATAATGGTCTCCCCACAGCATGGTGGTCCCACTACAGTTCAGTATGATTGCTCCCCATAGTCCAACAAACAGTAAATGGGCCCCCCAATACAATATGATGGTATCCCTACAGCCCCCCAAAATAAAAAAAACTTATACTCACCATATCCAATCTCACTATCCACCACAGCCGCAGTCTGTTCTTTTATTCTGCCTTGCGATCACTTACACCGAGCTGCCGACAGCGATTGTGCGGGCACAGCTCCTGTACCCGTATGAATGGCATGGCGTATTTTACGTAATAGTTCGTGAACCCCTTCCCAACCATGATGTAAACTTACGTCAAAGATCGTGAAGGAGTGATGGGATATATAACACCGAAGATATTGCTTGAGTGTTTGATTAATACTTTCTGTCTGACCATAGATTATAATGGGTACATGTGACATCCATGAAAAAAACAGATTCAACACGTATTGCAAACACAGACATATGAATGAGGCCTAAAGTAGTATGGCATATTTAGCACTTTATGAGAGGGCACACAACATGTTTGACACGGTATGAGTGGGCAAACTGTGGATGGCACTGAGGAGCAGATTGTCCCTGGAACCATATGGGACATTGTCTCAGTTGTGTCAGAGTGTAACTGCTCTTTATTATATTGGCACTTGGCTGCTTCTGTGTCACCCATAGACTAATGGAGAGTGACTGCATATGTAGATCATTCATTGCAGCAAACTGATAAAGCAGAACATTGGACATAACGTGCTGCCATAGAATGGAGTAAATGGCCATGATTGTGCTAAGTTTACCTTAGGAATAGCAGCCTCTGCAAAATCTGAGCAAGCATAAAAAAGTAAATAATCGTCTGCAGGTATCTGTACTACATAACAGTACAACAGATGTAATAAAGGTAAAGGGTAATACTGCAGATTTAGTACAGGTAGAAGGCAATTCAGCACATACAGACAGAGAGAATTACAGTGCAGATAATACAGGTAGAGCGCAGTACAGCCGAGGACGTGGCCGTGGGCAAACTGAAATTGTGCCACAAAAAACACCCACATCTTCTCGCTCGACCTTCTTGTCCCAATTACTAGGGGACCGCAGAACACCACTATTGAACACAGACCAGTATCAAAAGGTTATTGGTTGGATAGCTGATAATGCTTCCAGTCACTTTTCCACCACCACCTCCTGTCCTCCACACGGTCAAGTCTCGGTAGCCGTGAGTCGTCTGGACTGCATATTCCTCACCGTGATCCTCCTTCCACCATGCCAAGTGCCCAGAGACAACTGATCCCACACTTGGACACTCAGAAAAGCAGTTCACTTTTCCGTTTGTACATTCGGGCCTCTCGCCCGGCCAGCTTCAAGCGAGTCAAGAGGAGAACGCATGTAGCGATGCCCAAATATTGAAGCAGCCACGGTCACACAAAGGCGATTTTAGTAAAGTGCAATTACTGTGGAAAGAGGTGGATGATGATGAGACACAATTGCCAGAAAGTCAGGAGGAGGACCATGGTGTAGTAGTACCACAACAGGCAGGAAGAAGCGGTGTGGTGGCCACAGACACAAGGCGGAAAGCGTTCCTTGAAATGCCAACATGACGGTGTATAAGAAAGACATAGCTGAACTAGAGAGGGTGCAGGGAAGAGCGATCAAGGTTATTAGAGGACTGGGGGGTTTGCAATACCAAGACAGGTTATTAAACTTGGGGTTATTTACTGTGGAAAAAAGAAGGCTTAGGGGTGATCTTATTACTATGTACAAGTATATGAGGGGACAGTACAAAGACCTTTCTACTGATCTTTTTACTCTGAGGCCAGAGACGGGGACAAGGGGGCATCTTCTACGTCTGGAGGAAAGAAGGTTTAATCATAATCACAGACGGGGATTCTTTACTGTAAGAGCAGTGAGACTATGGAAGTCTCTGCCGCATGATATTGTAATGAGTGATTCACTATTAAAATTTAAGAAGGGCATGGATGCCTTTCTTGAAAAGTATAATATTAGAGGTTATATATACTAGATTCCTTGATAGGGCGTTGATCCAGGGAACTAGTCTGATTGTCGTATGGAGTCGGGAAGGAATTTTTTTCCCCAATGTGGAGCTTAGTGTTTGCCACATGTTTTTTTTTGCCTTCCTCTGGATCAACATGTTAGGCTATGGGTTTAACTAGATGGACTTAGTCTTCCTTCAACCTTAAAAACTATGTTACTATGTAATCATAGCGCATCTACACTGTCCAGACATAAGGGCTTCTGCAATTGGCTGCAGAAATCACATGTCCTCTCAATATAAAAAGCGCCCATGTTCCCTCAGCGCCATTATATCCATGTCACTGCTGGAGACAGACGCAGCTCAGTGTTCTCCTGTGTAATGAGAGATATTAGCTAGATAGATGGGCACTTGTGTGGTAGTCAGATAGTGTAGATATTTCCTGGCCTGTGTACCTCTGCAACCGCTGGTGCAGCACATTTTTGGTCCTGCTAGCGCTGCGGTACCGGTTCAGAGCGATAGCTCTGACATGTGGCATCATGGGGACCTGATTGGATCAGGTCCCCATGATGTTAACCTGTTCCTATCTTCTAGATGCCGCGATCCATAGCGATCGCGGCATTTAAAAGATAGTGACAGCCGGTGGTCGGCGATCGGGACCCCCCACATACCTTACCAGCGGTGGGAATCCCGGTGCTGTGACCTCTGACATCATCGAGACCTGATTGGCTCAGGTCTCGATGATGTCAGCGTCACACCAGCCAATCAGAGAGATCACCAGGGAAGTTTGTTTTAGCAACAAACTTTCCTGGGCGATCTGGCAGATAAATACATTGTTTCTCCTCCGATCTCAGTGAGAGAGCAGAGGAGAAACACTGTGACAAGGGCTGTCAGCCTTGCCACTGTGAAAGTGAAAAATCAAAATCAAAAAGGAAAGTAAGGTTAGGGTTAGTCAGTCTGTCAGATCAGTCAGTCCTGTCAGATCAGTCAGTCCGTCCTGTCAGATCAGTCAGTCCGTCCTGTCAGATCAGTCAGTCCGTCCTGTCAGATCAGTCAGTCCGTCCTGTCAGATCAGTCAGTCCGTCCTGTCAGATCAGTCAGTCCGTCCTGTCAGATCAGTCAGTCCGTCCTGTCAGGTCAGTCAGTCCGTCCTGTCAGATCAGTCAGTCCGTCCTGTCAGATCAGTCCGTCCTGTCAGATCAGTCCGTCCTGTCAGATCAGTCAGTCCTGTCAGATCAGTCAGTCAGTCAGTCCTGTCAGATCAGTTAGTCAGTCCTGTCAGATCAGTCCGGTCCGTTTAGTCCAGTCAAAAAATATAAAAATAAAATGGCCCGTCAGACTTATACCGCAGAGGAGGCGTATGCCCTGCTGTGTTCTGATAGTGATGACAGTGCAATCTCAGATGGAGATGTGGATTTTGAGGGCTTTAGTAGCGGTGACACTGAGAGCTCAGAAATGAGCTGTGATTCTGGTCCATCCTCAAGCCCAAGGACCAGTACAGCAATAGGGGCAAATAGTGCTACTGGAGAAACGTCTCCAAATCAGGGAACACTGCCCAGTACAAGCGCTGTCCCTGCTACTAGTGAATTGGCGCACGCCAGTGTACCCCGAGGGCTCGGCTGCTACAGGGGTATTGCACCTCAAACCAGAGGTGTGATATTCCACTCCCGGGTAAGGATGGAGTGTGGACCAGGACTCAGTAGGCTGCATGCACCACACACACCCCATTTCCGAGGGACAGCTCAACGGTGCTCCCACGAGACAGAAGTGCAGGCACGACAGCATCTGTCCCTGGCTGGAGTGGGGAGGGGAAAGTACACCCAGTGGTGTAGGAGCAGATAGGGGAGGGAGGTATATAAGGTGGGCACCATCTTAGATCAGTGTGCAGTCTGAGGAGAAGTGACAGGGAGCAGAGCTGCTGCATGGGCTCTGCTCCACGGGCAGGCCTTGTCAGGAGGCCGGAGCCTGAGAGAGAGAGAGAGAAGAAAGAACAGAAAGGAAAGTAAGAAAGGAAACAAGGAACAGGAACACAGAGAAAGGCCCAGAGACACGAGGACAGAGGGAACCCTAAGGACCCAGGAGACTGCGGGTTACGGGTTGGCAGAACAGGGTACCGGAACCCAAATTGGTGGAGGCAACAGATTCCTCAGCCAAAGACCGGAGGTTGTGACCACATCTTGGTGCGACCCCTCACTACATCCACCAGGAAAGCATACCGCATAGGGTCAGGGAAACCGGAGATAGGTTTCGCCAATAGAAGGCCCGAGGAAGCTGGACAAAGGTGGGTCACTGGTGGGGACGGCCAGAGAAAGGTAGAGAAGGGAGCCCTGAGCCACGCTCTGGAATTGCCTGGGAGTTGACGGAGTCCCTCACCTGGTGGACGCAGCATGGCTTGGGCCGTCATCGCCTGCAGGATTGACCGAATAACAACTGTGAGTAAAGCATTGGAAACTGCAATTACAAGTCTCTGTGTTTCATCGCCGCACCAGCACTATTAGGACTGGGACGCTCACACCATTACTCCCATCATCCACATTAGCTGCCCTGAGGCAATACTTCTCCCGTGGGGAGTTATCCCATACTTGGCTGCGCATACAATACCAGCCTCAGCAGTCTGCAGCGCAGCGGCGGTCCCCACTGACCGCAATCCACGGGTGTCGTAGTCGGACATTTGCTATTACATTAAGACTGCCACTGAATTGACCAACCTGGGCACGGACCGGGTCAGCGCCACGGAGACTACAACCCCCAGCGATCCGGCTCCGGGTACTCCCGCACACGTGCATACACAACACAGGCCCAGGGGGCGCGTCACCAATGTACAAGGGGCTTTGCCACATGATCTAGCATTTCCCAGATGGGAGGCTTCGGATTCGGCTTCCCCATTCAGCCCTGATTTCAACGCCATTCCTGGTATAAATGTGGAGGTGGAAGATTTTGGACCAATTCATTTTTTTAATTTGTTTTTTTACAGACAGCTTGCTAGAGCATATTGTCGTGCAAACAAATTTATACGCATCCCAATTCATAAGCCAGAATCCCCGATGTTACTATGCTAGGGCAAATTTATGGACACCAACTAATGTCCCGGAAATAAAAAAATTGTTAGGACTTACATTTGCCATGGGGCTTGTTAAAAAACCGAGCATTCGATCCTACTGGTCCAACCACCCTGTTCAAGCCTCCCCTATGTTTTCAGTCTTTCTTCCTAGGACCCGTTATGAAATGCTCATGCGGTTTTGGCATTTTAACGACAATAGTCAATGCCTGCCCAGAAATGCCCCAGAACATGACAGGTTATATAAAATTAGACCCATCATTGAAAATTTGTCAGAAAAATTCTTAAGGCTCTACACCCCAACACAAAATATTTCTATAGATGAGTCCCTTGTAAAATTCAAAGGAAGACTGCACCTCAAGCAATTTATCCCATCTAAAAGGGCAAGGTTTGGAATAAAGATCTATAAAATGTGCGAAAGTTCAACCGGATACACATCCGCTTTTCGCATATATGAGCGGAAAGATAGCCAACTAAACCCACCAGGATGCCCTACTTATCTGGGGACATCTGGAAAAATTGTTTGGGAGCTGATAAGTCCATTTTTTCAAAAAGGCTACAATCTATATGTGGACAATTATTACACCAGCATACCCCTATTTAAAAGTCTGGTTGAACACAACATCGGGGCTTGTGGGACCATCCGTAAAAACCGTCAGGGGTTTCCACAACCATTGGTCAACCAAAAGTTTCAAAAGGGGAAGTCAGGGGCTGTACGCAACGGAGAGTTGCTTGCCCTGAAATATAGGGATAAGAGGGATATTTTTGTCCTCCGCTCGATCCATACAGATGCCACAAGGGCCACTGTAGAACTAGGATCCACCACTCCGAAGCAAAAACCTGTGTCAGTCATTGACTACAACAAACACATGGGGGGTGTGGACCTTGCAGACCAGGTTCTACAGCCATACCAGATATCAAGAAAGTCCTATACCTGGTATAAAAAGTTGGTTGTTTATTTGTTTCAGGTGGCCACATACAATTCTTTTGTGTTGTACAAAAAAGCAGGAAATTCAGATCCTTTTCTTGATTATCAAGAAAAGGTAATTGAAAATCTTGTCTTTCAAAGTGTTAGCCCCGCTCATCCATTAGAATCTGAGGATGTGAAAAGACTCACTGAGCGACATTTTATTGCACTTATTCCAGCAACGGAAACAAGAAGGAACCTCCAGAAAAGATGTCGTGTATGTACTAAGAGAGGAATGAGGCGTGATACCCGCTACTATTGCCCACAATGCCCATCATTGCCAGCCTTATGCGTCACTGACTGCTTTAAAATCTTCCACACAGAACCACGTTTTTAAACTGTAAAAATGTATCCCAATTTGTCATTCAAACATTTGGTTCATTTAGTGAATGACACATTCGAGTAGAGCTCACTTAATTTCCAGAATCTAAACCTTCCATGGCGTGCTTGTTTCTGGAAATCATCCATTGAGTTAAAATGGTCACTAAACCCATAGATGAATTCCCAGAGGGGTGTCTTTTCCAAAATGGGGTCTCTTCAGGGGGGATTCTTTAGTTCTGGTACTTGGCGCCTCTGAAAAGTGCCAGAACAGCAGAATCCCCCCTGAAGTGACCCCATTTTGGAAATGACACCTCTCTGGGAATTCATCTATGGGTTTAGTGACCATTTACCTATCTACTTATTTTCCCACCACTAGATTAATTTATACAGAGGAGTAGATTGTAAAATTCGGTCACTTGTTGGGGGTTTCCTCTGTTTAGGCACCTCAGGGGCTCTCCAAATGCAACATGGCGTCCGCTATCGATTCCAGTCAAATTTCCATTCCAAAAGTCAAATGGCGCTCCTTACCTTCCGAGCCATGCCGTGCGCCCAAACAGTGGCTTTACACCACATATGGGGTATCAGCGTGCTCAGGAGAAATTGCACAACACATTTTGGGGTCCATTTTTTCTTGCTGCCCTTGTGAAAATTAAAAATTTGAGGTTAAAGTAGCAGTTTTGTGAAAAAAAGTTAAATGTTCATTGTTTTCTTCCACATTCCAAAAATTCCTGTGAAGCACCTGAAGGGTTAATAAACTTCTTGAATGTGGTTTTGAGCACCTTGAGGGGTGCAGTTTTTAGAATGGTATCTTTTTTGGGTATTTTCTGTCATAAAAGCCCCTCAAAGTCACTTCAAATATGATGTGGTCCCTAAAAAAATGTTTTTGTAAATTTTGTTGTAAAAATGAGAAATCGCTGGTCAACTTTTAACCCTTATAGCTTCCTAACAAAAAAAATTTTGGTTCCAAAATTGTGCTGATGTGAAGTAGACATGTGGGAAATGTTATTTATTAACTATTTTGTGTGACATATCTCTCTGATTTAAGGGCATGAAAATTCAAAGTTTGAAAATTGCAATATTTTTAAAATTTTCACCAAATTTCCGATTTTTTCACAAATAAACGCAAGTGATATCAAAGAAATTTTACCACTATCATGAAGTACAATATGTCACGAAAAAACAGTCTCAGAATCAGGGGAATCCGTTGAAGCGTTCCAGAGTAATTACCTCATAAAGTGACAGTGGTGAGAATTGAAAAAATTGGCCTGGTCACGAAGGCAAAAACAGGCTCTGGTGCGAAGTGGTTAAAAGATTCTGGAGTAGGCACATAACTATAACTGTGGTTTTGAAGTTCCACGGTTCAAATCTCTGTATTATCAAGCTTTTGGCATTTTTTCGGTAAAAAAAAACAGTAATAGTGTCTCCCTGACTGTTCAGACTCAAATATATCTGTTTAAAAGATTCTGGTGTAGGCCACATAGCTATAACTGTGGTTTTCCTCTTCCACGGTTCTAATCTACTTTTTATTACCCTTTTTCCATTGATAGTGCGAGTGTAAGCTATTTTACTTCATTTACAATGGGCAAGGCGCGTGGCAAGGGACGTGGAACTGGACGTTCTAGTGATGGTGCGTGTAGAGGACGGGGCCGTGGCCAAGGTGAAAATGTGCCACAACCAACAGCCACATCTTCTCGCTCCCACTTCTTGACCGAATTACTAGGGAAGCACACAGCAACACCAGTATTGCGAACTGATCAGTGTGAACAGGTTATTAATTGGATAGCAGATAATACTTCCAGTTACCTGGGAACCACCACCTCTGGTCTGTCTTCCACACGGTCAAGTTTTAATAGCCGTGAGTCTCGACCGCATACTCCTCCTCACCCTGATGCTCCTTCTTCCCACCATGCCGAGTGTCGTCAGACAGCAACTGATCCCACAGTTGGACACTCTGAAGAGCTGTTCACTGGTCCATTTCCATATTTGTGCCCCTCGCCTGCTCCGCATAAAGTGGTGGAAGAGGAGATCCATGTAGCGATGCCCAAATATTTGAACAGCCACGGCCACAGGAAGGCGACGCTGGCAATTTGTCACAAGAGGTGGACGATGACGAGACACAATTGCCACGATGTAAGGAGGAGGATCGTGGTGGAGGAGGACGAGGTGGTGTATGATCTAGTAACTGACCCAATGTGGCAGGAGGACACGCAGAGCGAGGCCAGCAGCACACAGTGGGAGGGAGGCAGAGTACCCCAACAGGCAGGAAGAAGCAGTGTGGTGGCCGCAGACAGAAGGCGGGCAATAGTTCCCCGTAACACCAACACGAGGGACGTTGCCAGTACAACTGGTAGGTATTTCAGAGTCTGGAACTTTTTTAAAGACTCTGCTGATAACCCCAAAAAGGCCATTGGTACCACCTGCCATGCCAGCATCAGCAGGGGTGACAAAACTACCAGCCTGACCACCACCAGGCACATGTCAGCAAAGCACCCGACTTTGTGGGGCGAACCCCAGGGTCCACGACCAGTGTCAGCGGGTGTCACCACTGCTTCTTCCGCTGTTGTGCGTGTAATAGAACCCCCTGCTGTGCATGCAAGGCAATCCCTTGTCCATACTGCATGCAAAGATGCTAAGTGTATGGGCTGACAAGCATTTACCCCTGGGGAATATACATGACTAGTGTTGAGCGATACCTTCCGATATCGGGAAATATCGGATCGGATTGGATCGGACCGATACCGAAAAAGTATCGGATATCGCCGATTCCGATACCGGAAACCAATGCAAGTCAATGGGACAGAAATATCGGAATGAAAATAAACCCTTTCTTTCCTTGTAGGTTAATTCTACATGAAGGAAAACAACTAAGAATAATGTAGAATGTAGTGGGGGAGACGATAAAGGCATAGAGGTTTAGCCCAATCAAATGGAATAGCAGGAATTAATATTTTTTTTTAAGACGTTCTGAGTTACGGAAATATTGACTATGTTAAGTATTTTTAGATTTTGTCAGATATTTATGTTTCACTACTTCCATGCTCTTCACCTTCTTTTTTACTTCTCCCACACTTTCTCCTTCATCATCTTCAGCATCTTTTTCATCCACTTCTTCTTCACCTTCATCTTCTTCTTCTTCACCTTCTTCGTATTATTCTTTTTTTTTTTACATTCTTCATATTCTACTTCTTCATCTTCTTCTTCTTCATCATATTCTTATTTGTGGCAGGCATTCCTGTAGTTGTTATCTATAAAAGGTTGGACATTACACCTTTCGTTCTGCCCGTCACAAAAGATTTACAACAGGATTTTTCCGCGTTCAGTTTGGCCTGCAGCAGCAGGTCTTTTCCAGGGGCACCACGAGGAGGAACGGACTCACCCCCATACACTGCTTAGTCATCTTCTGCTTATAATTTAGATATTATCTTTTGCTCTGATTTTTAGTCTTATGCTTAATGTTCTTCCGCTTTTTGTTCTGCAGCTTCTTGTATTTCTGCTTCTTGGTTTTCTGTCTCTTGTTCTTCTGTATCTTGGTGCTTGTCTTCTCCTCTTTGTCCTCTTGGTCAACTTCTTCAGGGTCATCTTCTTGGTCTTCTTCGGGGTGGTCTTCAGGGTCGTCGTCTTCGGGGGTCCTCATCTTCGGGGTCCTCGTCTTCTTCGGGTTGGTCTTCTGGGTCCTCGTCTTCGGGGTCCTCGTCTTCTTCGGGGTGGTCTTCAGGGTCCTCGTCTTCTTCGGGGTGGTCTTCAGGGTCCTCGTCTTCAGGGTCGTCGTCTTCGGGGTCCTCGTCTTCTTAGGGTTGGTCTTCAGGGTCCTCGTCTTCAGGGTCCTCGTCAGGGAGATCTAGAGTGATTACCAAGAACCATTTCAACACGACAGGACAACGCATTGGAGGCAAAGTGACGTTGACACTACCCGGAAACAGCTGGCGTGCTGGAACCAGGCTGGGCAGGAGGGAGTACCCGTGCCAAAGTCACTGCCGAGGACCAGCTGACGGTACTGGAACCCGGATGGGTAGCAGAAGGTACAAGAGCCAATGGAACTGCCGAAGACCAGCTGACGGTACTGGAACTCGGTTACTAAGCAGGAAGTACCTGTGCCAGAAAGCACTACCAAGGACCAGCAGACGTTGGTGGAACTTGGATACCGAGAAGGAGGCACCTAATCCAAAGGCACTGCCGAGAACCAGCTGACGGTACTGGAACCCGGATGGGTAGCAGAAGGTACCCATGTAAAAAAAAGTTCAAGGCCGCGAGCCGGCCGCAGTTACCAAAACCCACAGTCCTACAGGGGGTGCTTGTCCTATTGGCACTATGGAACCAGCCTTCATTGCCAGATCCCGCAGCCCACATAGGAGTCACCTAAACTGCAGGCACCATAGAGTCGGCTAACCCGACCGCAACACGACAGGACAACGCATTGGAGGCAAAGTGACGTTGACACTACCCGGAAACAGCTGGCGTGCTGGAACCAGGCTGGGCAGGAGGGAGTACCTGTGCCAAAGTCACTGCCGAGAACCAGCTGACGGTACTGGAACCCGGATGGGTAGTAGAAGGTACAAGAGCAAATGGAACTACCGAGGACCAGCTGGCGGTGCTGGAACCCAGGGTAAATACTAAAAACAGAGTGGAGCCAGAGGTGTAATTGGAGCAACTTTAAAATCTGTAGTAGTGAGAATGTGGACAGAGCAGGAGAAATTGCCGTCCGCACAGCAGGGGAACAGCTGACGTTACTGAACCCCAATAACACGGCCGCAAGTGTTGACTGTGCAGACGGCACTTCCGAGCGCCAGCTGGCGGTGTTGGAGCTCAGGGATTACAGTTCAGGTGGTAGAAACATGAACAGAACAGGAGACCTGGATACTGTTGCCAACCAATTATTTATTCTGGAAGAGGACTGGCAAATTCATGAGAGATCCAGGCCTTGTTCATTTTGAGAAAAGTAAGCCGGTCAACGTTATCAGAGGATAGTCGCATGCGACGGTCTATTAGTACACCACCTGCGGCACTAAAGACGCGTTCCGATAATACACTAGCAGCAGGGCAAGCTAGCACCTCCAATGCATACTGACTAAGCTCTGGCCATGTATCCAGCTTACAGACCCAAAACTTGAAGGGAGAAGAGCCGTCTGGGAGTACACTAAGAGGGCAAGACATGTAGTCTGTCACCATCTGACGGAAACGTTGCCTCCTGCTGACTGGAGCCGTCTGTGATGGTGTAGACATTTGTGGCGGCGGGGACACAAAAGTTTGCCACATTTCGGCCATACTGGTCTTGCCTTGTGCTGAGGCGCTGCTTCTGCTCCCTCTTTGTGCAGAGCTTCCTCCACTGCCTCGACGCACTGAGCTGCTTTGTAAAGCACTAGCAGCACTGCTCTCGGTTGGAATGGAGAACATGATGGAATGCACCAGTGCGTCTTGGTACTCCCGCATTTTACGCTCCCGGTTCAACGGTGTTATGAGGCTTTGTAAGTTGTCCCGGTAGCGAGGATCTAGGAGGGTGGACACCCAATAATCAGCCGTGTTGAGAATGTGGGCGATGCGGCGGTCGTTTCTCAGGCACTGCAGCATGAAATCAACCATGTGCTGCAGACTGCCAACTGGCCAAGAAACGCTGTCCCCTGCTTGAGGCGTGATCTCTGCCTGCTCTGCATCACCCCACCCTCGCTCTAGATACTGACTACTAGAGCATTGTGTACCTCCCTCCTCTGGACAGATGTCTTCCTCATCCATTGACTCCTCCTCATCCTCCTCACAAAGTGTCCCCTGCCTAGGCCTTTGTGAGGAACCACGTTGCGCAGACTGTAGAGAAGCAGATGGCATCTGTGACTCCTCATCCTCCACCTCTTCCAAAACCTCGTCCCTTAGTGCTTGCAGTGTTTTTTCAAGCAGGCAGATAAGGGGGATAGTCATGCTGACTAGTGCATCATCTGCAATCGCCATCCGCGTGGAATAATCGAAGGCACGCAAAACGTGGCAAATGTCCTTCATAGAGGCCCACTCAGTGGTGGTGAAGTGTGAACGGCGCGCACTGCGACTTGTTTGCGCCTGCTGCAGCTGGTACTCCATTACTGCTGCCTGCTGCTCACACAATCTCTCCAACATATGTAACGTTGAATTCCACCTGGTGGGTAGGTCACATATGATGCGATGTTCCGGAAGACTTAATCGGCGCTGCAGAGCTGCAATGCGTGATCTTGCATTGCTGGAACGCCGCAAGTGAGCGCACTCTATGCGGACCTTGTGAAGCAGTGCATCAAGATCCGGATAGTCCCTCAAAAAACTCTGCAGGACCAAGTTGAGCACATGTGCCAGACATGGGATGTGAGTGAGGTTGCCTAGGCCCAGAGCTGCCACCAGATTTCGGCCATTGTCACACACTACCATGCCTGGCTGGAGATTCGCTGGCACAAACCACATGTCGCTCTGCTGCTTGATGGCATTCCAGAGCTCCTGCACTGTGTGGCTTCGATTCCCGAAAGAAATTAATTTTAATACGGCCTGTTGACGTTTGGCCACGGCTGTGCTCATATTGGTCACCATAACAGGTAACCGTTCACGGGTCGATGTGGAGGTAGACCGTGACGGCTCCTGCAGCGCTGATTCACAGGAACTGGAGTATGAGGAGGAGTCAATGTGTACAGACTGGATTCCTGCAATCCTTGGAGTTGGCAGAACACGTACAGCGCCACTCTCAAGATTTGTACCCGGCTCCACAACATTTACCCAATGGGCAGTGAGGGTAAGGTATCGTCCCTGTCCATGCTTACTGGTCCACGCATCGGTGGTCAGGTGGACCTTGCTACTGACGGCGTTTTGTAGCGCATGTTTAATTTTTCCCTCCACATGATGTTGCAGGGCAGGGACGGCTTGCCTGCTGAAATAAAAGCGGCTGGGCACGTTGTATTGTGGGACTGCCAATGCCATAAAGTTACGGAATGTGTCAGTCTCCACCAGCCTGAATGATAGCATTTCAAGGGCCAGTAGTTTAGCAATGCCAGCATTCAGAGCCTGTGCTCGGGGGTGGTTTGCCGAGTATGGGCGCCTTTTCTCCCATGCCTGTGCTAACGATGGCTGTAGACTGGCCTGGGAGTGTGAGGATGACTGGGAAAGTGGTGCTGTGGGTGGAATTACACTGTGTCTCTGTACAACAGTGCCAGAGATTCTTCCATGGCGATCCTGTGAGGAAGCCAAACCAGCTGTGTGTGAGCTGGAGGAAGAGGCTACAACACGAGCTGAAGAGGTGGTAGGTGGCGCTGTAGGTTGGCCTAGGTCTTCAGTGTGTTTTTGTAACTCCACCACGTGCTTGGTCCGCACATGTTTCCACATATTTGTGGTATTGAGGTTGCTGACACTTTTCGCTCTTTTCACCTTCTGATTACACAGCTTGCATTTGACAAAGCAAATGTCATCTGCAACTGTGTCAAAAAAGGACCAGGCACTGCAAGTCTTGGGAGCGCCCGCTTTGGATTTTGGAAGAGCCATGCTCCTAATGGGTGCCAAAGTGGAGGCTACAGGCAACCAAGTCTGCCCCCTCCCTCTCCCTCCTTTTTGGGCCGTTCGGGGAATCTCTTCCTCAGAGCTGCTCCCACCACCTTCCTGTCCCTCACGCCATGATGGGTCAAGGACCTCATCATCTACACCACCCTCTTCAAACAACTGCTTCTCCTGGGTAGTCTCGACAGCACAGTACGCACCAGAAAGTGGCACCTGAGTCTCATCATCAGATGCGTACTGAGGTGTGCTGCTGACCATAGGCACTGGCCCACCTGCCTCTTCAGATTCAGATAGACAAAACGGTTGCGCATCACTGCATGCTACCTCTTCTTCAAATTCTCGAATTCTGCTTGGCTGGCCCCCTCTTTCCAAGCCAAGAGATTCAGAGAACAGAAGTAGAGATGGCTCCTGTCCAGGGCTCTCTGACTGCCTGGGCAATTTGGCAGGTGGTGGAGACAGATGGGTGCTCTTCAGTGCTCAGGACCTGAGAGGATCTGGAACTAATTGAAGTCGATGCGTTAGCTGCCATCCATCCGACAACGGCTTCAATTTGGTCCTCGCGCAGCAGTGGGGTACGGCTAGCTCCTACAAAGCTGCGCATAAAGGACTGTTCCCTGGTAAAACTGGGGGATGCTGAGTCACTGGTGCCCGCAGCAGGCACAGAATCCCCACGTCCTCTCCCTGCAGGCACAGAATCCTCACGTCCTCTCCCTGCAGAAACTCCACGCCCACGACCACATGCCTTACTCCCTGCCTTCTTCATCTTGGTAGACTGATAAAGATAGGCAGAAAAGTACTAAGGGCTTAGTGTGCTTATTCCTGAACAGCTGCTAACAGGTATAAGAAACACTAATTTTATAAAGTGTGGACTAGACTTTAATATGAGCTAATGTGGAGTGTTTGGTGAACTTTATTTAGGTTTTTTTTGTCACAAAAAGACACTGGATGTGCCTAAAGATGTAATAACGATAGTATCACAAACTTTTTGTAGCTATTACAATGTAGGAAGGTAACCTACAATGCAATAGATGAGGCTGCAAAAAATAGGCTAATACTAATCTGGCTGGGGCTGCAGGGCCCAATGCTGCAGAAAGGCTCCTCTAACTACTCCTATATAGTGTGGTTGGAACCAATTTAGCTGAATACGGATGGAACCACCACACTAATAGGAGATATCAGGAAAAATTATGAATTGGCAAAAAAGGACAATGTATGAGGCAGTGACACACACTGAGTGCACTACAACCAGACGTGGTTGAAGAACACACTACAGGGTGAGCTGCACTCACACACCAGACCTTGCAGACAGCGGTGAACAGTACAGATGCAGAGCACTGTGCACTAGCGCTGCAAGACCAAAAAAATTTCTCTATCTACTCCTATATAGTGTGTTTGGAACCAATTTAGCTGAATACGGATGGAACCACCACACTAATAGGAGATATCAGGAAAAATTGTGAATTGGCAAAAAAGGACAATGTATGAGGCAGTGACACACACTGAGTGCACTACAACCAGACGTGGTTGAAGCACACACTACAGGGTGAGCTGCACTCACACAGAGACCTTGCAGAAAGCGGTGAACAGCAGAGAACTGTGCACTAGCACTGCAAGGCACAGCGATTTATAAAGTAGCTTGGGTAAAGCAGAATAGACCAAATAGGTAGCTAAAACTGTCCCTCAGAACAACAGCGTCCTATCCCTAACTGAATTCACAGCAGAGTGAGCTCAAAATGGCGGCGGCGGCTTTTATAGTGCATCATGACATCATTTCAGCAGCGAATCACAGCCATGCCATTAGTTAAGATGCCTACATGCCTAACAGGATGTGCCCACACTTCTTAGGATCCTCATTGGCTGAATAAAATGAAAATGGCTCATTGCATTATGGGAACTTCCGATTCCGGTATACGATATTGCAAAAGTATCGGAATTCCGATACCGCGAATATCGGCCGATACCCGATATTTCAGTATTGGAATGCTCAACACTATACATGACCATACTGTCTAAAAAAAATTTTTTACAGGCATCATAAACACCCGTTATAAAAATTATGTGGGTGTTGAATCATGGACCACGGTAACCTTACTGATATGGTGGTGGAGGATGAGGATGAGGAGAAGGAGGAGGACAAGAGCAAATAGCCAAAATCAGGAAGCGTATACCCATGTGTGGGTGTGAAGAGGTGCATGGGAATACAACTCCCAAAAAAAGACACTGGATTTGAGTTTGTTACGCTGCTATCATTCGGTGGTGTTGAGAAGTCTGGCCCAATCCAGCCCTTGTTCATTTTTATAAGAGTCAGCCTGTCAGCATTTTCAGTTGACAGGTGGATGCGCTTATCAGTTATAATTCCACCAGCGGCACTAAAAACCCGCTCTGATAAAACGCTAGCGACAGGGCAGGCCGGGACCTCCAAGGCGTAGAGAGCCAGTTCATTCCACGTATCCAGCTTGGATACCCAATAATTATAAGGCACAGAGGAATCACGGAGGACGTTGGTACGGTCCCTCAGCATTTTCTCAAGCTTTGCACTCCTTGTGAGAGTACCCCACGCCTCAGGGCCTGTGCGATGGGAGGGGCTGAGAAAATTCTCCCAGAACTTTGAAAGTGTTCCCCTGCCTCTGCTGGATTGAAGTTGTGTATCTCTTGCCTGTACTCCTTGGTGGTTCAACGAACTGTGACCTCTGCCGCCAGCGTTTTCAGATGGGAATTTTTTAATAGTTCCGCAACAAGGGCCTTCTGGTACTGCCCCATTTTTGTAGGCCTGTCCGCCTCAGGAATAAGAGATATAAAGCTCTCCTTGTAGAGTGGGTCTAGAAGTGTCACCAACCAGTAATGACTGTCACCCAAAATTTTGAGAACACGAGGGTCATGGGAAAGGCAGCGTAACATAAACTCAGCCATGCATGCCAGACTGCTAACAGGCAAGTCTTCCGTGTCCTCACCAAGAGGATGACTGACCATGCTCTCCTCCTCCTCTTTGTCCTCTGGCCATCCACGCTGAACAGACGGTATGACAGTTGTGCAGGTAGTACCGTCTATAGCGCATGAAACTAGTTTCTCCTCCTCCTCTTCCTCATTGTCATCCAATCCACGTTGGGATGAGATGAGGCTGGGCTGTGTGTAATTACCCTGTATGGTTCCTTGCTCCGCCTGCAATGCATCCTTTTTGATTGTGAGCAGAGAGTGTTTCAGAAGACAGAGAAGTGGGATGGTGACGCTAATTATGGCGTCATCGCCGCTCACCATCTTGGTGGAGTCCTCAAAGTTTTGGAGGATGGTACATATGTCTGACCTCCATGTCCACTCCTGAGGTCTTATGTGTGGAGTCTGAACTGAATACCGACGGCCTTGTCGATGCTGGTAGTAAACAACTGCCCTCTTCTGCTCACAAATCCTTCCCAACATCTGCAGTGTAGAGTTCCAACACGAGGGGACATCACACATCAGTCTGTGAGACGGAAGCTGCAAACGCTGTTGAAACACGGCAAGGGCGGTGGAAGCTGTAGCTGACTTTCTAAAGTTGGCACACAGGCGGCGTACTTTAACAAAGACATCCGGCTGCTCCGGGTAGGATTTGAGAAACCACTGAACCACGAGGTTAAGCACATGGGCCAGGCATGGTACGTGTGTGAGCTCACCTCGCCTCAGAGCCGCCACCAGGTTCCAGCCATTGTCGCACACGACCATGCCTGGCTGTAGGTTCAGCTGTGTGAGCCACATATCTGCCTGCTCTTTCAGAGCTGTCCACAACTCTTCAGCATTGTGCGGTTTGTCACCTAAGCATATTAGCTTCAGCACAGCCTGTTGCCGCTTGGCTGGGTCAGTGCTGCTGTGCTTCCAGCTTGTGACTAATGTGGTCATTTCGGAGATGGAGGCTGAAGAGGAGGAAGAGGCTGAGGAGGATGAGGTGCAAGAGCTGTAGACTGTGGGGGCAACCCTGAATGACCTAGGGCCCGCAATCCTTGGCATCGGGAGGACGTGTTCCGTCCCAAGGTCCGACTGGGTCCCGGCTTCCACTATGTTAACCCAGTGTGCCGTCAGCGATATGTACCGTCCCTGCCCACAAGCACTTGTCCACGTGTCCGTGGTTAGGTGGACTTTCCCGGTAACTGCGTTGTTGAGCGCACGGCTAATGTTTTGGAACACATGATTGTGTAATGCGGGGACGGCACACCGGGAGAAATAGTGGCGGCTGGGGACCAAAAACTGAGGAATGGCCGCTGCCATCAGGTTGTGGAATGCTTCTGTTTTCACGAGCCTGAAAGGCAACATCTTGAGCGCAAGCAGTCGTGAAATGTGGGAATTAAGTAGTGTGGCCTATGGGGAGTTGGCTGCGTATTTGCGCTTGCATTCCAAGGACTGGGGTATGGACAACTGAACGCTGCGCTGGGACAAGGACATGGGCGTGCTTCCTGATGCTGCTACGAGAGTGTGCAACGACAGGTGCAGGGCAGAAGACATCTTTGCATGCACCATGGACAGGGGATTGGATTGCATTCACAACAGCGGAAGAAGCAATGGTGCCACCCGCAGACACTGTTTCTGGACCCTGGCGTTCGGCCCACAAAGTCAGGTACTTTGCTGCCATGTGCCTGATCATGCTGGTGGTGGTCAGGCTGGTCGTTTTGCCACCCCTGCTGATGCTGGCCTGGCAGGTAGTGCAAATGGCCTTTTTGAGATTATCGGCAGAGTCTTTAAAAAACAACCAGACTCGGGAACACCTAATAGTTGTACTGGCAACTTCCTTCGTGTTAGTGTTACAGGGAACAGTTGCCTGCCTTTTTTCTGCGGCCACCACACTGCTTCTTCTTGCCTGTTGGGGTGCTCTGCCTAAATATTTTTTCAGAGGTAGATGCAGAAAAAAATTATATTCAATTTGCAACCTGATGGAGGTCAGAATAGATGGACTAATAGAACAAGTCCCACACACTGCTAGAAGGCCAAATATTTTTTCAGAGCTAGATGCAGAAAAAAATTATATTCAATTTGCAACCTGATGGAGGTCAGTATAGATGGACTAATAGAACAAGTCCCACACACTGCTAGAAGGCCAAATATTTTTTCAGAGCTAGATGTAGAAAAAAATTATATTCAATTTGCAACGTGATGGAGGTCAGTATAGATGGACTAATAGAATGATGCTATGCCCAAAAGGTTTTACTTCACTAGGTGCAGTAAAAAAATTGGTATTCTATACACAGGTGGTGTAGCTTGCAACACAGATAGGCTACTCCACTGACTAACACACTCTGCAATAGGCCAAAAAGGATTAGCTTTGCTAGATTTAGCCAAATGCTGTGAAAAAAACTTGCACAGCACTGGCACAGACCTGCCTGGCAAAAACTGATAGGAACGATGTAACTTAGTCCTGAAAAGGACTTCAATTACAATTAGTCTTTACTCCCAACCTATCTATTTAAGAGCACAGACCTGCCTGATAAAAGTCGTAGAAAATGCTGTAACCTAGTCCTTAAAAGGACTGCAATCACAACTCTTCCCTACTCCCAAGCTATCTGTAGATTTGTGCGAAAATTGGCTTGAAATTAACAAGGTATAGCGCACACAGCAACAGCGGTGCCGTCTAACACGCAGCTGCAGCAGTGAGAAAATGGTGGCGACGGGGAAAATGGCTGGGTCTTATAAGGCAAGGACATGTGACATACACTGCCAATGACACATGCCCTTGCTTGTGTGAAAAAAAGCTCTTCGCTCTGTGTGTGCGCTGCTGATAGGCTGACAGATTGCACCTCCCCACTGTAAATGCGGGAAAGAGAAAAAAAAAATGGAGATCTTCATTATTCCTGCAGAGATCCATCCCCTGCCCCTCTACCCGCCCCACTGTACACTCAAACTGCGTATTAACATTAATTTTCATCATTACTGAGAAAAAATCCAGTTATGATTTTGGTGCACGAACAGTTATCGAACATAACCTCGAACAGCCGAATTTTTTTCAAATCGTTCGTGTTCGCCAAACGGCTCGAACACCGCCCAAAACAGCTCGAATTTGAGATTGGCGAACAGTTCGAGTCGAACAACGCTCATCTCTAGTTATTAGATCAGGGTTCCCCAACTCCAGTCCTCAAGAGCCACCAACAGGTCATGTTTTCAGCATTTCCGTTGTATTGCCCAGGTGATAATTAGATCACCCGCTCAGGCAATAATTCCATCACCTGTGCAATACTAAGGAAATCCTGAAACATGACCTGTTGGTGGACCTTGAGGACTGGAGTTGGGGATCACTGTATTAGATGATCTGCCATGTAAATACAGAAAATTAAATTCTGTAAAAATCAAATCAAGGCAGCAAAGATTGAGACAGAGAGACTCATTGTCAGAGAAAGTAAAAATAATCCCAAAATATTCTTTAACTACATAAATAGTAAGAAACTAAAAAATGATAGTGTTGACCCCCTTAACCACTTCACACTAGAGCCTGTTTTTGCCTTTGTGATCGGGCCAATTTTTTCAATTCTGACCACTGTCACTTTATGAAGCAATTACTCTGGAACGCTTCAACGGATTCCCCTGATTCTGAGAATGTTTTTTCGTGACATATTGTACTTCATGATAGTGGTAAAATTTCTTTGATATCACTTGCGTTTATTTGTGAAAAAATCGGAAATTTGCCGAAAATTTTGAAAATTTTGCAATTTTCAAACTTTGAATTTTCATGCCCTTAAATCAGAGAGATATGTCACACAAATAGTTAATAAATAACATTTCCCACATGTCTACTTTACATCAGCACAATTTTGGAACCAAAATTTTTTTTTGTTAGGGAGCTATAAGGGTTAAAATTTGACCAGCGATTTCTCATTTTTCCAACAAAATTTACAAAAACATTTTTTTAGGGACCACATCATATTTGAAGTCACTTTGAGGGGTCTTTATGACAGAAAATACCCAAAAGTGACACCATTCTAAAAACTGCACGCCTCAAGGTGCTCAAAACCACATTCAAGAACTTTATTAACCCTTCAGGTGCTTCACAGGAATTTTTGGAATGTGGAAGAAAAAAATTAACATTTAACTTTTTTCACAAAAATGTTACTTTAGACCCAATTTTTTTTATTTTCACAGGGGTAACAGGAAAAAATGGACCCCAAAATTTTTTGTGCAATTTCTCTTGAGCGCGCTGATGCCCCATATGTGAGGGAAAACCACTGTTTGGGCGCACTGCAGGGTTCGGAAGGGAAGGAGCGCCATTAGACTTTTTGAATGTAAAATTTGTCTGAATAATTAGCAGACACCATGTTGCATTTGGAGAGCCCCTGATGTTCCTAAACAGTGGAAACCCTCCACAAGTGACACCATTTTGGAAACTAGACCCCTTAGCTGCTTCACAGAAGTTTATAATATTGAGCCATAAAAATAAAATTTTCACATTTTTCCCACAAAAAATGTTTTTCATTCCCTAATTTTGCATTGTCATAAGGGTAATAGGATAAATTGCACCATGAAATTTGTTGTGCAATTTCTCCTGAACACGCCGATACCTCATATGTGGGGTAAACCACTGCTTTGGTGTACGGCAGGGTTCGGAAGAGAAAGGAGCGCTATGTTGGCTGGGATAGGCAGCAGACACCATGTCACATTTGAAGAGTCGCTGACATGCCGAAACAGCAGAAACCCCCACAAGTGACCCCATTTTGTAAACGACACCTCTCAAGGAATTCATCTAGGGAAGTAGTGAGTATTTTTTAATTTTTAAATTTATACCATTGGGCAGTGAAAAAAGCATAATTATATTTTTACCCTCAGATTTTACATTTTCACACAGGGCAATGGGTAAAAATGGTGCCGAAATGTGTCACACAATTTCTTCTAAAAGTGGCAATACCCCATATGTGGCTGTATCGTACCGCTCAGCCATACGGCGAGATCTGGGGGGGACGGAGCGCTATTTGACAATTGGAGAACAAATTATTGTAGAATAGGCATTTGGATTTGGGAGCACAAAATTTTCTGAATTTCTTTTGGGGGGCAAGGGCCATTTCGCTTTTCCAGAGCCTTTCTGCTACCAGTAACTTGGAAGTCCCTTATATTTTTAACAGGTGACGGACCTGAGTGGGGACTAGCTTTTTTTGAGGACTGAGTTGAAGCCTTTATTGGGAACATTTTACGTAACATTTATCCGGCGCTCTAGGCTGAGCACTTACATCGGGGTTTCCATCTAAATTTCCAAGTGATGTAATTCAGATGAAACCCCTGTAGGATCCATTCACTGTAATGAGGCAGCAGAGTTACTCTGGACACCGTCTGGCCTCTGTTTAGCGGTGTCCTTTTTTTCAGAAGTGCACAAAACTGTGGCCAACCGCACTTTTATGCACACCTAAAACAAATGACACCGTGGGATCCCAGGCTAGACGGCATCCACAGTGGCCTATATCAGCCTCATTACAGGGAATCTTCCATCATGGGTTCCGGCTGAATCACATATTTCAGAGATTTACACGGAAACTCTGGCGTAAGTGCTCAGCGCAGAGCGCAGGATAAATGTGTGCCGAGCCATACTGCGATCTTTGGGAGACATAATAAACAAATCAGTAGCAGGTGAAGAATTGGTTTTATTTATTTTTTTACGCCGTTCCTAGTGTGATATAACTGATTAGATTACTTTATTCTTCGGGTCGGTGCGATTACAGAGATACCATATTTATATCGGGTTTTTATGACTGACAGCTGTCACACACTAAGAGACGCTTTTTTTTTTGCAAAATCTAGTTTTTGCATCGCCATATTTTGAGAGCTATAATTTTTCCATATTTCGGCCGACAGAGTCATGTGATGGCTTGTTTTTTGCGGGACGAGTTGACATTTTTATTGGTACCATTTTTGGGTACGTGACATTTTTTGATCGCTTTCTATTCCGTTTTTTGGGAGGTAAAATTAACAAAAACCAACAATTCAGGAATTGTTTTTTGAGGTTTTTTTTTATGCCGTTCTGCGTGTGGTAAAAGTGATCAGGCAGCGTTATTCTTTGGGTCAGTACGTTTATAGTAATACTACACGTACTGTGTATTTTTTTATGTTTTGGCGCTTTTACACAATAAAACAATTTTATAGAAAAAATATTTTTTTTGCATTGCTTTATTCTGAGAGGTATAACTTTTTTATTTTTCGGCTGATGGAGCTGTATGGCAGCTTGTTTTTTGCGGAACAAGATGACGTTTTCAGCGGTACCATTTTTATTTCCATTTTGCTTTTTGATTACATTTTTTCCACTTTTTGTTTGGCAATATGAGGAAAAAGCATAGTTTTTTGCTCCGTTTTTATTTATTTTTATTACGGTGTGCACAGAAGGAGTTAATTAGTGTGACAGTTTTATAGCTCGGGTTGTTTCGGACGCGGCAATACCAAATATGTGTACTTTTTTTATTTTTGCATAAATATATGGATTTATCGGTTTAATATTTTATTTATTTTTATTTATTTTGTATTTTTTTTTTAACAGTTTCAAAACATTTTTTTTACATTTTTACTTAGTCCCTGTATGGGACATTAATTTTTATTTTTCTGATCCCTGATCTCATGTAATGTAATAGACATATATTACATTATATGAGATCTTCACTGACTGTTTCACAGTCAGTCTCCTGCCAGGCTACAGCTGCATGCTGAGCCAGGCAGGACACCATATATGGCAGAGCTGGAGGCGGTCATGTGACCTCCAGCTGCCATAGCAACCCAAGGTCCTGAAAGGAATCAGGGGTCGTCGGAGAGGTAAGTGGACGACCCCCTCTCCTCCTGCTGTCTCCTATATGCCGCGATCACTATAGATCGCGGTATATAGAAGACAGCAAAGGGTTAACATCACTGGGACCTGATCTAATCAGGTCCCGATGATGTTCCCTGTCAGAGCTATCACTCTGCACCGCTCCCGCAGCGCTTGCAGGACCCTGGGGGTCCTGAGCGCTGCGAGACCACCCACCGTTTTTAAACGTCCGCGCTGCACAGAGCCCAGGCAGCGTGGACGTTTATCTACAGTGGGCGGTCGGGAAGCGGTTAAAATAGTCTGGGTGAAATGGTGGATGAGGAAAAAGCCAATATGCTAAATGATTTTTTTTCAATAGTATTTACACAAGAAAATCGCATGACAGAAAACATGATCAGTGATGACAAAAATTCTCCATTAAATGTCACTTGCTTAACCCAGCAGGAAGTACGGCGGCGTCTAAAAATCACTAAAGTTGACAAATCCCCGGGCCCGGATGGGATACACCCGCGAGTACTGCAGGAATTAAGTAACGTCATAGATAGACCATTATTTTTAATCTTTAACGATTTCATAATAACAGGGTCTGTACCACAGGACTGGCGTATAGCAAATGTGGTGCCAATATTCAAAAAGGGGACAAAAACTGAACTTGGAAATTATAGGCCAGTAAGCTTAACCTCTACTGTGGGTAAAATCCTGGAGGGTTTTCTAAGAGATGCTATACTAGAATATCTGAAGAAGAATAACCTCATGACCCAATATCAACATGGGTTTATGAGGTTCCTGTCAAACTAATCTGATCAGCTTTTATGAGGAGGCAAGTTCCGGACTGGACCAAGGAAAATGCAGTGGATGTTGTGTATATGGACTTTTCAAAAGCTTTTGATACGGTTCCACACAAAAGGTTGATGCATAAAATGAGAACAATGAGGATAGGGGAAAATATATGTATGTGGGTTAAGAACTGGCTCAGTGATAGGAAACAAAGGGTGGTTATTAGTGTTGAGCGAGCATGCTCGATACTGCTGGGTACTCGCCCGAGCATCTCACTACTCGGGATGTTCAGCGAGCACCGAGCATTTCCGGGTTACTCGGGCGGGAGCTCGGGTCTCCACCCTGCACGTTTGGCGCTCTTTACAGAGCCAATGAACATGCAGGGATTGCCAGCCAGTCACTGTAATACCGCAGCCATGTTGTTTGTGGGCATTACAGTGACTGGCTGGCCGCACAGCGTCACCTCGAGTATTTAAAACCGGGCGCCGCCATCTTGGACACAGTCGCTCCGGATCAGACAGTGTAGGGAGAGTGCTGCTGACCCAGGGAGAGATTTATACTGCGAAATAGGTAGTGTAGGGTCTCTAAAGCCTGCCAAATCAAACAAACAGTCCTTCTCAGGACTAATATCCATCCCAGATATCAGGCAGGCTGTATAGTAGACGCAGCGGTTATACCAGCAAACGCTGCATTACAGTCCTGTGTGCTCCTGCTGGTCAAATTGCTAGACTTATTCCCCGGTCTCAGGGGCCAGGAAAAATCCTTTTTTTCTTTCATCTAAATCCTGTATTTTTTTTTCCTCAGTCAGACTGTCCAAATCCGCGTATTATTAACCTTTTTGTATCCCCACCCCCCCAAAAAAAAAAATAAAATAAAATAATTTAGTGTGTCTGTGACTGTTCAGACACCAATATATCTGTTTAAAAGAGTCTGGTGTAGGCCAGAAAAGTATAACTGTGGTTTTGCAGTTCCACGGGTCAAATCTCTGTATTATCCTTTTACTCTGTCGCCTCATTGGGGGACACAGGACCATGGGTGTTATGCTGCTGTCCAGTAGGAGGCGACACTATGCTTAATCTGAAAAAGATTAACTGTGGCTCCTCCTTTTCAGTATACACCCCTGGATGGCGTCAGCCTTCTCCAGTTTTTGCTTAGTGTCGCATAGGAGGCACACCTAAAATATTTTACTCCGATTTTTTTCCGAGGATTACAGATGAAGATAAATGGGTCTCCTGCGAGACTCCCGGCATGGCTCGTTCCTCTGCCCCCTTTTATGGGGTGCACAGTTGAAGTCGAGATGGCATATTCCCCATGTTGCTCCTTCCCCCTCGGGTGCTGGTTCGAAGTCGAGACCCCCTCCTTCCCCAATTCCTTTTGGTCTCTGGGTTGAGGTCGAGGCGAGGATAAAGCCCCCTGACGGTGACAACAGCACCCTCCCTAATCCCCCTCTGGGGGGTATTAGGTTGAGACACCTCAGGTAGGGCCTGTACAGGCAGCAAGCTGCAGCTCCCAGTAGCTGACACACTGCACTGAGTCTAGGAACCTCAGCCCTGCTGCGAACTCCTGTTGGGGCCGGGGGGTGAGTGCAGGCTGACATGGAACATACAGACACAGGCCTTCCTGGCTCTGTCTCTGTGGCGGCACCAGCGCTATGGTGCCTCAGGGGGACCCTTCAAGGTGGGGTTATTACTGCCTTTAAATCCGGGGGGGTCCGGTTCAGATCCGCCCCCCTCCCCACCCCCCGGACTTCCGTGCTGGCCTGGAGCCCTTTTGGGCATCAGCTTTATAATTTACACCACGGCTCCGGCCTAGCAAAATCCCCCGCCCTGCCCCCCGGATGACGAATATGACACTCTACAGTGTCATAGAAGGGACGGATCCAGACTGAAGGGGCGCGTTTTTTCACTGCACATGCCTCCCTTTTCAGCTCTCCGCCCACTTTCTTCTTCATACTCCGGTGGCCATTATCTACTGCAGGAAAACATTAACCCTGCAGCTACCGGTCGACACATACAGACAAGGCCTGTCAGTCTCCGGGGGGCACAGGACTGTGGATCTTCAGCGCTGGACCTAGAGACACACTGGTGGGGTAAGATCACAGCTGGAGTCTCTCCCTCGGCTGTGAATCCTATAAGCTAATCTGCATAGCCAGGGCCCTCTGCATAGCCACCCCTGTACACTATGCCAGGCTCAAGGTCCAAGAGAACCAGGCAGGACTGCTATTATGCACTCTGTACAGCCTGCAGTAATACTCTCCCCAGTGGCAGCACGTACCCACACTGTCAGGACTGCATCCAGGCTGCTGTGCCAGAGCCCCAAGAAGCCCCTGCCAATACTTCAGTGTCTAATACCACACCGGAAAGGGTCACTCAGATGTCGCAATCTATGACGCAGTCTATAGATAACCTCACATCCACATTGCTTCAGGCTATGCAGAGTCATGCCTCGGCTATGAACACTACCCAGCAAAGAGAGAGTTCCACTCGGGGACATGATGGCACGGGCACATCCAGGTCTAGGTCAGGACGCAAGCGGACCCACAGGTCACGTTAATCTGCGTCATCCCATACCACACGGTCATCCCCTTCTAGGGAGAGACACCGTAGTCCCAGCTCATCTAGACCGTCCCCTGCCAGGGACAGACAATACAGATCCCCACAGCCATCCCTGACCAGAGAAGGCCTCCGCTCCGGTTCACCCAGCAGGAGATGCCTTAGTGATACACAGGATTCGGAAGACATCTGTGATTCCGACTCAGACAATGAAACCGAAGGGTCCCTAATCCCTATCCCCCCTAGCAATACAGTGCTAGTCGATGAACTAATCTCATCCATCCATCGGGTGCTAGACATCTCTGATCTACCCCCGGAGACACCAGGACATAAGATTTCCTTTGAAGGAGTTCTGAAACCGCCTAAAGTCTTCTTTGACCACCGAGAATTTAAAGCGATCCTTAAAAAGCAGTTCTCACAACCTGAGAAGAAGTTTACTAATCGCAAATATCTGGAGGCGCGGTACCCCTTCCCACAGGAGGTCACCAAACAATGGACAGATCCACCTGAAGTGGATCCCCCAGTCTCTAGGCTAGCAGCACAGTCACTCCTTTCACTGCCAGATAGCTCAACCCTCAGGGACACAGCAGACCGGCAGGTAGAACGCATGGCTCGTTCAATTTTCGAGGCCGCAGGGGCCTCCCTGGCTCCCGCGTTCGCCTCAGTTTGGGCTGCCAAGGCCATCTTGGCTTGGGGCCAAAATTTACAAGCTAGCCTACAAGTACCTTCCCCTGAACTGTCAGACCAAGCGGCCCAAATAGCAGTTGTAGCAGATTACATGCTTCATGCAGCTCTGGATTCTGCTAGGGGTGCAGCTGGGATAGCATCAAACGCCATCACGATTCGGCGTATCCTCTGGCTGCGGGAATGGAAAGCAGATGCAGCCTCAAAGAAGTCCCTCACTCACCTCCCATACCTCAGTGGTTGACTTTTCAGTGAACAGTTGGACACAATGATATCCAACGCCACCGGGGGTAAGAGTACCTCTCTCCCCCAACTGAAGCCCAAACACACTTACTAGAAGCGCAACCAAACACTATTCCGATCCTTTCGGAACTCTTCCGGCTGGTCCGTCTCGTGACCAGCACAAAATAACAACCGCTCCCCACGCAGAGACAACTCGCGGTCGACGCAGAAGTCGGACAAGACCTGGCAGTCAAAAGCAGGCCAGTCAAAGTCCAAAAGAGAAAAATCTCAGATTTCCTCCTCATCATGACTCACGGACTCCAGAAGACACCCCACCCGTAGGCGGCCGACTTTTGCTCTTTCATCAAGTCTGGCTGCCTATTACAGAAGACAGGTGGGTCAGGGAACTAGTGTCTTCGGGATACAAGATAGAGTTCACTTCCAACCCAAGGGTTCTACTCCAATCTATTCGTAGTCCCCAAGAAAGGAGGCGGCGTACGGCCCATATTGGACCTAAAACAGCTCAACAAATATGTACGGGTACGTCATTTTCGCATGGAATCCCTTCGGTCCATCATTGCGTCCATGGAGAAGGGAGAATTTCTCGCCTCCATAGACATTCAAGACGCATACCTGCATATACCAATTGCACCCACCCATCAGAGATTTCTCAGGTTCGCAATCGACCAGGACCACTACCAGTTAGTGGCTCTCCTGTTCGGACTCGCCACGGCTCCCAGAGTGTTTACCAAAGTCATGGCAGCCACCATGGACGTCCTGCACTTCAGAGGCATAGTAGTCGTTCCATATCTGGACGATCTCCTTATCAAGGCTCCTACCTTCAAGGACTGCGAGCGTAGCGTCTCAATCACAATCGACACTGAGTCGCCTGGGCTGGTTAGTCAACCTACAAAAGTCATCAGCAACCCCGAGTCAGTCTCTAACCTTCCTGGGAATGTTATTCAACACCTTCAGGGGTCTAGTGCTCCTTCCCAAGGACAAGGCGCTGCCTCTCCGTTTAGGAGTCCGCACCCTCCTAAGCAAACCCCTTCGATCTCTCCGGTTTGCCATGAGAGTCCTTGGCAGGATGGTGGCGGCAATAGAAGTGGTCCCATTTGCACAGCTTCACCTCAGGCCTCTCCAACTAGCCATCCTGAAGTCATGGGACAGGAACCCTTTTTCTCTCGACAGGGAGTTCCAGTTGACGTCGTCAATCAGGAGGTCCCTGCACTGGTGGCCCAAGCCAACCTCACTAACAAAGGGGAAATCCTTTCTCACGGGTCAATGGAAGGTTCTGACCACTGACGCGAGCCTGGCGGGTTGGGGTGCGGTACACCTGCACCACAGAGCACAGGGCAAGTGGTCCCCAGCAGAAGCGACCATGCCCATCAACATCTTGGAAATTCTCCTGGCATTGAGAGCCTTCCATCACTTACTGGCAGCCTCTCACATCAGAGTACTGTCGGACAATGCCACGGCTGTGGCATATGTGAATCACCAAGGTGGGACCCGCAGTGCCCAGGCGATGCGAGAAGTGACACGCTTTCTCCACTGGGCGGAATATACAGGTTCGGTTCTCTCTGCGGTCCACATTCCGGGTGTGGACAACTGGGAAGCAGACTTGCTCAGCCGGCAAGGAATGGACTCGGGAGAGCGGTCTCTCCATCCCGAAGTTTTTCGCCAGATCTGCCATCGCTGGGGGACTCCGGACGTGGACCTAATGGCATCCCACTTCAATCTCCAACTTCATGGCCAGAACACAGACCCGCGGGCGCTAGGAGCGGATGCCCTGGTTCAGGACTGGACCCAGTTCCAGCTCCTGTACATTTTTCCACCTCTCCCCCTGATATCCAGAGTGGTGAGGAAGATCAAGCAAGAGGGAGTTCCAACCATCCTAATCGCACCAGACTGGCCCAGACGTACGTGGTACGCCGACATCGTGCAGCTCACAGCAGACGTCCCCTGTCGTCTCCCCGACCGCCCAGATCTTCTGTCACAAGGCCCGTTCTACCACCAGAACTCGGGGGCCCTCAATTTGACGGCATGGCCATTGAGACCTGGGTTTTAACCCAGTCAGGGTTCTCGCCTGACGTCATTGGAACCATGATCAGAGCACGGAAGCCAACCTCTGCAAAGATTTATTACCGTACCTGGAAAGCCTTCTTTACCTGGTGCGAATCTCGTGGCCAGACCCCATTCCCTTATTCCCTCCCCAGGGTACTTGGGTTTCTCCTATCGAGTCTGGAGGCCAGACTGTCCCTGGCCTCCCTTAAGAGCCAAGTGTCAGCTCTCTCACTGCTTTTTCAGAGGCGCATTGCTAACAAGCCCCAAGTAAGGACATTTCTTCAGGGGGTTTCCCCGATAGGTTCTCCCCTACAGACGACCACTAGAAACGTGGGATCTCAACCTGGTGCTGACAGCATTGCTGGAAACACCTTTTGAACCCCTTAGGGAAGTCTCACTCTGCCTTCTATCCCAGAAAGTGGTTTTCCCAGTGGCAATCACATCGTTACACAGGGTGTCTGAACTCACAGCACTCTCCTGCAGACAACCCTTCCTGGCTTTTTACCAGGACAAGGTAGTTCTCCGTACGGTCCCATCCTTCCTTCCGAAGGTTGTGTCCAACTTCCACCTTAATGAGGAAATTTAACTGCCATCCCTCTGTCTGGTCCCGGTTCATAGAGTGGAGAAGGCTCTGCATACGCTTGACCTTGTCAGGGCATTACGTATCTGTGTCTAGGACTGCGCCCTTCCGGAAGTCTGATTCTCTTTTTCTTCTTCTGGAAGGCGGCCGCAAGGGTCTACCACCTTCCACAGCTACCCTTGCCAGGTGGTTCAAATCCACCATACAAGAGGCCTACCGCCTCAAAACTTCTCCTCTTCCAGCAGGTATTACGGCACACTCTACATGTGCGGTAGGGGCCTCCTGGGCCATTCGGCACCAGGCCTCGGCGCAACAAGTGTGTAAGGCAGCCACCTGGACTAGCCTACACACGTTTACCAAACACTACAGGGTTTATACCCAATCCTCAGCAGACGCGAGCCTGGCTAGACGTATCCTGCAGGCGGCAGTGCCCCAATTATAGGGGCCTGTCTACACAATATTCGTCCATTGCTTCCCACCCAGGGACTGCTTTGGGACGTCCCATGGTCCTGTGTCCTCCAATGAGGCGACAGAGTAAAGGAGATTTTTGTGTACTCACCATAAAATCTCGTTCTCTTAGCCTCTAATTGGGGGACACAGCTCCCACCCTGTTGCCCGTTCCGGGCCATTGTCATGTTGAGTTCTCATATTGTTTTTTTCTTGAGCTCGTACATAGTTGCCTTCTTATAGGCATGGTTATGTTATCCATGTTACGTTCCTCCTACTGCTTTTGCACAAAACTGGAGAAGGCTGAAGCCGTCCAGGGGTGTATACTGCAGAGGAGGAGCCACAGTTAATCTTTTTCAGATTAAGCATAGTGTCGCCTCCTAGTGGACAGCAGCATAACACCCATGGTGCTGTGTCCCCCAATTAGAGGCTAAGAGAAAGAGATTTTACGGTGAGTACACAAAACTCTCCTTTTTTGGCATTTTTTGCCGTAAACAAAAAAAACAGTAATAGTGTCTCCCTGACTGGTCAAACACCAATATATCTGTTTAAAAGATTCTGGTGTAGGCCAGAGAAATAGAACTGTGGTTTTCCTCTTCCACGGTTCTAATCTCCCTTTTATTACCCTTTTTCCATTGATAGTGCGAGTGTAAGCTATTTTACTTGATTTACAATGGGCAAGGCGCGTGGCAAGGGACGTGGAACTGGACGTTCTGGTGATGGTGCGTGTAGAGGATGGGGCCGTTGCCAAGGTGAAAATGTGCGACAACCAACAGCCACATCTTCTCGCTCCCACTTCTTGACCGAATTACTAGGGAAGCACACAACTACAAGACCACTATTGCGAACTGATCAGTGTGAACAGGTTATTGATTGGATAGCAGATAATACTTCCAGTTACCTGGGCACCACCACCTCCGGTCTGTCTTCCACACGGTCAAGTTTTAGTAGCCGTGAGTCTCGACCGCATACTCCTCCTCACCCTGATGCTCCTTCCTCCCACCATGCCGAGTGTCGTCAGACAGCAACTGATCCCACACTTGGACACTCTGAAGAGCTGTTCACTGGTCCATTTCCATATTTGTGCCCCTCGCCTGCTCCGTTTGAAGTGGTGGAAGAGGAGATCCCATGTAGCAATGCCCAAATATTTGAACATCCACAGCCAGAGGAAGTCGACGCTGGCAATTTGTCACAAGAGGTGGACGATAACGAGACAATTTCCACGAAGTGAGGAGGATGACCGTGGTGCGGAAGTGGAAGAGGAGGAGGTGGTGGATTATCTAGTAACTGACCCAACGTGGCAGGAGGACATGCAGAGTGAGGCCAGCAGCACACAGGGGGAGGGAGGCAGAGTACCCCAACAGGCAGGAAGAAGCAGTGTGGTGGCCGCAGACAGAAGGCGGGCAACAGTTCCCCGTAACACCAACACGAGGGACGTTGCCAGTACAACCGGTAGGTCTTCCAGAGTCTGGAATTTTTTTAAAGACTCTGCTGATAACCCCAAAAAGTCCATTTGTACCACCTGCCATGCCAGCATCAGCAGGGGTGACAAAAGTATCAGCCTGACCACCACCAGCATGATCAGGCACATGGCAGCAAAGCACCCGACTTTGTGGGGTGAACCCCAGGGTCCACGACCAGTGTCAGCGGGTGTCACCACTGCTTCTTCCGCTATTGTGCGTGTAATAGAACCCCCTGTTGTGCGTGCAAGGCAATCCCCTGTCCATACTGCATGCAAAGATGCCCCCTCCTCTCAGTCTTCACTTGTTTTGGCAGTTTCTCAAGAAACAGCATCAACGTCCACGTCCCACTGCAGCGTTCAATTGTCCATATCCCAGACCTTTGAACGAAAGCGCAAATTCGCAGCCAACGCCCCACAGGCCACAGTCCTAAATTCGCACATTTCACGACTGCTTGCGTTGGAAATGCTGCCTTTTAGGCTGGTGGAGACTGAATCCTTCCGCAACCTTATGGCGGTGGCCGTCCCTCGGTACTCGGTCCCCAGCCGACACTATTTTGCCCGGTGTGCCATCCCCGCACTACACAAGCACGTGTCTCAAAACATCTGCCGTGCCCTCAACAACGCAGTTACTGGGAAAGTCCACACGACATGGACACGTGGACAAGTGCTTGTGGCCAGGGACGGTACATCTCCCTGACGGCACACTGGGTAAACATAGTGGAAGCCAGGACCCAGTCGGACCTTGGGATGAAACACATCCTCCCCACACCGAGGATTGCGGGCCCTATGTCAGTCAGAGTTGCCCCCACAGTGTACAGCTTCTGTGCATCATCCTCCTTCTCCTCCTCATGTTCAGCCTCCATCTCAGATATCACCACATCAGTTACAAGCTGGAAGCAATGCAGTACTGCCTCAGCCAAGTGGCAACAGGCTGTGCTGAAACTCATAAGCTTAGGTGATAAACCTCACACTGCTTGTGAGTTGTGGACAGCTGTGAAAGAGCAGGCAGATCTGTGGCTGAGACCGCTGAACCTACATCCAGGCATGGTCGTGTGTGACAATGGCCGTAACCTGGTGGCGGCTCTGAGGCGAGATCACACACGTACCATGCCTGGCTCATGGGCATAACCTCGTGGTTCAGCGGTTTCTTAAATCGTACCCCGAGTTGCCAGATCTGCTCGTCAAAGTATGCCGCCTGTCAGCTCATTTTCGGAAGTCAGCTACAGCTTCCGCCGCCCTTGCTGTGTTGCAGCAGCGTTTGCAGCTTCCGGCACACCGACTGGTGTGTGATGTCCCCACACGTTGGAACTTTACCCTCCACATGTTGTGAAGGATTTGTGAGCAGAAGAGAGCAGTTGTGGAGTACCAGCTGCAACAAGGCCGTCGATATTCAGGTCAGACTCCAAATATAAGACCTCAGGAGAGGACCTGGATGTCTGACATATGTACCATCCTGACAAACTTTGAGGAGTCCACCAAGATGGTGAGTGGCGATGACGCCATCATTAGCGTCAGCATCCCACTTGTCTGTCTTTTGCAATGCTCTCTGCAGAGAATTAAAGAGGAGGCATTGCAGCCAGAGTATGATGAGATGGATCAAGAACCAGTAATGGGCGATTACACACAGCCCAGCCTCATCTCATCCCAACGTGCATTGGGGGACAATGAGGTAGAGGAGGAGGAGGAAGAACAGGAGCTGGTATCATGCGCTGTAGACGGTAGTACCTGTACAACTGTCATACAGTCGGTTCAGCGTGGGTGGCCTGAGGACAGGGGGGAAGAGGAGGAGGAGAGCATGGTCAGTCGTCATCTTGGTGAGGACACGGAAGTCTTGCCCGTTACCAGTCTGGCACGCATGGCTGACTGTTACGCTGCCTTAACCGTGACCCTAGCGTTGTCAAAATGTTGGGTGACAGTCATTACTGGTTGGTGACACTTTTAGACCCCCGCTACAAGGACAACTTTCACTCTCTTATTCCTGAGGTGGAGAGGTCTACAAAAAATGTGGCAGTACCAGAAGGCCCTTGTTGCAGAACTGTTAAAAAAATTCACATCTGAACACGCTAGCGGCAGGGGTCACAGTTCGTTGACCAACCAAGTCGTACAGGCGAGAGAGACGCAACTCCAATCCAGCAGAGGCAGGGGAACACTGTCAACGTTCTGGGACAGTTTTCTGAGACCCGCCCAGCTTACAGCCCCTGAGGCGCGGGGTACTCTCACAAGGATTGGAAAGTTTCAAAAGATGGTGAGGGAGTACCTTGCCGACCGTACCAGCGTCCTCCGTGATTCCTCTGTGCCTTTTAATTATTGGGTATCCAAGCTGGACACTTGGAATGAACTTGCTCTGTACGCCTTGGAGGTCCTGGCCTGCCCTGCCGCTAGCGTGTTGTCGGAGCGTGTTTTTAGTGCCGCTGGGGGAATTATAACTGATAAGCGCACTCGCCTGTCAACTGACAATGCTGACAAGCTGACCCTTATCAAAATGAACAAGGGCTGGATTGTGCCAGACTTCTCATCACCACCAAATGACAGCAGAGTAACATAAAGTCAAATCCACTGTGTTATTTCGGGAGGTGTATTCCCATGCACCGCTTCACACCCACACATGGGTATACGCTTCCTCATTTCGGCTGTATTTTGCTCTTCTCCTTATCCTCAGCCTCCACCACCACTATACCACCAGGGTGACCGTGGTCCGTGTTGCCAGCATTGCAAGTTCCTCCGTCCTAATTTTTGCCAGCTTTTGCTTGGAAGGCATAGGCAAAGACTATGGGAGACCCACTCTCCAATAATGGGAATAATGTTTTTAATATGCTGTACTGCATGGCTCTTGTAAGGGGCATTAAAATTGTGTTAAGCTACTGCGACCTCCACCACTTTTCCAAGGGGCATTAAAACCGTCTTGTTAAGCTACTGCGACCTCCACGTCTCTTCCAAGGGGCATTTAAACAGTCTTGTTAAGCTATTGCAACCTCCACGTCTCTTCCAAGGGGCATTTAAACCGTCTTGTTAAGCAACTGAGACCTCCACCACTTTTCCAAGGGGCGTTAAAACCGTCTTGTTAAGCTACTTCGACCTCCACGTCTCTTCCAAGGGGCATTTAAACCGTCTTGTTAAGCTACTGCGACCTCCACCACTTTTTCAAGGGGCATTGATATTGTCTTTTTATATCACTGCGAACTCCACCATTCTTCCAACGGGCATTGCATTTCCTCCTAATTTTAGTCAGCTTTTGCTTTTCAATGCATAGGCGAACACTAAGGGAGACCCACTCCCCAATAATGGGTAGAAGGTTGTTAGTATGCTGTAATCCACGTCTGTTTCAAGGGGCATTGCAGTTCCTCATAATTTTTGGAAAGCATTCCATTCACTGCTTAGGCCAACAGTGCACAGGAGACCCAGTTGCTATAAATGGAAAAAACGGTTTAGTTAAGGCCCTCTGACCTCCATGTCACTTCCAAGGGGCATTGGAGTGCCTCGAAATTTTTGGTAGGCATTGCACTCACTGCATGCCCTATAACTGTGTAGCCGAACCTCTCCTTTTGGTACAGAAACATATCCTACTAGACATGTGTGGTTGACTGGCCTGATATTGATTTGAATGGTCCCTGTTCCTCCTGCTCTTTCTCCTTTGCCACCACCTCATCCATCATTCATCACCTGAAGCTTTGTTTTAATGGGAGTCATAGAACTGGGATAGTAGCAGGAAAACATCCAGCAATCCTCGGAGGAGGTAGGATATGCGCCAAAACGCTGACCACCCCAGGCCTAGCTGCTACTACATACATGCGCTTGCATTCTAAGAAAACAAAGCAGATGCTAACTTCTATCATCATCATCATGCTCCTCACCTTGGCACTCTCAACTCTCCTGATGGAGAAGGCAGGGCCCTCGAGAGGAGTCTGGTTCTCTGGTGGGCTCGTCCAATGCTGCCCTAAAGCAGACAGGGCTAAGAAAAGTGTGTGGGGGGATGTTCCAAGGAGAAATAAGGGCGGCTGGGGACCGTGTGTGGACACCCGGCCACCGGGCTGCTGGGGAATGAGTATGGATACCTCGCTGCCGAAGCAGCCATGAGGTAGTGGCCAGCTTCGGCCTCCTCCAAACTAAAAGGCCCCATTTCAAGTGCAAGCAAGCTAGCAGTATGGTATTGCAGCCTGGGGGTGGGTGGGTGGCAGGTTGCACACTTAAGCTTGCATTGCAAGGAATGGGGGAGGTACAATTGAACACTGCCCTGGGACAAGGACTTGCACGGGGAGGGATAGTTGCAAGTCTGCATCTTCTGATGCGGAAAGGATCACTTCTGATGGGCACACTTTTAGGCAGTGACCTGGGTGTCAGAGATGCTTCCAGGGGACTTCCCCATGCTGTTCCCATGTCTTTTCAGCACTGTATGCATGTGTCACACAGCACATGGCCAGATAAGATTGTAAAATGTTAAAATGACATTTCCCAGTGAATGCATTTGTCACGGTTGAAAGCAATACAAAAGTGCAAAAACGCATAAAAAATGCTACTTGTGAACATAGCCCAAGGTGTGGAAGAGTATTTTTCACAGGAAAACCGTTTCAGTTTCGTTTTTGAACGTTTTATTGTGAGCCCGTAAAAGTGGCTTAATACCTCTGACCACGTTGTTGACAACAGTGACCTGGGGGTCAGAAATGCTTCCTGCGGCGATGCCCATGCTGTCCCCATGTCATTTGAGCACTGTCACTATCGTTTTGGGCACTTTTTAGGCTTTCTACAGACTGCCGGGGGTGCCGCCGCAAAAATGCTCGGGTCTCCCATAGACTAACATTGGGCTCGTTACTCGGTTCGAGCACCCGAGTATCACGGTGAGCTCGGCCCGAGCTTCGAGCACCCGAGCATTTTAGTGCTCGCTCAACACTAGTGGTTATTAATGGAACACATTGGGTCACAGTTAACAGTGGGATACCACAGGGGTCAGTTTTGGGCCCGCTTCTTTTTAACATATTTATTAATTACCTTGTAGGGGGCATACAGAGTAGTATTTCAATATTTGCAGATGACACTAAACTCTGCAGGGTAATCAATACAGAGGAGGACAATTTTATATTACAGGAGGATCTATGTAAACTAGAAGCTTGGGCTGATAAATGTCAAATGAGCTTTAATGGGGATAAATGTAAGGTAATGCACTTGGGCAGAGGAAATAAAATGAATAATTATATGCTTAATTGTAAAACACTGGGCAAAACTGTCAGTGAAAAAGACCTGGGTGTATTGGTAGACGACAAGCTCACGTTTAGTGGCCAGTGTCAGGCAGCTGCTGCAAAGGCAAATAAAATAATGGGATGCATTAAAAGAGGCATAGATGCTCATGACGAGAACATAATTTTACCTCTATACAAGTCATTAGTGTGACCACACTTAGAATACTGTGTACAGTTCCGGTCTCCAGTGTATAAGAAAGACATAGCTGAACTAGAGAGGGTGCAGAGAAGAGAGACCAAGGTTATTAGAGGACTGGGGGGTCTGCAATACCAAGACAGGTTATTACTATTGGGTCATTTAGTTTGGAAAAACGAAGGCTTAGGGGTGACTTAGTACTATGTACAAATATATGAGGGTACTGTACAAAGACCTTTCTACTGATCTTTTTACTCTGAGGCCAGACGGGGACAAGGGGGCATCTTCTACGTCTGGAGGAAAGAAGGTTTAATCATAATCACAGACGCGGATTCTTTACTGTAAGAGCAGTGAGACTATGGAACTCTCTGCCGCATGATGTTGTAATGAGTGATCCACTACTAAAATTTAAGAAGGGCATGGATGCTTTTCTTGAAAAGTGTAATATTACAGGTTTTATATACTAGATTCCTTGATAGGGCGTTGATCCAGGGAACTAGTCTGATTGTCGTATGGAGTCGGGAAGGAATTTTTTTCCCCAATGTGGAGCTTAGTGTTTGCTACATGGTTTTTTTTTGCCTTCCTCTGGATCAACTTGTTAGGCTATGGGTTGAACTAGATGGACTTAGTTTTTTTTAAGGTTGAAGGAAGACTGTTACTAATACCTGTGGACTCAGCCAACTTTATTACTATTTTTTTGAAGATCTAGGAGCAATTCAACTTGTTTGTTCCACTCCTGCAATGCTTCAAAACACAAAGGGGATATCCAGTTTAGACACCTCATTATTTGTATATTATTTTAAGAGTTTTGAGTTCTGTTTGAGAGTCTCATCTCTTGGCCAGAGCGAAAAATGGTTACAAAAGTGGTTCTCCCGAGAAACTGTCCTGTCAGACTTCACACAACCCATTCATCATGTCATTGCATATGCTCTGTAATACTTCATTCCACCTGTTGGAGTGCTGCAGGAAAATGTAACACTTACTAATTAGAATCTCTAGAGATTTTAGTTGGTCAGCGGGGGGAACGCTTTGTAATTATCTTATTGTCAAAATGAGGTTTTGAAAGCAAAGAGTGGTCACACCAAATATTGACTGATTTTAGATTTCTCTTTTGTTCATTCACTTTTTATTTTAATTAACAAAAACTAGAACGCTTTTACTTTTTTAAAGCATTTTTATTGTGCAGCATTTTTTCCTTTCCTGCTGAACACTTTTGCTCAGTAATGTTAGTACTGTGTGCGGGTATATTAAATATCTTGTCTTCCTTTAGACAGATAATGAGCGTGTATTTGCACAGCAGCTTCAGAACAAGCTTCTTCCGGACCACACATATTCTGTGGTATCTGGAGGAGAACCACTGGACATCCCAGATCTCACCTGGACCCAGCTGAAGCAGTTCCATGCCACTCACTATCACCCAAGCAATGCCAGGTACAGTATAGAGGCTCAAACAACTGAATTCCTGTGTCCGTGTGTAACCTAAATTTGGGTTTCACGTCGTGTTTTTTTTTTATTTTATTTTTTTTTAAAAATCTGCTGTAAGAGGTTTATTTAATTGTAATCTGTCTCCAGGTTTTTGCCACCTAATCAGGGACCCAGATGCCAGCGAAGTGTCACTTATTAGGCTGCTTAATGTAGTTTTGATAAAATCTCTCTTTTTAACAGCAGGAGATTATCACTATAGGACTAGTAAACCATATTCTGAAAGTGAAGCATATTCATGAACTCTGTATAACCCAGCTCCACCACTGACTGGCAGCTTTGTTTATACACTCTGCATAGGCAGAAAACTGTAGTGTGGTCGAATACATAGCTCAAGATTCAGAGAACTGCTAGCTCTGCAGCAGATAAAACAGTGATTTTATCCAAATGACAGCAAGCAGCTCAGTAAGTGACACATCACTAGGATCAGGGTCTCTACCCCTTCATCATGCTGCTGACAGATTCCCTTTAAGCCTTTTGCGCTTTTATGATTTTATTACAGATTTCTGTGCTTTTTATAGAGGTTTTTTTTTTCTACCTCAAGATTTAACACAGACTAATTGGAAGGAAATATTCTGTATTAATTATGGCTGTATGTGTAGAGTATTTGCTTTTATTGCTTTTACAAATAATGATTAAATGTAATGTTGGCAGTATCTTAGGAGAATTATTTATTTTTCTCACTTATATAACGCTATTAATTCAGACATTGTCATCGCTGTCCCCATTGGGGCTCACAATCTGGATTTTCTATCAGTATGTTTCTGGAGTGTGGGAAGAAACCGGAGAACCTGGAGGAAACCCACGCAAACACAGGGAGAACATACAAACTCCTTGCAGATATCCTACTAAAGACAGAGAGCGAGTCAATATATCTTCAAACAATTGAACTGGATCGGTATACTGTGCTATGCCTCCGGTAACCAGATCATGCACGCGCTGATACGTCACAGGAAGTGCTCCCTTTGACCTGCGCGTGTTATCGGATGTTCCGGACGCTTCGCGCTAAACCGCGCAGATACCTGTGAGCATGCGCCGCATTATATTGACTCCATGCACCTGGCGTAACATATAATCTCCAACGTGCACTGACACATTAGCTCCAATACCTGAAAAAGGTCATTCCGAAACGTGCGTTGGGGCATCAGGGTAGTGTACTTTAGTATTTACTTTACGTTCGATGTGTGGTCACCATGCATGTAACTACTATTTGTTGATTCCAAATGGTTGCACAAGAACATGCAGAATACAACATAATTAATAGATCCAGCATTGCTAGATCTACGTGTTTATTTTGCCTTTAGGCAACAATCACACCCATATCATTAACTTTATTTTGCCTTGATGGGTGTTTGCTGCACATAGGCATAGATATACAAGTTTGGTACTATATATCCTACAGAAAAATTGAGTAAATAGTCAAAAATAGTTTAAAAAGTAAAAAATTTATTTAAATAGACAGCATACATAACAAAGTTTTAAAAATAAATAAAATAGATGTACAAGCAGAGATGTGCACTCACACACTGATCACCCAAAAGGGTGTTTGTAACAGCTAAGTAGCTACCTCAAAATACCTACTGATGAATAACCAAAAGATCATGATCAAAGGATACATATCCCTAAGGTGAAAGATTCCCCCAAATATGTATATATAACTGTATAATATCGCCTATCACGTTATTCTATATAGTGGCAGATGACAGTCCATATAAACAGTATGCAAAACAATACATGAAGGAACACACCATTATTCTCACGGTCAAAATATTAAAGTAACCAAATGAATCATAGTGCATGCATGTGCTGAATTAGGTATGGTAGAGGTGTCCAAATGGGTATTCTATATAAATGCTAAATTATGCACTGCATTAAGTGTGCATAAGGGGATAGCAAGGTAATACAAGCATTAGGGGAAGACACAAATACATATTCAAACCATCAATATACAGTAAAGGCATAAGGGAGGCATATCAGAGTGCTTGTGCAGCTAGGGAACACCCCTTACGCGCGTTTTGCATCAGCTTTCCCTAAGGGTTGACTCTAGGGTAGCAGCCAGCCTATTTATATCGTCAATCACCAATCAGAACGAGCTTGTAATGGCGCTCATGCTGTCTCCACCGTGCCCGGAAGCCCCGCGGTTTGGCGTCCAATGTCACTTCCCGCCACCCACAACAGACGCGTGTCATGGTGTGGGCAGGAGGAAGCGAGGCTGGCAGGACCCATTGCCACAGAGACAAGAGACTGAGTCAGACATTGCGAGCGCGCACCGCTGGAAAGTGTGAGTTAAGTATGGTAAAATAGAAGGAGGATGAAGGCATTTAAGCGCTCCACATATGGACAGTAAGGCTATGTGCCCACCATGCAGAAATGCTGCATATTTTTTCCGCTTCTCCCTGGCAGGAAAAACAAATGCGGATTTTACATGCTTTTTTCCTGCCAGGTAGAAGCGTTTGTCAAGCGTTTTTGCATGCATTTCTGCATGCGGGTTATCAAGCGTTTTCCAAGCGATTTTAGCACCACTTGGAAAAGTGCTTGACAACTTGGTCACACTATATAAATCCATGCAACCGGCATATATAGTGTGACCAAGTAATAGTTAAAAAAAAGAATAAGTATGGTAAAAAATAAAGATTATACTTACCTTCCGATGGCCCCCAGTATTTTCTCCGCTCCGTCCGATCTCCCCGGTGTCTCGCGGTGGTGTGAAAGGACTTGTGATGACGTCATTGAGTCATGTGACAGGTCATGCAACCGCCGACGTCAGCGGTCACGTGACCTGTCACATGACTAAATGACATCATGTCAGGTCCTCACACCACCGCAAGCCGAACCTGAGACCGGATGCATCGCTGAGGAGGCCGGGGGACATCGGAAAGTAAGTATAATCTTTTAAATTTTATTTTTTTTCTTTACAGGTTCTATGGTACCCAGGTCTGGAGGAGAGTCTCATCTTCTCCAGACCCGAGTACCATCCGCACATTGAATCGCATAATATCCGAATGTGCAAATGTGCTGACACGGATATTAAGCGTTTCAATGCAAGTCAATTGCGGCAATTACGCTGCGTGTCCGCAAAATTAATGGACATGCTGCTTATTTTTTTGCAATGATAATCCGCGGCGGAAATTTCCGCAGCATGTGCACAGCACATGTGGATTATCATTGGGGACCATGGGGCACGTATTACCAAGCGTTTTTTAAGCGTTTTCACTGCTGAAATTCCGCAGCAAAAACGCATAGTGGGCACGCGGCCTAACACTATCTCAATAACATCATTGGACCTCATGATTCTTGGATAAACAACATATATACACATGAAAAAGTGTGGAGGAAAAAAAAATTAAAACAAATATATGTAAAAAATCAAATACTAGTGTTACATATGGATGCAAAAAATATTATAACAGGAAACACAGAATGGATAACAAAAGTATCATGAGAACATAAAAAGTGGAAAGAGAAACAGGCAATGGAAAACCAAAAACCACTGACGGGGACAAAAAGTGAATACATGGGTAAAGTGTAATATATACAGAGTGTGATAATGAAAAAAGAGGAATATAATGTGATCCCATGTGGCATCCACGAAAATGGTACCTACGCAGATGAGGTAGTGCGAGTGCAAGGATGAGCCTAATGCCCATCAACCACAAATGTGAAGACAAACCAAAGAGAGTGCACAGTGCAATTGAAGTGTTTTAGTAATATATGGTTCAATCACATACATTTATGACAATACTACTTCTTACAAGTGGAGGAAGAGAAGCAATGTTTCAACATGTGAACATAATACCCAACTCATAGATACAATAAAAAAAACATTCCCAATAGGAATAGACCATATAGTACAAAACACGGTAAACTGTGTTTTACTCAAAAATAAATATAAAAAAGAAAATACTTACAGAAGGTGACCTTGGACAGATACCGAATGTCGATATGAAGTGGCATCACTTGTGTATATAATATATGCTACTGAAAAGATGGCAACATTCCATCTAAGAGGACGACCATTCCTACTACAGTGCATAAAAAAAAAAGAGCGGTAGGTATTAAGACATAATTTTCAGCTAGAAAGGGTATCCTATGCTAATGAATTAGAGGAGACATAACTTTTTCTATAGGACTGTATATTTATATTTAAGACCTAAAGGGAACGATGCCTAAGGAATGACCCCTTCTGTATATTGGGATGGTCCGGACGCATCACGCAGATACCGATCGGCATGCGCCGTGTTATATTCACTCCATACACCTGATATAAATATAAATTATATTTTATATTTAAAATATTTATTTAGATTTAGATCATGTGTATAGAGTGAATATAACACGGCGCATGCTGATCGGTATCTGTGCGATGCGTATGACGCGCCCAGGGGATGGAGACGACTCGGCGCTCGGGCCTTGTTGTTGCCTGACCTTGGGGGATGTCGCGGTGGTTGGCTCCCAGGCCCGTACCCTGGGGTCACTCTTAAAAAGGGGGGGAAGTTGTATGGGATAGGGAATGTTCGTGACGCCACCTGTGATGTCTTGTGAGGATCACCACCGCTGCGACAGTCCTCTGAGGCCGGTGTTCAGGCAGCTTAGTTAGTGCTGCTCCCCACAGGTGGAGCGGGGCCTCAGGGCAGTGTAGAGAGGGATGCAGGACAGAGGTGACCCAGCCGGGTCAGAGGAAGAATAGGCGCACACACAACAGTTCACTTCAGTACCTTTACTGGTGGTGTTTCTGGCACGGTCCAGGGTACTTCAGGGTGAAGGGTGCATATCAGGACCCAGTGAGCGGGTGTGGGGCCTCCTGTTCCTTGCCTTTCCTTGATAAGTTTCTGACCTGCCTGGAGCTAGGTCTAACTTAGTCTCTGTCTTGCACCTGCTGACCTGGTGGTAGGGCCTTCTGCTGGAGATCACACTCCCCGGTCTCTTGGGCCTCCGTGACTCCTGACCCTGGTACGTAATCAGCTTTTGGTGTTCCTGGGACATATAGTTCTCCAGGGGTTCCAGTTATTTCTGCTGGATGTAAGGGATCCCTGCAGACACGGACCCTGTGTCCGGTAAATGGTTTTGGGGTGAGCTGGTTAAGCTCCTCTGCCCCCTATGTTGCTTGCTTACTCCACTCTCCTTCGGCCACGCTCGGGGCCCTCACTAGGCTTCACACTGCAGCAGGCACACTGCGCTTCGCCGCTCTTTTGGCGTCTGCACTCCCTAGGCTCATTAATCTGAGCTCACTGAGTCTGGACTGAGCTGCACTGCAGGCTAGCTTCTGCAGGAGTTCTTCCGATCAGTCTGACCTTCTCACTGATTTCACTCTCTGTGGACTCCAGACTACATACTCCAGACTGAGCTGCCTGGTTCCACCTTCCCTTTATATATCCCTAACGGGCTCCCTCTGCTGGTCTGAGGTGGAAGGTGGAGGTGTGTGAATGCTATGAGGGCCTCTTGTGGAGAAATCCATCCATGCACCCCTCTGGGATCTGTGGCACCAATATGCAGCTGGGCGCCACACGTCCGGACCATAATATATTATTATTATTATGCGCAACATGCACTGACACATTAGCTCCAATACCTGAAGATGATTCTGAAACGTGCGTTGGGGCATGGGTAAGGTACTTTAGTATTTACTGTGTGTTCGGTTTGGAGTCACCATGCGTGTAACTACTATTTGTTGATTCTGTATGGTTACACAAGAACATATATAATACAACATAATTAATAGATCCAGCATTGATTGATCTATGTGTTTATTTTGCCTTGAGGCAAGTCACACCCATATCAACTTTATTTACCTTGATGGGTGTTGTATATCTATGCCTATCTGCAGCCAAGTTTGGTGCTGTGACCCCCGTACTTTTTTGCTACCTCTCTTTTTACGTCCCATGTACCCAGGCTCTGTCTCCCTCTTTTGCTTTGAGCTCATTCTGTTAACCTCAATTGATGTATTTACCGTATGTGGAAAATTTTCCTGATATGGCAGTGCTATATGGCATGGCCATTTTTTTAGTGTTTTGTACATGTAGATTCACTAAAAATTTCATATATATTTTCCCTGTATTAAAATATATAATTTTTGGACCATGTTAGCCAGTAGATAAAAAAAAATATTTAGATTTGAGAGTCCTCAGTAAAAGGTATCAACCACTGAGAACTCTCAAATCTAAATATTATTATATTTTAATCAATTTTTTGAAGATGTATTGATTTTCTCGGTCTTTGGTAGGATATCTATAACGTTAAGCCGTCTTCTTTTACTATGATATTTATTGTCCTGAAACCCCCCATCTCCATAAACTTACAGGTGTTGCCCTTGGTGGGATTGAACTGAGGACCCCAGCGCTGTAGAGCAACAGTGCTAACCACTGAGCCATCAGTGCTAACCTGTAAAACAGATGTGCATTTGCTTTTCCTCTGCAGGTTTTTTTACTTATGGGAATCTTCCATTGGAGCAACACTTAAAACAGATTCATGAAGATGCATTGAGCAAGTTTGAGCGCATTGATCCCCACACTGAGGTTCCTCGACAGCAGAGGTGGAGCAGTGCGGTAGGTTCTTGGTTTTTCTTTTGTCTTTTTTAGAAATGCATCATTTTGTTGTAACGATAAATCTGTTTAAAGGGGTTGTCCTTGAATGCGATAGAGGATATAGGTCACTATTATCTGTTTGATCGGGTTAAATCCACTGTTAGCCGGTCCTGCGATCAACGGAAGTAAATAGTGGCTGGAGCTGGAACAGCTGTGTAGTGGCAGTATGGTTGTATGTGGGAATCACAGCCTTGCTTCCATTCACTTCAATAGGAGCTTACATAGCAGAACCTGAGAACGATGACTACTGTGTGTGGAGCTGTTCCTCCCTCAAAGCTCAAAGTTGAAAGCTCAATAAGATTACAAAACCAAAAAAAAGTGCTTTAGTAAGTCAGTAAAAAGTAGGTAGGAGTATTTAAAACAAGAAAATGATAAGGGTGCCCATACTTATGCACCAGTCAAATTTTGTTTGAATGCAGATTGCACATTTTCTGTTAGTACAATAAACCTCATTTCAAGGCTGAAACATTACTGTGTCCAACAGTTATTACATATATCAAACTGAAATAGCTGTTGCAAAAACACCAATTTTTATAAAACATTAAGCTTAAGATTAATAGGGGTGCCCAAACTTTTTCATATAACTGTACATACACATGTTTAGTGTAAAAAACAAAACTTCATGAGAGTGCTCCTTTAATGGGAGACATGGAACCAATCGTCTCCTGTTTCGGACCCCAGCAATCAAACGTGTAAGACGTATAGTATTGATATGCCATACATTTCAGAAATATTCTATTAAATACAAAAGAACATTAATTAATTCAGAATTATTATTTTTTTTAATTCAGAATTGAATTCCCTATCAGTATGTCTTTGGAGTGTGGGAGGAAACCGGAGAACCCGGAGGAAACCCACGCAAACACGGGGAGAACATACAGACTCCTTGCAGATCTTGTCCTTGGTGAGATTTAAACCCAGGATCAAAGTGCTGCAAAGCAACAGTGCTAACCACTGAGCCACCGTGCTGCCCAAGTACAGCTTTGATGGTGGACTTGCTGTACTTTCTTCAGGGCACTAGATGTGGAAAGTTTTCTGTCATTGAGATGACTATGGTGCCCTAATGACAGACTGGAAAAATGCATCTTCTTCTGATGCTGCGAGCAGCCCTGGATAACCCACGCCGGCAGAATGATATCATCCGGCGGAAGATGGAACCTGTGAGAAGAGATGTAAAACTAATGTAAGTAATGGGGCTCCATATTAGGGGATACTGCTGTGGTGTCATGGTGGCAAGACGGTAAAGGAATTTTATCCGTACAGAGGAATGGGATCATTGTCAGTCATCATACATGTGACAATCCCACCACTGACAGATAACATCTGCTCCACATGAATTATTCTCACTGGCCGACATGAGACAACATAGACCTTATTGTCACACTTACGTCTTCTAGGTTCTTGCTCTTCTACTATTTGGGCGTTTTGCTCTTCTACCAGTTTTAAAGCAGATTTATTCTTCTTCTCAACTGGAAATTCATATAAAAAAGACATAAACACAAGTTAATTATCATTTTCAGTTATCATAAATGTGACAATCCCACCACTGACAGATCACATCTGCTCCACATGGATTATTCTCACTGGCCGACATCAGCCTACATGGAGCTTATTGTCACACTTACCTCTTATAGGTTGTCCCTCTTCTACTATTTCTGCTTTTTGCTCTTCTCCCAGTTTTGATGCAGATGTATTATTCTTTTCAACTGGAAATTTATATAAAAAAGCAAGAAAAATAAGTCAACGATAAACTACTATAAGATTAGATTCATATCTTTATCTAGCAAAATTATTTTATTTTTGTACCCTATAGTCCTGGGAATCTGGCATTGCACCATAAGGCCTTGTTCACATGAAGCATTTTTGCAGTATTTTTTGCAGCATTTTTTCATTCAATTTATAAGCTATTTTATACAGTGAAAGTAAAAGCTATGAGATTTCAGAAATCTCATGCAGACATTTGTTTTTTTTTTCCTAACGGGATTTGCAAACTGCAATGTTTTTGAAATCTGCAACATGTCAATTCTTTCAGCGTTCTTGCAGTGCCTTTTCAACCACTGAAAGCAATGTGCATGCGCGGGGAAAGGCCAAGGAGCGTCTGAGCATGCGCACTATAGTACTTTAATCTGCCCTTAGCAGGGCAGAGAGAAGAGCACCTGCGCAGAAGCAAAATGAAGGACACTCTGTGAATGATATAGGACGCATCATCCACAAAGCAGAGAAGGAGAGCGGCATCACAGGAAGAGCGGAGGCTCCGGACCAAGACCAGTGACGCCCATCGGACCGGACCGCACCATCTGTGAGTATAATAAAAGGTCTTTATTTTGTTTTGCAGGGCGGCTTGGAGACTTATATACAACTTTCCAGAATGCTGTAACACAGGGCTGAAAGGTCGTGGTTTTAAGTTATATGGGAAAAATCTGGTGACAGGTTCTCTTTAATATGACATTAATAACAGCAATGTTCTCATATAATCAATTACATAAAATATTTGTCTAACATTAAGGGTATATGTAGGGTCTGTTTGGGGCCTGATGGGGCCATGGGCACAGTACTCAGTATCAGTATCAGGCACCAGCTGTATGACCCCTTATATCTTTTCATGCACAGCACAAAAGATTGAGTATTTGATACATTGAAGTGTTGGATTGTTGATCGTTTTAAGGGCGCAAAAAAAGCCGTGATCTTCTGAGCATTTATGTAACATTCACATTACACCTTTTGATCATTGCCTACAACAAGATGTCTTATAGACCTGCACATACCTGACAATGGGGGAGAGGATGACTTGTTTTCAGTAGTCAAACACTGAATGTCACCATCACTTATGGTAGGAGAAGATTCTTTCTGCCTGTTTGGTACAAGAAAAACAAATAAATTACAAGTGAATGCAATTAAAAATACAAGAACTCCTGTCTGTAAGGGAAATTAAGACACTTGGTCAAAATGGAGGGGATACCTTTCACAGGGCTCACTTCCATCAGCAAGAATGAAGAATAACTAGTAATAAAGGGCTTTAATGAACTGAAAAAGAAAGGCTGGTCACAATGATCAGCTGTTATCACCAGCGCTATCACAAGCCAAATACCACAGTCATCAGCAATCATGGGGTGGTGGGTTCAGGATTTAGTCTTGTATTATATGTGTCTTGTATTTGGTGTTCTGAACATATATAAGTACTAAGACCCATAATAATAATCTACTCACACGTCTGAGTGTTTTGTGCTGGTCTCTAGGGAACAATCTGGAGATGACTCGCGTTCTTCTTTGCTCATTGTCCTGCTATTGGTTGTATATAGCTAAAACACACAGAGTAAAATTAAATAAATATATTTGTAAACAATTTTAGTTACAGTTTTATGGATTTACTGATCACATACTTACCATAGACAGTCTTTGAGAAGAGGATACATAGTTTAAGCTTTCTGGCCAGTCATTCACCTCACTTGCGTCACCCTCATCTGAATCTGTATGTTTGGGTCTCCTAATGCCAACTACAAAATACAAATATTATCAGAAATTATTAGTATAATTACAGATAATCACCATGTTATTGCTAATAATGGACACATTTTTTCAAATAAAATGGAAGACGAGACAAACAGCAGCATGAGCTAGATGACGTCTCAATCTACTTACTAGGAAAGTAGTGGGTGTCCACCTCTGATACTAGATTTGGCTTAAACAGTGGCTCCTGATTGTGAAGGTTCTCAAAGTCTAACTCCCTCAGGAATGGATGACTCTTGATCTCATTTGCTCCTCCTGAAAATGGTAGATAAGAAAAAATTGATACAGACAATGTCAGGAAGACTGCTCTATATCTGTACATTGTATGTTAATTGGAACTGAAGACATTGCAGAGCCAAAATATTCTGTAAGTCATAGCATGAAGAATGAGGAATGGACAAGAAGGTAAAGCAGAGTCCTCCACGCTGATCCTCACGGAAATTATCTTTTTGTCAGGACACAGAGGAGTTATAAGTTACATTACCTGTTCCGAGTCTATGTGCTGGATTTTTCCTGAGGAGCTTAATCATGATGTTCTGAGCATCGAGAGGAAGAGCAGAATTGCGAAATTTCCTAGTGATTTCATCTGTTATAAAAAAAAAAAGTAATAATTACAGAAAAGAAAATCTCTACATTTACTATAATTTAAACACATTATCAAAAAACAACAAGTAACTAAACCAAAGAATTAACCTAAAACCGAACCAGTTACTATGACATCACACAGCATTCAGATTATTTTACTTACTCGTGATGATACTGTGGAAAATAGCACTTCTGCAACGTCCTCTAAATGGCACATGCCCAGTTAGAAATTTATATATGATGATCCCTATTGACCACCAGTCAATAGGCCTTCCATAGCCCTTCTGTAAAATGACTTCTGGGGCTACAAAGCAAAAGGTGCCAGTCGTCTGGAAACCAACAGAACAATGAGAAGATGATCAATGAATATAATTGTGACAAATAATATCAGTAGAAACATTTTCTAGATGAGAATATATCAGAGAAGCAGAAATAGATCAGATCTGTAAAGAATAAGTTTCTGTAAGTAAAACTGACCCCATCATCAGGGAACTCTCTGGTGATGTCCACAGTTGAAGCCTTGTATATGTCTGATGTTGGTCTCATGAGGCCGAGTTTTGAAAGGCCAAAATCGGTGACTTTAATATGTCCAGTTGACGATATCATGAGGCTGTAAAAAAAAAGATATTGTCAGTTTTAAGTAATAACCCATAGACGGTATATCAAACTATAACTGTATTTCCCTTTATTATCCCACAGGGGTCACTTACTTTCCAGGCTTCAGGTCTCGGTGCACCACACCATAGCTGTGCAGATATTCCACAGCAAGAACTGTTTCTGCAATGTACATGCGGGTCAAGGAGAGGGGTAAAGGACTATATAACGTCATAAGACTGGCACAGTCTCCTCCTAAAGCAGAAAGCAAATATGACAGGTGAGGATTTGTTACAATGTAAATTACACATGATGAGTGTGAATGAGAGATAAGCTGAGACATTGGGGCAGGGTGTCAATAATAGAGATACACTGTAATGTAGAGCGTATACTGTATACTGCAGAGTAATCCTATATAAAAAGGGAGGTGAGCTCTGCCCGCTGCCGGTAACCTCCTAGATTGCACTGTCAGTCTCCGACAGCGGCATTTACAGCACACGGCCCGGAGGCGAGCTGCTCCATGCACTCATCACCCCCCATTCCATGTCTATGGTTTGTTATGGCTGCTGGGGGTCTGCGGAAGACCTCTATTCCTGCCATTATGGTACTTCTGTGAAGACCAGTGTGTAGCTTGGCTTCATAGGGGACCAAGATTTGCACCATATGCTGCAATACCATGGTATCGCAGTACATAGTAAAAGCGGTTATATGATAACAAGTTCAAGTCCCTCATGGAGGCTAAAAAATAAAGTAATAATAAAAATGTTTGGGTAAATAAAATATAAAAATCACTTTTTCCCCATTAAAACTAAATAATGAAAAAAAAAAAAAAACTCAGAACGCATTGTAGTGTTTTGGTTTCTTCCTATTGCATTTTTTTGTGATGTTGGGGCAATGAAAATGATTTATCTACTACAATGTGTTATCAATAAAATCATCAGCTCGCTTAGAAAAAAATAAGACAATAAAAAGCTCCATTTGCTGAAAAAGGAAAATGTAAATTTTCCTTTTTTTTTATAAATTTCCAAGGATTTTGTCAACATAAAATAAAACATATTTATATACATGTTTGGTATGACTGAAATTATAGTAACTTGTATAATTAAGATACCAGGTCATTTCCATCACACAATGAACACTGTAAAAATAAAACTTAAAAAACAATTGCGGAATTGTAATTTTTACATAATTCCACGGCACTTGGATTTTTTCCCCACTTTCTAATACATTCGATGGTAAAGTGATCAAAACTACAGATGGTTCTACATAAAAACACGTCATGCGGCTATGTGGATGGAAAAATACAAACATTATGGCTCTTGGAAGAATGGGAGGAAAAAGCGAAAAACTGGAAATTGTCAGTTCAGGAAGAGGTTAAAAAAATCTGTCAGAAAGATTTAACCCTCCTAAACTGTTTCTATGAACATGTAGGTCAATGAAATATAAATACATTGGTCCCTTTATATATTTGAGCAGATATGGGTGGATATAGATACAATGGATATGTCTTACCTGCTTCAAAGTCCATGACCATACACAGATGTTCTTTAGTTGGGAAGGAACAAAACGTGGAGACCACAAAGGGACAATCGGAGAATATTGCGATATCCCTTTCTAGATAGGCCGATTCCAGAAACATTGGATGATGCAGGTTACACCTGGATTGTTTCTTCATGGCGAATACCTTGTTTGTGTCCTTATGACGCACTAAGTGGACGGCCCTGTAGAGGAGAAAAATCCATAATTTATAATAAATTCCTACTAACAGTCTGTCTATATGTCAAATGATCTTCTGTACTAATAGTTAATACTAGATGTACGGCCATCACTAGAAATCAATGTCTGGAAATACATAGACTATCACAACATAAATGATCACTTATGGAGGTTCTCATCCATGTCACATCCCAACTGAGCTGAATTGTGACAAACAGATGTGGACTAGATGACTAGATGTGGATTACATCTACTCCAAAGTGGTATCAATAACAGCAGCTCGACACACAAAAAGCAAGTCCTTACAAAGCTCTATCAAACGAAAAATAAAAATGTGACAGGTCTTGGAAAACAGTAACATTTAGATGTGGACTTATATACAGTAATTTCACTATGGCAGGACTTATAGACAGAGGCATCATCATAAGCAACTTGTGAAAAATGTAGATTATACATAAAGCTCACCCAAAAGTTCCACTGCTGATCTCTTTGATCTGGTTATAGTCGCTCTTACTAGGCTTTCTCATTGGGCTCAATAATCCAATTACGGCCTAAAAGAATAAGAAATGACAATAAGACATAAAAGATGCAGGAAAATAAAAAGCTCCAGATGCAGGAACTTCTCCTCTACATTATGTCCCCACTGATTACACTGCAGCAGATGTAGAGGACATGATACAAGCAGGACGCTCCACAGACACTATTACATAATAACGGGATCCGTACTTTTCGGATTATAAGACCCATTCTTTTTCCCCAAAAATTTTTTGGGGAAAAGGGGGGGTGTCTTATAATCCGAATGTAGCTTATTGGGAGGGGGCGGCTGCGGTGGAGCAGGAACCCAGGAGGAGGGGTTACTGCTGCAGGAAGCTGGCGACGGCAGGAGTGGGGCGATGCTGCAGGCCCCAAGCTGGAAGGAAGGGGTGTTTGGAGGTGCAAGGCTGCGGGCTTTAAGAAAATGTCGGCGGAGTCCCTGCACTTCCTATTGTTTTCATTGGGATGGACTTTGGGAAAATGGCCGCATGCGCAGATTGAGATCTCGGCTCCCCACTCCTGCCGCAGCCAGCATCCTGTAGCAGCAACCCTGCCTCCTGGGACCCCGCTCCACCTCAGCCGCTCCCCCCCCCCCCAAAAAAGCCACCATAAAATCGGACAATAACAACAATTTATTTTTTACAAAAAATTTCCTCCCCAAAATTTTGGGCGTGTCTTATGGTCCACAAAATATGGTATATCATTCTACTGCAGCGGAGGATAAGGGACATCACACAGAGGAGACAGGAATAATAATGCTAACATCACTGATAATAACTCCAATCTACATTAAGAACAGATATCCCTCTGTCATATGGGGTATAATATGGGATGTGTAATTCATACCCCGTTATCTGATTATATACTTACATTGCCAGATTTGGGGATCTCTGGTGTCTCACATATTCCCCCATCAGCATTTGCCGGCGGATCAGTTGCCTCTAATATAATGATAAATAATGAAGAGACATCATGTATTAGACGATATCAGTACTTAATATATAACACATCATTATAAGGAAGGAAAGATAAGACCTCTGTAAATGGTATAATACTAAATATATGGATATTCTGCACATACTGTGTATACTTATGGTACATCCATAGATATATATACTCCACCATAAATGTGTAATAATTGCTCAGGATCTGACAATGACTTGAATGGGGATCCTATGAGGCTCTTTGTACATTTTAAGGCGTATAATATCCCAGAGGAGAGAACCAGAGGGGTTTTCAGAATGACATGGACCTTCTCCATTATAGTCTACCGGAGGTTCAAGAGCCGTCACCGGCCTCAAACAGAGGATGAAGAGTAAATTTATATATTCTCGGGTGTCCTTGTAATATTAATATGTTTGTAGGAATATGAAATGTTCGGCTTACCTTCAATCAGATCACTTTTTAGCCCTGGCTGACTGGTATTAGGGTCAGCCATATTTAGGTTCTGCCCATCTTCGGAGTCGCCGTCCGGTGTTTCCTGATGGATATAATATATACAATTAATATAACATTTCACAAATACTAAATTACCATATACATAAGACAGAAAGGACTAAGCCAGGATTTACATGATAATTGCAGTATTGCGTGGACTATACACGACCGCTCCCTCCAGTAAGTCCACATTAATATATAAGGGACTAGTATATACAACGGTTCTCCAATAGCATCTATTATCAGAACTGCAGCATTTACAAGAAGGAAGATTTGTGAATTTATAGGAAGACAGAGGTGATATACAAAGTCCGCACCACTGAGTACAGACTGTCACCACAGAGGATGGAGCCACAGAGACAGACTGCCATAAATACCCTGCGTCTGCCTGGAGCAGACAGGGAGGCCTATAAAACAAAAAATCTGCCATTCTGCCATATGTCTGGTAATCTGGAGAAGATCATACAATAAGGACATGAGATATAGAAGATGAGGGATCCTTACCAGGCGCTCCAGTGAATGGGCCGGATAATCTAGTACATACAGGAATACGTACAGGACATTTTGGGCCAATTGTTTAAAAAAGGCCAAATCTGCACTTTGGGATCTTTCTTCAGCCTATAAAGATGGAAATAAAGGAAAATAATGAGAAAAAGTGGAGAATGTAGGACGCCATTTATGTTACCATTTTACTCCTGCTATCTGCAGCTACAATTACTACCTATCTGGGTATTTTGGTATAGACTATATATTATATTGGTCTAGGCCAAAATACATATTTTATGTAAATGAACTTGCATTTTGTTAATATTATCCTTTATTATTTTTACACACTTTGCACAGATTGTCTGCTAATTACCTGTTGTATTAATGTCCTGATGTTCATCTGTAAATGCTCAAGATATTCTGAGCTTATATGACCTTGGTGGTATTTGGTCAGGCAATCTCTCACTAGCTTCATAACCAGCCGGTAAGTGAAGCTGAGGACGCCATCGGGTAGTGGTAGCACAAAGTCAGGGTCATAGGTAGTAAGAATCCCCTGGAGTAGTGCCAACTTCTCAAGTTTGTCTGGAGGAATTTCAGACATTTCAAGAAAATCCAATCGCAGTCAATATATCACCAGCTTCGTAGCCAATCAATGACAACAATGTCACCGGGGCAGTAAACATTGCATACATAGTGGCTGTGCATTATGATGTCATAATGGAATCTTGCAATGGAATATTAACATGTCATCAGTGATGTCATCATGGAATCCGGTGATGGAATCTTAACCCGTTTACAACCTTGAACATATAGGTACGTCCAAGCTTGTATTTCTGCCTTTTTTATGCAGCGCCAGAGCCCACATCTTTCCCCGCACACAAAAGCTGATGTGCTCAACTGTCATATGCCTCAAATGGACACAGGTGGATCTTGTCTGTTAACTAGTTAAATGCCGTTGTCAATCACTGACAACGGCATTTAACACGTGCCAGACAAAAGTGCATCACAAGTCCCTCTTATCTGCGCCCCTGTCACGTGATCGCGGGTTGCCGATGTGTTATCATGACAGCCGGGGTTTGCAGAAAATCCCTGTGCCAGTCATTGTTCATTTTTTTATGAATGCCGGCTTGTCGCCGGCGTTTAAAGAAGATTGTGATTTCTGATATACATAGCAGTGCTGAAGCCCCGGATGATCGCTGCTTCAAATCTCCTAAGGTGACTATTGAAGCTAGTAACAAAAAAAAACACAAAAGTTCAAATCGCGCCCCTTTTGCCTCATTGGAAATAAAACAATTGAAAAATATAAAAAAAACATATTTGGTATCACTGTGTTTAGAAATGTCCAATCTGTCAAAATATAAGCTAAATTAATTAAATTAATCTGTAAATGGCGTAACAAGAAGAAAATCAAAACGCCACAATTACATTTTTTTGGCCGATGCAACATTGCAATAAAATGTAACAACATGCGATCAAAATATCCTATCTACACTAAAATGGTATAAATAAAAATGGAAGCTCAGGGCTCAAAAAAACAAGCCATCACCAAGCCCCAAATCCCAAAAAATGGAGACGCTACGGGTCTCTGAAAATGGGGACATAAGCTAATTTTTTTTTCTTACTAAGTCGGATTTTTTTTTCACCACTTAAAAAAAGAACTTATAGCTTGTATTTTATGAATATTATCTTCTTACCTGTCGTACTAGTGTCCTGATGTTCATCTGTAAATGCTCAAGATATTCTGAGCTTATACGACCTTGGTGGTATTTGGTCAGGCAATCTCTCACTAGCTCCATAACCAGCCGGTAAGTGAAGCTGAGGACGCCATCGGGTAGTGGCAGCACAAAGTCAGGGTCATAGGTAGTAACAATCCCCTGGAGTAGTGCCAACTTCTCAAGTTTGACTGGAGAAATTCCAGACATTTCAAGCAAATAGCAAATCCAATCGCAGTCAGTATATCACCAGCTATAAAGCCAATCACTAACAGCAATGACACCGGGGCAGTAAGCACTTGAATAAATGCTGGGGGTGCATTATGATGTCATGATGGAATCTTGTGGTGGGGGAATCAGTGATGTCATCAGTGATGTCATTTAGGAATCCGGTGATGCAGTCTTAAAGGGGCATCTTACCATAAAAGGACGTTGCCTAGCAACAATTAAGGTGGCAACACCATAGGCTGAGCATCAGTAACAGACTGAGGCATGGGAAGAAGAACCATGGCTTTGATCAGTAGGGCAGGCTTTTACATCTGTCTGTTCCCCCATAAAATATTTAAAACAGAGTTTGGATGCTAAATGTTCTTCAGACGTGGAAACATTTGCTTTTTCTAGAGATTATGACCAGGGATGGACTGGGAATAAAATACCGTCCTGGAATTTCAAAGCATGCTAGTCCATGCTGTCACCGCCCCTCTCCCCAGATTGGGGTCTCTGATACTAATTTTATGCTGCTTGAATGAAATTAAGATTTATTAAATATATTTCCAATAATACTGCTTTATTGGATTTCATAATAATAATATTGCAATATAAGGTTATGTTTTTACAATGAGGTTTTGCTAAGTATTTTCGCTGAAATTCACAACATACAGAATCAATTACTTTTGCAATTATGCGGAGCTTTGTATGCAGATTTTCTCTATAGAATTGCATTAGATGAGGAAAATACGCTGGTTAAAAATACAAAGCGCATAAAATCCACACATCGATCATTAAAGTTTTATTTAAAGTACGAGGAAGTATCAAAAATAAAGCAGATTCATTCAATATGGTCGGTGGAGGGCTTAATAGTCGCCTTGTGGAAGTCAATGACGGGCTTAATAGTGCTGCAGTGTCCAGAAACAGTTCCAGGACTTTTGGACTGAGGTCCCCCTTTCTTCCACTATAGAGAGGGAAATATGTGTATAAGAGCATCCCAGAAGGGTTCCAAAAGTTTGGGTGAAATATATACCAAAGAGACAACAACCGCAGAGTCAAAAAGAGACAAAAATGCAATAAAAAGGCAAGTAACCTAATGTACTGAATAGGTGGAGAAATGCAGCAGAATGCTGCAACGTCAAAAACTCACCAGCTACTCATCATGGGAACTTAACCTAACAAACACATAGTACCAGAGCAGATCCAAATATTACCAGAATATACAGTGGTGATAGTGCCGCCATATTGATCATTAACCAAAACCAATGTACTAGTACTGATGTCACCACCATACAGTGTCCATATAATGGTACTATCAGTTTTACCCCAGTGCTCTTCAGACCATATATGTGTGCACTGTGCAGGTTTTCACCAGTGACGTTCTCAATGATCGCGGTCATTCATTTTTCCTTTCCTTTTCCTTTCGGCCTAAAGCGCCATGATCACTTCTTCAACCCATAACTCGTCCCTGCAAAATGTAACACAGAGACATCTTTGACTTACAGCTTTTACCCTCCATAAATTCCCCATTTCTGTACAAACCATGTATGGCAATAATGAGTATCCTAGACAGTAATAAAGCCCCTCTGTGTCCTGTATGGTAATACTAATCTCCTTTTGTGTCCCACACAATACCAGTTTCACCCTTCATGCCCCTATACAGTAATAATGATCCCTCTGTACTTGCTTAGAGTAACTATCAGTACTGATAGTGGGGCCGTGGCCTTATAGAAACAACTCACCAATTCTGCATTTATCACCCACTCCTGGTTTTGGCTTCCACTCCTGAGAAAAAATACTGACCGAATACTGACCAAATACTGATAGTGGGGCCGTGGCCTAAAGGTCAGTCTGTAAGAAGAAAGTGAGTCTAGGAAAATAAAAGAAAGGCATACTTACTATTCTTTAACGTAAAACCCCTCCATCTGGAGAAAGACAGGTTCAATCTCCAGAGGAGAAAGGGTTTCTGTATCATAAGAATATTTATCTGTGGAATAGTCTGTCTCAGGAGCAGGTCGCAGAAGGAATCGTCCATCAATGGTTTAAAAAAAGGCTTAGATGCTTTTTAAGAAGAAATTAACATAATTGTGTAAATGAGAAAGTTGTTTTCTAAATGTTTTGTCCAGTAGATCAACAATGGCGATCAGGAGGAAAAGATTTCCTCTTTTTGTGCAGACTGGATCATGCATTATGGCTGTGCTTGTGCGATTCCTTTGTCCTTTCCCATCCTTTGGTTGGACTTATTAGACATGTGTCTTTTTCAACTGTATTAACAATATAACTATGTAACTTCCTGAATTGGCTCCCCTCCTCGCTCCAAAAGTTGTATCCCCTGAAGATCTTGTAATATTATGTAAAATGAGCGCTGCAACCCATCAACAGATGGTAATAGGTTGCAGCACTCATGTGACAAAAGCAGTCACAAAATCAGCGAGATACAAAGCTTTTGGAGAGGAACCATTTTAAGATTTAAGCATGCTTATACTGTGTATATATATGTGTATGTGTATATATATATATATATATATATATATATATATATATATATATATATATATATATATATATATATATATATATATATATATATATATATATATATATAATTATAATACAGCGGGTGAAATAAGTATTTCACCCGCTGTAGATATACAGTTTTCTAAGTAAATATATTTCTGAAGGTGCTATTGACATGAAATTCTCACCAGATGACAATAACAACCCATCCAATCCACACAGGCAAAGAAATCAAACCATAGATGTCCATAAATTAAGTCATGTGTAATAATGAGAAATGACACAGGGAATAAGTATTGAACATGCTTATTGAAATGTATTTAATACTTCATACAAAAGCCTTTATTGGTGATGACAGCTTCAAGACGCCTCCTGTATGAAGAAACTAGTAGCATGCATTGCTCAGGTGTGATTTTGGCCCATTCTTCCACACAAACACTCTACAACTCCTGAAGGTTCCATTGGCGTCTTCTATGAACTCTGAGCTTTGGTTCCTTCCATACATTTTCTATTGGATTCTGGTCAGGTGATTGGCTCGGCCATTCTAGCAGCTTTATTTTCTTTCTCTGAAACCTATTGAGAGTTTCCTTGGCTGTGTGTTTGGGTTCATTGTCTTGCTGAAATGTCCAACCCCATTTCATCTTCATCATCCTGGTAGATGCCAGCAGATTTTCATTAAGAATGTCTCAGCACATTTGTCCATTCATCCTTCCTTTCAAATATATGAAGCTTGCCAGAGCCGTAAGCTGAACAACCCCAGATGATGTTCTCACCTCCAGTTTTCACTGTTGGTAAGGTGTTTTCGGGATGATGTGCAGTGCCTCTTGGCCTTCAAATATGTTGGGTATTATGGCATTCAAAGAGTTCAATTTTCATCTCATCTGACAAAACTACATTCTCCCAGTCTTTCACAGGTTTGTCTAAATTTTGTTGAGCAAACTTTAAATATGCTTGAACATACTTTTTGTTCAGCAATGAAGTCTTGCGTGGTGAGCATGCATACAGGCCATGGATGTTGAGTGCATTACTTATTGTTTTATTTGAACCAATTGTACCTGCTGATTCCAGGTCTTTCTGTATCTCCCCACAGGTGTTCCTTGGCTCTTGGACAACCCTTTTGATAATTCTTTTTACTCCTCTGTCTGAAATCTTGTGGGGAGCAAGTGGTCATGGCCAGTTCATAGTAAAATGATGATCTTTCCACTTCGGGATTATGGCCCCAACAGTGCTCACTGGAACCTTCAATATGGATTTGAACCCAGGACACCAGCACTGCAAGGCTGCAGTGCTAACCACTGAGCCACCATGATGCCAGTTTACCTCCCAATCAACACAGATCCAGAGGGATTTTCCAGGAATTAAAGAGCTGCCCCGCTGCCCTGGGAGGGTGGAGTTGTGTCTGTATCCACAGGACACAGATATAGCTAAATATATATATATATTGATGGAGTGATGGAGCAAGGAGCCAACAGGTCTTTCCTTCCCCATTTACTCTTTGTAAAGCTTTGCCAGGACCTTAGTATCAGATGACAGTCACATGACTAGACAGCAGAAAAGAACAGGACTAACAGTGGAGAAGAGCAGGATGTAGCAGAGTTTTATGTGTAGATGTAGGTGAGCAGTGTGTGTAAATTAGCTGAGCCGTGTGTGTGGATGTAGCCGAGCTATGTGTGTGTGTATATGTTGCTGATCTGTGTGTGTGTAGATGTACTTGAGTAGTGTTTGTGTGTAGACATAGCTGAGCTGTATGTGGATGTAGCTAAGCTGTGAGTATAGCTGTAGCTGAGCAGTGTATGTATGTAGATGTTTCTGTGCTGTGTGTGTGTGTGTAGATGTAGTTGAGCAGTGCGTGTGTGTAGATGTAGCTAAACTGTTTGTAGATGTTGCTGCGCTGTGTGTTAATGTAGCAGACCAGTGTGGGGAGTCAAAATACTTTGTAGGTTGGGCTTGTGGGGGCATAAGACTGTGTGGTGGGAAATCCAATATAGGGACATTACACTGTGTGTGGAAGGCACTGTGGGGAGGGGGGCATGAAATAGGTGCTATACTGTGTGGGAACACCAATGGTCTTCACTAGGGAAATATTGCTGTGTGGTCTGTGAGGATGTATAGGAAGCACTGGCTGAGGTTAGAATACTGTCTTAAGATATAAATTCTGTCAGCGCACTAGAGGCACTGCAGTTTTTGTCCCTCTTTCTTATCATTCAAAGTTGGGAAATATGAGAACTTATTAATTAGTAAGTGAGACAAAATCATTCCCCCCAATACATCTGTTAAACTACAGATAAAATGGACTTTAAAATACAAAAAAGGGGACGTGATAATATAATCTCTGAGCGCTGCAGCAGTTTTAGATTATGCAGTGACTGATTACATATGATTTTCTGCTCTAGCGGCAATTAATTGAAGGAGCGGGAGAAATAACAGGGATAACATTTCTATTCAAATGAGGCCAATTTTGAAGAATAAGATATCTGCCATCTGTTAATATCAGATGAAACGGCGTCATTTTTGCTGGTGGGTAGGCTCGGTGATGCAATGTTATTGCTGCACTGATCAAATATGACCATTTTGGCAATGGAACGACACTTCAGAAGCGCACATCACAGCAGCTGATTCAGCTTTTAGAGCTCAGCTAAATTATATGAGAACAGTAACAGCCATTGTTAAAAAAGGCTGTTTGGAAAACAGTTTGTGACATTTCTATACGTCTTTTTAAATAAAGGTATAAAATAACCATTACTTCTGTGTTATCCTGTGTTTTTACCACACACTGCCACATATATTGTATATTCTTGCCAAATACATTTGTAATCTGGTATAACAAAAATTCAAGCTTAAGGGCTTTAAAGGATACTGCAAAATTTTATATTTGCAACATACACGATCTGTCATGAATTTCTTCCAAATTTGCAGCTGTTTCACCCATTGCAATAATGCATAATCTGCATCATGAATAATCTTCTGCAGCAGATTTCATGCATCTGTTGTATATGGATATGGAGAAATTCCAATGTAAACCTTGGATCTAAGGGGTAGTGTTTCTCCTTGTGGAGAGTGGCATGCCAGGTCTGGAACACCAGTATGAGGAGACTTAAATGCCTTCCATGCTCCTCTGGGAAATTAAATGTGCAAATTGTCTCTTCAGAGAGAAAGAGGACTTGAACTCTAGTGCCACGTATTGGAAGTAGCAATCCTACAAGTCATTATCGACCCTTTAAACGAGTTGTCCACTTCTTTCACATTGATGCCCTATGTATGATCGGCCGAGGTCCCGCACGCGGCACCCACGCCGATCAGCTTTTATCGGTGCTGCCGGCAGCGGCCGCCGGCCGGAAGTCCTTCCCTGCGGTGCTTGCCTGTCAAGTTGTAAGTGGCCGCCGCTTTTTACTGCACATCCGCCTCCTATTCAATTGAATGGGAGGCGGATGTGCAGTACCCCGCACCGGCCACTACAACTTGACGGCCAAGCACCGCAGGGAAAGACTTCCGGCTGGCGGCCGCTGCCGGCAGCACGGATAACAGCCGCTTGCCGGACCCTGGCCGATCATATATTGATGCCCTATCCCACAGATAGGGCATCAATGTGAAAGTAGTGGACAACCCCTTTAACGAGCCTTGAAATATGACTTAAGATAAAAGCCAAATCAGAATCTCAATTTGTAGACAAGGTGTTTTGGGGTATTGCCCCTCATCAGTGCAAAGTATGAGATCTGATTTGGCTGGGTGAGAGGGTAAGACTTGGATCTAAGGGGTAAAGTTTCTCCTAGTGGAGAATGACATGCCTGGTCTGTCATGCCAGTATAAGGAGACTTAAACACCTTGCATGCCTCTGTGGGAAATTAAATATGCAAATTGTGTAAACCTTAAAATTTAGAAGCAATTGCAGGTGGAGACTTTCACATGTCCAACAATCACGGTCTAAGTATGGACCACAATGTCCAGACCGTCTGTGGGTCTCCTACCCTGAAATCAACAGCCTCATAAAACATATGAAACCACCCTTACATGCCATTGGAGGCATCTGGAGGTACAGTAGGGGGCTTATGCATCTATATCATAGCATATCTTATACATATATTATCTATAGGTCTCCATCAGATTTAATATCAATATTCCATTCTTTCGATGTCACACACGTAAAAGGAACCTGACCATGCTCGCCGAGCTTTTTCAGCGTGCTCGGGTGTTATGTTTTAGTCACTCCGTGCTCATGATTTGAGACTGTTTGACAGGTTTAATACATGTGAAGTATGCCTAAGAAACAGGCATTCCTCACATTTATTAAAGCTGTCAAACAGTCGCAAATCATGCACACAGCTTGACTAAAACATAACACCCGAGCACGTTGAAGATACTCGGGAAACACCCGACCATGCTCATAAATCTTGAGTAACGAGCATGCACGCTCATCACTAAACCTGACAGTTGATAAATGCTGCCCTATCCAGAGACAGCATGTATCAGACACTGGCTACATGATTTAGCCGTGTATGTTTGATTCTGAAACGCTGCGGATGATAATCTTACACAATTTAATAGTTCTACAGAATTAATGAGTCATAAATTAAAAAATAATAGGAAAAACAACCAATGGGTAAATACTTTGCTTTATTGTTTTTGTATCAATTTGAGGTTGTCTTTTTCTCCATTTATTTTTAGAATTGTTTTCATAATTAGTTGGTTGCCATTAGCAGTCTGCCCTACCCGACTATAAAACAAGTTGTCCGATACCACATTAATGCTCAATTTTTTGGGGGATTCACTCAAATTGCAATGTTACACAGTTCCTGATCTGAGGCATTATACTGCTCAACAGTGTCGGACTGGGGTGCCAAGGGCCCACCAATAACCAACTCCAGGGCCCCACTTTTCAACTACATGCAAATGTGACATTATCCTTAATCACAAATTTATATTACAATGAACTGGGTAGATTGTTAAATGAATAAGATGCTGCCTTTGTCTGTACATCGTGATTCAAGTATACAGTGCCAAGTACTGCTCATATAAGAGGGTGGTGGCCCACCGGAGGATTCCCCTGTTTTCCTATGGGCCAGTCCAAGCCTGATGCTCAATACCATTTTACATAGATCCACCCACTGTAAAATGACCTAATGAGTAAGTAATTTACTGGGTTCCTAAACCCCCTCTGGGCCCCAATGCAGATGGACACTACATTGTAGGACTCAGAGATTTCTGCTCCATTTGAGTCCATTCTTCCTAGATTTTGGTGAATGCCCATAAGGAAGCAGCTAAAATAGAGCAGAAAGTGCTCAGTATTAAGCTGAAATCAAATGGCCATGAACCACGGTACAAATACAGACCGTGATTTTCAGACTAACTGGTATGAACGGAGCAGCTTCATAGGCTAAAGAGCGGATAGTTTACATCTCATCTCAGAAACCTCTTGCGTTTGATGGAACAGAGTGAGAGAATTACTGACCCTAGAATGCTTCATAATGCTAAAGCCTCATTCACAAGGTCAGTCAGGTTTTTTTTCATGTATAGAACACATATCCATTATAGTCTATGGGAATGTTTCCACGTTACCGGTCACAGTGTTGGACACATCTGTTCATGCAATGGTTTCCTTGTTTTTGTTGGAATGTACACACTGTAGATAAACAGTAAAGAAACACATGTGAAACAAACCAGAAAATGGGTTAATGGGGTCATCTGGGAGTTTGCTTATTTTTCACTACGGGGTTAAAAAATTACAGGCAGGTAGTTTTTAATTACCTGTCTATTCTGCCCGGCGCCAATCTCTGCCATCTCAGAGTGGTCACGGACCACCCCTGCCAGCGATTCTGTGGCATCAGTTGACCTCACATCAACACAGCAGCTCTTCTGACCTGTTGACGGGGCGTCACTGATGATGTCATGTTGATTGACAGCCGGTTCCTTGCAGTTAGGCGGTCAATCAGCAAGACATCGGCAGAAACGCCACATTGACAGAGCAGAGCGGAAAAGAAGAAGCTGCTCTGTTGACGTGATGTCACCGGAAGCCACAGAATTGCCACCAGGAACTGTCCATTAGCAACTAAATGCCTGTAAGTTTTTAGACCCATAGGTAAAAATAATCAAAGTCCTGGAAAACTCCTTTAAACCTTAGATTCCTCAAAGTAATCCCCTTTTAGTCTAATGACAGCTTTACACCCCCTTGACATTTTCTCATGCAGTTTCAGCAGGTTGTCACCTGGAATGGCTTTCCAACAGTTTTGAAAGGGTTCCCATAGGTGCTGAGTAGGGATGGGCAGACCGATGGAAGTTCGTTTCTGGTACATAACTTTTGAAAAAGTTTGGTTCGGGTACCAGAGCAGTACCGGAACTTCCATCAGAACCAGAACCCCATTGAAAATAATGGAGACTCGAACTCATGAGAAACTAAAAAAAATTCTCTCTCTCTCCCTTCTTACAAACAAGAAAAATTGATTCTATAGTAATAGCAAAAAATGGACAGAAAATTGGATAAAATCAGAATATAAAATCACTGGTGAAAATTGATCATTGTTTCTCTTATGCAGAACAAAAAGGAATGTCTCAATGAGTCCTAATAAATGCAAACATTTTACTAACTGGAAAATCGTGCATAGACGATTCAATTTAAAGGTTTTTGTTTATTTTTCCAAGGCGGACATTTATGATCTTCTACAGGATGATAATATATAGTATGTCTGATCCCCGGGAAGGGAGGTGTCTTCACTGTAATCCGACGCTGACCGTTACAAAGGGGGTCCCGTTCTAGTATTCTCACATCTCAGACTAAAATGAAAATGGGACAAATAACAATAGATGAAACTATGAGCATCAGATTACAAGATTAAAGAAATGTAAGTGATAACAGCTCATAAGTATTCTGCTCTGGGCTAAAAGTGAAGAGACAGGAAGTCTTTGGTACAGTACATGAAGTCCTAGCAGCATGTCGAGACGCCTGACAAATATGAGGTTACAACATACTGAGGGTCATGAATAACGTACATTTTTAGGAGCCATTAACTCTCTGCTATTGATAAAATGGTGCTCCAATGCGTTTTTCTTCCCCTTGGGCTTTCTAATTGCAAAGTCGGCAATTCCTGCAGTTTTGCAAACAGATCTGTTAAAAAAAAATAAAATAAAGAGAAAATAGGAAGAACTGTCAGAACAAAGCTCAAGTATTTCAAGTTGTGTCAATGGCCGTAACTCCAAATATAAACATCTACTGCCACCTAGTGAGAGACCGCAGAATACGTCTAATCAGTAGATCGAAAACTGGCATGGAAATTATAATACACTGTGTTCCAAATTATTATGCAAATAATATTTTCTCAGATTTTCCCAAATGACCTATATGAATTGCAGTCATTGTAATTTTCCAGTCAAATAACTATTAGAGTACAATTGAAAGGTTTTTGTACAAACTGCCTATGATAACAGTATATTTTTAAAAAAATAAAAAACTCAAACTGCACTCAAAATGCACGTTCTAAATTATTATGCACAGCAGAGTTTTCAACCTTTTAATTTTTGTAAAGAACAAAAAAATGGTCATTTTTGAAATTATAAGCATTAGCAGGTTATTACAAACTGAAATCAAACAGTTTTCAACTCAAAACTTTATTCTAGGTGATGTTACATTTGCACATAGGACCCCTTGTTCGAAAGGAGCTTCTGAACTCTCTCGTCCATTGAATTTGTCAGGTTTTGGATGGTTTCTGCTTCAATTGTTTTGCATGAGGACATTATACCCTCCCAGAGCTGTTGCTTAGATGTGAACTGCCTCCCGCCTTCATAGACACTCCTTTTGATGATGCTCCAGAGGTTCTCAATGGGGTTGAGGTCAGGGGAGCATGGGGGTCACACCATAAGTTTGTCCCCTTTTATGCCCATAGCAGCCAGAGATGCAGATGTGTTATGTGCAGCATGACACGGTGCATTATCATGTATGAAAATGATCTTGCTGCGGAATGCACGGTTCTTCTTCTTGAACCATGGAAGGAAGTGCTGTTTGAGAAACTCCACATACTTTATGGAGTTCATCTTTACCCTTTCAGGGATCCTAAAGGGGCCGACAATCTCTCTCCCAATGATTCCAGCCCAAAACATTACTCCACCTCCTCCTTGTTGGCGCCGTAGCCGTGTTTGCATGGGGTGTCCATCAACCAGCCATCCTCCACTCCATCCATCTGGACCATCAAGCGTTGCACTGCACTCATCCGTGAACAAAACAGTTTTGAAGTCAGTCTTCATGTATTGTTTGGCCCACTGGAGCCGTTTCTGCTTGTGGATAGAGGAGGTCGACAGGATGGCTTACGCACAGCTGCAAACCTCTGAAGGACCCTGCATCTTGTTGTTCGGGGGACGTTGGAGGCAACAGCAGCTTCAAAAACTTGTCTGCTGCTATGACAAGGCTTTTTTGCCGCTGCTCTTTTAACCTGACGTAATTGCCTGTAGGAAAGAGTCCTCAATTTTCCCTTATCAGCACGCACACGTGTGTACTGTGAATCAGCTACATACTTCTTGATTGTGCGATGATCAGGATGAAGTGTCTTGGCAATGTTGATTGTAGTCATGCCTTGACCTAAACACTCCACAATTTGTTGCTTCTCAGCAGCCGACACATCCTTTTTCTTTCCCATTTTGGCAGAAAATGTAGGCTGCTTAATAATGTGGGACAGTCTTGCCTTTCATTGGACACACCTGCCAAACTATCTAGCACAGGTGTCTGCAATTGCTTACAGTGATATAAAGATCCCTGACACACATCACCATCAATGAGTTTAATTGACAAACAAAAAAATTCTTACCTTATCACTCCTAAACACTTTTTGCATAATAATTTGGAACACAGTGTATTTATCCATAATTCTACACTATATGCCAGACATATCCCAGCCTATAATACCGCTTCCGATGGAAAGTCAGATTCTGCTAACATCCTAGGCAGCAGAGGTAAAGAATGGGATCAAAGAAGCTTGTGGGTGCTATTACTATTAATAATAATTATCTAGCAGTATATAGCACCACCATATTCATTGATTTCAGGGGGGAAATGTACAAATAATATCAGACATTAAAGAGCAATACATTACTTTACAATTCAAAGAAGAGGAGTGAGGGCCCTGCTCACAAGAGCTTGTGAGGAAATAGGTAAAAAGTGCTTGTATTTGTAAGGTCTAGCCATCACTATAATAAATAAGGTTATATATACAAAGCTTTATAATCCAGCCAGTATCTATATATGTCCAGGTATGACATGATACTGAGTGCATTGAGTGTGGATGAAACTGTTTAACCTCTTTACCCCCGAGGGTGGTTTGCACGTTAATGACCGGGCCAATTTTTACAATTCTGACCACTGTCACTTTATGAGGTAATTACTCTGGAACGCTTCAACGGATCCCCCTGATTCTGAGATTGTTTTGTCGTGACATATTGAACTTTTTGACAGTGATGAAATTTGTTCAATATCATTTGTGAAAAAAACGGAAATTTGGGGAAAATTTTGCAATTTTCAAACTTTGAATTCTTGTGTCCTTAAATCAGAGAGATAAGTCACACAAAATGGTTAATAAATAATATTTCCCACATGTCTACTTTACATCAGCACAATTTTTTAAACAAGTTTTTTTTTGTTATGAATTTATAAGGGTTAACAGTTGCTCAGCAATTTCTTATTTTTCCAACAAAATTTACAAAAACATTTTTTTTTAGGGACCATCACATTTGAAGTGACTTGGTCTACAGGTGCATCTCACAAAATTAGAATATCATCAAAAAGTTAATTTATCTCAGTTCTTCAATACAAGATTTATTTCTGTTAATGTTAATGATTATGGCTTACAGCCAATGAAAACACAAAAGTCATTATCTCAGTAAATTAGAATACTTTATAACAACAGCTTGAAAATGTTGGCCTATGGAAATGTATGTTCAGTAAATGCCCTCAATACTTGGTCGGGGCTCCTTTTGCATCAATTACTGCATCAATGCGGCGTGGCATGGAGGCGATCAGCCTGTGGCACTGCTGAGGTGTTATGGAAGCCCAGGTTGCTTTGATAGCAGCCTTCAGCTCGTCTGCATTGTTGGGTCTGGTGTCTTTCATCTGTTGACAATACCTCATAGATTCTCTATGGGGTTAAGGTCAGGCGAGTTTGCTGGCCAATCAATCACAGTGATACTGTTGTGTGTAAACCCGGTATTGGTACTTTTGGCAGTGTGGACAGGTGCCAAGTCCTGTTGGAGAATGAAATTTCCATTTCCAAAAAGCTTGTCGGCAGAGGGAAGCATGAAGTGCTCTAAAATTTCCTGGCAGACGGCTGCGCTGACTTTGGTCTTGATAAAACACAGTGGACCTACACCAGCAGATGACATGGCTCCCCAAACCATCTCTGATTGTGGAAACTGCATACTAGACCTCAAGCAGCTTGGATTGTGGCCTCTCCACTCTTCCTCCAGACTCTGGGACCTTGATTTCCAATTGAAATGCAAAATTGACTTAGTGTGTCAATGACTGCCTTCTGGACATCTGTCAAGTCAGCAGTCTTCTCCATGATTGTGGAGCCTACTGAAAAAGACTAAGGGACGTTTTTAAACGCTTAGGAAGCCTTTGCAGGTGTTTTTTGTTAATTATTCTAATTTACTGAGATAATGACTTTTGTGTTTTCATTGGCTGTAAGCCATAATCATCAACATTAACAGAAATAAACACTTGAAATAGATCACTCTGTTTGTAATGACTCTTTATAATTGTTATGTTCTGCTACCAAAGCTAAGGAAAGAGAGGAGATCTGTCCCTACTATAAGACTCAGCTGAATCCCTACGATGTAACAGGGAACCTGATCCTGCGATCAGACCTGCTAAAGTCCTAATCTAGTCTGTACGAAGACCTATAGATGTGGGGAGGGAATCCCTACAAGTACTAAGGACTGGAAGGAATATGGGACACCTCCTAACAGAAATAGTAGCAGACAGACGAACAAACAAAATAGATAGAACATAGAGGTCCGTAGACCAAGCAAACTAACAGAGTAGATACAGAGCACAGGCTAGCTAGAAAGTAGATATACAATGAAGTCCAGCAAAGCCAGAAGGGCGGAGCAGGATTAAATAGGCCAACAAAGTCATGTGACCAGCAAAGGAAAAAAAACCTAACAGCAAGGTTCTAACAGTACCCCCCCTTCTAAGAGGATCCTCCGGATCCCCTAGGACCAGGCTTATCAGGAAATCTCCTGTGAAACGCTCTGATAAGTCTGGACGCGGAAACATCATCTGACCTCACCCAAGAGTTATCCTCGGGTCCGAAACCTTTCCAGGCCACAAGATACTGCAAACTACCTCTATACCGTCTAGAGTCAAGGATGCGAGAAATTTCATATTCCCCGTCCTCCACCACCGGAGGAACAGAGGCAGAGGCGTCACCATCCGACACAACAGCTTTTTTTAACAGAGAGACATGAAAGACCGGATTAATTCTCCAGGAGGTAGGAACCTCCAACCTAACAGCAGATTGGTTGACAACCTGAAGCACCTTAAAGGGCCCTACAAACTTGGGACCCAATTTCTTAGAAGGAATCCTCAACCGCAGATTCCTAGAGGACAACCAAACCATGTCACCAACAGCGAACAAAACCTCCTGTCGTTTCCTATCAAAGTAGTCTTTAGATTTTCTGTTGGCCTCCTGAAGATTACCACGCACATCCGTCCAAACTCTTTCCAAATCACCGGAAAAATTCTCCTCCTCAGGCACGGCAGATCCCAACTTGGAGAACGACCCAAACGACGGATGTCTCCCAGAACAACAAAAAAAAGGCGAACAACCAGCAGAAGAAGATGTATGATTGTTCAGAGCAAATTCGGCAAGTGGCAGAAACTCAGACCACCCCTCTTGATTGTCTGCCACAAAACAACGCAAGAACTGCTCAACATCCTGGTTTTTCCTTTCTGTCTGGCCATTAGATTCAGGATGATATCCGGACGAAAACGACAAATGAATTCCCAACCTGTCACAAAAGGCACGCCAAAAACGAGCCACGAACTGAGGACCCCTATCAGAAACAATGTCAGTAGGAACGCCATGAAGTCTGACAATTTCCTTGACAAAGGCCTTAGCGAGAGTTTTAGCGCAGGGCAGTTTGACGAAGGGAACCAAGTGACACATCTTGCTAAAACGGTCCACGACCACCCAGATGACAGTAAAACCCTCAGAGGGGGGAAGGTCAGTTATAAAGTCCATAGCCAAATGTGTCCAAGGAGCACTGGGGACCTCCAAAGGACAAAGCAACCCCGCAGCAGGAGTATGTGAGGACTTAGATCTAGCACATATAGTACATTGGCGCACCCACTTAATGACTTCCTTCTGCCATCCAGGCCACCAAAAACTGCGACCCACCAGTCTCTTGGTCTCAGAGATTCCGGGATGACCTGCCAACCGAGATTCGTGACACTCAACAAACAAATCTCTCCTAAAGGTCCCAGGCACAAACAACCTCCCATGAGGAGTGTTAGATGGGGCATTCTCCTGAGCTTTAAGAATCTCATCTTCCAAAACGGAGTCTAAAGCAGCTATCACAACACCTTCTTGTAAAATGTTTTCCTCTTTCTCAGCACCGACTATGGGAGAAAAACTGCGAGATAAGGCATCCGCCTTAACATTCTTAGTACCAGGGATGTAAGTAACGGAGAAATTAAACCGCGAGAAAAACAGTGCCCACCTAGCCTGACGGGCATTCAGGCGCTTGGCAGCATCAAGATATATCAGATTTTTATGATCCGTAAGAACCTGAACGGGAAATTCCGCACCTTCCAAGAAGTGGCGCCAGTGTTCAAATGCGAGTTTAATAGCCAATAATTCCCGATTACCAATATCGTAATTCAGTTCAGTCTCCGAAAATTTTTTTGAAAAAAAGGCACAGGGATGTAATCCATCCCCGTTATCCTGAGACAATACTGCGCCAACCCCCACAGAGGAAGCATCAACCTCAACCAAAAACGGCCTAGTAACATCAGGCTGCATAAGGATGGGAGCAGAGGTGAACCTCTCCTTGAGATACACAAAAGCTTCAATGGCCTCAGAAGACCACTGAACCGCATCAGCACCTTTTCTGGTGAGATCAGTCAGAGGTTTGACAATACTAGAAAAATTTTTTATGAATTTTCTGTAGTAATTGGCGAAACCCAAAAACCTCTGTATCGATTTCAAACCAATAGGCCTAGGCCATTCCTGCACAGCCTGAACCTTAACCGGATCCATCTCAAAACCTTTGCTGGAGATAATGTAGCCCAAAAAACTAATTCTCTGTACAGCGAACTCACATTTCTCCAGCTTAGCAAAAAGCGAATTGTCCATTAATAACTGTAATACCTCACGCACGCTCCGCCAATGAGACTCCAGATCTGACGAATAAATCAAAATGTCATCCAAATACACAACCACATTTTTACCGATCAAAGGTCTAAGGATGTCATTAATCAGATTCTGAAAAAATGCAGGAGCATTAGTAAGACCAAAAGGCATAACCAGATTCTCAAAATGACCCACAGGAGTGTTAAAAGCAGTCTTCCATTCATCACCCTCCTTCATGCGCAACAGATTGTATGCCCCCTTAAGGTCAATTTTAGAGAACCACTTGGCCCCCAATAACTGGTTAAACAGATCAGGAATCAATGGCAGTGGGTAAGGATTGCGTACCGTAATTTTGTTAATCTCACGAAAATCCAGACAAGGACGTAAACCGCCGTCCTTTTTTTTTACAAAAAAAAATCCAACCGCCACAGGAGACTTAGAGGGCCTAATGTGACCGGCGGCCAAACTTGTCTGTATGTATTCCTCCAAAGCCTTCCTCTCAGGAATAGTAAGGTTAAATAAACGACTTTTAGGAAGAGTCGCTCCAGGGACAAATTCAATAGAACAATCATAGTCTCTATGGGGAGGCAAAACCTGCGATTCCTTCTCAGAAAAAACTCTCCAAAAATCCTGAATAGGAACAGGCAATTCTCCCCTATCCAAAGCTGCAATACGCCCATTACAACACTTGTCATAACATTTATGGCTCCAGGATTTAATTTCACTGGTAGACCAATCCAGTACAGGATTGTGAAATTTTAACCAGGGCAAACCCAATATTACTGGAGAAGGCAAGTTATTCAACACTACCAAATCCAATTTCTCATGGTGAACACCATTAATAGTGAGAGGAAATTCACTGACCTTGAGAGTAATATTCTTCAAAGGGGAGCCATCCACAGAAACCACAGCAATGGGGGATGATAAAGGTTCAGGTTTTAAATTGAGTTTTTCCACGAATCCCCCATCAATTACATTCAGTGTAGACCCGCAATCAACAAACACCCGAAATTCCATTAATTTTTTCTGAGCAATCGTGGAAGCAGCTAAAAATATACCCTTGGAATTTAAACAGGCAATACGGGCGTGACTGACCATTTTTTTTTCTTTCTTCATCCGAAGCTCACAGCCTTTAATCAAATGACCAGATTTTCCACAATAGAAGCACAAGCCTTCCGAAAAACGACGGTCTTTTTCTTGAGAGCGAGGTGCCACCGATCCAATCTCCATCGGTTCACCACTGTTAGTACACACATTATCATAACCAGAAACTGACATAGCAGAGGATTTGCTCTCATTAACCCTAGCACGCAGTCTTCTATCCACCCGTATAGCTAATTGCATAGCCTGTTGCAAATCCTCAGGTGTAGGATAAGCAATTAGCAGGTCTTTAACCCTTTCACTGAGCCCAGCAAGAAATAGACTTTTCAGAGCAGAATCGTTCCACCCTGTTTGAGTGGACCAACGACGAAAATGTGTACAATATTTTTCCACATTACCCGATCCTTGTTTTAGACATCTCAACTCAGTCTCAGCTGATGCGACACGGTCAGGATCATCATATAATAGTCCCAAAGCAGAAAAAAAACTATCCACTGATCTGAAGCATGAATCACTAGGTTGCAAAGAAAAGGCCCACTCCTGAGGCTCTTTGCGCAAAAGTGACATTATGAACCCTACGCGCTGGGATTCATCCCCAGAGGACTTAGGTCTCAAACGAAAATACAATAAGCAAGCATTTTTAAATGAAAAAAATTCTCGGTGTTCACCAAAAAATAAATCCGGCAAACATACCTTAGGCTCCAAGAAATGTGCTCCAGGACAGTTACTCACGTGCTGACGGAGTTCGGCCACCTCCAGAGAGAGTCCCTGCAGGCGATGAGCCAAATCCTGAACCGACACCATGATGGAACAGAAAAATCTTTCCTTAGAGAATTTGCAGGCTGGACTTACTGTTATGTTCTGCTACCAAAGCTAAGGAAAGAGAGGAGATCTGTCCCTACTATAAGACTCAGCTGAATCCCTACGATGTAACAGGGAACCTGATCCTGCGATCAGACCTGCTAAAGTCCTAATCTAGTCTGTACGAAGACCTATAGATGTGGGGAGGGAATCCCTACAAGTACTAAGGACTGGAAGGAATATGGGACACCTCCTAACAGAAATAGTAGCAGACAGACGAACAAACAAAATAGATAGAACATAGAGGTCCGTAGACCAAGCAAACTAACAGAGTTAGATACAGAGCACAGGCTAGCTAGAAAGTAGATATACAATGAAGTCCAGCAAAGCCAGAAGGGCGGAGCAGGATTAAATAGGCCAACAAAGTCATGTGACCAGCAAAGGAAAAAAAACCTAACAGCAAGGTTCTAACAATAATGAGTTTCACTTTTTCTATTGAAGAACTGAAATAAATCAACTTTTTGATGATATTCTAATTTTGTGAGATGAACCTGCATATGACAGAAAATACCCAAAAGTGACGCCATTCTAAAAACTGCACCCCTCGAGGTGCTCAAAACCACATTTAAGAAGTGTATTAACCCTTCAGGTGCTTCACAGGAATTTTTGGACTGTGGAAGAAAAAAATGAACATTTTAACTTTTTTTTCACAAAAATGTTACTTTAGACCCAATTTTTTTTTTATTTTCGCAACGGTAACACAATGGACCACAAAATTTGTTGTACAATTTCTCCTGAGCATGCTGATACCCCATATGTGGGGAAAATTGAGTGCAGGGAGCCAGTATTGAGCATGTTCTCCACGCTGGCTGTCAGTTTAACAGCTGGAGTGGAAAATGGTTGAATCCTACTCCCAAGGGGCAGCAAAACGCTGCCGCCTGAGTGACACCTCGGACCACCACATTAGACGAACCGACGGCGCTCCCTTGTGGCTGCACCCGGGGCAAATGTCCTGCCCACCCCTTTCTAGATACGCCCCTGCTGTTACTAAGTAAAAAAAGAAATAAAAAACATAATATTAAAAAGACCAATATTAACACCATACAGTGACTACCAGTCCTGTAGAACATATAAGGGATTGCGGTTCAAGTATATATAATATAGTGACTTACAGCTGATGTTCTTTATGGTGACAGTGTAAGGTGCCCCAGCGAGGTAGTCGTGGGCGAGCTGTAGCCCCCTCTCGCTATGGCACCCTACAGACAATACGTGTCCTCCCTCTGAAGTGTGGCTGTGTATGTAGTGCTCTTCACTTACTTCAAGCCATCCGATCGCGGCTGTCTCCAGGCATTTCTCTTCTGGGACCAGGGCAGCAATAAATTCAGAGGACACGAGGTTCTTAACCAGAACTTGGACTTTACTTGGGGAAGAGGAATATGTACAATATTTTCAGGCAGATATAATGGATAAGGCCCGACAGGTTATCATCTCTCTCACAGGTGCTGGTAACTCCTTCAGCCCTGATTCCCTCTTTAAGTGAAGCATCTCTGTGACTCTAATCTCTGGCCCAAGAGACTCTTCTGTAATACTGACAGTGACCTGGATCCGATATCTCTCCCCCACATCTTAGCTTGAAGTCCTATTTATCTTCCTCTGCTTCCTGCAGACTAGAAGTGCCCCGGGTCCTCACTACCTTTGATGAGTTTCTCCGGCCGGCTGACAGGACTCGTGCTCTTGTGTGGGGAGACTTGCACACTGGTGATCCCACTGTCTGAGGGTATGGAGCTCCCGTCTACCCTAGCAGCCACTATAGTCAGGCTGCCTGAACGATTTGCTGTCCAATCTCTTACTGAAGAATCACTTCCTGATTCTGGAAACTAAACAGAGATTTTCCTAATGTGCCCACCCTCAGTGAGCTGTCATCACACAGCATTAACTCATCCCTGTCTGTAACACTGCTAGCAGACTCAACCTGACATCTGCACCCAGGACAGTGGCATCTTGTGGCTGTTTACAGGTACTGCAGCCCACAATGAATTATGCCAGGAACAAGCTCTATATCACTCAAGGCTTGATCCGGGCACTAAGTTCCCCCTCTACTCTACTGACTGGACCACTGAAGCTAACCCCTTAGCTTGGCCTACCACAGTTCAGAGAGGATTAACTAAGGGAACATTTTCCTTAACTACTTCAGTGCCTAGGGAAGGCTACATCCTTCCCCACTATTACAGCAGCGTTCACTTTTCCAGTCTCTTCTATCCGGCACAGACCAACATAATGACTTCTTCCAGCCACAACTCACCTGCAGAGTTTAGAAGAAAAACACATTTAGGGTATGTGCCCACGGTCAGGAGCCGCAGCGGAATCCCATCTCCTCTATGCGTCTCTGTGCACCTGCGGATCACCCGCGAAAACTGACATGCAGCGTGTCTTTCAGGACCGCAGCATGTCAATTTCACTTGTGGGTCTGCATGTGGACTTTCCCCATAGATTAACAACTATGAGGAAAATCGCATGTTAAAAAAAAAATCACGCCGCTCATTTGTATAAAATGAAGGTAGAAGCCACGCAGCTATCCCGCAGCATCGGGGCCACAGGCAGCTCCTGACCAAGGGCACATACCCTTAAAGGGAATCTGTCGCCAGAAATAACGCTATTAACCTGCAGATATGCGGTTAATCTGCAGGTTATACCATTGGTGAAACCTGTGAGGCCGCACAGAAGCCCAAGAGGTAAAAGGACCCATTTCCACCTTCGAAGCAGGAGAAAATGTGTATTATTATCAGATTTTTGGCTGCAAAGCACCCTGATATTGTTTTTGTCTTCTGTCTGTGCCGCCAGTGCTGCAGGTTAATAGCTTATTATGCTTCCCGGCGCCGGGGGTGCGGTTACAGTCTCCGCTCTGTATACTCAGTGATGACTGAACCAGCACTGCCCCCATGACAGATACCCAATGCTGGCGGGGAGAATAAAGTTAATTTTCTCCCTGCTGCATTCGGCTGCATGCAGGCACCGGACAGCATAATGCTATTACCCTGCAGCTTAACCGCATATCTGCAGGTTAACAGCATTATTTCTGCTGACAGCTTCCCTTTAACTTCTCACATTTCCAGCACTGTCCCTATCTATTCCCAAACTACAAAAACGCCTCATCCTGACTGCTCTTGCAGTGTGAACAGTGACCCCAATAATTAAAAAATGGTGTCATTACTATGATTACCCTCTTCCCCCAAAAAATGCTAGAGACTTTGTGTCAGATAGACGGTGCCTCTAAAAATTATAGTGTCCCATGCAAAGAATTAATGCTCCCACTATCCAACCTAGAAAGTAGTAATGCCCCCTGTATACTCCTATAAAAGTTATAACATCCCAAGTGCCCCGTCAAGCAAAGTGGTGTTCCCTTAAAGTAATAATGCCCCCCAAAAAAGTAATTATGCTAACCTGAGAGCCCCAATCAAAAAAGTAACAATGCCCCCATTTAAACAAATGTCCCAAGTGTCCCCAAAGCTCTCTATATACTGTTTTATGGCCTCCAGCTACTTATACACTATATGATGGCCCCCACAACCCCTTATACACTGTATGATGGCCCCTATAGCCCCATATATACTGTATTATGGTCCTCACAGCCCTTTTTAAACTGTATTATAGTCCCATAGCCCCTTATATACTGTATTATGACCACCACAGCCTTATATATAGTACACCACAGCTCACCTATAGCCTCATAGTACCTTATACATAGTATTATGACCCTCACAGCCCTTTATATACTGTATTACGGCCACTAAAGCAATATGGCCCGCACAGCTCACTATATATAGTATAATGGCCTCTACAGCCCCTTACACACTGATTTATGTCCCCCAAAGACCCGTTCCCTACATCTGTCTCTGGCGACTGTGTACTCATGACAACGCTCATTATTGTTGCTGCCTCATGCTGCGCTCAGCGAGACCCGGTGGCTCTGATGAGCATTATCGTCACAACCTGGCGCCTGTGAATAGTAATTTTACTGCTATTCACAGTCACCAGAGACAGATTCAGGGAACGTGAACTACGGCGAAGCTTCATGGGAACATTTTGGGTAATAAATTGGTGTACGAAGCACTGTCTGTTGTTTTTGTCTTTTTATGTTTCTCAGGGTTCCTTTTCTGGAGTACTTCGGATTTGGTGTAATACTGCAGACCTGCAAGGGATTTTTTTTCAATAAGTTGGTGAGCGAGGGATAGTGTGGGGGATTCTTTATTCAAATTAAGTGTTTTTTTTTCTGTGTGTTTTTATTTTTTATTAACGGGTTAGTAATGGGGGTGTCTGATAGACACCTCTCCATTACTAACACCAGGGCTTGATGATAGCTGACATTTATGACAAATCACAGCTGTCATCAACCCTCCAGCCCAAATACCCAGATTGCCACTGATCCAGGGCAATCGGGAAGAACCGGGCAAAGCATCAGAATTGGCGCATGTCATCTGATGCACCAATTCTGGGGCAGCTGCAGGCTTGTATTTTTAGGCTGGAAAGGGCCTAATAACCAAGGACCTTCCCAGCCTGATAATATGAGCCTGCAGCTGTCTGCTTTACCTTAGCTGGTTATTAAAAATAAGGAGGACTCTACATCTTTTTTTTTTTTTTAATTTGGTTAAATAAGGCTAAACACCCTTTAGTGCCACATGAAAGTCACTAAAGGGTACAATTTTATTATATGTAGGGGGCTTGTGAAATTATATGTCTACAGGATATCAATTTATTCTAGCTATTTATTATCTAATATCTTTCTATCATCTATCTGTATCTTTATATAGCAACTAGCTTTAAATTACATAGAGAATTACAATATGTAAAAGATGATGTTAAAAAAGCATGTGATACAGATGCTAGGTGAGAATAATCGCATTGTGTTCGCATTACACTCGTCCGACTTTTCAGGAGCAACATTTTAGCTATTTTTAATACTCTGATGTGAGCGAACCCTTAGATCGTCTTTATACACAGTGGGTACGGAAAGTATTCAGACTCCTTTAAATTTTTCACTCTTTGTTTCATTGCAGCCATTTGGTAAATTCTAAAAATTTAATTTTTTTCTCATTAAAGTACACTCTGCACCCCATCATGACTGAAAAAAACAGAAATGTAGAAATTTTTGCAAATTTATCAAAAAAGAAAAACTGAAGTATCACATGGTCATAAGTATTCAGACCCTTTGCTCAGTATTGAGTAGAAGCACCCTTTTGAGCTAGTACAGCCATGAGTCTTCTTGGGAATGATGCAACAAGTTTTTCGCACCTGGATTTGGGGATCCTCTGCCATTCTTCCTTGCAGATCCTCTCCAGTTCCGTCAGGTTGGATGGTGAACGTGGGTGGACAGCCATTTTCAGGTCTCTCCAGAGATGCTCAATTGGATTTAGGTCAGGGCTCTGGCTGGGCCAGTCAAGAATGGTCACAGAGTTGTTCTAAAGCCACTCCTTTGTTATTTTGGATGTGTGCTTAGGGTCATTGTCTTGTTGGAAGGTAAACCTTTGGCCAAGTCTGAGGTCTAGTGCATTCTGGAAGAGGTTTTCATCCAGGATATCTCTGTAATTGGCTGCATTCATGTTTCCTTCAATTGCAACCTGTCGTCCTGTCCCTGCAGCTGAAAAACACCCCCATAGCATGATGCTGCCACCACCATGTTTCACTGTTAGGATTGTATTGGGCAGGTGATGAGCAGTGCCTGGTTTTCTCCACACATACCACTTAGAACTTTGTGGTGATAATTCTATCTTTGTCTCATCAGACCAAAGAATCTTATTTCTCATAGCCTGGGAGTCCTTCATGTGTTTTTGAGCAAACTCTATGCAAGCTTTCATATGTCTTGCACTGAGGAGAGGCTTCCGTCGGGCCACTCTGCCATAAAGGCTCGACTGGTGGAGAGCTGCAGTGATAGTTGACATTGTGGAACTTTCTCCCATCTCCCTTCTGCATCTCTGGAGCCTCAGCCACAGTGATCTTGGGGTTCTTCTTTACCTCTCTCACCAAGGCTCTTCTCCCACGATTGCTCAGTTTGGCTGGACGGCCAGGTCTAGGAAGACTTCTGGTGGTCCTAAACTTCTTCCATTTAAGGATAATGGAGGCCACTGTGCTCTTAGGAACCTTGAGTAATGCAGAAATTCTTTTGTAACCTTGGCCAGATCTGTGCCTTGCCACAATTCTGTCTCTGAGCTTCTTGGGCAGTTCCTTTGAGCTCATGATTCTCATTTTGGTCTGACATGCACTGTGAGGTCTTATATAGACAGGTGTGTGCCTTTCCAAATCAAGTCCTATCAGTATAATTAAACACAGCTGGACTCCAATGAAGGAGTAGAACCATCTCAAGGAGGATCACAAGGAAATGGACAGCATGTGACTTAAATATGAGTGTCTGAGCAAAGGGTCTGAATACTTGTGACCATGTAATATTTCAGTTTTTCTTTTTTAATAAATTTGCAAAAATTTCTACATTTGGTTTTTTTTTCAGTCAATATGGGGTGCAGAGTGTATTTTAATGAGAAAAACAATAACTTTTTAGAATTTACCAAATGGCTGCAATGAAACAAGGAGTGAAAAATTTAAAGGAGTCTGAATACTTTCCATTCCCACTGTACATATTATTAGTTTGGGGTTTAAAATCCTGATGACAGGTACCTTTTAAGTCCTGGGATGCCCAGAGCCACGTACCTCCTTCCCTTTAAGTGCCTACAGTAGTGCTGGAGAAGTATTGTATTCTGCACTGTGCTGTTGAGTAACCTGTCGACTAGGATTCTCTGCTTTGTTCCAGTGGATCCAATACTACTATTAGCACACAGGGACTGCTTGTATAGCTATGGAAACGGAGCCGGGTCTGACAATCTGAAAATAAAAGGTGTTCATTGCATAATTAGAAAAAGCTTGCAAATAAACTTGCTGTATAATTTATGGTTTTCTGGATCTCTATTTTGAATTGTCCACTGTATTTGCAGTTGATGAAAGTCAGAAATGGCCATGTGATGGACACGGAGGTGCACGGCAAGTTACAAACCATTGCTCTGAAAGCTGTAGTGTAAGGGTGTGTGCACACGGTCCGGAAACACTGCAGATTTTACACAGCACACTTGCGCTGCGTGCAATCCACAGCGGCCAGATGTTACAGCATAGTCCACTATGCGTCTCCGTACTCCTGCGGATCACCCGTGGACACGGACATGCAGCATGTCTTCACAGACCGCAGCATGTCAATTTCTCTTGCAGAGACGATATAGTCTCCGCAAGAGAAATTCTCATTGTAATGTATAGGATGCGGTGAATCCACATGGTTCATTGAACACATGTGGATTCACCTGCGTGCAGCGCTTTGGACGAAGCATCAAGTATCCTGCGTTCAAAGCACAGCAAATACCGACCTTGTGCACATACCCTAATTGTATGTAAGAGTCCTGCATTAGTGGAGTCGGTTTCAGACAAAAGCAATAAATTTTGTTATGGTGCCCACACTAATAGTGGTGCTATATCCCAATCTCCAGACCAGTTCAGCAACCGATGACCGTCTAGGTAAGCTCTAAGTGACTGCGCAGTTTGTGTAGGATTTCTTGCTTCCATGCTTGTGATAGCACGTGGCACTGGACTGTCACGAATGTGCTGCATCCTGATTAGACCTTTGCGGTATCTGGGATCAGACTGGCAGATCACAGATCTTCTTTGGAGTCCGCTTGGCGTTTAACTTGAATGTGCAGATTGATTTCTGGTTGGTGTAGATGGGCTTAAGAGTTCCTTTTTGATCCTCCTGGGATTCCATATGGCTCTAATCTCAGCTGCTGCATCTTACTGTCACTCCCTTCCATTATTTAAACTCACTCCTCGCTCTGTCCTGTGTCGGTTATAGGTGTCCTATGCTGACCTCCCTGGAGAAGTTGTTCCAGTTTAAGAAGTTGTGGAGTTCCAGTTGTTGTTTGATTGCTCCCTGTTTGTTTCCCTCCCGTTTCCTTACCTTAGTTGTGAGACTTGTGTCTTGCTGACTTACTCACTAGTTAGAGCCAGCCAGGGTTTAGGCACCTGATGGCGCATGGGGGGGGGCGGACCCATCCAGCAACAATAGGAAGCACAGGGTGCAGTCTTAGGCGAGTGTTCAGGGGTGTCCCTTCTCCCCTTTCCCTAGCGTGTCAGGGCAACCTTTACCTTCTTTCCCTTCTTTGTGCCGCACTTGGGCATTTCCTTGCTCCAGTCATGGACTGGCACAAGATACAAGCTTGTTCTGACTGCCACATGCATTTCCACAAGTATTCCTTAACAAGAGATGCTGGTTTGGGTGCCAACAAGGAATGAATAGAGAAAAAAATCCCCCAAATTACAAAACATGCCCTGCTCAATCACAAGCTATATAATGGACGGAGAAATGGCAATGCATCGAAGGAAAAATAATCCAGATATGCGTCACCTGACAGACCATGGGACATAGAATCTCCATACATCAGTTTTCTACTATAAAACTGCTGAAAATGTCTCAAAATGTTTGCACAACTCATAGTGGTGCAGAAAATATTGAGATTTTTAATGATTCTTAGGCAGTTTGTTTCAGCCACGTCCGCCTACTTTTTGAAAAGTTGGGGCTTTTTTTTTGAGATGGCGGGGCTGAGTGTAGCTCACTCCCTTCAAAAAAAGTCATAATTTAAGCCACAAAAGTGGCATGTAAATTACGACAGACATGTACGCCGATCTGTAGCTGGAGTACATTTCTTGAGATGTCTTACAGCAGCTGAATGATGGGCCTCTTAATATTTGCCACATCTTAATCCAGCACACCCTTCATGAGGATGGGCGTACAAGACACCAGTCTTCATTACTCAGAGCCTAAAGCCCCCCGTACTCATTAGTCTGATGTCAGCCAATATTATAATGTTGGAAGAGATCTGGGGGGAATGCCGATTGCTTTGCTTGCCCAGAGATAACATGCCGGCAAAGATGTCTGACGATGGCTCTCTCAAAGAGAACATAGGAGCGCTTAGCCGAATGCCTGTGTATGGTAGAGATGGCTATTGCCTGAATGATTGGACTACAGACATCTCATATTTATGTCCACCATCAGTCTATGATATGTGCTTAGTCACAAACCACCCCTTATACTCTTGCTCAGCGGGGTCAGCAGCTGGACGCACACAGATGGGAAACTCAAACGATAAAGAAGTTTGGAGATATAACAGCACTTATGAGCGCCCCCTGTTGCAGTTCATAGGAGATAGGACCACAGACATTTCCTTATTTTCCATAGGCTTCAGTGGCGAGTGGCCAAACATACTCACCATCTCCTTCCTCCTCTATGTAACACTCACACATAAAAATAACAAATGTTTTTAGTGCGACGTCTCTTTTAATGATTTTAAATAGAGAAAGCAAGAGACAAATGCATGAGAAAATATTGACAATATTGTAGAGGTTCAATTCCCCCAGGGGTTTAAGCAAGAGTGTAACCCCCCAAAAAAATATTAAGGGAGGTCGATTCATTAAAACTGGCATTGAGCACAGCAGTCTTAATCAAAGGCTTGCTGGAGTATGAGGCACCGAATTTAAAGATGCATCTTGTTAGTGGTGTGCCCATCGCCAGAAATGTTCATCCAATCAGAGTCTGGAAAAGCATTTCTGGGGTAAGAAACGCCAGTATTTCCACTGAATGTGAGGAGCAGCCAAGACCAGGCCCCATTCTGCCCCGACTCCTGCTCAGCTCTGTGCATTAAAAGGCCAAAAGTTGTGCAAAACTGCTTTCCACAAAAAAAACACAACTCTTCAAAACTTTTAAGCCAGTTCCCCCCTCACAGGCTCCTCCCCATGGTTCCCTCCTCACAGATGCCTCCCCATGGTTCCCTCCTCACAGGCTCCTCCTCATGTTTCGCCTCAAAGGTTCCTCCCCATAGGCTCCTCCCCATGTCTCCCTCCTCACAGGCTCCTCCCCATGTCTCCCTCCTCAAAGGCTCCTCCCAATCTCACAGGCTCCTCCCCATGGTTCCCTCCTCACAGGCTCCTCCCCATGGTTCCCTCCTCACAGGCTCCTCCCCATGTCTCCCTCCTCAAAGGCTCCTCCCAATCACAGTCTCCTCCCCATGGTTCCCTCCTCACAGGCTCCTCCCCATCTTACAGGCTCCTCCCCATGGTCCCCTCCTCACAGGCTCCTCCCCATGTCTCCCTCCTCAAAGGCTCCTCCCAATCACAGTCTCCTCCCCATGGTTCCCTCCTCACAGATGCCTCCCCATGGTTCCCTCCTTACAGGCTCCTCCCCATCTGACAGGCTCCTCCCCATGTCTCCCCTCAAAGGCTCCTCCCCATGATTCCCTCCTCACAGACTCCTCCCCATATCTCCCCCCTCACAGGTTCCTCCCCATGGTTCCCTCCACACAGGCTCCTCCCCATCACAGGCTCCTCCCCATGGTCCCCTCCTTACAGGCTCCTCCCAATGTCTCCCCCTCACAGGCTCCTCCCCATGTCTCCCCCTCACAGGCTCCTCCCCATGTCTCCCCCTCACAGGCTCCTCCTTTGGGTTCCCTCCTCACAAGCTCCTTTCCATAGGCTCCTCCCCTTGGTTCCCTCCTCACAAGCTCCTCCCCATGTCCCCCCTCACAGGCTCCTCCCCATGTCTCCCCCCTCACTGGCTCCTCCCCATCTTACAGGCTCCTCCCCATGTCTCCCCACCTCACAGGCTCCTCCCCATGTTTTGTCCCGTATATCCACATTGTTCAATGACCATATGCGGATTCACCTGCGTGGTCGGACACAGCGAAAATAAGCTGCGTCCAATGCGCTACTATATCGTGGGAGTGGGACCATAGCAGTGCTGTTCTCTCCTCCGCCTCCCCCCCGCTGCTGCTGTTCCCTGCCGGATCCTCGTGCTGTGGCTTCTTTCCCTGCCTGTCTGGTATCTGATATCAGCTATAAGCCCCGCCTCTTCCTGCCCGGCGGTCATGTGACCTGCTGTGTAAACTGCTCCTCTCCAGCCTTAGTGGGTGAAGCCGGCGGCCGGGTGCATTGAAGACATGAGGCAGTGCAGAGCCGGGCTGCTGCTGAGGCGGTATGTGTGCGCGGCGCTGTGTGCACGGGGGTTATAGAGGTGTGTGCGGCGCTGTGTGCACGGGGGTTATAGAGGTGTGTGCGGCGCTGTGTGCACGGGGTTATAGAGGTGTGCGCGGCGCTGTGTGCACGGGGTTATAGAGGTGTGTGCGGCGCTGTGTGCACGGGATTATAGAGGTGTGTGCGGTGCTGTGTGCACGGGATTATAGAGGTGTGTGCGGCGCTGTGTGCACGGGGTTATAGAGGTGTGTGCGGCGCTGTGTGCACGGGGTTATAGAGGTGTGCGCGGCGCTGTGTGCACGGGGTTATAGAGGTGTGCGCGGCGCTGTGTGCACGGGGTTATAGAGGTGTGTGCGGCGCTGTGTGCACGGGGTTATAGAGGTGTGTGCGGCGCTGTGTGCACGGGGTTATAGAGGTGTGTGCGGCGCTGTGTGCACGGGGTTATAGAGGTGTGTGCGGCGCTGTGTGCACGGGGTTATAGAGGTGTGTGCGGCACGGTTTGTGCGGCGCTGTGTGCACGGGGTTATAGAGGTGTGTGCGGCGCTGTGTGCACGGGGTTATAGAGGTGTGTGCACGGGGTTATAGAGGTGTGTGCGGCACGGTGTGTGCGGCGCTGTTTGCACGGGGTTATAGAGGTGTGTGCACGGGGTTATAGAGGTGTGTGCGGCGCTGTGTGCACGGGGTTATAGAGGTGTGTGCGGCACTGTGTGCGCGGGGTTATAGAGGTGTGTGCGGCGCTGTGTGCGCGGGGTTATAGAGGTGTGTGCGGCACTGTGTGCGCGGGGTTATAGAGGTGTGTGCGGCACTGTGTGCGCGGGGTTATAGAGGTGTGTGCGGCACTGTGTGCGCGGGGTTATAGAGGTGTGTGCGGCGCTGTGTGCACGGGGTTATAGAGGTGTGTGCGGCGCTGTGTGCACGGGGTTATAGAGGTTTGTGCGGCGCTGTGTGCACGGGGGTTATAGAGGTGTGTGCACGGGGGTTATAGAGGTGTGTGCGGCGCTGTGTGCACGGGGGTTATAGAGGTGTGTGCACGGGGGTTATAGAGGTGTGTGCGGCGGTGTGTGCACGGGGTTATAGAGGTGTGTGCGGCGCTGTGTGCACGGGGTTATAGAGGTGTGTGCGGCGCTGTGTGCACGGGGTTATAGAGGTGTGTGCGGCGCTGTGTGCACGGGGTTATAGAGGTGTGTGCGGCGCTGTGTGCACGGGGTTATAGAGGTGTGCGGCGCTGTGTGCACGGGGTTATAGAGGTGTGTGCGGCGCTGTGTGCACGGGGTTATAGAGGTGTGTGCGGCGCTGTGTGCACGGGGTTATAGAGGTGTGTGCGGCGCTGTGTGCACGGGGTTATAGAGGTGTGTGCGGCGCTGTGTGCACGGGGTTATAGAGGTGTGTGCGGCGCTGTGTGTGCGGCGCTGTGTGCACGGGGGTTATAGAGGTGTGTGCGGCGCTGTGTGCACGGGGGTTATAGAGGTGTGTGCACGGGGGTTATAGAGGTGTGTGCACGGGGGTTATAGAGGTGTGTGCGGCGCTGTGTGCACGGGGGTTATAGAGGTGTGTGCGGCGCTGTGTGCACGGGGTTATAGAGGTGTGTGCGGCGCTGTGTGCACGGGGTTATAGAGGTGTGTGCGGCGCTGTGTGCACGGGGTTATAGAGGTGTGTGCGGCGCTGTGTGCACGGGGTTATAGAGGTGTGTGCGGCGCTGTGTGCACGGGGTTATAGAGGTGTGTGCGGCGCTGTGTGCACGGGGTTATAGAGGTGTGTGCGGCGCTGTGTGCACGGGGTTATAGAGGTGTGTGCGGCGCTGTGTGCACGGGGTTATAGAGGTGTGTGCGGCGCTGTGTGCACGGGGTTATAGAGGTGTGTGCGGCGCTGTGTGCACGGGGTTATAGAGGTGTGTGCGGCGCTGTGTGCACGGGGTTATAGAGGTGTGTGCGGCGCTGTGTGCACGGGGTTATAGAGGTGTGTGCGGCGCTGTGTGCACGGGGTTATAGAGGTGTGTGCGGCGCTGTGTGCACGGGGTTATAGAGGTGTGTGCGGCGCTGTGTGCACGGGGTTATAGAGGTGTGTGCGGCGCTGTGTGCACGGGGTTATAGAGGTGTGTGCGGCGCTGTGTGCACGGGGTTATAGAGGTGTGTGCGGCGCTGTGTGCACGGGGTTATAGAGGTGTGTGCGGCGCTGTGTGCACGGGGTTATAGAGGTGTGTGCGGCGCTGTGTGCACGGGGTTATAGAGGTGTGTGCGGCGCTGTGTGCACGGGGGTTATAGAGGTGTGTGCACGGGGGTTATAGAGGTGTGTGCACGGGGGTTATAGAGGTGTGTGCACGGGGGTTATAGAGGTGTGTGCACGGGGGTTATAGAGGTGTGTGCACGGGGGTTATAGAGGTGTGTGCGGCGCTGTGTGCACGGGGGTTATAGAGGTGTGTGCACGGGGTTATAGAGGTGTGTGCGGCGCTGTGTGCACGGGGGTTAGAGGTGTGTGCGCGGGGTTATAGAGGTGTGTGCGGCGCTGTGTGCACGGGGGTTATAGAGGTGTGTGCGGCGCTGTGTGCACGGGGGTTATAGAGGTGTGTGCACGGGGGTTATAGAGGTGTGTGCGGCGCTGTGTGCGCGGGGTTATAGAGGTGTGTGCGGCGCTGTGTGCGCGGGGTTATAGAGGTGTGTGCGGCGCTGTGTGCGCGGGGTTATAGAGGTGTGTGCGGCGCTGTGTGCGCGGGGTTATAGAGGTGTGTGCGGCGCTGTGTGCGCGGGGTTATAGAGGTGTGTGCGGCGCTGTGTGCGCGGGGTTATAGAGGTGTGTGCGGCGCTGTGTGCACGGGGTTATAGAGGTGTGTGCGGCGGTGTGTGCGGCGCTGTGTGCACGGGGTTATAGAGGTGTGTGCGGCGCTGTGTGCACGGGGTTATAGAGGTGTGTGCGGCGCTGTGTGCACGGGGTTATAGAGGTGTGTGCGGCGCTGTGTGCACGGGGTTATAGAGGTGTGTGCGGCGCTGTGTGCACGGGGTTATAGAGGTGTGTGCGGCGCTGTGTGCACGGGGTTATAGAGGTGTGTGCGGCGCTGTGTGCACGGGGTTATAGAGGTGTGTGCGGCGCTGTGTGCACGGGGTTATAGAGGTGTGTGCGGCGCTGTGTGCACGGGGTTATAGAGGTGTGTGCACGGGGTTATAGAGGTGTGTGCGGCGCTGTGTGCACGGGGTTATAGAGGTGTGTGCGGCGCTGTGTGCACGGGGGTTATAGAGGTGTGTGCGGCGCTGTGTGCACGGGGGTTATAGAGGTGTGTGCGGCGCTGTGTGCACGGGGGTTATAGAGGTGTGTGCGGCGCTGTGTGCACGGGGGTTATAGAGGTGTGTGCGGCGCTGTGTGCACGGGGGTTATAGAGGTGTGTGCGGCGCTGTGTGCACGGGGGTTATAGAGGTGTGTGCGGCGCTGTGTGCACGGGGGTTATAGAGGTGTGTGCGGCGCTGTGTGCACGGGGGTTATAGAGGTGTGTGCGGCGCTGTGTGCACGGGGGTTATAGAGGTGTGTGCGGCGCTGTGTGCACGGGGGTTATAGAGGTGTGTGCGGCGCTGTGTGCGCGGCGGTTATAGAGGTGTGTGCGGCGCTGTGTGCACGGGGGTTATAGAGGTGTGTGCGGCGCTGTGTGCACGGGGGTTATAGAGGTGTGTGCGGCGCTGTGTGCACGGGGTTATAGAGGTGTGTGCGGCGCTGTGTGCACGGGGTTATAGAGGTGTGTGCGGCGCTGTGTGCACGGGGGTTATAGAGGTGTGCACGGGGTTATAGAGGTGTGCGCGGCGCTGTGTGCACGGGGTTATAGAGGTGTGCGCGGCGCTGTGTGCACGGGGTTATAGAGGTGTGCGCGGCGCTGTGTGCACGGGGTTATAGAGGTGTGCGCGGCGCTGTGTGCACGGGGTTATAGAGGTGTGCACGGGGTTATAGAGGTGTGCACGGGGTTATAGAGGTGTGCGCGGCGCTGTGTGCACGGGGTTATAGAGGTGTGTGCGCGGGGTTATAGAGGTGTGTGCGCGGGGTTATAGAGGTGTGTGCGCGGCGCTGTGTGCGCGGGGTTATAGAGGTGTGCGCGGCGCTGTGTGCGCGGGGTTATAGAGGTGTGCGCGGCGCTGTGTGCGCGGGGTTATAGAGGTGTGCGCGGCGCTGTGTGCACGGGGTTATAGAGGTGTGCGCGGCGCTGTGTGCACGGGGTTATAGAGGTGTGTGCGCGGGGTTATAGAGGTGTGTGCGCGGGGTTATAGAGGTGTGTGCGCGGGGTTATAGAGGTGTGTGCGCGGCGCTGTGTGCGCGGGGTTATAGAGGTGTGTGCGGCGCTGTGTGCAGTGAGCTCGGCGTGCCTGTCACTGCTGTCATGTCTGGTGAGGTGACACGTGTTTGTCCAGCACTGGGACCATCAGAGCTGTCACGTCCTTCTGCCTGTCAGTGGCTGGTGTTGCTGGGACTTGTAGTGCCGGCTCTGGGCTGTTCAGCTTTTGTGTTATCCTCTGCCGTCCAGCAGAGTCCTGAGTGATGTTTTCCATGTTTTTACTCCTTATTTTTCTTGCACACATTTTCAGAAAAAAATTGACACCAGTGTGAACAAAGCCTGAAGATAAGAGGATTTAGAGATTTTCTATTGAACCTTGTGATCACATTTGGCAGCTGCCATCTAATTGGCACATAACCATGGAATAAATGGCTCAATAATAATAATCGGTACAGCCGGGTGTCAGGCAGCGCTCCAAAGAAGCTGAGGGGGGAGCCTTGTACAATTACTGAGGTGCCCGGACGGCTTCTCCCACCATGGCTGTTGGGATCATGCACATGTTGCAGTTTTGGATGTAAATAATCCCAATGGCCGCTTTTGACCCTACGATCCCTGGAGCGGCTGTGGATCTCCTGACTCACTCTTCACAGAATCATAGAGATTTCCACTTGGATATGAAGCGTGGGACCCTGTCCTTACACTTCTGATGAGATTCACAGGTGGATGGTGTCTCCAAGATTTTTTTAAAGGGGTTTTCTAGGATTTTAATAGACAATAAGTTGTGTTTTTTGTTTTCCAATATTGCAAGCAAACCTCATCAGTTGAAGGGGCTATTTGCTGCCATCCAGCTGGAGGGTCACTTCCTTAGGTCCCTGCCAGCTTCTGTGCACTTAATAACTGACCTCCGCAGCCTTGATTGTAGATACAGCATGACAATGCTAAGGCCAGTGACTGGCTGCAGCAGTCATGTGAATGTACAACACATCACATGGCTATACACCTTCTGATAGTTTTTTTTTTTTTAAATGACTATCCTGCTCACCCCCATATATCTCCATACATACATACTCTGTGGGGAGAAGGGATCAAGGTGCTGCCCAACACATCTGGCAGTGTCTAGAAAATAAAGGATTGGACATATTGAAATTCAACAAGTCCAAACGATTTTGCCGGTTGTGAAATGTGAGAAACCCAGTGATGATTGTATCTCACGGCTTTACCCTCAATGACATCGCCAAGACAGGGCCACTTGATGCCTTACTGCTGCTCTGTGTACCAGTCATACATAGGCAAATTGTGTTTTCTGAGAGACAGAGGACTTGAATCTAGCGCCACCTATTAGAAGTAGCAACCTGAAAAGTCAATATCCACCCTTTAACGAGCCTTGCCACATGACTTGGGATAAAAAACTTGGGGTCTAAGATTTTGTTTCTCTTTATGGAAAGTGACATGCCTGACAATTTTGCATATTTTATTCCCCAGAGGAGCATTGCACAGCTTATAGGTCTCCTTACCCTGACATGTCGGGCTTGTCACTCTTCATAAGGAAAAACATTACCCCTTAGACCCCAGTCATAGGCCTTTTATCCAGCCAAATCAAATCTCATGCTTTTGCACAGATGAGGGGCAACATCCCGAAGCATGTGTCTGTATATTAACATTTTGGTTTTGCTTTTATCCTCAGTCGTGTGGCAAGGCCCGTTAAAGGGTGGATATTGACTTTTGAGATTACCAATGGGTGGTGCTAGAGTTCAAGACCTCTTCGTCTCTGAAGAGACTATTTAATTTCCCAGAGGAGCATTGCTTGGCCTATAATTATTATTTATTATAGAGCCATTTATTCCATGGCTCTTTACATGTGAAAAAGGGGTATACATACAAAAACAATTACAATGATCTTTAACAAAACGTGACGGCGATTGGTACAGGAGGAGTGAGGATCCTGCCCGTGAGGGCTCACAGTCTACAAGGGATGGGTGAGGGTAGAGCTGGTGGTGGAGCGGTGGTTACTGCAGGTTGTAGGCTTGTCGGAAGAGGTGGGTCTTCAGGTTCCTTTTGAAGGTTTCCACAGTGGGCAAGAGTCTGATATGTTGGGGTAGAGAGTTCTAGAGTAGGGGGGATGCACGGGAGAAATCTTGTATGCGATTGTGGGAAGAGGAGATAAGAGGGGAGTAGAGAAAGAGATCTTGTGAGGATCGGAGGTTGCGTGCAGGTATGTACCGGGAGACTAGGTCACAGATGTATGGAGGAGACAGGTTATGATGGCTTTGTATGCCAAGGTTAGGGTTTTGATCTCGAGTCTCTGAGCAATGGGGAACCAGTGAAGGGATTGACAGAGAGGAGAGGCCGGGGAATAGCGAGGGGACAGGTGGATTAGTCGGGCAGCAGAGTTTAGGATAGATTGGAGGGGTGCGAGAGTGTTAAGAGTGGAGGCCACAGAGCAGGAGGTTGAAGTAGTCGAGGCAGGAGATGATGAGGGCATGCACTGGTGTTTTTGCAGATTCGTGGTTGAGGAATGTGCGGATCCGGGAGATATTTTTGAGTTGGAGTCGGCATGAAGTGGAAAGGGCTTGGATATGTGGTTTGAAGGAGAGGTCAGAGTCTAGGGTTACCCCGAGGCAGCGAGCTTGCAGGACTGGGGAGAGTGAACAGCCATTGACTATGATGGATAGGTCAGGTGGGGGGAATGAATGAGATGGTGGAAAGATGATGAATTCAGTTTTATCCATGTTAAGTTTTAGAAATCTAGCAGAGAAGAAGGATGAAATAGCGGACAGACATTGTGGGATTTTGGTTAGTAGGGAGGTGATATCGGGTCTCGAGAGGTAGGTCTTTGTGTCGTCAGCATAGAGGTGATACTGAAAGCCGTGAGACTCTGAGCTGTCCCAGGCCAAAAGTGTAGATGGAGAAGAGCCAGGGGTCCTATAATTGAACCTTGGGAGACACCGACAGATAGGGGGCGAGATGAGGAGGTGGTGTGTGAGTGGGAGACACTGAATGTCCTGTCTGTTAGGTATGAAGAGATCCAAGATAGGGCCAAGTTTGTGATGCCAAGAGATGAGTGTAGTAAGAGGGAATGGTCCACTGTGTCAAAGGCAGATGACTGGTCCAGGAGGAGGAGGACAGAGTAGTGTTGCTTGGATTTGGTGGTTAGTAGGTCGTTGGTGACTTTGGTCAGGGCTGTTTCTGTCAAGTGATGCGGTCGGGATCCAGATGGCAAGCGGTCAAAGAGGGAGCAGGAGGAGAGATGGGAGGACAGTTCAAGGTGGACATGTTTCAGTAGTTTTGAGGCATAGGGGAGAAGTGATATGGGGCGGTAGCTTGTCAAAGAGGATGGGTCAGGAAGGGCTTTTTGAGGAAGGGGTGTGATCGAGGCATGTTTGAAGCATGAGGCGAAGACACCAGTTAGTTACAGGTTGAAGAGGTGGGTTGGGATGAAGATAGTGGTAAGGTTGGGGATGAGGTGGGACGGGATAGGGTCAAGATTGCAGGTGGTGAGGTGTGATTTGGAGAGTAAAGAGGAAAGTTGATCTTCTGTAATGGTCCAGAACCTGGTTTTGGAGGAGGAGGATTAAGTAGGTGTGAGGAGAGGCTGGGGGGACTTGAGGCAAAAGCTTTGTCTGATGGTGTCATTCTTCTGCTTGAAGAATGAAGCAAAGTCTTTGGCTGAGATGGGAGGAGGTGCTGGGGGGCGGGGGAGAGAATTGAAAGTGTTAAATAGCTGTTTAGGGTTGTGGGACAGGGAGCATATGAGAGATGAGAAGTATGTTTGTTTTTCTGTAGTGAGAGACTGTTTGAATGTGATGAAGTGCTCATTGGAGTGGGACCTTTTCCATCTACGCTCAGCAACCCTGGAGGCCCTTTGCAGTTCTTTGGTTAGGCTGGTGTGCCAGGGTTGCCCATTGATTATGCGAGCTTTGGTTTGTGTGTGAGGGGGGCGACCGAATTGAGAGCTGCAGCTGTTGTTGTGTTATAAAAAGCGGCAGCAACATCTGCGACATGTAAGGAACTGATTTATGTAAGAAGAAGAAGGCGGAGGGATTCAGAGAGTGAGTGTAGGTCAAGGTGTTTAAGATTTCTGCGAGGGTGTACAAGTTTGTGGAGTAGGGATTGTTGCCCTGGAGAAGAGAGGGAAGAGAATGAAAGTAGGTTGTGGTCAGAAAGAGGGAGGGGTGAGTTAGAGAGGTTAGACAGGGAACAGAGGCGGGTGAAGATAAGGTCCAGAGTGTGGTCATCTTTGTAAGTGGCTGCGGAAGACCATTGAGCAAGGCCGAAGGAGGAAGTGAGGGAAAGAAGCTTAGAGGCAGATGACTGAGAAGTGTCAATGGGGATGTTGAAGTTGTCTATAATGATAGTGGGTATGTCAGTGGAAAGGAAGTGAAGCAGCCAGGTGGTGAAGTGGTCAAAGAAATTGGTGGCTAGCCCGGGGGGGGCAGTAAATGACGGCCAGTTGGAGGGGGAGTAGATGCGCACACAGCGCACCTCAAATGAGGGGAGAGTAACGGAGTATGTGTGTGTATGTATGTATGTGTGTATATATATATATATATATATATATATATATATATATATATATATATATATATATATATATCTTTTTTTTCTTTTATCCTTTTCTTTAGTGCACTTTTCAAGAACTCATGGAGATGGCAAACAAGCTCAGCGAGCGAACGAGCTTTACAGTATAAGTCAGGAGAAAGTATCCATGGATTCACTGTGAAGGAGGTATGACGTAGTCATGCTGTAAAAATGTTTCACAGAAAGATAAAGACCACCTGAGCTGCACTGAGACCCCCTGATGGGCAGCAGCTAATGTAACCTGCTTAAAATATGTAATCAGAAAGTTCTGGTATTCTACATGGTGGAAATCTGCAGAACGCTCCTGTGTATTTAATACAATATGTATTTTTCATATTATTTTATTGCAGGTCACTCCTGTTCCTGACATGTTTTTAACTGCAGTAAGGCTGAACCATGAGGGCACCGGGGCCAGATATTTGCACGTTGCAAGAGAAGACACCAATAACTTATTCAGGTAAACAGCAGAGCATTATCACACTGCCGTTACTTTTTGTGCAGAAAGCTCTTTAATGTCCATATTATGTTAAGTTTGATGTGTGCCCTAATGCAGAAGATCAGCGCTTATGCCTGCTGAGCAATGCACTGCAGAGCGGCTCAATGGGGGTCTCAGGACCAGGACCCCACTGATCTTCTGCACTTGTTAGGTAGTACATATCATTAAAAAAAAAATTAAATGATAGCTATTCTTTAAAAAGAATTATCACATACGCACGTCTCGGATATGACATGCAGTGCGACTTCAAGAGCTCCCCTCACTCAATCTTGCACTCAGCCTTTCTTATAAACTTCAAATTGAGCATAAATCACACCACAACACGCTGCCATCACTCGCCCCCGAAATATAAACCACTGTCTTTCAGTCAAAAAGCCACATACTCTCTGAGAGGCTATGGGTTCTTTAGAACTGGGGTGGCCCCCCTATATTATATACAACGTGTGAGCCCCCTCACAGTGCCCTGCCTATGTACAGCCTGAGACCCCCACGTAGCCAGTGTTATTTGTCTGATGTTATAGTTTTCCTTACAAGACGCAATACTTTCTTTAGATTAAGATTCCAAAATGAGTTTTTGACTCTGTATTTTTGCTGAGCAAAAAAAAAACAAAACACAAAAAAACCACAGCGTCTTACGGTTCCAATGAAGCCTGAGACTTATAGAAATCTCCTGCCCTCTGTGCTTTTTTTAAATTTTTTTATTCAGTGTAAACTGACCCGCGGTGCATGTTTGAAATCCACAACATGTGAATTTCTCTTGCGGGTACGCTGAGTTTTGAGTGTGTTTTCCCCATTTTTAGTCATGCACATTGCATCACTAACACACTGTGAACAGTTTAGTTGCTAAAAATGACGTGACCGGTTCCCTTTAAGGTTTCAACTAATTAATCTGCTGGTGCAAAAAGAATAAACTTTTAGTAAATTTGTTTTGCTGTTTCAGATGTTTTCTCGCTGTTGGTGCAGATGACTGTTTTTTACACTTTTGAGAAAATCGGTCCAATTATTCTAATTACACTATGATCAGACTCTGATTTTTTTTTTTTTCTCTCTCGGAGGAGAGAAAAAAAAGTTTCTCCACTCTCTTTGTAATGTCGGACCGTGCTTGTATGATGGTCTGATTTTATTTATTTTTTTCCGTCTTACCACAGACCCATAGACATGACTGGGCGAGAGTAATATGATTTTCGGAGGCAAATCGTGCATGCAGAGGTTTTTTTTTTTTTTTTTTCCTTCTTCTTTGGACCGATCCAGTCCGAGGAAAAAAATCGGACATGTGCACAGACCCTTAGAATAACATGGGGTAGAGTGCTATCCTGTCAAAATGAGGGAAAGCACTGGTTGGAGTTGCAGCTTTCTGCAAGAGCCCTCATCTTGCCTCATGCCTCCATTATAGTAAATGTGTAGTGTAATGCTACCACTTGTGTCAGGAGGGGGCTGTCACAGACTGATAGGATGGTGTTCACACAAGGCCTTCAGCTGGGCAGAGATAACAGATGTTATGTTAACCTTTTGAGCACCAGTGTTCACGACTGACCCTTTTATTCTCTTACACGGGTGCATAAGTTACCGAGTACCGACTAATGATGTAGCAAGTGGTTCAGCACTTGTTTCCTGGCATTTATATACTACAATAAATTGAGTCTTTTTTTTTTTCCTCCCCATCATACAAGTTTCTGTTATGAATGACAGCTGAGTGTTGGCACGAGGGGATGCGCTGATCATTTTTATGTCACACAAGTGAATTCCCCATGATCTGATTCCGGGAGATTTTGCGGAATGATTGTGAAGGAGCATTCGTGCAAACTATGATTTGGGAGCCATAGAGCAATTATTTAGGAAGTTTTCCTTCCACCTCCTGTTTCGTAGTGTACAGTTCCGGACGACTCCTATGGACAGCACCGGCGTCCCACATATCCTGGAACATACAGTTTTGTGTGGCTCCCTGAAGTTTCCCTGTAGAGACCCTTTCTTCAAGATGTTAAATCGATCCTTGTCAACATTTATGAATGCGTTCACAGGTAAGATCATTTCACCTTCTCACTCCTTCAGTGTTACATATGACTAAATGATGAAACCCGTGCCGGCGCCTTGTTTAGTATGTGAAATGTTCTTTTTTTTAAAGTAGTGTGTTTTAAAGAAAAAAAAAAAAAAAATGCAGTCCATTATATTGTAAAAATCTCTTCTGCTTCTCCTTCCCATTTTGCACTGTGTAGTAGCTCCATTGCAGGCATACTCTCATGTATTCATGTATTGCTTTTGGAGCACAATATGTGAAATCTCTGCTTCTAATTCAAAGATGCATTTACTCTGTCGCCTCATTGGGGGTCACAGGACCTTGGGTGTTATGCTGCTGTCTACTAGGAGGCAACACTATGCTTATCTGAAAAAGATTAAGCGTGGCTCCTCCTCTGCAGTATACACCCCTGGACGGCATCAGCCATCTTCAGTTTTTGCTTAGTAAACCAGGCAATGTGAACTGAGGTCTAAGATGGTAGACATGCAAGAAATAGGAGCATGTTCACACTAGCAAAAAAGAAACAAAACCTACAAAAGACAAAAATATATCTCATACCCTACCATCATTATATATAAATGTAAAGCAAAGTTGCATAATAAATATAGGGTACTTAGTGAACTATTTTTGATCAAAAAAAGTATACAAGCCGTCCCACCAGCGGCAAGGTGACCCTAAATTGGGACGGTACCTATACTCCCTATATTTATTATGCAACTTTGCTTTACATTTATATATAATGATGGTAGGGTATGAGATATATTTTTGTCTTTTGTAGGTTTTGTTTCTTTTTTGCTAGTGTGAACATGCTCCTATTTCTTGCATGTCTACCATCTTAGACCTCAGTTCACATTGCCTGGTTTTTTGTCTTGTTTGCATTCTGTGCAATTTAAGGGTGTGGCATCCCCTTTGTTGAGCTGACTGGTACATATGTAGCTTACCACGGGCCTGGGTGGTCTGGAGTTGGGACCCGGTCCTATTTGTCTACCCTTTTATATGCATTGCTTCAACTTTGATATACAGTAAGGTTTTTAATATAGGCAGTATAGGTACCGTCCCAATTTAGGGTCACCTTGCCGCTGGTGGGACGGCTTGTATACTTTTTTTGACCAAAAATAGTTCACTGAGTACCCTATATTTATTATGCAACTTTGCTTTACATTTATATATAATGATGGTAGGGTATGAGATATATTTTTGTCTTTTGTCTTTTGTAGGTTTTGTTTCTTTTTTGCTAGTGTGAACATGCTCCTATTTCTTGCATGTCTACCATCTTAGACCTCAGTTCACATTGCCTGGTTTTTTGTCTTGTTTGCATTCTGTGCAATTTAAGGGTGTGGCATCCCCTTTGTTGAGCTGACTGGTACATATGTAGCTTACCACAGGCCTGGGTGGTCTGGAGTTGGGACCCGGTCCTATTTGTCTACCCTTTTATATGCATTGCTTCAACTTTGATATACAGTAAGGTTTTTAATATAGGCAGTATAGGTACCGTCCCAATTTAGGGTCACCTTGCCGCTGGTGGGACGGCTTGTATACTTTTTTTGATCAAAAATAGTTCACTAAGTACCCTATATTTATTATGCAACTTTGCTTTACATTTATATATAATGATGGTAGGGTATGAGATATATTTTTGTCTTTTGTAGGTTTAGTTTTTGCTTAGTGTCGCAAGGAGGCACACCTCAGACCTTCACTCGCCCCTCGCTTCAGCACGGGATTACAGATGAAGAAAAGAGGGTCTCTATATAGACCCCCGGCATGGCTCCTTCCTCTGCCCCCTACTAGGGGTGCACAGTTAAAGTTGAGATGACGTAGCCACCATGCTGCTCCTTCTCCGTCCCCTTGGGTCAGGCTCGAAGTTGAGAACCCCCCTCCTTCCCCAATTCCCTCGGTCTTGGTCCGAAGTTGAGGCGAGGACAAAGCCCCCTGACAGGTGACAGCGGCACCCTCCCTAATCCCCCCTGGGGGTATTAGGTTGAGAAACCATCAGGTAGGGCCTGGACGGCAGCATCTGCAGCTCTCACCAGCCAGCACACTGCAGCTGAGAACCAGCAGCAATACAGGAACCCCAGCTTGACTGCGGGACCCTGTAGGAGCCGGGGGGAGTGCAGGCAGCCATGGCACACACAGGCACAGGCCTTCACAGGCCCTGCACCTGCGGCAGCTTTTCATGTTAAGCGCCTAAGGGGGACTCTTTTCAGAGACCCCCTTCCACTTATGTCCCCACCGCCATTCTGCCTTTCAATCCGGGGGGGTCCGGTTCTGATCCGACCCCCCCGGACTACCGCGCTGGCCTGGATCCCTTTTGGGCATAGAAAACAAATTTACACCGTGGCCTTGCCGAAGCCGCCGTCCATTTTCTGCCCCCCGGATGACTATTTTGACTCACTGCGGTGTCAGACAGGGGGCGGATCTAGGCTGCAGGGCGCGCATCTCCATAGCAACTGCCGCCCTTGCAGCGTTCCGCCCCCCTTCTCCTTCATTTCTGCAAGCAGGAGAAGAGCCACGGCGGCCATATCCAGCTGCAGGACGCATACAGGCCAGCCAAGTCTCTGGGGAGGCACAGGACCAGGCTCTTCAGTCTGAGTTACCTCAGCTGTGAATTTTTATCACTCTGTATCCTCCTCTGCACAGTTAGCCCCCTTGCATAGCCACTCCAGGTGCACCATGCCGGGCTCAAAGTCTAAGAAAACCAGGCAGGACTGCTTTTACGCTTTCTGTACAGCCTGCAGTAATGCTCTTCCCAGCGGCTGCACATATCCGCATTGCAAGGATTGTGCTCCGACTACTGTGCTGGAGTCCCAAGTAGCCCCTACCAACCCTTCAGTGTCTGATGCTACGCCGGAATGGGTCACTCAAATGTCACAATCTATGACACAGTCCATAGATAACATGACCTTCAAATTGCTTCAGGCTCTGCAAAGCCATACCTCGACTATGAATGCTACCCAACAAAGGGAAAGCCGGACTCAGTCACATACTGACCCAGGCACATCCATGTCAGGGTCAGGACGCAAGCGCACCCACAAGTCACGCTCATCTGCGTCATCCCATAGCACACAGTCATCCCTGTCTAGGGAGAGATACCGTAGTCACAGGTCATCTACACAGTCCCCTACCAGGGACAGACATGATATTTCTCCGCACCAATCCCCGTCCAGAGAAATACCCCATTCTGGGTCACCTAGGAGACACCTTAGTGATACACAGGAGTCAGAAGGCGTCTGCGATTCTGACTCAGACAAGGAAACTGATGGATCCCTAACTCCAATCCCACCTAGCAATGCAGCGCTAGTTGAAGACATTATCTCGTCCATACATCGGGTGCTGGACATCTCTGATCCGATCCCGGACGCACCACAAAATAAGATTTCATTTGAAGGAGCTCTGAAACCACCTGAGGTTTTCTTGGATCATCCAGAATTTTAAATCTATCCTCACAAAACAATTCTCACAGCCTCACAAGAAGCTTAACAACCGCAAGTTTCTGGAGGCCCGTTACCCCTTTCCAAAGGAAACCACCAAAGAATGGGCAGACCCACCAGCAGTGGACCCCCCAGTCTCCAAACTGGCAGCACAGACACTTCTTTCACTGCCAGATAGCTCAACCCTTAGGGATGCAGCAGACAGGCAGGTAGAAAGTATGGCTCGCTCAATTTGCGAAACCACAGGGGCCTCCCTAGCCCCCGCGTTTGCTTCAGTCTGGGCAGCCAAGGCCATACTGGCTTGGGCAAAAAATCTACAAAACGGCCTCCAAGCTCCTGCCCCTGAACTGTCGGACCAAGATTAGATCAGATAGCAGCTGTGGCAGATTACATGCTTCATGCAGTTCTGGATTCTGCAAGGGGTGCAGCGGCTGTAATTTCACACGCCATCACAATTCGGCGTATCCTTTGGCTGCGTGAATGGAAAGCGGACGCAGCCTCAAAGAAGTCGCTCACGCACCTTCCATACCTCAGCTGTCGACTCTTCGGTGAAAGCTTGGACACGATGATATCAAATGCCACAGGGGGTAAGAGTACCTCTCTTCCCCAACTGAAACCCAGGCGCAATTATAACAAGCGTAACCAAGCTCGCTTCCGTTCCTTTCGGAACTCTTCCGGCTGGTCCATTTCACGGCCACCACAAAATAACAGCCGCTTCACACGCAGGGAAGACTCGAGGCCGACACAAAAGTCGGACAAATCCTGGCAGTCAAAGGCAGGCCACTCAAAATCAAAGAGGAAAAGCTAAGAATTTCTCCTCATCATGACTCACGGACTCAGGAAGACACTCCACCTGTAGGAGGCCGACTTTTACTCTTTCATCAAGTCTGGCTACCTATTACAGAAGACAAGTGGGTCAAGGAACTAGTATCTTCAGGATACAAAATAGAGTTCACTTCCAACCCACCAAACAGACTCCTTATATCTGTTCCCCCAAAATCGCCAGTAAAAGCTCGCACCTTCCACCAAGCGGTCTCATCGCTTCTTCAAGCACGAGTCCTAATACCCGTTCCCCCAGGGGTTCTACTCCAATCTTTTCGTAGTCCCTAAGAAAGGAGGAGGGGTACGCCCCATACTAGACGTAATACAACTCAACAAATATGTACAAGTACGTCACTTCCGTATGGAGTCCCTCCGGTCAATCATTGCATCTATGGAAAAAGGAGAATATCTCGCCTCCATAGACATACAAGATGCATACCTGCATATACCGATTGCGCCTGCCCATCAGAGATTTCTCAGGTTCGCAATCGACCAGGACCACTACCAGTTAGTGGCTCTCCCGTTCGAGTGTTTACCAAAGTCATGGCAGCCACCATGCACGTTCTACACTCCAGAGGCATAGTAGTCTTTCCATACCTGGACGATCTTCTCGTCAAGGCTTCTACCTTCAAGGACTGCGAGCTCAGTGTCTCAATCACAATCGACACCCTGAGTCACCTGGGTTGGTTAGTCAACCTACAAAAGTCATCACCAACCCCAAACCAGTCTCTGACATTCCTGGGAATGCTATTCAATACCTCCAAGGGCCTAGTGCTTCTCCCCAAAGACAAGGCACTGCCTCTCCGTCTAGGAGTTCGCACCCTTCTCGGCAAACCACCTCGATTTCTCCGGTTTGCAATGAGAGTCCTTGGCAGGATGGTGGCGGCAATAGAAGCGGTTCCATTTGCCCAGCTTCACCTCAGACCTCTCCAACTAGACATTCTCAAGTCATGGGACAGGAACCCTTCTTCTCTCGACAGGAAGTTCCAGATGACGTCGTCAACCAGGAAGTCCCTTCACTGGTGGCTCATCCGGACCTCTCTAACAAAAGGGAAATCTTTTCTCCCAGGTCAATGGAAGGTCCTGACCACCGACGCAAGCCTGACGGGTTGGGGTGCAGTACACCTACACCACAGAGCACAGGACAAGTGGTCCCCAGCGGAAACAACCTTGCCCATCAACATCCTGGAGATTCGTGCCATCCTCCTGGCGTTGAGAGCCTTCCATCACTTACTGGCAGCCTCTCACATCAGAGTACAATCGGACAATGCCACGGCCGTGGCATATGTCAATCACCAAGGGGGAACCCGCAGTGCCAGAGCGATGCGAGAGGTGACACGCATCCTCCACTGGGCGGAGAAAACGAGCTCCATTATCTCTGCGGTCCACATTCCGGGTGTAGACAACTGGAAAGCAGACTTCCTCAGCCGACAAGGAATAGACTCGGGAGAGTGGGCTCTCCATCCCGAAATCTTCCAACAGATCTGCCATCGTTGGGGCACTCCGGACGTGGACCTAATGGCGTCTCACCTCAATGCCAAAGTCTCCAACTTCATGGCCAGAACACGCGACCCGAGAGCGCTAGCGGCGGACGCCCTGGTTCAGGACTGGACCCAGTTCCAGCTCCTGTACATTTTTCCACCTCTCCCCCTGATTTCCAGAGTGGTGAGAAAGATCAAACAGGAGGGAGTTCCAACCATCCTAATCGCACCGGACTGGCCCAGGCATACATGGTACGCCGACATCGTGCGACTCACAGCAGACGTTCCCTGGCGTCTTCCCGACCGCCCGGATCTTCTGTCACAAGGCCCGTTCTACCACCAGAACTTAGAGGCCCTCAATTTGACGGCGTGGCCATTGAGACCTGGGTTCTAACCCAGGCAGGTTTTTCGCCAGACGTCATTAAAACCATGATCAGAGCACGAAAACCAACCTCTGCCAAGATCTACTACCGTACCTGGAAAACTTTCTTTACCTGGTGCGAATCTCGTAACCAGACCCCACTCCCTTATTCCCTACCCAGGGTGCTCGGTTTTCTCCAATCGGGTCTGGAAGCCAGACTATCCCTGGCCTCTCTTAAGAGCCAGGTGTCAGCTCTTTCAGTGCTTTTTCAAAAATGCATTGCTCATAAACCGCAAGTAAGAACATTTCTCCTGGGGGTTTCCCGATTGGTTCCCCCCTACAGAAGACCTCTAGAAGCGTGGAACCTCAACCTGGTGCTGACAGCATTGCAGGAAACACCCTTTGAACCGCTTAGGGAAGTCCCACTCCGTCTTCTATCCCAGAAAGTGATTTTCCTCGTGGCAATCGCCTCGCTACGCAGGGTGTCTGAACTCACGGCACTCTCCTGCAGACAGCCCTTCCTGATTTTTTTTTCCAGGACAAGGTAGTCCTTCGTACGGTTCCATCCTTCCTTCCGAAGGTTGTGTCCAGCTTTCATCTCAACGAAGAAATTTCACTACCATCCCTCTGTCCGGTTCCGGTTCATAAAGTGGAAAAGGCTTTGCATACGCTTGACCTTGTCAGGGCACTGCGTATCTATGTGTCTAGGACTGCGCCCTTCCGGAAGTCTGATTCTCTTTTCCTTCTTTTGGAAGGCGGCCGCAAGGGTCTACCAGCTTCTAAAGCTACCCTTGCCAGGTGGATCAAATCCACCATACAAGAGGCCTACCGCCTCAAAAATTCACCTATTCCTGCAGGTATTACGGCACATTCTACACGTGCGGTAGGGGCCTCCTGGGCCATTCGGCACCAGGCCTCGGCACAACAAGTGTGTAAGGCAGCCACCTGGACTAGCCTACACACGTTTACAAAACACTACAACGTTCATACCCAGTCCTTAGCAGATGCGAGCCTGGGCAGACGTGTTCTGCAGGCGGCGGTGCCCCAATTGTAGGGACCCGTCTACACAATATTTGTCCATTGCTTCCCACCCAGGGACTGGTTTGGGATGTCCCAAGGTCCTGTGTCCCCCAATGAGGCGACAGAGTAAAGGAGATTTTTGTGTACTCACCGTAAAATCTCTTTCTCTTAGCCTCTAATTGGGGGACACAGCACCCACCCTTTGCCCGTTCCGGGCCGTTAAGTTGAGTTCTCATATTGGTTTTCCTTTGAGTTCTTACATAGTTGCCTTCTTATAGGCATGGTTATGTTATCTATGTTACGTTCCTCCTACTGCTTTTGCACAAAACTGAAGATGGCTGATGCCGTCCAGGAGTGTATACTGCAGAGGAGGAGCCACGCTTAATCTTTTTCAGATAAGCATAGTGTCGCCTCCTAGTGGACAGCAGCATAACGCCCAAGGTCCTGTGTCCCCCAATTAGAGGCTAAGAGAAAGAGATTTCACGGTGAGTACACAAAAATCTCCTTTTCTCTAATAACCCCCCACGACAACACACAGGAGGATGTAACCCCACCCTAATAGGGACAGGAAATATGAACAGGTTTAAATAGCCCCTCCCACATCCTCCCTCCAGTGTTATTTCCTGTCCCTATCAGGGATGAAGAGGTCATCCCCGGTGTGCTGGGCCGGCGACAGGCACTTGGAGAAAGCTAAAGCTATTAGCCGGGCAGCGGAGGACCGAGCGGTTTTAAATCTCCTCCTCAGGGCGCTGCTCCCATCTCCTCCGGATTCGAGACCCTTTCCTGCAGTCCGCGCTCTCTGGCAAGGTCTGCAGGATCTTCTGACCGGAGGCCTCTTTGAGCTTTCCGGTCCATCTCCTCCTCCTCTCCCCCGCTGGATGCGTGGGCGATGACGGCTCCAGGATGTGGAGCGCACGCCGTGACGCTGGGCGGTGGATGATGTCACTTCCGGCAGTTTTGCGTTTCACTGTGGACTGCATCAGAAGCCATGGGGGAAAAGAGCGGTAATGCCGCCGGTGATCACAAATCTTCACCTGGACACCGGGGGAGGAGCCCTCTAAACAAAGGGAGATTCTGGTCCAGTCGCCCATAAAGGAGCCCTGGACAGGAAGACATCTACAGGTAGGACAAAACTATGTCTGTTGAAGCTTCTCGCTCTGCATCTGTAGAGCCCAGCGCCGTTCCGGTCCCAGTAAGTATGGCACTGGTAGTCCATCTACCAGATGCCGGTAATAGTGATTTATAGCTCCCCTTCCCTTCTCCCCTCTCTTGTAGGGGGACAAGGAACCTGCATCTGGAGACCAAGTTAAACCGTCACGCAGATGTCCCATCTGTACAAAAAAACTATTCTCCCATAGAAAGCCCCTATGCAAGGACTGTACGGAGAAGATTATCAGGCAGGAACAACCTTCCTTAATGGAAGAGATAAAGGGGATTGTACCTCAAGAGATCAAATCCTCCTTAAGGCCCCGTCACACTAAGCGATATCGCTAGCGAGATCGCTGCTGTGTCACGGTTTTGGTGACTCACCAGCGACCTCACCAGCGATGTCGCTATGTGTGACACTTTGCAACGATCAGGCCCCTGCTGTGAGGTCGTTGATCGTTGCAAAGTGTCCTGGACCATTTTTTGGTCATTGGCCTCCCGCTGGCCAGCACACATCGCTGTGTGTGACCAGCGGGACCAACGATCTGGCTGGTAACCATGGTAAATATCGGGTTACTAGGGGCACGCGCGCACTTAGTAACCCGCTGTTTACCATAGATACCACTCTGCTACTGTGAGCGGAGGCTCCAGCGCACGGTAGCAGAGTGGTATCCATGGTAAACAGCGGGTTACTAGGGGCACACGCGCACTTAGTAACCCGATATTTACCATAGTTACCAGCCTGCTCCTGCTTAAGCAGCAGGCTGGGAACGGGAGCAGGACATCGTGGAACGATTCTTTCCACGATATCGCTGCTCCCCTCATCGCTGGTGAGCCTGCCTGTTTGACAGCTCACCAGCGATGTATTAGCGATGCAGCAACGATCCCTGACAGGTCGTATCGTTGTCGGGATCGCTGCTGCATCGCTTAGTGTGACGGGGCCTTTAGTCTCGGTCACTCTCCCTACGCCCTCACCTAGTCAGGGTTCTACATCTACTCCCTCAGCAGCCAAAAAGAGAAAGATTAGCCCGCCAGAGGGAGGGGAGGAAGACTCTCAAGAGGAGATATATACAGTACAGACCAAAAGTTTGGACACCCCTTCTCATTTGAAGATTTTTCTGTATTTTCATGACTATGAAAATTGTACATTCACACTGAAGACATCAAAACTAAGAATTAACACATGTGGAATTATATACTTAGCAAAAAAGTGTGAAACAACTGAAAATATGTCTTATATTCTAGGTTCTTCAAAGTAGCCACCTTTTGCTTTGATGACTGCTTTGCACACTCTTGGCATTCTCTTGATGAGCTTCAAGTGGTAGTCACCGGAAATGGTTTTCACTTCACAGGTGTGCCCTGTCAGGTTTAATAAGTGGGATTTCTTGCCTTATAAATGGGGTTGGGACCATCAGTTGTGTTGTGCAGAATTCAGGTGGATACACAGCTGATAGTCCTACTAAACAGACTGTTAAAATTTGTATTATGGCAAGAAAAAAGCAGCTAAGTAAAGAAAAACGAGTGGCCATCATTACTTTAAGAAATGAAGGTCAGTCAGTGCGAAAAATTGGGCAAACTTTCAATGTGTCCCCAAGTGCAGTTGCAAAAACCATCAAGCGCTACAAAGAAACTGGCTCACATGAGGACCGCCCCAGGAAAGGAAGAGCAAGAGTTACTTCTGCTTCTGAGGATAAGTTAATACGAGTCACCAGCTTCAGAAATCGCAGGTTAACAGCAGCTCAGATTAGAGACCAGGTCAATGCCACACAGAGTTCTAGCAGCTGACACATCTCTTCAACAACTGTTAAGAGGAGACTTTGTGCAGCAGGCCTTTATGGTAAAATAGCTGCTAGGAAACCACTGCTAAGGACAGGCAACAAGCAGAAGAGACTTGTTTGGGCTAAAGAACACAAGGAATGGACATTAGACCAGTGGAAATCTGTGCTTTGGTCTGAGGAGTCCAAATTTGAGATCTTTGGTTCCAACCACCGTGTCTTTGTGCGACGCTGAAAAGGTGAACGGATGGACTCTTTATGCCTGGTTCCCACCGTGAAGCATGGAGGAGGAGGTGTGATGTTGTGGGGGTGCGTTGCTGGTGACACTGTTTGGGATTTATTCAAAATTGAAGGCATACTGAACCAGCATGGCTGCCACAGCATCTTGCAGCGGCATGCTATTCCATCCGGTTTGCTTTTAGTTGGACCATCATTTATTTTTCAACAGGACATTGACCCCAAACACACCTCCAGGCTGTGTAAGGGCTATTTGACCAAGAAGGAGAGTGATGGGGTGCTACGCCAAATGACCTGGCCTCCACAGTCACCAGACCTGAACCCAATCGAGATGGTTTGGGGTGAGCTGGACCGCAGAGTGAAGGCAAAAGGGCCAACACGTGCTAAGCATCTCTGGGAACTCCTTCAAGATTGTTGGAATACCATTTCCGGTGATTACCTCTTGAAGCTCATCAAGAGAATGCCAAGAGTGTGCAAAGCAGTCATCAAAGCAAAAGGTGGCTACTTTGAAGAACCTAGAATATAAGACATATTTTCAGTTGTTTCACACTTTTTTGTTAAGTATATAATTCCACATGTGTTAATTCATAGTTTTGATGCCTTCAGTGTGAATGTACAATTTTCAAAGTCATGAAAATACAGAAAAATCTTCAAATGAGAAGGGGTGTCCAAACTTTTGGTCTGTACTGTATCTCGGAAGATCATCCAGAGGAAGGTGAACTGAGTCCAACTCCTGATAACTCCCAGCGAGAGAGAGATTACTTTCCATCAGATAGCTTGGAGGAGCTCCTCATGGCAGTAAGGAGAACTATGGAGGTCGAGGAAGAAAAAGTTCCCCAAACAGTACAGGGGGCTACGTTCCAGAAAAAAATTGGTGTTCCCTATACACCAGAGTATAAGGGACTTAGTCTTAGAGGAGTGGGAATCTCCAGAAAAGAGATTAAATACCCCTACTGAGTTAAAGGATAGATTTCCTGTAGACAATGAGACGACAGAATGCTGGTCTGAAGTCCCAAGAGTGGATATCCAAATTGCACGAGTGGTAAAGAAAACCACACTGCCCTTTGAAGATTCCTCTCAATTAAAAGACCCCTTGGAACGCAAAATGGAGGGACTACTCAGAAAATCCTGGGAGACCTCGGAAGCACTATTAAACACCAACGCAGTCTCTACGGGCGTAGCTTGATCAATGGCTTGTTGGCTAGATCAACTGGAGGAACACCTAGTCTCGGGCACCCCCAGAGAAGACATCTTGGCATCCCTACCTCTTCTACAGAAAGCTACGGGTTTTTAGCAAACGCTTCTGCAGAATCAGAGTGGCGGCAAGAGCATTTGGGCTATCAAACTCTGTAAGAAGGGCCCTATGGTTGAAATCCTGGAACGGCGACGTGGCATCAAAAATGAAATTGGGTTCCATCCCCTTTAAAGGGAAGTACATGTTCGGGCCAGCCCTAGATGATCTCCTAGAGAAGGCCTCAGACAAGAATGCCCTCCCGGAACCAAGGAATGTGCGGAAAAGGCCTTTTCGTCCCTCCAAGGAGCAGACCCCTCAATATAGGGGTAAAGGGAAAACAGGACGATGGAGCTACCCAAGAGGTAGAGGAGGCAAAAATCTTTTTCTTTTCTCTCCCAAAATCAACGTCTGAACAGACCATGACGTCAGGGTAGTCGGGGGCCGCATCTCGAATTTTCTCCCTCAGTGGAAAGAAATCTGCTCAGACCCATGGGTCCTGAAGGTTGTAGAGTTCGGAGTAATAATAAATTTCTCCTCCTATCCAGAGAGGATAAAATTAACACCGCTCTCTTCTCAGTCGTCAGGCCACCCTGATATCCGTTCTTACAGACCTATTGTCCTCAGGGGTGATATCCCTGGTTCCTACAAGAGAGAGGCACAGGACATTATTCCAGACTCTTCCTAATAAAAAAAACAAATGGCACACACAGAGTTATAATCAATCTAAGGCCACTGAATCAGTATATCCACTACCAACGATTCAAGATGGAATCCATCAGGTCGACCTGATAGGACAGGACCATGTTATGGCCACAATCTACCTCCAGGATGCATATTACCACATCCCCATACATCCACTTCACAGGAGGTTCCTAAGATTCGTAGTTGCTCTAGGGGAACAAATAGTCCACTATCATTTCAATGTTCTCCCATTTGGAATTTCACCAGCCCCTCGAATATTTACAAAAGTCATGGCTTATATCTGGGGTCAGAACATTTCAATAGTACCATACCTCGATGACTTGTTATTAATCGGGCCCTCAGTACCAGTACTCCAAGAACATCTACAGTTGACCACTCGGATCCTATCATTTCTAGGCTGGCTAGTGAACCACAAAAAATCGGATATGGTTCCCTCCATGACTAAAACATTTCTAGTAATACTATTGGATTCCCACAGCCAGATGTCATTCCTGCCCAAACAAAAACAGGTCATGATAAAAGCAAAGATCAATGTCCTAAGGAGCAGATGATCAGTATCATTGAGAGATTCCATGTCGGTCGTCGGGTCTATGACATCCTGTATTCAAATGGTGGCCTGGGCTCAGGCACATACCCGAACATTACAGACCCACATCCTTACGAATTGGGATGGATCCCCACGGTCTCTGAACAGGAGAATCCCTATACCACCATGGGTAAGGACCTCTCTATTCTGGTGGCTGAGCGTAAAGAATCTCAACAGGGGAGTACCATGGGTCCAGAATCCGCTAGTAACCATAAAAGTGGATGCCAGGGAGAAGGGATGGGGAGCCAAGGTCTCCCAAGAGCTATTCCAGGGTGTATGGACCAGAGAGGTGTGCCAACGCTCATCAAATTTCAGAGAATTAAAAGCCGTAGAGGAAGTCCTCAGAGCAGCAGAGGCTGTCCAGAAATCTCACATTCAGATATTTTCAGACAATATCACCACCTTCGTCATCAAGGGGGCACAAGATATGAAAGCTTTAAAGCAATCTCAGCAAGAATATTTTCCTGGGCCGAAGAACATCTTCTATCCCTGTCGGCTGTTCATATCAAAGGTTCAGTCAGTGTCCAGGCCAATTTCTTAAGCAGAACAAAGATTCATCCAGGAGAGTGGAGCCTAAACCCAGACGTCTTCCAGGTGTTAGTCGAGAGATGGGGTTATCCAGAGGTAGATCTCTTCGCCGGACACCAGGACGCGAAGGTACCTCAATATTTCTCCCTGGATCCGAACGGCCCTTGCTTGGGAGTGGACGCATTCGCTTACAAATGGGAATTCAAACTAGCGTATGCCTTTCTCCCACTGCCTATCCTTTCAAAAACCTTACAGAAGATAAGGACCGAAGGGACCAGAGTAATCCTAGTGGCCCCTTTCTGGCCAAAAAGAAGTTGGTTCGGAACGTTAACCAGTCTGAGTGTGGAGAGCCCTGTAATCCTTCCTCCCATCAAAGATCTCCTGCTCCAGGGACCAATTCACCATCCGGATCCTGAGAGACTACAATTAACTGCCTGGCTTCTGAATTCCTGATATTAAAAACAAGAGGCCTCTCAGAGAAAGTCATCAAAACTCTCCAGAAGAGCAGGAAACCTGTAACGAACACCATTTACCATAAGATGTGGAAAACCTTGTTAGGCTGTGTGCCCACGATGCGTTTTTTAAGCGTTTCTGCAGCGGCAGAAAAGGCCTGCCATGTTCCCCAATGATCTGCATGTGATGTGCACATGCTGTGGAAATTTCCGCTGCGGTTTATCATTGCGGAATGAAACGCAGCACTACCAATTATTTTGCGGAAGCGATGTGTTTTCGCCGCCATTGACTTTCATTGGAACGCTTGGATTCCACATCACTGCATCTGTACATGCGGATTCTATGCGTTTCAATGTGCGGATGGTACCCTGGTGTGGAGAACAGGAGACTCTCCTCCGGACCCGGGTACCTTAGAACCTGTAAATAAAAGAATAAAATAAATATTATATTTACCTTCTGATGGCCCGCGGTCTCCTTGTCTTAGCTTGCCGGCAACTCGCAGTGGACTGAAGGACCTGCGCTTACATCATAGTCATGTGACTTCAGGCTCTTCAGTGTACCGCGAGCTGCCGGATAGCCAGGACGGAGCGAAGCAAGACTGCGGGGGCCACCAGAAGGTAAGTATAGATTTATTTTTATTTTTTTACCATTCTTTAAGGTCACAGAATATAAATCCATGCCGTTTGCATGGATTTATATAGTGTGACCAAGTTGACAAGCACTTTCCAAGTGATGTTAACCCCTTAAGCCCCGGAGCATTTTTCGATTTTGTATTTTCGTTTTTGCTCCCCTTGTTCCCAGAGCCATAGCGTTTTTATTTTTTGGTCAATATGGCCATGTGAGGGCTTATTTTTTGCGGGACGAGTTGTACTTTTCAACGCCATTACTAGTTTTATCATATCCTGTACGGGAAAACGGGAAAAAAATTCCAAGTGCGGTAAAATTGCAAAAAAAGTGCAATACCACAGTTGTTCTTTATTTATTTTTTTTACCATGTTCACTGAATGCTAAAACTGACCTGCTCTTCTTATTCTACAGGTCATTACGAGTTCATAGACACCAAACATGTATAGGTTCTTTTATATTTAAGTGGTGAAAAAAAATTCCAAAATTTGGTTAAAAAAAATAATAAAAAAATAGCGCCATTTTCTAAGACCCGTAGCGTCTCCATTTTTCGGGATCTGGGGCTAGTTGAGGGCTTATTTTTTGCGTGCCGGGCTGACGTTTTTATTGATACCATTTTGGGGTAGATCCGATGTTTTGATCGCCCGTTATTGCATTTTATTGCAATTTTGCAGAGACCAAAAAACGTAATTCTGGCGTTTAGAATTTTTTTCTCGTTACGCCGTTTACCGATCTGAATAATTCTTTTTTTATATTGATAGATCGGGCGATTCTGAACGCGGCGATACCAAATATGTGTATGTGGTTTTTTTTTTTATATATTTTATTTTGAATGGGGCGAAAGGGGGGTGATTTAAACTTTTATATTTTTTTATTTTTTATTATATTTTTAAAAACTTTTTTTTTTTTACTTTTTGCATGCTTCTATAGTCTCCATAGGAGACTAGAAGCAGCAACTATCCGATCGCCTCTGCTACATACAGGGGACGAGCAGGTCCCCTGCATGCAGCAGAAATGGTCCTGTGCTATGAGCGCCGACCACTAGGTGGCGCTCATAGCGACAAGATCATGACAACCACAGGCGTCTGCTGCAGACCCTGGGTTGTCATGCACGCCCATCGGCGACCCGCGATCACGTGACGGGGTCGCCAGTGGGCGGGGCTTATGACGCGCTACCCGGAAGCGCGCGTTAAATGCTGCTGTCGGAGATTGACAGCAGCATTTAACTGGTTAACAGCCGCGGGTGGATCGCGATTCCACCCGCGGCTGTTGCGGGCACATGTCAGCTGTAAGAATCAGCTGACATGTGCTCGGTTCAGTGAGGGCTCAGCGCAGCAGCCCTCACTGAACAGGCGGTACGCAAATATGCGTACTAATACGTCCCCGGTAAGTAAGGGGTTAAAATCGCTTGGAAAGCGCTTGACAACCCGCATGCAGAAATGCATGTGGAGAACGCTTCACATCCGCATGTCCCTGGCAGGAAAAAACTCATGTACAATCCCCATGCTTTTTTTCTGCCAGGGAGATGCAGAAACACTCAGGAAAAAATCCTGAGCATTTCTGCATCGTGGGCACATAGCCTTAAGATGGTGTGCACCCACTCGCCCAGACCCTCATAGGGCTGATGTGGCACAGATTCTAGATTTTTTACAAGGAGGTCTGGACAAAGGTCTCAGACCTAGTACTCTTAAGGTCCAGGTAGCGGCGTTAAGTTCATACTTCGATCAAAGACTAGCGGAACATAAGTGGGTGAGAAGATTTATGACAGCAGCCACCCGCATCCACCCTAGAGTCCCCCCTGGGACCTTAACATTGTTCTGAAGGGGTTAACCCTTCCACCCTTTGAGCCCTCGTCAGCCGTAAGACTGGACAGACTGACCTGGAAAACGGCTTTCCTGGTGGCAATAACTACAGCCAGAAGAGTGTGTGAACTGCAGGCCCTTTCGGTCAACAAACCTGAGAATTCAGGAAGATCGTCTAATATTTCTACCTAAGGTGGTCTAAAATTTCCTCAAATCTCAGGAGATAATCCTTCCATCATTTTGTGACAACCCAAAAGACAAAAAAGAAATGTAATTCCACACTCTGGATGTTTGGAGAATAGTACTCCACTATCTTCAGGAAACCGAAGAAGGAAGGAAAGACAAGAACCTATTTGTCCATACACAAGGTCCAAACAGAGGAAAGAAGGCAGCAAAATCCACAATAGCCAACTGGATTAAGAGGGCGATTACAGAGGCTTACCAGATCCAGGATCTACCTCCTCCAGCAAAGCTCAAGGCCCATTCTACAAGGGCGATATCTGTCTCCAGGACCGGACAGTGCAGGAAGGAGGAAAAGCCAGGATCCCCCCCCTATCCAGGAAGGCATCCTGAGACCATCCTCAAGAGGTGAAAGGAACGGACGATTACCGGACCCTGTCTTTCAGCTGCAGGTACCAGCACCCCGGTCCTCCCCCCTCCCCCTCTCACCTAACATGGCGCTTAACAGCGCTTCCACTGGGCCACTTCCTCCTTCTTACCCCTTATGCGCGGCAAATCTGCCGCGCTTTTCTCCGACGGGGGGGCGTGTCCTGTGGGCGGTCCCGCTCCGACGCCCATACGCCCCCTCCTATTTGACCAATCAGGGCCGAGGGGCATAGTGACGCTTCCGTCACGCCCTCGTGCCTTTCGCGGTCCTATCATTGGGTGGCCTCTCAAGCCCACCCCCCCTTCCCATCTGCCTATCGGAGCCTCGCGCGCTCCGTCATCAACGAGCGTCCTCTGCACCGGCGCCATCACTCTGCCGCACGCTGCTCCCTACTCCGGCGGCACCTACTGCGACCCACTCCAACCTCCCCTTCGGAGCCTTCAGGGGGACACGGGACCGCTTCTCTGCAGGATCGGGTAGGCCCTGTCCTGACACAAGGTCCCCATCCCTCCCTGCTCACAGCGCTCCCCTCTGCAGTATCCCTGGTCAGGTACATATGCCCAAACACAGGGAGCCCTCAGTCCGTCCCTCTCACATTGTCACATACTACGTCTGTGCTCTTTGCGGTACTAAGTGGCCCGCGGGTCTCACTGCGGCCTTCTGCTCGACCTGCAAACCTCCCGCTATGCTGGCACCCCAAGATCCCCCCCCCCCCCGCCGCTCAGGACGTGGTAACCCCCTCCCCTCCGGAGTGGGCTGTTGCTATGTCACAGTCTGTCTCTGACCTCACCAAGGTTTCTCAATCTCTGGTGCAGGTCTTAGAACGCTTGCCAGAACGTTTGCCTATGTTATCCACGGCCACCAGCGCTCCGAACGTCCCCACAGACTATTCGCAGGCACCCCTGCCCCCTCCTCTCAGGGGCAGACAGACGTCACGTTCTCAGAAACGGATTCACGCAAGCTCATCCTCCAGCTCTCCAGACTCCAAGATGCTCCCTGCATCTCACACCCCCTCCCCGGAGGTCGCCCCGGGATCTGACTCTGCTTCAGATTCAGACTCTGGTTCTGACTCTGACCAGTATTCCAAGGTCCAAGACATGATAGACAGCCTTATAACGGCTGTCAATCAGACTCTGCATGTTACAGAAGACGAGAGCCCGTGCCGGGATCTCTAACTAATCTTCCTTTTCAAGGTTCCAGGCTGTTTGGCTCCAAGCTAGATCAGATCATCTCTGATGTTACTGGGGGTAAGAGCACCTCCCTCCCCCAGCCCAGACCCAAACGCCCCCTTCAGTTCCGGTCCTTTCGTCAGTTCGCTCAACCGAACCCCTCCTCTCAACAGGACCGTACTCCAGCACAGCGGGACAGTCGTAAACCCTCCTTTAGGCCCACGCCTAACTGGCGCCCAAAGAGTCGCTCCTCCAAGTCCTCTGGATCACAATCTCAATCCAACAGGTTTTCCTCAACATGACGGTTCACTCCCACCTGGGACTTCTCCCAGGGTGGGAGGCCGTCTCCTTCTGTTCACAGATTCTTGGCTCCCGGCAAGAGGATGCCTGCGTCAAAGAAATTGTGACTTCCGGCTACAAAATCGAGTTTGATTCCAGCCCACAATCGCGTTTTCTCAGGTCCCGCCCCCCACAACCATCTCTGCTTCCCGGTTTCCTCCAAGCCATCACTTCTCTTCTACGCTCAGGAGTCATAGTCCCGGTTCCCTTTTAGGAAAGGTTTTCCGGTTTTTACTCAAATCTCTTCGTCGTCCCAAAAAAGGACAGCTCTCTACGTCCGATTCTGGACCTGAAACAGCTAACCGATATGTACGCATCCGACAGTTCAGGATGGAGTCCCTCAGGTCGGTAATCGCCTCAATGGAGGCCGGGGAATATCCATGTTCAGTGGACATTCAGGATGCATACCTTCACATCCCAATCTGCACGTCACATCAGAAATTCCTACTCTTTTTCCTTCAAGAACGCGCATTACCAGTTCACTGCCCTCCCCTTCGACCTCTCCACAGCCCCGAGGGTTTTCTCGAAGGTGATGGCGACAGTTATGGCCATTCTTCGAACAAGGGGAATTGTAATCATACCCTACCTCGACGACCTGTTAATCAAAGGCGTTCAGGGACTGTCTCCACAGTCTCCAGATCACCTTGAAAACACTCTCCCGGTTAGGCTGGCTGATCAACACGGACAAATCCTCCCTGGTCCCATCCCAACGCCTAACCTTCCTAGGGATGCAGTTCGACACGACCCGTGCCCGGGTCCTCCTTCCAAGGGAAAAGATGAACTCCCTACGACAAGGAATTCACATCCTCTCCGACCCAGGTCCACACTCCCTTCGCCTATGCTTGAGTGTCCTGGGAAAGATGGTAGCAGCCATGGAGGCAGTTCCGTTTGCCCAGTTCCATACCCGGTCCCTTCAACTAGCCCTTCTCTCAGCTTGGGACAAGAATCCGTCATCTCTAGATCGACGCATCAAGTTGCCTCGTCAAGTAAGACGGTCGCTAACCTGGTGGTCCCGCCCTTCTTCCTTCAGACCCGGGAGATCATTCCTTCCGCTTCGCTGGCAGATGGTCACGACCGATGCCAGTCTCATTGGTTGGGGGGCAGTTTTTCTACAACACATGGTCCAAGGCCGGTAGAGTCCCCACGAAGTCTCTCTCCCCATCAACATTCTGGAGATAAGGGCGATTTACCTGGCTTTGCTTCACTGGCAGAAGATCCTGGCAGGGTTCCCAGTCCGTGTACAATCGGACAATGCCACGGCAGTGGCATACATAAACCATCAGGGAGGAACGCGCAGCAAGCCCGTCCTAAAAGAGGTGGCAAGAGTGCTACTTTGGGCCGAGAAGATGGTCCCGGCAATATCGGTAGTCCACATTCCAGGGGTCGGCAGGGCCTCGCCTCAGGAGAATGGTCTCTCCATCCCGAAGTGTTTCACCAAATCTGCTTACCGTGGGGCACGCCGGATGTCGACCTCATGGCGTCCCGGTTAAACCACAAGGTTCCGGCCTTTGTAGCTCGGTCCCGCGATCCGCTAGCAATCGCCCAGGACGCGCTAGTCATATCATGGTCACAGTTCCAACTGACCTATCTCTTCCCACCTCTACCTTTGATCCCTCGAGTCATCAAGAAGGTCAAGACAGAGGGAGTACCAGTTCTCCTAGTGGCCCCAGATTGGCCCAGACGCGTCTGGTACGCAGATCTGATAAATCTGCTTGTCGACCAGACCGTCCGGACCTCCTCTCTCAGGGTCCTATTCTTAATCAGAGTTCTCGTTCTCTGAATTTAATGGTATGGCCGTTGAGGCCGCGGTGTTGAAGACGACGGGCTTTACTGACCATGTCATTCAGACCCTGATTAACGCCAGAAAACCCGCTACCTCGCGCATATACCACAGAACTTGGAGAGCCTTTTTTCGTCACTGCGAACAAGATCAGCTAACTCCTAAGTCCTTTTCTTTGCCAGTCATTTTGGCTTTTCTTCAGTCTGGCCTAGAGGCGGGACTATCTCTCAGCACTCTCAAGGGCCAAGTTTCGGCCTTGTCCATTCTATTCCAACGTAACTTAGCTAGCTGTCCTCAGGTCAGGACCTTTCTACAAGGGGTGGCCCACCTGGCGCCCCCCTATCGCCCTCCAGTGGAACCATGGGACCTTAATATGGTTCTAAGCGTCTTACAGCAGCCTCCGTTTGAACCCATTCAGGACATTCCAGCCTCTCTTCTTTCCTGGAAGGTGGCTTTTCTGGTGGCGGTTACCTCTATTAGAAGGGTCGCAGAACTCGCAGCCCTCTCTTGTCGGTCGCCTTTTCTGGTATTCCATCAAGACAAAGTAGTGCTCAGGCCAGTGCCTTCCTTTTTTGCCAAAGGTGGTTTCCGCTTTTCACATTAATGAGGACATCGTTTTGCCTTCCTTTTGCCCTGCTCCAGTGCATCCACGGGAGAAGTCCCTGAACAAACTGGACCTGGTCAGTGCTCTACGTGTGTACCTTTCCAGAACGGCCGCCCTTCGGCGCTCGGATGCCCTTTTTGCCATCCCTGAGGGTCATCGCAAGGGTCTCCCTGCTTCCAAGTCAACCATCGCCCGTTGGATACGTTCGGCCATCTTGGAGGCACATAGCATCTCGGGCAAATCTCCCACTCCCGGAGTTAGGGCTCACTCCACCAGGGCGGTGGGGGCCTCTTGGGCGGTCCACCATCAGGCTTCGGCCTCTCAAATCTGCAAGTCCGCAACGTGGTCTTCTCTTCACACCTTTTCAAGGTTTTACAAGGTCCACACTTATTCTTCGGCTGACGCCAGTCTTGGACGGAAGGTCCTGCAGGCGACAGTTGCCGAGGTCTGACCTAGTCTGTGGCTATCTTCTGTTCTCCCACCCAAGGGACTGCTTTGGGACGTCCCATGGTCCTGTGTCCCCCAATGAAGCGATAGAGGGATTTTTGGTACTCACCGTAAAATCTCTTTGGAGCCTTCATTGGGGGACACAGCACCCTCCCTGCATTTGGACATATGTCCTGTTGGGCATCTCATTTATTTTTTCACGGTTGTGCCCCGTTGGGCATTACATAGTTAGTTAATTATTTTGTACTTCTGCTACTGCTCTAGCCACTAACTGGTGAGCTTGGTACCTGTAGGCGGGTGCGTACTGCGGAGGAGGAGTCATTTTCCTTTTTTTGCATAGTGTCAACCTCCTATCGACAGCAGCATACACCCATGGTCCTGTGTCCCCCAATGAAGGCTCCAAGAAAGAGATTTTACGGTGAGTACCAAAAATCCCTCTTTTAAATTCTAGTTTTTTCGTGTGGAAGAGCATGGACACCCATGGTGAATATAGGGACACCCATGGTGAATATAGTGACACCCATGGTGAACATACAACACAGTGCAGATAGTGTTCTCACCTTTATTAGTGTAGTTGTCTGGGACTTGTGCTGCGACAACTGCATTTTTAAGGGTCCCTATACACATTCGATAGCCGTCTGCCAAACACTACTTTCTTACTTGGCCATGAAAAGGACCACACGGCTCACCTCAAGTGTTCTTCTGTTCTCTATGATAAAGCTGCCACCAGACGTCATGGCAGCGTCTTATCTCAGCATTGAAAAAAAGGATCTGTTGAAACTCAACTGGCCAGATCAGTCTCTTCCTGGATATACACATTAGATCAGGGTTCCCCAACTCCAGTCCTCAAGGCCCACCAACAGGTGATAATTGCATCATCTGCACAGGCAATAATTCCATCACCTGTGTAATACTAAGGAAATACTGAAACATGACCTGTTGGTGGACCTTGAGGACTGGAGTTGGGGATCACTGCATTAGATGATCTGCCATGTAAATACAGAAAATTTAATTCTGTAAAAATCAAATCAAGGCAGCAAATATTGAGACAGAGAGAATCATTGCCAGAGAAAGTAAAAATAATCCCAAAATTTTCTTTAACTACATAAATAGTAAGAAACTAAAAAATGATAGTGTTGACCCCCTTAAAGATAGTCTGGGTGAAATGGTGGATGAGGAAAAAGCCAATATGCTAAATGATTTTTTTCCCCTTCTCCCATGACAGCACCACCTGAGAGAGGGTATCCGCCCACCAAGGACAGGAACCTACTGAATAAAAAAGGCGGTACCTCTCCTCCGCATCAGTTTTTTGTTCCTGTCCCTGATGGGAGCCTCACCAGGTGGTACCTCACGTACCTGGATTATGGACGGTGCGGCCTGGAGGCCGTGGAAGCAGCAGATGGTCCCTGTTCCCAGCCCGTCTGGTTGCTGCCCGGGTCTGCGTGTGGGGAGGAGGTGCTGTTTTCCTTCGGATGCCTCCCCGCGTGCGCCGGGGCCTGCGGCCGGGTCTGCGCCTCGCAAAGATGAACTGAGCGCGCCGGCCGGCAGGTCTTCCGGGCTGCGCACGTGGGGGTCGCGTCGCACCCTCTGACGGAGCGCGCCGGAAGTCCGGGCTGCGCACGCGCGGGGTGCTGACGCGCCCTATCACGGAGTGCGCCGGAAACCGGGTCTGCGCATGCGCGGGTGGGAAGCTGTCATCCCGCTGCAAGCGCGCCGGGTGCCGCTGGGCTGCGCACGCGCAGAGGCAGGTGGATCTGCGGGTAGCGCGCCAGCTGGCTAAAATTTAAAAAAAAAAAAAAAAAAAAGGAAAAAGAGAGATGAGCACGCTGCCGGAAGGGGAGGAGCCTAAAGGAGGTGGAGCCCTACTGCTTTTAAGGATGGGGAGCAATCAGGATGGCGGTGTCTGCATCCCCGCCATGATGAATGAGGAACCGCAGTCACCTGGGCAGCAGCTGTCACCGCCACAGGAAGTACAGCAGCAGCCACAGCCATCAAAGCAGCGCAAGCAGCTCAAAGAAATGGAACGGGAATCTTCCCATCGACAAAGTCATAGCAGTGAGGGGCGTACGAGTTCCGGCAAGACTGGTCAGAAAGGACTTCGTCAGTCCACCTCCGCCAGATGGGAGCCCTCATGTGAACGGCAACCACCGCCTCCGGTACCCTAGTCTGAACGGCAGTGTGGTGAGTGATCTTCGTGAAAGTCTCACCTTGAATAATGTGCTCTTCTCTCTCTCTCTCTCTCTTTTCCTCCTTCTTCTCCTTTTATTTCTTGAGGCAGGAGGCGAAGAAGTGTAGTGCTAAAAATAAAAACAGGGAGTGTGCTTTATGCAAAATCGGTCTTCCCACCTCCTATGCCAAAAACCTATGCTCAGACTGTATTCAGAAAACCATTGCAGAGGAGTCCCCCAGGTTTTCTTTAGAATTAAAGGATCTAATCCAGACAGAGGTCAGAGAGTCTTTAAGAGGCTTAACCTCACTCAAAAAGAAGAAGCAAAAACTAGTTTCTTCAGAATCAGAGGAATCAGTGGAGTCCCGTTTTACGAGAGAACTGCCTTCCTCCTCTAATCACTCCTCATCGTCATCGGAGTCTTCGGATGATAATGGGGGGGGCAGACCTTGTTTTTCGGTTGATAATACTGAGAGACTAGTTAAAGCCGTCAGAGGGACTATGGGTATTACCGATACCAAAGTGCCCAGAACAGTCCAGGATGTTATGTTCGGGGGCTTAGACCAAAGGAGGAGACGCTCATTCCCGGTCAATGACAGGATTAAATCTCTGATAGAAAGGGAATGGAAGAAACCGGAGAGGAAGGGTCAGCTGCCGTCCTCCTCCAAGCGGAGGTACCCCTTTGAGGATGAGGATGCGGCTAAATGGGACAAAACCCCTAAGATTGACGTGGCCATTTCAAAATCTTCAAAAAAATCCACTCTGCCCTTTGAGGATTTAGGAGCCTTAAAAGACCCGCTGGATAAAAAAGCGGAGTCCTTCCTTAAGCAAACCTGGGAGTCGTCAGCAGGGGCCCTTAAACCGGCAGTAGCAGCGACCTGCACTGCTAGATCTATGATGATCTGGCTTCAACAATTGGAAGACCAGATCAGGGGGAATGTGTCCAGGGAGAAAATTCTATCAGACCTTCCTCTTGTGCAGGGAGCGGCTGCATTCCTGGCAGATGCATCGGCAGATTCAGTTAGGCTGGCTGCCCGGTCTGCAAACCTCTCTAATGCAGCCCGTAGGGCGCTATGGCTCAAGAGCTGGCCAGGAGATGTGCAGTCAAAGTCTAAACTGTGCTCAATCCCTTGTGAGGGGGACTTCTTGTTCGGCAAAGGTCTAGATGACATCCTAGATAAAGCCGCAGACAAAAAACATGGATTTCCCACGGTGTCTGGTTCCCGATTTAACAGTTCCTTTCGGAAGAGAAAATACAGCCGCAGTAAAGCTCCCAGAGACCAAGGTAGCTGGAAAGACCGAAAGCCGTATAGCAGAGGCTTCATGTTTGGGGGTCCCTCCTCCGAGAATAAGAAAGCCCCTAAGTGACAGTTCCCCCCAGGTGGGAGGAAGATTGTCCCACTTCCTGCCTGCCTGGAAGAAAATTTCATCCAATTCTTGGATCTTAGGGATAATCAGGAGGGGGCTCACACTAGAGTTCAAGAGCAGGCCCAAGAACACTGTCAAAATATCAGCCCCCAGAGGGCTGCTCAGGAAAGGAGTTCTGGTGGAAACACCTGCACCCGAGCAAGGAAGAGGATTCTATTCGACCCTCTTCCTAATAAAGAAGCCGGACGGCTCCTTCAGGACCATTGCGAACTTAAAGAGACTGAACGACCATTTAATCTACAGGCCTTTCAAGATGGAAACAATAAAATCAGCCATAAAGATGTTATTTCCGGACTGTTTTATGTGCGTCCTCGATCTGAAGGACGCCTACTACCACGTCCCGATTTTGCCAGATCATCAACAGTTTCTAAGAGTAGCTGTACAATTCGGCAGGCACGTAAGGCATTTTCAGTTCGCAGCTCTTCCCTTTGGCATTTCCATGGCGCCGAGAGTCTTCACAAAAATCATTCTGGAGGTCACAGCGCACTTGAGGGAAAGAGATATTTTAGTCATCCCTTATCTGGACGACTTCTTAGTAGTGGGCAGATCAAGTCAACTCTGTGCTCTAGCCCTGGCGGACGTCATGGCCAGTCTAAGACGCCTAGGTTGGCTGTTAAATCTGGAGAAGTCAAGGCTGGAACCAAAGAGGGTTCAGTCTTTCCTGGGTCTCATTCTGGACTCGGAAAACCAAACCTGTCTTCTGCCAGAGGAAAAGAAACTGAAGATCAGATCCCTAACATCTCAGATTGTCAGCAATCCGACCATCACCCTGAGGAGTGCAATGTCTCTGTTGGGTACAATGACGTCTTGCATTCCGGCGGTTCAGTGGGCCCAGCACCATTCCAGATGTCTTCAACAGGAGATTCTGGCAGCGGACAGGCGGCTCAAAGGTCGCCTGAATGGGAAAATATCTCTTCCAGATGTTGTGATCAACTCCCTGGACTGGTGGACATCTCCGGTCAACCTATCTTTGGGGGTTCCTTGGACCTTCCAGGTGTCGGATACAATTACAACAGACGCAAGTGCGGAAGGTTGGGGAGCTCACCTAAGGGATCGTTCTGTACAAGGCCTCTGGTCGGACAGCGAGACAAGCCTCTCTTCCAACATGAAAGAGCTGTTGGCAGCCAGAAACGCGCTAAAAGAATTCAGTTCTGTTCTTCAGGGTCCTCACGTCAGGATAATGTCAGACAACAGATCAACAGTCGCCTACATCAATCATCAGGGGGGTACCAGGTCTCTCCCTCTGATGTTAATAGCGGATCAGATCTTCAGGTTTGCCGAGAGTCGGCTGGTTACGCTCTCGGCACTGCATATAAAAGGGGAAGAGAACATAAAGGCCGATTTCTTGAGTCGTCACATCTTGAAACAAGGAGAGTGGGAGTTGAATCCAGCCGTTTTTCAGCAGATTGTGGATCGGTGGGGACAGCCCCAGATAGATCTGTTTGCAAACAGACACAATCGGAAGACCGAAACCTTTTGCTCCCTGAATCCAAAAGAGGGGGCGTTTGCGGTGGACGCGCTGCAGATTCAGTGGGATTTCACTCTAGCTTATGCCTTTCCCCCTTTAGTACTGATCCCTACTATCCTGAGGAAGATCCGAGAGGAACGGGCGAGGGTTATATTGATCGCCCCGTTCTGGCCCAAGAGACCATGGTTCACTTGGATGAAGAGAATGTCCCAAGCAGATCCATGGGTTCTTCCGGACATCCCGGATCTCCTCAGGCAGGGCCCAGTCTGTCATCCCCAAAGAGCGGGCCTGCATTTGACGGCTTGGATTTTGAGAGGTCGCTATTGACGCAAAGGGGGTTTTCTCCAGATCTTGTTACTACCCTTCTAGCAAGTAGAAAGCCGATAACAACTAGAATCTATGGTAGAACCTGGGCTAAGTTCTTGTCTACCTCGGGTCAGTCTGCCAAAGGGAGGGTTCCTATTGAGGCCATACTAGAATTCCTCCAGAAGGGGTTAAACATGGGACTAGCCACCAGTACTCTTAAGGTACAGGTATCTGCTCTGGGGGCACTGTATAATTATGACTTGGCAGCAAATAGATGGATCATTAGATTTATTAAAGCCTGTCATAGATCCAGACCTATTCCTGTTCCAAGAATGCCTCCTTGGGACCTTAATTTAGTTCTGGAAGCATTAACCAAACCTCCCTTCGAGCCCTTAGAGAAGGTTTCAGAAAAAATCTTAACTTTAAAGACTGCGCTATTGGTGGCCCTGACATCAGCTCGTAGAGTCAGTGACTTACACGCACTATCCATTAACCATCCATTCACTCAAGTATGTATGGATAGAGTAATCTTAAGACCAGACCCGGCCTATCTTCCAAAGGTAGCCTCCAAGTTCCATAGGACTCAAGTAATCACTCTCCCTTCCTTCTATCCTAATCCTAGGGATTCTGAGGAATATAAGCTTCACACCTTAGATGTTAGGAGGGTGTTAGTCCAGTATTTGGAAGTGACAAAAGCCTGGAGAAAGAGTGACGCTTTATTTATATCCTTTCAGGGGGCTAGGAAAGGACTTAAGGTTACAAGGGGGACCATAGCTAGATGGGTCAGGGATACTATTACCTTAGCCTACTCTTCTAGCAATCTGCCGGTTCCTGAGAACCTGAAGGCCCATTCCACCAGAGCGGTAGCTGCTTCCTGGGCTGAGAAGGCGGATGTGCCCATCGACATTATATGTAAGGCGGCAACTTGGTCATCCCCTGCTACATTTTACAAACATTACCGTCTTGACCTTTCCTCTTCTACTGATCTGTCCTTTGGTAGAAGGGTGTTGCAAGCGGTGATCCCTCCCTCTGGTATTTAATCTCTATAAATCTCTCAGGTGGTGCTGTCATGGGAGAAGGGGAAAAGATCCTAGTTACTTACCGGTAACGGGATTTTACAGAGCCCATGACAGCACCCTATTAATTCCCTCCCCTTTATCACTGTGGTGTGCACTTTTTTTTAAGGTGTTTAGTACATATGTTGAGGTGGTGGTTATGTATTAACCTGTCTTCGGAGGCCCTCTCATGCTCTGAAACAAAAAACTGATGCGGAGGAGAGGTACCGCCTTTTTTATTCAGTAGGTTCCTGTCCTTGGTGGGCGGATACCCTCTCTCAGGTGGTGCTGTCATGGGCTCTGTAAAATCCCGTTACCGGTAAGTAACTAGGATCTTTTTCAACCGTATTTACACAAGAAAATCGCATGACAGAAAACATGATTAGTGATGACAAAAATTCTCCATTAAATGTCACTTGCTTAACCCAGCAGGAAGCACGGCTGCATCTAAAAATCACTAAAGTTGACAAATCCCTGGGCCCGGATGGGATACACCCGCGAGTACTGCAGGAATTAAGTAACGTCCTAGACTATTATTTTTAATCTTTAAAGATTCCATAATAACAGGGTCTCTACCACACGACTGGCGTATAGAAAATGTGGTGCCAATATTCAAAAAGGGGACAAAAACTGAACTTGGAAATTATAGGCCAGTAAGCTTAACCTCTACTGTGGGTAAAATTCTGGAGGGTTTCCTAAGAGATGCTATACTAGAGTATCTGAAGAAGAGTAACCTCATGACCCAATATCAACATGGGTTTACGAGGGACCGTTCCTGTCAAACTAATCTGATCAGTTTTTATGAGGAGGCAAGTTCTGGACTGGATCAAGGAAATACAGTGGATGTTGTGTATATGGACTTTTCAAAAGCTTTTGATACGGTTCCACACAAAAGGTTGATGCATAAAATGAGAACAATGGGGATAGGGGAAAATATATGCAAGTGGGTTAAGAACTGACTCAGTGATAGGAAACAAAGGGTGGTTATTAATGGAAAACACTCAGACTGGGTCATAGTTAACTGTGGGGTAACTCAGGGGTCAGTATTGGGCCTGCTTCTTTTTAACATATTTATTAATGACCTTGTAGGGGGCATACAGAGTAGTATTTCAAGATTTGCAGAGGACACTAAACTCTGCAGGGTAATCAATACAGAGGAGGACAATTTTATATTACAGGAGGATCTATGTAAACTAGAAGCTTGGGCTGATAAATGGCAAATGATCTTTAATGGGGATAAATGTAAGGTAATGCACTTGGGCAGAGGAAATAAAATGTATAATTATATGCTTAATTGTAAAACACTGGGCAAAACTGTCACTGAAAAAAACCTGGGTGTATTGGTGGACGACAAGCTCACGTTTGGTGGCCAATGTCAGGCAGCTGCTGCAAAGGCAAACAAAATAATGGGATGCATTAAAAGAGGCATAGATGCTCATGAGAACATAATTTTACCTCTACACAAGTCAGTAGTGTGACCACACTTAGAATACTGTGTACAGTTCTGGTCTCCGGTGTATAAGAAAGACATAGCTGAACTACAGCGGGTGCAGAGAAGAGCGACCAAGGTTATTAGAGGACTGGGGGGTCTGCAATACCAAGACAGGTTATTACACTTGGGGTTATTTAGTTTGGAAAAACGAAGGCTTAGGCCATGTGCCCACGTAACATTTTTGTAGCGTTTTTACGGCTGCGAAAACGCTTGTAAAACAGTCTGCCATGCAAAGCAATATGAATTCGGATGTGCTGTGCACATGATGCGCTAATTTGCGCGCCGAATTCGCATTGCGTTGCAAAACGCAGCATGACCATTTCTACCGCGATTACGCTGCAAATTCACGGCCATTGAGGAACATTGAAAAGCAGCAACCCGCAGGTATATGTGGATTTGCTGCATTTCAATTAAATTCAATGGACGCTATTTTGCAGCGTAATCACGGTGCGTGTGGTACCCGGGATGAAGAGGAGACTACAACTCCTCTTCATCCCGGCTACCACACGGTGAAAAAACGAAATTAAAAAGTAAAAAATTAAACAAAACCTGTTTTTCACCTCTCCGGCGGCCCCCGGTCTGCTCCCGGCCACGTCCTCTCTCCTTGGCGTCCCGCGGTGTACTGTCAGGACCTGCGGTGACGTCATTTAGTCACCTGATGGTCACGTGACCGCTGACATCGGTGGTCAGGTGATGGTCGCGTGACCATCAGCTGACTAAATGACGTCACCGCAGGTCCTGACAGTACACCGCGGTAGGCCGAAGAGAGAGGACGCGGTCTGGAGGAGACCGGAGAGGTTAGTATACAGGGTTTTTTTTTGTTTTTTTTATACTATAGATGCTGCATTTAAAGCATCAGTTGTTTACACATTATAAATCCATGCCTGTTGCATGGATTTATATTGTGTGACCAGCTTGTCAAGCACTTTTCCAAGTGATGCTCAAAATCGCTTGGAAAACTGCTTGAAGAAACGCATGTAAAAACACTGAAAAAACGCTTCTCTCTGGCAGAAAAAAACGCATGTAAATCTGCATGCGTTTTTTTCTGCCAGAGAGGCAAAAACCCTCTGCATCAAATCTGCTACGTGGGCACATAGCCTTAGGGGTGATCTTATTACTATGTACAAGTATATGAGGGGACAGTACAAAGACCTTTCTACTGATCTTTTTACTCTGAGGCCAGAGACGGAGACAAGGGGGCATCTTCTACGTCTGGAGGAAAGAAGGTTTAATCATAATCACAAACTGGGATTCTTTACTGTAAGAGCAGTGAGACTATGGAAGTCTCTGCCGCATGATGTTGTAATGAGTGATTCACTACTAAAATTTAAGAAGGGCATGGATGCCTTTCTTGAAAAGTGTAATATTACAGGTTATATATACTAGATTCCTTGATAGGGCGTTGATCCAGGGAACTAGTCTGATTGTCGTATGGAGTTGGGAATGAATTTTTTTCCCCAATGTGGAGCTTAGTGTTTGCCACATGGGTTTTTTTTGCCTTCCTCTGGATCAACATGTTAGGCTATGGGTTGAACTAGATGGACTTAGTTTTTTTAAGGTTGAAGGAAGACTGTTACTAATACCTGTGGACTCAGCCAACTTTATTACTATTTTTTTTGAAGATCTAGGAGCAATTCAACTTGTTTGTTCCACTCCTGCAATGCTTCAAAACACAAAGGGGATATCCAGTTTAGACACCTCATTATTTGTATATTATTTTAAGAGTTTTGAGTTCTGTTTGAGAGTCTCATCTCTTGGCCAGAGCGAAAAATGGTTACAAAAGTGGTTCTCCAGAGAAACTGTCCTGTCAGACTAAACACAACCCATTCATCATTTCTTTGCATATGCTCTGTAAGGGTATGTGCACACGATGCAGAAATGAAGTAGAAAATTTCTGCATCATTTCTGCATCTCCCTGGCAGAAAAAAAACGCATGCAGATTGTGCATGCGTTTTTCCTGCAGAATACATGCGGATTCACATGCGTTTCCGCATGTGGATTGACAAGTGCTTTCCAGGCGATTTTAGCATCACCTGGAAAGTGCTTGACAACTAAGTCACACTATATAAATCCATGCAACCGGCATGGATATATATAGTGTGACCCGAGAGAGTGGTAAAAATAAAAAATAAATGTATACTTTACCCTCCGATGGCCCGCGCTGTCCTGCTCAATCTGTTCTCCCTCGCCGGCAACTTTGAATTGAAAGACCTGCTGACGTCAGCGTCACGTGACCCGTCACATGACTCTGACGTCTGCGCAGGTCCTTCAACTCACTGCCAAGTGCCGGGAACCAAGCAGGAGCGCTGCGCGGGCCGACAGAAGGTAAGTATATATTTTATTTTTTTTTTTATTCTTGTTTTACAGCTTTTTTTAATGGTACCTGGGTATGGATGAGACTCTCCTCTCCTCCACACCCGGGTACCATCCGCACATTAGAACGCGCCAATTACGCAAGTACAAATGCAGTCTTGCGGAATTGGCGCGTTGTAATGCAAGTCAATGGCAGCGAAAAAGCCGCGTTTCCGCAAAATTAATTGACATGCTGCGGATTTTTGAGCGCAGCGTTTACGCTGCGGAAAAGTCCGCATCATGGGCACAGCACATGCGGATTTCAATTGGGGAACATTGCTGCCCTTCTACCATGCGTTTTTAATGCGTTTCCGCGGCGTTTACGCAACTGCAAAAACGCCGCGGAAACGCATTAAAAACGCATCGTGTGAACCCAGCCTAATACTTCATTCCACCTGTTGGAGTGCTGCAGGAAAATGTAACACTTACTAATTAGAATCTCTAGAGATTTTAGTTGGTCAGCGGGGGGACGCTTTGTAATTATCTTATTGTCAAAATGAGGTTTTGAAAGCAAAGAGTGGTCACACCAAATATTGACTGATTTTAGATTTCTCTTTTGTTCATTCACTTTTTATTTTGTTAATTAACAAAAACTAGAACGCTTTTACTTTTTTAAAGCATTTTTATTGTGCAGCATTTTTTCCTTTCCTGCTGAACACTTTTGCTCAGTAATGTTAGTACTGTGTGCGGGTATATTAAATATCTTGTCTTCCTTTAGACAGATAATGAGCGTGTATTTGCACAGCAGCTTCAGAACAAGCTTCTTCCGGACCACACATATTCTGTGGTATCTGGAGGAGAACCACTGGACATCCCAGATCTCACCTGGACCCAGCTGAAGCAGTTCCATGCCACTCACTATCACCCAAGCAATGCCAGGTACAGTATAGAGCCTCAAACGACTGAATTCCTGTGTCCGCGTGTAACCTAAATTGGGGTTTTCCCGTCGTGTTTATTTTATTTTTTTTTAAAAATCTGCTGTAAGAGGTTTATTTAATTGTAATCTGTCTCCAGGTTTTTGCCACCTAATCAGGGACCCAGATGCCAGCGAAGTGTCACTTATTAGGCTGCTTAATGTAGTTTTGATAAAATCTCTCTTTTTAACAGCAGGAGATTATCACTATAGGACTAGTAAACCATATTCTGAAAGTGAAGCATATTCATGAACTGTGTAAAACCCAGCTCCACCACTGACTGGCAGCTTTGTTTATACACTCTGCATAGGCAGAAAACTGTAGTGTGGTCGAATACATAGCTCAAAATTCAGAGAACTGCTAGCTCTGCAGCAGATAAAACAGTGATTTTATCCAAATGACAGCAAGCAGCTCAGTAAGTGACACATCACTAGGATCAGGGTCTCTACCCCTTCATCATGCTGCTGACAGATTCCCTTTAAGCCTTTTGCGCTTTTATGATTTTATTACAGATTTCTGTGCTTTTTATAGAGGTTTTTTTTTTTCTACCTCAAGATTTAACACAGACTAATTGGAAGGAAATATTCTGTATTAAATATGGCTATATGTGTAGAGTATTTGCTTTTATTGCTTTTACAAATAATGATTAAATGTAATGTTGGCAGTATCTTAGGATAATTATTTATTTTTCTCACTTATATAACGCTATTAATTCAGACATTGTCATCGCTGTCCCCATTGGGGCTCACAATCTGGATTTTTTATCAGTATGCTTCTGGAGTGTGGGAAGAAACCGGAGAACCTGGAGGAAACCCACGCAAACACAGGGAGAACATATAAACTCCTTGCAGATATCCTACTAAAGACAGAGAGCGAGTCAATATATCTTCAAACAATTGAACTGGATCGGTATACTGTGCTATGCCTCCGGTAACCAGATCATGCACGCGGTGATACGTCACAGGAAGTGCTCCCTTTGACCTGTGCGTGTTATCGGATGTTCCGGACGCATCGCGCTAAACCTCGCAGATACCTGTGAGCATGCGCCGCATTATATTGACTCCATGCACCTGGCGTAAGATATAATCTCCAACGTGCACTGACACATCAGCTCCAATACCTGAAAAAGGTCATTCCGAAACGTGCGTTGGGGCATCAGGGTAGTGTACTTTAGTATTTACTTTACGTTCGATGTGTGGTCACCATGCATGTAACTACTATTTGTTGATTCCAAATGGTTGCATAAGAACATGCAGAATACAACATAATTAAAAGATCCAGCATTGCTAGATCTACGTGTTTATTTTGCCTTTAGGCAACAATCACACCCATATCATTAACTTTATTTTGCCTTGATGGGTGTTTGCTGCACATAGGCATAGATATACAAGTTTGGTGCTATATATCCTACAGAAAAACGGAGTAAATAGTCAAAAATAGTTTAAAAAGTAAAAATTTATTTAAATAGACAGCATACATAACAAAGTTTTAAAAATAAATAAAATAGATGTACAAGCAGAGATGTGCACTCACACACTGATCACCCAAAAGGGTGTTTGTAACAGCTAAGTAGCTACCTCAAAAATACCTACTGATGAATAACCAAAAGATCATGATCAAAGGATACATATCCCTAAGGTGAAAGATTCCCCCAAATATGTATATATGACTGTATAATATCGCCTATCACGTTATTCTATATAGTGGCAGATGACAGTCCATATAAACAGTATGCAAAACAATACATGAAGGAACACACCATTATTCTCACGGTCAAAATATTAAAGTAACCAAATGAATCATAGTGCATGCATGTGCTGAATTAGGTATGGTAGAGGTGTCCAAATGGGTATTCTATATAAATGCTAAATTATGCACTGCATTAAGTGTGCATAAGGGGATAGCAAGGTAATACAAGCATTAGGGGATGACACAAATACATATTAAAGCCATCAATATACAGTAAAGGCATAAGGGAGGCATATCAGAGTGCTTGTGCAGCTAGGGAACACCCCTTACGCGCGTTTTGCATCAGCTTTCCCTAAGGGTTGACTCTAGGGTAGCAGCCAGCCTATTTATATAGTCACTCACCAATCAGAACGAGCTTGTAATGGCGCTCATGCTGTCTCCACCGTGCCCGGAAGCCCCGCAGTTTGGCGTCCGACATCACTTCCCTCCACCCACAACAGACGCGTGTCATGGTGTGGGCAGGAGGAAGCGAGGCTGGCAGGACCCATTGCCACAGAGACAAGAGACTGAGTCAGACATTGCGAGCGCGCACCGCTGGAAAGTGTGAGTTAAGTATGGTAAAATAGAAGGAGGATGAAGGCATTTAAGCGCTCCACATATGGACAGTAAGGCTATGTGCCCACGATGCAGAAATGCTGCATATTTTTTCCGCTTCTGCCTGGCAGGAAAAACAAATGCGGATTTTACATGTGTTTTTCCTGCCAGCTAGAAGCGTTTGTCAAGCGTTTTTGCATGCATTTCTGCATGCGGGTTATCAAACGCTTTCCAAGCGATTTTAGCACCACTTGGAAAAGTGCTTGACAACTTGGTCACACTATATAAATCCATGCAACCGGCATATATAGTGTGACCAAGTAATAGTTGAAAAAAAAGAATAAGTATGGTAAAAAATAAAGATTATACTTACCTTCCGATGGCCCCCGGTATTTTCTCCGCTCCGTCCGATCTCCCCGGTGTCTCGCGGTGGTGTGAAAGGACCTGTGATGACGTCATTGAGTCATGTGACAGGTGACGCGACCGCTGACGTCAGGGGTCACGTGACCTGTCACATGACTCAATGACGTCATCACAGGTCCTCACACCACCGCAAGCCGAACCTGAGACCGGATGCATCGCTGAGGAGGCCGGGGGACATCGGAAAGTAAGTATAATCTTTTAAATTCTATTTTTTTTCTTTACAGGTTCTATGGTACCCAGGTCTGGAGGAGAGTCTCATCTTCTCCAGACCCGGGTACCATCCGCACATTGAATCGCATAATATCCGAATGTGCAAATGTGCTGACACGGATATTAAGCGTTTCAATGCAAGTCAATGGCGGCAATTACGCTGCGTGTCCGCAAAATTAATGGACATGCTGCTTATTTTTCTGCAATGATAATCCGCAGCAGAAATTTCCGCAGCATGTGCACAGCACATGCGGATTATCATTGGGGACCATGGGGCACGTATTACCAAGCGTTTTTTAAGCGTTTTCACTGCTGAAATTCCGCAGCAAAAACGCATAGTGGGCACGCGGCCTAACACTGTCTCAATAACATCATTGGACCTCATGATTCTTGGATAAACAACATATATACACATGAAAAAGTGTGGAGGAAAAAAAAATTAAAACAAATATATGTAAAAAAACAAATACTAGTGTTACATATGGATGCAAAAAATATTATAACAGGAAACACAGAATGGATAACAGGCAATGGAAAACCAAAAACCACTGACGGGGACAAAAAGTGAATACATGGGTAAAGTGTAATATATACAGAATGTGATAATGAAAAAAGAGGAATATAATGTGATCCCATGTGGCATCCACAAAAATGGTACCTACGCAGATGAGGTAGTGCGAGTGCAAGGATGAGCCTAATGCCCATCAACCACAAATGTGAAGACAAACCAAAGAGAGTGCACAGTGCAATTGAAGTGTTTTAGTAATATATGGTTCAATCACATACATTTATGACAATACTACTTCTTACAAGTGGAGGAAGAGAAGCAATGTTTCAACAAGTGAACATAATACCCAACTCATAGATACAATAAAAAAAACATTCCCAATAGGAATAGACCATATAGTACAAAACACGGTAAACTGTGTTTTACTCAAAAATAAATATAAAAAAGAAAATACTTACAGAAGGTGACCTTGGACAGATACCGAATGTCGATATGAAGTGGCATCACTTGTATATATAATATATGCTACTGAAAAGATGGCAACATTCCATCTAAGAGGACGACCATTCCTACTACAGTGCATAAAAAAAAAAGAGCGGTAGGTATTAAGACATAATTTTCAGCTAGAAAGGGTATCCTATGCTAATGAATTAGAGGAGACATAACTTTTTCTATAGGACTGTATATTTAAGACCTAAAGGGAACGATGCCTAAGGAATGACCCCTTCTGTATAATGGGATGGTCCGGACACATCGTGCAGATACCGATCGGCATGCGCCGTGTTATATTCACTCCATACACCTGATATAAATATAAATTATATTTTATATTTAAAATATTTATTTAGATTTAGATCATGTGTATAGAGTGAATATAACACGGCGCATGCTGATCGGTATCTGTGCGATGCGTCTGACGCGCCCAGGGGATGGAGACGACTCGGCGCCCGGGCCTTGTTGTTGCCTGACCTTGGGGGATGTCGCGGTGGTTGGCTCCCAGGCCCGTACCCTGGGGTCACTCTTAAAAAGGGGGGGGAAGTTGTATGGGATAGGGAATGTTCGTGACGCCACCTGTGATGTCTGGTGAGGATCACCACCGCTGCGACAGTCCTCTGAGGCCGGTGTTCAGGCAGCTTAGTTAGTGCTGCTCCCCACAGGTGGAGCTGGGCCTCGGGCAGTGTAGAGAGGGATGCAGGACAGAGGTGACCCAGCCGGGTCAGAGGAAGAATAGGCGCACACACAACAGTTCACTTCAGTACCTTTACTGGTGGTGTTTCTGGCACGGTCCAGGGTACTTCAGGGTGAAGGGTGCATATCAGGACCCAGTGAGCGGGTGTGGGGCCTCCTGTTCCTTGCCTTTCCTTGATAAGTTTCTGACCTGCCTGGAGCTAGGTCTAACTTAGTCTCTGTCTTGCACCTGCTGACCTGGTGGTAGGGCCTTCTGCTGGACATCACACTCCCCGGTCTCTTGGGCCTCCGTGACTCCTGACCCTGGTACGTAATCAGCTTTTGGTGTTCCTGGGACATATAGTTCTCCAGGGGTTCCAGTTATTTCTGTTGGATGTAAGGGATCCCTGCAGACACGGACCCTGTGTCCGGTAAATGGTTTTGGGGTGAGCTGGTTAAGCTCCTCTGCCCCCTATGTTGCTTGCTTACTCCACTCTCCTTCGGCCACGCTCGGGGCCCTCACTAGGCTTCACACTGCAGCAGGCACACTGCGCTTCGCCGCTCTTTTGGCGTCTGCACTCCCTAGGCTCATTAATCTGAGCTCACTGAGTCTGGACTGAGCTGCACTGCAGGCTAGCTTCTGCAGGAGTTCTTCCGATCAGTCTGACCTTCTCACTGACTTCACTCTCTGTGGACTCCAGACTACATACTCCAGACTGAGCTGCCTGGTTCCACCTTCCCTTTATATATCCCTAACGGGCTCCCTCTGCTGGTCTGAGGTGGAAGGTGGAGGTGTGTGAATGCTATGAGGGCCTCTTGTGGAGAAATCCATCCATGCACCCCTCTGGGATCTGTGGCACCAATATGCAGCTGGGCGCCACACGTCCGGACCATAATATATTATTATTATTATGCGCAACATGCACTGACACATTAGCTCCAATACCTGAAGATGATTCCGAAACGTGCGTTGGGGCATGGGTAAGGTACTTTAGTATTTACTGTGTGTTCGGTTTGGAGTCACCATGCGTGTAACTACTATTTGTTGATTCTGTATGCTTACACAAGAACATATATAATACAACATAATTAATAGATCCAGCATTGATTGGTCTATGTGTTTATTTTGCCTTGAGGCAAGTCACACCCATATCAACTTTATTTACCTTGATGGGTGTTGTATATCTATGCCTATCTGCAGCCAAGTTTGGTGCTGTGACCCCCGTACTTTTTTGCTACCTCTCTTTTTACGTCCCATGTACCCAGGCTCTGTCTCCCTCTTTTGCTTTGAGCTCATTCTGTTAACCTCAATTGATGTATTTACCGTATGTGGAAAATTTTCCTGATATGGCAGTGCTATATGGCATGTCCATTTTTTTAGTGTTTTGTACATGTAGATTCACTAAAAATTTCATATATATTTTCCCTGTATTAAAATATATAATTTTTGTACCATGTTAGCCAGTAGATAAAAAAATATTTAGATTTGAGAGTCCTCAGTAAAAGGTATCAACCACTGAGAACTCTCAAATCTAAATATTATTATATTTTAATCAATTTTTTGAAGATGTATTGATTTTCTCGGTCTTTGGTAGGATATCTATAACGTTAAGCCGTCTTCTTTTTACTATGATATTTATTGTCCTGAAACCCCCCATCTCCATAAACTTACAGGTGTTGTCCTTGGTGGGATTTGAACTGAGGACCCCAGCGCTGTAGAGCAACAGTGCTAACCACTGAGCCATCAGTGCTAACCTGTAAAACAGATGTGCATTTGCTTTTCCTCTCCAGGTTTTTTACTTATGGGAATCTTCCATTGGAGCAACACTTAAAACAGATTCATGAAGATGCATTGAGCAAGTTTGAGCGCATTGATCCCCACACTGAGGTTCCTCGACAGCAGAGGTGGAGCAGTGCGGTAGGTTCTTGGTTTTTCTTTTGTCTTTTTTAGAAATGCATCATTTTGTTGTAACGATAAATCTGTTTAAAGGGGTTGTCCTTGAATGCGATAGAGGATATAGGTCACTATTATCTGTTTGATCGGGTTAAATCCACTGTTAGCGGGTCCTGTGATCATCGGAAGTAAATGGTGGCTGGAGCTGGAACAGCTGTGTAGTGGCAGTATGGTTGTATGTGGGAATCACAGCCTTGCTTCCATTCACTTCAATAGGAGCTTACATAGCCGAACGTGAGAACGATGACTACTGTGTGTGGAGCTGTTCCTCCCTCAAAGCTCAAAGTTCAAAGCTCAATAAGATTACAAAACCAAAAAAAAGTGCTTTAGTAAGTCAGTAAAAAGTAGGTAGGAGTATTTAAAACAAGAAAATGATAAGGGTGCCCATACTTATGCACCAGTCAAATTTTGTTTGAATGCAGATTGCACATTTTCTGTTAGTACAATAAACCTCATTTCAAGGCTGAAACATTACTGTGTCCAACAGTTATTACATATATCAAACTGAAATAGCTGTTGCAAAAACACCAATTTTTATAAAACATTAAGCTTAAGATTAATAGGGGTGCCCAAACTTTTTCATGTAACTGTACATACACATGTTTAGTGTAAAAAACAAAACTTCATGAGAGTGCTGCTTTAATGGGAGACATGGAACCACTAGTCTCCTGTTTGGGACCCCAGCAATCAAACGTGTAAGACGTATAGTATAGATATGCCATACATTTCAGAAATATTCTATTAAATACAAAAGAACATTAATTAATTCAGAATAATTTTTTTTTTAATTCAGAATTGAATTCCCTATCAGTATGTCTTTGGAGTGTGGGAGGAAACCGGAGAACCCGGAGGAAACCCACGCAAACACGGGGAGAACATACAGACTCCTTGCAGATCTTATCCTTGGTGAGATTTAAACCCAGGATCAAAGTGCTGCAAAGCAACAGTGCTAACCACTGAGCCACCGTGCTGCCCAAGTACAGCTTTGATGGTGGACTTGCTGTACTTTCTTCAGGGCACTAGATGTGGAAAGTTTTCTGTCATTGAGATGACTATGGTGCCCTAATGACAGACTGGAAAAATGCATCTTCTTCTGATGCTGCGAGCAGCCCTGGATAACCCACGCCGGCAGGATGATATCATCCGGCGGAAGATGGAACCTGTGAGAAGAGATGTAAAACTAATGTAAGTAATGGGGCTCCATATTAGGGGATACTGCTGTGGTGTCATGGTGGCAGGACGGTAAAGGAATTTTATCCGTACAGAGGAATGGGATCATTGTCAGTCATCATACATGTGACAATCCCACCACTGACAGATAACATCTGCTCCACATGAATTATTCTCACTGGCCGACATGAGACAACATAGACCTTATTGTCACACTTACGTCTTCTAGGTTCTTGCTCTTCTACTATTTGGGCGTTTTGCTCTTCTACCAGTTTTAAAGCAGATTTATTCTTCTTCTCAACTGGAAATTCATATAAAAAAGTCATAAACACAAGTTAATTATCATTTTCAGTTATCATACATGTGACAATGCCCCCACTGACAGATCACATCTGCTCCACATGGATTATTCTCACTGGCCGACATCAGCCTACATGGAGCTTATTGTCACACTTACCTCTTATAGGTTGTCCCTCTTCTACTATTTCTGCTTTTTGCTCTTCTCCCAGTTTTGATGCAGATGTATTATTCTTTTCAACTGGAAATTTATATAAAAAAGCAAGAAAAATAAGTCAACGATAAACTACTATAAGATTAGATTCATATCTTTATCTAGCAAAATTATTTTATTTTTGTACCCTATAGTCCTGGGAATCTGGCATTGCACCATAAGGCCTTGTTCACATGCAGCATTTTTGCAGTATTTTTTGCAGCATTTTTTTCATTCAATTTATAAGCTACTTTTTACAGTGAAAGTAAAAGCTATGAGATTTCAGAAATCTCATGCAGACATTTGTTTATTTTTTCCTAACGGGATTTGAAAACTGCAATGTTTTTGAAATCTGCAACATGTCAATTCTTTCAGCGTTCTTGCAGTGCTTTTTCAACCACAGAAAGCAATGTGCATGCGCGGGGAAAGGCCAAAGAGCGTCTGAGCATGCGCACTATAGTACTTTGATCTGCCCTTAGCAGGGCAGAGAGAAGAGCACCTGCGCAGAAGCAAAATGAAGGACACTCTGTGAATGATATAGGACGCATCATCCACAAAGCAGAGAAGGAGAGCGGCATCACAGGAAGAGCGGAGGCTCCGGACCAAGACCAGTGACGCCCATCGGACCGGACCGCACCATCTGTGAGTATAATAAAAGGTCTTTATTTTGTTTTGCAGGGCGGCTTGGAGACTTATATACAACTTTCCAGAATGCTGTAACACAGGGCTGAAAGGTCGTGGTTTTAAGTTATATGGGAAAAATCTGGTGACAGGTTCTCTTTAATATGACATTAATAACAGCAATGTTCTCATATAATCAATTACATAAAATATTTGTCTAACATTAAGGGTATATGTAGGGTCTGTTTGGGGCCTGATGGGGCCATGGGCACAGTACTCAGTATCAGTATCAGGCACCAGCTGTATGACCCCTTATATCTTTTCATGCACAGCACAAAAGAGTGAGTATTTGATACATTGAAGTGTTGTATTGTTGATCGTTTTAAGGGCGCAAAAAAAGCAGTGATCTTCTGAGCATTTATGTAACATTCACATTACACCTTTTGATCATTGCCTACAACAAGATGTCTTATAGACCTGCACATACCTGACAATGTGGGAGACGATGACTTGTTCTTTTCAGTAGTCAAACACTGAATGTCACCATCACTTATGGTAGGAGAAGATTCTTTCTGCCTGTTTGGTACAAGAAAAACAAATAAATTACAAGTGAATGCAATTAAAAATACAAGAACTCCTGTCTGTAAGGGCAATTAAGACACTTGGTCAAAATGGAGGGGATACCTTTCACAGGGCTCACTTCCATCAGCAAGAATGAAGAATAACTAGTAATAAAGGGCTTTAATGAACTGAAAAAGAAAGGCTGGTCACAATGATCAGCTGTTATCACCAGCGCTATCACAAGCCAAATACCACAGTCATCAGCAATCATGGGGTGGTGGGTTCAGGATTTAGTCTTGTATCCTATGTGTCTTGTATTTGGTGTTCTGAACATATATAAGTACTAAGCCCCATAATAATAATCTACTCACACGTCTGGGTGTTTTGTGCTGGTCTCTAGGGAACAATCTGGAGATGACTCGCGTTCTTCTTTGCTCATTGTCCTGCTATTGGTTGTATATAGCTAAAACACACAGAGTAAAATTAAATAAATATATTTCTAAACAATTTTAGTTACAGTTTTATGGATTTACTGATCACATACCATAGACAGTCTTTGAGAAGATGATACATAGTTTAAGCTTTCTGGCCAGTCATTCACCTCACTTGCGTCACCCTCATCTGAATCTGTATGTTTGGGTCTCCTAATGCCAACTACAAAATACAAATAATATCAGAAATGATTAGTATAATTACAGACAATCACCATGTTATTGCTAATAATGGTCACATTTTTTCAAATAAAATGGTAGACGAGACAAACAGCAGCATGAGCTAGATGACGTCTCAATCTACTTACTAGGAAAGTAGTGGGTGTCCACCTCTGATTCTAGATTTGGCTTAAACAGTGGCTCCTGATTGTGAAGGTTCTCAAAGTCTAACTCCCTCAGGAATGGATGACTCTTGATCTCATTTGCTCCTCCTGAAAATGGTAGATAAGAAAAAATTGATACAGACAATGTCAGGAAGACTGCTCTATATCTGTACATTGTATGTTAATTGGAACTGAAGACATTGCAGAGCCAAAATATTCTGTAAGTCATAGCATGAAGAATGAGGAATGGACAAGAAGGTAAAGCAGAGTCCTCCACGCTGATCCTCACGGAAATTATCTTTTTGTCAGGACACAGAGGAGTTATAAGTTACATTACCTGTTCCGAGTCTATGTGCTGGATTTTTCCTGAGGAGCTTAATCATGATGTTCTGAGCATCGAGAGGAAGAGCAGAATTGCGAAATTTCCTAGTGATTTCATCTGTTATAAAAAAAAAGTAATAATTACAGAAAAGAAAATCTCTACATTTACTATAATTTAAACACATTATCAAAAAACAACAAGTAACTAAACCAAAGAATTAACCTAAAACCGAACCAGTTACTATGACATCACACAGCATTCAGATTATTTTACTTACTCGTGATGATACTGTGGAAAATAGCACTTCTGCAACGTCCTCTAAATGGCACATGCCCAGTTAGAAATTTATATATGATGATCCCTATTGACCACCAGTCAATAGGCCTTCCATAGCCCTTCTGTAAAATGACTTCTGGGGCTACAAAACAAAAGGTGCCAGTCGTCTGGAAACCAACAGAACAATGAGAAGATGATCAATGAAAATAATTGTGACAAATAATATCAGTAGAAACATTTTCTAGATGAGAATATATCAGAGAAGCAGAAATAGATCAGATCTGTAAAGAATAAGTTTCTGTAAGTAAAACTGACCCCATCATCAGGGAACTCTCTGGTGATGTCCACAGTTGAAGCCTTGTATATGTCTGATGTTGGTCTCATGAGGCCGAGTTTTGAAAGGCCAAAATCGGTGACTTTAATATGTCCAGTTGACGATATCATGAGGCTGTAAAAAAATATATATTGTCAGTTTTAAGTAATAACCCATAGACGGTATATCAAACTATAACTGTATTTCCCTTTATTATCCCACAGGGGTCACTTACTTTCCAGGCTTCAGGTCTCGGTGCACCACACCATAGCTGTGCAGATATTCCACAGCAAGAACTGTTTCTGCAATGTACATGCGGGTCAAGGAGAGGGGTAAAGGACTATATAACGTCATAAGACTGGCACAGTCTCCTCCTAAAGCAGAAAGCAAATATGACAGGTGAGGATTTGTTACAATGTAAATTACACATGATGAGTGTGAATGAGAGATAAGCTGAGACATTGGGGCAGGGTGTCAATAATAGAGATACACTGTGTAATGTAGAGCGTATACTGTATACTGCAGAGTAATCCTATATAAAAAGGGAGGTGAGATCTGCCCGCTGCCGGTAACCTCCTAGATTGCACTGTCAATCTCCGACAGCGGCATTTACAGCACACGGCCCGGAGGCGAGCTGCTCCATGCACTCATCACCCCCCATTCCATGTCTATGGTTTGTTATGGCTGCTGGGGGTCTGCGGAAGACCTCTATTCCTGCCATTATGGTACTTCTGTGAAGACCAGTGTGTAGCTTGGCTTCATAGGGGACCAAGATTTGCACCATATGCTGAAATACCATGGTATCACAGTACATAGTAAAAGCGGTTATATGATAACAAGTTCAAGTCCCTCATGGAGGCTAAAAAATAAAGTAATAATAAAAATGTTTGGGTAAATAACATATAAAAATCACTTTTTCCCCATTAAAACTAAATGAAAAAAATAAATAAACTCAGAACGCATTGTAGTGTTTTGGTTTCTTCCTATTGCATTTTTTTGTGATGGGGCAATGAAAATGATTTATCTACTACGATGTGTTATCAATAAAATCATCAGCTCGCTTAGAAAAAAATAAGACAATAAAAAGCTCCATTTGCTGAAAAAGAAAAATGTAAATTTTCCTTTTTTTTTATAAATTTCCAAGGATTTTGTCAACATTAAATAAAAAATATTTATATACATGTTTGGTATGACTGAAATTATAGTAACGTGTATAATTAAGATACCAGGTCATTTCCATCACACAATGAACACTGTAAAAATAAAACTTAAACAAGTGCGCAATTGTAATTTTTACATAATTCCACGGCACTTGGATTTTTTCCCCACTTTCTAATACATTCGATGGTAAAGTGATCAAAACTACAGATCGTTCTACATGAAAACACGTCATGCGGCTATGTGGATGGAAAAATACAAACATTATGGCTCTTGGAAGAATGGGAGGAAAAAGCGAAAAACTGGAAATTGTCATGTCAGGAAGAGGTTAAAAAAATCTGTCAGAAAGATTTAACCCTCCTAAACTGTTTTTCTGAACATGTAGGTCAATGAAATATAAATACATTGGTCCCTTTATATATTTGAGCAGATATGGGTGGATATAGATACAATGGATATGTCTTACCTGCTTCAAAGTCCATGACCATACACAGATGTTCTTTAGTTGGGAAGGAACAAAACGTGGAGACCACAAAGGGACAATCGGAGAATATTGCGATATCCCTTTCTAGATAGGCCGATTCCAGAAACATTGGATGATGCAGGTTACACCTGGATTGTTTCTTCATGGCGAATACCTTGTTTGTGTCCTTATGACGCACTAAGTGGACGGCCCTGTAGAGGAGAGAAATCCATAATTTATAATAAATTCCTACTAACAGTCTGTCTATATGTCAAATGATCCTCTGTACTAATAGTTAATACTAGATGTACGGCCATCACTAGAAATCAATGTCTGGAAATACATAAAATATCACAACATAAATGATCACTTATGGAGGTTCTCATCCATGTCACATCCCAACTGAGCTGAATAGATGTGGACTAGATGACTAGATGTGGATTACATCTACTCCAAAGTGGTATCAATAACAACAGCTCGCCACACAAAAAGCAAGTCCTTACAAAGCTCTATCGAACGAAAAATAAAAATGTGACAGGTCTTGGAAAACGGTAACATTTAGATGTGGACTTATATACAGTAATTTCACTATGGCAGGACTTATAGACAGAGGCATCATCATAAGCAACTTGTGAAAAATGTAGATTATACATAAAGCTCACCCAAAAGTTCCACTGCTGATCTCTTTGATCTGGTTATAGTCGCTCTTACTAGGCTTTCTCATTGGGCTCAATAATCCAATTACAGCCTAAAAGAATAAGAAATGACAATAAGACATAAAAGTTGCAGGAAAATAAAAAGCTCCAGATGCAGGAACTTCTCCTCTACATTATGTCCCCACTGATTACACTGCAGCAGATGTAGAGGACATGATACAAGCAGGACGCTCCACAGACACTATTACATAATAACGGGATCCGTACTTTTCGGATTATAAGACCCATTCTTTTTCCCCAAAAATTTATTGGGGAAAAGGGGGGGGTGTCTTATAATCCGATTGTAGCTTATTGGGAGGGGGCGGCTGCGGTGGAGCAGGGACCCAGGAGGTGGGGTTACTGCTGCAGGAAGCTGGCGGCGGCAGGAGTGGGGCGATGATGGGAGGAAGGGGTGTTTGGAGGTGCAAGGCTGCGGAGGGGCGTGGGCTTTAAGAAAATGTCGGCGGAGTCCCTGCACTTCCTATTGTTTTCACTGGGATGGACTTTGGTAAAATGGCCGCATGCGCAGATTGAGATCTCGGCTCCCCACTCCTGCCGCAGCCAGCATCCTATAGCAGCAACCCTGCCTCCTGGGACCCCGCTCCACCTCAGCCGCTCCCCCCCAAAAAGCCACCATAAAATCGGACAATAACAACAATTTATTTTTTACAAAAAATTTCCTCCCCAAAATTTTGGGCGTGTCTTATGGTCCACAAAATATGGTATATCATTCTACTGCAGCGGAGGATAAGGGACATCACACAGAGGAGACAGGAATAATAATGCTAACATCACTGATAATAACTCCAATCTACATCAAGAACAGATATCCCTCTGTCATATGGGGTATAATATGGGATGTGTAATTCATACCCCGTTATCTGATTATATACTTACATTGCCAGATTTGCGGATCTTTGGTGTCTCACATATTCCCCCATCAGCATTTGCCGGCGGATCAGTTGCCTCTAATATAATGATAAATAATGAAGAGACATCATGTATTAGACGATATCAGTACTTAATATATAACACATCATTATAAGGAAGGAAAGATAAGACCTCTGTAAATGGTATAATACTAAATATATGGATATTCTGCACATACTATGTATACTTATGGTACATCCATAGATAGATATACTCCACCATAAATGTGTAATAATTGCTCAGGATCTGACAATGACTTGAATGGGGATCCTATGAGGCTCTTTGTACATTTTAAGGCGTATAATATCCCAGAGGAGAGAACCAGAGGGGTTTTCAGAATGACATGGACCTTCTCCATTATAGTCTACCGGAGGTTCAAGAGCCGTCACCGGCCTCAAACAGAGGATGAAGAGTAAATTTATATATTCTCGGGTGTCTCCATAATATTAATATGTTTGTAGGAATATGAAATGTTCGGCTTACCTTCAATCAGATCACTTTTTAGCCCTGGCTGACTGGTATTAGGGTCAGCCATATTTAGGTTCTGCCCATCTTCGCAGTCGCCGTCCGGTGTTTCCTGATGGATATAATATATACAATTAATATAACATTTCACAAATACTAAATTACCATATACATAAGACAGAAAGGACTAAGCCAGGATTTACATGATAATTGCAGTATTGCGTGGACTATACATGGCTGCTCCCTCCAGTAAGTCCACATTAATATATAAGGGACTAGTATATACAACGGTTCTCCAATAGCATCTATTATCAGAACTGCAGCATTTACAAGAAGGAAGATTGTGAATTTATAGGAAGACAGAGGTGATATACAAAGTCCGCACCACTGAGTACAGACTGTCACCACAGAGGATGGAGCCGCGGAGACAGACTGCCATAAATACCCTGCGTCTGCCTGGAGCAGACAGGGAGGCCTCTAAAACAAAAAATCTGCCATTCTGCCATATGTCTGGTAATCTGGAGAAGATCATACAATAAGGACATGAGATATAGAAGATGAGGGATCCTTACCAGGCGCTCCAGTGAATGGGCCGGATAATCTAGTACAAACAGGAATACGTACAGGACATTTTGGGCCAATTGTTTAAAAAAGGCCAAATCTGCACTTTGGGATCTTTCTTCAGCCTATAAAGATGGAAATAAAGGAAAATAATGAGAAAAAGTGGAGAATGTAGGACGCCATTTATGTTACCATTTTTCTCCTGCTATCTGCAGCTACAATTACTACCTATCTGGGTATTTGGTATAGACTATATATTATATTGGTCTAGGCCAAAATACATATTTTATGTAAATGAACTTGCATTTTGTTAATATTATCCTTTATTATTTTTACACACTTTGCACAGATTGTCTGCTAATTACCTGTTGTATTAATGTCCTGATGTTCATCTGTAAATGCTCAAGATATTCTGAGCTTATACGACCTTGGTGGTATTTGGTCAGGCAATCTCTCACTAGCTTCATAACCAGCCGGTAAGTGAAGCTGAGGACGCCATCAGGTAGTGGTAGCACAAAGTCAGGGTCATAGGTAGTAAGAATCCCCTGGAGTAGTGCCAACTTCTCAAGTTTGTCTGGAGGAATTCCAGACATTTCAAGCAAATCCAATCGCAGTCAGTATATCACCAGCTATAAAGCCAATCACTAACAGCAATGACACCGGGGCAGTAAGCACTTGAATAAATGCTGGAGGTGCATTATGATGTCATGATGGAATCTTGAGGTGGGGGAATCAGTGATGTCATCAGTGATGTCATTTAGGAATCCGGTGATGCAATCTTAAAGGGGCATCTTACCATAAAAGGACGTTGCCTAGCAACAATTAAGGTGGCAACACCATAGGCTGAGCATCAGTAACAGACTGAGGCATGGGAAGAAGAACCATGGCTTTGATCAGTAGGGCAGGCTTTTACATCTGTCTGTTCCCCCATAAAATATTTAAAACAGAGTTTGGATGCTAAATGTTCTTCAGACGTGGAAACATTTGCTTTTTCTAGAGATTATGACCAGGGATGGACTGGGAATAAAATACAGTCCTGGAATTTCAAAGCATGCTAGTCCATGCTGTCGGCATCCCACTTCCCCAGATTGGGGTCTCTAATACTAATTTTATGCTGCCTGAATGAAATTAAGATTTACTAAATATATTTCCAATAATACTGCTTTATTGGATTTCATAATAATAATATTGCAATATAAGGTTGTTTTTACAATGAGGTTTTGCTAAGTATTTTCGCTGAAATCCACAACATACAGAATCAATTTGTCTTGCATTGAGCTTTATATGCAGATTTTCTTCATAGAATTGCATTCGATGAGGAAAATACACAGGTAAAAAATACAAAGTGCATAAAATCCACACATGACTCTATCACTAAAGTTTTGTTAAAGCCGAGTACCAGGAATAATCAAAAATAAAGCAGATTTATTCAATACATGATATACCAAAAAGAGACAAAAATGCGATAAAAACGCAAATAACCTAATTTACCGAATAGGTGGAGAACTGCAACAGAAAATCTGCAACATCAAAAACTCACCAACTACTTATCATAGGAACTTAGCCTAACAAAGAAATAGCACAAGAGCAGATCCAAATACTACCAGCATATACAGTAGTGATAATACCGCCATACTGATCATTAACGAAAACCAATGTACTAGTACTGATGTCACCACCATACCGTGTCCATATAATGGTACTATCAGTTTTACACCAGTGCTCTTCAGACCATATATGTGTGCACTGTGCAGGTTCTCACCAGTGACGTTCTCAATGATCGCAGTCATTCATTTTTCCTTTCCTTTTCCATTTGGCCTAAAACGCCATGATCACTTCTTCAACCCATAACTCGTCCCTGCGAAATGTAACAGAGACATCTTTGACTTACAGCTTTTACCCTCCATATATTCCCCCATTTCTGTACAAACCATGTATTGCAATAATGAGTATCCTAGACAGTAATAAAGCCCCTCTGTGTCCTGTATGGTAATACTAATCTCTGTGTCCCACGCAATAACAGTTCCCCTTTGTGCCCCTACACAGTAATAATGTTCCCTCTCTACATCCTTATAGTAATAATGCCCTGTATGCTTCATTATAAGTATACAGCAGCATGTAGAATTAATGCCCCCCAATGCCTCCTTATAATAATTCTCCTTGACCCTTTATAATAATAATGACCCCTGTACCTTCTTACCCCTGTAGTTGCTTATAATAATAATACCTTCTATTCTCTCCCTATAATGATACTGATTCCACAGTCTGCCTCCTGATAATAATGCCCCTCGGCAGGAGCATACGTAGAAATCACTGGGACCCCAAACCAAAAGTCTTATTACAACACACAGCGGGTAAAATAAGTATTGAACAGGTCAGAGGTCACCAATTTTCCAAGTAAATATATATTTGTAAATCCCTGACTCCCCCCACATAGTATGATGCGTGCTTCACAGCACTCGCTCCCCCCACCACAGATACAGTATAATGGTCTCCCCACAGCATGGTGGTCCCACTACAGTTCAGTATGATTGCTCCCCATAGTCCAACAAACAGTAAATGGGCCCCCCAATACAATATGATGGTATCCCTACAGCCCCCCAAAATAAAAAAAACTTGTACTCACCATATCCAATCTCACTGTCCACCACAGCCGCAGTCTGTTCTTCTATTCTGCCTTGCGATCACTTACACCGAGCTGCCGACAGCGATTGTGCGGGCACAGCTCCTGTACCCGTATGAATGGCATGGCGTATTTTACGTAATAGTTCGTGAACCCCTTCCCAACCATGATGTAAACTTACGTCAAAGATCGTGAAGGAGTGATGGGATATATAACACCGAAGATATTGCTTGAGTGTTTGATTAATACTTTCTGTCTGACCATAGATTATAATGGGTACATGTGACGTCCATGAAAAATACAGATTCAACACGTATTGCAAACACAGACATATGAATGAGGCCTAAAGTAGTATGGCATATTTAGCACTTTATGAGAGGGCACACAACATGTTTGACACGGTATGAGTGGGCAAACTGTGGATGGCACTGAGGAGCAGATTGTCCCTGGAACCATATGGGACATTGTCTCAGTTGTGTCAGAGTGTAACTGCTCTTTATTATTGGAACTTGGCTGCTTCCGTGTCACCCATAGACTAATGGAGAGTGACTGCATATGTAGATCATTCATTGCAGCAAACTGATAAAGCAGAACATTGGACATAACGTGCTGCCATAGAATGGAGTAAATGGCCATGATTGTGCTAAGTTTACCTTAGGAATAGCAGCCTCTGCAAAATCTGAGCAAGCATAAAAACGTAAATAATCGTCTGCAGGTATCTGTACTACATAACAGTACAACAGATGTAATAAAGGTAAAGGGTAATACTGCAGATTTAGTACAGGTAGAAGGCAATTCAGCACATACAGACAGAGAGAATTACAGTGCAGATAATACAGGTAGAGCGCAGTACAGCCGAGGACGTGGCCGTGGGCAAACTGAAATTGTGCCACAAAAAACACCCACATCTTCTCGCTCGACCTTCTTGTCCCAATTACTAGGGGACCGCAGAACACCACTATTGAACACAGACCAGTATCAAAAGGTTATTGGTTGGATAGCGGATAATGCTTCCAGTCACTTTTCCACCACCACCTCCTGTCCTCCACACGGTCAAGTTTCAGTAGCCGTGAGTCTGGACTGCATATTCCTCACCGTGATCCTCCTTCCACCATGCCAAGTGCCCAGAGACAACTGATCCCACACTTGGACACTCAGAAAAGCAGTTCACTTTTCCGTTTGTACATTCGGGCCTCTCGCCCGGCCAGCTTCAAGCGAGTCAAGAGGAGAACGCATGTAGCAATGCCCAAATATTGAAGCAGCCACGGTCACACAAAGGCGATGGTAGTAAAGTGCAATTACTGTGGAAAGAGGTGGATGATGATGAGACACAATTGCCAGAAAGTCAGGAGGAGGACCATGGTGTAGTAGTACCACAATAGGCAGGAAGAAGTGGTGTGGTGGCCACAGACACAAGGCGGAAAGCGTTCCTTGAAATGCCAACATGACGGTGTATAAGAAAGACATAGCTGAACTAGAGAGGGTGCAGGGAAGAGCGATCAAGGTTATTAGAGGACTGGGGGGTTTGCAATACCAAGACAGGTTATTACACTTGGGGTTATTTACTGTGGAAAAAAGAAGGCTTAGGGGTGATCTTATTACTATGTACAAGTATATGAGGGGACAGTACAAAGACCTTTCTACTGATCTTTTTACTCTGAGGCCAGAGACCGGGGACAAGGGGGCATCTTCTACGTCTGGAGGAAAGAAGGTTTAATCATAATCACAGACGCGGATTCTTTACTGTAAGAGCAGTGAGACTATGGAAGTCTCTGCCGCATGATATTGTAATGAGTGATTCACTATTAAAATTTAAGAAGGGCATGGATGCCTTTCTTGAAAAGCATAATATTACAGGTTATATATACTAGATTCCTTGATAGGGCGTTGATCCAGGGAACTAGTCTGATTGTCGTATGGAGTCGGGAAGGAATTTTTTTCCCCAATGTGGAGCTTAGTGTTTGCCACATGTTTTTTTTTGCCTTCCTCTGGATCAACATGTTAGGCTATGGGTTTAACTAGATGGACTTAGTCTTCCTTCAACCTTAAAAACTATGTTACTATGTAATCATAGCGCATCTACACTGTCCAGACATAAGGGCTTCTGCAATTGGCTGCAGAAATCACATGTCCTCTCAATATAAAAAGCGGCCATGTTCCCTCAGCGCCATTATATCCATGTCACTGCTGGAGACAGACGCAGCTCAGTGTTCTCCTGTGTAATGAGAGATATTAGCTAGATAAATGAACACTTGTGTGGTAGTCAGATAGTGTAGATATTTCCTGGCCTGTGTACCTCTGCAACCGCTGGTGCAGCACATTTTTGGTGTTCTTGTGCAAGTACTGAGATTCTGACAAAAACAGAGGGCCCATGCCAATCAATAGTGCTGTGCACCGCTGGTATAGAGCTCCATGTCTCAGTATACCTTAAATCTTTTTTTTTTGCATTTGCTAATGTGATCAAGCAAGCGTAGTGCACCTTTTCATTTAGTGGGGTTGAAATTGTGCTCTGCACAGTCTGCAGAGCTTCTTATTGCAGAGCACAAAATCAGTTTTTTTTCTGTCGTTATTGTGATATTAAAAGCTGTGTGCACTAAAGTTTTTTTTGTGTCAGATACTATTTTAGTGGAGTTGAACTTCAGGTGGTTTCAGAGTTAAAAATACATTTTTTTCTGTTGATACGCCCAGTCCAAAGAAATATTTTTTCCTGCGCCAAAAGTCATACAGTGCTATAAGCCAGCTACTACATCAGTGGCGGTCAAAGTCAGCTGAACACAGAGCTTATGCAGAGTAACTAGTGATGGGCGAGCACTAGTTTTGAGCGAGCATGCTCGACACTGCTCGGTACTCGCCCGAGCATCTCGCTACTCGGGATGCTCGGCGAGCACTGAGCATTTCCAGGTTACTCGGGCAGGAGCTCTGGTCTCCGCCCTGCACGTTTGGCACTCTTTACAGAGCCAATGAACATGCAGGGATTGCCAACCAATCACTGTAATGCCGCAGCCATGTAGTTTGTGGGCATTACAGTGATTGGCTGGCCGCACAGCGACACCTTGAGTATTTAAAACCGGGCGCCGCCATCTTGGACACAGTCGCCCGGGATCAGACAGTGTAGGGTCAGTGCTGCTGAGTTAGGGAGAGATATATAGTGCCAAATAGGTAGTGTAGGGTCTCTAAAGCCTGCCAAATCAAACAAACAGTCCTTCTCAGGACTAATATCCATCCCAGAAATCAGGCAGGCAGGCTGTATAGGAGGCGCAGCGCTTATACCAACAAACAGTGCATTAGAGTCCTGTGTGCTCCTGCTGATCAAATTGCTAGACTCATCCCCAGGTGTCAGGTGCCAGGAAAAATCCTTTTTTTTTAATCTAAATCCGGTTTTGTTTTGTTTTTCCCTCAGTCAGACTGTACAAATATGCGTCTTATTAACCTTTTGGTATCCCCCCCCCCCCAAGAAAAAACCTTGAGTGTGTCTGTGACTGTTCAGACACCAATATATCTGTTTAAAAGATTCTGTGGTAGGCCACATAACTATAACTGTGGTTTTGCAGTTCCACGGTTCAAATTTCTGTATTATCCAGCTTTTGGCCTTTGTTCCGTAAAAAAAAACAGTAATAATGTCTCCCTAACTGTTCAGATACAAATATATCTGTTTAAAAGATTCTGGTGTAGGCCACATAACTATAACTGTGGTTTTGCTGTTTCACGGTTCAAATCTCTGTATTATCCAGCTTTTGGCCTTTTTTCCGTAAAAAAAAAACAGTAATAGTGTCTCCCTGACTGTTCAGACTCAAATATATCTGTTTATCCGGTTCCCGACCGCCCACTGTACATAAACGTCGGCGCTGCTTGGGTTCTGTGCAGCGCCGACGTTTGAAAACGGTGGGTGGTCCCGCAGCACTCAGGACCCCCAGGGTCCTGCTAGCGCTGCGGTACCGGTTCAGAGCGATAGCTCTGACATGTGGCATCATGGGGACCTGATTGGATCAGGTCCCCATGATGTTAACCTGTTCCTATCTTCTAGATGCCGCGATCCATAGCGATCGCGGCATTTAAAAGATAGTGACAGCCGGTGGTCGGCGATCGGGACCCCCCACATACCTTACCAGCGGTGGGAATCCCGGTGCTGTGACCTCTGACATCATCGAGACCTGATTGGCTCAGGTCTCGATGATGTCAGCGTCACACCAGCCAATCAGAGAGATCACCAGGGAAGTTTGTTTTAGCAACAAACTTTCCTGGGCGATCTGGCAGATAAATACATTGTTTCTCCTCCGATCTCAGTGAGAGAGCAGAGGAGAAACACTGTGACAAGGGCTGTCAGCCTTGCCACTGTGAAAGTGAAAAATCAAAATCAAAAAGGAAAGTAAGGTTAGGGTTAGTCAGCCTGTCAGTCAGTCCTGTCAGATCAGTCAGTCAGTCCTGTCAGTCAGTCCTGTCAGATCTGTCAGATCAGTCAGTCAGTCCTGTCAGTCAGTCCTGTCAGATCTGTCAGATCAGTCAGTCAGTCCTGTCAGATCAGTCAGTCAGTCCTGTCAGATCAGTCAGTCAGTCCTGTCAGATCAGTCAGTCAGTCCTGTCAGATCAGTCAGTCAGTCCTGTCAGATCAGTCAGTCAGTCCTGTCAGATCAGTCAGTCAGTCCTGTCAGATCAGTCAGTCAGTCCTGTCAGATCAGTCAGTCAGTCCTGTCAGATCAGTCAGTCAGTCCTGTCAGATCAGTCAGTCAGTCCTGTCAGATCAGTCAGTCAGTCAGTCCTGTCAGATCAGTCAGTCCTGTCAGATCAGTCAGTCCTGTCAGATCAGTCAGATCAGTCAGTCCTGTCAGATCAGTCAGATCAGTCAGTCCTGTCAGATCAGTCAGATCAGTCAGTCCTGTCAGATCAGTCAGTCCTGTCAGATCAGTCAGATCAGTCCTGTCAGATCAGTCAGTCAGTCCTGTCAGATCAGTCAGTCAGTCCTGTCAGATCAGTCAGTCAGTCAGTCCTGTCAGATCAGTCAGTCAGTCAGTCCTGTCAGATCAGTCCGGTCCGTTTAGTCCAGTCAAAAAATATAAAAATAAAATGGCCCGTCAGACTTATACCGCAGAGGAGGCGTATGCCCTGCTGTGTTCTGATAGTGATGACAGTGCAATCTCAGATGGAGATGTGGATTTTGAGGGCTTTAGTAGCGGTGACACTGAGAGCTCAGAAATGAGCTGTGATTCTGGTCCATCCTCAAGCCCAAGGACCAGTACAGCAATAGGGGCAAATAGTGCTACTGGAGAAACGTCTCCAAATCAGGGAACACTGCCCAGTACAAGCGCTGTCCCTGCTACTAGTGAATTGGCGCTCGGCTGCTACAGGGGTATTGCACCTCAAACCAGAGGTGTGATATTCCACTCCCGGGTAAGGATGGAGTGTGGACCAGGACTCAGTAGGCTGCTTGCACCACACACACCCCATTTCCGAGGGACAGCTCAACGGTGCTCCCACGAGACAGAAGTGCAGGCACGACAGCATCTGTCCCTGGCTGGAGTGGGGAGGGGAAAGTACACCCAGTGGTGTAGGAGCAGATAGGGGAGGGAGGTATATAAGGTGGGCACCATCTTAGATCAGTGTGCAGTCTGAGGAGAAGTGACAGGGAGCAGAGCTGCTGCATGGGCTCTGCTCCACGGGCAGGCCTTGTCAGGAGGCCGGACCCTGAGAGAGAGAGAAGAAAGAACAGAAAGGAAAGTAAGAAAGGAAACAAGGAACAGGAACACAGAGAAAGGCCCAGAGACACGAGGACAGAGGGAACCCTAAGGACCCAGGAGACTGCGGGTTACGGGTTGGCAGAACAGGGTACTGGAACCCAAATTGGTGGAGGCAACAGATTCCTCAGCCAAAGACCGGAGGTTGTGACCACATCTTGGTGCGACCCCTCACTACATCCACCAGGAAAGCATACCGCATAGGGTCAGGGAAACCGGAGATAGGTTTCGCCAATAGAAGGCCCGAGGAAGCTGGACAAAGGTGGGTCACTGGTGGGGACGGCCAGAGAAAGGTAGAGAAGGGAGCCCTGAGCCACGCTCTGGAATTGCCTGGGAGTTGACCAAGTCCCTCACCTGGTGGACGCAGCATGGCTTGGGCCGTCATCGCCTGCAGGATTGACCGAATAACAACTGTGAGTAAAGCATTGGAAACTGCAATTACAAGTCTCTGTGTTTCATCGCCGCACCAGCACCATTAGGACTGGGACGCTCACACCATTACTCCCATCATCCACATTAGCTGCCCTGAGGCAATACTTCTCCCGTGGGGAGTTATCCCATACTTGGCTGCGCATACAATACCAGCCTCAGCAGTCTGCAGCGCAGCGGCGGTCCCCACTGACCGCAATCCACGGGTGTCGTAGTCGGACATTTGCTATTACATTAAGACTGCCACTGAATTGACCAACCTGGGCACGGACCGGGTCAGCGCCACGGAGACTACAACCCCCAGCGATCCGGCTCCGGGTACTCCCGCACACGTGCATACACAACACAGGCTCAGGGGGCGCGTCACCAGTGTACAAGGGGCTTTGCCACATGATCTAGCATTTCCCAGATGGGAGGCTTCGGATTCGGCTTCCCCATTCAGCCCTGATTTCAACGCCATTCCTGGTATAAATGTGGAGGTGGAAGATTTTGGACCAATTCATTTTTTTAATTTGTTTTTTTACAGACAGCTTGCTAAAGCATATTGTCGTGCAAACAAATTTATACGCATCCCAATTCATAAGCCAGAATCCCCGATGTTACTATGCTAGGGCAAATTTATGGACACCAACTAATGTCCCGGAAATAAAAAAATTGTTAGGACTTACATTTGCCATGGGGCTTGTTAAAAAACCGAGCATTCGATCCTACTGGTCCAACCACCCTGTTCAAGCCTCCCCTATGTTTTCAGTCTTTCTTCCTAGGACCCGTTATGAAATGCTCATGCGGTTTTGGCATTTTAACGACAATAGTCAATGCCTGCCCAGAAATGCCCCAGAACATGACAGGTTATATAAAATTAGACCCATCATTGAAAATTTGTCAGAAAAATTCTTAAGGCTCTACACCCCAACACAAAATATTTCTATAGATGAGTCCCTTGTAAAATTCAAAGGAAGACTGCACCTCAAGCAATTTATCCCATCTAAAAGGGCAAGGTTTGGAATAAAGATCTATAAAATGTGCGAAAGTTCAACCGGATACACATCCGCTTTTCGCATATATGAGCGGAAAGATAGCCAACTAAACCCACCAGGATGCCCTACTTATCTGGGGACATCTGGAAAAATTGTTTGGGAGCTGATAAGTCCATTTTTTCAAAAAGGCTACAATCTATATGTGGACAATTATTACACCAGCATACCCCTATTTAAAAGTCTGGTTGAACACAACATCGGGGCTTGTGGGACCATCCGTAAAAACCGTCAGGGGTTTCCACAACCATTGGTCAACCAAAAGTTTCAAAAGGGGAAGTCAGGGGCTGTACGCAACGGAGAGTTGCTTGCCCTGAAATATAGGGATAAGAGGGATATTTTTGTCCTCCGCTCGATCCATACAGATGCCACAAGGGCCACTGTAGAACTAGGATCCACCACTCCGAAGCAAAAACCTGTGTCAGTCATTGACTACAACAAACACATGGGGGGTGTGGACCTTGCAGACCAGGTTCTACAGCCATACCAGATATCAAGAAAGTCCTATACCTGGTATAAAAAGTTGGTTATTTATTTGTTTCAGGTGGCCACATACAATTCTTTTGTGTTGTACAAAAAAGCAGGAAATTCAGATCCTTTTCTTGATTATCAAGAAAAGGTAATTGAAAATCTTGTCTTTCAAAGTGTTAGCCCCGCTCATCCATTAGAATCTGAGGATGTGAAAAGACTCACTGAGCGACATTTTATTGCACTTATTCCAGCAACGGAAACAAGAAGGAACCTCCAGAAAAGATGTCGTGTATGTACTAAGAGAGGAATGAGGCGTGATACCCGCTACTATTGCCCACAATGCCCATCATTGCCAGCCTTATGCGTCACTGACTGCTTTAAAATCTTCCACACAGAACCACGTTTTTAAACTGTAAAAATGTATCCCAATTTGTCATTCAAACATTTGGTTCATTTAGTGAATGACACATTCGAGTAGAGCTCACTTAATTTCCAGAATCTAAACCTTCCATGGCGTGCTTGTTTCTGGAAATCATCCATTGAGTTAAAATGGTCACTAAACCCATAGATGAATTCCCAGAGGGGTGTCTTTTCCAAAATGGGGTCTCTTCAGGGGGGATTCTTTAGTTCTGGTACTTGGCGCCTCTGAAAAGTGCCAGAACAGCAGAATCCCCCCTGAAGTGACCCCATTTTGGAAATGACACCTCTCTGGGAATTCATCTATGGGTTTAGTGACCATTTACCTATCTACTTATTTTCCCACCACTAGATTAATTTATACAGAGGAGTAGATTGTAAAATTCGGTCACTTGTTGGGGGTTTCCTCTGTTTAGGCACCTCAGGGGCTCTCCAAATGCAACATGGCGTCCGCTATCGATTCCAGTCAAATTTCCATTCCAAAAGTCAAATGGCGCTCCTTACCTTCCGAGCCATGCCGTGCGCCCAAACAGTGGCTTTACACCACATATGGGGTATCAGCGTGCTCAGGAGAAATTGCACAACACATTTTGGGGTCCATTTTTTCTTGCTGCCCTTGTGAAAATTAAAAATTTGAGGTTAAAGTAGCAGTTTTGTGAAAAAAAGTTAAATGTTCATTGTTTTCTTCCACATTCCAAAAATTCCTGTGAAGCACCTGAAGGGTTAATAAACTTCTTGAATGTGGTTTTGAGCACCTTGAGGGGTGCAGTTTTTAGAATGGTATCTTTTTTGGGTATTTTCTGTCATAAAGGCCCCTCAAAGTCACTTCAAATATGATGTGGTCCCTAAAAAAATGTTTTTGTAAATTTTGTTGTAAAAATGAGAAATCGCTGGTCAACTTTTAACCCTTATAGCTTCCTAACAAAAAAAATTTTGGTTCCAAAATTGTGCTGATGTGAAGTAGACATGTGGGAAATGTTATTTATTAACTATTTTGTGTGACATATCTCTCTGATTTAAGGGCATGAAAATTCAAAGTTTGAAAATTGCAATATTTTTAAAATTTTCACCAAATTTCCGATTTTTTCACAAATAAACGCAAGTGATATCAAAGAAATGTTACCACTATCATGAAGTACAATATGTCACGAAAAAACAGTCTCAGAATCAGGGGAATCCGTTGAAGCGTTCCAGAGTAATTACCTCATAAAGTGACAGTGGTGAGAATTGAAAAAATTGGCCTGGTCACGAAGGCAAAAACAGGCTCTGGTGCGAAGTGGTTAAAAGATTCTGGAGTAGGCCACATAACTATAACTGTGGTTTTGAAGTTCCACGGTTCAAATCTCTGTATTATCAAGCTTTTGGCATTTTTTCGGTAAAAAAAAACAGTAATAGTGTCTCCCTGACTGTTCAGACTCAAATATATCTGTTTAAAAGATTCTGGTGTAGGCCACATAACTATAACTGTGGTTTTCCTCTTCCACGGTTCTAATCTACTTTTTATTACCCTTTTTCCATTGATAGTGCGAGTGTAAGCTATTTTACTTCATTTACAATGGGCAAGGCGCGTGGCAAGGGCCGTGGAACTGGACGTTCTAGTGATGGTGCGTGTAGAGGACGGGGCCGTGGCCAAGGTGAAAATGTGCCACAACCAACAGCCACATCTTCTCGCTCCCACTTCTTGACCGAATTACTAGGGAAGCACACAGCAACACCAGTATTGCGAACTGATCAGTGTGAACAGGTTATTAATTGGATAGCAGATAATACTTCCAGTTACCTGGGAACCACCACCTCTGGTCTGTCTTCCACACGGTCAAGTTTTAATAGCCGTGAGTCTCGACCGCATACTCCTCCTCACCCTGATGCTCCTTCTTCCCACCATGCCGAGTGTCGTCAGACAGCAACTGATCCCACAGTTGGACACTCTGAAGAGCTGTTCACTGGTCCATTTCCATATTTGTGCCCCTCGCCTGCTCCGCTTAAAGTGGTAGAAGAGGAGATCCATGTAGCGATGCCCAAATATTTGAACAGCCACGGCCACAGGAAGGCGACGCTGGCAATTTGTCACAAGAGGTGGACGATGACGAGACACAATTGCCACGATGTAAGGAGGAGGATCGTGGTGGAGGAGGACGAGGTGGTGTATGATCTAGTAACTGACCCAATGTGGCAGGAGGACACGCAGAGCGAGGCCAGCAGCACACAGTGGGAGGGAGGCAGAGTACCCCAACAGGCAGGAAGAAGCAGTGTGGTGGCCGCAGACAGAAGGCGGGCAATAGTTCCCCGTAACACCAACACGAGGGACGTTGCCAGTACAACTGGTAGGTATTTCAGAGTCTGGAACTTTTTTAAAGACTCTGCTGATAACCCCAAAAAGGCCATTGGTACCACCTGCCATGCCAGCATCAGCAGGGGTGACAAAACTACCAGCCTGACCACCACCAGGCACATGTCAGCAAAGCACCCGACTTTGTGGAGCGAACCCCAGGGTCCACGACCAGTGTCAGCGGGTGTCACCACTGCTTCTTCCGCTGTTGTGCGTGTAATAGAACCCCCTGCTGTGCATGCAAGGCAATCCCTTGTCCATACTGCATGCAAAGATGCTAAGTGTATGGGCTGACAAGCATTTACCCCTGGGGAATATACATGACTAGTGTTGAGCGATACCTTCCGATATCGGGAAATATCGGATCGGATTGGATCGGACCGATACCGAAAAAGTATCGGATATCGCCGATTCCGATACCGGAAACCAATGCAAGTCAATGGGACAGAAATATCGGAATGAAAATAAACCCTTTCTTTCCTTGTAGGTTAATTCTACATGAAGGAAAACAACTAAGAATAATGTAGAATGTAGTGGGGGAGACAATAAAGGCATAGAGGTTTAGCCCAATCAAATGGAATAGCAGGAATTAATATTTTTTTTTAAGACGTTCTGAGTTACGGAAATATTGACTATGTTAAGTATTTTTAGATTTTGTCAGATATTTATGTTTCACTACTTCCATGCTCTTCACCTTCTTTTTTACTTCTCCCACACTTTCTCCTTCATCATCTTCAGCATCTTTTTCATCCACTTCTTCTTCACCTTCATCTTCTTCTTCTTCACCTTCTTCGTATTATTTTTTTTTTTTACATTCTTCATATTCTACTTCTTCATCTTCTTCTTCTTCATCATATTCTTATTTGTGGCAGGCATTCCTGTAGTTGTTATCTATAAAAGGTTGGACATTACACCTTTCGTTCTGCCCGTCACAAAAGATTTACAACAGGATTTTTCCGCGTTCAGTTTGGCCTGCAGCAGCAGGTCTTTTCCAGGGGCACCACGAGGAGGAACGGACTCACCCCCATACACTGCTTAGTCATCTTCTGCTTATAATTTAGATATTATCTTTTGCTCTGATTTTTAGTCTTATGCTTAATGTTCTTCCGCTTTTTGTTCTGCAGCTTCTTGTATTTCTGCTTCTTGGTTTTCTGTCTCTTGTTCTTCTGTATCTTGGTGCTTGTCTTCTCCTCTTTGTCCTCTTGGTCAACTTCTTCAGGGTCATCTTCTTGGTCTTCTTCGGGGTGGTCTTCAGGGTCGTCGTCTTCGGGGGTCCTCATCTTCGGGGTCCTCGTCTTCTTCGGGTTGGTCTTCTGGGTCCTCGTCTTCGGGGTCCTCGTCTTCTTCGGGGTGGTCTTCAGGGTCCTCGTCTTCTTCGGGGTGGTCTTCAGGGTCCTCGTCTTCAGGGTCGTCGTCTTCGGGGTCCTCGTCTTCTTAGGGTTGGTCTTCAGGGTCCTCGTCTTCAGGGTCCTCGTCAGGGAGATCTAGAGTGATTACCAAGAACCATTTCAACACGACAGGACAACGCATTGGAGGCAAAGTGACGTTGACACTACCCGGAAACAGCTGGCGTGCTGGAACCAGGCTGGGCAGGAGGGAGTACCCGTGCCAAAGTCACTGCCGAGGACCAGCTGACGGTACTGGAACCCGGATGGGTAGCAGAAGGTACAAGAGCCAATGGAACTGCCGAAGACCAGCTGACAGTACTGGAACTCGGTTACTAAGCAGGAAGTACCTGTGCCAGAAAGCACTACCAAGGACCAGCAGACGTTGGTGGAACTTGGATACCGAGAAGGAGGCACCTAATCCAAAGGCACTGCCGAGAACCAGCTGACGGTACTGGAACCCGGATGGGTAGCAGAAGGTACCCATGTAAAAAAAAGTTCAAGGCCGCGAGCCGGCCGCAGTTACCAAAACCCACAGTCCTACAGGGGGTGCTTGTCCTATTGGCACTATGGAACCAGCCTTCATTGCCAGATCCCGCAGCCCACATAGGAGTCACCTAAACTGCAGGCACCATAGAGTCGGCTAACCCGACCGCAACACGACAGGACAACGCATTGGAGGCAAAGTGACGTTGACACTACCCGGAAACAGCTGGCGTGCTGGAACCAGGCTGGGCAGGAGGGAGTACCTGTGCCAAAGTCACTGCCGAGAACCAGCTGACGGTACTGGAACCCGGATGGGTAGTAGAAGGTACAAGAGCAAATGGAACTACCGAGGACCAGCTGACGGTACTGGAACACGGATGGGTAGCAGAAGGTACAAGAGCCAATGGAACTGCCGAAGACCAGCTGACGGTACTGGAACTCGGTTACTAAGCAGGAGGTACCTGTGCCAGAAAGCACTACCAAGGACCAGCAGACGTTGGTGGAACTTGGATACCGAGAAGAAGGCACCTAATCCAAAGGCACTGCCGAGAACCAGCTGACGGTACTGGAACCCGGATGGGTAGTAGAAGGTACAAGAGCAAATGGAACTACCGAGAACCAGCTGGCGGTGCTGGAACCCAGGGTAAATACTAAAAACAGAGTGGAGCCAGAGGTGTAATTGGAGCAAGTTTTAAATCCGTAGTACAGTGGATGTGGACAAAGCAGGAGAATTTGCCGGACACACAGCTGGGGATCAGCTGACGTTACTGAACCCCAATAACACTGGAGCAAGCGTTGACTGTGCAGACGGCACTTCTGAGCAGCAACTAGCGGTATTGGAGCCCAGGGTAAATACTAAAACCGGAGGAGCCAGAGGTGTATTTGGAGGAGGTTTTAAATCCGTAGTACAGTGGATGTGGACAAAGCAGGAGAATTTGCCGGACACACCGCTGGGGATCAGATGACTTTACTGAACCCCAATAACACTGGAGCAAGTGTTGACTGTGCAGACGGCACTTCCGAGCGCCAACTGGCGGTGTTGGAGCTCAGGGATAATACTGAAAACAGAGGAGCCAGAGGTGTAATTGGAGCAACTTTAAAATCTGTAGTAGTGAGAATGTGGACAGAGCAGGAGAAATTGCCGTCCGCACAGCAGGGGAACAGCTGACGTTACTGAACCCCAATAACACGGCAGCAAGTGTTGACTGTGCAGACGGCACTTCCGAGCGCCAACTGGCGGTGTTGGAGCTCAGGGATAATACTGAAAACAGAGGAGCCAGAGGTGTAATTGGAGCAACTTTAAAATCTGTAGTAGTGAGAATGTGGACAGAGCAGGAGAAATTGCTGTCCGCACAGCAGGGGAACAGCTGACGTTACTGAACCCCAATAACACGGCAGCAAGTGTTGACTGTGCAGACGGCACTTCCGAGCGCCAACTGGCGGTGTTGGAGCTCAGGGATAATACTGAAAACAGAGGAGCCAGAGGTGTAATTGGAGCAACTTTAAAATCTGTAGTAGTGAGAATGTGGACAGAGCAGGAGAAATTGCCGTCCGCACAGCAGGGGAACAGCTGACGTTACTGAACCCCAATAACACGGCAGCAAGTGTTGACTGTGCAGACGGCACTTCCGAGCGCCAGCTGGCGGTGTTGGAGCTCAGGGATTACAGTTCAGGTGGTAGAAACATGAACAGAACAGGAGACCTGGATACTGTTGCCAACCAATTATTTATTCTGGAAGAGGACTGGCAAATTCATGAGAGATCCAGGCCTTGTTCATTTTGAGAAAAGTAAGCCGGTCAACGTTATCAGAGGATAGTCGCATGCGACGGTCTATTAGTACACCACCTGCGGCACTAAAGACGCGTTCCGATAATACACTAGCAGCAGGGCAAGCTAGCACCTCCAATGCATACTGACTAAGCTCTGGCCATGTATCCAGCTTACAGACCCAAAACTTGAAGGGAGAAGAGCCGTCTGGGAGTACACTAAGAGGGCAAGACATGTAGTCTGTCACCATCTGACGGAAACGTTGCCTCCTGCTGACTGGAGCCGTCTGTGATGGTGTAGACATTTGTGGCGGCGGGGACACAAAAGTTTGCCACATTTCGGCCATACTGGTCTTGCCTTGTGCTGAAGCGCTGCTTCTGCTCCCTCTTTGTGCAGAGCTTCCTCCACTGCCTCGACGCACTGAGCTGCTTTGTAAAGCACTAGCAGCACTGCTCTCGGTTGGAATGGAGAACATGATGGAATGCACCAGTGCGTCTTGGTACTCCCGCATTTTACGCTCCCGGTTCAACGGTGTTATGAGGCTTTGTAAGTTGTCCCGGTAGCGAGGATCTAGGAGGGTGGACACCCAATAATCAGCCGTGTTGAGAATGTGGGCGATGCAGCGGTCGTTTCTCAGGCACTGCAGCATGAAATCAACCATGTGCTGCAGACTGCCAACTGGCCAAGAAACGCTGTCCCCTGCTTGAGGCGTGATCTCTGCCTGCTCTGCATCACCCCACCCTCGCTCTAGATACTGACTACTAGAGCATTGTGTACCTCCCTCCTCTGGACAGATGTCTTCCTCATCCATTGACTCCTCCTCATCCTCCTCACAAAGTGTCCCCTGCCTAGGCCTTTGTGAGGAACCACGTTGCGCAGACTGTAGAGAAGCAGATGGCATCTGTGACTCCTCATCCTCCACCTCTTCCAAAACCTCGTCCCTTAGTGCTTGCAGTGTTTTTTCAAGCAGGCAGATAAGGGGGATAGTCATGCTGACTAGTGCATCATCTGCAATCGCCATCCGCGTGGAATAATCGAAGGCACGCAAAACGTGGCAAATGTCCTTCATAGAGGCCCACTCAGTGGTGGTGAAGTGTGAACGGCGCGCACTGCGACTTGTTTGCGCCTGCTGCAGCTGGTACTCCATTACTGCTGCCTGCTGCTCACACAACCTCTCCAACATATGTAACGTTGAATTCCACCTGGTGGGTAGGTCACATATGATGCGATGTTCCGGAAGACGTAATCGGCACTGCAGAGCTGCAATGCGTGATCTTGCATTGCTGGAACGCCGCAAGTGAGCGCACTCTATGCGGACCTTGTGAAGCAGTGCATCAAGATCCGGATAGTCCCTCAAAAAACTCTGCACGACCAAGTTGAGCACATGTGCCAGACATGGGATGTGAGTGAGGTTGCCTAGGCCCAGAGCTGCCACCAGATTTCGGCCATTGTCACACACTACCATGCCTGGCTGGAGATTCGCTGGCACAAACCACATGTCGCTCTGCTGCTTGATGGCATTCCAGAGCTCCTGCACTGTGTGGCTTCGATTCCCGAAAGAAATTAATTTTAATACGGCCTGTTGACGTTTGGCCACGGCTGTGCTCATATTGGTCACCATAACAGGTAACCGTTCACGGGTCGATGTGGAGGTAGACCGTGACGGCTCCTGCAGCGCTGATTCACAGGAACTGGAGTATGAGGAGGAGTCAATGTGTACAGACTGGATTCCTGCAATCCTTGGAGTTGGCAGAACACGTACAGCGCCACTCTCAAGATTTGTACCCTGCTCCACAACATTTACCCAATGGGCAGTGAGGGTAAGGTATCGTCCCTGTCCATGCTTACTGGTCCACGCATCGGTGGTCAGGTGGACCTTGCTACTGACGGCGTTTTGTAGCGCATGTTTAATTTTTCCCTCCACATGATGTTGCAGGGCAGGGACGGCTTGCCTGCTGAAATAAAAGCGGCTGGGCACGTTGTATTGTGGGACTGCCAATGCCATAAAGTTACGGAATGTGTCAGTCTCCACCAGCCTGAATGATAGCATTTCAAGGGCCAGTAGTTTAGCAATGCCAGCATTCAGAGCCTGTGCTCGGGGGTGGTTTGCCGAGTATGGGCGCCTTTTCTCCCATGCCTGTGCTAACGATGGCTGTAGACTGGCCTGGGAGTGTGAGGATGACTGGGAAAGTGGTGCTGTGGGTGGAATTACACTGTGTCTCTGTACAACAGTGCCAGAGATTCTTCCATGGCGATCCTGTGAGGAAGCCAAACCAGCTGTGTGTGAGCTGGAGGAAGAGGCTACAACACGAGCTGAAGAGGTGGTAGGTGGCGCTGTAGGTTGGCCTAGGTCTTCAGTGTGTTTTTGTAACTCCACCACGTGCTTGGTCCGCACATGTTTCCACATATTTGTGGTATTGAGGTTGCTGACACTTTTCGCTCTTTTCACCTTCTGATTACACAGCTTGCATTTGACAAAGCAAATGTCATCTGCAACTGTGTCAAAAAAGGACCAGGCACTGCAAGTCTTGGGAGCGCCCGCTTTGGATTTTGGAAGAGCCATGCTCCTAATGGGTGCCAAAGTGGAGGCTACAGGCAACCAAGTCTGCCCCCTCCCTCTCCCTCCTTTTTGGGCCGTTCGGGGAATCTCTTCCTCAGAGCTGCTCCCACCACCTTCCTGTCCCTCACGCCATGATGGGTCAAGGACCTCATCATCTACACCACCCTCTTCAAACAACTGCTTCTCCTGGGTAGTCTCGACAGCACAGTACGCACCAGAAAGTGGCACCTGAGTCTCATCATCAGATGCGTACTGAGGTGTGCTGCTGACCATAGGCACTGGCCCACCTGCCTCTTCAGATTCAGATAGACAAAACGGTTGCGCATCACTGCATACTACCTCTTCTTCAAATTCTCGAATTCTGCTTGGCTGGCCCCCTCTTTCCAAGCCAAGAAATTCAGAGAACAGAAGTAGAGATGGCTCCTGTCCAGGGCTCTCTGACTGCCTGGGCAATTTGGCAGGTGGTGAAGAGACAGATGGGTGCTCTTCAGTGCTCAGGACCTGAGAGGATCTGGAACTAATTGAAGTCGATGCGTTAGCTGCCATCCATCCGACAACGGCTTCAATTTGGTCCTCGCGCAGCAGTGGGGTACGGCTAGCTCCTACAAAGCTGCGCATAAAGGACTGTTCCCTGGTAAAACTGGGGGATGCTGAGTCACTGGTGCCCGCAGCAGGCACAGAATCCCCACGTCCTCTCCCTGCAGGCACAGAATCCTCACGTCCTCTCCCTGCAGAAACTCCACGCCCACGACCACATGCCTTACTCCCTGCCTTCTTCATCTTGGTAGACTGATAAAGATAGGCAGAAAAGTACTAAGGGCTTAGTGTGCTTATTCCTGAACAGCTGCTAACAGGTATAAGAAACACTAATTTTATAAAGTGTGGACTAGACTTTAATATGAGCTAATGTGGAGTGTTTGGTGAACTTTATTTAGGTTTTTTTTTGTCACAAAAAGACACGATGTGCCTAAAGATGTAATAACGATAGTATCACAAACTTTTTGTAGTTATTACAATGTAGGAAGGTAACCTACAATGCAATAGATGAGGCTGCAAAAAATAGGCTAATACTAATCTGGCTGGGGCTGCAGGGCCCAATGCTGCAGAAAGGCTCCTCTATCTACTCCTATATAGTGTGTTTGGAACCAATTTAGCTGAATACGGATGGAACCACCACACTAATAGGAGATATCAGGAAAAATTATGAATTGGCAAAAAAGGACAATGTATGAGGCAGTGACACACACTGAGTGCACTACAACCAGACGTGGTTGAAGCACACACTACAGGGTGAGCTGCACTCACACACCAGACCTTGCAGACAGCGGTGAACAGTACAGATGCAGAGCACTGTGCACTAGCGCTGCAAGACCAAAAAAATTTCTCTATCTACTCCTATATAGTGTGTTTGGAACCAATTTAGCTGAATACGGATGGAACCACCACACTAATAGGAGATATCAGGAAAAATTATGAATTGGCAAAAAAGGACAATGTATGAGGCAGTGACACACACTGAGTGCACTACAACCAGACGTGGTTGAAGAACACACTACAGGGTGAGCTGCACTCACACACCAGACCTTGCAGACAGCGGTGAACAGTACAGATGCAGAGCACTGTGCACTAGCGCTGCAAGACCAAAAAAATTTCTCTATCTACTCCTATATAGTGTGTTTGGAACCAATTTAGCTGAATACGGATGGAACCACCACACTAATAGGAGATATCAGGAAAAATTGTGAATTGGCAAAAAAGGACAATGTATGAGGCAGTGACACACACTGAGTGCACTACAACCAGACGTGGTTGAAGCACACACTACAGGGTGAGCTGCACTCACACACACAGACCTTGCAGAAAGCGGTGAACAGCAGAGAACTGTGCACTAGCACTGCAAGGCACAGCGATTTATAAAGTAGCTTGGGTAAAGCAGAATAGAGCAAATAGGTAGCTAAAACTGTCCCTCAGAACAACAGCGTCCTATCCCTAACTGAATTCACAGCAGAGTGAGCTCAAAATGGCGGCGGCGGCTTTTATAGTGCATCATGACATCATTTCAGCAGCGAATCACAGCCATGCCATTAGTTAAGATGCCTACATGCCTAACAGGATGTGCCCACACTTCTTAGGATCCTCATTGGCTGAATAAAATGAAAATGGCTCATTGCATTATGGGAACTTCCGATTCCGGTATACGATATTGCAAAAATATCGGAATTAAGTATCGGAATTCCGATACCGCGAATATCGGCCGATACCCGATATTTCAGTATCGGAATGCTCAACACTATACATGACCATACTGTCTAAAAAAAATTTTTTACAGGCATCATAAACACCCGTTATAAAAATTATGTGGGTGTTGAATCATGGACCACGGTAACCTTACTGATATGGTGGTGGAGGATGAGGATGAGGAGAAGGAGGAGGACAAGAGCAAATAGCCAAAATCAGGAAGCGTATACCCATGTGTGGGTGTGAAGAGGTGCATGGGAATACAACTCCCAAAAAAAGACACTGGATTTGAGTTTGTTACGCTGCTATCATTCGGTGGTGTTGAGAAGTCTGGCCCAATCCAGCCCTTGTTCATTTTTATAAGAGTCAGCCTGTCAGCATTTTCAGTTGACAGGTGGATGCGCTTATCAGTTATAATTCCACCAGCGGCACTAAAAACCCGCTCTGATAAAACGCTAGCGACAGGGCAGGTCGGGACCTCCAAGGCGTAGAGAGCCAGTTCATTCCACGTATCCAGCTTGGATACCCAATAATTATAAGGCACAGAGGAATCACGGAGGACGTTGGTACGGTCCCTCAGCATTTTCTCAAGCTTTGCACTCCTTGTGAGAGTACCCCACGCCTCAGGGCCTGTGCGATGGGAGGGGCTGAGAAAATTCTCCCAGAACTTTGAAAGTGTTCCCCTGCCTCTGCTGGATTGAAGTTGTGTATCTCTTGCCTGTACTCCTTGGTGGTTCAACGAACTGTGACCTCTGCCGCCAGCGTTTTCAGATGGGAATTTTTTAATAGTTCCGCAACAAGGGCCTTCTGGTACTGCCCCATTTTTGTAGGCCTGTCCGCCTCAGGAATAAGAGATATAAAGCTCTCCTTGTAGAGTGGGTCTAGAAGTGTCACCAACCAGTAATGACTGTCACCCAAAATTTTGAGAACACGAGGGTCATGGGAAAGGCAGCGTAACATAAACTCAGCCATGCATGCCAGACTGCTAACAGGCAAGTCTTCCGTGTCCTCACCAAGAGGATGACTGACCATGCTCTCCTCCTCCTCTTTGTCCTCTGGCCATCCACGCTGAACAGACGGTATGACAGTTGTGCAGGTAGTACCGTCTATAGCGCATGAAACTAGTTTCTCCTCCTCCTCTTCCTCATTGTCATCCAATCCACGTTGGGATGAGATGAGGCTGGGCTGTGTGTAATTACCCTGTATGGTTCCTTGCTCCGCCTGCAATGCATCCTTTTTGATTGTGAGCAGAGAGTGTTTCAGAAGACAGAGAAGTGGGATGGTGACGCTAATTATGGCGTCATCGCCGCTCACCATCTTGGTGGAGTCCTCAAAGTTTTGGAGGATGGTACATATGTCTGACCTCCATGTCCACTCCTGAGGTCTTATGTGTGGAGTCTGAACTGAATACCGACGGCCTTGTCGATGCTGGTAGTAAACAACTGCCCTCTTCTGCTCACAAATCCTTCCCAACATCTGCAGTGTAGAGTTCCAACACGAGGGGACATCACACATCAGTCTGTGAGACGGAAGCTGCAAACGCTGTTGAAACACGGCAAGGGCGGTGGAAGCTGTAGGTGACTTTCTAAAGTTGGCACACAGGCGGCGTACTTTAACAAAGACATCCGGCTGCTCCGGGTAGGATTTGAGAAACCACTGAACCACGAGGTTAAGCACATGGGCCAGGCATGGTACGTGTGTGAGCTCACCTCGCCTCAGAGCCGCCACCAGGTTCCAGCCTTTGTCGCACACGACCATGCCTGGCTGTAGGTTCAGCTGTGTGAGCCACATATCTGCCTGCTCTTTCAGAGCTGTCCACAACTCTTCAGCATTGTGCGGTTTGTCACCTAAGCATATTAGCTTCAGCACAGCCTGTTGCCGCTTGGCTGGGTCAGTGCTGCTGTGCTTCCAGCTTGTGACTAATGTGGTCATTTCGGAGATGGAGGCTGAAGAGGAGGAAGAGGCTGAGGAGGATGAGGTGCAAGAGCTGTAGACTGTGGGGGCAACCCTGAATGACCTAGGGCCCGCAATCCTTGGCATCGGGAGGACGTGTTCCGTCCCAAGGTCCGACTGGGTCCCGGCTTCCACTATGTTAACCCAGTGTGCCGTCAGCGATATGTACCGTCCCTGCCCACAAGCACTTGTCCACGTGTCCGTGGTTAGGTGGACTTTCCCGGTAACTGCGTTGTTGAGCGCACGGCTAATGTTTTGGAACACATGATTGTGTAATGCGGGGACGGCACGCCGGGAGAAATAGTGGCGGCTGGGGACCAAAAACTGAGGAATGGCCGCTGCCATCAGGTTGTGGAATGCTTCGGTTTTCACGAGCCTGAAAGGCAACATCTTGAGCGCAAGCAGTCGTGAAATGTGGGAATTAAGTAGTGTGGCCTATGGGGAGTTGGCTGCGTATTTGCGCTTGCATTCCAAGGACTGGGGTATGGACAACTGAACGCTGCGCTGGGACAAGGACATGGGCGTGCTTCCTGATGCTGCTACGAGAGTGTGCAACGACAGGTGCAGGGCAGAAGACATCTTTGCATGCACCATGGACAGGGGATTGGATTGCATTCACAACAGCGGAAGAAGCAATGGTGCCACCCGCAGACACTGTTTCTGGACCCTGGCGTTCGGCCCACAAAGTCAGGTACTTTGCTGCCATGTGCCTGATCATGCTGGTGGTGGTCAGGCTGGTCGTTTTGCCACCCCTGCTGATGCTGGCCTGGCAGGTAGTGCAAATGGCCTTTTTGAGATTATCGGCAGAGTCTTTAAAAAACAACCAGACTCGGGAACACCTAACAGTTGTACTGGCAACTTCCTTCGTGTTAGTGTTACAGGGAACAGTTGCCTGCCTTTTTTCTGCGGCCACCACACTGCTTCTTCTTGCCTGTTGGGGTGCTCTGCCTAAATATTTTTTCAGAGGTAGATGCAGAAAAAAATTATATTCAATTTGCAACCTGATGGAGGTCAGAATAGATGGACTAATAGAACAAGTCCCACACACTGCTAGAAGGCCAAATATTTTTTCAGAGCTAGATGCAGAAAAAAATTATATTCAATTTGCAACCTGATGGAGGTCAGTATAGATGGACTAATAGAACAAGTCCCACACACTGCTAGAAGGCCAAATATTTTTTCAGAGCTAGATGTAGAAAAAAATTATATTCAATTTGCAACGTGATGGAGGTCAGTATAGATGGACTAATAGAATGATGCTATGCCCAAAAGGTTTTACTTCACTAGGTGCAGTAAAAAAATTGGTATTCTATACACAGGTGGTGTAGCTTGCAACACAGATAGGCTACTCCACTGACTAACACACTCTGCAATAGGCCAAAAAGGATTAGCTTTGCTAGATTTAGCCAAATGCTGTGAAAAAAACTTGCACAGCACTGGCACAGACCTGCCTGGCAAAAACTGATAGGAACGATGTAACTTAGTCCTGAAAAGGACTTCAATTACAATTAGTCTTTACTCCCAACCTATCTATTTAAGAGCACAGACCTGCCTGATAAAAGTCGTAGAAAATGCTGTAACCTAGTCCTTAAAAGGACTGCAATCACAACTCTTCCCTACTCCCAAGCTATCTGTAGATTTGTGCGAAAATTGGCTTGAAATTAACAAGGTATAGCGCACACAGCAACAGCGGTGCCGTCTAACACGCAGCTGCAGCAGTGAGAAAATGGTGGCGACGGGGAAAATGGCTGGGTCTTATAGGGCAAGGACATGTGACATACACTGCCAATGACACATGCCCTTGCTTGTGTGAAAAAAAGCTCTTCGCTCTGTGTGTGCGCTGCTGATAGGCTGACAGATTGCACCTCCCCACTGTAAATGCGGGAAAGAGAAAAAAAAAATGGAGATCTTCATTATTCCTGCAGAGATCCATCCCCTGCCCCTCTACCCGCCCCACTGTACACTCAAACTGCGTATTAACATTAATTTTCATCATTACTGAGAAAAAATCCAGTTATGATTTTGGTGCACGAACAGTTATCGAACATAACCTCGAACAGCCGAATTTTTTTCAAATCGTTCGTGTTCGCCAAACGGCTCGAACACCGCCCAAAACAGCTCGAATTTGAGATTGGCGAACAGTTCGAGTCGAACAACGCTCATCTCTAGTTATTAGATCAGGGTTCCCCAACTCTAGTCCTCAAGAGCCACCAACAGGTCATGTTTTCAGCATTTCCGTTGTATTGCCCAGGTGATAATTAGATCACCCGCTCAGGCAATAATTCCATCACCTGTGCAATACTAAGGAAATCCTGAAACATGACCTGTTGGTGGACCTTGAGGACTGGAGTTGGGGATCACTGTATTAGATGATCTGCCATGTAAATACAGAAAATTAAATTCTGTAAAAATCAAATCAAGGCAGCAAAGATTGAGACAGAGAGACTCATTGTCAGAGAAAGTAAAAATAATCCCAAAATATTCTTTAACTACATAAATAGTAAGAAACTAAAAAATGATAGTGTTGACCCCCTTAACCACTTCACACTAGAGCCTGTTTTTGCCTTTGTGATCGGGCCAATTTTTTCAATTCTGACCACTGTCACTTTATGAAGCAATTACTCTGGAACGCTTCAACGGATTCCCCTGATTCTGAGAATGTTTTTTCGTGACATATTGTACTTCATGATAGTGGTAAAATTTCTTTATCACTTGCGTTTATTTGTGAAAAAATCGGAAATTTGCCGAAAATTTTGAAAATTTTGCAATTTTCAAACTTTGAATTTTCATGCCCTTAAATCAGAGAGATATGTCACACAAATAGTTAATAAATAACATTTCCCACATGTCTACTTTACATCAGCACAATTTTGGAACCAAAATTTTTTTTTGTTAGGGAGCTATAAGGGTTAAAATTTGACCAGCGATTTCTCATTTTTCCAACAAAATTTACAAAAACATTTTTTTAGGGACCACATCATATTTGAAGTCACTTTGAGGGGTCTTTATGACAGAAAATACCCACAAGTGACACCATTCTAAAAACTGCACGCCTCAAGGTGCTCAAAACCACATTCAAGAACTTTATTAACCCTTCAGGTGCTTCACAGGAATTTTTGGAATGTGGAAGAAAAAAATTAACATTTAACTTTTTTCGCAAAAATGTTACTTTAGACCCAATTTTTTTTATTTTCACAGGGGTAACAGGAAAAAATGGACCCCAAAATTTTTTGTGCAATTTCTCTTGAGCGCGCTGATGCCCCATATGTGAGGGAAAACCACTGTTTGGGCGCACTGCAGGGTTCGGAAGGGAAGGAGCGCCATTAGACTTTTTGAATGTAAAATTTGTCTGAATAATTAGCAGACACCATGTTGCATTTGGAGAGCCCCTGATGTTCCTAAACAGTGGAAACCCTCCACAAGTGACACCATTTTGGAAACTAGACCCCTTAGGGAACATATGTAGTTGTGTGGTGAGCACCTTGAACCCCAAGGTGCTTCACAGAAGTTTATAATATTGAGCTGTAAAAATAAAATTTTCACATTTTTCCCACAAAAACGTTTTTCATCCCTTAATTTTGCATTATCATAAGGGTAATAGAATAAATTGCACCATGAAATTTGTTGTGCAATTTCTCCTGAACACGCCGATACCTCATATGTGGGGTAAACCACTGCTTTGGTGTACGGCAGGGTTCGGAAGAGAAAGGAGCGCTATGTTGGCTGGGATAGGCAGCAGACACCATGTCACATTTGAAGAGTCGCTGACATGCCGAAACAGCAGAAACCCCCACAAGTGACCCCATTTTGTAAACGACACCTCTCAAGGAATTCATCTAGGGAAGTAGTGAGTATTTTTTAATTTTTAAATTTATACCATTGGGCAGTGAAAAAAGCATAATTATATTTTTACCCTCAGATTTTACATTTTCACACATGGCAATGGGTAAAAATGGTGCCGAAATGTGTCACACAATTTCTTCTAAAAGTGGCAATACCCCATATGTGGCTGTATCGTACCGCTCAGCCATACGGCGAGATCTGGGGGGGACGGAGCGCTATTTGATAATTGGAGAACAAATTATTGTAGAATAGGCATTTGGATTTGGGAGCACAAAATTTTCTGAATTTCTTTTGGGGGGCAAGGGCCATTTCGCTTTTCCAGAGCCTTTCTGCTACCAGTAACTTGGAATATTTTTAACAGGTGACGGACCTGAGTGGGGACTAGCTTTTTTTGAGGACTGAGTTGAAGCCTTTATTGGGAACATTTTACGTAACATTTATCCGGCGCTCTAGGCTGAGCACTTACATCGGGGTTTCCATCTAAATTTCCAAGTGATGTAATTCAGATGAAACCCCTGTAGGATCCATTCACTGTAATGAGGCAGCAGAGTTACTCTGGACACCGTCTGGCCTCTGTTTAGCGGTGTCCTTTTTTTCAGAAGTGCACAAAACTGTGGCCAACCGCACTTTTATGCACACCTAAAACAAATGACACCGTGGGATCCCAGGCTAGACGGCATCCACAGTGGCCTATATCAGCCTCATTACAGGGAATCTTCCATCATGGGTTCCGGCTGAATCACATATTTCAGAGATTTACACGGAAACTCTGGCGTAAGTGCTCAGCGCAGAGCGCAGGATAAATGTGTGCCGAGCCATACTGCGATCTTTGGGAGACATAATAAACAAATCAGTAGCAGGTGAAGAATTGGTTTTATTTATTTTTTTACGCCGTTCCTAGTGTGATATAACTGATTAGATTACTTTATTCTTTGGGTCGGTGCGATTACAGAGATACCATATTTATATCGGGTTTTTATGACTGACAGCTGTCACACACTAAGAGACGCTTTTTTTTTTGCAAAATCTAGTTTTTGCATCGCCATATTTTGAGAGCTATAATTTTTCCATATTTCGGCCGACAGAGTCATGTGATGGCTTGTTTTTTGCGGGACGAGTTGACATTTTTATTGGTACCATTTTTGGGTACGTGACATTTTTTGATCGCTTTCTATTCCGTTTTTTGGGAGGTAAAATTAACAAAAACCAACAATTCAGGAATTGTTTTTTGAGGTTTTTTTTTATGCCGTTCTGCGTGTGGTAAAAGTGATCAGGCAGCGTTATTCTTTGGGTCAGTACGTTTATAGTAATACTACACGTACTGTATATTTTTTTATGTTTTGGCGCTTTTACACAATAAAACAATTTTATAGAAAAAATATTTTTTTTGCATTGCTTTATTCTGAGAGGTATAACTTTTTTATTTTTCGGCTGATGGAGCTGTATGGCAGCTTGTTTTTTGCGGAACAAGATGACGTTTTCAGCGGTACCATTTTTATTTCCATTTTGCTTTTTGATTACATTTTTTCCACTTTTTGTTTGGCAATATGAGGAAAAAGCATAGTTTTTTGCTCCGTTTTTATTTATTTTTATTACGGTGTGCACAGAAGGAGTTAATTAGTGTGACAGTTTTATAGCTCGGGTTGTTTCGGACGCGGCAATACCAAATATGTGTACTTTTTTTATTTTTGCATAAATATATGGATTTATCGGTTTAATATTTTATTTATTTTTATTTATTTTGTATTTTTTTTTTAACAGTTTCAAAACATTTTTTTTACATTTTTACTTAGTCCCTGTATGGGACATTAATTTTTATTTTTCTGATCCCTGATCTCATGTAATGTAATAGACATATATTACATTATATGAGATCTTCACTGACTGTTTCACAGTCAGTCTCCTGCCAGGCTACAGCTGCATGCTGAGCCAGGCAGGACACCATATATGGCAGAGCTGGAGGCGGTCATGTGACCTCCAGCTGCCATAGCAACCCAAGGTCCTGAAAGGAATCAGGGGTCGTCGGAGAGGTAAGTGGACGACCCCCTCTCCTCCTGCTGTCTCCTATATGCCGCGATCACTATAGATCGCGGTATATAGAAGACAGCAAAGGGTTAACATCACTGGGACCTGATCTAATCAGGTCCCGATGATGTTCCCTGTCAGAGCTATCACTCTGCACCGCTCCCGCAGCGCTTGCAGGACCCTGGGGGTCCTGAGCGCTGCGAGACCACCCACCGTTTTTAAACGTCCGCGCTGCACAGAGCCCAGGCAGCGTGGACGTTTATCTACAGTGGGCGGTCGGGAAGCGGTTAAAATAGTCTGGGTGAAATGGTGGATGAGGAAAAAGCCAATATGCTAAATGATTTTTTTTCAATAGTATTTACACAAGAAAATCGCATGACAGAAAACATGATCAGTGATGACAAAAATTCTCCATTAAATGTCACTTGCTTAACCCAGCAGGAAGTACGGCGGCGTCTAAAAATCACTAAAGTTGACAAATCCCCGGGCCCGGATGGGATACACCCGCGAGTACTGCAGGAATTAAGTAACGTCATAGATAGACCATTATTTTTAATCTTTAACGATTTCATAATAACAGGGTCTGTACCACAGGACTGGCGTATAGCAAATGTGGTGCCAATATTCAAAAAGGGGACAAAAACTGAACTTGGAAATTATAGGCCAGTAAGCTTAACCTCTACTGTGGGTAAAATCCTGGAGGGTTTTCTAAGAGATGCTATACTAGAATATCTGAAGAAGAATAACCTCATGACCCAATATCAACATAGGTTTATGAGGTTCCTGTCAAACTAATCTGATCAGCTTTTATGAGGAGGCAAGTTCCGGACTGGACCAAGGAAAATGCAGTGGATGTTGTGTATATGGACTTTTCAAAAGCTTTTGATACGGTTCCACACAAAAGGTTGATGCATAAAATGAGAACAATGAGGATAGGGGAAAATATATGTATGTGGGTTAAGAACTGGCTCAGTGATAGGAAACAAAGGGTGGTTATTAGTGTTGAGCGAGCATGCTCGATACTGCTGGGTACTCGCCCGAGCATCTCACTACTCGGGATGTTCGGCGAGCACCGAGCATTTCCGGGTTACTCGGGCGGGAGCTCGGGTCTCCACCCTGCACGTTTGGCGCTCTTTACAGAGCCAATGAACATGCAGGGATTGCCAGCCAGTCACTGTAATACCGCAGCCATGTTGTTTGTGGGCATTACAGTGACTGGCTGGCCGCACAGCGTCACCTCGAGTATTTAAAACCGGGCGCCGCCATCTTGGACACAGTCGCTCCGGATCAGACAGTGTAGGGAGAGTGCTGCTGACCCAGGGAGAGATTTATACTGCGAAATAGGTAGTGTAGGGTCTCTAAAGCCTGCCAAATCAAACAAACAGTCCTTCTCAGGACTAATATCCATCCCAGATATCAGGCAGGCTGTATAGTAGACGCAGCGGTTATACCAGCAAACGCTGCATTACAGTCCTGTGTGCTCCTGCTGGTCAAATTGCTAGACTTATTCCCCGGTCTCAGGGGCCAGGAAAAATCCTTTTTTTCTTTCATCTAAATCCTGTATTTTTTTTTCCTCAGTCAGACTGTCCAAATCCGCGTATTATTAACCTTTTTGTATCCCCACCCCCCCAAAAAAAAAAATAAAATAAAATAATTTAGTGTGTCTGTGACTGTTCAGACACCAATATATCTGTTTAAAAGAGTCTGGTGTAGGCCAGAAAAGTATAACTGTGGTTTTGCAGTTCCACGGGTCAAATCTCTGTATTATCCTTTTACTCTGTCGCCTCATTGGGGGACACAGGACCATGGGTGTTATGCTGCTGTCCAGTAGGAGGCGACACTATGCTTAATCTGAAAAAGATTAACTGTGGCTCCTCCTTTTCAGTATACACCCCTGGATGGCGTCAGCCTTCTCCAGTTTTTGCTTAGTGTCGCATAGGAGGCACACCTAAAATATTTTACTCCGATTTTTTTCCGAGGATTACAGATGAAGATAAATGGGTCTCCTGCGAGACTCCCGGCATGGCTCGTTCCTCTGCCCCCTTTTATGGGGTGCACAGTTGAAGTCGAGATGGCATATTCCCCATGTTGCTCCTTCCCCCTCGGGTGCTGGTTCGAAGTCGAGACCCCCTCCTTCCCCAATTCCTTTTGGTCTCTGGGTTGAGGTCGAGGCGAGGATAAAGCCCCCTGACGGTGACAACAGCACCCTCCCTAATCCCCCTCTGGGGGGTATTAGGTTGAGACACCTCAGGTAGGGCCTGTACAGGCAGCAAGCTGCAGCTCCCAGTAGCTGACACACTGCACTGAGTCTAGGAACCTCAGCCCTGCTGCGAACTCCTGTTGGGGCCGGGGGGTGAGTGCAGGCTGACATGGAACATACAGACACAGGCCTTCCTGGCTCTGTCTCTGTGGCGGCACCAGCGCTATGGTGCCTCAGGGGGACCCTTCAAGGTGGGGTTATTACTGCCTTTAAATCCGGGGGGGTCCGGTTCAGATCCGCCCCCCTCCCCACCCCCCGGACTTCCGTGCTGGCCTGGAGCCCTTTTGGGCATCAGCTTTATAATTTACACCACGGCTCCGGCCTAGCAAAATCCCCCGCCCTGCCCCCCGGATGACGAATATGACACTCTACAGTGTCATAGAAGGGACGGATCCAGACTGAAGGGGCGCGTTTTTTCACTGCACATGCCTCCCTTTTCAGCTCTCCGCCCACTTTCTTCTTCATACTCCGGTGGCCATTATCTACTGCAGGAAAACATTAACCCTGCAGCTACCGGTCGACACATACAGACAAGGCCTGTCAGTCTCCGGGGGGCACAGGACTGTGGATCTTCAGCGCTGGACCTAGAGACACACTGGTGGGGTAAGATCACAGCTGGAGTCTCTCCCTCGGCTGTGAATCCTATAAGCTAATCTGCATAGCCAGGGCCCTCTGCATAGCCACCCCTGTACACTATGCCAGGCTCAAGGTCCAAGAGAACCAGGCAGGACTGCTATTATGCACTCTGTACAGCCTGCAGTAATACTCTCCCCAGTGGCAGCACGTACCCACACTGTCAGGACTGCATCCAGGCTGCTGTGCCAGAGCCCCAAGAAGCCCCTGCCAATACTTCAGTGTCTAATACCACACCGGAAAGGGTCACTCAGATGTCGCAATCTATGACGCAGTCTATAGATAACCTCACATCCACATTGCTTCAGGCTATGCAGAGTCATGCCTCGGCTATGAACACTACCCAGCAAAGAGAGAGTTCCACTCGGGGACATGATGGCACGGGCACATCCAGGTCTAGGTCAGGACGCAAGCGGACCCACAGGTCACGTTAATCTGCGTCATCCCATACCACACGGTCATCCCCTTCTAGGGAGAGACACCGTAGTCCCAGCTCATCTAGACCGTCCCCTGCCAGGGACAGACAATACAGATCCCCACAGCCATCCCTGACCAGAGAAGGCCTCCGCTCCGGTTCACCCAGCAGGAGATGCCTTAGTGATACACAGGATTCGGAAGACATCTGTGATTCCGACTCAGACAATGAAACCGAAGGGTCCCTAATCCCTATCCCCCCTAGCAATACAGTGCTAGTCGATGAACTAATCTCATCCATCCATCGGGTGCTAGACATCTCTGATCTACCCCCGGAGACACCAGGACATAAGATTTCCTTTGAAGGAGTTCTGAAACCGCCTAAAGTCTTCTTTGACCACCGAGAATTTAAAGCGATCCTTAAAAAGCAGTTCTCACAACCTGAGAAGAAGTTTACTAATCGCAAATATCTGGAGGCGCGGTACCCCTTCCCACAGGAGGTCACCAAACAATGGACAGATCCACCTGAAGTGGATCCCCCAGTCTCTAGGCTAGCAGCACAGTCACTCCTTTCACTGCCAGATAGCTCAACCCTCAGGGACACAGCAGACCGGCAGGTAGAACGCATGGCTCGTTCAATTTTCGAGGCCGCAGGGGCCTCCCTGGCTCCCGCGTTCGCCTCAGTTTGGGCTGCCAAGGCCATCTTGGCTTGGGGCCAAAATTTACAAGCTAGCCTACAAGTACCTTCCCCTGAACTGTCAGACCAAGCGGCCCAAATAGCAGTTGTAGCAGATTACATGCTTCATGCAGCTCTGGATTCTGCTAGGGGTGCAGCTGGGATAGCATCAAACGCCATCACGATTCGGCGTATCCTCTGGCTGCGGGAATGGAAAGCAGATGCAGCCTCAAAGAAGTCCCTCACTCACCTCCCATACCTCAGTGGTTGACTTTTCAGTGAACAGTTGGACACAATGATATCCAACGCCACCGGGGGTAAGAGTACCTCTCTCCCCCAACTGAAGCCCAAACACACTTACTAGAAGCGCAACCAAACACTATTCCGATCCTTTCGGAACTCTTCCGGCTGGTCCGTCTCGTGACCAGCACAAAATAACAACCGCTCCCCACGCAGAGACAACTCGCGGTCGACGCAGAAGTCGGACAAGACCTGGCAGTCAAAAGCAGGCCAGTCAAAGTCCAAAAGAGAAAAATCTCAGATTTCCTCCTCATCATGACTCACGGACTCCAGAAGACACCCCACCCGTAGGCGGCCGACTTTTGCTCTTTCATCAAGTCTGGCTGCCTATTACAGAAGACAGGTGGGTCAGGGAACTAGTGTCTTCGGGATACAAGATAGAGTTCACTTCCAACCCAAGGGTTCTACTCCAATCTATTCGTAGTCCCCAAGAAAGGAGGCGGCGTACGGCCCATATTGGACCTAAAACAGCTCAACAAATATGTACGGGTACGTCATTTTCGCATGGAATCCCTTCGGTCCATCATTGCGTCCATGGAGAAGGGAGAATTTCTCGCCTCCATAGACATTCAAGACGCATACCTGCATATACCAATTGCACCCACCCATCAGAGATTTCTCAGGTTCGCAATCGACCAGGACCACTACCAGTTAGTGGCTCTCCTGTTCGGACTCGCCACGGCTCCCAGAGTGTTTACCAAAGTCATGGCAGCCACCATGGACGTCCTGCACTTCAGAGGCATAGTAGTCGTTCCATATCTGGACGATCTCCTTATCAAGGCTCCTACCTTCAAGGACTGCGAGCGTAGCGTCTCAATCACAATCGACACTGAGTCGCCTGGGCTGGTTAGTCAACCTACAAAAGTCATCAGCAACCCCGAGTCAGTCTCTAACCTTCCTGGGAATGTTATTCAACACCTTCAGGGGTCTAGTGCTCCTTCCCAAGGACAAGGCGCTGCCTCTCCGTTTAGGAGTCCGCACCCTCCTAAGCAAACCCCTTCGATCTCTCCGGTTTGCCATGAGAGTCCTTGGCAGGATGGTGGCGGCAATAGAAGTGGTCCCATTTGCACAGCTTCACCTCAGGCCTCTCCAACTAGCCATCCTGAAGTCATGGGACAGGAACCCTTTTTCTCTCGACAGGGAGTTCCAGTTGACGTCGTCAATCAGGAGGTCCCTGCACTGGTGGCCCAAGCCAACCTCACTAACAAAGGGGAAATCCTTTCTCACGGGTCAATGGAAGGTTCTGACCACTGACGCGAGCCTGGCGGGTTGGGGTGCGGTACACCTGCACCACAGAGCACAGGGCAAGTGGTCCCCAGCAGAAGCGACCATGCCCATCAACATCTTGGAAATTCTCCTGGCATTGAGAGCCTTCCATCACTTACTGGCAGCCTCTCACATCAGAGTACTGTCGGACAATGCCACGGCTGTGGCATATGTGAATCACCAAGGTGGGACCCGCAGTGCCCAGGCGATGCGAGAAGTGACACGCTTTCTCCACTGGGCGGAATATACAGGTTCGGTTCTCTCTGCGGTCCACATTCCGGGTGTGGACAACTGGGAAGCAGACTTGCTCAGCCGGCAAGGAATGGACTCGGGAGAGCGGTCTCTCCATCCCGAAGTTTTTCGCCAGATCTGCCATCGCTGGGGGACTCCGGACGTGGACCTAATGGCATCCCACTTCAATATCAAGGTCTCCAACTTCATGGCCAGAACACAGACCCGCGGGCGCTAGGAGCGGATGCCCTGGTTCAGGACTGGACCCAGTTCCAGCTCCTGTACATTTTTCCACCTCTCCCCCTGATATCCAGAGTGGTGAGGAAGATCAAGCAAGAGGGAGTTCCAACCATCCTAATCGCACCAGACTGGCCCAGACGTACGTGGTACGCCGACATCGTGCAGCTCACAGCAGACGTCCCCTGTCGTCTCCCCGACCGCCCAGATCTTCTGTCACAAGGCCCGTTCTACCACCAGAACTCGGGGGCCCTCAATTTGACGGCATGGCCATTGAGACCTGGGTTTTAACCCAGTCAGGGTTCTCGCCTGACGTCATTGGAACCATGATCAGAGCACGGAAGCCAACCTCTGCAAAGATTTATTACCGTACCTGGAAAGCCTTCTTTACCTGGTGCGAATCTCGTGGCCAGACCCCATTCCCTTATTCCCTCCCCAGGGTACTTGGGTTTCTCCTATCGAGTCTGGAGGCCAGACTGTCCCTGGCCTCCCTTAAGAGCCAAGTGTCAGCTCTCTCACTGCTTTTTCAGAGGCGCATTGCTAACAAGCCCCAAGTAAGGACATTTCTTCAGGGGGTTTCCCCGATAGGTTCTCCCCTACAGACGACCACTAGAAACGTGGGATCTCAACCTGGTGCTGACAGCATTGCTGGAAACACCTTTTGAACCCCTTAGGGAAGTCTCACTCTGCCTTCTATCCCAGAAAGTGGTTTTCCCAGTGGCAATCACATCGTTACACAGGGTGTCTGAACTCACAGCACTCTCCTGCAGACAACCCTTCCTGGCTTTTTACCAGGACAAGGTAGTTCTCCGTACGGTCCCATCCTTCCTTCCGAAGGTTGTGTCCAACTTCCACCTTAATGAGGAAATTTAACTGCCATCCCTCTGTCTGGTCCCGGTTCATAGAGTGGAGAAGGCTCTGCATACGCTTGACCTTGTCAGGGCATTACGTATCTGTGTCTAGGACTGCGCCCTTCCGGAAGTCTGATTCTCTTTTTCTTCTTCTGGAAGGCGGCCGCAAGGGTTTACCACCTTCCAAAGCTACCCTTGCCAGGTGGTTCAAATCCACCATACAAGAGGCCTACCGCCTCAAAACTTCTCCTCTTCCAGCAGGTATTACGGCACACTCTACATGTGCGGTAGGGGCCTCCTGGGCCATTCGGCACCAGGCCTCGGCGCAACAAGTGTGTAAGGCAGCCACCTGGACTAGCCTACACACGTTTACCAAACACTACAGGGTTTATACCCAATCCTCAGCAGACGCGAGCCTGGCTAGACGTATCCTGCAGGCGGCAGTGCCCCAATTATAGGGGCCTGTCTACACAATATTCGTCCATTGCTTCCCACCCAGGGACTGCTTTGGGACGTCCCATGGTCCTGTGTCCTCCAATGAGGCGACAGAGTAAAGGAGATTTTTGTGTACTCACCATAAAATCTCGTTCTCTTAGCCTCTAATTGGGGGACACAGCTCCCACCCTGTTGCCCGTTCCGGGCCATTGTCATGTTGAGTTCTCATATTGTTTTTTTCTTGAGCTCGTACATAGTTGCCTTCTTATAGGCATGGTTATGTTATCCATGTTACGTTCCTCCTACTGCTTTTGCACAAAACTGGAGAAGGCTGAAGCCGTCCAGGGGTGTATACTGCAGAGGAGGAGCCACAGTTAATCTTTTTCAGATTAAGCATAGTGTCGCCTCCTAGTGGACAGCAGCATAACACCCATGGTGCTGTGTCCCCCAATTAGAGGCTAAGAGAAAGAGATTTTACGGTGAGTACACAAAACTCTCCTTTTTTGGCATTTTTTGCCGTAAACAAAAAAAACAGTAATAGTGTCTCCCTGACTGGTCAAACACCAATATATCTGTTTAAAAGATTCTGGTGTAGGCCAGAGAAATAGAACTGTGGTTTTCCTCTTCCACGGTTCTAATCTCCCTTTTATTACCCTTTTTCCATTGATAGTGCGAGTGTAAGCTATTTTACTTGATTTACAATGGGCAAGGCGCGTGGCAAGGGACGTGGAACTGGACGTTCTGGTGATGGTGCGTGTAGAGGATGGGGCCGTTGCCAAGGTGAAAATGTGCGACAACCAACAGCCACATCTTCTCGCTCCCACTTCTTGACCGAATTACTAGGGAAGCACACAACTACAAGACCACTATTGCGAACTGATCAGTGTGAACAGGTTATTGATTGGATAGCAGATAATACTTCCAGTTACCTGGGCACCACCACCTCCGGTCTGTCTTCCACACGGTCAAGTTTTAGTAGCCGTGAGTCTCGACCGCATACTCCTCCTCACCCTGATGCTCCTTCCTCCCACCATGCCGAGTGTCGTCAGACAGCAACTGATCCCACACTTGGACACTCTGAAGAGCTGTTCACTGGTCCATTTCCATATTTGTGCCCCTCGCCTGCTCCGTTTGAAGTGGTGGAAGAGGAGATCCCATGTAGCAATGCCCAAATATTTGAACATCCACAGCCAGAGGAAGTCGACGCTGGCAATTTGTCACAAGAGGTGGACGATAACGAGACAATTTCCACGAAGTGAGGAGGATGACCGTGGTGCGGAAGTGGAAGAGGAGGAGGTGGTGGATTATCTAGTAACTGACCCAACGTGGCAGGAGGACATGCAGAGTGAGGCCAGCAGCACACAGGGGGAGGGAGGCAGAGTACCCCAACAGGCAGGAAGAAGCAGTGTGGTGGCCGCAGACAGAAGGCGGGCAACAGTTCCCCGTAACACCAACACGAGGGACGTTGCCAGTACAACCGGTAGGTCTTCCAGAGTCTGGAATTTTTTTAAAGACTCTGCTGATAACCCCAAAAAGTCCATTTGTACCACCTGCCATGCCAGCATCAGCAGGGGTGACAAAAGTATCAGCCTGACCACCACCAGCATGATCAGGCACATGGCAGCAAAGCACCCGACTTTGTGGGGTGAACCCCAGGGTCCACGACCAGTGTCAGCGGGTGTCACCACTGCTTCTTCCGCTATTGTGCGTGTAATAGAACCCCCTGTTGTGCGTGCAAGGCAATCCCCTGTCCATACTGCATGCAAAGATGCCCCCTCCTCTCAGTCTTCACTTGTTTTGGCAGTTTCTCAAGAAACAGCATCAACGTCCACGTCCCACTGCAGCGTTCAATTGTCCATATCCCAGACCTTTGAACGAAAGCGCAAATTCGCAGCCAACGCCCCACAGGCCACAGTCCTAAATTCGCACATTTCACGACTGCTTGCGTTGGAAATGCTGCCTTTTAGGCTGGTGGAGACTGAATCCTTCCGCAACCTTATGGCGGTGGCCGTCCCTCGGTACTCGGTCCCCAGCCGACACTATTTTGCCCGGTGTGCCATCCCCGCACTACACAAGCACGTGTCTCAAAACATCTGCCGTGCCCTCAACAACGCAGTTACTGGGAAAGTCCACACGACATGGACAAGTGCTTGTGGCCAGGGACGGTACATCTCCCTGACGGCACACTGGGTAAACATAGTGGAAGCCAGGACCCAGTCGGACCTTGGGATGAAACACATCCTCCCCACACCGAGGATTGCGGGCCCTATGTCAGTCAGAGTTGCCCCCACAGTGTACAGCTTCTGTGCATCATCCTCCTTCTCCTCCTCATGTTCAGCCTCCATCTCAGATATCACCACATCAGTTACAAGCTGGAAGCAATGCAGTACTGCCTCAGCCAAGTGGCAACAGGCTGTGCTGAAACTCATAAGCTTAGGTGATAAACCTCACACTGCTTGTGAGTTGTGGACAGCTGTGAAAGAGCAGGCAGATCTGTGGCTGAGACCGCTGAACCTACATCCAGGCATGGTCGTGTGTGACAATGGCCGTAACCTGGTGGCGGCTCTGAGGCGAGATCACACACGTACCATGCCTGGCTCATGTGCATAACCTCGTGGTTCAGCGGTTTCTTAAATCGTACCCCGAGTTGCCAGATCTGCTCGTCAAAGTATGCCGCCTGTCAGCTCATTTTCGGAAGTCGGCTACAGCTTCCGCCGCCCTTGCTGTGTTGCAGCAGCGTTTGCAGCTTCCGGCACACCGACTGGTGTGTGATGTCCCCACACGTTGGAACTTTACCCTCCACATGTTGTGAAGGATTTGTGAGCAGAAGAGAGCAGTTGTGGAGTACCAGCTGCAACAAGGCCGTTGATATTCAGGTCAGACTCCAAATATAAGACCTCAGGAGAGGACCTGGATGTCTGACATATGTACCATCCTGACAAACTTTGAGGAGTCCACCAAGATGGTGAGTGGCGATGACGCCATCATTAGCGTCAGCATCCCACTTGTCTGTCTTTTGCAATGCTCTCTGCAGAGAATTAAAGAGGAGGCATTGCAGCCAGAGTATGATGAGATGGATCAAGAACCAGTAATGGGCGATTACACACAGCCCAGCCTCATCTCATCCCAACGTGCATTGGGGGACAATGAGGTAGAGGAGGAGGAGGAAGAACAGGAGCTGGTATCATGCGCTGTAGACGGTAGTACCTGTACAACTGTCATACAGTCGGTTCAGCGTGGGTGGCCTGAGGACAGGGGGGAAGAGGAGGAGGAGAGCATGGTCAGTCGTCATCTTGGTGAGGACACGGAAGTCTTGCCCGTTACCAGTCTGGCACGCATGGCTGACTGTTACGCTGCCTTAACCGTGACCCTAGCGTTGTCAAAATGTTGGGTGACAGTCATTACTGGTTGGTGACACTTTTAGACCCCCGCTACAAGGACAACTTTCACTCTCTTATTCCTGAGGTGGAGAGGTCTACAAAAAATGTGGCAGTACCAGAAGGCCCTTGTTGCAGAACTGTTAAAAAAATTCACATCTGAACACGCTAGCGGCAGGGGTCACAGTTCGTTGACCAACCAAGTCGTACAGGCGAGAGAGACGCAACTCCAATCCAGCAGAGGCAGGGGAACACTGTCAACGTTCTGGGACAGTTTTCTGAGACCCGTCCAGCTTACAGCCCCTGAGGCGCGGGGTACTCTCACAAGGATTGGAAAGTTTCAAAAGATGGTGAGGGAGTACCTTGCCGACCGTACCAGCGTCCTCCGTGATTCCTCTGTGCCTTTTAATTATTGGGTATCCAAGCTGGACACTTGGAATGAACTTGCTCTGTACGCCTTGGAGGTCCTGGCCTGCCCTGCCGCTAGCGTGTTGTCGGAGCGTGTTTTTAGTGCCGCTGGGGGAATTATAACTGATAAGCGCACTCGCCTGTCAACTGACAATGCTGACAAGCTGACCCTTATCAAAATGAACAAGGGCTGGATTGTGCCAGACTTCTCATCACCACCAAATGACAGCAGAGTAACATAAAGTCAAATCCACTGTGTTATTTCGGGAGGTGTATTCCCATGCACCGCTTCACACCCACACATGGGTATACGCTTCCTCATTTCGGCTGTATTTTGCTCTTCTCCTTATCCTCAGCCTCCACCACCACTATACCACCAGGGTGACCGTGGTCCGTGTTGCCAGCATTGCAAGTTCCTCCGTCCTAATTTTTGCCAGCTTTTGCTTGGAAGGCATAGGCAAAGACTATGGGAGACCCACTCTCCAATAATGGGAATAATGTTTTTAATATGCTGTACTGCATGGCTCTTGTAAGGGGCATTTAAACCGTCTTGTTAAGCTACTGCGACCTCCACCACTTTTCCAAGGGGCATTAAAACCGTCTTGTTAAGCTACTGGGACCTCCACGTCTCTTCCAAGGGGCATTTAAACAGTCTTGTTAAGCTATTGCAACCTCCACGTCTCTTCCAAGGGGCATTTAAACCGTCTTGTTAAGCAACTGAGACCTCCACCACTTTTCCAAGGGGCGTTAAAACCGTCTTGTTAAGCTACTTCGACCTCCACGTCTCTTCCAAGGGGCATTTAAACCGTCTTGTTAAGCTACTGCGACCTCCACCACTTTTTCAAGGGGCATTGATATTGTCTTTTTATATCACTGCGAACTCCACCATTCTTCCAACGGGCATTGCATTTCCTCCTAATTTTAGTCAGCTTTTGCTTTTCAATGCATAGGCGAACACTAAGGGAGACCCACTCCCCAATAATGGGTAGAAGGTTGTTAGTATGCTGTAATCCACGTCTGTTTCAAGGGGCATTGCAGTTCCTCATAATTTTTGGAAAGCATTCCATTCACTGCTTAGGCCAACAGTGCACAGGAGACCCAGTTGCTATAAATGGAAAAAACGGTTTAGTTAAGGCCCTCTGACCTCCATGTCACTTCCAAGGGGCATTGGAGTGCCTCGAAATTTTTGGTAGGCATTGCACTCACTGCATACCCTATAACTGTGTAGCCGAACCTCTCCTTTTGGTACAGAAACATATCCTACTAGACATGTGTGGTTGACTGGCCTGATATTGATTTGAATGGTCCCTGTTCCTCCTGCTCTTTCTCCTTTGCCACCACCTCATCCATCATTCATCACCTGAAGCTTTGTTTTAATGGGAGTCATAGAACTGGGATAGTAGCAGGAAAACATCCAGCAATCCTCGGAGGAGGTAGGATATGCGCCAAAACGCTGACCACCTCAGGCCTAGCTGCTACTACATACATGCGCTTGCATTCTAAGAAAACAAAGCAGATGCTAACTTCTATCATCATCATCATGCTCCTCACCTTGGCACTCTCAACTCTCCTGATGGAGAAGGCAGGGCCCTCGAGAGGAGTCTGGTTCTCTGGTGGGCTCGTCCAATGCTGCCCTAAAGCAGACAGGGCTAAGAAAAGTGTGTGGGGGGATGTTCCAAGGAGAAATAAGGGCGGCTGGGGACCGTGTGTGGACACCCGGCCACCGGGCTGCTGGGGAATGAGTATGGATACCTCGCTGCCGAAGCAGCCATGAGGTAGTGGCCAGCTTCGGCCTCCTCCAAACTAAAAGGCCCCATTTCAAGTGCAAGCAAGCTAGCAGTATGGTATTGCAGCCTGGGGGTGGGTGGGTGGCAGGTTGCACACTTAAGCTTGCATTGCAAGGAATGGGGGAGGTACAATTGAACACTGCCCTGGGACAAGGACTTGCACGGGGAGGGATAGTTGCAAGTCTGCATCTTCTGATGCGGAAAGGATCACTTCTGATGGGCACACTTTTAGGCAGTGACCTGGGTGTCAGAGATGCTTCCAGGGGACTTCCCCATGCTGTTCCCATGTCTTTTCAGCACTGTATGCATGTGTCACACAGCACATGGCCAGATAAGATTGTAAAATGTTAAAATGACATTTCCCAGTGAATGCATTTGTCACGGTTGAAAGCAATACAAAAGTGCAAAAACGCATAAAAAATGCTACTTGTGAACATAGCCCAAGGTGTGGAAGAGTATTTTTCACAGGAAAACCGTTTCAGTTTCGTTTTTGAACGTTTTATTGTGAGCCCGTAAAAGTGGCTTAATACCTCTGACCACGTTGTTGACAACAGTGACCTGGGGGTCAGAAATGCTTCCTGCGGCGATGCCCATGCTGTCCCCATGTCATTTGAGCACTGTCACTATCGTTTTGGGCACTTTTTAGGCTTTCTACAGACTGCCGGGGGTGCCGCCGCAAAAATGCTCGGGTCTCCCATAGACTAACATTGGGCTCGTTACTCGGTTCGAGCACCCGAGTATCACGGTGAGCTCGGCCCGAGCTTCGAGCACCCGAGCATTTTAGTGCTCGCTCAACACTAGTGGTTATTAATGGAACACATTGGGTCACAGTTAACAGTGGGATACCACAGGGGTCAGTTTTGGGCCCGCTTCTTTTTAACATATTTATTAATTACCTTGTAGGGGGCATACAGAGTAGTATTTCAATATTTGCAGATGACACTAAACTCTGCAGGGTAATCAATACAGAGGAGGACAATTTTATATTACAGGAGGATCTATGTAAACTAGAAGCTTGGGCTGATAAATGTCAAATGAGCTTTAATGGGGATAAATGTAAGGTAATGCACTTGGGCAGAGGAAATAAAATGAATAATTATATGCTTAATTGTAAAACACTGGGCAAAACTGTCAGTGAAAAAGACCTGGGTGTATTGGTAGACGACAAGCTCACGTTTAGTGGCCAGTGTCAGGCAGCTGCTGCAAAGGCAAATAAAATAATGGGATGCATTAAAAGAGGCATAGATGCTCATGACGAGAACATAATTTTACCTCTATACAAGTCATTAGTGTGACCACACTTAGAATACTGTGTACAGTTCCGGTCTCCAGTGTATAAGAAAGACATAGCTGAACTAGAGAGGGTGCAGAGAAGAGAGACCAAGGTTATTAGAGGACTGGGGGGTCTGCAATACCAAGACAGGTTATTACTATTGGGTCATTTAGTTTGGAAAAACGAAGGCTTAGGGGTGACTTAGTACTATGTACAAATATATGAGGGTACTGTACAAAGACCTTTCTACTGATCTTTTTACTCTGAGGCCAGACGGGGACAAGGGGGCATCTTCTACGTCTGGAGGAAAGAAGGTTTAATCATAATCACAGACGCGGATTCTTTACTGTAAGAGCAGTGAGACTATGGAAGTCTCTGCCGCATGATGTTGTAATGAGTGATCCACTACTAAAATTTAAGAAGGGCATGGATGCTTTTCTTGAAAAGTGTAATATTACAGGTTTTATATACTAGATTCCTTGATAGGGCGTTGATCCAGGGAACTAGTCTGATTGTCGTATGGAGTCGGGAAGGAATTTTTTTCCCCAATGTGGAGCTTAGTGTTTGCTACATGGTTTTTTTTTGCCTTCCTCTGGATCAACTTGTTAGGCTATGGGTTGAACTAGATGGACTTAGTTTTTTTTAAGGTTGAAGGAAGACTGTTACTAATACCTGTGGACTCAGCCAACTTTATTACTATTTTTTTGAAGATCTAGGAGCAATTCAACTTGTTTGTTCCACTCCTGCAATGCTTCAAAACACAAAGGGGATATCCAGTTTAGACACCTCATTATTTGTATATTATTTTAAGAGTTTTGAGTTCTGTTTGAGAGTCTCATCTCTTGGCCAGAGCGAAAAATGGTTACAAAAGTGGTTCTCCCGAGAAACTGTCCTGTCAGACTTCACACAACCCATTCATCATGTCATTGCATATGCTCTGTAATACTTCATTCCACCTGTTGGAGTGCTGCAGGAAAATGTAACACTTACTAATTAGAATCTCTAGAGATTTTAGTTGGTCAGCTGGGGGAACGCTTTGTAATTATCTTATTGTCAAAATGAGGTTTTGAAAGCAAAGAGTGGTCACACCAAATATTGACTGATTTTAGATTTCTCTTTTGTTCATTCACTTTTTATTTTAATTAACAAAAACTAGAACGCTTTTACTTTTTTAAAGCATTTTTATTGTGCAGCATTTTTTCCTTTCCTGCTGAACACTTTTGCTCAGTAATGTTAGTACTGTGTGCGGGTATATTAAATATCTTGTCTTCCTTTAGACAGATAATGAGCGTGTATTTGCACAGCAGCTTCAGAACAAGCTTCTTCCGGACCACACATATTCTGTGGTATCTGGAGGAGAACCACTGGACATCCCAGATCTCACCTGGACCCAGCTGAAGCAGTTCCATGCCACTCACTATCACCCAAGCAATGCCAGGTACAGTATAGAGGCTCAAACAACTGAATTCCTGTGTCCGTGTGTAACCTAAATTTGGGTTTCACGTCGTGTTTTTTTTTTATTTTATTTTTTTTAAAAAATCTGCTGTAAGAGGTTTATTTAATTGTAATCTGTCTCCAGGTTTTTGCCACCTAATCAGGGACCCAGATGCCAGCGAAGTGTCACTTATTAGGCTGCTTAATGTAGTTTTGATAAAATCTCTCTTTTTAACAGCAGGAGATTATCACTATAGGACTAGTAAACCATATTCTGAAAGTGAAGCATATTCATGAACTCTGTATAACTCTGCTCCACCACTGACTGGCAGCTTTGTTTATACACTCTGCATAGGCAGAAAACTGTAGTGTGGTCGAATACATAGCTCAAGATTCAGAGAACTGCTAGCTCTGCAGCAGATAAAACAGTGATTTTATCCAAATGACAGCAAGCAGCTCAGTAAGTGACACATCACTAGGATCAGGGTCTCTAGCCCTTCATCATGCTGCTGACAGATTCCCTTTAAGCCTTTTGCGCTTTTATGATTTTATTACAGATTTCTGTGCTTTTTATAGAGGTTTTTTTTTTCTACCTCAAGATTTAACACAGACTAATTGGAAGGAAATATTCTGTATTAATTATGGCTGTATGTGTAGAGTATTTGCTTTTATTGCTTTTACAAATAATGATTAAATGTAATGTTGGCAGTATCTTAGGAGAATTATTTATTTTTCTCACTTATATAACGCTATTAATTCAGACATTGTCATCGCTGTCCCCATTGGGGCTCACAATCTGGATTTTCTATCAGTATGTTTCTGGAGTGTGGGAAGAAACCGGAGAACCTGGAGGAAACCCACGCAAACACAGGGAGAACATACAAACTCCTTGCAGATATCCTACTAAAGACAGAGAGCGAGTCAATATATCTTCAAACAATTGAACTGGATCGGTATACTGTGCTATGCCTCCGGTAACCAGATGATGCACGCGCTGATACGTCACAGGAAGTGCTCCCTTTGACCTGCGCGTGTTATCGGATGTTCCGGACGCTTCGCGCTAAACCGCGCAGATACCTGTGAGCATGCGCCGCATTATATTGACTCCATGCACCTGGCGTAAGATATAATCTCCAACGTGCACTGACACATTAGCTCCAATACCTGAAAAAGGTCATTCCGAAACGTGCGTTGGGGCATCAGGGTAGTGTACTTTAGTATTTACTTTACGTTCGATGTGTGGTCACCATGCATGTAACTACTATTTGTTGATTCCAAATGGTTGCACAAGAACATGCAGAATACAACATAATTAATAGATCCAGCATTGCTAGATCTACGTGTTTATTTTGCCTTTAGGCAACAATCACACCCATATCATTAACTTTATTTTGCCTTGATGGGTGTTTGCTGCACATAGGCATAGATATACAAGTTTGGTGCTATATATCCTACAGAAAAATTGAGTAAATAGTCAAAAATAGTTTAAAAAGTAAAAAATTTATTTAAATAGACAGCATACATAACAAAGTTTTAAAAATAAATAAAATAGATGTACAAGCAGAGATGTGCACTCACACACTGATCACCCAAAAGGGTGTTTGTAACAGCTAAGTAGCTACCTCAAAATACCTACTGATGAATAACCAAAAGATCATGATCAAAGGATACATATCCCTAAGGTGAAAGATTCCCCCAAATATGTATATATGACTGTATAATATCGCCTATCACGTTATTCTATATAGTGGCAGATGACAGTCCATATAAACAGTATGCAAAACAATACATGAAGGAACACACCATTATTCTCACGGTCAAAATATTAAAGTAACCAAATGAATCATAGTGCATGCATGTGCTGAATTAGGTATGGTAGAGGTGTCTAAATGGGTATTCTATATAAATGCTAAATTATGCACTGCATTAAGTGTGCATAAGGGGATAGCAAGGTAATACAAGCATTAGGGGAAGACACAAATACATATTCAAACCATCAATATACAGTAAAGGCATAAGGGAGGCATATCAGAGTGCTTGTGCAGCTAGGGAACACCCCTTACGCGCGTTTTGCATCAGCTTTCCCTAAGGGTTGACTCTAGGGTAGCAGCCAGCCTATTTATATCGTCAATCACCAATCAGAACGAGCTTGTAATGGCGCTCATGCTGTCTCCACCGTGCCCGGAAGCCCCGCGGTTTGGCGTCCAATGTCACTTCCCGCCACCCACAACAGACGCGTGTCATGGTGTGGGCAGGAGGAAGCGAGGCTGGCAGGACCCATTGCCACAGAGACAAGAGACTGAGTCAGACATTGCGAGCGCGCACCGCTGGAAAGTGTGAGTTAAGTATGGTAAAATAGAAGGAGGATGAAGGCATTTAAGCGCTCCACATATGGACAGTAAGGCTATGTGCCCACGATGCAGAAATGCTGCATATTTTTTCCGCTTCTCCCTGGCAGGAAAAACAAATGCGGATTTTACATGCTTTTTTCCTGCCAGGTAGAAGCGTTTGTCAAGCGTTTTTGCATGCATTTCTGCATGCGGGTTATCAAGCGTTTTCCAAGCGATTTTAGCACCACTTGGAAAAGTGCTTGACAACTTGGTCACACTATATAAATCCATGCAACCGGCATATATAGTGTGACCAAGTAATAGTTAAAAAAAAGAATAAGTATGGTAAAAAATAATGATTATACTTACCTTCCGATGGCCCCCAGTATTTTCTCCGCTCCGTCCGATCTCCCCGGTGTCTCGCGGTGGTGTGAAAGGACTTGTGATGACGTCATTGAGTCATGTGACAGGTCATGCAACCGCCGACGTCAGCGGTCACGTGACCTGTCACATGACTAAATGACATCATGTCAGGTCCTCACACCACCGCAAGCCGAACCTGAGACCGGATGCATCGCTGAGGAGGCCGGGGGACATCGGAAAGTAAGTATAATCTTTTAAATTTTATTTTTTTTCTTTACAGGTTCTATGGTACCCAGGTCTGGAGGAGAGTCTCATCTTCTCCAGACCCGGGTACCATCCGCACATTGAATCGCATAATATCCGAATGTGCAAATGTGCTGACACGGATATTAAGCGTTTCAATGCAAGTCAATTGCGGCAATTACGCTGCGTGTCCGCAAAATTAATGGACATGCTGCTTATTTTTTTGCAATGATAATCCGCAGCGGAAATTTCCGCAGCATGTGCACAGCACATGCGGATTATCATTGGGGACCATGGGGCACGTATTACCAAGCGTTTTTTAAGCGTTTTCACTGCTGAAATTCCGCAGCAAAAACGCATAGTGGGCACGCGGCCTAACACTATCTCAATAACATCATTGGACCTCATGATTCTTGGATAAACAACATATATACACATGAAAAAGTGTGGAGGAAAAAAAAATTAAAACAAATATATGTAAAAAATCAAATACTAGTGTTACATATGGATGCAAAAAATATTATAACAGGAAACACAGAATGAATAACAAAAGTATCATGAGAACATAAAAAGTGGAAAGAGAAACAGGCAATGGAAAACCAAAAACCACTGACGGGGACAAAAAGTGAATACATGGGTAAAGTGTAATATATACAGAGTGTGATAATGAAAAAAGAGGAATATAATGTGATCCCATGTGGCATCCACGAAAATGGTACCTACGCAGATGAGGTAGTGCGAGTGCAAGGATGAGCCTAATGCCCATCAACCACAAATGTGAAGACAAACCAAAGAGAGTGCACAGTGCAATTGAAGTGTTTTAGTAATATATGGTTCAATCACATACATTTATGACAATACTACTTCTTACAAGTGGAGGAAGAGAAGCAATGTTTCAACATGTGAACATAATACCCAACTCATAGATACAATAAAAAAAACATTCCCAATAGGAATAGACCATATAGTACAAAACACGGTAAACTGTGTTTTACTCAAAAATAAATATAAAAAAGAAAATACTTACAGAAGGTGACCTTGGACAGATACCGAATGTCGATATGAAGTGGCATCACTTGTGTATATAATATATGCTACTGAAAAGATGGCAACATTCCATCTAAGAGGACGACCATTCCTACTACAGTGCATAAAAAAAAAAGAGCGGTAGGTATTAAGACATAATTTTCAGCTAGAAAGGGTATCCTATGCTAATGAATTAGAGGAGACATAACTTTTTCTATAGGACTGTATATTTATATTTAAGACCTAAAGGGAACGATGCCTAAGGAATGACCCCTTCTGTATATTGGGATGGTCCGGACGCATCACGCAGATACCGATCGGCATGCGCCGTGTTATATTCACTCCATACACCTGATATAAATATAAATTATATTTTATATTTAAAATATTTATTTAGATTTAGATCATGTGTATAGAGTGAATATAACACGGCGCATGCTGATCGGTATCTGTGCGATGCGTATGACGCGCCCAGGGGATGGAGACGACTCGGCGCTCGGGCCTTGTTGTTGCCTGACCTTGGGGGATGTCGCGGTGGTTGGCTCCCAGGCCCGTACCCTGGGGTCACTCTTAAAAAGGGGGGGAAGTTGTATGGGATAGGGAATGTTCGTGACGCCACCTGTGATGTCTTGTGAGGATCACCACCGCTGCGACAGTCCTCTGAGGCCGGTGTTCAGGCAGCTTAGTTAGTGCTGCTCCCCACAGGTGGAGCGGGGCCTCAGGGCAGTGTAGAGAGGGATGCAGGACAGAGGTGACCCAGCCGGGTCAGAGGAAGAATAGGCGCACACACAACAGTTCACTTCAGTACCTTTACTGGTGGTGTTTCTGGCACGGTCCAGGGTACTTCAGGGTGAAGGGTGCATATCAGGACCCAGTGAGCGGGTGTGGGGCCTCCTGTTCCTTGCCTTTCCTTGATAAGTTTCTGACCTGCCTGGAGCTAGGTCTAACTTAGTCTCTGTCTTGCACCTGCTGACCTGGTGGTAGGGCCTTCTGCTGGAGATCACACTCCCCGGTCTCTTGGGCCTCCGTGACTCCTGACCCTGGTACGTAATCAGCTTTTGGTGTTCCTGGGACATATAGTTCTCCAGGGGTTCCAGTTATTTCTGCTGGATGTAAGGGATCCCTGCAGACACGGACCCTGTGTCCGGTAAATGGTTTTGGGGTGAGCTGGTTAAGCTCCTCTGCCCCCTATGTTGCTTGCTTACTCCACTCTCCTTCGGCCACGCTCGGGGCCCTCACTAGGCTTCACACTGCAGCAGGCACACTGCGCTTCGCCGCTCTTTTGGCGTCTGCACTCCCTAGGCTCATTAATCTGAGCTCACTGAGTCTGGACTGAGCTGCACTGCAGGCTAGCTTCTGCAGGAGTTCTTCCGATCAGTCTGACCTTCTCACTGATTTCACTCTCTGTGGACTCCAGACTACATACTCCAGACTGAGCTGCCTGGTTCCACCTTCCCTTTATATATCCCTAACGGGCTCCCTCTGCTGGTCTGAGGTGGAAGGTGGAGGTGTGTGAATGCTATGAGGGCCTCTTGTGGAGAAATCCATCCATGCACCCCTCTGGGATCTGTGGCACCAATATGCAGCTGGGCGCCACACGTCCGGACCATAATATATTATTATTATTATGTGCAACATGCACTGACACATTAGCTCCAATACCTGAAGATGATTCCGAAACGTGCGTTGGGGCATGGGTAAGGTACTTTAGTATTTACTGTGTGTTCGGTTTGGAGTCACCATGCGTGTAACTACTATTTGTTGATTCTGTATGGTTACACAAGAACATATATAATACAACATAATTAATAGATCCAGCATTGATTGATCTATGTGTTTATTTTGCCTTGAGGCAAGTCACACCCATATCAACTTTATTTACCTTGATGGGTGTTGTATATCTATGCCTATCTGCAGCCAAGTTTGGTGCTGTGACCCCCGTACTTTTTTGCTACCTCTCTTTTTACGTCCCATGTACCCAGGCTCTGTCTCCCTCTTTTGCTTTGAGCTCATTCTGTTAACCTCAATTGATGTATTTACCGTATGTGGAAAATTTTCCTGATATGGCAGTGCTATATGGCATGGCCATTTTTTTAGTGTTTTGTACATGTAGATTCACTAAAAATTTCATATATATTTTCCCTGTATTAAAATATATAATTTTTGGACCATGTTAGCCAGTAGATAAAAAAAAATATTTAGATTTGAGAGTCCTCAGTAAAAGGTATCAACCACTGAGAACTCTCAAATCTAAATATTATTATATTTTAATCAATTTTTTGAAGATGTATTGATTTTCTCGGTCTTTGGTAGGATATCTATAACGTTAAGCCGTCTTCTTTTACTATGATATTTATTGTCCTGAAACCCCCCATCTCCATAAACTTACAGGTGTTGCCCTTGGTGGGATTGAACTGAGGACCCCAGCGCTGTAGAGCAACAGTGCTAACCACTGAGCCATCAGTGCTAACCTGTAAAACAGATGTGCATTTGCTTTTCCTCTGCAGGTTTTTTTACTTATGGGAATCTTCCATTGGAGCAACACTTAAAACAGATTCATGAAGATGCATTGAGCAAGTTTGAGCGCATTGATCCCCACACTGAGGTTCCTCGACAGCAGAGGTGGAGCAGTGCGGTAGGTTCTTGGTTTTTCTTTTGTCTTTTTTAGAAATGCATCATTTTGTTGTAACGATAAATCTGTTTAAAGGGGTTGTCCTTGAATGCGATAGAGGATATAGGTCACTATTATCTGTTTGATCGGGTTAAATCCACTGTTAGCCGGTCCTGCGATCAACGGAAGTAAATAGTGGCTGGAGCTGGAACAGCTGTGTAGTGGCAGTATGGTTGTATGTGGGAATCACAGCCTTGCTTCCATTCACTTCAATAGGAGCTTACATAGCAGAACCTGAGAACGATGACTACTGTGTGTGGAGCTGTTCCTCCCTCAAAGTTCAAAGCTCAATAAGATTACAAAACCAAAAAAAAGTGCTTTAGTAAGTCAGTAAAAAGTAGGTAGGAGTATTTAAAACAAGAAAATGATAAGGGTGCCCATACTTATGCACCAGTCAAATTTTGTTTGAATGCAGATTGCACATTTTCTGTTAGTACAATAAACCTCATTTCAAGGCTGAAACATTACTGTGTCCAACAGTTATTACATATATCAAACTGAAATAGCTGTTGCAAAAACACCAATTTTTATAAAACATTAAGCTTAAGATTAATAGGGGTGCCCAAACTTTTTCATATAACTGTACATACACATGTTTAGTGTAAAAAACAAAACTTCATGAGAGTGCTCCTTTAATGGGAGACATGGAACCACTAGTCTCCTGTTTGGGACCCCAGCAATCAAACGTGTAAGACGTATAGTATTGATATGCCATACATTTCAGAAATATTCTATTAAATACAAAAGAACATTAATTAATTCAGAATAATTTTTTTTTTTAATTCAGAATTGAATTCCCTATCAGTATGTCTTTGGAGTGTGGGAGGAAACCGGAGAACCCGGAGGAAACCCACGCAAACACGGGGAGAACATACAGACTCCTTGCAGATCTTGTCCTTGGTGAGATTAAACCCAGGATCAAAGTGCTGCAAAGCAACAGTGCTAACCACTGAGCCACCGTGCTGCCCAAGTACAGCTTTTATGGTGGACTTGCTGTAGTTTCTTCAGGGCACTAGATGTGGAAAGTTTTCTGTCATTGAGATGACTATGGTGCCCTAATGACAGACTGGAAAAATGCATCTTCTTCTGATGCTGCGAGCAGCCCTGGATAACCCACGCCGGCAGGATGATATCATCCGGCGGAAGATGGAACCTGTGAGAAGAGATGTAAAACTAATGTAAGTAATGGGGCTCCATATTAGGGGATACTGCTGTGGTGTCATGGTGGCAGGACGGTAAAGGAATTTTATCCGTACAGAGGAATGGGATCATTGTCAGTCATCATACATGTGACAATCCCACCACTGACAGATAACATCTGCTCCACATGAATTATTCTCACTGGCCGACATGAGACAACATAGACCTTATTGTCACACTTACGTCTTCTAGGTTCTTGCTCTTCTACTATTTGGGCGTTTTGCTCTTCTACCAGTTTTAAAGCAGATTTATTCTTCTTCTCAACTGGAAATTCATATAAAAAAGTCATAAACACAAGTTAATTATCATTTTCAGTTATCATACATGTGACAATGCCCACCACTGACAGATCACATCTGCTCCACATGGATTATTCTCACTGGCCGACATCAGCCTACATGGAGCTTATTGTCACACTTACCTCTTATAGGTTGTCCCTCTTCTACTATTTCTGCTTTTTGCTCTTCTCCCAGTTTTGATGCAGATGTATTATTCTTTTCAACTGGAAATTTATATAAAAAAGCAAGAAAAATAAGTCAACGATAAACTACTATAAGATTAGATTCATATCTTTATCTAGCAAAATTATTTTATTTTTGTACCCTATAGTCCTGGGAATCTGGCATTGCACCATAAGGCCTTGTTCACATGCAGCATTTTTGCAGTATTTTTTGCAGCATTTTTTCATTCAATTTATAAGCTACTTTTTACAGTGAAAGTAAAAGCTATGAGATTTCAGAAATCTCATGCAGACATTTGTTTATTTTTTCCTAACGGGATTTGAAAACTGCAATGTTTTTGAAATCTGCAACATGTCAATTCTTTCAGCGTTCTTGCAGTGCTTTTTCAACCACAGAAAGCAATGTGCATGCGCGGGAAAGGCCAGGGAGCGCCTGAGCATGCGCACTATAGTACTTTAATCTGCCCTTAGTAGGGCAGAGAGAAGAGCACCTGCTCAGAAGCAAAATGAAGGACACTCTGTGAATGATATAGGACGCATCATCCACAAAGCAGAGAAGGAGAGCGGCATCACAGGAAGAGCGGAGGCTCCGGACCAAGACCAGTGACGCCCATCGGACCGGACCGCACCATCTGTGAGTATAATAAAAGGTCTTATTTTGTTTTGCAGGGCGGCTTGGAGACTTATATACAACTTTCCAGAATGCTCTAACACAGGGCTGAAAGGTCGTGTTTTAAGTTATATGGGAAAAATCTGGTGACAGGTTCTCTTTAATATGACATTAATAACAGCAATGTTCTCATATAATCAATTACATAAAATATTTGTCTAACATTAGTATATGTAGGGTCTGTTTGGGGCCTGATGGGGCCATGGGCACAGTACTCAGTATCAGTATCAGGCACCAGCTGTATGACCCCTTATATCTTTTCATGCACAGCACAAAAGATTGAGTATTTGATACATTGAAGTGTTGTATTGTTGATCGTTTTAAGGGCGCAAAAAAAGCAGTGATCTTCTGAGCATTTATGTAACATTCACATTACACCTTTTGATCATTGCCTACAACAAGATGTCTTATAGACCTGCACATACCTGACAATGTGGGAGAGGATGACTTGTTGTTTTCAGTAGTCAAACACTGATTGTCACCATCACTTATGGTAGGAGAAGATTCTTTCTGCCTGTTTGGTACAAGAAAAACAAATAAATTACAAGTGAATGCAATTAAAAATACAAGAACTCCTGTCTGTAAGGGCAATTAAGACACTTGGTCAAAATGGAGGGGATACCTTTCACAGGGCTCACTTCCATCAGCAAGAATGAAGAATAACTAGTAATAAAGGGCTTTAATGAACTGAAAAAGAAAGGCTGGTCACAATGATCAGCTGTTATCACCAGCGCTATCACAAGCCAAATACCACAGTCATCAGCAATCATGGGGTGGTGGGTTCAGGATTTAGTCTTGTATCCTATGTGTCTTGTATTTGGTGTTCTGAACATATATAAGTACTAAGCCCCATAATAATAATCTACTCACACGTCTGGGTGTTTTGTGCTGGTCTCTAGGGAACAATCTGGAGATGACTCGCGTTCTTCTTTGCTCATTGTCCTGCTATTGGTTGTATATAGCTAAAACACACAGAGTAAAATTAAATAAATATATTTCTAAACAATTTTAGTTACAGTTTTATGGATTTACTGATCACATACCATAGACAGTCTATGAGAAGATGATACATAGTTTAAGCTTTCTGGCCAGTCATTCACCTCACTTGCGTCACCCTCATCTGAATCTGTATGTTTGGGTCTCCTAATGCCAACTACAAAATACAAATAATATCAGAAATGATTAGTATAATTACAGACAATCACCATGTTATTGCTAATAATGGACACATTTTTTCAAATAAAATGGTAGACGAGACAAACAGCAGCATGAGCTAGATGACGTCTCAATCTACTTACTAGGAAAGTAGTGGGTGTCCACCTCTGATACTAGATTTGGCTTAAACAGTGGCTCCTGATTGTGAAGGTTCTCAAAGTCTAACTCCCTCAGGAATGGATGACTCTTGATCTCATTTGCTCCTCCTGAAAATGGTAGATAAGAAAAAATTGATACAGACAATGTCAGGAAGACTGCTCTATATCTGTACATTGTATGTTAATTGGAACTGAAGACATTGCAGAGCCAAAATATTCTGTAAGTCATAGCATGAAGAATGAGGAATGGACAAGAAGGTAAAGCAGAGTCCTCCACGCTGATCCTCACGGAAATTATCTTTTTGTCAGGACACAGAGGAGTTATAAGTTACATTACCTGTTCCGAGTCTATGTGCTGGATTTTTCCTGAGGAGCTTAATCATGATGTTCTGAGCATCGAGAGGAAGAGCAGAATTGCGAAATTTCCTAGTGATTTCATCTGTTATAAAAAAAAGTAATAATTACAGAAAAGAAAATCTCTACATTTACTATAATTTAAACACATTATCAAAAAACAACAAGTAACTAAACCAAAGAATTAACCTAAAACCGAACCAGTTACTATGACATCACACAGCATTCAGATTATTTTACTTACTCGTGATGATACTGTGGAAAATAGCACTTCTGCAACGTCCTCTAAATGGCACATGCCCAGTTAGAAATTTATATATGATGATCCCTATTGACCACCAGTCAATAGGCCGTCCATAGCCCTTCTGTAAAATGACTTCCGGGGCTACAAAACAAAAGGTGCCAGTCGTCTGGAAACCAACAGAACAATGAGAAGATGATCAATGAAAATAATTGTGACAAATAATATCAGTAGAAACATTTTCTAGATGAGAATATATCAGAGAAGCAGAAATAGATCAGATCTGTAAAGAATAAGTTTCTGTAAGTAAAACTGACCCCATCATCAGGGAACTCTCTGGTGATGTCCACAGTTGAAGCCTTGTATATGTCTGATGTTGGTCTCATGAGGCCGAGTTTTGAAAGGCCAAAATCGGTGACTTTAATATGTCCAGTTGACGATATCATGAGGCTGTAAAAAAATATATATTGTCAGTTTTAAGTAATAACCCATAGACGGTATATCAAACTATAACTGTATTTCCCTTTATTATCCCACAGGGGTCACTTACTTTCCAGGCTTCAGGTCTCGGTGCACCACACCATAGCTGTGCAGATATTCCACAGCAAGAACTGTTTCTGCAATGTACATGCGGGTCAAGGAGAGGGGTAAAGGACTATATAACGTCATAAGACTGGCACAGTCTCCTCCTAAAGCAGAAAGCAAATATGACAGGTGAGGATTTGTTACAATGTAAATTACACATGATGAGTGTGAATGAGAGATAAGCTGAGACATTGGGGCAGGGTGTCAATAATAGAGATACACTGTGTAATGTAGAGCGTATACTGTATACTGCAGAGTAATCCTATATAAAAAGGGAGGTGAGCTCTGCCCGCTGCCGGTAACCTCCTAGATTGCGCTGTCAATCTCCGACAGCGGCATTTACAGCACACGGCCCGGAGGCGAGCTGCTCCATGCACTCATCACCCCCCATTCCATGTCTATGGTTTGTTATGGCTGCTGGGGGTCTGCGGAAGACCTCTATTCCTGCCATTATGGTACTTCTGTGAAGACCAGTGTGTAGCTTGGCTTCATAGGGGACCAAGATTTGCACCATATGCTGAAATACCATGGTATCGCAGTACATAGTAAAAGCGGTTATATGATAACAAGTTCAAGTCCCTCATGGAGGCTAAAAAATAAAGTAATAATAAAAATGTTTGGGTAAATAAAATATAAAAATCACTTTTTCCCCATTAAAACTAAATGAAAAAAATAAATAAACTCAGAACGCATTGTAGTGTTTTGGTTTCTTCCTATTGCATTTTTTTGTGATGGGGCAATGAAAATGATTTATCTACTACAATGTGTTATCAATAAAATCATCAGCTCGCTTAGAAAAAAATAAGACAATAAAAAGCTCCATTTGCTGAAAAAGAAAAATGTAAATTTTCCTTTTTTTTTATAAATTTCCAAGGATTTTGTCAACATTAAATAAAAAATATTTATATACATGTTTGGTATGACTGAAATTGTAGTAACTTGTATAATTAAGATACCAGGTCATTTCCATCACACAATGAACACTGTAAAAATAAAACTTAAAAAACAATTGCGGAATTGTAATTTTTACATAATTCCACGGCACTTGGATTTTTTCCCCACTTTCTAATACATTCGATGGTAAAGTGATCAAAACTACAGATCGTTCTACATGAAAACACGTCATGCGGCTATGTGGATGGAAAAATACAAACATTATGGCTCTTGGAAGAATGGGAGGAAAAAGCGAAAAACTGGAAATTGTCATGTCAGGAAGAGGTTAAAAAAATCTGTCAGAAAGATTTAACCCTCCTAAACTGTTTTTCTGAACATGTAGGTCAATGAAATATAAATACATTGGTCCCTTTATATATTTGAGCAGATATGGGTGGATATAGATACAATGGATATGTCTTACCTGCTTCAAAGTCCATGACCATACACAGATGTTCTTTAGTTGGGAAGGAACAAAACGTGGAGACCACAAAGGGACAATCGGAGAATATTGCGATATCCCTTTCTAGATAGGCCGATTCCAGAAACATTGGATGATGCAGGTTACACCTGGATTGTTTCTTCATGGCGAATACCTTGTTTGTGTCCTTATGACGCACTAAGTGGACGGCCCTGTAGAGGAGAAAAATCCATAATTTATAATAAATTCCTACTAACAGTCTGTCTATATGTCAAATGATCCTCTGTACTAATAGTTAATACTAGATGTACGGCCATCACTAGAAATCATTGTCTGGAAATACATAAAATAACACAACATAAATGATCACTTATGGAGGTTCTCATCCATGTCACATCCCAACTGAGCTGAATAGATGTGGACTAGATGACTAGATGTGGATTACATCTACTCCAAAGTGGTATCAATAAGAATAGCTCGCCACACAAAAAGCAAGTCCTTACAAAGCTCTATCAAACGAAAAATAAAAATGTGACAGGTCTTGGAAAACGGTAACATTTAGATGTGGACTTATATACAGTAATTTCACTATGGCAGGACTTATAGACAGAGGCATCATCATAAGCAACTTGTGAAAAATGTAGATTATACAGAAAGCTCACCCAAAAGTTCCACTGCTGATCTCTTTGATCTGGTTATAGTCGCTCTTACTAGGCTTTCTCATTGGGCTCAATAATCCAATTACAGCCTAAAAGAATAAGAAATGACAATAAGACATAAAAGTTGCAGGAAAATAAAAAGCTCCAGATGCAGGAACTTCTCCTCTACATTATGTCCCCACTGATTACACTGCAGCAGATGTAGAGGACATGATACAAGCAGGACGCTCCACAGACACTATTACATAATAACGGGATCCGTACTTTTCGGATTATAAGACCCATTCTTTTTCCCCAAAAATTTATTGGGGAAAAGGGGGGGGTGTCTTATAATCCGATTGTAGCTTATTGGGAGGGGGCGGCTGCGGTGGAGCAGGGACCCAGGAGGTGGGGTTACTGCTGCAGGAAGCTGGCGGCGGCAGGAGTGGGGCGATGATGGGAGGAAGGGGTGTTTGGAGGTGCAAGGCTGCGGAGGGGCGTGGGCTTTAAGAAAATGTCGGCGGAGTCCCTGCACTTCCTATTGTTTTCACTGGGATGGACTTTGGTAAAATGGCCGCATGCGCAGATTGAGATCTCGGCTCCCCACTCCTGCCGCAGCCAGCATCCTGTAGCAGCAACCCTGCTTCCTGGGACCCCGCTCCACCTCAGCCGCTCCCCCCCCAAAAAGCCACCATAAAATCGGACAATAACAACAATTTATTTTTTACAAAAAATTTCCTCCCCAAAATTTTGGGCGTGTCTTATGGTCCACAAAATATGGTATATCATTCTACTGCAGCGGAGGATAAGGGACATCACACAGAGGAGACAGGAATAATAATGCTAACATCACTGATAATAACTCCAATCTACATCAAGAACAGATATCCCTCTGTCATATGGGGTATAATATGGGATGTGTAATTCATACCCCGTTATCTGATTATATACTTACATTGCCAGATTTGGGGATCTTTGGTGTCTCACATATTCCCCCATCAGCATTTGCCGGCGGATCAGTTGCCTCTAATATAATGATAAATAATGAAGAGACATCATGTATTAGACGATATCAGTACTTAATATATAACGCATCATTATAAGGAAGGAAAGATAAGACCTCTGTAAATGGTAGAATACTAAATATATGGATATTCTGCACATACTATGTATACTTATGGTACATCCATAGATAGATATACTCCACCATAAATGTGTAATAATTGCTCAGGATCTGACAATGACTTGAATGGGGATCCTATGAGGCTCTTTGTACATTTTAAGGCTAATAATATCCCAGAGGAGAGAACCGGAGGGGTTTTCAGAATGACATGGACCTTCTCCATTATAGTCTACCGGAGGTTCAAGAGCCGTCACCAGCCTCAAACAGAGGATGAAGAGTAAATTTATATATTCTCGGGTGTCCTTATAATATTAATATGTTTGTAGGAATATGAAATGTTCGGCTTACCTTCAATCAGATCACTTTTTAGCCCTGGCTGACTGGTATTAGGGTCAGCCATATTTAGGTTCTGCCCATCTTCGGAGTCGCCGTCCGGTGTTTCCTGATGGATATAATATATACAATTAATATAACATTTCACAAATACTAAATTACCATATACATAAGACAGAAAGGACTAAGCCAGGATTTACATGATAATTGCAGTATTGCGTGGACTATACACGGCTGCTCCCTCCAGTAAGTCCACATTAATATATAAGGGACTAGTATATACAACGGTTCTCCAATAGCATCTATTATCAGAACTGCAGCATTTACAAGAAGGAAGATTGTGAATTTATAGGAAGACAGAGGTGATATACAAAGTCCGCACCACTGAGTACAGACTGTCACCACAGAGGATGGAGCCGCAGAGACAGACTGCCATAAATACCCTGCGTCTGCCTGGAGCAGACAGGGAGGCCTCTAAAACAAAAAATCTGCCATTCTGCCATATGTCTGGTAATCTGGAGAAGATCATACAATAAGGACATGAGATATAGAAGATGAGGGATCCTTACCAGGCGCTCCAGTGAATGGGCCGGATAATCTAGTACAAACAGGAATACGTACAGGACATTTTGGGCCAATTGTTTAAAAAAGGCCAAATCTGCACTTTGGGATCTTTCTTCAGCCTATAAAGATGGAAATAAAGGAAAATAATGAGAAAAAGTGGAGAATGTAGGACGCCATTTATGTTACCATTTTTCTCCTGCTATCTGCAGCTACAATTACTACCTATCTGGGTATTTGGTATAGACTATATATTATATTGGTCTAGGCCAAAATACATATTTTATGTAAATGAACTTGCATTTTGTTAATATTATCCTTTATTATTTTTACACAGATTGTCTGCTAATTACCTGTTGGATTAATGTCCTGATGTTCATCTGTAAATGCTCAAGATATTCTGAGCTTATACGACCTTGGTGGTATTTGGTCAGGCAATCTCTCACTAGCTTCATAACCAGCCGGTAAGTGAAGCTGAGGACGCCATCAGGTAGTGGTAGCACAAAGTCAGGGTCATAGGTAGTAAGAATCCCCTGGAGTAGTGCCAACTTCTCAAGTTTGTCTGGAGGAATTCGAGACATTTCAAGCAAATCCAATCGCAGTCATTATATCACCAGCTATAAAGCCAATCACTAACAACAATGACACCGGGGCAGTAAGCACTTGAATAAATGCTGGGGGTGCATTATGATGTCATGATGGAATCTTGAGGTGGGGGAATCAGTGATGTCATCAGTGATGTCATTTAGGAATCCGGTGATGCAATCTTAAAGGGGCATCTTACCATAAAAGGACGTTGCCTAGCAACAATTAAGGTGGCAACACCATAGGCTGAGCATCAGTAACAGACTGAGGCATGGGAAGAAGAACCATGGCTTTGATCAGTAGGGCAGGCTTTTACATCTGTCTGTTCCCCCATAAAATATTTTAAACAGAGTTTGGATGCTAAATGTTCTTCAGACGTGGAAACATTTGCTTTTTCTAGAGATTATGACCAGGGATGGACTGGGAATAAAATACAGTCCTGGAATTTCAAAGCATGCTAGTCCATGCTGTCGCCGCCCCTCTCCCCAGATTGGGGTCTCTAATACTAATTTTATGCTGCCTGAATGAAATTAAGATTTACTAAATATATTTCCAATAATACTGCTTTATTGGATTTCATAATAATAATATTGCAATATAAGGATGTTTTTACAATGAGGTTTTGCTAAGTATTTTCGCTGAAATCCACAACATACAGAATCAATTTGTCTTGCATTGAGCTTTATATGCAGATTTTCTCCATAGAATTGCATTCGATGAGGAAAATACACAGGTAAAAAATACAAAGTGCATAAAATCCACACATGACTCTATCACTAAAGTTTTGTTAAAGCCGAGTACCAGGAATAATCAAAAATAAAGCAGATTTATTCAATACATGATATACCAAAAAGAGACAAAAATGCGATAAAAACGCAAATAACCTAATTTACCGAATAGGTGGAGAACTGCAACAGAAAATCTGCAACATCAAAAACTCGCCAACTACTTATCATAGGAACTTAGCCTAACAAAGAAATAGCACAAGAGCAGATCCAAATACTACCAGCATATACAGTAGTGATAATACCGCCATACTGATCATTAACGAAAACCAATGTACTAGTACTGATGTCACCACCATACCGTGTCCATATAATGGTACTATCAGTTTTACACCAGTGCTCTTCAGACCATATATGTGTGCACTGTGCAGGTTTTCACCAGTGACGTTCTCAATGATCGCAGTCATTCATTTTTCCTTTCCTTTTCCATTTGGCCTAAAGCGCCATGATCACTTCTTCAACCCATAACTCGTCCCTGCAAAATGTAACAGCGACATCTTTGACTTACAGCTTTTACCCTCCATATATTCCCCCATTTCTGTACAAACCATGCATTGCAATAATGAGTATCCTAGACAGTAATAAAGCCCCTCTGTGTCCTGTATGGTAATACTAATCTCTGTGTCCCACGCAATAACAGTTCCCCTTTGTGCCCCTATACAGTAATAATGTTCCCTCTCTACATCCTTATAGTAATAATGCCTTGTATGCTTCATTATAAGTATACAGCAGCATGTAGAATTAATGCCCCCAATGCCTCCTTATAATAATTTTCCTTGACCCTTTATAATAATAATGACCCCTCTACCTTCTTACCCCTGTAGTTGCTTATAATAATAATGCCTTCTATTCTCTCCCTATAATGATACTGATTCCACAGTCTGCCTCCTGATAATAATGCCCCTCGGCAGGAGCATACGTAGAAATCACTGGGACCCCAAACCAAAAGTCTTATTACAACACACAGCGGGTAAAATAAGTATTGAACAGGTCAGAGGTCACCAATTTTCCAAGTAAATATATATTTGTAAATCCCAGACTCCCCCCACATAGTGTGATGCGTGCTTCACAGCACTCCCTCCCCCCACCACAGATACAGTATAATGGTCTCCCCACAGCATGGTGGTCCCACTACAGTTCAGTATGATTGCTCCCCATAGTCCAACAAACAGTAAATGGGCCCCCCAATACAATATGATGGTATCCCTACAGCCCCCCAAAATAAAAAAACTTGTACTCACCATATCCAATCTCACTGTCCACCACAGCCGCAGTCTGTTCTTCTATTCTGCCTTGCGATCACTTACACCGAGCTGCCGACAGCGATTGTGCGGGCACAGCTCCTGTACCCGTATGAATGGCATGGCGTATTTTACGTAATTGTTCTTGAACCCCTTCCCAACCATGATGTAAACTTACGTCAAAGATCGTGAAGGAGTGATGGGATATATAACACCGAAGATATTGCTTGAGTGTTTGATTAATACTTTCTGTCTGACCATAGATTATAATGGGTACATGTGACATCCATGAAAAAAACAGATTCAACACGTATTGCAAACACAGACATATGAATGAGGCCTAAAGTAGTATGGCATATTTAGCACTTTATGAGAGGGCACACAACATGTTTGACACGGTATGAGTGGGCAAACTGTGGATGGCACTGAGGAGCAGATTGTCCCTGGAACCATATGGGACATTGTCTCAGTTGTGTCAGAGTGTAACTGCTCTTTATTATTGGAACTTGGCTGCTTCCGTGTCACCCATAGACTAATGGAGAGTGACTGCATATGTAGATCATTCATTGCAGCAAACTGATAAAGCAGAACATTGGACATAACGTGCTGCCATAGAATGGAGTAAATGGCCATGATTGTGCTAAGTTTACCTTAGGAATAGCAGCCTCTGCAAAATCTGAGCAAGCATAAAAACGTAAATAATCGTCTGCAGGTATCTGTGCTACATAACAGTACAACAGATGTAATAAAGGTAAAGGGTAATACTGCAGATTTAGTACAGGTAGAAGGCAATTCAGCACATACAGACAGAGAGAATTACAGTGCAGATAATACAGGTAGAGCGCAGTACAGCACATATAGTACAGGTAGCAAACAGTACATTTAGTATAGATAGAGAACACTACAGTACATATGGTGCATGTCGAGAGCAGCACAGCACATGTAGTAAAGATCGCAAACAGTACTGCACATGTAGTAGAGATCGCAAACAGTACAGCACATCCAGTATAGGTAGAGAGCAGTACAGCACATGCAGTATATATGGAGAACTGTACAATACATGTAATATAGGCAGAGAAAAGTACAGTACATGTACTACAGGTAAAGACCAGTGACATACATAGAGTACAGGTAAAGAATGGTGATGAACTAACGTGCTCGGTACTCGGCCGAGCATCACTGTGCTCGGCAAGCTCATCGAGTATTTCCGGGTTGCACGGGTAGGAACTCAGGTCCCCTCCCTCCCTGTATGTGCTCTCTAGAGAGCCAATGAACATGCAGGGATTGTCTGCCATACACTGTAATGCCGTAGCCATGTTGGTTGCGGGCATTACAGTGATTGGCTGACTACACAGCATCATCGGGTGTATATAAGACCGGGCGCCGCCATGCTCGTCACAGTCTACTCCGTAAACAGGCAGAGTAGGGAGAGCTACTGCTGAGTCAGGGAGAGATTTGCATGTTTATAGTTAGTATAGGTATTCCAGAATAGATATCTATATCCATCTGAACTAACAGTCCTTCTGAGGACTAATCCAGTAGCATATATTCAGTGGTGATAGCAGGAATTAGGCAGGCAGGCAGTGTATGTGGCAGACTGCAGTGTATGATACAGCACAAGAAGGTCCATTGAGCGTCCTGTCTGCTGCTGCTGTAATAATTACAGATATTTCTAGACACAGCCCCAGATATTAGGGGCCAGGGCAAATTTTTTTTATATCTTAATCCTGGTTATTTGCTTAAAAAGCAATCCAGAGTACACCATTTTTCTGCTCCATTTGCTTGTTCTCACTGCAGAATAAAGATCTGTTCCATGGTTCAAAGATAAAAATCCAGAAATTTGAACGTGGAAAATATTTGCCTCCTTTTCCATTCTGTTGCAGTGTGCCGGTGAAGCTATTCATACTACTTCTCCGTGTAGAATAATATTAGTAAATTACAGGTCTAGAATTTAAAGTCGTGGTTCTCTGTCAGACGTATCACATATAACTGCGTTCCAAAATCAGCCATTTCTTGTGAACGTGGAAAATATTGTCCTCCATTTAAAATGGGCAAGGTGCGTAGCAAGGGATGGGGAAGTGGACGTGATGGTGATGGTGCATGCAGAGGCCGAGGACGTGGGCAAGCTGAAATTGTGCCACAAAAACACCCACATCTTCTCGCTCTACCTTCTTGTCCCAATTACTAGGGGACCGCAGAACACCACTATTGAACACAGACCAGTATCAAAAGGTTATTGGTTGCATAGCAGATAATGCTTCCAGTCACTTTTCCACCACCACCTCCACCCTGTCGTCCACACGGTCAAGTTTCAGTAGCCGTGAGTCTGGACTGCATATTCCTCACCGTGATCCTCCTTCCACCATGCCAAGTGCCCAGAGACAACTGATCCCACACTTGGACACTCAGAAAAGCAGTTCACTTTTCCGTTTGTACATTCGGGCCTCTCGCCCGGCCAGCTTCAAGCAAGTCAAGAGGAGAACGCATGTAGCGATGCCCAAATATTGAAGCAGCCACGGTCACACAAAGGCGATGGTAGTAAAGTGCAATTACTGTGGCAAGAGGTGGATGATGATGAGACACAATTGCCAGAAAGTCAGGAGGAGGACCATGGTGCAGTAGTACCACAACAGGCAGGAAGAAGCGGTGTGGTGGCCACAGACACAAGGCGGAAAGCGTTCCTTGAAGTGCCAACATGACGGAAGTTGGCAGTACAATAGTTAGCCATAAGAAAGAAAAATGAGCTGCACTCACCAGTCCTTAAAAGCAGTATCTTTATTCCATGAGGATAAAAAGTCCGGCAAGCAGGGAGAGCGGGGAAGAAAAAAGCAGACAACAGCTGTTTCGCGTGAAAACGCTTCTACAGGTTTGTGGTACAGGTTTTTCACTTTCCTTGCTGTAAGTACAATAGTTAGGTCTTCCCGAGTAGTGTTGAGCGAATTTGTTCGGTGAATGTTCGAAAGTTTCAAATTCGGCACGAATATGGCACATTCGGATTTGTGATCTCAAAGGCGAGCAAATTTTCTGAAATCAGAAAAGTTCGACGAATTTGCGCTGGACCGTGAATACAGGGCAACCACGGCGTTTTGAACAGTTTTGTTAGCATAGTGTATAATAACCGTTGACATGTTCCAGATGAGTGTGGGGGCTGTGGAGAGCTTAGAACAGGTCAGATCAGCGGCACACTGTTTTTTTTTCCTGTGGGCGGTAACTTTAACTGAGGAAAGCACGGCAAGCCAATCATTTTCCAGGATGAGGAAAAAGCCATTATGCTAAATGATTTTTTTTCAACCGTATTTACACAAGAAAATCGCATGACAGAAAACATGATTAGTGATAACAAAAATTCTCCATTAAATGTCACTTGCTTAACCCAGCAGGAAGTACGGCGGCGTCTAAAAATCACTAAAGTTGACAAATCCCCGGGCCCGGATGGGATACACCCGCGAGAACTGCAGGAATTAAGTAACGTCATAGATAGACCATTTTTTTTAATCTTTAAAGATTCCATAATAACAGGGTCTCTACCACACGACTGGCGTATAGCAAATGTGGTGCCAATATTCAAAAAGGGGACAAAAACTGAACTTGGAAATTATAGGCCAGTAAGCTTAACCTCTACTGTGGGTAAAATCCTGGAGGGTTTCCTAAGAGATGCTATACTAGAGTATCTGAAGAAGAATAACCTCATGACCCAATATCAACATGGGTTTACGAGGGACCGTTCCTGTCAAACTAATCTGATCAGTTTTTATGAGGAGGCAAGTTCTGGACTGGACCAAGGAAATGCAGTGGATGTTGTGTATATGGACTTTTCGAAAGCTTTTGATACGGTTCCACACAAAAGGTTGATACATAAAATGAGAACAATGGGGATAGGGGAAAATATAAGTATGTGGGTTAAGAATTGGCTTAGTGATAGGAAACCAAGGGTGGTTATTAATGGAAAATACTCAAACTGGGTCTCCGTTAACAATGGGGTACCACAGGGGTCAGTATTGGGCCCCCTTCTTTTTAACATATTTATTAATGACCTTGTAGGGGGCATACAGAGTAATATTTCAATATTTGCAGATGACACTAAACTCTGCAGGGTAATCAATACAGAGGAGGACAATTTTATATTACAGGAGGATCTATGTAAACTAGAAGCTTGGGCTGATAAATGGCAAATGAGCTGTAATGGGGATAAATGTAAGGTAATGCACTTGGGCAGAGGAAATAAAATGTATAATTATATGCTTAATTGTAAAACACTGGGCAAAACTGTCACTGAAAAAGACCTGGGTGTATTGGTTGACGACAAGCTCACGTTTAGTGGCCAGTGTCAGGCAGCTGCTGCAAAGGCAAATAAAATAATGGGATGCATTAAAAGAGGCATAGATGCTCATGAGGAGAACATAATTTTACCTCTATACAAGTCATTAGTGCGACCACACTTAGAATACTGTGTACAGATTTGGTCTCCGGTGTATAAGAAAGACATAGCTGAACTAGAGCGGGTGCAGAGAAGAGCGACCAAGGTTATTAGAGGACTGGGGGGTTTTCAATACAAAGACAGGTTATTACACTTGGGGTCATTTACTGTGGAAAAAAGAAGGCTTAGGGGTGATCTTATTACTATGTACAAGTATATGAGGGGACAGTACAAAGACCTTTCTACTGATCTTTTTACTCTGAGGCCAGAGACGGGGACAAGGGGGCATCTTCTACGTCTGGAGGAAAGAAGGTTTAATCATAATCACAGACGCGGATTTTTTACTGTAAGAGCAGTGAGACTATGGAACTCTCTGCCGCATGATGTTGTAATGAGTGATTCACTATTACAATTTAAGAAGGGCATGGATGCCTTTCTTGAAAAGTATAATATTACAGGTTATATATACTAGATTCCTTGATAGGGCGTTGATCCAGGGAACTAGTCTGATTGTCGTATGGAGTCGGGAAGGAATTTTTTTCCCCAATGTGGAGCTTAGTGTTTGCCACATGGTTTTTTTTGCCTTCCTCTGGATCAACATGTTAGGCTATGGGTTGAACTAGATGTACTTAGTCTTCCTTCAACCTTAAAAACTATGTTACTATGTAATCATAGCGCATCTACACTGTCCAGACATAAGGGCTTCTGCAGTTGGCTGCAGAAATCACATGTCCTCTCAATATAAAAAGCGCCCATGTTCCCTCAGCGCCATTATATCCATGTCACTGCTGGAGACAGACGCAGCTCAGTGTTCTCCTGTGTAATGAGAGATATTAGCTAGATAGATGGCACTTGTGTGGTAGTCAGATAGTGTAGATATTTCCTGGCCTGTGTACCTCTGCAACCGCTGGTGCAGCACATTTTTGGTGTTCTTGTGGAAGTACTGAGATTCTGACAAAAACAGAGGGCCCATGCCAAACAATAGTGCTGTGCACCGCTGGTATAGAGCTCCATGTCTCAGTATACCTTAAATCTTTTTTTTTGCACTTGCTAATGTGATCAAGCAAGCGTAGTGCACCTTTTCATTTAGTGGAGTTGAAATTGTGCTCTGCTCAGTCTGCAGAGCTTCTTATTGCAGAGCACAAAATCTGTTTTTTTTCTGTCGTTATTGTGATATTAAAAGCTGTGTGCACTAAAGTTTTTTTTGTGTCAGATACTATTTTAGTGGAGTTGAACTTCAGGTGGTTTCAGAGTTAAAAATAAATTTTTTTCTCTTGATACGCCCAGTCCAAAGAAATATTTTTTCCTGTGCCAAAAGTCATACAGTTCTATAAGCCAGCTACTACATCAGTGGCGGTCAAAGTCAGCTGAACACAGAGCTTATGCAGAGTAACTAGTGATGGACGAGCACTAGTTTTGAGCGAGCATGCTCGACACTGCTCGGTACTCGCCCGAGCATCTCGCTACTCGGGATGCTCGGCGAGCACTGAGCATTTCCGGGTTACTCGGGCAGGAGCTCGGGTCTCTGCCCTGCACGTTTGGCACTCTTTACAGAGCCAATGAACATAAAGGGATTGCCAACCAATCACTGTAATGCCGCAGCCATATTGTTTGTGGGCATTACAGTGATTGGCTGGCCGTACAGCGACACCTTGAGTATTTAAAACCGGGCGCCGCCATCTTGGACACAGTCGCCCGGGATCAGACAGTGTAGGGTCAGTGCTGCTGAGTTAGGGAGAGATATATAGTGCCAAATAGGTAGTGTAGGGTCTCTAAAGCCTGCCAAATCAAACAAACAGTCCTTCTCAGGACTAATATCCATCCTAGAAATCAGGCAGGCAGGCTGTATAGGAGGCGCAGTGCTTATACCAACAAACATCTTATTAACCTTTTGGTATTCCCCCCCCCCCCCCCCCCCCAAAAAAAAAAAACCTTGAGTGTGTCTGTGACTGTTCAGACACCAATATATCTGTTTAAAAGATTCTGGTGTAGGCCACATAACTATAACTGTGGTTTTGCAGTTCCACGGTTCAAATGTCTGTTTTATCCAGCTTTTGGCCTTTGTTCAGTAAAAAAAAACAGTAATAGTGTCTCCCTAACTGTTCAGATACAAATATATCTGTTTATCCGGTTCCCGACCGCCCACTGTACATAAACGTCGGCGCTGCCTGGGTTCTTTGCAGCGCCGACGTTTAAAAACGGTGGGTGGTCCCGCAGCACTCAGGACCCCCAGGGTCCTGCTAGCGCTGCGGTAGCGGTTCAGAGCGATAGCTCTGACATGTGGCATCATGGGGACCTGATTGGATCAGGTCCCCATGATGTTAACCTGTTCCTATCTTCTAGATGGCGCGATCCATAGCGATCGCGGCATTTAAAAGATAGTGACAGCCGGTGGTCGGCGTTCGGGACCCCTCACATACCTTACCAGCGGCGGGAATCCCGGTGCTGTGACCTCTGACATCATCGAGACCTGATTGGCTCAGGTCTCGATGATGTCAGCGTCACACCAGCCAATCAGAGAGATCACCAGGGAAGTTTGTTTTAGCAACAAACTTTCCGGGGCGATCTGGCAGATAAATACATTGTTTCTCCTCCGATCTCCGTGAGAGAGCAGAGGAGAAACACTGTGACAAGAGCTGTCAGCCTTGCCACTGTGAAAGTGAAAAATAAAAATCAAAAAGGAAAGTAAGGTTAGGGTTAGTCAGTCTGTCAGATCAGTCAGTCCTGTCAGTCAGTCCTGTCAGATCAGTCAGTCAGTCCTGTCAGATCAGTCCGGTCCGTTCAGTCCAGTCAAAAAGTATAAAAATAAAATGGCCCGTCAGACTTATACCGCAGAGGAGGCGTATGCCCTGCTGTGTTCTGATAGTGATGACAGTGCAATCTCAGATGGAGATGTGGATTTTGAGGGCTTTAGTAGCGGTGACACTGAGAGGTCAGAAATGAGCAGTGATTCTGGCCCATCCTCAAGCCCAAGGACCAGTACAGCAATAGGGGCAAATAGCGCTACTGGAGAAACGTCTCCAAATCAGGGAACACTGCCCAGTACAAGCGCTGTCCCTGCTACTAGTGAATTGGCGCACGCCAGTGTACCCCGAGGGCTCGGCTGCTACAGGGGTATTGCACCTCAAACCAGAGGTGTGATATTCCACTCCCGGGTAAGGATGGAGTGTGGACCAGGACTCGGTAGGCTGCATGCACCACACACACCCCATTTCCGAGGGACAGCTCAACGGTGCTCCCACGAGACAGAAGTGCAGGCACGACAGCATCTGTCCCTGGCTGGAGTGGGGAGGGAAAAGTACACCCAGTGGTGTAGGAGCAGATAGGGGTGGGTCTCTGGGCATAGGTAGGAGCCCATTGGTTGCTAGTCACCTGGGCTCACACATAGAGGGAGGTATATAAGGTGGGCACCATCTTCGATCAGTGTGCAGTCTGAGGAGAAGTGACAGGGAGCAGAGCTGCTGCATGGGCTCTGCTCCACGGGCAGGCCTTGTCAGGAGGCCGGAGCCTGAGAGAGAGAGAGAGAAGAAAGAACAGAAAGGAAAGTAAGAAAGGAAACAAGGAACAGGAACACAGAGAAAGGCCCAGAGACACGAGGACAGAGGGAACCCTAAGGACCCAGGAGACTGCGGGTGACGGGTTGGCAGAACAGGGTACCGGAACCCAAATTGCTGGAGGCAACAGATTCCTCAGCCAAAGACCGGAGGTTGTGACCACATCTTGGTGCGACCCCTCACTACATCCACCAGGAAAGCATACCGCATAGGGTCAGGGAAACCGGAGATAGGTTTCGCCAATAGAAGGCCCGAGGAAGCTGGACAAAGGTGGGTCACTGGTGGGGACGGCCAGGGAAAGGTAGAGAAGGGAGCCCTGAGCCACGCTCTGGAATTGCCTGGGAGTTGACCGAGTCCCTCACCTGGTGGACGCAGCACGGCTTGGGCCGTCATCGCCTGCAGGATTGACCGAATAACAACTGTGAGGAAAGCATTGGAAACTGCAATTACAAGTCTCTGTGTTTCATCGCCGCACCAGCACCAATAGGACTGGGACGCTCACACCATTACTCCCATCATCCACATTAGCTGCCCTGAGGCAATACTTCTCCCGTGGGGAGTTATCCCATACTTGGCTGCGCATACAATACCAGCCTCAGCGGTCTGCAGCGCAGCGGCGGTCCCCACTGACCGCAATCCACAGGTGGCGTAGTCGGACATTTGCTATTACATTAAGACTGCCACTGAATTGACCACCCTGGGCACGGACCGGGTCAGCGCCACGGAGACTACAACCCCCAGCGATCCGGCTCCGGGTACTCCCGCACACGTGCATCGACACAACACAGGCCCAGGGGGCGCGTCACCAGTGTACAAGGGGCTTTGCCACATGATCTAGCATTTCCCAGATGGGAGGCTTCGGATTCGGCTTCCCCATTCAGCCCTGATTTCAACGCCATTCCTGGTATAAATGTGGAGGTGGAAGATTTTGGACCAATTCATTTTTTTAATTTGTTTTTTTACAGACAGCTTGCTAGAGCATATTGTCGTGCAAACAAATTTATACGCATCCCAATTCATAAGCCAGAATCCCCGATCTTACTATGCTAGGGCAAATTTATGGACACCAACTAATGTCCCGGAAATAAAAAAATTGTTAGGACTTACATTTGCCAAGGGGCTTGTTAAAAAACCGAGCATTCGATCCTACTGGTCCAACCACCCTGTTCAAGCCTCCCCTATGTTTTCAGTCGTTCTTCCTAGGACCCGTTATGAAATGCTCATGCGGTTTTGGCATTTTAACGACAATAGTCAATGCCTGCCCAGAAGTGCCCCAGAACATGACAGGTTATATAAAATTAGACCCATCATTGAAAATTTGTCAGAAAAATTCTTAAGGCTCTACACCCCAACACAAAATATTTCTATAGATGAGTCCCTTGTAAAATTCAAAGGAAGACTGCACCTCAAGCAATTTATCCCATCTAAAAGGGCAAGGTTTGGAATAAAGATCTATAAAATGTGTGAAAGTTCAACCGGATACACATCCGCTTTTCGCATATATGATGGGAAAGATAGCCAACTAAACCCACCAGGATGCCCTACTTATCTGGGGACATCTGGAAAAATTGTTTGGGAGCTGATAAGTCCATTTTTTCAAAAAGGCTACAATCTATATGTGGACAATTATTACACCAGCATACCCCTATTTAAAAGTCTGGTTGAACACAACATTGGGGCTTGTGTGGACCATCCGTAAAAACCGTCAGGGGTTTCCACAACCATTGGTCAACCAAAAGTTTCAAAAGGGGCAGTCAGGGGCTGTACGAAACGGAGAGCTGCTTGCCCTGAAATATAGGGATAAGAGGGATATTTTTGTCCTCAGCTCGATCCATACAGATGCCACAAGGGCCACTGTAGAACTAGGATCCACCACTCTGAAGCAAAAACCTGTGTCAGTCATTGACTACAACAAACACATGGGGGGTGTGGACCTTGCAGACCAGGTTCTACAGCCATACCAGGTATCAAGAAAGTCCTATACCTGGTATAAAAAGTTGGTTATTTATTTGTTTCAGGTGGCCACATACAATTCTTTTGTGTTGTACAAAAAAGCAGGAAATTCAGATCTTTTTCTTGATTATCAAGAAAAGGTAATTGAAAATCTTGTCTTTCAAAGTGTTAGCCCCGCTCATCCATTAGAATCTGAGGATGTGAAAAGACTCACTGAGCGACATTTTATTGCACTTATTCCAGCAACGGAAACAAGAAGGAACCTCCAGAAAAGATGTCGTGTATGTACGAAGAGAGGAATGAGGCGTGATACCCGCTACTATTGCCCACAATGCCCATATTTGCCAGCCTTATGCGTCACTGACTGCTTTAAAATCTTCCACACAGAACCACATTTTTAAACTGTAAAAATGTATCCCAATTTGTCATTCAAACATTTGGTTCATTTAGTGAATGACACATTCGAGTAGAGCTCACTTAATTTCCAGAATCTAAACCTTCCATGGCGTGCTTGTTTCTGGAAATCATCCATTGAGTTAAAATGGTCACTAAACCCATAGATGTATTTCCAGAGGGGTGTCATTTCCAAAATGGGGTCACTTCAGGGGGGATTCTTTAGTTCTGGTACTTGGCACCTCTGAAAAGTGCCAGAACAGCAGAATCCCCCCTGAAGTGACCCCATTTTGGAAATGACACCTCTCTGGGAATTCATCTATGGGTTAGGGACCATTTACCTATCTACTTATTTTCCCACCACTAGATTAATTTATACAGAGGAGTAGATTGTAAAATTCGGTCACTTGTTGGGGGTTTCCTCTGTTTAGGCACCTCAGGGGCTCTCCAAATGCAACATGGCGTCCGCTATCGATTCCAGTCAAATTTCCATTCCAAAAGTCAAATGGCGCTCCTTACCTTCCGAGCCATGCCGTCCGCCCAAACAGTGGCTTTGCACCACATATGGGGTATCAGCGTGCTCAGGAGAAATTGCACAACACATTTTGGGGTCCATTTTTTCTGGCTGCCCTTGTGAAAATTAAAAATTTGAGGTTAAAGTAGCAGTTTTGTGAAAAAAAGTTAAATGTTCATTGTTTTCTTCCACATTCCAAAAATTCATGTGAAGCACCTGAAGGGTTAATAAACTTCTTGAATGTGGTTTTGAGCACCTTGAGGGGTGCAGTTTTTAGAATGGTATCAGTTTTGGGTATTTTCTGTCATAAAGGCCCCTCAAAGTCACTTCAAATATGATGTGGTCCCTAAAAAAATGTTTTTGTAAATTTTGTTGTAAAAATGAGAAATCGCTGGTCAACTTTTAACCCTTATAGCTTCCTAACAAAAAAAATTTTGGTTCCAAAATTGTGCTGATGTGAAGTAGACATGTGGGAAATGTTATTTATTAACTATTTTGTGTGACATATCTCTCTGATTTAAGGGCATGAAAATTCAAAGTTTGAAAATTGCAATATTTTCAAAATTTTTGCCAAATTTCCGATTTTTTCACAAATAAACGCAAGTGATATCAAAGAAATGTTACCACTATCATGAAGTACAATATGTCACGAAAAAACAATCTCAGAATCAGGGGAATCTATGAAGCATTCAAGAGTAATTACCTCATAAAGTGACAGTGGTCAGAATTGAAAAAATTGGCCCGGTCACGAAGGCAAAAGCAGGCTCTGGTGCGAAGTGGTTAAAAGATTCTGGAGTAGGCCACATAACTATAACTGTGGTTTTGCAGTTCCACGGTTCAAATCTCTGTATTATCCAGCTTTTGGCCTTTTTTCCGTTAAAAAGAAACAGTGTTAGTGTGTCACTGACTGTTCAGACTCAAATATATCTGTTTAAAAGATTCTGGAGTAGGCCACATAACTATAACTGTGGTTTTGCAGTTCCACGGTTCAAATCTCTGTATTATCAAGCTTTTGGCATTATTTCGGTAAAAAAAACCAGTAATAGTGTCTCCCTGACTGTTCAGACACAAATATATCTGTTTAAAATATTCTGGAGTAGGCCACATAACTATAACTGTGGTTTTGCAGTTCCACGGTTCAAATCTCCTATTTATTACCCTTTTTCCATTGATAGTGCGAGTGTAAGCTATTTTACTTCATTTACAATGGGCAAGGCGCGTGGCAAGGGACGTGGAACTGGACGTTCTAGTGATGGTGCGTGTAGAGGACGGGGCCGTGGCCAAGGTGAAAATGTGCCACAACCAACAGCCACATATTCTCACTCCCACTTCTTGACCGAATTACTAGGGAAGCACACAGCAACACCAGTATTGCGAACTGATCAGTGTGAACAGGTTATTAATTGGATAGCAGATAATACTTCCAGTTACCTGGGAACCACCACCTCTGGTCTGTCTTCCACACGGTCAAGTTTTAATAGCCGTGAGTCTCGACCGCATACTCCTCCTCACCCTGATGCTCCTTCTTCCCACCATGCCGAGTGTCGTCAGACAGCAACTGATCCCACAGTTGGACACTCTGAAGAGCTGTTCACTGGTCCATTTCCATATTTGTGCCCCTCGCCTGCTCCACTTAAAGTGGTGGAAGAGGAGATCCATGTAGCGATACCCAAATATTTGAACAGCCACGGCCACAGGAAGGCGACGCTGGCAATTTGTCACAAGAGGTGGACGATGACGAGACACAATTGCCACAATGTGAGGAGGAGGATCGTGGTGGAAGATGAGGAGGTGGTGTATGATCTAGTAACTGACCCAATGTGGCAGGAGGACACGCAGAGCGAGGCCAGCAGCACACAGGGGGAAGGAGGCAGAGTACCCCAACAGGCAGGAAGAAGCAGTGTGGTGGCCGCAGACAGAAGGCGGGCAATAGTTCCCCGTAACACCAACACGAGGGACGTTGCCAGTACAACTGGTAGGTATTTCAGAGTCTGGAATTTTTTTAAAGACTCTGCTGATAACCCCAAAAAGGCCATTGGTACCACCTGCCATGCCAGCATCAGCAGGGGTGACAAAACTATCAGCCTGACCACCACCAGGCACATGTCAGCAAAGCACCCGACTTTGTGGAGCGAACCCCAGGGTCCACGACCAGTGTCAGCGGGTGTCACCACTGCTTCTTCCGCTGTTGTGCGTGTAATAGAACCCCCTGCTGTGCGTGCAAGGCAATCCCTTGTCCATACTGCATGCAAAGATGCTAAGTGTATGGGCTGACAAACATTTACCCCTGGGGGGTATACATGAACATACTGTCTAAAAATTTTTTTTTACAGGCATCATAAACACCCGTTATAAAAATTATGTGGGTGTTGAATCACGGACCACGGTAACCTTACTGATGTGGTGGAGGATGAGGAGAAGGAGGAGGACAAGAGCAAATAGCCAAAATCAGGAAGCGTATACCCATGTGTGGGTGTGAAGAGGTGCATTGGAATACAACTCCCAAAAAAAGACACTGGATTTGAGTTTGTTACGCTGCAATCATTCGGTGGTGTTGAGAAGCCTGGCCCAATCCAGCCCTTGTTCATTTTTATAAGAGTCAGCCTGTCAGCATTTTCAGTTGACAGGTGGATGCGCTTATCAGTTATAATTCCACCAGGGCACTAAAAACCCGCTCTGATAAAACGCTAGCGACAGGGCAGGCCGGGACCTCCAAGGAGTAGAGAGCCAGTTCATTCCACGTATCCAGCTTGGATGCCTAATAATTATAAGGCACAGAGGAATCACGGAGGACGTTGGTACGGTCGGCAAGGTACTCCCTCAGCATCTTCTCAAGCTTTGCACTCCTTGTGAGAGTACCCCACGCCTCAGGGCCTGTGCGATGGGAGGGGCTGAGAAAATTCTCCCAGAACTTTGAAAGTGTTCCCCTGCCTCTGCTGGATTGAAGTTGTGTATCTCTTGCCTGTACTCCTTGGTGGTTCAACGAACTGTGACCTGCCGCCAGCGTTTTCAGATGGGAATTTTTTAATAGTTCCGCAACAAGGGCCTTCTGGTACTGCCCCATTTTTGTAGACCTGTCCGCCTCAGGAATAAGAGATATAAAGCTCTCCTTGTAGAGTGGGTCTAGAAGTGTCACCAACCAGTAATGACTGTCACCCAAAATTTTGAGAACACGAGGGTCATGGGAAAGGCAGCGTAACATAAACTCAGCCATGCATGCCAGACTGCTAACAGGCAAGTATTCCGTGTCCTCACCAAGAGGATGACTGACCATGCTCTCCTCCTCCTCTTTGTCCTCTGGCCATCCACGCTGAACAGACGGTATGACAGTTGTGCAGGTAGTACCGTCTATAGCGCATGAAACTAGCTTCTCCTCCTCCTCTTCCTCATTGTCATCCAATCCACGTTGGGATGAGATGAGGCTGGGCTGTGTGTAATTACCCTGTATGGTTCCTTGCTCCGCCATCCTATTTGATTGTGAGCAGAGAGTGTTTCAGAAGACAGAGAAGCGGGATGGTGACGCTAATTATGGCGTCATCACTGCTCACCATCTTGGTGGAGTCCTCAAAGTTTTGGAGGATGGTACATATGTCTGACCTCCATGTCCACTCCTGAGGTCTTATGTGTGGAGTCTGAACTGAATACCGACGGCCTTGTCGATGCTGGTAGTAAACAACTGCCCTCTTCTGCTCACAAATCCTTCCCAACATCTGCAGTGTAGAGTTCCAACACGAGGGGACATCACACACCAGTCTGTGAGCCAGAAGCTGCAAACGCTGTTGAAGCACGGCAAGGGCGGTTTAAGCTGTATGTGACTTTCTAAAGTTGGCACACAGGCGGCGTACTTTAACAAGGACATCCGGCTGCTCCGGGTAGGATTTGAGAAACCACTGAACCACGAGGTTAAGCACATGGACCAGGCATGGTACGTGTGTGAGCTCACCTCGCCTCAGAGCCGCCACCAGGTTCCAGCCATTGTCACACATGACCATGCCTGGCTGTAGGTTCTGCTGTGTGAGCCACAGATCTGCTTGCTCTTTCAGAGCTGTCCACAACTCTTCAGCATTGTGCGGTTTGTCACCTAAGCATATTAGCTTCAGCACAGCCTGTTGCCGCTTGGCTGGGTCAGTGCTGCTGTGCTTCCAGCTTGTGACTGATGTGGTCATTTCGGAGATGGAGGCTGAAGAAGAGGATGAGGTGCAAGAGCTGTAGACTGTGGGGGCAACCCTGAATGACCTAGGGCCCGCAATCCTTGGCATCGGGAGGACGTGTTCCCAAGGTCCGACTGGGTCCCGGCTTCCACAATGTTAACCCAGTGTGCCGTCAGCGATATGTACCGTCCCTGCCCACAAGCACTTGTCCACGTGTCCGTGGTTAGGTGGACTTTCCCGGTAACTGCGTTGTTGAGGGCACGGCTAATGTTTTGGAACACATGATTGTGTAATGCGGGGACAGCACACCGGGAGAAATAGTGGCGGCTGGGGACCAAAAACTGAGGAATGGCCGCTGCCATCAGGTTGCGGAATGCTTCTGTTTTCACGAGCCTGAAAGGCAACATCTCGAGCGCAAGCAGTCGTGAAATGTGGGAATTAAGTAGTGTGGCCTATGGGGCGTTGGCTGCGTATTTGCGCTTGCATTCCAAGGACTGGGGTATGGACAACTGAACGCTGCGCTGGGACAAGGACATGGGCGTGCTTCCTGATGCTACGAGAGTGTGCAACGACAGGTGTAGGGCAGAAGGCATCTTTGCATGCACCATGGACAGGGGATTGGATTGCATTCACAACAGCGGAAGAAGCAATGGTGCCACCCGCAGACACTGTTTCTGGACCCTGGGGTTCAGCCCACAAAGTCAGGTACTTTGCTGCCATGTGCCTGATCATGCTGGTGGTGGTCAAGCTGGTCGTTTTGCCACCCCTGCTGATGCTGGCCTGGCAGGTAGTGCAAATGGCCTTTTTGAGATTATCGGCAGAGTCTTTAAAAAACAACCAGACTCGGGAAGACCTAACAGTTGTAGTGGCAACTTCCTTCGTGTTAGTGTTACAGGGAACAGTTGCCTGCCTTCTTTCTGCGGCCACCACACTGCTTCTTCTTGCCTGTTGGGGTGCTCTGCCTCACTCCCCCTGTGTGCTGCTGTCCTCGCTTTGCATGTCTTCCTGCAAGGTTGGGTCAGTTACTATATCATCCACCACCTCGTCTTCCACTTCCGCACCCTGGTCCTCCTCTTGACTTTCTGGCAATTGTGTCTCATCATCATCCACCTCTTGTGACACTTTCACACCATCGCCTTCGTGTGACCATGGCTGCTCAAATATTTGGGCATCGCTATATGCGATCTCCTCTTACCCCACTTCAAGTGGACCGGGCGAGAGGCCCGAATCTATAAATGGAAAAGTGAACAGCTCTTCAGAGTGTCCAAGTGTTGGATCAGTTGTCTCCGGGGACTCGGCAAGGTGGGAGGAAGGAGGATCAGGGTGAGGAATATGCAGTACAGACTCACAGCTACTGAGACTTGATTGTGTGGAAGACAGAGTGGTGGTGGTGGCTAAGTGACTGGAAGCATTATCCGCTATCCAACCAACAACCTTTTGACACTGCACTGCGTTCAATAGTGGTGTGCTGTGGTCCCCTAGAAATTGGGACAGGAAGGTCGGGCGATAAGATGTGGGTGTTTCTTGTGGCACAATTTCAGCTTGCCCACGGCCTCGGCCTCTGCATGCACCATCACCATCATGGCCAGTTCCCCTTCCCTTGCCACGCGCCTTTCCCATTTTAAATGGAGGACAATATCTTCCACGCTCACTACAAATGCCTGAATTTGGAGCTGTTATATGTAATCCATGTGATAGAGAAACAACAGTTTTAAATACCTGGCCTGTAGGTAACTTTTTTGAACAGCAAACCGGTGTCGAAAACTTTGCTGACACACTGGAAAAAAAATTGAATGGAGGCCAGAAATGGCAGAATTTTCAGAAAACGTATATGTGATCCGTGTGATGGACAAACCACAGTTTTAAATACCTGGCCTGTAGGTAACTATTTTGAACATCAAACCGGTGCCAAAAACTTTGCTGACACACTGGAAAAAAATATTTGAATGGAGGCCAAAAATGGCAATATTTTCAGCGCAATTATATGTGATACATGTGATGGACAAACCACAGTTTTAAATAGCTGGATTTTTAGCGCTGTAATATTGAAAGGGCCTGTCTGTATTCTGCAGTGCCAACTAGCAAATGGCGCAGAAAAACGGTGTTCTCTGGATTGCTTTTTAAGCAAATAATGAGGATTAAGATCCAAGAAAATTATTCCTGGCCCCGGAGACCTGCGCGTTTGTCTAGAAATGTCTAACAGCAGCAGAAACTGGAATGGAGCCTCTTGTGCTATATGCACTGCAGTCTGTTGTATACACCAACCAATGAACACAGATCGAGGTTTCTTAAAAAATAACAATTCTTTATTTCATTCACAAAAAAACAGAAAAAAAAAATATTAAAAAAGGCATAAAAGTACAGCATAAATAGGCATCATATGGCATGACCAAACACTCAATTGCATCTTTATTCAGAAGACAGGATAAACAGTACATAGATCTCTATAGTGAAAGAATGCCAAGGGATGGTGTTACAATATCGCCATCTAATGGCGACAAGCAACAAGTTTTAAATTGAATAAATAAATAGAGAAATTACCTCTTTAATATAACTTGCTAAATAATATATGTCCATCCATCATTTGGCCCTTTTGACACCATCAATATGCCAAATGATGGATGGACATATATTATTTAGCAAGTTGTATTAAAGAGGTAATTGCTCTATTTATTTATTAAATTTAAAACCTTTAAATTTTGGTCTTCAAAAATGGATGTATGGCCTGAACTAGCCTCTCACGCCTTGGAGGTTTTATCATGCCCAGCAGCCAGCGTTCTCTCTGAACGTGTCTTTAGTGCTGCTGGTAGTGTCTTGACGGATAAGCGCACCCGGCTGTCCCCTGAAACTGTAGACCGCCTAACTTTCATCAAGATGAACAAGTCATGGATCTCCAAGGACTTTTGCACCCCAATTGCAGACTGTACAGAGTAGGCGATGTTGTTGTTTTGAATGTGCTGCATTGATCTCTTGAAATTGCAGTCAGTGATATGGCTTCTGTGCCTGCTCTTGCTGCTGCTGCTGCAGGTTTTAGGCCCTAATTTTGGGAAATGTGGAGAGTTCTGATTGTGTCTCCATTCATTGGGTTGGCTGTAGTGGGACAGGTTTGGGTCTGCGTTAAACTACTTGTAGTCTGATGACATTGATGCCACTTCAGTGGAGTTAGGCCCTCATTTAGGGCAATGTGAACACTCCCGGTTAGGTCTCCATCTTCTGGGTTGGCTGTACTGGAAGAGGTCTGGGTCTTATTTACACTATTTCTACTGTAGTCAAATTGATTAGACATTGCTTGTGTCTACCACAAAATTTTTGAAATGTAGAGAATCCTGATTGGGTCTCCATCTATTGGGTCGGCTGTAGTGGAACTGGGTTAGGCCTCCTTTGCAATACTTATACTCTAGTGAAATTGATGCCACTTCGGTGATGTTAAACCCTCATTTAGGGCAATGTGAACACTCCTGGTTAAGTCTCCATCTCCTGGGTTGTCTGTACTGGAAGAGATGTGGGTCTCATTTACACTATTTCTACTGTAGTGAAATTGATTACACTTTGCTGGCGTCTGCCGCTAATTTTTGGAAGTCAGGGGAATCCGGAATGGGTCTCCATCCATTGGGCTAACTGTAGTGGAAGAGGTTTTGGTCTCCATTAGTGATGAGCGAGCACTAAAATGCTCGGGTGCTCGAAGCTCGTGCCGAGCACATCGTGATACTCGGGTGCTCGACCCGAGCAACGAGCCCAATGTAAGTCTATGGGAAACTCGAGCATTTTTCTGCCGATCCCCCCCGGTGGTCTGCAGAAGGTCAAAAATTGCCCAAATCGATGCGAACAGTGCTCAATGAAGCATGTCAGGCAGGCAGGCAGAATATATAGGCAGGCAGGGTAGATAGGAGGGTGCATGAAAAACATAGCAGGGCACTGGGAACACACTAGTGCCATCTGATTTTCATGCACCCGTCTCTTTAAAAAAGCCGGCAATTCAGCAGCCGCATACACCGGTACCCGACAATTTAGAACAGAAACAATAGAGCATCACACATAGATTAGATAGATAGAAACATGTCAGTCACATATATAATAAGTACAGTGACAGTGTTGGTTACTGTACTTGTCATTTAGTGTTAAAATAAAGGATTTATTTTAAAAAAAATTGGTGTGGGGTTCCCCGTAATTTTAGTCTCTAGCGGAGGTTAAGCAGACGGCTGGGGAAGATGTTTGAAGCCTGGGAAGGGGGTAATACCCACGGAGCTTCCCAGGCTACTAATATCAACCCCAGCTGAATACCTAGCCTTTACTGGCTATTAAAATGGGGGACCCAAAAAAAAATGATGTGGGGTCCCCTTAATTTAATAGCTAGCAAAGGCTAGGCAGACAGCTTGGGGCTGATATTAATAGCCCAGTAAGGGTGCCATGAATCTTGGCCCCCTCCCAGGCTAGAAACACCAGCCCTCTGCCGCCCCAGAAATGGCGCATCCATAGGATGTACCAATTCTGGCACTTAGCCTCGCTCTTCCCACTGCCCTGTAGCGGTGGCAGTGGGGTAATAGGGCTGAAGTTGTTGTCAGCTTATAATACCAGCTGACATCAAGCCCAGGTTAGTAATGGGGAGGAGTCTATAAGACGCCCCCATTACTAACCCCATAGTGAAAGTGAAAAAAAAACACCAACACCCAGAAGAAAATCTTTTAATTGAAATAAACAGACAATACTTTAATATTCCAAATTAAACTCTACTTACCATCACGCCCATTCCAGCTGAAGCCAACGATCTCCTGCACTAAAAGTAAAATAACTAACCAACCTCATCCTTACCTTTCCATGGTTCCAACGACGGCTCCAGCTCTGCTACATCGAGATGGCAGGCTGGATGTAGCAGAACGCTGCCATCCAGCTTGCCATGCCGCAGAGACACTGAGAAGCCTTGAGCTCCTCTGTGTCTGGCTGTGACGGCATCCAGATGGACTCGGCTCACCTCATGCACGTTACTGACAGCGTGGGAGAATTCTCCTGCGCATGCGGTGCCGGCAAATGACGTCACCGCTTGAGCAGGAAAATTCTCCCCCGCTGTCAGTGACGTGCATGAGGTGAGCCAAGTTCATCTGGATGCCGTCACAGCCAGACACTGAGGAGAGCAAGTGGCGGCTGGGGACCGAGTATGGACGCCCGGCCGCCTCCGCCATGAGGTTGTAGACAGCTTCTGCCTCCACGAACCTAAATAGCCATATTTCAAGTGAAAGCAGCTACCCAGAAATCTGGCAGTTCACTATTGCGGCCTGTTCTGGCTGGCTGCATACTTGCGCTTGCATTCCAAGTAACAGAAAACTAAGCAGATGCTGGCCTCTATCATCATCATGGCCTCACCTCGGCACTATGAACTCTCCCGATGGAGAAGCCAGGGCCCACTGGAGGAGTCTCCGGTTCTCTGGTGGGTCTGTCCAACCATGCCGAGAAGCAGCCCTGGCTAAGAAAAATGTGTGGGAAGGTTCCCAGACACTCTATGGCTTCGTTTTTAATGTGGATCAGACGTGCTTATGCATGTTATTTCTCAAACCGCATTGCAGATCAGTCCATTGCCCAACTCTGTAGTCATGAAAATAAAGGGCAAAGAAAGATGTTTGTGTGTCGAAGCACCACCGACAAGTGTGAGCTGATGTTGGACAGGCTGCATTAGAGGACTTCCTGGGAGAAATGACACCCGGAGTAGATATGGTTTCCCTCTATGCCAGTCCTTTCACTGAGCTAAAGAATATGGCTGTGGTGAAATACCACTGTCACTGAGAAACAGTGTCAGACTGAAAAACATTGGGCCCACCAAAGGATTTGATTCTGAGGTCCCACCTTTCTCCCCCGCTCTAGAGCCCCATAGCAGCTGCAAAGTTTGCGCCTATCATGAACTCTGCTGATGGAGAAGCCAGGGCCCACCCGAGGACTCTCTGGTGGACCCATCCAATCCTGCCGAGAAGCAGCCCTGGCTAAGAAAAGTGTGTAGGAATGTTCCCGGACATTCTATGGCTGCATTTTTAATGTGGACTGGCTTTGTACCGTCCCTGGCCACATTCACCTGTCCACGTGTTTGTGGTTAGGCGGTCATTCCCAGTAAGTGCATTGGGGAGGGCACGTGTAATGTTGTGGGACCCGTGCTTGTAGAAGGCGGAGACAACACCAGGAGAAATAGTGGCGGCTGGGGACAGAGTATGGACACCCGGCCCCCGCCGCCATGAGGTTGTGGACAGCTTGCGCCTCCACGAGCCTAAAAGGCCACATTTCAAGTGCAAGCAGCTGCCCAGAAATATGGCAGTTTACTATTGCGGCCTGTGGATGGGAGGCTGGATGCATACTTGCGCTTGCATTCCAAGAAATGGGGTAGGGTCAACTGAATGCTGCGCTGGGACAAGGACGTGGACGGTGATTGTTGCAAATCTGCAACGACAGGTGAATGGCAGGAGAGGTATCTTCACAAGCGCCAAGGATCACTTATGATGGGCACACTTTTAGGCAGTGACCTGGGAGTCAGAGATGCTTCCAGGGGTCTTCCCCATGCTGTTCCCATGTCTTTTCAGCACTGTATGCATGTGTCTGATGATGTGTCCCACACCACATGGCCAGATAGGGTTGTAAAATGTTAAAATGACATTTGCCAGTGAATGCATTTGTCTTGCTTGAAAGCAATGGGAAAGTGCAAAAAACGCATCAAAAACGCTACGTGTGAACATAGCCCAAGGTGTGGAGGAGCATTTTTGTTTTTGGCTATTTATTTTGCCTTATATACAAGTCATTACCCTGGAAAGGATGTTCTTTAACATATTTCCCAGGAAAATACATTTTGGTTTCATTTTTGCATGTTTTATTATGAGTCCGGAAAAGTGGCGTAATACCTCTGACAACATTGTTGACAGCAGTGACCTGGGAGTCAGAAATGCTTCCAGGGGTCTTCCCCATGCTGTTCCCATATAATTTGAGCACTGTTCCCATCTATTTGGGCAATTTTTAGGCCCTCTCCAGACCGCCGGGGCAGCCGTCGGAAAAATGCTCGAATTTCCCATAGACTTACATTGGGCTCGTTACTCGGACCGAGCACTCGAGCATTCCAATTTGCTCGACTCGAACAACGAGCACCCTAGCATTTTAGTGCTCGCTCATCACTAGTAATGAACAATATAATACAAGTAATATCAGTAAAGTGCATGTAATAAAAGGCAGAGAGCAGTACAGTTCATGTAGCACAGGTAGAAAGTAGCACAGTACATATATTACAGTCAGAGAGCAATACATCCAATGTTGGACATGTAGAGGGCAGTACAGTACATGTAGTACAGGTAGAAATTGGCACATTAAGAGTTTGTTCACATGTAGATTTTTCCTGCACTTTTTTCTGCTGTGTTTTTACTGTGCGTTTTTACTGCGGAAAAACAACACAGCATTTTGTAGTACCAGCAAAGTGAATGAGATTTCTGGAATCTCATGCATAGACTGCTGATTTTTTTTCTTTGCATACTTGAACAATCAAACCATTTTTTCTAATCTGCAGCGTGTCATCTCTTTCTGCGTTTTTTACCAATTCAAATGGATGTGAAAAAATAAACGTAAGTAAAACCCATTAGAAACACAACAAAGATGCACATATTTTACACTGTTTTTCTGCCAAGACTCTGGTATTTGGTGCAGATTTTTCTGCACCAAATACCAATGTGTGCACACAAGTGCATGTATTTCTGCAACTGCACTGCCAATCAACAAATTAAATTCCAGAACAATCCGCCCAATGTAGTGAGCTGATAACAAAATGTTTTACTGGTAAAATGTATATGCCAATAAGCCAAATCATTCAGCTTGTGTCATCTGCTGCAAATTTGCAATGTATGTGGCAAGTTAACTGTGGTACACTGGTGAATAAAGAGCTATTGTATCTTAAAGAAAACATGTCAGCAAAAAAACCCACGTTATTTTCATGCAGTGTCAGTGATAATCTGCAGGTATAAAACATGTGCAGCTGTCTGATTGGGAGTTGGGCTGCAGAGAGAAAATTACATCATAATCTCCCTGTTGCGGCTCGATTCCAGTCATCAGTCCAGATCAGGAGCTGTGTGACGCGCCCCTGGGGCAATAAGGTACTCGGCAGCCGGGCCTATGGATTCTGGGGGGGTATGTCACAGTGGCTGGCCCGGTCTGTGGCCCAGGGCGGTCAACCAAAGAGGGGGATTGTAACTTGGATAGGAAAAATAAAATAAATAGTTTGTGACGCCACCTGTGGTACCTGGTAAGGTTTACCAGCGCTGCTGCAGACCTCCGGGGGGTGATGGGATGGCAGCTGAGGTGTTTCTGCTCCCCACAGGTGGAGCGGGCCCCCGGGGCAGTATGGAGTGTGATGGTGGTGATGCTGGGACTTGTAGTGCAGGCGGATGGCGCAGCAGGAGTAACTGACAGAGACAGGGGATTTGCTTCAATACCTTTACTGGTGCGGATGTCAGGTATGGTCCAGGGTACTCGGTAGGATGGGTGCACTTCAGGACTTCTCCCCAGTGAGCGGGTATAAGGCCTCCTGGTCCATGTCTGCCTCTCTGTATGCTCCTGGCCAGCCTGCAACTTGGCCTAGCTTATGTGTCGTACTGTTCCTTCACCTGTCACTCGGTAGTGGGACCTTCTGCTGGCAACCACTATCCCTGGTAACGCTGGGGCCTTCGTGGTTCCTGGTCCTGTGATGGGTCTAGCTTCAGGTCGTCCAGGGACTTGTAGTCCTCCTGGAATGCTTGTGATCCCTACTGGGTATAAAGGGACCCTGTAGGCGCGGACCCGGTGTCCGGTTTATATATCGGGGAGAGCCTATGATGCTCCTCTGCCCCCTTAACTCCTTTCTCCTCTTTGCCATCGGCCACACTCGGGGCCCTCAGAACTCAGCAGCAGACGAGCTGCGTCTTCGCTGCTCTCAGCGTCAGCACGCTCTCAGACTCTCTCTGACTGACTCTCTCCAACTGAACTGACTGCCTGGCTCCACCCTCTATATTTATATATCTCTAACGGGCTCCCTCTGGTGGTATGAGGTGGAAGGGTGGAGGTGTTTGTATGTAATGAGGGCCTCTTGTGGAGAAGTCCGTCCATGCACCCTGGGTCCTGTGGTACCTGTGCACAGCAGGGTGCCACATGTGCACAGTGAACGTGTTGTAATCACTCCCCCTACTCTTTGACTGACATCCTTCTCTTTAGTGTGTGAGCTGAGTAGGCTTTCAGTCAACGTGTAGTGGGAGTGGTTACAGCAAAGTCACTGTGTGGCCAGCGCTGACTGTTCACAGCCTGAAGAATGGAAGCGAGTGACTGCAGGGAAAATAAAACTTACCATATTTTTGGATTATAAGATGCACTTTTTTTCCACCAAATTTGGGAAGAAAATGGGGGTGCGTTTTATAATCCGAAGTGAGCTTATCAGGGGGATGGCTATGGTGGAGGGGAGTCACAGGAGACAGGGCGGCTGCTTCAGGAGGCTGGCGGTGCAGCAACGGGGTGATGCTGGGGAGCCCTGGGCTCTCAGAAGATGTCGGCGTCTGTGATGTCACCTCTCCCATAGATTTCCCATGGGCTTCGGGAAAATGGCCGCTGAAGGCGGTGCATGTGACGCGCCCCTGGGCCTGTGTCGCGCTGCGTTGCGCACGCGGGAGCTTACCCGGAGCCGGATCTCTTGAGGGTTGTAGTCTCGTGGCGGTGATCCGGTCCGTGCCCAGGGAGTCAGACTAAGTGGCGCTGTATTAGCGGTAGATGTTGGACGACTACGCCACCCGTTGAGTACAGCTAAGGAGCTGCTGCTGCAGGGCAGACCGCTGAGGCCGGTGGTAGGATTGTGCAGCGTGATAGTATAACCCCCAACGGGAGGGGTATGGCCTCAGGGCAGCCGACGTGGATGATGGGGGTAGCAGGAACCACTCGGAGACGGTACGGTGTAGTTCAGGGTCTTTACTGGTGACAACGATAGACCCTCCCGGAGTACTGGCTAGCGATTGGGGCCTGGTCAGTCCTTGAGCAGAGGGGATCTCCCCTGGCCAGGCGGAGTTGTAGGCCTCCCAAACTAACAATACTCTTCTGGCTACCTTGCTAGAAGCGGGTATAAGTAGCCCACGTCCCTGAGTGTACCGTGTGGTGCTCACCCGTATGGCCGGTGACTCGGGGCCTTCTAGTAGCTTCCGCTCCACGACGGCGGTGCTGGTCCCACGCGTGTGACCGTGCCTTCGGGTTTCTGGGCCAGAGGACCTGCAATCCCCTGCCGGTCGGTTTCTGCTGCTGGATAGGAGTTAGTCCCCACAGCCTCGGACTCCGGGTCCGGTGATAACTTCTCAGTCAGGGCGAGCTCTGCAGCTGCCAGCCCCTGACTCCTTGTAGCACTGCTCCCACACAGCTCCTGATGTTCTTTTCCTATATCTGCTTCTCTGTCTCTACTTCTTCTCTACTCCCTAACCCTGCCTCAGCCCTAGGTTTATATAGGGGAAGTTCTTCCCCTCCCAGGACTGGGCAGGAGGTGTGGCATGCATAGGATCCCTGACCAAGAGACCTCCCACCTGCTCTCAGACATAACATTGCTGTTACTGTGGAAACCAGACCCCTGGGGTGCCACACATGCGCAGATTGAGATCTCATCTCCCGAGATCTTGTCTCCCAAGATATCAATCTGAGCATTTGCCGCCTCCGGCGTCCATTTTCCTGAAGCCCGCCGCAAGGAAGTCATTGGGAAAGGGGACTCCGCTCACCGGCACCTACATCTTCTGAGAGACCAAGGCCCACACCATCGCCCCGCTCCTGCCGCCGCCGGCCTCCTGAAGCAGCGACCCTGCCTCCTGTGACTCCGCTCCACTTCAACAGCCCTCCAGGTAACTTACCATTAAAACGGACTATAAGACACACCACATTTTATTTAAACATTTTTTTTTCCTATTTTCCACCCCATAGCTCTTTCTCCCCCTCCCATACTCATAGTTCTGCTTCACGTCACTTGTGTCATCTATTGCATTATTCTTGTGCCCTGTTGTGTATAAATATGTGATTCTTCAGATTTTATGTTATTCTATGCCTGATGAAGAGACCTGAGAAGTCTCGATAGCTTGCAATTCGTTACCATCTTTTCAGATTAAAAGGTATCAACCACTGAGGACGCTCAAATCCTAATATTTTTCTCTCTACTGGCTAACACGGTACAAATATATATTTTTTCCTGCATCCGAGGTCACACGTTCAGCTAAAAAAAGCATTGGTGTCAGTGGGCCCCAGGAACCCAGTCATAATTGCACCCTCTGTATGGATATTGTAACCAATCACTCACATTGAGATGATTTTATGTGGATACACATCTGGTATTAATAATGTAATTATGAAGTACATTGTTATGTACACTGTTTATGATTATTCACTTTTATTCAAATTGATGTATCTTATGTATGATAAACTGGATTAATCACATGCACATGCAATAACACATTTGTTTGCACTTGTACCCTTTGAATGCTGCCTCCATTTTTGTCTGTTTTTGCATTTTCATATTTTCTTATGTATTTCCTTATTTTTTTAGTAATAAAATAGACATTCAATAAATTAAAATGTGTCCATTATATAAAAGGTTTAAAAAAAAAAATAGCATCCCTGGTACTTTTCAAAGAAATACAATGGGACAAAATAAGGTTGTTAGTTTTGTTTCGGAAAAAAGACAGTGCCAGCAAAAGGCGGCTGTATTTAGGTGGTGTGTACAGGTCTAATAATGGATTACAAGAAGAAAGAACTGTGCAAAAAAACATTAGTATTGATTTCAGGATTCTTCTTTACTAGAAAAATTAGGTCAGAGAGTATTAAACTGCCCTCCTGGTTTGCAATTGTTCTAATAAACACAAAGGAAATCCACAAGACACGTGTAATTGCAATAATTTTCTGTGAGAAATTCTTCATTTTCTGAACATTTCAAGGGAGCCAACACTTTCAGCCATGACTGTAGGTGTGCACCTCATAGAGCCTTTTCATTGAGTTCCTTTGATTTATCCTCTACTCAGTATGTACAAGCCCTTCTGTTACGATGGTCATCTGACTGCCACATTGGGATCAGAGGCGTAGCTAGGGTTTTGGTTCGGGGGGCGGGTGGGGGGGTAGGAACTTCTGAGTGGGCCCCTTACCAGATAACCCTGATTACAGCTATGGTGGCGCACCCAGATAGTGGATGTAGGAAAACCTCAGCAGATGACGGCGCTGTTACTAAAAATAATCTCTATACAAAGACCAGCACTGATACTACCGCCATATGGTGACATATATTGATAGATGCCAGTCCTGCAGAACATATAAGAGATCACAGCACGGTTATATTTTGTAACTTACATCTGATGTTCTTTCTGATTAAATTGTTCATTTTTTCCGTCTTTTCCATCTGGCCCAGACCGACACGACAACTCCTCCATCCAGGACTCAGTCTCAGGTCTTCAGAGATCACATTTGACTCCTTACATTTCAGACCCCATCCCCATCTATTCCCAACCTGCACAAACTCCTCATCCTGCTGATACCCCAATACTGAGTTCCTATTACTGCACCTGCTGTGTGTCCTCTAGGTGGTTAAACAAGCCTCTAGAATACAGTAATGCAGTGTGCCAGTGCCCTAGAAAACAGTGCCCACATTTTGCCCCCTAGAAAGCAATAATGCCCTCTGTGTGCCCCTTTGACAGTCATAATAACCTGAGTTCCCCTATAACGATAACTGCCCACTTAACATTAAAAAATGTATTGAGTTTCCCCCCATGTACAGCTCCCCTCTACACAGTATGATGCTCTCCTATACACAGTATAATGCCCCCTCACTGTATAGTACCCCACACACAGTATACTGACCCCTTAGTAGCCTCCAAACTGATGGCTCCAACACTGTATGATGGACCCCACAGTGCTCAAAGACCCCACATTATCTCCCACACTGTATGATGACCCCCACACTGTGCCAAGACCCCCACATTATCTCCCACACTGTATGATGGCCCCCACACTGTGCAAAGACCCCACATTATCTCCCACACTGTATGATGGCCCCCACATTATACAAAGACCCCACATTATCTCCCACACTGTATGATGGCCCCCACACTATACAAAGACCCAACATTATCTCCCACATTGTATTATGGCCCCCACACTGTGCAAATACCCCACATGATCTCCCAAACTGTATGACCCTAACTGTAATCCCCACACTGTATAAATAGCCTACATATAGTATAATGCACCAGATAGTCCTTCATATAGTATAATCCACTCATAGGCAGGGTCTGTAACATAATCCCCCCCCATAGGCAGTCTGTAGAAAAATCCCCCCCCCCCCCATAGGCAGTCTGTAGCATAATCCCCCCCCCTAGGCAGTCTGTAGAATAATCCCCCCCATAGGCAGTCTGTAGCATAATCTACTCTCCCCCCCATAGGCAGTCTGTGGCATAATCTCTCCCCCAAAGGCAGTTTGTAGTATAATCCCACCCATAGGCAGTCTGTAGTATAATTTCCCCCCCATAGGCATTTTGCAGTATAATCTCCCCCCCATAAGCAAAGTATTTAGCATAATATCTCCCCCAATAGGAAAAATAAATAAATAAACGCACTTCTCACCTCTCCTCCTCGTTCCCTCGCTGCTCCGAGAGCCCGGCCCACACACATCTTCAGCACTGCAGCCGGGCGCCAGGTGATGACATCATTGACGTCAGAGACGCAGAGGGGGGACTGATGGGAGAGGGAGCGTTGCGCTCCTTCTCTCATCAGTTAACTTGCAGCAGTGACGGGCGGGGGAGTACGATGCTGGCACCGGGCCCCCCCCCGTCATGCTCAAGGGCCGCATATCGGCCGCCGGGCAGTGCAGGGACATCCAGTCTCCCTGGTCTGCCCAGAATGTAACTGTAAAGGCGTGCTACGCCGATACAGTTACAGTAGCATAGCTCTGGGTGGGCCCCCTCAGAGCGCGGGACCCGGGGCGACTGCCCCCTCTGCCTCCCCAGTAGCTATGCTGCTGATTGGGATATTCTATTTTTTCCTGAGTGATGCATGAGCGCACTGGGTTCTTTGGTGGTCTGATGTCACACCATGAGCCAGTCATATGATTGGCTGACACTCATTGGAGATTACTGTGCATGTGCCGGTGTCTGTGGTAGGTCATGTGTGTCTTCACTATATGTGAGGTAATTATTTTACACTTACTCATCATATGTTGCTTTATGTTTATGCATATGCTGATTGGTCACTGACACTTTAAATACCTAGCCCACAGTCCCACCAACCACCGCTGATGAAGCATTTATGAAACATGCGTCGGGTGTTTGGTATGCACTTTGAGCTTTATATTATGTGACTTTTGGGAATTATCTTGCCTACGACACCAACTATATACTCTGTGTGAGTACATATATGAGGTATTACCTATACATTGGTTATTTGTATGTTTTATATATCTCCACAGATACTCCTTTCGTATTTTGTTATGACATATAAGTATTGGTGCCTTTATGTTATTGGGGCTCCCTCTCTGGCTCACCCACCAATTTGTCCTTTTGTATGTATTGTTGGACATCTATACCTGTTTTTTAATGTTCAATTAAAAAAAAAATCGTAAATATTTGGCATAGTCCTGACACACATTTGTTCTTTCGGTTTCCCATTTAATCCGAGGGCATGATTTAGGGGCTGAGAGTCTGATTCTAGCAATGTATCATTTTCTGGGACGTGAGTTGTAGTTTCAATAAAGTCACTGATTTATCAGCACGATAATATTACTATACAGAGGACTGATTGTCTCATTCATATTTTCTTCTCATTCATATTTTTCTCAGAAATACTCCGGCGTTGGGAAAAGCTGGAGGCTGAACTGGACTAGTCTCATCTCTGGCTATGGTCCCAGACTAGATCATCTAACTACAAAAAAAAAATATTATGCATGTGACATATCCACCTATATATATACTGTATCTATGCTAACTATATAATGTTTGTATCCACATATACATTTAGTCACTTCCTTGACTAACCATATTTTTATACCATACTCGCATTGTCTTTATGTAAAATTACATTTGTACTTGATACTATTCATATATTTTCAATATACTGTTGACAGCACTATGCAGCTCGTCTCCCTACTTAACTTTGGCATGCGTCACTTTTACTAAATACAACTGTTATGTGCCCTTTTTCTTATGTTTGTGTGTCCATCACATCTTTTATACTTGACTAATGAAATATAGTTTTTATATTTTCATACATTGTTCTATTGACTTTTTTCTCTGTTTTCTGGTGTTTTGCTTCCTTTAATTATCAGATTAGTCTTTCTTCGGAATTCATATCCTAGTCGCATGCACACATACAGGTGCTTCTCACAAAATTAGAATATCATCAAAAAGTTAATTTATTTCAGCTCTTCAATCCAAAAAGTAAAACTCATATATTATAAAGAGTCATTACAAACAGAGTGATCTATTTCAAGTGTTTATTTCTGTTAATGTTGATGATTATGGCTTACAGCCAATGAAAACATAAAAGTCATTATCTCAGTAAATAAGAATAATTATCAAAAAACACCTAAAAGGCTTCCGTGTTTAAAAAAGTCCCTTAGTCTGTTTCAGTAGCCTCCACAATCATGGAGAAGACTGCTGACTTGACAGATGTCCAGACGGCAGTCATTGACACACTCCACAAGGAGGGTAAGCCACAAAAGGTCATTACTAAAGAAGCTGTTGTGACGCTCACAGCCCTCCCTGGGAGATGGGGAACTCGGAGCCGGGTCAGATGTTGGGGGAAGCAGTCGTGGCCTAGACCCGCTCCGTGCCCAGGGCCGTCACATTAAAAAGGGTGTAAGGGCTATCAGGGTTGAGTAGTTGCTATCGACTACGCCACCTGTGGTACCTGGTGAAGGCCACCAGCGCTGCTGCAGTCCTCTGAGGCGGGATGTTGTGGCAGCCGAAGATACTACTCTACACAGACGAAGGAGGGCCTCAGGGCAGAGACAAGGATGGAGGGAGTTGTAGTGTAAGAGGTCTGGTGCTGCGTAGTGCGGTGCAATGCAGAATAAAGAGTCCGGAGGCCATAGGGGTTGACTTCCAGGGTTGTTTACTGACGGTGGAGAATGCAGCTGAAAGGCTTCTCCCTGCTCCTCACGGAGTTCAGCGGTCACCAGAGACAAGGAGGGGGGTCCGACAACCTCCGAGTATGTCCAGTGTTCAATCTGGACCCCGCACCAGAGTGTTCCTAGACTTCAGACCGGGTCCTTTCCTGTCTGTGTGTGTGTAGATAGGCCGGGTCTCCCTCTGAACTTCACTCAGAAAAAGGATACAGGTGGCAGCTCTGCTCCTTCCGTTACCCGGTGGGATCCTCTGGGCCTACCCGGGCTTCCCTGAACAGGACGTAGAGTAGCAAGGTCAGGTGTCGGGGGCCAGTACCCCTTTTGCAGCCGGAATCCCTCTGAATATATCAGTTTGGCGAGGACAGGTGGCGTATACCGCTCCGTCTGCATCCTCCCCGGGATCCATTTGCCTGTGGAGCTACACTCTTTAACTCCGGGCCTTCTTGGTCATGGTCCTTGACCGGGTTGAGACATGTTAACTCCAACCTGCCCCTCGACCCAGGCCAGGGTACGAGGGCCGTGTCTCCCTCCTCCGCTGCAGGTCCACACAGGATCCACATTCAGCGTGGGAGATCACAATCAAAAGAAAGTCAAAGAACCAAGAGCCAAGATGGCTGTGTATTAAATATGAATTATTAAGTGTCACTAAAATGTGAGTCCTCCACCCTCACCCACTAATTGGTTCCCCTATCTCTTGGTTCCCCAGTCTCCCAACTTCCAGTAGGGGCAGCACCTAGTGCCTATTAGCCCCCTCTGGTGGGAGAAGTGTGGTGTTGGATGTGAAGGAAGGGTCCTGACCATCGCACTGTTCTTACCTCAGAGGAGGAACACTACACCCCATTAAAGAGGTGCAGCATCCCTGTGGCGGTCGAACCCTCAGGGAAGCCACACTGTCTGTTCACAGAGTGCGGTATCCAAGCATATTAATGGAAAGTTGAGTGGAGGAAAAAGTGTGGTAGAAAAAGGTGCACAAGCAACCGGGATAACAGCTGTCTTAAAAGGATTGTTAAGAAAAGGCCATTAAAACATTTGGGGGAGATTCACAAGGAGTGGACTGCTGCTGGAGTCATTGCTTCAAGAGCCACCACACACAGACGTATCCAGGACATGGGCTACAAGTCTCACATTCCTTTTGTCAAGCCACTCATGACCAATAGACAACCCCAGAAGTGTCTTACCTGGGCCAAGGAGAAAAAGACCTGGACTGTTGCTCAGTGGTCCAAGGTGTTGTTTTCAGATGAAAGTAAATTTTGCATTTAATTTGGAAATCAAGGTCCCAGAGTCTGGAGGAAGAGTTGAGAGGCGCACAATCCAAGCTGTTTGAGGTCTAGTGTGAAGTGTCCACAATCAGTGATGGTTTGGGGAGTCATGTCATCTGCTGGTGTAGGTCCACTGTGTTTTATCAAGACCAAAGTCAGCGCAGCCGTCTACCAGGAAATTTTAGAGCACTTCATGCTTCCCTCTGCTGACAAGCTTTTTGGAGATGGAAATTTCATTCTCCAGGAGGACTTGGCACCTGTCCACACTGCCAAAAGTACCAATACCGGGTTTACACACAACAGTATCACTGTGCTTGATTGGCCAGCAAACTCGCCTGACCTTAACCCCATAGAGAATCTATGAGGTATTGTCAAGAGGAAGATGAGAGACACCAGACCCAACAATGCTGACGAGCTGAAGGCTGCTATCAAAGCAACCTGGGCTTCCATAACACCTCAGTAGTGCCACAGGCTGATCGCCTCCATGACACGCCGCATTGATGCAGTTATTGATGCAAAAGGAGCCCCGACCAAGTATTGAGTGCATTTACTGAATATACATTTCAGTAGGCCAACATTTCAGATTTTAAAATCATTTTTCAAACTGGTGTTCTAAAGTATTCTAATTTACTGAGATAATGACTTTTGTGTTTTCATTGGCTGTAAGTCATGATCATCAGCATTAACAGAAATAAACACTTGAAATAGTTCACTCTGTTTGTAATGGCTCTATATAATATATGAGTTTCACTTTTTGTATTGAAGAACTGAAATAAATTAACTTTTTGATGATATTCTAATTTTGTGAGAAGCACCTGTATACTTTCTGTATTTATACATTTATATATTTATAACCTTGTGTACCTATGTGCATATATATTTGTCTGGTTCCCTGCAACTCCTCTTATCTTATGTATATATGTATAAATCGTCTTTTAAGTGGCAAGGGGTCATATGAGCAAACATGTACTTTAGAGCTTGAGCCCCTAACTTTTTTGGACCCTAGCAACACCTCTGGTATGTAGTGTAATGTGTTAATATATTCACTTACCACCGAGTTCTCTGGTATCAAGGGTTGTTACTCTCCTTCTCCGTGTGATGTCATCGTTCTCCAGAAAGTCCGGGTCACACTGTGCTCTATGTAACCTGGATGTGGCTTTAACAATGTAAGACTATAGAGTGTCAGAAGAGGCCCCATAGGCTTACATTGTAAAAGAGACTTCCGGCTCCCGCCCAGAGCAAACAGTGAGCGGAAGTCTCTGAAGAGCGATGACGTCACACAGAAGAGGAGCAGAAGCTGGATCCCGGAGAAGACGGCAGTACATGAGGTATATTAACTCAGTCACACTCAGGTACATACACATGTTTAGTGTAAAAAACAAAACTTCATGAGAGTGCTGCTTTAATGGGAGACATTGAACCAATAGTCTCCTGTTTGGGACCCCAGCAATCAAACATGTAAGACGTATAGTATAGATATGCCATACATTTCAGAAATATTCTATTAAATACAAAGGAACATTAATTAATTCAGAATTATTATTTTTTTAAATTCAGAATTGAATTCCCTATCAGTATGTCTTTGGAGTGTGGGAGGAAACCGGAGAACCCGGAGGAAACCCACGCAAACACGGGGAGAACATACAGACTCCTTGCAGATCTTGTCCTTGGTGAGATTTAAACCCAGGATCAAAGTGCTGCAAAGCAACAGTGCTAACCACTGAGCCACCGTGCTGCCCAAGTACAGCTTTGATGGTGGACTTGCTGTAGTTTCTTCAGGGCACTAGATGTGGAAAGTTTTCTGTCATTGAGATGACTATGGTGCCCTAATGACAGACTGGAAAAATGCATCTTCTTCTGATGCTGCGAGCAGCCCTGGATAACCCACGCCGGCAGGATGATATCATCCGGCGGAAGATGGAACCTGTGAGAAGAGATGTAAAACTAATGTAAGTAATGGGGCTCCATATTAGGGGATACTGCTGTGGGGTCATGGTGGCAGGACGGTAAAGGAATTTTATCCGTACAGAGGAATGGGATCATTGTCAGTCATCATACATGTGACAATCCCACCACTGACAGATAACATCTGCTCCACATGAATTATTCTCACTGGCCGACATGAGACAAGAGAGACCTTATTGTCACACTTACGTCTTCTAGGTTCTTGCTCTTCTACTATTTGGGCGTTTTGCTCTTCTACCAGTTTTAAAGCAGATTTATTCTTCTTCTCAACTGGAAATTCATATAAAAAAGTCATAAACACAAGTTAATTATCATTTTCAGTTATCATACATGTGACAATCCCACCACTGACAGATCACATCTGCTCCACATGGATTATTCTCACTGGCCGACATCAGCCTACATGGAGCTTATTGTCACACTTACCTCTTATAGGTTGTCCCTCTTCTACTATTTCTGCTTTTTGCTCTTCTCCCAGTTTTGATGCAGATGTATTATTCTTTTCAACTGGAAATTTATATAAAAAAGCAAGAAAAATAAGTCAACGATAAACTACTATGAGATTAGATTCATATCTTTATCTAGCAAAATTATTTTATTTTTGTACCCTATAGTCCTGGGAATCTGGCATTGCACCATAAGGCCTTGTTCACATGAAGCATTTTTGCAGTATTTTTTGCAGCATTTTTTTCATTCAATTTATAAGCTACTTTTTACAGTGAAAGTAAAAGCTATGAGATTTCAGAAATCTCATGCAGACATTTGTTTTTTTTTTCCTAACGGGATTTGAAAACTGCAATGTTTTTGAAATCTGCAACATCTCAATTCTTTCAGCGTTCTTGCAGTGCTTTTTCAACCACAGAAAGCAATGCGCATGCATGGGGAAAGGCCAAAGAGCGTCTGAGCATGCGCACTATAGTACTTTAATCTGCCCTTAGCAGGGCAGAGAGAAGAGCACCTGCGCAGAAGCAAAATGAAGGACACTCTGTGAATGATATAGGACGCATCATCCACAAAGCAGAGAAGGAGAGCGGCATCACAGGAAGAGCGGAGGCTCCGGATCAAGACCAGTGACGCCCATCGGACCGGACCGCACCATCTGTGAGTATAATAAAAGGTCTTTATTTTGTTTTGCAGGGCGGCTTGGAGACTTATATACAACTTTCCAGAATGCTGTAACACAGGGCTGAAAGGTCGTGGTTTTAGGTTATATGGGAAAAATCTGGTGACAGGTTCTCTTTAATATGACATTAATAACAGCAATGTTCTCATATAATCAATTACATAAAATATTTGTCTAACATTAAGGGTATATGTAGGGTCTGTTTGGGGCCATGGGCACAGTACTCAGTATCAGTATCAGGCACCAGCTGTATGACCCCTTATATCTTTTCATGCACAGCACAAAAGATTGAGTATTTGATACATTGAAGTGTTGTATTGTTGATCGTTTTAAGGGCGCAAAAAAAGCAGTGATCTTCTGAGCATTTATGTAACATTCACATTACACCTTTTGATCATTGCCTACAACAAGATGTCTTATAGACCTGCACATACCTGACAATGTGGGAGAGGATGACTTGTTGTTTTCAGTAGTCAAACACTGAATGTCACCATCACTTATGGTAGGAGAAGATTCTTTCTGCCTGTTTGGTACAAGAAAAACAAATAAATTACAAGTGAATGCAATTAAAAATACAAGAACTCCTGTCTGTAAGGGCAATTAAGACACTTGGTCAAAATGGAGGGGATACCTTTCACAGGGCTCACTTCCATCAGCAAGAATGAAGAATAACTAGTAATAAAGGGCTTTAATGAACTGAAAAAGAAAGGCTGGTCACAATGATCCGCTGTTATCACCAGCGCGATCACAAGCCAAATACCACAGTCATCAGCAATCATGGGGTGGTGGGTTCAGGATTTAGTCTTGTATCATATGTGTCTTGTATTTGGTGTTCTGAACATATATAAGTACTAAGCCCCATAATAATAATCTACTCACACGTCTGAGTGTTTTGTGCTGGTCTCTAGGGAACAATCTGGAGATGACTCGCGTTCTTCTTTGCTCATTGTCCTGCTATTGGTTGTATATAGCTAAAACACACAGAGTAAAATTAAATAAATATATTTGTAAACAATTTTAGTTACAGTTTTATGGATTTACTGATCACATACTTACCATAGACAGTCTTTGAGAAGAGGATACATAGTTTAAGCTTTCTGGCCAGTCATTCACCTCACTTGCGTCACCCTCATCTGAATCTGTATGTTTGGGTCTCCTAATGCCAACTACAAAATACAAATATTATCAGAAATTATTAGTATAATTACAGATAATCACCATGTTATTGCTAATAATGGACACATTTTTTCAAATAAAATGGAAGACGAGACAAACAGCAGCATGAGCTAGATGACGTCTCAATCTACTTACTAGGAAAGTAGTGGGTGTCCACCTCTGATACTAGATTTGGCTTAAACAGTGGCTCCTGATTGTGAATGTTCTCAAAGTCTAACTCCCTCAGGAATGGATGACTCTTGATCTCATTTGCTCCTCCTGAAAATGGTAGATAAGAAAAAATTGATACAGACAATGTCAGGAAGACTGCTCTATATCTGTACATTGTATGTTAATTGGAACTGAAGACATTGCAGAGCCAAAATATTCTGTAAGTCATAGCATGAAGAATGAGGAATGGACAAGAAGGTAAAGCAGAGTCCTCCACGCTGATCCTCACGGAAATTATCTTTTTGTCAGGACACAGAGGAGTTATAAGTTACATTACCTGTTCCGAGTCTATGTGCTGGATTTTTCCTGAGGAGCTTAATCATGATGTTCTGAGCATCGAGAGGAAGAGCAGAATTGCGAAATTTCCTAGTGATTTCATCTGTTATAAAAAAAAAGTAATAATTACAGAAAAGAAAATCTCTACATTTACTATAATTTAAACACATTATCAAAAAACAACAAATAACTAAACCAAAGAATTAACCTAAAAACCGAACCAGTTACTATGACATCACACAGCATTCAGATTATTTTACTTACTCGTGATGATACTGTGGAAAATAGCACTTCTGCAACGTCCTCTAAATGGCACATGCCCAGTTAGAAATTTATATATGATGATCCCTATTGACCACCAGTCAATAGGCCGTCCATAGCCCTTCTGTAAAATGACTTCTGGGGCTACAAAACAAAAGGTGCCAGTGGTCTGGAAACCAACAGAACAATGAGAAGATGATCAATGAATATAATTGTGACAAATAATATCAGTAGAAACATTTTCTAGATGAGAATATATCAGAGAAGCAGAAATAGATCAGATCTGTAAAGAATAAGTTTCTGTAAGTAAAACTGACCCCATCATCAGGGAACTCTCTGGTGATGTCCACAGTTGAAGCCTTGTATATGTCTGATGTTGGTCTCATGAGGCCGAGTTTTGAAAGGCCAAAATCGGTGACTTTAATATGTCCAGTTGACGATATCATGAGGCTGTAAAAAAATATATATTGTCAGTTTTAAGTAATAACCCATAGACAGTATATCAAACTATAACTATATTTCCCTTTATTATCCCACAGGGGTCACTTACTTTCCAGGCTTCAGGTCTCGGTGCACCACACCATAGCTGTGCAGATATTCCACAGCAAGAACTGTTTCTGCAATGTACATGCGGGTCAAGGAGAGGGGTAAAGGACTATATAACGTCATAAGACTGGCACAGTCTCCTCCTAAAGCAGAAAGCAAATATGACAGGTGAGGATTTGTTACAATGTAAATTACACATGATGAGTGTGAATGAGAGATAAGCTGAGACATTGGGGCAGGGTGTCAATAATAGAGATACACTGTAATGTAGAGCGTATACTGTATACTGCAGAGTAATCCTATATAAAAAGGGAGGTGAGCTCTGCCCGCTGCCGGTAACCTCCTAGATTGCACTGTCAGTCTCCGACAGCGGCATTTACAGCACACGGCCCGGAGGCGAGCTGCTCCATGCACTCATCACCCCCCATTCCATGTCTATGGTTTGTTATGGCTGCTGGGGGTCTGCGGAAGACCTCTATTCCTGCCATTATGGTACTTCTGTGAAGACCAGTGTGTAGCTTGGCTTCATAGGGGACCAAGATTTGCACCATATGCTGAAATACCATGGTATCACAGTACATAGTAAAAGCGGTTATATGATAACAAGTTCAAGTCCCTCATGGAGGCTAAAAAATAAAGTAATAATAAAAATGTTTGGGTAAATAAAATAAAATATAAAAATCACTTTTTCCCCATTAAAACTAAATAATGAAAAAAAAAAAAAAACTCAGAACACATTGTAGTGTTTTGGTTTCTTCCTATTGCATTTTTTTGTGATGTTGGGGCAATGAAAATGATTTATCTACTACAATGTGTTATCAATAAAATCATCAGCTCGCTTAGAAAAAAATAAGACAATAAAAAGCTCCATTTGCTGAAAAAGGAAAATGTAAATTTTCCTTTTTTTTATAAATTTCCAAGGATTTTGTCAACATAAAATAAAACATATTTATATACATGTTTGGTATGACTGAAATTATAGTAACTTGTATAATTAAGATACCAGGTCATTTCCATCACACAATGAACACTGTAAAAATAAAACTTAAAAAACAATTGCGGAATTGTAATTTTTACATAATTCCACGACACTTGGATTTTTTCCCCACTTTCTAATACATTCGATGGTAAAGTGATCAAAACTACAGATGGTTCTACATAAAAACACGTCATGCGGCTATGTGGATGGAAAAATACAAACATTATGGCTCTTGGAAGAATGGGAGGAAAAAGCGAAAAACGGGAAATTGTCAGGTCAGGAAGAGGTTAAAAAAAATCTGTCAGAAAGATTTAACCCTCCTAAACTGTTTCTATGAACATGTAGGTCAATGAAATATAAATACATTGGTCCCTTTATATATTTGAGCAGATATGGGTGGATATAGATACAATGGATATGTCTTACCTGCTTCAAAGTCCATGACCATACACAGATGTTCTTTAGTTGGGAAGGAACAAAACGTGGAGACCACAAAGGGACAATCGGAGAATATTGCGATATCCCTTTCTAGATAGGCCGATTCCAGAAACATTGGATGATGCAGGTTACACCTGGATTGTTTCTTCATGGCGAATACCTTGTTTGTGTCCTTATGACGCACTAAGTGGACGGCCCTGTAGAGGAGAAAAATCCATAATTTATAATAAATTCCTACTAACAGTCTGTCTATATGTCAAATGATCCTCTGTACTAATAGTTAATACTAGATGTACGGCCATCACTAGAAATCAATGTCTGGAAATACATAGAATATCACAACATTAATGATCACTTATGGAGGTTCTCATCCATGTCACATCCCAACTGAGCTGAATAGATGAGGACTAGATGACTAGATGTGGATTACATCTACTCCAAAGTGGTATCAATAACAACAGCTCGCCACACAAAAAGCAAGTCCTTACAAAGCTCTATCGAACGAAAAATAAAAATGTGACAGGTCTTGGAAAACAGTAACATTTAGATGTGGACTTATATACAGTAATTTCACTATGGCAGGACTTATAGACAGAGGCATCATCATAAGCAACTTGTGAAAAATGTAGATTATACAGAAAGCTCACCCAAAAGTTCCACTGCTGATCTCTTTGATCTGGTTATAGTCGCTCTTACTAGGCTTTCTCATTGGGCTCAATAATCCAATTACGGCCTAAAAGAATAAGAAATGACAATAAGACATAAAAGATGCAGGAAAATAAAAAGCTCCAGATGCAGGAACTTCTCCTCTACATTATGTCCCCACTGATTACACTGCAGCAGATGTAGAGGACACGATACAAGCAAGACGCTCCACAGACACTATTAAATAATAACGGGATCCGTACTTTTCGGATTATAAGATCCATTCTTTTTCCCAAAAAATTTTTGGGGGAAAAGGGGGGGTGTCTTATAATCCGAATGTAGCTTATTGGGAGGGGGCGGCTGCGGTGGAGCAGGGTCCCAGGAGGAGGGGTTACTGCTGCAGGAAGCTGGCGACGGCAGGAGTGGGGCGATGCTGCAGGCCCCAAGCTGGGAGGAAGGGGTGTTTGGAGGTGCAAGGCTGCGGAGGGCCGCGGGCTTTAAGAAAATGTCGGCGGAGTCCCAGCACTTCCTATTGTTTTCATTGGGATGGACTTTGGTAAAATGGTCGCATGCGCAGATTGAGATCTCGGCTCCCCACTCCTGCCGCAGCCAGCATCCTGTAGCAGCAACCCTGCCCCCTGGGACCCCGCTCCACCTCAGCCGCTCCCCCCCAAAAAGCCACCATAAAATCAGACAATAACAACAATTTATTTTTTACAAAAAATTTCCTCCCCAAAATTTTGGGCGTGTCTTATGGTCCACAAAATATGGTATATCATTCTACTGCAGCGGAGGATAAGGGACATCACACAGAGGAGACAGGAATAATAATGCTAACATCACTGATAATAACTCCAATCTACATCAAGAACAGATATCCCTCTGTCATATGGGGTATAATATGGGATGTGTAATTCATACCCCGTTATCTGATTATATACTTACATTGCCAGATTTGGGGATCTCTGGTGTCTCACATATTCCCCCATCAGCATTTGCCGGCGGATCAGTTGCCTCTAATATAATGATAAATAATGAAGAGACATCATGTATTAGACGATATCAGTACTTAATATATAACACATCATTATAAGGAAGGAAAGATAAGACCTCTGTAAATGGTATAATACTAAATATATGGATATTCTGCACATACTATGTATACTTATGGTACATCCATAGATAGATATACTCCACCATAAATGTGTAATAATTGCTCAGGATCTGACAATGACTTGAATGGGGATCCTATGAGGCTCTTTGTACATTTTAAGGCGTATAATATCCCAGAGGAGAGAACCAGAGGGGTTTTCAGAATGACATGGACCTTCTCCATTATAGTCTACCGGAGGTTCAAGAGCCGTCACCGGCCTCAAACAGAGGATGAAGAGTAAATTTATATATTCTCGGGTGTCCTTATAATATTAATATGTTTGTAGGAATATGAAATGTTCGGCTTACCTTCAATCAGATCACTTTTTAGCCCTGGCTGACTGGTATTAGGGTCAGCCATATTTAGGTTCTGCCCATCTTCGGAGTCGCCGTCCGGTGTTTCCTGATGGATATAATATATACAATTAATATAACATTTCACAAATACTAAATTACCATATACATAAGACAGAAAGGACTAAGCCAGGATTTACATGATAATTGCAGTATTGCGTGGACTATACACGACCGCTCCCTCCAGTAAGTCCACATTAATATATAAGGGACTAGTATATACGACGGTTCTCCAATAACATCTATTATCAGAACTGCAGCATTTACAAGAAGGAAGATTGTGAATTTATAGGAAGACAGAGGTGATATACAAAGTCCGCACCACTGAGTACAGACTGTCACCTCAGAGGATGGAGCCGCAGAGACAGACTGCCATAAATACCCTTCGTCCGCCTGGAGCAGACAGGGAGGCCTCTAAAACAAAAAATCTGCCATTCTGCCATATGTCTGGTAATCTGGAGAAGATCATACAATAAGGACATGAGATATAGAAGATGAGGGATCCTTACCAGGCGCTCCAGTGAATGGGCCGGATAATCTAGTACATACAGGAATACGTACAGGACATTTTGGGCCAATTGTTTAAAAAAGGCCAAATCTGCACTTTGGGATCTTTCTTCAGCCTATAAAGATGGAAATAAAGGAAAATAATGAGAAAAAGTGGAGAATGTAGGACGCCATTTATGTTACCATTTTACTCCTGCTATCTGCAGCTACAATTACTACCTATCTGGGTATTTGGTATAGACTATATATTATATTGGTCTAGGCCAAAATACATATTTTATGTAAATGAACTTGCATTTTGTTAATATTATCCTTTATTATTTTTACACACTTTGCACAGATTGTCTGCTAATTACCTGTTGTATTAATTTCCTGATGTTCATCTGTAAATGCTCAAGATATTCTGAGCTTATACGACCTTGGTGGTATTTGGTCAGGCAATCTCTCACTAGCTTCATAACCAGCCGGTAAGTGAAGCTGAGGACGCCATCGGGTAGTGGTAGCACAAAGTCAGGGTCATAGGTAGTAAGAATCCCCTGGAGTAGTGCCAACTTCTCAAGTTTGTCTGGAGGAATTTCAGACATTTCAAGAAAATCCAATCGCAGTCAATATATCACCAGCTTCGTAGCCAAACACTGACAACAATGTCACCGGGGCAGTAAACATTGCATACATAGTGGCTGTGCATTATGATGTCATAATGGAATCTTGTGGTGGAATATTAACATGTCATCAGTGATGTCATCATGGAATCCGGTGATGGAATCTTAACCCGTTTACAACCTTGAACATATAGGTACGTCCAAGCTTGTATTTCTGCCTTTTTTAGGCAGCGCCAGAGCCCACATCTTTCCCCGCACACAAAAGCTGATGTGCTCAACTGTCATATGCCTCAAATGGACACAGGTGGATCTCGTCTGTTAACTAGTTAAATGCCGTTGTCAATCACTGACAACGGCATTTAACACGTGCCAGTCAAAAGTGCATCAAAAGTCCCTCTTATCTGCGCCCCTGTCACGTGATCGCGGGTTGCCGATGTGTTATCATGACAGCCGGGGGTCTGCAGAAAATCCCTGTGCCAGTCATTGTTAATTTTTTTATGAATGCCGGCTTGTCGCCGGCGTTTAAAGAAGATTGTGATTTCTGATATACATAGCATTGCTGAAGCCCCGGATGATCGCTGCTTCAAATCTCCTAAGGTGGCTATTGAAGCTAGTAACAAAAAAAAACACAAAAGTTCAAATCGCACCCCTTTTGCCTCATTGGAAATAAAACAATTGAAAAATATAAAAAAAACATATTTGGTATCACTGTGTTTAGAAATGTCCAATCTGTCAAAATATAAGCTAAATTAATTAAATTAATCTGTAAATGGCGTAACCAGAAGAAAATCAAAACGCCACAATTACGTTTTTTTGGCCGATGCAACATTGCAATAAAATGTAACAACATGCGATCAAAATATCCTATCTACACTAAAATGGTATAAATAAAAATGGAAGCTCAGGGCTCAAAAAAACAAGCCATCACCAAGCCCCAAATCCCAAAAAATGGAGACGCTACGGGTCTCTGAAAATGGGGACATAAGCTAATTTTTTTTTCTTACTAAGTCGGATTTTTTTTTCACCACTTAAATAAAAAAAGAACTTATAGCTTGTATTTTATAAATATTATCTTCTTACCTGTCGTACTAGTGTCCTGATGTTCATCTGTAAATGCTCAAGATATTCTGAGCTTATACGACCTTGGTGGTATTTGGTCAGGCAATCTCTCACTAGCTCCATAACCAGCCGGTAAGTGAAGCTGAGGACGCCATCGGGTAGTGGCAGCACAAAGTCAGGGTCATAGGTAGTAACAATCCCCTGGAGTAGTGCCAACTTCTCAAGTTTGACTGGAGAAATTCCAGACATTTCAAGCAAATAGCAAATCCAATCGCAGTCAGTATATCACCAGCTATAAAGCCAATCACTAACAGCAATGACACCGGGGCAGTAAGCACTTGAATAAATGCTGGGGGTGCATTATGATGTCATGATGGAATCTTGTGGTGGGGGAATCAGTGATGTCATCAGTGATGTCATTTAGGAATCCGGTGATGCAATCTTAAAGGGGCATCTTACCATAAAAGGACGTTGCCTAGCAACAATTAAGGTGGCAACACCATAGGCTGAGCATCAGTAACAGACTGAGGCATGGGAAGAAGAACCATGGCTTTGATCAGTAGGGCAGGCTTTTACATCTGTCTGTTCCCCCATAAAATATTTAAAACAGAGTTTGGATGCTAAATGTTCTTCAGACGTGGAAACATTTGCTTTTTCTAGAGATTATGACCAGGGATGGACTGGGAATAAAATACAGTCCTGGAATTTCAAAGCATGCTAGTCCATGCTGTCGCCGCCCCTCTCCCCAGATTGGGGTCTCTAATACTAATTTTATGCTGCCTGAATGAAATTAAGATTTACTAAATATATTTCCAATAATACTGCTTTATTGGATTTCATAATAATAATATTGCAAAATAAGGTTATGTTTTTACAATGAGGTTTTGCTAAGTATTTTCGCTGAAATCCACAACATACAGAATCAATTTCTTTTGCAATTATGCGGAGCTTTGTATGCAGATTTTCTCTATAGAATTGCATTAGATGAGGAAAATACGCTGGTTAAAAATACAAAGCGCATAAAATCCACACATGACTCGATCATTAAAGTTTTATTAAAGTACGAGGAAGTATCAAAAATAAAGCAGATTCATTCAATATGGTCGGTGGAGGGCTTAATAGTCGCCTTGTGGAAGTCAATGACGGGCTTAATAGTGCTGCAGTGTCCAGAAACAGTTCCAGGACTTTTAGACTGAGGTCCCCCTTTCTTCCACTATAGAGAGGGAAATATGTGTATAAGAGCATCCCAGAAGGGTTCCAAAAGTTTGGGTGAAATATATACCAAAGAGACAACAACCGCAGAGTCAAAAAGAGACAAAAATGCAATAAAAAGGCAAGTAACCTAATGTACTGAATAGGTGGAGAAATGCAGCAGAATGCTGCAACGTCAAAAACTCATCAACTACTCATCATGGGAACTTAACCTAACAAACACATAGTACCAGAGCAGATCCAAATATTACCAGAACATACAGTGGTGATAGTGCCGCCATATTGATCATTAACCAAAACCAATGTACTAGTACTGATGTCACCACCATACAGTGTCCATATAATGGTACTATCAGTTTTACACCAGTGCTCTGCAGACCATATATGTGTGCACTGTGCAGGTTTTCACCAGTGACGTTCTCAATGATCGCGGTCATTCATTTTTCCTTTCCTTTTCCATTCGGCCTAAAACGCCATGATCACTTCTTCAACCCATAACTCGTCCCTGCAAAATGTAACACAGACACCTCTTTGACTTACTCCCCCATTTCTGTACAAACCATGTATTGCAATAATGAGTATCCTAGACAGTAATAAAGCCCCTCTGTGTCCTGTATGGTAATACTAATCTCCTTTTGTGTCCCACACAATACCAGTTTCACCCTTCATGCCCCTATACAGTAATAATGATCCCTCTGTACTTGCTTAGAGTAACTATCAGTACTGATAGTGGGGCCGTGGCCTTATAGAAACAACTCACCAATTCTGCATTTATCACCCACTCCTGGTTTTGGCTTCCACTCCTGAGAAAAAATACTGACCGAATACTGACCAAATACTGATAGTGGGGCCGTGGCCTAAAGGTCAGTCTGTAAGAAGAAAGTGAGTCTAGGAAAATAAAAGAAAGGCATACTTACTATTCTTTAACGTAAAACCCCTCCATCTGGAGAAAGACAGGTTCAATCTCCAGAGGAGAAAGGGTTTCTGTATCATAAGAATATTTATCTGTGGAATAGTCTGTCTCAGGAGCAGGTCACAGCAGGAATCGTCCATCAATGGTTTAAAAAAAGGCTTAGATGCTTTTTAAGAAGAAATTAACATAATTGTGTAAATGAGAAAGTTGTTTTCTAAATGTTTTGTCCAGTAGATCAACAATGGCGATCAGGAGGAAAAGATTTCCTCTTTTTGTGCAGACTGGATCATGCATTATGGCTGTGCTTGTGCGATTCCTTTGTCCTTTCCCATCCTTTGGTTGGACTTATTAGACATGTGTCTTTTTCAACTGTATTAACAATATAACTATGTAACTTCCTGAATTGGCTCCCCTCCTCGCTCCAAAAGTTGTATCACCTGAAGATCTTGTAATATTATGTAAAATGAGCGCTGCAACCCATCAACAGATGGTAATAGGTTGCAGCACTCATGTGACAAAAGCAGTCACAAAATCAGCGAGATACAAAGCTCTTGGAGAGGAACAATTTTAAGATTTAAGCATGCTTATACTGTGTGTATATATATATACAGCGGGTGAAATAAGTATTTCACCCGCTGTATATATACAGTTTTCTAAGTAAATATATTTCTGAAGGTGCTATTGACATGAAATTCTCACCAGATGACAATAACAACCCATCCAATCCACACAGGCAAAGAAATCAAACCATAGATGTCCATAAATTAAGTCATGTGTAATAATGAGAAATGACACAGGGAATAAGTATTGAACATGCTTATTGAAATGTATTTAATACTTCATACAAAAGCCTTTATTGGTGATGACAGCTTCAAGACGCCTCCTGTATGAAGAAACTAGTAGCATGCATTGCTCAGGTGTGATTTTGGCCCATTCTTCCACACAAACACTCTACAACTCCTGAAGGTTCCATTGGCGTCTTCTATGAACTCTGAGCTTTGGTTCCTTCCATACATTTTCTATTGGATTCTGGTCAGGTGATTGGCTCGGCCATTCTAGCAGCTTTATTTTCTTTCTCTGAAACCTATTGAGAGTTTCCTTGGCAGTGTGTTTGGGTTCATTGTCTTGCTGAAATGTCCAACCCCATTTCATCTTCATCATCCTGGTAGATGCCAGCAGATTTTCATCAAGAATGTCTCAGCACATTTGTCCATTCATCCTTCCTTTTAAATATATGAAGCTTGCCAGAGCCGTAAGCTGAACAACCCCAGATGATGTTCTCACCTCCAGTTTTCACTGTTGGTAAGGTGTTTTCGGGATGATGTGCAGTGCCTCTTGGCCTTCAAATATGTTGGGTATTATGGCATTCAAAGAGTTCAATTTTCATCTCATCTGACAAAACTACATTCTCCCAGTCTTTCACAGGCTTGTCTAAATTTTGTTGAGCAAACTTTAAATATGCTTGAACATACTTTTTGTTCAGCAATGAAGTCTTGCGTGGTGAGCATGCATACAGGCCATGGATGTTGAGTGCATTACTTATTGTTTTATTTGAAACAATTGTACCTGCTGATTCCAGGTCTTTCTGTATCTCCCCACAGGTGTTCCTTGGCTCTTGGACAACCCTTTTAATTCGTTTTACTCCTCTGTCTGAAATCTTGTGGGGAGCACGTGGTCGTGGCCAGTTCATAGTAAAATGATGATCTTTCCACTTCGGGATTATGGCCCCAACAGTGCTCACTGGAACCTTCAATATGGATTTGAACCCAGGACACCAGCGCTGCAAGGCTGCAGTGCTAACCACTGAGCCACCATGATGCCAGTTTACCTCCCAATCAACACAGATCCAGAGGGATTTTCCAGGAATTAAAGAGCTGCCCCACTGCCCTGGGAGGGTGGAGTTGTGTCTGTATCCACAGGACACAGATATAGCTAAATATATATATATTGATTGAGTGATGGAGCAAGGAGCCAACAGGTCTTTCCTTCCCCATTTACTCTTTGTAAAGCTTTGCCAGGACCTTAGTATCAGATGACAGTCACATGACTAGACAGCAGAAAAGAACAGGACTAACAGTGGAGAAGAGCAGGATGTAGCAGAGTTGTGTGTGTAGATGTAGGTGAGCAGTGTGTGTGTAAATTAGCTGAGCCGTGTGTGTGGATGTAGCCGAGCTATGTGTGTGTGTATATGTTGCTGATCTGTGTGTGTGTAGATGTACTTGAGTAGTGTTTGTGTATAGACATAGCTGAGCTGTATGTGGATGTAGCTAAGCTGTGAGTGTAGCTGTAGCTGAGCAGTGTGTGTATGTAGATGTTTCTGTGCTGTGTGTAGATGTAGTTGAGCAGTGCGTGTGTGTAGATGTAGCTAAACTGTTTGTAGATGTAGCTGCGCTGTGTGTTAATGTAGCAGACCAGTGTGGGGAGTCAAAATACTTTGTAGGTTGGGCTTGTGGGGGCATAAGACTGTGTGGTGGGAAATCCAATATAGGGACATTACACTGTGTGTGGAAGGCACTGCGGGGAGGGGGGCATGAAATAGGTGCTATACTGTGTGGGAACACCAATGGTCTTCACTAGGGAAATATTGCTGTGTGGTCTGTGAGGATGTATAGGAAGCACTGGCTGAGGTTAGAATACTGTCTTAAGATATAAATTCTGTCAGCGCACTAGAGGCACTGCAGTTTTTGTCCCTCTTTCTTATCATTCAAAGTTGGGAAATATGAGAACTTATTAATTAGTAAGTGAGACAAAATCATTCCCCCCAATACATCTGTTAAACTACAGATAAAATGGACTTTAAAATACAAAAAAGGGGACGTGATAATATAATCTCTGAGCGCTGCAGCAGTTTTATATTATGCAGTGACTGATTACATATGATTTTCTGCTCTAGCGGCAATTAATTGAAGGAGCGGGAGAAATAACAGGGATAACATTTCTATTCAAATGAGGCCAATTTTGAAGAATAAGATATCTGCCATCTGTTAATATCAGATGAAACGGCGTCATTTTTGCTGGTGGGTAGGCTCGGTGATGCAATGTTATTGCTGCACTGATCAAATATGACCATTTTGGCAATGGAACGACACTTCAGAAGCGCACATCACAGCAGCTGATTCAGCTTTTAGAGCTCAGCTAAATTATATGAGAACAGTAACAGCCATTGTTAAAAAAGGCTGTTTGGAAAACAGTTTGTGACATTTCTATACGTCTTTTTAAATAAAGGTATAAAATAACCATTACTTCTGTGTTATCCTGTGTTTTTACCACACACTGCCACATATATTGTATATTCTTGCCAAATACATTTGTAATCTGGGATAACAAAAATTCAAGCTTAAGGGCTTTAAAGGATACTGCAAAATTTTATATTTGCAACATACACGATCTGTCATGAATTTCTTCCAAATTTGCAGCTGTTTCACCCATTGCAATAATGCATAATCTGCATCATGAATAATCTTCTGCAGCAGATTTCATGCATCTGTTGTATATGGATATGGAGAAATTCCAATGTAAACCTTGGATCTAAGGGGTAGTGTTTCTCCTTCTGGAGAGTGGCATGCCAGGTCTGGAACACCAGTATGAGGAGACTTAAATGCCTTCCATGCTCCTCTGGGAAATTAAATGTGCAAATTGTCTCTTCAGAGAGAAAGAGGACTTGAACTCTAGTGCCACGTATTGGAAGTAGCAATCCTACAAGTCATTATCGACCCTTTAAATGAGTTGTCCACTTCTTTCACATTGATGCCCTATGTATGATCGGCCGAGGTCCCGCATGCGGCACCCACGCCGATCAGCTTTTATCGGTGCTGCCGGCAGCGGCCGCCGGCCGGAAGTCCTTCCCTGCGGTGCTTGCCTGTCAAGTTGTAAGTGGCCGCCGCTTTTTTCTGCACATCCGCCTCCTATTCAATTGAATGGGAGGCGGATGTGCAGTACCCCGCACCGGCCACTACAACTTGACGGCCAAGCACCGCAGGGAAAGACTTCCGGCTGGCGGCCGCTAACAGCCGCTTGCCGGACCCTGGCCGATCATATATTGATGCCCTATCCCACAGATAGGGCATCAATGTGAAAGTAGTGGACAACCCCTTTAACGAGCCTTGAAATATGACTTAAGATAAAAGCCAAATCAGAATCTCAATTTGTAGACAAGGTATTTTGGGGTATTGCCCCTCATCAGTGCAAAGTATGAGATCTGATTTGGCTGGGTGAGAGGGTAAGACTTGGATCTAAGGGGTAAAGTTTCTCCTAGTGGAGAATGACATGCCTGGTCTGTCATGCCAGTATGAGGAGACTTAAACACCTTGCATGCCTCTGTGGGAAATTAAATATGCAAATTGTGTAAACCTTAAAATTTAGAAGCAATTGCAGGTGGAGACTTTCACATGTCCAACAATCACGGTCTAAGTATGGACCACAATGTCCAGACCGTCTGTGGGTCTCCTGCCCTGAAATCAACAGCCTCATAAAACATATGAAACCACCCTTACATGCCATTGGAGGCATCTGGAGGTACAGTAGGGGGCTTATGCATCTATATCATAGCATATCTTATACATATATTATCTATAGGTCTCCATCAGATTTAATATCAATATTCCATTCTTTCGATGTCACACACGTAAAAGGAACCTGAGCATGCTCGCCGAGTTTTTTCAGCGTGATCGGGTGTTATGTTTTAGTCACTCTGTGCTCATGATTTGAGACTGTTTGACAGGTTTAATACATGTGAGGTATGGCTAAGAAACAGGCATTCCTCACATTTATTAAAGCTGTCAAACAGTCGCAAATCATGCACACAGCTTGACTAAAACATAACACCCGAGCACGTTGAAGATACTCGGGAAACACCCGACCATGCTCATAAATCTTGAGTAACGAGCATGCACGCTCATCACTAAACCTGACAGTTGATACATGCTGTCTCTGGATAGGGCAGCATTTATCAGACACTGGCTACATGATTTAGCCGTGTATGTTTGATTCTGAAACGCTGCGGATGATAATCTTACACAATTTAATAGTTATACAGAATTAATGAGTCATAAATTAAAAAAATAATAGGATAAACAACCAATGGGTAAATACTTTGCTTTATTGTTTTTGTATCAATTTGAGGTTGTCTTTTTCTCCATTTATTTTTAGAATTGTTTTCATAATTAGTTGGTTGCCATTAGCAGTCTGCCCTACCCGACTATAAAACAAGTTGTCTGATACCACATTAATGCTCAATTTTTTGGGGGATTCACTCAAATTGCAATGTTACACAGTTCCTGATCTGAGGCATTATACTGCTCAACAGTGTCGGACTGGGGTGCCAAGGGCCCACCAATAACCAACTCCAGGGCCCCACTTTTCAACTACATGCAAATGTGACATTATCCTTAATCACAAATTTATATTACAATGAACTGGGTAGATTGTTAAATGAATAAGATGCTGCCTTTGTCTGTACATCGTGATTCAAGTATACAGTGCCAAGTACTGCTCATATAAGAGGGTGGTGGCCCACCGGAGGATTCCCCTGTTTTCCTATGGGCCAGTCCAAGCCTGATGCTCAATACCATTTTACATAGATCCACCCACTGTAAAATGACCTAATGAGTAAGTAATTTACTGGGTTCCTAAACCCCCTCTGGGCCCCAATGCAGATGGACACTACATTGTAGGACTCATAGATTTCTGCTCCATTTGAGTCCATTCTTCCTAGATTTTGGTGAATGCCCATAAGGAAGCAGCTAAAATAGAGCAGAAAGTGCTCAGTATTAAGCTGAAATCAAATGGCCATGAACCACGGTACAAATACAGACCGTGATTTTCAGACTAACTGGTATGAACGGAGCAGCTTCATAGGCTAAAGAGCGGATAGTTTACATCTCATCTCAGAAACCTCTTGCGTTTGATGGAACAGAGTGAGAGAATTACTGACCCTAGAATGCTTCATAATGCTAAAGCCTCATTCACAAGGTCAGTCAGGTTTTTTTTTCATGTATAGAACACATATCCATTATAGTCTATGGGAATGTTTCCACGTTACCGGTCAGTGTTGGACACATCTGTTCATGCAATGGTTTCCTTGTTTTTGTTGGAATGTACACACTGTAGATAAACAGTAAAGAAACACATGTGAAACAAACCAGAAAATGGGTTAATGGGGTTATCTGGGAGTTTGCTTATTTTTCACTACGGGGTTAAAAAATTACAGGCAGGTAGTTTTTAATTACCTGTCTATTCTGCCCGGCGCCAATCTCTGCCATCTCAGAGTGGTCACGGACCACCCCTGCCAGCGATTCTGTGGCATCAGTTGACCTCACATCAACACAGCAGCTCTTCTGACCTGTTGACGGGGCGTCACTGATGATGTCATGTTGATTGACAGCCGGTTCCTTGCAGTTAGGCGGTCAATCAGCAAGACATCGTCAGAAACGCCACATTGACAGAGCAGAGCGGAAAAGAAGAAGCTGCTCTGTTGACGTGATGTCACCGGAAGCCACAGAATTGCCACCAGGAACTGTCCATTAGCAACTAAATGCCTGTAAGTTTTTAGACCCATAGGTAAAAATAATCAAAGTCCTGGAAAACTCCTTTAAACCTTAGATTCCTCAAAGTAATCCCCTTTTAGTCTAATGACAGCTTTACACCCCCTTGACATTTTCTCATGCAGTTTCAGCAGGTTGTCACCTGGAATGGCTTTCCAACAGTTTTGAAAGGGTTCCCATAGGTGCTGAGTAGGGATGGGCAGACCGATGGAAGTTCGTTTCTGGTACATAACTTTTGAAAAAGTTTGGTTCGGGTACCAGAGCAGTACCGGAACTTCCATCAGAACCAGAACCCCATTGAAAATAATGGAGACTCGAACTCATGAGAAACTTAAAAAAATTCTCTCTCTCTCCCTTCTTACAAACAAGAAAAATTGATTCTATAGTAATAGCAAAAAATGGACAGAAAATTGGATAAAATCAGAATATAAAATCACTGGTGAAAATTGATCATTGTTTCTCTTATGCAGAACAAAAAGGAATGTCTCAATGAGTCCTAATAAATGCAAACATTTTACTAACTGGAAAATCGTGCATAGACGATTCAATTTAAAGGTTTTTGTTTATTTTTCCAAGGCGGACATTTATGATCTTCTACAGGATGATAATATATAGTATGTCTGATCCCCGGGAAGGGAGGTGTCTTCACTGTAATCCGACGCTGACCGTTACAAAGGGGGTCCCGTTCTAGTATTCTCACATCTCAGACTAAAATGAAAATGGGACAAATAACAATAGATGAAACTATCAGCATCAGATTACAAGATTAAAGAAATGTAAGTGATAACAGCTCATAAGTATTCTTCTCTGGGCTAAAAGTGAAGAGACAGGAAGTCTTTGGTACAGTACATGAAGTCCTAGCAGCATGTCGAGACGCCTGACAAATATGAGGTTACAACATACTGAGGGCCATGAATAACGTACATTTTTAGGAGCCATTAACTCTCTGCTATTGATAAAATGCTGCTCCAATGCGTTTTTCTTCCCCTTGGGCTTTCTAATTGCAAAGTCGGCAATTCCTGCAGTTTTGCAAACAGATCTGTTAAAAAAAATAAAATAAAGAGAAAATAGGAAGAACTGTCAGAACAAAGCTCAAGTATTTCAAGTTGTGTCAATGGCCGTAACTCCAAATATAAACATCTACTGCCACCTAGTGAGAGACCGCAGAATACGTCTAATCAGTAGATCGAAAACTGGCATGGAAATTATAATACACTGTGTTCCAAATTATTATGCAAATAATATTTTCTCAGATTTTCCCAAATGACCTATATGAATTGCAGTCATTGTAATTTTCCAGTCAAATAACTATTAGAGTACAATTGAAAGGTTTTTGTACAAACTGCCTATGATAACAGTATATTTTTAAAAAAATAAAAAACTCAAACTGCACTCAAAATGCACGTTCTAAATTATTATGCACAGCAGAGTTTTCAACCTTTTAATTTTTGTAAAGAACAAAAAAATGGTCATTTTTGAAATTATAAGCATTAGCAGGTTATTACAAACTGAAATCAAACAGTTTTCAACTCAAAACTTTATTCTAGGTGATGTTACATTTGCACATAGGACCCCTTGTTCGAAAGGAGCTTCTGAACTCTCTCGTCCATTGAATTTGTCAGGTTTTGGATGGTTTCTGCTTCAATTGTTTTGCATGAGGACATTATACCCTCCCAGAGCTGTGTGCACGGGGTTATAGAGGTGTGTGCGCGCGGCACTGTGTGCACGGGGTTATAGAGGTGTGTGCGGCACTGTGTGCACGGGGTTATAGAGGTGTGTGCGGCACTGTGTGCACGGGGTTATAGAGGTGTGTGCGGCACTGTGTGCACGGGGTTATAGAGGTGTGTGCGGCACTGTGTGCACGGGGATTATAGAGGTGTGTGCGGCACTGTGTGCACGGGGTTATAGAGGTGTGTTCGGCACTGTGTGCACGGGATTATAGAGGTGTGCGGCACTGTGTGCACGGGGATTATAGAGGTGTGCACGGCACTGTGTGCACGGGATTATAGAGGTGTGCACGGGGGTTATAGAGGTGTGTGCGGCACTGTGTGCACGGGGTTATAGAGGTGTGTTCGGCACTGTGTGCACGGGATTATAGAGGTGTGCACGGGGGTTATATAGGTGTGTGCACGGGGTTATAGAGGTGTGCGCGGCGCTGTGTGCACGGGGTTATAGAGGTGTGCGCGGCGCTGTGTGCACGGGGTTATAGAGGTGTGCGCGGCGCTGTGTGCACGGGGTTATAGAGGCGTGCGCGGGGTTATAGAGGCGTGCGCGGGGTTATAGAGGCGTGCGCGGCGCTGTAGAGGTGTGCGCGGCGCTGTGTGCGGCGCTGTGTGCACGGGGTTATAGAGGTGTGCGCGGCGCTGTGTGCACGGGGTTATAGAGGTGTGCGCGGCGCTGTGTGCACGGGGTTATAGAGGTGTGCGCGGCGCTGTGTGCACGGGGTTATAGAGGTGTGCGCGGCGCTGTGTGCACGGGGTTATAGAGGTGTGCGCGGCGCTGTGTGCGCGGGGTTATAGAGGTGTGCGCGGCGCTGTGTGTAGTGAGCTCGGCGTGCCTGTCACTGCTGTCATGTCTGGTGAGGTGACACGTGTTTGTCCAGCACTGGGACCATCAGAGCTGTCACGTCCTTCTGCCTGTCAGTGGCTGGTGTTGCTGGGACTTGTAGTGCCGGCTCTGGGCTGTTCAGCTTTTGTGTTATCCTCTGCCGTCCAGCAGAGTCCTGAGTGATGTTTTCCATGTTTTTACTCCTTATTTTTCTTGCACACGTTTTCAGAAAAAAATTGACACCAGTGTGAACAAAGCCTGAAGATAAGAGGATTTAGAGATTTTCTATTGAACCTTGTGATGACATTTGGCAGCTGCCATCTAATTGGCACATAACCATGGAATAAATGGCTCAATAATAATAAGCGGTCCAAAGAAGCTGAGGGGGGAGCCTTGTACAATTACTGAGGTGCCCGGACGGCTTCTCCCACCACGGCTGTTGGGATCATGCACATGTTGCAGTTTTGGATGTAAATAATCCCAATGGCCGCTTTTGACCCTACGATCCCTGGAGCGGCTGTGGATCTCCTGACTCACTCTTCACAGAATCATAGAGATTTCCACTTGGATATGAAGCGTGGGACCCTGTCCTTACACTTCTGATGAGATTCACAGGTGGATGGTGTCTCCAAGATTTTTTTAAAGGGGTTTTCTAGGATTTTAATAGACAATAAGTTGTGTTTTTTGTTTTCGAATATTGCAAGCAAACCTCATCAGTTGAAGGGGCTATTTGCTGCCATCCAGCTGGAGGGTCACTTCCTTAGGTCCCTGCCAGCTTCTGTGCACTTAATAACTGACCTCCGCAGCCTTGATTGTAGATACAGCATGACAATGCTAAGGCCAGTGACTGGCTGCAGCAGTCATGTGAATGTACAACACATCACATGGCTATACACCTTCTGATAGTTTTTTTTTTTTTAAATGACTATCCTGCTCACCCCCATATATCTCCATACATACATACTCTGTGGGGAGAAGGGATCAAGGTGCTGCCCAACACATCTGGCAGTGTCTAGAAAATAAAGGATTGGACATATTGAAATTCAACAAGTCCAAACGATTTTGCCGGTTGTGAAATGTGAGAAACCCAGTGATGATTGTATCTCACGGCTTTACCCTCAATGACATCGCCAAGACAGGGCCACTTGATGCCTTACTGCTGCTCTGTGTACCAGTCATACATAGGCAAATTGTGTTTTCTGAGAGACAGAGGACTTGAATCTAGCGCCACCTATTAGAAGTAGCAACCTGAAAAGTCAATATCCACCCTTTAACGAGCCTTGTCACATGACTTGGGATAAAAAACTTGGGGTCTAAGATTTTGTTTCTCTTTATGGAAAGTGACATGCCTGACAATTTTGCATATTTTATTCCCCAGAGGAGCATTGCACAGCTTATAGGTCTCCTTACCCTGACATGTCGGGCTTGTCACTCTTCATAAGGAAAAACGTTACCCCTTAGACCCCAGTCATAGGCCTTTTATCCAGCCAAATCAAATCTCATGCTTTTGCACAGATGAGGGGCAACAACCCGAAGCATGTGTCTGTATATTAACATTTTGGTTTTGCTTTTATCCTCAGTCGTGTGGCAAGGCCCGTTAAAGGGTGGATATTGACTTTTGAGATTACCAATGGGTGGTGCTAGAGTTCAAGACCTCTTCGTCTCTGAAGAGACGATTTAATTTCCCAGAGGAGCATTGCTTGGCCTATAATTATTATTTATTATAGAGCCATTTATTCCATGGCTCTTTACATGTGAAAAAGGGGTATACATACAAAAACAATTACAATGATCTTTAACAAAACGTGACGGCGATTGGTACAGGAGGAGTGAGGATCCTGCCCGTGAGGGCTCACAGTCTACAAGGGATGGGTGAGGGTAGAGCTGGTGGTGGAGCGGTGGTTACTGCAGGTTGTAGGCTTGTCGGAAGAGGTGGGTCTTCAGGTTCCTTTTGAAGGTTTCCACAGTGGGCAAGAGTCTGATATGTTGGGGTAGAGAGTTCTAGAGTAGGGGGGATGCACGGGAGAAATCTTGTATGCGATTGTGGGAAGAGGAGATAAGAGGGGAGTAGAGAAAGAGATCTTGTGAGGATCGGAGGTTGCGTGCAGGTATGTACCGGGAGACTAGGTCACAGATGTATGGAGGAGACAGGTTGTGGATGGCTTTGTATGCCAAGGTTAGGGTTTTGATCTCGAGTCTCTGAGCAATGGGGAACCAGTGAAGGAATTGACAGAGAGGAGAGGCCGGGGAATAGCGAGGGGACAGGTGGATTAGTCGGGCAGCAGAGTTTAGGATAGATTGGAGGGGTGCGAGAGTGTTAGAGGGGAGGCCACAGAGCAGGAGGTTGAAGTAGTCGAGGCAGGAGATGATGAGGGCATGCACTGGTGTTTTTGCAGATTCGTGGTTGAGGAATGTGCGGATCCGGGAGATATTTTTGAGTTGGAGTCGGCATGAAGTGGAAAGGGCTTGGATATGTGGTTTGAAGGAGAGGTCAGAGTCTAGGGTTACCCCGAGGCAGCGAGCTTGCAGGACTGGGGAGAGTGAACAGCCATTGACTATGATGGATAGGTCAGGTGGGGGGAATGAATGAGATCGTGGAAAGATGATGAATTCAGTTTTATCCATGTTAAGTTTTAGAAATCTAGCAGAGAAGAAGGATGAAATAGCGGACAGACATTGTGGGATTTTGGTTAGTAGGGAGGTGATATCGGGTCTCGAGAGGTAGGTCTTTGTGTCGTCAGCATAGAGGTGATACTGAAAGCCGTGAGACTCTGAGCTGTCCCAGGCCAAAGGTGTAGATGGAGAAGAGCCAGGGGTCCTATAACTGAACCTTGGGAGACACCGACAGATAGGGGGCGAGATGAGGAGTTGGTGTGTGAGTGGGAGACACTGAATGTCCTGTCTGTTAGGTATGAAGAGATCCAAGATGGGGCCAAGTTTGTGATGCCAAGAGATGAGTGTAGTAAGAGGGAATGGTCCACTGTGTCAAAGGCAGATGACTGGTCCAGGAGGAGGAGGACAGAGTAGTGTTGCTTGGCTTTGGCGGTTAGTAGGTCGTTGGTGACTTTGGTCAGGGCTGTTTCTGTCAAGTGATGCGGTCGGGATCCAGATGGCAAGCGGTCAAAGAGGGAGCAGGAGGAGAGATGGGAGGACAGTTCAAGGTGGACATGTTTCAGTAGTTTTGAGGCATAGGGGAGAAGTGATATGGGGCGGTAGCTTGTCAAAGAGGATGGGTCAGGAAGGGCTTTTTGAGGAAGGGGTGTGATCGAGGCATGTTTGAAGCATGAGGGGAAGACACCAGTTAGTTACAGGTTGAAGAGGTGGGTTGGGATGAAGATAGTGGTAAGGTTGGGGATGAGGTGGGACGGGATAGGGTCAAGATTGCAGGTGGTGAGGTGTGATTTGGAGAGTAAAGAGGAAAGTTGATCTTCTGTAATGGTTCAGAACCTGGTTTTGGAGGAGGAGGATTATGTAGGTGTGAGGAGAGGCTGGGGGGACTTGAGGCAAAAGCTTTGTCTGATGGTGTCATTCTTCTGCTTGAAGAATGAAGCAAAGTCTTTGGCTGAGATGGGAGGAGGTGCTGGGGGGCGGGGGAGAGAATTGAAAGTGTTAAATAGCTGTTTAGGGTTGTGGGACAGGGAGCATATGAGAGATGAGAAGTATGTTTGTTTTTCTGTAGTGAGAGACTGTTTGAATGTGATGAAGTGCTCATTGGAGTGGGACCTTTTCCATCTACGCTCAGCAACCCTGGAGGCCCTTTGCAGTTCTTTGGTTAGGCTGGTGTGCCAGGGTTGCCCATTGATTATGCGAGCTTTGGTTTGTGTGAGGGGGGCGACCGAATTGAGAGCTGCAGCTGTTGTTGTGTTATAAAAAGCGGCAGCAACATCTGCGACATGTAAGGAACTGATTTATGTAAGAAGAAGAAGGCGGAGGGATTCAGAGAGTGAGTGTAGGTCAAGGTGTTTAAGATTTCTGCGAGGGTGTACAAGTTTGTGGAGTGGGGATTGTTGCCCTGGAGAAGAGAGGGAAGAGAATGAAAGTAGGTTGTGGTCAGAAAGAGGGAGGGGTGAGTTAGAGAGGTTAGATAGGTAACAGAGGCGGGTGAAGATAAGGTCCAGAGTGTGGTCATCTTTGTAAGTGGCTGCGGAAGACCATTGAGCAAGGCCGAAGGAGGAAGTGAGGGAAAGAAGCTTAGAGGCAGATGACTGGGAAGTGTCAATGGGGATGTTGAAGTCGCCTATAATGATAGTGGGTATGTCAGTGGAAAGGAAGTGAAGCAGCCAGGTGGTGAAGTGGTCAAAGAAATTGGTGGCTAGCCCTGGGGGGCAGTAAATGACGGCCAGTTGGAGGGGGAGTAGATGCGCACACAGTGCACCTCAAATGAGGGGAGAGTAACGGAGTATGTGTCTGTGTATGTGTATATATATATATATATATATCTTTTTTTTCTTTTATCCTTTTCTTTAGTGCACTTTTCAAGAACTCATGGAGATGGCAAACAAGCTCAGCGAGCGAACGAGCTTTACAGTATAAGCCAGGAGAAAGTATCCATGGATTCACCGTGAAGGAGGTATGACGTAGTCATGCTGTAAAAATGTTTCACAGAAAGATAAAGACCACCTGAGCTGCACTGAGACCCCCTGATGGGCAGCAGCTAATGTAACCTGCTTAAAATATGTAATCAGAAAGTTCTGGTATTCTACATGGTGGAAATCTGCAGAACGCTCCTGTGTATTTAATACAATATGTATTTTTCATATTATTTTATTGCAGGTCACTCCTGTTCCTGACATGTTTTTAACTGCAGTAAGGCTGAACCATGAGGGCACCGGGGCCAGATATTTGCACGTTGCAAGAGAAGACACCAATAACTTATTCAGGTAAACAGCAGAGCATTATCACACTGCCGTTACTTTTTGTGCAGAAAGCTCTTTAATGTCCATATTATGTTAAGTTTGATGTGTGCCCTAATGCAGAAGATCAGCGCTTATGCCTGCTGAGCAATGCACTGCAGAGCGGCTCAATGGGGGTCTCAGGACCAGGACCCCACTGATCTTCTGCACTTGTTAGGTAGTACATGTCATTATAAAAAAAATCACATGATAGCTATTCTTTAAAAAGAATTATCACATACGCACTTCTCGGATATGACATGCGGTGCGACTTCAAGAGCTCCCCTCACTCAATCTTGCACTCAGCCTTTGTTATAAACTTCAAATTGAGCATAAATCACACCACAACACGCTGCCACCACTCGCCCCCGAAATATAAACCACTGTCTTTCAGTCAAAGAGCCACATACTCTGAGAGGCTATGGGTTCTTTAGAACTGGGGTGGCCCCCCTATATTATATACAACGTGTGAGCCCCCTCACAGTGCCCTGCCTATGTACAGTCTGAGACCCCCACGTAGCCAGTGTTATTTGTCTGATGTTATAGTTTTCCTTACAAGACGCAATACTTTCTTTAGATTAAGATTCCAAAATGAGTTTTTGACTCTGTATTTTTGCTGAGCAAAAAAAAACAAAACACAAAAAAACCACAGCGTCTTACGGTTCCAATGAAGCCTGAGACTTATAGAAATCTCCTGCCCTCTGTGCTTTTTTTTAATTTTTTTAAATTTTTTTAATTCAGTGTAAACTGACCCGCGGTGCATGTTTGAAATCCACAACATGTGAATTTCTCTTGCGGGTACGCTGAGTTTTGAGTGTGTTTTCCCCATTTTTAGTCATGCACATTGCATCAGTAACACACTGTGAACAGTTTAGTTGCTAAAAATGACGTGACCGGTTCCCTTTAAGGTTTCAACTAATTAATCTGCTGGTGCAAAAAGAATAAACTTTTAGTAAATTTGTTTTGCTGTTTCAGATGTTTTCTCGCTGTTGGTGCAGATGACTGTTTTTTACACTTTTGAGAAAATCGGTCCAATTATTCTAATTACACTATGATCAGACTCTGATTTTTTTTTTTTTTCTCTCTCGGAGGAGAGAAAAAAAAGTTTCTCCACTCTCTTTGTAATGTCGGACCGTGCTTGTATGATGGTCTGATTTTATTTATTTTTTTCCGTCTTACCACAGACCCATAGACATGACTGGGCGAGAGTAATATGATTTTCGAAGGCAAATCGTGCATGCAGAGTTTTTTGTTTTTTTTTCCTTCTTCTTTGGACCGATCCAGACCGAGGAAAAAAATCGGACATGTGCACAGACCCTTAGAATAACATGGGGTAGAGTGCTATCCTGTCAAAATGAGGGAAAGCACTGGTTGGAGTTGCAGCTTTCTGCAAGAGCCCTCATCTTGCCTCATGCCTCCATTATAGTAAATGTGTAGTGTAATGCTACCACTTGTGTCAGGAGGGGGCTGTCACAGACTGATAGGATGGTGTTCACACAAGGCCTTCAGCTGGGCAGAGATAACAGATGTTATGTTAACCTTTTGAGCACCAGTGTTCACGACTGACCCTTTTATTCTCTTACACGGGTGCATAAGTTACTGAGTACCGACTAATGATGTAGCAAGTGGTTCAGCACTTGTTTCCTGGCATTTATATACTACAATAAATTGAGTCTTTTTTTTTTTCCTCCCCATCATACAAGTTTCTGTTATGAATGACAGCTGAGTGTTGGCACGAGGGGATGCGCTGATCATTTTTATGTCACACAAGTGAATTCCCCATGATCTGATTCCGGGAGATTTTGCGGAATGATTGTGAAGGAGCATTCGTGCAAACTATGATTTGGGAGCCATAGAGCAATTATTTAGGGAGTTTTCCTTCCACCTCCTGTTTCGTAGTGTACAGTTCCGGACGACTCCTATGGACAGCACCGGCGTCCCACATATCCTGGAACATACAGTTTTGTGTGGCTCCCTGAAGTTTCCCTGTAGAGACCCTTTCTTCAAGATGTTAAATCGATCCTTGTCAACATTTATGAATGCGTTCACAGGTAAGATCATTTCACCTTCTCACTCCTTCAGTGTTACATATGACTAAATGATGAAACCCGTGCCGGCGCCTTGTTTAGTATGTGAAATTTTCTTATATTTAAAGTAGTGTGTTTTAAAGAAAGAAAAAAAAAAAAAAAAATGCAGTCAATTATATTGTAAAAATCTCTTCTGCTTCTCCTTCCCATTTTGCACTGTGTAGTAGCTCAATTGCAGGCATACTCTCATGTATTCATGTATTGCTTTTGGAGCACAATATGTGAAATCTCTGCTTCTAATTCAAAAATACATTTACTCTGTCGCCTCATTGGGGGACACAGGACCTTGGGTGTTATGCTGCTGTCTACTAGGAGGCAACACTATGCTTATCTGAAAAAGATTAAGCGTGGCTCCTCCTCTGCAGTATACACCCCTGGACGGCATCAGCCATCTTCAGTTTTTGCTTAGTGTCGCAAGGAGGCACACCTCAGACCTTCACTCGTCCATCGCTTCAGCACGGGATTACAGATGAAGAAAAGAGGGTCTCTATATAGACCCCCGGCATGGCTCCTTCCTCTGCCCCCTACTAGGGGTGCACAGTTAAAGTTGAGATGACGTAGCCACCATGCTGCTCCTTCTCCGTCCCCTTGGGTCAGGCTCGAAGTTGAGAACCCCCCTCCTTCCCCAATTCCCTCGGTCTTGGTCCGAAGTTGAGGCGAGGACAAAGCCCCCTGACAGGTGACAGCGGCACCCTCCCTAATCCCCCCTGGGGGTATTAGGTTGAGAAACCATCAGGTAGGGCCTGGACGGCAGCATCTGCAGCTCTCACCAGCCAGCACACTGCAGCTGAGAACCAGCAGCAATACAGGAACCCCAGCTTGACTGCGGGACCCTGTAGGAGCCGGGGGGAGTGCAGGCAGCCATGGCACACACAGGCACAGGCCTTCACAGGCCCTGCACCTGCGGCAGCTTTTCATGTTAAGCGCCTAAGGGGGACTCTTTTCAGAGATCCCCTTCCACTTATGTCCCAGCCGCCATTCTGCCTTTCAATCCGGCGGGGGTCTGGTTCTGATCCGACCCCCCCCCCCCTGGACTACCGCGCTGGTTTGGATCCCTTTTGGGCATAGAAAACAAATTTACACCGCGGCCTTGCCGAAGCCGCCGTCCATTTTCTGCCCCCCGGATGACGATTTTGACTCACTGCGGTGTCAGACAGGGGGCGGATCTAGGCTGCAGGGCGCGCATCTCCATAGCAACTGCCGCCCTTGCAGCGTTCCGCCCCCCTTCTCCTTCATCTCTGCAAGCAGGAGAAGAGCCACGGCGGCCATATCCAGCTGCAGGACGCATACAGGCCAGCCAAGTCTCCGGGGAGGCACAGGACCAGGCTCTTCAGTCTGAGTTACCTCAGCTGTGAATTTTTATCACTCTGTATCCTCCTCTGCACAGTTAGCCCCCTGCATAGCCACTCCAGGTGCACCATGCTGGGCTCAAAGTCTAAGAAAACCAGGCAGGACTGCTTTTACGCTTTCTGTACAGCCTGCAGTAATGCTCTTCCCAGCGGCTGCACATATCCGCATTGCAAGGATTGTGCTCAGACTACTGTGCTGGAGTCCCAAGTAGCCCCTACCAACCCTTCAGTGTCTGATGCTACGCCGGAATGGGTCACTCAAATGTCACAATCTATGACACAGTCCATAGATAACATGACCTTCAAATTGCTTCAGGCTCTGCAAAGCCATACCTCGACTATGAATGCTACCCAACAAAGGGAAAGCCGGACTCCGTCACATACTGACCCAGGCACATCCATGTCAGGGTCAGGACGCAAGCGCACCCATAGGTCACGCTCATCTGCGTCATCCCTGTCTAGGGAGAGATACCGTAGTCACAGGTCATCTACACAGTCCCCTACCAGGGACAGACATGATATTTCTCCGCACCAATCCCCGCCAAGAGAAATACCCCATTCTGGGTCACCTAGGAGACACCTTAGTGATACACAGGAGTCAGAAGGCGTCTGCGATTCTGACTCAGACAAGGAAACTGATGGATCCCTAACTCCAATCCCACCTAGCAATGCAGCGCTAGTTGAGGACATAATCTCGTCCATACATCGGGTGCTGGACATCTCTGATCCGATCCCGGACGCACCACAAAATAAGATTTCATTTGAAGGAGCTCTGAAACCACCTGAGGTTTTCTTGGATCATCCAGAATTTTAAATCTATCCTCACAAAACAATTCTCACAGCCTCACAAGATGCTTAACAACCGCAAGTTTCTGGAGGCCCGTTACCCCTTTCCAAAGGAAACCACCAAAGAATGGGTAGACCCACCAGCAGTGGACCCCCCAGTCTCCAGACTGGCAGCACAGACACTTCTTTCACTGCCAGATTGCTCAACCCTTAGGGATGCAGCAGACAGGCAGGTAGAAAGTATGGCTCGCTCAATTTGCGAAACCACAGGGGCCTCCCTACCCCCGCGTTTGCTTCAGTCTGGGCAGCCAAGGCCATACTGGCTTGGGCAAAAAATCTACAAACCGGCCTCCAAGCTCCTGCCCCTGAACTGTCGGACCAAGCAGTTCAGATAGCAGCTGTGGCTGATTACATGCTTCATGCAGCTCTGGATTCTGCAAGGGGTGCAGCGGCCGCAATTTCACACGCCATCACAATTCGGCGTATCCTTTGGCTGCGTGAATGCAAAGCGGACGCAGCCTCAAAGAAGTCGCTCACGCACCTTCCATACCTCAGCTGTCGACTCTTCGGTGAAAGCTTGGACACGATGATATGAAATGCCACAGGGGGTAAGAGTACCTCTCTTCCCCAACTGAAACCCAGGCGCAATTATAACAAGCGTAACCAAGCTCGCTTCCGTTCCTTTCGGAACTCTTCCGGCTGGTCCATTTCACGGCCACCACAAAATAACAGCCGCTTCACACGCAGGGAAGACTCGAGGCTGACACAAAAGTCGGACAAATCCTGGCAGTCAAAGGCAGGCCACTCAAAATCAAAGAGGAAAAGCTAAGAATTTCTCCTCATCATGACTCACGGACTCAGGAAGACACTCCACCTGTAGGAGGCTGACTTTTACTCTTTCATCAAGTCTGGCTACCTATTACAGAAGACAAGTGGGTCAAGGAACTAGTATCTTCAGGATACAAAATAGAGTTCACTTCCAACCCACCAAACAGACTCCTTATATCTGTTCCCCCAAAATCGCCAGTAAAAGCTCGCGCCTTCCACCAAGCGGTCTCATCGCTTCTTCAAGCACGAGTCATAATACCCGTTCCCCCAGGGGTTCTACTCCAAACTTTTCGCAGTCCCCAAGAAAGGAGGAGGGGTACGCCCCATACTAGACCTAAAACAACTCAACAAATATGTACAAGTACGTCACTTCCGTATGGAGTCCCTCCGGTCAATCATTGCATCTATGGAAAAAGGAGACTATCTCGCCTCCATAGACATACAAGATGCATACCTGCATATACCGATTGCGCCTGCCCATCAGAGATTTCTCAGGTTCGCAATCGACCAGGACCACTACCAGTTAGTGGCTCTCCCGTTCGGACTCGCCACGGCTCCCAGAGTGTTTACCAAAGTCATGGCAGCCACCATGCACGTTCTACACTCCAGAGGCATAGTAGTCTTTCCATACCTGGACGATCTTCTCGTCAAGGCTTCTACCTTCAAGGACTGCGAGCTCAGTGTCTCAATCACAATCGACACCCTGAGTCACCTGGGTTGGTTAGTCAACCTACAAAAGTCATCACCAACCCCAAACCAGTCTCTGACATTCCTGGGAATGCTATTCAATACCTCCCAAGGGCCTAGTGCTTCTCCCCAAAGACAAGGCACTGCCTCTCCGTCTAGGAGTTCGCACCCTTCTCGGCAAACCACCTCGATCTCTCCGGTTTGCAATGAGAGTCCTTGGCAGGATGGTGGCGGCAATAGAAGCGGTTCCATTTGCCCAGCTTCACCTCAGACCTCTCCAACTAGACATTCTCAAGTCATGGGACAGGAACCCTTCTTCTCTCGACAGGAAGTTCCAGATGACGTCGTCAACCAGGAAGTCCCTTCACTGGTGGCTCAACCGGACCTCTCTAACAAAAGGGAAATCTTTTCTCCCAGGTCAATGGAAGGTCCTGACCCCCGACGCAAGCCTAACTGGTTGGGGTGCAGTACACCTACACCACAGAGCACAGGGCAAGTGGTCCCCAGCGGAAACAACCTTGCCCATCAACATCCTGGAGATTCGTGCCTTCCATCACTTACTGGCAGCCTCTCACATCAGAGTACAATCGGACAATGCCACGGCCGTGGCATATGTCAATCACCAAGGGGGAACCCGCAGTGCCAGAGCGATGCGAGAGGTGACACGCATCCTCCACTGGGCGGAGAAAACGAGCTCCATTATCTCTGCGGTCCACATTCCGGGTGTAGACAACTGGAAAGCAGACTTCCTCAGCTGACAAGGAATAGACTCGGGAGAGTGGGCTCTCCATCCCGAAATCTTCCAACAGATCTGCCATCGTTGGGGCACTCCGGACGTGGACCTAATGGCGTCTCACCTCAATGCCAAAGTCTCCAACTTCATGGCCAGAACACGCGACCCGAGAGCGCTAGCGTCGGACGCCCTGGTTCAGGACTGGACCCAGGTCCAGCTCCTGTACATTTTTCCACCTCTCCCCCTGATTTCCAGAGTGGTGAGAAAGATCAAACAGGAGGGAGTTCCAACCATCCTAATCGCACCGGACTGGCCCAGGCATACATGGTACGCCGACATCGTGCGACTCACAGCAGACGTTCCCTGGCGTCTTCCCAACCGCCCGGATCTTCTGTCACAAGGCCCGTTCTACCACCAGAACTTAGAGGCCCTCAATTTGACGGCGTGGCCATTGAGACCTGGGTTCTAACCCAGGCAGGTTTTTCGCCAGACGTCATTAAAACCATGATCAGAGCACGAAAACCAACCTCTGCCAAGATCTACTACCGTACCTGGAAAACTTTCTTTACCTGGTGCGAATCTCGTAACCAGACCCCACTCCCTTATTCCCTACCCAGGGTGCTCGGTTTTCTCCAATCGGGTCTGGAAGCCAGACTATCCCTGGCCTCTCTTAAGAGCCAGGTGTCAGCTCTTTCAGTGCTTTTTCAAAAATGCATTGCTCATAAACCGCAAGGAAGAACATTTCTCCTGGGGGTTTCCCGATTGGTTCCCTCCTACAGAAGACATCTAGAAGCGTGGGACCTCAACCTGGTGCTGACAGCATTACAGGAAACACCCTTTGAACCCCTTAGGGAAGTCCCACTCCGTCTTCTATCCCAGAAAGTGATTTTCCTCGTGGCAATCACCTCGCTACGCAGGGTGTCTGAACTCACGGCACTCTCCTGCAGACAGCCCTTCCTGATTTTTTTTCCAGGACAAGGTAGTCCTTCGTACGGTTCCATCCTTCCTTCCGAAGGTTGTGTCCAGCTTTCATCTCAACGAAGAAATTTCACTACCATCCCTCTGTCCGGTTCCGGTTCATAAAGTGGAAAAGGCTTTGCATACGCTTGACCTTGTCAGGGCACTGCGTATCTATGTGTCTAGGACTGCGCCCTTCCGGAAGTCTGATTCTCTTTTCCTTCTTTTGGAAGGCGGCCGCAAGGGTCTACCAGCTTCTAAAGCTACCCTTGCCAGGTGAATCAAATCCACCATACAAGAGGCCTACCGCCTCAAAAATTCACCTATTCCTGCAGGTATTACGGCACATTCTACACGTGCGGTAGGGGCCTCCTGGGCCATTCGGCACCAGGCCTCGGCACAACAAGTGTGTAAGGCAGCCACCTGGACTAGCCTACACACGTTTACAAAACACTGCAACGTTCATACCCAGTCCTTAGCAGATGCGAGCCTGGGCAGACGTGTTCTGCAGACGGCGGTGCCCCAATTGTAGGGACCCGTCTACACAATATTCGTCCATTGCTTCCCACCCAGGGACTGCTTTGGGATGTCCCAAGGTCCTGTGTCCCCCAATGAGGCGACAGAGTAAAGGAGATTTTTGTGTACTCACCGTAAAATCTCTTTCTCTTAGCCTCTAATTGGGGGACACAGCACCCACCCTTTGCCCGTTCCGGGCCGTTAAGTTGAGTTCTCATATTGGTTTTCCTTTGAGTTCTTACATAGTTGCCTTCTTATAGGCATGGTTATGTTATCTATGTTACGTTCCTCCTACTGCTTTTGCACAAAACTGAAGATGGCTGATGCCGTCCAGGGGTGTATACTGCAGAGGAGGAGCCACGCTTAATCTTTTTCAGATAAGCATAGTGTCGCCTCCTAGTGGACAGCAGCATAACACCCAAGGTCCTGTGTCCCCCAATTAGAGGCTAAGAGAGAGAGATTTCACGGTGAGTACACAAAAATCTCCTTTTCTCTAATAACCCCCCACGATAACACACAGGAGGATGTAACCCCACCCTAATAGGGACAGGAAATATGAACAGGTTTAAATAGCCCCTCCCACATCCTCCCTCCAGTGTTATTTCCTGTCCCTATCAGGGATGAAGAGGTCATCCCCGGTGTGCTGGGCCGGCTACAGGCACTGGGGGAAAGCTAAAGCTATTAGCCGGGCAGCGGAAGACCGAGCGGTTTTACATCTCCTCCTCAGGGCGCTGCTCCCGTCTCCTCCGGATTCGGGACCCTCTCCTGCAGTCCGCGCTCTCTGGCAAGGTCTGCAGGATCTTCTGACCGGAGGCCTCTTTGAGCTTTCCGGTCCATCTCCTCCTCCTCCTCTCCCCCGCTGGATGCGTGGGCGATGACGGCTCCAGGATGTGGAGCGCACGCCGTGACGCTGGGCGGTGGATGATGACGTCACTTCCGGCAGTTTTGCGGTTCACTGTGGACTGCATCAGAAGCCATGGGGGAAAAGAGCGGTAATGCCGCCGGTGATCACAAATCTTCACCTGGACACCGGGGGAGGAGCCTTCTAAACAAAGGGAGGTTCTGGTCCAGTCGCCCATAAAGGAGCCCTGGACAGGAAGACATCTACAGGTAGGACAAAACTATGTCTGTTGAAGCTTCTCGCTCTGCATCTGTAGAGCCCAGCGCCGTTCTGGTCCCAGTAAGTATGGCACTGGTAGTCCATCTCCCAGATGCCGGTAATAGTGATTTATAGCTCCCCTTCCCTTCTCCCCTCTCTTGTAGGGGGACAAGGAACCTGCATCTGGAGACCAAGTTAAACCGTCAAGCAGATGTCCCATCTGTACAAAAAAACTATTCTCCCATAGAAAGCCCCTATGCAAGGACTGTACGGAGAAGATTATCAGGCAGGAACAACCTTCCTTAATGGAAGAGATAAAGGGGATTGTACCTCAAGAGATCAAATCCTCCTTAGCCTCGGTCACTCTCCCTTCGCCCTCACCTAGTCAGGGTTCTACATCTACTCCCTCAGCAGCCAAAAAGAGAAAGATTAGCCCGCCAGAGGGAGGGGAGGAAGACTCTCAAGAGGAGATATATACAGTACAGACCAAAAGTTTGGACACACCTTCTCATTTAAAGATTTTTCCGTATTTTCATGACTATGAAAATTGTACATTCACACTGAAGGCATCAAAACTATGAATTAACACATGTGGAATTATATACTTAACAAAAAAGTGTGAAACAACTGAAAATATGTCTTATATTCTAGGTTCTTCAAAGTAGCCACCTTTTGCTTTGATGACTGCTTTGCACACTCTTGGCATTCTCTTGATGAGCTTCAAGTGGTAGTCACCGGAAATGGTTTTCACTTCACAGGTGTGCCCTGTCAGGTTTAATAAGTGGGATTTCTTGCCTTATAAATGGGGTTGGGACCATCAGTTGTGTTGTGCAGAATTCAGGTGGATACACAGCTGATAGTCCTACTAAACAGACTGTTAAAATTTGTATTATGGCAAGAAAAAAGCAGCTAAGTAAAGAAAAACGAGTGGCCATCATTACTTTAAGAAATGAAGGTCAGTCAGTGCGAAAAATTGGGCAAACTTTCAATGTGTCCCCAAGTGCAGTTGCAAAAACCATCAAGCGCTACAAAGAAACTGGCTCACATGAGGACCGCCCCAGGAAAGGAAGAGCAAGAGTCACCTCTGCTTCTGAGGATAAGTTAATACGAGTCACCAGCTTCAGAAATCGCAGGTTAACAGCAGCTCAGATTAGAGACCAGGTCAATGCCACACAGAGTTCTAGCAGCTGACACATCTCTTCAACAACTGTTAAGAGGAGACTTTGTGCAGCAGGCCTTTATGGTAAAATAGCTGCTAGGAAACCACTGCTAAGGACAGGCAACAAGCAGAAGAGGCTTGTTTGGGCTAAAGAACACAAGGAATGGACATTAGACCAGTGGAAATCTGTGCTTTGGTCTGAGGAGTCCAAATTTGAGATCTTTGGTTCCAACCACCGTGTCTTTGTGCGACGCAGAAAAGGTGAACGGATGGACTCTTTATGCCTGGTTCCCACCGTGAAGCATGGAGGAGGAGGTGTGATGGTGTGGGGGTGCGTTGCTGGTGACACTGTTTGGGATTTATTCAAAATTGAAGGCATACTGAACCAGCATGGCTGCCACAGCATCTTGCAGCGGCATGCTATTCCATCCGGTTTGCTTTTAGTTGGACCATCATTTATTTTTCAACAGGACAATGACCCCAAACACACCTCCAGGCTGTGTAAGGGCTATTTGACCAAGAAGGAGAGTGATGGGGTGCTACGCCAAATGACCTGGCCTCCACAGTCACCAGACCTGAACCCAATCGAGATGGTTTGGGGTGAGCTGGACCGCAGAGTGAAGGCAAAAGGGCCAACACGTGCTAAGCATCTCTGGGAACTCCTTCAAGATTGTTGGAATACCATTTCCGGTGATTACCTCTTGAAGCTCATCAAGAGAATGCCAAGAGTGTGCAAAGCAGTCATCAAAGCAAAAGGTGGCTACTTTGAAGAACCTAGAATATAAGACATATTTTCAGTTGTTTCACACTTTTTTGTTAAGTATATAATTCCACATGTGTTAATTCATAGTTTTGATGCCTTCAGTGTGAATGTACAATTTTCATAGTCATGAAAATACAGAAAAATCTTCAAATGAGAAGGTGTGTCCAAACTTTTGGTCTGTACTGTATCTCGGAAGATCATCCAGAGGAAGGTGAACTGAGTCCAACTCCTGATAACTCCCAGCGAGAGAGAGATTACTTTCCATCAGATAGCTTGGAGGAGCTCCTCATGGCAGTAAGGAGAACTATGGAGGTCGAGGAAGAAAAAGTTCCCCAAACAGTACAGGGGGCTACGTTCCAGAAAAAAATTGGTGTTCCCTATACACCAGTGTATAAGGGACTTAGTCTTAGAGGAGTGGGAATCTCCAGAAAAGAGATTAAATACCCCTCCTGAGTTAAAGGATAGATTTCCTGTAGACCATGAGACGACAGAATGCTCGTCTGAAGTCCCAAGAGTGGATATCCAAATTGCACGAGTGGTAAAGAAAACCACAATGCTCTTTGAAGATTCCTCTCAATTAAAAGACCCCTTGGAACGCAAAATGGAGGGACTACTCAGAAAATCCTGGGAGACCTCGGAAGCACTATTAAACACCAACGCAGTCTCTACGGGCGTAGCTTGATCAATGGCTTGTTGGCTAGATCAACTGGAGGAACACCTAGTCTCGGGCACCCCCAGAGAAGACATCTTGGCATCCCTACCGTTTCTACAGAAAGCTACGGGTTTTTAGCAAACGCTTCTGCAGAATCAGAGTGGCGGCAAGAGCATTTGGGCTATCAAACTCTGTAAGAAGGGCCCTATGGTTGAAATCCTGGAACGGCGATGTGGCATCAAAAATGAAATTGGGTTCCATCCCCTTTAAAGGGAAGTACATGTTCGGGCCAGCCCTAGATGATCTTCTAGAGAAGGCCTCAGACAAGAATGCCCTCCCGGAACCAAGGAATGTGTGGAAAAGGCCTTTTCGTCCCTCCAAGGAGCAGACCCCTCAATATAGGGGTAAAGGGAAAACAGGACGATGGAGCTACCCAAGAGGTAGAGGAGGCAAAAATCTTTTTCTTTTCTCTCCCAAAATCAACGTCTGAACAGACCATGACGTCAGGGTAGTCGGGGGCCGCATCTCGAATTTTCTCCCTCAGTGGAAAGAAATCTGCTCCGACCCATGGGTCCTGAAGGTTGTCGAGTTGGGAGTAAAAATAAATTTCTCCTCCTATCCAGAGAGGATAAAATTAACACCGCTCTCTTCTCAGTCGTCAGGCCACCCTGATATCCGTTCTTACAGACCTATTGTCCTCAGGGGTGATATCCCTGGTTCCTACAAGAGAGAGGCACAGGACATTATTCCAGACTCTTCCTAATAAAAAAAACAAATGGCTCACACAGAGTTATCAATCTAAGGCCACTGAATCAGTATATCCACTACCAACGATTCAAGATGGAATCCATCAGGTCGACCTGATAGGACAGGACCATGTTATGGCCACAATCTACCTCCAGGATGCATATTACCACATCCCCATACATCCACTTCACAGGAGGTTCCTAAGATTTGCAGTGGCTCAAGGGGAACAAATAGTCCACTATCAATTCAATGTTCTACCATTTGGAATTTCACCAGCCCCGCGAATATTTACAAAAGTCATGGCTTATATCTGGGGTCAGAAAATTTCAATAGTACCATACCTCGATGACTTGTCATTAATCGGGCCCTCAGTACCAGTACTCCAAGAACATCTACAGTAGACCACTCGGATCCTATCGTTTCTAGGCTGGCTAGTGAACCACAAAAAATCGGATATGGTTCCCTCCATGACAAAAACATTTCTACTAATACTATTGGATTCCCACAGCCAGATGTCATTCCTGCCCAAACAAAAACAGGTCATGATAAAAGCAAAGATCAATGTCCTAAGGAGCAGATGATCAGTATCATTGAGAGATTCCATGTCGGTCCTCGGGTCTATGACATCCTGTATTTAAATGGTGGCCTGGGCTCAGGCACATACCCGAACATTACAGACCCACATCCTTACGAATTAGGATGGATCCCCACGGTCTCTGAACAGGAGAATCCCTATACCACCATGGGTAAGAGCCTCTCTATTCTGGTGGCTGAACGTAAAGAATCTCAACAGGGGAGTACCATGGATCCAGAATTCGCTAGTAACCATAAAAGTGGATGCCAGGGAGAAGGGATGGGGAGCCAAGGTCTCCCAAGAGCTATTCCAGGGTGTATGGACCAGAGAGGTGTGCCAACGCTCATCAAATTTCAGAGAATTAAAAGCCGTAGAGGAAGTCCTCAGAGCAGCAGAGGCTGTCCAGAAATCTCACATTCAGATATTTTCAGACAATATCACCACCTTCGTCATCAAGGGGGCACAAGTTACGAAAGCTTTAAAGCAATCGCAGCAAGAATATTTTCCTGGGCCGAAGAACATCTTCTATCCCTGTCGGCTGTTCATATCAAAGGTTCAGTCAATGTCCAGGCCGATTTCTTAAGCAGAACAAAGATTCATCCAGGAGAGTGGAGTCTAAACCCAGACGTCTTCCAGGTGTTAGTCGAGAGATGGGGTTATCCAGAGGTAGATCTCTTCGCCGGACACCAGAACGCGAAGGTACCTCAATATTTCTCCCTGGATCCGAACGGCCCTTGCTTGGGAGTGGACGCATTCGCTTACAAATGGGAATTCAAACTAGCGTATGCCTTTCTCCCACTGCCTATCCTTTCAAAAACTTTACAGAAGATAAGGACCGAAGGGACCAGAGTAATCCTAGTGGCCCCTTTCTGGCCAAAAAGAAGTTGGTTCGGAACGTTAACCAGTCTGAGTGTGGAGAGCCCTGTAATCCTTCCTCCCATCAAAGATCTCCTGCTCCAGGGACCAATTCACCATCCGGATCCTGAGAGACTACAATTAACTGCCTGGCTTCTGAATTCCTGATATTAAAAACAAGAGGCCTGTCAGAGAAAGTCATCAAAACTCTCCAGAAGAGCAGGAAACCTGTAACGAACACCATTTACCATAAGATGTGGAAAACCTTCTTAGGCTGTGTGCCCACGATGCGTTTTTTAAGCGTTTCTGCAGCGGCAGAAAAGGCCTGCCATGTTCCCCAATGATCTGCATGTGATGTGCACATGCTGCGGAAATTTCCACTGCGGGTTATCATTGCGGAATAAAATGCAGCACTACCAATTATTTTGCGGAAGCGATGTGTTTTCGCCGCCATTGACTTTCATTGGAACGCTTGGATTCCACATCACTGCATCTGTACATGCGGATTCCATGCGTTTCAATGTGCGGATGGTACCCTGGTGTGGAGAACAGGAGACTCTCCTCCGGACCCGGGTACCTTAGAACCTGTAAATAAAAGAAGAAAATAAATATTATATTTACCTTCTGATGGCCCGCGGTCTCCTTGTCTTAGCTTGCCGGCAACTCGCGGTGGACTGAAGGACCTGCGCTTACATCATAGTCATGTGACTTCAGGCTCTTCAGTGTACCGCGAGCTGCCGGAAAGCCAGGACGGAGCGAAGCAAGACTGCGGGGGCCACCAGAAGGTAAGTATAGATTTATTTTTATTTTTTTACCATTCTTTAAGGTCACAGTATATAAATCCATGCCGTTTGCATGGATTTATATAGTGTGACCAAGTTGACAAGCACTTTCCAAGTGATGTTAAAATCGCTTGGAAAGCGCTTGACAACCCGCATGCAGAAATGCATGTGGAGAACGCTTCACATCCGCATGTCCCTGGCAGGAAAAACTCATGTACAATCCCCATGCTTTTTTTCTGCCAGGGAGATGCAGACACACTCAGGAAAAAATCCTGAGCATTTCTGCATCGTGGGCACATAGCCTTAAGATGGTGTGCACCCACTCGCCCAGACCCTCATAGGGCTGATGTGGCACAGATTCTAGATTTTTTACAAGGAGGTCTGGACAAAGGTCTCAGACCTAGTACTCTTAAGGTCCAGGTAGCGGCGTTAAGTTCATACTTCGATCAAAGACTAGCGGAACATAAGTGGGTGAGAAGTTTTATGACAGCAGCCACCCTCATCCACCCTAGAGTAACAGACCTGGTTCCCCCCTGGGACCTTAACATTGTTCTGAAGGGGTTAACCCTTCCACCCTTTGAGCCCTCGTCAGCCGTAAGACTGGACAGACTGACCTGGAAAACGGCTTTCCTGGTGGCAATAACTACAGCCAGAAGAGTGTGTGAACTGCAGGCCCTTTCGGTCAACAAACCTGAGAATTCAGGAAGATCGTCTAATTTTTCAACTTGACCCTTTATTTCTACCTAAGGTGGTCTAAAATTTCCTCAAATCTCAGGAGATAATCCTTCCATCATTTTGTGACAACCCAAAAGACAAAAAAGAAATGTAATTCCACACTCTGGATGTTTGGAGAATAGTACAACACTATCTTCAGGAAACCGAAGAAGGAAGGAAAGACAAGAACCTATTTGTCCATACACAAGGTCCAAACAGAGGAAAGAAGGCAGCAAAATCCACAATAGCCAACTGGATTAAGAGGGCGATTACGGAGGCTTACCAGATCCAGGATCTACCTCCTCCAGCAAAGCTCAAGGCCCATTCTACAAGGGCGATATCTGTCTCCAGGACTGGACAGTGCAGGAAGGAGGAAAAGCCAGGATCCCCCCCCCTATCCAGGAAGGCATCCTGAGACCATCCTCAAGAGGTGAAAGGAACGGACGATTACCGGACCCTGTCTTTCAGCTGCAGGTATCAGCACCCCGGTCCTCACCCCTCCCCCTCTCACCTAACATGGCGCTTAACAGCGCTTCCACTGGGCCACTTCCTCCTTCTTACCCCTTATGCGCGGCAAATCTGCCGCGCTTTTCTCCGACGGGGGGGCATGTCCTGTGGGCGGTCCCGCTCCGACGCCCATACGCCCCCTCCTATTTGACCAATCAGGGCCGAGGGGCATAGTGACGCTTCCGTCACGCCCTCGTGCCTTCCGCGGTCCTATCATTGGGGGGCCTCTCAAGCCCGCCCCCCCTTCCCATCTGCCTATCGGAGCCTCGCGCGCTCCGTCATCAACGAGCGTCCTCTGCACCGACGCCATCACTCTGCCGCACGCTGCTCCCTACTCCGGCGGCACATACTGCGACCCACTCCAACCTCACCTTCGGAGCCTTCAGGGGGACACGGGACCGCTTCTCTGCAGGATCGGGTAGGCCCTGTCCTGACACAAGGTCCCCATCCCTCCCTGCTCACAGCGCTCCCCTCTGCAGTATCCCTGGTCAGGTACATATGCCCAAACCCAGGGAGCCCTCAGTCCGTCCCTCTCACATTGTCACATACTACGCCTGTGCTCTTTGCGGTACTAAGTGGCCCGCGGGTCTCACTGCGGCCTTCTGCTCGACCTGCAAACCTCCCGCTATGCTGGCACCCCAAGATCCCTCCGCCGCTCAGGACGTGGTAACCCTCTCCCCTCCGGAGTGGGCTGTTGCTATGTCACAGTCTGTCTCTGACCTCACCAAGGTTTCTCAATCTCTGGTGCAGGTCTTAGAACGCTTGCCAGAACGTTTGCCTATGTTATCCACGGCCACCAGCGCTCCGAACGTCCCCACAGACGATTCGCAGGCACCCCTGCCCCCTCCTCTCAGGGGCAGACAGACGTCACGTTCTCAGAAACGGATTCACGCAAGCTCATCCTCCAGCTCTCCAGACTCCAAGATGCTCCCTGCATCTCACACCCCCTCCCCGGAGGTCACCCCGGGATCTGACTCTGCTTCAGATTCAGACTCTGGTTCTGACTCTGACCAGTATTCCAAGGTCCAGGACATGATAGACAGCCTTATAACGGCTGTCAATCAGACTCTGCATGTTACAGAAGACGAGAGCCCGTGCCGGGATCTCTAACTAATCTTCCTTTTCAAGGTTCCAGGCTGTTTGGCTCCAAGCTAGATCAGATCATCTCTGATGTTACTGGGGGTAAGAGCACCTCCCTCCCCCAGCCCAGACCCAAACGCCCCCTTCAGTTCCGGTCCTTTCGTCAGTTCGCTCAACAGGACCGTACTCCAGCACAGCGGGACAGTCGTAAACCCTCCTTTAGGCCCACGCCTAACTGGCGCCCAAAGAGTCGCTCCTCCAAGTCCTCTGGATCACAATCTCAATCCAACAGGTTTTCCTCAACATGACGGGTCACTCCCACCTGGGACTTCTCCCAGTGTGGGAGGCCGTCTCCTTCTGTTCACAGATTCTTGGCTCCCGGCAAGAAGATGCCTGCGTCAAAGAAATTGTGACTTCCGGCTACAAAATCGAGTTTGATTCCAGCCCACAATCGCGTTTTCTCAGATCCCGCCCCCCACAACCATCTCTGCTTCCCAGTTTCCTCCAAGCCATCACTTCTCTTCTACGCTCAGGAGTCATAGTCCCGTTTCCCTTTTAGGAAAGGTTTTCCGGTTTTTACTCAAATCTCTTCGTCGTCCCAAAAAAGGACAGCTCTCTACGTCTGATTCTGGACCTGAAACAGCTAACCGATATGTACGGATCCGACAGTTCAGGATGGAGTCCCTCAGGTCGGTAATCGCCTCAATGGAGGCCGGGGAATATCCATGTTCAGTGGACATTCAGGATGCATACCTTCACATCCCAATCTGCACGTCACATCAGAAATTCCTACTCTTTTTTTCCTTCAAGAACGCGCATTACCAGTTCACTGCCCTCCCCTTCGACCTCGCCACAGCCCCGAGGGTTTTCACGAAGGTGATGGCGACAGTTATGGCCATTCTTCGAACAAGGGGAATTGTAATCATACCCTACCTCGACGACCTGTTAATCAAAGGCCCCACGTTCAGGGACTGTCTCCACAGTCTCCAGATCACCTTGAACACTCTCTCCCGGTTAGGCTGGCTGATCAACACGGACAAATCCTCCCTGGTCCCATCCCAATGCCTAACCTTCCTAGGGATGCAGTTCGACACGACCCGTGCCCGGGTCCTCCTTCCAAGGGAAAAGATGAACTCCCTACGACAAGGAATTCACATCCTCTCCGACCCAGGTCCACACTCCCTTCGCCTATGCTTGAGTGTCCTGGGAAAGATGGTAGCAGCCATGGAGGCAGTTCCGTTTGCCCAGTTCCATACCCGGTCCCTTCAACTAGCCCTTCTCTCAGCTTGGGACAAGAATCCGTCATCTCTAGATCGACGCATCAAGTTGCCTCGTCAAGTAAGACGGTCGCTAACCTGGTGGTCCCGCCCTTCTTCCTTCAGACCCGGGAGATCATTCCTTCCGCTTCGCTGGCAGGTGGTCACGACCGATGCCAGTCTCATCGGTTGGGGGGCAGTTTTTCTACAACACACGGTCCAAGGCCGGTAGAGTCCCCACAAAGTCTCTCTCCCCATCAACATTCTGGAGATAAGGGCGATTTACCTGGCTTTGCTTCACTGGCAGAAGATCCTGGCAGGGTTCCCAGTCCGTGTACAATCGGACAATGCCACGGCAGTGGCATACATAAACCATCAGGGAGGAACGCGCAGCAAGCCCGTCCTAAAAGAGGTGGCAAGAGTGCTACTTTGGGCCGAGAAGATGGTCCCGGCAATATCGGTAGTCCACATTCCAGGGGTCGGCAGGGCCTCGCCTCAGGAGAATGGTCTCTCCATCCCGAAGTGTTTCACCAAATCTGCTTACCGTGGGGCACGCCGGATGTCGACCTCATGGCGTCCCGGTTAAACCACAAGGTTCCGGCCTTTGTAGCTCGGTCCCGCGATCCGCTAGCAATCGCCCAGGACGCGCTAGTCATATCATGGTCACAGTTCCAACTGACCTATCTCTTCCCACCTCTACCTTTGATCCCTCGAGTCATCAAGAAGGTCAAGACAGAGGGAGTACCAGTTCTCCTAGTGGCCCCAGATTGGCCCAGACGCGTCTGGTACGCAGATCTGATAAATCTGCTTGTCGACCAGACCGTCCGGACCTCCTCTCTCAGGGTCCTATTCTTCATCAGAGTTCTCGTTCCCTGAATTTAATGGTATGGCCGTTGAGGCCGCGGTGTTGAAGACGGCGGGCTTTACTGACCATGTCATTCAGACCCTGATTAACGCCAGAAAACCCGCTACCTCGCGCATATACCACAGAACTTGGAGAGCCTTTTTTCGTCACTGCGAACAAGATCCGCTAACTCCGAAGTCCTTTTCTTTGCCAGTCATTTTGGCTTTTCTTCAGTCTGGCCTAGAGGCGGGACTATCTCTCAGCACTCTCAAGGGCCAAGTTTCGGCCTTGTCCATTCTATTCCAACGTAACTTAGCTAGCTGTCCTCAGGTCAGGACCTTTCTACAAGGGGTGGCCCACCTGGCGCCCCCCTATCGCCCTCCAGTGGAACCATGGGACCTTAATATGGTTCTAAGCATCTTACAGCAGCCTCCGTTTGAACCCATTCAGGACATTCCAGCCTCTCTTCTTTCCTGGAAGGTGGCTTTTCTGGTGGCGGTTACCTCTATTAGAAGGGTCGCAGAACTTGCAGCCCTCTCTTGTCGGTCGCCTTTTCTGGTATTCCATCAAGACAAAGTAGTGCTCAGGCCAGTGCCTTCCTTTTTTGCCAAAGGTGGTTTCCGCTTTTCACATTAATGAGGACATCGTTTTGCCTTCCTTTTGCCCTGCTCCAATGCATCCACGGGAGAAGTCCCTGAACAAACTGGACCTGGTCAGTGCTCTACGTGTGTACCTTTCCAGAACGGCCGCCCTTCGGCGCTCGGATGCCCTTTTTGCCATCCCTGAGGGTCATCGCAAGGGTCTCCCTGCTTCCAAGTCAACCATCGCCCGTTGGATACGTTCGGCCATCTTGGAGGCACATAGCATCTCGGGCAAATCTCCTACTCCCGGAGTTAGGGCTCACTCCACCAGGGCGGTGGGGGCCTCTTGGGCGGTCCACCATCAGGCTTCGGCCTCTCAAATCTGCAAGTCCGCAACGTGGTCTTCTCTTCACACCTTTTCAAGGTTTTACAAGGTCCACACTTATTCTTCGGCTGACGCCAGTCTTGGACGGAAGGTCATGCAGGCGACAGTTGCCGAGGTCTGACCTAGTCTGTGACTATCTTCTGTTCTCCCACCCAAGGGACTGCTTTGGGACGTCCCATGGTCCTGTGTCCCCCAATGAAGCGATAGAGGGATTTTTGGTACTCACCGTAAAATCTCTTTGGAGCCTTCATTGGGGGACACAGCACCCTCCCTGCATTTGGACATATGTCCTGTTGGGCATCTCATTTATTTTTTCACGGTTGTGCCCCGTTGGGCATTACATAGTTAGTTAATTATTTTGTACTTCTGCTACTGCTCTAGCCACTAACTGGTGAGCTTGGTGCCTGTAGGCGGGTGCATACTGCGGAGGAGGAGCCATTTTCCTTTTTTTGCATAGTGTCCACCTCCTATCGACAGCAGCATACACCCATGGTCCTGTGTCCCCCAATGAAGGCTCCAAGAAAGAGATTTTACGGTGAGTACCAAAAATCCCTCTTTTAAATTCTAGTTTTTTCGTGTGGAAGAGCATGGACACCCATGGTGAATATAGTGACACCCATGGTGAACATACAACACAGTGCAGATAGTGTTCTCACCTTTATTAGTGTAGTTGTCTGGGACTTGTGCTGCGACAACTGCATTTTTAAGGGTCCCTATACACATTCGATAGCCGTCTGCCAAACACTACTTTCTTACTTGGCCATAAAAAGGACCACACGGCTCACCTCAAGTGTTGTTCTGTTCTCTATGATAAAGCTGCCACCAGACGTCATGGCAGCGTCTTATCTCTGCATTGAACAAAAGGATCTGTTGAAACTCAACTGGCCAGATCAGTCTCTTCCTGGATATACACATTAGATCAGGGTTCCCCAACTCCAGTCCTCAAGGCCCACCAACAGGTGATAATTGCATCATCTGCACAGGCAATAATTCCATCACCTGTGTAATACTAAGGAAATACTGAAACATGACCTGTTGGTGGACCTTGAGGACTGGAGTTGGGGATCACTGCATTAGATGATCTGCCATGTAAATACAGAAAATTTAATTCTGTAAAAATCAAATCAAGGCAGCAAATATTGAGACAGAGAATCATTGCCAGAGAAAAGTAAAAATAATCCCAAAATTTTCTTTAACTACATAAATAGTAAGAAACTAAAAAATGATAGTGTTGACCCCCTTAAAGATAGTCTGGGTGAAATGGTGAATGAGGAAAAAGCCAATATGCTAAATGATTTTTTTTCAACCGTATTTACACAAGAAAATCGCATGACAGAAAACATGATCAGTGATGACAAAAGTTCTCCATTAAATGTCACTTGCTTAAGCCAGCAGGAAGTACGGCTGCATCTAAAAATCACTAAAGTTGACAAATCCCCGGGCCCGGATGGGATACACCCGCGAGTACTGCAGGAATTAAGTTACGTCATAGATAGACCATTATTTTTAATCTTTAAAGATTCCATAATAACAGGGTCTCTACCACACGACTGGCGTATAGCAAATGTGGTGGCAATATTCAAAAAGGGGACAAAAACTGAACTTGGAAATTATAGGCCAGTAAGCTTAACCTCTACTGTGGGTAAAATCCTGGAGGGTTTCCTAAGAGATGCTATACTAGAATATCTGAAGAAGAATAACCTGATGACCCAATATCAACATGGGTTTACGAGGGACCGTTCCTGTCAAACTAATCTGATCAGTTTTTATGAGGAGGCAAGTTCTGGACTGGACCAAGGAAATACAGTGGATGTTGTGTATATGGACTTTTCAAAAGCTTTTGATACGGTTCCACACAAAAGGTTGATGCATAAAATGAGAACAATGGGGATAGGGGAAAATATATGCAAGTGGGTTAAGAACTGACTCAGTGATAGGAAACAAAGGGTGGTTATTAATGGAAAACACTCAGACTGGGTCATAGTTAACTGTGGGGTAACTCAGGGGTCAGTATTGGGCCTGCTTCTTTTTAACATATTTATTAATGACCTTGTAGGGGGCATACAGAGTAGTATTTCAAGATTTGCAGAGGACACTAAACTCTGCAGGGTAATCAATACAGAGGAGGACAATTTTATATTACAGGAGGATCTATGTAAACTAGAAGCTTGGGCTGATAAATGGCAAATGATCTTTAATGGGGATAAATGTAAGGTAATGCACTTGGGCAGAGGAAATAAAATGTATAATTATATGCTTAATTGTAAAACACTGGGCAAAACTGTCACTGAAAAAAACCTGGGTGTATTGGTGGACGACAAGCTCACGTTTGGTGGCCAGTGTCAGGCAGCTGCTGCAAAGGCAAATAAAATAATGGGATGCATTAAAAGAGGCATAGATGCTCATGAGAACATAATTTTACCTCTACACAAGTCAGTAGTGTGACCACACTTAGAATACTGTGTACAGTTCTGGTCTCCGGTGTATAAGAAAGACATAGCTGAACTACAGCGGGTGCAGAGAAGAGCGACCAAGGTTATTAGAGGACTGGGGGGTCTGCAATACCAAGACAGGTTATTACACTTGGGGTTATTTAGTTTGGAAAAATGAAGGCTTAGGCCATGTGCCCACGTAACATTTTTGTAGCGTTTTTACGGCTGCGAAAACGCTTGTAAAACAGTCTGCCATGCAAAGCAATGTGAATTCGGATGTGCTGTGCACATGATGCGCTAATTTGCGTGCCGAATTCGCATTGCGTTGCAAAACGCAGCATGACCATTTCTACTGCGATTACGCTGCAAATTCACGGCCATTGAGGAACATTGAAATGCAGCAAACCCGCAGGTATATGTGGATTTGCTGCTTTTCAATTAAATTCAATGGCTGCTATTTTGCAGCGTAATCACGGTGCGTGTGGTACCCGGGATGAAGAGGAGACTACAACTCCTCTTCATCCCGGCTACCACACGGTGAAAAAACGAAATAAAAAAGTTAAAAATAAACAACCTGTATATTCACCTCTCCGTCTGCTCCCGGCCACGTCCTTTCTCCTTGGCGTCCCGCGGTGTACTGTCAGGACCTGCGGTGACGTCAGTTAGTCACCTGATGGTCACGTGACCGCTGACATCGGCGGTCAGGTGATGGTGGCGTGACCATCAGCTGACGAAATGACGTCACCGCAGGTCCTGACAGTACACCGCGGGACGCCGAAGAGAGAGGACGCGGTCGCGAGCAGACTGGAGGAGACCGGAGAGGTTAGTATACAGGGTTTTTTTTTTTTTTTTTTTATACTATAGATGCTGCATTTAAAGCATCAGTTGTTTACACATTATAAATCCATGCCTGTTGCATGGATTTATATTGTGTGACCAGCTTGTCAAGCACTTTTTCCCCTCCCCCATGACAGCACACCTTGAGAGAGAGGATCCGCCCCACCAAGGACAGGAAACCGTCTGAAATAAAAGGGCGGTACCTCTCCCTCGCTTCAGTTGGTTTCCTGTCCTTGATGGGGAACCTGTCTGGAAGAAAGAAGACTTACCTGGGGCTGTCCCGGTGTGGAAGAGCGGGCACTGGCCTGTGCACCGGGTTCAGTATCCCAGAAGCGCCGTCCGCAGCTTCCCCTGGGGTCTCTGCGCCGAGCGGGGCGCACGCGGTGAGGCAGGCTTTGTCCTCCCGGAGACCGCGGCGCCGTCCTCCCCCTGCAGTGTGGAACGCTTCCGGGTGTGACGCGCCTGACGTCACGGCGCAGGGCACGCTGGGAGCGGCGCGCTGGGTGACGTCAGGAGGCGGCGCCGATCCAAGATGGCGGCGCCCATCGGAGCGTCCCAGGCCGGTTTTTTTCAACGGAGCTCCGGCCTGGCGAAGGGGGAGGACCCACAGACCGGAGGAGGCTGGATGGCCCTATATTTAAGGGGGGGGAGCTTTCCTGGAAGCGTGGTGCGCTTCTGAGACATGGCTGATCCAGATAGCCAGGAGCAGCAGCTTACCCCCCCACCTCAGCAACAGAAGCAGAGGGATGCATCGTATACAGACAGCCGCTCGAGTAATCGTAGTGGCAGCCGCAGGAGTAAGGCTTCGAGCGCCTCGGGACCATCCAGAATGGAATCATCAGTTCCGCGACAGCCTCCGAATCCGGTACCCGTTTGTGACCTCCGAGGGTGAGTGAGCTTCGTGAATGTCACTGATTAGTAACGGGAAGTCTCTTATGTGCTTCCTTTTTTTAGGAGCCTAAGAAGAGTAGTGCCAAGCAAAAGCATAGGATGTGTGCCCTTTGCCAAGCTTCTCTCTCAGTAGAGTGGCAGAAACCACTTTGCCAGGGCTGTGTGACCAAAACCATACCTGAGAATTCCCAGGATTTTGCTGCAAATTTAAAGTCCATAGTACATGCAGAAGTTCAGGGGTCCCTGAAGGGGTTCCTTAGAGGGAAGAAAAGGCCCCGTAGAGAGGTTTCCTCCGTCTCTGATTCCTCCCAGTCCGAGGAGCAGTGGGATTCATCGTCCTCTTCCTCATCGGGGGGCGGTAGACCCTGCTTCCCCATTGAGAATACAGACAGACTGGTTAGGGCAGTAAGATCAACCATGGGTCTGGAGGAAGAGAGAGCATCTAAATCCCTGGAGGACATCATGTTTGCGGGCTTGGGAGAGCGGAAGAGACGCTCATTTCCGGTGAACAGTAAGATTCATGGCCTCATTGACCGGGAGTGGAGGAGACCTGAGAGATCAGGGGCTTTACCCTCCTTCTCCAAAAGAAGGTACCCCTTCGAAGAGAAGGATGCGGAACCTTGGGATAAGATCCCCAAGGTGGACGGGACTGTGGCAAGGTCATCAAAGAGATCTTCCCTGCCCTTGGAGGACTCTGGCGTCCTAAAAGATGCCCTGGATAAAAGAGCTGACTCCTTCCTGCGCCACACGTGGGAGGCGGCAGCAGGTGGCCTAAAACCAGCGGTGGCTAGCACCTGTGTGGCGAGGTCCTTGATGGTGTGGCTTCAACAGCTGGAAGACCAGCTTAAAGATAAAAAGGTCTCCAGACAGGCAATACTTGCAGAGCTACCTTTAATTCAAACAGCATCGGCCTTCCTGGCCGACTCTTCAGCTGACTCGGTCAGACTGTCAGCTAGGGCAGCGGGACTATCCAACGCAGCCAGGCGGGCCTTGTGGCTCAAGGGTTGCCCAGGCGACCTACCTTGGAAACAGAAACTGTGCTCCCTCCCGTGTGACGGTAGACTCCTGTTTGGCCAAAAGTTAGAGGACCTGTTAGAAAAAGCAGGCGATAAAACCAAAGGGTTCCCGGGATTTTCGGGGGAACCAAGAAGATTTAGTTTTCGGAGGAGAAAATTTAACCGGGGTCGTCCTCCGGGAGACAAAAAGAAATGGGAAGCCAAGTCCAAAAAAGAATCGGGCTACATGTTTGGAGGACCATCCTCGAGTTCGAAAAGATCCTCCCAATGACGCCAGGCTGGAAGTGGGTGGAAGGCTTTCCCACTTTTTTCCAGCTTGGGACGCGATAACAACAAACCCATGGATTCTGAAAATTATCAGTGGGGGCCTGAAGATCCAGTTCAGCCAGACCCCCTGGCGGACCTTTGTGGTTACCCCCCTACGAAAGGTCCAGGAAGAACAATTAGCCCTGGAAACAGAAGTGTTAGAGTTAGTAGGAAAGCAGGTCCTTCTCGAAGTACCAGCAACACAGAGAGGGAGGGGGTTCTATTCCCCACTATTCATGATAAAAAAACCAAACGGGTCCTTAAGGACCATCATCAACCTCAGGAGTCTGAACCAAGTAGTAGAAAACCAGACTTTCAAAATGGAGTCAGTAGGCTCGGCAGTGAAGCTCTTACATCGCAACTGCTTTATGGCTGTAATAGACTTGAAGGACGCATATTATCACGTCCCAATCCATCCGGAGTATCAGAAATATCTGAGAGTAGCCCTGTTTATTCAGGGGAAGCTGAGGCATTTTCAGTTTGCTGCCCTACACTTTGGCCTCTCCATTGCCCCGAGAATATTTACGAAACTAATAGCAGAAGTGACAGCCTTCCTACGGATCAAGAATGTAGTGATCGTGCCATATTTAGACAACTTCTTGATAATAGGGAAAACAGAAGCCCACTGCTCCAGTCAGCTCCTAGTGGTCACGGAAGTGTTGCATCAGCTGGGGTGGTTAGTAAATTTCCAAAAATCAAGACTAACCCCCTCCAGGACTCAGACCTTTCTGGGTCTAATCCTAGACTCTCGTCGTCAGACCTGCTTCCTCCCAGAGGACAAAATCTGCAGGTTAATTGCATTAGTCTCGAAGGCCATTCAAGCTCCAGAGATGTCTCTGAGAGAGGCAATGTCCCTCCTGGGTTCTATGACGGCCTGTCTCCCAGCAGTAATGTGGGCCCAGGGGCATATGAGGCGGCTTCAGTGGGAGGTCCTGTCAGCACAGAGGTCCTGCAACGGGCGTTTAGAAGGCAGGCTCTCTCTCTCCCCAGAAGTAGTAGATTCTCTTTCGTGGTGGACAGTCAGGGGAAATCTGACCACAGGCGTTCAATGGTCCAGATCAATAGATCGGGTAGTTACGACCGACGCAAGCAGTTCCGGATGGGGGGGTCATCTGGCAGAACTCTCAATACAGGGTCACTGGGCTTACCACGAGAGGGGATCATCCTCAAACTTAAAGGAGCTTTGGGCAGTAGAAAGATCCCTCAGGGGCTTCCTCCCTCACATCCAAAATCACCATGTCCAGGTCAGGTCCGACAACCGGACCGCAGTAGCCTATGTGAATCACCAAGGAGGGACAAGGTCACGCCCTCTGATGGTGGTGGCAGACAGGATCCTTGGTCTAGCAGAGCGAAACCTCCTATCCCTCAGCGCCCTTCACATAAAGGGGATAGAAAACGTGAAGGCAGATTTTCTAAGCCGCCATACCCTAAGACAGGGGGAGTGGGGGTTGAACCCGGAGGTCTTCCATCAGATTGTCCAATTATGGGGGCAGCCAGACATAGACCTGTTCGCCACAAGGGCAAACAGAAAGGTGCAGAGATTTTGCTCCCTAAATCCGGCAGACAATCCCCATGCCATAGATGCCCTCCAGATTCCTTGGGGGTTCAGGAAGGCCTATGCCTTTCCGCCATTAGTGATGATTCCAGTAGTGGTGAGGAAGATCCGGGAGGAAGGCGCCAGGGTGATTTTGATAGCCCCTTTTTGGCCCAAGAGGCCTTGGTTCTCTCTGCTTCGGCTAATGTCGGTGTCAGATCCCTGGATTCTACCAGAGAGGCCGGACCTTCTCATGCAGGGACCAGTATTCCATGCCCAGGCCAGGGGATTCCATCTTTCGGCATGGAATTTGAGAGGTCGCTATTGAGTAGCAAGGGGTTTTCACCAGGCTTAGTTTCTACTTTATTGGGGAGCAGAAAACCGATTACAACTAAGATTTATAGCAGGGTTTGGGGTAAATTCCTAGAGGTTATAGATATTCCGCTATCGAGCAAACCTCCGATCAGAGGGATCCTGGAATTTCTGCAAAAGGGGCGGGACCTGGGTCTAGCTACAGGGACCCTTAAGGTTCAAGTTTCAGCTTTGGGAGCACTCTACAATTGTAATCTGGCTGGGAATAGGTGGATCTCGAGGTTTATCAAGTCCTGTGCCAGAGCTGGACCGGTTAGGTCCATGGGTGTTCCTCCTTGGGACCTGAATTTAGTCTTGAACGCTCTTACTAGTGAACCATTCGAACCCCTACACAAGGTTTCTCCAAAAATTCTCACCCTTAAGACCATCCTTCTAGTGGCCTTAACATCAGCCCGTAGGGTGGGGGATCTGCAGGCCCTCTCGGTTAATCCTCCTTACACACAAATCTTTGAGGATAGGGTCACCTTGCGGCCAGATCCAGCATACCTTCCCAAGGTGGTATCTAGATTTCACCGTAGTCAGGAGATTGTGCTACCCTCGTTCTGCAGCAATCCCAAGAACCCAGGGGAAGTCAGGTTCCATAGCCTAGATGTTAGGAGGTCCCTGCTACAGTACATTCACATGACTAGTCTGTGGAGGAAAGACTGTTCTCTGTTCCTGGCCTTTCAAGGGTGTAGGAAAGGTCATGGGGTGTCCAAGGGTACCATCTCTAGGTGGCTCAGGGAGGCCATTTGCTTAGCCTATACGTCCACAGGGGTTCCAGCCCCGGACAATGTGAGGGCTCATTCCACCAGAGCCGTTGCAACCTCCTGGGCAGAGAGAGCAGACGTCTCGATCGAGCAGATATGTAGGGCTGCTACTTGGTCTACACCATCCACCTTCTTTAAGCACTATCGGTTGGATCTATCCTCTTCTGATCTCACCTTTGGGAGAAGGGTACTTCAGGCGGTGGTCCCTCCCTAGGGTGCTCATAAATTCTCCAAAATTCTCTCAAGGTGTGCTGTCATGGGGGAGGGGAAAACACCAAGGTTACTTACCGGTAGCCGGTTTTTCCTGAGCCCATGACAGCACCCGTAGTTTCCCCCCCTTATTTTTTCTATGTTTCTCACACCCTGGTGTGCACTGTGTGGGGTGGTGTGTATTTGTATATTGTGGTGTTGGTTATGTGCCTAACCTGTTTAGGGAGGTCCTCTCAATGCTCTGTAAACAACTGAAGCGAGGGAGAGGTACCGCCCTTTTATTTCAGACGGTTTCCTGTCCTTGGTGGGGCGGATCCTCTCTCTCAAGGTGTGCTGTCATGGGCTCAGGAAAAACCGGCTACCGGTAAGTAACCTTGGTGTTTCCAAGTGATGCTCAAAATCGCTTGGAAAACTGCTTGAAGAAACGCATGTAAAAACGCTGAAAAAACGCTTCTCTCTGGCAGAAAAAAACGCATGTAAATCTGCATGCGTTTTTTTTCTGCCAGAGAGAGGCAAAAACCCTCTGCATCAAATCTGCTACGTGGGCACATAGCCTTAGGGGTGATCTTATTACTATGTACAAGTATATGAGGGGACAGTACAAAGACCTTTCTACTGATCTTTTTACTCTGAGGCTAGAGACGGGGACAAGGGGGCATCTTCTACGTCTGGAGGAAAGAAGGTTTAATCATAATCACAGACGGGGATTCTCTACTGTAAGAGCAGTGAGACTATGGAACTCTCTGCCGCATGATGTTGTAATGAGTGATTCCCTATTACAATTTAAGAAGGGCATGGATGCCTTTCTTGAAAAGTATAATATTACAGGTTATATATACTAGATTCCTTGATAGGGCGTTGATCCAGGGAACTAGTCTGATTGTCGTATGGAGTTGGGAATGAATTTTTTTTCCCCAATGTGGAGCTTAGTGTTTGCCACATGGGTTTTTTTTGCCTTCCTCTGGATCAACTTGTTAGGCTATGGGTTGAACTAGATGGACTTAGTTTTTTTTAAGGTTGAAGGAAGACTGTTACTAATACCTGTGGACTCAGCCAACTTTATTACTATTATTTTTGAAGATCTAGGAGCAATTCAACTTGTTTGTTCCACTCCTGCAATGCTTCAAAACACAAAGGGGATATCCAGTTTAGACACCTCATTATTTGTATATTATTTTAAGAGTTTTGAGTTCTGTTTGAGAGTCTCATCTCTTGGCCAGAGCGAAAAATGGTTACAAAAGTGGTTCTCCCGAGAAACTGTCCTGTCAGACTTCACACAACCCATTCATCATGTCATTGCATATGCTCTGTAATACTTCATTCCACCTGTTGGAGTGCTGCAGGAAAATGTAACACTTACTAATTAGAATCTCTAGAGATTTTAGTTGGTCAGCGGGGGGGACGCTTTGTAATTATCTTATTGTCAAAATGAGGTTTTGAAAGCAAAGAGTGGTCACACCAAATATTGACTGATTTTAGATTTCTCTTTTGTTCATTCACTTTTTATTTTGTTAATTAACAAAAACTAGAACGCTTTTACTTTTTTAAAGCATTTTTATTGTGCAGCATTTTTTCCTTTCCTGCTGAACACTTTTGCTCAGTAATGTTAGTACTGTGTGCGGGTATATTAAATATCTTGTCTTCCTTTAGACAGATAATGAGCGTGTATTTGCACAGCAGCTTCAGAACAAGCTTCTTCCGGACCACACATATTCTGTGGTATCTGGAGGAGAACCACTGGACATCCCAGATCTCACCTGGACCCAGCTGAAGCAGTTCCATGCCACTCACTATCACCCAAGCAATGCCAGGTACAGTATAGAGGCTCAAACAACTGAATTCCTGTGTCCGTGTGTAACCTAAATTGGGGTTTCACGTCGTGTTTATTTTATTTTTTTTTAAAAAGCTGCTGTAAGAGGTTTATTTAATTGTAATCGGTCTCCAGGTTTTTGCCACCTAATCAGGGACCCAGATGCCAGCGAAGTGTCACTTATTAGGCTGCTTAATGTAGTTTTGATAAAATCTCTCTTTTTAACAGCAGGAGATTATCACTATAGGACTAGTAAACCATATTCTGAAAGTGAAGCATATTCATGAACTCTGTAAAACCCAGCTCCACCACTGACTGGCAGCTTTGTTTATACACTCTGCATAGGCAGAAAACTGTAGTGTGGTCGAATACATAGCTCAAAATTCAGAGAACTGCTAGCTCTGCAGCAGATAAAACAGTGATTTTATCCAAATGACAGCAAGCAGCTCAGTAAGTGACACATCACTAGGATCAGGGTCTCTACCCCTTCACCATGCTGCTGACAGATTCCCTTTAAGCCTTTTGATCTTTTATGATTTTATTACAGATTTCTGTGCTTTTTATAGAGGTTTTTTTTTTTCTACCTCAAGATTTAACACAGACTAATTGGAAGGAAATATTCTGTATTAAATATGGCTGTATATGTAGAGTATTTGCTTTTATTGCTTTTACAAATAATGATTAAATGTAATTTTGGCAGTATCTTAGGAGAATTATTTATTTTTCTCACTTATATAACGCTATTAATTCAGACATTGTCATCACTGTCCCCATTGGGGCTCACAGTCTGGATTTTCTATCAGTATGCTTCTGGAGTGTGGGAAGAAACCGGAGAACCTGGAGGAAACCCACGCAAACACAGGGAGAACATACAAACTCCTTGCAGATATCCTACTAAAGACAGAGAGCGAGTCAATATATCTTCAAACAATTGAACTGGATCGGTATACTGTGCTATGCCTCCGGTAACCAGATCATGCACGCGGTGATACGTCACAGGAAGTGCTCCCTTTGACCTGTGCGTGTTATCGGATGTTGCGGACGCATCGCGCTAAACCTCGCAGATACCTGTGAGCATGCGCCACATTATATTGACTCCATGCACCTGGCGTAAGATATAATCTCCAACGTGCACTGACACATCAGCTCCAATACCTGAAAAAGGTCATTCCGAAACGTGCGTTGGGGCATCAGGGTAGTGTACTTTAGTATTTACTTTACGTTCGATGTGTGGTCACCATGCATGTAACTACTATTTGTTGATTCCAAATGGTTGCACAAGAACATGCAGAATACAACATAATTAATAGATCCAGCATTGCTAGATCTACGTGTTTATTTTGCCTTTAGGCAACAATCACACCCATATCATTAACTTTATTTTGCCTTGATGGGTGTTTGCTGCACATAGGCATAGATATACAAGTTTGGTGCTATATATCCTACAGAAAAACGGAGTAAATAGTCAAAAATAGTTTAAAAAGTAAAAATTTATTTAAATAGACAGCATACATAACAAAGTTTTAAAAATAAATAAAATAGATGTACAAGCAGAGATGTGCACTCACACACTGATCACCCAAAAGGGTGTTTGTAACAGCTAAGTAGCTACCTCAAAAATACCTACTGATGAATAACCAAAAGATCATGATCAAAGGATACATATCCCTAAGGTGAAAGATTCCCCCAAATATGTATATATGACTGTATAATATCGCCTATCACGTTATTCTATATAGTGGCAGATGACAGTCCATATAAACAGTATGCAAAACAATACATGAAGGAACACACCATTATTCTCACGGTCAAAATATTAAAGTAACCAAATGAATCATAGTGCATGCATGTGCTGAATTAGGTATGGTAGAGGTGTCCAAATGGGTATTCTATATAAATGCTAAATTATGCACTGCATTAAGTGTGCATAAGGGGATAGCAAGGTAATACAAGCATTAGGGGACGACACAAATACATATTAAAGCCATCAATATACAGTAAAGGCATAAGGGAGGCATATCAGAGTGCTTGTGCAGCTAGGGAACACCCCTTACGCGCGTTTTGCATCAGCTTTCCCTAAGGGTTGACTCTAGGGTAGCAGCCAGCCTTTTTATATCGTCACTCACCAATCAGAACGAGCTTGTAATGGCGCTCATGCGGTCTCCACCGTGCCCGGAACCCCCTCAGTTTGGCGTCCGACGTCACTTCCCTCCACCCACAACAGACGCGTGTCATGGTGTGGGCAGGAGGAAGCGAGGCTGGCAGGACCCATTGCCACAGAGACAAGAGACTGAGTCAGACATTGCGAGCGCGCACCGCTGGAAAGTGTGAGTTAAGTATGGTAAAATAGAAGGAGGATGAAGGCATTTAAGCGCTCCACATATGGACAGTAAGGCTATGTGCCCACGATGCAGAAATGCTGCATATTTTTTCCGCTTCTAACTGGCAGGAAAAACAAAAATGCGGATTTTACATGTGTTTTTCCTGCCAGCTAGAAGCGTTTGTCAAGCGTTTTTGCATGCATTTCTGCATGCGGGTTATCAAACGCTTTCCAAGCGATTTTAGCACCACTTGGAAAAGTGCTTGACAACTTGGTCACACTATATAAATCCATGCAACCGGCATATATAGTGTGACCAAGTAATAGTTAAAAAAAAAGAATAAGTATGGAAAAAAATGATTATACTTACCTTCCGATGGCCCCCGGTATTTTCTCCGCTCCGTCCGATCTCCCCGGTATCTCGCGGTGGTGTGAAAGGACCTGTGATGACGTCATTGAGTCATGTGACGCGACCGCCGACGTCAGGGGTCACGTGACCTGTCACATGACTAAATGACATCATGTCCGGTCCTCACACCACCGCAAGCCGAACCTGAGACCGGATGCATCGCTGAGGAGGCCGGGGGACATCGGAAAGTAAGTATAATCTTTTAAATTCTATTTTTTTTCTTTACAGGTTCTATGGTACCCAGGTCTGGAGGAGAGTCTCATCTTCTCCAGACCCGGGTACCATCCGCACATTGAATCGCATAATATCCGAATGTGCAAATGTGCTGACACGGATATTAAGCGTTTCAATGCAAGTCAATGGCGGCAATTACGCTGCGTGTCCGCAAAATTAATGGACATGCTGCTTATTTTTCTGCAATGATAATCCGCAGCAGAAATTTCCGCAGCATGTGCACAGCACATGCGGATTATCATTGGGGACCATGGGGCACGTATTACCAAGCGTTTTTTAAGCGTTTTCACTGCTGAAATTCCGCAGCAAAAACGCATAGTGGGCACGCGGCCTAACACTATCTCAATAACATCATTGGACCTCATGATTCTTGGATAAACAGCATATATACACATGAAAAAGTGTGGAGGAAAAAAAAATTAAAACAAATATATGTAAAAAAAAAAAACAAATACTAGTGTTACATATGGATGCAAAAATATTATGACAGGAAACACAGAATGGATAACAAAAGTATCATGAGAACATAAAAAGTGGAAAGAGAAACAGGCAATGGAAAACCAAAAACCACTGACGGGGACAAAAAGTGAATACATGGGTAAAGTGTAATATATACAGAATGTGATAATGAAAAAAGAGGAATATAATGTGATCCCATGTGGCATCCACGAAAATGGTACCTACGCAGATGAGGTAGTGCGAGTGCAAGGATGAGCCTAATGCCCATCAACCACAAATGTGAAGACAAACCAAAGAGAGTGCACAGTGCAATTGAAGTGTTTTAGTAATATATGGTTCAATCACATACATTTATGACAATACTACTTCTTACAAGTGGAGGAAGAGAAGCAATGTTTCAACAAGTGAACATAATACCCAACCCATAGATACAATAAAAAAAACATTCCCAATAGGAATAGACCATATAGTACAAAACACGGTAAACTGTGTTTTACTCAAAAATAAATATAAAAAAGAAAATACTTACAGAAGGTGACCTTGGACAGATACCGAATGTCGATATGAAGTGGCATCACTTGTGTATATAATATATGCTACTGAAAAGATGGCAACATTCCATCTAAGAGGACGACCATTCCTACTACAGTGCATAAAAAAAAAAGAGCGGTAGGTATTAAGACATAATTTTCAGCTAGAAAGGGTATCCTATGCTAATGAATTAGAGGAGACATAACTTTTTCTATAGGACTGTATATTTAAGACCTAAAGGGAACGATGCCTAAGGAATGACCCCTTCTGTATAATGGGATGGTCCGGACGCATCGCGCAGATACCGATCGGCATGCGCCGTGTTATATTCACTCCATACACCTGATATAAATATAAATTATATTTTATATTTAAAATGTATATTTAGATTTAGATCATGTGTATAGAGTGAATATAACACGGCGCATGCTGATCGGTATCTGTGCGATGCGTCTGACGCGCCCAGGGGATGGGGACGACTCGGCGCCCGGGCCTTGTTGTTGCCTGACCTTGGGGGATGTCGCGGTGGTCGGCTCCCTGGCCCGTACCCTGGGGTCACTCTTAAAAAGGGGGGAAGTTGTATGGGATAGGGAATGTTAGTAACGCCACCTGTGGTGTCTGGTGAGGATCACCACCGCTGCGACAGTCCTCTGAGGCCGGTGTTCAGGCAGCTTAGTTAGTGCTGCGCCCCACAGGTGGAGCGGGGCCTCAGGGCAGTGTAGAGAGGGATGCAGGACAGAGGTGACCCAGCCGGGTCAGAGGAAGAATAGGCGCACACACAACAGTTCACTTCAGTACCTTTACTGGTGGTGTTTCTGGCACGGTCCAGGGTACTTCAGGGTGAAGGGTGCATATCAGGACTCTCCCCAGTGAGCGGGTGTGGGGCCTCCTGTTCCTTGCCTTTCCTTGATAAGTTTCTGACCTGCCTGGAGCTAGGTCTAACTTAGTCTCTGTCTTGCACCTGCTGACCTGGTGGTAGGGCCTTCTGCTGGAGATCACACTCCCCGGTCTCTTGGGCCTCCGTGACTCCTGACCCTGGTACGTAATCAGCTTTTGGTGTTCCTGGGACATATAGTTCTCCAGGGGTTCCAGTTATTTCTGCTGGATGTAAGGGATCCCTGCAGACACGGACCCGGTGTCTGGTAAATGGTTTTGGGGTGAGCTGGTTAAGCTCCTCTGCCCCCTATGTTGCTTGCTTACTCCACTCTCCTTCGGCCACGCTCGGGGCCCTCACTAGGCTTCACACTGCAGCAGGCACACTGCGCTTCGCCGCTCTTTTGGCGTCGGCACGCCCTAGGCTCATTAATCTGAGCTCACTGAGTCTGGACTGAGCTGCACTGCAGGCTAGCTTCTGCAGGAGTTCTTCCGATCAGTCTGACCTTCTCACTGACTTCACTCTCTGTGGACTCCAGACTACATACTCCAGACTGAGCTGCCTGGTTCCACCTTCCCTTTATATATCCCTAACGGGCTCCCTCTGCTGGTCTGAGGTGGAAGGTGGAGGTGTGTGAATGCTATGAGGGCCTCTTGTGGAGAAATCCATCCATGCACCCCTCTGGGATCTGTGGCACCAATATGCAGCTGGGCGCCACACGTCCGGACCATAATATATTATTATTATGCGCAACATGCACTGACACATTAGCTCCAATACCTGAAGATGATTCCGAAACGTGCGTTGGGGCATGGGTAAGGTACTTTAGTATTTACTGTGTGTTCGGTTTGGAGTCACCATGCGTGTAACTACTATTTGTTGATTCTGTATGGTTACACAAGAACATATATAATACAACATAATTAATAGATCCAGCATTGATTGATCTATGTGTTTATTTTGCCTTGAGGCAAGTCACACCCATATCAACTTTATTTACCTTGATGGGTGTTGTATATCTATGCCTATCTGCAGCCAAGTTTGGTGCTGTGACCCCCGTACTTTTTTGCTACCTCTCTTTTTACGTCCCATGTACCCAGGCTCTGTCTCCCTCTTTTGCTTTGAGCTCATTCTGTTAACCTCAATTGATGTATTTACCGTATGTGGAAAATTTTCCTGATATGGCAGTGCTATATGGCATGGCCATTTTTTTAGTGTTTTGTACATGTAGATTCACTAAAAATTTCATATATATTTTCCCTGTATTAAAATATATAATTTTTGTACCATGTTAGCCAGTAGATAAAAAAAATATTTAGATTTGAGAGTCCTCAGTAAAAGGTATCAACCACTGAGAACTCTCAAATCTAAATATTATTATATTTTAATCAATTTTTTGAAGATGTATTGATTTTCTCGGTCTTTGGTAGGATATCTATAACGTTAAGCCGTCTTCTTTTTACTATGATATTTATTGTCCTGAAACCCCCCATCTCCATAAACTTGCAGGTGTTGTCCTTGGTGGGATTGAACTGAGGACCCCAGCGCTGTAGAGCAACAGTGCTAACCACTGAGCCATCAGTGCTAACCTGTAAAACAGATGTGCATTTGCTTTTCCTCTGCAGGTTTTTTACTTATGGGAATCTTCCATTGGAGCAACACTTAAAACAGATTCATGAAGATGCATTGAGCAAGTTTGAGCGCATTGATCCCCACACTGAGGTTCCTCGACAGCAGAGGTGGAGCAGTGCGGTAGGTTCTTTGTTTTTCTTTTGTCTTTTTTAGAAATGCATCATTTTGTTGTAACCATAAATCTGTTTAAAGGGGTTGTCCTTGAATGCGATAGAGGATATAGGTCACTATTATCTGTTTGATCGGGTTAAATCCACTGTTAGCCGGTCCTGCGATCAATGGAAGTAAATAGTGGCTGGAGATGGAACAGCTGTGTAGTGGCAGTATGGTTGTATGTGGGAATCACAGCCTTGCTTCCATTCACTTCAATAGGAGCTTACATAGCAGAACCTGAGAACGATGACTATTGTGTGTGGAGCTGTTCCTCCCTCAAAGCTCAAAGTTCAAAGCTCAATAAGATTACAAAACAAAAAAAAGTGCTTTAGTAAGTCAGTAAAAAGTAGGTAGGAGTATTTAAAACAAGAAAATGATAAGGGTGCCCATACTTATGCACCAGTCAAATTTTGTTTGAATGCAGATTGCACATTTTCTGTTAGTACAATAAACCTCATTTCAAGGCTGAAACATTACTGTGTCCAACAGTTATTACATATATCAAACTGAAATAGCTGTTGCAAAAACACCAATTTTTATAAAACATTAAGCTTAAGATTAATAGGGGTGCCCAAACTTTTTCATATAACTGTACATACACATGTTTAGTGTAAAAAACAAAACTTCATGAGAGTGCTGCTTTAATGGGAGACATGGAACCAATAGTCTCCTGTTTGGGACCCCAGCAATCAAACGTGTAAGACGTATAGTATAGATATGCCATACATTTCAGAAATATTCTATTAAATACAAAAGAACATTAATTAATTCAGAATAATTTTTTTTTTTTAATTCAGAATTGAATTCCCTATCAGTATGTCTTTGGAGTGTGGGAGGAAACCGGAGAACCCGGAGGAAACCCACGCAAACACGGGGAGAACATACAGACTCCTTGCAGATGTTGTCCTTGGTGAGATTTAAACCCAGGATCAAAGTGCTGCAAAGCAACAGTGCTAACCACTGAGCCACCGTGCTGCCCAAGTACAGCTTTGATGGTGGACTTGCTGTACTTTCTTCAGGGCACTAGATGTGGAAAGTTTTCTGTCATTGAGATGACTATGGTGCCCTAATGACAGACTGGAAAAATGCATCTTCTTCTGATGCTGCGAGCAGCCCTGGATAACCCACGCCGGCAGGATGATATCATCCGGCGGAAGATGGAACCTGTGAGAAGAGATGTAAAACTAATGTAAGTAATGGGGCTCCATATTAGGGGATACTGCTGTGGTGTCATGGTGGCAGGACGGTAAAGGAATTTTATCTGTACAGAGGAATGGGATCATTGTCAGTCATCATACATGTGACAATCCCACCACTGACAGATAACATCTGCTCCACATGAATTATTCTCACTGGTCGACATGAGACAACATAGACCTTATTGTCACACTTACGTCTTCTAGGTTCTTGCTCTTCTACTATTTGGGCGTTTTGCTCTTCTACCAGTTTTAAAGCAGATTTATTCTTCTTCTGAACTGGAAATTCATATAAAAAAGTCATAAACACAAGTTAATTATCATTTTCAGTTATCATACATGTGACAATGCCCACCACTGACAGATCACATCTGCTCCACATGGATTATTCTCACTGGCCGACATCAGCCTACATGGAGCTTATTGTCACACTTACCTCTTATAGGTTGTCCCTCTTCTACTATTTCTGCTTTTTGCTCTTCTCCCAGTTTTGATGCAGATGTATTATTCTTTTCAACTGGAAATTTATATAAAAAAGCAAGAAAAATAAGTCAACGATAAACTACTATAAGACTAGATTCATATCTTTATCTAGCAAAATTATTTTATTTTTGTACCCTATAGTCCTGGGAATCTGGCATTGCACCATAAGGCCTTGTTCACATGCAGCATTTTTGCAGTATTTTTTGCAGCATTTTTTTCATTCAATTTATAAGCTACTTTTTACAGTGAAAGTAAAAGCTATGAGATTTCAGAAATCTCATGCAGACATTTGTTTTTTTTTTTCCTAACGGGATTTGAAAACTGCAATGTTTTTGAAATCTGCAACATCTCAATTCTTTCAGCGTTCTTGCAGTGCTTTTTCAACCACAGAAAGCAATGTGCATGCGCGGGGAAAGGCCAGGGAGCGCCTGAGCATGCGCACTATAGTACTTTAATCTGCCCTTAGCAGGGCAGAGAGAAGAGCACCTGCGCAGAAGCAAAATGAAGGACACTCTGTGAATGATATAGGACGCATCATCCACAAAGCAGAGAAGGAGAGCGGCATCACAGGAAGAGCGGAGGCTCCGGATCAAGACCAGTGACGCCCATGGGACCGGACCACACCATCTGTGAGTATAATAAAAGGTCTTTATTTTGTTTTGCAGGGCGGCTTGGAGACTTATATACAACTTTCCAGAATGCTCTAACACAGGGCTGAAAGGTCGTGGTTTTAGGTTATATGGGAAAAATCTGGTGACAGGTTCTCTTTAATATGACATTAATAACAGCAATGTTCTCATATAATCAATTACATAAAATATTTGTCTAACATTAAGGGTATATATAGGGTCTGTTTGGGGCCTGATGGGGCCATGGGCACAGTACTCAGTATCAGGCACCAGCTGTATGACCCCTTATATCTTTTCATGCACAGCACAAAAGATTGAGTATTTGATACATTGAAGTGTTGTATTGTTGATGGTTTTAAGGGCGCAAAAAAAGCAGTGATCTTCTGAGCATTTATGTAACATTCACATTACACCTTTTGATCATTGCCTACAACAAGATGTCTTATAGACCTGCACATACCTGACAATGGGGGAGAGGATGACTTGTTATTTTCAGTAGTCAAACACTGATTGTAACCATCACTTATGGTAGGAGTAGATTCTTTCTGCCTGTTTGGTACAAGAAAAACAAATAAATTACAAGTGAATGCAATTAAAAATACAAGAACTCCTGTCTGTAAGGGCAATTAGGACACTTGGTCAAAATGGAGGGGATACCTTTCACAGGGCTCACTTCCATCAGCAAGAATGAAGAATAACTAGTAATAAAGGGCTTTAATGAACTGAAAAAGAAAGGCTGGTCACAATGATCAGCTGTTATCACCAGCGCGATCACAAGCCAAATACCACAGTCATCAGCAATCATGGGGTGGTGGGTTCAGGATTTAGTCTTGTATCCTATGTGTCTTGTATTTGGTGTTCTGAACATATATAAGTACTAAGCCCCATAATAATAATCTACTCACACGTCTGGGTGTTTTGTGCTGGTCTCTAGGGAACAATCTGGAGATGACTCGCGTTCTTCTTTTCTCATTGTCCTGCTATTGGTTGTATATAGCTAAAACACACAGAGTAAAATTAAATAAATATATTTCTAAACAATTTTAGTTACAGTTTTATGGATTTACTGATCACATACCATAGACAGTCTTTGAGAAGATGATACATAGTTTAAGCTTTCTGGCCAGTCATTCACCTCACTTGCGTCACCCTCATCTGAATCTGTATGTTTGGGTCTCCTAATGCCAACTACAAAATACAAATAATATCAGAAATGATTAGTATAATTACAGACAATCACCATGTTATTGCTAATAATGGACACATTTTTTCAAATAAAATGGAAGACGAGACAAACAGCAGCATGAGCTAGATGACGTCTCAATCTACTTACTAGGAAAGTAGTGGGTGTCCACCTCTGATACTAGATTTGGCTTAAACAGTGGCTCCTGATTGTGAAGGTTCTCAAAGTCTAACTCCCTCAGGAATGGATGACTCTTGATCTCATTTGCTCCTCCTGAAAATGGTAGATAAGAAAAAATTGATACAGACAATGTCAGGAAGACTGCTCTATATCTGTACATTGTATGTTAATTGGAACTGAAGACATTGCAGAGCCAAAATATTCTGTAAGTCATAGCATGAAGAATGAGGAATGGACAAGAAGGTAAAGCAGAGTCCTCCACGCTGATCCTCACGGAAATTATCTTTTTGTCAGGACACAGAGGAGTTATAAGTTACATTACCTGTTCCGAGTCTATGTGCTGGATTTTTCCTGAGGAGCTTAATCATGATGTTCTGAGCATCGAGAGGAAGAGCAGAATTGCGAAATTTCCTAGTGATTTCATCTGTTATAAAAAAAAAAAAAAAAAAAAGTAATAATTACAGAAAAGAAAATCTCTACATTTACTATAATTTAAACACATTATCAAAAAACAACAAGTAACTAAACCAAAGAATTAACCTAAAAACCGAACCAATTACTATGACATCACACAGCATTCAGATTATTTTACTTACTCGTGATGATACTGTGGAAAATAGCACTTCTGCAACGTCCTCTAAATGGCACATGCCCAGTTAGAAATTTATATATGATGATCCCTATTGACCACCAGTCAATAGGCCTTCCATAGCCCTTCTGTAAAATGACTTCTGGGGCTACAAAACAAAAGGTGCCAGTCGTCTGGAAACCAACAGAACAATGAGAAGATGATCAATGAATATAATTGTGACAAATAATATCAGTAGAAACATTTTCTAGATGAGAATATATCAGAGAAGCAGAAATAGATCAGATCTGTAAAGAATAAGTTTCTGTAAGTAAAACTGACCCCATCATCAGGGAACTCTCTGGTGATGTCCACAGTTGAAGCCTTGTATATGTCTGATGTTGGTCTCATGAGGCCGAGTTTTGAAAGGCCAAAATCGGTGACTTTAATATGTCCAGTTGACGATATCATGAGGCTGTAAAAAAAAAATATATTGTCCGTTTTAATTAATAACCCATAGACGGTATATCAAACTATAACTGTATTTCCCTTTATTATCCCACAGGGGTCACTTACTTTCCAGGCTTCAGGTCTCGGTGCACCACACCATAGCTGTGCAGATATTCCACAGCAAGAACAGTTTCTGCAATGTACATGCGGGTCAAGGAGAGGGGTAAAGGACTATATAACGTCATAAGACTGGCACAGTCTCCTCCTAAAGCAGAAAGCAAATATGACAGGTGAGGATTTGTTACAATGTAAATTACACATGATGAGTGTGAATGAGAGATAAGCTGAGACATTGGGGCAGGGTGTCAATAATAGAGATACACTGTGTAATGTAGAGCGTATACTGTATACTGCAGAGTAATCCTATATAAAAAGGGAGGTGAGCTCTGCCCGCTGCCGGTAACCTCCTAGATTGCACTGTCAATCTCCGACAGCGGCATTTACAGCACACGGCCTGGAGGCGAGCTGCTCCATGCACTCATCACCCCCCATTCCATGTCTATGGTTTGTTATGGCTGCTGGGGGTCTGCGGAAGACCTCTATTCCTGCCATTATGGTACTTCTGTGAAGACCAGTGTGTAGCTTGGCTTCATAGGGGACCAAGATTTGCACCATATGCTGCAATACCATGGTATCGCAGTACATAGTAAAAGCGGTTATATGATAACAAGTTCAAGTCCCTCATGGAGGCTAAAAAATAAAGTAATAATAAAATTGTTTAGGTATATAAAATAAAATATAAAAATCACTTTTTCCCCATTAAAACTAAATAATGAAAAAAATAAGTAAACTCAGAACACATTGTAGTGTTTTGGTTTCTTCCTATTGCATTTTTTTGTGATGGGGCAATGAAAATGATTTATCTACTACAATGTGTTATCAATAAAATCATCAGCTCGCTTCGAAAAAAATAAGACAATAAAAAGCTCCATTTGCTGAAAAAGGAAAATGTAAATTTTCCTTTTTTTTATAAATTTCCAAGGATTTTGTCAACATAAAATAAAAAATATTTATATACATGTTTGGTATGACTGAAATTGTAGTAACTTGTATAATTAAGATACCAGGTCATTTCCATCAAACAATGAACACTGTAAAAATAAAACTTAAAAAACAATTGCGGAATTGTAATTTTTACATAATTCCACGGCACTTGGATTTTTTCCCCACTTTCTAATACATTCGATGGTAAAGTGATCAAAACTACAGATGGTTCTACATAAAAACACGTCATGCGGCTATGTGGATGGAAAAATACAAACATTATGGCTCTTGGAAGAATGGGAGGAAAAAGCGAAAAACGGGAAATTGTCAGGTCAGGAAGAGGTTAAAAAAATCTGTCAGAAAGATTTAACCCTCCTAAACTGTTTCTATGAACATGTAGGTCAATGAAATATAAATACATTGGTCCCTTTATATATTTGAGCAGATATGGGTTAGATATAGATACAATGGATATGTCTTACCTGCTTCAAAGTCCATGACCATACACAGATGTTCTTTAGTTGGGAAGGAACAAAACGTGGAGACCACAAAGGGACAATCGGAGAATATTGCGATATCCCTTTCTAGATAGGCCGATTCCAGAAACATTGGATGATGCAGGTTACACCTGGATTGTTTCTTCATGGCGAATACCTTGTTTGTGTCCTTATGACGCACTAAGTGGACGGCCCTGTAGAGGAGAAAAATCCATAATTTATAATAAATTCCTACTAACAGTCTGTCTATATGTCAAATGATCTTCTGTACTAATAGTTAATACTAGATGTACGGCCATCACTAGAAATCAATGTCTGGAAATACATAAAATATCACAACATAAATGATCACTTATGGAGGTTCTCATCCATGTCACATCCCAACTGAGCTGAATTGTGACAAATAGATGTGGACTAGATGACTAGATGTGGATTACATCTACTCCAAAGTGGTATCAATAACAACAGCTCGCCACACAAAAAGCAAGTCCTTACAAAGCTCTATCGAACGAAAAATAAAAATGTGACAGGTCTTGGAAAACGGTAACATTTAGATGTGGACTTATATACAGTAATTTCACTATGGCAGGACTTATAGACAGAGGCATCATCATAAGCAACTTGGGAAAAATGTAGATTATACATAAAGCTCACCCAAAAGTTCCACTGCTGATCTCTTTGATCTGGTTATAGTCTCTCTTACTAGGCTTTCTCATTGGGCTCAATAATCCAATTACGGCCTAAAAGAATAAGAAATGACAATAAGACATAAAAGTTGCAGGAAAATAAAAAGCTCCAGATGCAGGAACTTCTCCTCTACATTATGTCCCCACTGATTACACTGCAGCTGATGTAGAGGACATGATACAAGCAGGGCGCTCCACAGACACTATTACATAATAACGGGATCCGTACTTTTCGGATTATAAGACCCATTCTTTTTCCCAAAAATTTTTTTTGGGAAAAGGGGGGGTGTCTTATAATCCGAATGTAGCTTATTGGGAGGGGGCGGCTGCGGTGGAGCAGGGACCCAGGAGGAGGGGTTACTGCTGCAGGAAGCTGGCGACGGCAGGAGTGGGGCGATGCTGCAGGCCCCAAGCTGGAAGGAAGGGGTGTTTGGAGGTGCAAGGCTGCGGAGGGCCGCGGGCTTTAAGAAAATGTCGGCGGAATCCCTGCACTTCCTATTGTTTTCACTGGGATGGACTTTGGGAAAATGGCCGCATGCGCAGATTGAGATCTCGGCTCCCCACTCCTGCCGCAGCCAGCATCCTGTAGCAGCAACCCTGCCTCCTGGGACCCCGCTCCACCTCAGCCGCTCCCCCCCCCAAAAAGCCACCATAAAATCAGACCATAACAACAATTTATTTTTTACAAAAAATTTCCTCCCCAAAATTTTGGGCGTGTCTTATGGTCCACAAAATATGGTATATCATTCTACTGCAGCGGAGGATAAGGGACATCACACAGAGGAGACAGGAATAATAATGCTAACATCACTGATAATAACTCCAATCTACATCAAGAACAGATATCCCTCTGTCATATGGGGTATAATATGGGATGTGTAATTCATACCCCGTTATCTGATTATATACTTACATTGCCAGATTTGGGGATCTTTGGTGTTTCACATATTCCCCCATCAGCATTTGCCGGTGGATCAGTTGCCTCTAATATAATGATAAATAATGAAGAGACATCATGTATTAGACGATATCAGTACTTAATATATAACACATCATTATAAGGAAGGAAAGATAAGACCTCTGTAAATGGTATAATACTAAATATATGGATATTCTGCACATACTATGTATACTTATGGTACATCCATAGATAGATATACTCCACCATAAATGTGTAATAATTGTTCAGGATCTGACAATGACTTGAATGGGGATCCTATGAGGCTCTTTGTACATTTTAAGGCGTATAATATCCCAGAGGAGAGAACCAGAGGGGTTTTCAGAATGACATGGACCTTCTCCATTATAGTCTACCGGAGGTTCAAGAGCCGTCACCGACCTCAAACAAAGGATGAAGAGTAAATTTATATATTCTCTGGTGTCTCTATATTATTAATATGTTTGTAGGAATATGAAATGTTCGGCTTACCTTCAATCAGATCACTTTTTAGCCCTGGCTGACTGGTATTAGGGTCAGCCATATTTAGGTTCTGCCCATCTTCGGAGTCGCCGTCCGGTGTTTCCTGATGGATATAATATATACAATTAATATAACATTTCACAAATACTAAATTACCATATACATAAGACAGAAAGGACTAAGCCAGGATTTACATGATAATTGCAGTATTGCGTGGACTATACACGACCGCTCCCTCCAGTAAGTCCACATTATTATATAAGGGACTAGTATATACAACGGTTCTCCAATAGCATCTATTATCAGAACTGCAGCATTTACAAGAAGGAAGATTGTGAATTTATAGGAAGACAGAGGTGATATACAAAGTCCGCACCACTGAGTACAGACTGTCACCACAGAGGATGGAGCCGCAGAGACAGACTGCCATAAATACCCTGCGTCTGCCTGGAGCAGACAGGGAGGCCTCTAAAACAAAAAATCTGCCATTCTGCCATATGTCTGGTAATCTGGAGAAGATCATACAATAAGGACATGAGATATAGAAGATGAGGGATCCTTACCAGGCGCTCCAGTGAATGGGCCGGATAATCTAGTACATACAGGAATACGTACAGGACATTTTGGGCCAATTGTTTAAAAAAGGCCAAATCTGCACTTTGGGATCTTTCTTCAGCCTATAAAGATGGAAATAAAGGAAAATAATGAGAAAAAGTGGAGAATGTAGGACGCCATTTATGTTACCATTTTACTCCTGCTATCTGCAGCTACAATTACTACTTATCTGGGTATTTGGTATAGACTATGTATTATATTGGTCTAGGCCAAAATACATATTTTATGTAAATGAACTTGTATTTTGTTAATATTATCCTTTATTATTTTTACACACTTTGCACAGATTGTCTGCTAATTACCTGTTGTATTAATGTCCTGATGTTCATCTGTAAATGCTCAAGATATTCTGAGCTTACACGACCTTGGTGGTATTTGGTCAGGCAATCTCTCACTAGCTTCATAACCAGCCGGTAAGTGAAGCTGAGGATGCCATCGGGTAGTGGTAGCACAAAGTCAGGGTCATAGGTAGTAAGAATCCCCTGGAGTAGTGCCAACTTCTCAAGTTTGTCTGGAGGAATTCCAGACATTTCAAGCAAATCCAATCGCAGTCAATATATCACCAGCTTCGTAGCCAATCACTGACAACAATGTCACCGGGGCAGTAAACACTTGCATACGTAGTAGCTGTGCATTATGATGTCATAATGGAATCTTGTGGTGGAATATTGACATGTCATCAGTGATGTCATCATGGAATCCGGTGATGGAATCTTAACCCGTTTACAACCTTGAACATATAGGTACGTCCAAGCTTGTATTTCTGCCTTTTTTAGGCAGCGCCAGAGCCCACATCTTTCCCCGCACACAAAAGCTGATGTGCTCAACTGTCATATGCCTCAAATGGACACAGGTGGATCTCGTCTGTTAACTAGTTAAATGCCGTTGTCAATCACTGACAACGGCATTTAACACGTGCCAGTCAAAAGTACATCACAAGTCCCTCCTATCTGCGCCCCTGTCACGTGATCGCAGGTTGCCGATGTGTTATCATGGCAGCCGGGGATCTGCAGAAATCCCTGTGCCAGTCATTGTTAATTTTTTTATGAATGCCGGCTTGTCGCCGGCGTTTAAAGAAGATTGTGATTTCTGATATACATAGCAGTGCTGAAGCCCCGGATGATCGCTGCTTCAAATCTCCTAAGGTGACTATTGAAGCTAGTAACAAAAAAAAACACACAAGTTCAAATCGCGCCCCTTTTGCCTTATTGGAAATAAAACCATTAAAAAATATAAAAAAACATATTTGGTGTCACTGTGTTTAGAAATGTCCAATCTATCAAAATATCAGCTAAATTAATTAAATTTAATCTGTAAATGGCGTAACAAGAAGAAAATCACAACGCCACAATTACTTTTTTTTGGCCGATGCAACATTGCAATAAAATGTAACAACATGCGATCAAAATATCCTATCTACACTAAAATGGTATAAATAAAAATGGAAGCTCAGGGCACAAAAAAACAAGCCCTCACCAAGCCCCAAATCCCAAAAAATGGAGACGCTATAGGTATCTGAAAATGGGGACATAAGCTAATTTTTTTTTCTTACAAAGTCGGATTTTTTTTTTCACCTTTTAAATAAAAAAAGAACTTATAGCTTGTATTTTATGAATATTATCTTCTTACCTGTCGTACTAGTGTCCTGATGTTCATCTGTAAATGCTCAAGATATTCTGAGCTTATACGACCTTGGTGGTATTTGGTCAGGCAATCTCTCACTAGCTCCATAACCAGCCGGTAAGTGAAGCTGAGGACGCCATCGGGTAGTGGCAGCACAAAGTCAGGGTCATAGGTAGTAACAATCCCCTGGAGTAGTGCCAACTTCTCAAGTTTGACTGGAGAAATTCCAGACATTTCAAGCAAATAGCAAATCCAATCGCAGTCAGTATATCACCAGCTATAAAGCCAATCACTAACAGCAATGACACCGGGGCAGTAAGCACTTGAATAAATGCTGGGGGTGCATTATGATGTCATGATGGAATCTTGTGGTGGGGGAATCAGTGATGTCATCAGTGATGTCATTTAGGAATCCGGTGATGCAATCTTAAAGGGGCATCTTACCATAAAAGGACGTTGCCTAGCAACAATTAAGGTGGCAACACCATAGGCTGAGCATCAGTAACAGACTGAGGCATGGGAAGAAGAACCATGGCTTTGATCAGTAGGGCAGGCTTTTACATCTGTCTGTTCCCCCATAAAATATTTTAAACAGAGTTTGGATGCTAAATGTTCTTCAGACGTGGAAACATTTGCTTTTTCTAGAGATTATAATCAGGTATGGACTGGGAATAAAATACCGTCCTGGAATTTCAAAGCATGCTAGTCCATGCTGTCGCCGCCCCTCTCCCCAGATTGGGGTCTCTAATACTAATTTTATGCTGCCTGAATGAAATTAAGATTTACTAAATATATTTCCAATAATACTGCTTTATTGGATTTCATAATAATAATATTGCAATATAAGGTTATGTTTTTACAATGAGGTTTTGCTAAGTATTTTCGCTGAAATCCACAACATACAGAATCAATTTGTCTTGCATTGAGCTTTATATGCAGATTTTCTCCATAGAATTGCATTCGATGAGGAAAATACACAGGTAAAAAATACAAAGCGCATAAAATCCACACATGACTCTATCACTAAAGTTTTGTTAAAGCCGAGTACCAGGAATAATCAAAAATAAAGCAGATTTATTCAATACATGATATACCAAAAAGAGACAAAAATGCGATAAAAACGCAAATAACCTAATTTACCGAATAGGTGGAGAACTGCAACAGAAAATCTGCAACATCAAAAACTCACCAACTACTTATCATAGGAACTTAGCCTAACAAAGAAATAGCACAAGAGCAGATCCAAATACTACCAGCATATACAGTAGTGATAATACCGCCATACTGATCATTAACGAAAACAAATGTACTAGTACTGATGTCACCACCATACAGTGTCCATATAATGGTACTATCAGTTTTACACCAGTGCTCTTCAGACCATATATGTGTGCACTGTGCAGGTTCTCACCAGTGACGTTCTCAATGATCGCAGTCATTCATTTTTCCTTTCCTTTTCCATTTGGCCTAAAGCGCCATGATCACTTCTTCAACCCATAACTCGTCCCTGCAAAATGTAACAGCGACATCTTTGACTTACAGCTTTTACCCTCCATATATTCCCCCATTTCTGTACAAACCATGTATGGCAATAATGAGTATCCTAGACAGTAATAAAGCCCCTCTGTGTCCTGTATGGTAATACTAATCTCTCTGTGTCCCACGCAATAACAGTTCCCCTTTGTGCCCCTACACAGTAATAATGTTCCTTCTCTACATCCTTATAGTAATAATGCCTTGTATGCTTCATTATAAGTATACAGCAGCATGTAGAATTAATGCCCCCAATGCCTCCTTATAATAATTCTCCTTGACCCTTTATAATAATAGTGACCCCTGTACCTTCTTACCCCTGTAGTTGCTTATAATAATAATACCTTCTATTCTCTCCCTATAATGATACTGATTCCACAGTCTGCCTCCTGATAATAATGCCCCTCGGCAGGAGCATACGTAGAAATCACTGGGACCCCAAACCAAAAGTCTTATTACAACACACAGCGGGTAAAATAAGTATTGAACAGGTCAGAGGTCACCAATTTTCCAAGTAAATATATATTTGTAAATCCCAGACTCCCCCCACATAGTGTGATGCGTGCTTCACAGCACTCGCTCCCCCCACCACAGATACAGTATAATGGTCTCCCCACAGCATGGTGGTCCCACTACAGTTCAGTATGATTGCTCCCCATAGTCCAACAAACAGTAAATGGGCCCCCCAATACAATATGATGGTATCCCTACAGCCCCCCAAAATAAAAAAACTTGTACTCACCATATCCAATCTCACTGTCCACCACAGCCGCAGTCTGTTCTTCTATTCTGCCTTGCGATCACTTACACCGAGCTGCCGACAGCGATTGTGCGGGCACAGCTCCTGTACCCGTATGAATGGCATGGCGTATTTTACGTAATAGTTCGTGAACCCCTTCCCAACCATGATGTAAACTTACGTCAAAGATCGTGAAGGAGTGATGGGATATATAACACCGAAGATATTGCTTGAGTGTTTGATTAATACTTTCTGTCTGACCATAGATTATAATGGGTACATGTGACATCCATGAAAAAAACAGATTCAACACGTATTGCAAACACAGACATATGAATGAGGCCTAAAGTAGTATGGCATATTTAGCACTTTATGAGAGGGCACACAACATGTTTGACACGGTATGAGTGGGCAAACTGTGGATGGCACTGAGGAGCAGATTGTCCCTGGAACCATATGGGACATTGTCTCAGTTGTGTCAGAGTGTAACTGCTCTTTATTATTGGAACTTGGCTGCTTCCGTGTCACCCATAGACTAATGGAGAGTGACTGCATATGTAGATCATTCATTGCAGCAAACTGATAAAGCAGAACATTGGACATAACGTGCTGCCATAGAATGGAATAAATGGCCATGATAGTGCTAAGTTTACCTTAGGAATAGCAGCCTCTGCAAAATCTGAGCAAGCATAAAAACGTAAATAATCGTCTGCAGGTATCTGTACTACATAACAGTACAACAGATGTAATAAAGGTAAAGGGTAATACTGCAGATTTAGTACAGGTAGAAGGCAATTCAGCACATACAGACAGAGAATTACAGTGCAGATAATACAGGTAGAGCGCAGTACAGCACATATAGTACAGGTAGCAAACAGTACATTTCGTATAGGTATAGAACACTACAGTACATATGGTGCATGTCGAGAGCAGCACAGCACATGTAGTACAGATCGCAAACAGTACTGCACATGTAGTAGAGATCGTAAACAGTACAGCACATGCAGTATAGGTAGAGAGCAGTACAGCACATGTAGTATATATGGAGAACTGTACAATACATGTAATATAGGCAGAGAAAAGTACAGTACATGTACTACAGGTAAAGACCAGTGACATACATAGAGTACAGGTAAAGAATAGTGATGAGCTAACGTGCTCGTCACTGCTCGGGACTCGCCCGAGCATCACTGTGCTCGGCAAGCTCAGCCCTCAGCGAGTATTTCCGGGTTGCACGGGTAGGAACTCAGGTCCCCTCCCTCCCTGTATGTGCTCTCTAGAGAGCCAATGAACATGCAGGGATTGTCTGCCATGCACTGTAATGCCGTAGCCATGTTGGTTGCGGGCATTACAGTGATTGGCTGACTGCACAGCATCATCGGGTGTATATAAGACCAGGCGCCGCCATGCTCGTCACAGTCTACTCCGTAAACAGGCAGAGTAGGGAGAGCTACTGCGGAGTCAGGGAGAGATTTGCATGTTTATAGTTAGTATAGGTATTCCAGAATAGATATCTATATCCATCTGAACTAACAGTCCTTCTGAGGACTAATCCAGTAGCATATATTCAGTGGTGATAGCAGGAATTAGGCAGGCAGGCAGTGTATGTGGCAGACTGCAGTGTATGATACAGCACAAGAAGGTCCATTGAGCGTCCTGTCTGCTGTAATAATTACAGATATTTCTAGACATAGCCCCAGATATCAGGGGCCAGGGCAAATTTTTTTTTTTATCTTAATCCTGGTGCTTAAAAAGCAATCCAGAGTACACCATTTTTCTGCTCCATTTGCTTGTTCTCACTGCAGAATAAAGATCTGTTCCATGGTTCAAAGATAAAAATCCAGAAATTTGAACGTGGAAAATATTGGCCTCCTTTTCCATTCTGTTGCAGTGTGCCGGTGAAGCTATTCATACTACTTCTCCGTGTAGAATAATATTAGTAAATTACAGGTCTAGAATTTAAAGTCGTGGTTCTCTGTCAGACGTATCACATATAACTGCGTTCCAAAATCAGCCATTTCTTGTGAACGTGGAAAATATTGTCCTCCATTTAAAATGGGCAAGGTGCATAGCAAGGGATGGGGAAGTGGACGTGGTGGTGATGGTGCATGCAGAGGATGAGGATGTGGCCGTGGGCAAGCTGAAATTGTGCCACAAAAAACACCCACATCTTCTCGCTCAACCTTCTTGTCCCAATTACTAGGGGACCGCAGAACACCACTATTGAACACAGACCAGTATCAAAAGGTTATTAGTTGGATAGCAGATAATGCTTCCAGTCACTTTTCCACCACCACCTCCACCCTGTCGTCCACACGGTCAAGTCTCAGTAGCCGTGAGTCTGGACTGCATATTCCTCACCGTGATCCTCCTTCCACCATGCCGAGTGCCCAGAGACAACTGATCCCACACTTGGACACTCAGAAAAGCAGTTCACTTTTCCGTTTGTACATTCGGGCCTCTCGCCCGGCCAGCTTCAAGCGAGTCAAGAGGAGAACGCATGTAGCTATGCCCAAATATTGAAGCAGCCACTGTCACACAAAGGCGATGGTAGTAAAGTGCAATTACTGTGGCAAGAGGTGGATGATGATGAGACACAATTGCCAGAAAGTCAGGAGGAGGACCATGGTGCAGTAGTACCACAACAGGCTGGAAGAAGCGGTGTGGTGGCCACAGACGCAAGGCGGAAAGCGTTCCTTGAAATGCCAACATGACGGAAGTTGCCAGTACAATAGTTAGGTCTTCCCGAGTAGTGTTGAGCGAATTTGTTCGGTGAATGTTCGAAAGTTTCAAATTCGGCACGAATATGGCACATTCGGATTTGTGATCTCAAAGGCGAGCAAATTTTCTTAAAATCTGAAAGGTTAGACGAATTTCCGTTTTAAACAGTTTTGTTAGCATAGTGTATAATAACCGTTGACATGTTCCAGGTGAGTGTGGGGGCTGTGGAGAGCTTAGAACAGGTCAGATCAGAGGCACACTGTTTTTTTTTCCTGTGGGCGGTAACTTTAACGGAGGAAAGCGCTCCAAGCCAATCATTTTCCAGGATGAGGAAAAAGCTATTATGCTAAATGATTTTTTTTCAACCGTATTTACACAAGAAAATCGCATGACAGAAAACTTGATTAATAGAAAAAAGAGAGGGGTCGCTCACTGGTCTATTCGGGTGCTCTGAAGAAAAGAGTAATCTCAATAGCAAAAAGAACTTCGGCACTCCATACATGAATATATAAGAAATATTGTATCTAGACTAATGTCACTTTGAAAAATGAAGGTTTTTTGCGCATAATTTGGCCAATTTATGTGTGCCCATCAACCACGACAAGGTCGCCTTCGTATGATGGGAAACTACGCTACGCTACCACTGGATATGCCACTCTTGGGCTGAAAACTTGATTAGTGATAGCAAAAATTCTCCATTAAATGTCACTTGCTTAACCCAGCAGGAAGTACAGCGGCGTCTAAAAATCACTAAAGTTGACAAATCCCCGGGCCCGGATGGGATACACCCGCGAGTACTGCAGGAATTAAGTAACGTCATAGATAGACCATTGTTTTTAATCTTTAAAGATTCCATAACAGGGTCTCTACCACACGACTGGCGTATAGCAAATGTGGTGCCAATATTCAAAAAGGGGACAAAAACTGAACTTGGAAATTATAGGCCAGTAAGCTTAACCTCTACTGTGGGTAAAATCCTGGAGGGTTTCCTAAGAGATGCTATACTAGAATATCTGAAGAAGAGTAACCTCATGACCCAATATCAACATGGGTTTACGAGGGACCGTTCCTGTCAAACTAATCTGATCAGTTTTTATGAGGAGGCAAGTTCTGGACTGGACCAAGGAAATGCAGTGGATGTTGTGTATATGGACTTTTCAAAAGCTTTTGATACGGTTCCACACAAAAGGTTGATTCATAAAATGAGAACAATGGGGATAGGGGAAAATATATGTATGTGGGTTAAGAACTGACTTAGTGATAGGAAACAAAGGGTGGTTATTAATGGAAAACACTCAGACTGGGTCTCCGTTAACAGTGGGGTACGACAGGGGTCAGTATTAGGCTCCCTTCTTTTTAACATATTTATTAATGACCTTGTAGGGGGCATACAGAGTAATATTTCAATATTTGCAGATGACACCAAACTCTGCAGGGTAATCAATACAGAGGAGGGCAATTTTATATTACAGGAGGATCTATGTAAACTTGAAGCTTGGGCTGATAAATGGCAAATGAGCTGTAATGGGGATAAATGTAAGGTAATGCACTTGGGCAGAGGAAATACAATGTATAATTATATGCTTAATTGTAAAACACTGGGCAAAACTGTAACTGAAAAAGACCTGGGTGTATTGGTTGACGACAAGCTCACGTTTAGTGGCCAGTGTCAGACAGCTGCTGCAAAGGCAAATAAAATAATAGGATGCATTAAAAGAGGCATAGATGCACATGAGGAGAACATCATTTTACCTCTATACAAGTCACTAGTGCGACCACACTTAGAATACTGTGTACAGTTCCGGTCTCCAGTGTATAAGAAAGACATAGCTGAACTAGAGAGGGTGCAGAGAAGAGAGACCAAGGTTATTAGAGGACTGGGGGGTCTGCAATACCAAGACAGGTTATTACACTTGGGGTTATTTACTGTGGAAAAACGAAGGCTTAGGGGTGATCTTATTACTATGTACAAGTATATGAGGGGACAGCACAAAGACCTTTCTACTGATCTTTTTACTCTGAGGCCAGAGACTGGGACAAGGGGGCATCTTCTAAGTCTGGAGGAAAGAAGGTTTAATCATAATCACAGACGGGGATTCTTTACTGTAAGAGCAGTGAGACTATGGAACTCTCTGCCGCATGATGTTGTAATGAGTGATTCACTACTAAAATTTAAGAAGGGCATGGATGCCTTTCTTGAAAAGTATAATATTACAGGTTATATATACTAGATTCCTTGATAGGGCGTTGATCCAGGGAACTAGTCTGATTGTCGTATGGAGTCGGGAAGGAATTTTTTTCCCCAATGTGGAGCTTAGTGTTAGCCACATGGGGTTTATTGCCTTCCTCTGGATCAACATGTTAGGCTATGGGTTGAACTAGATGGACTTAGTTTTTAAGGTTGAAGGAAGACTATGTTACTATGTAACCATAGCGCATCTACACTGTCCAGACATAAGGGCTTCTGCAATTGGCTGCAGAAATCACATGTCCTCTCAATATAAAAAGCGGCCATGTTCCCTCAGCGCCATTATATCCATGTCACTGCTGGAGACAGACGCAGCTCAGTGTTCTCCTGTGTAATGAGAGATATTAGCTAGATAGATGGGCACTTGTGTGGTAGTCAGATAGTGTAGATATTTCCTGGCCTGTGTACCTCTGCAACCGCTGGTGCAGCACATTTTTGGTGTTCTTGTGCAAGTACTGAGATTCTGACAAAAACAGAGGGCCCATGCCAATCAATAGTGCTGTGCACCGCTGGTATAGAGCTCCATGTCTCAGTATACCTTAAATCTTTTTTTTTTGCACTTGCTAATGTGATCAAGCAAGCGTAGTGCACCTTTTCATTTAGTGGGGTTGAAATCGTGCTCTGCACAGTCTGCAGAGCTTCTTATTGCAGAGCACAAAATCTGTTTTTTTTTCTGTCGTTATTGTGATATTAAAAGCTGTGTGCACTAAATTTTTTTTTGTGTCAAATACTATTTTAGTGGAGTTGAACTTCAGGTGGTTTCAGAGTTAAAAATACATTTTTTTCTCTTGATACGCCCAGTCCAAAGAAATATTTTTTTCTGTGCCAAAAGTCATACAGTGCTATAAGCCAGCTACTACGTCAGTGGCGGTCAAAGTCAGCTGGACACAGAGTTTATGCAGAGTAACTAGTGATGGGCGAGCACTAGTTTTGAGCGAGCATGCTCGACACTGCTCGATGCTCGGCGAGCACTGAGCATTTCCGGGTTACTCGGGCGGGAGCTCGGGTCTCCGCCCTGCACGTTTGGCACTCTTTACAGAGCCATGTTTGTGGGCATTACAGTGATTGGCTGGCCGCACAGCAACACCTCGAGTATTTAAAACCGGGCGCCACCATCTTGGACACAGTCGCCCGGGATCAGACAGTGTAGGGTCAGTGCTGCTGAGTTAGGGAGAGATATATAGTGCCAAATAGGTACTGTAGGGTCTCTAAAGCCTGCCAAATCAAACAAACAGTCCTTCTCAGGACTAATATCCATCCCAGAAATCAGGCAGGCAGGCTGTATAGGAGGCGCAGTGCTTATACCAACAAACAGTGCATTACAGTCCTGTGTGCTCCTGCTGATCAAATTGCTAGACTTATTCCCCGGTCTCAGGGGCCAGGAAAAATCCTTTTTTTTTTCATCTAAATCCTGTTTTGTTTTGTTTTTCCCTCAGACTGTACAAATATGCGTCTTATTAACCTTTTGGTATTCCCCCCCCCCCCCCAAAAAAAATCCTTGAGTGTGTCTGTGACTGTTCAGACACCAATATACATTGGTGGCCAAAAGTATTGGCACCCCTGCAATTCTGTCAGATAATACTCAGTTTCTTCCTGAAAATGATTGCAATCACAAATTCTTTGGTATTATTCTCTTCATTTAATTTGTCTTCAATGAAAAAACACAAAAAGAATTGTACTAAAGCCAAATTGGATACAATTCCACACCAAACCTAAAAAAGGGGGTGGCCAAAAGTATTGGCGCTGTTTGAAAAATCAGGTGATGCTTCTCTAATTCGTGTAATTAACAGCACCTGTAACTTACCTGTGGCACCTAACAGGTGTTGGCAATAACTAAATCACACTTGCAGCCAGTTAACATGGATTAAAGTTGACTCAACCTCTGTCCTGTGTCCTTGTGTGTACCACATTGAGCATGGAGAAAAGAAATAAGAACAAAGAACTGTCTGAGGACTTGAGAAACCAAATTGTGAGGAAGCATGAGCAATCTCAAGGCTACAAGTCCATCTCCAAAGACCTGAATGTTCTGTGTCTTCCGTGCGCAGTGTCATCAAGAAGTTTAAAGCCCATGGCACTGTGTCTAACCTCCCTAGATGTGGACGGAAAAGAAAAATTGACGAGAGATTTCAACGCAAGATTGTGCGGATGGTGGATAAAGAACCTCGACTAACATCCAAACAAGTTCAAGCTGCTCCGAGGGTACAACAGTGTCAACCCATACTATCCGTCGGCGTCTGAATGAAAAGGGACTGTATGGTAGGATACCCAGGAAGACCCCACTTCTTACCCCGAGACATAAAAAAGCCAGGCTGGAGTTTGCCAAAACTTACCTGAGAGAGCCTAAAACGTTTTGGAAGAATGTTCTCTGGTCAGATGAGACAAAAGTAGAGCGTTTTGGGAAAAAGCATCAACATAGAGTGTACAGGAAAAAAAAAGAGGCATTCAAAGAAAAGAACACGGTCCCTACAGTCAAACATGGCGGAGGTTCCCTGATGTTTTGGGGTTGCTTTGCTGCCTCTGGCACTTGACTGCTTGACCGTGTGCATGGCATTATGAAGTCTGAAGACTACCAACAAATTTTGCAGCATAATGTAGGGCCCAGTGTGAGAAAGCTGGGTCTCCCTCAGAGGTCATGGGTCTTCCAGCAGGACAATGACCCAAAACACTCTTCCAAAAGCACTATAAAATGGTTTGAGAGAAAGCACTGGAGACTTCTAAGGTGGCCAGCAATGAGTCCAGACCTGAATCCCATAGAACACCTGTGGAGAGATCTCAAAATGGCAGTTTGGAGAAGGCACCCTTCAAATATCAGGGACCTGGAGCAGTTTGCCAAAGAAGAATGGTCTACAATTCCAGCAGAGCATTGTAAGAAACTCATTGATGGTTACCGGAAGCGGTTGTTTTCAGTTATTTTGGCTAAAGGTTGTGCAACCAAGTATTAGGCTGAGGGTGCCAATACTTTTGTCTGGCCCATTTTTGAAGTTTTGTGTGAAATGATCAATGATTTGATTTTTGCTTCATTCTCTTTTGTGTTTTTTTCTTGCAAGCAAATTAAAGGAAGATAATAATACCAAAGAATTTGTGATTGCAATCATTTTCAGGAAGAAACTGAGTATTATCTGACAGAATTGCAGGGGTGCCAATACTCTTGGCCACCACTGTATCTGTTTAAAAGATTCTGGTGTAGGCCACATAACTATAACTGTGGTTTTGCAGTTTCACGGTTCAAATCTCTGTATTATTCAGCTTTTGGCCTTTTTTCCGTAAAAAAAACAGTAATAGTGTCTCCCTGACTGTTCAGACTCAAATATATCTGTTTAACCGGTTCCCGACCGCCCACTGTACATAAACGTAGGCGCTGCCTGGGCTCTGTGCAGCGCCGACGTTTACAAACGGTGGGTGGTCCTGCAGCGCTCAGGACCCCCAGGGTCCTGCTAGCTCTGCGGTACCGGTTCAGAGCGATAGCTCTGAAATGTGGCATCATGGGGACCTGATTGGATCAGGTCCCCATGATGTTAACCTGTTCCTATCTTCTAGATGCCGCGATCCATAGCAATCGCGGCATTTAAAAGATAGTGACAGCCGGTGGTCGGCGATCGGGACCCCCCACATACCTTACCAGCGGCGGGGATCCCGGTGCTGTGACCTCTGACATCGAGACCTGATTGGCTCAGGTCTCGATGTCAGCGTCACACCAGCCAATCAGAGAGATCACCAGGGAAGTTTGTTTTAGCAACAAACTTTCCTGGGCGATCTGGCTGATAAATACATTGTTTCTCCTCCGATCTCAGTGAGAGAGCAGAGGAGAAACACTGTGACAAGAGCTGTCAGCCTTGCCACTGTGAAAGTGAAAGATAAAAATCAAAAAGGAAAGTAAGGTTAGGGTTAGTCAGTCCAGTCAGTCAGTCCTGTCAGATCAGTCAGTCCTGTCAGATCAGTCAGTCCTGTCAGATCAGTCAGTCCTGTCAGATCAGTCAGTCCTGTCAGATCAGTCAGTCCTGTCAGATCAGTCAGTCTGTCAGTCCTGTCAGATCAGTCAGTCCTGTCAGATCAGTCAGTCCTGTCAGATCAGTCAGTCCTGTCAGATCAGTCAGTCCTGTCAGATCAGTCAGTCCTGTCAGATCAGTCAGTCCTGTCAGATCAGTCAGTCCTGTCAGATCAGTCAGTCCTGTCAGATCAGTCAGTCCTGTCAGATCAGTCAGTCCTGTCAGATCAGTCAGTCCTGTCAGATCAGTCAGTCCTGTCAGATCAGTCAGTCCTGTCAGATCAGTCAGTCCTGTCAGATCAGTCAGTCCTGTCAGATCAGTCAGTCCTGTCAGATCAGTCAGTCCTGTCAGATCAGTCAGTCCTGTCAGATCAGTCAGTCCTGTCAGATCAGTCAGTCCTGTCAGATCAGTCAGTCCTGTCAGATCAGTCAGTCCAGTCAGATCAGTCAGTCCAGTCAGATCAGTCAGTCCAGTCAGATCAGTCAGTCCAGTCAGATCAGTCAGTCCAGTCAGTCCAGTCAGATCAGTCAGTCCAGTCAGATCAGTCAGTCCAGTCAGATCAGTCCAGTCCAGTCAGATCAGTCCGTCCTGTCAGATCAGTCAGGTCCGTTCAGTCCGGTCCAAAAATATAAAAATAAAATGGCCCGTCAGACTTATACCGCAGAGGAGGCGTATGCCCTGCTGTGTTCTGATAGTGATGACAGTGCAATCTCAGATGGAGATGTGGATTTTGAGGGCTTTAGTAGCGGTGACACTGAGAGGTCAGAAATGAGCAGTGATTCTGGTCCATCTTCAAGCCCAAGGACCAGTATAGCAATAGGGGCAAATAGCGCTACTGGAGAAACGTCTCCAAATCAGGGAACACTGCCCAGTACAAGCGCTGTCCCTGCTACTAGTGAATTGGCGCACGCCAGTGTACAAGGGGCTTTGCCACATGAACTAGCATTTCCCAGATGGGAGGCTTCGGATTCGGCTGCTCCATTCAGCCCTGATTTCAACGCCATTCCTGGTATAAATGTGGAGGTGGAAGATTTTGGACCAATTCATTTTTTTATTTTGTTTTTTACAGACAGCTTGCTAGAGCATATTGCCGTGCAAACAAATTTATACGCATCCCAATTCATAAGCCAGAATTCCCGATGTTACTATGCTAGGGCAAATTTATGGACACCAACTAATGTCCCGGAAATAAAAAAAAATTTTAGGACTTACATTTGCCATGGGGCTTGTTAAAAAAAACGAGCATTCGATCCTACTGGTCCAACCACCCTGTTCAAGCCACCCCTATATTTTCAGTCGTTCTGCCTAGGACCTGTTATGAAATGCTCATGCGGTTTTGGCATTTTAACGACAATAGTCAATGCCTGCCCAGAAATGCCCCAGAACATGACAGGTTATATAAAATTAGACCCATCATTGAAAATTTGTCAGAAAAATTCTTAAGGCTCTACACCCCAACACAAAATATTTCTATAGATGAGTCCCTTGTAAAATTCAAAGGAAGACTGCACCTCAAGCAATTTATCCCATCTAAAAGGGCAAGGTTTGGAATAAAGATCTATAAAATGTGCGAAAGTTCAACCGGATACACATCCGCTTTTCGCATATATGAGCGGAAAGATAGCCAACTAAACCCACCAGGATGCCCTACTTATCTGGGGACATCTGGAAAAATTGTTTGGGAGCTGATAAGTCCATTTTTTCAAAAAGGCTACAATCTATATGTGGTCAATTATTACACCAGCATACCCCTATTTAAAAGTCTGGTTGAACACAACATCGGGGCTTGTGGGACCATCCGTAAAAAACGTCAGGGGTTTCCACAACCATTGGTCAACCAAAAGTTTCAAAAGGGGCAGTCAGGGGCTGTACGAAACGGAGAGCTGCTTGCCCTGAAATATAGGGATAAGAGGGATATTTTTGTCCTCAGCTCGATCCACACAGATGCCACAAGGGCCACTGTAGAACTAGGATCCACCACTCCGAAGCAAAAACCTGTGTCAGTCATTGACTACAACAAACACATGGGGGGTGTGGACCTTGCAGACCAGGTTCTACAGCCATACCAGGTATCAAGAAAGTACTATACCTGGTATAAAAAGTTGGTTATTTGTTTCAGGTGGCCACATACAATTCTTTTGTGTTGTACAAAAAAAGCAGGAAATTCAGATCTTTTTCTTGATTATCAAGAAAAGGTAATTGAAAATCTTGTCTTTCAAAGTGTTAGCCCCGCTCATCCATTAGAATCTGAGGATGTGAAAAGACTCACTGAGCGACATTTTATTGCACTTATTCCAGCAACGGAAACAAGAAGGAACCTCCAGAAAAGATGTCGTGTATGTACTAAGAGAGGAATGAGGCGTGATACCCGCTACTATTGCCCACAATGCCCATATTTGCCAGCCTTATGCGTCACTGACTGCTTTAAAATCTTCCACACAGAACCACATTTTTAAACTGTAAAAATGTATCCCAATTTGTCATTCAAACATTTGGTTCATTTAGTGAATGACACATTCGAGTAGAGCTCACTTAATTTCCAGAATCTAAACCTTCCATGGCGTGCTTGTTTCTGGAAATCATCCATTGAGTTAAAATGGTCACTAAACCCATAGATGTATTTCCAGAGGGGTGTCATTTCCAAAATGGGGTCACTTCAGGGGGATTCTTTAGTTCTGGTACTTGGCACCTCTGAAAAGTGCCAGAACAGCAGAATCCCCCCTGAAGTGACCCCATTTTGGAAATGACACCTCTCTGGGAATTCATCTATGGGTTAGGGACCATTTACCTATCTACTTATTTTCCCACCACTAGATTAATTTATACAGAGGAGTAGATTGTAAAATTCGGTCACTTGTTGGGGGTTTCCTCTGTTTAGGCACCTCAGGGGCTCTCCAAATGCAACATGGCGTCCGCTATCGATTCCAGTCAAATTTCCATTCCAAAAGTCAAATGGCGCTCCTTACCTTCCGAGCCATGCCGTCCGCCCAAACAGTGGCTTTGCACCACATATGGGGTATCAGCGTGCTCAGGAGAAATTGCACAACACATTTTGGGGTCCATTTTTTCTGGCTGCCCTTGTGAAAATTAAAAATTTGAGGTTAAAGTAGCAGTTTTGTGAAAAAAAGTTAAATGTTCATTGTTTTCTTCCACATTCCAAAAATTCATGTGAAGCACCTGAAGGGTTAATAAACTTCTTGAATGTGGTTTTGAGCACCTTGAGGGGTGCAGTTTTTAGAATGGTATCAGTTTTGGGTATTTTCTGTCATAAAGGCCCCTCAAAGTCACTTCAAATATGATGTGGTCCCTAAAAAAATGTTTTTGTAAATTTTGTTGTAAAAATGAGAAATCGCTGGTCAACTTTTAACCCTTATAGCTTCCTAACAAAAAAAATTTTGGTTCCAAAATTGTGCTGATGTGAAGTAGACATGTGGGAAATGTTATTTATTAACTATTTTGTGTGACATATCTCTCTGATTTAAGGGCATGAAAATTCAAAGTTTGAAAATTGCAATATTTTCAAAATTTTTGCCAAATTTCCGATTTTTTCACAAATAAACGCAAGTGATATCAAAGAAATGTTACCACTATCATGAAGTACAATATGTCACGAAAAAACAATCTCAGAATCAGGGGAATCTATGAAGCATTCAAGAGTAATTACCTCATAAAGTGACAGTGGTCAGAATTGAAAAAATTGGCCCGGTCACGAAGGCAAAAACAGGCTCTGGTGCGAAGTGGTTAAAAGATTCTGGAGTAGGCCACATAACTATAACTGTGGTTTTGCAGTTCCACGGTTCAAATCTCTGTATTATCCAGCTTTTGGCCTTTTTTCCGTTAAAAAGAAACAGTGTTAGTGTGTCACTGACTGTTCAGACTCAAATATATCTGTTTAAAAGATTCTGGAGTAGGCCACATAACTATAACTGTGGTTTTGCAGTTCCACGGTTCAAATCTCTGTATTATCAAGCTTTTGGCATTATTTCGGTAAAAAAAACCAGTAATAGTGTCTCCCTGACTGTTCAGACACAAATATATCTGTTTAAAATATTCTGGAGTAGGCCACATAACTATAACTGTGGTTTTGCAGTTCCACGGTTCAAATCTCCTATTTATTACCCTTTTTCCATTGATAGTGCGAGTGTAAGCTATTTTACTTCATTTACAATGGGCAAGGCGCGTGGCAAGGGACGTGGAACTGGACGTTCTAGTGATGGTGCGTGTAGAGGACGGGGCCGTGGCCAAGGTGAAAATGTGCCACAACCAACAGCCACATATTCTCACTCCCACTTCTTGACCGAATTACTAGGGAAGCACACAGCAACACCAGTATTGCGAACTGATCAGTGTGAACAGGTTATTAATTGGATAGCAGATAATACTTCCAGTTACCTGGGAACCACCACCTCTGGTCTGTCTTCCACACGGTCAAGTTTTAATAGCCGTGAGTCTCGACCGCATACTCCTCCTCACCCTGATGCTCCTTCTTCCCACCATGCCGAGTGTCGTCAGACAGCAACTGATCCCACAGTTGGACACTCTGAAGAGCTGTTCACTGGTCCATTTCCATATTTGTGCCCCTCGCCTGCTCCACTTAAAGTGGTGGAAGAGGAGATCCATGTAGCGATACCCAAATATTTGAACAGCCACGGCCACAGGAAGGCGACGCTGGCAATTTGTCACAAGAGGTGGACGATGACGAGACACAATTGCCACAATGTGAGGAGGAGGATCGTGGTGGAAGATGAGGAGGTGGTGTATGATCTAGTAACTGACCCAATGTGGCAGGAGGGCACGCAGAGCGAGGCCAGCAGCACACAGGGGGAAGGAGGCAGAGTACCCCAACAGGCAGGAAGAAGCAGTGTGGTGGCCGCAGACAGAAGGCGGGCAATAGTTCCCCGTAACACCAACACGAGGGACGTTGCCAGTACAACTGGTAGGTATTTCAGAGTCTGGAATTTTTTTAAAGACTCTGCTGATAACCCCAAAAAGGCCATTGGTACCACCTGCCATGCCAGCATCAGCAGGGGTGACAAAACTATCAGCCTGACCACCACCAGGCACATGTCAGCAAAGCACCCGACTTTGTGGAGCGAACCCCAGGGTCCACGACCAGTGTCAGCGGGTGTCACCACTGCTTCTTCCACTGTTGTGCGTGTAATAGAACCCCCTGCTGTGCGTGCAAGGCAATCCCTTGTCCATACTGCATGCAAAGATGCTAAGTGTATGGGCTGACAAACATTTACCCCTGGGGGGTATACATGAACATACTGTCTAAAAATTTTTTTTTACAGGCATCATAAACACCCGTTATAAAAATTATGTGGGTGTTGAATCACGGACCACGGTAACCTTACTGATATGGTGGTGGAGGATGAGGAGAAGGAGGAGGACAAGAGCAAATAGCCAAAATCAGGAAGCGTATACCCATGTGTGGGTGTGAAGAGGTGCATTGGAATACAACTCCCAAAAAAAGACACTGGATTTGAGTTTGTTACGCTGCAATCATTCGGTGGTGTTGAGAAGCCTGGCCCAATCCAGCCCTTGTTCATTTTTATAAGAGTCAGCCTGTCAGCATTTTCAGTTGACAGGTGGATGCGCTTATCAGTTATAATTCCACCAGGGCACTAAAAACCCGCTCTGATAAAACGCTAGCGACAGGGCAGGCCGGGACCTCCAAGGAGTAGAGAGCCAGTTCATTCCACGTATCCAGCTTGGATGCCTAATAATTATAAGGCACAGAGGAATCACGGAGGACGTTGGTACGGTCGGCAAGGTACTCCCTCAGCATCTTCTCAAGCTTTGCACTCCTTGTGAGAGTACCCCACGCCTCAGGGCCTGTGCGATGGGAGGGGCTGAGAAAATTCTCCCAGAACTTTTGAAAGTGTTCCCCTGCCTCTGCTGGATTGAAGTTGTGTATCTCTTGCCTGTACTCCTTGGTGGTTCAACGAACTGTGACCTGCCGCCAGCGTTTTCAGATGGGAATTTTTTAATAGTTCCGCAACAAGGGCCTTCTGGTACTGCCCCATTTTTGTAGACCTGTCCGCCTCAGGAATAAGAGATATAAAGCTCTCCTTGTAGAGTGGGTCTAGAAGTGTCACCAACCAGTAATGACTGTCACCCAAAATTTTGAGAACACGAGGGTCATGGGAAAGGCAGCGTAACATAAACTCAGCCATGCATGCCAGACTGCTAACAGGCAAGTATTCTGTGTCCTCACCAAGAGGATGACTGACCATGCTCTCCTCCTCCTCTTTGTCCTCTGGCCATCCACGCTGAACAGACGGTATGACAGTTGTGCAGGTAGTACCGTCTATAGCGCATGAAACTAGCTTCTCCTCCTCCTCTTCCTCATTGTCATCCAATCCACGTTGGGATGAGATGAGGCTGGGCTGTGTGTAATTACCCTGTATGGTTCCTTGTCCGCCATCCTATTTGATTGTGAGCAGAGAGTGTTTCAGAAGACAGAGAAGCGGGATGGTGACGCTAATTATGGCGTCATCACTGCTCACCATCTTGGTGGAGTCCTCAAAGTTTTGGAGGATGGTACATATGTCTGACCTCCATGTCCACTCCTGAGGTCTTATGTGTGGAGTCTGAACTGAATACCGACGGCCTTGTCGATGCTGGTAGTAAACAACTGCCCTCTTCTGCTCACAAATCCTTCCCAACATCTGCAGTGTAGAGTTCCAACACGAGGGGACATCACACACCAGTCTGTGAGCCGGAAGCTGCAAATGCTGTTGAAGCACGGCAAGGGCGGTTTAAGCTGTATGTGACTTTCTAAAGTTGGCACACAGGCGGCGTACTTTAACAAGGACATCCGGCTGCTCCGGGTAGGATTTGAGAAACCACTGAACCACGAGGTTAAGCACATGGACCAGGCATGGTACGTGTGTGAGCTCACCTCGCCTCAGAGCCGCCACCAGGTTCCAGCCATTGTCACACATGACCATGCCTGGCTGTAGGTTCTGCTGTGTGAGCCACAGATCTGCTTGCTCTTTCAGAGCTGTCCACAACTCTTCAGCATTGTGCGGTTTGTCACCTAAGCATATTAGCTTCAGCACAGCCTGTTGCCGCTTGGCTGGGTCAGTGCTGCTGTGCTTCCAGCTTGTGACTGATGTGGTCATTTCGGAGATGGAGAATGAAGAAGAGGATGAGGTGCAAGAGCTGTAGACTGTGGGGGCAACCCTGAATGACCTAGGGCCCGCAATCCTTGGCATCGGGAGGACGTGTTCCCAAGGTCCGACTGGGTCCCGGCTTCCACAATGTTAACCCAGTGTGCCGTCAGCGATATGTACCGTCCCTGCCCACAAGCACTTGTCCACGTGTCCGTGGTTAGGTGGACTTTCCCGGTAACTGCGTTGTTGAGGGCACGGCTAATGTTTTGGAACACATGATTGTGTAATGCGGGGACAGCACACCGGGAGAAATAGTGGCGGCTGGGGACCAAAAACTGAGGAATGGCCGCTGCCATCAGGTTGCGGAATGCATCTGTTTTCACGAGCCTGAAAGGCAACATCTCGAGCGCAAGCAGTCGTGAAATGTGGGAATTAAGTAGTGTGGCCTATGGGGCGTTGGCTGCGTATTTGCGCTTGCATTCCAAGGACTGGGGTATGGACAACTGAACGCTGCGCTGGGACAAGGACATGGGCGTGCTTCCTGACGCTGCTACGAGAGTGTGCAACGACAGGTGTAGGGCAGAAGGCATCTTTGCATGCACCATGGACAGGGGATTGGATTGCATTCACAACAGCGGAAGAAGCAATGGTGCCACCCGCAGACACTGTTTCTGGACCCTGGGGTTCAGCCCACAAAGTCAGGTACTTTGCTGCCATGTGCCTGATCATGCTGGTGGTGGTCAAGCTGGTCGTTTTGCCACCCCTGCTGATGCTGGCCTGGCAGGTAGTGCAAATGGCCTTTTTGAGATTATCGGCAGAGTCTTTAAAAAACAACCAGACTCGGGAAGACCTAACAGTTGTAGTGGCAACTTCCTTCGTGTTAGTGTTACAGGGAACAGTTGCCTGCCTTCTTTCTGCGGCCACCACACTGCTTCTTCTTGCCTGTTGGGGTGCTCTGCCTCACTCCCCCTGTGTGCTGCTGTCCTCGCTTTGCATGTCTTCCTGCAAGGTTGGGTCAGTTACTATATCATCCACCACCTCGTCTTCCACTTCCGCACCCTGGTCCTCCTCTTGACTTTCTGGCAATTGTGTCTCATCATCATCCACCTCTTGTGACACTTTCACACCATCGCCTTCGTGTGACCATGGCTGCTCAAATATTTGGGCATCGCTATATGCGATCTCCTCTTACCCCACTTCAAGTGGACCGGGCGAGAGGCCCGAATCTATAAATGGAAAAGTGAACAGCTCTTCAGAGTGTCCAAGTGTTGGATCAGTTGTCTCCGGGGACTCAGCAAGGTGGGAGGAAGGAGGATCAGGGTGAGGAATATGCAGTCCAGACTCACAGCTACTGAGACTTGATTGTGTGGAAGACAGAGTGGTGGTGGTGGCTAAGTGACTGGAAGCATTATCCGCTATCCAACCAACAACCTTTTGACACTGCACTGCGTTCAATAGTGGTGTGCTGTGGTCCCCTAGAAATTGGGACAGGAAGGTCGGGCGATAAGATGTGGGTGTTTCTTGTGGCACAATTTCAGCTTGCCCACGGCCTCGGCCTCTGCATGGACCATCACCATCATGGCCAGTTCCCCTTCCCTTGCCACGCGCCTTTCCCATTTTAAATGGAGGACAATATCTTCCACGCTCACTACAAATGCCTGAATTTGGAGCTGTTATATGTAATCCATGTGATAGAGAAACAACAGTTTTAAATACCTGGCCTGTAGGTAACTTTTTTGAACAGCAAACCGGTGTCGAAAACTTTGCTGACACACTGGAAAAAAAATTGAATGGAGGCCAGAAATGGCAGAATTTTCAGAAAACGTATATGTGATCCGTGTGATGGACAAACCACAGTTTTAAATACCTGGCCTGTAGGTAACTATTTTGAACATCAAACCGGTGCCAAAAACTTTGCTGACACACTGGAAAAAAATATTTGAATGGAGGCCAAAAATGGCAATATTTTCAGCGCAATTATATGTGATACATGTGATGGACAAACCACAGTTTTAAATAGCTGGATTTTTAGCGCTGTAATATTGAAAGGGCCTGTCTGTATTCTGCAGTGCCAACTAGCAAATGGCGCAGAAAAACGGTGTTCTCTGGATTGCTTTTTAAGCAAATAATGAGGATTAAGATCCAAGAAAATTATTCCTGGCCCCGGAGACCTGCGCGTTTGTCTAGAAATGTCTAACAGCAGCAGAAACTGGAATGGAGCCTCTTGTGCTATATGCACTGCAGTCTGTTGTATACACCAACCAATGAACACAGATCGAGGTTTCTTAAAAAATAACAATTCTTTATTTCATTCACAAAAAAACAGAAAAAAAAAATATTAAAAAAGGCATAAAAGTACAGCATAAATAGGCATCATATGGCATGACCAAACACTCAATTGCATCTTTATTCAGAAGACAGGATAAACAGTACATAGATCTCTATAGTGAAAGAATGCCAAGGGATGGTGTTACAATATCGCCATCTAATGGCGACAAGCAACAAGTTTTAAATTGAATAAATAGAGAAATTACCTCTTTAATATAACTTGCTAAATAATATATGTCCATCCATCATTTGGCCCTTTTGACACCATCAATATGCCAAATGATGGATGGACATATATTATTTAGCAAGTTGTATTAAAGAGGTAATTGCTCTATTTATTTATTAAATTTAAAACCTTTAAATTTTGGTCTTCAAAAATGGATGTATGGCCTGAACTAGCCTCTCACGCCTTGGAGGTTTTATCATGCCCAGCAGCCAGCGTTCTCTCTGAACGTGTCTTTAGTGCTGCTGGTAGTGTCTTGACGGATAAGCGCACCCGGCTGTCCCCTGAAACTGTAGACCGCCTAACTTTCATCAAGATGAACAAGTCATGGATCTCCAAGGACTTTTGCACCCCAATTGCAGACTGTACAGAGTAGGCGATGTTGTCGTTTTGAATGTGCTGCATTGATCTCTTGAAATTGCAGTCAGTGATATGGCTTCTGTGCCTGCTCTTGCTGCTGCAGGTTTTAGGCCCTAATTTTGGGAAATGTGGAGAGTTCTGATTGTGTCTCCATTCATTGGGTTGGCTGTAGTGGGACAGGTTTGGGTCTGCGTTAAACTACTTGTAGTCTGATGACATTGATGCCACTTCAGTGGAGTTAGGCCCTCATTTAGGGCAATGTGAACACTCCCGGTTAGGTCTCCATCTTCTGGGTTGGCTGTACTGGAAGAGGTCTGGGTCTTATTTACACTATTTCTACTGTAGTCAAATTGATCAGACATTGCTTGTGTCTACCACAAAATTTTTGAAATGTAGAGAATCCTGATTGGGTCTCCATCTATTGGGTCGGCTGTAGTGGAACTGGGTTAGGCCTCCTTTGCAATACTTATACTCTAGTGAAATTGATGCCACTTCGGTGATGTTAAACCCTCATTTAGGGCAATGTGAACACTCCTGGTTAAGTCTCCATCTCTTGGGTTGTCTGTACTGGAAGAGATGTGGGTCTCATTTACACTATTTCTACTGTAGTGAAATTGATTACACTTTGCTGGCGTCTGCCGCTAATTTTTGGAAGTCAGGGGAATCCGGAATGGGTCTCCATCCATTGGGCTAACTGTAGTGGAAGAGGTTTTGGTCTCCATTAGTGATGAGCGAGCACTAAAATGCTCGGGTGCTCGAAGCTCGTGCCGAGCACATCGTGATACTCGGGTGCTCGACCCGAGCAACGAGCCCAATGTAAGTCTATGGGAAACTCGAGCATTTTTCTGCCGATCCCCCCCGGTGGTCTGCAGAAGGTCAAAAATTGCCCAAATCGATGCGAACAGTGCTCAATGAAGCATGTCAGGCAGGCAGGCAGAATATATAGGCAGGCAGGGTAGATAGGAGGGTGCATGAAAAACATAGCAGGGCACTGGGAACACACTAGTGCCATCTGATTTTCATGCACCCGTCTCTTTAAAAAAGCCGGCAATTCAGCAGCCGCATACACCGGTACCCGACAATTTAGAACAGAAACAATAGAGCATCACACATAGATTAGATAGATAGAAACATGTCAGTCACATATATAATAAGTACAGTGACAGTGTTGGTTACTGTACTTGTCATTTAGTGTTAAAATAAAGGATTTATTTAAAAAAAAATTGGTGTGGGGTTCCCCGTAATTTTAGTCTCTAGCGGAGGTTAAGCAGACGGCTGGGGAAGATGTTTGAAGCCTGGGAAGGGGGTAATACCCACGGAGCTTCCCAGGCTACTAATATCAACCCCAGCTGAATACCTAGCCTTTACTGGCTATTAAAATGGGGGACCCAAAAAAAAATGATGTGGGGTCCCCTTAATTTAATAGCTAGCAAAGGCTAGGCAGACAGCTTGGGGCTGATATTAATAGCCCAGTAAGGGTGCCATGAATCTTGGCCCCCTCCCAGGCTAGAAACACCAGCCCTCTGCCGCCCCAGAAATGGCGCATCCATAGGATGTACCAATTCTGGCACTTAGCCTCGCTCTTCCCACTGCCCTGTAGCGGTGGCAGTGGGGTAATAGGGCTGAAGTTGTTGTCAGCTTATAATACCAGCTGACATCAAGCCCAGGTTAGTAATGGGGAGGAGTCTATAAGACGCCCCCATTACTAACCCCATAGTGAAAGTGAAAAAAAAACACCAACACCCAGAAGAAAATCTTTTAATTGAAATAAACAGACAATACTTTAATATTCCAAATTAAACTCTACTTACCATCACGCCCATTCCAGCTGAAGCCAACGATCTCCTGCACTAAAAGTAAAATAACTAACCAACCTCATCCTTACCTTTCCATGGTTCCAACGACGGCTCCAGCTCTGCTACATCGAGATGGCAGGCTGGATGTAGCAGAACGCTGCCATCCAGCTTGCCATGCCGCAGAGACACTGAGAAGCCTTGAGCTCCTCTGTGTCTGGCTGTGATGGCATCCAGATGGACTCGGCTCACCTCATGCACGTTACTGACAGCGTGGGAGAATTCTCCTGCGCATGCGGTGCCGGCAAATGACGTCACCGCTTGAGCAGGAAAATTCTCCCCCGCTGTCAGTGACGTGCATGAGGTGAGCCAAGTTCATCTGGATGCCGTCACAGCCAGACACTGAGGAGAGCAAGTGGCGGCTGGGGACCGAGTATGGACGCCCGGCCGCCTCCGCCATGAGGTTGTAGACAGCTTCTGCCTCCACGAACCTAAATAGCCATATTTCAAGTGAAAGCAGCTACCCAGAAATCTGGCAGTTCACTATTGCGGCCTGTTCTGGCTGGCTGCATACTTGCGCTTGCATTCCAAGTAACAGAAAACTAAGCAGATGCTGGCCTCTATCATCATCATGGCCTCACCTCGGCACTATGAACTCTCCCGATGGAGAAGCCAGGGCCCACTGGAGGAGTCTCCGGTTCTCTGGTGGGTCTGTCCAACCATGCCGAGAAGCAGCCCTGGCTAAGAAAAATGTGTGGGAAGGTTCCCAGACACTCTATGGCTTCGTTTTTAATGTGGATCAGACGTGCTTATGCATGTTATTTCTCAAACCGCATTGCAGATCAGTCCATTGCCCAACTCTGTAGTCATGAAAATAAAGGGCAAAGAAAGATGTTTGTGTGTCGAAGCCCCACCGACAAGTGTGAGCTGATGTTGGACAGGCTGCATTAGAGGACTTCCTGGGAGAAATGACACCCGGAGTAGATATGGTTTCCCTCTATGCCAGTCCTTTCACTGAGCTAAAGAATATGGCTGTGGTGAAATACCACTGTCACTGAGAAACAGTGTCAGACTGAAAAACATTGGGCCCACCAAAGGATTTGATTCTGAGGTCCCACCTTTCTCCCCCGCTCTAGAGCCCCATAGCAGCTGCAAAGTTTGCGCCTATCATGAACTCTGCTGATGGAGAAGCCAGGGCCCACCCGAGGACTCTCTGGTGGACCCATCCAATCCTGCCGAGAAGCAGCCCTGGCTAAGAAAAGTGTGTAGGAATGTTCCCGGACATTCTATGGCTGCATTTTTAATGTGGACTGGCTTTGTACCGTCCCTGGCCACATTCACCTGTCCACGTGTTTGTGGTTAGGCGGTCATTCCCAGTAAGTGCATTGGGGAGGGCACGTGTAATGTTGTGGGACCCGTGCTTGTAGAAGGCGGAGACAACACCAGGAGAAATAGTGGCGGCTGGGGACAGAGTATGGACACCCGGCCCCCGCCGCCATGAGGTTGTGGACAGCTTGCGCCTCCACGAGCCTAAAAGGCCACATTTCAAGTGCAAGCAGCTGCCCAGAAATATGGCAGTTTACTATTGCGGCCTATGGATGGGAGGCTGGATGCATACTTGCGCTTGCATTCCAAGAAATGGGGTAGGGTCAACTGAATGCTGCGCTGGGACAAGGACGTGGACGGTGATTGTTGCAAATCTGCAACGACAGGTGAATGGCAGGAGAGGTATCTTCACAAGCGCCAAGGATCACTTATGATGGGCACACTTTTAGGCAGTGACCTGGGAGTCAGAGATGCTTCCAGGGGTCTTCCCCATGCTGTTCCCATGTCTTTTCAGCACTGTATGCATGTGTCTGATGATGTGTCCCACACCACATGGCCAGATAGGGTTGTAAAATGTTAAAATGACATTTGCCAGTGAATGCATTTGTCTTGCTTGAAAGCAATGGGAAAGTGCAAAAAACGCATCAAAAACGCTACGTGTGAACATAGCCCAAGGTGTGGAGGAGCATTTTTGTTTTTGGCTATTTATTTTGCCTTATATACAAGTCATTACCCTGGAAAGGATGTTCTTTAACATATTTCCCAGGAAAATACATTTTGGTTTCATTTTTGCATGTTTTATTATGAGTCCGGAAAAGTGGCGTAATACCTCTGACAACATTGTTGACAGCAGTGACCTGGGAGTCAGAAATGCTTCCAGGGGTCTTCCCCATGCTGTTCCCATATAATTTGAGCACTGTTCCCATCTATTTGGGCAATTTTTAGGCCCTCTGCAGACCGCCGGGGGAGCCGTCGGAAAAATGCTCGAATTTCCCATAGACTTACATTGGGCTCGTTACTCGGACCGAGCACTCGAGCATTCCAATTTGCTCGACTCGAACAACGAGCACCCTAGCATTTTAGTGCTCGCTCATCACTAGTAATGAACAATATAATACAAGTAATATCAGTAAAGTGCATGTAATAAAAGGCAGAGAGCAGTACAGTTCATGTAGCACAGGTAGAAAGTAGCACAGTACATATATTACAGTCAGAGAGCAATACATCCAATGTTGGACATGTAGAGGGCAGTACAGTACATGTAGTACAGGTAGAAATTGGCACATTAAGAGTTTGTTCACATGTAGATTTTTCCTGCACTTTTTTCTGCTGTGTTTTTACTGTGCGTTTTTACTGCGGAAAAACAACACAGCATTTTGTAGTACCAGCAAAGTGAATGAGATTTCTGGAATCTCATGCATAGACTGCTGATTTTTTTTCTTTGCATACTTGAACAATCAAACCATTTTTTCTAATCTGCAGCGTGTCATCTCTTTCTGCGTTTTTTACCAATTCAAATGGATGTGAAAAAATAAACGTAAGTAAAACCCATTAGAAACACAACAAAGATGCACATATTTTACACTGTTTTTCTGCCAAGACTCTGGTATTTGGTGCAGATTTTTCTGCACCAAATACCAATGTGTGCACACAAGTGCATGTATTTCTGCAACTGCACTGCCAATCAACAAATTAAATTCCAGAACAATCCGCCCAATGTAGTGAGCTGATAACAAAATGTTTTACTGGTAAAATGTATATGCCAATAAGCCAAATCATTCAGCTTGTGTCATCTGCTGCAAATTTGCAATGTATGTGGCAAGTTAACTGTGGTACACTGGTGAATAAAAAGCTATTGTATCTTAAAGAAAACATGTCAGCAAAAAAACCCACGTTATTTTCATGCAGTGACAGTGATAATCTGCAGGGATAAAACATGTGCAGCTGTCTGATTGGGAGTTGGGCTGCAGAGAGAAAATTACATCATAATCTCCCTGTTGCGGCTCGATTCCAGTCATCAGTCCAGATCAGGAGCTGTGTGACGCGCCCCTGGGGCAATAAGGTACTCGGCAGCCGGGCCTATGGATTCTGGGGGGGTATGTCACAGTGGCTGGCCCGGTCCGTGGCCCAGGGCGGTCAACCAAAGAGGGGGATTGTAACTTGGATAGGAAAAATAAAATAAATAGTTTGTGACGCCACCTGTGGTACCTGGTAAGGTTTACCAGCGCTGCTGCAGACCTCCGGGGGGTGATGGGATGGCAGCTGAGGTGTTTCTGCTCCCCACAGGTGGAGCGGGCCCCCGGGGCAGTATGGAGTGTGATGGTGGTGATGCTGGGACTTGTAGTGCAGGCGGATGGCGCAGCAGGAGTAACTGACAGAGACAGGGGATTTGCTTCAATACCTTTACTGGTGCGGATGTCAGGTATGGTCCAGGGTACTCGGTAGGATGGGTGCACTTCAGGACTTCTCCCCAGTGAGCGGGTATAAGGCCTCCTGGTCCATGTCTGCCTCTCTGTATGCTCCTGGCCAGCCTGCAACTTGGCCTAGCTTATGTGTCGTACTGTTCCTTCACCTGTCACTCGGTAGTAGGACCTTCTGCTGGCAACCACTATCCCTGGTAACGCTGGGGCCTTCGTGGTTCCTGGTCCTGTGATGGGTCTAGCTTCCGGTCGTCCAGGGACTTGTAGTCCTCCTGGAATGCTTGTGATCCCTACTGGGTATAAAGGGACCCTGTAGGCGCGGACCCGGTGTCCGGTTTATATATCGGGGAGAGCCTATGATGCTCCTCTGCCCCCTTAACTCCTTTCTCCTCTTTGCCATCGGCCACACTCGGGGCCCTCAGAACTCAGCAGCAGACGAGCTGCGTCTTCGCTGCTCTCAGCGTCAGCACGCTCTCAGACTCTCTCTGACTGACTCCAACTGAACTGACTGCCTGGCTCCACCCTTTATATTTATATATCTCTAACGGGCTCCCTCTGGTGGTATGAGGTGGAAGGGTGGAGGTGTTTGTATGTAATGAGGGCCTCTTGTGGAGAAGTCCGTCCATGCACCCTGGGTCCTGTGGTACCTGTGCACAGCAGGGTGCCACATGTGCACAGTGAACGTGTTGTAATCACTCCCCCTACTCTTTGACTGACATCCTTCTCTTTAGTGTGTGAGCTGAGTAGGCTTTCAGTCAACGTGTAGTGGGAGTGGTTACAGCAAAGTCACTGTGTGGCCAGCGCTGACTGTTCACAGCCTGAAGAATGGAAGCGAGTGACTGCAGGGAAAATAAAACTTACCATATTTTTGGATTATAAGATGCACTTTTTTTCCACCAAATTTGGGAAGAAAATGGGGGTGCGTTTTATAATCCGAAGTGAGCTTATCAGGGGGATGGCTATGGTGGAGGGGAGTCACAGGAGACAGGGCGGCTGCTTCAGGAGGCTGGCGGTGCAGCAACGGGGTGATGCTGGGGAGCCCTGGGCTCTCAGAAGATGTCGGCGTCTGTGATGTCACCTCTCCCATAGATTTCCCATGGGCTTCGGGAAAATGGCCGCTGAAGGCGGTGCATGTGACGCGCCCCTGGGCCTGTGTCGCGCTGCGTTGCGCACGCGGGAGCTTACCCGGAGCCGGATCTCTTGAGGGTTGTAGTCTCGTGGCGGTGATCCGGTCCGTGCCCAGGGAGTCAGACTAAGTGGCGCTGTATTAGCGGTAGATGTTGGACGACTACGCCACCCGTTGAGTACAGCTAAGGAGCTGCTGCTGCAGGGCAGACCGCTGAGGCCGGTGGTAGGATTGTGCAGCGTGATAGTATAACCCCCAACGGGAGGGGTATGGCCTCAGGGCAGCCGACGTGGATGATGGGGGTAGCAGGAACCACTCGGAGACGGTACGGTGTAGTTCAGGGTCTTTACTGGTGACAACGATAGACCCTCCCGGAGTACTGGCTAGCGATTGGGGCCTGGTCAGTCCTTGAGCAGAGGGGATCTCCCCTGGCCAGGCGGAGTTGTAGGCCTCCCAAACTAACAATACTCTTCTGGCTACCTTGCTAGAAGCGGGTATAAGTAGCCCACGTCCCTGAGTGTACCGTGTGGTGCTCACCCGTATGGCCGGTGACTCGGGGCCTTCTAGTAGCTTCCGCTCCACGACGGCGGTGCTGGTCCCACGCGTGTGACCGTGCCTTCGGGTTTCTGGGCCAGAGGACCTGCAATCCCCTGCCGGTCGGTTTCTGCTGCTGGATAGGAGTTAGTCCCCACAGCCTCGGACTCCGGGTCCGGTGATAACTTCTCAGTCAGGGCGAGCTCTGCAGCTGCCAGCCCCTGACTCCTTGTAGCACTGCTCCCACAGAGCTCCTGATGTTCTTTTCCTATATCTGCTTCTCTGTCTCTACTTCTTCTCTACTCCCTAACCCTGCCTCAGCCCTAGGTTTATATAGGGGAAGTTCTTCCCCTCCCAGGACTGGGCAGGAGGTGTGGCATGCATAGGATCCCTGACCAAGAGACCTCCCACCTGCTCTCAGACATAACATTGCTGTTACTGTGGAAACCAGACCCCTGGGGTGCCACACATGCGCAGATTGAGATCTCATCTCCCGAGATCTTGTCTCCCAAGATATCAATCTGAGCATTTGCCGCCTCCGGCGTCCATTTTCCTGAAGCCCGCCGCAAGGAAGTCATTGGGAAAGGGGACTCCGCTCACCGGCACCTACATCTTCTGAGAGACCAAGGCCCACACCATCGCCCCGCTCCTGCCGCCGCCGGCCTCCTGAAGCAGCGACCCTGCCTCCTGTGACTCCGCTCCACTTCAGCAGCCCTCCAGGTAACTTACCATTAAAACGGACTATAAGACACACCACATTTTATTTAAACATTTTTTTTTCCTATTTTCCACCCCATAGCTCTTTCTCCCCCTCCCATACTCATAGTTCTGCTTCACGTCACTTGTGTCATCTATTGCATTATTCTTGTGCCCTGTTGTGTATAAATATGTGATTCTTCAGATTTTATGTTATTCTATGCCTGATGAAGAGACCTGAGAAGTCTCGATAGCTTGCAATTCGTTACCATCTTTTCAGATTAAAAGGTATCAACCACTGAGGACGCTCAAATCCTAATATTTTTCTCTCTACTGGCTAACACAGTACAAATATATATTTTTTCCTGCATCCGAGGTCACACGTTCAGCTAAAAAAAGCATTGGTGTCAGTGGGCCCCAGGAACCCAGTCATAATTGCACCCTCTGTATGGATATTGTAACCAATCACTCACATTGAGATGATTTTATGTGGATACACATCTGGTATTAATAATGTAATTATGAAGTACATTGTTATGTACACTGTTTATGATTATTCACTTTTATTCAAATTGATGTATCTTATGTATGATAAACTGGATTAATCACATGCACATGCAATAACACATTTGTTTGCACTTGTACCCTTTGAATGCTGCCTCCATTTTTGTCTGTTTTTGCATTTTCATATTTTCTTATGTATTTCCTTATTTTTTTAGTAATAAAATAGACATTCAATAAATTAAAATGTGTCCATTATATAAAAGATTTAAAAAAAAAAATAGCATCCCTGGTACTTTTCAAAGAAATACAATGGGACAAAATAAGGTTGTTAGTTTTGTTTCGGAAAAAAGACAGTGCCAGCAAAAGGCGGCTGTATTTAGGTGGTGTGTACAGGTCTAATAATGGATTACAAGAAGAAAGAACTGTGCAAAAAAACATTAGTATTGATTTCAGGATTCTTCTTTACTAGAAAAATTAGGTCAGAGAGTATTAAACTGCCCTCCTGGTTTGCAATTGTTCTAATAAACACAAAGGAAATCCACAAGACACGTGTAATTGCAATAATTTTCTGTGAGAAATTCTTCATTTTCTGAACATTTCAAGGGAGCCAACACTTTCAGCCATGACTGTAGGTGTGCACCTCATAGAGCCTTTTCATTGAGTTCCTTTGATTTATCCTCTACTCAGTATGTACAAGCCCTTCTGTTACGATGGTCATCTGACTGCCACATTGGGATCAGAGGCGTAGCTAGGGTTTTGGTTCGGGGGGCGGGTGGGGGTAGGAACTTCTGAGTGGGCCCCTTACCAGATAACCCTGATTACAGCTATGGTGGCGCACCCAGATAGTGGATGTAGGAAAACCTCAGCAGATGACGGCGCTGTTACTAAAAATAATCTCTATACAAAGACCAGCACTGATACTACCGCCATATGGTGACATATATTGATAGATGCCAGTCCTGCAGAACATATAAGAGATCACAGCACGGTTATATATTGTAACTTACAGCTGATGTTCTTTCTGATTAAATTGTTCATTTTTTCCGTCTTTTCCATCTGGCCCAGACCGACACGACAACTCCTCCATCCAGGACTCAGTCTCAGGTCTTCAGAGATCACATTTGACTCCTTACATTTCAGACCCCATCCCCATCTATTCCCAACCTGCACAAACTCCTCATCCTGCTGATACCCCAATACTGAGTTCCTATTACTGCACCTGCTGTGTGTCCTCTAGGTGGTTAAACAAGCCTCTAGAATACAGTAATGCAGTGTGCCAGTGCCCTAGAAAACAGTGCCCACATTTTGCCCCCTAGAAAGCAATAATGCCCTTTGTGTGCCCCTTTGACAGTCATAATAACCTGAGTTCCCCTATAACGATAACTGCCCACTTAACATTAAAAAATGTATTGAGTTTCCCCCCATGTACAGCTCCCCTCTACACAGTATGATGCTCTCCTATACACAGTATAATGCCCCCTCACTGTATAGTACCCCACACACAGTATACTGACCCCTTAGTAGCCTCCAAACTGATGGCTCCAACACTGTATGATGGACCCCACAATGCTCAAAGACCCCACATTATCTCCCACACTGTATGATGACCCCCACACTGTGCCAAGACCCCCACATTATCTCCCACACTGTATGATGGCCCCCACACTGTGCAAAGACCCCACATTATCTCCCACACTGTATGATGGCCCCCACATTATACAAAGACCCCACATTATCTCCCACACTGTATGATGGCCCCCACACTATACAAAGACCCAACATTATCTCCCACATTGTATTATGGCCCCCACACTGTGCAAATACCCCACATGATCTCCCAAACTGTATGACCCTAACTGTAATCCCCACACTGTATAAATAGCCTACATATAGTATAATGCACCAGATAGTCCTTCATATAGTATAATCCACTCATAGGCAGGGTCTGTAACATAATCCCCCCCCATAGGCAGTCTGTAGAAAAATCCCCCCCCCCCCCCCATAGGCAGTCTGTAGCATAATCCCCCCCCTAGGCAGTCTGTAGAATAATCCCCCTCATAGGCAGTCTGTAGCATAATCTACTCTCCCCCCCCATAGGCAGTCTGTGGCATAATCTCTCCCCCAAAGGCAGTTTGTAGTATAATCCCACCCATAGGCAGTCTGTAGTATAATTTCCCCCCCATAGGCATTTTGCAGTATAATCTCCCCCCCATAAGCAAAGTATTTAGCATAATATCTCCCCCAATAGGAAAAATAAATAAATAAACGCACTTCTCACCTCTCCTCCTCGTTCCCTCGCTGCTCCGAGAGCCCGGCCCACACACATCTTCAGCACTGCAGCCGGGCGCCAGGTGATGACATCATTGACGTCAGAGACGCAGAGGGGGGACTGATGGGAGAGGGAGCGTTGCGCTCCTTCTCTCATCAGTTAACCTGCAGCAGTGACGGGCGGGGGAGTACGATGCTGGCACCGGGCCCCCCCCCGTCATGCTCAAGGGCCGCATATCGGCCGCCGGGCAGTGCAGGGACATCCAGTCTCCCTGGTCTGCCCAGAATGTAACTGTAAAGGCGTGCTACGCCGATACAGTTACAGTAGCATAGCTCTGGGTGGGCCCCCTCAGAGCGCGGGACCCGGGGCGACTGCCCCCTCTGCCTCTCCAGTAGCTATGCTGCTGATTGGGATATTCTATTTTTTCCTGAGTGATGCATGAGCGCACTGGGTTCTTTGGTGGTCTGATGTCACACCATGAGCCAGTCATATGATTGGCTGACACTCATTGGAGATTACTGTGCATGTGCCGGTGTCTGTGGTAGGTCATGTGTGTCTTCACTATATGTGAGGTAATTATTTTACACTTACTCATCATATGTTGCTTTATGTTTATGCATATGCTGATTGGTCACTGACACTTTAAATACCTAGCCCACAGTCCCACCAACCACCGCTGATGAAGCATTTATGAAACATGCGTCGGGTGTTTGGTATGCACTTTGAGCTTTATATTATGTGACTTTTGGGAATTATCTTGCCTACGACACCAACTATATACTCTGTGTGAGTACATATATGAGGTATTACCTATACATTGGTTATTTGTATGTTTTATATATCTCCACAGATACTCCTTTCGTATTTTGTTATGACATATAAGTATTGGTGCCTTTATGTTATTGGGGCTCCCTCTCTGGCTCACCCACCAATTTGTCCTTTTGTATGTATTGTTGGACATCTATACCTGTTTTTTAATGTTCAATTAAAAAAAAAATCGTAAATATTTGGCATAGTCCTGACACACATTTGTTCTTTCGGTTTCCCATTTAATCCGAGGGCATGATTTAGGGGCTGAGAGTCTGATTCTAGCAATGTATCATTTTCTGGGACGTGAGTTGTAGTTTCAATAAAGTCACTGATTTATCAGCACGATAATATTACTATACAGAGGACTGATTGTCTCATTCATATTTTCTTCTCATTCATATTTTTCTCAGAAATACTCCGGCGTTGGGAAAAGCTGGAGGCTGAACTGGACTAGTCTCATCTCTGGCTATGGTCCCAGACTAGATCATCTAGCTACAAAAAAAAAATATTATGCATGTGACATATCCACCTATATATATACTGTATCTATGCTAACTATATAATGTTTGTATCCACATATACATTTAGTCACTTCCTTGACTAACCATATTTTTATACCATACTCGCATTGTCTTTATGTAAAATTACATTTGTACTTGATACTATTCATATATTTTCAATATACTGTTGACAGCACTATGCAGCTCGTCTCCCTACTTAACTTTGACATGCGTCACTTTTACTAAATACAACTGTTATGTGCCCTTTTTCTTATGTTTGTGTGTCCATCACATCTTTTATACTTGACTAATGAAATATAGTTTTTATATTTTCATACATTGTTCTATTGACTTTTTTCTCGGTTTTCTGGTGTTTTGCTTCCTTTAATTATCAGATTAGTCTTTCTTCGGAATTCATATCCTAGTCGCATGCACACATACAGGTGCTTCTCACAAAATTAGAATATCATCAAAAAGTTAATTTATTTCAGCTCTTCAATCCAAAAAGTAAAACTCATATATTATAAAGAGTCATTACAAACAGAGTGATCTATTTCAAGTGTTTATTTCTGTTAATGTTGATGATTATGGCTTACAGCCAATGAAAACATAAAAGTCATCATCTCAGTAAATAAGAATAATTATCAAAAAACACCTAAAAGGCTTCCGTGTTTAAAAAAGTCCCTTAGTCTGTTTCAGTAGCCTCCACAATCATGGAGAAGACTGCTGACTTGACAGATGTCCAGACGGCAGTCATTGACACACTCCACAAGGAGGGTAAGCCACAAAAGGTCATTACTAAAGAAGCTGTTGTGACGCTCACAGCCCTCCCTGGGAGATGGGGAACTCGGAGCCGGGTCAGATGTTGGGGGAAGCAGTCGTGGCCTAGACCCGCTCCGTGCCCAGGGCCGTCACATTAAAAAGGGTGTAAGGGCTATCAGGGTTGAGTAGTTGCTATCGACTACGCCACCTGTGGTACCTGGTGAAGGCCACCAGCGCTGCTGCAGTCCTCTGAGGCGGGATGTTGTGGCAGCCGAAGATACTACTCTCCACAGGCGAAGGAGGGCCTCAGGGCAGAGACAAGGATGGAGGGAGTTGTAGTGTAAGAGGTCTGGTGCTGCGTAGTGCGGTGCAATGCAGAATAAAGAGTCCGGAGGCCATAGGGGTTGACTTCCAGGGTTGTTTACTGACGGTGGAGAATGCAGCTGAAAGGCTTCTCCCTGCTCCTCACGGAGTTCAGCGGTCACCAGAGACAAGGAGGGGGGTCCGACAACCTCCGAGTATGTCCAGTGTTCAATCTGGACCCCGCACCAGAGTGTTCCTAGACTTCAGACCGGGTCCTTTCCTGTCTGTGTGTGTGTAGATAGGCCGGGTCTCCCTCTGAACTTCACTCAGAAAAAGGATACAGGTGGCAGCTCTGCTCCTTCCGTTACCCGGTGGGATCCTCTGGGCCTACCCGGGCTTCCCTGAACAGGACGTAGAGTAGCAAGGTCAGGTGTCGGGGGCCAGTACCCCTTTTGCAGCCGGAATCCCTCTGAATATATCAGTTTGGCGAGGACAGGTAGCGTATACCGCTCTGTCTGCATCCTCCCCGGGATCCATTTGCCTGTGGAGCTACACTCTTTAACTCCGGGCCTTCTTGGTCATGGTCCTTGACCGGGTTGAGACATGTTAACTCCAACCTGCCCCTCGACCCAGGCCAGGGTACGAGGGCCGTGTCTCCCTCCTCCGCTGCAGGTCCACACAGGATCCACATTCAGCGTGGGAGATCACAATCAAAAGAAAGTCAAAGAACCAAGAGCCAAGATGGCTGTGTATTAAATATGAATTATTAAGTGTCACTAAAATGTGAGTCCTCCACCCTCACCCACTAATTGGTTCCCCTATCTCTTGGTTCCCCAGTCTCCCAACTTCCAGTAGGGGCAGCACCTAGTGCCTATTAGCCCCCTCTGGTGGGAGAAGTGTGGTGTTGGATGTGAAGGAAGGGTCCTGACCATCGCACTGTTCTTACCTCAGAGGAGGAACACTACACCCCATTAAAGAGGTGCAGCATCCCTGTGGCGGTCGAACCCTCAGGGAAGCCACACTGTCTGTTCACAGAGTGCGGTATCCAAGCATATTAATGGAAAGTTGAGTGGAGGAAAAAGTGTGGTAGAAAAAGGTGCACAAGCAACCGGGATAACAGCTGTCTTAAAAGGATTGTTAAGAAAAGGCCATTAAAACATTTGGGGGAGATTCACAAGGAGTGGACTGCTGCTGGAGTCATTGCTTCAAGAGCCACCACACACAGACGTATCCAGGACATGGGCTACAAGTCTCACATTCCTTTTGTCAAGCCACTCATGACCAATAGACAACCCCAGAAGTGTCTTACCTGGGCCAAGGAGAAAAAGACCTGGACTGTTGCTCAGTGGTCCAAGGTGTTGTTTTCAGATGAAAGTAAATTTTGCATTTAATTTGGAAATCAAGGTCCCAGAGTCTGGAGGAAGAGTTGAGAGGCGCACAATCCAAGCTGTTTGAGGTCTAGTGTGAAGTGTCCACAATCAGTGATGGTTTGGGGAGTCATGTCATCTGCTGGTGTAGGTCCACTGTGTTTTATCAAGACCAAAGTCAGCGCAGCCGTCTACCAGGAAATTTTAGAGCACTTCATGCTTCCCTCTGCTGACAAGCTTTTTGGAGATGGAAATTTCATTCTCCAGCAGGACTTGGCACCTGTCCACACTGCCAAAAGTACCAATACCGGGTTTACACACAACAGTATCACTGTGCTTGATTGGCCAGCAAACTCGCCTAACCTTAACCCCATAGAGAATCTATGAGGTATTGTCAAGAGGAAGATGAGAGACACCAGACCCAACAATGCTGACGAGCTGAAGGCTGCTATCAAAGCAACCTGGGCTTCCATAACACCTCAGTAGTGCCACAGGCTGATCGCCTCCATGACACGCCGCATTGATGCAGTTATTGATGCAAAAGGAGCCCCGACCAAGTATTGAGGGCATTTACTGAATATACATTTCAGTAGGCCAACATTTCAGATTTTAAAATCATTTTTCAAACTGGTGTTCTAAAGTATTCTAATTTACTGAGATAATGACTTTTGTGTTTTCATTGGCTGTAAGTCATGATCATCAGCATTAACAGAAATAAACACTTGAAATAGTTCACTCTGTTTGTAATGGCTCTATATAATATATGAGTTTCACTTTTTGTATTGAAGAACTGAAATAAATTAACTTTTTGATGATATTCTAATTTTGTGAGAAGCACCTGTATACTTTCTGTATTTATACATTTATATATTTATAACCTTGTGTACCTATGTGCATATATATTTGTCTGGTTCCCTGCAACTCCTCTTATCTTATGTATATATGTATAAATCGTCTTTTAAGTGGCAAGGGGTCATATGAGCAAACATGTACTTTAGAGCTTGAGCCCCTAACTTTTTTGGACCCTAGCAACACCTCTGGTATGTAGTGTAATGTGTTAATATATTCACTTACCACCGAGTTCTCTGGTATCAAGGGTTGTTACTCTCCTTCTCCGTGTGATGTCATCGTTCTCCAGAAAGTCCGGGTCACACTGTGCTCTATGTAACCTGGATGTGGCTTTAACAATGTAAGACTATAGAGTGTCAGAACGAGGCCCCATAGGCTTACATTGTAAAAGAGACTTCCGGCTCCCGCCCAGAGCAAACAGTGAGCGGAAGTCTCTGAAGAGCGATGACGTCACACAGAAGAGGAGCAGAAGCTGGATCCCGGAGAAGACGGCAGTACATGAGGTATATTAACTCAGTCACACTCAGGTACATACACATGTTTAGTGACAAAAAACAAAACTTCATGAGAGTGCTGCTTTAATGGGAGACATTGAACCAATAGTCTCCTGTTTGGGACCCCAGCAATCAAACATGTAAGACGTATAGTATAGATATGCCATACATTTCAGAAATATTCTATTAAATACAAAGGAACATTAATTAATTCAGAATTATTATTTTTTTAAATTCAGAATTGAATTCCCTATCAGTATGTCTTTGGAGTGTGGGAGGAAACCGGAGAACCCGGAGGAAACCCACGCAAACACGGGGAGAACATACAGACTCCTTGCAGATCTTGTCCTTGGTGAGATTTAAACCCAGGATCAAAGTGCTGCAAAGCAACAGTGCTAACCACTGAGCCACCGTGCTGCCCAAGTACAGCTTTGATGGTGGACTTGCTGTAGTTTCTTCAGGGCACTAGATGTGGAAAGTTTTCTGTCATTGAGATGACTATGGTGCCCTAATGACAGACTGGAAAAATGCATCTTCTTCTGATGCTGCGAGCAGCCCTGGATAACCCACGCCGGCAGGATGATATCATCCGGCGGAAGATGGAACCTGTGAGAAGAGATGTAAAACTAATGTAAGTAATGGGGCTCCATATTAGGGGATACTGCTGTGGTGTCATGGTGGCAGGACGGTAAAGGAATTTTATCCGTACAGAGGAATGGGATCATTGTCAGTCATCATACATGTGACAATCCCACCACTGACAGATAACATCTGCTCCACATGAATTATTCTCACTGGCCGACATGAGACAACATAGACCTTATTGTCACACTTACGTCTTCTAGGTTCTTGCTCTTCTACTATTTGGGCGTTTTGCTCTTCTACCAGTTTTAAAGCAGATTTATTCTTCTTCTCAACTGGAAATTCATATAAAAAAGTCATAAACACAAGTTAATTATCATTTTCAGTTATCATACATGTGACAATGCCCCCACTGACAGATCACATCTGCTCCACATGGATTATTCTCACTGGCCGACATCAGCCTACATGGAGCTTATTGTCACACTTACCTCTTATAGGTTGTCCCTCTTCTACTATTTCTGCTTTTTGCTCTTCTCCCAGTTTTGATGCAGATGTATTATTCTTTTCAACTGGAAATTTATATAAAAAAGCAAGAAAAATAAGTCAACGATAAACTACTATAAGATTAGATTCATATCTTTATCTAGCAAAATTATTTTATTTTTGTACCCTATAGTCCTGGGAATCTGGCATTGCACCATAAGGCCTTGTTCACATGAAGCATTTTTGCAGTATTTTTTGCAGCATTTTTTTCATTCAATTTATAAGCTACTTTTTACAGTGAAAGTAAAAGCTATGAGATTTCAGAAATCTCATGCAGACATTTGTTTTTTTTTTCCTAACGGGATTTGAAAACTGCAATGTTTTTGAAATCTGCAACATGTCAATTCTTTCAGCGTTCTTGCAGTGCTTTTTCAACCACAGAAAGCAATGCGCATGCATGGGGAAAGGCCAAAGAGCGTCTGAGCATGCGCACTATAGTACTTTAATCTGCCCTTAGCAGGGCAGAGAGAAGAGCACCTGCGCAGAAGCAAAATGAAGGACACTCTGTGAATGATATAGGACGCATCATCCACAAAGCAGAGAAGGAGAGCGGCATCACAGGAAGAGCGGAGGCTCCGGATCAAGACCAGTGACGCCCATCGGACCGGACCGCACCATCTGTGAGTATAATAAAAGGTCTTTATTTTGTTTTGCAGGGCGGCTTGGAGACTTATATACAACTTTCCAGAATGCTGTAACACAGGGCTGAAAGGTTGTGGTTTTAGGTTATATGGGAAAAATCTGGTGACAGGTTCTCTTTAATATGACATTAATAACAGCAATGTTCTCATATAATCAATTACATAAAATATTTGTCTAACATTAAGGGTATATGTAGGGTCTGTTTGGGGCCTGATGGGGCCATGGGCACAGTACTCAGTATCAGTATCAGGCACCAGCTGTATGACCCCTTATATCTTTTCATGCACAGCACAAAAGATTGAGTATTTGATACATTGAAGTGTTGTATTGTTGATCGTTTTAAGGGCGCAAAAAAAGCAGTGATCTTCTGAGCATTTATGTAACATTCACATTACACCTTTTGATCATTGCCTACAACAAGATGTCTTATAGACCTGCACATACCTGACAATGGGGGAGAGGATGACTTGTTGTTTTCAGTAGTCAAACACTGAATGTCACCATCACTTATGGTAGGAGAAGATTCTTTCTGCCTGTTTGGTACAAGAAAAACAAATAAATTACAAGTGAATGCAATTAAAAATACAAGAACTCCTGTCTGTAAGGGCAATTAAGACACTTGGTCAAAATGGAGGGGATACCTTTCACAGGGCTCACTTCCATCAGCAAGAATGAAGAATAACTAGTAATAAAGGGCTTTAATGAACTGAAAAAGAAAGGCTGGTCACAATGATCAGCTGTTATCACCAGCGCTATCACAAGCCAAATACCACAGTCATCAGCAATCATGGGGTGGTGGGTTCAGGATTTAGTCTTGTATCATATGTGTCTTGTATTTGGTGTTCTGAACATATATAAGTACTAAGCCCCATAATAATAATCTACTCACACGTCTGGGTGTTTTGTGCTGGTCTCTAGGGAACAATCTGGAGATGACTCGCGTTCTTCTTTGCTCATTGTCCTGCTATTGGTTGTATATAGCTAAAACACACAGAGTAAAATTAAATAAATATATTTGTAAACAATTTTAGTTACAGTTTTATGGATTTACTGATCACATACTTACCATAGACAGTCTTTGAGAAGAGGATACATAGTTTAAGCTTTCTGGCCAGTCATTCACCTCACTTGCGTCACCCTCATCTGAATCTGTATGTTTGGGTCTCCTAATGCCAACTACAAAATACAAATATTATCAGAAATTATTAGTATAATTACAGATAATCACCATGTTATTGCTAATAATGGACACATTTTTTCAAATAAAATGGAAGACGAGACAAACAGCAGCATGAGCTAGATGACGTCTCAATCTACTTACTAGGAAAGTAGTGGGTGTCCACCTCTGATACTAGATTTGGCTTAAACAGTGGCTCCTGATTGTGAATGTTCTCAAAGTCTAACTCCCTCAGGAATGGATGACTCTTGATCTCATTTGCTCCTCCTGAAAATGGTAGATAAGAAAAAATTGATACAGACAATGTCAGGAAGACTGCTCTATATCTGTACATTGTATGTTAATTGGAACTGAAGACATTGCAGAGCCAAAATATTCTGTAAGTCATAGCATGAAGAATGAGGAATGGACAAGAAGGTAAAGCAGAGTCCTCCACGCTGATCCTCACGGAAATTATCTTTTTGTCAGGACACAGAGGAGTTATAAGTTACATTACCTGTTCCGAGTCTATGTGCTGGATTTTTCCTGAGGAGCTTAATCATGATGTTCTGAGCATCGAGAGGAAGAGCAGAATTGCGAAATTTCCTAGTGATTTCATCTGTTATAAAAAAAAAAGTAATAATTACAGAAAAGAAAATCTCTACATTTACTATAATTTAAACACATTATCAAAAAACAACAAATAACTAAACCAAAGAATTAACCTAAAAACCGAACCAGTTACTAGGACATCACACAGCATTCAGATTATTTTACTTACTCGTGATGATACTGTGGAAAATAGCACTTCTGCAACGTCCTCTAAATGGCACATGCCCAGTTAGAAATTTATATATGATGATCCCTATTGACCACCAGTCAATAGGCCTTCCATAGCCCTTCTGTAAAATGACTTCTGGGGCTACAAAACAAAAGGTGCCAGTCGTCTGGAAACCAACAGAACAATGAGAAGATGATCAATGAATATAATTGTGACAAATAATATCAGTAGAAACATTTTCTAGATGAGAATATATCAGAGAAGCAGAAATAGATCAGATCTGTAAAGAATAAGTTTCTGTAAGTAAAACTGACCCCATCATCAGGGAACTCTCTGGTGATGTCCACAGTTGAAGCCTTGTATATGTCTGATGTTGGTCTCATGAGGCCGAGTTTTGAAAGGCCAAAATCGGTGACTTTAATATGTCCAGTTGACGATATCATGAGGCTGTAAAAAAATATATATTGTCAGTTTTAAGTAATAACCCATAGACAGTATATCAAACTATAACTATATTTCCCTTTATTATCCCACAGGGGTCACTTACTTTCCAGGCTTCAGGTCTCGGTGCACCACACCATAGCTGTGCAGATATTCCACAGCAAGAACTGTTTCTGCAATGTACATGCGGGTCAAGGAGAGGGGTAAAGGACTATATAACGTCATAAGACTGGCACAGTCTCCTCCTAAAGCAGAAAGCAAATATGACAGGTGAGGGTTTGTTACAATGTAAATTACACATGATGAGTGTGAATGAGAGATAAGCTGAGACATTGGGGCAGGGTGTCAATAATAGAGATACACTGTGTAATGTAGAGCGTATACTGTATACTGCAGAGTAATCCTATATAAAAAGGGAGGTGAGCTCTGCCCGCTGCCGGTAACCTCCTAGATTGCACTGTCAATCTCCGACAGCGGCATTTACAGCACACGGCCCGGAGGCGAGCTGCTCCATGCACTCATCACCCCCCATTCCATGTCTATGGTTTGTTATGGCTGCTGGGGGTCTGCGGAAGACCTCTATTCCTGCCATTATGGTACTTCTGTGAAGACCAGTGTGTAGCTTGGCTTCATAGGGGACCAAGATTTGCACCATATGCTGCAATACCATGGTATCACAGTACATAGTAAAAGCGGTTATATGATAACAAGTTCAAGTCCCTCATGGAGGCTAAAAAATAAAGTAATAATAAAAATGTTTGGGTAAATAAAATAAAATATAAAAATCACTTTTTCCCCATTAAAACTAAATAATGAAAAAAAAAAAAAAACTCAGAACACATTGTAGTGTTTTGGTTTCTTCCTATTGCATTTTTTTGTGATGTTGGGGCAATGAAAATGATTTATCTACTACAATGTGTTATCAATAAAATCATCAGCTCGCTTAGAAAAAAATAAGACAATAAAAAGCTCCATTTGCTGAAAAAGGAAAATGTAAATTTTCCTTTTTTTTATAAATTTCCAAGGATTTTGTCAACATAAAATAAAACATATTTATATACATGTTTGGTATGACTGAAATTGTAGTAACTTGTATACTTAAGATACCAGGTCATTTCCATCACACAATGAACACTGTAAAAATAAAACTTAAAAAACAATTGCGGAATTGTAATTTTTACATAATTCCACGGCACTTGGATTTTTTCCCCACTTTCTAATACATTCGATGGTAAAGTGATCAAAACTACAGATGGTTCTACATAAAAACACGTCATGCGGCTATGTGGATGGAAAAATACAAACATTATGGCTCTTGGAAGAATGGGAGGAAAAAGCGAAAAACGGGAAATTGTCAGGTCAGGAAGAGGTTAAAAAAAATCTGTCAGAAAGATTTAACCCTCCTAAACTGTTTTTCTGAACATGTAGGTCAATGAAATATAAATACATTGGTCCCTTTATATATTTGAGCAGATATGGGTTGGATATTGATACAATGGATATGTCTTACCTGCTTCAAAGTCCATGACCATACACAGATGTTCTTTAGTTGGGAAGGAACAAAACGTGGAGACCACAAAGGGACAATCGGAGAATATTGCGATATCCCTTTCTAGATAGGCCGATTCCAGAAACATTGGATGATGCAGGTTACACCTGGATTGTTTCTTCATGGCGAATACCTTGTTTGTGTCCTTATGACGCACTAAGTGGACGGCCCTGTAGAGGAGAAAAATCCATAATTTATAATAAATTCCTACTAACAGTCTGTCTATATGTCAAATGATCCTCTGTACTAATAGTTAATACTAGATGTACGGCCATCACTAGAAATCAATGTCTGGAAATACATAAAATAACACCACATTAATGATCACTTATGGAGGTTCTCATCCATGTCACATCCCAACTGAGCTGAATAGATGTGGACTAGATGACTAGATGTGGATTACATCTACTCCAAAGTGGTATCAATAACAACAACAGCTCGCCACACAAAAAGCAAGTCCTTACAAAGCTCTATCGAACGAAAAATAAAAATGTGACAGGTCTTGGAAAACAGTAACATTTAGATGTGGACTTATATACAGTAATTTCACTATGGCAGGACTTATAGACAGAGGCATCATCATAAGCAACTTGTGAAAAATGTAGATTATACAGAAAGCTCACCCAAAAGTTCCACTGCTGATCTCTTTGATCTGGTTATAGTCGCTCTTACTAGGCTTTCTCATTGGGCTCAATAATCCAATTACGGCCTAAAAGAATAAGAAATGACAATAAGACATAAAAGTTGCAGGAAAATAAAAAGCTCCAGATGCAGGAACTTCTCCTCTACATTATGTCCCCACTGATTACACTGCAGCAGATGTAGAGGGCATGATACAAGCAAGACGCTCCACAGACACTATTAAATAATAACGGGATCCGTACTTTTCGGATTATAAGATCCATTCTTTTTCCCAAAAAATTTTTGGGGGAAAAGGGGGGGGGGGGTGTTTTATAATCCGATTGTAGCTTATTGGGAGGGGGCGGCTGCGGTGGAGCAGGGTCCCAGGAGGAGGGGTTACTGCTGCAAGAAGCTGGCGACGGCAGGAGTGGGGCGATGCTGCAGGCCCCAAGCTGGAAGGAAGGGGTGTTTGGAGGTGCAAGGCTGCGGAGGGCCGCGGGCTTTAAGAAAATGTCGGCGGAGTCCCAGCACTTCCTATTGTTTTCATTGGGATGGACTTTGGTAAAATGGCCGCATGCGCAGATTGAGATCTCGGCTCCCCACTCCTGCCGCAGCCAGCATCCTGTAGCAGCAACCCTGCCCCCTGGGACCCCGCTCCACCTCAGCCGCTCCCCCCCAAAAAGCCACCATAAAATCAGACAATAACAACAATTCATTTTTTACAAAAAATTTCCTCCCCAAAATTTTGGGCGTGTCTTATGGTCCACAAAATATGGTATATCATTCTACTGCAGCGGAGGATAAGGGACATCACACAGAGGAGACAGGAATAATAATGCTAACATCACTGATAATAACTCCAATCTACATCAAGAACAGATATCCCTCTGTCATATGGGGTATAATATGGGATGTGTAATTCATACCCCGTTATCTGATTATATACTTACATTGCCAGATTTGGGGATCTTTGGTGTCTCACATATTCCCCCATCAGCATTTGCCGGCGGATCAGTTGCCTCTAATATAATGATAAATAATGAAGAGACATCATGTATTAGACGATATCAGTACTTAATATATAACACATCATTATAAGGAAGGAAAGATAAGACCTCTGTAAATGGTATAATACTAAATATATGGATATTCTGCACATACTATGTATACTTATGGTACATCCATAGATAGATATACTCCACCATAAATGTGTAATAATTGTTCAGGATCTGACAATGACTTGAATGGGGATCCTATGAGGCTCTTTGTACATTTTAAGGCGTATAATATCCCAGAGGAGAGAACCAGAGGGGTTTTCAGAATGACATGGACCTTCTCCATTATAGTCTACCGGAGGTTCAAGAGCCGTCACCGGCCTCAAACAGAGGATGAAGAGTAAATTTATATATTCTCGGGTGTCTCTATAATATTAATATGTTTGTAGGAATATGAAATGTTCGGCTTACCTTCAATCAGATCACTTTTTAGCCCTGGCTGACTGGTATTAGGGTCAGCCATATTTAGGTTCTGCCCATCTTCGGAGTCGCCGTCCGGTGTTTCCTGATGGATATAATATATACAATTAATATAACATTTCACAAATACTAAATTACCATATACATGAGACAGAAAGGACTAAGTCAGGATTTACATGATAATTGCAGTATTGCGTGGACTATACACGACCGCTCCCTCCAGTAAGTCCACATTAATATATAAGGGACTAGTATATACAACGGTTCTCCAATAACATCTATTATCAGAACTGCAGCATTTACAAGAAGGAAGATTGTGAATTTATAGGAAGACAGAGGTGATATACAAAGTCCGCACCACTGAGTACAGACTGTCACCACAGAGGATGGAGCCGCAGAGACAGACTGCCATAAATACCCTTCGTCCGCCTGGAGCAGACAGGGAGGCCTCTAAAACAAAAAATCTGCCATTCTGCCATATGTCTGGTAATCTGGAGAAGATCATACAATAAGGACATGAGATATAGAAGATGAGGGATCCTTACCAGGCGCTCCAGTGAATGGGCCGGATAATCTAGTACATACAGGAATACGTACAGGACATTTTGGGCCAATTGTTTAAAAAAGGCCAAATCTGCACTTTGGGATCTTTCTTCAGCCTATAAAGATGGAAATAAAGGAAAATAATGAGAAAAAGTGGAGAATGTAGGACGCCATTTATGTTACCATTTTACTCCTGCTATCTGCAGCTACAATTACTACCTATCTGGGTATTTGGTATAGACTATATATTATATTGGTCTAGGCCAAAATACATATTTTATGTAAATGAACTTGCATTTTGTTAATATTATCCTTTATTATTTTTACACACTTTGCACAGATTGTCTGCTAATTACCTGTTGTATTAATTTCCTGATGTTCATCTGTAAATGCTCAAGATATTCTGAGCTTATACGACCTTGGTGGTATTTGGTCAGGCAATCTCTCACTAGCTTCATAACCAGCCGGTAAGTGAAGCTGAGGACGCCATCGGGTAGTGGTAGCACAAAGTCAGGGTCATAGGTAGTAAGAATCCCCTGGAGTAGTGCCAACTTCTCAAGTTTGTCTGGAGGAATTTCAGACATTTCAAGAAAATCCAATCGCAGTCAATATATCACCAGCTTCGTAGCCAAACACTGACAACAATGTCACCGGGGCAGTAAACATTGCATACATAGTGGCTGTGCATTATGATGTCATAATGGAATCTTGTGGTGGAATATTAACATGTCATCAGTGATGTCATCATGGAATCCGGTGATGGAATCTTAACCCGTTTACAACCTTGAACATATAGGTACGTCCAAGCTTGTATTTCTGCCTTTTTTAGGCAGCGCCAGAGCCCACATCTTTCCCCGCACACAAAAGCTGATGTGCTCAACTGTCATATGCCTCAAATGGACACAGGTGGATCTTGTCTGTTAACTAGTTAAATGCCGTTGTCAATCACTGACAACGGCATTTAACACGTGCCAGTCAAAAGTGCATCAAAAGTCCCTCTTATCTGCGCCCCTGTCACGTGATCGCAGGTTGCCGATGTGTTATCATGACAGCCGGGGGTCTGCAGAAAATCCCTGTGCCAGTCATTGTTAATTTTTTTATGAATGCCGGCTTGTCGCCGGCGTTTAAAGAAGATTGTGATTTCTGATATACATAGCATTGCTGAAGCCCCGGATGATCGCTGCTTCAAATCTCCTAAGGTGGCTATTGAAGCTAGTAACAAAAAAAAAACACAAAAGTTCAAATCGCACCCCTTTTGCCTCATTGGAAATAAAACAATTGAAAAATATAAAAAAAACATATTTGGTATCACTGTGTTTAGAAATGTCCAATCTGTCAAAATATAAGCTAAATTAATTAATCTGTAAATGGCGTAACCAGAAGACAATCAAAATGCCACAATTACGTTTTTTTGGCCGATGCAACATTGCAATAAAATGTAACAACATGCGATCAAAATATCCTATCTACACTAAAATGGTATAAATAAAAATGGAAGCTCAGGGCTCAAAAAAACAAGCCATCACCAAGCCCCAAATCCCAAAAAATGGAGACGCTACGGGTCTCTGAAAATGGGGACATAAGCTAATTTTTTTTTCTTACTAAGTCGGATTTTTTTTTCACCACTTAAATAAAAAAAGAACTTATAGCTTGTATTTTATGAATATTATCTTCTTACCTGTCGTACTAGTGTCCTGATGTTCATCTGTAAATGCTCAAGATATTCTGAGCTTATACGACCTTGGTGGTATTTGGTCAGGCAATCTCTCACTAGCTCCATAACCAGCCGGTAAGTGAAGCTGAGGACGCCATCGGGTAGTGGCAGCACAAAGTCAGGGTCATAGGTAGTAACAATCCCCTGGAGTAGTGCCAACTTCTCAAGTTTGACTGGAGAAATTCCAGACATTTCAAGCAAATAGCAAATCCAATCGCAGTCAGTATATCACCAGCTATAAAGCCAATCACTAACAGCAATGACACCGGGGCAGTAAGCACTTGAATAAATGCTGGGGGTGCATTATGATGTCATGATGGAATCTTGTGGTGGGGGAATCAGTGATGTCATTTAGGAATCCGGTGATGCAATCTTAAAGGGGCATCTTACCATAAAAGGACGTTGCCTAGCAACAATTAAGGTGGCAACACCATAGGCTGAGCATCAGTAACAGACTGAGGCATGGGAAGAAGAACCATGGCTTTGATCAGTAGGGCAGGCTTTTACATCTGTCTGTTCCCCCATAAAATATTTAAAACAGAGTTTGGATGCTAAATGTTCTTCAGACGTGGAAACATTTGCTTTTTCTAGAGATTATGACCAGGGATGGACTGGGAATAAAATACAGTCCTGGAATTTCAAAGCATGCTAGTCCATGCTGTCGCCGCCCCTCTCCCCAGATTGGGGTCTCTGATACTAATTTTATGCTGCCTGAATGAAATTAAGATTTACTAAATATATTTCCAATAATACTGCTTTATTGGATTTCATAATAATAATATTGCAAAATAAGGTTATGTTTTTACAATGAGGTTTTGCTAAGTATTTTCGCTGAAATCCACAACATACAGAATCAATTTCTTTTGCAATTATGCGGAGCTTTGTATGCAGATTTTCTCTATAGAATTGCATTAGATGAGGAAAATACGCTGGTTAAAAATACAAAGCGCATAAAATCCACACATGACTCGATCATTAAAGTTTTATTAAAGTACGAGGAAGTATCAAAAATAAAGCAGATTCATTCAATATGGTCGGTGGAGGGCTTAATAGTCGCCTTGTGGAAGTCAATGACGGGCTTAATAGTGCTGCAGTGTCCAGAAACAGTTCCAGGACTTTTAGACTGAGGCCCCCCTTTCTTCCACTATAGAGAGGGAAATATGTGTATAAGAGCATCCCAGAAGGGTTCCAAAAGTTTGGGTGAAATATATACCAAAGAGACAACAACCGCAGAGTCAAAAAGAGACAAAAATGCAATAAAAAGGCAAGTAACCTAATGTACTGAATAGGTGGAGAAATGCAGCAGAATGCTGCAACGTCAAAAACTCATCAACTACTCATCATGGGAACTTAACCTAACAAACACATAGTACCAGAGCAGATCCAAATATTACCAGAATATACAGTGGTGATAGTGCCGCCATATTGATCATTAACCAAAACCAATGTACTAGTACTGATGTCACCACCATACAGTGTCCATATAATGGTACTATCAGTTTTACACCAGTGCTCTTCAGACCATATATGTGTGCACTGTGCAGGTTTTCACCAGTGACGTTCTCAATGATCGCGGTCATTCATTTTTCCTTTCCTTTTCCATTCGGCCTAAAACGCCATGATCACTTCTTCAACCCATAACTCGTCCCTGCAAAATGTAACACAGACACCTCTTTGACTTACTCCCCCATTTCTGTACAAACCATGTATTGCAATAATGAGTATCCTAGACAGTAATAAAGCCCCTCTGTGTCCTGTATGGTAATACTAATCTCCTTTTGTGTCCCACACAATACCAGTTTCACCCTTCATGCCCCTATACAGTAATAATGATCCCTCTGTACTTGCTTAGAGTAACTATCAGTACTGATAGTGGGGCCGTGGCCTTATAGAAACAACTCACCAATTCTGCATTTGTCACCCACTCCTGGTTTTGGCTTCCACTCCTGAGAAAAAATACTGACCGAATACTGACCAAATACTGATAGTGGGGCCGTGGCCTAAAGGTCAGTCTGTAAGAAGAAAGTGAGTCTAGGAAAATAAAAGAAAGGCATACTTACTATTCTTTAACGTAAAACCCCTCCATCTGGAGAAAGACAGGTTCAATCTCCAGAGGAGAAAGGATTTCTGTATCATAAGAATATTTATCTGTGGAATAGTCTGTCTCAGGAGCAGGTCGCAGAAGGAATCGTCCATCAATGGTTTAAAAAAAGGCTTAGATGCTTTTTAAGAAGAAATTAACATAATTGTGTAAATGAGAAAGTTGTTTTCTAAATGTTTTGTCCAGTAGATCAACAATGGCGATCAGGAGGAAAAGATTTCCTCTTTTTGTGCAGACTGGATCATGCATTATGGCTGTGCTTGTGCGATTCCTTTGTCCTTTCCCATCCTTTGGTTGGACTTATTAGACATGTGTCTTTTTCAACTGTATTAACAATATAACTATGTAACTTCCTGAATTGGCTCCCCTCCTCGCTCCAAAAGTTGTATCACCTGAAGATCTTGTAATATTATGTAAAATGAGCGCTGCAACCCATCAACAGATGGTAATAGGTTGCAGCACTCATGTGACAAAAGCAGTCACAAAATCAGCGAGATACAAAGCTCTTGGAGAGGAACAATTTTAAGATTTAAGCATGCTTATACTGTGTGTATATATATATACAGCGGGTGAAATAAGTATTTCACCCGCTGTATATATACAGTTTTCTAAGTAAATATATTTCTGAAGGTGCTATTGACATGAAATTCTCACCAGATGACAATAACAACCCATCCAATCCACACAGGCAAAGAAATCAAACCATAGATGTCCATAAATTAAGTCATGTGTAATAATGAGAAATGACACAGGGAATAAGTATTGAACATGCTTATTGAAATGTATTTAATACTTCATACAAAAGCCTTTATTGGTGATGACAGCTTCAAGACGCCTCCTGTATGAAGAAACTAGTAGCATGCATTGCTCAGGTGTGATTTTGGCCCATTCTTCCACACAAACACTCTACAACTCCTGAAGGTTCCATTGGCGTCTTCTATGAACTCTGAGCTTTGGTTCCTTCCATACATTTTCTATTGGATTCTGGTCAGGTGATTGGCTCGGCCATTCTAGCAGCTTTATTTTCTTTCTCTGAAACCTATTGAGAGTTTCCTTGGCAGTGTGTTTGGGTTCATTGTCTTGCTGAAATGTCCAACCCCATTTCATCTTCATCATCCTGGTAGATGCCAGCAGATTTTCATCAAGAATGTCTCAGCACATTTGTCCATTCATCCTTCCTTTTAAATATATGAAGCTTGCCAGAGCCGTAAGCTGAACAACCCCAGATGATGTTCTCACCTCCAGTTTTCACTGTTGGTAAGGTGTTTTCGGGATGATGTGCAGTGCCTCTTGGCCTTCAAATATGTTGGGTATTATGGCATTCAAAGAGTTCAATTTTCATCTCATCTGACAAAACTACATTCTCCCAGTCTTTCACAGGCTTGTCTAAATTTTGTTGAGCAAACTTTAAATATGCTTGAACATACTTTTTGTTCAGCAATGAAGTCTTGCGTGGTGACATGCATACAGGCCATGGATGTTGAGTGCATTACTTATTGTTTTATTTGAAACAATTGTACCTGCTGATTCCAGGTCTTTCTGTATCTCCCCACAGGTGTTCCTTGGCTCTTGGACAACCCTTTTGATTCGTTTTACTCCTCTGTCTGAAATCTTGTGGGGTGCACGTGGTCATGGCCAGTTCATAGTAAAATGATGATCTTTCCACTTCGGGATTATGGCCCCAACAGTGCTCACTGGAACCTTCAATATGGATTTGAACCCAGGACACCAGCGCTGCAAGGCTGCAGTACTAACCACTGAGCCACCATGATGCCAGTTTACCTCCCAATCAACACAGATCCAGAGGGATTTTCCAGGAATTAAAGAGCTGCCCCACTGCCCTGGGAGGGTGGAGTTGTGTCTGTATCCACAGGACACAGATATAGCTAAATATATATATATTGATTGAGTGATGGAGCAAGGAGCCAACAGGTCTTTCCTTCCCCATTTACTCTTTGTAAAGCTTTGCCAGGACCTTAGTATCAGATGACAGTCACATGACTAGACAGCAGAAAAGAACAGGACTAACAGTGGAGAAGAGCAGGATGTAGCAGAGTTGTGTGTGTAGATGTAGGTGAGCCGTGTGTGTGGATGTAGCCGAGCTATGTGTGTGTGTATATGTTGCTGATCTGTGTGTGTGTAGATGTACTTGAGTAGTGTTTGTGTGTAGACATAGCTGAGCTGTATGTGGATGTAGGTAAGCTGTGAGTGTAGCTGTAGCTGAGCAGTGTGTGTATGTAGATGTTTCTGTGCTGTGTGTGTGTGTGTAGATGTAGTTGAGCAGTGCGTGTGTGTAGATGTAGCTAAACTGTTTGTAGATGTAGCTGCACTGTGTGTTAATGTAGCAGACCAGTGTGGGGAGTCAAAATACTTTGTAGGTTGGGCTTGTGGGGGCATAAGACTGTGTGGTGGGAAATCCAATATAGGGACATTACACTGTGTGTGGAAGGCACTGTGGGGAGGGGGGCATGAAATAGGTGCTATACTGTGTGGGAACACCAATGGTCTTCACTAGGGGAATATTGCTGTGTGGTCTGTGAGGATGTATAGGAAGCACTGGCTGAGGTTAGAATACTGTCTTAAGATATAAATTCTGTCAGCGCACTAGAGGCACTGCAGTTTTTGTCCCTCTTTCTTATCATTCAAAGTTGGGAAATATGAGAACTTATTAATTAGTAAGTGAGACAAAATCATTCCCCCCAATACATCTGTTAAACTACAGATAAAATGGACTTTAAAATACAAAAAAGGGGACGTGATAATATAATCTCTGAGCGCTGCAGCAGTTTTAGATTATGCAGTGACTGATTACATATGATTTTCTGCTCTAGCGGCAATTAATTGAAGGAGCGGGAGAAATAACAGGGATAACATTTCTATTCAAATGAGGCCAATTTTGAAGAATAAGATATCTGCCATCTGTTAATATCAGATGAAACGGCGTCATTTTTGCTGGTGGGTAGGCTCGGTGATGCAATGTTATTGCTGCACTGATCAAATATGACCATTTTGGCAATGGAACGACACTTCAGAAGCGCACATCACAGCAGCTGATTCAGCTTTTAGAGCTCAGCTAAATTATATGAGAACAGTAACAGCCATTGTTAAAAAAGGCTGTTTGGAAAACAGTTTGTGACATTTCTATACGTCTTTTTAAATAAAGGTATAAAATAACCATTACTTCTGTGTTATCCTGTGTTTTTACCACACACTGCCACATATATTGTATATTCTTGCCAAATACATTTGTAATCTGGTATAACAAAAATTCAAGCTTAAGGGCTTTAAAGGATGCTGCAAAATTTTATATTTGCAACATACACGATCTGTCATGAATTTCTTCCAAATTTGCAGCTGTTTCACCCATTGCAATAATGCATAATCTGCATCATGAATAATCTTCTGCAGCAGATTTCATGCATCTGTTGTATATGGATATGGAGAAATTCCAATGTAAACCTTGGATCTAAGGGGTAGTGTTTCTCCTTGTGGAGAGTGGCATGCCAGGTCTGGAACACCAGTATGAGGAGACTTAAATGCCTTCCATGCTCCTCTGGGAAATTAAATGTGCAAATTGTCTCTTCAGAGAGAAAGAGGACTTGAACTCTAGTGCCACGTATTGGAAGTAGCAATCCTACAAGTCATTATCGACCCTTTAAACGAGTTATCCACTTCTTTCACATTGATGCCCTATGTATGATCGGCCGAGGTCCCGCACGCGGCACCCACGCTGATCAGCTTTTATCGGTGCTGCCGGCAGCGGCCGCCGGCCGGAAGTCCTTCCCTGCGGTGCTTGCCTGTCAAGTTGTAAGTGGCCGCCGCTTTTTACTGCACATCCGCCTCCTATTCAATTGAATGGGAGGCGGATGTGCAGTACCCCGCACCGGCCACTACAACTTGACGGCCAAGCACCGCAGGGAAAGACTTCCGGCTGGCGGCCGCTGCCGGCAGCACGGATAACAGCCGCTTGCCGGACCCTGGCCGATCATATATTGATGCCCTATCCCACAGATAGGGCATCAATGTGAAAGTAGTGGACAACCCCTTTAACGAGCCTTGAAATATGACTTAAGATAAAAGCCAAATCAGAATCTCAATTTGTAGACAAGGTGTTTTGGGGTATTGCCCCTCATCAGTGCAAAGTATGAGATCTGATTTGGCTGGGTGAGAGGGTAAGACTTGGATCTAAGGGGTAAAGTTTCTCCTAGTGGAGAATGACATGCCTGGTCTGTCATGCCAGTATAAGGAGACTTAAACACCTTGCATGCCTCTGTGGGAAATTAAATATGCAAATTGTGTAAACCTTAAAATTTAGAAGCAATTGCAGGTGGAGACTTTCACATGTCCAACAATCACGGTCTAAGTATGGACCACAATGTCCAGACCGTCTGTGGGTCTCCTACCCTGAAATCAACAGCCTCATAAAACATATGAAACCACCCTTACATGCCATTGGAGGCATCTGGAGGTACAGTAGGGGGCTTATGCATCTATATCATAGCATATCTTATACATATATTATCTATAGGTCTCCATCAGATTTAATATCAATATTCCATTCTTTCGATGTCACACACGTAAAAGGAACCTGAGCATGCTCGCCGAGCTTTTTCAGCGTGCTCGGGTGTTATGTTTTAGTCACTCCGTGCTCATGATTTGAGACTGTTTGACAGGTTTAATACATGTGAGGTATGCCTAAGAAACAGGCATTCCTCACATGTATTAAAGCTGTCAAACAGTCGTAAATCATGCACACAGCTTGACTAAAACATAACACCCGAGCACGTTGAAGATACTCGGGAAACACCCGACCATGCTCATAAATCTTGAGTAACGAGCATGCACGCTCATCACTAAACCTGACAGTTGATAAATGCTGCCCTATCCAGAGACAGCATGTATCAGACACTGGCTACATGATTTAGCCGTGTATGTTTGATTCTGAAACGCTGCGGATGATAATCTTACACAATTTAATAGTTATACAGAATTAATGAGTCATAAATTAAAAAAATAATAGGAAAAACAACCAATGGGTAAATACTTTGCTTTATTGTTTTTGTATCAATTTGAGGTTGTCTTTTTCTCCATTTATTTTTAGAATTGTTTTCATAATTAGTTGGTTGCCATTAGCAGTCTGCCCTACCCAACTATAAAACAAGTTGTCCGATACCACATTAATGCTCAATTTTTTGGGGGATTCACTCAAATTGCAATGTTACACAGTTCCTGATCTGAGGCATTATACTGCTCAACAGTGTCGGACTGGGGTGCCAAGGGCCCACCAATAACCAACTCCAGGGCCCCACTTTTCAACTACATGCAAATGTGACATTATCCTTAATCACAAATTTATATTACAATGAACTGGGTAGATTGTTAAATGAATAAGATGCTGCCTTTGTCTGTACATCGTGATTCAAGTATACAGTGCCAAGTACTGCTCATATAAGAGGGTGGTGGCCCACCGGAGGATTCCCCTGTTTTCCTATGGGCCAGTCCAAGCCTGATGCTCAATACCATTTTACATAGATCCACCCACTGTAAAATGACCTAATGAGTAAGTAATTTACTGGGTTCCTAAACCCCCTCTGGGCCCCAATGCAGATGGACACTACATTGTAGGACTCAGAGATTTCGGCTCCATTTGAGTCCATTCTTCCTAGATTTTGGTGAATGCCCATAAGGAAGCAGCTAAAATAGAGCAGAAAGTGCTCAGTATTAAGCTGAAATCAAATGGCCATGAACCACGGTACAAATACAGACCGTGATTTTCAGACTAACTGGTATGAACGGAGCAGCTTCATAGGCTAAAGAGCGGATAGTTTACATCTCATCTCAGAAACCTCTTGCGTTTGATGGAACAGAGTGAGAGAATTACTGACCCTAGAATGCTTCATAATGCTAAAGCCTCATTCACAAGGTCAGTCAGGTTTTTTTTCATGTATAGAACACATATCCATTATAGTCTATGGGAATGTTTCCACGTTACCGGTCACAGTGTTGGACACATCTGTTCATGCAATGGTTTCCTTGTTTTTGTTGGAATGTACACACTGTAGATAAACAGTAAAGAAACACATGTGAAACAAACCAGAAAATGGGTTAATGGGGTTATCTGGGAGTTTGCTTATTTTTCACTACGGGGTTAAAAAATTACAGGCAGGTAGTTTTTAATTACCTGTCTATTCTGCCCGGCGCCAATCTCTGCCATCTCAGAGTGGTCACGGACCACCCCTGCCAGCGATTCTGTGGCATCAGTTGACCTCACATCAACACAGCAGCTCTTCTGACCTGTTGACGGGGCGTCACTGATGATGTCATGTTGATTGACAGCCGGTTCCTTGCAGTTAGGCGATCAATCAGCAAGACATCGGCAGAAACGCCACATTGACAGAGCAGAGCGGAAAAGAAGAAGCTGCTCTGTTGACGTGATGTCACCGGAAGCCACAGAATTGCCACCAGGAACTGTCCATTAGCAACTAAATGCCTGTAAGTTTTTAGACCCATAGGTAAAAATAATCAAAGTCCTGGAAAACTCCTTTAAACCTTAGATTCCTCAAAGTAATCCCCTTTTAGTCTAATGACAGCTTTACACCCCCTTGACATTTTCTCATGCAGTTTCAGCAGGTTGTCACCTGGAATGGCTTTCCAACAGTTTTGAAAGGGTTCCCATAGGTGCTGAGTAGGGATGGGCAGACCGATGGAAGTTCGTTTCTGGTACATAACTTTTGAAAAAGTTTGGTTCGGGTACCAGAGCAGTACCGGAACTTCCATCAGAACCAGAACCCCATTGAAAATAATGGAGACTCGAACTCATGAGAAACTTAAAAAAATTCTCTCTCTCTCCCTTCGTACAAACAAGAAAAATTGATTCTATAGTAATAGCAAAAAATGGACAGAAAATTGGATAAAATCAGAATATAAAATCACTGGTGAAAATTGATCATTGTTTCTCTTATGCAGAACAAAAAGGAATGTCTCAATGAGTCCTAATAAATGCAAACATTTTACTAACTGGAAAATCGTGCATAGACGATTCAATTTAAAGGTTTTTGTTTATTTTTCCAAGGCGGACATTTATGATCTTCTACAGGATGATAATATATAGTATGTCTGATCCCCGGGAAGGGAGGTGTCTTCACTGTAATCCGACGCTGACCGTTACAAAGGGGGTCCCGTTCTAGTATTCTCACATCTCAGACTAAAATGAAAATGGGACAAATAACAATAGATGAAACTATCAGCATCAGATTACAAGATTAAAGAAATGTAAGTGATAACAGCTCATAAGTATTCTTCTCTGGGCTAAAAGTGAAGAGACAGGAAGTCTTTGGTACAGTACATGAAGTCCTAGCAGCATGTCGAGACGCCTGACAAATATGAGGTTACAACATACTGAGGGCCATGAATAACGTACATTTTTAGGAGCCATTAACTCTCTGCTATTGATAAAATGCTGCTCCAATGCGTTTTTCTTCCCCTTGGGCTTTCTAATTGCAAAGTCGGCAATTCCTGCAGTTTTGCAAACAGATCTGTTAAAAAAAATAAAATAAAGAGAAAATAGGAAGAACTGTCAGAACAAAGCTCAAGTATTTCAAGTTGTGTCAATGGCCGTAACTCCAAATATAAACATCTACTGCCACCTAGTGAGCGACCGCAGAATACGTCTAATCAGTAGATCGAAAACTGGCATCGAAATTATAATATTTATCCATAATTCTACACTATATGCCAGACATATCCCAGCCTATAATACCGCTTCCGATGGAAAGTCAGATTCTGCTAACATCCTAGGCAGCAGAGGTAAAGAATGGGATCAAAGAAGCTTGTGGGTGCTATTACTATTAATAATAATTATCTAGCAGTATATAGCACCACCATATTCATTGATTTCAGGGGGGAAATGTACAAATAATATCAGACATTAAAGAGCAATACATTACTTTACAATTCAAAGAAGAGGAGTGAGGGCCCTGCTCACAAGAGCTTGTGAGGAAATAGGTAAAAAGTGCTTGTATTTGTAAGGTCTAGCCATCACTATAATAAATAAGGTTATATATACAAAGCTTTATAATCCAGCCAGTATCTATATATGTCCAGATATGACATGATACTGAGTGCATTGAGTGTGGATGAAACTGTTTAACCTCTTTACCCCCGAGGGTGGTTTGCATGTTAATGACCGGGCCAATTTTTACAATTCTGACCACTGTCACTTTATGAGGTAATTACTCTGGAACGCTTCAACGGATCCCCCTGATTCTGAGATTGTTTTGTCGTGACATATTGAACTTTATGACAGTGATGACATTTCTTCAATATCATTTGTGAAAAAAACGGAAATTTGGGGAAAATTTTGAAAATTTTGCAATTTTCAAACTTTGAATTCTTGTGTCCTTAAGTCAGAGAGATAAGTCACACAAAATGGTTAATAAATAATATTTCCCACATGTCTACTTTACATCAGCACAATTTTTTAAACAAGCTTTTTTTTGTTATGAAGTTATAAGGGTTAACAGTTGCTCAGCAATTTCTTATTTTTCCAACAAAATTTACAAAACCATTTTTTTTAGGGACCATCACATTTGAAGTGACTTGGTCTACAGGTGCATCTCACAAAATTAGAATATCATCAAAAAGTTAATTTATCTCAGTTCTTCAATACAAAAAGTGAAACTCATATATTATATAGAGTCATTACAAACAGAGTGATCTATTTCTGTTAATGTTAATGATTATGGCTTACAGCCAATGAAAACACAAAAGTCATTATCTCAGTAAATTAGAATACTTTATAACAACAGCTTGAAAATGTTGGCCTACGGAAATGTATGTTCAGTAAATGCCCTCAATACTTGGTCGGAGCTCCTTTTACATCAATTACTACATCAAGGTGGCAATGTGGCATGGAGGCGATCAGCCTGTGGCACTGCTGAGGTGTTATGGAAGCCCAGGTTGCTTTGATAGCAGCCTTCAGCTCGTCTGCATTGTTGGGTCTGGTGTCTCTCATCTTCCTCTTGACAATACCCCATAGATTCTCTATGGGGTTAAGGTCAGGCGAGTTTGCTGGCCAATCAATCACAGTGATACGGTTGTTTTTAAACCAGGTATTGGTACTTTTGACAGTGTGGACAGGGGCCAAGTCAGGGCCGGGGGTGCGGTTACAGTCTCCGCTCTGTATACTCAGTGATGACTGAACAAGCGCTGCCCCCATTACTGATACCCAATGCTGGCGGGGAGAATAAAGTTAATTTTCTCCCTGCTGCATTCGGCTGCATGCAGGCACCGGACAGCAAAATGCTATTACCCTGCAGCTTAACCGCATATCTGCAGGTTAACAGCATTATTTCTGCTGACAGCTTCCCTTTAACTTCTCACATTTCCAGCACTGTCCCTATCTATTCCCAAACTACAAAAACGCCTCATCCTGACTGCTCTTGCAGTGTGAACAGTGACCCCAATAATTAAAAAATTGTGTCATTACTATGATTACCCTCTTCCCCCAAAAAATGCTACAGAGACTTTGTGTCAGATAGACGGTGCCTCTAAAAATTATAGTGTCCCATGCAAAGAATTAATGCTCCCACTATCCAACCTAGAAAGTAGTAATGCCCCCTGTATACTCCTATAAAAGTTATAACATCCCAAGTGCCCCATCAAGCAAAGTTGTGTTCCCTTAAAGTAATAATGCCCCCCAAAAAAGTAATGATGCTTCCCTGAGAGCCCCAATTAAAAAGTAACAATGCCCCTATTTAAAACAAATGTCCTGAGTGCCCCCAAAGCTCTCTATATACTGTTTTATGGCCTCCAGCTACTTATACACTATATGATGGCCCCCACAACCCCTTATACTCTGTATGATGGCCCCTATAGCCCCATATATACTGTATTATGGTCCTCACTAGTGTTGAGCGAGCACTAAAATGCTCGGGTGCTCGAAGCTCGGGCCGAGCTCACCGTGTTACTCGGGTGCTCGACCCGAGCAACAAGCCCAATGTTAGTCTATGGGAGACCCGAGCATTTTTGCAGCGGCACCCCCGGCAGTCTGTAGAAAGCCTAAAAAGTGCCCAAAACGATAGTGACAGTGCTCAAATGACATGGGGACAGCATGGGGATGTCCCCAGGAAGCATTTCTGACCCCAAGGTCACTGCTGTCAACAACATGGTCAGAGGTATTAAGCCAATTTTACGGGCTCACAATGAAATGTTCAAAAACGAAACTGAAAGTGCTTTCCTGTGAAATATGTTAAGGAACATCCTTTCCAGGGTAAAGACTTGTGTATAAGGTAAAATAAATAACCAAAAATACTCCTCCACACCTTGGGCTATGTTCACAAGTAGCATTTTTTATGCATTTTTGCACTTTTGTATTGCTTTCAACCGTGACAAATGCATTCACCGGGAAATGTCATTTTAACATTTTACAACCTTATCTGGCCATGTGCTGTGTGACACATGCATACAGTGCTGAAAAGCCATGGGAACAGCATCGGGAAGACCCCTGGAAGCATCTCTGACACCTAGGTCACTGCCTAAAAGTGTGCCCATCAGAAGTGATCCTTGCCGCATCAGAAGATGCAGACTTGCAACTATCCCCGTGCAAGTCCTTGTCCCAGGGCAGTGTTCAATTGTACCTCCCCCATTCCTTGCAATGCAAGCGCAAGTATGCAACCTGCCATCCACCCACCCCCAGGCAGCAATACCATACTGCTTGCTTGCTTGCACTTGAAATTGGACCTTTTAGGCATGTGGAGGCGGAGTCTGGCCACCACATCATGGCTGCGTCGGCTGCCTGGTATCCATACTCAGTCCCCAGGCGGCAAGGGGGGCCACGCTTGGTCCCCAGCCGCCAGGGGGCGGCCGGGTGCCCACACACGGTCCCCAGCCGCCTGGGGGCGGCCGGGTGTCCATAAACTGTCCCCAGCCACCCCTATTTGTCCATGTGCGCCTTATACACAAGCGCGCATACCAAAACATTACCTGTGCCCTCCCCAGTGCATTTAGTGGGAAGGACAGCCTAACCACAAACACATGGACAAGTGAATGTGGCCAGGGATGGTCGATCTCACTAACCCCTTCACACTCGGTTAATATTGTGGAAGCCGGGACACAGTTGGACACTGGGATGCAACACGTCCTCCAGACATAGAGCATTGCGGGTCCTGGGTCAATCAGGCTTCAACACAAAGTTCAGAAGGTAGACAGCAGCAGTGGTCGGCCTCCTACACAACGAGTAAATTATTCATGATCATGAGGCCATCCATCTCCTTAGCTTTCTGTTCCATGGAATGGAAGCGCATGTATGTAGTAGCGGCTAGGCCTGAGGTGGTCAGTGTTTTGGTGCATATCCTACCCACTGCGAGGATTGCTGGATGTTTTCCTGCTACTATCCCAGTTCTATGACTCCCGTTAAAACAAAGCTTCAGGTGATGAATGATGGATGAGGTGGTGGCAAAGGAGAAAGAGCAGGAGGAACAGGGACCATTCACATCAATATCAGGCCAGTCAACCACACATGTCTTGTAGGATATGTTTCTGTACCAAAAGGAGCGGTTCGGCTACACAGTTATAGGGCATACAGTGAGTGCAATGCCTACCAAAAATTTCGAGGCACTCCAATGCCCCTTGGAAGTGACATGGAGGTCAGAGGGCCTTAACTAAACCTTTTTTTTCCATTTATAGCAACTGGGTCTCCTGTACACTGTTGGCCTAAGCTGTGAATGGAAGGCTTTCCAAAAATTATGAGGAACTGCAATGCCCCTTGAAACAGACGTGGATTAAAGCGTTCTAAAAACCTTCTACCCATTATTGGGGAGTGGGTCTCCCTTAGTGTTCGCCTATGCATTGAAAAGCAAAAGCTGACTAAAATTAGGAGAAAATGCAATGCTCATTGGAAGAATCGTGGAAGTTAGAGGTAATTAAAAACAACATTTCAATGCCCCTTGGAAGAGCTGTGGAGGTCACAGTAGCTTAACAAGACGGTTTTAATGCCCATTGGAAGAGACATGGAGGTCCCAGTGGAATAAAAAAACAATATCCATGCCCCTTGGAAGAGTGGTGGAGGTTACAGAGGAATAAGAAGACAATATCAATGCCCCTTGGAAGAGTGGTGGAGGTCGCAGTGGAATAAAAAGACAATATCAATGCCCCTTGGAAGAGATGTGGAGGTCACAGTAGCTTAACAAGACTGTTTTAATGCCCCTTGGAAGAGACGTGGGGGTCACAGTAGCTTAACAAGACAGTTTTAATGCCCCTTGGAAGAGACGTGGAGTTCAGAGTGGTTTAACAAGACGCTTTTAATGCCCCTTGGAAGAGACGTGGAGGTCACAGTAGCTTAACAAGACGGTTTTAATGCCCCTTGGAAGAGACGGGGAGATCGCAGTGGAATAAAAAGACAATATCAATGCCCCTTGGAAGAGACGTGAAGGTCACAGTAGCTTAACAAGACGGTTTTAATGCCCCTAGGAAGAGACGTGGAGGTCACAGTAGCTTAACACCATTTTAATGCCCCTTGGAAGAGACGTGGAGGTCACAGTGGCTTAATAAGACGGTTTTAATGCCCCTTGGAAGAGACGTGGAGTTCAGAGTGATTTAACAAGACGGTTTTAATGCCGCTTGGAAGGGTGGTGGAGGTCCCAGTGGAATAAAAAGACAATATCAATGCCCCTTGGAAGAGTGGTGGAGGTTACAGTGGTATAAAAAGACAATATCAATGCCCCTTGGAAGTGTGGTGGAGGTTACAGTGGCTTAACAAGACTGTTTTAATGCCCCTTGGAAGAGACGTGGAGTTCAGAGTGGTTTAACAAGACGACTTTAATGCCCCTTACAAGAGCCATGCAGTACAGCATATTAAAAACATTATTCCCATTATTGGGGACTGGGTCTCCCATAGTCTTTGCCTATGCCTTCCAAGCAAAAGCTGCCAAAAATTAGGATGGAGGAACTTGCAATACTGGCAACATGGACCACGGTCACCCTGGTGGTATAGTGGTGGTGGAGGCTGAGGATAAGCGCAAAAAACAGCCGAAATGAGGAAGCGTATACCCATGTGTGGGTGTGAAGCAGTGCATGGGAATACACCTCCCGAAATAACACAGTGGATTTGACTTTGTTACTCTGCTGTCATTTGGTGGTGATGAGTAGTCTGGCCCAATCCAGCCCTTGTTCATTTTGATAAGGGTCAGCTTGTCAGCATTGTCAGTTGACAGGCGAGTGCGCTTATCAGTTATAATTCCCCCAGCGGCACTAAAAACACGTTCCGATAACACGCTAGCGGCAGGGCAGGCCAGGACCTCCAAGGCGTACAGAGCGAGTTCATTTCAAGTGTCCAGCTTGGATACCCAATAATTAAAAGGCACAGAGGAATCACGGAGGACGCTGGTACGGTCGGCAAGGTACTCCCTCACCATCTTTTGAAACTTTCCATTCCTTGTGAGAGTACCCCGCGCCTCAGGGCCTGTAAGCTGGGCGAGTCTCAGAAAACTGTCCCAGAACGTTGACAATGTTCCCCTGCCTCTGCTGGATTGGAGTTGCATCTCTCTCGCCTGTACGCCTTGGTTGGGCAACGAACTGTGACCTCTGCCGCTAGCGTGTTCAGATTGGAAGTTTTTTAACAGTTCTGCACCAAGGGCCTTCTGGTACTGCCCCATTTTTGTAGACCTCTTCACCTCAGGAATAAGAGCGTGAAAGTTCTCCTTGTAGCGGAGGTCTAAAAGTGTCACCAACCAGTAATGACTGTCACCCAACATTTTGACAAAGCGAGGGTCACGGTTAAGGCAGTGTAACATAAGTCAGCCATGCGTGCCAGACTGGTAAATGGCAAGACTTCGGTGTCCTCACCAAGATGACGACTGATCATGCTCTCCTCCTCCTCCCCCCTGTCCTCAGGCCACCAACGCTGAACCGACGGTATGACAGTTGTACAGGTACTACCGTCTACAGCACATGATACCAGCTCCTGTTCTTCCCCATTGTCCCCCAATGCACGTTGGGATGAGATGAGGCTGGGCTGTGTGTAATTGCCCGCTACGGCTTCTTGATCCATCTCACCATACTCTGGCTGCAATGCCTCCTCTTTAATTCTCTGCAGAGAGCGTTGCAAAAGACAGACAAGTGGGATGCTGACACTAATGATGGCATCATCACCACTCACCATCTTGGTGGACTCCTCAAAGTTTGTCAGGATGGTACATATGTCAGACATCCAGGTCCACTCCTGAGGTCTTATGTGTGGAGTCTGACCTGAATATCGACGGCCTTGTTGCAGCTGGTACTCCACAACTGCTCTCTTCTGCTCACATATCCTTTGCAACATGTGGAGGGTAGAGTTCCAACGTGTGGGGACATCACACACCAGTCGGTGTGCCGGAAGCTGCAAAAGCTGCTGCCACTCAGCAAAGGCGGCGGAAGCTGTTGCCGACTTCCGAAAATGGGCTGACAGGCGGCGTACTTTGACGAGCAGATCTGGCAACTCTGCGTACTATTTAAGAAACCGCTGAACCACGAGGTTAAGCACATGAGCCAGGCATGGTACGTGTGTGATCTCGCCTCACCTTAGAGCCGCCACCAGGTTACGGCCATTGTCACACTCGACCATGCCTGGATGTAGGTTCAGCGGTCTCAGCCACAGATCTGCCTGCTCTTTCACAGCTGTCCACAACTCACAAGCAGTGTGAGGTTTATCACCTAAGCTTATGAGTTTCAGCACAGCCTGTTGCCGCTTGGCTGAGGCAGTACTGCAATGCTTCCAGCTTGTAACTGATGTGGAGATATCTGAGATGGAGGCTGAACATGAGGAGGAGGATGATGCGCAGGAGCTGTACGCTGTGGGGGCAACTCTGACTGACATAGGGCCTGCAATCCTCGGTGTGGGGAGGATGTGTTCCGTCCCAAGGTCCGACTGGGTCCCAGCTTCCACTATGTTTACTCAGTGTGCCGTCAGCGAGATGTACCTTCCCTGGCCACAAGCACTTGTCCACGTGTCCGTTGTCAGGTGGACTCTCCCAGTAACTGTGTTGTTGAGGGCACGGCAGATGTTTTGGGACACGTGCTTGTGTAGTGCGGGAATGGCACACCGGGCAAAATAGTGTCGGCTGGGGACCGAGTACCGAGGGACGGCCACCACCATAAGGTTGCGGAAGGATTCCGTCTCCACCAGCCTAAAAGGCAGCATTTCCAACGCAAGCAGTCGTGAAATGTGCAAATTTAGGACTGTGGCCTGTGGGGCGTTGGCTGCGAATTTGCGCTTTTGTTCAATGGTCTGGGATATGGACAAATGAACGCTGCGGTGGGACGTGGATGCTGTTTCTTGAGAAACTGCCATAACAAGTGAAGACTGAGAGGAGGGGGCATCTTTGCATGCAGTATGGACAGGGGATTGCCTTGCATGCACAACAGGGGGTTCTATCACACGCACAACAGTGGAAGAAGCGGTGACACCCGCTGACACTGGTCGTGGACCCTGGGGTTAGCCCCACAAAGTCGGGTGTTTTGCTGATATGTGCCTTATCATGCTGGTGGTGTTCAGGCTGGTAGTTTTGTCACCCCTGCTGATGCTGGCCTGGCAGGTGGTACAAATGGCCTTTTTGGGGTTATCAGCAGAGTCTTTAAAAAAATTCCAGACTCTGGAAGACCTACCGGTTGTACTGACAACGTCCCTCGTGTTGGTGTTACGGGGTACGGTTGTCTGCCTTCTGTCTGCGGCCACCACACTGCTTCTTCCTGCCTGTTGGGGTACTCTGCCTGCCTCCCTCCCTGCCTCCCTCCCCCTGTGTGCTTCTGGCCTCGTTCTGCGTGTCCTCCTGCCACGTTGGGTCAGTTACTAGATCATCCACCACCTCCTCCTCTTCCACTTCTGCACCACTGTCCTCCTCCTCACTTCGTGGCAATTGTGTCTCGTCATCGCGTCATCGTCCACCTCTTGTGACAAATTGCCAGCGTCGCCTTCCTGTGGCCATGGCTGTTCAAATATTTGGCCATTGCTACATGGGTTCTCCTCTTCCACCACTTCAAGCGGAGCAGGCGAGGGGCACAAATATGGAAATGGACCAGTGAACAGCTCTTCAGAGTGTCCAAGTGTGGGATCAGTTGCTGTCTGACGACACTCGGCATGGTGGGAGGAAGGAGCATCAGGGTGAGGAGGAGTATGCAGTCGAGACTCACGCTACGAACACTTGACCATGTGGAAGACAGACCGGAGGTGGTGGTGCCCAGGTGACTGGAAGTATTATCTGCTATCCAATTAATAACTTGTTCACACTGATCAGTTCGTGATAGTGGTGCTGTTGTGTGCTTCCCTAGTAATTCGGTCAAGAACTGGGAGCGAGAAGATGTGGCTGTTGGTTGTGGCACATTTTCACCTTGGCCACAGCCCCGTCCTCTGCACCCACGTCCTTTGCCACGCGCCTTGCCCATTGTAAATTAAGTAAAATAGCTTACACTCGCACTATCAATGGCAAAAGAGTAATATAAAGGAGATTTGAACCGTGGAAGAGGAAAACCACAGTTCTATTTCTCTGGCCTACACCAGACTCTTTTAAACAGATATATTTGTGTCTGAACAGTCAGCGAGACACTCAAAATGATTTTTTTTATGGAAAAAAGGCAAAAAAGTGGATAATACAGAGATTTGAACCGTGGAACTGCAAAACCACAGTTCTAGTTCTCTGGCCTACACCAGACTCTTTTAAACAGATATATTTGTGTCTGAACAGTCAGCGAGACACTCAAAATGTTTTTTTTTATGGAAAAAAGGCAAAAAAGTGGATAATACAGAAATTTGAACTGTGGAACTGCAAAACCACAGTTCTAGTTCTCTGGCCTACACCAGACTCTTTTAAACAGATATATTTGTGTCTGAACAGACAGCGAGACACTGAAACTTTTTTTTTATGCAAAAAGGTGGATTACACCCAGATTTGAACCGTGGAAGAGGAAAACCACAGTTCTAGTTATCTGGCCTACACCAGACTCCTTTAGACAGATATATTTGTGTCTGAACACTCAGACGCACTCAATTTTTTTTTTTTGGTGGGGGGGGAATACCAAAAGGTTAATAAGACGGGTATTTGTACAGTCCAACTGAGGGGAAAAAAAAAAAAAAAAGAGGATTTAGATGAAAAAAAAAAAGGATTTTTCCTGGCCCCTGAGACCTGGGGCTAAGTCTAGCAATTTGAAAAGCAGCATACAGGACTGTAATGCAGTGTTTGTCGGTATAACCACTGCCTCTCCTATACAGCGTGCCTGATATCTGGGATTGATATTAGTCCTGAGAAGGACTGTTTGTTTGATTTGGCAGGCTTTAGAGACCCTACACTACCTATTTCACAGTATAAATCTCTCCCTAGCTCAGCAGCACTCTCCCTACACCGTCTGATCCGGAGCGACTGTGTCCAAGATGGCGGCGCCCGGTTTTAAATACTTGAGGTGATGCTGTGCGGCCAGCCAATCACTGTAATGCCCACAACCAACATGGCTGCGGCATTACAGTGACTGGCTGGCAATCCCTGCATGTTCACTGGCTCTGTAAAGAGCGCCAAACGTACAGGGCGGAGACCCGAGCTCCCGCTCGAGTAACCCGGAAATGCTCGGTGCTCGCCGAACATCCCGAGTAGTGAGATGCTCGGGCGAGTACCGAGCAGTGTCGAGGATGCTCGCTCAACACTAGTCCTCACAGCCCTTTTAAACTGTATTATAGTCCCATAGCCCCTTTTATACTGAATGATGACCACCACAGCCTTTTATACAGTAGATTATGCCCCCCCACAGCTCACCTATATCCTCATAGTACCTTATACATTGTATTATGACCCTCATAGCCCTTTATATACTGTATTACGGCCACTAAAGCACTTTATATACAGTAATATTGCCCGCACAGCTCACTATATATAGTATAATGGCCCCTACAGCCTCTTACATACTGATTCATGTCCCCCAAAGACCCGTTCCCTAAATCTGTCTCTGGCGACTGTGTACTCATGACCATGCTCATTATTGTCGCTGCCTCATGCTGCGCTCAGCGAGACCCGGTGGCTCTGATGAGCATTATCGTCACAACCTGGCGCCTGTGAATAGTAATTTTACTGCTATTCACAGTCACCAGAGACAGATTCAGGGAACGTGAGCTACGGCGAAGCTTCGTGGGAACATTTTGGGTAATAAATTGGTGTACGAAGTACTGTCTGTTGTTTTTGTCTTTTTATGTTTCTCAGGGTTCCTTTACTGGAGTACTTCGGATTTGGTGTAATACTGCGGACCTGCAAGGGATTTTTTTTCAATAAGTTGGTGAGCGAGGGATAGTGTGGGGGATTCTTTATTCAAATTAAGTGCTTTTTTTCTCTGTGTTTTTATTTTTTATTAACGGGTTAGTAATGGGGGTGTCTGATAGACACCTCTCCATTACTAACACCAGGGCTTCATGATAGCTGAGATTTATGACAAATCACAGCTGTCATCAACCCTCCAGCCCAAATACCCAGATTGCCACCAATCCAGGGCAATCGGGAAGAACCGAGTAAAGCATCAGAATTGGCGCATGTCATCTGATGCACCAATTCTGGGGCAGCTGCAGGCTTGTATTTTTAGGCTGGAAAGGGCCTAATAACCAGGGACCTTCCCAACCTGATAATATGAGCCTGCAGCTGTCTGCTTTACTTTAGCTGGTTATTAAAAATAAGGAGGACTCTACATCTTTTTTTTTATTTGGTTAAATAAGGCTAAACACCCTTTAGTGCCACATGAAAGGCACTAAAGGGTATAATTTTATTATATGTAGGGGGCTTGTGAAATTATATGTCTACAGGATCTCTATATATTCTAGCTATTTATTATCTAATATCTTTCTATCATCTATCTGTATCTTTATATAGCAACTAGCTTTAAATTACATAGAGAATTACAATATGTAAAAGATGATGTTAAAAAAGCATGTCATACAGATGCTAGGTGAGAATAATCGCATTGTGTTCGCATTACACTCGTCCGACTTTTCAGCCGCAACATCTGAGCGATGCACCCTTTTGAGCTAGTACAGCCATGAGTCTTCTTGGGAATGATGCAACAAGTTTTTTGCACCTGGATTTGGGGATCCTCTGCCATTCTTCATTGCAGATCCTCTCCAGTTCCGTCAGGTTGGAAGGTGAACGTTGGTGGACAGCCATTTTCAGGTCTCTCCAGAGATGCTCAATTGGGTTTAGGTCAGGGCTCTGGTTGGGCCAGTCAAGAATGGTCACAGAGTTGTTCTAAAGCCACTCCTTTGTTATTTTAGATGTGTGCTTAGGGTCATTGTCTTGTTGGAAGGTGAACCTTTGGCCAAGTCTGAGGTCCAGAGCACTCTGGAAGAGGTTTTCATCCAGGATATCTCTGTACTTGGCTGCATTCATGTTTCCTTCAATTGCAACCGGTCGTCCTGTCCCTGCATCTGAAAAACACCCCCATATCATGATGCTGCCACCACTATGTTTCACTGTTGGGATTGTATTGGGCAGGTGATGAGCAGTGCCTGGTTTTCTCCACACATACCGCTTAGAATTATCACCACAAAGTTCTATCTTTGTCTCATCAGACCAAAGAATCTTATTTCTCATAGTCTGGGAGTCCTTCATGTGTTTTTGAGCAAACTCTATGCGGGCTTTCATATGTCTTGCACTGAGGAGGCTTCCGTCGGGCCACTCTGCCATAAAGGCCCGACTGGCGGAGGGCTGCAGTGATAGTTGACATTGTGGAACTTTCTCCCATGTCCCTTCTGCATCTCTGGAGTTCAGCCACAGTGATCTTGGGGTTCTTCTTTACCTCTCTCACCAAGGCTCTTCTCCCACGATTGCTCAGTTTGGCTGGACGGCCAGGTCTAGGAAGACTTCTGGTGGTCCCAAACTTCTTCCATTTAAGGATAATGGAGGCCACTGTGCTCTTAGGAACCTTGAGTAATGCAGAAATTCTTTTGTAACCTTGGCCAGATCTGTGCCTTGCCACAATTGTGTCTCTGAGCTCCTTGGGCAGTTCCTTTGAGCTCATGATTCTCATTTGGTCTGACATGTGCTGTGAGGTCTTATATAGACAGGTGTGTGCCTTTCCAAATCAAGTCCTATCAGTTTAATTAAACACAGCTGGACTCCAATGAAGGAGTAGAACCATCTCAAGGAGCATCACAAGGAAATGGACAGCATGTGACTTAAATATGAGTGTCTGAGCAAAGGGTCTGAATACTTGTGACCATGTGATATTTCAGTTTTGATTTTTTAATAAATTTGCAAAAATTTCTACATTTCTGTAGGGGTGCAGAGTATTTTAATGAGAAAAAAAAAACTTTTTAGACTTTACCAAATGGCTGCAATGAATCAAGGAGTGAATATTTTAAAGGAGTCTGAATACTTTCCGTTCCCACTGTACATATTATTAGTTTGGGGTTTAAAATCCTGATGACAAGTACCTTTTAAGTCCTGGGATACCCAGAGCCACGTACCTCCTTCCCTTTAAGTGCCTACAGTAGTGCTGGAGAAGTATTGTATTCTGCACTGTGCTGTTGAGTAACCTGTCGACTAGGATTCTCTGCTTTGTTCCAGTGGATCCAATACTACTATTAGCATACAGGGACTGCTTGTATAGCTATGGAAATGGAGCCGGGTCTGACAATCTGAAAATAAAAGGTGTTCATTGCATAATTAGAAAAAGCTTGCAAATAAACTTGCTGTATAATTTATGGTTTTCTGGATCTCTATTTTGAATTGTCCACTGTATTTGCAGTTGATGAAAGTCAGAAATGGCCATGTGATGGACACGGAGGTGCACAGCAAGTTACAAACCATTGCTCTGAAAGCTGTAGTGTAAGGGTGTGTGCACACGGTCCGGAAACACTGCGGATTTTACGCAGCAGACTTGCGCTGCGTGCAATCTGCAGCGGCCAGATGTTACAGCATAGTCCACTATGCGTCTCCGTGCTCCTGCGGATCACCCGCGGACACGGACATGCGGCGCGTCTTCACAGACCGCAGCATGTCAATTTCTCTTGCAGAGACGGTAGAATTTCTCTTGCGCAGACTATCATTGTAATGTATAGGATGCGGTGAATCCACATGGTTCGTTGAACACATGCGGATTCACCTGCGTGCAGCGCTTTGGACGAAGCATCAAGTATCCTGCATTCAAAGCACAGGAAATACCGACCGTGTGCACATACCCTAATTGTATGTAAGAGTCCTGCATCAGTGGAGTCGATTTCAGCCAAAAGCAACCATTTTTGTTATGGTGCCCACACTAATAGTGGTGCTATATCCAGAGCTCCAGACCAGTTCAGCAACCGATGACCATGTAGCTAACATAGTAACATAGTTTGTAAAGCCGAATAAAGACTTGCGTCCATCAAGTTCGACCTGTTAGTTCTGTAGTTGCTAAAGTTGATCCAGAGGAGGGCAAAAACCCCAAATGATTTGGCCAATCTTCACCTGAGGAAAAATTCCCTCCCAACTCTGAAACCAGCAGTCAGAATAAATCCCTGTATCAACCTACTATTTTATTTTATTTTTAAGTATATGCTGAAATCTGCCTGGTATCTAGAAATGCATCCAGTCCCCGCTTGAACTGGTGTAGTGAATCCGACATTACCGTCTCCTCACTCAGTGAATTCCATATTCTCACTGCTCTTACCGTAAAGAACCCCTTCCTATGCTGGTGCTGAAACCTTTTCTCTTCCAGTCTTAGTGAGTGCCCTCTTGTTACCGTAATATCCCTCCTTTTGAACAAATCCCAGGCAAGATCTCTATACTGTCCCCTAACATATTTGTACACATTTATTATGTCCCCCCTCAACCTTCTCTTTTCCAGGTTGAATAGTCCTAGTTTTGCCAACCTCTCTGGGTATTGCAGTCCCTCCATTCCCTTTATTAATTTTGTTGCCCTCCTTTGTACCTTTTCAAGCTCATTTATATCCTTTCTATATATTGGGGCCCATAACTGAGCACAGTATTCCAAGTGTGGTCTGACCAGTGCTTTGTACAGTGGAAGAACAATGTTCTCATCCTTTGCAGCTATACCTCTTCTGATACATCCCATTACCCTGTTTGCCCTTACAGCAGCGGCCTGACTTTGGGCACTCCAATTTAGTTTGCTATCAATCAAGATGCCCAAGTCCTTCTCCATCTCTGAATTCCCCAATGATTTCCCATTCAGTGAGTACTGGTGACTTCCATTTTTCCTTCCCATATGTATGACCTTACATTTCTCCTCGTTAAACCTCATTTGCCATTTAATGCTCCACCTACCCAGCTTATCCAAATCCCTCTGTAGGTCTGCACTGTCCTCTTTTGTATTAATTGTTTTACATAACTTTGTGTCATCTGCAAATATTGATATTTTACTATTTATCCCGTTGACTATGTCGTTAATAAAGATATTAAATAACATTGGGCCTAGTACAGACCCCTGTGGTACCCCACTAGTGACGCTTACCCAATCTGAGTATATTCCATTTATAACCACCCTCTGCCTTCTATCCTTTAGCCAGTTAGCTACCCACTTGCAGACATTTTCCCCCAGCCCCATCATTCTCATTTTGTATGCCAACCTATTATGTGGCACGCTATCGAACGCTTTTGAGAAGTCGAGATACACGACATCCACTGGTTCCCCCTGATCTACTCGAGAGCTAACCTCCTCGTAGAAGTCAATCAGGTTTGTTTGGCAGGAGCGATTCCTCATGAATACATGTTGGTTCGGGATTAAAAGATTATTAGCATCAAGATGCTCCGTAATTGCCTCTTTAATGAAGCTTTCAAAAATTTTGCCCACAACGGACGTCAGACTCACCGGCCGATAGTTTCCGGCGTCACTTTTCGCTCCCTTTTTGAATATTGGCACTACATTCGCCTGTCGCCAATCAAGTGGCACAGACCCAGTCTCAACAGAGTCCTTAAATATAAGATATAACGGTCTGTCTATCACATTACTTAGTTCCCTTAGTACCCGTGGGTGTATGCCATCAGGTCCTGGTGATTTGTTTATTTTAATGTTACTGAGGCGTTTCTGTACCCCAGCTTGGGTTAGATTTGTCATACTTAGTGGAGGATTAAGTTTGTCACTTCTCATTTCTCCTGTTAGTTCGATTTCCTTTGTGAAAGTTGTCGAAAAAAAATTATTTAATAGATTAGCTTTATCCTCATCTTTCTCTATGATTTTGCCTTCCTCACTTTTTATCGGTCCAATATTATCCGATTTAATCCTTTTACTATTTATATACGTAAAGAACAGTTTGGGATTTGATCTACTTTCCCTAGCAATACGTCTCTCTGTTTCCTCCTTCGCTATTTTTATTTGTTTTTTACAGGTTCTCGTTTTTTCCTTGTAACACATTAGTGCCTCCTTACTGTTTTAATCTCTTGAATGCCTCTTTTTTGCTATTTAATACCCCTTTTACGTTCTTGTTCAACCATATTGGTTTCCTCTTATTTCTGGCCCTTTTATTCCCATACGGTATATATCTCTCACACTGAGTATTCAGAATTCTTTTGAAGGTTTCCCATTTACTATTCGTATTCCTTTGATTAAGAACTTTGTCCCAGTCAATAAGTTGAAGGCTTTCTTTCAGCTGATCAAACTTCGCCCTCCTAAAGTTTAATGTTTTTGTTGTTCCCTTATTGATAACCCTACTGAAGGGCATTTTGGAGTCGATAATATTATGGTCGCTATTACCTAGGTGCCCCCCTATCTGTACCTCAGTTATTCTATCAGGCCTATTAGTCAATATTAAGTCCAACACGGCCTTCCCTCTCGTTGGTTCCTGCACTAGTTGGGAGAGATAATTATCCTTAATATTTGTCAAGAACCTTTTTCCTTTCTGAGATCTACAGGTTTCTGTTTCCCAGTCAATATCCGGGTAGTTGAAATCCCCCATTACAATCACTTCATTATGTTTTGCTACTTTGTCTATTTGTCCTAATAGCAGATTCTCATTCTCCTCTGTTATATTTGGTGGCTTATAGCAGACCCCCAGTAATATTTTATTATTATTTTTAGTTCCCTCTATCTCTACCCACATGGACTCGACCCCCTCTTCTCCCTCTCCTATATCTTCCCTTAGTCTGGGTTTTAGACATGACTTTACATATAAGCAGACTCCTCCGCCTTTCCCCTGTTTCCGGTCCCTTCTAAATAAACTATAATCTAATAAATTTACCGCCCAGTCGTAGCTATCGTCTAGCCAAGTCTCTGTTATACCTACGATGTCATACCTCTCCTCCGATATAAGCGCCTGCAGCTCATCCGCCTTATTGGTCAGGCTTCTTGCGTTGGTCAGCATGCAAGATAAAACTTTGGGGTTATTTAGCATCCTATTCTTCTCTAACGATCTAACTGTACTATCCCCACCCCCCTCTCCACCCTCATTATATTCACTTCTCCCCTTCCCCCTTGCTTGCCTCACATCCCACCTATTTCCTTGGTCCCCCCCCCCCCGTCTCTAGTTTAAAAACTCCTCCAACCTATTAGCCATCATCTTCCCCAGCACCGCTGCACCCTCCCCATTGAGGTGCAGCCCGTCCCTACGGTAGAGCCTGTAGCCGACCGCGAAGTCGGCCCAGTTCTCCATGAACCCAAACCCTTCTGCCTTGCACCAACTCTTTAGCCACTTATTCACCTCCCTAACTTCCCGTTGGCGCTCCTGTGTGGCTCGCGGGATTGGTAGTATTTCTGAGAAAACTACCTTGGAGGTCCTTGCCCTAAGCTTCCTACCTAGGTCCCTGAAATCATTTTTAAGGACCCTCCATCTACCACTCACTTTGTCATTGGTGCCGATGTGGACCATGACCGCTGGGTCTTTGCCAGCCCCACCCAGTAACCTGTCAACCCGATCCGCGATGTGCCGGACTCTAGCGCCAGGGAGGCAGCACACCGTTCGGCGATCCCGGTCTTTGTGACAGATTGCCCTGTCTGTCCCCCTAATAATAGAGTCACCCACTACCAGAACCTGTCTTGCCTGCCCTACACTTCCCCCCTCCCCCTCATTACTGGAGCATACACTCCCCCGGCGGTCAGAGGATCTGTCGTGCTCCAATAATGCCGGTTCTGAACCAGCCTTCCTATACTTCTTCCCTCTATCCCTCCTGTTATCCAGCTTCCTGCCTGTTCGGCCTGCACTTCCCCTCTATGCTCCACCCCCAGTATTGACCCATTGAGTGTCTGCTCGGTGAGCAGCCAACTCCGTTCCATGTTGTCGATGCTCCTCAGTACCGCTATCTGAGCACTTAGATCCAGAATTTGGGCTTCCAAGTGCACGATATGCTCACATCTCTCGCAGCAGTATGGATCCTCGAGCGGTTGCTCACGGAATGCATACACTGCACGGCTCCGGCCAACATGGACGTCATTCTAAATATGGGGATACAGTCAGTATATATATACACAAGTACAAAACACAATTATTTATATATAAGTGTATGGACGGGGATCAATTAGGGATGTGCAAGTGTATCAATTAGATATCGGCGGGGGATCAGTTAAATATCAAGTATGGACGGGGGAATCAGATAAGTAGGTCAGGTGGATTAATTAAGTAAAAAGTAAAGTAAAGAAAGAATGAAATACAGTCAGCAATTCAGTCCTAAGTCCTCCCTTCCAAACTCCCTGAATCCAAAGTCACTGAAAAACAAGTCACACACTTACTTTCGTTCGCACTTACGCTCCGGACACACGCAGCTCGTTCACACTCACAAACGCAATTCACACAGGTATTTTCTGCAGGATTCCCAAATACCTCTTAACTCAATGCACTTCCAAAAGCTCTAAGTGACTGCGCAGTTTGTATAGGATTTCTTGCTTCCATGCTTGTGATAGCACGTGGCACTGGACTGTCACGAATGTGCTGCATCCTGATTAGACCTTTGCGGTATCTGGGATCAGACTGGCAGATCGCAGGTCTTCTTTGGAGTCCACTTGGCGTTTAACTTGAATGTGCAGATTGATTTCTGGTTGGTGTAGATGGGCTTAAGAGTTCCTTTTTGATCCTCCTGGGATTCCATATGGCTCTAATCTCAGCTGCTGCATCTTACTGTCACTCCCTTCCATTATTTAAACTCACTCCTCGCTCTGTCCTGTGTCGGTTATAGGTGTCCTATGCTGACCTCCCTGGAGAAGTTGTTCCAGTTTAAGAAGTTGTGGAGTTCTAGTTGTTGTTTGATTTCTCCGTTTGTTTCCCTCCCCGTGTTTCCTTACCTTAGTAGTGAGACTTGTGTCTTGCTGACTTACTCACTAGTTATAGCCACCCAGGGTTTAGGCACCTGATGGCGCATGGGGGGGGGGGGGGGCAGAACCCATCCAGGAACAATAGGAAGCACAGGGTGCAGTCTCAGGTGAGTGTACAGGGCTATTCCTTCTCCCCTTTCCTTAGCGTGTCAGGGCAACCTTTACCTTCTTTCCCTTCTTTGTGCCGCACTTGGGCATTTCCTTGCTCCAGTCATGGACTGGCACAAGATACAAGCTTGTTCTGACTGCCACATGCATTTCCACAAGTATTCCTTAACAAGAGATGCTGGTTTGGGTGCCAACAAGGAATGAATAGAGAAAAAAAATCCCCCAAATTACAAAACATGCCCTGCTCAATCACAAGCTATATAATGGACGGAGAAATGGCAATGCATCTAAGGAAAAATAATCCAGATATGCATCACCTGACAGACCATGGGACATAGTATCTCCATACATCAGTTTTCTACCATAAAACTGCTGAAAATGTCTCAAAATGTTTGCACAACTCATAGTGGTGCAGAAAATATTGAGATTTTTAATGATTCTTAGGCAGTTTGTTTCAGCCACGTCCGCCTACTTTTTGAAAAGTTGGGCCTTTTTTTGAGATGGCGGGGCTGAGTGTAGCCCACTCCCTTCAAAAAAGTCATAATTTAAGCCATAAAAGTGGCATGTAAATTACGACAGACATGTACGCCGATCTGTAGCTGGAGTACATTTCTTGAGATGTCTTACAGCAGCTGAATGATGGGCCTCTTAATATTTGCCACATCTTAATCCAGCACACCCTTCATGAGGATGGGCGTACAAGACACCAGTCTTCATTACTCAGAGCCTAAAGCCCCCCGTACTCATTAGTCTGATGTCAGCTGATACTATAATGTTGGAAGAGATCTGGGGGGAATGCTGATTGCTTTGCTTTCCCAGAGATAAGATGCCGGCAAAGATGTCTGACGATGGCTCTCTCAAAGAGAACATAGGAGCGCTTAGCCGAATGCCTGTGTATGGTAGAGATGGCTATTGCCTGAATGATTGACTACAGACATCTCATATTTATGTCCACCATCAGTTTATGATATGTGCTTAGTCACAAACCACCCCTTATACTCTTGCTCAGCGGGGTCAGCAGCTGGACGCACACAGATGGGAAACTCAAACGATAAAGAAGTTTGGAGATATAACAGCACTTATGAGCGCCCCCTGTTGCAGTTCATAGGAGATAGGACCACAGGCATTTCCTTATTTTCCATAGGCTTCAGTGGCGAGTGGCCAAACATACTCACCATCTCCTTCCTCCTCTATGTAACACTCACACATAAAAATAACAAATGTTTTTAGTGTGACGTCTCTTTTAATGATTTTAAATAGAAAACAAAGCAAGAGACAAATGCATGAGAAAATATTGACAATATTGTAGAGGTTCAATTCCCCCAGGGGTTTAAGCAAGAGTGTAACCCCCCCAAAAAAATCTTAAGGGAGGTCGATACATTAGGCTGTGTGCCCACGTAGCGTTTTTCAAGCGTTTACGCTGCGGAATTTCCGCAGCGTAAATGCTTGTTAAACGCTAGGTAATCCGCTCCCCATGGGGATTCCGCAAGTTCTATGCCCACGCTGCGGATTTTTCCGCAGCGTTTATGCTGCGTTCAAAAATCCGCAGCATGTTCATTAATTTTGCGTTTCCGCAAGCGGAATTGCCTTGTGCAATGCATTAAAAACGCAAGTCAATTCCGCATGAGGTAAACGCGCAATAAACGCGTGCGGAATTCCGCATGCGTTTTTCCGGGAGAGGACATGCGGAAATGAAGCAGAAATTTTCGGCTTCATTTCCGCAACGTGGGCACATAGCCTTAAGGCTATGTGCCCACGATGCAGAAATGAAGCAGAAAATTTCTGCATCTCCCTGGCAGAAAAAACGCATGCAGATTGTGCATGCGTTTTTCCTGCAGAATACATGCGGATTCATATGCGTTAAAGCATGTGTTTCCGCATGCGGACTGACAAGCACTTTCCAAGCGATAGCGTCACTTGGAAAGTGCTTGACAACTAGGTCACACTATATAAATCCATGCAAAAGGCATGGATTTATATAGTGTGACCGTAAAAATAAAAAAATAAAGCTATACTTACCCCCGATCCCCCGCCGCGTGTGCTGTCGCGCTCGTCCTGGCTTCTTCCGGGTTGCCGGCATCTCGCGAGACAGCCTGCGGTCACATGACCGCGACATCATCTCAGGTCCTGGAAGCAGAAGCGCTGCTGGGGCTGCAGGACAGATGAATATAAACTTTATTTATTATTTTATTCTTTTTTCACAGGTACAATGGTACCCAGGTCTGGATGAGTCTTCTCTCCTCCAGAACTGGGTACCATCCGCACATAGAGACGCATAAAATCCGCTTGTACAAATGTACGGACACGTATTCTATGCGTCTCAATGCAAGTCAATGGCGGCGCTTCCGCAAAATTAATGAACATGCTGCGGATTTATTTGCGCTGCAGAAACGCTGTGGAAAAATCCGCAGCATGTGCATTGACATTGCGGAATGCCATTGGGGACCATGGGGTGCGGATTACCTAGCGTTTTTGATGCGTTTATGCTGCGGAATTTCCGCACCGGAAACATCGTGTGCACGCAGCCTAAAACTGGCATTGAGCACAGCAGTCTTAATCAAAGGCTTGCTGGAGTATGAGGCACCGAATTTAAAGATGCATCTTGTTAGTGGTGTGCCCATCGCCAGAAATGTTCATCCAATCAGAGTCTGGAAAAGCATTTCTGGGGTAAGAAACGCCAGTATTTCCACTGAATGTGAGGAGCAGCCAAGACCAGGCCCCGTTCTGCCCCGACTCCTGCTCAGCTCTGTGCATTAAAAGGCCAAAAGTTGTGCAAAACTGCTTTCCACAAAAAAAATACAACTCTTCAAAGCTTTTAAGCCAGTTCCCTCCTCACAGGCTCCTCCCCATGTCTCCCCCCTCACTGGCTCCTCCCCATGTTTTGTCCCGTATATCCACATTGTTCAATGACCATATGCGGATTTACCTGCGTGGTCGGACACAGCGAAAATAAGCTGCGTCCAATGCGCTACTATATCGTGGGAGTGGGACCATAGCAGTGCTGTTCTCTCCTCCGCCTCCCCCCCGCTGCTGCTGTTCCCTGCCGGATCCTCGTGCTGTGGCTTCTTTCCCTGCCTGTCTGGTATCTGATATCAGCTATAAGCCCCGCCTCTTCCTGCCCGGCGGTCATGTGACCTGCTGTGTAAGCTGCTCCTCTCCAGCCTTAGTGGGTGAAGCCGGCGGCCGGGTGCATTGAAGACATGAGGCAGTGCAGAGCCGGGCTGCTGCTGAGGCGGTATGTGTGCGCGGCGCTGTGTGCACGGGATTATAGAGGTGTGTGCGGCACTGTGTGCACGGGGTTATAGAGGTGTGTGCGGCGCTGTGTGCACGGGGGTTATAGAGGTGTGTGCGGCGCTGTGTGCACGGGGTTATAGAGGTGTGTGCGGCGCTGTGTGTCCACGGGGTTATAGAGGTGTGTGCGGCGCTGTGTGTCCACGGGGTTATAGAGGTGTGTGCGGCGCTGTGTGTCCACGGGGTTATAGAGGTGTGTGCGGCGCTGTGTGTCCACGGGGTTATAGAGGTGTGTGCGGCGCTGTGTGTCCACGGGGTTATAGAGGTGTGTGCGGCGCTGTGTGTCCACGGGGTTATAGAGGTGTGTGCGGCGCTGTGTGTCCACGGGGTTATAGAGGTGTGTGCGGCGCTGTGTGTCCACGGGGTTATAGAGGTGTGTGCGGCGCTGTGTGTCCACGGGGTTATAGAGGTGTGTGCGGCGCTGTGTGTCCACGGGGTTATAGAGGTGTGTGCGGCGCTGTGTGTCCACGGGGTTATAGAGGTGTGTGCGGCGCTGTGTGTCCACGGGGTTATAGAGGTGTGTGCGGCGCTGTGTGTCCACGGGGTTATAGAGGTGTGTGCGGCGCTGTGTGTCCACGGGGTTATAGAGGTGTGTGCGGCGCTGTGTGTCCACGGGGTTATAGAGGTGTGTGCGGCGCTGTGTGTCCACGGGGTTATAGAGGTGTGTGCGGCGCTGTGTGTCCACGGGGTTATAGAGGTGTGTGCGGCGCTGTGTGTCCACGGGGTTATAGAGGTGTGTGCGGCGCTGTGTGTCCACGGGGTTATAGAGGTGTGTGCGGCGCTGTGTGTCCACGGGGTTATAGAGGTGTGTGCGGCGCTGTGTGTCCACGGGGTTATAGAGGTGTGTGCGGCGCTGTGTGTCCACGGGGTTATAGAGGTGTGTGCGGCGCTGTGTGTCCACGGGGTTATAGAGGTGTGTGCGGCGCTGTGTGTCCACGGGGTTATAGAGGTGTGTGCGGCGCTGTGTGTCCACGGGGTTATAGAGGTGTGTGCGGCGCTGTGTGTCCACGGGGTTATAGAGGTGTGTGCGGCGCTGTGTGTCCACGGGGTTATAGAGGTGTGTGCGGCGCTGTGTGTCCACGGGGTTATAGAGGTGTGTGCGGCGCTGTGTGTCCACGGGGTTATAGAGGTGTGTGCGGCGCTGTGTGTCCACGGGGTTATAGAGGTGTGTGCGGCGCTGTGTGTCCACGGGGTTATAGAGGTGTGTGCGGCGCTGTGTGTCCACGGGGTTATAGAGGTGTGTGCGGCGCTGTGTGTCCACGGGGTTATAGAGGTGTGTGCGGCGCTGTGTGTCCACGGGGTTATAGAGGTGTGTGCGGCGCTGTGTGTCCACGGGGTTATAGAGGTGTGTGCGGCGCTGTGTGTCCACGGGGTTATAGAGGTGTGTGCGGCGCTGTGTGTCCACGGGGTTATAGAGGTGTGTGCGGCGCTGTGTGTCCACGGGGTTATAGAGGTGTGTGCGGCGCTGTGTGTCCACGGGGTTATAGAGGTGTGTGCGGCGCTGTGTGTCCACGGGGTTATAGAGGTGTGTGCGGCGCTGTGTGTCCACGGGGTTATAGAGGTGTGTGCGGCGCTGTGTGTCCACGGGGTTATAGAGGTGTGTGCGGCGCTGTGTGTCCACGGGGTTATAGAGGTGTGTGCGGCGCTGTGTGTCCACGGGGTTATAGAGGTGTGTGCGGCGCTGTGTGTCCACGGGGTTATAGAGGTGTGTGCGGCGCTGTGTGTCCACGGGGTTATAGAGGTGTGTGCGGCGCTGTGTGTCCACGGGGTTATAGAGGTGTGTGCGGCGCTGTGTGTCCACGGGGTTATAGAGGTGTGTGCGGCGCTGTGTGTCCACGGGGTTATAGAGGTGTGTGCGGCGCTGTGTGTCCACGGGGTTATAGAGGTGTGTGCGGCGCTGTGTGTCCACGGGGTTATAGAGGTGTGTGCGGCGCTGTGTGTCCACGGGGTTATAGAGGTGTGTGCGGCGCTGTGTGTCCACGGGGTTATAGAGGTGTGTGCGGCGCTGTGTGTCCACGGGGTTATAGAGGTGTGTGCGGCGCTGTGTGTCCACGGGGTTATAGAGGTGTGTGCGGCGCTGTGTGTCCACGGGGTTATAGAGGTGTGTGCGGCGCTGTGTGTCCACGGGGTTATAGAGGTGTGTGCGGCGCTGTGTGTCCACGGGGTTATAGAGGTGTGTGCGGCGCTGTGTGTCCACGGGGTTATAGAGGTGTGTGCGGCGCTGTGTGTCCACGGGGTTATAGAGGTGTGTGCGGCGCTGTGTGTCCACGGGGTTATAGAGGTGTGTGCGGCGCTGTGTGTCCACGGGGTTATAGAGGTGTGTGCGGCGCTGTGTGTCCACGGGGTTATAGAGGTGTGTGCGGCGCTGTGTGTCCACGGGGTTATAGAGGTGTGTGCGGCGCTGTGTGTCCACGGGGTTATAGAGGTGTGTGCGGCGCTGTGTGTCCACGGGGTTATAGAGGTGTGTGCGGCGCTGTGTGTCCACGGGGTTATAGAGGTGTGTGCGGCGCTGTGTGTCCACGGGGTTATAGAGGTGTGTGCGGCGCTGTGTGTCCACGGGGTTATAGAGGTGTGTGCGGCGCTGTGTGTCCACGGGGTTATAGAGGTGTGTGCGGCGCTGTGTGCACGGGGTTATAGAGGTGTGTGCGGCGCTGTGTGCACGGGGTTATAGAGGTGTGTGCACGGGGTTATAGAGGTGTGTGCGGCGCTGTGTGCACGGGGTTATAGAGGTGTGTGCGGCGCTGTGTGTCCACGGGGTTATAGAGGTGTGTGCGGCGCTGTGTGTCCACGGGGTTATAGAGGTGTGTGCGGCGCTGTGTGTCCACGGGGTTATAGAGGTGTGTGCGGCGCTGTGTGTCCACGGGGTTATAGAGGTGTGTGCGGCGCTGTGTGTCCACGGGGTTATAGAGGTGTGTGCGGCGCTGTGTGCACGGGGTTATAGAGGTGTGTGCGGCGCTGTGTGCACGGGGTTATAGAGGTGTGTGCGGCGCTGTGTGCACGGGGTTATAGAGGTGTGTGCGGCGCTGTGTGCACGGGATTATAGAGGTGTGTGCGGCGCTGTGTGCACGGGGTTATAGAGGTGTGTGCGGCGCTGTGTGCACGGGGTTATAGAGGTGTGTGCGGCGCTGTGTGTCCACGGGGTTATAGAGGTGTGTGCGGCGCTGTGTGTCCACGGGGTTATAGAGGTGTGTGCGGCGCTGTGTGTCCACGGGGTTATAGAGGTGTGTGCGGCGCTGTGTGTCCACGGGGTTATAGAGGTGTGTGCGGCGCTGTGTGTCCACGGGGTTATAGAGGTGTGTGCGGCGCTGTGTGTCCACGGGGTTATAGAGGTGTGTGCGGCGCTGTGTGCACGGGGTTATAGAGGTGTGTGCGGCGCTGTGTGCACGGGGTTATAGAGGTGTGTGCGGCGCTGTGTGCACGGGATTATAGAGGTGTGTGCACGGGGTTATAGAGGTGTGTGCGGCGCTGTGTGCACGGGGTTATAGAGGTGTGTGCGGCGCTGTGTGTCCACGGGGTTATAGAGGTGTGTGCGGCGCTGTGTGTCCACGGGGTTATAGAGGTGTGTGCGGCGCTGTGTGTCCACGGGGTTATAGAGGTGTGTGCGGCGCTGTGTGTCCACGGGGTTATAGAGGTGTGTGCGGCGCTGTGTGCACGGGGTTATAGAGGTGTGTGCGGCGCTGTGTGCACGGGGTTATAGAGGTGTGTGCGGCGCTGTGTGCACGGGGTTATAGAGGTGTGTGCGGCGCTGTGTGCACGGGATTATAGAGGTGTGTGCGGCGCTGTGTGCACGGGGTTATAGAGGTGTGCGCGGCGCTGTGTGCACAGGGGTTATATAGGTGTGCGCGGCGCTGTGTGCACAGGGGTTATATAGGTGTGCACGGGGGTTATAGAGGTGTGTGCGGCGCTGTGTGCACGGGGGTTATATAGGTGTGCACGGGGGTTATAGAGGTGTGTGCGGCGCTGTGTGCACGGGGGTTATATAGGTGTGCACGGGGGTTATAGAGGTGTGTGCGGCGCTGTGTGCACGGGGGTTATAGAGGTGTGTGCGGCGCTGTGTGTCCACGGGGTTATAGAGGTGTGTGCGGCGCTGTGTGTCCACGGGGTTATAGAGGTGTGTGCGGCGCTGTGTGTCCACGGGGTTATAGAGGTGTGTGCGGCGCTGTGTGTCCACGGGGTTATAGAGGTGTGTGCGGCGCTGTGTGTCCACGGGGGTTATAGAGGTGTGTGCGGCGCTGTGTGCACGGGGTTATAGAGGTGTGTGCGGCGCTGTGTGTAGTGAGCTCGGCGTGCCTGTCACTGCTGTCATGTCTGGTGAGGTGACACGTGTTTGTCCAGCACTGGGACCATCAGAGCTGTCACGTCCTTCTGCCTGTCAGTGGCTGGTGTTGCTGGGACTTGTAGTGCCGGCTCTGGGCTGTTCTGCTTTTGTGTTATCCTCTGCCGTCCAGCAGAGTCCTGAGTAGGAGGAGAGATGGGAGGACAGTTCAAGGTGGACATGTTTCTGTAGTTTTGAGGCATAGGGGAGAAGTGATATGGGGCGGTAGCTTGTCAGAGAGGATGGGTCAGGAAGGGCTTTTTGAGGAAGGGGTGTGATCGAGGCATGTTTGAAGCATGAGGGGAAGACACCAGTTAGTTACAGGTTGAAGAGGTGGGTTGGGATGAAGATAGTGGTAAGGTTGGGGATGAGGTGGGACGGGATAGGGTCAAGATTGCAGGTGGTGAGGTGTGATTTGGAGAGTAAAGAGGAAAGTTGAGCTTCTGTAATGGTCCAGAACCTGGTTTTGGAGGAGGAGGATTAAGTAGGTGTGAGGAGAGGCTGGGGGGACTTGAGGCAAAAGCTTTGTCTGATGGTGTCATTCTTCTGCTTGAAGAATGAAGCAAAGTCTTTGGCTGAGATGGGAGGAGGTGCTGGGGGGCGGGGGAGAGAATTGAAAGTGTTAAATAGCTGTTTAGGGTTGTGGGACAGGGAGCATATGAGAGATGAGAAGTATGTTTGTTTTTCTGTAGTGAGAGACTGTTTGAATGTGATGAAGTGCTCATTGGAGTGGGACCTTTTCCATCTACGCTCAGCAACCCTGGAGGCCCTTTGCAGTTCTTTGGTTAGGCTGGTGTGCCAGGGTTGCCCATTGATTATGCAAGCTTTGGTTTGTGTGAGGGGGGCGACCGAATTGAGAGCTGCAGCTGTTGTTGTGTTATAAAAAACGGCAGCAACATCTGCGACATTCAAGGAACTGATTTATGTAAGAAGAAGATGGCGGAGGGATTCAGAGAGTGAGTGTAGGTCAAGGTGTTTAAGATTTCTGCGAGGGTGTACAAGTTTGTGGAGTGGGGATTGTTGCCCTGGAGAAGAGAGGGAAGAGAATGTAAGTAGGTTGTGGTCAGAAAGAGGGAGGGGTGAGTTAGAGAGGTTAGACAGGGAACAGAGGCAGGTGAAGATAAGGTCCAGAGTGTGGTCATCTTTGTAAGTGGCTGCGGAAGACCATTGAGCAAGGCCGAAGGAGGAAGTGAGGGAAAGAAGCTTAGAGGCAGATGACTGGGAAGTGTCAATGGGGATGTTGAAGTCGCCTATAATGATAGTGGTGATGTTGGTGGAAAGGAAGTGAAGCAGCCAAGTGGTGAAGTGGTCAATGAAATTGGTGGCTAGCCCTGGGGGGCAGTAAATGACGGCCAGTAGGAGGGGGAGTAGATTGCCACACAGTGCACCTCAAATGAGGGGAGAGTAACGGAGTATGTGTGTGTGTGTATATATATATATATATATATATATATATATATATATATATAATAAATAATATTATTTTCTTTTATCCTTTTCTTTAGTGCACTTTTCAAGAACTCATGGAGATGGCAAACAAGCTCAGCGAGCGAACGAGCTTTACAGTATAAGTCAGGAGAAAGTATCCATGGATTCACTGTGAAGGAGGTATGACGTAGTCATGCTGTAAAAATGTTTCACAGAAAGATAAAGACCACCTGAGCTGCACTGAGACCCCCTGATGGGCAGCAGCTAATGTAACCTGCTTAAAATATGTAATCAGAAAGTTCTGGTATTCTACATGGTGGAAATCTGCAGAACGCTCCTGTGTATTTAATACAATATGTATTTTTCATATTATTTTATTGCAGGTCACTCCTGTTCCTGACATGTTTTTAACTGCAGTAAGGCTGAACCATGAGGGCACCGGGGCCAGATATTTGCACGTTGCAAGAGAAGACACCAATAACTTATTCAGGTAAACAGCAGAGCATTATCACACTGCCGTTACTTTTTGTGCAGAAAGCTCTTTAATGTCCATATTATGTTAAGTTTGATGTGTGCCCTAATGCAGAAGATCAGCGCTTATGCCTGCTGAGCAATGCACTGCAGAGCGGCTCAATGGGGGTCTCAGGACCAGGACCCCACTGATCTTCTGCACTTGTTAGGTAGTACATGTCATTAAAAAAAAAATCACATGATAGCTATTCTTTAAAAAGAATTATCACATACGCACTTCTCGGATATGACATGCGGTGCGACTTCAAGAGCTCCCCTCACTCAATCTTGCACTCAGCCTTTCTTATAAACTTCAAATTGAACATAAATCACACCGCAACACGCTGCCACCACTCGCCCCCGAAATATAAACCACTGTCTTTCAGTCAAAAAGCCACATACTCTGAGAGGCTATGGGTTCTTTAGAACTGGGGTGGCCCCCCTATATTATATACAACGTGTGAGCCCCCTCACAGTGCCCTGCCTATGTACAGCCTGAGACCCCCACGTAGCCAGTGTTATTTGTCTGATGTTATAGTTTTCCTTACAAGACGCAATACTTTCTTTAGATTAAGATTCCAAAATGAGTTTTTGACTGTATTTTTGCTGAGCAAAAAAATAAAACACAAAAAACCACAGCGTCTTACGGTTCCAATGAAGCCTGAGACTTATAGAAATCTCCTGCCCTCTGTGCTTTTTTATTTTTTTTAATTCAGTGTAAACTGACCCGCGGTGCATGTTTGAAATCTACAACATGTCAATTTCTCTTGCGGGTACGCTGAGTTTTGAGTGGATTTTCCCCATTTTTAGTCATGCACATTGCATCACTAACACACTGTGAACAGTTTAGTTGCTAAAAATGACGTGACCGGTTCCCTTTAAGGTTTCAACTAATTAATCTGCTGGTGCAAAAAGAATAAACTTTTAGTAAATTTGTTTTGCTGTTTCAGATGTTTTCTCGCTGTTAGTGCAGATGACTGTTTTTTACACTTTTGAGAAAATCGGTCCAATTATTCTAATTACACTATGATCAGACTCTGATTTTTTTTTTTTTCTCTCTCGGAGGAGAGAAAAAAAAGTTTCTCCACTCTCTTTGTAATGTTGGACCGTGCTCGGATGATGGTCTGATTTTATTTATTTTTTTCCGTCTTACCACAGACCCATAGACATGACTGGGCGAGAGTAATATGATTTTCGGAGGCAAATCGTGCATACAGAGTTTGTTTTTTTTCTTCTTCCTTGGACCGACCCAGTCCGAGGAAAAAAATCGCACATGTGCACAGACCCTTAGAATAACATGGGGTAGAGTGCTATCCTGTCAAAACGACGGAAAGCACTGGTTGGAGTTGCAGCTTTCTGCAAGAGCCCTCATCTTGCCTCATGCCTCCATTATAGTAAATGTGTAGTGTAATGCTACCACTTGTGTCAGGAGGGGGCTGTCACAGACTGATAGGATGGTGTTCACACAAGGCCTTCAGCTGGGCAGAGATAACAGATGTTATGTTAACCTTTTGAGCACCAGTGTTCACGACTGACCCTTTTATTCTCTTACACGGGTGCATAAGTTACCGAGCACCGACTAATGATGTAGCAAGTGGTTCAGCACTTGTTTCCTGGCATTTATATACTACAATAAATTGAGTCTTTTTTTTTTTCCTCCCCATCATACAAGTTTCTGTTATGAATGACAGCTGAGTGTTGGCACGAGGGGATGCGCTGATCATTTTTATGTCACACAAGTGAATTCCCCATGATCTGATTCCGGGAGATTTTGCAGAATGATTGTGAAGGAGCATTCGTGCAAACTATGATTTGGGAGCCATAGAGCAATTATTTAGGAAGTTTTCCTTCCACCTCCTGTTTCGTAGTGTACAGTTCCGGACGACTCCTATGGACAGCACCGGTGTCCCACATATCCTGGAACATACAGTTTTGTGTGGCTCCCTGAAGTTTCCCTGTAGAGACCCTTTCTTCAAGATGTTAAATCGATCCTTGTCAACATTTATGAATGCGTTCACAGGTAAGATCATTTCACCTTCTCACTCCTTCAGTGTTACATATGACTAAATGATGAAACCCGTGCTGGCGCCTTGTTTAGTATGTGAAATGTTCTTATATTTAAAGTAGTGTGTTTTAAAGAAAAAAAAATAAAAATTCAGTCAATTATATTGTAAAAATCTCTTCTGCTTCTCCTTCCCATTTTGCACTGTGTAGTAGCTCCATTGCAGGCATACTCGCATGTATTGCTTTTGGAGCACAATATGTGAAATCTCTGCTTCTAATTCAAAGATGCATTTTCTCTAATAACCCCCCACGACAGCACACAGGAGGATGTAACCCCACCCTAATAGGGACAGGAAATACAAAGCCCCTCCCACATCCTCCCTCCAGTGTTATTTCCTGTCCCTATCAGGGATGAAGAGGTCATCCCCGGTGTGCTGGGCCGGCGACAGGCACGGGGGGAAAGCTATTTGCCGGGCAGCGGAGGACTGAGTGGTTTTACATCTCCTCCTCAGGGCGCTTCTCCCGTCTCCTCCGGATTCGGGATCCTCTCCGGCAGTCTGCGCTCTCTGGCAAGGTCTGCAGGGTCTTCTGACCAGAGGCCTCTTTGAGCTTTCCGGTCCATCTCCTCCTCCTCTCCCCCGCTGGATGCGTGGGCAATGCCGGCTCCAGGATGTGGAGCGCATGACGCGGCGCCGGAAGTGACGCCGGGCGGTGGATGATGACGTCCCTTCCGGCAGTTTTGTGTTTCACTGTGGACTGCATCAGAAGCTAAGGGGGAAGAGAGCGGTATTGCCGCCGGTGATCACAAATCTTCACCTGGACACCGGGGGAGGAGCCCTCTAAGCAGAGGGAGGCGCTGGTCCAGTCGCCCATAAAGGAGCCCTGGACAGGAAGACATCTACAGGTAGGACAAAACTATGTCTGTTGAAGCTTCTTGCTCTGCATCTGTAGAGCCCAGCGCCGTTCCGGTCCCAGTAAGTAAGGCACTGGTAGTCCATCTCCCAGATGCCGGTAAGGCTATGTGCCCACGTTGCATTTATGAAGCAGAAAATTTCTGCTTCATTTCTGCAAGTCCTCTCCCGGAAAAACGCATGCGGAATTCCACACGCGTTTATCGCGCATTTTTCGTGCGTTTATCACGCGTTTTCCACATGCGGAATTGTCTTGCGTTTTTTATGCATTGGACAAAGGCAATTCTGTTTGCGGAAACGCAAAATTAAATGACATGCTGCGGATTTTAGAACGCAGCATAAACGCTGCGGAAAAATCCGCAGCATGGGCATTGACATTGCGGAATGCCATTGGGGACCATGGGGTGCGGATATACATGCGTTTTTCAAGCGTTTACGCTGCGGAAATTCCGCAGCATATACGCTTGAAAAACGCTACGTGGGCACACAGCCTAATAGTGATTTATAGCTCCCCTTCCCTTCTCTCTCTTGTAGAGGGACAAGGAACCTGCATCTGGAGACAAAGTTAAACCGTCACGCAGATATCCCATCTGTACAAAAAGACTATTATCCTCCCATAGAAAGCCTCTATGCAAGGACTGTACGGAGAAGATTATCAGGAAGGAACAACCTTCCTTGATGGAAGAGATAAAGGTGATTGTACTTCGAGATCAAATCCTCCTTAGCCTCGGTCACTCTCCCTACGCCCTCACCTAGTCGGGGTTCTACATCTACTCCCTCAGCAACCATAAAGAGGAAGATTAGCCCGCCAGAGGGAGGGGAGGAAGACTCTCAAGAGGAGATATATACAGTACAGACCAAAAGTTTGGAAACACCTTCTCATTTGAAGATTTTTCTGTATTTTCATGACTATGAAAATTGTACATTCACACTGAAGGCATCAAAACTATGAATTAACACATGTGGAATTATGTACTTAACAAAAAAGTGTGAAACAACTGAAAATATGTCTTATATTCTAGGTTCTTTAAAGTAACCACCTTTTGCTTTGATGACTGCTTTGCACACTCTTGGCATTCTCTTGATGAGCTTCAAAAGGTAGTCACCGGAAATAGTTTTCACTTCACAGGTGTGCCCTGTCAGGTTTAATAGGTGGGATTTCTTGCTTTATAAATGGGGTTGGGACCATCAGTTGTGTTGTGCAGAAGTCTGGTGGATACACAGCTGATAGTCCTACTGAATAGACTGTTAGCTGCTTTTTTCTTGCCATAATACAAATTCTAAGTAAAGAAAAACGAGTGGCCATCATTACTTTAAGAAATGAAGGTCAGTCAGTGCGAAAAATTTTGCAAACTTTCAATGTGTCCCCAAGTGCAGTTGCAAAAACCATCAAGCGCTACAAAGAAACTGGCTCACATGAGGACCGCCCCAGGAAAGGAAGACCAAGAGTCACCTCTGCTTCTGAGGATAAGTTTATACGAGTCACCAGCACCAGAAATCGCAGGTGAACAGCACCTCAGATTAGAGACCAGGTCAATGCCACACAGAGTTCTAGCAGCAGACACATCTCTTCAACAACTGTTAAGAGGAGACTTTGTGCAGCAGGCCTTCATGGTAAAATAGCTGCTAGGAAACCACTGCTAAGGACAGGCAACAAGCAGAAGAGACTTGTTTGGGCTAAAGAACACAAGGAATGGACATTAGACCAGTGGAAATCTGTGCTTTGGTCTGAGGAGTCCAAATTTGAGATCTTTGGTTCCAACCACCGTGTCTTTGTGCGACGCAGAAAAGGTGAACGGATGGACTCTACATGCCTTGTTCCCACCATGAAGCATGGAGGAGGAGGTGTGATGGTGTGGGGGTGCTTTACTGGTGACAATGTTGGGGATTTATTCAAAATTGAAGGCATACTGAACCAGCATGGCTACCACAGCATCTTGCAGCGGCATGCTATTCCATCCGGTTTGCATTTAGTTGGACCATCATTTATTTTTCAACAGGACAATGACCCCAAACACACCTCCAGGCTGTGTAAGGGCTATTTGACCAAGAAGGAGAGTGATGGGGTGCTACGCCAGATGACCTGGCCTCCACAGTCACCAGACCTGAACCCAATCGAGATGGTTTGGGGTGAGCTGGACCGCAGAGTGAAGGCAAAAGGACCAACAAGTGCTAAGCATCTCTGGGTACTCCTTCAAGATTGTTGAAAGACCATTTCCGGTGACTACCTCTTGAAGCTCATCAAGAGAATGCCAAGAGTGTGCAAAGCAGTCATCAAAGCAAAATGTGGCTACTTTGAAGAACCTAGAATATAAGACATATTTTCAGTTGTTTCACACTTTTTTGTTAAGTATATAATTCCACATGTGTTCATTCATAGTTTTGATGCCTTCAGTGTGAATGTACAATGTTCATAGTCATGAAAATACAGAAACTTCTTTAAATGAGAAGGTGTGTCCAAACTTTTGGTCTGTACTTTATCTGGAAGATCTTCCAGAGGAAGGTGAACTGAGTCCAACTCCTGATAACTCCCAGCGAGAGAGAGATTACTTTCCATCAGATAGCTTGGAGGAACTCCTCATGGCAGTAAGGAGAACTATGGAGGTCGAGGAAGAAAAAGTTCCCCAAATGGTATAGGGGGCTACGTTTCAGAAAAAAATTGGTGTTCCCTATGCACAAGAGTATAAGGGACTTAGTCTTAGAGGAGTGGGAATTTCCAGAAAAGAGATTAAATACCCCTACTGAGTTAAAGGATAGATTTCCTGTAGACAATGAGACGGCAGAATGCTGGTCTGAAGTCCCAAGAGTGGATATCCAAATTGCATGAGTGGTAAAGAAAACCACAATGCTCTTTGAAGATTCCTCTCAATTAAAAGACCCCTTGGAGCGCAAAATGGAGGGACTATTCAGAAAATCTTGGGAGACCTCGACAGCACTATTAAACACCAACGCAGTCTCTACGGGCGTAGCTTGATCAATGGCTTGTTGGCTAGATCAACTGGAGGAACACCTAGTCTCGGGCACCCCCAGAGAAGACATCTTGGCATCCCTACCGCTTCTACAGAAAGCTGCGATGTTTTTAGCAGACGCTTCTGCAGAATCAGAGTGGCGGCAAGAGCATCTGGGCTATCAAACTCTGTAGGAAGGGCCCTATGGTTGAAATCCTGGAACGGCGACGTGGCATCAAAAATGAAATTGTGTTCCATCCCCTTTAAAGGGAAATAATGTTCGGGCCAGCCCTAGATGATCTTCTAGAGAAGGTCTCAGACAAGAAGGCCCTCCCGGAACCAAGGAATGTGAGGAAAAGGCCTTTTTGTCCCTCCCAGGAGCAGACCCCTCAATATAGGGGTAAAGGGAAAACAGGACGATGGAGCTACCCAAAAGATAGAGGAGGCAAAAATCTTTTTCTCTCCAAAATCAACGTCTGAACAGACCATGACGTCAGGATAGTCGGGGGCCGCATCTCAAATTTTCTCCCTCAGTGGAAAGAAATCTGCTCAGACCCATGGGTCCTGAAGGTTGTCTAGTTCAGAGTAAAAATAAATTTCTCCTCCTATCCAGAGAGGATAAAATTAACACAGCTCTCTTCTCAGTCGTCAGGCCACCCTGATATCCGGTCTTACAGACCTATTGTCCTCAGGGATGATATCCCTGGTTCCTACAAGAGAGAGGCACAGGACATTATTCCAGACTCTTCCTAATAAAAAAAACAAATGGCTCACACAGAGTTATAATCAATCTAAGGCCACTGAATCAGTATATCCACTACCAACGATTCAAGATGGAATCCATCCGGTCGACGGTCGACCTGATAGGACAGGACCATGTTATGGTCACAATCGACCTCCAGGATGCATATTACCACATCCCCATACATCCACTTCACAGGAGGTTCCTAAGATTCGCAGTGGCTCAAGGGGAATAAATAGTCCACTATCAATTCAATGTTCTCCCATTTGGAATTTCACCAGCCCCGCGAATATTTACAAAAGTCATGGCAGAGGTCATGGCTTATATCTGGGATCAGAACTATTTCAATAGTACCATACCTCGATGACCTGTTATTAATCGGGCCCTCAGTACCAGTACTCCAAGAACATCTACAGTTGACCACTCGGATCCTATCGTCTCTAGGCTGGTTAGTGAACCACAAAAAATCGGATATGGTTCCCTCCATGACAAAAACATTTCTAGGAGTACTATTGGATTCCCACAGCCAGATGTCATTCCTGCCCAAACAAAAACAGGTCATGATAAAAGCAAAGATCAATGTCCTAAGGAGCAGGAGATCAGTATCGTTGAGAGATGCCATGTCGGTCCTCGGGTCTATGACATCCTGTATTCAAATGGTGGCCTGGGCTCAGGCACATACCCGAACATTACAGACCCACATCCTTCGAATTGGGATGGATCCCCACGGTCTCTGAACAGGAGAATCCCTATACCACCATGGGTAAGAACCTCTCTATTCTGGTGGCTGAGCGTAAAGAATCTCAACAGGGGAGTACCATGGATCCAGAATCCGCTCGTAACCGTAAAAGTGGATGCCAGCGAGAAGGGATGGGGAGCCAAGGTCTCCCAAGAGCTATTCCAGGGTATATGGATCAGAGAGGTGTGCCAACGCTCATCAAATTTCAGAGAATTAAAAGCCGTAGAGGAAGTCCTCAGAGCAGCAGAGGCTGTCCAGAAATCTCACATTCAGATATTTTCAGACAATATCACCACGGTAGCCCACCTTCGTCATCAACTGGGCACAAGATACGAAAGCTTTAAAGCAATCGCAGCGAGATTATTTTCTTGGGCCGAAGAACATCTTCTATCCCTGTGGGCTCTTCATATCAAAGGTTCAGTCAATGTCCAGGCCGATTTCTTAAGCAGAACAAAGAGTGGAGCCTAAACCCAGATGTCTTCCAGATGTTATTCGAGAGATGGGGTTATCCAGAGGTAGATCTCTTCGCCGGACACCAGAACGCGAAGGTACCTCAATATTTCTCCCTGGATCCGAACGGCCCTTGCTTGGGAGTGGACGCAATCGCTTACAAATGGGAAGTCAAACTAGCGTATGCCTTTCTCCCACTGCCTGTCCTTTCAAAAACCTTACAGAAGATAAGGACCGAAGGGACCAGAGTAATCCTAGTGGCCCCTTTCTGGCCAAAAAGAAGTTGGTTCGGAACGTTAACCAGTCTGAGTGTGGAGAGCCCTGTAATCCTTCCTCCCATCAAAGATCTCCTGCTCCAGGGACCAATTCACCATCCGTATCCTGAGAGACTACAATTAACTGCCTGGCTTCTGAATTCCTGATATTAAAAAGAGGCCTGTCAGAGAAAGTCATCAAAACTCTCCAGAAGAGCAGGAAACCTGTAACGAACACCATTTACCATAAGATGTGGAAAACCTTCTTAGGCTGTGTGCCCACGATGCATTTTTTAAGATTTTCTGCCGCTGCAAAAACGCTGCAGAAACTCTTAAACACATGGTAGAAGGCCTGCCATGTTCCCCAATGATAATCTACATGTGCTGTGCACATGCTGCAGAAATTTCCGCTGCGGTTTATCATTGCGGAATGAAACGCAGCACTACCAATTATTTTGCGGAAGCGATGCGTTTTCGCCGCCATTGACTTTCATTGGAACGCTTGGATTCCGCATCACTGCATCTGTACATGCGGATTCCATGCGTTTCAATGTGCGGATGGTACCCGGGTGTGGAGAACAGGAGACTCTCCTCCGGACCCGGGTACCATAGAACCTGTAAAAAAAAGAATAAAATATTATATTTACCTTCTGATGGCCCGCTCTCTCCTTGTCTTCGCTTGCCGGTAACTCGCGGTGGACTGAAGGACCTGCGCTTACATCATAGTCTTGTGACTTCAGGTCCTTCAGTGTACCGCGAGCTGCCGGAAAGCCAGGACGGAGCGAAGCAAGACTGCGGGGGCCACCAGAAGGTAAGTATAGATTAATTTTTATTTTTTTACCATTCTTTAAGGTCACAGTATATAAATCCATTCAAACGGCATGGATTTATAGTGTGACCAAGTTGACAAGCACTTTCCAAGTGATGTTAAAATCGCTTGGAAAGCGCTTGATAACCCGCATGCGGAAATGCATGTGGAGAACGCTTCACATCTGCATGTCCCTGGCAGGAAAACACATGTACAATCCGCATGCGTTTTTTCTGCCAGGGAGATGCAGAAACACTCGGGAAAAATTCCTGAGCATTTCTGCATCGTGGGCACATAGCCTTAAGGTGGTGTGCACCCACTCGCCCAGACCCTCATAGGGCTGATGTGGCACAGATTCTAGATTTTTTACAAGAAGGTCTGGACAAAGATCTCAGACCTAGTACTCTTAAGGTCCAGGTAGCGGCGTTAAGTTCATACTTCGATCAAAGACTAGCGGAACATAAGTGGGTGAGAAGATTTATGACAGCAGCCACCCGCATCCACCCTAGAGTAACAGACCTGGTTCCCCCCTGGGACCTTAACATTGTTCTGAAGAGAGAACCTATAAATGTGACTCATGGTCAGCACTTTGCACTTTACTTAAATAATTGTCTCCATATGTATCTTTACCTTAGGCTGACTTTGGTCACTGTTTTTGTACATGGTCTTAAATATTGATTTATGCTTCTACCTACCCTCAGATGCCCATTTTTCTGTTTACTTTTTTCCTCCCTTGTATCATTGTTTCTTATGTGTTTTTATGAATTTTTCAATAAATGTTCATTTTATACTGACCATGAGTCATATTTATAGGTTCTTTATTCAATAAGGGATATCTGGTCACCAATTATTTTGTTCTTTTTGGATTTATTGTTCTGAAGAGGTTAACCCTTCCACTCTTTGAGCACTCATCAGACATAAGACTGGACTGACTGACCTGGATAACTGCTTTCCTGGTGGCAATAACTGCAGCCAGAAGAGTGTGTAAGCTACAGGCCCTTTCGGTCAACAAACCCTACCTGAGAATCCTGGAAGATCGTCTAATTTTTCAACTTGACCCTTCATTTCTACCTAAGGTGGTCTCAAATTTCCACAAATCTCAGGAGATAATCCTTCCATCATTTTGTGACAACCCAAAAGACAAAAAAGAAATGTAATTCCACACTCTGGATGTTCGGAGAATAGTACTCCACTATCTTCAGGAAACCGAAGAAGGAAGGAAAGACAAGAACCTATTTGTCCATACACAAGGTCCAAACAGAGGAAAGAAGGCAGCAAAATCCACAATAGCCAACTGGATTAAGAGGGCGATTACAGAGGCTTACCAGATCCAGGATCTACCTCCTCCAGCAAAGCTCAAGGCCCATTCTACAAGGGCGATATCTGTCTCCTGGGCTGAAAAAGCCAGTGCATCCATCGAACAGATTTGCAGAGCTGCCACATGATCCTCAATTCATACTTTATCCAAACACTACAGACTAGACCTAATGTCTGTTGGAGATTTAGCCTTCGGGAGGAAGGTCCTTCAGGCTATTGTCCCTCCCTAGTATATCTTTGGTATACCTCCTGTGTGCTGTCATGGGGGGGTTATTAGAGAATATAGAATTAGACTTACCGGTAATTCGGTTTCTAATAACCCACCACGACAGCACGGGTAATTCCCTCCCCCTCGCTTATTGTTTCTACGACATTTGGATCAGTAGAAATAAAAATGAATTTGCAGCATCTATACTCTTGTGGTCCTTTGTAATAACACTGGAGGGAGGATGTGGGAGGGGCTATTTAAACCTCTTCCTATTTCCTGTCCCTATCAGGGTGGGGTTACATCCTCCTGTGTGCTGTCATGGTGGGTTATTAGAAACCGAACTACCGGTAAGTCTCTAATTCATTTTTTTGTTGTTTTTGCGCCCTTGGAGTATAAAGTATCACAGTTCTTTCAAGAAGATTAAAATGTCATATATTAGCCTAACAACTAGGGAAAAAAATCAGATTTTGTACTCTAATAAGATACTGGAGTACAATTGTGCTAAAATTGATTGAGATTTTGAAAAGTCCTAAATGATGAAATAGCCTTAAGGGGAATCTGTCAGCAGGCTTTTCATATGTAGTCTGAGAACAGCACAATATAGGGGCTGAGATCCTGATTCCAGTGGTGTGTCACTTACTAGACTGTGCGTTGTCGTTTCAATATAATAACCTCCTGCTGATAAGTGTTTTATCACTACAGGATTAGTTGTCTTGTGCCATGTAGTCCTCCTGCTCTGTATAACCCCATGCTCACCACTGATTGGTATCTTTCTGCCCATGCACAGTGTACACAGAAAGCTGCCAATCAGGGGTGTGGGCGGGGTTGTACAGGGCTCAGCATTCAGAGCACTGCTAGATCTGCAGCAGAGAAAACTTGTATCAAAACTACAACAAGCAGCGCAGTAAGTGATCGGTGTATTCATTGCCTCTGCCCCTACATCATGCTGCTCTCAGATTACATAGTTAAAACCTGCTGACAGATTCCCTTTAAATATCTGGTTAAAGAAATGCTTATCCATAGTGGTGAGCGGAAAAAAATACAAAATATTGAAAGTTAATTTAAAAACAAAGGTGCTATTAAACAATGCACAGATAAAAATGTCACTATTATACCTATTTTTACTGTAATAAACATCTATGATGAATCAGACCCTGTGAATAAGAAAGTTGTACAACTTTTTATTTTCATATTTGGGGATTAAGCTTAATATAGAAGCAGAAAATGTCTTCTTACATTTGTTCACGTAAGGGAATGTTAAAGAAATACAATTTTGTGAAAATAGTTTTCACCTTCCTGCATGCTTTACTCTTGGGCTGCATTCACACATCAGTGTGACACGTCCGAGTGCAGTCTGATTGATTTATTTTTCAGATAGCACTCATGCGCATGAGGTACAATGGATGCATTCCTAATGCGTTGAAACACCGCATCCGAGAGCGTGATCCTTGAGATTCAGAGCTTGTCCCATTCTGATGAGATTTTGAGAATCGGCAATTAATGTCTATGGGGGTCCGTAAGATACGGATGCAAATTAGAAAGCTTCTGATCTGTTGCCGTTTTGCGTTAGTGTCTTATGGATTTGTTGCTTTAGTGATAAATTGAATAAAAACATGTGACCTTCCAGGTTTTTTTTTTTCTATTTTGAATGGGCTTGAAGCAAGTACAACTTTTCAGTGGAAAAAATGGAATAAAAAAAGAAATACCCATAAATATGGGTCCATTTCTTTCGGATGGTAGCACTCATGTGGATTTATGACCATAGCTTTAGGGCTCATTCCCATGTCCGATTTACATATATTTTTTTATCGCGTACAAAAATAACGGACTGATTATTCTGATCAGACTTTGGTTTGTGTCATCCTTTTTTTTTTTTTTTTTTCGAGAAATAATGAAAAAATTCTCCATTCCAACAGTCTGTGTCTTGCATAGTCGATTTTGATCCAAGCCTCAGTCCTCGAAAAATCACAGACACGTGAATGGCCCCATAGTCCTTACATAGTCATGGGTACTCTATGTGCCTTGTTTTGAGCCCCTGTATTACGTCACATATCTGATGCACCATAGCTTTTTTCTTTTTTTACTCCGTGATTCTGTATAAATCCGTGACCAGAAAAACCCTTTTGTGTCTCCATGTAAAACAAATGCACCAAGAGCTAACAGTGAGGGACCCATAGGAGACTGAGGTATAGGTCTGTATAGCACTGATCTGTAATACCCCCATATGCATGAGGCCGAATCTGTGGAAATGGTGCTGCATGCCCCCAGTAACGGGCTGACTGATGTAGACAGTAAATGATGAAATGCAATGTTACAATAGAAGCATGTCATGCCGAGAGCGGTCAGTAATCATTTATCATTTTTATATTTGCAGCAAGTGATTACACAATGTACCCGTTCTCAACTCAGAATGCCAAGGACTTCCAGAATCTGCTGTCTGTGTATTTGGATGCTGTGTTTTTTCCTTGCCTGAGAGAGCTGGACTTCTGGTAACACCCATATATAAGGATGTGTAATACTTAATAATAGTTAAAGGGGTTGTTCTCTTTCAATTAAATTCTAAAAAAAAAAAAAGCGCTGTACTCTCCTTTCCCAGGTCCACCCGCGAGTCTCCGCTGCTATTTACAGCACCACAGCCAATGCCTGACATAAGGAGTAGCAGCGGAGTCTTACTGGTTTACCCGGGGAAGGTAAGTAGAGAATTATTATTATTATTATTATTATTATTATTATTATTTTATTATTATTATTATTATTATTATTATTATTATTATTATTATTATTTTATTTTACAAACTCCAACCAAGGGAGACATTTTAATTGAACGCAAACCACCCCTTTAAGTAACAATAGTTAAAACATATTTTATTTTGTCATTTTATACAGGCAAGAAGGATGGAGATTAGAGCATAAAAATCCCACTGACTCCGCTTCTCCTCTGATGTTCAAGGGCATTGTATTTAACGAGATGAAGGGCGCATTTGTAAGTTGTTACTTTTTTTTTGTTTTGTTATCTTTTTGTCGTGTAATCATTTTATTTATTGGTCACCGTGTACTTTTTTTAAATTTTATTTTTACATTCATACCAGGCGCATAAAATAGTTAGGCAAAATGGCAAATGAGGGTCATGTAAAGTAGTAATTTGCTTGCATCTGGGGTTTAGAATTATTCTCAACATTTAAGTCATCACTTATCCTATAGAGAATGATGCCGCGCTCAGATATGAGTGTATAGTTCAGAGACAGATTCTCAGGATCTGGGAGTATCCTGAGAATAGTGATATCCTGTAAATAGATGAAATTATAATAGACTCCCAAAATGCCTTTTTATATTCTAGTTTTTTTGTGTGGAAGAGCAGGGACACCCATGGTGAATATAGGGACACCCATGGTGAACATACAACACAGTGCAGATAGTGTTCTCACCTTTATTAGTGTAGTTGTCTGGGACTTGTGCTGCGACAACTGCATTTTTAAGGGTCCCTATACACATTCGATAGCCGTCTGCCAAACACTACTTTCTTACTTGGCCATAAAAAGGACCACACGGCTCACCTCAAGTGTTCTTCTGTTCTCTATGATAAAGCTGCCACCAGACGTCATGGCAGCGTCTTATCTCGGCATTGAAAAAAAGGATCTGTTGAAACTCAACTGGCCAGATCAGTCTCTTCCTGGATATACACATTAGATCAGGGTTCCCCAACTCCAGTCCTCAAGAGCCACCAACAGGTCATGTTTTCAGCATTTCCGTTGTATTGCCCAGGTGATAATTGGATCACCCGCTCAGGCAATAATCCCATCACCTGTGCAATACTAAGGAAATCCTGAAAACATGACCTGTTGGTGGACCTTGAGGACTGGAGTTGGGGATCACTGTATTAGATGATCTGCCATGTAAATATAGAAAATTAAATAAATTCTGTAAAAATCAAATCAAGGCAGCAAAGATTGAGACAGAGAGAATCATTGCCAGAGAAAGTAAAAATAATCCCAAAATATTTAACTACATAAATAGTAAGAAACTAAAAAATGATAGTGTTGACCACCTTAAAAATAGTCTGGGTGAAATGGTGGATGAGGAAAAAGCCATTATGCTAAATGATTTTTTTTCAACCGTATTTACACAAGAAAATCGCATGACAGAAAACATGATCAGTGATGACAAAAGTTCTCCATTAAATGTCACTTGCTTAACCCAGCAGGAAGCACGGCTGCATCTAAAAATCACTAAAGTTGACAAATCCCCGGGCCCGGATGGGATACACCCGCGAGTACTGCAGGAATTAAGTAACGTCATAGATAAACCATTATTTTTAATCTTTAAAGATTCCATAATAACAGGGTCTCTACCACACGACTGGCGTATAGCAAATGTGGTGCCAATATTCAAAAAGGGGACAAAAACTGAACTTGGAAATTATAGGCCAGTAAGCTTAACCTCTACTGTGGGTAAAATCCTGGAGGGTTTCCTAAGAGATGCTATACTAGAATATCTGAAGAAGAGTAACCTCATGACCCAATATCAACATGGGTTTACGAGGGACCGTTCCTGTCAAACTAATCTGATCAGCTTTTATTAGGAGGCAAGTTCTGGACTGGATCAAGGAAATACAGTGGATGTTGTGTATATGGACTTTTCAAAAGCTTTTGATACGGTTCCACACAAAAGGTTGATACATAAAATGAGAACAATGGGGATAGGGGAAAATATATTTATGTGGGTTAAGAATTGGCTCAGTGATAGGAAACAAAGGGGGGTTATTAATGGAAAACACTCAGAGTGGGTCACAGTTAACAGTGGGGTACGACAGGGGTCAGTATTGGGCCTGCTTCTTAACATATTTATTAATGACCTTGTAGGGGGCATACAGAGTAATATTTCAATATTTGCGGAGGACACTAAACTCTGCAGGGTAATGGATACCTTTCTTGAAAAGTATAATATATATATAATTACATACATCCGATTTCTTGATAGGCCGTCGATCCAGGGAACTAGTCTGATTGCCGTATGTGGAGTCGGGGAGGAATTTTTTTCCCCAATGTGGAGCTTAGTGTTTGCTACATGGTTTTTTTTGCCTTCCTCTGGATCAACATGTTAGGCTATGGGTTGAACTAGATGGACTTAGTTTTTTTTAAGGTTGAAGGAAGACTGTTACTAATACCTGTGGACTCAGCCAACTTTATTACTATTTTTTTTTTGAAGATCTAGGAGCAATTCAACTTGTTTGTTCCACTCCTGCAATGCTTCAAAACACAAAGGGGATATCCAGTTTAGACACCTCATTATTTGTATATTATTTTAAGAGTTTTGAGTTCTGTTTGAGAGTCTCATCTCTTGGCCAGAGCGAAAAATGGTTACAAAAGTGGTTCTCCCGAGAAACTGTCCTGTCAGACTTCACACAACCCATTCATCATGTCATTGCATATGCTCTGTAAGGGTATGTGCACACGATGCAGAAATGAAGCAGAAAATTTCTGCATCATTTCTGCATCTCCCTGGCAGAAAAACGCATGCGGATTGTACATGCATTTTTCCTGCGGAATACATACGGATTCACATGCGTTTCCGCATGCGGATTGACAAGCGCTTTCCAGGCGATTTTAGCATCACTTGGAAAGTGCTTGACAACTAGGTCACACTATATAAATCCATGCAAACAGCATGGATTTATATAGTGTGACCTGAGAGAATGGTAAAAATAAAAAATAAATGTATACTTTACCCTCCGATGGCCCGCGCAGTCCTGCTCACTCCGTTCTCCCTTGCCGGCAACATTGAATTGAAAGACCTGCCGACGTCAGCGTCACGTGACCCGTCACATGACTCTGACGTCAGCGCAGGTCCTTCAACTCACTGCAAAGTGCCGGGAACCAAGCAGGAGCGCTGCGCGGGCCGACAGAAGGTAAGTATACATTTATTTTTTATTTTATTCTTTTTTTTAATGGTACCTGGGTATGGATGAGACTCAACTCCCCTCCACACCCGGGTACCATCCTCACATTAGAACGCGCCAATAACGCAAGTACAAATGCAGTCTTGCGGTATTGGCGCGTTCTAATGCAAGTTAATGGCGGCGAAAACGCCGCGTTTCCGCAAAATTAATGGACATGCTGCGGATTTTTGAGCGCAGCATAAACGCTGCGGAAAAATCCGCATCATGGGCACAGCATATGCGGATTTCCATTGGGGAACATTGCTACCCTTCTACCATGCATTTTTAATGCGTTTCCGCAGCTGCAGAAATGCTGCAGAAACGCATAAAAAACACATCGTGTGTACACAGCCTTACTACCAAGAATCTCTAGAGATTTTAGTTGGTCAGCGGGGGGAACGCTTTGTAATTATCTTATTGTCAAAATGAGGTTTTGAAAGCAAAGAGTGGTCACACCAAATATTGACTGATTTTAGATTTCTCTTTTGTTCATTCACTTTTTATTTTAATTAACAAAAACTAGAACGCTTTTACTTTTTTAAAGCATTTTTATTGTGCAGCATTTTTTCCTTTCCTGCTGAACACTTTTGCTCAGTAATGTTAGTACTGTGTGCGGGTATATTAAATATCTTGTCTTCCTTTAGACAGATAATGAGCGTGTATTTGCACAGCAGCTTCAGAACAAGCTTCTTCCGGACCACACATATTCTGTGGTATCTGGAGGAGAACCACTGGACATCCCAGATCTCACCTGGACCCAGCTGAAGCAGTTCCATGCCACTCACTATCACCCAAGCAATGCCAGGTACAGTATAGAGGCTCAAACGACTGAATTCCTGTGTCCGCGTGTAACCTAAATTGGGATTTTCCCGTCGTGTTTTTTATTTTATTTTTTTTTAAAAAGCTGCTGTAAGAGGTTTATTTAATTGTAATCTGTCTCCAGGTTTTTGCCACCTAATCAGGGACCCAGATGCCAGCGAAGTGTCACTTATTAGGCTGCTTAATGTAGTTTTGATAAAATCGCTCTTTTTAACAGCAGGAGATTATCACTATAGGACTAGTAAAGCATATTCATGAACTCTGTATAACTCGGCTCCACCACTGACTGGCAGCTTTGTTTATACACTCTGCATAGGCAGAAAACTGTAGTGTGGTCGAATACATAGCTCAAGATTCAGAGAACTGCTAGCTCTGCAGCAGATGAAACAGTGATTTTATCCAAATGACAGCAAGCAGCTCAGTAAGTGACACATCACTAGGATCAGGGTCTCTACCCCTTCATCATGCTGCTGACCGATTCCTTTTAAGCCTTTTGCGCTTTTATGATTTTATTACAGATTTCTGTGCTTTTTATAGAGGTTTTTTTTTTTTCTACCTCAAGATTTAACACAGACTAATTGGAAGGAAATATTCTGTATTAAATATGGCTGTATGTGTAGAGTATTTGCTTTTATTGCTTTTACAAATAATGATTAAATGTAATGTTGGCAGTATCTTAGGAGAATTATTTATTTTTCTCACTTATATAACGCTATTAATTCAGACATTGTCATCGCTGTCCCCATTGGGGCTCACAATCTGGATTTTCGATCAGTATGCTTCTGGAGTGTGGGAAGAAGCCGGAGAACCTGGAGGAAACCCACACAAACACAGGGAGAACATACAAACTCCTTGCAGATATCCTACTAAAGACAGAGAGCGAGTCAATATATCTTCAAACAATTGAACTGGATCGGTATACTGTGCTATGCCTCCGGTAACCAGATGATGCACGCGCTGATACGTCACAGGAAGTGCTCCCTTTGACCTGTGCGTGTTATCGGATGTTCCGGACGCATCGCTCTAAACCTCGCAGATACCTGTGAGCATGCGCCGCATTATATTGACTCCATGCACCTGGCGTAACATATAATCTCCAACGTGCACTGACACATCAGCTCCAATACCTGAAAAAGGTCATTCCGAAACGTGCGTTGGGGCATCAGGGTAGTGTACTTTAGTATTTACTTTACGTTCGATGTGTGGTCACCATGCATGTAACTACTATTTGTTGATTCCAAATGGTTGCACAAGAACATGCAGAATACAACATAATTAATAGATCCAGCATTGCTAGATCTACGTGTTTATTTTGCCTTTAGGAAACAATCACACCCATATCATTAACTTCATTTTGCCTTGATGGGTGTTTGCTGCACATAGGCATAGATATACAAGTTTGGTGCTATATATCCTACAGAAAAACGGAGTAAATAGTCAAAAAATAGTTGAAAAAGTAAAATTTTATTTAAATAGACAGCATACATAACAAAGTTTTAAAAATAAATAAAATAGATGTACAAGTGACTTGGGCCGTGGGGTACCCGGAACTGGGCTTCTGTACGATGCTGGGGGTAGTAGTGGCAACCCGATCCCGTGGCTCAGGGTGGTCAGTCCAAATTGTGGCAGTCTATTTATCAGTGTTTTGAATGTCCGACTACACCACCCGTGGATTGCGGTCAGGGATAACCGCTGCTGCGAGGCAGACCGCTGAGGCTGTTGGTGTGCAGCACAGGTGTAGTATAACTCCCCACGGGAAGAGTGTAGCCTCAGGGCAGTGTAGGTGGATGCTGGGGGTGATAGTGCCGGCGCAGCATAAATCACACAGTCCAATGATGCAGTCCAGGGTCTTTTACTCACAGTTGTTATCCAAGTCACTTCTGTCAGCAAGGACTGCCCAAGCCGTGCTACGCCCACCAGGCGAGGAGCTCGGTCAACCCCCAGGCAATTCAGGAGTATGGCACAGGACCCCCTTCTGTCCTTTCTCTGGCCTCTCTTGCCCCACCAGTGTCCTGACTTCTGTCCAGCTACCGCGGACCGTGTCGGGTAAGCGTTGGCCTTCACTTCCCGCTATCCTATATGGTGCCTTCCTAGCAGGTTTAGCGGGGGGTCGCACCAATAAATGGTCACAACCTCCGGTTCTTGGCTGAGGGTAGATTCGCCTCCACCAACTTAAGGATCCGGTACCTTTCCACAGCCTGACCCTTTCACCCGGTATAATGGGGTATGCAATGGTTGCTGGCCGTTCTGCACTCTTAGAGTCCCTTCTGCCTTGTTTCTGGAGCCCTTCCACTCCTCTGTCTCTTCTCCTTCCTTTCTTCTCCTTCTTCTCTTCTCCTCTCTGGCCCCGGCCTTCTCTCTAGGCCTGCCTCGTGGAGCTGAGCTCAGGCTGAGCCGCTGCTCCCTGTCAGCTCTCTCTCCCACTGACTGAACTGACTCTCTCCTCTACTACGAACTCCCCTGAACTAAGATGGCCCCCACCTTTTATCTACTTCTCAGTGTCTGAGCTCAGGTGACCTGCACCCAATGAGCTCCTTCCTGTGCTCCAGAAACCGCCCCCTTTCTTCTCCTACACCACTGGGTTCTCTCCCCCCTCCCCACTCCAGCCAGGGACATGGTCAGTTGTGCCCACAGCTGGGAGCACCGTCGAGCTGTCCCCCGGAAATGGGGTGAGTGTGTGTGTGCGTATGCAGCTAACTGAGCCCTGGTCCACACTCCATCCTTACCTGGGAGTGGAATATCACACCTCTGGGTGAGGTGCAATACCCCTGTAGCGGCCGAACGCTCGGGGCGCTACACAAGCAGAGATGTGCACTCACACTCTGATCACCCAAGAGTGTGTTTGTAACAGCTAAGTAGCTACCTCAAAAATACCTACTGATGAATAACCAAAAGATCATGATCAAAGGATACATATCCCTAAGGTGAAAGATTCCCCCAAATATGTATATATGACTGTATAATATCGCCTATCACGTTATTCTATATAGTGGCAGATGACAGTCCATATAAACAGTATGCAAAACAATACATGAAGGAACACACCATTATTCTCACGGTCAAAATATTAAAGTAACCAAATGAATCATAGTGCATGCATGTGCTGAATTAGGTATGGTAGAGGTGTCCAAATGGGTATTCTATATAAATGCTAAATTATGCACTGCATTAAGTGTGCATAAGGGGATAGCAAGGTAATACAAGCATTAGGGGACGACACAAATACATATTAAAGCCATCAATATACAGTAAAGGCATAAGGGAGGCATATCAGAGTGCTTGTGCAGCTAGGGAACACCCCTTACGCGCGTTTTGCATCAGCTTTCCCTAAGGGTTGACTCTAGGGTAGCAGCCAGCCTTTTTATATCGTCACTCACCAATCAGAACGAGCTTGTAATGGCGCTCATGCGGTCTCCACCGTGCCCGGAACCCCCTCAGTTTGGCGTCCGACGTCACTTCCCTCCACCCACAACAGACGCGTGTCATGGTGTGGGCAGGAGGAAGCGAGGCTGGCAGGACCCATTGCCACAGAGACAAGAGACTGAGTCAGACATTGCGAGCGCGCACCGCTGGAAAGTGTGAGTTAAGTATGGTAAAATAGAAGGAGGATGAAGGCATTTAAGCGCTCCACATATGGACAGTAAGGCTATGTGCCCACGATGCAGAAATGCTGCATATTTTTTCCGCTTCTCCCTGGCAGGAAAAACAAATGCGGATTTTACATGCGTTTTTCCTGCCAGGTAGAAGCGTTTATCAAGCGTTTTTGCATGCATTTCTGCATGGGGGTTATCAAGCGCTTTTCCAAGTGATTTTAGCACCACTTGGAAAGTGCTTGACAACTTGGTCACACTATATAAATCCATGCAACCGGCATATATAGTGTGACCAAGTAATAGTTAAAAAAAAAAAAAAAGAATAAGAATGGAAAAAAATAAAGATTATACTTGCCTTCCGATGGCCCCCGGTATTTTCTCTGCTCTGTCCGGTCTCCCCGGTGTCTCGCGGTGGTGTGAAAGGACCTGTGATGACGTCATTGAGTCATGTGACAGGTGAAGCGACCGCCGACGTCAGGGGTCACGTGACCTGTCACATGACTAAATGACGTCATTTCAGGTCCTCGCACCACCGCAAGCCGAACCAGAAACCGGACGCATCGCTGAGGAGGCCGGGGGACATCGGAAAGTAAGTATAATCTTTATTTTTTATTTTAAATTCTTTTTTTTTTTACAGGTTCTATGGTACCCAGGTCTGGAGGAGAGTCTCATCTTCTCCAGACCCGGGTACCATCCGCACATAGAAACGCATATTATCCTTGTGTGCAAATGTGCTGACACTGATATTAAGCGTTTCAATGCAAGTCAATGGCCGCAATTACGCTGCGTGTCCACAGAATTAATGGACATGCTGCGTATTTTTCTGCAATGATAATCTGCAGCGGAAATTTCCGCAGCATGTGCACAGCACATGCGGATTATCATTGGGGACCATGGGTCACGTATTACCAAGCGTTTTTTAAGCGTTCTCCGCGGCAAAAAACGCTTGAAAAACGCATAGAGGGCATGCAGCCTAACACTATCAAAATAACATAATTGGACCTCATGATTCTTGGATAAACATACAGTACAGACCAAAAGTTTGGACACACCTCATTTAAAGATTTTTCTGTATTTTCATGACTATGAAAATTGTACATTCACACTGAATGCATCAAAACTATGAATTAACACATGTGGAATTATATACTTAACAAAAAAGTGTGAAACAACTGAAAATATGTCTTATATTCTAGGTTCTTCAAAGTAGCCACCTTTTGCTTTGATGACTGCTTTGCACACTCTTGGCATTCTCTTGATGAGCTTCAAGAGGTAGTCACCGGAAATGGTTTTCACTTCACAGGTGTGCCCTGTCAGGTTTAATAAGTGGGATTTCTTGCCTTATAAATGGGGTTGGGACCATCAGTTGTGTTGTGCAGAAGTCTGGTGGATACACAGCTGATAGTCCTACTGAATAGACTGTTAGAATTTGTATTATGGCAAGAAAAAAGCAGCTAAGTAAAGAAAAATGAGTGGCCATCATTACTTTAAGAAATGAAGGTCAGTCAGTGCGAAAAATTGGGCAAACTTTGAAAGTGTCCCCAAGTGCAGTTGCTAAAACCATCACGCGCTACAAAGAAACTGGCTCACATGAGGACCGCTCCAGGAAAGGAAGACCAAGAGTCACCTCTGCTTCTGAGGATAAGTTTATCCTAGTCACCAGCCTCAGAAATCGCAGGTTAACAGCAGCTCAGATTAGAGACCAGGTCAATGCCACACACAGTTCTAGCAGCAGACACATCTCTACAACAACTGTTAAGAGGAGACTTTGTGCAGCAGGCCTTCATGGTAAAATAGCTGCTAGGAAACCACTGCTACGGACAGGCAACAAGCAGAAGAGACTTGTTTGGGCTAAAGAACACAAGGAATGGACATTAGACCAGTGGAAATCTGTGCTTTGGTCTGAGGAGTCCAAATTTGAGATCTTTGGTTCCAACCACCGTGTCTTTGTGCGACGCAGAAAAGGTGAACGGATGGACTCTACATGCCTGGTTCCCACCGTGAAGCATGGAGGAGGAGGTGTGATGGTGTGGGGGTGCTTTGCTGGTGACACTGTTGGGGATTTATTCAAAATTGAAGGCATACTGAACCAGCATGGCTACCACAGCATCTTGCAGCGGCATGCTATTCCATCCGGTTTGCGTTTAGTTGGACCATCATTTATTTTTCAACAGGACAATGACCCCAAACACACCTCCAGGCTGTGTAAGGGCTATTTGACCAAGAAGGAGAGTGATGCGGTGCTACGCCAGATGACCTGGCCTCCACAGTCACCAGACCTGAACCCAATCGAGATGGTTTGGGGTGAGCTGGACCGCAGAGTGAAGGCAAAAGGGCCAACAAGTGCTAAGCATCTCTGGGAACTCCTTCAAGATTGTTGGAAGACCATTTCCGGTGACTACCTCTTGAAGCTCATCAAGAGAATGCCAAGAGTGTGCAAAGCAGTCATCAAAGCAAAAGGTGGCTACTTTGAAGAACCTAGAATATAAGACACATTTTCAGTTGTTTCACACTTTTTTTGTTAAGTATATAATTCCACATGTGTTAATTCATAGTTTTGATGCCTTCAGTGTGAATGTACAATTTTCATAGTCCTGAAAATGCAGAAATTTCTATAAATGAGAAGGTGTCCAAACTTTTGGTCTGTACTGTATATACACATGAAAAAGTGTGGAGGAAAAAAAAAAATAAAACAAATATATGCAAAAAAAGCAAATAAGTGTTATATATGGATGCAAAAAATATTATGACAGGAAACACTGGATAACAAAAGTATCATGAGAACATAAAAAGTGAAAAGAGAAACAGGCAATGGAAAACCAAAAACCACTGACGGGGACAAAAAGTGAATACATGGGTAAAGTGTAATATATACAGAATGTGATAATGAAAAAAGAGGAATATAATGTGATCCCATGTGGCATCCACGAAAATGGTACCTACGCAGATGAGGTAGTGCGAATGCAAGGATGAGCCTAATGCCCATCAACCACAAATGTGAAGACAAACCAAAGAGAGTGCACAGTGCAATTGAAGTGTTTTAGTAATATATGGTTCAATCACATTTATGACAATACTACTTCTTACAAGTGGAGGAAGAGAAGCAATGTTTCAACAAGTGAACATAATACCCAACCCATAGATACAATAAAAAAAACATTCCCAATGGGAATAGACCATATAGTACAAAACACGGTAAACTGTGTTTTACTCAAAAATAAATATAAAAAAGAAAATACTTACAGAAGGTGACCTTGGACAGATACCGAATGTCGATATGAAGTGGCATCACTTGTGTATATAATATATGCTACTGAAAAGATGGCAACATTCCATCTAAGAGGACGACCATTCCTACTACAGTGCATAAAAAAAAAAGAGCGGTAGGTATTAAGACATAGTTTTCAGCTAGAAAGGGTATCCTATGCTAATGAATTAGAGGAGACTTAACTTTTTCTTTAGGACTGTATATTTAAGACCTAAAGGGAACGATGCCTATGGAATGACCCCTTCTGTATATTGGGATGGTCCGGACGCATCGCACAGATACCGCAGCATGTGCCATGTTATATTCACTCCATACACCTGATCGAAATATAAATTATATTTAGATCAGGTGTATGGAGTGAATATATCACGGCGCATGCTGATCGGTATCTGCGCGATGCGTCCGGACCATAATATATTATTATTATGCCCAACATGCACTGACACATTAGCTCCAATACCTGAAGATCAGTCCGAAACGTGCGTTGGGGCATGGGTAAGGTACATTAGTATTTACTGTGTGTTCGGTTTGTGGTCACCATGCATGTACAGTAACAACTACTATTTGTTGATTCTATATGGTTACACAAGAACATACATAATTAATAGATCCAGCATTGATTGATCTGTGTGTTTATTACTCTGTCGCCTCATTGGGGGACACAGGACCATGGGTGCTATGCTGCTGTCCACTAGGAGGCGACACTATGCATAATCTGAAAAAGATTAACCACTAGGAGGCTCCTCCTCTGCAGTATACACCCCTGGACGGCGTCAGCCTTCTCCAGTTTTTGCTTAGTGTCGCATAAGGAGGCACACCTAAAACTTTTACTCCATTTTCTCCGACGGGATTACAGATGAAGAAAAGCGGGTCTCCTGCGAGACTCCCGGCATGGCTCCTTCCTCTGCCCCCTATTACGGGGTGCACAGTTGAAGTTGAGATGGCTATTCCCCATGTCGCTCCTTCCCCTGCCCCTCGGGTGCTGATTCGAAGTTGAGACCCCCCTCTCCTTCCCCAATTCCTTTTGGTTTCTGGGTTGAGGTTGAGGCGAGGATAAAGCCCCCTGATGGTGACAGCAGCACCCTCCCTAATCCCTCTCTGGGGGCATTAGGTTGATATGCCTCAGGTAGGGCCTGTACAGGCAGCACTCTGCAGCTCCCAGTAGCTAGCACACTGCAGCTGAATCCAGGGACCCCAGCCCTGCTGCGGGCTACTGTCGGGGCCGGGGGGAGTGCAGGCAGACATGGCACAACACAGGCACAGGCCTCCCTGCTCCCTGTCTCTGCGGCAGCACCAGCTCTATGGTGCCTCAGGGGGACTCCTCACAGGGCCCCCCTTCCTCTTATACCCCCACCGCTATCCTGCCTTCAAATCCGGGGGGGTCCGGTTCAGATCCGGCTCCTCCCGGACTTCCACGCCAGCCTGGAGCCCCTTTGGGCATCAGGCTTCTAATTTAGACCACGGCTCCGACCTAGCCGAAGCCGCCACCCCCTCTCCGCTCCCTGGATGACAAATATGACGCTCTACAGTGTCATAGAAGGGGCGGATCCAGACTGAAAGGGTGCGATTTCACAGCAAACTGCCGCTCTTTTTCATCTCTCCGCCCCCCCCTTCTTCCTCAAACATTTACTCCGGCGGCCATTATCTGCTGCAGGAAAAAGATTAACCCTGCAGCTACCGGTCGGCAGATACAGACCAGGCCTGCCAGTCTCCGGGGAGGCACAGGACTGTGGATCTTCGGCTCTGGACCTAGAGGCACACTGGTGGGGTAAGATCACAGCTGGAGTTCCTCCTCGGCTATGAATCCATTATTTCTCATAAGCTCCTCACTGTGCATAGCCACCCCTGTACACTATGCAGGACTCAAGGTCCAAGAGAACCAGGCAGGACTGCTATTATACACTCTGTACAGCTTGCAGTAATACTCTCCCCAGTGGCAGCACGTACCTGCACTACCAGGACTGCATCCAGACTACTGTGCCAGAGCCCCAAGAAGCCCCTGCCAATGCTTCGGGTCTACTGCCACGCAGGAATGGATCACTCAGATGTCGCAATCTATGACGCAGTCGATAGTTAACCTAACCTCTACATTGCTTCAAGCTCTGCAGCGTCATGCATCGGCTATGAACGCTAACCAGCAAAGGGAGAGCTCGACTCCGGGACATGACGACACGGGCACATCCACGTCTAGGTCAGGATGCAAGCGGACCCACATGTCACACTCATCTGCGTCATCCCCTTCTAGGGAGAGACACCGTAATTCCAGGTCATTTAGACCGTCCCCTACCAGGGACAGACAATGCAGATCTCTGCAGCGATCCCTGACCAGAGAAGGCCTCCGCCCCACCAGCAGGAGACGCCTTAGCGATACACAGGATTCAGAAGACATCTGTGATTCCGACTCTGACAAGGAAACTGAAGAGTCCCTGATCCCAATCCCCCCCCTGGCAATACAGCGCTAGTTGAGGACATAATCTTGCCCATCCATCGGGTGCTGGACATTTCTGATCCGACCCCGGAGGCACCAGAACATTTCCTTTAAAGGAGCTCTGAAGCCGCCTAAGATCTCTTTGACTACCCAGAGTTTAAATCGATCCTTAAATCACAAATATCTGGTGGCGCGGTACCCCTTTTCACAGGAGGTCACCAAGTAATGGACAGATCCACCCAAAGGGGATCCCCCAGTCTCTAGGCTAGCACCACAGTCACTCCTTTCACTGCCAAGTAGCTCAATCCTCAGGGATGCAGCAGACCAGCAGGTGGAACGCAAGGCTCGTTCAATCTTCGAGGCCGCAGGGGCCTCCCTGGCTCCCGCGTTCGCTTCAGTTTGGGCTGCCAAGACCATCCTGGCTTACCCCCAAAAATTTACAAGCTGGCCTCCAAGCATCTGCTCCTGAGCTGTCGAACCAAGCGGTTCAAATAGCAGTTGTAGCAGATTACATGCTTCATGCAGCTCTGCATTCAGCAAGGGGTGCAGCGGGCATAGCATCAAACACCATCACGATTTGGCGTATCCTCTGGCTGCGGGAATGGAAAGCAGATGCAGCCTCAAGGAAGTCCCTCACGCACCTGCCTTACCTCAGTGGTCGACTTTTTGGCGAACAGTTGGACATGATGATATCCAACGCCACTGGGGGTATGAGTACTCTCTCCCCCAACTGAAACCCAAACGCACTTACAGGAAGCGTAACTAAACTCGATTCCGATACTTTCGGAACTCTTCGGACTGGTCCGTCTCGTGTCCAGCACAAAATAGCAACCGCTACCCACGCAGGGACAACTCGCGGTCGACGCAAAAGTCTGACAAGACCTGGCAGTCAAAAGCAGGCCAGTCCAAGTCCAAAGGAGGAAAATCTCAGATTTCCTCCTCATCATGACTCACCCCACCCATAGGCGGCCGACTTTTGCTCTTTCATCAAGTCTGGCTGCCTATTACAGAAGACATATGGGTCAGGGAACTAGTGTCTTCGGGATACAAGATAGAGTTCACTTCCAACCCACCAAGCAGACTCTTTCTGTCTGTTCCCCCAAAACCGCCAGCCAAGGCTCGTGCCTTCCACCAAGCGGTCTCCTCGCTTCTTCAAGCAGGAGTCATAGTACCGGTCCCCTCGGCCGAGCGCTTCCGAGGGTTCTACTCCAATCTATTCGTAGTCCCCAAGAAAGGAGGTGGCGTACGGCCCATACTGGACCTAAAACAGATCAACAAATATGTACGGGTACCTCACTTCCGCATGGAGTCCCTTCGGGCCATCATTGCGTCCATGGAGAAGGGAGAATTTCTCTCCTCCTTAGACATACAAGACGCATACCTGCATATACCAATTGCACCCGCCCATCTGAGATTTCTCAGGTTCGCAATCGACCAGGACCACTACCTGTTAGTGGCTCTCCCGTTCGGACTCGCCGCGGCTCCCAGAGGGTTTACCAAAGTCATGGCAGCCACCATGGACGTCTTGCACTCCAGAGGCATAGTAGTCGTTCCATACCTGGACGATCTCCTTATCAAGGCTCCTACTTCCAAGGACTACGAACTCAGTGTCTCAATCACAATCGACACTGAGTCGCCTGGGCTGGTTAGTCAACCTATAAAGGTCATCACCAACCCCGAGTCAGTCTCTGATCTTCCTGGGATTGCTATTCAACACCTTCAGGGGTCTAGTGCTCCTTCCCAAGGACAAGGCACTGCCTCTCCGTCTAGGAGTTTGCACCCTCCTCAGCAAACCCCCCTCGATCTCTCCGGTTTGCCATGAGTCCTCGACAGGATGATGGCGGCAATAGAAGCGGTCCCATTTGCCCAGCTTCTCCTTGGGCCTCTCCAACTACCCATCCTCAAGTAATGGGACAGGAACCCCTTTTTTCTCTCTACAGGGAGTTCCAGCTGACGTCGTCAACCAGGAAGTCCCTGCACTGGTGGCTCAAGCCAACCTCACTAACAAAGGGGAAATCCTTTCTCACGGGTCAATGGAAGATTCTGACCACCGACGCGAGCCTGACTGGTTGAGGTGCGGTGCACTTACACCACAGAGCACAGGGCAAGTGGTCCCCAGCGGAAGCGACCATGCCCATCAACATCTTGGAAATTCGTGCCATCCTCCTGGCGTTGAGAGCCTTCCATCACTTACTGGCAGCCTCACATCAGAGTACAGTCGGACAATGCCACGGCTGTGGCATGTGTGAATCACCATGGGGGGACCCGCAGTGACACACATTCTCCACTGGTTGGAAGACACAGGTTTGGTTCTCTCTGCGGTCCACATTCCTGGTGTGGACAACTGGGAAGGAGACTTCCTCAGCCAGCAAGCAATGGGTTTGGGAGAGCGGTCTCTCCATCCCCAAGTTTTTCGCCAGATCTGCCATCGCTGGGGGACTCCGGACGTGGACCTAATGGCATCCCACTTCAATATCAAGGTCTCCAACTTCATGGCCAGAACACGCGACCCGCGGGCGCTAGGAGCGGACGCTCCGGGTTCAGGACTGGACCCAGTTCCAGCTCCTGTACATTTTATTTTTTTTTCCACCTCTCCCCTGATATCCAGAGTGGTGAGGAAGATCAAGCAAGAGGGAGTTCCAACCATCCTAATCGCACCAGACTGGCCCAGACGTACATGGTACGCCGACATCGTACAGCTCACAGCCGACGTTCTCTGGCGACCGCCCGGTCTCCCCGACCGCCCGGATCTTCGGTCACAAGGCCCGTTCTACCACCAGAACTCAGGGGCCCTCAATTTGACTGCGTGGCCATTGAGACTTGGGTTCTAACCCAGTCAGGGTTGTCGCCGCACATCATTGCAACCATGATCAGGGCACGGAAGCCAACCTCTGCTAAGATTTATTACCGTACCTGGAAAGCCTTCTTTACCTGGTGCGAATCTCGTGGCCAGACCCCATTCCCTTATTCCCTCCCCAGGGTACTTGGGTTTCTCCAACTGGGTCTGGAGGCCAGACTGTCCCTGGCCTCCCTTAAGAGCCAGGTGTCAGCTCTCTCAGTGCTTTATCAGAAGTGCATTGCTAACAAGCCGCAAGTAAGGACATTTCTTCAGAGGGTTTCCCGATTGGTCCCCCCCCCCCCTACAGACGACCATTAGAAACGTGGGACCTCAACCTGGTGCTGACAACATTGCAGGAAACATTAGTGAAGTCCCACTCCACCTTCTATCCCAGAAAGTGTTTTTTCCTAGTGGCAATCGCCTCGCTACGCAAGGTGTCTGAACTGACAGCACTCTCCTGCAGACGGCCCTTCCTGTGTTTTTTTACCAGGACAAGGTAGTTCTCTGTAGGTCCCATCCTTCCTTCTGAAGGTCGTGTCCAACTTCCACCTCAATGAGGAAATTTCACTGCCATCCCTCTGTCCGGTCCCGGTTCATAGAGTGCAGAAGGCTCTGCATACGCTTGACCTTGTCAGAGCATTGCGTATCTATGTGTCTAGGACTGCGCCCTTCCGGAAGTCTGATTCTCTTTTCCTTCTACTGGAAGGCGGCCGCAAGGGTCTGCCAGCTTCCAAAGCTACCCTTGCCAGGTGGATCAAATCCACCATACAAGAGGCCTACCGCCTCAAAAATTCTCCTCTTCCAGCACGAATTACGGCACACTCTACCCATGCGGTAGGAGCCTCCTGGGCCATTAGGCACCAGGCTTCGGCACAACAAGTGTGTAAAGCAACCACCTGGACTAGCCTACACATGTTTACAAAACACTACAGAGTTCATACCCAGTCCTCAGCAGACGCGAGCCTGGGTAGATGGGTTCTGCAGGCGACGGTGCCCCAAATGTAGGGGCCTGTCTACACAATATTCGTCCATTGCTTCCCACCCAGGGACTGCTTTGGGATGTCCCATGGTCCTGTGTCCCCCAATGAGGTGACAGAGTAAGGCTGCGTTCACACATTGCGTATTTGTTGCTTTTTGTTGCGCGCGCGTATTTTCCTGCAGTTTTTATCTGCGTTTTTTTACGCAGGTAAAAAAAGCACCTCCATTCACACACTGCGTTTTTTTACGCATGTGCTTTTTTTTGCAGTGTACACTCATACTGTATTATGGCCACCGGTCACTGATTTTAAAAAAAAATAGTACTCACCTCTCCTGGTTCCAGCCGATGCTCCGGTCTCCTCAGCGTGCCGTGTGAAGCGCCGGACATCTCATAGCAGCGAGTGCCCTGTAATGACGTCATACGTCGAGTAAAATGATGGGAATGGAAACGTCTTCTGACGCTACCTCCTCAATCATCATTGCTCGCACTGGGCCCCCTCCGGCTGTCAGTGTGAGCAATGATGATGGAGGAGGAAGCATCAGAAGACGTTTCCAATCCCATCATTTTGTGCGGGCGAGCGGCCGGGCAGTGCGGGAGCTAACCGGAAGAAGCAGGGCCCGCTGCGGTGAGGCTCATGGGTCCCACTGTTGGCGGTACACCACTGTGTGTGTGTGTATATATGTATGTGTGTATATATATATATATATATATATATATATATATATATATATATATATATATATATATATATATATATATATATATATATATATATATATATATATATATATATATATATATATATATATATATATATATACTACAATATATTCATGCATATACACACACATTACATGGACTTACCCTCTCTGCAGATGATGCCACATGATGCATTTCTCTGATGCAGCCTCCCATCTCCCAGGGCCCGACTGCAGAGTGTTCTTGCAAATTGCAGGGGAGGCAGGGAGGAGGGGCCATGTTGGGAGCAGCCGCTCTGCTGGAGCTACAGGCCGGAGCTGGTGGGCGGAGCCTCATCTCCTGCACCTACAGACACTGAGGCATCATCCTTCCGCTTCCAGCATCTGTCAGCTGACCGGCTCGTACATCAGCTGATCGGTCGGTATACCGATCAGCTGATTTACAAGCCGGTCAGCTGACAGTCAGCTGATCGGTTCACCTGCAGATGCTGGAAGCTGCGGGACCGGACCGGACGCCTCTCCCATCCATCGGATAGGTGAGTATCCATAGTTTCTCCTGCACCTCCGTAAAAAAGCGCTGGAATTACGCAGTGTGTGAACACCGCTGCGTAATTCCATCGCTTATAATGGGCACAATATGTGAGAGAGCGCGGGACGCAGCTGCGTAAAGAATTGACATGTCAATTCTTTACGCAGCTGCGCTTTCGCGCTGCGTAAAATCAGTGTCTGAACGGCAAAGTGAATTTCCCATTCACTTTGCTGGCAGACACAAGGCACATTGCGTATTTTTGCGCGCGCTTTTTCAAAATTGGCAATGTGTGAACGCAGCCTTAAAGGAGATTTTTGTGTACTCACCGTAAAATCTTTCTCTTAGCCTCTAATTGGGGGACACAGCTCCCACCCTGTTGCCCGTTCCGGGCCGTTATGTTGAGTTCTCATATTGTCTTTGTTTGAGCTCTTACATAGTTGCCTTCTTATAGGCATGATTATGTTATCCATGTTACGTTCCTCCTACTGCTTTTGCACAAAACTGGAGAAGGCTGAAGCCGTCCAGGGGTGTATACTGCAGAGGAGGAGCCATGCTTAATCTTTTTCAGATTATGCATAGTGTCGCCTCCTAGTGGACAGCAGCATAACACACTAGATCCTGTGTCCCCCAATTAGAGTCTAAGAGAGATTTTACGGTGAGTACACAAAAATCTCCTTTTGCCTTGAGGCAAGTCACACTCATATCAACGTTATTTACCTTGATGGGTGTTGGCTGCAGATAGGCATAGATACACAAGTTTGGTGCTGTGACCCCCGTACTTTTTTGCTACCTCTCTTTTTACGTCCCATGTACCCAGGCTCTGTCTCCCTCTTTTGCTTTGAGCTCATTCTGTTAACCTCAATTGATGTATTTACCGTATGTGGAAAATTTTCCTGATATGGCAGTGCTATATGGCATGGCCATTTTTTAGTGTTTTGTACATGTTGATTCAATAAAAATTTCATTATATTTTAATACAGGGAAAATATATATTTTTGGACCATGTTAGCCAGTAGATAAAAAAAAAATATTTAGATTTGAGAGTCCTCAGTAAAAGGTATCAACCACTGAGAACTCTCAAATCTAAATATTATTATATTTTAATAAATGTTTTGAAGATGTATTGATTTTCTCGGTCTTTGGTAGGATATCTATAACGTTAAGCCGTCTTCTTTTACTATGATATTTATTGTCCTGAAACCCCCCCATCTCCATAGACTTGCAGGTGTTGTCCTTGGTGGGATTTGAACTAAGGACCCCCAGCGCTGTAGAGCAACAGTGCTAACCACTGAGCCATCAGTGCTAACCTGTAAAACAGATGTGCATTTGCTTTTCCTCTGCAGGTTTTTTACTTATGGGAATCTTCCATTGGAGCAACACTTAAAACAGATTCATGAAGATGCATTGAGCAAGTTTGAGCGCATTGATCCCCACACTGAGGTTCCTCGACAGCAGAGGTGGAGCAGTGCGGTAGGTTCTTGGTTTTTCTTTTGTCTTTTTTAGAAATGCATCATTTTGTTGTAACCATAAATCTGTTTAAAGGGGTTGTCCTTGAATGCGATAGAGGATATAGGTCACTATTATCTGTTTGATCGGGTTAAATCCACTGTTAGCCGGTCCTGCGATCAACGGAAGTAAATGGTGGCTGGAGCTGGAACAGCTGTGTAGTGGCAGTATGGTTGTATGTGGGAATCACAGCCTTGCTTCCATTCACTTCAATAGGAGCTTACATAGCAGAACCTGAGAACGGTGACTACTGTGTGTGGAGCTGTTCCTCCCTCCATACCACCGGAACATGACTGTGGCAAGGAGGAGTTGGCTGGAGCCATGTTTGATGTTGCGTTATTGTTTTAATATCTTTTCAATCTCTGTTAGAGTGTTGAATATAACCAAGGGCAGCTGTTTGTTCACTTTTTTACTTTTCCTTTATTTTGACAAAATTGTGTTTTTTTTGTTTTTTTTTCCAACTGGATATTTATTTTTTTATGTAATTTGCAGAGAAAATATCATATTCCTTGTGGCGCGGACACATTTGCATCTGACCCAGCTAAACAGACGATGGTCAGCATGAGCTTCCTTTTATCAGAGTGAGTAATGCTTTTCTGCAGATTTCAATGTTGTACTTGAATGATGTTTAATTATCAGTGATGAGCGCAAGTGCTCATTATTAGAGTTTGCCTAGGGTGCTCTGGTATGCACAGAGTATCGTGGGTGCTCGCGAGACATGTTGGAGTCCCCGCGGCTGCATGTGGGGATTGCCTAACATACCCGCATGTTTTTTGGCTGTCTTAACAGCCATGAAACATGCGGCCGTGAAGACTCAAACATGTCACTCGAGCACTCGCAATACTCGGTGCATACACGAGCACCCTCAGCAAACTTGAGTAACGAGCACTTGCGCTCATCACTATTATCCAAGAAGAGTTATACAGGCCCCCACCCCATGAAGCAAAATTGACTGCAAATGCCTTATATTGGATCATAAATCAAAAGATTGCAATACCCTTAGATGATAGCCAACTGCTTTTCTCAACTCCCATGCTGAGCTTGCATGTGTTCTCACAGGAGGGGAGAATAATCCTCTGCCAGACATCTTTGGTGAGGACCATCAGCCTTGACATCTAGGAATCCATCATGCCCTGTCCTCTTTCTTTTGGCCTCTGCTGCCAGTGAACTATTGGGACACACCCTTACATATTACATGGTTTACCGATCCCAGCAGGTTTGGCCAATGTACATCTAATGTCTATGTGCGGCATATAACGCTATTATTGCCATCAAAACAATAGAACATGGACAGACCACATTATAGGTCAATGCAATCTGTCAGGAACCTTTTAGATTTCTTACATTACACAATATCCTATTTAACTTTTCTACGTACACTCATTTCCCCTATAGCAATGTGTAAGTGAGCTATCACAATCTTCCATCTTCATCAGAATGCTGGAATATACATTGTAGTAAAGACTGTTCTGTCCTGTTTCTAGTATTGCAGACTCATTTGAGGCTTTTACATTGAGCCTTTTATCCTCTTTGTTGGCTGATGGACCAAATTCTCCTTTCTATAAAGCCTTAATAGAAGCCAATCTTGGGACAGATTTCTCTCCTGACAGCGGGTAAGGCAACTCTTTTCTCATAGCTTTTTTACTTTGCATAATTTTAATAAAATAATTCAGAACTAGTTGGATTGTGTTGCCATTTTCACAGATTCATAACTTATTTTTCTATCAATGAAGCTGTGAGAGGGTATTGTTTTTGCACAGCGATCTGTAGTTTTTATTGGTATAATTTTACGGTTAATCTCACTTATATTTTCTTTACGTTGAATTCTTGTTTATAAAAATATAAAATTTACAAATTGATTTGTCGCCAAGTGCCTAAAAATAATGATTTATAATAAATATATATATATATATATATATATATATATATATATATATATATATAATATATATATATAAAAAATTTGAATACTTTTTTAGACCACTTTAGATGTAATGTTATGTTTTTGAATAATTTTTTTTTTATCTTCTGATATTAGGTTTAACAGTTGCACCCGGGATACATACTTCAGCATTGGGTTACAGGGAATAAATACTGATGATGTCCAGTCCGTGAAAGAAATCATAAGTAAAACTATTCATGAGGTGGCTGAGTAAGTATGACACTAAGGAGGGAATTGTTAATGGCATATATGGGAGTCCAGATACAACTTCAGTCTTGGAGGGGGGCGGTCACTCAGTGTAACATTGAACTCTTAGCTTCCTTACTCTATTATTCCTGTGACTGAGAATCACATGGGGTACGCTGACTGCAGTGTGAGGGGACATCACATGGGGTACGCTGACTGCAGTGTGAGGGGACATCACATGGGGTACGCTGACTGCAGTGTGAGGGGACATCACATGGGGTACGCTGACTGCAGTGTGAGGGGACATCACATGGGGTACGCTGACTGCAGTGTGAGGGGACATCACATGGGGTACGCTGACTGCAGTGTGAGGGGACATCACATGGGGTACGCTGACTGCAGTGTGAGGGGACATCACATGGGGTACGCTGACTGCAGTGTGAGGGGACATCACATGGGGTACGCTGACTGCAGTGTGAGGACATCACATGGGGCATGCTGACTGCAGTGTGAGGGGACATCACATGGGGCATGCTGACTGCAGTGTGAGGGGACATCACATGGGGCATGCTGACTGCAGTGTGAGGGGACATCACATGGGGCATGCTGACTGCAGTGTGAGGGGACATCACATGGGGCATGCTGACTGCAGTGTGAGGGGACATCACATGGGGCATGCTGACTGCAGTGTGAGGGGACATCACATGGGGCATGCTGACTGCAGTGTGAGGGGACATCACATGGGGCATGCTGACTGCAGTGTGAGGGGACATCACATGGGGCATGCTGACTGCAGTGTGAGGGGACATCACATGGGGCACGCTGACTGCAGTGTGAGGGGACATCACATGGGGCATGCTGACTGCAGTGTGAGGGGACATCACATGGGGCATGCTGACTGCAGTGTGAGGGGACATCACATGGGGCATGCTGACTGCAGTGTGAGGGGACATCACATGGGGCATGCTGACTGCAGTGTGAGGGGACATCACATGGGGCATGCTGACTGCAGTGTGAGGGGACATCACATGGGGTACGCTGACTGCAGTGTGAGGGGACATCACATGGGGTACGCTGACTGCAGTGTGAGGGGACATCACATGGGGCATGCTGACTGCAGTGTGAGGGGACAGCACATGGAGCACGCTGAGACTCTGCAGTGTGAGGGGACATCACATGGTGTACGCTGACTGCACTGTGAGGGGACATCACATGGGGTACGCTGACTGCACTGTGAGGGGACATCACATGGGGTACGCTGACTGCAGTGTGAGGGGACATCACATGGGGTACGCTGACTGCAGTGTGAGGGGACATCACATGGGGTATGCTGACTGCAGTGTGAGGACATCACATGGGGCACGCTGAGACTCTGCAGTGTGAGGGGACATCACATGGAGTACACTGACTGCAGTGTGAGGGGACATCACATGGGGTACGCTGACTGCAGTGTGAGGGGACATCACATGGGGTATGCTGACTGCAGTGTGAGGACATCACATGGGGCATGCTGACTGCCGTGTGAGGGGGACATCACATGGGGCACGCTGAGACTCTGTAATGTGAGGGGACATCACATGGGACACTCAGACTCTGCAGTGTGAGGGGACATCACATGGGGTACGCTGAGACTGCAGTGTGAGGGGACAGCACATGGGGCACGCTGAGACTGCAGTGTGAGGGGACAGCACATGGGGCACGCTGAGACTCTGCATTGTGAGGGGACAGCACATGGGGCACGCTGAGACTCTGCAGTGTGAGGGGACATCACATGGGGTACGCTGAGACTGCAGTGTGAGGACATCACATGGGGCATGCTGAGACTGCAGTGTGAGGGGACAGCACATGGGGCACGCTGAGACTCTGCAGTGTGAGGGGGACATCACATGGGGCACGCTGAGACTCTGCAGTATGAGGGGACAACACATGGGGCACGCTGAGACTCTGCAGTGTGAGGAGACAGCACATGGGGCACGCTGAGACTCTGCAGTGGGAGGGGGACAGCACACGGGGCACGCTGAGACTCTGAGGGAATTGTTAATGGCATATATGGGAGTCCAGATACAACTTCAGTCTTGGAGGGGGGCGGTCACTCAGTGTAACATTGAACTCTTAGCTTCCTTACTCTATTATTCCTGTGACTGAGAATCACATGGGGTACGCTGACTGCAGTGTGAGGGGACATCACATGGGGTACGCTGACTGCAGTGTGAGGACATCACATGGGGCATGCTGACTGCAGTGTGAGGGGACATCACATGGGGCATGCTGACTGCAGTGTGAGGGGACATCACATGGGGCATGCTGACTGCAGTGTGAGGGGACATCACATGGGGCATGCTGACTGCAGTGTGAGGGGACATCACATGGGGCATGCTGACTGCAGTGTGAGGGGACATCACATGGGGCATGCTGACTGCAGTGTGAGGGGACATCACATGGGGCATGCTGACTGCAGTGTGAGGGGACATCACATGGGGCATGCTGACTGCAGTGTGAGGGGACATCACATGGGGCATGCTGACTGCAGTGTGAGGGGACATCACATGGGGCATGCTGACTGCAGTGTGAGGGGACATCACATGGGGCATGCTGACTGCAGTGTGAGGGGACATCACATGGGGCATGCTGACTGCAGTGTGAGGGGACATCACATGGGGCATGCTGACTGCAGTGTGAGGGGACATCACATGGGGCATGCTGACTGCAGTGTGAGGGGACATCACATGGGGCATGCTGACTGCAGTGTGAGGGGACATCACATGGGGCATGCTGACTGCAGTGTGAGGGGACATCACATGGGGCATGCTGACTGCAGTGTGAGGGGACATCACATGGGGCATGCTGACTGCAGTGTGAGGGGACATCACATGGGGCATGCTGACTGCAGTGTGAGGGGACATCACATGGGGCATGCTGACTGCAGTGTGAGGGGACATCACATGGGGCATGCTGACTGCAGTGTGAGGGGACATCACATGGGGCATGCTGACTGCAGTGTGAGGGGACATCACATGGGGTACGCTGACTGCAGTGTGAGGGGACATCACATGGGGCACGCTGACTGCAGTGTGAGGGGACATCACATGGGGCACGCTGAGACTCTGCAGTGTGAGGGGGACAGCACATGGGGCACGCTGAGACTCTGCAGTGTGAGGGGGACAGCACATGGGGCACGCTGAGACTGCAGTGTGAGGGGGACATCACATGGGGCACGCTGAGACTCTGCAGTGTGAGGGGACAGCACATGGGGCACGCTGAGACTCTGCAGTGTGAGGGGGACATCACATGGGGCACGCTGAGACTCTGCAGTGTGAGGGGGACATCACAAGGGGTACGCTGAGACTCTGCAGTGTGAGGGGACAGCACATGGGGCACGCTGAGACTCTGCAGTGTGAGGGGACAGCACATGGGGCACGCTGAGACTCTGCAGTGTGAGGGGACAGCACATGGGGCACGCTGAGACTCTGCAGTGTGAGGGGACATCACATGGGGTACGCTGACTGCAGTGTGAGGTGACATCACATGGGGTACGCTGACTGCAGTGTGAGGGGACATCACATGGGGTACGCTGACTGCAGTGTGAGGACATCACATGGGGCACGCTGAGACTCTGCAGTGTGAGGGGACATCACATGGAGTACGCTGACTGCAGTGTGAGGGGACATCACATGGAGTACGCTGACTGCAGTGTGAGGGGACATCACATGGGGTACGCTGACTGCAGTGTGAGGGGACATCACATGGGGTATGCTGACTGCAGTGTGAGGACATCACATGGGGCATGCTGACTGCAGTGTGAGGGGACATCACATGGGGCATGCTGAGACTCTGCAGTGTGAGGGGACATCACATGGGACACTCAGACTCTGCAGTGTGAGGGGACATCACATGGGGTACGCTGAGACTCTGCAGTGTGAGGGGACAGCACATGGGGCACGCTGAGACTCTGCAGTGTGAGGGGACAGCACATGGAGCACGCTGAGACTCTGCAGTGTGAGGGGACATCACATGGTGTACGCTGACTGCAGTGTGAGGGGACATCACATGGGGTACGCTGACTGCACTGTGAGGGGACATCACATGGGGTATGCTGACTGCAGTGTGAGGACATCACATGGGGTATGCTGACTGCAGTGTGAGGACATCACATGGGGCATGCTGACTGCAGTGTGAGGGGACATCACATGGGGCATGCTGAGACTCTGCAGTGTGAGGGGACATCACATGGGACACTCAGACTCTGCAGTGTGAGGGGACATCACATGGGGCACTGAGACTCTGCAGTGTGAGGGGACAGCACATGGGGCACGCTGAGACTCTGCAGTGTGAGGGGACAGCACATGGGGCACGCTGAGACTCTGCAGTGTGAGGGGACAGCACATGGAGCACGCTGAGACTCTGCAGTGTGAGGGGACATCACATGGTGTACGCTGACTGCACTGTGAGGGGACATCACATGGGGTACGCTGACTGCACTGTGAGGGGACATCACATGGGGTACGCTGACTGCAGTGTGAGGACATCACATGGGGCACGCTGAGACTCTGCAGTGTGAGGGGACATCACATGGAGTACGCTGACTGCAGTGTGAGGGGACATCACATGGGGTACGCTGACTGCAGTGTGAGGGGACATCACATGGGGCATGCTGACTGCAGTGTGAGGACATCACATGGGGCATGCTGACTGCCGTGTGAGGGGGACATCACATGGGGCACGCTGAGACTCTGTAATGTGAGGGGACATCACATGGGACACTCAGACTCTGCAGTGTGAGGGGACATCACATGGGGTACGCTGAGACTGCAGTGTGAGGGGACAGCACATGGGGCACGCTGAGACTCTGCATTGTGAGGGGACAGCACATGGGGCACGCTGAGACTCTGCAGTGTGAGGGGGACATCACATGGGGCACGCTGAGACTCTGCAGTATGAGGGGACAACACATGGGGCACGCTGAGACTCTGCAGTGGGAGGGGGACAGCACACGGGGCACGCTGAGACTCTGCAGTGGGAGGGGGACAGCACATGGGGCACGCTGAAACTCTGCAGTGGGAGGGGGACAGCACATGGGGCACGCTGAGACTCTGCAGTGTGAGGGGGACATCACATGGGGTACGCTGAGACTCTGCAGTGGGAGGGGGACAGCACATGGGGCACGCTGAGACTCTGCAGTGGGAGGGGGACAGCACATGGGGCACGCTGAAACTCTGCAGTGGGAGGGGGACAGCACATGGGGCACGCTGAAACTCTGCAGTGGGAGGGGGACAGCACATGGGGCACGCTGAGACTCTGCAGTGGGAGGGGAACAGAGTGGAACAGCAGTTCTGATACTGGTTTCTCACTTTCTTCAATTAGATAAAAGGAAGAGTTGTGGTGATTCTCTGCCCCCTTTGATATTTTGCAATAAACAATATTAGAATAAAAATAGAGCCATATTAAGATCCATCAGCAATACCGGAGATCTGAGAATGCTGACCATTCAGACACCTGGAAAAATGGGTTTTATGCATAAATTTTCTTTTACTACAGGAAGGGATTTGAGCCGGAGAGAATTGAAGCGATTCTCCACAAGCTGGAGATCCAGATGAAGCATCAGTCTACGAGCTTTGGCCTTACTTTAGCCTCAGTAGGTTTGACTATTTATTATCTAATCTGTGGGACATGAAGCCTGTCCTCTTTCTCTACAGCAAAAACAAATCTATTGCTGTGCCACAATCCTTCTCCGTAGCCCTATATGTTAACACAGTCCTGTATGTCGATCTGTTCCCGTCTTCTAGTACATCGCCTCCTGTTGGAATCACGATGGAGATCCTGTGGACTTGTTAAAAATTGGTGAGAAAATAAATAAATTCAGACAGTGTCTTAAAGAAAACCCCACGTTCCTTCAAGAAAAGGTCAAGCATTATTTTCAGGTAATAAACTGAGTACTCAATAAAAAAATCCAAAAGTGTAATAAAAAAAAATATATATATATATATATATATATATATATATATATATATATACAGTACAGACCAAAAGTTTGGACACACCTTCTCATTTAAAGATTTTTCTGTATTTTCATGACTATGAAAATTGTACATTCACACTGAAGGCATCAAAACCATGAATTAACACATGTGGAATTATATACTTAACAAAAAAGTGTGAAACAACTGAAAATATGTCTTATATTCTAGGTTCTTCAAAGTAGCCACCTTTTGCTTTGATGACTGCTTTGCACACTGTATATATATCTCACACATACACATACGTTGGGGGTGCGTCTTATAGTCCGAATACTATATTACATTATGGCCGTGCATGGTGGTGGGTGTGGAGGAGCGGCAGCAGGGAATCAGCGTGGCACAGAAGGCGGCAACAGCTGCCTGCTGCAGCCTACGCTGTGCCTGCTACTAAAGAAAATGAATATTCCCTGCTCCCCACGCTTATGGGTGTGGAGAGCAATGAATATTCATTTTCCTTAATAGCCAACTCACTATTAATGAATATTCCCTACAACCCACTCCCATGTAGTGAATATTCATGGTCTTTAATAGCGGGCACACTGACCGCAGAGCTGCAGCAGGAGCCGCGCTGCGGTACAGTGTGCCTTCTATAGAAGAGACTGAATGGTCGCTGCTCCCCACGCACAGAGTCCCGGCGTGGGGAACACTGACTATTCCAGCACAGCGTCTCACATGGTGTGAGGGCGCATGGCAGGGACTCCATGCGCGGCTCACACAGTGAGAGTATCGGCAGCAGAGCGGGACAGCACTGGAGCAGAGAGGAGGTGAGTATGATTGTTTGCTTGTTTTTTTTTTTGTTTTTTTTGTGGGCAGCATAATGGGGGTTCAAGGGGTGCCATGCCTACCAGGATGAGGGATAAAGGGGTGCCATGCCTACCAGGATGAGGGATAAAGGAGGTGCCATGCCTACCCGGATGAGGGGTTAAGGGGGTGCCATGTATACCTGGATGGGATTGGGACCACGTATACCAGGAAGGAGGGGGGCATACATACCATATATTTTTTTATATTAACAGAATTGGGGGACATTACCCCAATACCAGTGTCAGCAGCAGACCCCCTCCCCTATAACAGGCATCATGACCACATTTTTTGCTTAAATTTTATTTTTACCTCTTTTCCTCCTCTAAAACCTAGGTGCGTCTTATAGTCCACAAAATATGGTATGTATATATATATATATATATATATATATATATATATATATATATATATATATATATATATATATATATATATATATATATATATATATATATATATATATATATATATATATATATATATATATATATATATATATAGTATACATACAGTACAGACCAAAAATTTGGACACACCTTCTCATTTAAAGATTTTTCCGTAGTTTCATGACTATGAAAATTGTACATTCACACTGAAGGCATCAAAACTATGAATTAACACATGTGGAATTATATACTTAACAAAAAAGTGTGAAACAACTGAAAATATGTCTTATATTCTAGGTTCTTCAAAGTAGCCACCTTTTGCTTTGATGACTGCTTTGCACACTCTTGGCATTCTCTTGATGAGCTTCAAGAGGTAGTCACCGGTAATGGTTTTCACTTCACAGGTGTGCCCTGTCAAGTTTAATAAGTGGGATTTCTTGCCTTATAAATGGGGTTAGGACCATCAGTTGTGTTGTGCAGAAGTTCAGGTGGATACACAGCTGATAGTCCTACTGAATAGACTGTTAGCTGCTTTTTTCTTGCCATAATACAAATTCTAAGTAAAGAAAAATGAGTGGCCATCATTACTTTAAGAAATGAAGGTCAGTCAGTCTGTTAAGAGGAGACTTTGTGCAGCAGGCCTTTATGGTAAAATAGCTGCTAGGAAACCACTGCTAAGGACAGGCAACAAGCAGAAGAGACTTGTTTGGGCTAAAGAACACAAGGAATGGACATTAGACCAGTGGAAATCTGTGCTTTGGTCTGAGGAGTCCAAATTTGAGATCTTTGGTTCCAACCACCTTGTCTTTGTGCGACACAGAAAAGGTGAACGGATGGACTCTACCTGCCTGGTTCCCACCGTGAAGCATGGAGGAGGAGGTGTGATGGTGTGGGGGTGCTTTGCTGGTGACAATGTTGGGGATTTATTTAAAATTGAAGGCATACTGAACCAGCATGGCTACCACAGCATCTTGCAGCGGCATGCTATTCCATCCGGTTTGCGTTTAGTTGGACCATCATTTATTTTTCAACAGGACAATGACCCCAAACACACCTCCAGGCTGTGTAAGGGCTATTTGACCAAGAGGGAGAGTGATGGGGTGCTACGCCAGATGACCTGGCCTCCACAGTCACCAGACCTGAACCCAATCGAGATGGTTTGGGGTGAGATGGACCGCAGAGTGAAGGCAAAAGGGCCAACAAGTGCTAAGCATCTCTGGGAACTCCTTCAAGATTGTTGGAAGACCATTTCCGGTGACTACCTCTTGAAGCTCATCAAGAGAATGCCAAGAGTGTGCAAAGCAGTCCTCAAAGCAAAAGGTGGCTACTTTGAAGAACCTAGAATATAAGACATATTTTCAGTTGTTTCACACTTGTTTGTTAAGTATATAATTCCACATGTGTTAATTCATAGTTTTGATGCCTCCAGTGTGAATGTACAATTTTCACAGTCATGAAAATACAGAAAAATCTTTAAATGAGAAGGTGTGTCCAAACTTTTGGTCTGTGTGTGTGTATATGTGTATATGTGTATGTATATATATATGTATATATATATATGTATATATATATATGTATATATATATATATATATATATATATATATATATATATATATATATATATATATATATATATATATATATATATATATATATATATATATATATATATATACTTATTATACATACTTATTAAACTATATACCCTTTAATTTATTACTGGGCGTGCTAGAAGCGCCCTGATCCCTGGTGTCTGAAGTAAGATTCTCTACACTTGGGAGATTTAAGTGATTATTTTCTGGTAGAAGAAATCACAAATTTTGGCACACTTTTTTGTTTTGCGTAAACATTTACAAATTTTATTTTTCCAGCACCGTTGCTGTTTTTTACAAAGCAGGAGCTTAGTGTATGGGGGTCAGTCACCCACCGCCTGATTGATTTTATTATAAAGTACACCAGAACCTGGCGTAAATTATAGAAAAACAAATCTCAGGAGGGATAGATTTGCACTGACGAACAAAAGTGTTGCAAATGTATTAAGAGGTTGTCTCATTACACATTTTTTTTACCTATTTACTCCAGCGGTCTCTGGATTAATACTAATGTCATAGTTTACCTCAGTTTGAAAAATAAATATGGCTTCTCACTCCCTTGTATATTACAGGGTAATCTACACACAATGACGTTATCTATGAGTCCTGACGAAAATTATTACGAGAAGAAAGATCAATTAGAAAATGAAAAACTGAACCAGAAGGTTTTAGCTTTGAACGAAGAAGAGCGAAAACAAGTTTATGAGAAAGGTGACCATAACATTTACAATTACACAACTGATTCTCTTGCAAATAAAAACTGTTCAATAAATAAGTGACTCCTTAATGGCCAGCACAGTACATGTCAGCAGCGGACCATCGCGGTGCGTGTAATGCGCTGGTCGGGCAGCGGACCATCGCGGTGCGTGTAATGCGCTGGTCGGGCAGCGGACCATCGCGGTGCGTGTAATGCGCTGGTCGGGCAGCGGACCATCGCGGTGCGTGTAATGCGCTGGTCGGGCAGCGGACCATCGCGGTGCGTGTAATGCGCTGGTCGGGCAGCGGACCATCGAGGTGCGTGTAATGCGCTGGTCGGGCGGCGGACCATCGCGGTGCGTGTAATGCGCTGGTCGGGCGGCGGACCATCGCGGTGCGTGTAATGCGCTGGTCGGGCGGCGGACCATCGCGGTGCGTGTAACGCGCTGGTCGGGCAGCGGACCATCGCGGTGCGTGTAACGCGCTGGTCGGGCGGCGGACCATCGCGGTGCGTGTAACGCGCTGGTCGGGCGGCGGACCATCGCGGTGCGTGTAACGCGCTGGTCGGGCGGCGGACCATCGCGGTGCGTGTAACGCGCTGGTCGGGCGGCGGACCATCGCGGTGCGTGTAACGCGCTGGTCGGGCGGCGGACCATCGCGGTGCGTGTAACGCGCTGGTCGGGCGGCGGACCATCGCGGTGCGTGTAACGCGCTGGTCGGGCGGCGGACCATCGCGGTGCGTGTAACGCGCTGGTCGGGCGGCGGACCATCGCGGTGCGTGTAACGCGCTTGTCGGGCGGCGGACCATCGCGGTGCGTGTAACGCGCTGGTCGGGCAGCGGACCATCGCGGAGCGCTTAAGAGCTTGCTCTGTTCCCAGCAGATAATGGCTGTGTTATTCACCCATCTGACATCCGCTAATGGAGTGGAGCTCTGCCCGCAGCTATTAACCTGTTAAATGCCACTGCGATTCTCTGGCAGCGACATTTACAGAGCGCATCCTGCTGATTGCACTGTTCAGACTGACTGTGATCACTCTTCAGCACATACCTTCTGAGTGTCGGCATCTGACACGTTTATTTTAGCCCGTGCCCTACAAAAAGAATCACACAAAGAATCTCCACATAATCATCAAATCTGAAGAGACTAATAATCTCCATAGTCCATATAGTGGTGAACATTTGAGCCAGATGACAAATTGTCCAGGGGGGGTACAGACAGCAATTAGATCTGCAACCGCTCAGCTTCTCATCCCTTTAGGGGAACAGAAGACCCCCCTCTATTTCTGACAATTCGAGAGCACCTATCCTATCTAATTGGTAGAGGGCAGTAATAATATGAAGAAAAGTCAATGTATCACACCATTGGTGGTCAGTGTAAGTCCACAGGGGGAGGGAGAACAGAAGAAGCCGGTCATCTTTCCTTCTGCCGTACTGCTCTTTTTTCCCCAGGAAACCCGATGTTGATTTCATTGGTGCATCCGAATATTAATTTCTCAATAAACATACTTGTCTTATTTCAGGTTTACAGCTACTAGAGCTGCAGAGTAAACCCCAGGATGCTTCTTGTCTCCCTGCACTCAAAGTATCTGACATCGAGCCAACAATCCCACATACAGATCTGGATTTGGCCTATGCAGGTGAGCCCAGTGCATTATAAGTGAGTATATGCGACTGTCGTCTTATAGGTATATGAAATGCCCTCATCTCTTAGAACTTCATAGAATTCTAGAATGTTAGAGTTGGAGGGGACCTCCAGGGTCTTCGTGTCCAACCCTCTGCTCAATGCAGGAGTCACTAAACCATCTCCGACAGATGTCTGTCCAGCCTCTGTGTGAAGACTTCCATTGAAGGAGAACTCGCCACCTCTCGTGGTCGCCTGTTCCACTCATTGATCACCCTCACTGTCAAAACGTTTTTCTAATATCTAATCTGTATCTTCTCCCGTTCAGTATCATTTCATTTCTTCTCGTGTTTCCATGTGCAAATGAGAATAAAGGCCCCGTCACACTAAGCGATATCGCTAGCGAGATCGCTGCTGTGTCACGGTTTTGGTGACTCACCAGCGATGTCGCTATGTGTGACACTTTGCAACGATCAGGCCCCTGCTGTGAGGTCGCTGATCGTTGCAAAGTGTCCTGGACCATTTTTTGGTCGTTGGCCTCCCGCTGGCCAGCACACATCGCTGTGTGTGACCAGCGGGAGCAGCGATCAGGCTGGTAACTATGGTAAACAGCGGGTTACTAGGGGCACGCGCGCACTTAGTAACCCGCTGTTTACCATAGATACCACTCTGCTACGGTGAGCGGAGGCTCCAGCGCACCGTAGCAGAGTGGTATCCATGGTAAACAGCGGGTTACTAGGGGCACACGCGCACTTAGTAACCCGATATTTACCATAGTTACCAGCCTGCTCCTGCTTAAGCAGCAGGCTGGTAACGGGAGCAGGACATCGTGGAACGATTCTTTCCACGATATCGCTGCTCCCCTCATCGCTGGTGAGCCTGCCTGTTTGACAGCTCACCAGCGATGTATTAGCGATGCAGCAACGATCCCTGACAGGTCGTATCGTTGTCGGGATCGCTGCTGCATCGCTTAGTGTGACGGGGCCTTAAGGATGATCCCTCTGTACTGCGACAGTCCTTCAGATATTTGTAGACCGCTATTAAGTCTCCTCTTTGCCATCTTTTTTGCAAGCTATACATTCCCAGATCCTTTAACCGTTCCTTGTACAACATAGTTTGCAGTCCGCTCACCATCCTATTCGCTCTTCTCTGAACTTGCTCCAGTTTTTCTATGTCATTTTTAAAGTGTAGTGCCCAGAACTGCACACAGTATTCCAGATGAGGTCTGACCATCGTCAAATAATCTGTATTGTAACGTGCTGTATTTCAGGTGAGGTTCCAGTCCAGTATTGTGCTCAGCCAACAAACGGCATGGTATATTTCCGAGCAATCTCCAGCCTAAATCCTCTTCCCGAGGAGCTGAAGCCGTATGTGCCTCTGTTCTGCTCTGTAATAACAAAGTAAGTGTGGTGGGGTGTAACACCCTGATATGTTGTGTGTACTGTCAGAGGCCAGGAACCAATGCTGCACTATGAGGTCGGACCAAAAGCATGAGGCATGGAAAGCAGAAGGTCACACTTATCCCACCAGTTCCCCGCTGCTCTTGTTCTGGTGTCACATATATATATATATAACTATTTTATATCAAAGCTGAATCTGTTTTCCTGCACCCTGTGCAATAATTCAGTTTGGCGCCCCGTCCTATACACAGTTCAAGCAGCTTGAGTAATCATCATGTGACTGCTCATTTGCGAATTGCACATTTCCAGTCACGTGCCAACTAGCTGCTCTTCCTAATTCTTTCAATGTTCCACCAAAAACTACAGTCCCTGCTACTGTCGATCAGCCTGATATCTGCAATCACGGTCCATCAATAGAGCCGAAGAGCAGCCGACGCTTTGTCCACGTGACGTCAGCGGAAACCGCAGGGGCAGTCAGTGACCGCTCTGCGCCATCAGAGATCTGCGCTGGGCAAATCAGGCAGGTAGTTAGCAACTAATTGCCTGTTAATTTTTAGTGTGGTCCATACAACTAATATAGCACTGGATAACGCCCTTTATCTGGTTACACTGCACAATACTTTATTAGCATAGCCGTGTATTACATGTAATAAAGCTGAGCTAAAAAGCAGCCAAGGATCACAAAGGAAAATAAATAACAGTTTCTCATCCCCGTTGGGACATTTTCTTCCCCTAGAATGGCCGGTTACCTTAACTCTGGTTCATAATTAGAAACTGATAAGTGACCAGCGCCGCTCTGCTACATCTGCGTGCTTTACATAAGTGACTTTTGAAATGCATTTTTTTATGGTAAAAGCACAGATCTCTTTCCTGTGGCTTATTTTTAGTAACTTTCCTACTGATCTGCTTTGCCGTGTGATGACTGATGCAGTTATTTTCTGTAGGATGGGCTGCGGCGTCTATAGCTACCGAGAACAAGCACAACAGATGGAGCTGACGACAGGAGGGATGTCTGTGTGTCCGCACATTGTACCGGATGACTCTAACATGGACACTTATGAACAGGTGACCACGGGGACTTTACAATAACATTTTTCTTCTAATCCTATCTCTCATCAGTTATCCTTTATTCACCATAACAAGGCTGGGAGCTTTCACGTGATTGATCTGTTATGTACTTACTCCACCAGGGGGTGCTGTTTTCATCTCTCTGCTTGGACAGGAATCTGCCTGACATGATGCACCTGTGGAGTGAAATATTTAACAGGTATTTTAATCCTCTTTTTAGGTTGTTTTTGGTAGCAATTTCTCTGGAATATTATAAAGTGAATTTGCGGAGCATTATTTAATCCTGGAGAGCAGAGACCGCAGCTGTAATGTTATTTTTACATATATGATGTGCCAATCCTATTCTGCAATCTCTTATCTCTTCTCTGTATTGCGCTCAATTCTTTCTTTCCATTCGGTCAATCTAGACCATTATTGATTACTTTGTTCTTTTTAAACTGTAAACCTATGAACTGTGATTGATAATGACAAGTTTATTTTTCCCTCAGTCCCCGTTTCGATGATGAGGAACGGCTCCGAGTTTTGGTGAGGATGAGTGCACAGGAGATGTCCAACAGCATCCCCGAGTCTGGCCATACTTATGCTGCTATACGAGCAAGTCGTACGTTGACCCCGGCCGGAGAACTTCAGGAGCTCTTCAATGGCATGGACCAGGTAATGAAGTCCAACGACGACAGTCATTAAATATTGTCCTTTCTTATTGTTTTATGTCTGGGGTAAAAGTTTCATGGATTCAGCAGCACCTCTCTTGACTTCTGGCTTTTTTTTTTTTTTATATTGGCACATTATCATTTTCAGTATCTTCCATTCCAATAGGTCAGAATGATGAAAAGGACTGCCGACATGTCTGATTTGAGCCCGATACTACGGAAGATGTCACGTATACGGAAATTCTTACTACTGAGCGACAGCATAAGGTAAAGCTGTACGGTGCATTCATTTTTTTTTTTTTTACAAATATATATTTTAGGATATTTGTTAACCACATTTTTCAGTGTAGTGGTACAGAACTGGGGTCACTGCAGCTGTTCTCAAATTATAACTCCCAGCATTTCATGACTGTAACGTGACAGCCAGTGACTTATGGTACTTGCTGGGAGTTGTAGTTTCACAACTGCTGTAGCGCTCTTCCAAGCTCTGCCCTCTTGGAATACAGGATTTAGCTGCTGATTGGTCGCTCACATAGTACACTGGATCTGATTGGCCAAAGCTCTGACGGCAGCTCCATTCTTAGGCCACGGCCCGACTATCCGTATTTGGTCAGTATTCATAGTGTTCAGTGTGATGTGTTCATAGTTCACTAGGGGCCCAAACCCGGCACCATTGAAAGTAGAAAAAAAAAATCCATTTCAGCCCTCCTAGTGATTTTGGAAAATCCACTGCTTGTGTGATATCCCATTAGTATGTGCGAGTATTGTAGTAGCCCAAGGCATCATTCACATAAAACCCATGCACTGCAGATTTGCATGTGATAAATACAGTAAAAGCCGTAATAAATTTCACCTACACATTACAGAAATTTTCTCCCTGAAAATTAACCTGCTGTGCGATTTTTTCACACAGAAGTCATATTTTGCAGTATTTTTTTTTTTTATTTTTTTTTTTAAGCTGCAGATTGTGGATTGTCTGTCTGCAGCAAATCTGCAAATAAATGTGCAGGTACCTTAAGGCTATGTTCAGACACAGCTTTCTTTTCTACTGCTAAAACCTGCTATCTTGGCAGTAAAAACCTCTGCGTTCAACCCATGTTTTGCTGCGTCTTTGCAGAGTATGTTTTTTTTTCTTTTTTTTTTTGTTCGTTTTTTTTTTTCTTGTGTGTTGTGTACAGTACATGTTTAATCAAGTTTAGTTTTATTTGCCAAAAATGCAGCAAAACCTGTTTGCAGCATTTTTTGGACTTTCACATTGCTTTTTATGGGTGAAAAAACTGTGCAAAAACACTAAAGTTCTCAAATTTGGTCAGGAAAAGTGTGTGCTTGACATTTCTGAAATCTCATGGCTTTTGCTGGTACTGAAACAGTGCTTATTTGCATTAAAGGGAATCTGTCACCCCCCCCTCCCGGGACTTATCAGACCTCTAATATAGGCATACAGGTGATAGAAATGTAAATCTGTACCTTCCTGTATGCCCCATATTAGAGGCTTTGTTGCTGTGAAATGTCTTTTTACTCATACAAGTTTCTGATGAGTTCCCGTTCCGGGGCCCGGAAGAAATCCCACCTCCTGTGTGAATTATAATGTTTCCCCCCTCCCCTGCACTTCAGTGCCCTGTGATGTGCAGTTGTGGCGGCCAAATCCCGCACACTTCACTTTTTACAGAAGGCTCACTTGTACTATCAAAACTTGAAATGAGATTATCTATCTTTCTATCTATATATGTGATATAAGGCAGAAATAATGAGACATATCCATCTATTCTGTCTGATTCTCAGGCCATGCAAACTTAGACTAGATAGGTCAAAATTTGGCAGTTTTTGCTCTTTTTATTCCCACTGCTGTCCTGAATATTCCATTATTACAATAATTTTTTTTTTGGGGGAGGGGGTGGTGGGGGCCTTAAATCTGCCACGTGGTTCCAGAGATATGGGCCTTTTTATTTAGTGCAAACTTTATTTTCTTTACCAAGGGGTCATGGCTCACATTGTAATTATGCAGAACGGATTAAAGACACGCCTCTGCGGTATCACGTAAGCCACTTGAGCGCAAATACACACCTAAAAAAAAAAAAGAGGCCCATATCTCTGGAGCTGTAAGGATGGTTGAAAAGTTCTCTTACAATGCTCCGTTTAGCACTGTGCTTCATGCTGATGGATAAATCTGGCTTATATGAAGTCTCTCCGTTCTGCATTATTATCTCTAAGTGGCTTATTTTGTGTCCGAAATCTGCTTGCAAATTTTGAAACCTTTTTAGGAGGACAGTATTGCGTGTTTAGGCCGTGCCTCTTTTCAGCAGGCCATGGGCAAGGTGCAGAAAGTGTCAAAAACACGTAATATGATGACGGACATTAAAGACAGATTTTTGGTAGAAATTACTGGAGCATTTTGGTGCATTTATCTTGATGATGTGCTTCCACTCGTGTATACCAAGGACAACTGGAGGAACAAACATGGTGGGGATAGGTGGTGTCTGAGAGCAGTCAGGAGGGATATAAGTGATGAAATTACCTTGTTCCCAGGAAGTCAGAGACACACATGGCACTGGAGAGTTGGATTATGTTTTCTACTAGCTATTGAGCCATTCTTCGACCCGGGTGGCGAGCATTTTTATTGGTATATGGTCCCCCATCCTGTTCCCCCATCCTGTTATGTGTGCCCTTATCCCTATCCTGGTATGCATGGCACCCCTCATCCCCCAATCCTGGTATGCATGGCACCCCTCATCCCCCAATCCTGGTATTGCATGGCACCCCTCATCCCCCAATCCTGGTATTGCATGGCACCCCTCATCCCCCAATCCTGGTATTGCTGGCACCCCTCATCCCCCAATCCTGGTATTGCTGGCACCCCTCATCCCCCAATCCTGGTATTGCTGGCACCCCTCATCCCCCAATCCTGGTATTGCTGGCACCCCTCATTCCCCAATCCTGGTATTGCTGGCACCCCTCATCCCCCAATCCTGGTATTGCTGGCACCCCTCATCCCCCAATCCTGGTATGCATGGCACCCCTCATCCCCCAATCCTGGTATGCATGGCACCCCTCATCCCCCAATCCTGGTATTGCATGGCACCCCTCATCCCCCAATCCTGGTATTGCATGGCACCCCTCATCCCCCAATCCTGGTATTGCTGGCACCCCTCATCCCCCAATCCTGGTATGCATGGCACCCCTCATCCCCCAATCCTGGTATGCATGGCACCCCTCATCCCCCAATCCTGGTATTGCATGGCACCCCTCATCCCCCAATCCTGGTATTGCATGGCACCCCTCATCCCCCAATCCTGGTATTGCATGGCACCCCTCATCCCCCAATCCTGGTATTGCTGGCACCCCTCATCCCCCAATCCTGGTATTGCTGGCACCCCTCATCCCCCAATCCTGGTATTGCTGGCACCCCTCATCCCCCAATCCTGGTATTGCTGGCACCCCTCATCCCCCAATCCTGGTATTGCTGGCACCCCTCATCCCCCAATCCTGGTATTGCTGGCACCCCTCATCCCCCAATCCTGGTATTGCTGGCACCCCTCATCCCCCAATCCTGGTATTGCTGGCACCCCTCATCCCCCAATCCTGGTATTGCTGGCACCCCTCATCCCCCAATCCTGGTATTGCTGGCACCCCTCATCCCCCAATCCTGGTATTGCTGGCACCCCTCTTCCCCCAATCCTGGTTTTGCTGGCACCCCTCATCCCCCAATCCTGGTATTGCTGGCACCCCTCATCCCCCAATCCTGGTATTGCTGGCACCCCTCATCCCCCAATCCTGGTATTGCTGGCACCCCTCATCCCCCAATCCTGGTATTGCTGGCACCCCTCATCCCCCAATCCTGGTATTGCTGGCACCCCTCATCCCCCAATCCTGGTATTGCTGGCACCCCTCATCCCCCAATCCTGGTATTGCTGGCACCCCTCATCCCCCAATCCTGGTATTGCTGGCACCCCTCATCCCCCAATCCTGGTATTGCTGGCACCCCTCATCCCCCAATCCTGGTATTGCTGGCACCCCTCATCCCCCAATCCTGGTATTGCTGGCACCCCTCATCCCCCAATCCTGGTATTGCTGGCACCCCTCATCCCCCAATCCTGGTATTGCTGGCACCCCTCATCCCCCAATCCTGGTATTGCTGGCACCCCTCATCCCCCAATCCTGGTATTGCTGGCACCCCTCATCCCCCAATCCTGGTATTGCTGGCACCCCTCATCCCCCAATCCTGGTATTGCTGGCACCCCTCATCCCCCAATCCTGGTATTGCTGGCACCCCTCATCCCCCAATCCTGGTATTGCTGGCACCCCTCATCCCCCAATCCTGGTATTGCTGGCACCCCTCATCCCCCAATCCTGGTATGCGTGGTCCCCCTCATCCCCCATCCTGGTATGCGTGGTCCCCCTCATCCCCCAATCCTGGTATGCGTGGTCCCCCTCATCCCCCAATCCTGGTATGCGTGGTCCCCTCACCCCACCCACCCCAATCATGGAATGCGTGGTCCCCTCACCCCACCCCCCCCAATCATGGAATGCGTGGTCCCCTCACCCCCCCCCCCCAATCATGGTATGCGTGGCCCTCCTCATCCCCCAATCCTGGTATGCGTGGCCCTCCTCATCCCCCAATCCTGGTATGCGTGGCCCTCCTCATCCCCCAATCCTGGTATGCGTGGCCCTCCTCATCCCCCAATTCTGGAATGCGTGGCCCTCCTCAGCCCCCAAATTCTGGAGTGCGTGGCCCTCCTCAGCCCCCAAATTCTGGAGTGCGTGGCCCTCCTCAGCCCCCAAATTCTGGAGTGCGTGGCCCTCCTCAGCCCCCAAATTCTGGAGTGCGTGGCCCTCCTCAGCCCCCAAATTCTGGAGTGCGTGGCCCTCCTCAGCCCCCAAATTCTGGAGTGCGTGGCCCTCCTCAGCCCCCAAATTCTGGAGTGCGTGGCCCTCCTCAGCCCCCAAATTCTGGAGTGCGTGGCCCTCCTCAGCCCCCAAATTCTGGAGTGCGTGGCCCTCCTCAGCCCCCATACAAAAAAAAATAAACACTTCTACTCACCTTTCTTCCCTGTGCTCCAGCGCTGCAGCGTCCTGTTCTGCCGGAGCTCGGGGGAGGAGTGCGGCGCTGGAGCACCTCGCTGTCCGGTGCCATTTTGCTGAAGACACACTACAAATGTGTCTACAGTAAAATGGCACCGGATAGCGCTATGCGCATGCGCTGATTCCGACGCCTTCACTCCGCCCCAGGTCTCCGGCCAGAAGAGAGGCGCCGCGGCAACACCCCTCCTCATCTGTCTGGAGCCAGACTGCTCGTCTATAGAGGCTTCAGACAGAGACGCTTGGCCGGTTATATTATAGATATATATTTTCTATATTATTGCCTTAAAGGGGTTGTCCAGTACTTTTAAAAATATGCCAATGTGTTTTAATGATAAATAGAAGTTTCTTTCTAATTACCTCATGGTGCTGTTTCTGCCTGTGAGCGGCGCTGTCACTGGCCGCTCACAGGCAGCACGTGACCCCCCGCTGACGTCACGTCAAGTGAGGCGTGACTCAGCGCTGGGGTCCCCTTGGTGGCTGCTGGGTTGTGGGCACCCCGCCGGGGGTCACATGCTGCCTGTGTGCGGCCACCGATAGCGCCGCTCACAGGCAGAAACAGAACCAGGAGGTAATTAGAAAGAAGCTTCTATTTATTATTAAAACACATTGGCATATTTTTAAAAGTACTGGACCACCTCTTTAAGTGGTTATTCACATTTTTTGCTGATCAATGGAGGTCTAACCATTGGGACCCCACTGATCCTTAGAACAGGACTGGAGTAGTGGCCAGGCACATCCATACCCCTGCTCCAATCCTCTCTAAGACTGCAGAGATAGTCCAGCACAGTTCCACGGCACCGTGAGAGCAGTGTTCTGCAGTACCCCGGTGTCTCATCGCTTGGGGTCCCTGTGGCCTGACCCCTATAGATAAGAATAAGCTCATACAGTTGAATTTATGAGTGTCCGTATCGGTGTGACTTGATTGTGTCTCCTTTCCCACTAGGTGCTCTGTGAATGCCGCTCCTCAGCAGATGTCTGCCGCAGCAAAGGTGGTTGAACACTTTTTGGCTGGGATCCATCGGAATAAAAAGGAGCGCAAAGCAATCAGACCTCACATTGTTGAGGTAAAGCACAACGTCCAATACCAAAGTCCTCTTACCTCTTATTTTTACTTGATTTTTTTTTTTCATTTACTTTCTAAACTAGAGTTCTTGTGTATAGTAAAAAAAAACAAAAAAAAAAAACAACTTTAAGTTTAGGTTGGGTTATATAACTCTTGTGGCCTTGAATTTGAGAATCACTTTCTTACAGTTTCTGTATTATCAGGAGTCTAGGACTGTTAATGCATAATGACTACACAGCCTAAATGTATGGAGCACGAGGGCACAACTGGTGACACCACCCTCTGCCCACTCTCTACCTTTTGGCATAGATACCAACCTCAGCGCCTAATGTGAGCCCATTAATCTGGCTCCATCAGTCACCGGCAGAGGGAACAGGTTGGCGAACTCACAAAAGGCTCTGAGGTTGGTCCATACCATACGGCAGTGTATAATGATAATTTTATCGGTATGCCAAGCTGCAGGGGCACATGTAATGGATATTTAGGATCAGAGCTGTGGAGGTGGAGTCGGAGCCCATTTTGGTGGAGTCGATATAAAATGGACCGACTCCTAAAATATATAAGACATTGGGTACAGAAGTTCAATGCAGTTTGTGGGGAATATTTTTTCATAAGAATTTGGGAAAGTTATGAAATGTCCTATAAATGTCTGTCCTATTCCTGATCTAAGGGTCTAGACTTTTAGCTGAGATTATTCTGTGCTACAGTAAATTTATCACTTAAACATGAGCCATGTATGAGGGAGCCTGAGTCAGTGGCATGGAAATTGAAGAGTCGGAGGTTTGGCTTACCAACTCCACAGCCCTTAGGATATTAATTAGGAGGCACATAATGTGCTTAGTATTTTATTAGTGGGAAACCTGATGATAGGGGTTCCTTTTAAGCAAGTTTCTAAATAGTCTTCATTAAAAATAAATTGTTTTGCTGCTGTAGAGTCTGTGCAACCCTTCACATAGCTCACTGTCCTGCTTCAGAGAGAGAGAAGACATAGCCTGGCTAGATTTCTCTGCGTTTTCGTCCCCTTTCTCACGGTTAGATATAGGAGGTCATTAGATCAGATTGTGGTGAGGGGAGAGGATTTGGGGAGTTATATCAGGAAGACCAAATGACATAGCTGATAGTTTGCTAGTGAATATAGAAGACTAGAGAAAGTTGTGTGTAGGGGAAGGGAGTGAATTACACAGGACAGCAGAATCTGCATGGGGAGGAGAAAAAACACCTCTGCATCAGTGTCTATTAGCACATGAGAGGAAAAAATCTCATGGGTTGTAGAAGGGTAATCTGTCCAGGAATGAAGCTGTGTTTGTATATAAGAGATGGTGAAGACAGGAACACCCTTGGTACACACACACACACCTCACATCCAGCCTATATTACTGGGAAAACACCCCACAAGAAAAAAAATCTGAATCTAGGGGCAGGTTACAAATTCCATCAAGGGGTCTGAAAATGAATGAAGGAATAAACATTGCAGACTGAAGCTTAGTGTAACTTTTTAACTCAATGCAACAGTTAATTTTTCCAAGACAAGTGTCCATAGCCTCCTGTATACCTGATGTTTAAAGGGAACCTGTCACCTGATTCATGCTGCCCATGGTTTGAGCCAGGTATATAGTTCTCTGAAATGCTGCCGTGTTTCAAAAAGGGTATAGTTCAAGCGACCATAAACAGAGATGAGTGTCCAGTGCCGCTGCCGCCATCCTGTTTTTTTTTTGTTTTTTTTTCCCTGTGCCACTGTGGGTGATTGACTGGTACCTCCTTGAGCGAGAGACCCATCAATCACCTGTAACAGTGCTGGGAAAAGCCGGCCAGCGGCAGCACTGGACTTGTCTCCTCTCAGACTATGGTCCTTGGATCTTTAAACTATCGTTGAAGCAACAGCATTTCAGAGAAAAGTATACTTGGCTGCAATTATGCTGACAGTCTCTGATTCATGCTGCTTGTGGTTTGGACAGCATGAATCAGGTGAACGGTTCCTTTTTAACTTGCAGGTTTCTGATATCAATTTATATATTTATTTTACTCCATCACATTTCACAGCACTTTACAGACCTTACCATCACTGTTCCCAACGGGGCTCAAAATCTAGATTCCCTGTCAATATGTATTTGGAGTGTAGGAGGAAATCGGAGAACCCAGAGAAAACCCACACAAACACGGGGAGGACATACAAACTTGGTCTTTGCCCTTGGTGGGATTTGAACCCTCCCCAGCACTGCAAAGCAACAATGTTAACCACTGAGCCACCGTGCTGTCCAATTATGCTAATGCCATAATGCAGCAATATGATTGTTTGGGATGTTTGGTTTTAATACATTTGATCTAATTTAAAAATTGTCACATTTGATTTTTAGAAATCTTTAAATCCTTTGGTTGGACAAGATGGTTCACACAAAAGCTCCAGAAAGTTAATTCATGTAAGTTGCTAATTTACCATGATACATCGCCTCTTACAGCTTGGATTGTATATATGATAAGATGCAATCTTAGAGGGGCAGATTTATTTCTGTGTTCGGCAGAACCAGATGCTACTTTTTCCGACCTGTCTTAATGTGTTGGTGTAGGGTGGCAGGGCAGGTGTGCTACCAGTTTATCAAGTTTTTCTACCATGTTTTTTGGTGAACAACCACAAGTCTGAACTGGTGTTAGCAGCCTGCGCCAATATAGTGTGTTCTCTGTGGATGAATTTGTCACGTACTGAATATAGTGAGAGACTATCATGTTTTGGAAAGGAGCGGTGCACTCGTTCGGACCGGTGGCATTGGTTGCGCTGCTGGACAGATCGGTGCGCTCTCCTGTGCTGCAAGCAGAAGCCGTTTTACCTCTACAACAGCAGAGGAGCAAAGTGACAGGAGCGCTTACAAGTTCTTTAGATAAGGGCTTGTATGTGCCGTGCTGCGCTCCTTACTTAGTATGCCTGTGACTTCTGAGAGATTGCATTGGCGGCCGGCAACGATCGCTCCGCTCTTGAAAAGAGGGGATTTTTAATAACAAGTATATTGCAAAATTGCTTCTTTTTATAAGCAGGTTGCAATTTTAACAATTTCTAACATTGAGAAAACCTTTTTAGTCTTTCAGGTGTCTGATTACTGTTACATTGGTTTTATTATGGGAGATTTCAGAAAAGAGCAGAACAACAAATGTTTGCTTTTAGAAGAACTATAAACTTACAAAAATGCATTTACCATTGGCACTGAAGTCTGTATGTTAAAACCATAAATACATCATAACATAAGGCGCTTGTTTTCACAGGACCCAACTTTCAAGCCCTGTCAGATGAAGACACACTTTTCCCTGCCCTTTCCAGTTAATTATATTGGTGAATGTATAAGGACTGTGCCTTACACACATGATGACTATGCCAGGTAAAATTAGTATCTTGTGAGAATATACCAGCTCTAAATTGTATATGTGCACTTTATATTTTTGTGATATCTTGTCACGGGAAGTCTATGCTGAGCGTTTGTGTGGCCACCCTGTGGTAGTGATGTGAATTACAACCTGTCAAGGGTTTTGTTAGCTTGTTACAAAATTTAAGTTTTTGGTTCCGGAGAAATTTTAAATCCTTAACCGAAAAAAAAAAAGAGGGGTAAACCCATCTGTATGTTATGTTATATCTGACTGCTTGGATTGAAATTGTCTAAGTTTTCAGTTTTGTTTCCATTTAGCCTCCGTTTACTTGCGAAAGTAATGACCGCAAAATTCCTCCATGGGGAAATCCGGGAAAAAGGAGGCGCCTACGGAGGAGGGGCCAGGTTGAGTTTTGATGGAGTTTTCACATTTTACTCCTATCGGTAAGAATAAGAAATGACTTCATGAAAACTCAGCTGTAATAAATTGGATGGAGAGTCTCATGTTCGCTCATTTTACAGAGATCCCAATTCAGTCTCCACACTGTCCACATTTGCGAAGGCCGTAGACTGGGCCAAGTCTGGGAAGTTTACTGGACAGGACCTTGACGAAGCCAAATTGTCAGTATTCTCAGCTGTGGATTCTCCCGTTGCTCCGTCTGATAAAGGTACGTGTAGGACTTTATGCCAACCGTAAAAGCAGGTTATGTTTTGCTCTTTTTACAATTTTTGTGAATCATTTCCCAAAGGTTAATATCTTTTGGGTACTTGATTTCATTTTTTACTTGAACCGATCTAGTTGGATCCAGCAGTGTGGTCTTGTGATCCGTCACCCAGCAATCAAGTGATCACCAAGACCAAAGGAAATGGCGACTCACATAAGCGCTGTATTTTACCATTTCTGCCTTGGTGATCCTTCCATACACCATTTCTGGCTTCTCCTGTGGGTGGCGCCTTTCTCTGATGTGCGCAATCTCCCATAAAGCCATTATTTTAAGGCACTGCAGAAGCGGTGCAGAATGATCTAACGGTTTGTTGGAAAAGATTCAGTATAGTTTGTAATTAAGTGAAAACCATGGTGTTTGCATGAATGAGTCCAGTGGGCGGTCCTAATTGGTGGTTGACAGCTGTTTCTGCATGCCCAGTGACACAAGGAAAAGTCAGTTGCCGAATAAGACCACCCACTGGAGTCATATGCGTACAAGCACCAGGGATAAATAAAATGCAAGTTTTACTGAAACTATTCCTACAAAAATGTCTTACCAATCTGATCGGCTCCTCCTGCTCTAGAACACCCAGCCTACAGATGAGATACTGTTTTGACAATGACAGGTCACCTTTTAAAGGAAGTGTGTTGGTACAAAATGACTGTTCAAACAAAAGCACAGGCGCTTGATGCAGCAAACACCACACACGCCAAACACTTCAGTGCACCTTCCTACTTGTTATCATTATATCATTGACTGCTCTGCTATTATAGAAGCCATAGAAAGGCGATCTAAGAAAAAGTGGGTAGAGATCAATGGTAAAAGAAGAAGTTGGGAAAGTTGTACAGAATGGTTTGGCCACGCCACGGGTGCAACAAGCGCCTGTGCTTCATTTGGATAGTTAAAGGGACTCTGAACAGTCATTCTGCGCTTGGTGCACCCTTGATGTGGCTAAAAAGTCCAGTGCACCTTCGAAACGACTTGTTTGCCATCCATCTCTGGCCTTTCTCTGGCTCTGTAAAACCACAGCTGTCAAAGAAGAGGGTGGATGAAAATATATGGAAAACAAGTAGTTATGAAGGTGCACTGAACTATTTGTCCATGCTAAGTGTGCACCAAGCACTGTAATTGGTTTGAACAGTCCTCCTGTGCCCACAGTCCTATTTAATATTGCCATCTGTAATCAGATAACTTTCCTATAGTTTCTAGCAAACAAACCCCAGCCAAACAGGCATTGATGCATTTCCTACACGATCAGTATTAATTAAACGACCGCTTTTAAGCCCAGCTATTTACAAACCACAGTCGGTGTGATATAGACAGTCTCAGATAGTAGGAACAGTCTGAAAACTCTCAATCATATATTGAATTGCATTTAGCGTATACCGTGCCATACTGCATATCTTCATCTATTCTGTAATCTCTTCAGCCACTGATGCTTGGATTCCCTGGCCTCTATGAATCAACTAACGTCTGTAATTATCTTTAGGTATGAATCTCTTCCTGCACGGCATCCCTGATGAGATGAGACAGAAGCACAGAGAGCAGTTGTTTGCCGTCAGCCATTCCGATCTCATTAATGTCGCCAGCAGGTAAGTGTGGCCATTACTAAGAATACATTCGCAGTAACAATTCACAGTAGGTTCAGCTTTTTGTCACTGTATTTCTGCTTAACCCTTCACGACCTTCGACTTACATTTACGTCAAAGATCGCGTCACTGCATTTGATGCGGGCTCGCACCGAGCCCACTTCTTTCCCTGCACATGATGGCTGAATTAATCAGCCACCATGTGCCTGTATTAGCTGTGGCTGGATCGGTGCTCCGCCTGTGGCTGATAACAGTTAAATCCCGCTGTCAATGAAAGACAGTGAAATTTAATGTGCGGCGGCCAGAAATGTGAGCTTTATCCCACACTTGTGATTTGCACTATACATAATGCATAGCACAAGGCATAGTAAGATCGCTGTTTACAGTCCCCTAAGGGGACTATTCAATACAGTACAAAGTGAGGAAAAAAAATGTGTTACATTTTTTTTTTAAACAAATATGAAAAAAATAAAAGTTCAAATCACTCCTCTTTTGCCCCATTAAAAATAAGTCCGATCTATCAGTGAACAGTGTAACAAAAAAAAAAAAATCAACGGCAGAATTTTTTTTTGGCCGCCATAACATTGCAATAAGAGGCGATCAAAACATCATATATACACCAAAATGATATCAATCAAAAAATCAGCTCAGGTCGCAAAAAAAGAAGCCCTCACCCAGCCCCAGATCCCAAATAATGAAACGGTTACAGGTCTCGGCAAATGGCAACATAAGCAAAAAAAAAAAATGTCCCCAAAATTTTTCACTACTTAAATAAAAACAGTAAATGCAAAGGCAGAGAAACACATCAGGGTAAATATAAATTCAAATAGATTCTAAATCCAAAACCCAATGTAGGACCAGTATTCATGTATAAGGGATCAACGAAGCAGAATGTAGGACCAGTATTCATGTATAAGGGATCAACGAAGCAGAATGTAGGACCAGTATTCATGTATAAGGGATCAACGAAGCAGAATGTAGGACCAGTATGAGTGTATAAGGGATCAACGAAGCAGAATGTAGGACCAGTATGAGTGTATAAGGGATCAACGAAGCAGAACCAATGTAGAAACAAACCAGAGAAAAAAAGCTTTGAATAAAGATCCACAAAATTGTCTCATACACATAAATTTTTATTAATTCATGATCATAAGTAGAAAAAGGGGAGGAATACACAGTAACAAGGGACAATAGTCAATAAAATAAAACAAAACAAACAGGGACACGAGCAAGGAACATGGTGTAAAATCCACATTAGGAATTGTCAGCCAGGCTACCTATCAATGATCTAAGATTGATCCACAGATAATATGTAAAGTGCAAATGCTTGGAAGACCAATGAAGACTACAAGATCTCACAATTTGAAATTATACTCATTATATTCAATATATATGTAAACAGTAGTCAGTATAGCCAAAATATATATCAAAAAATATCAGATGCTAGATCCCAATTGCATATGCAAGATGGATCCTAATAGGCAGACAAGGAAAAAGAAAAATAGGCTGGGAAGTCACAATAGATCACACATGGTTACTTACACCTAAAATATGTGGCGTTCCTTGCTAGCGCTCACCCCATGTTTTAAATAAAACATACTATAAATGTTTGGTATCTGCGTACTCCTACTGACCTGGAGAATCCTAATGGCAGATCAGTTATACCGTATAGTAAACATTGTAAATATAAAACACAAAAAATAATTGTGGGATTGCACTTTTTTTTGTAATTTCAATGCACTTGTAATTTTTTTCCCACTTTCCAGTGCATCACATGAAAAAAATCAATGGCGTCATTCAAAATGACAACTCGTCCAGCCAAAAACAAACCCTCATATGGCTGGAAAAATAAAAAAGTTATGGCTCTTGGTATAAGGGGAGGAAAAACGAAAGTGCGAAAAAACAGGATTTCTATATAAGATTTAATATCTAGGGGTAATATTTCTCCTTGCAGAGAGTGACATGCTAAGCACATCAGGTGAGGAGACTTTTAAAGTCGCAATGCTCCTCTGGGAAATATGCAAACCTGAACACTCACTTTGCACTGACGAGGGGCAGTAGCCTGAAACATCGTGTCTGCAAATTGAGTATCTGGTCTTGGCTTTTTATCCTAAGTCATGTGATAAGGCTCATTAAAGGGTCACTATTGACTTCTAGGATTTCTACTTCCTGTAGGTGGCACTAGAGTTCTAGTCCTCTTCCTCTCTCAAGAGACCATTTTTAAGATTTAATAGGAATTTTCCTGAACAGGAGGACATTGTGAGATGGACTTTAGGTTGCTTGATCTCTAATCTCCTGCTTTCGTCAAGAAATGTATGGATCCAACACAGCTGTGTACATGTGGACTAAAGTTATGTTATGATTAACCAGTCAATGTTACTTTTGCAAAGTTCACCCATTTGGAATACAAGACAAATCTATGAGTAAATTAATCCTATAGATTTTTCTAGAAATCGGCATAAAAATGTCTAAAATGAACTAAAACATGATTTGCTAAAAAAAAAAAAAACATCCTGTCCCACACAAAACAAAACTCTAAAAACAGTTATGTAAATTTGCTTAGTACAGACCAAAAGTTTGGACACACCTTCTCATTTAAAGATTTTCCTGTATTTTCAGGACTATGAAAATTGTACATTCACACTGAAGGCATCAAAACTATGAATTAACACATGTGGAATTATATACTTAACAAACAAGTGTGAAACAACTGAAAATATGTCTTATATTCTAGGTTCTTCAAAGTAGCCACCTTTTGCTTTGATGACTGCTTTGCACACTCTTGGCATTCTCTTGATGAGCTTCAAGAGGTAGTCACCGGAAATGGTCTTTCAACAATCTTGAAGGAGTTCCCAGAGATGCTTAGCACTTGTTGGCCCTTTTGCCTTCACTCTGCGGTCCAGCTCACCCCAAACCATATCGATTGGGTTCAGGTCTGGTGACTGTAGAGGCCAGGTCATCTGGCGTAGCACCCCATCACTCTCCTTCTTAGTCAAATAGCCCTTACACAGCCTGGAGGTGTGTTTGGGGTCATTGTCCTGTTGAAAAATAAATGATAGTCCAACTAAACGCAAACCGGATGGAATAGCATGCCGCTGCAAGATGCTGTGGTAGCCATGCTGGTTCAGTATGCCTTCAATTTTGAATAAATCCCCAACAGTGTCACCAGCAAAGCACCCCCACACCATCACACCTCCTCCTCCATGCTTCATGGTGGGAACCAGGCATGTAGAGTCCATCCGTTCACCTTTTCTGCATCGCACAAAGACACGGTGGTTGGAACCAAAGATCTCAAATTTGGACTCCTCAGACCAAAGCACAGATTTCCACTGGTCTAATGTCCATTCCTTGTGTTCTTTAGCCCAAACAAGTCTCTTCTGCTTGTTGCCTGTCCTTAGCAGTGGTTTCCTAGCAGCTATTTTACCATGAAGGCCTGCTGCACAAAGTCTCCTCTTAACAGTTGCAGAGGTGACTTTGTCTTCCTTTCCTGGGGCGGTCCTCATGTGAGCCAGTTTCTTTGTAGCGCTTGATGGTTTTTGCAACTGCACTTGGGGACACTTTCAAAGTTTTCCCAATTTTTCGCACTGACTGACCTTCATTTCTTAAAGTAATGATGGCCACTCGTTTTTCTTTACTTAGCTGCTTTTTTCTTGCCATAATACAAATTCTAACAGTCTATTCAGTAGGACTATCAGCTGTGTATCCACCAGACTTCTGCACAACACAACTGATGGTCCCAACCCCATTTATAAGGCAAGAAATCCCACTTATTAAACCTGACAGGGCACACCTGTGAAGTGAAAACCATTTCCGGTGACTACCTCTTGAAGCTCATCAAGAGAATGCCAAGAGTGTGCAAAGCAGTCATCAAAGCAAAAGGTGGCTACTTTGAAGAACCTAGAATATAAGACATATTTCAGTTGTTTCACACTTTTTTGTTAAGTATATAATTCCACATGTGTTAATTCGTAGTTTTGATGCCTTCAGTGTGAATGTGCAATTTTCATAGTCATGAAATACAGAAAAATCTTAAAATGAGAAGGTGTGTCCAAACTTTTGGTCTGTACTGTAAAAGATATGAAAAACCACCTGGGCAAAACTGAGAATTCTGTTCTACTTAGTGTGGCACATGACCCAAAGATGAATGGATGACCAAAGAGATGATCCTTGTGTCGTGTCTGCCTGTCAGACTGTGCACTGGAGTATTCCTTTGTTATAGAGAGTTGTTATAGATTCAGTTGTGCAATTTTATTTGCACCAAATACGAAATTGAGGCACCATTTACAAATATGCACCATATTCCAGATTAATCGAGAAGCCACAGACTGTTTAGGGCTGTGACTCTCTTTGCAAGAGTTGTGGCCTCATGATGCCTCTTGGCCAATAGGGCCCAAAGACTAAAGTGCCCCGTACACTTCAGATAGCTGTCGGCCAAACGATCTTGCCCGACCATACACCAGAGCGCTCCTGTGTTCTCCGTGACAGAGCCGCAACTCTGGAGGTTTATCTCAGTTAAATTTAAGAATCGGCAGTCAGAAATTAATCATGCCGGATCGTTAACTCCTCTGACAATCACCTGTAGGGGGCGCCCCTATACATATCAGTCTGTCTGACGAAACCGTCAATGTCGGCGGGTCCAGTTGACATTAGTCCAATAAGTATATGGGCCTTAAAGGGGTTTTCCCATGAACAAAGTTAATTTTAATCAACAGATCTTGGAGTAATAATAAGTTCCATCATTGGATGTGTCTAAAAAAAAAAGTTCCTGTGCTGAGATAATCTTATAAATGTGCCCCTGCTGTGTACTGTGTAATGGCTGTGTCTGACCGTGCAGGAACATGGTCTGATCATACCACAGCTCCTGGACAGGGAGGGGGGGGTTGGGGAAGGAGGAAAAGAGTATACAGACATTAAAGCGTAGGGTTGCAGCTGATTTTTTTCTTTTTTTTTTTTTTTTCTTTGAGGGAAAACGGTGATTAAAAACAGTGAAATGTTTTACATCATAAGAAGAATCTGCTATGATCCTGTGCTATAATGTCTGTATACCCTCTCCCTCCCGGCCCAGGAGATGTGGTATGATCAGACCATGTTCCTGTACGGTCAGACACAGCCATTACACAGTACACAGCAGGGGAACATTTATAAGATTATCTCCGCACAGGAACATTTTATTTAATCACATCCAATTGTGGAAGTTATTATTATTCCAAGATCTATTGATTAAAATGAACTTTTGTTTGTAGTAAAACCCATTTTAAGTTCAGCGGGTGCAATTGGTGCTTTTGTAAATTGCTCACACTCTTTTTACCCTTTTTAATGATCAGACTTTAGAGGTTTTCCGCTACTAGACCACCCCTGCTTTTACTTCATTGCCCCATGTAAAATAAGAATACTCTATTCTCGCCTATGTTGGTGCTGCTGGTGATGTCACATTGGTTGCAGCGCAGTCATCAATACTTGCCTCGTGCAGTGGTGCGGTTCCTGCAATTGGTTACTATTTGATATGAAGTGATTAAGCAGGGTTGTCTACTGTTCTGTAACCATATGCTTTCTTGTTCGATGTAGGAGAAATGTACTTTTTTTTTTTCTTAAATTCTGTGCTGCGTCGGGGTTCGTATAAAGTTACTGAATTATCGATCTTCTATGCAAATATAAAAAAGCTTTTTTTTGGCTTTGTTTTTTTTTAATAGACTGCTTACCCTTCCTACTTTAAATTAATTCTTCAGGTTATAAAGGTTGTATGGATACCTAATACGTGTATGGATTTTCATTTAGAGAGGGTTTTCCCACAGACAAAAAAGCTTGGAATAAAAATAAGTTCCACAATTAAAGGGAATCTGTTAAACCCCCCCCCCCCCCCCCCCCGCACTTATCGGACTTTTAATATGGGCACAGAGGTGATAGAAATGTAAATCTATTCCTACCTGTATGCCTCATATTAGAGGTCTTGTTGCTGATATGTTCCAGTCCCGGGGACTGGAAGAAATCCCCGCCTACTGAGTTAATTATAATGTTTCCCCCTCCCCTGCATGTTACAGTGCCTGGATTTGGCTGCTGCAACTGCACATCACAGGGCACTGTGACATGCAGGGGAGGGGGAATACATTATAATTACCACAGGAGGTGGGGATTTCTTCCAGTGCCTGGGCCTGGAAGCATCAGAAACTTGACTGTATAAAAAGACAATATGTATGCCCATATTAGAGGTCTAATAATAAGTGCCAGGGGCTGACAGATTCCCTTTAAACATGCAAAAAAAAAAATATTCCTGTGCTGAGATAATCTTATAAATGTGCCCCTGCTGTGTACTGTGTAATGGCTGTGTCTGACCGTACAGAGACATGGTCTGATCATACCACATCTCCTGGGCAGGGGAGGAAGCAAAAGAATATACAGATATTTCAGCAGGGAATCACAGCTGATTCTTTCAGGTAAACATTTTTTAAATAGAGGCAGTGAAATGGTTTGCCTCACAACAGCTGTGATCCACTGCTGTAATATGTGTATACTCTTTTGCCTCCTCCCCTGCCCAGGAGCTGTGGTATGATCAGACCATGTTCCTGTACGGTCAGACACGGCCATTACACAGTACACAGCAGGGGCACATTTATAAGATTATCTCAGCACAGGAACATTTAACACATCCAATTCTGGAAATGATTGAAACTCCACAAAAATAAGTTTTTGATATTCCTAAACACACACACACTTATTATATATTCTAAAAAATAAAAAACATAATATAATGACCAACCCCATGTTTGTGTCTTTTTTTAATCCCTCACAGATACTTGGCTATTGGTCAGTGCACACATGGAGCAGCTATTCTGGGCCCTGAAAATGCAAGTATCGCCAAAGATCCAACCTGGATTATTCGATGAGATTTATTCTTCATAAAGAAGAGTTGTTAGCTCTAAGTCCTTGTAAAGGACATCTATTTATATATATATATTTGTCTATCAGGTCATTCAGGACATCTATTTATATATATTTGTCTATCAGGTCATTCTACAATTTATTTTTTAAACTATTAACATTTCTTGTAATGTTGAATTATAGGATTAAAGAATTCAGAAGATACTTTGCCTTATGTCTTTCATTTAAAACATTGTTCCCCTTGATCTTCAGAAGCGCACTGCTCCTGTACCTCCTGGGCTTCTTGCTTGCGAGTGGGGGGAGGAGGCAGGCGCCGCTTCACTCCGGATTGACCGTTTTCACCAGCAATGTTGGCCCAAGTTGTGCTCTTTCTGATGCTGCGAGGAGAGGAAGCTTTCTTTCTACGTCTGAGAGGAGCAGAGGGGCACTAAGTCCAGCTGCAGCAATTTAATCGGCTTCATATTAGCACTGATCTCTAATGGAAAAAGCTTGTAAGCACTGCACGCATTGCCTAGGATAATGACCTCCTCTGAAAAAACAGCAAGGTGGCCGATAACCTAGACAACAAGCAGTAAACTATACAATTAAATGGACATTTTTAATAACTAGTAAATTGCCAAGTTGCTTGTGTTTACAAGGATTTTGCATTTTTAACCATTTATGATAAGACGGCTTCATTAAAATCAATCTGGTGATCTTATGACTGATTATGCCATACTCAGATTAAAGGGGTGGTCCGAAACTAAAATTTATTGTATTCCTAAATGTCTATTTAACCCCTTAACCCCCGAGGGTGGTTTGCACGTTAATGACCAGGCCAATTTTTACAATTCTGACCACTGTCACTTTATGAGGTAATTACTCTGGAACGCTTCAACGGATCCCCCTGATTCTGAGATTGTTTTTTCGTGACTTATTGTACTTCATGATTGTGGTAAAATTTCTTCGATAATTGATTCGTAAAAGTGAAAAAAAAAAACACTTTTTCATTTATATGAATCAATTTGTGAAGCACCTGGAGGTTCCAAGTACTCACTATGCATCTAGATAGGTGCCTTGGGGGGTCTAGTTTCCAAAATGGGGTCACTTGTGGGGGAGCTCCAATGTTTGGGCACACAGGGGCTCTCCAAACGCAACATGGTGTCCGCTAACAATTTGAGCCGACAATTTGTTAGCGGACACCATGTTGCATTTGGAGAGTCCCTGTGTGCCCAAACATTGGAGCTCCCCCACAAGTGACCCCATTTTTGGAAACTAGACCCCCCAAGGCACCTATCTAGATGCATAGTGAGCAGTTGGAACCCCCAGGTGCTTCACAAATTGATTCGTAAAAATGAAAAAGTGGAAAAAAAATACTTTTTCATTTATATGAATCAATTTGTGAAGCACCTGGAGGTTCCAAGTACTCACTATGCATCTAGATAGGTGCCTTGGGGGGTCTAGTTTCCAAAATGGGGTCACTTGTGGGGGAGCTCCAATGTTTGGGCACACAGGGGCTCTCCAAACGCAATATGGCGTCCGCTAACAATTTGAGCCGATTTTTCCATTCAATTTGTTAGCGGACACCATGTCGCGTTTGGAGAGCCCCTGATGTGCCTAAACAGTGGAGCTCCCCCACAAGTGACCCCATTTTGGAAACTATACCCCTCAAGGATTTTATTAAGGTGTATAGTGAACATTTTGAACCCAGAGGTACGACACAGAATTTGATAACATTAGGTCATCATATTGAATAAGTTGTCATTAGTCTCGAGCGCAAGTGCTCGCTACTTGAGTTTGCATCGGGTACTCGGGTATGCACCATGTACTGCGTGTGCTTGAGTGACATGCTCGAGTCCCCACCCGGATGTTTCGCGGTTATTAGACACCCAAAAAAAAACATGCGGGGATTGCTCGTGCATGGCAGGCAATCCCCGCAAAGTTTTTTGGGCCGTGAAGCATATGGGGCGGAGACTCGAGCATGTCACTCAAATACCCACGATACTTAATGCATACCAGAACACCCGATGCAAACTCAAGTAGCGAGCACTTGCGCTCAACACTAGTCGCCATATCATCATCTTTTTTTCTTACTTTTGAAAAAAATCCCAACCGTAGCACAACCCTAACTGTAGCACAACCCTAACTGTAGCACAACCCTAACCTGAGAGTTTATTTTTTACGCCGTTCCTCATGCGGTATAAGTGATTGATTAGACGACTTTATTCTTCGGGTCGGTGAGACTACAGCGATACCAGAATCCTATGGGGTTTTTATGACTTACAGCTGTCACACACTAAAAGACGCATTTTTTGTAAAATCTAGTTTTTGCATCGCCATATTTTGAGAGCTATAATTTTTCCAGATTTTGGCAGACAGTCATTTGACGGCTTGTTTTTTGCGGGATGAGTTGACGTTGTTATTGGTGCCATTTTCAGGCACGTGACATTTTTTGATCGCTTTCTATTCCGATTTTTGGGAGGCAGAATAAACAAAAACAAACAATTCAGGAATTGTGTTTTTTGTTTTTTTTTATTCTGTTCCGCTTGTGGTAAAATTGATAAGGCTGCTTTATTCTTCGGGTCAGTACGTTTACAGCGGTACCACATTTATATCGTATTTCTATGTTTTGCACTTTTACATAATAAAAGCAATTTTATAGAAAAAATTATTTTTTAGCATAGCTTTATTCTGAGAGCTATAACTTTTTTATTTTTCGGCTGATGGAGCTGTATGGCGGCTTGTTTTTTGCGGTACGAGATTACGTTTTCAGCGGTACCATTTTTATTTATATTTGTCTTTTTGATCGCGTGTTATTCCATTTTTTGTTAGGCGGTATGGTGATTAAAGCATTGTTTTTTGCTTAGTTTTTTTTTTTTTTTTTTTAGTGTTCACTGAAGGGGTTAACTAGTGGGACAGTTTTATAGGTCAGGTCGTTCCGGACGCGGCAATACCAAATATGTGTACTTTTATTGTTTTTTTTGTTTTTTTTTTTAATAATATTTATTGATGGGTAAATTATATTTTTATTTTTGGTGGATTATTTTTTTTATTTTTTTTTTAAATATTTTTACAATTTTTTTTTTTTTTTTTTTTTTTTTTTTTTTTTCACTTTCTGGTAGTTTTTATACTTTATTACTTTGTCCCACTATGGGACTTTCACTTTTTTTTCTCTGATCGCCTGCATGGCACAGGAATGCAGCACCATCCCTGTGTCATGCAGGCTGTCAGCGCTGGACAGGGAGAAGATTGTTTGGAGATGCACTGCGCATGTCCAAAAAATCTTCCTGCTGTCTGGTGACCCGGATGTTGTCATGACGACATCGGGTCGTCATGGCAACATCCTGGAAGCCACGGCAGACAGCGCTGGAAGCCGGAAGAGGAGGTGAGTATCTGCGATCGCCTCCCCTTGCCACCGCAAAGCTGCGATCGACTTCGATCGCAGCATCGCGGGGGTTAATGTGCTGGGAGCGGTGCGTGACCGCTCCCTGCACATAGTACCGGGTGTCAGCTGTGACAATCAGCTGACACCCGGTGGCGATCGCGCCCGCACAGCCTGTGTGTGCGCGCGCGATCGCCATGATTTACTAATACGGGTCTGGCTCTTAAGTCCCAGGGCACAGACGCGTATTAGTACGTCAAATGTTGTTAAGGGGTTAATGTAGTAATCTAATTGCTTTTCTAATATAATTTAATTTAAAAGTCCCTATTATTCCCTCACTACTCCTAACTGCTTTTTTTTTTTTTTGAGTATCCCAGTGCACTGAATATTCTCAATCGAGATGTCATCAGGGGCCAGAGGCTGCGGTTAGTTTCGGACCACCCTCTTTAAAGAGCTTGTTCACTACATTTTATTATCCCCCTAATGTATTCTCCCGAGGGCCCTAAGTGGTTTTGTAAATACCTTGCGGTGCAGTTACTGCCTGTGAGCTGCGCTATCACTGGCCGCTCACCGGCATCACGTGACCCCGGGCTGCAGCCGGCTCTGACATCCGCTGATGTTACGACAAGTGCTGGCAGCAGCCGGGGGTCCCTCTTCTGCATTCCACCGGCGGATGCTGGGCTGTGGGCGGGGTTACCCGGCATCCACCGCGCTCTCTCACTTTCCCCATTCATTGGGAAAGCACGCAGTGGATGCTGGGTGTGATGCGGGGGGTAACCCCGCCCACAACCCAGCATCCATCACGGGGACCGCGTCACTGATGTCACGCCTCGACGTGGCATCAGTGGCTGGTCACGTGATGCCTGTGAGTGGCCCGTGGTAGCACTGCTTTACAGGCAGTATCTGCAACACAAGGTTATTACAAAATCTCTCAGGGGCCCTGGGGGAATACATTGTGGGGGGGGGGGGGTAATAAGTTGTGAACACTTCTTTAAGGCCCCAATTTATCATGGCCTTTGCGCTTGTTTTTTGTCCTTTTTCTATTTTTTGAATATGCCCAATTCATTATTCGATTTGCTCCTTTTTTGAAGTCTTTTACAAGTGCTCACCTGTTTTTTGTTTTTTTGGTTTTGTAAGCAGAGTTTAGCAATTCCAGATATTTTCAGCTGATTTTATCAGTTGAGACATTTTAAATACTCTCAAAGTTTGACGCAACTTCCCCTTATGTCGTTTTATGCATGTCTTCTCAAAAATGGTTAATTACAAGAAAAAAAAAGACCATTTTTAGACTGTGCCAAATTCATTAACCACAAAAAAAAAACTTACACCAAACAATGTGACATATTCTGATATAGAAAAATGTAACCTGCAGGATATAATCAAGTCAGGGGAGATGTGGCCTTCTTGACTGTTCAGGAGTGCTTCTCGACCTCTACGACCTCTTACCATTGTTTCAATACAGCTATGAAAGTTATTTTTCTCTTTTATGCCTTATCTGGTAGAAGAATAAAAGATAATCACTGAACTTGTCACCATCCTGGATACCAGGTTAGGGGAGGTTTAGTTGCCTATATCATTCTGATGTCTCAAATTAAGCAATTCATCTCATGGAGACGGGTAATAACTTATCACTGGGGCTCAACAAGTTATACAGTGTTTAGTGATGGGTCGAGCGCTAAAACCCTCGGGTACTCGTTGCTCAGGTTGAGCAAATTGGAATGCTCAAGTGCTCGGTCCGAGTAACGAGCCCAATGTAAGACTATGGGAAATTTTTCCGGCGGCTCCCACCGGCGGTCTGCAGAGGGCCTAAAAATTGCCCAAATCAATGAAAACAGTGCTCAAATGACAGGAACAGCATGGGAAGACCCCTGGAAGCATTTCTGGCTCCCAGGTCAATGCTGTCAACAACGTTTTGAGAGGTATTACGCCACTTTTACGGACTCGCAATAAAAACATAAACGAAACCAAAATGGATTTTCCTGGGAAATATGTTAATGAACATCCTTTCCAGGGTAATGACTTGTATGTAAGGCAAAATAAATAACCAAAACCAAAAATGCTCCTCCACACCTTGGGCTATGTTCACACATAGCGTTTTTGATGCATTTTTGCACTTTTCCATTGCTTTCAACCGTGACAAATGCATTCACTGGTAAATATTTTAACATTTTACAGCCTTATCTGGCCATATGGTGTGTGACACATCGTGTTTCACAAACCCTTCATAAATGAAAGTCACAAACACTATTTACTCTGTCGCCTCATTGGGGGACACAGGACCTTGGGTGTTATGCTGCTGTCCACTAGGAGGCAACACTATGCTTATCTGAAAAAGATTAAGCGTGGCTCCTCCTCTGCAGTATACACCCCTGGACAGCATCAGCCTACTCCAGTTTTTGCTTAGTGTCGCAAGGAGGCACACCTCAGACCTTCACTCGTCCCTCGCTTCAGCACGGGATTACAGATGAAGAAAAGAGGGTCTCTATATAGACCCCCGGCATGGCTCCTTCCTCTGCCCCCTACTAGGGGTGCAATGTTAAAGTTGATATGACGTAGCCACCATGCTGCTCCTTCTTCGTCCCCTTGGGTCAGGCTCGAAGTTGAGAACCCCCCTCCTTCCCCAATTCCCTCGGTCTTGGTCCGAAGTTGAGGCGAGGACAAAGCCCCCTGACAGGTGACAGCGGCACCCTCCCTAATCCCCCCTGGGGGTATTAGGTTGAGAAACCATCAGGTAGGGCCTGGACGGCAGCATCTGCAGCTCTCACCAGCCAGCACACTGCAGCCGAGAACCAGCAGCAATACAGGAACCCCAGCTTGACTGCGGGACCCTGTAGGAGCCGGGGGGAGTGCAGGCAGCCATGGCACACACAGGCACAGGCCTTCACAGGCCCTGCACCTGCGGCAGCTTTTCATCTTAAGCGCCTAAGGGGGACTCTTTTCAGAGACCCCCTTCCACTTATGTCCCCACCGCCATTCTGCCTTTCAATCCGGGGGAGTCCGGTTCTGATCCGACCCCCCCCCCCAGACTACCGCGCTGGCCTGGATCCCTTTTGGGCATAGAAAATAAATTTACACCGTGGCCTAGCCGAAGCCGCCGTCCATTTTCTGCCCCCCGGATGACTATTTTTACTCACTGCGGTGTCACACATGGGGCGGATCTAGGCTGCAGGGCGCGCATCTCCATAGCAACTGCCGCCCTTGCAGCGTTCCGCCCCCCTTCTCCTTCATCTCTGCAAGCAGGAGAAAAGCCACGGCGGCCATATCCAGCTGCAGGACGCATACAGGCCAGCCAAGTCTCCGGGGAGGCACAGGACCAGGCTCTTCAGTCTGAGTTACCTCAGCTGTGAATTTTTATTACTCTGTATCCTCCTCTGCACAGTTAGCCCCCTTGCATAGCCACTCCAGGTGCACCATGCTGGGCTCAAAGTCTAAGAAAACCAGGCAGGACTGCTTTTACGCTTTCTGTACAGCCTGCAGTAATGCTCTTCCCAGCGGCTGCACATATCCGCATTGCAAGGATTGTGCTCCGACTACTGTGCTGGAGTCCCAAGTAGCCCCTACCAACCCTTCAGTGTCTGATGCTACGCCGGAATGGGTCACTCAAATGTCACAATCTATGACACAGTCCATAGATAACATGACCTTCAAATTGCTTCAGGCTCTGCAAAGCCATACCTCGACTATGAATGCTACCCAACAAAGGGAAAGCCGGACTCCGTCACATACTGACCCAGGCACATCCATGTCAGGGTCAGGACGCAAGCGCACCCACAGGTCACGCTCATCTGCGTCATCCCATAGCACACAGTCATCCCTGTCTAGGGAGAGATACCGTAGTCACAGGTCATCTACACAGTCCCCTACCAGGGACAGACATGATATTTCTCCGCACCAATCCCCGTCCAGAGAAATACCCCATTCTGGGTCACCTAGGAGACACCTTAGTGATACACAGGAGTCAGAAGGCATCTGCGATTCTGACTCAGACAAGGAAACTGATGGATCCCTAACTCCAATCCCACCTAGCAATGCAGCGCTAGTTGAGGACATAATCTCGTCCATACATCGGGTGCTGGACATCTCTGATCCGATCCCGGACGCACCACAAAATAAGATTTCATTTGAAGGAGCTCTGAAACCACCTAAGGTTTTCTTGGATCATCCAGAATTTAAATCTATCCTCACAAAACAATTCTTACAGCCTCACAAGAAGCTTAACAGCCGCAAGGCCCGTTACCCCTTTCCAAAGGAAACCACCAAAGAATGGGCAGACCCACCAGCAGTGGACCCCCCAGTCTCCAGACTGGCAGCACAGACACTTCTCTCGCTGCCAGATAGCTCAACCCTTAGGGATGCAGCAGACAGGCATGTAGAACTGTCGGACCAAGCAGTTCAGATAGCAGTTGTGGCAGATTACATGCTTCATGCTGCTCTGGATTCTGCAAGGGGTGCAGCGGGCGCAATATCACACGCCATCACAATTTGGCGTATCCTTTGGCTGCGCGAATGGAAAGCGGACGCAGCCTCAAAGAAGTCCCTCACGCACCTTCCATACCTCAGCGGTCGACTTTTCAGTGAAAGCTTGGACACGATGATATCCAATGCCACAGGGGGTAAGAGTACCTCTCTTCCCCCACTGAAACCCAAGCGCAATTATAACAAGAATAACCAAGCTCGCTTCCGATCCTTTCGGAACTCTTCCGGCTGGTCCTTTTCATGGCCACCACAAAATAACAGCCGCTTCACACGCAGGGAAGACTCGAGGCCGACACAAAAGTCGAACAAATCCTGGCAGTCAAAGGCAGGCCACTCAAAATCAAAAGGAGGAAAATCTAAGAATTTCTCCTCATCATGACTCACGGACTCAGGAAGACACTCCACCTGTAGGAGGCCGACTTTTACTCTTTCATCAAGTCTGGCTACCTATTACAGAAGACAAGTGGGTCAAGGAACTAGTGTCTTCAGGATACAAAATAGAGTTCACTTCCAACCCACCAAACAGACTCCTTATATCTGTTCCCCCAAAATCGCCAATAAAAGCTCGCGCCTTCCACCAGGCGGTCTCATCGCTTCTTCAAGCACGAGTCATAATACCTGTTCCCGCAGCCGAGCGCTTCCAGGGGTTCTACTCCAATCTTTTCGTAGTCGCCAAGAAAGGAGGAGGGGTACGCCCCATACTAGACTTAAAACAACTCTACAAATATGTACGAGTACGTCACTTCCGTATGGAGTCCCTCCGGTCAATCATTGCATCCATGGAAAAAGGAGAATATCTCGCCTCCATAGACATACAAGATGCATACCTGCATATACCGATTGCACCTGCCCATCAGAGATTTCTCAGGTTCGCAATCGACCAGGACCACTACCAGTTCGTGGCTCTCCCGTTCGGACTCGCCACAGCTCCCAGAGTGTTTACCAAAGTCATGGCAGCCACCATGCACGTTCTACACTCCAGAGGCATGGTAGTCTTTCCATACCTGGACGATCTTCTCGTCGAGGCTTCTACCTTCAAGGACTGCGAGCTCAGTGTCTCAATCACAATCGACACCTTGAGTCGCCTAGGTTGGTTAGTCAACCTACAAAAGTCATCACCAACCCCAAACCAGTCTCTGACATTCCTGGGAATGCTATTCAATACCTCCAAGGGCCTAGTGCTTCTCCCCAAAGACAAGGCACTGCCTCTCCGTCTAGGCGTTCGCACCCTTCTCAGCAAACCCCCTCGATCTCTCCGGTTTGCAATGAGAGTCCTTGGCAGGATGGTGGCGGCAATAGAAGCGGTTCCATTTGCCCAGCTTCACCTCAGACCTCTCCAACTAAACATTCTCAAGTCATGGGACAGGAACCCTTCTTCTCTCGACAAGAAGTTCCAGCTGACATCGTCAACCAGGAAGTCCCTTCACTGGTGGCTCAACCGGACCTCTCTAACACAAGGGAAATCTTTTCTCCCAGGTCAATGGAAGGGCCTGACCACCGACGCAAGCCTGACAGGTTGAGGTGCAGTACACCTACACCACAGAGCACAGGGCAAGTGGTCCCCAGCGGAAGCAACTTTGCCCATCAACATCCTGGAGATTCGTGCCATCCTCCTGGCGTTGAGAGCCTTCCATCACTTACTGGCAGCCTCTCACATCAGAGTACAATCGGACAATTCCACGGCCGTGGCATATGTCAATCACCAAGGGGGAACCCGCAGTGCCAGAGCGATGCGAGAGGTGACACGCATCCTTCACTGGGCGTAGAAAACGAGCTCCATTATCTCTGCGGTCCACATTCCGGGTGTAGACAACTGGGAAGCAGACTTTCTCAGCCGACAAGGAATAGACTTGGGAGAGTGGGCTCTCCATCCCGAAATCTTCCAACAGATCTGCCATCGTTGGGGCACTCCGGACGTGGACCTAATGGCGTCTCGCCTCAATGCCAAAGTCTCCAACTTCATGGCCAGAAAACGCGACCCGAGAGCTCTTGCGGCGGACGCCCTGGTTCAGGACTGGACCCAGTTCCAGCTCCTGTACATTTTTCCACCTCTCCCCCTGATTTCCAGAGTGGTGAGAAAGATCAAACAGGAGGGAGTTCCAACCATCCTAATCGCACCGGACTGGCCCAGGCGTACATGGTACGCCGACATCGTACGTCTCACAGCGGACGTTCCCTGGCGTCTTCCCGACCGCCCGGATCTTCTGTCACAAGGCCCGTTCTACCGCCAGAACTTAGAGGCCCTCAATTTGACGGCGTGGCCATTGAGACCTGGGTTCTAACCCAGGCAGGTTTTTCGCCAGACGTCATTAAAACCATGATCAGAGCAAGAAAACCAACCTCTGCCAACATTTACTACCATACCTGGAAAACTTTCTTTACCTGGTGTGAATCTCGTAACCAGACCCCACTCCCTTATTCCTTACCCAGGGTGCTCTGTTTTCTCCAATTGGGTCTGGAAGCCAGACTATCCCTGGCCTCCCTTAAGAGCCAGGTGTCCGCTCTTTCAGTGCTTTTTCAAAAATGCATTGCTCATAAACCGCAAGTAAGAACATTTCTCCAGGGGGTTTCCCGATTGGTTCCCCCCTACAGACGACCTCTAGAAGCGTGGGACCTCAACCTGGTGCTGACAGCATTACAGGAAACACCCTTTGAACCCCTTAGGGAAGTCCCACTCCGTCTTCTATCCCAGAAAGTGGTTTTCCTCGTGGCAATCACCTCGCTACGCAGGGTGTCTGAACTCACGGCACTCTCCTGCAGACAGCCTTTCCTGATTTTTTTCCAGGACAATGTAGTCCTTCGTACTGTTCCATCCTTCCTTCCGAAGGTTGTATCCAGCTTTCATGTCAATGAAGAAATTTCACTACCATCCCTCTGTCCGGTTCCGGTTCATAGAGTGAAAAAGGCTTTGCATACGCTTGACCTTGTCAGGGCACTGCGTATCTATGTGTCTAGGACTACGCCCTTCCGGAAGTCTGATTCTCTTTTCCTTCTTCTGGAAGGCGGCCGCAAGGTTCTACCAGCTTCCAAAGCTACCCTTGCCAGGTGGATCAAATCCACCATACAAGAGGCCTACCGCCTCAAAAATTTGCCTATTCCAGCAGGTATTATGGCACATTCTACACGTGCGGTAGGGGCCTCCTGGGCCCTTCGGCACAACAAGTGTGTAAGGCAGCCACTTGGACTAGCCTACACACGTTTACAAAACACTACAACGTTCATACCCAGTCCTCAGCAGATGCGAGCCTGGGCAGACGTGTTCTGCAGGCGGCGATGCCCCAATTGTAGGGACCCGTCTACACAATATTCGTCCATTGCTTCCCACCCAGGGACTGCTTTGGGACATCCCAAGGTCCTGTGTCCCCCAATGAGGCGACAGAGTAAAGGAGATTTTTGTGTACTCACTGTAAAATCTCTTTCTCTTAGCCTCTAATTGGGGGATACAGCACCCACCCTTTGCCCTTTCCGGGCCGTTAAGTTGAGTTCTCTTATTGGTTTTCCTTTGAGTTCTTACATAGTTGCCTTCTTATAGGCATGGTTATGTTATCTATGTTACGTTCCTCCTACTGCTTTTGCACAAAACTGGAGTAGGCTGATGCCGTTCGGGGGTGTATACTGCAGAGGAGGAGCCATGCTTAATCTTTTTCAGATAAGCATAGTGTCGCCTCCTAGTGGACAGCAGCATAACACCCAAGGTCCTGTGTCCCCCAATTAAAGGCTAAGAGAAAGAGATTTTACGGTGAGTACACAAAAATCTCATTTTTACAGCCTTACTATTCTTAAAGGGCCAGCAGTCGGCTATGCTTTGTTGTTCCCATTATTAGAGTGGGTCTCCATTATTGTTGTTTCGCATGCAAGGACTGCCAAAAATTTGGACGCACCCCGATACCCGCTTTGAAGAGACATAGAGGAGGGTCTCAGTAAAAAAAAAAAAAATGTTCCCATTAGAAAGGAGAGGGTCTGCTTTCCAGTTATAGGGTATGCAGTGAGTCCAACGGCTGCCAAAATTCAGGAAAAACCCTACTAACAATTTAAAGACACATGGAGCTGGGCTACAGTAACGAGTACGACATGTTCCCATTATTAGGAAGTGGGCCTCACATACTGTTTGCCTATGCAGTGAATGCAACGGCTGCCAAAAATTTGGAGGAACTCCAATGCCCCTTGCAAGAGACGTAGATATGGTGATATGGAGGAGGAGGAGGAGGACAAGAGCAAATAGACCAAATCAGGAAGCGTATACCCATGTCTGGGTGTGAAGACAGAGGTGCATGGGAATAGAGTTAGACCTTCCAAAAAAAAGACACTGTTTTTGAGTTTGTTACGCTGCTATCATTCGGTGGTGTTGAGAAGTCTGGCCCAATCCAGCCCTTGTTCATTTTTATAAGAGTCAGCCTATCAGCATTTTCAGTTGACAGGCGGATGCACCTATCTGTTATAATTCCGGCGGCATTAAAAACCTACTCTGACAAAACGCTAGCGGCAGGGCAGGCCAGGACCTCCAAGGCGTAGAGCCAGTTCATGCCACGTGTCCAGCTTGGTTACCCAATAATTATAAGGCACAGAGGAATCGCAGGACGTTGATATGGTCGGCAAGGTGCTCCCCCACCATCTTCTGAAACTTTTCCCCCCTTGGGAGAGTACCCCGCACATCAGGGCCTGTGCGATGGGAGGGTCTGAGAAAACTGTCCCAGAACTTTGACCGTGTTCCCCTGCCTCTGCTGGATTGCATTTGTCTCTCTCACCTGTACTCCTTGGTTGAGGGCCTTCTCGTATTGCACCATTTTATTAGGCCTGTCCTGCAAGGGAGAAAGAGACAGAAAGTTCTCTTTGTCTAGAAGTGACAATGCCATGGTCACAGGAAACGCAGCGTATCATAAACTCAGCCATGTGTGCCAGACTAACAGGCAAGACTTCTGTGTCCTCACAAAGAGGACGACTGGCCATGCTCTCCTCATCATCCCTGTCCTCAGGCCATCCACGCTGAACAGACAGTATGACAGTTGTGCAGGTAGTACCGTCCGTCTATAGTGCAGGAAACTAGCTACTGTTCTTCCACCTCCTCTTCCTCATTGTCACCCAATCCACGTTGGGATGAGATGAGGCTGAGTTGTGTGTAATCACCCTGTATGGTTCCTTGCTCCATCTCATCGTGCTCAGGCTGCAATGCATCCTCTTTAATTGTGAGCAGAGAGCGTTTCAGAAGACAGATATCGGGATGGTGACGCTAATTATGGCGTCATCGCCGCTCACCATCTTGGTGGAGTCATCAAAGTTTTGGAGGATGGTACGTATGTCTGACATCCACTCCTGAGGTCTTATGCGTGGAGTCTGAATTGAATACCGACAACGTTGTTGATGCTGGTAGTCATCAACTGCCCTCTTCTGCTCATAAGTCCTTCCCAACATCTGCAATGTAGAGTTCCAACTCATGGGGACATTGCAGATCAGTCAGTGAGCTGGAAGCTGCAAACGCTTCTGAAGCACAGCAAGGGCGGCGGAAGCTGTAGCTGACTTTCTAAAATGGGCACACAGGCGCATACTTTGACAAGCAGAGTCGGGTAGGTTTTGAGAAACCGCTGAACTACGATGTTAAGCATATGGGCCAGGCATGGTACGTGTGTGATCTCGCATCAGAGCCACCAGCTGGTTCCGGCTATTGTCACACATGGCCATACCTGGCTGTATGTTCAGCGGTGTCAGCCACAGATCAGCCTGCTCTTTCAGAGCTGTCCACAACTCTTCAGCGTTGTGCGGTTTGTCACCTAAGCATATGAGCTTCAGCACAGCCTGTTGCCGCTTGGCCTAGGCTGTGCTGCAGTGCTTCCAGCTTGTGACTGATGTGGTCATTTCGGAGATGGAGGCTGAAGAGGAGAAGGAGGTGCAGGAGCTGGTGAATGTGGGGGCAATCCTGATAGACCCTGGGCTCGTAATCCTCGGCGTTGGGAGGACGTGTTCCGTCCCAAGGTCCGACTGGGTCCCGGCTTCTACTATATTAACCCACTGTGTCGTCAGCGAGATGTACCGTCTCTGCCCACAAGCACTTGTCCACGTTTCCGTGGTTAGGTAGACTTTCCCAGTAACTGCGTTGTTGAGGGCACAGCTAACATCGTGGGACACGTGCTCGTGTAATGCGGGGATGGTACACCGGGAGAAATAGTGGAGGCTGGGGACCGAGTACCGAGGGACGGCCGCCGCCATCAGGTTGCGAAAAGCTTCAGTCTCCACGAGCCTAAAAGGCAACATTTCGAGTACAAGCATTCGCAAAATGTGTGACTTTAGTAGTGTAGCGTGTGGGGCATTGGCTGCTTATTTGCGCTTACGTTCCAAGGACTGTGGTAGGGACAACTGAACGCTGCGCTGGGACAAGGAAGTAGACGTGCTTGCGGATGGTGCTAGTTGAGAGTGTGCAGCGACACTAGCAGGGTGGGAGGCATCTTGGCATGCGCCATAGACAGGGGGATTGGCGTGCACGCACAACAGCGGAAGAAGCAGTGGTGTCACCCGCAGACACTGTTGCTGGACCCTGGGGTTCGGCCCATTTAGTCGTGTGCTTTGCTGCCATGTGCCTGATCGTGCTGGTGGTGGTCAGGCTGCTAGTTTTGCTACCCCTGCTGATGCTGGCCTGGCAGGTGGTGCAAATGGCCTTTTTGGGGTTATCGGCAGAGTCTTTAAAAAACAACCAGACTCGGAAAGACCTAACCAGACTGCGGTCCCCTAGTAATTGGGACAGGAAGGTAAAGCAACAAGATGTGGGTGTTTGTTGTGGCACAACTTCAGCTTGCCCACGACCACGTCCTCGGCCTCTGCATGCACCATCACGTCCACTTCCCTGTCCCTTGCCATGCACCTTGCCCATTTTAAATGGAGGACAATATTTTCCACATTGACGAGAAATGGCTGATTTTGGAACGCAGTTATGTGATACGTCTGTCAGAGAACCACAATTTTAAATAGCAGGCCTGTAATTTACTAATATTATTCTACATAGAGACCTAGTGTGAATAGCCTGACCGACACACTGCAACAGAATGGAAAAGGAGGCCAATATTTTCCATGTTCAGTTGAAATTTCTGGAGTTTTATTGCTGAAATAAGGAACATATCTTGCTGTATTCTGCAGTGCTAGCAAGCAAATGGAGCAGAAAAATGGTGTACTCTGGATTGCTTTTTAAGCAAATAACCAGGATTAAGATAAAAAAAATTGCCCTGGCCCCTGATATCTGGAGCTATGTCTACAAATATCTGTAATTATTACAACAGTGGCAGCAGAAAGGTCGTTCAATGGACCCTCTTGCGCTATATGCACTGCAGTCTGCCACATAAACTGCCTGCCTGACTCCTGCCTAGCACTGATATATATGCAGCTGAATTAGTCCTCAGAAGGACTGTTAGTTCAGATGGATGGATATATACACTGCTCAAAAAATAAAGGGAACATTTAAACAGAATACGACTCCAAGTAAATCAAACTTCTGTGAAATCAAACTGTCCACTTAGGAAGCAACACTGATTGACAATCAATTTCACATGCTGTTGTGCAAATGAAATAGACAATAGATGGAAATTATTGGCAATTATCAAGACACCCTCAATAAAGGAGTGGTTCTGCAGGTGGGGACCACAGACCACATCTCAGTACCAATGCTTTTTGGCTGATGTTTTGGTCACTTTTAAATGTTGGTTGCGCTTTCACACTCGTGGTAGCATGAGACGGACTCTACAACCCACGGAAGTTGCTCAGGTAGTGCAGCTCATCCAGGATGGCACATCAATGCGAGCTGTGGCAAGATGGTTTGCTGTGTCTCAACGTAGTGGCCAGAGGCTGGAGGGGGCCGTAAGAGGGCAACAACCCAGCAGCAGGACCGCTACCTCCGCCTTTGTGCAAGGAGGAGCACTGCCAGAGCCCTGCAAAATGACCTCCAGCGGGCCACAAATGTGGATGTGTCTGCAAAAACGGTTAGAAACCAACTCCATGAGGGTGGTATGAGGGCCCGAAGTCCACAGATGGGGGTTGTGCTCACAGCCCAACACCGTGCAGGAAGCTTGGCATTTTCCACAGAACACCAGGATTGGCAAAGTCGCCACTGGCACCCTGTGCTCTTTACAGATGAAAGCAGGTTCACACTGAGCACATGTGACAGATGTGACAGAGTCTAGAGACGCCGTGGACAGCAATCTGCCTGCAACATCCTTCAGCATGACCGATTTGGCAGTGGGTCAGTAATGGTGTGGGGTGGCATTTCTTTGGAGGGCCGCACAGCCCTCCATGAGGTAGCCTGACTGCCATTAGGTACCGAGATGAGATCCTCAGACCCCTTGTTGAGACCATGTTCTGGTGCGGTTGGTCCTAGGTTCCTCCTAATGCAGGACAATGCCAGACGTCATGTGGCTGAAGTGTGTCAGCAGTTCCTGCAAGATGAAGCCCGCCCGTTCCCCAGACCTGAATCCGATTGAGCACATCTGGGACATCCTGTCTCGCTCCATCCACCAACGTCACGTTACACCACAAACTGTCCAGTAGTTGGTGGATGCTTTAGTCCAGGTCTGGGAGGAGATCCCACAGGAGACCAACCGCAACCTCATCAGGAGCATGCCCAGGCGTTGTAGGGAGGTCATACCGGCACGTGGAGGCCACACACAATACTGAGCCTCATTTTGACTTGTTTTAAGGACATTACATCAAAGTTGGATCAGCCTGTAGTGTGTTTTTCCACTTTAATTTTGGGGGTGACTCCAAATCCAGGTCTCCATTGGTTAATAAATTTGATTTCCATTGATGATTTTTGTGTGATTTTGTTGTCAGCACATTCAACTTTGTACAGAACAAAGTATTCAATGAGAATATTTCATTCATTCAGATCTAGAATGTTATTCGAGTGTTCCCTTTATTTTTTTTGAGCAGTGTAATTATATATATATATATATATATATATATATATAAAAATCAGTACAGACCAAAAGTTTGGACACACCTTCTCATTTAAAGATTTTTCTGTATTTTCATGACTATGAAAATTGTACATTCACACTGAAGGCATCAAAACTATGAATTAACACATGTGGCATTATATACTTAGCAAAAAAAGTGGGAAACAACTGAAAATATGTCTTATATTCTAGGTTTTTCAAAGTAGCCACCTTTTGCTTTGATGACTGCTTTGCACACTCTTGGCATTTCTCTTGATGAGCTTCAAGAGGTAGTCACCGGAAATGGTTTTCACTTCACAGGTGTGCCCTGTCAGGTTTAATAAGTGGGATTTCTTGCCTTATAAATGGGGTTGGGACCATCAGTTGTGTTGTGCAGAAGTCAGGTGGATAGATACACAGCTGATAGTCCTACTGAATAGACTGTTAGCTGCTTTTTTCTTGCCATAATACAAATTCTAAGTAAAGTAAAACGAGTGGCCATCATTACTTTAGGAAATGAAGGTCAGTAAGTGCGAAAAATTGGGAAAACTTTGAAAGTGTCTCCAAGTGCAGTTGCAAAAACCATCAAGCACTACAAAGAAACTAGCTCACATGAGGACCGCCCCAGGAAAGGAAGACCAAGAGTCACCTCTGCTTCTGAGGATAAGTTTATCCGAATCACCAGCCTCAGAAATCGCAGGTTAACAACAGCTCAGATTAGAGACCAGGTCAATGCCACACACCGTTCTAGCAGCAGACACATCTCTACAACTACTGTTAAGAGGAGACTTTGTGCAGCAGGCCTTCATGGTAAAATAGCTGCTAGTAAACCCCTGCTAAGGACAGGCAACAAGCAGAAGAGACTTGTTTGGGCTAAAGAACACAAGGAATGGACATTAGACCAGTGGAAATCTGTGCTTTGGTCTGATGAGTCCAAATTTGAGATCTTTGGTTCCAACCACCGTGTCTTTGTGGGACGCAGAAAAGGTGAACGGATGGACTCTACATGCCTGGTTTCCACCGTGAAGCATGCAGGAGGAGGTGTGATGGTGTGGGGGTGCTTTGCTGGTGACACTGTTGGGGATTTATTCAAAATTGAAGGCATACTGAACCAGCATGGCTACCACAGCATCTTGCAGCGGAATGCTATTCCATCCGGTTTGCGTTTAGTTGGACCATCATTTATTTTTCAACAGGACAATGACCCCAAACACACCTCCAGGCTGTGTAAGGGCTATTTGACCAAGAAGGAGAGTGATGGGGTGCTACGCCAGATGACCTGGCCTCCACAGTCACCAGACCTGAACCCAATCGAGATGGTTTGGGGTGAGCTGGACCGCAGAGTGAAGGCAAAAGGGCCAACAAGTGCTAAGCATCTCTGGGAACTACTTCAAGATTGTTGGAAGATCATTTCCGGTGACTACCTCTTGAAGCTCATCAAGAGAATGCCAAGAGTGTGCAAAGCAGTCATCAAAGCAAAAGGTGGCTACTTTGAAGAGCCTAGAATATAAGACATATTTTCAGTTGTTTCACACTTTTTTGTTAAGTATATAATTCCACATGTGTTAATTCATAGTTTTGATGCCTTCAGTGTGAATGTACAATTTTCATAGTCATGAAAATACAGAAAAGTCTTTAAATGAGGTGAGTCCAAACTTTTGGTCTGTACTGTATGTGTATATGTACAGTGCCTACAAGTAGTATTCAACCCCCTGCAGATTTAGCTGGTTGACACATGCGGAATTAACTTGGCATTGTGACATTTGTACTGTAGATCAGCCTGGAAGTGGGAAATGCACTGCAGCAAATTTTGTTTTTGTTTTTTTTTTAAACGTTAAAAGTTAATTCAGAGTGTCATTTATTATTCAACCCCTCAAACCACAAGAATTCTGTTTGGTCCCCCTAAAGTATTAAGAAGTAGTTCAGGCACCAAGAATAATGAGCTTCACATGTGTGGATTAAAGATCTCTTTTGCCAGCCTTTTCTGACTATTTAAGACCCTCCCCAAACTTGTGAACAGCACTCAGACATGGTCAACATGGGAAAGACAAAGGAGCATTCCAAGGCCATCAGAGACAAGATCGTGGAGGGTCACAAGGCTGGCAAGGGGTACAAAACCCTTTCCAAGGAGTTGGGCCTACCTGTCTCCACTGTTGGGAGCATCATCCATAAGTGGAAGGCTTATGGAACTACTGTTAGCCTTCCACGGCCAGGACAGCCTTTGAAAGTGTCCTCCCGTGCCGAGGCCAGGCTTGTCCGAAGAGTCAAGGCTAACCCAAGGACAACAAGGAAGGAGCTCCGGGAAGATCTCATGGCAGTGGGGACATTGGTTTCAGTCAATACCATAAGTAAAGTACTCCACCGCAATGGTCTCCGTTCCAGACGAGCCCGTAAGGTACCTTTACTTTCAAAGCGTCATGTCAAGGCTCGTCTACGGTTTGCTCATGATCACTTGGAGGACTCTGAGACAGACTGGTTCAAGGTTCTATGGTCTGATGAGACCAAGATCGAGATCTTTGGTGCCAACCACACACGTGACGTTTGGAGACTGGATGGCACTGCATACGACCCCAAGAATACCATCCCTACAGTCAAGCATGGTGGTGGCAGCATCATGCTGTGGGGCTGTTTCTCTGCCAAGGGGCCTGGCCATCTGGTCCGCATCCATGGGATGATGAATAGCACGGCCTACCTGGAGATTTTGGCCAAGAACCTCCGCTCCTCCATCAAGGAACTTAAGATGGGTCGTAATTTCATCTTCCAACAAGACAACGACCCAAAGCACACAGCCAAGAAAACCAAGGCCTGGTTCAAGAGGGAAAAAGTCAAGGTGTTGGAGTCGCCTATTCAGTCTCCTGACCTTAACCCAATTGAAAACTTGTGGAAGGAGCTCAAGAATAAAGTTCACATGAGACACCCAAAGAACCTAGATAACTTGGAGAAGATCTGCATGGAGGAGTGGGCCAAGATAACTCCACAGACCTGTGCCGGCCTGATCAGGTATTATAAAAGACCATTATTAGCTGTAATTGCAAACAAGGGTTATTCCACAAAATATTAAACATAGGGGTTGTATAATAATTGACCCACACTTTTATGTTTAAAATTTAATAAAATTCAACTGAGCAACATAACTTTTTGGTTTGTAAGATTTATGCTTCTGTTCATAAAACCTACTCTCGTTTGCAGTTTGAAGGCTCTAACTTATTTGCATCTTATCAAACCAGCTAAATCTGCAGGGGGTTGAATACTACTTGTAGGCACTGTATATATATATATAATATACTAGATGGTGGCCCGATTCTAACGCATCGGGTATTTTAGAATATGTATGCGTCCGACCGGGCGCGACTAATCAGCGAAGCAGTGTTTAAATGGGTTGTGCACTACTTTAAATTAACCCCCCAATGTATCCCCCCGATGCCCCTAATGAATTTTGGAGGACCGGGGAGCGAGGCCGCCGGTCGGGGTACTTCTGCTGCGAGCAGCCGGGAAATGACCGGCTAGCACAGGGTGAGCGTGTGAGGGAGATGACTGGCTAGCACAGGGTGAGCGTGGGAGGGTGAGAATGTGAGGGTGTGAGCGTGGGAGCGGGTGTGAGGGTGAGCGTGTGTGAGGGTGAGCGTGGGAGCGTCCTAGGGTGAGCGTCCGAGCGTGAGCGTCTGAGGGTGAGCGTGTGAGGGTGAGCCGCTAACGGCCACCATCTTGTTCTGAAATCCCGCGTCGCTGATTGGCCGCGGCCTGACCAATCAGCGACGTGGGATTTCCTGGACAGACAGACAGGATAAGACAATTATATATATTAGATATGTTGTGGAACATCTATACTAACAATAAACAAGCATGGTTCCGGGGTAGACTGTGACGAGCATAGCGGCGCCATGTCTGATATAGATCTGATGACGCTGTGTGGCCAGCCAATCACTTTAATGCCACAACCAACATGGCTACGGCATTACAGTGCGTGACAAGCAATCCCTGCATGTTCATTGGCGCTCTAAAGAGCACCAAATATGCAGGGAGGGGACCCGAGTTCCCACCCGAGCAACCCGGAAATACTTGTCAAGCACCGTGATGCTCGGGCGAGCATGTTTGCTCATCACGAACAGTGTTGCTTAATCATTACTTGCATAAGAGTAGATTGAGGGGGGGTGATGATAGTTGCCGAACACGTGCTTCTATAGCGCTTGTAAACTGCAATTTTGCTCCTCCACTGCTGCAGCTGCTGCAGAAGCACAAACCGACTGTCTTGTCAATCAAGCAGGAGAGCATCCCCACTGCGATGGAACAATGGACAACCAATTCTGAGTCCCTGTTTCAACCCCTGTAAAATAACACTTATTCTCCCCTCTGGCGCCGTTCCTGCGGCGTCGGCATTGGCTCTCCTGGGGATTGCGTGACATTATATCATGGGATCACTGCAGCCAATCGGCACTGCTCCCTTCCTTCACACAAATCAAGACATCTGGAGGAAGTGAGAGAGCAGCAGCTCTGACTTCCTCTGGATGTCAATTAAGTCCATAGGAGAGTAGAGTGAAGCCAGCACTAATTGACCACAGGGTTCACGTGACATAAAAATGTCACGCAATCCCAAAAGAGCCAGTGTCGATACCGCTGGAATGGCACCAGCACAGTGTGTGTTTTACTGAGGGAAAAATAGTGGAGCTGTGGACAATTCTTTTAACGAACCTTGCAACTCCCATAACCTCTGGTCCACACTGATGAAGGACAAACACCACGAAACAGGCTGACAATAGAAAAGTGTCTGGACATGTTTATTGGTATCCATAAACCAGTTACCAAATCCCATTCATTGACATGTAACTGGATATACTCCAGAGATGACTTCTTCCTACTAAATTTCCAACCACATAATGTTTTGCAAAGTTACTTTATTACATCACATCAATGTATCCTGCAACTTGTCACTGAAGGGAAAAAAATACAGACATAGCACATGTAAATGTGGCTCCATTACATCTCCAACACAGAGTGTAATAAACAGAGCGTATTACACACAACACACAGGGAACATTGCCGCCCGTTCACGTCTGTGGCGATGGATAAGGGAAGCAAAATAAACTCTGGACAGTGAACGATGTGATGTAAAATCTTCTACAATTTCCATCTGTAATATTCTTTATTACTACTTACTTTTTGAAGATAACTTGGAAATTGTGTGGACATAAAGTGCTGGGACAATATAATTTAAATTACAAAAGATAAAATGGATAATCATATAATAGAGCAGTAAAGCACACAATGGAAATGGAGACAGGCTATTATACGAAGCATGATGACTGGGTCCGTAGCCTTTAGATCGCTCCTGCTTCTGATCCTTTTGGTCTGGGCACGTGAACATGTTCCAACTGGCCAGCGTCTGAAATGTCATAGCTGGTCTTGTACTTGGCCAGAATTTTCATCAGTGGTCTCAGCTTCAGCCACCATTGCTCCTTTGGAATCCGGTGTCTGGAATTAGAAAGCAAGAAAGAAACATTTATTGTTTCAGTATATATGAAATATTTGGACTTAAAGGGGTAGTCCACTACTCAGGCAACCCCTTTATAAATACTACATTTCCCAATGTAAAATAAAAAAACGTTATATTCGCCTCCCGTACTGGCACCAGTCCAGCTATGTTGGAGCTTGGTCTCCCAAAGCTTGTGTGACCTTGTTATGCCACATGACCCCCGCAGCGAACCAGAGGCCGCTATTGGGCTGATGTGCTCTCACTTCCAGCGGATGAAACTTAGACGTCTGTGGAGGTGCGGGCACAGCAGCACATTAGCCACCACTGATTGGCTGCAGGGCTTACGTAGCATAACAATGTCATGCAAGCCTTGAGAGACCTGGCACTGACATCGCTGGTACGGAAGGTGAGTATAGGGTATTTTTTTTTTTTTTTACATTGGAGAATGTAATATTTAAGAAGAGGTCGTCCAAAGAGATCTACTTACTAGTGCATGCAATGCGTAGTGTGAAATCTGGTGACAGATCTTCTTAAAGCAATGGTCAGCCAAGACTGACAAGGACGGCAAGTTTTGAAGATAACCTACTACATTATGATCTGTGAGAGTCTGACCTTGGAAACCCTCACCAAGTGGGCATGGCACTGATTTGGATCTGCTACTTGTCTAAGAAATGATGCACAGTGGCGCCCCAGGGAAATGCAGCCAGTACATGTCTAAATTATAACCTTTGATTGTTGCTGATGGTTCTCCACAACTAACACTTATAAATGTCAATCCTAAAAGCCTGTTCTTGATGAGGCCTAGTGATGACCATATGCTTTCTGATTTACATTAACACTTACTTGAAATCTGTTTCGTCTCTGAGTTGCATAACTGGCTGAAAGAGAAGAGCTCGTCTGCGCATCCCTAATAGACATACACTGTCTTCTGTGTTTGCAAATATCTTGCCTGCAGGTTGGAGAATAACATTGGTTAGTACATCATCACTTTAGGCTGAGACGTTGCTAATTAAAGAGGACCTCTGACTTGCTCAAAAAATGTAGTTGAATACCTAGTAAAAATCCCTGAGCTACCCCGATTCTGACGCTCTTTTCCGTTCTGCGCTGTGTCGCTCTATTGCAGAGATTCTCATTTATTGCTTTCTGAGCACAGTATGTGAAATCTCTATTTATAGTGCAACCGGGCATTTCTTCAGAGTTTTCTCTGTGGATCGTGCACACAGCGCGGCAGCTGATCTACAAGTGTCAGACACTGCTGAGCTGTGATTAGCATAGTGTGGAAGGGAGGAGTGGTGAAAGCGCACATACCCACTTGCACTACAAGCAGAGATTTCAGATACTGCACTCCAAAAGCAGAAAATGTGAATATCTCTGCAATGGAACGTAGCGCAAAACGGAAAAAAGCGGTAGAATCAGGAGCGCTCAGGGAGTTTTACAATACAATTTATTTGAGCAAGTACGAGGTCCTCTTTAAGGCAATCCTTGTCATTAATTTGAGCTTTTAGAAAATCTAATCAGCTCATTAATTCATCAAAAAAAATGTGCTTATCAATGACTGATAAAGGACAACAACAACCACGTTCACAAATTACTATGTTCAAAGACAAATAATTGGTGTGTAGCACTGTCTGTAATAGTTGTATTTTATTCTAAAAAAAATATTGCTGACAGACAAATGTAAAAAAAAAAAAATCAAGTGCCTAAAACATCAATGCAGGCTGTGAATAGCAGCATCTTTCTACAGCAGAAAAATAAGCAAGAAGAACAAGAAGAAGATAAGCAAAGACTGTCAGTCAACTAGATGCATTCTTCAGCCTGCAGCGTTTGCTAACAAACACTACTGTAAAGCACAACTCCAGTGACTTTTTTTTTAGTGGAGAAGTGCAACTAATGTAAGTTCCCTGCACCTAGTATAATACTTACCAGCTGCCATCTTCTGCATAACTCTATGTAGTCACAGCTCAATGTAAGTCTATGAGAAGCACATAATGTCATAGACTTACACTGTCAGCTTGTGACCGTTCCCTTTGACTTCTGCTCGGTCAGAAGTAACGGTCACTAGATGGTGGATAGGAGCGGCATTGGGAAGAGATGAAGACGGCAATTGGTGAGTATATTACTAGGGTCAGGTAACTTACATTAGTGGCACCACTCCAGCTCTTAAATAGAAAAAAAAGCCGGCTGGAGTGAGGCTTTAAATTCTGTTACCGGGCTCACAAGTCTGAAAAAGAGTAAGATGGGTTATCTTGTGCTGCCCTGAGCTACAAAGTGTGGGTAGGCACAGGCCATCACCTGGACAGGTAATAATAAAGCCAGTATCAAACAAATGTAGCACAGGTGCATTTTAAAGGGACTCTGTCAGCACAGAATGACTGTTCAAACCAAGCACAGGCGCTCGGTGCATCAAGCGGCCAGTCATTTATATACACCTTCCTACCAGCTTGGTTTCCATCTATCTCCACCCATTTGTGGCTCTATTAAGCCAGAGCTGTTAATCACAGAAGAGGGGGTGGAGATAGATGGAAAAGAAGCAGGTGGGAAGGTGAATTTTAATGAAGCACCGAGCGACGGGACTTAGTGTGAACAGTCATCCTGAACAGTCATATACGGCCGTGTAGCTTTAGCTCTGAGCAAAGGCCACTATGTGCTGCTGCTTCATCGCAGCCTAATGCAAGTGACCGGGGGCGCATTACAACCCCAAGGGTAATGAAACCGCGACAAGCAAGTCACAAAAAGTTGGAATTTTTTTGTGATTTGCTTGTTGCTGAACACAACGACTTTGGTCGCTTGAAAGCAATTCTTGGACAAGTAGTTTCGGCAAAGACGTTGGTTCCACTTGTCTTTGCTGTGCTCTTGTGTTTTAATATTATAGTGGGATACGGCTGTAAAAAAAAGCAGCCAAATTTCAGACATGTCCCATGCAAGTCTCACGGGACTTACATTACAGTCTATGGAGGCAAAGTTACATAAACTGCAAACCCAACATCTTTAGATTTTTTCATTTCATGGGTTGCAATCCAACCTCACTGACGGTGACTTGATGCGATCTTACAGCCTTTATGTCGTCCCCTATTCTGTATGTGTTAGTTCTACGTTCTTGATCTTAGACATGGTTAGTGGAGGGCAAAAGGGAAGATACAATAGTGCGCCCGTACAGGCAGTGATGGGAAAGCATTTGCAATATTTACACCAAGTAATAATGAGACATTACCTTCCTCTAGGGATCCCAAGTTGTCATGAAAGAAAATATAAAAGCAAAAAAAAAATTTTTTTTAGCTACAATTGTCACTACGATCTAACAGGCAGCTGAAAGCAGCGTGCGCCAAGCAGACTCACAACACTACGACATAAAGCAAAACGTGGCAGCAGAAGCTGTGTAAGAATACATGATAAATCTCATTAACAGTGCAATGTAATCGCAGGTCAGTACAGAGTGATGTGCATTTATCATCTATACTGGAGAACTAAAGAGATCTACAGATGGATGCCATTACTGGATGCACTGGCGCACACTCACATGGGCCATATATCAGACAAAGGTCATTATTTCCTGCTGACTGCATGGCATCACTACACCCACAAGGTCTGATCTAACAGCAATTTACTTTCCAATAAGACACAATAAGCTTGGGGCCACATGGCAACTTTTCCCAGTGCTATATACTACGGCTACATCGCAGAATAATGCAGGTGAATAGGATGGCATTGCGACCCCAAGGGTACCGCGAAAAGCAAGTTAAAAAAAAATCTGGCTAGGTCTGACTTTTTGTGACTTGCTTGCCACGGCCCCCTAGGAGTCGTAATGTGACCCTATTCATCTCCATTACGCTGCAATGTAGCAACAATCTTTGGCCACACTAGATGCGTTTTTAGCACATTACATGCTCTCAAACTCAGATTAAGAGCATGTAATGTGCTCGAAACGCGTCTAGTGTGCTGCGTTTATCCTTTCCCCTCACACCTCCCTCAGTGGTTTGCACCCAAGTCTCTATCTTTAAAGGATTAAATAAAGAAAGAAGATTTTATATTGTAGAAGCAGGATTTTCCTTTTCCTCCGTTGTGGGCTGTGTTTGGCAGGGACACTATCCGTGCTCCATACCACGAATTTGGGACGACAACAAAGGGTGAGCTGATTACTCCTTGGTCTATGTTTGGATCTTTGGCCATGACACAAATTGAACAGCTAAAGTAGCCATGTTCCCCAGCTACTGACAAGTCAAGCGACCAAAAACATCTGTGCAACCTTCTGTCATGAGACCATTTTAGATCTGTAAAAAAAAAGAGTCCATATCACAGATTAGTCGCAGTCACATGTGACTTGCAGGAGATTCTATGGCAAGCGAGAACACCGACAGAAAATCCAACACATTTGGAAACTTCTGTATCTCGATGTTGCGATTTGACACCTTAAGAAATTATTAGACGCGATGTCGCAATTTGACACTGATTTCAGAGTTGTTCCACACATATGGCCCTAACAAAAAATCCCCTCCAGCCTTGTCAGCCTCAGCGGTTATACAGTTATATGAAAAAGTTTGGGCACCCCTATTAATCTTAAGGTTAATGTTTTATAAAAATTGGTGTTTTTGCAACAGCTATTTCAGTTTGATATATGTAATAACTGTTGGACACAGTAATGTTTCTGCCTTGAAATGAGGTTTATTGTACTAACAGAAAATGTGCAATCTGCATTCAAACAAAATTTGACAGGTGCATAAGTATGGGCACCTCACCAGAAAAGTGACATTAATATTTAGTAGATCCTCCTTTTGCAAAAATAACAGCCTCTAGTCGCTTCCTGTAGCTTTTAATGATTTCCTGGATCCTGGATGAAGGTATTTTTGACCATTCCTCTTTACAAAACAATTCCAGTTCAGTTAAGTTTGATGGTCGCCGAGCATGGACAGCCCTCTTCAAATGATCCCGCAGATGTTCAATGATATTCAGGTCTGGGGACTGGGATGGCCATTCCACAACATTGTAATTGTTCCTCTGCATGAGTGCCTGAGTAGATTTGGAGCGGTGTTTTGGATCATTGTCTTGCTGAAAGATCCATCCCCTGCGTAACTTCAACTTTGTCACTGATTCTCGAACATTATTGTCAAGAATCTGCTGATACTGAGTGGAATCCATGCGTCCCTCAACTTTAACAAGATTCCCCGTGCCGGCATTGGCCACACAGCCCCAAAGCATGATGGAACCTCCACCAAATTTTACTGTGGGTAGCAAGTGTTTTTCTTGGAATGCTGTGTTTTTTTGCCGCCATGCATAACGCCTTTTTGTATGACCAGACAACTCAATCTTGGTTTCATCAGTCCACAGGACCTTCTTCCAAAAAGAAATTGGCTTCTCCAAATGTGCTTTTGCATACCTCAGCCGACTCTGTTTGTGGCGTGCTTGCAGAAACGGCTTCTTTCGCATCACTCTCCCATACAGCTTCTCCTTGTGCAAAGTGCGTTGTATAGTTGACCGATGCACAGTGACACCATCTGCAGCAAGTTGATGCTGCAGCTCTCTGGAGGTGGTCTGAGGGTTGTCCTTGACTGATCTCACCTTTCTTCTTCTCTGCCTTTCTGCTGTTTTTCTTGGCCTGCCACTTCTGGCCTTAACAGGAACTGTCCCTGTGTTCTTCCATTTCCTTACTATGTTCCTCACAGTGGAAACTGACAGGTTAAATCTCTGAGACAGCTTTTTGTATCCTTCCCCTGAACAACTATGTTGAATAATCTTTGTTTTCAGATCATTTGACAGTTGTTTTGAGGAGCCCATGATGCCACTCTTCAGAGGAGATTCAAACAGGAGAACAACTTGCAAGTGGCCACTTTAAGTAGCTTTTCTCATGATTGCATACACCTGGCTATGAAGTTCAAAGCTCAATGAGGTTACAAAACCAAAAAAAGTGCTTTAGTAAGTCAGTAAAAAGTAGGTAGGAGTATTTAAAACAAGAAAATGATAAGGGTGCCCATAGTTATGCACCTGTCAAATTTTGTTTGAATGCAGATTGCACATTTTCTGTTAGTACAATAAACCTCATTTCAAGGCAGAAACATTACTGTGTCCAACAGTTATTACATATATGAAACTGAAATAGCTGTTGCAAAAACACCAATTTTTATAAAACATTAAGCTTAAGATTAATAGGGGTGCCCAAACTTTTTCATATAACTGTACATGAGGTCCAGTCCTGATCCTCCTTTCCTTTGTGTTATCCCCCTCCCACCTTTATGCATAGACATACTCAGTGTTAGTGATCGGTTACCTTTTCTGTAGGTTTCCTTCAGTTTCCTGGAGATCCACTGAATAGCTTTTGCTGAGATTTTTGTTCCAAAATTTCTATCGAATGGTGAAGGAGCGCCGCCCTGTAAGAAGATACATTCATGATGATAAATCTCTAGACCTGTGCTAGCCTATGGGCACTTATCAATGACGTAATCCTCCTAACTCATTCTAAGGGGGTAAGTATGGTCCTCGCTATATTTATTTACATACGTCTATGATTCACGGTCAAAATACTCTTCCACATACCAAATAAGATGGTAGTAGGGAGATTGTGCTGCTCTAACATAGGAATAGTCATCCCTCTATGACTATGACTCTATGTGACTGCAGACTCCTGAATCCTTACAGCGTGTGCACCACGTGCTGTCAGGATTATCCAGTGAGGGTAGGCGATCATGTTACTGCACGTATGCAATTTGCATACATGTGGTGATGTGCCAACTAGACATGCTCAGCATTGTTCAATTCACTTGTATTAAGCAAGGCTAAGCAAGTCTAGTTGGAATGTGGCTGGAAGTATGCAAATCATATTCTTGCAGTCATATCACCCGCCTGCTCTCGGCCTCAACACTGGAGAATCCTAAGAGCATGTGGTGCACACGCTGTTAGGATTCAGGAGTCTGCAGTCACATAGAGTGAATGCAGACTTTTATCACAAGACCAAACAAGCCCTTTATAAGGAATCTGTCATTAGGTTTTTGCTATGTAATCTGAGAGTAGCATAATGTAGGAGACGAGACCCTGATTTCAGCGATGTGCCACTTACTAGGCTATGTGCTGTTGTTTTAATAAAATGAGTATTTTATCAGTAGCAGATTATCAATACAGCACTAGGTGTCCTGTGCTCCTGGTCAACGCTTCCACCACTCATTAGCAGCTTTCTGTCAATATACAGTGTAGTAGGAAAAGGTAGAAAATCCAGCTTCATTATTTTTTTTTTTTTTAAATAGATATATTTTCTTTATTAATGAATAATAGTAATCCATTGAAATAAATGGTTAAAATTTCCAAAAATTACTATGCCTTCTCCATGTATCCTGTAACCATGCTATGATTTTGGAATTGTAACCATTTTTTTCCCAGGATTACTATTATTCACTAATAAAGAATAATATATTATATATATATATATATATATATATATATATATATATATATATATATATATATATATATTATATAATTTATTTATTTATTTTTTTTTAGTTTGTGAAACTGGATTTTCTACCTTTTCTTGCTACCGATTGTGTCTAGGCATAGATGCCCTCCGTGCTCCGAACTATATGGGAATCCTATGATGGTGAGCTGGATCTTTTCTCATTGTAATATACAGTGTACACAGAAAGTTGCCAATCAGTGTTGTGGGCAGGGTTATACAGATCTCAGCATTCAGGGCACCGCTACATAATCAGCAAAGAAATTGAGATTTTATCGCAATTGCTGCACCCAGTAAACTAAGTGATACATCATTGGAATCAGAGTCTCAGTCCCTACATCATGCTGGTTTCAGATGAGGTAGCAAAAACCTGGTGACAGATTCCCTTTAAGAAGTGGCTGTTTTCAGCAGTCATGTGTCATTTTTGCAGCACAGTAAGGAAAGACACATGCAGAGTGGCAACGCTGGAAGGTGGGATCCTTCAGGCGAGTAGTGTGTTTTTTTTTTTACACACTATTCTAGTCCCGTACAATCTAATTTTTTGATATATTAGAAATCCCCATTGAACCTTTTCAATATACTGAACACTTGGCATGCACCTGTTGATACATTACCTGTTGCATGTGGCCTAGTACATTTTTTCTGCAGTCAAACACTCCTTTCCCTTCCTCGGAGTAAAGCTGATAAATAAAATCTGTTGTGTAATTTTCATTGCAGTTTTCATTCCTTGATAGATAAATAAAAGAGAAGGTTTTAGATATATAAAAGCTGTGCATGTTCGTTATGTGCTTTCCTCCCTATCTATAGTCTGCTTTTTTGGCCCTCCCTGAGGATTAGATGCTCTGCCCACTCTCTACTCTCTGATCCTCTGTGTTCTGCTATCTCTAGAGAAAGGATAAAGAGAGCCCTCCGAGCCATTAGCAGGAGCGCTTATGGATTTCTTTCTGAATTTGCAGAGCAGCGAGCTATATGAAGGACTTGCACATACTCTACAACAGCGAAATGAACATTTTTAATGAAGACTATTTAGAAAGTTGCCTAATTTTGATTTTAGGAAATAAGTATTAATGAACTGTTAAATAAGCAATCCCCAAATATTTCCTAGCTAAGTCAATGTGGCATGTGAGGGAGTCAGAATGAAACTTATTTGCATCAGCAGTAGCTAGGCGTCTCTATAGTGAATACTAAATGTCATTGGCTAATGTTCGATGAACGTATCCAGAGAATTAGGCTCATATTAGCATCATGGCTGCTGTTCGTAACCGAACAATGACAGATACTGGGGAATCCCTATAGACTTTTATTGAGGATCATCAGGTTTACATCAGAAATCTGTTATTTTGAACACTGCAGGCTATAATACTCCGTCTGTCAAAATGACAGCACTCGCTTAAAGAAAGTCTTTAATGCCAATTTGAGCTAAGTCTACGAAACACAGTTAAAGGGATATTCCCAAGTCCAAGATCCTATCCCAATATGTAGTAGGTGTAATAATAATAATATTAGCAAATCCCTCCAATTAGAAATGTAGTATAGTTCTTCTGATTCGCTATGTCTCTTTCCTCATGTGCAGGGCATCGCAGTAGCTTAGATATCCATGGTTACGGCCACTGATATAGTGACAGTTAGTTAGACAGCTCTTAGTGGTTGTAACCATGCATACCTAAGGTTCTGCAATGCCCTTAACGAGGTAAGTGACATAGTGAATCAGAAGAACTATACTACATTTCTAATTGGAGGTATTTGCTAACACTATTAATAATTCACCTACTACATATTGGGATAGGATCTTGGAGATGGGAATACCCCTTGAAATACCCTACAAAGGTAAAACAAGGGTGAAGGTCATAAAGTGGCTCAGTGGTTTGCACTTTTGCCTTGTACCTGTGAGGCCCTAGATATAAATCTGACCAAAGCCAAGTTCTTCTATGTGGAGCTTGTACGTGCTGCCCACCTCATCTTGTACAGCTCTGTGGAATATATTGGTGCTATATAGGTAAGTAAAATAAGAATACTGTTATGTCTATACCTCAGGACAAGGCCTCTCTGGATACTGGTCTTCATCTTTTCTGTTAAATGCTCCACGTTCGCCTATATAAAAGGAGAGAATAATCATTATTCACAATTTTTAACGTATAAATAAAATGGAAATGAATATGGTTTTAGCAATCTGAAGCAGAGTTGGTCTCACTTTCTTCCTACAGACTGAGCTTTATATTGTATGTAAACAGTTAAGGCCGACATTACACTTAGGCTCTGAAATGTTCAAACTTTGCACCAGAAAACTAAAGTAAAACTGTGGCTAATGTCACTATTTCTGAATATAACAATGCTCGTTTTACTTTAAACCCACAGGAGCATAGACATAGGGATAAAGAAGTAGCAATTGCACCCGGACCATGGTTGTTAAGGCCTTTCTGACACATAAGAGGACTCCAAAATTCTAAAAAAAAACTAAAAAAAAAAAAAATAATAATAAGATTTTGCATTGAGTCCCTGGAATTTTAAGTCCTCCTCTGCAAACGTGGAACCTTTTATGTTAATCTGAGGATTATTGGCCCCAGTTTATTAAAGCGTATATTCCAATGCCTTGTTATAGATGGGAGGGGCGCATTTCATGTGTTTGGAAACATCTTAAAAGTATGAGAAAGCATTTTCAAATCTGCCCGGCCGTATTTATTAGTCCCATAGCACTGAATGGAGAGAGACGGTGACTGCGCGCCCAACTCTCCACTCACTGCTGGTTGGACACCAGCCAGAATGCAGGATTGGTGGACTCCCCCTTCTAAAGATAGGTGCGGGTCCAAGAAGAGGGGCCCACATCTATCAGAAATGTATGGAATACTGCACCTTCCAAACCACAGACACAGAGAAATATAAACTTACACCTACTTTAGAGCAAACGCTTTGGATACCTACAGTCACTATTAGAAGATTAGGTGCATCCTGCAAATCTCATGACCACCAAATCCAATAATAAACAGAGCATCAGCTCCCGAGCTCCCCCTAGTGGTGGCTACAAGCAGCCAAACTGTTATCATTTAACTTCATGAGGCCGATATGTGAAATTCTTTATGCCAGAAAAGATGTCATAAAACACTTTGAACTGTTGTAAGATTTTCAAGCAGAGCGGAGTTGAGTTGTGCAAAAAATTTGCAATTTTTGCCATTTTAAAGATAAGTTTGTGGGGCTGTGCCAAAATAGCTGGCGCTAGGAAAGAGTCGGGGTGGAAATGGTGTGCCTACGCCGACCTGTCGAATTCATGGAAAGTGGCTGCATTTCTTACGCCAGAAATGTTACTCCAGTCTCCAATTGGAGTAACATTTCTGGTGAGGCGCACGCCACTGCTAAGATGCGCCGAATTTCTTAAAGGGATTGTCCACGTTTTGAGGACAATTTTTTTTTTTTACCTTAATGCATGCAAATGGAGCTGAAACACATTTTTGCAATCGGGTTTCATTAAATATGTTGCCTATTATAGCCTCTGTATTACATTGTCTATTGCTGGCTGCAGAATGAGTTAACGGGGTTGGCCACATTATCTTTAATTTAACAGATGTGTTGGGGACATGATTTTGTGTCACTTACTACTGTATAGGTATGACTGGTTCACCTCCTGGCTTGTTAGTGCAGATTTACTCATAGACTGCACAGCTCTCCATTCCATACAATGGCTGCTGGTGGAGGAGCAGCCCGTAATAGACAGTGTAATACAAAGGCTATAAGAGGTAAAATGGTGAAAATTTTTTAATGAAACCCAATTGCAAAAATGATTTTTAGCTCCAATCGTATGCATTTCAGTAAGAAAATGTTTCCAAAGGAGGACAACCCCTTTAAGTATTACGAGGAGCATCTTATTCCTGCACTGAGCTCACTAAGACTGGCGTACAAAATGCCATTCTTAATAAATCTCTAAATCTCTGCAGGGAATTTTGAGCTCGGCATCAGAAAAAAATGGAGCTCTGAGCCTCATAAAGATATATTATGAAATGAATTAGCACGGCCTGTCAACACTCTGTTGATACTTCTGCCTTCACATACAATTTTAATTGTAATTACCTGAAGTTCACGAATGTCAAATTGCTCCTCAAAGACGTAGGCTGCATCAGCACCGGCAGCGAGACCTCCCATGTTGGCCAGGTAGCCGCAGTATCCTCCCATTGTTTCAATGATGAAGACGCGCCTTTTGGTTCCGCTGGCGGATTGTTTGATGCGATCGCAGGTCTAATCAAAATGCACGGTGCAAAAGTACAACATAATTTCACATTTGAAACCCAATAATGTGAGATTTGCTCTAATCTCTGAGATATTATTACATTTTTGGCAATTAATTCGGTCGCATTCATCACATCAGCACCAATTTAGGGTTTCAGATTCTGATATGCAATTTCTCAAAAAAGATAAACTGCCTACAGATCCTATTCATTTTTATGGGTATAAAATTCATGCCAAAACAAACTTGTTCAGCGTTCGTTTCCATCATTTCCATCAAGTTCTCATTTTTTACACAGACACATACAGTACAGACCAAAAGTTTGGACACACCTTCTCATTTAAAGATTTTTCTGTATTTTCATGACTATGAAAATTGTACATTCACACTGAAGGCATCAAAACTATGAATTAACACATGTGGAATTATATACTTAAAAAAGTGTGAAACAACTGAAAATATGTCTTATATTCTAGGTTCTTCAAAGTAGCCACCTTTTGCTTTGATGACTGCTTTGCACACTCTTGGCATTCTCTTGATGAGCTTCAAGTGGTAGTCACCGGAAATGGTTTTCACTTCACAGGTGTGCCCAGTCAGGCTTAATAAGTGGGATTTCTTGCCTTATAAATGGTGTTGGGACCATCAGTTGTGTTGTGCAGAAGTCAGGTGGATACACAGCTGATAGTCCTACTGAATAGACTGTTAGAATTTGTATTATGGCAAGAAAAAAGCAGCTAAGTAAAGAAAAACAAGTGGCCATCATTACTTTAATAAATGAAGGTCAGTCAGTCCGAAAAATTGGGCAAACTTTGAAAGTGTCCCCAAGTGCAGTTGCAAAAACCATCAAGCACTACAAAGAAACTGGCTCACGTGAGGACCGCCCCAGGAAGGGAAGACCAAGAGTCACCTCTGCTTCTGAGGATAAGTTTATCCGAGTCACCAGCCTCAGAAATCGCAGGTTAACAGCAGCTCAGATTAGAGACCAGGTCAATGCCACACAGAGTTCTAGCAGCAGACACATCTCTACAACAACTGTTAAGAGGAGACTTTGTGCAGCAGGCCTTCATGGTAAAATAGCTGCTAGGAAACCACTGCTAAGGACAGGCAACAAGCAGAAGAGACTTGTTTGGGCTAAAGAACACAAGGAATGGACATTAGACCAGTGGAAATCTGTGCTTTGGTCTGATGAGTCCAAATTTGACATCTTTGGTTCCAACCACCGTGTCTTTGTGCGACACAGAAAAGGTGAATGGATGGACTCTACAAGCCTGGTTCTCACCGTGAAGCATGGAGGAGGAGGTGTGATGGTGTGGGGGTGCTTTGCTGGTGACACTGTTGGGGATTTATTAAAAATTGAAGGCATACTGAACCAGCATGACTACCACAGCATCTTGCAGCGGCATGCTAGTCCATCTGGTTTGCGTTTAGTTGGACCATCATTTATTTTTCAACAGGACAATGACCCCAAACACACCTCCAGGCTGTGTAAGGGCTATTTGACCAAGAAGGAGAGTGATGGGGTGCTACGCCAGATGACCTGGCCTCCACAGTCACCAGACCTGAACCCAATCGAGATGGTTTGGGGTGAGCTGGACCGCAGAGTGAAAGCAAAAGGGCCAACAAGTGCTAAGCATCTCTGGGAACTCCTTCAAGATTGTTGGAAGAACATTTCCGTTGACTACCTCTTGAAGCTCATCAAGAGAATGCCACGAGTGTGCAAAGCAGTCATCAAAGCAAAAGGTGGCTACTTTGAAGAACCTAGAATATAAGACATATTTTCAGTTGTTTCACACTTTTTTGTTAAGTATATAATTCCACATGTGTTAATTCATAGTTTTGATGCCTTCAGTGTGAATGTACAATTTTCATAGTCATGAAAATACAGAAAAATCTTTAAATGAGAAGGTGTGTCCAAACTTTTGGTCTGTACTGTATAGCATAAGCAACTTCCAACAGAATATCGCAATTTTTTTTTCCAAAGCTTGTTATCTCATACTATTCATCTCGGGATATCTTTAGAGAAAAACAAAATTCAATGGGTATTCCAGTAAGAAGTTATCACCTTATTCAATGAACCCGGTTATCCCCTGCAGTGCCACAGAGAACATGTACTTCTGCCCATTCAAACTGGAGCAGAAGTTCTTGTTCTGGTGATCCAGAGAGAGTCTCAGACATCCTCTGATCTATCCTGTGGATAGTTGAGAACTTTTTACCAGAATACCCCTTTAAGGAAGGAAACATCTGTAGTATTTTGCATATTTGCATATACTAATGAGCTCGTTGTGCATATTCAGATATCAAGTGGTGTGTTGTAAACATTGCAAACACAGCATGAACCTGCGAGATATCCGATGAAAACATCACTCAAGTATCTGATGAAATGACATGCAATTTCATCTAATAAGTACAGAACCATGAATGCTTCAGTGTGACACATAGTGAACGTCTGCAACACAATGTGGAGCAGGAAGACGAAATGTAACCGTCTGAGAGACACAAATTGTCTGAGTCATTGTCATAACATCCTGCCGCTTATCACTTTCCTGCAATACTCTTATTTCGCACTCTTTCATCATCTAATCTTACACAGTGGCTCAGACAAGAAATGATAGAACTTTTACGGCTGTCTTCTTCATATTGTGAATTCTGAGGTTGTACAGGATGGAAAGCCATGCTGTAATGGATGGTAATTAACACGTCACAGTGATGCCACTGCTGATGATTAGCAAGTGATGTCACTGCTGATAATCAGTGATGTCACTTCTGATAATTATTATGTCACAGTGATGTCACAGCTGATAATTAACAAGTCACAGTGATGTCACTGCTGATAATTAACAAGTCACAGTGATGTCACTGCTGATAATTAACATGTCACAGTGATGTCACAGCTGATAATTAACATGTCACAGTGATGTCACTGCTGATAATTAGCAAGTCACAGTGATGTCACTGCTGATAATTAGCATGTCACAGTGATATCACTGCTGATAATTAACAAGTCACAGTGATGTCACTGCTGATAATTAACAAGTCACAGTGATGTCACTGCTGATAATTAGCAAGTCACAGTGATGTCACTGCTGATAATTAGCATGTCACAGTGATATCACTGCTGATAATTAACAAGTCACAGTGATGTCACTGCTGACAATTAACAAGTCACAGTGATGTCACTGCTGATAATTAACAAGTCACAGTGATGTCACTGCTGATAATTAGCAAGTCACAGTGATATCACTGCTGATAATTAACAAGTCACAGTGATGTCACTGCTGATAATTAGCATGTCACAGTGATGTCACTGCTGATAATTAGCAAGTCACAGTGATATCACTGCTGATAATTAACAAGTCACAGTGATATCACTGCTGATAATTAACAAGTCACAGTGATGTCACTGCTGATAATTAACAAGTCACAGTGATGTCACTGCTGATAATTAGCAAGTCACAGTGATGTCACTGCTGATAATTAGCATGTCACAGTGATATCACTGCTGATAATTAACAAGTCACAGTGATGTCACTGCTGACAATTAACAAGTCACAGTGATGTCACTGCTGATAATTAACAAGTCACAGTGATGTCACTGCTGATAATTAGCAAGTCACAGTGATATCACTGCTGATAATTAACAAGTCACAGTGATGTCACTGCTGATAATTAACAAGTCACAGTGATGTCACTGCTGATAATTAGCAAGTCACAGTGATGTCACTGCTAATAAGTCACAGTAATGTCACTACTGATTATTAGCAAGTACAAGTGATGCCACTGCTGAAAAGTCACAATGATATCACTGCTCATAATTAGCAAATCACAGTGAGGTCACTGCTGATAATTAGCAAGTCACAGTGATGTCACTGCTGATAATCAGTGATGTCACTGCTGATAATTAGCCTGTCACAGTGATGTCACTGCTGATAATTAACAAGTCACAGTGATGTCACTACTGATAATTAGCAAGTACAAGTGATGCCACTGCTGATAAGTCACAATGATATCACTGCTCATAATTAGCAAATCACAGTGGTGTCACTGCTGATAATTAGCAAAATCAAGTCACAGTGATGTCATTGCTCATACTTAGAAACTCACAATGATGTCACTGCTGATAATGAGCAAGTCACAATGATATATTTGTGATGCCCCAGAAGCAAAGCTCCAGAAGCCATGCTTGCTGTATTTCCATATACTTGTAAATGTAATAATAGTATACTGGAAAGAAAATGTATTATATGGCAGCTTAATTAGGGACCAATACCAACTTTTGAGACTGTGGTTGTCATTATTTGCACCAATTAGCAAAAGTGGCTCAAGACTAAAGAGTTAATCAGCCAAGTGCCATCATATCACTACTAGCATGTACTATTATACTACTCAGTTGAGACTTCAGTGATTGGTACAATAAAAGGGTCATGGTGCTGTGTGGACCACTGTGGTTTCTTCTGAATTTTTCCATGTACAGTGAGTGCCACAACCACTTAAGGGCTGTGCAACTCAGCCCCACTCACTTGACCCTTTAGTATTTTCACTGCACAGTGCCGGTCCTCTATAGGTCCTGTGCAGAAAAAATAGAGGCCTTTCCGTTCTCATAAATTTTGTGTTTGTGCTCCCAACAATTACTAAGTAACTTGCCATAGTTGGAGAACCTCTTTAATGTAGGACCATGGACTACAGCATCACAATGGGCCCCTTTATACACAACTAGCTTAAAGTGAATGTCATCTAAAATAATCTATTGTTTAAATCAGACATTTGTAAACGTATTTTTTTTTTAAAGTTTGGCAATTTTTCATATCACATTTTGTATTTAAAAAAATAGAAATCTTTCTACTGGGGCTACTTTACATTAAAAAAGTTATCAAAATGTTTTTTTTAAATACCTTTGACATAAAAGCTCAATTTAAAGGGAACCTATCCTATCGTATCCCCAAACTATATTAATCTCCAGATACAGGGTTAATCTATAGGTTAATAGGGTTACAATGCTACCACCTTACTGACAACGTAGCTAACGGGAGAAAATTAACTTTATTCCTCCCGATAGCCACCGGATTTCAGTTAAGGAAGCGTGCACGGAGCAGTTACAGTCACGGCTCACAGCATTATGATTGGCGGCTATAAGAGCGCCCCAGTACACTGATTGACAGCTCACTCTGCACAGATGTACTGTAAAACGTGCTGTCAATCAAAGTGCGGCTCACTGTGTAGTAAGCGGCGACTGTTGTCCATCTGGGCACGCCTCTATGACTGAAAGCCGGCAAATCCCGAGAGGAATAAAGTTCATTTCCTCCCGGTAGCCACACTTTCAGTAAAGAGGCTGGATAGCATAGTATTGGGATTAATTTGCATATTAACCCCATATCTACAGGTTAATAGCGTTTTGGGTTCCTTTTAAACAGTAGACAAAGCTTGTATTGAGCAGCTGCCAATCACACCAGCAATTACATTTCTCCAATATTTCGAGAATACAGAAAACCAGGACTGTTTTAGACAATGCTATAAAAACATCTCATCTAATGAACCTGCAGAAAAATATAAATTAGATTATTTCGTAGCGAAGTCATTCAAGTGACATATAACAGAATTGAGTTCAGCGATGAACAGTCTTAAAAAAGCAATATATCTTACCTCCATAATGGCATTGAGTGCAGTGTCAGCGCCAATACTTAGGTCAGTGCCAGGGACATTGTTGCTAATGGTGGCAGGAACTATGCACATGGGGATGCAAAACTCTTCATAAGTGCCCCGAGCTTCAGCTAACTGCTGCATACTCTCAAAAGCCTGCAGTGGCAGCATGGATATGTGTTTAGTGGGTAGTTAATGTAAGTGCGTTAGTGGCTCCTTCTGTGTGGTGGGAGGTTTGGCTTCCCAAAGGCATGGGATCTCAGTATCCTTTTAGCCATTATCAGGACCTTAGCTGATGCTTTAGAACTTGCAGTAAAGTTCGGTATTACTGCAGTGTCCAAATGATGGAAAAAGTAAAAAAAAAAAAAAATAAGTGCACTGGGGTTGCATTGGCGCAATTAAGTTCTGAAATAAATTTGGAAGACTTCCCCATGCAGAGCAAAAAAAAAGTTAAAGGGTGAGAAGATCAATGTTTTAAGCATAGAGATCAGCAGAAGTGGAGAAGCGATGTTAGTTTTTAGACAGTAGGGAGATTAAAATTTATGAATTAGTGGGCAGCAACAGAGGACAAGAGTAAAGGGTTAAAATGGTCTGTTTCTAAAGACCGAAGGAGAAGGTCTATGCATCATCCACAACTCATTTCATTTTTGGCATGAAGCTAACGCTGGAATGATTGCATCTTGGCATGGTGACACTTGGCACTTAGCTTTCTCTCTACTGTGTGTCCATTAGCGTGACACTAGACAATGCAATACCGGCACAATTTGAGCACAAACTATTGCCCAAGTCATCAGTTTTTGATAAAATTGTGGCTCAAAGCTTTTTGAAATGTAGCAAAATTATTGAGACTTTTGCCATATTTATGCCAATCCAGCTCAGGGGGGAGGGTGCATGGCCAATACATTATAGCAGTAATGTACTCCAGTTGCTGATCACTGGAGGGTCCCAACAGTTGCAGCCCAAGTTATCACGTACTTTATTGATGGGCGATAACTTATTAATGTGATAATAACCCTTTACTAATCGAGGGGGGTCCAAACGTTAGGCCCTCTACTGTTCCTGAGAGAATGAAGAGACAGCATCGATGACACATGGCAGCTGAGAAACGCACCAAATTCATTAACAGGCACACTCCTCTTGATGGATATGGCGCATCTAACTCCAGTACAACCTTCATTAAGAATAACATGCAAAACACTAGTCTTGATGAATCAAGGGAGGCTTTTAAGTGCCCAATTGCTCAAAGATGTCCTTTCTATATGTTACTCTATTCTACAGGTTGGAGGACCTGGTCAGATTAAAGGGGTTCTCTCATCTTAGTGAGTGATGGCATATTGCTAGGAACCTGTCAACATATTTTTACATATAGAAGTAGAGGTATTGCTGTATAGTCACTGGTCTCCCTATAAAAAATTATTCCTTTCTACCTGATATTCGATGTGCAAGTCATGAAAAACCTATTATAGATGCCATGTGCAAATAAGGCTGGAAGTGCACAGGGGTTGTGTCAATGCACTTGAAAGAAGCAGTCAAATTCCACTAACATGTCCCCAATGCACTTTTAGTCTGTTTATATATGAATTCAGGGGAGGACATATCATTGGTGTAACCCGTGCAACTGCACAGGCGCCCAAGAAGTAAGGGGGCCCATTTCTATCTCCAAAGCAGGTGCAATTTTGCATTTTTAGGAACTCTTGGACTGCAAAAGGCCCATATATTGTTCTTGCACACGGGCCCTTTTCTATCTGTGTCCACCAGTATATGAATTATATACATTAGATCCTCTAAAACATATATTTACTGTGGTACAAGCCCTTGTACAGATATAGCACTACTTCCAAATGTAAAAACGTGCAGACACCTCTTTGATGATCACCGGAGGTCCAAACTCTAGGTTCTCTACAGTTTCTAAGAAGGAAGAGGCTGAATGGCTGTGTCCCCTTCGCACTTTTTACCTGTGCAGCTGGGTGGTTGAGGTCCCAGGGAATGTGGCATCCCAAAGTCAACCGCAACCCGCAATTAAGTGAGGCATATACTAACTTAAAGGGGTTTTCCCACGAACAAAAGATTATTTTAATCAATATATCCTGTTCAGGAGATGTGGTATGATCAGACCATGTCCCTACACGGTCAGACACAGCCATTACACAGCACACAGCAGGGGAACATTTATAAGATTATCTCAGCACAGGGACATTTTATTTAAACACATCCAATTGTGGAAGTTATTATTATTCCAAGATCTATTGCTTAAAATGAACTTTTGTTTGGGGGAAAACCCCTTTAATGATCCCACAAACAGATGTAATCTGTTAGAGAACCCAGCTGAAAGTCTTCAATTCCTCGTACCATCACCCCAGGAAAAATGAAGCCCAGTACCCAGTCGAATATCCTGCCAGAGTCTGACACGTATGCCTAAATGATCACGCAGCTCAGCTATTGCCCAATGCCTCTCACATAATCCATTTCTTTCCATCTTTACTTTTCTAATCATCTCATTTTAACTCTTTACTCATCCTCGAAGTGAAAGATCGATTGTTTTACTTTTATCTTGATAAATTTTAATACTTCTCATTAAAAAGAGTAAAAAAGTTTTTATTTTCGTAATAAAAATTAGTGATTTTATTTTCTGGGTGTCCAGTTAAGATTTTTAGTAAGAATTTTAGTAGCAAGAAAAGTGCATTATGGAGCATTTTTTAACTTTATTTGTATCCTCCATAAGCTATATATTTATGCATAAATGCCGCTCGCATCCATATATAAATATGTTTGGGGTAAAGTAGCGAAAGTAAGGGCACAGGCGGCGATAGAAAGTGTTTGTGTGTGCTGGTATGGATTGTTGATGAGTTTCTGATTGCACACCAAGGAATCAGGGTTAAAAAAATCTTATCTGACTTCACGGAGGATCCATAGATGCTTTTAAGGATAGAACTTCATTGTCATAGGATTTATGCAGGTGGATTATTTTATATTTGTGCATACCAGCACGGTCAAAAGAGAGTCAGCTTAGATTTGCAGTTACTAAAGAAGCACGAGTACCAGAGATTGCCCTGTGTGATAATGCTAGAAAATATAAAACTAGGGACAGATTTATCAAACCGTCTAAAAGTAAAATGGTCTTTGTTGTTCATAGCAGCCAATCACAGGGCGGCTTTCATTTTATATTCTGCTTTTGAAAACTGAAAGCTGCTCTGTAATTGGTTGCTATGGGTAAGAAAAACAGTAGGCCTCAGTTATCAAAAGAATCGAAAAGAAAAAACTGTCTTTGTTGCCCATAGCTGCCAATCACAGCGCAGCTTTCATTTTTCAAAAGCAGAATACAAAATGAAAGCTGTGCCGCGATTGGCTGCTATGAACAACAAAGTTTTTCTTTTCGATTCTTTTGAGAACTGAGGCCTACTGTCTTCGTTGCCCATATTAACCAATCATAAAGCAGCTTTTATTTTTAAACTGCTCTGATAAAATGAAAACGGCAATGCGACTGGTTGCTATGGGCAACAAAAACTATTTTTCATCTAGTTATTTGGTTTTATTAAACCTACCCCTCAGTGCTTCTTTATTTTTCAACCTTTAAGGGAATCTTTCAGGAGCCTTAGGGCCACAAACTAATTACATTGCTGAGTGAGATACTAAAAGACAAGTTCACAAACATCTTACTGGCTGCAAATAGATAGTGCATCGCTGAGCAAATCAACTAGGCATCTTTATGTAAATTAGGCTGCAAGTGCACAGAGGGCGGCTGATTCCTGGCTTGTGCACCGATTCTCTTCATTATTCCCTGCTTTGTGTGGCTGACTGACCTCTTATCAGTGCTGCAAGTCTACTGCAGACATTCATCAAACCTACAGTGCTGGCCAAAAGTATTGGCACCCTTGCAATTCTGTCAGATAATACTCAGTTTCTTCCTGGAAATGATTGCAATCACAAATTCTTTGGTATTATTCTCTTAATTTAATTTGCTTGCAAGGAAAAAACACAAAAGAGAATGAAGCAAAAATCAAATCATTGATCATTTCACACAAAACTCCAAAAAAGGGCCGGACAAAAGTATTGGCACCCTCAGCCTAATACTTGGTTGCACAACCTTTAGCCAAAATAACTGCGAACAACCGCTTCCGGTAACCATCAATGAGTTTCTTACAATGCTCTGCTGGAATTGTAGACCATTCTTCTTTGGCAAACTGCTCCAGGTCCCTGACATTTGAAGGGTGCCTTCTCCAAACTGCCATTTTGAGTTCTCTCCACAGGTGTTCTATGGGATTTAGGTCTGGACTCATTGCTGGCCACCTTAGAAATCTCCAGTGCTTTCTCTAAAACCATTTTATAGTGCTTTTGGAAGTGTGTTTTGGGTCATTGTCCTGCTGGAAGACCCATGACCTCTGAGGGAGACCCAGCTTTCTCACACTGGGCCCTATATTATGGTGCAAAATTTGTTGGTAGTCTTCAGACTTCATAATGCCATGCACACGGTCAAGCAGTCCAGTGCCAGAGGCAGCAAAGCAACCCCAAAACATCATGGAACCTCCACCATGTTTGACTGTAGGGACCGTATTCTTTTCTTTGAATGCCTCTTTTTTTTTCCTGTACACTCTATGTTGATGCTTTTTCCCAAAAAGCTCTACTTTTGTCTCATCTGACCAGAGAACATTCTTCCAAAACGTTTTTAGGCTTTCTCAGGTAAGTTTTGGCAAACTCCAGCCTGGCTTTTTTATGTCTTGGGGTAAGAAGTGGGGTCTTCCTGCATATCCTACCATACAGTCCCTTTTCATTCAGACGCCGACGGATAGTACGGGTTGACACTGTTGTACCATCGGACTGCAGGGCAGCTTGAACTTGTTTGGATGTTAGTCGAGGTTCTTTATCCACCATCCACACAATCTTGCATTGAAATCTCTTGTCAATTTTTCTTTTCCGTCCACATCTAGGGAGGTTAGCCACAATGCCATGGGCTTTAAACTTCTTGATGACACTGCGCACGGAAGACACAGGAACATTCAGGTCTTTGGAGATGGACTTGTAGCCTTGAGATTTCTCATGCTTCCTCACAATTTGGTTTCTCAAGTCCTCAGACAGTTCTTTGGTCTTCTTTCTTTTCTCCATGCTCAATGTGGTACACACAAGGACACAGGACAAAGGTTGAGTCAACTTTAATCCATGTTAACTGGCTGCAAGTGTGATTTAGTTATTGCCAACTCCTGTTAGGTGCCACAGGTAAGTTACAGGTGCTGTTAACTACACGAATTAGAGAAGCATCACATGATTTTTCAAAGGGTGCCAATACTTTTGTCCACCCCCCTTTTTTAGGTTTGGCGTGGAATGATATCCAATTTGGCTTTAGGACAATTCTTTCTGTGTTTTTTTCATTGAAGACAAATTAAATGAAGAGAATAATACCAAAGAATTTGTGATTGCAATCATTTTCAGGAAGAAACTGAGTATTATCTGACAGAATTGCAGGGGTGCCAATACTTTTGGCCAGCACTGTATAGGATGATTTAAAGCAAGGAGCAGTGTGGAAGATCAATGCACTAGCAGGGAATTACCCCGCCCTCGCTGCACTTTCAGCCTCATTTGCATAAAGTTGATTTTTATCAGCGATGGAATATCCATTTGCAGCCATAAAAGTATGCGTGAACTTGTCTTTCCTATCCTTCCCAGCCATGTGATTAGTTTGTGGCCCTAAGGCTCCCGACAGATTCTATGAAAGGTTGAAAGAAAATAGCACTATGGGGCAGGCTTATTAAAACGAAGCCAGGAAGGTATGTGTGAACTTGTCTGTAGTCTAGTGACCTAAAGCTCCTGACAGGTTCCCTTTAAGGGCTTTTTGTAAATATAGTGTCCAAAAAGAAAACTGCTGAAAATGCTGAAAAAAACTCCAATGTAGGTCCAGGACCAAAAACATGTCTCAATAACAGGCTTGTGGATCCCTGGACTTGGACTATGAATACCATTTGTACAGAGGATCAGACCCGGATGCTCATCACTCATGGTAACCTTGTCGGTGCAGCCGCCTTACTGACGGAGCTCTAAGCTCAGGCTGGGAATAGGTAATGGAGGATCCTGGAGAAGTCGTAGCTGGAATGTCTGCACTGATCCATGCTGTTTACTGTGATTATGAGCCGCTCACTCACTACAGTCACAGCATTATATCCATTGACAGGATCGCTATATCCGAATGCCACCAAGCAGCATTCATTGGCTCTACTGATTGCAAGCGTTTAAGCCGCAGCAAATAGACACTACGCAGGAGCTAGCAGTCTAGACGTCTACTAAGCTGACGCTACAAGCCACGTGCAGTCATGATGTGACAATGAGCAGCAAGGAACAGAGTGGGTTAAATAAAGTGCAAACAGCAGTAAGCGGCAGCATGCAGCATGCAATACTTACCTGCAGTTGTTGGAACCTGTGGATTTATTTATCAGAGTTTGCAAAGAACTAAATTTACAAATTCAGATATTATTTTAGGAAATCAGCCAAATAGATTTTTGAAAATGGGCCGTTCACTTATACACATTGTTGGCCCACATATCATAGGATAAGTTCTTGGAGTCTTCACCATAAAGCCTCGTTCAGACGTACACAGTCCGAGTGCATACTGCTATACACGGACTGGCCGCGAGTCTCCTGACCCAGACTTGACAGCATCATATATGCCTATGAGGGTGTCAAGTTCAGTTTAGGAGACCAGCAGCCAGTCCGTATATCGTGGTCCGCACTCAGACTGTGTTTCAAAGATGTCTGAATGAAGCTTAAAGGGATATTCCCATCTCGAAAACCCTATCCCAATATGTAGTGGGTGTAATAACAATAATATTAGCAAATACCTCCAATTAAAAAATGTAGTATAGTTCTTCTGATTCGCTATGCCCCTTAACCCGTGTGCAGGGCATTGCAGCAGCTTAGGTATCCATGATTTCAACCACTCATATAGTAAGAGTTAGTTAATTGTTAGTGGTCGTAACCATGGATACCTAAGTTACTGCAATGCCCTCTGCACATGGAGTAAGCAACAGCGAATCAGAAGAACTGAATGACATTTCTAATTGGAGTTGTTTGCTAATATTATTATTTTACACCTACTACATATTGGGATAGAATCTTGGAGATGAGAATACTCTTTTAAAGAGTAACCGCTGTTTTATATATCTCATTAGAGAAATCCACGTCTTTCTCCTGAACTGATTCATTGTTATGGCTCCTGCAGATGGATTGCACTCAGACCAATATTATTCTATAAGGCCATGTACATGTCAGATCTTTTCCTCGAACCAATTTTGTCCAAGTAGAAAAAGCACAACATGCACAATTTGCATCCCATATTCAAATCTCACTTGGCCATGTAAATCAATGGGTCCGTCAGAAAAATCAGACAGCACTCAGATAACATACGAATGAAGTCCTATTTTCACAGACTGATAGAATGGAGAAGATGCAGACATTTTTTTCTTCCATTTTCTCCTCATTCGAGAAAATTGGATCACACTCGGATCAAAATTTGAGCAGAGTGTTATTAGCATAATCGGGCCAATTCTCTCGTATGAGAGAAAATACGGTGGTGTGACCCTAGCCTTAAATTCTCAATACATGCTTAAAATCTGTCTTCAGCAAACATAGACTTTCCCATTACTGAGATAGGAGATGACAGTTGGTGCTCATAAAGTTCCACTGAGAGCCGTAAGGCTATGTTCACACATCTTGTTTTTTTCAGTGTTTTTTGATGTTTTTTTTTATGCAAATTTCCAGCTGTGTTTTGCAGTACCAGCAAAGTCTATGAGATTCCAGAAATCTCATGTACACATCATGCTTTTGTTTAGTTCAGGATTTTGTGCTTTGCATGTTTTTTGCAGAATAGAGCATGTCACTTCTTTCAGTGTTTTTTCACCCATTGGAAGTAATGGGTGGTGAAAAAAAAACGCACCAAAAACGCAGGTGTCAAGTTTTCAGCGTTTTTTCCACATAAACCAAAATTAGATTTTTTTTTTTCACTGAACGTTATATACATGTATAACAGAGACAAAAGGACAGTGAAAAAAACGCACCAAAAAAAGGAAGAAAACAGCAACAAAAATCCTGAACAACCTCCTGGCAAGAGATCAGGTTTTGCTGCAGAAAATGAATGCAGAAAAACCATGATATGTGAACATAGCCCTACTGTCATTTCAGGAGCACTTGCAGCAGAATATCTGTGCCTGACTCCAGCTCATCCCTCATCCTCTCTCTACAGAATTTTAAAAGCAGCAACAACTACCATTTATTATCTCAGTAATGGGAAAATCTGTCTTCATGGAATACAGATCTTACCCCTAAATTGAGATTGAAAAATCAATCTGGGAGGAGAAGGAATCAAAGTTATCTGATAAGATATATTAGAAAGTTTCTTATTTTCATGTGTACTATTAATTTATGTAATAAAAAAAAATAAAACACTGGTTACGCTTTAAATCTGCTTGCTTCACAGTTTAGCTTCACTTATGTGGAATTCTAGTGGTTGTAAGATATATATTTTTTTAATTATTATTTCCTTCCGCTAGCTTGGTTTGGTGTATCCAGAAATATCAGTATCATGACTATTCTCATGTAAAGGTATAAAAGTATTTACATCCACTGAAATATATATACATATATATACATATAATAGGTTGAATAGGTGTAGTCACCACCCTAGTGCCCTACTAAATAAACTAAGGTCTGCTCCATCTGTAGGAACTAAGACCACGCCTGAGCAGTTGTTTGTAGATGTGGATTCTTTGCTCTGATAAATAAAACCACGAGCCTCGGATTATAGTGGTTTGTGGATTAAGTAAGTGCACTCAAATGAGTCTCATTAAACTTACATCGGTTATAGTGTTCAGAGCAGTATCTGCGCCAATGCTGAAATCTGAACCCGGCACATTGTTGGAGACAGTGGCAGGAACCATAACCATTGGGATACAGAATTCATCATATTTCCCTCGGGCAACAGTCAGTTCCATCAGTCCCAGGTAGGCCTGGGAGGCACAAGCACGGTGTAGGGAGGAAAAAGAAGACACAGTCGTTGTAGGTGGTGGGGTTAAAAACTTTAGCGGACCATGGGGAGAAGCCATTTCTACCACAGCACACAGATACACTTGGGAAGGAACCACTACACACAGTAAAATTAAACATTAAAGACAAAACATTTTAAAACATAACACTAAACAGAAATGGATACAATAAAACATGTTCAGAAATGGATACAATAAAACATGTTCAGAAATGGATACAATAAAACATGTTCGCTAACACACTAAATGACAAAACCTAGCAGTAAAAGGCTCTGATCACATCACATTTCTGGTCTACAAATGGAGACCAATATGGTGACCCAAGGACACAAGCTATGTGTACATCAAAAATGTGATGTGACATTAGTCTTTGGCTGCTAAAAATTAATATGATTTACTCACAAGTAAAGCATTTAATATAAATGCTCAAATTTGCACTCGTAGGCTATTTTATCATTAAAATGCAGGTTCACCTTTAAAGGACTTACACTAATACAGACCTGGGCAAAGTGCGGCCCACGGGCCACATCTGGACTTCTGGCTGTTCCTGTCCAGCCCGTGGACCGAGCTAACCAAAGGGCTTAAAACAGTGGCACAAGGGCCACACCAAGCAGGCGCTCTCCTCCATCGGGAATCCCGATTTCAGCACTATCTGCATCCTCAAAATAGCAGTGAATATAATGGTGGAGGAGGGAGCCGCCGGCTCCTTCTTCCACTGTTCAACATTTGTGACTGAGAAAGCAGAGACAATGATGTTACTGCATAGCATGTGCTGTGCGGAGCCTAGGTGCATACAGCAAAGGGAGCAAAGTGAGTATGTTCTTTTTTTAATGTGTGAATGTGACAAATGTGAGTATCATACCATTTGGGGAGCTGTGTGTGAGCTCATACCGTATATACAGGGGCTGTGTCTGGGCTCATAATGAATATAGGGTAGCTGTGTGTGGGCTCATACCATATATGGGGAAGCTGTGTGTGGGATCCTACTGTAAATAGGGGAGCTGTGTGTGGGCTCAATGTATTTAGGGGGCTATGAGGGCCATCATACTGTGTGGAAGGCAATGGTAGCCATCTTAATGTGTGTGGTGGGTGCTGTGGGGGATCATACCGTGCATAAGGGACCTGTAAAGACCATCATACCATGTGTGAGCGGCATTGAGGATCGTCATACCCGGTGTGAGGGGCTGTGAACACCATCATACCATGTGTGGGAGTTGTTAGGACCGTCACACCATGTGTGGGGGCTGTGAGCACCATCATACTGTGTGTAGGGGGCTGTGAGTACCATCATACCGCGTGTAGGGGGCTGTGAGTACCATCATACCGCGTGTAGGGGGCTGTGAGGACCGTCATACCATGTGTGAATAGCTGTGAGGACTGTCATACCATGTATGAATAGCTGTGAGGACCAATATACCATGTGTGGGGGCTGTGAGCACGGTCATACTCCGTGTAGGGGCCTGTGAGGATCATCATACCGTGTGTGGAGCACATTGAGGATCATCATACCGTGTGTGGGGCGCAGTGAGGATCATACCGGGTGTGGGGAGGGCTGTGAGGATATCACACTGTTTGGGGGGCTGTGTGGACATCATACTATGTGGGGGGAACTGTTGATTAAGGTACAAAGGCTGAATAACAGGAGAATATGATTCATAAACTTAATAAAAATAAATTATATGGTATTGATTCACTGCTACAGCATAGAATACAGGTTAACCCTATCATTACAAATATTAGCAGTAGCAGCGATTCATCATACTTAATTCTGCTCAATATTAAGTGATACAAATAATATTAATTCCAAATAATAATGATAATTAATATGTTACTATTAATGGTGTGAAGAATTAATTTCAGCCTATTGGTTTGGCCCTCGACAACAATCACAGTCTCTCAAAATTAATTGCTCACCCTTCTATTAATATATAAGGTGGACTGCTGTTATGTTACTCCTATAAACTTCAATGGTCAACTCTCCTTTTAATCTGCCTCAAAGCTGCAATTATTTCATTCTGAGAAACAGAATATCCTATAGACAGCCCACCTACAGACAGCTAATCCTATAGACAGCCCACCTACAGACAGCTAATCCTATAGACAGCCCACCTACAGACAGCTAATCCTGTAGACAGCCCACCTACAGACAGCTAATCCTATAGACAGCCCACCTACAGACAGCTAATCCTATAGACAGCCCACCTACAGACAGCTAATCCTGTAGACAGCCCACCTACAGACAGCTAATCCTATAGACAGCCCACCTACAGACAGCTAATCCTATAGACAGCCCACCTACAGACAGCTAATCCTGTAGACAGCCCACCTACAGACAGCTAATCCTATAGACAGCCCACCTACAGACAGCTAATCCTGTAGACAGCCCACTTACAGACAGCTAATCCAATAGACAGCCCACCTACAGGCTGCTCCTCCAATAGACAGCCCACCTACAGACAGCTAATCCTGTAGACAGCCCACTTACAGACAGCTCCTCCTACAGACATCTCCTCCTGCAGACAGCCCACCTACAGAGAGGAAATCCTATAGACAGTCCGCTTAAAGACCCTACAGACAGCTCCTCCTATAGGCAGCCCACCTACAAACAGCTCCTCTTATAGACAACATGAGTAAACAGTTCCTCCTGTAGTCAGCCCACCAACAGAAAGCTCCTCCTACAGACAGCCCACCTACAAGCAGCTCCTCCTATAGACAATCCATCTGCAAGCAGCTCCTCCTATAGACAGCCCACCTACAGACAGCTCCTCCTACAGACAGCTCCTCCTACAGACAGCCCACATACACAGCTCCACCTACATACAGCTCCTCCTATAGACAGCCCACCTACAGACAGCTCCTCCTACAGATAGCTCCTCCTACAGACAGCTCCTCCTACAGACAGCCCACCTACAGACAGCCCACCTACAGACAGCTCCACCTACATACAGCTCCTCCTAAAGACAGCCCACCTACAGAAAGCTCCACCTACAGACAGCTCCTCTTACAGACAGCTCCTCCTACAGACAGCCCACCTACAGAAAGCTCCACCTACAGAAAGCCCCTCCTACAGACAGCTCCTCCTATAGACAGCCCACCTACAGAAAGCTCCTCCTACAGACAGCCCACCTACAGAAAGCTCCTCCTACAGACAGCCCACCTACAGACAGCTCCTCCTACAGTCAGCTCCTCCTATAGACAGTCCATCTACAAGCAGCTCCTCCTATAGACAGCCCACCTACAGACAGCTCCTCCTACAGACAGCTCCTCCTACAGACAGCTCCTCCTACAGACAGTTCCTCCTATAGACAGTCCATCTACAAGCAGCTCCTCCTATAGACAGTCCATATACAAGCAGCTCCTCCTATAGACAGCCCACCTACAGACAGCTCCTCCTACAAACAGCTCCACCTACAGACAGCTCCTCCTACAGACAGTTCCTCCTATAGACAGTCCATCTACAAGCAGCTCCTCCTATAGACAGTCCATATACAAGCAGCTCCTCCTACAGACAGCTCCACCTACAGACAGCTCCACCTACAGACAGCCCAAATACAAGCAGCTCCTCCTATAGACAGCTCCTCCTATAGACAGTTCACCTACACAGCTCCTCCTATAGACAGCCCACCTACACAGTTCCTCCTATAGACAGTCCACCTACACAGCTCCTCCTATAGACAGCCCACCTACAGACAGCTCCTCCTATAGACAACCTGACTACACAGTTCCTCCTATAGTCAGCCCACCAACAGAAAGCTCCTTCTACAGACAGCCTACCTACACAGTCCCTCCTATAGACAGCTCCTCCTATAGACAGCTCACCTACAGACAGCTCCTCCTATAGACAGCCCACCTACAGAGAACTCCTTATCTATATATATAATTGTCATATCCCGTCTGTCTGTCTGTCTGTCTGTCTGTCTTTCTGTCTGTCTGTTCAGGAAATCCCGCGTCGCTCATTGGTCCAGCAGCGGCAAATCAGCGCCGCGGGATTTCTGAAAAAAGATGGCGGCAGTTAGCGGCTCATCTGCGAGACGGAGCTCAGCGACCAATCACTGATCACTGATCTTGCCACAAAAGTTAAACACTACTGTGCTGATTGGTCGCGGACGCTGCCCGCGACCAATCACCGATTTGGTCGCCAAATTTAAATATCGGCCGCGACCAATCACCGATCTTGGCTCCACATTTAAACACCGCTGTACTGATTGGTCGCGGACGCTATTTAAATGTGGCGCCAAAATCGATGATTGGTCGCGCCCAGCGTCGGCGACCAATCAGCACAGCGGTGTTTAAATGTGGAGCCAAGATCGGTGATTGGTCGCGGCCAATATTTAAATTTGGCGCCCAAATCGGTGATTGGTCGCGGGCAGCGCCAGCGACCAATCAGCGATTTTTAACACAAATGTCCGGACCTTAGTAACACCATGCGGATACTGTGGGGACATCAGCGGCTAGGGTGTCAAGGGAGGACCAGGGAGCGGCGCTGCGGGTCGGGATACTTCTGCTGCGAGCAGTCGCTGATCTCCCAGCTTCTCGCAGCAGAAGTAGCCGCACAGGCAGCGGCGCTCCCCGGTCCTCACTAATACGATTCCGCTCCCCGGTCCTCACCAATACGATTCGCTGATTGGTCGCGCTCTCCGCACGCGACCAATCACCGATTTGGGCGCCACATTTAAATAGCGGCCGCGACCAATCACCGATCTTGCCGCCACATTTAAACACTACTGTGATGATTGGTCGCGGACGCCAGCCGCGACCAATCAGCGAGCTTGGCGCCAAATTTAAACAACGCTCTGCTGATTGGTCGCGGACGCTAGATGATTCCAATCAGCAAGATTGGAGCCAAATTTAAACAACGCTCTGCTGATTGGTCGTGGACTCCAGCCGCGACCAATCAGCGAGATTGGCGCCAAATTTAAACAACGCTCTGCTGATTGGTCGAGGCCGCCGGCCGCGACCAATCAGCGATTTTGGCGCCAAATTTAAACCCCGCTCTGCTAATTGGTCGCGGATGCCGGCCGCGACTAATCAGCATTATTGGCGCAAAATTTAAACACCGCTCTGCTAATTGGTCGCGGTCGCCGTCCGCGACCAATCAGCAGTATTGGCGCAAAATTTAAACCCCGCTCTGCTGATTGGTCGCGGTTGCCGGCCGTGACCAATCAGCAGTATTGGCGCCAAATTTAAACCCCGCTCTGCTGATTGGTCGCGGTTGGCAACCGCAACTAATCAACATTATTGGCGCCAAATTTAATCCCCGCTCTGCTGATTGGTCGCGGTTGCCGGCCGTGACCAATCAGCAGTATTGGCGCCATATTTAAATCCCGCTCTGCTGATTGGTCGCGGTTGCCGGCCGACATCAATCAGAAGTATTGCCGCCAAATTTAAACACTGCTCTGCTGATTAGTCGCGGTCGCCGTCCGCGACCAATCAGCAGTATTGGCGCCAAATTTAAACCCCGCTCTGCTGATTGGTCGCGGTTGCCAGCCGCGACCAATCAGCGATTTTGGCGCCAAATTTAAACACCGCTCTGCTGATTGGTCGCGGCCGGCGATTGCGACCAATCAGCATTATTGGCGCCAAATTTAAACCCCGCTCTGCTGATTGGTCGCGACCACCGGCCGCCACCAATCAGCGATTTTGGTGCCAAATTTAAACCCCGCTCTGCTGATTGGTCGCGGTTGCCGGCCGCGACTAATCAGCATTGTTGGCGCCAAATTGCCGGCCACGACTAATCAGCATTATTGCCGCCAAATTTAAACACCGCTCTGCTGAATGGTCGGGGCCGTGACCAATCACCATTATTGCCGCAAAATTTAAACCCCGCTCCGCTGATTGGTCACGTTCGCTGGCCGCGACCAATCAGCATTATTGGCGCAAAATTTAAACACCGCTTTGCTGATTGGTCGCAGTTGCCGGCCGCGACCAATCAGCGATTTTGGCGCCAAATTTAAACACCGCTCTGCTGATTGCGCCCGGTCTGCCGCATACATATTCTAGAATACCCGATGCGTTAGAATCGGGCCACCATCTAGTATTATATAAAACCTCTATAGGTTGTCTATAGGAGAGATTGTCTATAGGAAAGGTTCTCTCTCTTATAGAAAACTTCTCTCTCTTGATAACTCTCCTCCTAGTATTCTGCTGACAGTAGGATCCAAGGAACTTTAACAAAAAATATAGACATTTAAAAAAGAATTGTTATTTATGTCATTCTCATGTATATATTAATGTAGATCCTTTTTAAGGTAACCAGTTGAATAAATAGCCTTATTTATTAGGCATATGTTTAAAATAGTAATGAAGCAGGAAATGCAAACTATGAGGAAGGAAGAAAGAAAGAAATGAATAATTCATGAGTAGATAGACATGTACCTCGAACCCCCCGATAACAAGCAGAGCATTGATGCTATGAGCACGTATCTGGTCAGCAATTTGATCAAAATATTTTGCAGGTAAAGTTCTGAAATGTGAAAAGAAATGTTGAATTACTGCACTATCTGCAAACCCTCCCAGCAATGCTTCTAAAGAAAATATCATCTTATAATTATATCTCATATAACAGATATGAAAAACAAAATGACATAGTGAAAATTACCTTTTGGTGCCCAGGAGAGATCCCCCTTGGCCGGTCCAGCCGCCAACATCTCCCCACTTTATTTCTTTAATCTTAAAAATAAACAAACAAATAAATTAAACTGAATTGCATAACCCTGCACAAAACCAACTCTCAATTGGACAAGGAAATATTGTCATCTGAACGCCTGAATTTTATTATGAGTGATCATCCTCTCAAATACTTTACCTGTCCTTTGGCAAATCCTTCAAAGCCATCATTAACAGCGAACATCTTGTGACCTTCAGTGATCCCCACCCTCACGGCGGATCTGACGGCTCCATTCATTCCAGCCGCAGGAGCTCCGACGTTTAAGACGGCCACATTGCAGTTACTCTGGTAAGAAAAACGGAAACGGATATAAAACCTACGGCAAGAAAAGCCGACTGAAAAGCAAAAAGCAAAATAACACCGCACAGTCACAGCTTCGCGCAAACGTGATCTCCCTAAAATCCAATAGTAAATCTCATAAAGTGTTTCTATAGCTTATAATATTGTTCAAAAACTGCAACTCTACTAAAGCAGGAAGTAAAAAAGGTCACTAATTAGGAATTGCCACATAATATTATATATATTATTATTATTATTATTATTAATGGGATCATCCAGGATTTTACACAACTAGCAAACCAGCAGGCAATGCGATAAAACATTTAAAAAAAGACCTGTTAAATCCAGCATTGCCGATGACAGATCAGAAATGCATGGCACCACTGCAGCTAATCACCCACCTCAGAAATGATGCTTGCATTAAAGGCACGATTGGCTGCAGCATTCAAGCGGATGACCTTAATGTCATCGCTGCAGGACAAGTGATCAATGACTGGCAGTGGAGTGGATGGGAGGTCGTTCACCATATCCCCACCCCTGGGTGTGATCTGGGGTTTAAATAGACGGCCTGTTGAGGTATTCAGTGTTCAGTAAGTGTGGAGTTTATAAACTCTGAGCAGGTGGATCCCTGCTAATACAAGAACTGTGTTTTGCGTGACACAGCCCGAAGGGCCGTGTTTACTTTGATGGACTCCGTGTTGGTTTATGCCACATAATAATAAACCAACCAGGAATTTAAAGAGACAGTGTTCCCATGTCTACTTCCATTTACCGCTGAGTGAGCCGTTCTACCACAAGGGGTATTCCCATCTCCAATATCCTATCCCAATATGTATTAGGTGTAATAATAATAATAATATTAGCAAATACCTCCAATTAGAAATTTAGTACAGTTTTTCTGATTTTCAATGTCTCTTTCCTCATGTGCAGGCATTGCAGGACCTAAGGTATCCATGGTTATGACCACTAGCAACTAGCTAGCTGTCACTATATCAGTGGTCGTAACCATGGATACCTAAGGTTCTGTAATGCCCTGCACATGAGGAAAGAGACATAGCGAATCAGAAAAACTATTCTACATTTCTAATTGGAGGTATTTGCTAATATCGACACCTACTACATATTGGGATAGGATCTTGGAGATGGGAATACCCCTATAAATCTATATGTTATAAAGCTGGCCATACACATGATAGCGGTCACCCAGGAGTCAGCTATTTTTCCCAGCTCCCATATACACATGATCACTCAGCTTGGCAAAATGTTCATGAGTATTCAATGAGGAGAGACGAGAAAGCCGCTGCCAGACATCTTTGGAGTTAGCTTAATTCTCCAGAAAATAAAAGAACCGGGTACTGAAATTGTAACGGCCCAATTCTTCACTCTCTGGACATCATCTGCCGGGGACAAGTCAGGAGGTCCCCACGCACTTCAGATGATCTGCTGGTCTCACCAAAATCATTGGGTTTGGATGACTTTCATGTAATGCATATGGGTCCTTAAGTACTATAGTACGTTTTGGTTATTACTATCATAGTATAAGGATATAAATTTGTTAGTTTTTCTGTGAAGATAAAAAGAACATAAAAAAGAAGAATTGGCAAAGAGTCAGTAGTTAATAGTAGCAGGGACGTAGCAGGTACAAGTATACGGTAGTACGCGCATGCTGTGGAAACGCGTGCAAGCTAAACACAGGTAAATCGCATGCAGTATTAAAGCACATTATCGAGAAATATTGGCCAGTCTGAAGCAGGAGGCATATAAATTACGTACACTACACTGGTTGTCCTGTCAGGAAGAAGAGAAAATCATGACATTACGTTAACAGGTTAGTAATCGATCAGTATATCATACAACACCTACGTGGTTAATGAATACTAACCCAAAGAACTGTACTCACTTGTATTGGAAAAATAAAAAGGCTGAAATTGAAATAAAATGAAATTCTGGTCTCACACCGCTATCAGGTCTCCAGATCAGCCCCACAGGTTGTGGTTACATATACCTGCAGAGAGGAAAGGATCTGGCACATGCTCCCCCCCTCTTCCCATATACCACCCCTGCTGAAATAAACTGGTGACTCCCCTGAGGAAAAGTATATGGAAGTTTGTTAGAATCTAACCATGCTCCCTCCTTAGAAAAAGAGTGTATCTTCCATTCTTCACATAAGTGCACGAAAGTCAACTGGAGTACATTTAATTAAAAAATAGTTTAGGATGACTAAACCAATAAAAAGTCATAATGGATGAGTATGGTGAAATTATCAATGCATCTTATATAAATGTAAGTAAGTGATGCTGCAGGTAACTACAGTCAAAGCAGCATAAGTAACTACGTGAAAGGTAACAACAGTAGAAGCAGTAGTAGTAACTCTGCTGCAGGTAACAACACTAGAAGCAGCAGTAGTCACTATTTTTGTTTCATCTGTCCACAGAACATTTTCCCAGAAGGATTGTGGTTTGTCAAGGTACTCTATGGCAAAGATTAGAAGATGGGTGTATCTTCCAATCTTCACATAAGTGCACGTGCAAGTGCAAGTGCAAATGTAAGTAAGTGATGCTGCAGGTAACGACAGTAGAAACAGCAGTAGTAACTATGCTGCAGTTAACAGTAGAAGCATCAGCAGTAACTATGCGGCAGGTAACAACAGTAGAAGCAGCAATGTGAACATAGTACAGTAAAAAGTTTGCCAAAAAAAGAATTTCGGTGAAGGCCAATACATGAACTATAAAAATCATCCCTTTTTGAAGATGCTGGCAGAGTTTTTGCTATTTTTCTTAAGTTTCTGCTTAGGAACCTCAAGTCTTTGACCGTTGCCTCGGGTCACTAAATTTGCCATCTGCTGCCACTGTCTACACTTTTGCTTTCCTTGTGAATGTAGCATAGTGATATAGAAAAGTAATTTACCTTTGGAAGTTCAGATATATTCTTCTTATGGGAGAGCAGTTTGTATGTGTTCAAGTTGTTCTCGAAACTCCTAAAAATATTAATAGGAACAGTGTGATATATTCAAATTTTACATGAGTGTAAAGAATAAAAGACAAAAAAGGTAAAACGTATGCACTAATATTGTCTGTAAATCCTGTCCAAACCACCAGAACCATTGGATTTATGCAAAAACTAAGTAAACCGCCTGTGTTTTGGGAAAGGTTTACCGTAAGAACATCTAAACAGCCATTGGTATCTATGGATAGACGTCATTTTTGACTAGACAACAGTGTCCACCATTAGGAACATGTTGAGGTAAACCTAAATATTACCATATCTTTAACAACACAATGCTGTGGTGATGGGCAGGCTCGGACTGGCCCACAGGGGAACTGGTGAATCCCCCGGTGGTCCCCTGTGCAGGAGTGTACACTTCATTCACTATGTACAGACAAAGGCAGAATCTCACCATTAATTTAACAGAATGCTAAATTTATGAATGAGGGTTATCCAGCTGAACATTGGGCCCCCAAAATCAATGTTACAGGTGAGCCCTGGGCAACCCAGTCCGACACTGGTGATGAGACATGATTGCATGTGATGTTGTGACACCATTATCCTATCACACAGCGAGACATTATCTAAGAAGCTCTGCTGGGCGCAACAATGCAGAAAGTTCACACTGCGATGGCGTCATAGGCTGGACATGCTGGCCTTCAGTTGAGGCTATGCCATAGAGAAGTAGCCTTCTCTTCCATGCAGCTTCTACTTACAGTTACTGCCAGTATAGTGGGACAGCAGGAAAAGCCACCTGGGCATGAGTAGAAATGCCAGCATATCAGTTATGCACGGGCGCCATTTAAATGTGCTCCATGGTGATCTGTTATGTACAACATTCTCATCATACACTGTGTTCCAAATTATTATGCAAATAATATTTTCTCAGATTTTCCCAAATTACCTACATGAATTGCAGTCATTGTTATTTTCCAGTCAAATAACTATTAGAGTACAATTGAAAGGTTTTTGTACAAACTGCCTATGATAACAGTATATTTTTAAAAAAATAAAAAACTCAAACTGCACTCAAAATGCATGTTCCAAATTATTATGCACAGCAGAGTTTTCAACCTTTTCATTTTAATAAAGAACAAAAAAATGGTCATTTTTGAAATTATAAGCATTAGCAGGTTATTACAAACTGAAATCAAACAGTTTTCAACTCAAAACTTTATTCTAGGTGATGTAACATTTGCACATAGGACCCCTTGTTCGAAAGGAGCTTCTGAACTCTCTCGTCCATTGAATTTGTCAGGTTTTGGATGGTTTCTGCTTCAATTGTTTTGCATGAGGACAGAATACCCTCCCAGAGCTGTTGCTCAGATGTGAACTGCCTCCCGCCATCATAGACACTCCTTTTGATGATGCTCCAGAGGTTCTCAAAGGGGTTGAGGTCAGGGGAGCATGAGTGCCACACCATAAGTTTGTCCCCTTTTATGCCCATAGCAGCCAGAGATGCAGATGTGTTATGTGCAGCATGAGACGGGGTATTATCATGCATGAAAATGATCTTGCTGCGGAATGCACGGTTCTTCTTCTTGAACCATGGCAGGAAGTGCTGTTTGAGAAACTCAACATACATTATGGAGTTCATCTTTACCCCTTCAGGGATCCTAAAAGGGCCGACAATCTCTCTCCCCATGATTCCAGCCCAAAACATTACTCCACCTCCTCCTTGTTAGCGCAGTAGCCGTGTTTGCATGGGGTGTCCATCAACCAGCCATCCTCCACTCCATCCATCTGGACCATCGAGATCATTTCATGCATGATAATGCCCGGTCTCATGCTGCACATAACACATCTGCATCTCTGGCTGCTATGGGCATAAAAGGGGACAAACTTATGGTGTGGCACCCATGCTCGCCTGACCTCAACCCCATTGAGAACCTCTGGAGCATCATCAAAAGGAGTGTCTATGATGGCGGGAGGCAGTCCACATCTAAGCAACAGCTCTGGGAGAGTATTCTATCCTCATGCAAAACAATTGAAGCAGAAACCATCCAAAACCTGACAAATTCAATGGACGAGAGAGTTCAGAAGCTCCTTTCGAACAAGTGGTCCTATGTGCAAATGTAACATCACCTAGAATAAAGTTTTGAGTTGAAAACTGTTTGATTTCAGTTTGTAATAACCTGCTAATGCTTATAATTTCAAAAATGACCATTTTTTTGTTCTTTATTAAAATGAAAAGGTTGAAAACTCTGCTGTGCATAATAATTTGGAACATGCATTTTGAGTGCAGTTTGAGTTTTTTTTTTTTTTTAAATATACTGTTATCATAGGCAGTTTGTATAAAAACCTTTCAATTGTACTCTAATAGTTATTTGACTGGACAATTACAATGACTGCAATTCATATAGGTAATTTGGGAAAATCTGAGAAAATATTATTTGCATAATAATTTGGAACACAGTGTATATACACTAAATTTTCCACCACAGATGCTCAACAACGGTACGAACGGCTGCAACTCAGATAATTACAAATAACTTCTAGATACAGGCCAAAAAAAAGAGAGTATTATAGACAAACAATAACCTTATTATATTAAAAGAGTACTATACAAACAAATTAATACCACATATGTTAAAAGCATGGAACTGCTATAAAATGAGGGGACATATTGAATAAATACACCACAGTTTGACAAAACGTGCGCTGGGGTGGCGGGGACGCCACTTCTACCTCTACCACCTATACATTTAAGTGCCACATTACACTTTCATAGTTTTGCAGTTGGGCAGCCTACTCATTTAGCAAGAAAGCGGTTTTCTTCCCATATAGATATTTAGGCATTCAGTGTCCTCTATATGTCTATAATTTGGCTAGCATTAGACAGGTAGGTTTATTTATTCAATAAATGTCGAGACGTCGCTGCGCAGGGAGCCTACTAATCACAGACGCCCAGGATGCCTGCCAAGGAAGTTCGCACCTACAGTGTTCCAACATCAACTCCGGATCAGGGTCCTGCAAACCCTTTTGCTCAGATCCAATAATCAGCATTAACTGTTTCAACAAGTTGGGCTACAGTCGTGCTTCTTTGGGATCTAAGCAACTGGTCTTTGCTCCCTACACACATCGATGAGCTTCTAGTGCCAATGACGCTGTTGCTAGAGAACATGTTGTCCTTTCTTGGAGCACTTTTGGTAGGTACTAACCACCACACACCCAGAACATCCCTCAAGTACTTAAATTTTGGAGATATGCTGACTCCATGTCTAACCATCAATATTTTGCTGTGGTCAATGTTGTTCACACCCTTACATTTGACCATTTTTCCAGATTCCAAAATATTAAATTCAGGAATTATTTACTTGCAGCCTGATATTTCCTTCCCCTGACGGGTTCCATTGTCCTGAGATAATCAATGGTATTCGCTTCATCTATCAGTGGTTTTATCTTATAGCTGGTCGGTGTACGTGCAGATTTTGTAACAACACGGTTTCTATTATTTTTAATGAGGATGATTTATCTATCACTTGAAAAATAACAATTGGAAAACAATGATTGGGGGTCCCAACCCCTAGACCCTCTATCAATAAACCTGATCTGTCTAACTAACGTCTTAGGAAATCCAATACTTTGTATTTCTCTTTCATTTAAGAAACTGCATAAAACTGCGGTATAACATGTACCTTCCGCGCAGCCGTACAGCATCTTCAAATCTCCTTTCATCCATCGCCTTCTGGACTTCTTGAGTCTTAAGACAAAAAAATACTGATGTCAATTCTTTCAGTGTTTTTGCAGCTTTTTTTTAACCCATTAATATGAATGGGAAAAAAAGGCACGCAAAATCGCGTGAAGAAAGGCATCTTTCCCATTTTTGCTGCTAATACTCTGGTTTTTGCTGCAGAAATTTTTTCTGCAAATACTCAATGTGTGCACATGGCCTTAAGGTCTGACATCAGGGTCTCTAGAAGTGCCACTGTCATAAGGATTGTCGAGGTTGCAAGCGTGATCAGTTTCTATGCCTGGCATTAGATGTTCTCATTGCATTACCTAACTTTATCAGTGTACGTTTTTGGTACTTTGATGTCTCTATCACACTAGATCAGGAATCAGCAACCCGCGGCACTCCAGCAGTTGGGAAACTACAACTCTCATCATGCCACAGAATGTTGAAGGTTACTCCCTCTGGATAATCAGACTCCAGTATATACTGTATACACCAGTGTGTCACATCATTGATTTGCACCATGGTCCAAAAAACGTCACGTCTGGTCAGCGCTCCCTATTCTGACTGCAGTACACACGGCATACAGTAGCATTTACATGGTAGGATGTCTGCCTGCCAAGTCCTGCAACTCCACACTGATTGTTTCCTATAGCTTTAGCTAATACCCAGCTTTAATATGGCTCAAGCACTCACCATCTGTACACACTCCATGAGAGGTAGGCGCACGGCTTGGTTTCCACATAAAGATACCACGCAGGCAGGCGTCTCAGGAGTGGCTTCCAGCAAGGCCAAGACGCACTCCACTCCCATCCTACTGGCCTGTATACAGGGGAATATCCAGAAGAGTTAACATCGTACACACAGATTTCTGTTGGTATCAACCAGCAGGATGACATAACCCATTAAGCTGAGAATAGTATGTAATCAAGACAAGGTAAAACTTACAGGATATTCTCATCTTTCAGACAAAAACAGTCACTAAAGCTGTTACATTACAACATATTCATGTTAGTAAATACTATAAGTAACATATATAACAGAAGATTTTCTTAAACCTCTGCATCTGTCGTTCCTCTGTTATTGATCTTGGAAATGTATGAATAAATTGGCTTTTCAACAGGATGTATCCCTGTACAGTCTGAAAAGTGTGACACGGTGTAGAGCACGTGAGCTATCGACAAAGAGGAAATTCTAACCGGTAATGAATTTATCCATCCATTTCCGGGAGGAATAACAGAATAAGACCGAATTCACACATCCGACTTTCACACTCCAAGTATAGACAGTGATGTCCGATCTCCTGATCCGAACTCAACAGCCTCATATAAGAGTTCTCAGTACTCGGTCCGAACTTGGACTGCGACAGATGAATGTTCTAAGAGAGGAGGCTACTTAATGGCTAGGAGAGCAGACGAGTCCTTGTTATAGACCTTGGACATCATTTGTAGCTTTTTTTCAGGCAGTAGTAACAAGAAAACATACATCATCCGGCAGCATATATATAGTCATGGCCGAAAGTGTTGGCACCCTTGAAATTGTTCTAGGAAAAGAAGCACTTCTTCCAGAAAATTATTCCAATATGCAATTGCAATAATTTTAGTTTTGTTATACACATCTATTTCCTTTGTGTGTATTGGAACAACACAAACAAAACAGTAATAAAGGCAAATTGGACATCATTTCACACAAAACTCCAAAAATGGGTTAGACAAAATTGCTGGCACATTTCCGAAACTGTGGGTAAACAACTCGGTTTCAAGCATGTGATGCTCGCTCAAACTCAACTGTGGCAAGTAATAAGTGTGGGCAACATGAAAATTGACTTAATCTTTGCATTGTGTCTGTGTGTGCCACACTAAGCATGGAGAACAGAAAGAGGAGAAGAGAACCGTCTGAGGACTTGAGATCCAAAATTGTTTAACAACATCAACAATCTCAAGATTACAAATCCATCTCCAGAGATCTTGATGTTCTTTTGTCCATGGTGCGCAAGATAATCAAGAAGTTTACAACCCATTTCACTGTAGCTAATCTCCCTGGAAGTGGGCAGCATAGGAAAATTGATGAAAGGTTGCAACGCAGGATAGTCCGGATGGTAGATAAGCAGCCCCAATCAAGTTCCAAAGAAATTCAAGCTGTCCTGCAGGCTCAGGGTGCATCAGTGTCAGTGCAAACGATCCGTCAACATTTGAATGAAATGAAACGCTACAGCAGAAGACCCATGAGGACCCCACTGCAGACACAGACTAGACTGCAGTTTGCCAAAATATATGCAAGCCAAAATCCTTCTGGGAAAGCATCCTGTGGACAGATGAGACCAAGATAGAGCATTTGGGTAAAGCACATTATTTTACTGTTTACTGAAAACGGAAAGAGGCCTACAAAGAAAAGAACACAGTACCTACAGTCAAATATGGTGAGGTTCAAAGATGTTTTGGGGTTGTTTTGCTGCCTCTGGCAGTGCCTTTGTTGTGTGCAAGACATCATGAAATCTGAAGATTACCAAAGGATTTTAGTTCGCAATGTAGTGCCCAGTGTCAGAAAGCTGGGTTTGCATCCTAGGTCATGGCTCTTCCAGCAGGACAATGACCCCAACATACTTCAAGAAGCACCTAGAAATGGATGAAAACAAAGCGCTGGAGATTTCTGAAGTGGCCAGCAATGAGTCCTGATCTAAATCCCATTGAACACCTGTGGAGAGATCTTAAAATTGCTGTTGGGAGAAGGCACCTTCAAATATGAGAGACCTGGAGCAATTTTCAAAAGAAGAGTGCTCCAAAATTCTGTTGAGAGGTGTAAGAAGCTTGTCGATGGTTATAGGAAGCGATTGATTGCAGTTATTTATTCCAAAGGGCGTGCAGCCAAATATTAAGTTGAGGGCGCTAACATTTTTGTACAGACCATTTCGGAGGTTTTCTGAGAAATTAAGTCCAATTTGCCTTTTTTTCTCTGTTTTTTCTTGTGTTATTCCAGTACACTCAAAGGAAATAAACATGTGTATAAGAAAACGTGTAATTGCAATAATTTTCTGAGAGAAATACTACATTTTCTGGAACACTTTTAAGGGTGCCAACACTTTCGGCCATGACTGTATATTAGAGATGAGATATGAAATTTACAGGATCCCGGCCCAGCAGCCATGTCAGTATTCTGTGGCTGCCGGCTAGACCAGCTGAGAAGCTCCTCCAGCCAACATCCCTTGCTCCTGTCTTTATTAGTTGGCCTGACGTGACGTCGTGTGTGCTGGACCTCCAATCCAGAAGAGGCGACGGAAATTCAGGCAGTTAGGGGGCAGTTTGCAAGGCTTCTGTCTGACAGTCGCAGATTAATAACAAGCGCTGCACCAGGGTCTTGAGAATCATTTCACTCATTTCTAATATAGATACAGAAATATTGATATAAACTGACCACAGCAAAAGATAATAAAATATAGGGAAAACCTACTAGAATTCTGTCAAAGGCCGAAGGGGTTCCACCTCTCTGCACATGGCCCAGGATAGTCACTCTTGTATCAAACCCAAGGCGTTTCACAACGAGCTGAAAAACAGTGAGATCATCACTTTCCATTAGTTTTTAGAATCACATCACGTCAGATATATACAGTACAGACCAAAAGTTTGGACACATATTCTCATTTAAAGATTTTTCTGTATTTTCCTGACTATGAAAATTGTACATTCACATTGAAGGCATCAAAACTATTAATTAACACATGTGGAATTATATACTTAACAAAAAAGTGTGAAACAACTGAAAATATGTCTTATATTCTAGGCTCTTCAAAGTAGCCACCTTTTGCTTTGATGACTGCTTTGCACACTCTTGGCATTCTCTTGATGAGCTTCAAGAGGTAGTCACCGGAAATGGTCTTCCAACAATCTTGAAGGAGTTCCCAGAGATGCTTAGCACTTGTTGGCCCTTTTGCCTTCACTCTGCGGTCCAGCTCACCCCAAACCATCTCGATTGGGTTCAGATCTGGTGACTGTGGAGGCCAGGTCATCTGGCGTAGCACCCCATCACTCTCCTTCTTGGTCAAATAGCCCTTACACAGCCTGGAGGTGTGTTTGGGGTCATTGTCCTGTTGAAAAATAAATGATGGTCCAACTAAACGCAAACCGGATGGAATAGTCACCGGAAATGGTTTTCACTTCGCAGGTGTGCCCTGTCAGGTTTAATAAGTGGGGTTTCTTGCCTTATAAATGGGGTTAGGACCATCAGTTGTGTTGTGCAGAAGTCAGGTGGATACACAGCTGATAGTCCTACTGAATAGACTGTTAGAATTCGTATTATGGCAAGAAAAAAGCAGCTAAGTAAAGAAAAAAGAGTGGCCATCATTACTTTAAAAAATGAAGGTCAGTCAGTCCGAAAAATTGGGAAAACTTTGAAAGTGTCCCCAAGAGAAGTAGCAAAAACCATCAAGCGCTACAAAGAAACTGGCTCACATGAGGACCGCCCCAGGAAAGGGAGACCAAGAGTCACCTCTGCTTCTGAGGATAAGTTTATCTGAGTCACCAGCATCAGAAATGTCAGGTTAACAGCAGCTCAGATTAGAGACCAGGTCAATGCCACACAGAGTTCTAGCAGCAGACACATCTCTTCAACAACTGTTAAGAGGAGACTGTGCAGCAGGCCTTCATGGTAAAATAGCTGCTAGGAAACCACTGCTAAGGACAGGCAACAAGCAGAAGAGACTTGTTTGGGCTAAAGAACACAAGGAATGGACATTAGACCAGTGGAAATCTGTGCTTTCGTCTGATGAGTCCAAATTTGAGATCTTTGGTTCCAACCACCGTGTCTTTGTGCGACGCAGAAAAGGGGAATGGATGGACTTTACATGCCTGGTTCCCAACGTGAAGCATGGAGGAGGAGGTGTGATGGTGTAGGGGTGCTTTGCTGGTGACACTGTTGGGGATTTATTCAAAATTGAAGGCATACTGAACCAGCATGACTACCACAGCATCTTGCAGTGGCATGCTATTCCATCCGGTTTGCGTTTAGTTGGACCATCATTTATTTTTCAACAGGACAATGACCCCAAACACACCTCCAGGCTGTGTAAGGGCTATTTGACCAAGAAGGAGAGTGATGGGGTGCTACGCCAGATGACCTGGCCTCCACAGTCACCAGATCTGAACCCAATCGAGATGGTTTGGGGTGAGCTGGACCGCAGAGTGAAGGCAAAAGGGCCAACAAGTGCTAAGCATCTCTGGGAACTCCTTCAAGATTGTTGGAAGACCATTTCCGGTGACTACCTCTTGAAGGTCATCAAGAGAATGCCAAGAGTGTGCAAAGCAGTCATCAAAGCAAAAGGTGGCTACTTTGAAGAACCTAGAATACAAGACATATTTTCAGTTGCTTCACACTTTTTTGTTAAGTATATAATTCCACATGTGTTAATTCATAGTTTTGATGCCTTCAGTGTGAATATACAATTTTCATAGTCATGAAAATACAGAAAAATCTTTAAATGAGAATATGTGTCCAAACTTTTGGTCTGTACTGTATATATATTTATATATATATATATATATATATATATATATATATATATATATATATACACATATATAGTATAGTACATACAGTTATCCCTCAACTGGTGATGTGAGGTTTCCTATACCCCAGTGTTTAGAAATCTCTTATTTTTACAGAAAATGCAAAGATCACGTTTGTTTTAATCGTTTTTCTTATTGGCGATTGATTACACATGAGTATAACAAATTTTTGACACCCACAAATGGATGGAAGCTAGTGAGACACGTATCCTCATACCAGCATTTTTCAATGAATGGCAGCCGAACAAAAATTCCCTGTGGTGTGGCAAACCCCACCTGACCAGTTGAGGGTTATATAAGAAGCACAGTGGCAAACCGCACTAATTCTAATGAAGGGTTGAGGATTAAACATAATTTTCCTGGGTGGTGGCCGCCAGATGGTGTGACATGATAAGCTCGTCCTAACTTACTAATGTAATTTCCTAGACAGAAGTATTGTATACTGTAGTTTCCTGGATGAAAACTTTTACCAATGTCTTTCTAGCTAACATGGCTAATCCGGACAGAGCCACAGATCGGTGAGAAATGAAAGTTTTTAGTAAAGGAGTTCACGCTATACAGCTACAATTCTGAACTGCATCATTCTAATAGGATTATGTATCGCGTCTCGTCTGCTGCGTCAAAGCTGGTATAATCTAAAGGAACAACATTCACAACCTCAGCCCCTTACTGAATTAGACAATATAGTATTAAGAGATCATATGAAGAATTGAATGATTCTGGACTAATGTTCTAGTGAAGGTAGGATACATCTATATTCACGGTTTAGAGAAAACCTGGCTATACACATTCGATTATTATCCACCAAATCCGCTGATTTTGATAGATCCAGCTGACAAGATGTCGGGGGGATAAAATGTGAGGAAGTTAAGCTGCAATTTCACTGAAAGAAAATCGTGAGCGACTGTTCTTAATAACGTTTGATTCACGGTTATCACGTAGTATAAATAAGTAGCCGATCACCCGAAGAAGATCACCCGAAGAACGAATTGTGTGAAATGATCTTTTGTATAGCACAGCTCGCACTGCCGAGAACCCTGGCAGTGTAGTTCAATCTGCCTGTGTAAGCAGTCTATTAAACGACCGTCGATCAGTTTACTGATCAGAGGTTGCTTAGTGCCACCGCTTGGTCCAGGTAAAGGGATCCCTACTCCGCTCTCCACATGGAGATTACATTCAAGCTCAGCTAAGCCAAGTGTACAGTACATGTGTATCAGAGTCGGGAAAAAATGCTGTTCATCCAACAGCTATCTAATGTGTATGGCAAGCCCAAGGCTATGTTTGCAGCCAAGGTCAAAAATCTCATCAGATTTGGCAGGACTGTAACCAATCTTTTCATCTTAGAGACAGAACACAGCATACCCCACTGTAGCTCGAAGAACACACATACCCCACCTGTCTCAACTGACAGAAGACCAGTATAGTAAATACACATACCTCCATAAGCCATGGAGAAGTGATGACAGGAGAAATAATAAATCTTCTCTTTGGCTAACTAAGCACAAAAATTTTTTAATCTCCAGCATACATCCGTAAGCCGAGGAGAAGTGATGACAGAAGAGAATATAAATCTTCTCTTTGGCTGACTAAGGATTTTTTATCTCCAGCCTTAGTCTTTAGTCAGTCAAGGAGATTTTTTTATTTCTTCTCCTGTCACACACTTCTCTGACAGCAGCAGTATGTATGCTTGCGATACAGCTCCTCTGTCATAGAGACACAGGTCTCAGGAGCTGTGCTTCTTCAGACTGCAGTCCATCCTGACATGTGACTAAAACTAGAACATTTGAATTACATGACAGGGGCCATTTTATTACATTCTTAGAGAACATTTTTAATAACATTAGTAGTCCAACAATGGATTATCAATACAATGAGAACATTATAAAGGATGCTTATATTTCTGAGTGGAGATCTATTTGCAAGAATGAGTTTCAGATAACATACATAAAAAGGGGAAATGAAACTTTAGTAGTAGTTACAGTTAATAAAGTTACTGCTCACAGGATGGACATAAATCCGCAAGATGAGCACTAGGAGACAGGATGTCCTGCCTACTAATGCACAGACATGGGCAGTTCCCGCACAGACCCCAGCTGGTTTTACAACATCTGAAAACTCAGGACACTCTAAAACTTACGTCTTTAATAATTTCTGAAGTGATTGGTTTGTTGTGACTATCGATGGCTCCTTCGGAGACAATAATGATATTCAGTCTTTTCCTTCTTGCACGGTTCTAAAGTAAAGAAAATTTACTTGTATTACCAAGATATAGGAAAAATGTGAGTTTTATACGGTACTAGAGTTTGCGTCACTCTACCCTCCTACCACATGTATGAGATGCCTATAGATTTTACAGCATTTTTTTTTCACTATAAATAGATTCGCAGAAATACAATTTATAGTCTATGTAAACTTCAAAAATCATCTATAATGAAAAATGGAACAATTCGTTTTCATTAAAAATATCTAAAAGTGTTATGTGTCCACAGCTCCTATTCAGACTAATATGCCACTATGGTTACTAACTATAAAAAAAATACCTGTTACCTCCTTCTTTACTGAAAGGAAGAAAGACATAATAGTAGGACAGATTAGTCTCCATCATGCTCTGATCCCTAAGACCTCACCTTGCTGCCCTCCAGCTCTAGTCCTCAGTGCCTTGTGATCTACTCCGCCATGCACTGTCCTACTCAAACATGTGTGCTGCCCCGTGGCTTCTTAAAAGGCCAGTGTGCATTAAGGTCCCTGTCCAATGTCCAATACGTAAAGTTTTCTTAAGGATCCTCTCCCCACTTTCCAACACATGAACAATAAGCTTTATCTAGTCCAGAATTCTGCTAAGTTATTCATTCCTGTTACAGTAACACTTGCTGGTTAGTCTTCTGACATCGTCCTCCTGCACCAGCCATCTACTGAATTCTTCATGCTCTCAATGATGCAAAGGGGGATGTTCTCCAGCACCAAACCAAAGTAGTTAACACTTAGCCTTTAATGACATAAGATAAAAAAATTGGGAGAATGTGCACATATTAAAAAATAAAACCATTAATGCTCTTGCGTTCCAGGTAGAAAAACTCATAATCATAACGATTATGGGTTTTTCTACCCAAAACGCGGAAGCATTATGGGTTTTCTTTTTTAATATGTGCACATTCTATAATTTTTTTATCTTATATGATTAAAGTGTAATTTTAACTACTTTCATTTGGTGCTGGAGAAGTCACGTAGAACCACACCAGTGACAGGAGCAGGCCCTTTTTTCTATTTTGTATCTCTCGGATTTCAGGTCACTGTGTCCCACAGGATTGGGAGGAGATAATCATGGCTGTTCCCTCTTTGCTCGCTAGTTCAATTAGACTGCATAATTGTCTTCCAAGTGATGCAGACTGGTACACTGCAGAGGGCTGATGCAATCCGTAATCAGCAGGAATTCCACAAATTAGCATACAACTAGGGGCATCGGACAGTCACACATGAAACAATGGCTCATGTTCCTTGACTTACTGAACAAAGGAATAGTATGTCTGGCATAATTAAGAATAGTTCACCACCACACAAGTGGCCAGATTTTCCTCATTGACGCTGAGTTGTCACACTTATCTCTAACACAGGAGTGGTGAGCGGAATTGACAGTTTTTCTATTTTTTTTTAACTCTGCAGGCCACACCACATCTTGCCTAATGTAGATAGTGAATTTTGCCTGCTCTGACCAGTGCTTTAGCTTGCTGTAGTACCGTGTATTGGACTCGTCTTTTCATTTATACATCAGTCATGGCCAGCAGATCCTGCTCTGCAGAAGGTGACATTGCATCAAAGTACATATCTCCATAACAGATGATCCTTAAGACTCTGCTCCCTGGTTTTCCCACATCAATCCCATGATCAACTTGGAGAGTCCACCCGTTCCCAGGTAGGCCTTGTTACAATTTGTCATCTGTCTGTACAGGAGCTGTATACCGTTAATAGTAAGATGTCTTTCATCAAGACTATTTTCAAAGTTGCTTAATGTTTTATTTGTGGTCAATAAAATGGTTGCAATGGTGTACGCAGCCTTTAAAATGGACCAGTCACTTGCCAAAAATATGTTGTTTTTTTTTTACCTTGTGTAAATGCCACTGTTTTTTCTGAATCCGCCATTGTTTTTCTTTTGTTCCTGCACCTTTCCATTCCTGAGATATGTTCCCCTCATCTTCGCATAGAAATCTTGTCTTTTTAGCCAAGCTCCTTTCTATTGGAGTCTTCTTTGGGACCACGCACATTTGATTAAAGAGGGGCCATATGTCATGAATGTGAAGATGCAAGAACAAAATCTGGAGAACATCATCATTTACACCAGCTTAAAATATAGATTTATGGGAAGTGACGGGTCCTCGTTAAGATTACACCCAATTTAAAGGAATATAAAAATGAATTATCAGATAATTACATTATCACTCATTCCCTAATATAAAACCTCTATGTAAATCTCTGAGTTTCTGTGCAGTGATTTGAGTGACAAGAAGCAGAAGCTCCTGCACAATGTCTGACATAACATAGGCGCTGATGACGCCCCTGGGAAAACTTAATTTCCCTTTCACTGCTCACGTCAATTATCTAAATGGCTCCCACTTGTAAATGTACCGATTCCAGTTCTAGAAATATCATTGTCTGGATTCATTTGTAATATTACCTCAGAGAGTTTACCACACATAATGTCCTCCCAGCCTTCCTCCGGAGGGCTTTCAGGTATAAACACCCAGTCAGCTCCACAAGCCAGAGCACTGACCAGTGCCAGATACCTGCACATAATAATATAGACAGAGGAGTCAATTCAGACAATGTCTTACTATTAAACCTACAATAAATGTCCAAAATACAATATGATATATCCCCTAATAAAATGACATAAACAAAAAAAATCCAATGGCATGAAAACCTGTAGATACTGGATCTTGCCCAAAAGGAAATGAAAAATAGGGGAACACAAATAAAGCAATGTATAATAAACAATGAATGTATAAAATAATTACATAATCATAAAAGTATACTAAATATAATCATTGAGAGGTCAAACTAAAAAGACAAGCAGTTTCACTAGAACTGGGCTTCATCAGGAGGTTTCACACCTCCTGATGAAGCCCAGTGTTAGTGAAACGCACATCGAGGTTCCTGTGCGCCCTTTATCCATCTCTACTCACCTATGTTTACGCTACTGGCGCAGCATGTCTCAAGGTATATATTCTATATAAGCTTATTGCTCCCAACTTTCTTTTACTGTCATATGATATACAGTACAGACCAAAAGTTTGGACACACATGCTCATTTAAAGATTTTTCTGTATTTTCATGACTTTGAAAATTGTACATTCACACTGAAGGCATCACAACTATGAATTATATACTTAACAAAAAAGTGTGAAACAACTGAAAATATGTCTTATATTCTAGGTTATTCAAAGTAGACACCTTTTGCTTTGATGGCTGCTTTGCACACTCTTGGCATTCTCTTGATGAGCTTCAAGAGGTAGTCACCGGAAATGGTCTTCCAACAATCTTGAAGGAGTTCCCAGAGATGCTTAGCACTTGTTGGCCCTTTTGCCTTCACTCTGCGGTCCAGCTCACCCCAAACCATCTCGATTGGGTTCAGGTCTGGTAACTGTGGAGGCCAGGTCATCTGGCGTAGCACCCCATCACTCTCCTTGTTGGTCAAATATCCCTTACACAGCTTGGAGGTGTGTTTGGGGTCATTGTCCTGTTGAAAAATAAATGATGGTCCAACTAAACGCAAATCGGATGGAATAGCATGCCGCTGCAAGATGCTGTGATAGCCATGCTGGTTCAGTATGCCTTCAATTTTGAATAAATCCCAAACAGTGTAACCAGCAAAGCACCCCCACACCATAACACCTCCTCCTCCATGCTTCACGGTGGGAACCAGGCATGTAGAGTCCATCCGTTCACCTTTACCGCATCGCACAAAGACACGGTGGTTGGAACCAAAGATCTCAAATTTGGACTCATAAGACCAAAGCACAGATTTCCACTGGTCTAATGTCCATTCCTTGTGTTCTTTAGCCCAAACAAGTCTCTTCTGCTTGCTGTCTGTCCTTAGCAGTGGTTTCTTAGCAGCTATTTTACCATGAAGGCCTGCTGCACAAAGTCTCCTCTTAACAGTTGTTGTAGAGATGTGTCTGCTGCTAGAACTGAGTGTGGCATTGACCTGGTCTCTAATCTGAGCTGCTGTTAACCTGCGATTTCTGAGGCTGGTGACTCGGATAAACTTATCCTCAGAAGCAGAGGTGACTCTTGGTCTTACTTTCCTGGGGCGGTCCTCAAGTGAGCCAGTTTCTTTGTAGCGCTTGATGGTTTTTGCAACTGCACTTGGGGACACTTTCAAAGTTTGCCCAATTTTTCGGACTGACTGACCTTCATTTCTTAAAGTAATGATGGCCACTCAGTTTTCTTTACTTCGCTGCTTTTTTCTTGCCAAAATACAAATTCTAACAGTCTATTCAGTAGGACTATCAGCTGTGTATCCACCTGACTTCTGCACAACACAACTGATGGTCCCATCCCATTTATAAGGCAAGAAATCCCACTTATTAAACCTGACAGGGCACACCTGTGAAGTGAAAACCATTTCCGGTGACTACCTCTTGAAGCTCATCAAGAGAATGCCAAGAGTGTGCAAAGCAGTCATCAAAGCAAAAGGTGGCTACTTTGAAGAACCTAGAATATAAGACATATTTTCAGTTGTTTCACACTTTTTTGTTAAGTATATAATTCCACATGTGTTAATTCATAGTTTTGATGCCTTCAGTGTGAATGTACAATTTTCAAAGTCATGAAAATACAGAAAAATCTTTAAATGAAAAGGTGTGTCCAAACGTTTGGTCTGTACTGTATAGAGGGCCTTTTTGGGATCCTCCTTGGTTTCTTTATTTTCTTATAGTGGTATTACCTTGGGTATGTTTACTACCATTGAATTACCAGTTTCTTACCTTCAGTATTTATTGCGACATGTGCAATTATAGTGATATCAGTTTCTGTTATTCTATTATTGTCAGTGCCAGATTACTGTTGTTTAAAAACAAAAAGGAAGAAAAAAAGGAGCTATATATTGATGCCTCAGCATCAGGGCCACTTTTGGTCTTTTTTTGTTGGCCACTAAATAACCGGGTTTCTTCCCTGATGCTTGTCCTTTTAGTTTGGCCTTTCTCGTAGTATTGATTATATTGTATTTATATTTAATTATTGTATACTTTAGCGATCATGTCTTTGCTTAATAAATTCAATATTTATTTTACATTGCTCTGTGTTCCCCAATATTTTCATTACCTTTTGGGCAAGATCCAGTCTTAACTGGCTTTTGAGCCATTGAATTTTTGGGTTTAATGTGTTATTATGTTGATTGTAAGAACGTTAATATGACATACCCACAATGTCTTCCCATCACTTCCAAAACAAAGGTTCTTTGATGGCTAAAAAAGAAAAATATAAAAAGATCAAAAGTGTGAAACAAGAGTAAGTATTAAAGCAACATAGACAACTATTGTCAAATAATTCTCCTAATATACCATTGACAACTATCAGAGGATGACAGAGATATTTAGGATCAAATATCACCAAATATCTCTATATAAGGTTTACACCTCTTTAGTATCGCCATTTTGATTCTGAAAATACGTCCCCTACTGTCAGGTTCAGTGTTATATTTTTTCATTTTATTTCCTATACATATTTCCTATTGTAAATGCACATTTTGAAAAAAATAAATAAACGGAATGTTCGCAAGGTTTCCATGACAACACTGCACCGGATAAAAATCGGAAGAGGGCGTGTCACCAATGTAAACTCTCAGTAGTGCAGCCTCATGCTTTGGCCTGTAACATCAAGAAATTGTATCTCAACAGATATACAGTAGATGTATTGTTTTCTGGTGGACCTCCTTTAAATTATCCAGAACACATCAGTAATAGCACGTACACCTATAATCAAAGTGACTTATGTTGATCTCTGCCCCATCTGTTACATGTCCATCAGAAAGTTTTTCCAAAATTTATGTAATGTTTAGGGACGGCTTAAAGGGCTTGTCCGGTCTCAGAAGAAAAATCCAGCCACATAGCGATAGTGTGCAATGAGGACACTGCCATGATTCCCCTGTACGCCCCGTGCCAGGCGGCAGTCAGATGTCCGTACTACCTACTTGCGGTCACGTGCTGGGGGGGGTTTCTACACTTTTCTCAATTCTATTCTTCTGAGTGAAGCCGGATGGGATTTGTCGGTATGTGATCGCAAGTATATAAATCACATAAATATGTCACGGAAAAGCTCAACCGCATAGGGAATGAGGGAAATTGTGACAGTGTGCATTCCGCACCTAGATTGACTGTAGACTTTGCTTCTTAGACCAGACAACCCTTCTTAAGACCCTTTGAACATGGTCATGTAACAAAACTCACGCTAAACCACGTTCTCACGTTCAGTATTTGGTCAGTATTTTACATCAGTATTTGGAAGCCTAAACCAGGAGTGGGTGAAAAATGCAGAAGTGGTGACGTGTTTCTGTTATACTTTTCCTCTGATTGTTCCACTCCTGGTTTTGGCTTACAAATACTGATGTAAAATACTGATCAAATACTGAACGTGTTAACGTGGCTAAAGGGTAGGTTGACAAGACTGTTTTCTCCATATCCGAGAAAAACGGTCTGATTACTCAGAGTGGCATCAGTTTTTCTTGGACATGAAGAGAAAAACAAAGTTTCTCCACCATCCCCATTTTCTAAGTCCGTGAGAATTGGACATGTGCACAGCCCCACAGAATATCATAGGTACGAGTATCTGTAAAAATACGGACAGCCCTCGTCTGAGAAAATCGGTCGTGTGCACATGCCCTATAATCAGACATGATATTTTATGTGATTCTTCTTGTATAACTTCTTGACTAAATCTGTGCAGCTTGCAACTAAGGCCACGACACCACTATCAGTTTTTGGTCAGTATTCGGTCAGTATTTTTTATCAGGAGTGGGAGCCAAAACCAGAGAAAAGGTATAATAGAAACAAGTCACCAATTCTGCGTTTATCATCCACTCCTGGTTTTGGCTCCCACTCCTGAGAAAAAATACTGACCAAATACTGATAGTGAGGCCGTGGCCTTAAAAGTATTAATGCTGCCTAGAAAGCGGTTTCTTATTTATGGTTTTGTGTCCTTTACAGTAAACTAGAGCCATCTCCTCATTTGTCCTTTCCGATCAGCTAATGTACAGTAGCTTTTCTCAGTGCAGTCAGAGCCCGAGGCCATTTCCATTTCAACAGATAATTGACTTCTGTAGAGTATTTCTCCATAACACTGCAAACTCTATTTTACATTATTGCTGACTATACGTCACAGATAAAACTTGTGCCTTTGGTTCCACCATGAAAGACATGAACAGATACTGCCCTACATTTGCGCCATTTTTTAGCGCACTTATTTCAACTCCTTCAATTGATATTTAATAAATATTGCACCTTAACAATGAATTTGGTTCATATTATGTCAGTGCATCTTTTTCATGAGTAGCTGTCATCAGGTCATAAGTGGGCAAGCTTTGCATTTATTTTATTCCCGTTGCTCACCTGAGTATTCCGTATTTTGTTTTTTGTAAATCCGTCATACGGTTCCAGAGATATGAGCTTTTTCACTTAGTGCTAATTTTTTGGATCTCTAGTAAGGGGGTGTGACACACAGGACTCTCTGTTGACGTGGCACACAGGACTCTCCGTTGACGTGGAACACAGGACTCTCCGCTGACATGGCACACGGGACTCTCTGGGGATGTGGCACACGGAACTCTCTGGGGATGTGGCACACGGGACTCTCTGGAGACGTAGCACACAGGACTCTCTGGGAGACGTGGCACACAGGATTCTCTGGGGACGTGGCACACAGGACTCTCTGGGGACGTGGCACACAGAACTCTGTTGACGTGGCACACAGAACTCTGTTGACGTGGCACACAGGACTCTCTGGGGAAGTGGCACACAGGACTCTCTGGGGACGTGGCACACAGGATTCTCTGAGAACGTGGCACACAGGACTCTCTGGGGATGTGGCACACAGGATTCTCTGGGGACATGGCACACAGGATTCTCTGGGGATGTGACACAGGATTCTCTGGGGACGTGGCACACAGGACTCTCTGGGGATGTGGCACATAGGATTCTCTGGGGACATGGTACACAGGATTCTCTGGGGACGTGACACACAGGATTCTCTGGGGATGTGGCACACAGGATTCTCTGAGAACGTGGCACACAGGATTCTCTGAGGACGTGACACACAGGATTCTCTGGGGATGTGGCACACAGGACTCTCTGTTGACGTGGCACACAGGACTCTCCGTTGACGTGGAACACAGGACTCTCCGCTGACATGGCACACGGGACTCTCTGGGGATGTGGCACACGGAACTCTCTGGGGATGTGGCACACGGGACTCTCTGGAGACGTAGCACACAGGACTCTCTGGGAGACGTGGCACACAGGATTCTCTGGGGACGTGGCACACAGGACTCTCTGGGGACGTGGCACACAGAACTCTGTTGACGTGGCACACAGGACTCTCTGGGGAAGTGGCACACAGGACTCTCTGGGGACGTGGCACACAGGACTCTCTGGGGACGTGGCACACAGGATTCTCTGAGAACGTGGCACACAGGACTCTCTGGGGATGTGGCACACAGGATTCTCTGGGGACATGGCACACAGGATTCTCTGGGGATGTGACACAGGATTCTCTGGGGACGTGGCACACAGGACTCTCTGGGGACGTGGCACATAGGATTCTCTGGGGACATGGTACACAGGATTCTCTGGGGACGTGACACACAGGATTCTCTGGGGATGTGGCACACAGGATTCTCTGAGAACGTGGCACACAGGATTCTCTGAGGACGTGACACACAGGATTCTCTGGGGATGTGGCACACAGGATTCTCCGAGAACGTGGCACACAGGACTCTCTGGGGATGTGGCACACAGGATTCTCTGGAGACGTGGCACACAGGACTCTCTGGGGATGTGGCACATGGGACTCTCTGGGGAGGTGGCACACAGGATTCTCTGGGGATGTGGCACACAGGATTCTCAGGGGACGTGGCACACAGGATTCTCTGAGGACGTGGCACACAGGATTCTCTGGGGACGTGGCACACAGGACTCTCTGGGGATGTGGCACACAGGATTCTATGGAGACGTGGCACACAGGACTCTCTGGGGACGTGGCACACATGATTCTCTGGGGACGTGGCACACATGATTCTCTGGGGAAGTGGCACACAGGATTCTCTGGGGACGTGGCACACAGGATTCTCTGGGGACGTGGCACATAGGATTCTCTGGGGACGTGGCACACAGGATTCTCTGGGGACGTGGCACACAGGATTCTCTGGGGACGTGGCACACAGGATTCTCTGGGGACGTGACGTGGCACACAGGATTCTCTGGGGACGTGGCGTGGCACACAGGATTCTCTGGGGACGTGGCGTGACACACAGGATTCTCTGGGGACGTGGCACAAGGGACTCTCTGGGGATGTGGCACACAGGATTCTCTGGGGAGGTGGCACACAGGATTCTCTGGCGACGTGGCACACAGGATTCTCTGGCGATGTGGCACACAGGATTCTCTGGCGACGTGGCACACGGGACTCTCTAGGGATGTGGCACACGGGACTCTCTGGGGATGTGGCACACAGGATTCTCTGGGGACGTGGTAGACAGGATTCTCTGGGGACGTGGTAGACATGGCTCTCTGGGGGCGTGGCACTAAGCAGCTCTGCATAATTACCCTGTTACGGTAAAGTTAGGACTAAATAAAAAAGTCACATATCTCTGGGACCGTATGGAGGATTTACAAAAAACAAAATACGGAATACTCAGAGGAGCAGCGGGAATAAAATAAAAGCAAAACTTGGCTACTTTTGATCTAGTGACACGTCCTATTTACGCATGATGATACACTTTCCAAAGTTAAATAAGAGCCTGAGACCAATGTGACAAATGTCGTAAGTCAGTGCAAAATTTTGCCCAAATTCAGGCTTTTTATGAATGTTAATTAGAACACTTCAAAATGTTAGAAAAGAGCAGGAGACAAAAGTGATAAATGTCACACGTTAATGTAGAATTTTGCGCAAATGTGACTTTTTATGTAGGTTAGAAATGGCTGCAACATAAATTTGTTTATCCCATGCTTTTTTTTAATCAACTATGACTAGTCAAGAATATATAACGATTTTATGACTTTAATGTAGAAATACGGTCATTAATATGTCGTACTTCACGCCAAAAGGTTACCCACGCCCCCTTTTAGCTTAGGAACTAAAAATGTAATAAATGGAGTTAAAAAATGATAAATCTGGCTTAGGCATTTACACCTATGAAATATCTCAATTATTCTGAACTTTATAAAGTAATTGCCCTTTCGGCATATGGTTTGTCAATAAAGTCTATGTGAACATCAATATATACATCAGGAAATTTCCCTGCCATATTCCATAGTGCAGGCTAACCACACACCACAGACATGTGAATTGAGCTTTAAAGCCTTAAAGGGGATGTCCTCCCCTTTCTTTAACTGTCAAGAATGCTGTAAAATGATAGAGTATACTCACCTTTCCAATCCTCAGTCACTTTTAACCCTGCCCAGGTCCACTGCTACATCCTGTTTTGGCCGCACAAACATGTGACCACTGCAGCCAATCACTAGTTGCTCAGGTGATGCTGTTTCTAAATAGCATCAAACACAGAATGGGGGTAGCCATCATTATTGATGGCCAGAGCCATAAAAAATGTCAAAAGAAAAAACATTTGGACTGCGCTGTCACTATGTACATATGTTCCTTCTTTTTTCACTTCTTTTAACCTCTTCAGGATTCCAAAGCTGTGAACCCACTAAAAGAAGTGACCGGTCCATTCTAGCAGCTTCCACTTGGAAGCTACAACTTTTGTTATATATGGAATTTAAAAAAACGCCGGCAGTGAAGTCGCCTCAAAGGGAGTCCAAATTGACTTAAAAAAAAAAAAAGACGGGGGTACTCCAGCATTTTTAAGACGCCATGTACACATACCCTTGAAGTGTAATCTTCCCTCTGGTGGAGAAACCTTCACTTTCATTAGGATTTGCATCAATTATTTACCATTCAGCAAACAGCGTGTGCCAGATAGGAATTAGTGAAGCTCCAGGACATGGGTGCCATAGGGCGCTAATATTTAACACCTCGTCAAACATGTATACTATCTATGCCAGCTGGGAGCCATTCAAGTATTTAGTAGGAAGCCTATGAGTCATTGGTGGAGTTAGAGGAATTCCAGAACCTGACAATAATAGAGAGGACTTCCGCTTCATACGTGTGTCTGAAATTCTTACTTCTTAGAAATGTAGTAGAGACTTCTAAGGGTGAGTGTACAACAATAGATTTTGACTTCAAGAACTGTTAAAAGCTAGAAAAGAGAAATCTGCAACAAATCAGTCTTGTGTGAATGAACACCTAGACTAAAGTGAGCACAACTGTCACTGTGGGAGTAATGCATCTTATGTAATCATGAATAATTGAATTGATACCAATGATGGATTTATATTTAATGAAAAATTAATCTTTAGTCAAACGCCAAAACGTCACTTTATCTATTGTTACAACGTGCTTTGATCTCTACATTTTTATTCTGAAAATTGGTGACTGTACTCGACTGATGAAACTTCGGATTTTTACATATAAAACTGGGGGCCCTATTCATCATTTCTCATTTATCAAAGTCACTTTTCTTTCTTTGTCTTGTGGTGTTCGCTGACGTTTTTTGCAACAAATTCTTCAAAATGAGTAGAGGTAAGTATGGTCAGTGCTCGGCAGCATAAGTAGACGGATTGTCAATGGTAGAATAAGTCCAGTAATTGTGAAGAAAATACCATGGCACGTCCAATTGCAAGTGATTAATTGGAAATTTATTTCATATAAGCAGGTCTGTGCAGAAGGGCCAAAGTTTCGGTCTATCACACCTTGTTCACGGCCAGTAGGAATAGACAGACATGTGCATGCTGAAGGTGTATGTATCTTCATAAATTCTTCAAAATGGTTCACATAGTTCATGAATTGAATGCAAAATAAAAAAAATGTCTTTATTTTTCTCTTTAACTGGTTTTCGTGCCTTTTCAGCGCCAAAAGGTCTCAAAATGCTTTGAAAAGTAGCCAAATTGAAAACTCCCCCAGAAACGTTCCTTTGGGTGGGGACTGGAGTGAGATGCGCCAAAAAAAATGTGTCAATTGGTAAAAGTTGCACTTCATGAATTTGTCTAAAAGATCTAAATAAGCTTAGCTGTCGAGGAATAATAAAAAAGGTTTAAAAAGATAACATACACGACATAAAAAGTAGCGCAACACATACAGAGAATAAGGCGCAAATACTAAAGCCACTAAAAAGGAGCAAATTATTCCAGAATAGTGGAGAAACCGCAATAATGAATCGGGCTTGTGTCTCTGGATTCATCCCTCCACAAGTACAGGACAAACTCTGAATCTATATGGCTAGAGCAACTAAGATTGTGGACACCACTTGCCACTGACGATAATGAATATGCGCAACACGACCACATTCACTAACTATAGTTTCGATGTAGCAGTGCAACATTGAGCTTTCATGTTGCCTGACTACAAGTCACTGTGGGGTCTTATAACTAAGACCCCTATTAACCTGACAACAGCTGCGAATAGTCTCTATTCCAGATAGGCAAGTAGCCAAACAAACCCAACTCTACTGTATCTAAAATGCCAAGTTTCATTGATTCTTTATCTATTGTGGTAGGTCGGGTCACTCGGCAGCATATAGAGGTAGACTCAAGAAAGTTGTCTCTTTAAATCTTCCACTGGTTTATTAAAGTTATTGCATAAACCAGTGCAGCATTAGCAAAAACAAACAAGGCATTTCTGGCCTAACAGGAAAACAAAAACATAGCGCATGGGACAGTCTGTGTGCTGCGGGGATCCGTCTGCTAAGGGAACAAACATAATAAAAGATTCAACTTTCCTTATACTTAAACACAGCTCTGGAGCTCCCAACTCCAGACACACCCAACAATGAATGAGCCAAAGGGCTGTGTATTTATCCTCTGGACTCCACGCTGTGGTGGAGATCTGGTGAACAGCCTCCCACCCACTCTACAGCTGTTCAATCAACCTAACCCTAAACATGGTTGATTAACCCTTCTCAGCATTTAGTGTGCTGGAGCATTTTTCTAGGTTCATGTCACTGAAGCTATTAACCTCAGTGATACATATCTCCCCTCCAGTACTTTGCCAGTGACTTTGTCACACTATGTATAAAGTATGAATTGAATGGATAGGATTTTTATATACGCCATCTAAAATGTGTGCAATTACAGCGCTAATACATCATGCCATGCCAGCGATCTGGGGAGCGTCGGGGCAGCATCTTACCTCTGAGCTGTGGTCATGATTGCATCCACAACCTCAATAATCCTATGCAAGGCAGAGTCAGTTCCGATTGTCATGTCAGTTCCACAAAAGTCATTGTCTATGGAGCCCACCATTCCTACTATATTTAGGTGGGAATATTTCTGTGCGGCTGCAGCTTCAATTTTTCCTATGCAAAAAAAAAAAGAAAAGGCAGTGGTTATCTTTAAAAGTAGGCGAAAGACACTTCACAAAATAGAATGGGTCACAACTATGGAAATTGTCAAAATTTCATTGTTTGGATTTGGAAAATGTAGGAGCTTCCAAAAATCTATCACCAGAGAGTAGTTATGCCTAGGGATGAGCAGACCCGTGGAAGTTCGGGTTCTGGTATATGACCTGAACTTTAGTCCAAAGTTCGGTTTGGGTACCAGAACTGTAAACGAACTTGAACCAGAACCAGAACCGCATTGAAAACAATGGAGATCCGAACTTTGGATCTTGAGAAAAATTCTCTCTCTCTACAACGGACTTCCCTGGAACTCCAAACATTACAACCGACTTCCGGGAGAAGTCCGTGTTCGGAGTTTAGCACCGGATACTAACTTTTAAGTTCGGCTTTGCTCATCTCTAGTTATGACTTAAAAATGTAAAGGAGTTATCCCATGAACAACACTTATAACCTATCCACATGCAAGACTGGTTTGTGTCTGACTGCTGGGACACCCGCATATCAGGAATTGAGAGATCCCCAAACCCCATTCACAGGCCAAGGAATAATCTGTACAGGAAATTCTAGCCTGCAGTATGCTTTGTGTTTGGCTCATATCAACGGGATATTTGCAGATGATTTAGCAAAGGTGGACTCTGTGAGTAAGGCCTTATTCAGGCATCTGTTTTTCACATACGAGCGCTAACTCGTACCTAGTATTCTGATTTTTTCGGGTGGATCAGACAGTCCGCACAAAATTGCGAAGACATGTCTAATATTGACCTGAGTCTCGCATCAAAATCGGCAATGCCATCCCTATACGTATTTCACAGACTGCTAGACAGAAGAGGAATGAGAAACTTTTTTTTTCTAATCTGTGAAAAAATAATGAAAACTTGGACTAAACTCGGATGAAACGCGGATGACGCTCAGATGAAAATGTGATGAAACTCTGATCAAAATAACTGATGAACTAGGACAATTTTTCTAGTATGTGAAAAAAAACAGACATCTGATTGAGCATTAACACATATAGTTTTCATTGTGAATCCAGCTGTGAATTTTCAGACAGATTTGGAGTGGGAACTTTGGGTCAGTCGAGGTTCTATCTTGTATTTGTTATTTTTGTGCATTTTTCCATCCGTGGTGTCACCAGTGTAGTGACTCGTATTGTACAAATTACAAATGATGACCCGAAATACAGATGTCATATGGACTGATGTCGATAAGGAGATCACAGATCAAATGTGATCAGCATAAAGGTGCAATAATATTCATGTGAAGAGAAAACTCTGCAGTGAAGTCTGAAAGCCCACAGTAAACGGAAAGGTGAAATCGTAAAAGAAAATCTATGTGGAATGTCTCACTGCCCAAACCAGTCCTGGGCTGCCCCCTGTAATTAACTAAGTGAGATATATTTAACCCTTTCCTACCCATTCCAGCCTGGACATGAGAAGTAAACGCTTATATCTGGACAAAAATTGCCTATACTGCACCATTACGATTATAGGCATTCAAACGAGGGAGCGATCTAATGACCTGGAGGTCCCTGATCGCTCCCAGAATGTTGTTTTAAATAAACAATAAAATCCTGCAGTCTTGTCCAGTTTTTTTTTTCTCAGAATAGATTTATACATTAAGCCTATAGTATAATACATACTTGTCAACTTCTAGAGATGCCCTTCCGGGTGCGCTTGGTGCACCACTCAAAATCTTTTCCATAAACCCACTCCCCCTTTTCAGGCCATGCCTTCTCCACATCTCTTGCTCACCCCGTGAATGTATATTTGGATACTTATGTCTCATGATCGGCCATCCTGGTGTCATGCACAGGAAACCTTCCAGAAACAATGATTGCTTGGCTTCAGCAGCCCCAGGAGATTTGACAGCTCCTCCGGAAGCTCAGGAGCTTCCTAGATGTTCCAGAAGTGTTGGCACGGGTGACATATTGTCATTCAAAGTTTGAGGAAATGCTGCACCAAACTACAGTCATACAGGCTCTTGGAGCCCCTGTAACATGGGAACAGTTTACTTGATTGCAAAATATTCCATAAGTAGTATTAGACATAAAACAGATGCAGAAAGTGAGTGAGATTGAGATATTTGCACGGGATTTACCATTTTGCACCAATTCTTCCAGATATCCACTCCATTCCTCACGGAAAAGGTTAGCCCCCGTCAGGCTTCCATCTCCCCCAATAACACAAAGATTTGTGATCCCACGCTGAATCAGATTGTAAGCCGCCTGCAACCGTCCTTCGCGGGAACGAAATGATTTACAACGAGCACTGCCGATGACTGTGCCACCCTGCAATGGAGACAATACTGAAGGGCTTAAAAACAAGACTATAGGATATAAAGAAAAACCCTAAAGGAAACATTACGTCCTGAGGTGTGGTATGGACGCAACATTTTTGTCTTCATTGACAGTGACAGAACAGAACCACTCCTGTCTATGGCTATATATGGCTATATGCTATTGCAGCTCAGTCCCAATCACTTGTAATATCACCCTCAACCCATGGACAAGAATGGCATTGTTTCTGGGAGATAAACAAACCCCTTTTCAAAGTCAAGACAACCCATTAAAAAATACCTATACTTATTTGCATTTATTCTTATTATTATTTATTATAGCGCCATTTATTCAATGGCGCTTTACATGTGCATTTATTGCATTAAATTTATTTGTTTAAAGCAGTTGTTCAATGATCCTTCTTCAGGATCGCACTGCTCATCTGACTCCTGCTTGTTGGGGGCTTCTGCTTGATTGGCAGTTTGGACTTTGGCGTTATTGCCCTACCAGTCTGAACTGTGTGCTCTTTGATGCTGCTATAGGAGGCAGCAGTGTACATCTGTAGGGTTGGAGGAGCACAGGGCCACTTAATCTGGCTGGGATCGGAAGCTAACAGTGGGCCCCCTTGAGTCAAGATAGATTTAGAACAGTGCTTACAAGCTCTATTGAAAAGATCTTGTAACTGTTGCACTTGCTCAGCCACCACTACTATGGCTGGTAGTCAAGGCAAAGAGATATAAACAATTACATAAAAAATCACCCCATTCCCGAGAATGGAGAGGATTTCAAATAACAATTAATTTTTCAATTTTAGCTATAAAAGAATATGTAAATAACCCTTTAATCTTGTGATGGGCGCTGAAAAGTCCTGTAAATTGGTGGGATTTGGGTCCTTAGATCCCCATCGATTGCTCAAAACACTTGTATGATGTGCGCTTGCTCAGGAAGGAATACAAAGTGGTGTTAGGAGTTAAAAGAAAGTGTAAAATTCCGTATAGCACTCTGTCGATAGGTTTATAGACTGTCTATTTAGCTAGTGCACCCCTCTTCTGCACTCCTGCTTGCTAATCAGCACATGACAAGTGTTTTGTGCGATTGGTGCAGATCTGAGGACTCTGACCCCCACCGACCCGCTGAACATTTCAGCAAAAATACACGCAGTACTACAAAAGCCATAGAGCTAATCACACAATATTCTATTCTATAATATTCTACAGAGAGTAATGCATGGATCAATATAAAAGAAATTCATAATATTGGCACGTACCACTTGTAAAATGCTGGATACACTTTCCCATGACACCTCCACAATATTGTCTCCTCCATCGACCATTCCTTGATAACCCTTCAAACAGAGATAAAAATAAATCATTAGTATAAGTAGCGTTTCTCTCTAGATTTACTGATCTAGACTGGTAAAAAAAAAATACAAATATAATATAAAATTGTAAAACGATAAAGGGTAAAATTCCATTAATGTGGCATGAAATGGATCTGATAAGTGGCAGATTATCAACTATGTCAGATAATTAGACAGTAACAGAAAAGTAAATAAAAATAATGGAGAAAATTCAAGAAGACAGCCAAAAACAAAGTGCAAAAAATGACACACTATCAGCTACTATAACTTTACTGTTTAGAGGGGTTTCCAGTAGCTAAAGTGTCCATAGTAAAATAAAACATATATACATTTATCTCTAAGACCCGCACCGCTCCTGTTAGGGAGGTCCTAATTAGTTATCTCTAGACTTCAGTTTCTGCTCTTGTGAAAGTTATATTGCAGAACTTCTGGATTATCAGATGCTAGAATTTTGTTGTATTTTTTTTCCTGAAATCTAAACTTTGATTAAGGAACTGTAAATACTAGGGTTGAGTAAAAATATTTGCAGGAACCTGGTCCAGCGGCCGTGTCAACAGTCCGTGACTGCGGGACCAGAGCCATATGGATCTCCTCCTACCTGCCGGATTCCCCTTCTGATTAGTAGGTCTGCAATGTCATCATTGCTTTGTGACTACTAATCAGAATAGGAGCCAGGGATGGCGACAGGTAAGAGGAGGTTCACAAACCTCTGATCCAGCAAACATGGAAGCTAGACTAGGGTCCCGTGAATCTTTTTGCTTAACTCTATTAAGTACCTCATTAATTTGATCCACTTTGATCACGGTTTGTCTGCCTGCTGGGACCATCAGCAATCAGTTATATCAGTGGGAAAACCGGGCAATAAGTTTTCATTTTCTCTGCAGCGCCACCACAGGAGAAATGCAGCATTACACAATGCCCATTAAAATCAATAAAGTTATGTAAAATACTTGGACATGCTGAATCGTCCAGAGTAAGCGGCATTCTCCTCCCTGGCGAATAGATGAGGATCCCGAATCTGAGACCCCCAACGTGATAATAGTGCATTTGAAAATGGGATTAATCAGACAAGTCCCTTAGAAAAGACATGTTAATTGCTAGAAATGTATTTTTTTAACCAGGTGTTCTCCTGAATCTGGAGTTATTTTTCTTTTATTTCTGTGCCAATTTGTTCCTGAAATATGGACACCTCATCACCGTATATAAATCCTGTCTTTTTGGCCAACTGGGCATGGTCCTCGAAAAGACGCTCATAGAGAAGAGTTGAGGACCATGCCCACATGGTCAACAAGATTAGATTTACATACATCAAAGGGGAGACCATACCATAATTCAGGAATGGAGAAGCATAGGTACAAAAATTTTGACAGGAATATAGCACCACATGCAGCACTACTCCTTGCGTCAAATTTGAAGGAATTTTTTTATGACAGTTTGACATAAATGTGTACAGAGCCCAAGATTTATCCAATTAATATAACTACTACATACACCTGATCATATGATCATCAGATAAAAGAAACTTGTCAGATCTCCTCTACATTATGACATCTTTTTGCAGTTCAATGAAAGCTTTAAGGGATGTCATCAGTAAATGGCCTTTTGTTTAAATCAGGTTTTTGTGTTAACATGTGTCAAATATTTTTGGCAATTATGCTTCTTCCATGTCACAATCTGTATTAAAAAGAAAAAATAGAAAACTTGCAATTTTGTCACTGGACAGTTTTTTAAGACTAACTCTCTGTTGTTTCAAGAACTTACACATGTACATTAGCCACAATGGTTGCATCCCGACCCTTTCTTTTGTATTGAAGTGTCTAATGAGCATGTGAAGACATCCTAGTAAGGGAGGGGTGAGCAGGGTTAGGCGTGACATTGCTTATTGTCATTGGTGGATGCTGTTTATATCAGCTGTGTATAGAAGTGTTAACTGGGATTGCAATTAGAGATGAGCGAACCCGAACTGTAAAGTTGGGGGTTTGTACCGGACACGCTGCTGAACTCCAAACACGCACTTCTTGGAACTCCGTTTTACAATTCTGGATTCCAGGGAGGGGGAGGAGAGAGAAGACAGAGCAAGAGAGAGATTTTCCAGCTCCAAAGTTTGGGTCCCCATGGATTTCAATGGGGTTAGGGTTCAGGTCCAAGTTCAAGTATAGTTCTGGTACCCGAACTGAACTTTGGACTAAAATTTGGTCGGGTACCAGAACCCGAACTTTCACGGGTCCACTCATCCCTAATTGCAATCCAGCCTGTGATGATAAGGAACCTGCTGTAAACTCCTCCTGAAAGGACAGGAAGCATGAGCCTAAAATAGCCCCAGTGGTGAGTGTGAAAACTGCAAGATTACTAATTTACCGTATTTTTCGGACTATAAGACGCACTTTTTTCCTCCAAAGTTTTGGAGGAAAGTGGGGGATGCGTCTTATAGTCCGAATACTATCTAGCTGTATATACTGTGGCTCTGCGTTATAGGAGGTGTGGGGAAGCGGCAGCGTGGGATCAGCGGGGCACAGGAGGCAGCAGCCGCCTGCTGCAGCCTATGCTGTGCCCGCTACTAAAGAAAATGAATCTTCAGGAGCAGGGATTATTCATTTTCCTTAACCCCTTTACCCCCGAGGGTGGTTTGCATGTTAATGACCAGGCCAATTTTTACAATTCTGACCACTGTCATTTTATGAGGTACCGTAATTGTGTGGAACGCTTCAACGGATCCCGCTTATTCTGAGAACCAAAAGTTTTTTTTGTTAGGGAGCTATAAGGGTTAAAAGTTGACCAGTGATTTCTCATTTTTAAACAAAATTTACAAAACCATTTTTTTAGGGACCACATCACATTTGAAGTCACTTTGAGGGGTCTTTATGACAGAAAATACCCAAAAGTGACACCATTCTAAAAACTGCACCCCTCAAGGTGCTCAAAACCACATTCAAGAACATTATTAACCCTTCAGGTGCTTCACAGGAATTTTTGGAATGTGGAAGAAAAAAATTAACATTTAACTTTTTTCACAAAAATGTTACTTTAGACCCAATTTTTTTTATTTTCACAGGGGTAACAGGAAAAAATGGACCCCAAAATTTGTTGTGCAATTTCCCCTGAGCACGCAGATACCCCATACGTGTGGAAAAATCACTGTTTGGGCGCACGGCAGAGCTCGGAAGAGAAGGAGCACCATTTGACTTTTTGAATGTAAAATTTGCTTGAATAATTAGGGGACGCCATGTTGCGTTTGGAGAGCCCCTGATGTGCCTAAACAGTGGAAACCCCCCACAAGTGACACCATTTTGGAAACTAGACCCCTCAGGGAACTTATCTAGATGTGTGGTGAGCACCTTGAACCCCCAGGTGCTTCACAGGAGTTTAGAGTTTAGGAGCCGTAAAAATAAAATGTTCACATTTTTCCCACAAAAATGTTTTTCAGCCCCCAATTTTGCATTTTCATGAGGGTAACAGAAGAAATTGCACCATGCAGTTTATTGTGCAACTTCTCCTGAGTAAGCAGATACCCCATATGTGGGGGGAAACCACTGTTTGGGCGCACGGCAGGGTTCGGAAGGGAAGGAGCGCCATTTGACTTTTTGAATGTAAAATTTACTTGAATACTTAGCGGATGTGCCCCTGATGTGCCTAAACAGTGGAAAAACACCACAAGTGACACCATTTTGGAAACTAGACCCCTCAGGGAACTTATCTAGATGTGTGGTGAGCACCCTGAACCCCCAAGTGCTTTGCAGAAGTTTATAACATGGAGCCGTGAAAATAAAAAAAATCAAACTTTTTCCACAAAAATAATGTTTTAGCCGCAATTTTTTTATTTTCACAAGGGTAAGAGGAGAAAATGGACCCCAAAAACTGTTATGCAATTTCTCCTGAGTACGCCAATACCCCATATGTGGGGAAAATACAGTGTTTGGGCGCATGGCAGAATTCAGAAGGGAAGAAGCATTGTGTGACTTTTTGAAAGCAAAATTGTCTGGAATTGAGAGCGGGCACCATGTCGCATTTGGAGAGCCCTTGATGTGCCTAAACAGTGGAAACACCCACACAAGTGACCCCATTTTGGAAACTACACCCTCAAGGATTTTATCAAGGGGTATAGTGAACATTTTGAATCCAGAGGTACGACACAGAATTTGATAACATTAGGTCATCATATTGATTAAGTTGTCATTAGTCTTGAGCGCAAGTGCTCGCTACTTGAGTTTGCATCAGGTACACAGGTATGCACCATGTATCACGGGTGCTCAAGTGAAATGCTCGAGTCCCTGCTCGCATGTTTCATGGTTATTAGACACCCCAAAAAAAACACGAAGCATATGGGGCAGTGACTCGAGCATGTCACTTGAGCCCCCGCGATACTCAGTGCATTGCTGAGCACCCGATGCAAACTCAAGTAGCAAGCACTTGTGCTCAACACTAGTCACCATATCGTCATCTTTTTTTCTTTACTTTTGAAAAAATCCCAACCCCATCACAACCCTAACCCCAACCTTAGAGTTTATTTTTTACGCCGTTCCTCGTGCGGTATAAGTGAGTAGTCGACTTTATTCTTCGAGTCGGTGCGATTACAGCGATACCAGAATCATATCGGGTTTTTATGAGTGACAGCTGTCACACACTAAAAGACGCATTTTTTTGCAAAATCTAGGTTTTGCATCGCCATATTTTGAGAGCTATAATTTTTCCATATTTTGGCCGACAGAGTCATGTGGCGGCTTGTTTTTTGCGGGATGACTTGAAGTTTTTATTAGTGCCATTTTCAGGCACGTGACATTTTTTGATCGCTTTCTATTCTGATTTTTGGGAGGCAGAATAAACAAAAACCAACAATTCAGGAATTTTTTTTTATGGTTTTTTTTTATGCTGTTCCGTGTGTGGTAAAATTGATAAGGCAGCGTTATTCTTCGGGTCAGTACATTTACAGCGATACCACATTTATATTGTTTTTCCATGTTTTGGCGCTTTTACACAATAAAAGCTATTTTATAGAAAAAAATATATTTTTGCATCGCTTTATTCTGAGAGCTATAACTTTTTTATTTTTCGGCTGATGGAGCTGAATGGCGGCTTGTTTTTTGCGGGACAAGATGACGTTTTCAGCGGTACCATTTGTATTTATATTCGTCTTTTTGATCGTGTGTTATTTCATTTTTTGTTGAGCGGTATGATGATAAAGCATTGTTTTTTGCTTCGTTTTTTTTTTTTTTTTTTACCGTGTTCACTAAAGGGGTTAACTAGTGTGACAGTTTTATAGGTCAGGTCGTTCTGGACACGGAGATACCAAATATGTGTACTTTTATTGTTTTTTATGTGTTTTTTTCATAATAATATTTATTGATGGGTACATTATATTTTTATTTTTGGTCGATTTTTTTTTTTTTAAATATTTTTACAATTTTTTTTTCTATTTTTTTTTTTCATTTTTTAACACTTTTTGGACTTTTATTCTGTGTCCCACTCTGGGACTTTCACTTTTTTTTATTCTGATCGCCCGTATAGCACAGGAATGCAGCACCATCCCTGTGCTATGCAGGCTGTCAACGCTGCACAGGGAGAAGATAGTTTGGTAATGCACTGCGTATGACCAAAGAATCTTCCTGCTGTCTGGTGACCCGGATGTTGTCATGACGACATCGGGTCGTCATGGCAACATCCAGGAAGTCACGGCAGACAGCACTGGAGGCCGGAAGAGGAGGTTAGTATTCCGATCACCTCCCCTGGCCTCCGCAATTCTGCGATCGACTTCGATCGCAGCATTGCGGGGGTTAATGTGCCGGGAGCGGTGCGGGACTGCTCCCTGCACATAGTACCGGGTGTCAGCTGTGACTATCAGCTGACAACCGGCGGCTATTGCTCCGTACCGCTTGTGTGAGGGTGCGATAGCCATATGACCTAATAGTACGTCATTCGTCCAATCGGCCCAGGTCACCAAGACGAAACTATTAGGTCATACATCAGAAAGGGGTTAATAGCCGGCACACTGTAGCCGCAGCGCGGCCCCTGCTGCCGCTCTGCGGTCTGTGTGCCCGCTATTAAAGCTCATGAATATTCCCTACAACCCACTCCCATGGGTTGTAGTGAATATTCATGGTCTTTAATAGCAGGCACACTGACTGCAGAGCGGCAGCAGGAGCCGCGCTGCGGTACAGTGCGCCAGCTATTGAAGAGACTGAATGGTCACGCCGGAACTCTGTGCGTGGGGAGCAGTGACTATTCCAGAAAAGCATCTCACACTGTGTGTGGGCGCATGGCAGGGACGCCATGCGCGCCCTGCCATGCGCGGCTCACACAGTGAGAGTGTCGGCAGCAGACTGGGACAGCACTGGAGGCGAGAGGAGGTGAGTATAATTGTTTTATTTTTTTTTGTGGGCAGCGTGATGGGGGCTCAAGGGGTGCCATACATACCAGGATGGGTGATCAAGGGGTGCCATACATACCAGGATGGGTGATCAAAGGGTGCCATGCATACCATGATGGGGCTCAAAGGGTGCCATACATACCAGGATGTGTGATCAAGGGGTGCCATACATACCAGGATGGGTGATCAAGTGGTGCCATGCATACCAGGTTGGTAAATCAAAGGGGTGCCATGAATACCAGGATGGGGGATCAAGGGGTGCCATGCATTCCAGGATGGGGATGAGGACCACGTATACCAGGATGCTATGGGGGCCACGTATACCAGGAAGGAGGGGCCATACATACCAGGATGGAGGATATTAACAGAATTGGGGGACATTACCCCAATACCAATGCCAGCAGCAGACCCCCTCCCACATAACAGGGCATCATGACCACATTTTTTGTTTACATTTTTTTTCCTATTTTCCTCTAAAACCTAGGTGCGTCTTATGGTCCGATGCGTCTTATAGTGCGAAAAATATGGTAGTTTTTTAATTAAGATGGTGATATGAAAAAAATATTGCAATTTAAATATGTAACAGAAAATAAATATATATAATTATATATATACTAGCAGCTTGAGTTTTGAAACAAATACGTTTCGGAAGCTAGAAAAGTGTGCTCTACATAATAAAAACTAACTCAAATTACCCATGTCTATTTACTTTCAGCCTTCTCGCACGATAAACAACAAAGTTGTCATTTGTCATTGCAAAAGCCAGTTTTACTGGAAACTGTCCTCTCTTCAATTTAAATGGTAGTCCTGTTTCTGATGGACATAAATCAATTCTAGGTGTAAATACCTTATCACCTTCAGCTGATCCTGTTAAAATCTCAGCCTCAAGAACATTTCTACTCAATGATGCTACAACTAATCGTGTACCATTGCAGATGATGTTTTTCTTGGACTCACCTCAACAATAAGCTCTTTCTGTAGTAAGATGTAAAACAAAAACTTGATTTAACTATAGGTCTAACGATAGATTCATTTTAACTAGGGAGCACAATTTCTACCTGTTTTTATGAATGCCAGCATAAACTCTCTTGGCTCAGACAAATTGTTTTTCAGGAGCAGAAATTGTGGCTGGATATTGTTGACCCCATGACCAGGCTCTTAATTCGTCACATTAACACCGCCTACTTTGCTCTGCTTCTAAGGCTATTGCAAGCGGTGTATTGTCATGTCCAGTCTCTGGCTCTAGTGGACGCTCATCTACTTTTCAAATATTCCTTTATAATTGATCTCAGTCTCCTATGGGCTCATTATTGATTTATTATTATTACTATTATTGCTGCATAGATCTCCACTGGCCCTGAAAATGACCGACCCTATTGACCTTACACTGTCCTCTCCTTGCTGTATTAGAGTTTTTCAGGGTCTTTTCTTGCATACGGTGAAAAGGTTAAATAGTGCTGAGTATCTGAAATCTGCAGATGTGTGAACACAATACAATCTGCTTAGAAACAAGATCCTGGATACAGTAACTAAGATACCACGTTCTGCAAAGTCTCATTTTTTGGTAAGTAAGCATTTTATAGTTATTTATACCATCATGGTGTAATACAGATTCTTTTTTTTTTATTGCATTACTACTACTTCTATATATTCGCTACAGGCGATATCCTAGAAAATCACTTTTCGTTCATGGTAACATACGGAGAATAGAGTGAGGTGGTCTTTGCCTCGTGGAATTCACAATCTAATTTCTACATGTCAAACATAGAAACAGTCCGTTGTCATAAACCCTAATAACGTAAAAGTCGTACTAGGAATGTGATAGGAAAGCAGAAGAACCTCCATATAGATGTTATCCAGGAGTTAACAAAGTCGACCTTCAGGTGCTGCAAAACCAGATGGGGAAAACCAACAATTTTTCGATGTAACGGTCAATGAATCAGATTAGAGTTGGGCGGATCATTTTGGTGGACCTCCCCCATCATTTTGGGGGACTTCCCCCATCATTTCGGGAGACCTCCGTCCATCAGCCAGGTCAGCAATCTCAGACCGCTGGAAGTGAATATAGCGGATCTCTTACTTTCTAGCATATCCGGCTTGGCTTTGGATTCACCAGGGCCGGCATAACGTCATCATTGCGGTGTGACACACAGATGACGTCGGGCCAGTCCGCCTAATCTAGAGCCGTGCCAGGGATTCCGGAAAGTTAAGAGATTTGCAATGGATCCAAGTCCCACGAATCGATCTGCCCAATTCTTGTGAAAATATCAGTCCTTAAAGAGAAAGTGTCACATTGTACATACAATCCGGTCTGTGGACAACATGGTATAGACAAGGAGCTGAGCAGAATGATATAGGTTTGTTGGAAAAGATTCAGTATAACTTTATTCATTGAAATTTATATTTGTATGCATAGGAGTCCAGTGGGCGGTCCTTCTAGTGGTTGACAGCTATCTGTACATGCACAGTCAGACAGAAAAAAGTGTTATTTACAGAATAGGACCGCACACTGGACTCATACATACAAACGCCAGGGATTTCAATGAATAAGATTTACTGAAACTTTTCCCACAAAAATGTATATTAATCTGATCAGCTTCTCCTGCTCTATAGCATCCTCTCTGCAGACCAAATACTATTTTTAACATGCCAGGTTCCCTTTAAAGAGGAACTTTCACCACTCCTGACATCTCAAGAAAACAACAATGTGGTAGAATCGTTTAAGAACCATGAGTTGTGTTGTTACTACTGGAAAATTATAAATAAATTGACAATTTTTTTAAACCATCCTATCAGTGTTCAGCGTGTCCGAGTGTGTAGGGAAAACCATGAAGGCGAAGTGAATAGTAACAAGGGGTTGTCAAGTCATTCGCACATTTGCAGGATGAATAACAGAGGAACAGCAAATTGCAAAGTTCTAAAACAAATTGTTACAAAATTGTTATTTTATGGTGAATGCAAGAATTCTTTTAAAAAAGCATCGCTGGAGAGCCGACAGATTCTCTTTAAACACTGGGATTCTGCACTTAACAACGCAGTTGTGATTTTTACATGACTTTTTTTAAGGCTCCCATATAAGTCTATTGGGAAAAAAACACAAAAAAAAGTACAGTTCAAGAGCGTCTTTGAATGCACAGTCTGCAGAAGTTTTCATAAAATCACATCCACTTTGAACTGTTAAGCACAGCAAATTTTCTCCCCCCCCCCAAAAAAAATGCAAAAATCGCAGTCTTTATGCTATGTGGGAAAATGGCCTCATTCTGAAAGCTAAGGAATAAAAAAAACTACAAATAACACTAAAGGCTCCCCATACACATTAGATAAAGGTCGTCCAAACCCATTAATTTCGGTGGGACTGGCCAACCGTCTGATAAGTATGGGGCCTCTTGCCTCTCCATGACAAATGATGTTGTGAAGAGAAGGATTTGGCCTCCTGTTGAATTTCAATAGTCGATCCTTTTCTTCGGTGAGGAGATAAACTTCTACCAGATTATTCAGGCATCGACTCTCTCATAAAGACCACAGAAGCGTTCGGCCGGGAATATCTGGAGAGATACCTGTTGGCCAACGATCATTCATTAGACAACCATCTAATGTGTATGGCCAGCTCAAGAAATATACCTACAAAATGCCATACCTGTTAATCAAAATTTCACTGAAGTGAGAGGGAAATTAAAAAGGACACAAATAACCATATCCAATTTTATTCTAAAGTAATATATAAAAAAATATATAAAAAAATACAATATATGATAAATAATACTACATTCTGAACTAAGTGCCGGATATGATCTACAATGGGGATGAAAAACAGGAGCCTGGCAGCTTTACATGCATAATTTATTACATATTCTGTAAATCCCCCTCCTTCGTAGGATGAAAGCTCTGGTGGGCACGGCCCTCTCCACTTCTATAACAGCCTCTCAATCAATAAAGATCACCTGTCATGTAATAAAAAAAACGGAATCATTTTATTTTCTATTCTTTTTATTCTCTAGTCTTTCTTCTTGCCTGAGCTCTTGTTAACCTCGCAGGTAGACAAGCTTCACAGCAGCTCAATGGACCACAAGGTAACTCTTGTGCAGGAGGTTGGGTGTGCAATATTTTTCTAAGCGCAATATTGTTGAAGTGCATTGCAGTTTAACATGGCATGAAAGTAATACTCATGGTCTCTTCACACAGATATATACTCACTGATCTGCGTGTGTAACATCTGTCAAGTGTGAACATCTCCCAAGATATTGTCAGATTTCATGTTTGATATATACTAATTGCTCTTGTGCCTGTTGTAAATGTTCAAAGGTTTCTTATATGTCCAGCATCGGTGTTTGTTTGTCTGCTCTGGTCTCTTGTTACTTGCTTGCTTATTTAACCAGGTTAAAGGGAATCTGTCAGCAGGTTTTTTGCTATGTAAGCTGAAGACAGCATGTAGTAGTGGTTAAAACACAGGTTTCAGCGATGCCTCTCATCAATTTACGTGGATTTGTTTGCTTGTAATAATTGTTTTAGCACCTGGAGCTTATCATTGCTGGACACAGCAGTGCATGCCTCCTGGTCTGGCAATGCCCCCTGTTGTGATGAGCACCTCACTGTCTATGGACATAGTATATACAGAGCCTTTTGTGGGCGGGGTTGACTTCCTCAGCTCTGCTATATTGCTAAGTTCTGATTGTGTCAGAACAGCTGCACCAAGTAAACTAAGTGATACATAGTTGGATTCAGCTTCTCTTTGACTACATTAGGCTGCTCTCAGATGAAGTAGCAAATACCTGCTGAGAGATTCCCTTTAAGTGGTGCTAGATCGTAGCAGATACTTTCTATATTGTTGAATATTGTGGAAGTGAATTGCAGTTTAACGTGACATACAGACAGGGCAGGAGACAGGTAATCTATGCCAGATATGCCAGCTTTTCTAAATTACTTATTTTTCATTATCTCTTTGCGTCATCTTTGTTCTAACTGCTATTCTCCTTCACATCTATCACCCTTTTACACATTCTGAGCATTCTCCCCACATAAGTCCCTTTTCCCATGTACACTGTTCAGGCTCTATTGACATTTCTCAATCACTCCAAACCATCCTCTACCACCATACAGCACACAAAACATTCCCATAAATCATTTAACCACCTGCTCTTTCTCTTTTTTCTCCTTTTCCTAGTCGCTGGTGACATCTCCTCTAATCCCGGTCCTCCTTCCACTAGTATTTATAACTCTCTTTCTGCTGCATTTAGAAACTCTGTTAATCTTATTAACATTCAGTGCTTGCAATTTCCTGTATCTTTAAATTGTGCCCTCTGGAATACCAGATCAGTGTGCAACAAACTCCTCTACATCCACGACTTCTTCCTTTCTAATTCCCTTAACCTTCTGGCTTTCGCTGAAACCTATATCCAGCAGTCAAACACCACCGCCGGTGTTGCTCTGTCACATAGTGAACTACAATTTTCACATACCACCAGAACTGACAGCAGACAAGGTGGAGGGTTTGGTCTGCTCCTTTCATCACAATGTGCTTTCCAGGTTATCCCACCGCTACCCTCACTTATGTTTCCTACCTTTGAAGTCCACACGGTTAGACTCTTCAAATCCGTCTCCCTGTGAGTGGTGATTGTGTATCGCCCTCCAGGCAAAACTAACTAATTGCTCGATCACTTTGCCACCTGGCATCCACACTTTCTATCCTGCGACATTCCCATTCTCATCATGGGGGACTTTCACATCTCTATTCATGATCCGCTTTCACACATCTGCAACTCATGTTCTTTTTCTAACCTCCTCCTTCAGCCTTTCACAGTTTACTAACTCTCCTACACATGAAGATGGGAATACTCTGGACCTAGTGTTCTCCCAGCTCTACTCAGTGTTTAACTTCACTAACTCCCCTTTCCCGCTTTCTGACTACAACCGTCTTTCCTTCTCTGTTAAGAACATTCTCCACACCCAGGACACCACCACTTATCACACATACAGAAATCTACGTGCCATTAATATGAACAATATAGTCATCTTTAGCCCTGATCTCCTTCCTCTCCTATCCAGACTCAGTATTGTCACATTATAATAATATATTTCAGAATGCCCTGGATGAAGCAGCACCTGCTACACATAGAAATACATAGGCGAAGGCAACACTAGCACACACTTCAAACATGCTTTCTCCAGCGTTGCTCAAATTGTGCTGAGCATCAGTGGAGAAAATCACGATCGGCAGAAGACTTCACCCATTACAAGTTAATGCTCAAAAGTTATAATGCTGCTCTCCATCAGGCCAAACAAGTCTACTTCACCACCCTCATCACATCACTAGCCGACAATACAAAGCTACTCTTCAAAACTTTTCACCCATAGTTACATAATTACATAGGTTGAAAAAAGACGTAGGTCCATAAAGTTCAACCTTTATCCACCAGTTGTACATTTTGTCATTAATTTAGCTTTAAACCACAATGTTATATGCATTGAGGTAATCATCCACCCCTTTTTTAAATGCTGATATAGTGTCTGCCATTACTACCTCTTGTGGTGAAGCGTTCTTTACATGCATTTCCGCATGCGGGTTGTCAAGCGCTTTCCAAGCAATTTTAGCATCAATTGGAAAAGTGCTTGACAACTTGGTCACACTATATAAATCCATGCAACCGGCATGGATTTATATAGTGTGACCGAAAGAATGGTAAAAAATAAAAAATAAATCTATACTTACCTTCCGATGGGCCCAGCAGTCTTGCTTCGCTCCGTCCTGGCTTGCCTTCATCTCGCGGTGCACTACACTGAAGGACCCGCCGTCACATGACTATGACGTCAGAGAGGGTCCTTCAGTCCAACGCGATCTGCCAGCAAGGGAAGACAAGCGCAGCGGGGGCCGTCAGAAGGTAAATATATTTATTTTTTATTTTATTCTCTTTTACAGGTACCACCCGGGTACCATAAGCACATTGAAACGCTTGGATTCCGCATGTACAGATGCAGTGATGCGGAATCCATGCGTTCCAATGCAAGTCAATGGCGGCGAAAATGCAGCGCTTCCGCAAAATAATTGGTAGTGCTGCGTTTTTTTCCGCAATGATAAACCGCAGCGGAAATTTCCGCAGCATGTGCATAGCACATGCGGATTATCATTGGGGACCATGGCAGACCTTCTACCATGCATTTTTTAAGCGTTTCTGCAGCGTTTTTGCCGCTGTGGAAACGCTTAAAAAACGCATCGTGGGCACACAGCCTAAATGTTACTCAGAACCTGGTCCCTCCTATTCATCTGTGTCCACTTTCTCCTTGCACCCAGTAGCATTTGGCAACTGTACCTAGACAGATACTGGCTGGTGACCGGATTGGATCATGCAGCTTATTTAAAATGCCCTATTTATTATAATGATGACTGGATTATACTGTTAGAACCCTCCTGTTTGTTTTTTCTATCTTGTGGTTTGCGGTCACGTGACCATCTGCCTTTATATTCCAGCTCCGCCATTCTGGCTGTGCTGGACTTCAGTGTTTGACTGTTTCTCTAACGTGGTGCTTCTGTGCCTTTCTCTGTCAAATTCACTTGGTCCTCTGGGACCTCTAGTACTTTTTTTCAGTTTGTCTTTTTGTGTTCTGCAACAACTTCTGTTTAGGAGGTGTCCCTTTTTTGTCCCAGTCCTTAGTTCTTTTAGGGACCCCTCCCTTAATTCTATAGGTCTTCGTTCAGACTAGCCGAGGACTAAGGCGGGTCTGTTCACTAGGAACAGGAAGCCCGCTACATTGTAGGGATTCAGCTTAGTCTTACTGTAGGGACAGCTTTCCCCTATCTTTCCTTAGCACATGTTGCAGATAATAACATATACATGACAAGCATTTTCTACCTATTGTCTCCCCTTTATTTCTTTATAGATTGTAAGCTTATGAGCACGGCCCTCACTTCTCCTGTAACTGTTGACCTGTGTTACTTTGTGATGTCTTTAATGTTTGTACATGTCCCCGCTTAATTGTAAAGTGCTGCAACCTCGCCCACAACCCAGCAGCCACCGGTGGAACACAGAAGAGGGACCCTCGGCTGCAGCCTGGACTAGTCGTGACATCAGCGGATGTCAGCGCCGGCAGCAGCAGGGGGTCACGTGATACCTGTGAGCGACCAGTGATAGCGCCGCTCACAGGCAGAAAAGGCACCACAAGGTATTTAGAGAAACACTTATGGGCCCTGGGGGAATACATTGGGGGATCATATAAAGTAGTGGACAACCCCTTTAACTTAACACAACACAGGTAAAAAATAAACATAAAACAAGTGGAATGGAAACTGAAAATGGTCATAAGGTCCCATTAAAGGGATGAAAATGATCAGTACACTAGAAATTGTAAATGGACATACCACTTGGGATAAATATGGGTAGATGTGTAGCTGGCTGTAGATATCAATTACGTATTTGCGTAGTTTCTATTACTGTCCTTGAGGAGAGAAACTTTATATTAGTGAAAAGGTTGTGCCCTAATATCACTGAACTCGAGGAACTACTGATCTGTTGACATGGAAAAGAAAATAGCTCACAGTGTGTGTCAGTGATCTGCCGCTCTCAGCCATGCAGAAGAGCGGTCACGTAAAACATATGCAGAAGAGCTGTCACGTAATACACATCTCTACAGCATACTTGCCTATTTTTAAGGACCCTTTTCTGAGAGCTGCAGCATGGTTCTCACGCCACCGGTCAGGTCAATGGGAGCAAAATAAATACATATACAGCATGCTCCTGATAGTGGTGAGGGTCAGGAAACCTCTATGGGCGACTTGCCTGATCAACCAGGAGTCCAAAAAATCTCTACTACTTCACAAAAGTCCACGACGCCCCACCAAACCCTGAAGGTATACCCTATATCTTATAAAAAAAGTTTTGCTTTTTCTGAAAGTGTGACTTGCCCTTACCCTCTTTAAATCCCTAAGCACCTTGTGCCATACAGTACTCAATATTGTATCATACTGTGCTCCATATTTCGGTTTGTTGTTGGTGTTATCGTTGGCTCAGAGGTTCACTTCAGTGCTTCTAGGGAGGATATGTTCTGATGTATGGCCTTTGATGGAGTATGAAATGGACTCCATATGTTTAGCTCTATAGATAGAACCATATTTGAAGCCTCAAACGGACAGAACTGGTGCAGATCTAACATATGCTCCTAGACAAAATTATCAATTATCAATAATTTCTCCTTTGTATCTCAACATTAGAGGGGAAAAATGATATGGGTTTGCAGAAGGTAATGACTGACTGATTTACCATTTATTTGGTCCTTCAGGCTAGTTCAGGAAGTGTTCACAAACCAGAAAAACTTTATGTTCTCCAGTTACCATTCAATCCTACTGGTGCATTCTAGTCCGGTATTTCTCAGAACCAGTTTCACTGGTTTTCATCTTCCTGAGCATTTCCTTGGTAACTTTCCAGAATCTGAACACTGCCGTGGTTGTTCCATATGGGGAATTATTTGCCTGGCAACATTATTAAGGATAATGGCTGTTGTCCCCACTTGCCAAGGCGACATGGAATCATGCAGCTTATTTATGACCCAGAAATTAATTGTCCGGCTGTAATGCTCATAAAAAAGCTTGGAAATGTTCAGCTTGCAACCATTTGTGGCCTTTTATGACTTGCACTGAATCAACAGCTTTGCTATTTAGTATGATTAAAATGACTCTGTTTCTATATGGTGAGGACATTGGGGCATATTTATTAGTGTTATCCTGATTGTGCTGTTGAATTATAGGACCAGGGTTTCTTTGCTTTATACTGATTTATGATCATGGTGCACAGAATTTACAAATTTGCCACATTAAAACGTCAAAATTAAAATTAACCTGTATTTTCAAATATAAGCCATCTCATAGCTGTCACAATTTTGGGCCAAAGATGAGTGAAAAACTTTAAAGGGAATCTATCAGTAGGAATAACCCTCGGTCTACATGGGCATGTAGGTCATAGAAAGTTGAATAAAATGGTACCTCGATATCTGTGATCCGATGTCTTATTACAAGTTTAGATTTAGAGGGGAACAAGGGGACACAAGTCCCTCCATTCTGTCAAAAGAGGGGTGGGATGGCTCAAAGAGTTGTCTAAATTTGTTACTATTATTAAAGGGAATCTATCATTAGCATCAACCCTCCTAAGCCATCTATAATTGGACGCAGATCATAGAAAGTTGGATAAAATGATACCTTGATATCTGTGATCCAATGTCTTATTCCAGAGAAATCCATGTTTTCTTTATATGTAATGAGCTGTTAAGACATATGAGTTAGTGTAAGGTGACTACCGGACACATAGTTGATGGGAGGTATGTATCACAAAGGTGGTTGGCCTTTGTGATGTAAACCTGGAGTAATGGTCTAGTGCACATAGTACTAAGAGGATTGTTTTTTGCATCTGGGCCAGGTTTTACAGGCAGCCTGAGAGATGAGCGGGTCTGGCTGCCCACATACCCCACCCCTAGGTGTGGTTCACATGGTAAAATGGAGTCTGTTTGTTTGACACATGGTCTGTGTGTGTGGAGGTAAGAAGGCCTCCTGTGTGTTATCTCCAGACTGAGCCGGTATACTGGATGCTATCAAGCCTGTGTGTCCTGGACTGTCTCTAAAATGACTTTGTTAAGAACTGTTTACTTTGTTTTGCCTGCTGAAAGAGGGTTGATGCTAATGAGGATTCCCTTTAATAGTCACAAATTTAGACAAATCTTTGCTATGCTTACTTTTGAGCCAACCACCCCTCTTTTGCCAGAATGAGGGGTAAAACTGTCCCCTTGTTCTGCTCTGATTCTCGATTTCGGCCTGGAGGAGTTTAGTGGAGCTGTTGGACATGCATGTGCCCTGTAGCTCTATTTAATGGTACTGGAGATATGAAGATAGCTGACCACAGTGCTGTAATCGGCTCTTCTTCATAGACCTGCAAGAACAGCCTGGGGAGAAAGGGGGACATGTGTCCAGTGATGGGAACCCACACAAATCGCACAATTATCACCTATTCAGTTGGCAGGTGATAATTTATGTAGACTGGTATGCCCCTTTAAATTTGTTGAGGTTAATTTTAATCTGATATAACTTTTGAATAATACTTTTGGTGGAATGACAAAAAAGATCATTTTAACATGAAAGGCCACTTATACAGATATTAAAAGCCGGTGCAGTAAGCTGTTTCTATAACGCTCATAGACTATGATATAGAGAGTCCTACACATGCACATCCAGACCAGTCTTTATTTTCCTCCCTTTTAGGGCCACCGCCGCTCGTCTTTTACTGTACAACAGGCACCAAATGAGCTTGGTTCTTTCAAAAGGAGTGGAAATATGATAAATGTCTGCCATTGGATTATCACTTCCGTTATTTGTTTTTTTTTGCTTTTTATTTAACTGCAGTTTAGATATGATCAGCTTGCTGCTTACAAGATACGGGAAGCAAGTGATACCGACAGAACTTTACACTACGGGCGGACGTAGGTCGGAGTAAAGGATCACGTGTGCTATGGCTCCATACATAAAATGTATTTACAATCACGTCAGATCCTCTCCTGTCCAAGTCTTTCCTAGTATACCGTATGTGTTATGTAAAATAAGGAACAAACTGTAAGATTCGCACGTTTTCAAACATCACTGTAAATAGTTTATATAACACAGACTACTTTAATCCCCTTAGAAGAAGCAGACATCCAGGTTATTGCTTTGTAGCGGTGCAGGGCTAAGCTCATCATTAGAGAGGCCTGCGTTCATTTACAGGGGTGGTAAAGTTTCGTCAGACATTCTTGGTATGCAGGCCCCCAGGCCCCGCTGTGTTTAAGCATGTAGTCTCTCTAAAATGTGTACTAGAGCCACAAGCAGCAATCCATGCTTAAGCAACCTCCTTTGTAATGGACTATCTAGGTCAATTATATCCAGCATATTTTGGCATCTGTTTAGAGAGATCATTTAGTAGGGATGTGACCTCAATGGTCCAAGCTTGATGTTTTGAATAGGGCACTCCTAGGGGACCATCTGGCCCTACTGGCCCTAAATATACAGTACTTTTAGATTTTATAAAGATGTTTCTTTTTCTACCAAATGAATCCGACAGGAATAAAATTGAGATACAGATACAGTATAGGGATTAGCTGTATAGGGAGAATGGTAGGGAATTTTATAATAAACTATATAAAAATATATATTTCTAAAAGGCATTATAGATATTGGACCACCCCTTTAACCATTTATGATGCTGAGTAAATCCCTGTATAGAGACGGTGTCACATAATTCACAGTGATCAGTGGATAATTTAAAGAATGATGATTTGCAATCAGTAATTTTTAGATTTATTCTCACTTCCGTTATCTGCCAATGAGTCGTGTGATGCACAGCGAGGTCTCCTGAGCGAGAGCACATAGAGGAGAGGGCTACAGGACTCATTCTCAGCATGCATTCCACGGCTTGTTTGCAGGCGCACAGATGGGGAATGTGAATATAGGAATAAAAATTCAGATTGAAAACCTTGAAATTATTCTCTATTTATTGCCTGCGTGTTTAATTTTCTCAAAAAATTTTCAGCTAAGATCTTTTTGCAAAATTTTATCAAGAAATTATGCTTGTGAAACCATCCTCTACATCTTTTCTAGCTATTTCCACCTAATTCTTGATTGACAGTTCATATGGCTGCCATTACAGCTGCTACCAGTGGTTATCGTCCTACTGTCCCAGACTCTGGAATCGTCAATCTGCCTATTTATGACATATGTTTCCATCTATGAGAAAAAGTGTCATGAGAATCCCATGTCATTAGGATAATTAGGACAAGTTCACAAATAGTCCAGATGTAGTGGCCGCCGTGGGGTACTGCACATCCACCTCCCATTCAAATCAATAGGAGGCGGATGTGCAGTAACAAGCGCCGGCCACTACAACTTGACGGCCAAGCAGGTAAGTACTTCCGGCCGGCGGCCGCCGTCACCGACACGATAACAGCTGATCGGCGGGGGTGCCGTGTGCGGGACCCCAGGCGATCATACATTGACGCCCTATCCCACTGTCTAACTGCGGGAAGTTGGCTGTCAATCAGCATGAAGCCGGAAGTCACGCCCAGTCGACAGAGAAGCCCAGAAGAGGAGGAGCGGCTCTGTTAACGTGAAGCAGCAGAATCGCTGGCAGGAGCGGTCTGTGACCATTCGGAGCTGATGCCAGTGCACGCAGGTGGTTAGCAACTATCTGCCTTTTCAATTTTAGGCCCATAGGAAAAAAAGAAAATAGAAGTCACGAAAAGCAGCGCTCACCATATCCCATTCTTAAAAGTTCTTTATTCCAAAAGTCAGGACATTCATGAATCGTAGAGGGTGAGCGGAAGAGCTGTGAACGACGGCCGTTCCGCTTCTACAGGTTCAACGTGTTGTCGACAAATGTTTTTGTCACGCGACTATTCAGAGAATTGCTGTCGCATGACCCATATTGTCGTGTCGCTGCGGCCTTATTAATTCTTTCTTCGCTACTTATATGTTCATGCTGACTCAATAATGTCCAAGCACAAATTTCTAATTTTGCCTGGCTTATTTTATTCCGGCATGGCCGTCTGAATGTTAATCTGCTTTGACATTTTCAGTTAAAAAAAGCTGATTGTGAGTTCTTACTGTTCTCTCCCCCCGCAGAACCCAATTGCACTAAATCATAGCCTTCTATTGATATTTTTTAATCTGGAAAATCAGAAAAATAATCTCATTTTTTTGCAATCTAACAATTTAGAAACAGATTTATAAAATAATGGTCCTATTTTCTATATTCTTTATAGAAAAATGCTACATTATGCCTCTATTACAACCACTGCTTCCTATAAGGTCGGCTTCGCATGTCCAACAATCATGGTCTAAGTACGGCTCACGATGTCTGCACTGACCGCAGGTTTTCTGACCTAAATTCAACAGCCTTATATATTTGCTTATGAGGTCTGGAGATCGGGGTAAATACTTGGACTGTCAATGTTGAAAGTGAGAAATCAGCCTAAGCCCTTATTCACAACACATATGTGAAAAAGTGGTACCAGTGTTATCAGTGTTGTGCACCCGTGGGTCCGTTTTTACCGTCAGTGAGTCATCAGTGCTTTTCACGGATGGATAAAGAAATAAATAAATTCCAGAGCTTCCTATACTTGGCAATGTTAAACATGGACAGCAAACAGATACCATGCGTGTGCTGTACGTCCGTGCTGCCGGAAAAAAAGGACATGTCTTTGTATGTTTGCCACTGACACACAGTCCGTGAAAAAACATGGACATGTGAATTGCACCTGTAGCAGGAAACAGGGATATCCAGCATCCGCAGGGAATAAGGTAAGTATGTAAAAACATTATTTTATTGGCGACCATTAAAAACAAGGGAGTAAAAATAAAAAAAAGACCGTATTCAGTATTTACACAAGAAAATCGCATACCCCCCCCCCCACCCCCTTTCTTTCCCCCTTGTCTTGTTCCATCCACATATACCTATCTTGGTGTATATTACTCATTGTATTGTCTACTATATTGTATCTCACTTATGTCTTTATTTATGTTTATTCTCTGGTTTTTAAGCTCCTCTGATGCCCCTGAGGAAAACCCCGTTGGGGTTGAAACGTTGGGCAACTGTATACTGACCACAATTTGAACCAGTTGATATTGGAGAAATAAAGCATCTATTATTTCATCACCTATATGAGACTTTTCTATATTATTTGGTGTGCCGGAATCTTTATCTACAAGAAAACATGATCAGTGATAACAAAAATTCTCCATTAAATGTCACTTGCTTAACCCAGCAGGAAATACGGCGGCGTCTAAAAATCACTAAAGTTGACAAATCCCCGGGCCCGGATGGGATACACCCGCGAGTACTGCAGGAATTAAGTAACGTCATAGATAGACCATTATTTTTAATCTTTAAAGATTCCATAATAACAGGGTCTCTACCACACGACTGGCATATAGCAAATGTGGTGGCAATATTCAAAAAGGGGACAAAAGCCGAACTTGGAAATTATAGGCCAGTAAGCTTAACCTCTACTGTGGCTAAAATCCTGGAGGGTTTCCTAAGAGATGCTATACTAGAGTATCTGAAGAAGAATAACCTGATGACCCAATATCAACATGGGTTTACGAGGGACCGTTCCTGTCAAACTAATCTGATCAGTTTTTATGAGGAGGCAAGTTCTGGACTGGACCAAGGAAATGCAGTGGATGTTGTGTATATGGACTTTTCAAAAGCTTTTGATACGGTTCCACACAAAAGGTTGATACATAAAATGAGAACAATGGGGATAGGGGAAAATATATGCAAGTGGGTTAAGAACTGGCTCAGTGATAGGAAACAAAGGGTGGTTATTAATGGAAAACACTCAGACTGGGTCTCAGTTAACAGTGGGGTACCACACGGGTCAGTATTGGGCCTGCTTCTTTTTAACATATTTATTAATGACCTTGTAGGGGGCATACAGAGTAATATTTCAATATTTGCAGATGACACTAAACTCTGCAGGGTAATCAATACAGAGGAGGACAATTTTATATTACAGGAGGATCTATGTAAACTAGAAGCTTGGGCTGATAAATGGCAAATGGGCTTTAATGGGGATAAATGTAAGGTAATGCACTTGGGCAGAGGAAATAAAATGTATAATTATATGCTTAATTGTAAAACACTGGGCAAAACTGTCACTGAAAAAGATCTGGGTGTATTGGTGGACGACAAGCTCACGTTTAGTGGCCAGTGTCAGGCAGCTGCTACAAAGGCAAATAAAATAATGGGATGCATTAAAAGAGGCATAGATGCTCATGAGGAGAACATAATTTTACCTCTATACAAGTCACTAGTGCGACCACACTTAGAATACTGTGTACAGTTCTGATCTCCGGTGTATAAGAAAGACATAGCTGAACTAGAGCGGGTGCAGAGAAGAGCGACCAAGGTTATTAGAGGACTGGGGGGTCCGCAATACCAAGACAGGTTATTACACTTGGGGTTATTTAGTTTGGAAAAACGAAGGCTTAGGGGTGATCTTATTACTATGTACAAGTATATGAGGGGACAGTACAAAGACCTTTCTACTGATCTTTTTACTCTGATGCCTGAGACGTGGACAAGGGGGCATCTTCTACGTCTGGAGGAAAGAAGGTTTAATCATAATCACAGACGCGGATTCTTTACTGTAAGAGCAGTGAGACTATGGAACTCTCTGCCGCATGATGTTGTAATGAGTGATTCACTATTAAAATTTAAGAAGGGCATGGATGCCTTTCTTGAAAAGCATAATATTACAGGTTATATATACTAGATTCCTTGATAGGGCGTTGATCCAGGGAACTAGTCTGATTGTCGTATGGAGTCGGGAAGGAATTTTTTTCCCCAATGTGGAGCTTAGTGTTTGCCACATGGGTTTTTTTTGCCTTCATCTGGATCAACATGTTAGGCTATGGGTTGAACTAGATGGACTTAGTCTTTCTTCAACCTTAAAAACTATGCTACTATGTTACTATGTTACATATAGAATGGAAGATAGGACATGGGTCTGTGCATTTCATTCAGGACTAAGAGCAGTTGCTCGAAACGTGTAGACCCGTTCTATATGTATCAACATACTTACTTTATTTCCTGCGGATGCTGGATTTCCCTGTTTGCTGCTACAGCACCTACCCACTTTGGTGCAATTCACATGTCCATGTTTTTTCAATGGTGCAACGCATCTGTAAAAAAAAGGATGCTATTCTGTGGCTCTGTATTGCATCGGATTTTATTTTGCGCACCCACAGACTTGGATGGGCGAGTCTCATCCAATTTATGGAAGAATCGAATGCATTCTGTGATTTTTTTCACTTGCAGATTCGGTCAGTGAAAAAAAATCGTTCATCTGCACTGTCTCATTGAATAACATTGATCCGAGTGCTGTCCGTTTTTTTCATGGACAACATCCGAAAATACGGTTGTGTGCATGAGCCCTACAAGTGAGAGAGCTCTTATGGATCGTATAATAAGGCAAGGAAATCAAAGGCAACTTCTACTTTTTGCAGATGGATCAGCAGAACGAACTGCTCTAGACAGAATGTATTGTGCTATATATTCTATATACAGCACTTACGAGCCATCTTTCTTCGCTATTTGGTATTTTTTCTCTGCTTCATTATAGCACAATTATGCTCAATGGCTACCGCTTATAGAGGTTATCCACTACTAAGACAACCCCTTCCCATTCCTCATGTTTGCCCCCCTTAAAAAAAAACACCTATACTCACCTCCCATGCCATCGTCACTTGCATTCCTGGGGGGTCATGTGAGGTTGTTATGTCATGGGAGCCCTGCACCCAATCAGCGCTGGCATCACTGTCCCCACCTAGTGGTGGACAACACCTTTAAACTAAATTAAGACTTAAAGGGGTTGTCCCAACTTGGTAAGTTAATTTTATTTATTTCCTTACTTACATAGCGCCATCATTTTCCACATTACTTTACAGACATCATCATCTATCCTGCCATAAAGGTGACATCTTGTTGAGACCCCCTTCTGATCCCTAGAATGGGGCTCTAAAGTGCCCCATTTATTGGAGAGATGACTATGCATCCGCACCACCCTACAAATTATTGTCGACAGGACCGCCGAATGGACCATCAGTCTATTCAAACGGGCCACTTCAGACTCCATGTTTTGGGATCCGTGAGGCTCTGAGCATTGGGTGCCCCATCCGTCGCCAGGTATTACCTATCCTTTAAATAAGTGATAACTTGCTACATTGGAATACCTCCTATAAGGTTGGAATACTACTAAACAGAAGTAGTTTGATACCTGAACAACCGCTGAAAGAACGATCATCTGGTCAAAGAAGGTTTCACAGGCACCAAATACATACACATCCATATTGGCTATAAAAAGTCATTCATATGGGATGCATAAAGGTCAATGACACCGGGCAAAAGGCAAACCATCACCTAAAATTGTTCTTAGTACAATTTCTTCACGGGTAGAGCGTTCATGGACTAGTGACTATGAGAAGAACATTTTAAACTCTGCAGATTTCACTCCAGACTACACCAGTTCGCTAAAATGATCAGTCATTGTTACATTTCATCCGGTGAACAATTGCTTTTACCGAAATTGTCTGTTTTGACAAACTTTAGATTAATTAAATTAAAGGTTATTAAACTTGGGGTTATTCAGTTTGAAAAAATGAATCCTTATTAGAATGGACAAATATGTGAGAGAACAGTACTGGGATCTTTCTAATGATCTTTTTTCACTTAGGCCTGCAACGGGGACAAGGGGGAATCCTCTACGTCTAGAGTAGGGATCCCCAACCTGTTGACCATGATGTGCAGCTCGCAGCTGTTTGCCAACTTGGTGCAGGTCTAGTAACCAGCTATGAAGAGCAGATCTCCAGATGGTGACTTTTGTGAGTAGCCCCGTACAGAAGATCAAATCTGGATGCACATTTACTGGCTTTGAAATTAGAGAAATAAATTAAAGAAGTGCTAAGCTGGACATAGGGTGACACAGCCAGATAGAGGGGGGTGCTTGAAGCTGGACACAATTTCGTTGTGAGAGTGCTTGATTCAAGAATACAGAATGAGGGAAAGGTGGGAACGCCTAAATGCAAGTATAGTGCCTTGGTGTTATACCTTTGACTGTCGATAATGGCGGTTTTGGGTGACACTACTGTGGTTGAAGCGGGAACTGGATGTCACTACTCAGGTGGGCTTTGGATGCGGCTCGCAACCCTCTCTCAGAGCTGAATGTGGCTTTTAAGGTAAGAGTCTAGAGGAAAGAAGGTTTAATCATAAGTACAGATGCAGATTCTTTACTGTAAGAGCAGTGAGACTATGGACCGCTTTGCCGCATGATGTTGTACTGGTTGATTCACTGATAAAATTCAAGAGGGTCTGGATGCCTTTCTTGAAAAAATACAATATTATAGGTTATTGGCACTAGATTCTGTCATGGCCCCACAGGGAACTAGTCCAATTGCCGTATGGAGCCGAGAAAATTTTTTTACCCTAATATGGAGCTATTGATGTCTGCCCCATGGGGTTTTCACCTACCTCTGGATCAACATGTTAGGCTATAAGTTGAACTTGATGGACTTAAAAGGGTATTCCCTGTTCCAAGATCCTACCCCAATATGTAGTAGGTGTATTAATAATAATAATATTAGCAAATATCTCCAATTAGAAATGTAGTATAGTTTTTCTGATTCGCTATGTCTCTTTCCTCATGTGCAGGTATTGAAAGACCTTAGGTATCTATGGTTATGGCCACTAGCAACTAACTGACAGTCACTATATTAGTGGTCATAACCATGGATACCTAAGGTCCTGCAATGCCCTGCACATGAGGAAAAAGACATAGCGAATCAGAAAAACTATATTACATTTCTAATTGGAGGTATTTTCTCATATTATTATTACATCTACTACATATTGAGATAGGATCTTGGTGATGGGAATACCCCTTTAAATCTACCTTCAACCTTGAAAACTAGGAAAAACTAGGAATGTAAACAATGAGCTTTAGCTATGTCACCTTCTCATCGGACAGTTGCTGCATTCTCCCTCCCCCCCATGCTTTACACTGCAGCTCCACATTCACAAACTGGTGGCTCTGCGCAAACTGAAGCCCAGCATAACTTCAACAAGGACCATTAACAAAGACCATTCTACTTTCTTAACTGGAAAAGAAGAATGCCTTTCACAATATCCCCATAATTCAGCTTGCTCCCATTTATTTTCTCCTAATTTCACTGCCCAATCCGTTATCTCCCGATATAATGTCTTCAGTATATTAATATCCTGGTTGTTTGCTGTGTGCCTCATTGAATCACCGGCCTCAGGAAGCATATGATAACACAGCTTTCACTGTGACCCATTTATTTCTTAGCACACGATGCTCTGCTCTCATTATCTCAAATTATTTTCTAATTACATTAAATGGCGCTAAATACATTAATTGTTATTTAGTTTACTTTCCACGTCCACTCAACATTACTGGATCTGCAAAATATGTGCACTGTGTGCCAAGTGAAACAGGTGATGACAGAAAAGCTGGCATCTTTTAAAATGTTCCAAAATATCATTGTTGTGGAGTATAAATTAAAGGATCTCTAACCCTAAAATGCAGCATTATAGGAGGAGCTGCTTATACCAAAAATGGTTGGTTAAAAATGATCTACCATCTCCTGTAAAACTTAATTATGTAAAAGGAAAACAAAATAGAAAATAATTTTCCAATATATATAATTATAAAATCTAAAAAAAAATCCTGTCAAATTTAGTGATGATAGTTCTGGCTCTTAAAGAAAGAGGGTCAGCACAAGCCGGGGCTCTCTGCTGTCTAACTATTTGACAGCAGTGTGAGACTTCTTGCATCTTAGCTGGGAGATACCACTGTGAGACTGCAGCGTGTATACGCAGGAGAGGTGGTATTATTTTAATACTAGATGTAGATAGGTAAGGGGAGATGCAAGATGGAATCCTGTGTGTTATGGATCAGCAGGAGAAGAATTCTAAAAACAGCAACTGCAATCCTGTCACAGCTTCAGCCTGTAAACAGTATGTAGTGAGAGCCTCAAACTAGCCAATCATAGTCAGTGTTCTTCTTGTGCAGATTAACCCTTTATAAGCATCTTCCTCCCTTATGTGGGCTGCATTATACACTGGGACATTTTATTATATGGCTGATAAATAACAAGATTCACTTTGAAAAGTGGAAAAGTTTAAGACTCCAGGTTGGAGGTGAGTTACATTTTTTGCCTGATTTGCGTTTCACTGTTTTACTTTTGACAAATTAATCAGAAAAATAAGGGAATCAATTCTCTTACTGTATAATATGGGCCAGCGAGTTGACAACATGGCAAAATCCAGCCCGATCTGAGTACAAACAGAAAAGACACACGGCACTCCGCGTGTATGCGTTAGTGTACACGAGTAGGATACCACTCCTCAATCTACAAATCAGAAAATATCATGGCACTCCAATTTTTGAGTTCAAAGTCTGATTTTTCTTTAAGGAGAATGCAATCCAATACATACATGCGATGTTTCAGCCATGATGACCTTCATCAGACCAAACCGAAAATACAAACTGATCACATATTAATATAGAAGAAAAATACATATAGAACCCCCTATGACAATTAATGAGCAAAATACAAGATAAACATTTACAACAAGTAACATGAAAAAAACAATTAGGTATAACAATATGAAAAAAAAAGAATGATTTGTTTTCCATATTATTGTTCTACATTGTTTTTCTTAGTATTTTTTTTCCTATATTTTCATACTGGATTTGTATAATTTATTGTCATAGGGGGGTTGTATATATTTTTTTATATTGATATGTGATAAAATTTCATCTACTGTCAGTTTTTATATTTATTCTCATAACAGATAGGTCCTCTTTAATCTGATGTGTGTGGGCATCATTTCAGTGGTCAGTCAACCCACTGAAAAACACTGCGGTAAACTCTTCCAAAACAGGATGTGGTATGTATAGAACAAGAAAAACAAACCATCAGTAGGAAAAACACACAAATTGTAAACCACAATAATCATATATAAAGGAAATAAGAAATAAACATACCTACAATTCTATAAGACCCAGTACACATTACTGTCATCGAGCAGAATTAAAACTGGCCATACACATTTGATAGCTGTTGGATTGCTTAGCACCACAGGCAGCAGCTTATCTACCACCTAAATAAAGGTTTGGGTATGTTAAAATACAATATGGCTGATCCCTTTTATTCAGACATTCGCCAGCAGGGCAGAGTTGGGGGGCTCCCATACACGTAAGTCTCTGTTCATATCGGTACAGTGGCTTAAATTTTTACTGGAAGCCACAGCGCTTTGCCAAATTTGTCATATGATGATCAGAGACACGCAAAAAGAATCAAATTACATCAGCAGAACTGGGGTTTTGGGTTCAAATCCTGACAACATCTGCAAGGATTTTGTATGTTCTCCCCATGTTTCCATGGGTTGCCTCCGGGTTCTCCAGTTTCCTCCCACGCTCCAAAGACATCTGATAGGGAATTTAGATTGTGAGCCCCAATGGGCACAGTGATGATGATGCCTGTAAAGCACTGTGGAATATGATGGCGCTATATTAATGTGTAAAATAAAATAAACTACGTTGGTCTAGACTATAAGCTTTGGATGTCTGTCAGATGCCTCTAACATTCACCATTCGAGAAGAAAAAGATTTGGACTACCCTGGTCCAGCTTTCCAGTTCGGTCCACTGGCCACAATATTATTATTATTTAACGGCCTTCGGCTCAATCTCGAGCCATGGCAACTTGATGTATGAACGATCTGTAGGAAGATTGATCTTGGGCAAGCCTAGATAGGTTCACCAGGATCTTCTCCACTGTTATCTTGATTTATCAAGCCATCGGGTTGCTGGTCTTCCTCTTCCCCTTGTTCCTTCTATTCTCCTGACCATGATGTCCTTCTCCAGTGATTGCTCTCTTCGTATGATATGTTCAAAGTAGGCAAGCCGTAGTTTGGTGATCCCTGCTTCAAGTGACATGTCTGGCTTGACTTATTCCAAGATTGATTTCTTTGTTCTTCTTGACATCCTGCCACATAAATGTATCTATTGAGGGCACAATGTTATGTTTGATGGGTAGCAGTAACTGGATTTCCTGGCTGTAAAGCTTGTGACTATTCATGTGTTTGGATGCAATAGACCTGCTGTGAATGACATCTCGGCTTGAGTTTTAATGGCGAGATCCATGAAACAGAACTTGTGTTGTAATGTGGGTAAAGAAAGGGACGATCCTTTAGTGGTGATAAAACATCTGCCTAATTACGGCCATTCTATTCATACATATTCTTTAATACAGCTGTAGGTAGCACAAATCATATGTATCTGAATTTAGTGTAGTCCCATTGTTATTTTCTTGGAATATCTTTCATATCACCTTCAGCATCTCTGTGACCTTTCCATAATGCACAATTATCCAGTGTTTCATAAAAGACCATTATACCTCCTGGCAAGCCGCCCATGCCTTGTCCAACTCGATCATTGTACAGAGAATTATTATGGCCTGTCCTTCAACTTTCAAGTTGTTGAAGTTGGCGTTGAAGGACTGAGAACCAATCAGTTCATAGGAAAGTTCTTAGAAGAAGAGTATGCTTATTTTGTAGGAGGCAGTGATACATCCATCCTTGTGGTTAAGGGGAAGAGAGGAGACCGAAGGGACCAGAATGGAGACTGAGAAAAAGGGGGGACTGAGCGGCAGGCAAAGAGCTGCTCAAAAGTGATGAATTGCTTGTCAGAGCACCAACATCCCTTCATTCACCTGATCGGTGGGAGGATTGGATTTAGACATCCACTGAGTTAATATTGAAGGCCTATCAATACTGATGGAGAAAAAAACATCAATATCAAAGTGTTATGCACCCAGCACCAAGTGTGAAGTTAAAATCGAAAAAGGCCTTACTGCTACTGCCAATACTATTTTTAATATGTATTAAATAAAGTTTTTTGATTTTAACTTCAGTCTTGGTGCTGGTTGCATAACCCTTGGATTTACTCCAGCACTCAACAGGTTGGAACAGAAGGCCGATTTGTTACCAGAGACCTATCTGCTTCACATTTTTTTACTTAATAATAATCAATATTAAAGTCCTGGATAAGTCCTTTAAACATGTCCTATTATTACAGAACAGACGAGCGTCAGTCAGTCATCTACCCTTTATATGTATATTTTTGCTAGAGACATGAATCTATAAATGTGGCAGCTACATCACCATGTGAACTGTAATCAGCATTATGAGAATAGCCTGGAATTGAATGAATCATGCGATCTCCAATCTCACGGCCTCTGTGCTTCTTGGAAAATTAATGTTTGTTGCAATATTAAACACTCGCTGGACTTTGCACATATGAATCAATTTTTTTTATGATCTCAATAAAAATCGTTATATAAAAAAACAAACGAAAGTGATTAAACCTACCTCATAGACGAAATAAACTTTGGCTTCAACATAGATCCCCATACGAACCACAGCACGGACTGCTGCATTCATGCCTGAAAGAAAAAGTGAGATGTTACTATTGCAAACATCTAATAATAATAGGAAAAGTATAAAAAAGTACATTAAATTCTGAAATGACTTAATTCACAATTTAAGATAAGTATGTGGCAAAGATTTTCATATTTGGACCCAAAATTAAAAAAATGTGATCCCTAGAAAACCCTAATTTTCCAATGAGTATTAGATCATTACTTTGCTGTAAAACCAAACTTCACTTAAACTGTAATTGTTATTTTAATTTATGTATGTAATGGGCGATGCAAATAGCTGACGATCGGTGGAGGTCCATGTTCTGAGACCACCACCGATCACTCAAAACAAAGGTTTGAAATGGTGCTCTTGTATGCAACATGCACACAGATCGGTGTACGGGCTCCACAGTAAGGGCGGTTTCACACGTCTGGATATTTCCGGTACAAGAAAAACCCGAACCGGAGATATCCGTGTCCATGTGTTCGTGTGCACCTGTGTGGCACACGTGTGCCGCCCATGTGCAACACATGTGCCGCCCATGTGCCATATGAGGGGCACTTGTACCAGCATTTGGGAATCAGCGGTGCAGTTAGCGCTGTTCCCAAGCGCCGGGTGCTGAACGCTGTCCTCATCATTGTCCCTTGCTTGCGTTGTGATCAGCACGAGCAAGGGACAATATTGGGAGTAGTAGTCTGCTCCCGCAGTGTCCATATGTAAAAATATTAATAAAATAATAAAATACATATATTCACCTGTCTGGAGATGTCCCCCGCTGTATCGTCTGATCGCTGACGCCGAGGAGCAGGGAAAAATAAGCCGCTCCAGTGAGCTGTGCTGAGCTCAGGAGCGGTGTCCTGACACTTAGTAAGCTCCGCTCAGTGCAGAGACCCGCTCGCTGGCGTGGCTCATTCTCCACGGCTCCTTGGTGTCAGCGGTCAGAGGATTGCAGTGGGGGGCATCTCCGGACAGGTGAGTATAAGGATTTCATTATTTTATTCTTATTTTTATACATGGACACTGCGGGAGCAGACTACTACTCCCAACATTGTCCCTTGCTCGTGCTGATCACAGCACAAGCAAGGGACAATGATGAGGACAGTGTTCAGCACCTGGCGCTTGGGAACAGCGAAACTGTACACTGATTCCCAGGCGCCAGTACGTGTCACACTGACGACACACAGATGTCAACCGTGTGTGTTCAGCATGAGACATCTTGCGGACCGTGCAGCGTGTAAAAAACGGACATGTCAGCGTGTTTTGCCCTCGGACACACAGTCCGTGGAAACACACTGACATGTGCCCAGACCCATAGATTTGAATGGGTCTACCTGTGTCAGTGTCTCCAGTACATGTGGAAACTGTCACCACATGTACCGGACACACTGACGTGTGAAAGAGCCGTAAGTCTGTGGGTCTGTACCTGTATCTGGACTCGTAGATTTACTATTGAGCCCGTACTGAAAATGCAGTTCTGGACTATAATACAGGTGGTAAAGGCAACATACACATTAGACAGCTGAACCCATCAATTTCAACTAGACAAGCCAACAATAGGTGTATGGGGTCTCCTGACTCTACCACGGATGATGTCGTGGAGAGATGGATCAGACAAGTGGAATTTTTCAATGTCCGATTCTTTTCAGGGGAGGTCTGGAAGCAGCTTATCTTTCTCTTCCAATTTGTGTATTGGGGTGTTAGGAGAGAAAGTTTTCTGCCCAATAAACGTTCGGCTGATAGCTATCTCATGTGTGTGGTCATCTTAAAGGGATTGTCTCAACTTTTTAGATGGGTAAAGTAGCAAAGTGTTTGTAAATACAAGCAACTTTGCAACTTACCTTTTATTAAAAATCTTCTCCAGTCTCAAGAGTGGAAGAATTTTTAATTTTATAGTTTATTGCTCATTACTTAGGTTACAGACCACCTCAACTTCAGAAGTGGCCAGTCTCCTTGGCAAGGAGTGTGCACTTGCAAAGCTGGATCCCTGTACTCCTCCGATGCTACAGAGGCAAAGCTGCAGCTCTTTGCAGCATAGGAGAGCGCACTGTTCAGTTCAGTAATTTGGTCGTGCCGAATGTGAATCTTCAGGAACGCCCTTTTCCCGGCATCCAGGAAGCCGGGAGGCAGATAAGCAGTGCACCTCTGAAGAAAGAAAACGATTAGGCAGCCCCTTTAAAGGAGATGCTCCATTTCAGAAAACTTTCTTCTACAACCTGCCCAGGTCTCTATTGTTTGTCTGCAGTGCTGAAGTCATGTTGACAGCGCTGCAGCCAATCACTGACCTCAAGAACTCAGCCCATGAAGAGCACACTGATCAGCGGCAAAGAGCAGGCACTGGACCAGGGTAGGGAAAGTAATATTTGTTTTTTTATGACTATCGCAATTTATTGCAGAAAGTTTCTAAAAGAGACAACCCTTTATGTCATAGTGAGTAAAACAAAGGGAACTGCAGAACTATTTCTTTAACTTGTCATCAAAGGAATCTAATGGATACTGATTTATCAAATAATCTAGATTATCAGACAGTCTTTGAAAGGTATACAGGAGTTTTTAGGAAGAAATCCCAACATAAAACTTTTCTTCTGCTTCATTGGTTCTTCAGCTTCTGTGAAATTCCACATTACATTGTAGGAAGTGCTGGCACTAAACCCTGGTTTATTAAATTTTATGGATTATAGGCTGCTAGATTAAAAGGTTTTACTGCATAAAAATTGTATAAAAGGTGAATATATGTCATATGACGCTGCCTTGCCTCATACATCTTTTTACTTCTTTGCCTTCTGCAGAATATCTCAGGAGGAAGTTGGTCGGGTTATTAGGTTAATGAGTAAAGTAAAAGGTGCACGATTATTGTAAATGAGCGATCCTAGAAACGCTGGTTTCATCATAACCATGCAGTCTAATCATGATGCTAATTATCCAATGAAGGAGCAAAACACTAGTTCATCAGGTGAAATAATCTTTTGGTTTGCCCCACTTTGTTCTCGGCAGCAAATTGTCTAGTTGCCTTTGGTTGCTGCCGAAAACAATGGCTGCCTATGCATACTGAATGATCTAGTACCCGGCTTTCAGTCATGCAGGCGTGCATGGAGCAACTACAGTCACCACTCACAGCACTGATATCGATGGTTATAAGCACGCCCCGGCACTGACTGACAGCCGGCTTTGCAATGCATCAGGCGTTCTTACAACCGTCAATCTCAGTTCTGTGCGCGGTGACTGTAATTGCTCCATGCACGCCTGCATGACTGAAAGCCAGCAGCTGCAGGAAGAAATAAAGATAATTTTCTCAGCACCTTCATAACGCTATTAACCCTGTTTCTGGAGGTTAATAGAATTATCGGATCTGACCAATTCACTTTAAAGGCCACGGCCCCACTATCAGTACTTGGTCAATATTCGGTCAGTATTTTTTCTCAGGAGTGGGAGCCAAAACAGGAGTGGGTGATAAATGCAGAATTGGTGACTTGTTTCTATTATACCTTTTCTCTGATTGTTCCTCACCTGGTTTTGGCTCCCACTCCTGAGAAAAAATACTGACTGAATACTGACCAAATACTGATAGTGGGGCCGTGGCCTAAGACTTTATGTACACAGCAAAACTGTGAACACAGAGCCTGTAAGGAGTCATGCATATCAGTGTCCAGATACATACAGTACAGACCAAAAGTTTGGACACACCTTCTGGTTTTGACTTACAAATACTGAGGTAAAAAACTCACCAAATACTGAATGTGTGAACGTGGCCTGACTGAGATGGAAATATATACAGTACAGACCAAAAGTTTGGACACACCTTCTCATTTAAAGATTTTTCTGTATTTTCCTGACTATGAAAATTGTACATTCACACTGAAGGCATCAAAACTATGAATTAACACATGTGGAATTATATAGTTAACAAAAAAGTGTGAAACAACTGAAATATGTCTTATATTCTAGGTTCTTCAAAGTAGCCACCTTTTGCTTTGATGACTGCTTTGCACACCCTTGGCATTCTCTTGATGAGCTTCAAGAGGTAGTCACCGGAAATGGTTTTCACTTCACAGGTGTGCCCTGTCAGGTTTAATAAGTGGGATTTCTTGCCTTATAAATGGGGTTGGGACCATCAGTTGTGTTGTGCAGAAGTCTGGTGAATACACAGCTGATAGTCCTACTGAATAGACTGTTTCATCATATTGTAAATCCACACAACATGGAGCATGAAAGAGTCGTGTGCATGAGGCCTAACTCTGTGGACGATAGGCAGAGAGATGTATATACTTATATACTGTATATATTGTGGACCTTTTAGCTTTCAGCTGGGCTGTCCATTCATTTTGGATGATTGGGGTCTCTCTGACATATTGCTATCAATCCATAGCAATCCAGAATTGTTGCAAAATCTGGCACCTGTCTCTTCCCGTAGATTCCAGTACATTAAAAAAACTGGAAAGTCAAGATGTCGGTGATATAAATATACTATGAATGCACAGTATGCTCGGCTTCATAGCTGTGTAATAGGCTTATGGGATTTACAGGGGGGCTTATGTTTTCTTACTTCACCAAAGGAGAAAGGGAGAAAGAGACCCTCCCATATTTGTTCTATAAAATCGTCCCTATAATTATAACGCACGCGTCTTTTTACAAGATCAATTATTCTTTAATCCTCTGGATCATTGTTTTAAGGAAATATGAAAGGTGGATTAAAGTCATGATTTACGGTAGGTGTTCTCCCAATGATCTCCAAGAAACCTATATGGTCCAAAAAGGAACATGAGGAGGAAGCAGGTAAACGAGATAACCTGATAATCAGCACAGAACAGGTAGAGACTGAAGGAGACGCAGAATTAATGTTATGGGTAAAACATCCACACCCTTGATGTTCTACACAAACACTTGTCCAGAATAAAAAAGTAAAACTGAGAACAAATTAAAAAGATCTCGTAGAAGATAATATATGGTCTTTCTTTTTTCTCCCTAAGGCAATGTGTATAAGTTACGGTAAGTAATTGAAGCTAATTTTTCTGCAGGAAAAAACAGAGCATTGGCAGAAAAAATGCTGCATAAAATATACACGTTTTTGCATGTGTTTTTTAATTGCATTAATTTGAATGTGTAAAAAACACTGCAAATGTAGCACCCTGAGGACTCGGCTGCTACAGGGGTATTGCACCTCGACCCAGAGGTGTGGTATTCCACTCCCGGGTAAGGATGGAGTGTGGGACTGAGCTCAGAAGGCTGCATGCACTACATACATCCCATTTCCGGGGGACAGAACTACGGTACTCCCACCAGATAAATGTGCAGGTACGACAGCGTCTGTCCCTGGCTGGAGTGGGAGAGGGGTGGAACATCCCAGTAGTGTAGGGGCAGATAGGGGAGGGGCTCTGGGCATAGAGTTAGGAGCTCATTGGGTGCTAGTCACCTGGGCTCACACATAGAGGGAGTATATATGGTGGGCACCATCTTAGATCAGGGTCAGTCAGTCAGTCAGTTCAGCCTGAGGAGAAGCCGAGCAGAGGAGCTCAGCCAGGAGGGCTGACAGGGAGCTGTGGCTCCGGCTGGACCCAGCTCCAGGGCTAAGCCTGCAGAGGAGAAGAAAGGCCCAGAGACGCAGAGCCAGAGGGAACCCTGAGATCCCAGAATTAAGCCAGAAGGGTGAAGGGTTGGCAGAAGAGGGCACCGGATCCCAAGCTGGCGGAGGCAAAAGTAACCCTTAGCCAGGAACCGGAGGTCGTGGTCAAGCTTTGCCACGACCCTCACCACATCCACCAGGAAGGTACACCAAGAGTAGGGTCAGGAAAGCCAGAGAAGGTTTTGCCACCAGGAGGCCCAAGGGAACCGGACAAAGGTGGATCCCTGGTGGGGACGGCCAGCAGAGAGAGAAAGAGAAGGGAGCTCAGGACCACGCTCCGGAACTGCCTGGGGGTTAGCCGAGTCCCACACCTGGTGAATGCAGCACGGCTCGGGTGGTCACTCAAGGCCAGAGTGACTGAAGGAACACCAGTGAGTAAAAACCCTGAAACTGCATCTCACGTCTCTGACTCTCCTTTCTGCACTATCACTACCCCCATCATCCGCACCAGCTGCCCTGAGGCCATACCCCTCCCGTTGGGGGTTATACCACCATCGCTGCACCCATACTACCGGCCTCAGCGGACTGTTCTGCAGCGGCGGCCTTGTGACCGCAAATCAACGGGTGGCGTAGTCGACACTTAACAACATCTACAAAGACTGCCACATACTTAGTTTGACACCCTGGGCACGGACCGGGTCACCGCCACGAGGACTACTACCCCTGTCAGATCCGGCTCCGGGTATCCCCTGAACATGGCCCAGGGGGCGCGTCAACTTTGGCGTAGTTGGCAGGATCACGTGCCCGCAACTACCGGGTACTGCGTGCCTGAAGAAAAGTCTAAATGTACCGTAAGGAGAGGTCTCCCGCCAGTTCCGGAGGGTCCCCGCCATCGGACGCCATCTCGGATCATTTCCCGCCGGTTGCCCGCCATCTGCAGCTTTTTCCCGCCATCCACGGAGTTTCCCGCCACTGGGAGACGATTCCCGCCATCTAAGAAGATTTCCCGCCCTGGCAGAGCGGACGCCATTATGGGCGTGCCAGAGGGTGGCAAGAGACCACCTCCCATCGTGGGTGGGCCAGGTCGAAGAATGGCGCCAAAAGCGGAGACCGCCCCCACCAGCAGAGACTGCAATGATTGAGGTGTCCATCAGCGTGGGAGGTCTGCCCCTGGAGCTGACAATCACCAAGTTGCCCCGGCACCACCCTGAATGGGGGCGGAGAGAGAACAAAGGAGTGAAGATGGGAGCAGCTTGGAGGAGTCTAGAGAGATCGCACCCGGAGATGGAGGGAGAGTCAGGCAGCACCGACCCTGTGGTCAGGAGCCTGTTGCAGGCCGCCACTCCAGAAGGCCTGCTGGAGATCCTGGCGCAGCTCCCCGGAGATCGGGAGCGTGCACAGACCGCGCTGGAGGGCCTCGCACGGAAGATGGCCCGGGTACAGCAGGAAGCGCTGGCGGAGTGGAGCAAGGAGATGGCCCAGTAGGCTGGAACCCGCCAGCGAAGCACGCCACCCACGACAAGGAGCATGTCCGCCTCTGAGGAAGGTGCAGGAGGGACGACGGCCGGAGACGACGCCGCGGAGGGAGTTGAAGAAAAGGGAGCAGGTAATGGGGACGACAACACCCCGTGCCCGATGGTCGCAAGCCTGCCCCAGCTCCCCGTCGCAGAGCCCGAGACCCCACTCACCACTCACGTTGCTGCATCGTCACCGCTCCGAGCTAGGCCTCAGGCGGCAGGAGCCGCGGCCACGCCCCCTGCTACGTCATGCGCCTCGACTCAGAGCGTGGCCAAGCAAGAAGCGCCCCCGGCCTGGTCGCAAGGCCAAGTACCCCCGGGCGCCGCCGTCTTCACAGCGCCCTCTACCTCCATCATGCCACCGGTCTGGTCGCAAGGCCTGGTAGACCCGGGCGCCGCAGCCTTTAAAGCGCCCTTTGTATTCAGACTACCTTCGGCCTGGACGCAAGGCCAGGAGCCCCTGGGCGCCGCAAACACCACAGCGCCCTCTGCCTCCACAGCACCCCGTCTGGGCGAAGACCGCTCCGCACAAAACACCACCCAGGACGGGCTGCTCTTCGTGTGGCCACCTGAATATATTCACCCTCGATTCCGGAGGGAACGGCCTCTGGATGAGCCTCTAATTCCGGCTCCTGCGCCCGCCAAACTCGATCCGCTTCCGTTGGAGGACGCCCAATTTGAGTGGGACCCTACCGGTGAGGACCTGATGGGATTCACCGAGGAGACCCGGGCAGCCGCAGCCCAGCGTACGGAGTGCTGCCGGCAACAATTGGAGGTTTTTGCTAAGGAGCGACGAGAGAGGCGGGTCCGCGAGGAGCGGCTCCAAGTCCAGAGCGCCGAGCAAAAGCGCCGGGCCCGCAGAAACCCCCGTACTGCCCACGGTCCCCGTGCCAGCGGGACTGTAATAAAATTCCAAATGGAGCACGGGTGGGGTTTTATACGGGACCACAGAACCCCCGGCGACGTCTTTGTCACCCGCAGAGACGTAGAAAGTCATCTGCCGGAGGGACACAGAGGTCGTGACCTTTACCTGGGAGATGAGGTCACCTTCACCCGGCACAAGTGTGCCAAAGGACCCTATGCCCTTCATGTACATCGCCTGACTGAGGAGGAACAAGAGGACCCGGACGGGTCCGAAGATTACCCTCAGGCAGGAGCAGGAGGACGTCGCCACTGATGTACAGTAGGAGCACTGTAAATAGTTACCCGTGAAGGTACAATAACTGTTGCCAGTAAGATGTAGTCCCCGTTGGGACCAGCAAACTGTTACCGTGTATTCCCTATCCCTTACCAGGCTGAGGACTGTGAACAGCCATCCCTATTCCCCACTGGCCGAGGACTGAGAGCGGCCATATCCCTTGAAAATAGTTGCGCTTCTTAAAGCGCCCCCTACTGGTTTTATAGGAAACTGTTTTTTCTACAAGAGACTGTGGCACTTACCTGGTCACAATTTGCACAAGTGGCCAGAGGTCAAAATTGTTTTATATGAAAAATTTTATTATGCTGAAAGAGTTAATATTATTTTATGATGTGTCCGTAACATTTTAAAAGAGAAGTACCTCCCATAAAGGGATGATTGAAGGTTACTGTTTATATATTTTATATGTAGTGCACTTTAAAAAGCTTGTATGTTTTATGTTTTGCTCTTTTACAGCCCGAGGACGTGCTGTGATTTACCAGGGGGGAATGTAGCACCCTGAGGACTCGGCTGCTACAGGGGTATTGCACCTCGACCCAGAGGTGTGGTATTCCACTCCCGGGTAAGGATGGAGTGTGGGACTGAGCTCAGAAGGCTGCATGCACTACATACATCCCATTTCCGGGGGACAGAACTACGGTACTCCCACCAGATAAATGTGCAGGTACGACAGCGTCTGTCCCTGGCTGGAGTGGGAGGGGGGTGGAACATCCCAGTAGTGTAGGGGCAGATAGGGGAGGGGCTCTGGGCATAGAGTTAGGAGCTCATTGGGTGCTAGTCACCTGGGCTCACACATAGAGGGAGTATATATGGTGGGCACCATCTTAGATCAGGGTCAGTCAGTCAGTCAGTTCAGCCTGAGGAGAAGCCGAGCAGAGGAGCTCAGCCAGGAGGGCTGACAGGGAGCTGTGGCTCCGGCTGGACCCAGCTCCAGGGCTAAGCCTGCAGAGGAGAAGAAAGGCCCAGAGACGCAGAGCCAGAGGGAACCCTGAGATCCCAGAATTAAGCCAGAAGGGTGAAGGGTTGGCAGAAGAGGGCACCGGATTCCAAGCTGGCGGAGGCAAAAGTAACCCTTAGCCAGGAACCGGAGGTCGTGGTCAAGCTTTGCCACGACCCTCACCACATCCACCAGGAAGGTACACCAAGAGTAGGGTCAGGAAAGCCAGAGAAGGTTTTGCCACCAGGAGGCCCAAGGGAACCGGACAAAGGTGGATCCCTGGTGGGGACAGCCAGCAGAGAGAGAAAGAGAAGGGAGCTCAGGACCACGCTCCGGAACTGCCTGGGGGTTAGCCGAGTCCCACACCTGGTGAATGCAGCACGGCTCGGGTGGTCACTCAAGGCCAGAGTGACTGAAGGAACACCAGTGAGTAAAAACCCTGAAACTGCATCTCACGTCTCTGACTCTCCTTTCTGCACTATCACTACCCCCATCATCCGCACCAGCTGCCCTGAGGCCATACCCCTCCCGTTGGGGGTTATACCACCATCGCTGCACCCATACTACCGGCCTCAGCGGACTGTTCTGCAGCGGCGGCCTTGTGACCGCAAATCAACGGGTGGCGTAGTCGACACTTAACAACATCTACAAAGACTGCCACACACTTAGTTTGACACCCTGGGCACGGACCGGGTCACCGCCACGAGGACTACTACCCCTGTCAGATCCGGCTCCGGGTATCCCCTGAACATGGCCCAGGGGGCGCGTCACAAATATGCTGAAAAAAAATGACATATTTGACAAAACGCTTTGATGATTGAAATCTGCAAGGAAAAAATAACCAGCATGTGCATGACATTTCAGAAAGCTCAGTTATTTTGCTGGTGCTATATTTTTTTCCATGGCAAAAATGCACAGAAAAAAAAAGTGGGAAAATACAGTGTGTGAAAAAGCCCAAATGTGGGTCTGATCAGCCAAATCAACTGAGTCATGGAAATCGGTGATGTGATGATCACATTAATTAATCTGATTAGATCAGTGATGGACCGGGATTTACAGCCATAATATGGGAACAAAAATGCACGTAAGCAGTATTCTCATCTGAGATTCAACTGTCACATCTTTCTATGAATTTTCTTAACATGCACTTGTACAACAATGCTGCAGTTTTGCAAAAAATTCCAATAACTGCGACAATAAAAAAAGAAAAATCAGCCAATGCATATAAAAGCACAGCTAATTAGTGGATTGTGCCACGTGGCTCAGAACAACACTGCAAAACTTAACTTTGTTTTAGTGCAAGTTTCCACAGCTTTATAATGCGTTTTTTGGCTACAATCTTGTACAAGAGAAGCATTTGAGCCCTGATTCATTAAGATTGTCATTTCGCACACCAATCTTAATGAGAACTGTGCGGGAATACGATGCGCCAAATTCATTATGAGATGAACACCACTTAATTTGGTGCATCCTATTAGTGATGTACGTAGTGCCAGAAATGTTACTCTAGTCAGGAACTGGAGTAACATTTTTGGCATAAGAAACATCGCCAATTTTGCAACATTGGACAGCCGGACATAGTAACGCCCCATCCCACCCCAGCTCCACAAAGTTTGGTGGAGCAGCTTGAAACTGGCGACGCCAAAGTTTAAATTGCACAAAAAAATTGTGACATTTTATAGTGTTTTACGCTTGTTTTCTGTCAAAAACACTTTGCTTAATCGCCCCTTTAAGTTCTGCTAATCAGTGGGGTTACTACAGGTTGTACCCACTTATCATACATTGATGGCCTTTTCGACTTTTTAGCGGTGAAGATCACTAAACACTATATACGGTAGTTGGCTGAACCCATCGATGTCGAAGGTATTGCCTGACCATTAAATGTGCATGGGGGCCTACCGACTGTTCCCCGGCAGACGATTTCAGGGGAGAAAAGGTTTCAGCCTACTGAATTTCAATGACTGATCCTTTTATTTAGTGCAGAGAGTACACAGGAGTGTCGGCCAAGATGAACCATCGTCCACTCGATAGTTATGTAATGCATATGGCCAGCCTAAGGCTATGTTCACATTTGAGAAGTAGACGCCCTATGGTAGATGCTGTCACATTTGGTAAGTAGAATAGTGTAACATACTGAACTATTCTTCCCATCAAAATGATAGACATTATGATGGAACCTAACAAACCCTCCTACAAGTCAATAGTGTCCGTCAAACATTGTTGGTACCTGTCATGCTACAGATCTGGAGCTCCATCAACTCTATATACGTCAGAAATATAGTGGTGGGATCAATATATATGGTGTGCATACACACACACACCTCTACACAACCTGTATTTTGTACATGAAGGGTATGACTTTACCAGTAATTGTTTATTTAGACGATGGAGCAATCAAAGATGGCGCCATGGAGAATATACATTGACTGGACGCTGGCCAAGCCTATATTGACGATACAGAAATACCACTGGGACCTTCTTCCATCTGAAGAGTCTGAAGGACGAAGTAATATTACTTATTCTAAATTTGGAGCATAAAAGGTCTATTTTAAGCCCAGGGCCTGCTGGTTTATTTTTCCCTACAGGCTCCACTGACAGAGCCGCCCCACCTCCACAATGCAATCTCTCTTCTAAATATTCTGTCCATTCATCCTAATGACCTTGCATGTCTGCACTGAGGGTCACATCTGATGCTAAAGAACTATTTTAACGCACTCCGCTCTCCTTCTACCACAGATCAATTCACCTTCACTGTCCTAAATTCTTTCGCGATGCATGTTGTCTTCAATTTCATTTTTTGTTTTCATAGGTTGATAATGTAATTATTTAAAAAATTGTCACAAATTCCAATAAACCCCAAATCTACAGATCAATTAAGAACCTCTTGTGTCCGGAAAATATTTATGGTTCGAACAATTCTTAAACAAAACCTAGATTGGTTCCTAAAGAAAGGAGTAGGCCAAAATGAATACGAACCTCAACAGCTCCTCAACTACACAACGCGTACTCAAGCCTACGACTGAGGCTACACATGGGCAAAAGCTATCTCCTCCGACTCATCCATAACCAATGTTGCTCAATTTGGCTGTGTTTCGAAAGATATAGAAGAATTAGTCAGTACCAGATCTTGGGGCTATTGTCTGATGGAGGATTTACTTTAGAATCCTCCTCAATGACTGATTCAAGACTTTGTAGGAAACTCTTGTTTATAGGGAATGCACTTTGCTGTTCATATGAGGTTGGAATGTTTGGTATACTTTGATCCAAGGTGAATCGAGACTCTATTCATATTGGAGTCATGGCTCCATTTGTAGGACTCTGGATGCCCCTCACAGGAGAAGAAGGTGGTCTGCTGCTATTTTCGGCCTATTCAAATTTTTTGGGACCATTCAAACTCCACAGAATTTTTGGGGATACACTAACAACCGTATAAAACTAGATCCTGTAAAAAGGAGAATCCAAAAATGTGAACAGATTTACAATCTTATGTATGTATGTTGCAAGTAAATGCTACACAATGGATTCCTATAGATATGATAGTAAGCCCCAGCCAGCATGGCATGAAATAGGTTAGCTTTCCACAAGAGTGATATGGGCACAATTCTGTGCCCTTCTTACAACCACAGGAGCGGAGGACTAATGATCTGAATAACACCATCAATAACAACAAAGATCTGAACACCAACAATGGGGATCTCTGATGCTAAGGATCGGGTCATAAGGTCAGTGGTAGGACTTGCAACTCTAATATGGGCACAGAGATATTACCAATATTACGCTTGTGTGACACTCTGTGTCCGCTCCATTGGCATTTCCGGTTTTGTGTGCCACCACAGCACCAGAAAACTGAAAATGACAGAAAACAGGATCTGTCACATGATGACATCAACAGCCACAGGTTCCATCATAGTGTCTGTCATTATACCGAAAACATAGTGCTGCATTTTGGGCTATTTTATCTGGCAAATATGACAAATATGCAACTTAGCCCCCAACACAGGTGTGAACATTGTCTTATGCTGTTAAATGTGCAACTAGAAATTTATGGTTCTTAAATGGAACCTGTCTGTAAATTCATGCAGCCCAAACCTCAGGCAGCATGCATCAGAACCTGGATGCACAATTGCAGCCTGATATTTTCCTCTGCATCGCTTCGGCATTTCAGAGAAAATACTGTTTGAAGGGCTTGAATCGACATACAGATTCCCTTTAATTATCCACATTTAATTGTCTCAAAGACTAATGTCAATGATCAATCAATAAACTACAGCAAGTAATGAGGATGAAATATTCATATCGTACAAATATTCTCACGTAAACTATATTGTATATAAGAACTCTTTACTAGGCTTCCTCCGTATAAGGCCACAGGCATAGAACGTCCGGCCCCTCGCCCCCAGTATATAACATCCAGTCCCCCGATCCCAGTGAATAACATCGTCCCCTAGCTTCAGTGTATAACATCTGGCCCCTCGCTCCCAGTGTGTATCGTCGCCCCTCGTTCTCAGTGAATAACATCCAGCCCCTCGCCCCCTAGTGAATAACATCCAGCCCCTCGCTCCCAGTGTGTAACATCAACCCTCGTTCTCAGTGAATAACATCCAGCCCCTCGCCCCCAGTGAATAACATCCAGCCCCTCATCCCCAGTGAATAACATCCAGCCCCTCGCCCCCAGTGAATAACATCCAGCCCCTCATCCCCAGTGAATAACATCCAGCCCCTCATCCCCAGTGAATAACATCCAGCCCCTCATCCCCAGTGAATAACATCCAGCCCCTCGCCCCCAGTGAATAACATCCAGCCCCTCATCCCCAGTGAATAACATCCATTCCCTCGCCTAAGTGTATAACATCCGGCCCCTCACCCCCAGTGAAGAACATCCAGCCCCACGCCCCCAGTGTATAACATCCGTCCCCTCGCCTCAGTGTATAACATCCGTCCCCTCGCCTAAATGTATAACATCCAGCCCCTCGCCCCTAATGTATAACATCCGGCCCCTCGCCCCCAGTGTGTAATATTGCCCCTCACCCCCAGTCTATAAAATCAGGCCTCTTGCCCCCAGTGAAAAACATCCATCCCCTCACCTCAGTGTATAACATCCGGCTTGTCGCCCCCAGTGTGTAACATCTGGCCCCTCGCCCCCAGTGTGTAACATCACCCCTTGCCTGCAGTGTATAACATCTAGCTCCTCGGCGTACCATCTACATTTGTGAAGAACGGGTCATTCTAAAGAGCTCACTGATACCAGCGTGGTCCTAGGACATCACTGATGTAGCAAGTCAGATCAGGGCATTTGTTCCCTCTTAAATATTCCACCATCACCTGTGAGTGATATTATTGAGAAGTGAAAGGAACTGAAGCAACTCATCCACGAGTGGAGACCACCAAACATTACAGAGAGGGGTCACTGAGTGCTGAAGAGCAGAGAAAAGAAATGTCACCAAGACTGCTGACTCCATAGCTGAAGAGTCCAAATCTCCTCTGGCATTAACATCAGCACAAAACTGTGAGCCGGTAAATTGACTGCATGGGTTTAAGCTGCATGCAGCCTTACATTACCAAGCACAATGAAGCAATGAATGGAGTGATGGAAAGCATCCACCACTGAACTCTGAAGCATTGAAACGTGTTCTGGAGTGACAACTAACACTATGGACGAGTCTGGAATTGACAAATGTCAGGATAACGTTGCCTACCTGGCTACATTATGGCAACTGTAGAGTTTGGTGGAGGAGGGATAATACTATGGGATGGTTTTCAGGGATCGGCCTCGGCCCTTCATGTCCAGTGAAGGGAAACCTTAATACTTCAGTATATTGAGACATTTTGGACAGTTGTAGCTTTCAGCTTTGTAGAACAGTTTGGGGAAGGGTCTTTTCTGTCCCAGCATGACTGTGCCCGATGCACAAAGCGAGGTCCATACAGGCCTGGTTGGGGGAGTTTGGTGTGGAAGAACTTGATTGACCCTTGGGGCTCAAGCACACGACCAGTTTTTGTCATATGAGTGCTATCCATGGTTTTTACAAATAGCATTTATACCCATGATATTCTATGGGGCTGTACCCATGTCTGACTTCTTCCTCAGACCGAGTGGTCTACGGAAAAAATCGAAAACATGTCCAATTTTGTTCCGAGCGTCGGATCAACTCGACAATGCAAGCATGTCAGGCTGATGTTAGACATGAACCATGACCACCTGTACTGTATATGCCCATTATTCAATACCCGTACATACATATCAGCACTTCATTCACTTGCAGACATATTGTATTTTTCCTAAGATAGGCATGGGGTTACATCTGCTCCTTTACATTTACATGCTATGGATGCAGAGGTAACGATGATCTAAAGCAGTGTTTCCCGAACCCCATCCTCACGGCCCCCCACAGGTCATGTTTTTAGGATCTCCTTAGTATTACACAGGTGAGAGAATTCCTGATGCCTTGATGATACTTCAATCAGCTGTGTAAAACTAAGGAGATCCTGAAAACATGACCTGTGGGGGGCCGTGAAGATGGGGTTGGGGAAACACTGGTCTAGAGAGTATTTGTATGCAAGTCGGATGCAACCATCAATCAATGGGACTAACGTGTGATAAATCTTCTCAATTGAAAATCCTATCTGCTGTATTTTCACAGATATTCATCACCTAAGGCTAAGTAGTGAATATGAAGCCACATCCTTGACTCTGCTACATCTGCAAAGGCAGCATAACATATTGCCAGGAATACATGATGTTTTATTAATACAATGCTGTTATTTCATTATTACGTGGTGCTGTAAAGTGGCCAGACCTTGAAATACATTTGGAGGTGATGATGATGAGTGATGCTCCCCACAAGAGCTTCCTCCCAGATTGCGTGACTCAGAGGAAGCTCTGCAAGGACTCCCACTGCTGCACGTACACACATCAAGGGCCAGCGGCAGGGAGGAGAATGACAGCAGGGAGGGATCACAGGAGAGGAGATACAGCAGGAGGGTATCAGTGGCACACTCACCCCCATCATCATCATCACAGACGTCATAGCAACTGATACAGGGTGACATAGCAGCCGAAAAATGATGAGAAGACAATGTATGTAATAATAATGGAAAGAAAGAAAGAAAGAAAGAAAGAAAGAAAGAAAGAAAGAAAAAAAGAAAGAAAGAAAGAAAAAGTAAAGATTATCTCTTCCAATTGCAACTATGTGATGATATGCAGATGTAGCAGAGCTCAGTTTGCCATTTGGCACAATTTATGATGGTTTTCAGCACTATCATATCTCTAGTAATCGCATATATATTATTGCATTTACCACACTAAATACAATCAATTGTTCTCTGTTATCAGCCATTTCAGAGCAGAACGCGGACTCTTCACACAATCATACGGCTATGGTTCTGATACATTTACCTACATCCATTAGGCCACATTCACACCTTCAGTATTTGGTTAGTATTTTACATCAGTATTTGTAAGCCAAAACCAGGAGAGGAACAGTCAGAGGAAAAGTATAATAGAAACACGTCACCACTTCTGTATTTATCACCCACTCCTGGTTTGGGCTTCCAAATACTGATGTAAAATACTGACCAAAAAACTGAACATGTGAACGTGGCCTTAGATGGAGAGATTGTTGGGACACAGCCTTAATCACTGAATTCAGGTTTTCATTCAGTCGCATTGGCCCGGTATATAACATCATCTGGCCCCTCGCTGTGCTGTCTGCCTTTAATAAAGAGCTCACTGATACTGCAGCGGTCCTGTAATTGGGTGTCACCATTGTAACAAGTCAGTTCCGGAAATTTGTTCCCAGCCCTAATAATGTTCCTTAAATATTCCACCATTAACAGTGAGTGGTATTATTGAAAAGTGGAAGCGTTTAGGAATCACAGCAACTCGTATATTGGAAGACCATGTAAAGTTACGGAGCGAGGCCACTACGTGCTGAGGTACATCGCTTGTAAAAGTAGCCAACATTCTGCTGGCTCCATAACTGCAGAGTTCACACCTCCTCTGGCATCAACATCAAAAACTGTGTCCCGGGAGCTTCAATGCATGCGGTGTCCATAGCCTATCAGCTTTAAGCAAGCCATACATCACCAAGCACAATGCCAAGCGTTAGATAGAGTGGTGTAAAGCCACCACCACTGGACTCCAAAACCTTGTAGAAAGCCTCCGCAGAAAAGTGGAAGCTGTTATAGCTGTAGGTCTAGAATGCTTGTGTAGGTGTCCCAGTACTTTTCTCCATATAGTCTACGCTCTTTCATAAGGGAAAGACTTTACGTTTATCGTGAGAATCCGGATCAATGCTAAAATCATTTTATGGGAGTCATTACTAGAGATTTTGGCTCGTTGCTGCTTGTGTTGATAACCAGTGTGTAGATGCCAGACACAAATGGTTATGCTGGCACGTGTAGTTCCACAAAAGCAGGAGAAAACACGTGTTGCTTAGTGAGTAATAGTAATGCTGGAGAGCAGAGTAACTAGGCCAAGTGTGTGGGAGGTGGAGAAATGTGGGGATGTGAAGATACAGTGTAGTCATTACATGAAAAGCCGCAATGCAGCAGCACCAGCCACAAGCAGGGATCCGCCTCCTGCCATAGGTGACCTGCCTGCTCTGCATTGCTGCCTCCATTCTCAATGTACTTATGGCTGAGCCACCCACTGACTGCCAGCTGGGTGCATGCAACAATTTGGGAATGAAGTGGAATGGGAGGGATCCTAGCGTCACCACTCACACACTAATCTGCAGCACTACTATCTGCCCAAGGTGGCCTACAGCCAAATGGCTATCACTGTGTCACTCTAAGGACTTTGTATGGGCTGGAATGAGGGTGTTTAGGATGCTGGCACGGGCACAGGCGGCAGGGCATCATCTGTTGCATGCCTATCAGTAATGCTCAATTAAAGATTTGCCACCAATGTCACACAGATAAGCTCCGACTGGCCCACAGGGGAACAGGCGAACCCCCAGTGGGACCCTGTGCAAGAGTGGACCACCCACCCCCATAGATATGATTCTTTATGTCCAGCAAGGCAGCATCTCATCATTAATGCTGAGGGTAATGTAATATTTGCATGTAGCTGAACACTGGGCCCCCACAGTCAGTGTTACTGGTGGGCCCCTGGCACCCCAGTCCGACGCTCAGTTACGCATGTGTCACGGCTCTACCGCTGCAAGGCAGAATTCACCTTTATTGGGCTGCGTTCACATCTGTGTTATATGTGTTTTTCTTCTCCATCATAAGAACTGACAATGATAAAGCACCAGATCAGACAGGCACTAACGGCGTCCGACACCCCCCATCATCGACTTATAATGGGGGCCAAAAAAAAAATAGTGCAGCATGCAGATGTGACAAGGGCCTGTGTGCACCCCCAATGTCCGGGGTCCATCCGCCTATGCTCATTATTGATGATCTGTATATATTATATACTTATTCCTCTATAATTGTTTTTTTTTTAAATATAATAGTATTATATAATGTACAGAACAGCTGACAACCGGGGACCACAGACTGATGAGTCCTGACCTTGACATCTACACAGCCATCTCCATCACTATTGGAGGTGCAGCAATGAGAACCAGCACAAACTCACCTCTGCTACATCACAGGGGAACACTGCAGCCATCTGCATGGATTATATGAGGCCTATGTGTGGCCAGTGGTGGCCACTGACTGCAGCTTCCCTGACACTGGCCCCAGGGCACTGCACTGTATATAGACAGATGATCAGTATATATATATGTGTATATATGTGTACATGGCTGCTGCCACCTTACCTTGGGCATCTCCTCCACTGGTCAGGACCCCAATTGCTTTACCAGCTCCAGACAGGTTCTCAAAAAACTTTTGTGGCTGTGCCATGACTGCAGCTGCCTTCCCTGTATGCTCTCAGTAATAAATACACATATATCTCTGCAATAACCTCTGTATATAGAATAGATCTATAGAACAAGCTCTCTGCTGACTCTGCTACAAATATAAATATTCATTACACTAAATAGAATAGGAAAATAAAAGAGTGCATGGAATAAATAAGGTGGAGGTGGTGATGCAGTGATGTGCGGGGAGAGCGCGGCCGCCACTCAGCTCCTTCCTTCTCCTCCTCTCCCGGGTTAGTGACACTCCTGCAGCGCAGCAACAGCGCTCAAGTGACGGGCGCCCAGGACACGCCTCTCTATTTGCATAGACACGCCCCTCACCTTCAGAGGAACTGAAAGCAGCGCGCTACGTGACGATGAGAAGTGGGCGGGTACTGGAGCTGATGGAAATACCGGGAAGTCGCTAGTGGGCGGGGCTTGCATCCCTTGAGGCTTCTTTTCCCAGTCAGCTGTGCAGTAGAGAGGACGTGTCCCTGGGGGAGCTGTGACACTGACAGCAGGGCACTGTTATCTCAGCTGCTGAGGGGGATAGTGAAGGGTATAGCTGCATGGATGCCTGTACTAGCAGTATAGCACAAGTGCCTGCTAATAGCCTGAAAAATAAGTGCCCCCCCCCCCCATCCCTATACACAGAACATGTACTCACAGGATTATAAGGGAGCCAAAATGCTCAAAACTGTGCCAGCCGTAATGCCACATTAGTGCCAGCATGGTTCCTACAGGTGTCGGCCATTTACCAGCTATAGTTACCCAATAAGTGCTAGCCTTGGAGTCCATTATAAATACCAGCAATAGCGCCCCCTACACTGCACGAGGCACAGCAGAAAACCACCAATCAGCTCCTTGTTTGTTTCTTGGCAGTAATTTAATAGCACAGGCCGCACTTCAGACGCCAGGGCAATCAGTAATGGCATCCTTCACTTTCGTTGTGTGATCTTCATCTGGTTTACACTGGCGGATTATTGGGAAACGTGCGTTACAGTGTGAACGTACCCTTAGGCTGTGTGCCCGCTATGCGTTTTTTCAAGCGTTTTTGCCGCCGAATTTCCGCAGCGAAAACGCTTGGTAATACGTGCCCCATGGTCCCCAATGATAATCCACATGTGCTGTGCACATGCTGCGGAAATTTCCGCTGCAGATAATCATTGCAGAAAAATACGCAGCATGTCCATTAATTCTGTGGACACGCAGCGTAATTGCCGCCATTGACTTGCATTGAAACGCTCAGTATCCGTGTCAGCACATTTGCACACACGGATAATATGCGTTTCTATGTGCGGATGGTACCCGGGTTTGGAGAAGAGGAGACTCTCATCCAGACCCAGGTACCATAGAACCTATTAAAAAAAGAATTTAAAATAAAAAATAAAGATTATACTTACCTTCTGATGCCCCCGGTCTCCTCAGCGATGCTTCCAGTCTGTTGTATGGGTCTCGGTGGTGTGAGTACCTGCGATGACGTCATTGAGTCATGTGACAGGTCGCTGACGTCGGCGGTCGTGTGACCTGTCACATGACTCAATGACGTCATCGCAGGTCCTTTCACACCACCGAGACTCATACAACATACCGGACGGAGAGGAAAAAATACCGGGGGCCATTGGAAGGTAAGTATAATCTTTATTTTTTACCATTTTTCTTCTTTTTTTTTTTTAACTATTACTTGGTCACGCTATATAAATCCATGCCATATAGTGTGACCAAGTTGTCAAGCACTTTTCCAAGTGATGCTAAAATCGCTTGGAAAAGTGCTTGATAACCCGCATGCAGAAATGCATGTGAAGAACGCTTGACAAACGCTTCTACCTGGCAGGAAAAAGGCTTGTAAAATCCGCATGCGTTTTTCCTGCCAGGGAGAAGCGGAAAAAATATGCTGCATTTCTGCATCGTGGGCACTTAGCCTTAGACACTGCACAGTCACAGCGCTCTCCATACAATGACATGTTATCTGCCAATGCTCCTCCTCCTGGACCCGTCCTCTGACACAGTCCACCACTCACCCCTGCTACAAACTCATCTCTTGGCATCACTTGTCCGCTGCTGGATCTCCTCATACCTCACTGACCGCACATTTAGCGTCTTCCATTTCCACCTCCACACCCCGCCCTCTCTCTGTGGGTGTCCATCAAGGCTCTGTACTCTTCTCCATCTATACCTTTGGACTGGGACAACTCATAAAGTCCCATGGCTTCCAGTACCACCTATACGCTGATGACACTCAGATCTACCTCTCTGGCCAGACGTCACCTCTCTGCTGTCCTGAATCCCAGAATGTATCAGCCATATCCTCCTTCTCCTGCTTCCTAAAACTTACGGACAAAACTGAGGTGGTAATTTTCTTTCCATCCCAATAAACCCCCTATCAGACCTATCCATCGCAAGTTAATCACTCCTTACTCCCGCAGTCTCACAAGTCCGCTGCCTTTGTGTAACCTTTGACTCTGCTCTTTCCTTTAAAATACATACCCAAGCCCTTACCACCTCCTACTGACCTGAACTGAAAAACATTTCTGAAATCAACTCCATCCTCAGATTACCAAAAATGCTCATGTATACCTGTCACGGATGTGTCAGGTGTAATAGACAATCGCTCTAGATCTGGCTGTAGAAAACACCTTCTTAATCCTTCTTCCTTTAAGACCCAGCGGCGACCTTCCTCTTGATGCTGATTGACACACCCTTGCATGGGAGTTAAAAACTCTCAGTTTGCTCCAGGCAATTGCCGGTGATACTTCTATGTTCTTTTGTGCATGCGTGGAGCACTAGCTGTTGGCTGGCTTCTTCTCTGGTGCCCTTGGAGGACAGTTGGCGTTACTCCTCTGGTGTCTGCTCAAACTAAGTTATTCCCCTTTGTTTATCTACCTTGTTGTCTTTAGTTTATAGTGGGGCCTGACCAGTGCTCACCTCTCCCTCTCCCTATCTAGGGCCAAGCTCTAGGGATATACAGGGTTTAGGGTCCTGCTCGGTGATTGGTGTGGAACCAATATAGGGACGGTAGGGTAGGCAGGGTGTTATTAAATCTGCTTAGGTGTCTACTCCCCCTTTCCCTAGTGTTTGGGCTTCCTCACCCTCTTCCCTTCGTGTTGCATTTAGTCTTTCTCACACCTTGCGTGATGATACCCTCGTCATCTCCCACTTATGCTATAGCGACTAGAGGTCCATCTGGTTTATGTTTGTTGCTTATTCTTAGAACTGAAGAAAACGTTTTGTATGCAAAAGTAAACAAAGAAAAAAAGAAAAAACCCTCATAACTTGCACAGCACCCTGGAATTAATGGTGCTTAAAGAGGTTGTCTGCTACTTTTACACTGATGGCCTATCCTTAGGATAGGTCATCAATGTCTGATCGCCCGGGGTCCGACAACCAGTACCCCCACCGATCAGCTGTTATTGTTGACAGCCGGAAGTACATTATTGCAGAGCTGGCCGCCTACTTGTAGTGGCTGTTGCAAGATACCTAAGGATAGGCCATCAATGTAAGAGTAGTGGGCAACTACTTAAGCATATTTAATTATTATAACTGGCTGCAATACTAGCCCTGTAAGTCAGGGATCCCCAACCTGTGGCTCGCGGGCCCATGACCTCCGGGCCCATCACAGCTGTTTGCTAGTTGTATGTAGCAAATAATATTGAACAAAGACACTCCTGTCTCAGTATACCAAGAACAACTAGTGAACTCAATAAACTAAATAATGGATTAGCAAATGGTGAATATTACTTAAAACATAACTTTTAATTAATTCATTTTGATAAAATCCATTGGTTATTATATTCACACAAGATAAAATGTACCTGTAAGTTACAGGTGAAAACAGAAAAAGGCCAAATCCACAATGGTGGGTGTAGGTACGACAGTCAATGTCACTCAAATCGACAAAAAATGCTCAGACATATAACAGCTGACAGTGGTCAGTTGACTTAAGGTGGTCCGCAATAACAACAAGACCCACCTAAAATAGTTATTATTAATATTTTATATCCAACCATTAGTGACTATCAAAGAATGAGTTAAACACAAAAGGAACAGTCTCACCCATCTCACTCTGCAGGTTAATAGTGATCCAATGCTGTCCTTACCGAAAGTAGCTACTGGTAGAAAATGAACTTTATTCCTTCTGGGAGTCGCCGATTTTCAATCATAAAGGCGTACACAGAGCATCATCTCTGACAACATTGTGAGCGGCGGTTGTAAGCATGTTCTGGCACTTTTATTGACAGCTAGTTGTGCACAGATGCGCTGCAGAAGCGAACTGTTAATCAAAGTGCCGGGGCGTGCATACAGCTGCTACTCACAGTGTACTCAGTGGTGACTGACACAGCATCGGCACGCCTGTACGACTGAAAGTGGGTGGCTGGACTTTCAATAAAGTGGCCGGACAGCATTGAAACACTATTAACATGCAAATTAACCCTATACATGCAGGTCAATAGCATTTCGGGACATGACAGGCTCCCTTTAAGTATACTATACATGAGGCCATGTAAGGTCTGACCATAGTGTTTTTCAGTGAGGCATCTGATATGGAATTTAAAAAATGTCTGTTCCCATGAGCCATACTTTATGTCACATAGAGTAGGAAACATATTCTCATGTTCTCAAGAACCTCCAGGGATATTTACATGAATATGCGTGACAGACTATAGGCTGTTTAGCTGCTTTACACAACATAAATTCTTACTAATGTTGTTTTCCACAGGATAAAAAAATAAGTTTTTCAGAGTAAGTGTGGCGCCCCTGAGGGTTCGACCGCCACAGAGATGCTGCACCTCTTCAATGGGGTGTGGTATCCCTCCTTCGAGGTAAGATCGGTGCAATGGTCAGGACCCCACCGCTACATCCAACACCACACTCCTCCCACCATTAGGGAGGGCTAATAGGCACCAGTGTGCTGCCCCTCCCGGGATAATGGGAGACTGGGGAACCAAAAGATAGGGGGAACTATGAAGAGGGTGAGGGTGGAGGACGCACATTTAGGTTACACTTAATAATTCATATTTAATAAACAGCCATCTTGGGCTCATGGTTATTTGATTGTGATCTTCATCACTGAACGTGGCTTCCTGTGTGAACCTGCAGATGATGGAGACACGGTCCTCGTACTCTGGCCTTGAGTCAAGGAGCGGGTTTGAGTTAACGGCTGTCTCATCCCGGTCAAGGTCCCTGCCCAAGAAGGCCTGGAGCTTAGGAGTGTAGCTCCATCGCAAAAGGATCCCAGGGGGATGCAGACGGAGCTGTCCTCGCTATTCTGGCCTAGTCAGAGGGATTCCGGCTGCAAGAGGGGTACCGGCCCCCGACACCTAACTTTGCTACTCTACGTCCTAGTCAGGGAAGCCCGGCAAGCACAGAGGATCCCATCGGGTAACGGAAGGAGCGGAGTCGCCACCCGTACCCTTTTTCTGAGCGTAGTCCAGAGGGAGACCCGGCCTATCTACACACACAGACAGGAGAGGACTCAGTCTGAAGTCTAGGAACACTCTGGTGCGGGGTCCTGATTAAACACTTGAATTACTCGGAGGTTGTTGGACCCCCGTTTCTGGTGACCGCAGAACTCCGTGAGGAGCAGGGAAAAGCCTTGCAGCTGCACGCTCTACCGTGAGTAAAAACTCTGGAAGCCAACCCCTATGGCCTCTGGACTCTTTATTTCTGCACCACACTGCGCAGCATCAGACCTCCTTCACTACGACTCCCTCCATCCTCGTCTCTGCCTTCAGGCCCTGCTCCGCCTGTGGGGAGTAGTATCAACGTCGGCTGCCACAACATCCCGCCTCAGAGGACTGCAGCAGCGCTGGTGGCCTTCACCAGGTACCACAGGTGGCGTAGTCGATAGCAACCACTCAACCCTGATAGCCCATTACACCCTTTTTTTAATGTGACGGCCCTGGGCACGGAACGGGTCCAGGCCACGGCTACAACCCCACCAAACATCTGACCCGGCTCCGAGTATCCCCTCATCTTCCCAGGGTAGGGCTGCGAGCGTCACACATAAGCGTATGTGCATACAATGCTAAATAAGTGCCAAAAATAATGAACATGTGCATAGAAATGTAAAGCGACTTGCTGTCCATATTTTCAGTCTTTTTCAGCCTCTTCAGTCTTCCAAAGCCGCAAAGCATTTAAAAGAAGTGACCTGAATACTTTCTGGTCGCTTCCACTTGGAAGCCACTCACTATTCATAGATACAATAAAAAAATGCCAGCAGCAGAGCTGTCTTAAAATACGGAAGTAAGAATGCCAAAGAAGATGCTTCAGGAAAAAAATGCCGACATTTAGAAGACATTGTGGACACATAGCCTTGGGAATTCTGAAAGAACTCAGTTCTGCGGAAGCCAGTAGAATTGTGACTACAACAGTGGACCACAGAAAGCTTCTCGCCATTGCTGTGACATGGTCATGATGCAGTCAAAATTGTGCATGTCACAGGTTTTCCAGGTTGATTAAATTGATCTACTAAAGTTTTATTCCCATTTCTATCTTTCATGGCCGAGACTAGAATTACTGCTTCTAAGGCTAGGGTCACACGACTGTTTTTCTCTCATCCAAGAAATTCGGTCCGATTATGCTAATCACATTCTGATGAGTGTTTGATCAGAAAAAAAGTTTCTCCACTTCGTCAGTCTATTAAAATTGAACCGCACTGAGATGTCATCCGAGTGCAGTCCGATGTTTTCCACGGACCCACTGACTTGAATGGCCGAAATTACTGTATATCGGAGGCAAATCTTGCATGCTGCAATATTTTTCCTCGGACTCATTGAATAACATGGGGATGAGTGCTATCTGTCAAAATGACGAACAGCACTCGTCCGAGTTATACGGTTATGTATGATGATGTACTGTATATAAGCAAGTAGAATAAACACATATTGATTGATTTCAAGGTGATTAAAGCGATTTATGAAAAAGTTTTTCCCATTTCTGCCTTTTAGTCTGAGACTCTAATCTCATGTTTTAGGTCCCACCAACAAAGTCACAGGTCTGAAAACAGTGTAGCACAGCTGCGCTCAGTTGTTTTTATAGCCCCATCTCTGATTTGCGAGACTTAGAAACAGTAAATCCTATATTGCCTGTGAAAGGCAGAGATGGAAACAAAGCTTTAGATTTTAATCAATCAGAAATACAGTTAGAAAACTGGATGGTAAGAGTGAGACCACATGGTATGACTGTCTACTTGCCAGAAATTTTGTCCACCGATGGCAGGTCAATAGCCACATGATTGTTACACAATATCATGCTGCCATAGGCTTGTCAGAGGAGGACTTTTAGCTTTGCAGCCAGCCATGCTATATGGTTGCATCTTTAATATATAATCATTGTGACGACACAGCTTCTAATCTTAATTAGCCAGACTTCTGGATTTGTTAGGCCAAGAGAAATACACTATTGTGTGTGTGTTGACTTTTGAATGTATGTGTTTCTTTGGCTGGTCAAGAAGGACAGTGACTCAGGGAAGAACAATAGTGTTTGTTAGTATGCTAATTACATATTATACTAAGCCATCTAGTTGTTGATTTACAGAGCAGAGGGATACCAACTATGTAAATTGAATAAATGCTCAAACAATGAGACCTGAGCACTGCACATTTACCCCTGACCTGTGAATGATGACATTAGCCACATATATAAATATAAAAATGGTTTTCTATCCTGCTGCAAGGAAAATCAGAGAATCAGACTCTTCAGAACAGTAGTTTGGTAGAATGGCTCCATCCAGAGAGACACATATTTGGGTTATACAGGATTCCAGCCTAAGGGTACACGGCCCTGGCTGGAAGGATATAGATCTGCTCCATTGACCATCATAGAACCCATGGAGACACTTGGAGAAAGCCATGTTGGGACAATGACGTCTCCTGGAACCCATGGAGTTGTTTGGAGAGGCCAGGGTGGGACTCTTGGTCCCAAAGTCGCAGCTGCTCTATTCCTGGAAGGGTGAGACTGTGTAATTTTGCACCATCTTGAGTATTGTCTGTTTGGTGGTTCAATAAAATATTGCCACACTGTTTTACCCCCACCCCATGTTGTCTGAGTAGTATTGTGCGCACAGAAGACCCCGGGTCTTCACAATCATTTATATAATAAAATCACATGCATTCAACCACATGACCACATCATCACCTTGCCTTATGCTTACTACTTTTCTCTTCCTCGCCACAAATATTTATATGGGAGTCTAAGTGGAGCAGTTTAGACTAAAAAAACCCACAAAACTGTGCAGCAGATTGTAAAGTCCATGCAGTTTTGCAACATAGACTCTCCATTTGGCATTACCCTTAGAGAGAAATCAACATTCTTGTGACCTTTAGTATTGAGATAACATGTATCATTCAGTAAGATTTTTAGATGTGAATATTGAGGTTTAGTGCATTAGAAACATATAGCTAAAAGGATTTTTTTAGACAGAATGCAAACTTGAGCATCACATATCATCAATGGGTTTGTTTCTACTTCATACTCACTACTGAAACTAATACCAGACAATCCCCAAATAGTTACCTTCTACATGTTACCTAAAATACATAAAGAAGGTAATCCTTGGAGGCCAATCATTTCTGGCATTGGGACATTAACGGAAAATATCTCAGGCTGGGTGGAGAACATTCTGAAACCCTTGCTGAGATGCACACTCAGCTATATCCAGGACACCCGGATATTTTCTGCAAATTGTCAGCCCTGGGCCCACTTCCAGAGGACACAATACTAGCCACCATGGATGTAGAGTCTCTCTACTCCAACATTCCTCATGAGGATGGGATCGCAGCATGCAAACATTTCCTACAAAAAAAACAATCTGGTCACAGAACCAACTCTGCAATTCATCAGGTTTGTGCTCCATCACAATTATTTCTCGTTTGGGAACAATTTATATCAACAATGTATGGGCAGCGCCATGGAAGCAAAATGTCCTCACAATATGCTAACCTATTTATGGCTAAACTAGAGGAGGAGTTTTTGTCATCTTGCTCTATTAAACCTCTAACATACTTCCGCAACATTGATGATCTGCTAATAATCTGGACAGGCTCAAAAGATGATCTGCTGACCTTCCACGATAACTTCAACAGGTTCCACCCAACCATCAAGCTCACCCTCAACTTCTCAGAATCCCAAATACATTTTCTGGACACGACCATATACAGTCATGGCCAAAAGTTTTGAGAATGACACCAAAATTATATTTTCACATGATCTGCTGGCCTCTGGTTTTTATTAGTGTTTGTCTGATGTTTATATCACATACAGAAATATAATTGCAATCATATTATGAGTACCAATAGGTTATATTGACAGAATGAGTTAATGCAGCAAGTCAATATTTGCAGTGCTGCCCCTTCTTCTTCAAGACCTCTGTAATTCTCCCTGGCATGCTCTCAATCAACTTTTGGACCAAATCCTGACTGATAGCAGTCCATTCTTGCATAATCAATGCTTGCATTTTGCCAGAATTTGTTGGTTTTTGTTTGTCCACCCGTCTCTTGATGATTGACCACAAGTTCTCAATGGGATTAAGATCTGGGGAGTTTCCAGGCCATGGACCCAAAATCTCTATGTTTTGTTCCATGAGCCATTTAGTTATCACCTTTGCTTTATGGCAAGGTGCTCCATCATGCTGGAAAAGGCATTGTTGGGCGCCAAACTGCTCTTGGACGGTTGGGAGAAGTTGCTCTTGGAGGACATTCTGGTACCATTCTTTATTCATGGCTGTGTTTTTAGGCAAGACTGTGAGTGAGCCGATTCCCTTGGCTGAGAAGCAACCCCACACATGAATGGTTTCAGGATGCTTTACAGTTGGCATGAGACAAGACTGGTGGTAGCGCTCACCTCTTCTTCTCCGAATAAGCTGTTTTCCAGATGTCCCAAACAATCGAAAAGGGGATTCATCAGAGAAAATGACTTTGCCCCAGTCCTCAGCAGTCCACTCCCTGTACCTTTTGCAGAATATCAGTCGGTCCCTGATGTTTTTTCTGGAGAGAAGTGGCTTCTTTGTTGCCCTCCTTGAAACCAGCCCTTGCTCAAAGAGTCTCCGCCTCACAGTGCGTGCAGAAGCACTCACACCAGCCTGCTGCCATTCCTGAGCAAGCTCGGCACTGCTGGTAGTCCGATCCCGCAGCTGAAACAGTTTTAAGATACGGTCCTGGCGCTTGCTGGTCTTTCTTGGGCGCCCTGGAGCCTTTTTGACAACAATGGAAGCTCTCTCCTTGAAGTTCTTGATGATGCGATAAATTGTTGACTGAGGTGCAATCTTTGTAGCTGCGATACTCTTCCCTGTTAGGCCATTTTTGTGCAGTGCAATGATGGCTGCACGTGTTTCTTTAGAGATAACCATGGTTAACTGAAGAGAAACAATGATACCAAGAACCAGCCTCCTTTTAAAGTGTCCAGTGATGTCATTCTTACTTAATCATGACTGATTGATCGCCAGCCCTGTCCTCATCAACACCCACACCTGTGTTAATGGATCAATCACTAAAAGGATGTTAGCTGCTCCTTTTAAGGCAGGACTGCAATGATGTTGAAATGTGTTTTGGGGGTTAAAGTTCATTTTCTGGGCAAATATTGACTTTGCAAGTACAGTAATTGCTGTTAAGCTGATCACTCTTTGACATTCAGGAGTATATGCAAATTGCCATTACAAAAAATGAAGCAGTAAACTTTGGAAAAATTACTATTTGTCTCATTCTCAATACTTTTGGCCATGACTGTACATCAAAGTCAACACTATACAAACATCAATTTACCATAAGCCCACAGGACGTCTGGCATATCTTAGATGGAACAGCTTTCATCCAAGACACACAAAAAAATCCATCATCTACAGTCAAGCTCTGAGGTACATTTGAATCTGTTCGGACAGCAAGGACAGAAAACTGCAGCTACTATCACTGAGGAATACATTCCTACAACAAGGATACCATCCACTGGTAATACATGAACAGATTCACAGAGCTACAAGGATCCCTAGAAGCAGCCTCCTGGATTATGGACAGAGGGAGGACAACAACAGGGTGCCTCTTGTGGTCACATACAACCCCCACATGAACATCCTAAGAAAATTGGTGCTGATCTCCAACCCATATTCCACAGAGACCATAAACTGAAAGAAATATTCCCAGAACTACCACTTCTCTCCTACAAACAGCTCCCTAACTTAAGGAATCTCCATGTCAGAAGTGTCCTCTCATCACCATCAGTGACGGGCACATTCCCATGTTAAAACAAAAAATGCAAAATTTGTACCCACATATTACCATCAAATACAGTCTGCATACCAAACACAAATCAGGACTACAAAATCATGGCTGTCTTTTCATGTACATCCTCCAATGTGGTGTACATGATACAATGTACAAGGTGCCCGGAAGGAGTTTACATTGGAGAAACTATGCGAAAACTGCAAACGAGAATGAATTTACACAGACACACAATTAAGAATGAACTAGACACGCCTGTGGGAAAACATTTCTCTGGTCCGGGACACTGTATGAAAGATCTAAAAGTTTTAGTACTAAAAGGTCATTTCAAGGGCGACAGAGAGAGAAAAATTTGGGAATTCAAATTGATAAGGATGTTCAATTCACTGACAGCAGCACTCAATCTAACACCTGGGTTTATGATTCACTACATCGATTCAATTCACACCTCCACCAGATGATCTCCAAATAATTAAACATTCCCACAGACTTGTCATTTGCAGCTAAAAACCCTAAATTTGATCTCTTTGACTTATCATTAGGAGACATCACCCCCTCCACCTCATGAACAAATGTCTTGCTGTAACATCTCTTAAATGTTGTGCCCCTTGTCTTATGAATTCATGTGTAATATTGCCTGATGAAGGAGCCTCTGTGCTCTGAAACCTTGTATATACAGTACAGACCAAAAGTTTGGACACACCTTCTCATTTAAACATTTTTCTGTATTTTCATGACTTTGAAAATTGTACATTCACACTGAAGGCATCAAAACTATGAATTAACATATGTGGAATTATATACTTAACAAAAAAGTGTGAAACAACTGAAAATATGTCTTATATTCTAGGTTCTTCAAAGTAGCCACCTTTTGCTTTGATGACTGTTTGCACACTCTTGGCATTCTCTTGATGAGCTTCAAAAGGTAGTCACCGGAAATGGTTTTCACTTCACAGGTGTCCCCTATCAGGTTTAATAAGTGGGATTTCTTGCCTTATAAATGGGGCTGGGACCATCAGTTGTGTTGTGCAGAACTCTGGTGGTTACACAGCTGATAGTCCTACTGAATAGACTGTTAGAATTTGTATTATGGCAAGAAAAAAGCAGCTAAGTAAAGAAAAACGAGTGGCCATCATTACTTTAAGAAATGAAGGTCAGTCGGTCCGAAAAATTGGGAAAACTTTGAAAGTGTCCCCAAGTGCAGTTGCAAAAACCATCAAGCGCTACAAAGAAACTGGCTCACATGAGGACCGCCACAGGAAAGGAAGACCAAGAGTCACCTCTGCTTCTGAGGATAAGTTTATCCGAGTCACCAGCCTCAGAAATCGCAGGTTAACAACAGCTCAGATTAGAGACCAGGTCAATGCCACACAGAGTTCTAGCAGCAGGCACATCTCTTCAACAACTGTTAAGAGGAGACTTTGTGCAGCAGGCCTTCATGGTAAAATAGCTGCTAGGAAACCACTGCTAAGTACAGGCAACAAGCAGAAGAGACTTGTTTGTGATAAAGAACACAAGGAATGGACATTAGACCAGTGGAAATCTGTGCTTTGGTCTGATGAGTCCAAATTTGAGATCTTTGGTTCCAACCACCGTGTCTTTGCGCGATGCAGAAAAGGTGAACGGATGGACTCTACATGCTTGGTTCCCACCGTGAAGCATGGAGGAGGAGGTGTGATGGTGTGGGGGTGCTTTGCTGGTGACACTGTTGGGGATTTATTCAAAATTGAAGGCATACTGAACCAGCATGGCTACCACAGCATCTTGCAGCGGCATGCTATTCCATCTGGTTTGCGTTTAGTTGGACCATCATTTATTTTTCAACAGAACAATGACGTCAAACACACCTCCAGGCTGTGTAAGGGCTATTTGACCAAGGAGGAGAGTGATGGGGTGCTACGCCAGATGACCTGGCCTCCACAGTCACCAGACCTGAACCCAATCGAGATGGTTTGGGGTGAGCTGGACAGCAGAGTAAAGACAAAAGGGCCAACAAGTGCTAAGCATCTCTGGGAACTTCTTCAAGATTGTTGGAAGACCATTTCCGGTGACTACCACTTGAAGCTCATCAAGAGAATGCCAAGAGTGTGCAAAGCAGTCATCAAAGCAAAAGGTGGCTAATTTGAAGAACCTAGAATATAAGACATATTTTCAGTAGTTTCACACTTTTTTGTTAAGTATATAATTCCACATGTGTTAATTCATAGTTTTGATGCCTTCTGTGTGAATGTACAATTTTCATAGTCATGAAAATACAGAAAAATCTTTAAATGAGAAGGTGTGTCCAAACTTTTGGTCTGTACTGTATATTTTTTTCTGGTTAGCCAATGAAGGTATCACTCCGAGAATAATTTTGTCATTTTTGGGCATAAAAGTATTTACATAAATAAAAATAAAAAACATGTAAGATTCATGTGATTTATTGTTGTTTAATCATTAGCTAATATGATTAAAGCTATGTGCCCACGATGCAGAAATGCTCAGGATTTTTTCCTGAGCATTTCTGCATCTCCCTGGCGGAAAAAAACGCATGCGGATGGACATGCGGATTGTACATGCGGATTGTACATGCGTTTTCCTGCCAGGGACATGCAGAAGTGAAGCGTTCTTCACTTGCATTTCCGCATGCGGGTTGACAAGCGCTTTCCAAGCGATTTTAGCATCACTTGGAAAGTGCTTGTCAACTTAGTCACACTATATAAATCCATGCAAACGGCATGGATTTATATACTGTGACAGAGAGAATGTCAAAAAATAAAAAAAATAAATATATACTGGCCCACGCTGTCTTGCTTCACCGTCCCGGCAGCGGTGAATTGAAGGACCTGCCGACGTCAGTGTCGCGTGACCCGTCACATGACTCTGACGTCAGCGCAAGTCCTTCATTCCATCGCGAAGTGCCGGGAAGCAAGGAGGAGTGTACCGTGGGCCGCCGGAAGGTAAGTATATATTTATTTTTCATTTTATTCTTTTTTTACAGCTTTTTTAATGGTACCTGGGTGTGGAGGAGAGTCTCCTGTCCTCCACACCCGGGTACCATCCGCACATTAGAACGCGCCAATTGCGCAAGTACAGATGCAGTCTTGCGGAATTGGCGCGTTCTAATGCAAGTCAATGGCGGCGAAAGCGCAGCACTTCCGCAAAATAATTGGTAGTGCTGCTTTTTTTTCCGCAATGATAATCCGCAGCGGAAATTTCCGCAGCATGTGCACAGCACATGCGGATTATCATTGGGGGACATGGCAGGCCTTCTACCATGCGTTTTTTAAGCTTTTCTGCAGCGTTTTTGCCGCTGCGGAAACGCTTAAAAAACGCATTGTGGGCACACAGCCTTACACTGACATGCAAAAGGGTAACAATGTTTTAAACTTTTGACTTTCAGGCTCCATATCTCACCATTCACTATTGCTTCGAACGTGAGACTACCATCCATAGGCGGATTATAATGAGGGCAATCTGGGCTACCGCCTGGGGCCTCGGGCCTCCAGGGGGCCCTCGGCTCCGGGGTGTCTATGACCAGACAGTGGCGGAGGGCCCCCGGACCACTCCCCCAGCAGCGGCGCACGAACGCTGCTTCTTCTCCGGCCAGGCCAGAACTGCAGCTGTTAACTTCCCTGTGCTGGCACGGCCGCATCACTGCTAGGAGACACGGCCCTGTGCGCGGCCGTGTCTCCTAGCTGTGACGTCACACAGTGCGCGCCCGGCCTGCAGTGCTGCACCGGAAAGGAGCAGGAGGACTGGAGCCAAGCCAGGGGATGGTGAGTCTGTGTGTGTCTGTGTGTGTGAGTGTCTGTGTGTGAGAGTGTCTGTGTGTGAGAGTGTCTGTGTGTGAGAGTGTGTGAGAGTGTCTGTGTGTGAGAGTGTGTGAGAGTGTGTGAGAGTGTCTGTGTGTGAGAGTCTCTGTGTGTGAGTGTGTCTGTGTGTGAGTGTGTCTGTGTGTGAGAGTGTCAGTGTGTGAGAGTGTCTGTGTGTGAGAGAGTGAGTTTGTGTATGTGTCATTGAGTGAGTGTGTGTGTGTGCAGGCAGATATCATTGTGTGATGTCTGTTTATATGTATTTTTGTGTTTCAAATATGTTTATGCGTGTATGTATATGTCTGTATATGTTTGTGTGTGCGTGACTGCGTGCGGCCTCCCGCTGTGTATAGATGGCGCCGTGTGGCCTCCCGCTGTGTATAGATGGTGCTGTGTGGCCTCCTGCTGTGTATAGATGGCTGCGTGCGGCCTCCCGCTGTGTATAGATGGCTACGTGCGGCCTCCTGCTGTGTATAGATGGCTACGTGCGGCCTCCTGCTGTGTATAGATGGCTACGTGCGGCCTCCCGCTGTGTATAGATGGCTGCGTGCAGCCTCCCTCTGTGTATAAATGGCTACATGTGGCCTCCTGCTGTGTGTAGATAGTGCCGTGCGGCCTCCCGCTGTGTATAGATGGCTACGTGCGGCCACCTTTATGCATAGATGGCTACGTGCGGCCTCCCGCTGTGTATAGATGGCGCCGTGCGGCCTCCCGCTGTGTATAGATGGCTACGTGCGGCCTCCTGCTGTGTATAGATGGCTACGTGCGGCCTCCTGCTGTGTATAGATGGCTACGTGCGGCCTCCTGCTGTGTATAGATGGCTACGTGCAGCCTCCTGCTGTGTATAGATGGCTACGTATGGACTCTCGCTGTGTATAAATGGCTACGTGCGGCCTCCCGCTGTGTATATATGGCTATGTGCGGCCTCCCGCTGTGTATATATGGCTACGTGCGGCCTCCCGCTGTGTATAGATGGCGCCGTGCGGCCTCCCGCTGTGTATAGATGGCTACATGCGGCCTCCCGCTGTACATAGATGGCTACGTGCGGCCTCCCGCTGTGTATAGATGGCTACGTGCAGCCTCCCGCTGTGTATAGATGGCACCGTGCGGCCTCCCGCTGTGTATAGATGGCACCGTGCGGCCTCCCGCTGTGTATTGATGGCTACGCGCGGCCTCCTGCTGTGTATAGATGGCTACATGTGGCCTCCTGCTGTGCATAGATGTCAACGTGCTGCCTCCCGCTGTGTATAGATGGCTACGTTCAGCCCCCTGCTGTGTATAGATGGCTACGTGCGGCCTCCTGCTGTGTATAGATGGCTACGTGTGCTCCATTTTGAGTCATGCAATTAATGTAATGCTATGTGCCCACGATGCAGAAATGCGCTGGATTTTTTTTGAGCGTTTCTGCATCTCCCTGGCAGAAAAAACGCATGCGGATTTTACATGCGTTTTTCCTGCCAGGGACATGCGGATGTGAAGCGTTCTTCACATGCATTTCTGCATGCGGGTTATCAATCGCTTTTCCAAGCGATTTTAGCATCACTTGGAAAGTGCTTGACAACTTGGTCACACTATATAAATCCATGCAACCAGCATGAATTTATATAGTGTGACCGTAAAAGAATGGTAAAAAATAAAAAATAAATATATACTTACCTTCTGATGGCCTGCCGACGTCAGCGGTCGTGTGACCCGTCACATGACTAAATGTCGTCACGGCATGTCCTTTTCAGACCATCGTGAGCTGCCGGCAAACCAGGACGCATCGGATAAAGACACCGGGGGCCATCAGAAGGTAAGTATAATATTTATTTTTTATTTTATTCTTTTTTTTACAGATTCTATGGTACCCGGGTCCGGAGGAGAGTCTCCTCTTCTCCAAACCCGGGTACCATCCGCACATTGAAACGCATGGATTCTGCATGTACAGATGCAGTGATGCATAATCCATGGGTTCCAATGCAAGTTAATGGCGGCGAAAGCGCCCCACTTCCGCAAAATAATTGGTAGTGCTGCGGATTTTTGCGCAATGATCCGCAGCGGAAATTTCCGCAGCATGTGCACAGCACATGCGGATTATCATTGGGGAACATGGCAGACCTTCTACCAAGTGTTTTTTAAGCGTTTCTGCAGCGAAATTGCTTAAAAAACGCATAGTGGGCACACAGCCTAAAAAAAATTATTATAATTAATATTGTGCCAAATTAATTTCACGTGAACTATCACATGATCTATCACAGGGGATCATGTGACATGTGATACATCAGGTGTGTGTGTGTGTCGTGGGGGGGGCCCACGCCTACTAAACTGCCCGGGGCCCTTGCTACTCTTAATCCACCCCTGCTACCATCATTTTATAGACAATCATGTTGGCTATCTCAAACATAAGTTTGTCTTACAACTATTTAGCATATGATTACTTATGCAGATTATTTTGGTTAAAAGCGGTTAAAAGAAGTGACTTAAGACAGAACTTGTACACAGCAATATTGTTTTGACATTGTTGTGCATTATGTTCACTTTATGTGGCACTTTTGGGGTGATTTTTCAGGCAGATTTCGAGCTGAATTTGCTGAAAACACATCGTCTACACATTTTATTATAGACAATTTTTTTTTAATAACATCAGGACATATAAACCCTCATATTACGCTTCTGTCTCATTCTTTGGATTGTTGCCTCAATTCTTTGGTTGCACTCCTGATATTGACTCTTGGCCTGTGTAATGAATACAATCGCATCTTATGCTCCTGCTTGCTGCCTCCTGAATGCTATTCTGTTAATGACAAATTGGCAATGTTCCTGACTTTGTTTCAAATTTTTGCTAGAGCATACCAACCAAAATACCATCCAAAATAGAAAACTATTCTGGGGACCAAAACCTGGAAATCCAGCCAGGAAAATCCATGGGGAAGAACAAGAAAATCCATTAGACTCCGCACCTTAGTCTAGTCAAACTGACTGCAGCTTGGAGGATCCACTTTTCTAGTGAGAATAGTAACACTAAGTAGTGTAATGTATTTGCAATGTCACTCTGCTTTTTATATATATACAGTACAGACCAAAAGTTTGGACACACCTTCTCATTTAAAGATTTTTCTGTATTTTCATGACTATGAAAATTGTACATTCACACTGAAGGCATCAAAACTATGAATTAACACATGTGGAATTATATACTTAACAAAAAAGTGTGAAACAACTGAAAATATGTCTTATATTCTAGGTTCTTCAAAGTAGCCACCTTTTGCTTTGATGACTGCTTTGCACACTCTTGGCATTCTCTTGATGAGCTTCAAGAGGTAGTCATCGGAAATAGTTTTCACTTCACAGGTGTGCCGTGTCAGGTTTAATAAGTGGGATTTCTTGCATTATAAATGGGGTTGGGACCATCAGTTGTGTTGTGCAGAAGTCTGGTGAATACACAGCTGATAGTCCTACTGAATAGACTGTTAGAATTTGTATTATGGCAAAAAAAAGGAGCTAAGTAAAGAAAAACGAGTGGCCATGATTACTTTAAGAAATGAAGGTCAGTCAATCCAAAAGATTGGGCAAACTTTGAAAGTGTCCCCAAGTGCAGTTGCAAAATCCATCAAGCGCTACAAAGAAACTGGCTCACATGAGGACCGCCCCAGGAAAGGAAGACCAAGAGTCACCTCTGCTTCTGAGGATAAGTTTATCCGAGTCACCAGCCTCACAAATCGCAGGTTAATAGCAGCTCAGATTAGAGACCAGGTCAATGCCACATAGAGTTCTAGCAGCAGACACATCTCTTCAACAACTGTTAAGAGAAGACTTTATGCAGCAGGCCTTCATGGTAAAATAGCTGATAGGAAACCACTGCTAAAGACAAGCAACAAGCAGAAGAGACTTGTTTGGGCTAAAGAACACAAGGAATGGACATTAGACCAGTGGAAATCTGTGCTTTCGTCTGATGAGTCCAAATTTGAGATCTTTGGTTCCAACCACCGTGTCTTTGTGCGACGCAGAAAAGGTGAACTGATGGACTCTACATGCTTGGTTCCCACCGTGAAGCATGGAGGAGGAGGTGTGATGGTGTGGGGGTGCTTTGCTGGTGACACTGTTGGGGATTTATTCAAAATTGAAGGCATACTGAACCAGCATGGCTACCACAGCATCTTGCAGAGGCATGCTATTCCATCCGGTTTGCATTTAGTTGGACCATCATTTATTTTTCAACAGGACAATGACCCCAAACACACCTCCAGGCTGTGTAAGGGCTATTTGACCAAGAAGGAGAGTGATGGGGTGCTACGCCAGATGACCTGGCCTCCACAGTCACCAGACCTGAACCCAATCGAGATGGTTTGGGGTGAGCTGGACCGCAGAGTGAAGGCAAAAGGGCCAACAAGTGCTAAGCATCTCTGGGAACTCCTTCAAGATTGTTGGAAGACAATTTCCGGTGACTACCTCTTGAAGCTCATCAAGAGAATGCCAAGAGTGTGCAAAGCAGTCATCAAAGCAAAAGGTGGCTACTTTGAAGAACCTAGAATATAAGACATATTTTCAGTTGTTTCACACTTTTTTGCTAAGTATATAATTCCTCATATGTTAATTCATAGTTTTGATGACTTCAGTGTGAATATATAATTTTCATAGTCATGAAAATACAGAAAAATCTTTAAATGAGAAGGTGTGTCCAAACTTTTGGTCTGTACTGTATATACAGTGCTGGCCAAAAGTATTGGCACCCCTGCAATTCTGTCAGATAATACTCAGTTTCTTCCTGAAAATGATTGCAATCACAAATTCTTTGGTATTATTCTCTTCATTTAATTTGTCTTCAATGAAAAAAACACAAAAAGAATTGTCCTAAAGCCAAATTGGATATAATTCCACACCAAACCTAAAAAAGAGGGTGGACAAAAGTATTGGTACCCTTTGAAAAATCATGTGATGCTTCTCTAATTCGTGTAATTAACAGCACCTGTAACTTACCTGTGGCACCTAACAGGTGTTGGCAATAACTAAATCACACTTGCAGCCAGTTAACATGGATTAAAGTTGACTCACCCTCTGTCCTGTGTCCTTGTGTGTACCACATTGAGCACCAAAGAACTGTCTGAGGACTTGAGAAACCAAATTGTGAGGAAGCATGAGCAATCTCAAGGCTACAAGTCCATCTCCAAAGACCTGAATGTTCCTGTGTCTTCCGTGCACAGTGTCATCAAGAAGTTTAAAGCCCATGGCACTGTGGCTAACCTCCCTAGATGTGGACGGAAAAGAAAAATTGACGAGAGTTTTCAACGCAAGATTGTGCGGATGGTGGATAAAGAACCTCGACTAACATCCAAACAAGTTCAAGCTGCCCTGCAGTCCGAGGGTACAACAGTGTCAACCCGTACTATCCGTCGACGTCTGAATGAAAAGGGACTGTATGGTAGGATACCCAGGAAGACCCCACTTCTTACCCCGAGACATAAAAAAGCCAGGCTGGAGTTTGCCAAAACTTACCTGAGAAAGCCTAAAACGTTTTGGAAGAATGTTCTCTGGTCAGATGAGACAAAAGTAGAGCTTTTTGGGAAAAAGCATCAACATAGATTGTACAGGAAAAAAAAGAGGCATTCAAAGAAAAGAACATGGTCCCTACAGTCAAACATGGCAGAGGTTCCCTGATGTTTTGGGGTTGCTTTGCTGCTTCTGGCACTGGACTGCTTGACCGTGTGCATGGCATTATGAAGTCTGGAGACTACCAACAAATTTTGCAGCATAATGTAGGGCCCAGTGTGAGAAAGCCGGGTCTCCCTCAGAGGTCATGGGTCTTCCAGCAGGACAATGACCCAAAACACACTTCCAAAAGCACTATAAAATGGTTTTAGAGAAAGCACTGGAGACTTCTAAGGTGGCCAGCAATGAGTCCAGACCTAAATCCCATAAAACACCTGTGGAGAGATCTCAAAATGGCAGTTTGGAGAAGGCACCCTTCAAATATCAGGGACCTGGAGCAGTTTGCCAAAGAAGAATGGTCTACAATTCCAGCAGAGCATTGTAAGAAACTCATTGATGGTTACCGGAAGCGGTTGTTCGCAGTTATTTTGGCTAAAGGTTGTGCAATCAAGTATTAGGCTGAGGGTGCCAATACTTTTGTCCGGCCCTTTTTTGGAGTTTTGTGTGAAATGATCAATGATTTGATTTTTGCTTCATTCTCTTTTGTGTTTTTTCCTTGCAAGCAAATTAAATGAAGAGAATAATACCAAAGAATTTGTGATTGCAATCATTTTCAGGAAGAAACTGAGTACTATCTGACAGAATTGCTAGGGTGCCAATACTTTTGGCCAGCACTGTATATATATATATATATATATATATATATATATATATATATATATATATATATTATATAGTATACTTTCTGTTTTAAACATTTGCAGGATGATTTGGCTTTTATCCTAAGTCATTTTGCAAGACTCGTTAAAGGGTCGATTGTGACGTGTAGGATTGCTGTTTCCAACAGGTGGCGCTATAGAGTTCTAGTTCTCTTCCTCTGTGAAGAGGCAATTTGCATATTAAATTTCCCAGAGGAGCATTGCACGGCATATAAGCCTCCTTACCTTGGCATACCAGACCCGGTATGTCACTCTCCACAAGGAGAAACATTACCCCTTAGACCTCAATTCTAAAGGCTGAAAGCCTGTCCTGGCCGAGTCATCCATACCTAATAGTTTTGAGGTCATATAGATAAATGCATACAGGTTCTTCAATGCCTGAAGATATGCTAGGAGAGTAGTTACTGTATGTACACTTTACAATGTTAGGAAGTTGAAAAGGAAAAAGGAAAAAACGAGATTACGGTCAGTGGTGATAATAAAAGTTATTTATTGTTTATTACACAAATATGCCGTGGTTATGCAACAATGCTAAAAAGTAAGCACATAGCAACAATTAAATTAATCAGATTACACTGAGAAACAAACAAGACCAGTGCATGTTTGGTATTGTAAAAACTTGCTGCACACAAGATCGAACATAAGTAAGGTTTGTGACACGCAGGGATCTGTAAATGTGTCAGAAGAATCCTACACAACAGTAAGATCCCAGAAAGGGTTGCAGAAAATCATAAGGAAAAAAAGAATATCAGTAAACCAGATATGATAAACTATGGGTGTGCATAAATATATGTTTAGAGTTATGGGATATAAATATCTATCCAGGACGTAATCACATTAGTAAAGTGTATGTGCAAAGAAGTTCATAATGATTGTGGGATAGAATATAACCCATAATAAAGTGCATGTGCAAGATATTCCTATATTAACATATATAGAAATGTAAAGTTGGATGGTTGATGAAACAGGCAAATAACACAGCTGTAGTTAGAACCATAGTAAGACAAACTAATATTTACCTTAATGAATGGATGGTGCAGCTTGAAATGACATGCGCCCACCCCTTTTTTCAGGCCACCATTCCAGACTTGTGTAACGTGCGTCGCAGGGTGCTTACATGGATGTCTGTGATTTCACTATTACAAAGCATACAAGCCAACTCCACTGCCGCGTTCGTCGCGCCAGAACTGACATACCTTGTGATGAGTCGACTTGCTAAATCCGATATTTTGCCTGGATGTCAACCTCTTGGCTTTTCAGTTCATGGACACACTTCATTTCGTATTCTTCCAACTGTCAAGGCACTCACATGATGCAGTTTGGCAATTTTCTTGGCCGAGAGACTATTTATTATTGATGAGCTGGATGATGCTGTTTCTCTTTTCTTGGGAAATCTTTTTCATGGGTGCTCCTCGATTCGATACAGTAACCTTTGGCTTGGGAATTAACCTAATAACCCACTGAGCTATTAGGTAATGTGAGAACAGGTTGTAATTTGTAGTATATGGGAAGAAAAATATTTTTACACCACCAGGAGCAAAACAGTAACAATGCAGTGACATAACAAGAATCTGCATAACTAATCATATGCTAAATAGTTGCAAGTCAAATTTATGTATGAGATAGCCAAGATGATTGTGACGCGCCCCCTGGGCCGTGGGGTACCCGGTGCCAGGCCGGTAGATGCTGGGGGTTGTAGTCACAGTGGCGGTGACCCGGTCCGTGACCCAGGGCGGTCAATCCAAGGGAGATTATATGTATAGGTTTTATTAAAGAGTCCGACTACGCCACCTGTGGTATGCGGCTAAAGGGGCCGCCGCTGCAGAGCAGTCCTCTGAAGCTGATGTCACAGCAGCAGGGATGGTGTGGCTCCCCACAAGAAGAGCTAGCTCCAGGGCAGTGTAGAAGATGTTGCAGGTTGTGCTGGGCGTTGTAGTGCAGTAATAACCACAGAGTCAGTATAGTGCAGTCCCAGGGTCTTTACTGATGACAATTAGGCAAGCCTGGATTGGGGTACTGGCTAGAAGTAAGAGCCTGGTCAGCCTGGAAGCAAACATAGAGTCCTCCTTGCCAGGTGAAGTTGTAGGCCTCCCCTTCTCACTATACTCTTTGGCTTTGCTGCTTGTAGCTGTGTTGTAGCCCACGTCCCTGAGTGTAACGTGCTGTGCTCACCCGTATGGCTTGCAGCTCGGGCCTTACTCATGCATTGCTCCCACGTAGCGGTGCTGGTCCCTCTGTGCTGCTGAGCCTCCGGGCATCTGATGGGGCCAGGAGACCTGCAATCTCCTGCCCTACGGTATCTGCTGCTGGGCCTTCAGTGCCCCACAGCCTCGGACTCCGGTGTCCGGTCCTCCATATTTCTCTAGCTAGGACGAGCTACCTCAGCTCCAGTCCCTAGCTCTTGTCTCCTTGACGTCCTAAACTCAACTCCTCACACTAAGACTAACTAACCCCGCCCCCAGATCCCAGTTGCCAAGGGGAGGGGACTCCCCTTGCTGGTCTGGAGCCACGAAAGTGTTGCATGCCAGTATATCTGACTAGGGGATCCCTGCTTGCTTCCAGGCATGGCATTACCTCTTTTGAGGGAGGCAATGACCCTGTGGCAACCGGACCCCTGGGGTGCCACAATTGTCTATCAAGTGATGGTAATCTCACGTTCAAAGCATCAGTGGATGGTGAGATATGGAGCCGGAAAGTCACAAGTGTACTGTACTTCTGCACCTCTTGTAGTGAATCTCACGGATGTCCCTCTAACATAGTCTGCTCGCTCCTCATGGATCTGGTCCCGCTCACTGGGTTCTGGCTCTGTTCACTTAGCTCTGATTTCGGTCCCTCGGTTCTTCACTCTTATCTGGTTGCTCGGTTCTTCTCTTGATTCTGGTTCCGGTCTTGTCACTCGGGTCTTCTCTCAGTTCTGGTTCTGATCTGTTCACTTGGTGCTTCTCTCGGTTCTAGTTCCTGTCTGTTAACTCAGTTCTTTTCTTGGTTGTGGTCGCTCGATTCTTTACTTGTATATGGTCACTTGTAATGACGGCTATAAGCCAACCTTGCTGCACCACACGTCTATCATGCTACAAGTTCAGGCACCCACCCTGCCACTTCACTGTCCTCTTGGGCCTTTTATAATGACTAACTGTGACACAGCTATCACCTGACCTGGTGTCTCCTCCAATCTCTTCTCCTCAGGAATCATGCACTTCGTTATACAGTTCCTGCAGATGCAATTCTTTCCACTTTCTTTTCTCCTACAATCTTTGGCCAGTAGATGGCGGCGTTCACTTGCAGATGCCCTGTTATGCATTAACTGTTGAAATCTTCCATTTGTCCATCTCATTACAGATGCAAGATTGCAGCCAACCATGCTCTGGCTTTTCAAAGAAAACAGTTTGAAGATCTAGCCTGAAGAAAACAGATTTGAAGAGCCAACTTATACTTCTCTTAAGTCCCATGCATCCCACATTATGGAAAGTTTATTGTAGATCTAAGCCTAAAATATAAATGATTGCATATATGTGACAAAATGTATAAAATGTAACCATTTAAAGTACCATTCTGGTGTTAGTAAAATACCAGTCACCACCTTCTTGTTGTTTTCTGCGATGCTCTGGTCCCTCTTAGCCATCTTGTGACCAAGTAAGTATCTCACTACACACACGGATCATACATTACTGACACCTAACCGGTGGTGAAATTAAAAAAAAAAAAAAACCCGCCAGAGGGGTACTTTAAAGATTATAAGGTTGCCCATACATACATTAGACCAAAGTTAGTCAAACTGACTCACTATCCTTTACCTATGGGGGGCTCCTACTTTTTCCCAATAGGTAATCTCAGAGGAAAGAATGACATTGTCTGCTAGGGATGATGTCATGTTGAATTTCAACACTCCATTCTTTTGATCTCAGGGTAGATAAGTCATGGCCAGAGGTGTCTGGAAGCAGCTTACCCATCTCTGTCTAATTAAAACACATGAACACAGGGTCAAAGTGTGTGGTAGGGGGGTCAGGAGGAATAATTATCGGCCGAAAAGAGGTGTATGTGCACCATTAGCCTATTGCTGTCATAAATAAAAAAGTTTATTTCTGGTTTTTCAAGTTTTCACAGGTTCTGTGGCTTATGTCCGAGGTATTACACCTACAAACCTCTTTTAAAGTACTGACCAGTTAAAAACATCCTGAAAGGGATATTTAACCTAATAACCTGAAATATTTATAAACAGGAATCCAGTCATACGAAGAGGACTGAAAAGTATCACATTAGTAAAATAAAATAAAGTAGATACCTCCTAGTTAAAGGGGTTTTCCCACAAACAAAGGTTCATTTTATTCACTAGATCTTGGAATAATAATAAGCTCCACAATTGGATGTGATTAAAAAAATGTTCCTGTGCTGAGATAATCTTATAAATGTTCCCCTGCTGTGTACTGTGTAATGGCTGTGTCTGACCGTGCAGGAACATGGTCTGATCATACCACAGCTCCTGGACAGGGGAGGAAGCAAAAGAGTATACAGACATTACAGCAGGGGATCACAGCTGATTCTTTTTGTGAGGTAAAACATTTCTCTGCCTGTTTTTAAACTTTGTTTTACCTCACTGAATAATCTGTGACCCCATGTTGTCCCACTGTCTGTATACTCTCTTTTGAACATTTAGAACAGTTTTTATAAAGCTATAAAATGAATTCAGAGTTATAATACTCTGGCTCAGATACTGTTTTTAGTCCAATTTTTTGCTAAATGATTCTTATACATTCTGTGTATGACAGCGTACTTGTACCGTATACACCGCCTATACAGATTGGGACCCTCCATGGTGGAAGGCGCCTCTGAAATTTGTAATTAAACCTGTAAGGAAATTCATGCTGCCCGAACCACACCCACAAAATTTCTCCCTATATCATCCATGGCAGGGATTTCAAAGTACATTTTCACTAAAATGCCGTAATGTTTCAGAGTAAAAAAAATACATGGTTGTCATACAGCAGCCAGACTCTGATTCATGTCCTCGTTGTTCGGGCAGCATGAATCTCATGACAGGTTCCATTTAATCGAAGTCATTTATGGAATTGACACCTAGGGGCTGTTGGTGACTTTTAATCACAAATTTGTTGTATAGTTGTGTGCAAAGTGTAAAGCACACATTGAAAAATGAAATAGCTTAATGTGATTCAAGTACAAGAATTACCCTTATCTTTGCGTCAAAGAAGAAGTCGAATGTCTGTGGCGTGCTAGGGGTCAGCTATGCTTTTTAGGTATAAATAGTGTGACGGTGGCATGCATGATCTTTAGGAATGATTTGTTTTTCTCCTGAGCCGAGGGCCTCTTGAACGTCTAATGTGACAACAGGACAACAGAAGGTTTCTACTTTTAAAGGTCGATGTGTTGCAACCGTGGACTTTATGAGAAATGGAATGAGAAATGAAAATGGCCAAATAAATATTATCGGAAAGTGGAAATGTTGATCTCGTGAGACTAAAAATGTGTTCTTAAAGGGAACCTGACAGCTGATACATGCTGCCTGAGCCACGGACAGCATGTATCAGACACTGGCTGAAAAATCAGAGTTTTTCACTACGAATCTACAGCAAGAACCGCTGCTTTTTTTTTGCTTTTGGAGGTGTTTTCATTTTCCTGAAGCCATTTTTAGCTGGTTTTGAAGATGATTTTGAAGCTTTTTTTCTTACATGTTGTTTTTACACCATCTTGACTTGACAGTATCTAGTTTGAAGCTGATTTCCCAAGTAATCATCCTCAAAAAGTGACATGTGACTTTTTTCCCACAGTGAGGTTTTCTAATCCTCATGAGGAAAAAAGTCTCAAACTCACCATGCAAACAGCAAAGTGCATTCTTCATTGAAATGAATGGGAAGAATATCCCAACATTATTTGAATACGTTTCTGATGTGAATTTTAGAGGAGATCCTTTTCAAAATCCCCATCAAAAACCAATCTGTAAACATTTTTTCATATGGGACAGAAATGCAGTGGAAAATGCGCTAGAATGGTTTTGCAGCAATTCTGTTAAACCACTGCAGGAATGTCAGCAGTGGTAAATTTGCACAAAATCTTGAAGATTTTGGAGTAGATTTGGCAAAATAGTATATTCATCTCCTTTCCATGGCTATCACCCTACTACTCCCCCTGTCTCTGTTTAACCCAGACCTCAGTGATGACGCCTCATCTCATGTGACCACTGCTGAGAGTGGCAGTTATATGGACAAGACGTTGTCCTAGGAAGTTGGGCTATACAGAGAAAAGGATCAAGCAAGATAGCCACTGAAGCCTCAGGGAAGGTAATTATGGTGATTTTTTTATTTTAAACTTTGCAAATACATTACCCAAGACAGAAACAAAATAAAAGCAATAGTACATACAAATAACCTTGGGTACTTAGTAAACACCGTTTTTGATGAAAAAAAACATAAAAGCCATCCCACCAGCTCCAAGGTGTACTCAAATTCGGGATGGTCCTAACCTGTAAGTATTAAAACCTTTCCATGTGCCATAGTAACGTCAATGTGAATAAGGGCTGAGCAGTACCGGGTCCCGAACATGGACACACAGCAAATGGGAAGCTTTGTTTCTGTCTTGGGTTTTGTCTGTTTAGTGGCCAGTGTGAACATGCTCCTGTTTTGCATGTATACCAACTTGTAATCCAGTTCATTTTTTTTTATGTTTGCAAATACATTGTGGTTTTTGTTCCAGATTTGTGGATTTTCTGCAGATGCACAGATAATCCCCAGCAAAATGTGATTTGGTGTAGATGTTGCATTTTCCATTGATTTCAATGCTATTTAAATTCTGTACCTTAGGTCAATTTAAAGAGGTTGTTATTACTGTAACAGCAAATCTCATCCACATGTAGTAGGAAAAGATCCATACTTAAAGAGGATGTCCACTACTTTAGGATAGGTCATCAATACATCAATATCTGATCGGCAGGGGTGCGACCCCCGGCACCCCCGCCGATCAGCTGTTCTTAGTGTTGGCGGCGGTCGAATGGGCTTAGTTATGGAGTTGCTCCATCTATTGATAGTGGCCGCGGCTAGGTACTGCACATCCAGCTGCCAACACCGAGAACAGCTGATCAGCAGAGACGCCAGGTGTTGCACCCCCACCGATGAGCTATTCTAAGGCTAGGTCATCAATGTTAAAGTAGTGGACAGCCTCTTTAAGTGTGGATCTTTCCCTACTACATGTGAATGAAATTTGTTGTTACTGTAATACATTGTGGATTTTCCATCCAAAAAATTCACCTTGTATAAACCTCGTGATAACGTACTAGGCATGTTTGTGGCATTTATACTATCTAAAATCCTTTCATTATACAGTATCTCACAATATTCTGAATTTAATGTGATAAAACATATAGTGGAGCTCCATTTACAAGTACATTTTAGTATGTGAAGACACTTCCTAATGAAATCCAGACACCTCCACTGCATGGCTCATACAATGACTCAGTTCAATCCTAAAATAAGGCTGAGTGGGTATGACGCGCCCCCTGGGCCGTGGGGAATACCCGGAGCCGGGCCAGTAGATGCTGGGGGTTGTAGTCACCGTGGCGGTGACCCGGTCCGTGCCCAGGGTGGTCAAACCAGGGGTAGTCTATTTGTGTGATGTTATTTGTAAGGTTAATGTCCGACTACGCCACCTGTGGATTGCGGTTATGAGGAACCGCCGCTGCGGAGCAGACCGCTGAAGCTGATGGTGTGTGCAGATAGATGATGTGACTCCCCACAGGAGAAGTGTAGCTTCAGGGCAGCGGGAGTGGATGGTGATGGTTGTGATGCAAGCCGCAGAAGTAACGACTCAGAGTCGTGGCAGTGCAGTTCAGGGTCTTTACTGATGGCAACTACTAGACCCCGCCGGGAGTACTGGTTGGCAATGAAGGCCTGGCCGGTCTGAGAGCAAACTAAGAGTTCCGCTGGCCAGGTGGAGGTGTAGGCCTGCCGTTCTGACTGCATCTTTCTGGCTACCCTGCTGTAGTCGTGTGGTAGCCCACGTTCCTGAGTGTACCGTGTGGTGCTCACCCGTATGGCTGGTGACTCGGGCCCTTGGTATTCCTCGCTCCTCTGTGGCGGTACCGGTCCCTCTCGTGTGACTGAGCCTCCGGGCTTCCTGGGGCCAGAGGACCTGAAATCCCCTGCCGTGTGGTTTCTGCTGCTGGATGTATAATCCCCACAGCCTCGGACTCCGGTGTCCGGTTCTTGGTGTCTTTGGCCAGGACGAGCTCTAGCAGCTCCAGTCCCTGGCTCTCTGCTCCTGTGTCCTACAGAGCTCCTCACTCTGACTAGAGTGGACTCGACTCTACTGCTGGACTCCTCTAACCCCGCCCCAGACCCAGTTTATAAAGGGCAGGTTCCTCCTCTCCCTGGACTGGGGCAGGAGGTGTTGCATGCTAAAGTGTTCCTAACCAAGAAACTCCTGCTTGCTCTCAGACATGGTATTTCTACCACTGTGGCAACCAGACCCCCTGGGGTGCCACATTCCCCCCTAGCAAATTTTAGTACTCAGGGACTAAACACATTTTATGAAAACAGACATAACAGGGTATAAGCAATAACACATCAACATATGTACAAGGAGTTTAGTCTTTATAGGTCACGGCGCTTCCGTAACCAGGTGTCCTTTCACCCAACAAGGTGCGATTTGAGGGACTCATCCCAAACCCTCAATGTAGGCCCTGGGGTGGCTACAGGGCATCGATGATCCGGATGTTGAACCACGTCTTCAGCCACCTCCACGGGTTTTTGTTCTGTGGTCTGGCACAAAAGGGGCACTTTACAAGTGCAACTATTTACAAGGTACAGTTCCGGTTATTCATTGTCCATAACCTGTCAGTCCATAAACCCTGTCGGGTAACTAGAAAAACACAATTAGTATTCCGGCAACAAACATTAAACATCTCAACAGTTGCAATACACAGGTATATATATTACATTTAGATTCTCCAGCGGGCGGGTATTTGACCCCTGGTGCTCCTGGTGCACCTACGCAACACACTGTCTGTTTGTGTCCTTTCTGGGTCCCCCTTTTCTATCCTTTGTGTAGTGGGCCCACTAGTGTCTGCACTACAGGTATTCTGAGGTGTTACTGGCAGGTTGGGCAGCTTTCTACGTGGCCTTTGGCTTACCAGGGGTACGGCAGGCTCGCTACTAGCAAAGGGTTGATTCTCCTGTTCTTCTGTCGAGGAATCTCCTGCCTCCGGGGCCAATTGCTCTTCCAACTCTACTGGATCCTCTGTAGGCTCTTGAGGGGCTGGCTGGAGAAATGTAAGGACGGGCACAACTATCGCATTATTGATTTGTGTCCAGGTCCCGGGAAATTCTCCGAGTACTGTGATGACCATTTCTTCCTTTTCCTCTGCGGTTTGAAGGATATCCTGGTCTTCTTCAGCATGCTGCAGCTGCTTGGGGCACTTCTTTAGGTGGTCTCTGGAAACCGTGGCTGTGGTTTCCCCTCCGTCCTTACTTATAAGGTACACTTTAGGGTTTTCATGACTTGATGGTAGTACGGTGTATGGTTCTTTCTCCCACTGGTCATCCAACTTATGGAGCCGCCTTTTTCTCTTTAGGACTTGCTCTCCAGGTGCCAGGGGAACAGCAGGTGCATGTTGATTGTAGGCTCTCTCTTGCCTTTGTCTTGCTTGAGACAGACTCCTCTCAACACTTTCCTGTACCTTGCGGTACTGCTGTTGTAGTTCAGTATCCCAGTCCGCATCTGGTGAGGCATCCTCTGGTGTCAGGACTCCCATATCCAAGTCAATGGGCAGCTTACCAGGTCTTGCCCTCATCAGGTAAGCGGGTGTGCAATTGGTGGAATTGACTGGGATGTGATTGTACAGGTCCACTAGGTCCGGTAACTTTTCAGGCCACTGACTGCGTTCTTCCAGGGGCAACGTCTTCAGCAGGTCTATCACTACCTGATTCATCTTTTCACACATCCCGTTGGTCTGGGGGTGATAAGGCGCTGTCCTGATCTTCTTGCAGCCGTACAGGTTGCAGAACTCCTGGAAGACCTCCGCTTCAAAAACCGGACCTTGATCAGTGAGCACACGTTCTGGGTAACCATGCGGGCGGCAGAAGTGCTGCTGGAAAGCTCTAGCCGCTGTCTGAGCCGTTTGGTCCTTGACGGGCACTACTACCAGGAACCGGGAGTAGTGGTCTACGATGGTGAGAGCGTAGACATAGCCTGACCTGCTCGGGGACAGCTTCACATGGTCGAGGGCCACCAGTTCGAGTGGCTGCTTGGTGACGATGGGCTGCAGGGGAGCCCTTTGGCTGGCACGGTCCTTCCTCCTCAGGTTGCACGGGCCACAGTCTCGGCACCACCTCTCGATGGCTCTTCTCATGCCGACCCAATAGAACCGTTCCCGCAGCTGGACTTCCTGCTTTTTCCATCCGAAGTGTCCCGCACCATTGTGGTATACTTCCAGGACCATAGCTGCGTCTCGTCTTGGGACCACCACCTGCCAGGCCAGCTCGTGCGTCCGGGAGTTGACAGTCCTTCGGCACAGCTTTCCTTCATAGGTGAACAGCTTACTTTTCTCTTTCCATAGCTGTTTGGCCTCCTCCGGAGCATCTGAATCAAGGCGGGCATCAACCCGCGTCAGTAACTCCTTCACCAGGCGGACGGCCGGGTCACTGTCCTGCGTCTCTGCCCAGCTGTGGTGGGGCAAGGGATTGAACGTGGCTTCTTTGGTGGCAGAGTACCTGTCCTTCACGCAGTGGGAGCACTGAGTTATCCCATGACGGTGGAAGGCGGGGATCTCGATCTCTTCCAGTGTTTCTGGATCTTCGTCCCCGTCCGGCATATGAGGCATTCTGGACAGGGCATCCGCATTGGCATTCTTGCGCCCTGCCCGTTACTTGATGGTGAATTCATAGTTGGACAGGCGGGCCATCCATCTCTGCTCCAGGGCACCAAGTTTTGCAGTGTCCAGGTGTGTCAACGGGTTGTTGTCCGTATACACGGTGAACTTGGAAGAGGCAAGGTAATGTTTAAAGCGCTCCGTCACTGCCCACACCACTGCCAGGAACTCTAGCTTGAAGGAGCTATAATTCTCAAGGTTTCTCTCTGTGGGTCGTAGTTTCCGGTTGGCATAAGCGATTACCCGTTCTCTTCCCTGCTGGATCTCCTAGGCCTCCTCTGGACCGCTCCTAGTCCGATGTTGCTCGCGTCCGTGTGGAGAATAAAGGGCTGGTCGTAATCAGGGTACGCCAGGATTTCATCTCCCGTGGGGCCGTCTTCAACTGGTGGAAAGACTCATCCTCCAGCTTGTCCCACTTGAAGGGCGGCTTCTGGTTTTTGGCCTTCCTGGACTGGCCTATCAGGAGGTCCTGCATAGGGGCTGCCATTTTGGTGAAACCGGGAATGAACCTTCGGTAGTAGCCTACCAACCCGAGGAACTGCCGCACTTCCTTTATGCTGGAGGGTCTTGGCCAGTCCTTAATCACTGTAATTTTATCGGGGTCGGGAGCCACTCCGTCGGCACTCACCACGTGTCCCAGGTACTGTACCTTTGGCTTCAGTAGATGACATTTTGAAGGCTTCACTTTTAGACCAAAGCCTGCCAGGGCATCAAACACTTCTGCCAGGTGCTTCAGATGATCCTCGTACGTTTTGGAATACACGATGACATCATCCAGGTATAGCAGGACCGTCTCGAAATTCCTGTGTCCCAGACAGCATTCCATCAACCGCTGGAAGGTTCCTGGGGCGTTGCAGAGCCCGAACGGCATACAGTTGAATTCGTTGAGGCCCATCGGGGTGGTGAACGCGGTCTACTCCTTGTCCACCTCTGCTACAGGAACCTGCCAGTACCCGCTAGTAAGGTCCAAAGTGGAGAAGAAGTTAGCAGTTTTTAATGCAGCTAATGACTCTTCTATCCTAGGTAACGGGTAGGCGTCTTTGTGTGTTATGCGGTTGACCTTTCTGTAATCTACACACATCCTCATTGTGCCATCCTTTTTCTTTACAAGAACTAGTGGAGCTGCCCAGGGGCTACAACTGTCTCTTATTACCACAGCCTCCTTCATTTCTCGTAAAATTCCCTTGGCATTCTGATAGTGTGCAGAGGGTACAGGCCGGTACCTTTCTTTTATGGGTGGATGGTCTCCCGTGGGGATATGGTGTTCTACCCCCTTTACTTGCCCAAAGTCAAGCGGGTGTTTACTAAAGACCCTTTCGTATTCCTGCGCCACCGGGTACAGTCCTTGTTTTTGGTGTGGGGGAGTGGAGTCAGTGCCCACATGCAGCTTCTGGCACCAGTCCTCCATTTGTCCCTTGGAGCTGTTATCCTCCGCCTGTTGGGATGGAGGCAAGGGTTCTACTGCCTTGATAGAATTCTGGTTGACAGTGAACAGCTTGGCTAGGGTGGCATACCGGGGCAAATGGACTTCTCTTTCCCCAATGTTTAGGATGCGGACGGGTACCCTCCCATGGCGGACATCAACCACCCCCCGGGCTGTCAAAATGGTGGGCCTACTATCCGAGTAGACGGGTTCTACCAAGGCTTGGTAGTCTCTACCCCTTAGGCCTATAGCTGCCCGGCACCAAATCATCATTTCACTTTTTGGGGGCATGGCGATCGGGAATGGGTCACTCATCCTAACACTACCAATTTCACCACCAGACTGTTCTACCTGCTGTCTTTTCATCAGGGCTCGAATCTCCCTCTGTAGAACCCGCTGCTGGCTGCAACTGGCGGTTTCCGCAACCTTCTGCAATAAAACAATTATTTCTGCAAGACAATTTTCAATAACATTAGTGCCTAAAGTTATCATGGGATGACTTTCACGGCGATCAATGTCAACAATTATCAGTCCTTGTGCTGGCAGTTCGACTTTTCCAACCTTTATGGTCACTTCTTTGAACCCCACCTGAGGCACAGGTTGACCATTGCTGGCATAAATGCTCAAATGTTCATCTGGACGGCGGGTAATATTAGAGTCAGTCCAGTACCATTTGAAGAGAATGTAGGGGATGGTGGTCACTTGTGATCCAGTGTCCAGCAACGTGCTCATCGGAAAGCCGTCCAGCACGACAGGTAAGACCGGTCGTCCTCCCACATATTTATCTCGCCAGCTTGGTGGGCCTGGTGGTCTTATACCTGGGGGTTGACCCTCTGCCCCAGGTTTTGCTCGTTTAAATGACAGTACCTTGCATAATGTCCTGGCTGGTTGCAGCGGCGGCAGATGGGTTGTCCGTCCTGGTCGTAGCGGTCGCTGTTCCTCCCCCTGGATGGTGGAATCCTCCGCTGTCGTCGCCACGGGACGTTGTCCGGACTGGAAGCCAGCTGGATCTTTCCTCTGGGAGACACCTGCAAGGACTGTACAGTTTTGGCTAGTGCTGCCACACTTTCAGTTAATTCCTGGACCTGATGGTGCAGGTCTGTGGAGGGGGCGATGTCCAGAGTCTGTGCATCAGCTCCTACAGACTCTGGGGAAACGGGTGCCACCTCCTGGTGATAGGTGATAGCTGGGCGCCGGTGAGCTGTGGCACCACCTGGTGCTGGTTCTCGGAGCACCCGAATGGCTCTGTCCTTAAATTGGGCAAAGTCTAAGTCAGGGTTCTGCAGGGCCATTATGCGCAACTGGGTTCGGTGGGCGCTAGACAGTAGACCTTCAATGAACTGCTCCGTTAACAGTCTATTTTCGTCACGTACACTGTCTGGGTCCACCTGCTTAATGGCTCTTAGCGCCTCCTGTAGGTTCAAAGCATAGTCCTGTACACTGTCCTGTGCCCGTTGTTTGCACCCATAAAATTTCATTGTGATCTCAGCGGTGGTGCGGGTATCAAAATTGTCCTTTAGACGAGCCAGTATCCCCTTTACAGTCCCTTTTTCTCTTGGTGACCAGGATTTTACTTCTCTTTGGGCTGCGCCGATCAACTGGCCTATCAGGATGCTCACTTTCTGCTCCTCGGACAGGGGGTATACTTTGAACAGGCTACTTAGTCTCTCTTTGAAATCACTCAGGGTGTGGGACTCTCCTGAGTACTGGGGCAGCCACGCCACTCCCGGTATATAGGGCATGGTGAACGGCATCACTGCGGCAGCGGCCGTGCTGGCATTGGAAGTTCCCTCCATTCCCGGTGTCTCCTTCCCCCCTAGTGAACCGTGGCCTACCTTCTTTCAGTTTTCTTTTGTAGGCCGCAGCTCCGCAGGCGATGGTCTGTGTTGAGGACCTGGCGTCGCGTGCTGCTGACGTCAGCGTTCGCTGGGCTCCTTCCAGGACCTGACGCGGCGTCAGTGCGTGGGGCGGGACTTTGGATCTCGCGCGCTTTCGGCGACCACGCCCCTCTTCGTCCCGTGCGGCGTCCCGAAGATGGCGCCCAATGGCGGGAAAACAACAGCGAATGGAGGGAAATCTTCACCACGATAAGTAACACAGTCTGTAAGGGCACGCAGTACCCGGTGGTAGCGGGCACGAAATCCCGCCGACTACGCCAAAGTTGACTCGCCCCCTGGGCCGTGGGGAATACCCGGAGCCGGGCCAGTAGATGCTGGGGGTTGTAGTCACCGTGGCGGTGACCCAGTCCATGCCCAGGGTGGTCAAACCAGGGGTAGTCTATTTGTGTGATGTTATTTGTAAGGTTAATGTCCGACTATGCCACCTGTGGATTGCGGTTATGAGGAACCGCCGCTGCGGAGCAGACCGCTGAAGCTGATGGTGTGTGCAGATAGATGATGTGACTCCCCACAGGAGAAGTGTAGCTTCAGGGCAGCGGGAGTGGAGGGTGATGGTTGTGATGCAAGCCGCGGAAGTAACGACTCAGAGTCTTGGCAGTGCAGTTCAGGGTCTTTACTGATGGCAACTACTAGACCCCACCGGGAATACTGGTTGGCAATGAAGGCCTGGCCGGTCTGAGAGCAAACTAAGAGTTCCGCTGGCCAGGTGGAGGTGTAGGCCTGCCGTTCTGACTGCACTCTTTCTGGCTACCCTGCTGTAATCGTGTGGTAGCCCACGTTCCTGACTGTACCGTGTAGTGCTCACCCGTATGGCTGGTGACTCGGGCCATAAGTATTCCTCGCTCCTCTGTGGCGGTTCCGGTCCCTCTCGTGTGACTGAGCCTCTGGGCTTCCTGGGGCCAGAGGACCTGAAATCCCCTGCCGTGTGGTTTCTGCTGCTGGATGTATAATCCCCACAGCCTCGGACTCCGGTGTCCGGTTCTTGGTGTCTTTGGCCAGGACGAGCTCTAGCAGCTCCAGTCCCTGGCTCTCTGCTCCTGTGTCCTACAGAGCTCCTCACTCTGACTAGAGTGAGCTCGACTCTACTGCTGGACTCCTCTAACCCCGCCCCAGACCCAGTTTATAAAGGGCAGGTTCCTCCCCTCCCTGGACTGGGGAAGGAGGTGTTGCATGCTAAAGTGTTCCTAACCAGGAAACTCCTGCTTGCTCTCAGACATGGTATTTCTACCACTGTGGCAACCAGACCCCCTGGGGTGCCACAGGTATTGTATAGAGTTGGCGTAAAAGCCTAGGAGACAATAGTGTTTTATTATATTTTGTATAAACTTAAAGGGAATCTGTCAGTAAGATCAACCCTGATATCACCCCCAATCCCCTACAAACTCCCAATCCGCATATATGGGCATGCAGTCCTTTGAAATGTAAATCCATCAAGCCTTGTGCATTTTTTTATCTGTAACTATTCACAAGTAATTATTGTTTTCGTTCATATGCAAATGAGGCTTTGAGTGCTGTGGGTGTGAGAAAGCACTTAATGATCCACTGCTTCTCCAGGTTTTTTCTCCGCCCAGCACCAGCCTCTTTATTGATAGCTCACTGCCTGATTTCCTTACCTGCGATCTAACATCACATAGACAATGAGCTATCAATCAAGCTACAGAGGCTGGCACTAGGCAGAAGCACAACCTCAGATGGCCGTGGCTCCTTAAATGCTCTGTAACATCAAAAGCACTTAACACAAACTATGTAGGATATTAAAAACTGACCTTGATATTACAATACTGCAGAACGATCCGGATAAGATGACTGAATAGTCAAACACTTGGCAGATGAGGTTTAATCTAGATAAATGTAGAGTAATGCACCTAAAACGAAGTAATCCTATTGCTGCATACACATTAAATGGGAGTATAGTCAGGACTTGGGTATTCTGGTTACAAGTAAGCTGAGCAGCAGTACTCAATGTCAATGTATAAAAAGAGAGATAAATTCCTGTGATCTCAATGTTCTGTTACGCCTCTATAAATCATAAATTCCTGTGATCTCAATGTTCTGTTACGCCTCTATAAATCACTTGTGAGGCCACATCTAGAATATGGAGTCCAGCTTTGGGCTCCACATTTTAAAACGAATATTCAGTACGGGTGGAAGAAAGGTGATTCCAGCAGCTAAAAAGGGTTCTTTACAGTTAAAGCAGTCAGACTGAGGAATGCCGACCACAAGAGGTAGTAACAACAGACACTATAACAGCTTTTAATAAAGGGCTGGATGATTTCCTCAATATACATAACATTGTGGGTTATAGATAATTTAGAGACAAAATACAGTGGGTACAAAAAGTATTCAGACCCCTTTAAATTTTTCACTCTTTGTTTCATTGCAGCCATTTGGTAAATTCTAAAATCATTTTTTTTCTCATTAAAGTACACTCTGCACCCCCAAAAAAACAGAAATGTAGAAATTTTTGCAAATTTATTAAAAAAGAAAAACTGAAATATCACATGGTCATAAGTATTCAGACCCTTTGCTCAGTATTGAGTGGAAGCACCCTTTTGAGCTAGTACAGCCATGAGTCTTCTTGGGAATGATGCAACAAGTTTTTCACACCTGGATTTGAGGATCCTCTGCCATTCTTCCTTGCAGATCCTCTCTGGTTCCGTCAGGTTGGATGGTGAATGTTGGTGGACAGCCATTTTCAGGTCTCTCCAGAGATGCTCAATTGGGTTTAGGTCTCTAACTGTGTGCTTACGGGCATTGTCTTGTTGGAAGGTGAACCTTTGGCCAAGAATGAGGTCCAGAGCACTCTGGAAGACGTTTTCATCCAGGATATCTCTGTGCTTGGCTGCTTCATGTTTCCTTCAATTGCAACCAGTTGTCCTGTCCCTGCAACTGAAAAACACCCCCATAGCATGATGCTGCCACCACCATGTTTCACTGTTGGGATTGTATTGGGCAGGTGATGAGCAGTGCCTGGTGTTCTCCACACATACCGCTTAGAATTATCGCCAAAAAGTTCTATCTTCATCTCATCAGACCAGAGAATCTGATTTCTCATAGTCTGGGAGTCCTTCATGTGTTTTGAGCAAACTCTATGCGAGCTTTCATATGTGTTGCACTGAGGAGAGGCTTCCGTCGGGCCACTCTGCCATAAAGGCCCGACTGGTGGAGGGCTGCATTGATAGTTGACTTTGTGGAACTTTCTCCCATCTCTGGAGCTCAGCCACAGTGATCTTGGGGTTCTTCTTGACCTCTCTCACCAAGGCTCTTCTCCCACGATTGCTCAGTTTGGCAGGACGGCCAGGTCTAGGAAGACTTCTGGTGGTCCAAAACTTCTTCCATTTAAGGATTATGGAGGCCACTGTGCTCTTAGGAACTTTGAGTAATGCAGAAATTCTTTTGTAACCTTGGCCAGATCTGTGCCTTGCCACAATTCTGTCTCTGAGCTCCTTGGGCAGTTCCTTTGAGCTCATGATTCTCATTTTGTCTGACATGCACTGTGAGCTGTGAGGTCTTATATAGACAGGTGAGTGCCTTTCCAAATCAAGTCCTATCAGTTTAATTAAACACAGCTGGACTCCAATGAAGGAGTAGAACCATCTCAAGGAGGATCACAAGGAAATGGACAGCATGTGACTTAAATATGAGTGTCTGAGCAAAGGGTCTGAATGCTTATGACCATGTGATATTTCCGTTTTTCTTTTTTAATAAATTTGCAAAAAATTCTACATTTCTGTTTTTTTTCAGCCAAGATGGGGTGCAGAGTGTTCTTTAACCCCTTAAGCCCCGAGGGTGGTTTGCACGTTAATGACCAGGCCAATTTTTACAATTCTGACCACTGTCACTTTATGAGGTAATTACTCTGGAACGCTTCAACGGATCCCCCTGATTCTGAGAATGTTTTTTTCGTGACATATTGTACTTCATGATTGTGGTAAAATTTCTTCGATATCACTTGCGTTTATTTGTGAAAAAAATGGAAATTTGGCGAAAATTTTGAAAATTTTGCAATTTTCAAAATTTGAATTTTTATGCCCTTAAATCAGAGAGATATGTCACACAAAAGAGTTAATAAATAACATTTCCCACATGTCTACTTTACATCAGCACAATTTTGGAACCAAAATTTTTTTTTGTTAGGGAGCTATAAGGGTTAAAAGTTGACAAGCGATTTCTCATTTTCCAACAAAATTTACAGAACCATTTTTTTAGGGACCACATCACATTTGAAGTCACTTTGAGAGGTCTTTATGACAGAAAATACCCAAAAATGACACCATTCTAAAAACTGCACCCCTCAAGGTGCTCAAAACCACATTCAAGAACTTTATTAACCCTTCAGGTGCTTCACAGGAATTTTTTGAATGTGGAAGAAAAAAATGAACATTTAACTTTTTTCACAAAAATGTTACTTTAGACCCAATTTTTTTTATTTTCACAGGGGTAACAAGAAAAAATGGACCCCAAAATTTGTTGTGCAATTTCCCCTAGGCACGCAGATACCCAATATTTGGGGAAAAAACACTGTTTGGGCGCACGGCAGGGCTCGGAAGGGAAGGAGCGCCATTTGACTTTTTGATTGTAAAATTTGCTTCAATAATTAGCGGACGCCATGTTGTGTTTGGAGAGCCCCTGTGTGCCCAAACATTGGAGCTCCCCCACAAATGACCCCATTTTGGAAACTAGACCCCCCAAGACACCTATCTAGATGCATAGTGAGCACTTGGAACCCCCAGGTGCTTCACAAATTAATTCGTAAAAATGAAAAAGTGCGCTCCCTGCACATAGTATCGGGTGTCAGCTGTGACAATCAGCTGACACCCGGCAGCGATCGCGCCCGCATAGCCTGTGTGCGCGCGCGATTGCCATGACGTACTAATACGGGTCTGTCTCTTAAGTCCCAGGGCACAGACGCGTATTAGTACGTCAGATGTTGTTAAGGGGTTAATGAGAAAAAAAATCAACTTTTTAGAATTTACCAAATGACTGCAATGAAACAAAGAGTGAAAAATTTAAAGGGGTCTGAATACTTTCAGTACCCACTGTATAAAATTGGTGGAAAAAGGTTGAACTTGATGGATCAGAGTCTTTTTTTCAACCTATGTAACCTACAGTATTTCCTCCTGGGAGCCATCAGCAGTCAGTCATGGGGGTGTGCATGGAACAGCTACAGTCAGCACTCACCAAACCACTCACTATACTGTGAGTGGTGTCTGTAAGCATGTGCTGGCATTTTGATTGACAGCCAGCTATGCAGCACATCTGTGCAGTGTGAGCTGTCAATCAGAGTCCTGGGGCGTGCATACAGTATAGTGAGCGAGGACTGTATTCGCTCGATACACACCCCCATAACTGAAAGTCAGCAAGTCCCAGGAGAAAATAAGTTTATTTTCTCCCAGTAGCCGCACTTTCAGTAAGGCGGCCAGGCAGCATTATAACACTATTTACCGGCAGATTAAACCCGAGGTGACAGGTTCCCTTTATTGGCTAGACATTTGTGTGGCACCCTGCTGTTCACAGGTACCACAGGACCCAGGGTGCATGGACGGACTTCTCCACAAGAGGCCCTCATTACATGCAAACACCTCCACCCTTCCACCTCATACCACCAGAGGGAGCCCGTTAGGGATATATATATGGAGGGTGGAGCCAGGCAGTTCAGTCAGTCAGACAGAGTAAGAGAGTCTGAGAACGTGCTGACGCTGAGAGCAGCGAAGATGCAGCACGTCTGCTGCTGAGTTCTGAGGGCCCCGAGTGTGGCCGACGGCAAGGAGGAGAGGAGAGAGGAGTTGGAAGGGGCAGAGGAGCATCCTAGGCTCACCCCGAAGATACAAACCGGACACCGGGTCCGCGCCTACAGGGTCCTTTATACCCAGTAGGGACCACCGGCATTCCAGTAGGACTACAAATCCCTGGCAGACATGAAGCTAGACCCATTACAGGACCAGGAACCACGAAGGCCCCGGTGACCAGGGATAGTGGTTGCCAGCAGAAGGTCCCACTACCAAGCGACAGGTGAAGGAACAGCACAACACATAAGCTAGGCCCAGTTGCAGGCTGGCCAGGAGCATACAGAGAGTCAGACATGGACCAGGAGGCCTTATACCCGCTCACTGGGGAGAAGTCCCGAAGTGCACCCATCCTACTGAGTACCTTGGTCCGTACCTGACATCCGCACCAGTAAAGGTATTGAAGCGAATCCCCTGTCTCTGTCAGTTACTCCTGCTGCGCCATCCCGCCTGCACTACAAGCCCCAGCATCACCACCCACCATCAAACTCCACACTGCCCTGGGGGCCCGCTCCGCCTGTGGGGAGCAGAAACATCCCAGCTGCCATCCCATCACCCCCTGGAGGTCTGCAGCAGCGCTGGTAATCCTTACCAGGTACCACAGGTGGCGTCACAAACTATTTACTATTTTTACTATATGCAGAAATACTGCAGCACTGCTGTATATAGCACAAGCGATCAGATAATGCAGCTTCTAGTCCCTTAAGGGGACTAATAGGAACAGTGAAAAGTAAAAAATAATTGTTTTACAAAAACATGAAAAAAAAAATACAGTATATATAAAAGTTCAAATCACCCCCGAATTACCCCATTAAAAAGATAATAAAAAAAAATCACATAGGTGGTTTTGCCACATACAGAAAAGTCTAATCTATCAAAATTTTAAAATAACTAATCCTATCAGTAAACACCGTAAACGAAAGAAATTCCAGAACGCCAAAATTAAGTTTTCTTGGTCGCTGCAAAACCACAAAACATGCTGAAACAAGCAATCAGAACGTCACATCTGTCCCAAAATGATATCAATAAAAATGTTTTCTTGCCCCACAGAGGTAAGCCATCACACATCTCCATCGACGGAAAAATGAAAACGTTACGGGTCTCAGAAAATGGTGACACCACCCCAAAACTTTCAGATTTTTTCTCACCACTAAAATAATAACAAACCTGGACATGTTTGGTATCACTGTAATTGTACTGATGAGCTGAATCATATTGCAAGGTTATTTTTACCACAAAATGTACACCATAAAAACAAATCCCAAAATACTATGTCAGAATTCCTTTTTTTCCACAATTTCTCTCCACTTGGAATCTTTTTTCTGTTTTCCAGTAGAGTACATGATAAAATGAATGGTGTCATTAAAAATTACAACTCGTCCCATAAAAAAAAAAGCCCTCATATGTCTATGTGAAAATAAAAGAGTTATGGCTCTGGGAAAAAAGTTGAGGAAAAAACTAAAACGTAAAAATGGAAATTAGCCTCGTCGTGAAGAGGTTAAAGCAATAGGCTCTGTATCTGAAATGTTGTGATGTCCATAATGTAAGATATAATCATATATAAATGAGCGTTTACAACTTGTATAATGTATCATCATATATTAACCAATGTTTACAACAAGTTTGCAGAAAAAGAGACCTGTCCAAGCCCCACAAGGGTACAGCTCAATGTGACAGATAATTCTGTCCTCCGTATTATAGAGAGAACATACAAGTCTTTGCCTGCAGGAAACAGAGGACATCAATGACATTATTTACATCTGACAACTTGCAAACTACCATTATGTGTTCCTAAGGATACTGTCCCTATAGACTCTGTAAATAGCACAGTTTCTCGCACTATTAACTAGTAGGGACTGGGTGAAAAATAATTTCATTGTCATCAGAGAATACTTACCATAGGGCTACCATTGGCCATAGCCACATTGGGTATTACTTTATTATTTGCTTTCTTAAACTATTTTTAATTTATGTAATGTTCACTTACATAGAGCTGTAACATGGGTGACATATTTATTGAGAAAACTGAACACTGAACACTATGGAAGAGTATAAGATATGGTCGCTGCGCTATCATTCTAGACCTGGGTATTGGGACAGTTTTACCTTCATTCATACATAAAAGAAAATGCTAAAGAAAACTATGACACCACTTTGGGATGAGAACCAAGCTTAAAGAAGTTGTCCACTACTTAGACAACTCCTTGTCATCCCCCACGCTTGGCTTCGATAAAATAAGCTTATACTCACCTCCTGTGCTGGCGCCGTTCCAGCGGTGTCAGTGTGTCACCCTGGCCTGGATGCCACAAAATATATTAAAGCTGTGTCTGAGAGCAAGGGGGAGGTTCTCTGGTCAGGGGAACATTAGCATGCAATGCCTCCTGTCTCAGGCCAGTAGGGGGAGCTGGCTGCCCCTATAAAAGCTGGTACTGGGGGCAGGGTTAGAGAGAACCAGATGACCTGTCTCAGGACTGAGACGTGTCTCAGCAGAGCAGGGACAGACAGTTGCATTGTAACCTAAGAGGAAGTGTGGCAGGAGGAGAGCCACAAGCCAGAGACAAGAGGTGAAGAGAGCCTGTCTTGGCAGAGAAAAGACTTAACCTTACCAGACTTTGGTGTCTGAGGCTGGAAGGATTCCACATCCCCCAGCAGAGAACCAGTCCGCAAGGGACTGTACATTCCTTGGCCTAAGAAGCCTGGAGGCCCTGCCACAACCGAAGGGACCAGTAAAGCCATACAAGGCTGGGAGCAGAAAGGAACCCACGTCGCAGGCCATACAGGCGAGAATACACGGAAAGCTCGGAAACGTGGGCTGTTACCCTATCAGGAGGAGATAGCCAGAAGGAGCGCAGAAAGCACGGTAGGCCTACACCCTCACCCTGACCAGGGCCAATTTCCCCGTTGCTCTCAGACATCCAGGTCCCCTCCTAGCTGGGACTGTTTATGGGTCAGTTTACCTGTTTCAGTAAAGACCCTGGACTGCAACCTGTTGTCTGTGTGCTCCTTGCTCCTCCAGCACTATCGGCACTGGGACTCTCACTACCATCACTCCCACCATCCACTACACTGCCCTGGGGCCGCATTCTTCCCGTGGGGAGTCACACTACCCTAGCTGCACACCTCATCAGCCCCAGTGGTCTGCCCTGCAGCGGCGGTTCCTAATGACCGCAAATCCACGGGTGGCGTAGTCGGACATAATCAACAACACGTAACGGACTACCACTGGCCTGACCTCCCTGAGCCACGGAACCGGGTTGCCACTACTACTCCCATCGTTCCCCCTATTGCCCGGATCTGAGTGCCCCACGGCCCAGGGGGCGAGTCAGCTTTGGCGTAGTCGGCAGGATTTCGTGCCCGCAACCACCGGGTACTGCGTGCCTGAAAAAGACTTTTGTAACTTACCTGTGGCGAAGTTTCCCGCCGTCCGGAGTCGTTTCCCGCCATCCGGAGCCGATTCCCGCCATCAGACGCCATCTTGGACCGTTTCCCGCCGTCTTCTGCCGTCTTCCCGCCATCCGCAGCTGTTTCCCGCCATCGGACGCCATCTTCAGGACGCCGCGCGGGAAGAAGAGGGGCGTGGACGTCAAAACCGCGCGAGATCCGAAGCTCCGCCCCACGCACCGACGCTGCGCAAGGTCCTGGAAGGGAGAGAGAGCGACGCTGACGTCATCAGGACGCGACGCCAGGTCCTCGTCCATAGCAGCAGCAGCGGAGCCGCGGCCTACAGAAGAGGATCGTCGGAAGGTAGGCCACGCTTGACTAGGGGGGAGGAAGATGTCGGACACAGAGGCGCCCACTACCACCAACGCAGCTGCAGCAGCGGTGATGCCCTTTTCCCTGCCCTACATCCCTGGAGCGGCCTGGCTGCCCAAATACTCAGGGGAGCCCCATGCCCTAACTGACTTCAAGGAAAGGCTATACAGTTTGTTCCACGTTTACCCCCTGACAGAGGAACAGAAGGTCAGCATATTGACAGGGCAGTTAACTGGCGCAGCCCAAAGGGAGGTAAAATCATGGCCCACTGAGGAGAAAAGGACTGTGAAGGGTATTCTGGCCCGGCTGCGGGGTACCTTTGACACACGTACCTCCGCTGAAATTGAAATGAGGTTCTATGGATGTAAGCAGCAGGCACAGGACAGCATCAGAGACTATGCCCTAAATCTGCAGGAAGCCTTGAGGGCTATTCAACAAACTGACCCTGGCAGTGTGCAGGAAATGGATAAGCTGCTAACAGAACAATTCATAGAAGGTCTGCTGTCCAGCGCCCACAGGGCCCAGCTGCGCCTCATGTTCTTTCAGAACCCTGACCTGACCTTTGCCCAATTTAAGGACAGGGCCATAAGGGTGCTCCGTGAATCTGCAACCAGTGGCGCTATAAACCCCCGGTGCCCTGCTCTCACCTACCACCAGGAGGGGACGCCCTCCTCTATGGACCCCGTGGGGGCTGATGCACAAGCCCTGAACCAAGCCCCGTCGAAAGATCTGCACCACCAAGTCCAGGAGCTGACCAGGAGCGTCGCGGCGTTGACCAGGACCGTCCAGGCGTTGCAAGTGGACCCGTCAAGACCCATCGAGCTGGCTTCAAGTCCGGAGGATGTCCCGTGGCGTCGACAAAGGAGGATCCCGTCATTCCGAGGGAGGCCCACAGACCGCTACGCAGAGGATGGACAGCAAATTTGTCGTCGATGCAACCAGCCCGGACACATTTCCAGGTACTGTAATTTAAACGGGTCCAACCTGGGGCAGAGGGCCAACCCCCAGGCATAAGATCACCAGGCCCTTATAATTGGCGTGATAAGTAAGTTGGGGGGCGCCCAGTTTTACCCGTGGTGCTGGACGGTATCCCCATGAGCGTCTTGCTGGATACTGGGTCACAAGTAACCACTATCCCTTATGTACTTTTTAAGCAGTATTGGACTGATGCTGATATCACACGGTATCCAGATAGTAACTTGAGCATCATCGCCAGTAATGGCTTACCCGTGCCGCAGATGGGGTTCAAGGAGATGACCATTAAAATTGGTAAAGTTGAACTGCCGGCACAGGGAGTAATTATTGTGGACATTGACCGTCGTGAAAGTCACCCTAAAATAACTGTGGGTACTAATGTAATTGAAAATTGTCTTTCAGAGGTAATTGTAATTCTACAACAGGTGGCGGTGAATGCTAGTTCCAGCCAACAGAGAGTCCTCAACAAGGAGATAAAAGCCCTGATGAGACGGCAGCAGGTAGAACTGTCTGGTGGTGAGATCGGTAGCGTAAGACTGAGTGACCCATTCCCCATTTCCATGCCTCCCAAAAGTGAAATGATGATCTGGTGTCGGACTGCAATCGGGTTGAGAGGTAGAGACTACCAAGCCATGGTAGAACCCGTGTACTCAGACAGCAGGCCCACCATTTTGACAGCCCGGGGGGTGGTTGATGTCCGTCATGGGAGGGTGCCCGTCCACATCCTCAACATTGGGGAGAGGGAAGTACACTTACCCAGGTACGCTACACTCGCCAAACTGTTTGTTGTCGAACACCCAAGCTATCAGGGCCGTGGAACCCTTGCCTCCATCTCCACAGGCGGAGGGTAATGGCTCCCAGAAACAAAAGGAGGACTGGTGCCAGAAACTCCATGTGGGTGCTGACTCCACTCCCCTGCACCAAAAACAAGGAGTCTACCGGGTGGTACAGGAGTACGAGAGAGTCTTTAGTAAGCACCCGCTAGACTTCGGCAGAGTAAAAGGGATAGAACACCACATCCCCACAGGGAGCCACCCACCAATAAAAGAGATGCACAGACCTGTACCCCCTGCACATTATCAGAACGCAAAGGGCATGCTAAGAGAGATGAAAGAAGCTGGGGTTATTAGAGACAGCTGTAGCCCCTGGGCAGCCCCCTTGGTTCTGGTCAAAAAGAAAGACGGCACCATGAGAATGTGCGTCGACTATAGACAAATCAACCGTATCACTCATAAAGACACATATCCGCTGCCTAGAATAGAGGAGTCTTTAGCCGCACTAAAATCAGCTAACTTCTTTTCTACTTTGGACCTTACTAGTGGGTACTGGCAGGTTCCTGTGGCAGAGGCTGACAAGGAGAAGACCGCCTTCACCACCCCGATGGGACTGAGTGAGTTCAACTGTATGCCTTTCGGGCTCTGCAACGCACCAGGGACCTTCCAGCGGCTGATGGAATCCTGTCTAGGGCACCGAAACTTCGAGACGGTCCTCCTTTACCTGGACGATGTGATCGTCTATTCGAAGACCTACGAGGACCACCTAAAGCACCTGGCCGAGGTGTTCGAAGCCCTGGCAGGCTATGGCCTGAAGGTAAAACCATCGAAGTGTCACCTGCTGAAACCAAAGGTCCAGTACCTAGGGCACGTGGTAAGCGCGGAAGGAGTGGCCCCCGACCCTGACAAGGTCACGGCAATCAAGAGCTGGCCAAGCCCCTCGAACATCAAAGAGTTGAGACAGTTTCTCGGGTTGGTAGGCTACTACCGAAGATTCATCCCCGGGTTCACCAAGATGGCAGCTCCTATGCAGGACCTCCTGATCGGACAGTCTAAGTCCAGGAGTCAAAAGCCACCCTTCAAGTGGGATAAACCGGAAGAGGAGTCCTTCCGCCAGTTGAAGATGGCCCTCACGGCGGATGAGATCCTGGCCAACCCTGATTATGGCCAGCCTTTTATCCTTCACACAGACGCCAGTAATGTGGGACTGGGAGCCGTACTGTCCCAAAACCAACAGGGCAGAGAACGGGTGATCGCATACGCCAGTCGGAAGCTGAGGCCCACCGAGAGGAAACCGGAGAATTACAGCTCCTTCAAGCTAGAATTCTTGGCGGTGGTGTGGGCCGTGACGGAACGCTTCAAGCATTACCTGGCCTCCGCAAAGTTCACCGTGTACACGGACAACAACCCGTTGACACACCTGGACAATGCAAGACTGGGTGCCCTAGAACAGCGGTGGATGGCCCGTCTCTCCAACTATGACTTCGTGATCAAGTACCGGGCCGGCAAAACCAATGCCAACGCTGACGCCCTATCAAGAATGCCTCACTTACCTGAGGGTGACGAAGACCCAGAAGAGCTGGAGGAGGTAGAACTCCCCACGTTTCACCGGTATGGAGCCGCTCAACACTCTCACCGCGTGAAGGAGGAGGATCTAACAACTGTGATGATCAATCCTCTACCTCACCACAGCTGGGCCGAGACCCAAGGTAGTGACCCTGCAGTCCGCCTGGTGAAAGATCTGCTGACCCGGGAAGACGCCCGCTTAGATCCAGATGCCCCAGAGGAAGCCAAGCAGCTATGGAAGGAAAAGAGCAAGCTGTTCCTCTACGAAGGCAAGTTGTGCAGAAGGATTGTCAACCACCGGACGCACGAGCTGACCTGGCAAGTCGTGGTCCCAAGGCGGGATGCAGTTATGGTCCTGAGAGCTTACCATGACAGAGCGGGGCACTTCGGTTGGAAGAAACTGGAGTTCCTGCTAAGAGGAAGGTTCTTTTGGGTCGGCATGAGAGGAGCTGTGGAAAAATGGTGCAGAGACTGTGGCCCTTGTCACCTAAGGAGGAAGGACCGTGCCAGCCAGAAGACACCCTTGAGGCCCATCGTCACCACGCAGCCTCTTGAGCTGGTAGCTCTGGACCATGTCAAATTGGCTCCCAGCCGGTCAGGATACATCTATGCCCTGACAATCGTGGACCACTATTCGCGTTTTCTAGTGGTGGTCCGGGTAAAAGACTTGACAGCCCAAACAGCCTTCCAGCAATATTTCTGCCGTCCACACGGGTATCCGGAACAGGTCCTGACAGACCAGGGTCCAGCGTTCGAGGCTGAAATCTTCCAGGAGTTCTGCAACCTCTATGGCTGTAAGAAGATTCGGACAACGCCTTACCATCCACAAACCAACGGGATGTGTGAGAAGATGAACAATATAGTCATTGATCTCCTGAAGACGTTGCCCCTGGAGGAACGCAGCCTGTGGCCAGAAAAACTTCCGGACCTAATAGACCTATACAACAATATCCCGGTGAATGCTACAAACTGCACCCCGGCTTACCTAATGCGAGCTAGACCAGGTAAGCTGCCCGTAGACCTGGAGATGGGAGTCCTAATACCTGAGGACACCTCCCCGGATGCGGACTGGGATACGGAAAGGCAACTGCAGAACAAGAAGGTACAGGAGAGTGTGGAGAAGAGCCTGGCCCAGGTGAGAGAGAGGCAAGAAAAACTCTTCAATCAACACGCCCCTGCTGGTCCCCTAGAACCTGGTGAGCAAGTCCTGAAGCGGAAGAGAAGGCTACATAAGTTGGACGACCAGTGGGAAAGGGAACCCTACACCGTACTGCAGTCTGACCACGACAACCCGAAGGTGTGCGTAATCACCAAGGACGGAGGAGAAACCACTAGTACCGTCTCCAGAGACCACCTCAAAAGGTGCCCCGAGCAACTCCGTAGTGCAGAAGAGGATCAGAGTGACCTTGAACCCGCAGAGGACAAGGAAGAAATGATCAGCACCGTTCTCGGAGAGTTCCCTCAGTCCTGGACTCGCATAAATGATGCCATAGTGGTACCTGTCCTGCATTTCCTGCAACCGGCACAGCAACAACCAACACCAGAGCCGGAAGGTGAAGAGGAGCAAGCGGTTCCAGAGGCAGAAGAGCCTGTACCAGCAGCCCAGGAGAGTCAACCCTCTGCTGACAGTGAGCCTGCCATGCCTGCGGTAAGCCAAAGGACCCGCAGACAGCTGCCTGCCCTACCTGTACACCCAGCTGGTAGCTGTACCCCTAACGTTAGTGGGGAAAGCCAGGTTGGTCCACCACCAGACAGTGGGCTACGTAGGTCAACCAGGAGCACAAAGGGGCAGATACCCGCTCGCTGGAGAATATAGAGTGTACTAAGATTGTAAATAACCCTGTTACCAAATGTTGAATTGTTTGCCAAGTTACCTGCGTGATTATTAATAGCGTGTTTCAGTTTCTTGCAGCTACCGTAAGGACTCACAGGTTATGGACTTTTTATAACCGGGACCTGGTATGGACTGCGTTCGGAGCCTAACCCAGGAATGAACTAAGACTGTGAAGGACTTGGGGTAGGACAGACCCCCACCTGGTTAAGGCTCCCCTTTGTATTGGTGATATGGACACCCGGTCACAGACCACACTGTGACCTTAAGAACTCAATTTGTGCGTCGTCTGTCTATTAATGTTTTATGGTTATGCATATTGTCTTTGTTTATTGTTTAGTCCCGGAGTACTAAATTTTACTAGGGGGGAATGTGTCACCCTGGCCTGGATGCCACAAAATATATTAAAGCTGTGTCTGAGAGCAAGGGGGAGGTTCTCTAGTCAGGGGAACATTAGCATGCAATGCCTCCTGTCTCAGGCCAGTAGGGGGAGCTGGCTGCCCCTATAAAAGCTGGTACTGGGGGCAGGGTTAGAGAGAACCAGATGACCTGTCTCAGGACTGAGACGTGTCTCAGCAGAGCAGGGACAGACAGTTGCATTGTAACCTAAGAGGAAGTGTGGCAGGAGGAGAGCCACAAGCCAGAGACAAGAGGCGAAGAGAGCCTGTCTTGGCAGAGAAAAGACTTAACCTTACCAGACTTTGGTGTCTGAGGCTGGAAGGATTCCACATCCCCCAGCAGAGAACCAGTCCGCAAGGGACTGTACATTCCTTGGCCTAAGAAGCCTGGAGGCCCTGCCACAACCGAAGGGACCAGTAAAGCCATACAAGGCTGGGAGCAGAAAGGAACCCACGTCGCAGGCCATACAGGCGAGAATACACGGAAAGCTCGGAAACGTGGGCTGTTACCCTATCAGGAGGAGATAGCCAGAAGGAGCGCAGAAAGCATGGTAGGCCTACACCCTCACCCTGACCAAGGCCAATTTCCCCGTTGCTCTCAGACATCCAGGTCCCCTCCTAGCTGGGACTGTTTATGGGTCAGTTTACCTGTTTCAGTAAAGACCCTGGACTGCAACCTGTTGTCTGTGTGCTCCTTGCTCCTCCAGCACTATCGGCACTGGGACTCTCACTACCATCACTCCCACCATCCACTACACTGCCCTGGGGCCGCACTCTTCCCGTGGGGAGTCACACTACCCTAGCTGCACACCTCATCAGCCCCAGTGGTCTGCCCTGCAGCGGCGGTTCCTAATGACCGCAAATCCACGGGTGGCGTAGTCGGACATAATCAACAACACGTAACGGACTACCACTGGCCTGACCACCCTGAGCCACGGAACCGGGTTGCCACTACTACTCCCATCGTTTCCCCTATTGCCCGGATCTGAGTGCCCCACGGCCCAGGGGGCGAGTCATCAGCACTCGTGGTCCCATGGCTCTCGTGCTGTTGTTGTGACATGTGACGACGGCGCCCAATCAGAGCTGGCGTCACTGTCCCCGCCTCCTGTCGAATTGAGCATGAAGAGGAAGTCAAAGAACAGCCGCAGCCCGGACTTCCTCTTCATGTTCAATTTGTCCGAAGGCGGGGACAGTGACGCCAGCACTGAGTGGGCTCTGGCGTCACGTGTCACAACAACAGCATGGGCGTCTTTATTTTACTGTGGCCAAACATTTAGTTCAAGAAGGGGTTGTCCAAGTAGTGGATGATACCCTTTAAAGCTTATTTTATTTAATAAATCAATAGTACACATGAAAATAAGAAACTTTGTAAAATATCTTATCAGAGAAATCTTTTTTTTACTTTCTCATTCTGTTTCCTGTAATTTTACTTTCCTCGAGTCCGAAGACAGCACATGCAACCCACCCAATAAATTATCTTGGGTCTATTGTATTTACACATGGAAGGATTTTAGGTGGTGCTTTTGTAGCACCCTGAGGATTCGGCTGCTACAGGGGTATTGCACCTCAACCCAGAGGTGTGGTATTCCACTCCCGGGTAAGGATGGAGTGTGGATCTGAGCTCGGTAGGCTGCATGCACTACACACATCCCATTTCCGAGGAGCAGACCGACGGTACTCCCACTTAGAAATGTGCAGGTACGACCGAGTCTGTTCCTGGCTGGAGTGGGAGGGGGGTGGTACATCCCAAGTAGTGTAGGGGCAGATAGGGGGAGCAGCCTGGGTAAAGATAGGAGCTCATTGGGTGCTGGTCACCTGAGCTCACACATAGAGGGTGTATATAAGGTGGGCACCAACTAAGAACAGGGTCAGTCTGCTGTAGAGGAGGAGTGAGTCAGCCTTTTGCAAAGAGTCTGTTGGAGAGCAGAAGAGCAGAGCAGAGAAGCCTGAGCCAGAGTGAGAGAGGAGAAAGCAAGAGAGACCCAGAGGGGGAAACAGAAGAGAGGACTCTGAGACCCCAAATCCAATCCACGGGTGAAGAGTCGGCATCAGGGTACCGGAACCCAAGCTGGTGGGGGCAAAAACACACCCCAGCCAGAGACCGGAGGCCGTGGGCAGCGTCTGCCACGGCCACCCACCACATCCACCCCGAAGGCATACCACGTGGAGGGTCAGGGAACCCAAGGCCAAGGGTCTCCCAACAGAAGGCCCGAGGGAGCTGGACCTGGGTGGATCACTAGTGGGGACGGCCAGAGAAAGGACAGAAGGAGAGCTCAGGGTCACGCTCCGGACTCGCTTGGGGGTTGGCTGGATCCAGGACCTGGTGGATGCAGCACGGCTCGGGAGGTCACTTGAAGCTGGAGTGACCGGAACATCAGCAGTGAGTAAATACCCTTAACTGCATAACCCGACTCTGTCTTCCTTTAACATCTATGCTGCACCACCACAACCCCCATTCTCTGCACCTGACCCCCTGAGGCTATACCCCACCCGTTGGGGGTTATACCATCAAAAGCTGCACCTACACCATCAGCCTCAGCGGACCCTGCTGCAGCGGCGGCCATAGTGACCGCAATACAACGGGTGGCGTAGTCGACATTAAGAACTTTATAACATCTGTAGGACTGCCACATACAACTGAGTTTGACACCCTGGGCACGGACCGGGTCACAGCCACTCGGAAGACTACAACTCCCATCTGATCCGGCTCCGGATATTCCCCCTAAAGAATATGGCCCAGGGGGCGCGTCAACTTTGGCGTAGTCGGCAGGATTACGTGCCCGCAACAACCGGGTACTGCGTGCCTGAAGAAAAGTGCAAGTTTACCTCAAAAAGAAGTCTCCTGCCGGTTCCGGAGGGTCCCCGCCATCGGACCCCATCACCAGTCGATTCCAGCCGGTTGTCCGCCATTAACAGCGTTTTCCCGCCATCTGCAGAGTTTCCCGCCACTGGGAAGCGATTCCCGCCATTTCCAAAGGTTTCCCGCCTTGGAAGAGCGGACGCCATTATGGGCGTGCCAGAGGGTGGCGAGAGGCCACCTCCCATCGTGGGCCAGGACCGAAAATGGCGCCAAAAGTGGAAACCGCCCCCACCAACAGAGACTGTGATGCTAGAGGTGTCTGTCAGCGTGAAAGAACAGCCCCTGGAGCTGACAGTCACCAAGTGGCCCCGGGACCGCCCTCGAAGGGGGAGGAGACGAAAGAAGAGAACAAAGATGGGTGCCGCCTGGAGCAGTCTAGAGCGAGCGCACCCGGAGGCAAGAAGCCTGGAGAAGAGTATCGGAGGAGCTTACCCGGAGATGGCGAGAAAGCAGAGCAGCACCGGCCCGCTGGCCAGGAGCCTGCTGGAAACAACTGTAGGAGAGCAGAGCAGCACCGACCCGTTGGTCAGGAGCCTGCTGGAAACAACGACCCCACTAGGCCTAGTGGAGGTCCTAGCACAGCTCCCCCGAGACCGGGAGTGTGCACAGACCGCTCTGGAGGGCCTCGCAAGGAGGGTGGCCCGGGTGCAGCGAGAGACGTTGGCGGAGTGGAGCCGTGAGATGGCCCAGCAGACCGAGACCTGTCAGCGGAGCACGCCACCCGAGACGAGGAGACAGACCGCCTCTGAGGATGGCGCGGGAGGATTGAAGGCCGGAGACGGCGCCGAGAAGGGAGCCGAACGAGTGGAGGCAGGTAAAGGGGACGTCTATACCCCAGACCGGGAAACCGCGTACCTGCCCCAGCTCCCCGTCGCAGAGCCCGAAGTCTATCCTGCCGTGCCCGTCGCTGCAACGTCACCGCCGCAGACTAGGCCTCAAACGGGAGCCGCGACCCCTGTGACGTCACACGCCTCGACCCCGAGCGTGACCAAGCAGGAAGTACCACCAGCCTGGTCGCAAGGCCTAGTACCCCCGGGCGCCGCAATACCAACAGCGCCCCCTACCTCCGCGGAGCCCCCGGCCTGGTCGCAGGGCCAAGTAGCCCAGGGCGCCGCCGTCCTTACGGTGCCCTTTACCTTCCAGATACCCCAGGCCTGGCCGCAAGGCCCGGGCAACCCGGGCGCCACCACCACCGCGCCCATAAGACCAAGAGTGCCGCATCTGGGAGAGGACCTGTACGCCCAGCATACGTGCCCGGATGGGCAGCCATTTATATGGCCACCGGAGTTCCACCATCCCCGACTCCGGAGAGAGAGACCCCTGGATGAACCCCTGATCCCGGCTCCAAAGCCCGTAAAAAGGATCTCGCCCCCGCTAGCGGAAGCACAGTTTGAGTGGGACCCCACCGGAGAAGATCTTATGGGGTTCACTCAAGAGACTCGGGCAGCTGCAGCGGAGCGTGCTGAGTGCTGCCGCCAACAGCTCGAGGACTTCGAGAGGGAGCGGAGAGAGAGGCGGGTCCGGGAACAGCTAGCTCAAGTAAAGAGCGCGGAGCAGAAGAGCCGGGCCAGGAGAGACCCCCGTGCAGCGCATAGTCCCCGCACCACCGGGACTGTGATAAAGTTTAACCTGCAGCATGGGTGGGGCTTCATCCGAGACCACCACACCCTAGGCGACGTCTTCGTAACCAGGAGAGACGTTGAGTCCCACCTACCGGAGGGACACAGAGGTCGTGACCTTTACATCGGGGACGAGGTCACCTTCACCCGGCACAAGTGTGCCAAAGGTCCCTACGCCCTCCATGTGCATCGCCTGACGGAGGAAGAGCTGCGGTGTGAGGAAGAAGAGCAAGAGGACCCGGACGGGTCTGAAGCCAAAGGTAACCATAAAGCAAGAGCAGGAGGACGCCGTCGCTAAGGACAGCGAAGCAGAAGCTGTATATAGTTGCCCGTCGGGGCACCGTGAACTGAAACTGAAACCGTGAACTGGAACTGAAACTGAAACTGAAACTGTTGCTGTTGCTAATATAGTCCCCGTTGGGACCAGCATGTGTGAACTGTTACCCGTATTTCCCTTAATTCCACTGACCGAGGACTGAGAGCGGTCATTCCTCCCTAATACCTGGCCGAGGACTGAGAGCGGCCATATCCATGTATATAGTTGCGCGTCCTAAAGCGCCCCCTACCGGTTTTATAGGAAAACCAGTTTTCCAGAGAGACTGTCGCACTTTACCCGGTCACACGTTGCACAGTGACCGGAGGAGGAGCCAGAGGCGACGAGAATGTTTTATATTGATATATATATATAATGTTTTATATGTTTTAAATGTTTATGCAAAAATTTGTATGTTTTGGTGTTATGTCTTACAGCCCGAGGACGTGCTGTGATTTACCAGGGGGGAATGTAGCACCCTGAGGATTCGGCTGCTACAGGGGTATTGCACCTCAACCCAGAGGTGTGGTATTCCACTCCCGGGTAAGGATGGAGTGTGGATCTGAGCTCGGTAGGCTGCATGCACTACACACATCCCATTTCCGAGGAGCAGACCGACGGTACTCCCACTTAGAAATGTGCAGGTACGACCGAGTCTGTTCCTGGCTGGAGTGGGAGGGGGGTGGTACATCCCAAGTAGTGTAGGGGCAGATAGGGGGAGCAGCCTGGGTAAAGATAGGAGCTCATTGGGTGCTGGTCACCTGAGCTCACACATAGAGGGTGTATATAAGGTGGGCACCAACTAAGAACAGGGTCAGTCTGCTGTAGAGGAGGAGTGAGTCAGCCTTTTGCAAAGAGTCTGTTGGAGAGCAGAAGAGCAGAGCAGAGAAGCCTGAGCCAGAGTGAGAGAGGAGAAAGCAAGAGAGACCCAGAGGGGGAAACAGAAGAGAGGACTCTGAGACCCCAAATCCAATCCACGGGTGAAGAGTCGGCATCAGGGTACCGGAACCCAAGCTGGTGGGGGCAAAAACACACCCCAGCCAGAGACCGGAGGCCGTGGGCAGCGTCTGCCACGGCCACCCACCACATCCACCCCGAAGGCATACCACGTGGAGGGTCAGGGAACCCAAGGCCAAGGGTCTCCCAACAGAAGGCCCGAGGGAGCTGGACCTGGGTGGATCACTAGTGGGGACGGCCAGAGAAAGGACAGAAGGAGAGCTCAGGGTCACGCTCCGGACTCGCTTGGGGGTTGGCTGGATCCAGGACCTGGTGGATGCAGCACGGCTCGGGAGGTCACTTGAAGCTGGAGTGACCGGAACATCAGCAGTGAGTAAATACCCTTAACTGCATAACCCGACTCTGTCTTCCTTTAACATCTATGCTGCACCACCACAACCCCCATTCTCTGCACCTGACCCCCTGAGGCTATACCCCACCCGTTGGGGGTTATACCATCAAAAGCTGCACCTACACCATCAGCCTCAGCGGACCCTGCTGCAGCGGCGGCCATAGTGACCGCAATACAACGGGTGGCGTAGTCGACATTAAGAACTTTATAACATCTGTAGGACTGCCACATACAACTGAGTTTGACACCCTGGGCACGGACCGGGTCACAGCCACTCGGAAGACTACAACTCCCATCTGATCCGGCTCCGGATATTCCCCCTAAAGAATATGGCCCAGGGGGCGCGTCACTTTGAATGATGTTTCCGGGTTTACACTGACGTCACTGGAATACGCTTTGAAATGCCGCGTTTGCGCAGTGTGTATCGGGGAGCCGCGCATGTGCCATGCGCAGTGCGGCTGTATGTAGTTCCCAGCTTCATAAGCTCGTCATGGCACATGCGTAGGCCCCCACGGCTTACGAGTAAGTAAGATTTAACTATATAAAATGGTTTTTGCAAAGGATTACAGCGCCGATTTTAATGAATAAAGCGTGTTAGTGATGCACACTGCATCACTAACAATGCACTGGGGACAGTTTAGATGCTACAAATCACATGACAGGTTCCCTTTAATAGCTACAGCTATGCCATCTTGTCCATATCACTATATGGACCTGGCTCAGCTCCATACTCCCTGATTAGCTCCATGAGGGATATATCCGTCATGAAGTGTTAGGTGGTTAAGCTTACACATGAAAGCAGGAATTGAAGGATATTTGTATGAACACAAATACTCCACTGGATAAAGGTACAGGGTGCTGACCTGTTTACATGCCCTCCTGTCAGAGATAGACCGTGTATACTGGAGATGTGTCTCTAAATATGGCTGCTGGTGGAAGGGCATATGCCCTGACCAATTTTTCATCAACTTCTTTTGAATAACAAATTATTGTGCAATTTTCACTTTCATTTAGTCCCAAGGGAAAGCAACATTCAACTTGTGATCAGTTGGAATCTCTGCACTTAATCTTACACTGATAAAAATATCTGCCATATATCATTGTCAGTAAATGAAAATACACTTTAGCTAACCATCAGTTGTTACAGGACCCCATGTTCCATATTGGAGTTGACGCGCCCCCAGGGCAATGAGGTAGTCGGAAGCCGGGCCTTTGGATGCTGGTGGGGGATATCACGGTGGCTGGCCCGGTTCGTGGCCCAGGGCGGTCAACCAAAAAGGGGGATTTGTAACTTGGATAGGAAAAATAAAATAAATAGTTTGTGACGCCACCTGTGGTACCTGGTAAGGATTACCAGCGCTGCTGCAGACCTCCGGGGGGTGATGGGATGGATGGCAGCTGAGGTGTTTCTGCTCCCCACAGGTGGAGCGGGCCCCCGGGGCAGGGTGGACTTTGATGGTGGTGATGCTGGGACTTGTAGTGCAGGCGGATGGCGCAGCAGGAGTAACTGACAGAGACAAGGAATCTGCTTCAATACCTTTACTGGTGCGGATGTCAGGTACGGTCCAGGGTACTCAGTCGGATGGGAGCACTTCAGGGCTTCTCCCCAGTGAGCGGGCATAAGGCCTCCTGGTCCGTGTTTGCCTCTCTGTATGCTCCTGGCCAGCCTGCAACTGGGCCTACCTTATGTGTCGTGCTGTTCCTTCACCTGTCGCTTGGTAGTAATGTAGCGCCCCGAGGGTTCGGTTGCTACAGGGGTATTGCACCTCAACCAGAGGTGTGATATTTCACTCCCAGGTAAGGATGGAGTATGGACCAGGGCTCAGTTAGCTGCATACACCACACACACCCCATTTCCGGGGGACAGCTCGTCGGTGCTCCCATTTATATATATGCAGGCACAACTGACCATGTCCCTGGCTGGAGTGGGGAGGGGGGAGAGAACCCTGTGATGTAGGAGCAGAAGGGGACGGTTTCTGGAGCATAGGAAGGAGCTCATTGGTTGCAGGTCACCTGAGCTCAGACACAGTGAAGCAGATACAAGGTGGGGGCCATCTTAGGAGAGGTGTGAGTTGAGAGAGAGAAGGAGTACAGCCAGAGAGGGCTGACAGGGAGCTGGGGCTCAGCCTGAGCTCAGCTCCACGAGGCAGGCCTAGGGTAAAGGCCGGAGCCAGAAGGGAGAAGAGGAGAAGGAGAAGGAACAAAGGTGGAGAGAAAGAGGAGTAGAAAGGCTCCAGAAACAAGAAGGCAGAAGGGACCCTAAGAACCCACGAGATAACGGGTAAAGGGTCAGGCAGAATAAGGGTACCGGACTCTCAAGTTGGTGGAGGTAAATTATCCCTCAGCCAAAGACCGGAGGTCGTGATCATCTATTGATGCGACCCCCTGCTACACCCACTAGGAAGGCACCACATAGGGTCAGGGAGACCGGCGACAGGTTTCACCAAGAGAAGGCCCGAGGCAGCTGGACAGAAGTGTGGTCACTGGTGGGGCACGAGTGGCTAGAGAAAGGACAGAAGGGGGTCCTGTGCCATACTCCTGAATTGCCTGGGGGTTGACCAAGCTCCTCACCTGGTGGACGCAGCACGGCTTGGGCAGTCATTCCCTGCAGAAGTGACTCGGATAACAACTGTGAGTAAAAGACCCTGGACTGCATCACTGACTCTGTGTGATTTATGCTGCGCCTGCACCATCACCCACAGCATCCTATTACACTGCCCTGAGGCTACACTCTTCCCGTGGGGAATTATCCTATCATTGTGCTGCATACCAACATCAGCCTCAGCGGTCTGCCTTGCAGCGGCGGTCATCCCTGACCGCAATCCACGGGTGGCGTAGTCGGACATTCAAAACCCTACAAATAGACTGCCACAGCATTTGGTCTGACCACCCTGAGCCACAGGATCGGGTTGCCACTACTACCCCCAACATTGCACTGAAGCCCGGTTCCGGGTGCCCCACGGCCCAGGGGGCGAGTCAGCTTTTGGCGTATTCGGCAGGATTGTGACCAACCCGCCACAAACGGGTATTGCGTGCCTGAAAAGAGACTGTTTCACTGTATTAAAGATGGCGCCCACCCCAGAAGAATGGATGCCATAATGTGCGCGCCAAAAGACAACAGGAAGCCACCTCCCATCGTGGGCCAGGTCCCAGAATGGCGCCAAAGAAGGAGTCCACCCCCAACAGCCATGAGTGCGGCTGTAGAGATGTCCATCAAGGTGGGGGGGCTGCCCCTGAGAGTGATTGTCAGCAGATTGCCCCAGGACCACCCCCAACAGGGGCGAAAAGAGAAGAAAACTGCCGGGAAGGGTGTGGTTTGGATCAGTTTCGCCAGACCAAACCCGGAGATGGAGAGGAGCGTCAACTCCAGCACCCTGGCAAGCGGCCTGCTGCAGGCCGAGGCGGCCCCGTACAGCCTCACGGAACTGATGGCTCAGCTCCCCGCAGAAGACCCTGAGTTCCTGCGGACTGCGCTGGAGGAGCTGGACCGGAGAATGGTCCGAGCGCAGAGGGACGCTGTTGCCGGGTGGAAAGAGGAGATGGCCCGGCGGGTCGCGGCCCGGCAGCAAGAGACACTGCCAGCACCCGACAGCGCGCCTGCCCCCGAGGACGGAGAGAGGAGACTGGAAGCCGAGGACGACGCTGCAGAAGAGGCAAGTAAGGCGGACGCCCCTGCCCCGGGTCCTGACACCACCGTAGCCTTACCGCTGAATCCCGTCACGGAGCCAGAAGTCCAGGGAGCCGCTGCACCTTCCACGCTCCCGCCGCAAACACCTAGGCCGCAAGCCACGAGCACCGTTGCTAAACCACGCCCTCCGTCGTGCCCTCTGACCCCGAGCGCAGAAGGAAGCGGCCCGCTCCAGGCCCGGTCGCAAGGCCTGACCACTCCAGGCACCTCCCGACCGCGTGCGACCCCGGTCCCAAAACCACCACCTCTGGGTGCGGACCTGTACGCCCAACATACGGGTCCGGATGGACAGCCCTTTACCTGGCCGCCCGGGTGGGTTAATCCTCGGCAAAGGGGAGACCCGTCCGCGGAGACCGGAGCTCCTCTGCTTCCACCCCCGCCTGACCCACAGCCTGTTGAAGGTCCCCAGCTCCCGGTCGAGGAGGCCCAGTATGAGTGGGACCCGACAGGAGAAGACCTCATGGGGTTCTCACAGGAGACGCGGGTGGCCGCAGCCCGCAGACGACAGTTCTGTGACCGACAGGTGGTGCAGTTTGGACGGGAGAGGTGGGCGCGACGACAGAGGCAGGAGCGGCTACACGCGCGGAGCAGAAGATGCGCGTCCGGCGAGACCCCCAGGTTGCGCGAGGTCCCAGAATCATCAGGACCGTCGTCAAATTCCAACAGGTGCAAGGATGGGGTTTCATCCGGGACCCGACCACGGACACGGACGTGTTCGTTACCCGGAGAGATGTGGAGAGTCACCTGCCAGAAGGCCACGCAGAACAAGATCTGTTCCCGGGAGACTTGGTGTCCTACACCCGACACCGAGGCCTAAAGGGATGGTATGCCCTTCATGTCCAGCGGATAAAAGAGGAGCAGCACCCTGAATCAGAACCCGAGTATCAAGAGTACCCACACGGGTCTGAAGATCAATATGAGGAGGAAGAAGGAGCGTCTGGAGGACCCCGCTACTAGTGAGTGGCAGAATACCTGTGTACATAATTGCCCGTCAGGGTAAAAGGAACTGTTTGTGCGATATAAAGTTGATGTGTTATACAAAGTTGATCCTGATTGAACTGTTACCTAGCTGAGGACTGAGAGCAGCCATCCCTCTTCCCTACCTGGCTGAGGACTGAGAGCAGCCACCCCTCTTCCCCACCTGGCTGAGGACTGAGAGCAGCCATTCCCCTTTCCAACCGGCCGAGGACTGGGAGCGGCCAACCCCTGTAAATAGTTGCACTTCTTAAAGCTCCCCCTACTGGTTTTATAAAAGAACTGCAACGTCTACCTCTGGACAAAGTGTCCCACATGTTTGAAAGTTTGCTGAAGTTTTGCACTTATTGAAAAAATGGACACCTGGTCGCAAGTTGCACAGTGGCCAGTGAAGAAGAGAATTTACTAAAATGTTTTATATGAAAAGTTTTATATGCTGCTAAAAGAGTTACATAGTATTGGAAATGTTTTATATGATATATGACAAAAGAGTTCGGGTAATATTAAAAATGCAGTAAAATGTCTAGTAAAGAGAAAGTGTTTTCCATAAAGGGAAGTTGAATAATGCCGGTTGTTTTCTAATGTAAAAAAGTTTCGAAAAAGTTTTGCATGTCTTGTAAATCAAATGTTTTTGCTCTTTTCCAGCCCGAGGACGTGCTGTGGTTTACCAGGGGGGAATGTAGCGCCCCGAGGGTTCGGTTGCTACAGGGGTATTGCACCTCAACCAGAGGTGTGATATTTCTCTCCCAGGTAAGGATGGAGTATGGACCAGGGCTCAGATAGCTGCATACACACACTCACTCCATTTCCGGGGGACAGCTCGACGGTGCTCCCATTTATATATATGCAGGCACAACTGACCATGTCCCTGGCTGGAGTGGGGAGGGGGGAGAGAACCCTGTGATGTAGGAGCAGAAGGGGACAGTTTCTGGAGCATAGGAAGGAGCTCATTGGTTGCAGGTCACCTGAGCTCAGACACAGAGAAGCAGATAAAAGGTGGGGGCCATCTTAGGAGAGGAGTGAGTTGAGAGAGAGAAGGAGTACAGCCAGAGAGGGCTGACAGGGAGCTGTGGCTCAGCCTGAGCTCAGCTCCACGAGGCAGGCCTAGGGTGAAGGCCGGAGCCAGAAGGGAGAAGAGGAGAAGGAGAAGGAACAAAGGTGGAGAGAAAGAGGAGTAGAAAGGCTCCAGAAACAAGAAGGCAGAAGGGACCCTAAGAACCCACGAGATAACGGGTGAAGGGTCAGGCAGAATAAGGGTACCGGATTCCCAAGTTGGTGGAGGTAAATTATCTCTCAGCCAAAGACCAGAGGTCATGATCATCTATTGGTGCGACCCCCTGCTACACCCACTAGGAAGGCACCACATAGGGTCAGGGAGACCGGCGACAGGTTTCACCAAGAGAAGGCCCGAGGCAGCTGGACAGAAGTGTGGTCACTGGTGGGGCACAAGTGGCCAGAGAAAGGACAGAAGGGGGTCCTGTGCCATACTCCTGAATTGCCTGGGGGTTGACCAAGCTCCTCACCTGGTGGACGCAGCACGGCTTGGGCAGTCATTCCCTGCAGAAGTGACTCGGATAACAACTGTGAGTAAAAGACCCTGGACTGCATCACTGACTCTGTGTGATTTATGCTGCGCCTGCACCATCACCCCCAGCATCCTATTACACTGCCCTGAGGCTACACCCTTCCCGTGGGGAGTTATCCTATCATTGTGCTGCATACCAACATCAGCCTCAGCGGTCTGCCTTGCAGCGGCGGTCATCCCTGACCGCAATCCACGGGTGGCGTAGTCGGACATTCAAAACCCTACAAATAGACTGCCACAGCATTTGGTCTGACCACCCTGAGCCACGGGATCGGGTTGCCACTACTACCCCCAACATTGCACTGAAGCCCGATTCCGGGTGCCCCACGGCCCAGGGGGCGAGTCAGTAGGACCTTCTGTTGGCAACCACTATCCCTGGTAACGCTGGGGCCTTCGTGGTTCCTGGTCCTGTAATGGGTCTAGCTTCAGGTCAGCCAGGGACTTGTAGTCCTCCTGGGATGCCGGTGATCCCTACTGGGTATAAAGGGACCCTGTAGGCGCGGACCCGGTGTCCGGTTTGTATATCAGGGTGAGCCTATGATGCTCCTCTGCCCCCTCAACTCCTCTCTCCTTCCTCCTCTTGCCTTCGGCCACACTCGGGGCCCTTAGAACTCAGCAGCAGACGAACTGCGTCTTCGCTGCTCTCAGCGTCAGCACGCTCTCGAACAACTAACTGAACTGCCTGGCTCTTCCCTCCATATATATACTGCGTGCAGAATTATTAGGCAAATGCGTATTTTGATCACTTCGATACTTTTTATACATGTTGTCCTACTCCAAGCTGCATAGGCTTGACAGCCAACTACCAATTAAGTAAATCTGGTGATGTGCATCTCTGTAATGAGGAGGGGTGTTGTCTAATGACATTAACACCCTATATAAGGTGTTCTTAATTATTAGGCAACTTCCTTTCCTTTGGCAAAATGGGTCAGAAGAGAGATTTGACGGGCTCTGAAAAGTCCAAAATTGTGAGATGTCTTGCAGAGGGATGCAGCAGTCTTGAAATTTCCAAACTTTTGAAGCGTGATCACCAAACAATGAAGCGTTTCATGGCAAATAGCCAACAGGGTCGCAAGAAGCGTGTTGGGCAAAAAAGGCGCAAAATAACTGCCCATGAATTGAGGAAAATCAAGCGTGAAGCTGCCAAGATGCCATTCGTCACTAGTTTTGCCATATTTCAGAGCTGCAACGTTACTGGAGTATCAAAAAGCACAAAGTGTGCGATACTCAGGGACATGGCCAGGGTAAGGAAGGCTGAAAAACGACCACCTTTGAACAAGAAACATAAGATAAAACATCAAGAATGGGCCAAGAAATATCTTAAGACTGATTTTTCAAAGGTTTTATGGACTGATGAAATGAGAGTGACTCTTGATGGGCCAGATGGATGGGCCAGAGGCTGGATCAGTAGAGGGCAGAGAGCTCCAGTCCGACTCAGACGCCAGCAACGTTGAGGTGGGGTACTGGTATGGGCTGGTATCATCAAAGATGAACTTGTGAGACCTTTTCGGGTTGAGGATGGAGTGAAGCTCAACTCCTAGACCTACTGCCAGTTTCTGGAAGACAACTTCTTCAAGCAGTGGTACAGGAAGAAGTCGGTATCGTTCAAGAAAAAGATGATTTTCATGCAGGACAATGCTTCATCACATGCATCCAACTACTCCACAGCGTGGCTGGCCAGTAAAGGTCTAAAAGAAGAAAAAATAATGACATGGCCCCCTTGTTCACCTGATCTGAACCCCATAGAGAACCTGTGGTCCATCATAAAATGTGAGATCTACAGGGAGGGAAAACAGTACACCTCTCGGAACAGTGTCTGGGAGGCTGTGGTGGCTGCTGCACGCAATGTTGATCGAAAACAGATCAAGCAACTGACAGAATCTATGGATGGAAGGCTGTTGAGTGTCACCATAAAGAAAGGTAGCTATACTGATCACTAATTTTTTTTGTTTTTGTTTTTGCATGTCAGAAATGTTTATTTCTAAATTTTGTGCACTGATATTGGTTTACCTGGTGAAAATAAACAAGTGAGATGGGATTATATTTGGTTTTTATTAAGTTGCCTAATAATTCTGCACAGTAATAGTTACCTGCACAAACAGATATCCTCCTAAAATAGCCAAATCTAAAAAAATCCCACTCCAAATTCCAAAAATATTAAGCTTGGATATTTATGAGTCTTTTGGGTTGATTGAGAACATAGTTGTTGATCAATAATAAAAATAATCCTCTAAAATACAACTTGCCTAATAATTCTGCACACAGTGTATATCCCTAACGGGCTCCCTCTGGTGGTGTGAGGTGGATGGGTGGAGGTGTTTGTATGTAATGAGGGCCTCTTGTGGAGAAGTCCGTCCATGCACCCTGGGTCCTGTGGTACCTGTGCGCAGCAGGGTGCCACATTCCCCCCTAGTACAATTCAGTACTGCTGGACTGAAGCATTTTTAAAACAGGTTACAACAATAATAACAATTATAATAATAACAATAATTAAGTTACAGTAAGTCCCGTAACCTGGTGTCCATTTCACCGATGAAAGAACATGAGAAACATGAGGGACTCGCCTGAAAACCCTCAACGTAGGCCCTGGGCGTGGCTACAGGGCATAAGTGATCCAGGTGCTGGACCACGTTTTCGGCCACGCCAAACGGGTTTTTGTTCAGTGGTCAAATAAAGGGGGCACTTTGATAAGTGCAACTATTTACATGACAGTTTTTGGCTGCTCACAGTCCTCAGCCTACAAGTCTTTGTACCCTGACGGGTAACTAAAGGCACATGTTAATTCCAGTTTACATAATAAACAATATGCAATACCCTACTGGGTAACTATTTACAATTTAGGCACTTTGTGCTTATTCCCTAAACCTGGTAGGGATCTGTCCTTGTGTGCTGCGTGTGGACCTCCGTAGCACTGGGGTGTTACTAGTGTCTGTGCATGCACTTTCTGTTAATATAGCAGGTGTACGTGCTGGTAGATTGTAGAACTGCCTTAATCTCTCTATGGGACTGGCAAGTGCACTGTTCACTGGGCCTTCAGGCTCTGCTTCAACGGGTGATTCTCCTCTTACTGGGGACTCTTCCTGTTCCTGAGCAGGCTCTTCCAGGGCACTTACAGGTTCTTCTGGTTGTTGATAGAAGTGTATCACCGGTACTATTACTGCTCCATCAAGTTGAGGCCAGTCCGCAGGGAAATATCCTAGAACTGTGTGAAGCACTTCTTCCTTGGGTTCTTCTGGTGCTATAGGAGGTACTTCTTCTTCCGTTGTCTTCAGTAGACTTGGGCACACTTTCAGATGGTCTCTTGAGACTGTTGCAGTTGTTTTACCTCCATCTTTGCTAATCAGGCAGGTTTTACTGTTGTCAAATTTGGAGTTCAGCACTGTGTAGGGCTCTCTTTCACACTGGTCATCGAGCTTGTGACTTCTTCTCTTCCGCTTTAGCACTATCTCTCCAGGTGCCAAGGGTTCTGCTGGTGCATGTTTATTGTACTGTTCTTCCTGTTTTTCCCTTACTCTGTTCAGACTGTCTTCGATACAGGCCTGTACTCTCCTGTACTGCTCTTGCCGATTTGTATCCCAGTCTTCAGTGGACATATCTGCTTCCGGTTCTACCACTCCGAGTTCCAGGTCCATGGGCAACTTTCCGGGCCTTGCTCTCATGAGGTACGCTGGGGTACAATTTGTAGAACTCACAGGTATGTGATTGTACAGATCTAGCAGGTCAGGTAGTTTGTCTGGCCACTGATTTCTTTCTTCCAAGGGTAAGGTTTTCAGCAGGTCTATGACGATGTTCATTTTCTCACACAAACCATTGGTCTGAGGGTGGTACGGCGTAGTCCGGATCTTTTTGCATCCGTACAGGTGGCAGAATTCTTTAAACAGCTCGGCTTCAAAGGCAGGGCCTTGATCCGTCAGCACTTTATCCGGGTATCCATGGGGTCTGCAGAAGTAGGCTTGGAATGTCCTTGCTGCAGTTTCTGCTGTCAGGTTCTTGACAGGGGCTACCACCAGGAACCGGGAATAGTGATCCACCATGGTCAGTGCATATGAATAACCTGATCTGCTGGGTGACAGCTTGACGTGATCCAAAGCGACGATCTCCAGGGGCTGGGTTGTCTTGATGGACTGCTAGGGTGCTTTCTGGCTGCCGTATTCTTTCCTTCTGAGGCTACAGGGCCCACAATTCCGGCACCACCTCTCTATGGAGCTCCACATTCCAACCCAATAGAACTGGTCCTTCAGCAGGGTTTCCAGCTTCTTCCAGCCAAAGTGACCTGCCTGGTCGTGGTAGGCCTCCAACGCCATCTGGATATCCGTTCTGGGTACAACAATCTGCCACACCATTTCATGGGTCTTGGGGTTGAGCTATCTTCTGCACAGCTTTTCTCTATAGATGAACAGCCGGCTTCTTTCATTCCACAGTTACTTGGCTTGTGGAGGAGCATCCTTCTCCAGATAAGAACCTTCCTGGGTGATCAGTCTTTTGATAAGGCTGACAACCAGGTCACTGTCCTGGGTCTCCTTCCAACTGTGGTGGGGCAGAGGATTCAGCGTCCTTCCCTGACGTCTTCTGGTGACCTGTTGCTCATGGACCACTCCGCTTCGGTGGAAACCAGGTAATTCAACTTCCTCTAAATCATCCACTTCATCCTCGGTGTCTGACTTGATGAGGCATCCTTGACAGGGCATCAGCATTGGTGTTCTTGTGACCTGCCCGGTACTTGATGGTGATCTGATAATTTGACAGACTGACCACCCAACGCTGTTCCATGGCTCCCAACCTGGCTGTCTCCAGGTGTGTCAAGGGATTGTTGTCAGTAAAAGCTGCAAACTTAGTTGAGGCTAGGTAATGCTTGAACCTTTCAGTGATAGCCCAGACCAAGGCCAGGAACTCCAGCTTGAAGGAACTGTAGTTCTCTGGGTTCCTCTCGGTAGGGCGTAGCTTCCTGCTGGCATATGCAATTACCTTCTCTCTTTCATTTTGCTTCTGGGACAACACAGCTCCCAGTCCCTCGTTGCTGGCGTCGGTGTACAGCAGGAAAGCCTGGCTGTATTCAGGGTAAGCCAGGATTTCTTCACCAGTCAGGATTTCCTTCATTACTGCAAAGGATTCAGCCTGTTCTTTGCCCCACTGGAATGGGGGACTCTTTCCTCTTTTGGACTGTCCTACCAGGAGGTCTTGTAGAGGTGCTACCTTTTGGGTATAGTCCTTTATGAACCTCCTGTAGTACACGACCAGTCCCAGGAATTGCCGTACTTCTTTGATGCTTCTCGGCTCAGGCCACTTCTGGATGGCAGTGACCTTCTCTGGGTCTGGTGCTACTCCCTCCGAGCTGACTACGTGCCCCAGGTACTGAACCTCCTGCTTGAGCAAGTGGCATTTAGAAGGCTTTAGTTTCATCCCATACCGGGACTATGCTTCAAATACCTCCGCCAGGTGCTTCAGATGGTCCTCATACGTCCTCGAGTACACGATAACGTCATCCAGGTACAGCAGCACTGTCTCGAAGTTCCGGTGTCCTAAGCAACTGTCCATCAACCTCTGGAACGTTCCGGGTGCATTGCAGAGTCCAAACGGCATACTGTTGAACTCGCACAGTTCCATTGGAGTGATGAAGGCCGTCTTCTCCCGGTCTTCCTCAGCAACAGAGACTTGCCAGTACCCTCTAGTGAGATCCAGTGTAGAGAAGTAAATGGCAGATTTAAGTGCAGCCAGGGATTCCTCTATACGGGGCAAAGGGTATGCATCTTTATGTGTTATGCGATTAATCTGTCTATAATCTACACACATCCTCATGCTACCGTTCTTTTTCCTGACCAGGACCAGGGGAGCTGCCCAAGGGCTACAGCTATCCCTTACTACCCCTGCCTTTTTCATGTCACGCAACATTTCCTTGGCTTGCTGATAATGTGCTGGTGGTATGGGTCGGTAACGCTCCTTAATGGGTGGATGGTTACCGGTGAGTATGTGGTGTTGTACCCCTTTAACCCTTCCAAAGTCAAGTGGGTGTTTACTAAACACTTGTTCATATTCCTGAACCACTCTGTAAACACCGTGTTTCTAATGGACAGGAATGGCGTCAGTCCCAACATGGAGCTGTTGACACCAATCCTCCAGCTGAGCTTCGGAGTCGTTGTCCTCCACTGCATCTGGTGGGGTCAAGGATTCCACTGTGTGTATGACATCATCATTCACAGTATACAATCTAGCAACAGTGGCATACCTTGGCAATTTGACTTCCTCCTCCCCACAATTTAGGAGACGTATGGGTACCCTCCCATTGCGTACATCAACTACCCCTCTAGCAGTTAAGAGTGTAGGTCTGTGCTCCGAGCTAATGGGCTCCACTACCGCCTGGTAGTTCTGTCCCTTGAGACCTATTGCTGCCCTACACCAAATCAGCATCTCACTCATTGGGGGAATCACAATGGGTATCGGGTCTGTCACCAGTACATTACCAATCTCACCACCTGTTAGCTTTACCTGTTGCTGGTACAGGAGGGCTCGAATCTCTCTCTGTAGCACCTTCCTCTGCCCTGGTTTGGCAGTGTCAGCAATCTGTTAGAGCAAAAACAACACTTCTCCCAAACAGTTACCAACAATATTTGTACCAAGTATCATATACCAGTCTGTTTCACCAGGGTTAGATTCTATGACAATTATTCCTTGGTCCTTTAGTTCTACTCTCCCCACCTTCACTATCACGTCCTTAACCCCGACTAGGTTAAGAGGAAGGCCGTTAGAGGCATACACAGAGAGGTTCGGGGCTGGCGGCTGGAGTTCATCTACGGACCAGTACCTTTTGTAGAGGACATCAGGTATGATGGTTACCTGTGAGCCGGTGTCCAGTAACGCAGGTGTAGCTATGCCGTCCAGCACGATGGACAGCAAAGGCCTTCCTCCTACGAACCAATGGTACCAGCTTGATGGGCCTGGTTGATTTACTCCTGGGTGTCGGCCCTCGGCCCCAGGGTTTGCCCGTTTAAAGGACAGTTCCGCGCGGTGTGGCCTGCCTTGTGGCAGCGGTAGCAGATGAAGTCTCCTGGAGGGCGACGTTGGTCGTTGGTCCTCCCACGGGGTGGCGTTGTCCTCCTACGGGGTGGTGTCATCCTCCTACGGGGTGGTGTTGTCCTCCTTCTTCTCCTCATCCAGGGGACATCCTCAGGACTGTCGGCGAGTAAGATCCTTCCTTCCGGCTCAGGCTCCGCCTGAAGCTGCAGGGTGCTCAGGACAGTGGCCAGGGTTTTACTCAGCTGACGCACTTCAGAGCGCAGGCTGTCCAGATCGCTAGGGGTCACTGTTTGCATTTTTGTTTCAGCCGTCAATGAAGGAGCAGTGGGTGCTGCGGGCACTGGGGTGGCCCCACCCTGGTAACGCTGGATAGCAGTCCCTGATGTTTCCAGGGGCTGTAGACCTTTAACAGCCATGTCCTTCAGGGTGTCAAAAGTGGCATCTGGATGATCTAAAGCCCACCACCGAACAGTTCTGCTCTCCTCCTGGGACCTCAACCCCCGGATGAACTGTTCCGTCAGCATTTTATTCTCATCTTGTATGCTGGCTGGACTAACCTGTTTCAGGGCCTGCAGGGCTTCCTGTAAGCGCCAGGCATAGTCCCGGATACTGTCCTCAGGTCTCTGGGTACAGTGGTAGAACCTCATCCGGAGATCTGTCTCAGTGCGGTTTTCAAAGACAGTTTGCAGTCTCTTAAAGATAATAGATACTAATTCCTGGTCTGCGGCTGGCCAGGTTTCAACTTCCCGCTCTGCGGCACCAGTCAATTGTCCCAGCACAACAGCGGCTCTCTTCTTACCAGTCATAGAATACATGTCCAGTACACCGCATATTTTTCTCTTTAAACCAGACAGGGTGTCTGGTTTGCCATCATACTGGGGAAGTCATTTTGCTCCAGGGATATACGGCAGGGCCATGGGTATCAACGGAGTCATGACCCCTGCTGGTGGGGCGGCCGCTTCGGCCTGTGCAGCGCCGGGCGCAAGTTGAGCATCAGGAGCGTTAACCGGTGCTCCGGCGGCTTGCTGGTTGATGGCCATGGTTGCGCCCCCCTAGTAAACCATAGCCTACCTCCTTTACTTGGATCGGGTAGTCCGCAGCTCCGCAGGCGACAGTCTCCTTCCAGGACCTTGCGTCTCCCTCGCGGCTGACGTCAGAGCGTGCGCTTGACAACGGTCTCCTTCTTGGACCTGACGCTTCCTGGTTCGGCGTCAAGGTGCGAGGTGGGGCTTGAGCTTTGCGTGCTTCCAGCAGTCACGCCTCTCCGATTCCCGCGGTTACGAACCTCTTCTTCCCGCGCGGCACCGCGGTAATGGCGGCGATGTTCACCACAGTTAAAACACAGTTCAATTACGGCACACAGTACCCGGTGGCAACGGGCACGAAATCCTGTTCGTGACGCCAGAAGTTGATGCGCCCCCAGGGCAATGGGGTACTCGGCAGCCGGGCCTTTGGATACTGGTGGGGGATATCACGGTGGCTGGCCCGGTCCGTGGCCCAGGGCGGTCAACCAAAAAGGGGGATTTGTAACTTGGATAGGAAAAATAGAATAAATAGTTTGTGACGCCACCTGCGGTACCTGGTAAGAATTACCAGCGCTGCTGCAGACCTCCGGGGTGTGATGGGATGGTAGCTGAGGTGTTTCTGCTCCCCACAGGTGGAGCGGGCCCCCGGGGCAGTGTTGAGTTTGATGGTGGTGATGCTGGGACTAGTAGTGCAGGCGGATGGCGCAGCAGGAGTAACTGACAGAGACAGGGGATTCGCTTCAATACCTTTACTGGTGCGGATGTCAGGTACGGTCCAGGGTACTCAGTAGGATGGGTGCACTTTAGGGCTTCTTCCCAGTGAGTGGGTATAAGGCCTCCTGGTCCGTGTCTGCCTCTCTGTATGCTCCTGGCCAGCCTGCAACTGGGCCTAGCTTATGTGTCATGCTGTTCCTTCACCTGTCGCTCGGTAGCAGGACCTTCTGTTGGCAACCACTATCCCTGGTAATGCTGGGGCCTTCGTGGTTCCTGGTCCTGTAATGGGTCTAGCTTCAGGTCAGCCAGGGACTTGTAGTCCTCCTGGGATGCCGGGGATCCCTACTGGGTATAAAGGGACCCTGTAGGCGTGGACCCGGTGTCTTTTTGTATATCGGGGTGAGCCTATGATGCTCCTCTGCCCCCTCAACTCCTCTCTCCTTTCTCCTCTTGCCTTCGGCAACACTCGGGGCCCTCAGAACTCAGCAGCAGACGAGCTGCGTCTTCGCTGCTCTCAGCGTCAGCACGTTCTCCAACAACTAACTGAACTGCCTGGCTCCACCCTCCATATATATATATCCCTAACGGGCTCCCTCTGGTGGTGTGAGGTGGAAGGGTGGAGGTGTTTTTATGTAATGAGGGCCTCTTGTGGAGAAGTCCGTCCATGCACCCTGGGTCCTGTGGTACCTGTGCGCAGCAGGGTACCACAGAGTATACAACAGCTGCAGACTTATACAGGGGTATTATGGCCTGAGAGCTGACTATTCTGCTGAAAGCTGAAATTTGCAACAAGTTTTTGACTTAGCTCCTAGACACAACCCAGACAAGTCCAACCCAGCTAGGTGAACAGACTGAAACAAGGAGTCTTCCAGAGGTTCAAATCCTCTATATACAAGTAAGAAACTCAGTATCTACATAAAAAGTGAGAAGTAAAATGGACACCAGCAAACAGCTTAAACTTACAGTAGTATCCAAAGTGAATAATGTCTAAAGATAAACAAATCTGCTGAAACACTAATTTCATAATTTACAAGATTTATTAGATGCATATCAAATAAATGTGCCCCGATTTTCATAATAAAAAAATAAAGTTTATTTGCTTAAAGATCTCCGGATTCCATAGCATAATAAACTGATGGACCAGGAAGGGTATTAAAAAACAATAAAATATCATACTTGTTATGGCCCGCCTTGTGAGGTGGATTCTTAAAGCTGTAGGTCGAAGGTGCACCATGGACAGGAGGCGTTGATGCAGGGATGGAAGATCTGAGTTGAATATGCTGGATGACACCAGAATATGCAATCACAGAGCTGAACATGCAGGATGGCACTCTGGATGTGAAACAGCAGGGTTGAGTATGCACCTTGGACATGGAATGGTAGATGGCACCTTAGTACATGAGTATGTAGGGTACGTAGACAAGCATCTTGGTAAAAGGAGAGTCTAATATGTAAAGAGGAACTTTGCTATGAATAGAGTCAACAAAGACTTTGTCTGGAGGCTCATAATGGCACAATGAGATGACAGAGGGTTCGGCATTAAGAAGTCATCAACATAGTAGCAGTGCGGACCAAGTACCTGAACAATCAGGTGGCACACCGCTGCCTGAATCGGTCTAAATAGGCCTAGAGATGAGATATTTGCAGAGCACTAGGCTACCCTAGAAACCCAATGTGCATGGAAGCAGAAGGAGCGACAATAGATGTGTAACAAAATTAATCTCCTTCCTCAACTGTGCCATTTGCTGTAGCTCCCTGCCAGTCTAAAACTCGCACCTTCTCTGACAATGTTCTTCTCTTTTACTCTTCACATGCACAATTGGCGCTGACTTGGCCTCAACACACGTTATGATGTCATGATATCTGTCATCCCACATGGTCTTGTCGCCACACATGACCTTTCTAGGTGATGCACATTATGACGTCACAACATCATAATGTATGACGAGGCTAGCATCTGAAGCTGGTGATTTATGATATTTTATTGTTTTTGAACTCCTTCACAACCCGTATGAATCTCCATCATTTTGCTGAATTCCTGCAAATTGAATTCTTAAAAATTCAGATTCGCTAGAATCCTCAATTTTTTACAAATTCTAAATTATTTTGATTCAGTTGACTCATCAACTACTGAAGTTTAAGGCTATGTGCGCACTTTCAGGATTTGAATGCAGAGAATTCCTTAGGGTATGTGCACACGATCAGTACTGTGTGCGCTTTGAATGCAGCATACTTTATGCTGCATCCAAAGCGCTGCACGCAGGTGAATCCACATGTGTTCATTGAACCATGCGGATTCACCGCATCCTATACATTGCACTGATCTAATTTCTTTTGCGGAGACTAGCGACTCCGCAAGAGAAATTGACATGCTGCGGTCTGGAAAGACGTGTCGCATGTACGTGTCCGTGGTGAGCCGCAGGTGCACAGAGACGCATAGTGGGCTTGGGATTTCTTGAAATCCCATCCACTTTGCTTGTAATGTAGAACGCTACAGTTTGCACGCAGCACAAGTGCGCTGAATCCAATCCACAGTGTTTACTGACCGTGTGCACATACCCTTAAGGTTTCTGCATCCCTAGGCAGGAAAAATGCTGCAGAATAAATGCGCGTTTTCCCACGACTTTGTTGCGTTTTTGATGTGTTTTTATACATCAATGAATGCTTTTTGGAGCTAAATAAAGATATTTGAAAAAAGAAACATGGGATATCGCTTTAACCCTTGGGTTACCATCAGACCTGCAGTGAGTATATTGGTTGGTTTAAATGATTAAAAATTGTGTCTGTTGTATTTCAAATAAAGTGTTTTACTGTGTGTGTTTATTTAACTCTTTACTTTACTTTAATTAGGTTTAGTAATGAAAGTGTCTGATTGTCATCTTTTCATCACTAAACAAAAGGGCTAGATGTCAGCTAATCCCATAAACCCAATCTCATTAGCATTCCCATTCATTTCATTTCTGGGGCAGCTGAGAGCTGCTATTTTTAGCCTAGGAAGGTGCCATTAGGCAAACATGTTCCCTGGCTATTAATAACAGTTCACAGCTGTTTGTTTAGCCGCTATGTCCCCACGATCAGCAACTAGCAGCGCTTTGGTTGCAGCGTATTTTCGTTGCATCCAAAACGCTATGTTCTAATGCCGCACTTTTGTTGTCAATACATGCGGATCCACCGCATCTAATGACATTTCAATCGGTCAAAATCTGCAGCGGAGACTATAGTCTTGGCTACAGAAATTGGCATGCTGCGGGTGAGTTTGGGTATGTGCCCACGATCAGGAGCTGCTGCAGGTTTGAAGCTACGTGTTTATGCAGCATCAAACCCGCGGTGTCCAGATGTTACAGCATAAGGCAAGGGATTTCTAGACGCTTGTTTATGACGCTTTTTCAATAAAGACAAGGCCAGAATAAAGTGTTTTATTGAAATAAAATTACACACGGTTTTAATAATTTATTTAAAGATAAAAAACACCATTATACTCACCTAACGCCCAATCCCCGAATCCCTCGTCTCCTGTAAAAAAAAACAAAAATAAAAAAACAACCTTATCCCTCACCTTTCCGCCGTCATGACGGCGATCCGGGTCACTTCTACAGCAGCCACATCAATCACTGATGTGACTGCTGTAGAAGACAGCACTATACACTGACAGGAGTAGGAGTGTCATCACTCCTGTCAGTGTACATTGTTGCGCTGTTGGGGCTGAGTTCACCTGAGTTCATAAGCTGAAGATCAGCTGATAAGCCCCGGTGACCTCATTTACTGCATCAGTGTTGCGTGGGAAAATTCCCACGCAACACCGATGCCGTAAACGAGGTCCCGGAGCTAGTCAACTGATCTTAAGCTGATGAACTCAGGTGAACTCAGCTGCAGCAGTGCAGCGATGTACACTGGGAGCAATCGTGCTTCTATCAGTGTATTGCCAGCTGCTGGGTGATCAAGTCGCCGGGGGACATCGGGAAGACAGGTGAGAATGAAAGGTCTTTTTTATTTTAATATATGTTTTTACTTTTTCTTTTGAAACACCGCGCACAGACACCGGCTGAGGAGACTACTTCTCCCCTTAGCCGCTCCTGCTCCAGCTGTTATCAGCAGGATGTTGGATGATGGGAGAAGTAGTCTTCCCTGGCCTGGGCACCATTCTTTGCGCGGTTTTGCGGCATTTTTGCAGCGTTTTTGACTCATTGACTTGAATTGAGTCAAATACGCAGAAAACATCCGCAGCAAATCTGCAAATATATTTATACCTGCTTTTTTGCTGTGGATTTGACTGACTCAATTCAAGTCTATGAGTGAAAAAAGCTGCAGAAATGCACAAAGAATTGACCTGCTGCAGATTTAAACGCAATGACAATCCTGTCAGGAAAATTCCTGATCATGTGCCCAGCACATCAGTATTGTCATTGATTAGCTGGCAGACGGATTACCTAGCGTTTTTTGGTGCATTTCCGCATGGAAAAAACTCTTCGAAAATGCATCAAAAACACACAGTGTGCACATAGCCTAAGAGGGATATGTTATTGTCCAGAGATGACTTGTGGGAAGTTATTACTACAGAGATACCACAGATTAATGGGCAGGGATAGCATAATAAAAACAGATAGGCAAAGGCCATTATAAGCTTATTAATGGATGATCAACTGATCCACATAAGACATAAGAACACTACTAAAGGCATGTGGCATGCATTGCAAAAGCAGCACGAGCTATCCAATCTAAACAAGACATTTCTCCCAAAAATACTGTACAAAGTGAGGCTCGGCAAAAAAAAGGATATGTTGAAGCTCATAAATGCAATGCTGGAAGTGATCCAACAACTAATCTCAGTGGGTGAGGTTATAAAAGATAGTCATGCTGCAGCCATTTAGCCATGCAGTTCATGCAAAACATACAGTGCACAGATCAATGCACTAGAGGCAAGGCCTGAGACAGACTTCACTTTGTTTTTTGCTTTTGTTGCCATTTTCCGAAACCCGTAATGTTATCATTTTTCGTGATGTGGTCTTATTTTTTGTGCCCTAAGCTGTAATTTTTATTGATACCATTTTGGGATAGATATGACTTTTTGATAGCCACTATTGCATTGTATTGCAATGTTGTGGCGGCCAAAATAAACATAATTCTGGTGTTTGATAGATCGGACTTTTCTGAACGTGGCGACACCAAATATGTGTATTTTTTTTGTTTCAGTTTCAATAGGGCAACATGGGGGTGATTTGAACTTTTTTGTTTTTTTATTTTATCATATTTTTTAAAACTTTTATTTTTACTTTTCACTGTACTTAATAGTCCCCTTAGGGGACTGGAACCTGCAATCAGCTGATCGCTTGTGCTATACATAGCACATTAGTCCTGCTATGTATAGCATATATCACGACCTCCTATGAACGCTGGCCACGGGCCAGCATTCACAGGAGGATCATAGTGACAGGTGATCACGTGAAGTCATTATCGCACTTTACTCCTCTTTGGTCAGACCTCATCTGGAATACTGTGTTCAGTTTTGGGCACCACATTTTAAAAAAGACATTGACAAACTGGAGCAAGTTCAGAGAAGAGCGACCAGAATGGTGACTGGTCTGCAAACCATGTCCTATGAGGAACGGTTACAGGATTTGGGAATGTTTAGCTTGCAAAAAAGAAGACTGAGAGGAGACTTAATAGCTGTCTACAAATATCTCAAGGGCTGTCACATTGTAGAAGGATCATCTTTATTCTCATTTGCACAAGGAAAGACTAGAAGCAATGGGATGAAACTGAATGGGAGGAGACACAGATTAGATATTAGAAAAAACTTTTTGACAGTGAGGGTGATCAATGAGTGGAACAGGCGACCACGAGAGGTGGTGAGTTCCCCTTCAATGGACGTCTTCAAACAGAGGCTGGACAGACATCTGTCTGTGATGATTTAGTGAATCCTGCTTTGAGCAGGGGGTTGGACCAGATGACCCAGGAGGTCCCTTCCAACTCTACCATTCTATGATTCTATGATTCTATAAATGTACATCATATGTCCTGAAGGTTTTAAATAGATCAGATAGTGTAGCACCCTGAGGATTCGGCTGCTACAGGGGTATTGCACCTCAACCCAGAGGTGTGATATTCCACTCCCGGGTAAGGATGGAGTGTGGAACTGAGCTCAGTTAGCTGCATGCACTACACACATCCCATTTCCGAGGGACAGACCGATGGTACTCCCACTAGAGAAATGTGCAGGTACGACAGTGTCTGTTCCTGGCTGGAGTGGGAGGGGGGTGGAACATCCCAGTAGTGTAACGGCAGATAGGGGGAGCAGCCTGGGTAAAGCTAGGAGCTCATTGGGTGCTGGTCACCTGAGCTCACACATAGAGGGAGTATATAAGGTGGGAACCATCTTAGATCAGGGTCAGTCTGTGAGACGTCAGTCTTTTGTAGAGGTTTGGTCAGTCTGAGAGAGCCTGAGAAGCAGAGAGAGAGGAGAAAGAAGGACCCAGAAGGGGGAGAAGAGGGAACTCCAAGAACCCAAAATTAGATCAGAGGGTGAAGAGTTGGCAACAGGGTACCGGATCCCAAGCTGGTGGAGGCTACAGCACACCTTAGCCAGAGACCGGAGGTCGTGGGCAGGATCTGCCACGACCACCCACTAAATCCACCCGGAAGGCAAACCAAGAATAGGGTCAGGGAACCCAGAGACAAGGGTTTACCAACAAGAGGCCCGAGGGAGCCGGACTTAGGTGGATCCCTGGTGGGGAAGGCCAGAGAGAAGGACAAGTCAGAAAGGGAGCTCAGGACCACGCTTTAGAATCACCTGGGGGTTGGCCGAGTCCAAGACCTGGTGGACGCAGCACGGCTCGGGCGGTCACTTAAGGCCAGAGTGACCACAAGAACAGCAGTAAGTAAAAACCCTGAACTGCACAGCCCGGCTCGGAGTCTTCTTAACATCCACACTGCACCACCACTACCACCATCCTCTACACCTGACCCCCTGAGGCTATACCCCTCCCGTTGGGGGTTATACTACCAGAGCTGCACAAGCACCACCAGCCTCAGCGGACCCTGCTGCAGCGGCGGCCGTATTGACCGCAAATCAACGGGTGGCGTAGTCGACACAAAGAACACTAATAACATCTGTAAGGACTGCCACACACTGAGCTTGACACCCTGGGCACGGACCGGGTCACCGCCACTCGGAGACTACAACCCCCATCTGATCCGGCTCCGGGTATCCCCCAAACAACACTGGCCCAGGGGGCGCGTCAATAGTTATCCGACAGATAATAATAATAATTTTTATTTCTATAGCGCCAACATATTTCACAGCACTTTACATTTCAGAGGGGACTTGTACAGACAAAAAAGACATTACAGAATAAACACATAATTCAACAGATACCACGAGGAGTGAGGGACCAGCTTGCAAGATAACAATCTATGAGGAAATTTGGGAGACACAAAAGGTAAATGGTAAAAGTGCTTTTATTGTATGGTCCAGCCATCAATATAATAAATAGGGTATTCAAATAACACTGCATGAAACAGTTACCAGCCAGTACAGAAACAAAGTGCTACGAGTTACCAGATTTGTAAGAACATTTTGGAAGGACAAAACTGGAATAGTAAGATAAGTGAGGTAAGGTGATAAGCTAGTCTAAATAAGTGCGTTTTTATGGCACACTTAAAACTGTGGGTATTGAGAATTAATCAAATTGTCCTGGATAGAGCATTCCAGAGAATTGTTGTAGCACGCGAGAAGTCTTGGAGATGGGAGTGGGAGATTCTGATTTTAGAGGATGTTAGTGTTAGGGCATTAGCGGAATGGATGGTATGGGTAGGGTGATAGACAGAGACGAGGGAGGAGATGCAGCGTGGTAAAGAACTGTGGAACGTTTTGTGATTGAGAGAGATAAGTTTATATTGGACTCTGTAGCAGATGGGCAACCAGTGCAATGACTGGCGCAGGGTAGAGGCCTCGGTGTAGCGTTTGGAGAGGAATATGATCTTGGCTGCTGCATTCAGGATGGATTGGAGAGGGAAGAGCTTAGTAAGAAGGAGACCGATTAGTAGAGATTTGCAGTAGTCCAGACGAGAATGAATAAGAGCAACGGTAAGAGTGTTTGCAGAATCAAAGTTAAGAAAAGGTTGAATTCTAGAGATGTTTTTGAGGTGCAGGTGACATGAGTGAGCAAGTGATTGGATGTGGGGAGTGAAGGAAAGGTCTGAGTCAAATATAACCTCAAGACTGCAGTTGAGTAATGGTAGAACCACACTAGATAATGACAATATTGGGTTTGGGAAGGTTAGTAGAGGGAGGAAAGGAGTTCAGTTTTTGACAGATTCAGGTTTAGATAGGATGAGGACATGGTGTTAGAGACTAGAGATGAGCGAACCACTCATGGTGCGATTAGTTTCAGATCGTAGAACTTCCTGTTGTTCGCCGAACAGTTCGCCAAACAGTTCGTCGAACATATCCGAATTCCTTTGCATTCAATGGGAGGCAAAACCAAAGGCATACACAGCACCTTCAAAGAGGCCCAAAAGCTGCCAAAACAGCTCAAATTAGGCGCAGACACCAGGAAAAGTGGCATAAATTGACCCACAGTACAAATTTTATAATGGCACAGGAGCAGTCAGCCAATGGCCATGTATGAGGTATCAGGGTCTGGGCTAGCATTTACAGCTTTGAATTTAAGTTCAAATTAAGATGAGGTGGGTGAGGAATTTGTGTAGGCCTGCTATGCTGGGAGCCCTGATACCACATGCAACAGCTCAAGCTGATTTTCTGCTCAGCCACACTCAGGTGGCACAAATATCAGCTTTGTAAACTACTATTGCTAGAAAAATGTAAGGATATTAACACAGGTAGTTGACTGAAAGTAAGTGCAGGCCTGCCTGTCTGGGAGCCCTATTGCTACAGGCAACACACATGAAGGAGACCCCATCAGGAGTCTGCACATTTCCAAAAATTAGGGCAAGACACCACCAAAGTGGCATCAATTTCACTAGAGTTCAAATCGTATAATGGGGACCAACACTCCTTCCACAACAGCCAACCCAGCAGATGGAAACCCAATCAGGAATCTCCACATTTCCAAAAATTAGGGGCAGACACCAGCAAAATGGCATCCATTTCACCAGAGTAGAGCTAGTATAATGGGGCACTGACACCCCTTCCACTACAGCCAACCCACTAGTTGGAGACCCAATCAGTAGTCTCCACATTTCCAAAAATTAGGGCTAGACACCACCAAAGTGGCATCAATTTTACCAGAGTAGAACTAGTATAATGGGGAGCTGACACCCCTTCCGCTACAGCCAACCTAGCAGATGGAGACCCAATCAGGAGTCTCCACGTTTTCAAAAATTAGGGCCAGACACCACGAAAGTGGCATCAATTTTACCAGAGTAGAACTAGTATAATGGGCCACTGGCACCCCTTCCACTATAGCCAACCCAGCAGATGGAGAACCAATCAGGAGTCTCCACATTTCGAAAAAATAGTGTTAACATCAGCAGCAGCAACAGCAGGCACAAAAGCCATGACAAAGATATCACAGACTGCAATAACGTGAGATCAATGCAGCACACTAAAAACAACACCATCGTCTAGTCTGCAAAGTCTGCGATTGGGGTGCAAAAGTCCTTGGAGATCCATGACTTGCTCATCTTTGTGAAAGTTAGGGGGTCTACACTGTCAGGGAACAGCCAGATGCGCTTATCCGTCAGGACACCACCAGCAGCGGTGAAGACACGTTCTGAAAGAACGCTTTCTGCCAGGTATGACAAAATCTCCAAGGCGTGACAGGTGAGCTCAGGCCACTCTTCCATTTTTGAAGACCAAAATGTAAAAGGGTCCAAACCCTTCCTGATGGAATTGATATTCAACTTCTAGATACTCCTACACCATCCTCTCCAGTCATTCACCACGTGTCAGACTTGTACTCTGTTGTGCTGGTGGAGCTTGTCTAAAAACTGTGTGAATAGAAATTTTCTCTGCCACTTACAATGTTGCTGCTAATGTTTTTGCGATGACGAATTGACTTTCCTGATGTTGGAAGTCTAGACTGGCGATGCACACTGTGTGCCTCACTGCTGTCTTGGGGAAAACCCCTCTTAAGATTGTCTAAAAGCGTGTTTCGATACTGCAGAATGCGTGGGTCCCTTTCCATGGTGGGAAGCATCTGGCAAAATCTACTCTTTTACCGTGGATCTAACAGAGTGGCAACCCAGTAGTCAGCACTATTTCAAATCCTAACAATACGGCGATCATGTTGCAGATAGTGCAGTAGGAAGGCGCTCATGTGTTGGGCTCTTCCATGAGGTCCAAGTCCATGTTGTGTTGGTGACTGGGTAACACTGATGCTTGTTTCCTCCATCCCCTTCTGCCAACCATGGACAACAGAGAGGGGATCATTATCCTCTTCATCTACTGACTGTTGCATGCCCATTACTTCTTCCTCCTCATCCTCCTCCATTTGTTCCTTGGCACCTGCACCCTCCCTAATAATCTGTTGGGTAACACGAGCCCCTATCGATCACTGTAATCCACCCTCCCATGGCACCCGCCTGCATGACGACAGTGTGGAACTCAGAGACATTGTTATCCCTTCCACATTCTCCTCTGCTTCCTCCTCTTCCTCTGGGACCACCACCTCCTTCCACAGGTTATTCAAAGTCTGCTCCAGCATGTAAATCACCGGAATAGTGATGCTGATGACGGCATCGTCAGTGTTAACAATCTTAGTAGCCATTTCTAAACTGTGCAGAAGAGTGCAGAGGTCCTTAATCTGTACCCATTCCACAAACGTGATTTGCTCCACGTTTGTACTGCATTGGCCCAGGCTATACAACATGAGATACCGCGTCAGGGCTCGTCGCTGCTGCCACAGTCGCTGCAAAATGTGAAAAGTGGAATTCCACCGTGTCGGCATATCACATATCAACCGGTTAACCAGTAGGCCGAAACACCTCTGTTGCGATGCAAGTCGATGGCCCACAGGGTGCAATGGGCGGAATCAACAACCGTGCTTTATGCAGCAGCGCATCCAAGCCAGGAAGGTGGTGCAGAAATTGCTGTACAACCTGGTTGATAACATGAGCCATGCCAGGCACGTGTGTGAGGTTGCCTGGCGTAGGGCCGCCATCAGGTTCACACCGTTATCGCACACGGCCTTCCCTGGCTCCAGGTTCAGTGGAGACAGCCATTGCTGAAACTCAGCCTGGATAGCTGTCCACAACTCTTCATCTGTGTGAGTGCAATCTCCAAGACATATTAAATTTAACACTGCTTGATTGCGGTGAGCCCTTGCTGAGCAGTACAAAGGTGGGGGGGATTTGCTCAGCACTGTTGGAACGCGTGTCTCATTAAGGCAGGGGTTGAGGGCGCAGGTGGAGGACCTACAGGAGGTGGAGGAGGCAGAAGCAGTGGAGGAAGTGTTTTATACAGAGGTTTGTCCATCAAGACTTAGGGATTCCAAGACTTATGGAGAAGCCCCTTCCCCGCCTGCCCCCACAGCCACCAGAGTCACCCAGTGCCCAGTCAGCGAGATGTAACGCCCCTGGCCATGCTTACTCGTCCAGGTGTCTGTGGTGAAATGCACCCTGGCAGACATAGAATTAATCAAGGAACGGGTGATGTTGTCTGCGACATGTTGTTGTAGTGCAGGCACAGCTTTCTTAGAGAAGTAATGGCCACTGGGCAACTGGAACTGGGGGACTGCGATGGCCATCAGCTTTCGGAAACCATCTGTATCCACCAGGTGGAAAGGCAGCATTTCCGTGGCCAACAGATTGGAGATGGTGGAGTTCAACCTATTAGCTTTGTCATGTGTAAGATGAAACAATCTTTTATGTGACCACAACTGCGGGACCGAGAGCTGGCTGATGTGCTGAGAGAAGGCGGAATAGGGTGAACACGATAAACTGCTGGACCGTGAGTGAGGTGCAGGTGGAGAAGTTAAGGTGGATTGAGAAAGATGTGATGTGCTCGGTGAAGCAAAAACAGCAGGCATGTCCACTTTTGTTACAGCTGATGGGCTCTCACTTAGCCTGACTGCAGCGGGTAAACAAATGGAGGTTCTGCGGTCAGAGACCTGAGTAACAACACTTGGCATGGTAAAAGAGTGTCACGCAAGGTATGGGAAAGACTAAGTGCAACATGAAGCGAAGAGGGGAACGGAGCCCAGACACTATAAAAAGGGGGAGTGGAGACCTCCTAGGCTGATCTGATATCATCCTGTCTCCCCTATCGTCCCTATATTGGTTCCTCACCAATTGCCGCAGAGAAACCTAAACCCTGTATTTCCCTAGAGCTTGGCCCGGGATAGGGAAGTGGGGTATGAGCACTAGTCAGTCCCCACTAACAACTAAAGACAACAAGGGAGACAAACACGAGGGAAAGTAACTTAGCTTGTGCCGACTTAAGAGCGATTACTCCACACTTCCTCCTAGTACCTGAGAGGAAGTAAGCAGACTGCAATAGCTCTAAGCCTTCACAAGGGACCATGTGAATATCACCAGCACCTCCCTGTAGCAAACAGAAAGTAGTTAAATACTCAGGCCTGGGTGTCAGTTAGCAGAAGGGAGGTAGCCACTGGATCCTAGAGTGAGACAGATCTAAGAATGAGTCTGTAATGCCAAACAAAGAGATCTTCTGCAACCATCTGCAGGGTGACTGTCTGTCACATCTGACACACCCGTGACACAGAGAAGGAAAAAGCAGCAGATGCGGTTGATGGGGTGGCCGATGGTTGGTGAGGCCCACTGGTCCGCATTTTATTGCAGTGAGATTTCCAGACTAATGCATGTTGATCGCGCATGTGATGGTTCATGCATGTAGTATTCAAATTATTGCAATTTTTCCCTCTGCCGAGTCTTTTTTTTGCAAAGTTGGCAGATAATAAGGGTTGGCTCATCCTTTGTGGTCTCAAAAAAGGCCCAGGCTTGGCAACCTTTGCCGCCCCTGCGAGCTATAGACCTGTGACCACTGCTGGCAACAGCCACAGTTGTGGCTGAGGATGCAGTGCTCAGTGTGGTTGCATCACTCCGTGTCCGTGCAGTAGGCCGCAAAGTAACCTCATCGTCTTCCTCCTCTATCTCCTCAGATGAACTACTCAGCTGCATGCCTCTGGGTTCACACCAAGTGGGATCTACCACCTCATCATCATCCTCTCTGTTCTCCCATTCCTCGCCCTGAAAGTCAGCCTCCTCTTCCTGCCCTGACAGCACACTACAGTCTGCGTGCGCATCAGTTATCTGAGTCTCATCAGGATCAACTCCCCTCACAGGGGTTAACGTCTGGTGACGAGGGTCAGGATTCTGCTCGGACCCTTCTTCGTCCTGCCCCAGATCCAACATAAAAAAATTTTGGGCATCGGTGCAGATGCTTTCCTCCTCTTGAGTCTGTGAATCTTTGGAGCAGACCTCTGATGCCCATGCCATAGAATGTGCGAACAGCTCTTCAGACTCCCCCATCTGTAGTTGTGACGCGGGAGGAAACAAGGGTAATTGGGGTGTCACCTGTGAGGACTGTACTGTGCGTGATGTTGAAGTGGAAGAAGAGGAGAAGAGGCCATTTGTTGCATTGCTTTCATCCACTGGAGCACATGCTCTTTCTGGCCCTCATCTACAAGGTGTACCGCTGTGTGGCTGCCAAAGAGAGGGAGTCGAGTAGCCCCTCCGGTAACAGAAGTTGTCAGTTGTCTTTGGATAGGACGTGACGATGTTGGTTCGGTGGTCACGCAAGGTGTGGGAAAGACTTAGTGGAACACAAAGGGAAGAGGGAAAGGAAGCCCAGACTCTAGGGAAAAGGGGAAGTGGAGAGCTCCTGGCTGATAGAAAATCACCCTGTCTCCCCTAACATCCCTATTTTGGCTCTTCACCAATTGACGCACGTGTTCCTTGCCCTGTCTCTCCCTGGCGTTTGGCTAAGGCTAGGGATGGGAGGAGATGAACACTAGTCAATCCCCACTGAACACTAAAGACAACAAGGGAGGACAAACAGGGGGAAATTACTTAGCTTTAGACTGCTCCAGACTAATGCGCACACGTCCTCAAGCACCAGAGACGAAGTAGTACTGCTCTTGCTAAAGCCTTCACAAGGAGTAATGAATATCGCCAGCACCTCCCTCTGGAACATAGCAGATATTTATACACCCAGGCCAGGGTGTTAATTAGCCAGAGGAAGGTAACCGCTGGGTCCTAGAGACAGCCTCTAAGAAGGGTCTGCAATGCCAGACATAGAGATCTCCTGCAACCCACTGCAGGGCGACTGTCTGTCACTTCTGACACACCTATTCCCCCATGCACCACGACTTCGCTTTTTACCACTCATGTTGCTCAGGTAATGTGGCTGAAGCACGCTATTAGCAACAAAAAATTAGATTTTTTACTGTAGAAATTACAAGTTGAGATGTGGCCTGCTGCATCACATTAGTAACAGAAGAAATTCGATTTTTTACTGTGCGCGAGGCCTGTATGTAGCATAATATATGCGCCAAAAAATTTCAAGTTGAGATGTGGCCTGCTGTATCACATTAGTAACAGAAGAAATTAGATTTTTTACTGTGGACGAGGCCTGTATACAGCATAATATATGCACCAAAAAATTTCAAGCTGAGATGTCGCCAGCTGTATCACGTTAGTAAAACAAGATATTAAATTTTTTACTGTGGGCAAGGCCTGTATACAGCAGAATATATGCTCCAAAAAATTTCAAGCTGAGATGTGGCCTGCTGTGTCACGTTAGTAACAGAACAAATTAGATTTTTTTATTGTGGGTGAGGCCTGTATACAGCAGAATATGTGCGCCAAAAAATTTCAAATTGAGATGTGGCCTGCTGTCTCACGTTAGTAACAGAAGAAATTTGATTTTTTTACTGTAATTGAGGCCTGTATACAGCAGAATATATGCACCAAAAATTTCAAGCTGAGAGGTGGCCTGCTGTACCACGTTAGTAACAGAAGAAATTTGATTTATTTACTGTGGACGAGCTCTGGATACAGCTGAATTTCACCACCAGAAAATTACAAGTTGAGATGTGACCTGCTGTATCATGTTAGTAACAGAAGAAATTTGATTTTTTTTTACTGTGGACGGGTCCTGTATACAGCAGAATGTATGCGCTAAAAAATTGCAAGCTGGAATGTGGTCTGCTGTATCACGTTTGAAACAGAAGAAATTAGATTTTTTTTACTGTGGACGAGCTCTGGATACAGCTGAATTTCACTGCAAAAAAATACAAGCTGAGATGCAGCATGGTAGTAACAGAAAAAATTAGAGTTTCAAAGGTGTACTCCTGCATGCAGCCCAACATCAGCAGTAGACAATAGAGTTCTATGCTGAAATGTGGCCTGCTGTCTCTGTCTGGACAACACTAATAGCAAAAATGATTGATCTGCTGGAAGGTCGATTTCACAGCCACACATGATGCTAGTTATGTAAACTATCTGACTTAGAAGCAACGGCCTAGCTAACTATCTCAAATCTCTCAGTATCCAGGACCAGCATCATGAGAAGCCTCTCTGCGCTGTTATACTGACAAAATGGCGCTAAAACAACATGTCTACTCTTTATATGGAGAGGGACATGTGACTTCAGCAGCCAATGACAGAAGCCCTTGTATCTGGGTGTTGTGGATGGTTCCTGCGCCCTGATTAGCTTGCCAGAAACTGCACACATTAAGTTAAGAAAAAATAGATTAACAGCCTGCCACTACTCTGAATGCTCCCACCCCCTCCCCTCATCAAACACGTCCCCCACACTCATCATACAACACCACTACCCTAGCCAGAGTCCTAATAAATACAGTAGTAGAAATGCGATAATTTCCTGCACTTTTGCCAAATTGGGTCTATTTTCAGTAAAAATGCTTGGGTGTTCGATAACGAATCCGAATGTGCAATGTTCGTGTCGAATTTGAAAAAAACTAACGTTTTTCGAACATGCTTGCTCATCTCTATTGGAGACAACAGAAAGACATTCACTAATATTTTGCAGCAATACAGGGGTGATGTCAGGACACTATGTGTTTAATTGGGTGTCATCAGCATAGAGATGGTACTGAAAATCTACTGATGGTTTGACCAGTCGGGGCAGTATATAGGGAGAAGAGGAGAAAACCTAGAACTGAACCCTGAGGTACCCTGACAGTAAGGAGAGGAGGAGAGGAAGAGGAGCCAACAAAAGATACAGTGAAGGAGCAGTCAGAGAAGTAGGAGGAAAACCAAGAGAGAGCAGTATCCTTGAGCTAAATATAATGGATCATAGTGAGGAGGATCTGGTGATCCTGAGTGTCAAATGTTGCAGAGAGATCCAGGAGAATCAGCAGGAAGCAGTGATCAGTAGATTTAGCTGTTTGTAGAACATTAGAGACTTTAGCGAGGGCAGTTTCAGTAGAGTGTAAAGAGTGGAAACCAGATTGTAAAGGGTCAAGAAGAGCATTATCTGAGAGAGAGAGAGAGAGAGAGATAGCGGATTAGACCAAAGTGGACCAAATACTCTAGAAGTTTAGAAATGAAGGAGAGATTACAGACAGGTCAGTAGGTAGCAGCGCAGTTCTGGTCGAGGAATTTTTTTTAAGTAATGGGTGTATGCTGGCATGTTTGAAGGAGGAGGGAGAGATACCAGATAAGAATGAGGTTAAATATTTTAGTTAGGTAAGTGGTAACAGCCGGGGAAAGGGACTGATGAAGATGTGAGGGAATAGGGTCAATGGTGCAGGTAGTAGGGCTGTCGGATATGGTCAATTCTTTTTTTTAAATAATTGACCAGATCGTCAGCACTGAGCTTGGTTGTTGGGACCTGAATTCTTGGATTGAGGAGGAAATGAAAAGTGTCAAGGAGTTGTTTAGGATTGTTGGATAGTAAGGTGATGAGGGTGTTGAAGTAGGATTGTTTGGAGAGGTGAAGGGCAGAGTTGTATGTTTTAAAGGGGTTGCCCGGTCTAAATTGATAAGTCTGCAGTCACTTTGTGTGACTGCAGACTTATGTATTCCCCCAGTGAACCCACTGAGCTCTGCGGTAATTCGCCGGTTTTTGAGCCGGGACTGGGGGGTATGTATGCATTATACATACTCCCTGCCAGAACCAGGCTAGTAGGTGCGGCCTCGCTCCGTAAACTTGTATTGAGCGAGGCTCTGCCCCATCTAGTGAAGCAGCTGTCCAGTGGATGCGCCATCCAGTGGGTGCAGCCTCGCTAGATACAAGTGTATGGCCGCGTCCGCTAGTCGGGTTCTGGCCAAAAGTATGTATAACACATACATACCCACCGGTCCTGGCCCAGAAATTCGATGAATCTCTGCAGCACACAGTGAGTGCACTGGGGGGATTCATAAGTCTGCAGTCACACTGAGTGGCTGCAGACTTATTGTTTTAGATCGGACAACATCTTTAAGCATAAATTTATAATGGATGAAATCTTTGGCCAGATTGGATTTTCTCCACAGACGCTGGAGAAAATGTTTTGCAGCGTGTGCCAGGTTTACCGACATCTGTGCTGAGTTGTTCTATGTATAGGCAGTGCAGTTTCATCCAGGGCACTTTGCAGTGTTTCATTATAATATTTCAGAGCAGAGTCAGGACATGAGAGCGAGGAGATTGGGGCCAATGATAACTGCAGATTTCTGGGTATTAACCCCTTTACAACCCAAGGTTGTTTGCACGTTAATGACCAGGCCAATTTTTACAATTCTGACCACTGTCACTTTATGAGGTAATTACTCTGGAACGCTTCAATGGATCCCCCTGATTCTGAGATCGTTTTTTTGTGACATATTGTACTTCATGATTGTGGTAAAATTTCTTCGATATCACTTGCGTTTATTTGTGAAAAAAACAGAAATTTGGCAAAAATGTTGAAAATTTTGCAATTTTCAAAATTTGAATTTTTATGCCCTTAAATCAGAGAGATATGTCAGACAAAAAAGTTAATAAATAACATTTACCACATGTCTACTTTACATCAGCACAATTTTGGAACCAAATTTTTTTTTTATTAGGGAGCTATAAGGGTTAAAAGTTGACCGGCAATTTCTCAATTTTCCAGCAAAATTTACAAAAGTATTTTTTTAGGGACCACATCACATTTGAAGTCACTTTGAGGGGTCTTTATGACAGAAAATACCCAAAATTGACACCATTCTAAAAACTGCACCCCTCAAGGTGCTCAAAACCACATTCAAGAACTTTGTTAACCCTTCAGGTGCTTCACAGGAATTTTTGGAATGTGGAAGGAAAAAATTAACATTTAACTTTTTTCACTAAAATGTTACTTTAGACCCAATTTTTTTTATTTTCGCAGGGGTAACAGGAAAAAATGGAAAAAACACTGTTTGGGCACACGGCAGGGTCCGGAAGGGAAGGAGCGCCATTTGACTTTTTGAATGTAAAATTTGCTTGAATAATTAGCAGACGCCATGTTGCGTTTGGGGAGCCCCTGATGTGCCTAAACAGTGGAAACCCCCAAAAAGTGACACCATCTTGGAAACTAGACCCCTCAGGGAACTTATCTAGATGTGTGGTGAGCACCCTGAACCCCCAGGTGCTTCACAGAAGTTTATAACATTGAGCCATAAAAATAAAATTTTCACTTTTTTCCCACAAAAATCTTTTTCAGCCACCAATTTTGCATTTTCATAAGGGTAGCAGGAGAAATTGCACCATGCAGTTTGTTGTGCAATTTCTTCTGAGTAAGCTGACACCCCATATGTGGGGGAAAACCACTGCTTGGGCATACGGCAAGGTTCGGAAGGGAAGGAGCACCATTTGACTTTTTGAATGTAAAATTTACTTGAATAATTAGCGGATGTGCCCCTGATGTGCCTAAACAGTGGAAACCCCCCACAAGTGACACCATTTTGGAAACTAGACCCCTCAGGGAATTTATGTAGATGTGTGGTGAGCACCCTGAACCCCCAAGTGCTTTACAGAAGTTTATAACATGGAGCCGTGAAAATAAAAAATCTTACTTTTTCCACAAAAATAATGTTTTAGCCCCAATTTTTTTATTTTCACAAGGGTTGGAGGAGAAAATGGATTCCAAAAACTTTTGTGCAATTTCTCCTGAGTACGCCAATACTCCATATGTGGGGAAAATACTGTGTTTGGGCGCACGGCAGAGTTCAGAAGGGAAGGAGCACTGTGTGACTTTTTGAACGCAAAATTGGCTGGAATCGAGAGTGGACACCATGTCGCGTTTGGAGAGCCCCTGATGTGCCTAAATAGTGGAAATCCCCCACAAGTGACCCCATTTTGGAAACTACACCCCTCAAGGATTTTATCAAGGGGTAAAGTGAACATTTTGAATGCAGAGGTACGACACAGAATTTGATAACATTAGGTCATCATATTGAATAAGTTGTCATTAGTCTTGAGCGCAAGTGCTCGCTACTTGAGTTTGCATCGGGTACTCAGGTATGCACCATGTATCGCGGGTGCTCGAGTGACATGCTCGAGTCCCCGCCCACATGTTTCATGGTTATTAGACACCCCCAAAAAAACATGCAGGGATCGCTCGTGCATAGCAGGCAATCCCGGCGAGGTTTTTTAGCCGCAAAGCGTATGGGGCGGAGACTCGAGCATGTCACTTGAGCACCCACGATACTCAGTGCATACCCGAGCATTCGATGCAAACTCAAATAGTGAGCACTTGCGCTCAACACTAGTCGCCATATCGTCATTTTTTTTTTTTACTTTTGAAAAAAATCCCAACCCTAACCCTATCCCAACCCTAACTCTAGCCCAACCCTAACCCCAACCCTAATCCCAACCCTAACCCCAACCCTAACCCTAGCCCAACCCTAACCCTAGCCCCAACCCTAACCTTGGCCCAACCCTAGCCCAACCCTAACCCTAGCCCCAACCCTAACCCTAACCCCAACCCTAACCCTAGCACAACCCTAACCCAAAAGTTTATTTTTTACACCATTCCTCGTGCGGTATAAGTGATTAGACGACTTTATTCTTCGGGTCTGTGCGATTACAGCGATACCAGAATCATATCGGGTTTTTATGATTAACAGCTGTCACACACTAAAAGACGCATTTTTTTGTAAGATCTAGTTTTTGCATTGCCTTATTTTGAGAGCTATAATTTTTCCATATTTTGGCTGACAGAGTCATGCGACGGCTTGTTTTTTGCGGGACAAGTTGATGTTTTTATAGGTGCCATTTTAGATATTGATCGCTTTCTATTCCGATTTTTGGGAGGCAGAATAAACAAAAAACAACAATTCCGGAATTGTTTTTTTAAAAATTTTTTTATGCTGCTCCGCGTGTGGTAAAATTGATAAGGCAGCTTTATTCTTCAGGTCAGTACGTTTACAGCGGTACAACATTTATATAGTTTTTCTATGTTTTGGCGCTTTTACACAATAAAAACTATTTTATAGAAAAAATAATTTTTTTGCATCGCTTTATTCTGAGACCTATAACTTTTTTATTTTTCAGCTGATGGAGCTGTATGGCGCTTGTTTTTTGTGGGATAAGATGACGTTTTCAGCGGTACCATTTTTATTTATATTCGTCTTTTTTATAGCGTGTTATTCCATTTTTTGTTTGGCGGTATGATGATAAAGCATTGTTTTTTGCTTTTTTTTTATTTTTAGTTTTTTACCATGTTCACTAAAGGGTTAACTAGTGGAACAGTTTTATAGGTCAGGTCGTTCTGAATGCGGCGATACCAAATATGTGTACTTTTATACTTTTATTGTTTTTTTTTATAATAATATTTATTGATGGGTACATTATATTTTATTTTTGGTGGATTACTATTTTCTTTTATTTTTTTTTATATTTTTGCCATTTTTTTTTTCATTTTTAAACACTTTTTTTTAACTTTTTTTCTTTGTCCCACTATGGGACTTTCACTTTTTTATTCTGATCGCCTGTATAGCATAGGGATGGAGCACTGCAGATGCAGAAGATACTTTGGTCATGCACTGCGCAGGACCAAAATATCTTCCTGCTGTCTGGTGACCCGGATGTTGTCATGACGACATCGGGTCACCACGCCGGCAGAAGAGGTGAGCATCTCGATCACATCCCCTCGACTTCGATCGCAGCATTGCGGGGGTTAATGTGCCGGGAGCGGTGCGGGACTGCTCCCTGCACATAATACCAGGTGTCAGCTGTGACAATCAGCTGACACCTGGCGGCGATCGCGCCCGCACAGCCTGTGTGCGGGTGCGATCGCCAAGATGTACTAATACGTATCAGGCTCTTAAAGCCCAGGGCGCAGATACATATTAGTACGTCTTGGGCTTTAAAGGGGTTAATGGCACGTATATTCCTATAAGTGTGCAAAGTGGTTCTTGACAGAGAATGAAAGAAGGTTGTGTTGTGGTCAAAAAGTGGGAGAGAGAAGTTAGTAAAATCATGGACTGAGCAGAGCCGGGAGAAGATCAGGTCCAGTGTATTCCCATCTTCATGCGTAGGAGAGTTAGTAAGCTATGAAAGGCTGGAGAAGAAGTTAGAGAGAAAGGTTAGAGTTAAAAGATGGGCGGCAGATGGGATCATCAATAATAAAGTTAAAGTCCCCCATGATGAGAGTAGGGATGTTTCATTACATGACTGTTATAGCCCAGCACAGGGGCATGGAGCACCCTTGGCATGGCTGAACCTTTCACTGCACCTTCCCTGGCTTCTGTAAAGCCAGAGCTGTCACTCAAGGAGAAGTGGGGGTGGAAATAGAGACAAAGCAAGTAGGTGGGAAGATTCACTGAACTTTTGGGCCACGCCAAGGTTGCATCGAGCCCTTCAATGTTCTGGCCAGAGGAGTTTGACTGAATAAAAATTCAGCACCACCCACACAATTAGTAGCCAGGAATTTTCAAGTTAACTATAGAATAAACGTTTTTTTTTGTTTGCTTATTACTTACTATGTACTGGGGTGTTAAACATTACATACACATGTTAGAGATGCGCATTACATGATCTCTGTGCGATGGTTACAGGTTCCCTTTAAGCAGTATTTACAGTACATAGGGCTGGAGCTACATGGCGACTCTAGCTGTAACACACATTGCATGGACAAAGATTCACAACATAATGGAAGTTAATGCGGTTGCATTGTGATCCTCAAGTTGCTGTTTGGATTTCTTGCCTGGCATGGTCATGGTGACCTGCTGGTAACAATGGAGTCGCTTGCACTTAACGATGTTTAGCATTGCCATACTACAATCTTTGCTTATGCGATGTGTGTCATGTTCCAAATTGTCTTCTAGTCCCAGCCTTAAGCAAAAGCTTCTTTAACAGAAACAAATCTAACCATTCAAACATTGTAATCCCGTTACCTCAAAGAAACGAACAACGGTTGCAGTGAAGAACAACCAAAGATGCAAAGAGTTGTGAGTTTTTTTTAGTAGTCAAGTGCATAGTGAAATGTAGAAATAGATCTTGGTTTATGGTTTCAATTACAACTGACTAATTCAGAAGTCTCTATATTCATTGGCTGCACAGAAGAAAGGATTTAGAGATGTGTGACGAGTTCCTTGTAGTCACGTAACAGGTCATGTTTCCATTAGAACATACTAGATATTGTTCTTTGAGTCATGGAGGAAGGGTAGTTCAGCTAATTAAAAGAACAGAAATTCTACATCTTGTTCCTTTAAAAGCCCAATGAGTTCAATATTGGACATTCATCCAACAGAAGATCAGTCTGTGTGTAGCCAGTTCTTCATTTCTTCATGTATGTAACCAGAGGAACAATTGTGCAACTAGCATTACCGGGAAATCTGCAGGAATGAGCAGTTAGAGAATATGAGCAGGACAGGTCCAAGTGTTTCTTTAGGTGCTGCTGACTTGAAAATCATTGAGCTAAGCTACTCATATTTTCACGGATTCCCCAAGCCTGTTGGGTCCTAGTATCACGCTACGTTTATCTGGTGCTTATTGTCAGTCCTAAATATAATCCATATTGATGTTGAAGGCACCCTTTACCTGAATTGGGTCATGTATTTTACAAACTAGAGTTAAAGGAAAACATGAGATCAAGAGAGTAGATTCATCTTTCATGAACAACAGTAATATTAAAACCAGCTGCCGAATATATTTTAGATCTCCATCTTGCCACCAAAAAAGCTGTCACCCATTAAGGCATGGGCTCCACAAGACCTCGGATGGTGTCCTCTGGTATCTGGAACCAAGATGTTAGCAGCAAATCCCTTAAGTCCTATAAGTTGCTATATGCGTCTTCCATGGTTCAGAATTTTTTTTTCATTCCCTTCCCACAGATGCTTGATCCTATCCTATATGTAGAAATTCATTGACCAGAGCATCAGACTCCCTATGCCTGCTGCCTACATTCTGGTTTCGTCACAATCCCGAGGTAAGTTTCAACTTTCGAACTCTACCAATATTTTTTTCTTTTGTTCCAGGTAAGTGACAGACACACACATGGCTGTCCATGTTATATAAAAGGAAACATGATTCATCATACCAGGCAATGGACAGTGGACACCATGGACACTGACCGGTCTACAGCTACAGAGCCCCATAAGTAGCAAGCTGCAATACACTGTGTGTTCTGACATGTCTATTGTAGCCAGCATTAACTTTTTCATCAATTTGTGATAGAGCAGCTTGTTTGTGGGATTGGTCCAGACAGAATAACATTTGCTCTCCATTGTTGAGCACTGGACATGAAACCCAATCACAGGATTTACTAGTTGTGTTTTCTTGGACCATTTTGGTTGGTATTAGCCACAGCATTATGAAAGCACCCCACTATATCCAGTTTTCTAGCTGCTCTGACCAGTGGCCAACTTGAAGCTTGTGCCACCCAATGCAAAATCTCCAACTGGACTTCCAACTATCCCATGACCGTAATAGTATTGATCTTCTCATATGGGCCAAAGGAACCTTTTGGAACCCCTAGGCTCTTGGATCCAGGCGGAACTGCTAACTATACATCTACTATAGATAGTCACCTAAAATAACTACACCTTATTCACTTACAAAAGTTATAAGTTCAGTTATAAATTGCAATACTAAGTCCACAATATATGAATTGGAGGCCTCACCTTGCAATCTCCAGTATGTAAGATGTATGACTTTCAAGTCGAGAGTGAAAATTTCTTTATGCCTTTGGGGAATAGACATGTCACAATGGTGTTGGGACTATGGGCGCTAACCAGGTCCCTAGAACTAGTGTCACCCTAGTCTATCCCTGTCCCCCAGATTACTCCTGAAGGTGGAGACACCATTTTCACATGCCTTTCTATGCTCCTATATCTACCCTGATCTGTCCCCTCCCCCACCCAGGGTAGTGGGAAGCTGAAGTGTAAACACTAACCAGACAAACAAGGGAAGATGGACAGGGATAAATGAAAATACCAACCATACAAAATAAACTCACAAACAACAGAGTAGGACACAGGGGAGTTAAAGGAAGGAGAAACCAAATAGGAGAGGATGAGGATGTGCACACAGACAAAACTCCAAGCAACAATTTTCTGAATAAATCTCCAAGAGCCAACTCCAACAACGAACTTCACCTCCAACTCCAGAACCAGGAAGTAAGAACTAAAACTGGCAATCTCTAAGTGCCAGAGGCGAGCATATATAGCAGAGGGGAGTGGCCAACAGTAAACAGCTGAGACAATCCAGGTAGGAAAGCTCCAGGAGCTTCAACTGAACAGATTAACCCTTTCACTCCTAGCAAGGAAGAAACGTGCACTATTTAATCAGATGGTGAAGTACTTCTAACCAGTGCAGGAGTTTGTAAAACGAGACCCCACGGTCTTCTGGCCCCTCTCTGTTGTGGTATCACCTTGACAATAGGTAAAAGCTCATCACAGCGCTTTGCAAATAAGTATAATGGAAGCAATGATACCCTGAGGGTCAGATGCATAAAGAGAGTGAAATACTCAGGAAACAGAGGTTGAGATGAGAAGCTTTATGAATTCTATCTTTTGACACCTGTTTGGATATAATGTGATTTTTCTGTGCTGCTGATGGACTCACAAGGACAAGCTTGAAAGGCGATGGATTCATAAATGTATTGTTTATTGATATGGTTACAAAGTCAATGTATTTCAAAGCTATGCTAAACTTCTTCAGGACATAACTTTATTGATGATCTAGACTGGACTGACAGTTATACAGTATATGCTGACATTTGAAAAACCAGCCAAAGAGGGGCACATGACATGTCAAAGTTCAACTATGGTCCGCAGGAGTGATGTCACTTGAAGATAACATATATTACACAAAAAACAGTAAAAACAGTAAAGAAATAAATATATAATGTCATATATTGATTAATATTTATGGAAATGACAGAAAAAATGAAAAATAAGAAAAATAAACATGAGAATGAGAATGTCCGTGAGATTAGAACTGATTAGATGATTGTATCAAAACCTTAATTTGGCGTTATAGTTTGAAGTGTCACCATGAAAATCAAATGTTGGCATTGAAAAAGAAACCTATGATCTAGATATTCCTGTAATATCTAGGGAAATGTTTAAAACATTTTTGAGAAATAATTAATGGATAAAAATATTTTGGAGAAATTAAAGGTCGACAAAAGTTTTTTTTAGATTGCAAGGAATACTATCAGTATTTGGTCAGTATTCGGTAAGTATTTTTTCTCAGGGAGTGGGAGCCAAAACCAGGAGTGGGTGATAAATGCAGAATTGGTGACTTGTTTCTATTATACCTTTTCTCTGATTGTTCCTCACCTGGTTTTGGCTCCCACGCCTGAGGAAAAATACTGACCGAATACTGACCAAATACTGATAGTGTGGCCGTGGCCTAAAACAAAAAATGTTGACACTGTTTCATATGAAAGCATGAGCCACTTAAAGGCTGGGAAACATTTTCTGTGAGTCCATCAGCAGCACAGGAAAATCACGTTATGGGCTCGCTCCCACTTGCAATGCAATCGGACGACTGCAATCCGATAAAAAATAGGATTGTACTCGCCCCAATATTACTCTATGGTGCAGCTCACATCTGCGATTATTTTCTCATGCCGATGCGGCATGCAGAAACATTTGATTGCATCCCAAAATTGGATCGCACGCACTCATATAAGCCATTGGGTGCGTGTGAAACACCGCACTGCACTCGGATATCACCCGAGTGCAGTGCAATTACCGCCGATGCCAGCAAAGGAGGAGATGGAGAAATTAATTTCTCCGTCTCCTCCACAGCTGTGCTGTGATTCTCTCATGCGAGATGATCGGAGCACAGAGCACTGACACTCGGCTCCCGCTCGCAGCAGAGTTGGAGCCCGAGTGTCATTAGCATATCGCATCGGATGTGATTCGCTAATGTGTCTCCAGCCTCCATCCGAACAGCAATCTCTCCTGGTCTGACGACCCGTGTCCTGCCGCAGCTGATCTTATGCTATTGAATTGTTGCAATGTGCAACAGCACCAGGTGAGCGTGCATTCATTTCTATACCTTTTGTTTTAATTGGTTAAAACCCTATTTTGCTCTCTCTTTGCTCCCCAGTATTTCTCCTTTGATCATTTGACACCTGTTACACAACAAATATAAACCTTAAAAAATGACTTACAGTTCTCCAGTGAAAACAATTTACAACTTATCACCTATCTATAGGAAAGGTGAAAACTTGCTGATTGGTGTGTGACCCACCACTGGGACCCGCACCGATCCGGGGAATTTTTATCCACAACAGGGAACTTTTATCCCTGTTACAAAATGGAACAGCTGGTGGGACGACCGACCATCGCTCCATTCATTCACTCAGGACCCTAATAAAGAATGACTGGCGCGCAGGTCTCACATGTTCCCTGCTACTCCATTCTAGCGGAGACACCCACCGATCAGCAAGCTATCGCCTGTCCTGTGGATAGGTAATAATTTCTTCTCACCGCACAACCCTTTAACATGTCTGGATTGATAAACATTTTATATGGGGTAATACCCAAAATATATACTTGTAGCTGTGTTGCTCTATTAATGCCCCATGCATAACGGGGAATCGGTAAAGTGTAACATTGAAGCATATTTCCATATACAGATATAACACCTTTGAGTGTGATGTCTCTCTCTGGAAATCAACACTGCATCCTAGTGTCAGAGAAAGCAGTGAAGTCACGTTTTTCCATATATTGGTTACTTCTAAGTGTTATTTCAGCTATGAATCACATTGCTAAATAAGGTGGTATGTAGCTCTGTGCTTCACTATCTGGTTGTGATGAAATCTTTTTTAATTCTCATCTTTCAATATATTCTGTAATACTTTCTTGGTAGGTGTAATCTAAGCCTCTCTTAATATATGAATGGATAAATATGTCACAGCCATTTGAAGTTAGTATCATACTTTAAGGTTACATTGTATTTTTTATTACTCTTTTTTTGTAAATGCTATATTTTTCTTTTTTTGCTATTGCAAAGCTCTTAAAAGAACGAGCGTTTAGTAATTTGATGTATATATATTCCTGCACAACAGTTACCTGGAGTTATGTTTGGCTAAATGCAATTAGTAGAATGGAGAAATAAAATTATGTACAATAAATTTAATGTGTGCTTGCAGTGTATCATTTGCTTTTATTTAGCTCCATCTTGTGGCTAGTATTGTGAATTACAAATAAAAACTAGATGGAAATAGGATCAATTCCTATATATAGTATAATAATAATGATGATAATAATAAATATTAATAATATTTTTTCTTATCTGTCAAAGCATTCTTACACTAAGTTATTTTTTTTATTTTACTTGACAATTTGTTACTGCAATATTATTCCGAGAATCAGTGATAGGCCCAAGGCTATTTAATCTCTTTATTAATAATCTTCTGGAGAAGATTGAAAGTAAAGAGTTAGTTATTTTTGATGATAGAAAACTATGTATGTTAATAAAAACTGAGTAAGACTGCATAACATTACAGAGTAATCTAGATATGATGTGACTGATGTCATCATCATGGGCAAACACATAGCACATGAAGTGTAATGTTGATAAATGTAAAATAATGCACCTATGCCGGGGTAATCTTATTGCTACATATACATTATATGAAATATATACTAGGGACTACACAACAGGAGAAGGACTCTGGTATTTTGGCTACAAGAAAGCTAAGCAGTGGTACTCAATGTCAAGCAGCAGCTGCAAAAGCAAACAAGAGAGGTAAAATCTAGTGATGAGCGAGCACTAAAATGTGAGCTCCTTGCTCGGGTCGAGCAAATTGGAATGCTCAGGTGCTCAACCCGAGCAACGAGCCCAATGTAAGTCTGTGGGAAACTCGAGAATTTTTCCGCCTCCCCCTCCCCTCCTGGAGGTCTGCAGGGGGCCAAAAAATTGTCCAAATCGATGGGAACAGTGTTCAAATGATATGGGAACAGAATGAGGAAGACCCATGGAAGCATCTGAGACTCCGAGGTCACTGCTGTAAATAATGTTGTCAGAGTATTATGCCACTCACAATAAAACATACAAAAACTAAACCAAAAAGGATTTTCCTGGAAAAAAATGTCAAGGGACATTCTTTCCAGGGTAATGGCTTGTATATAAGGCAAAAAAATGCTCTTCCACACCTTGGGCTATGTTCACACGTAGTGTTTTGATGCGTTTTTTTCACTTTTGCATTGCTTTCAATGGTGAAAAATACATTCAGCAGTAAATGTCATTGTAACATTTTACAACCTTATCTGTCCATGTGCTGTGTGAGACATAATCAGACACATCCTATTTCATTTATGAAGGAGGGGTTCTGAAAGTCACAAAGCCTAATTTTACAGGGCCATCAGGCGGCCCTTACTATTGTTAAAGGGCCAGCAGCCGGCCCTCACTATTGTTGGAGTGCCATCAGCCAGCTATGCTTTGTTGTTCCCATTATTAAAGAGTGGGTCTCCTATACTGTTATTGCCTATGCAGTGAATGCAAGGGCTGCCAAATATGTGGAAGCACCCCAATACCCCTTTAAAGAGACATAGAGGAGGGCCTCAGTTAAAAAAATGTTCCAATTACTAGGAAGTGGATCTCCTATACTGTTATTGCGTATGCAGTGACTGCAAAGGTTTCCAAAAATTTTGACGCACTCCAATGCCCCTTGGAAGAGACGTAGAGGAGGGCCTCAATAAAAAAAAATGTTCCCATTATTAGGAAGTGGGTCCCCTATACTGTTATTGCGTATGCAGTGACTGCAAGAGCTGCCAAAAATTTGGACGCACTCCAAGAGTGGGAGAGACCTAGAGGAGGGCCTCATTAAAAAAAATGTTCCCATTATTAAGGAATGGGTCTCCTATAGTGATAATGCCCATGCAGTGACTGCAAGGGCTGCCCAAAAATTGGACGCACTCCAATACCACTTTGAAGAGATGTAGAGGAGGTGCTCATTAAAAAATTGTTACCATTGTTAAGGAGTGGGTCTGCTATACTGGTAATGTCCATGCACTAGTGCATGGGCTGAAAAACATTTACCCCTGGGAATATACATGATCATACTATATAACAAAAATGTCCTACGAGCATCATAAACACCCTTAAATAAATTATGTGGGTGTTGCATCACGGTCACCCTGGTGATATGGTGGTGGCGGATGAGGATGAGGAGATGGAGAAAGAGGAGGACAACAGAAAATAAACAAAATCAGGAAGAGTATACCCATGTTTGAGTGTGAAGAGGTGCATGGGAATAGACCTCCCAAAAAAAAGCCACTGGATTTGAGTTTATGACAAGTCTGGCCCAATCCAGCCCTTGTTCATTTTTATAAAAGTCAGCCTGTCAGCATTTTCAGTTGACATCCGGATACGCTTATTAGATATAATGCTACCGGCGGCACTATTAACCCGCTCTGACAAAACACTAGCGGCAGGGCAGGCCAGGACCTCCAAAGCGTAGAGAGACAGTTCATTCCACGTGTCCTGCTTGGATACACAATAATTATAAGGCACAGAGGAATGAGGGAGGATGTTGGTACTGCTGGCAAGGTACTCCTTCAACATCTTCGAAAAATTATCTCTCCTTGACGGACTACCCCGTGCATCAGGGCCTGGGCGATGGACCGGTCTGAGAAAACTGACCCAGACCTTTGACAGTGTTCCCCTGCCTCTGCTGGATCATATTTGTGTCTCTCTTGCCTGTACTCTTTGGTTGTCCAATGAACTGTGACATCTGCCGCCAGCAAATTTTTTAAATAATTCCGCAGCAAGGGCCTTCTGGTACTGCAACATTTTATTAGACTTCTCTGCCGCGGGAATGAGAGATAGAAAGTTTTCCTTCTAGCATGGGTCTAGAAATGTCACCAACCAGTAATGACTGTCACCCAATATTTGGAAAACTCGAGGGTCATGGGAAAGGTAGTGTAACATAAACTCATGTGAGCCAGACTGCTAACAGGTAAGACTTCCGTGTCCTCACCAAGATGACGACTGACCATGCTCTCCTCCTCATCCTCCTCCTCGTTCTCCCTCTCCTCAGGCCATCCACACTGAACAGACAGCATGACAGTTGTGTGGGTAGTACCATCTATAGCGCAGGATACTAGCTCCTGTTCTTCCTTATCCTCCTCTTCCTCATTGTCACCCAATCCGCATTGGGATAAGATGAGGCTGGGCTCTGTGGCATCACCCTGTATGGTTCCTTGCTCCATCTCATTGTGCTCCGCCTGCAATGCCTCCTCTTTAATTGTGAGCAGTGAGCGTTTCAGTACACAGAGAAGTGGGATGGTGACGCTAATTATGGCGTCATTGCCGCTCACCATCTTGGAGTCCTCAAAGTTTTGGAGGACGGCACAGGGGTCTTAGATCCATGCCCACTCCTGAGCTCTTATGTGTGGAGGCTGACCTGAATACTGATGGACGTTTTGAAGCTGGTACTCAACAATTTCCCTGTGCTGTTCAAAAATCCTTCCCAACATATGCAACGTTGAGATCCAACGTGTGAAGATATCGCACACCAGTCGATAAGCTGGAAGCTGCAAATGCTGCTGAAGCATGGCAAGGGTGGTGGAAGCTGTAACTGACTTTCTAAAATGGACACACACGGTTTACTTTGACAAGCAGATCAGGCAGATCCGGGTAAGTTTTGACAAATCGCTGGACCACTGGTTGAGCACATGGGCAAGCCATGGTACAGGTGTGAGCTCGCCTCGCTTCAGAGCCGCCACCAGGTTCTGGCCATTGTCACACAGTGCTGCAGTGCTTCCAGTTTCCAACTGATGTGTTCATTTCGAAGATGGAGGCTGAAGAGGAGGAGATGTGTGACGCTCACAGCCCTCACCCTGGGAAGTGGGGTTACTCAGAGCCGGGTCAGATGTTGAGGGGATGCTGTCGTGGCCTAGACCCGTGCCGTGCAGTAAATAACAGGCTGAAGCGGGGTGTGAAGTCATCCAGGGTTTTTACTCACATTAAGATGAACTTTAGCTGCAAAGCTTCCCTCTGCTCCTCGCGGCGTGCTGCGGCCACCAGGAAGGGGGTCCGGCACTTTCCAGATAGATCAGGAGCACCTCTCAAGACGCCGTTGGTGTGTTCCTCTCCTCCCTCACTTTCTCCTTCTCCTCCCACTTGTCACCCTCTGGGATCCACTAAGCCGCCGGGCTTTTCCAACAGTGACGTGAAGTACACAGTCAGATATTGGGGGCCGGTCACCCCTCTTGCAGCAGGAGTCCCTCTGGCAAGGCCAGAGTGAAGAAATACAGGTGGCGTATGCCGCTCCGTCCGTATCCCCCAGGGATCCTTTTGCCTGTGGAGCTTGTCTCCTCTACGCCACTCCAGGCCTTCTCAAGTAGGGACCTTGACTGGGTAGAGACAGCGGTTAACTCTTGCCCGCTCCTCGTCTCAAGGCCAGAGCACGAGGACCGTGTATCTCCAATCAGCTGCAGGTTCTAACAGAAAGCCACGTTCAGTGATGAAGATCACAATCAAAGACCTTGAACTTAAGATGGCTGAAGATTAAATATGATGCTATTAGTGCATCCTAAAAGTGTGTCCTCCACCCTCACCCACTACATGGTTCCCCCTATCTTTGGTTCCCCCCATCTCCTCTATACCGGCTGGGGCAGCACCCTGGTGCCTTAAAACCCCCCTCAGGACAGGAGTGGTGTAGTGTTGAATGGTGAAGTAGGGTCCTGAGAAGTGCTCCATCCTTACCTGGAAGAGGAGATACCACACCTCTACTGAGGTACAGTACCCCTGTGGCGACTGAACCCTCAGGGGCGCCACATTCCCCCCTGGTGAAACACAGCACGTCTGCGGGCTGCAAGAGAGTAAAAAGTGGTACAGACATTTAAAATTTTTGTATAACAATAACAATAAAATGATCTTCCCTTTATGGGAGGTAAGGACACTTTAAACGTTGCATGATAAATATATATACAATATAAATGTAGAAAAACAGTAAAGAGACATTATGCATGTTGACAGATCAGTACAAAATACAGCAGAAAGTGTCAGTTCAGCAGCATGAGGGACCTGTCCCAAACCCTCAACGTGGGCCCTGGGGTGGCTGCAGGGCATAGAGATCCGGAGTTGGACCTCCAGTAGAGCCACTCCAGACAGGTTTTGCTTCTGAGGTCTGAGGTAGTAGTAGATGCGGTTTTGTATAAAACCAATAGGGAGCACCTAAATAGATGCATAACCATATACAAGAAGTAGAAGAGTCTGTCTACTGCCAGTCTGCAGGGACAAATGTCTCTTTATACCGGGAGGAAAACATTATTAAACATAAACGAAAACAATTTAACTGTAAGGTACAGCCTCCGGGGCCGCTCAGTCCAGGTATCCCCACTTGGGAAAAGGCTCATTTTTCCCTACGGAGCCTGACCGGTCCTCTTGTGACAGGCGCGTGGGGGCCTCGCCCTGAAACACCCTGTGGATATCCAGGGCGTACCAGTCACGCACCCCAAGGTGGCGGGTGTATGTCACCAGATCACCCGGGTAGAGGTTCCGACCAGGGTGTCCCTTCTTCAATTGTGGCTCGACGTCCCGCCGGCTGACGAAAACGTCCTGCTCAAACTCGGGATCTCGTATGAAGCCCCATCCTGCCTCCTGGTGGAAGCGGACTATCAGCCCTTCCTCCCGGGGGCTCGGACGGGCGGCCTCCTCCTGGCGGGCCTTGGACTTTGCGGCCTTCGCGCGCACCTCTAGGTGCTCGCAGCGGACTCGCCTCTCCCGCTGCTCTTTATCCAGCTGGAGGAGCTCCCTGCGACAGAAGTCCTCCCGCCTCCGCGCTTCAGCCCGGGTCTCCTAGGGGAAGCCCAACAGGTACCCCCCTGGTTGTTCCAAGCCATCTCCTCCGCTGCTGGGCAGGTGACCGGAGGGCGACAGCAGGGGTTGCTGCAGGTCCTCAGGTGACGCGGACCGGTCCGGGTTGGGGTTGGTGGAATCCCCAGCAGGCACAGGCTCCTCTGGACCGGGAGTCGGGAGGCAATGCAGGCCTCCGGCGGTGACCGTCACTTGGGCCTCCATCTCCGGAGTGTAAGGCTGCTCCCATTCAACGGCGCCCGGTGCATGGGAATAGACCTCCCAAAAAAAAGCCACTGGATTTGAGTTTATGACAAGTCTGGCCCAATCCAGCCCTTGTTCATTTTTATAAAAGTCAGCCTGTCAGCATTTTCAGTTGACATCCGGATACGCTTATTAGATATAATGCTACCGGCGGCACTATTAACCCGCTCTGACAAAACACTAGCGGCAGGGCAGGCCAGGACCTCCAAAGCGTAGAGAGACAGTTCATTCCACGTGTCCAGCTTGGATACACAATAATTATAAGGCACAGAGGAATGAGGGAGGATGTTGGTACTGCTGGCAAGGTACTCCTTCAACATCTTCGAAAAATTATCTCTCCTTGACGGACTACCCCGTGCATCAGGGCCTGGGCGATGGACCGGTCTGAGAAAACTGACCCAGACCTTTGACAGTGTTCCCCTGGTGGCGGGTGTATGTCACCAGATCACCCGGGTAGAGGTTCCGACCAGGGTGTCCCTTCTTCAATTGTGGCTCGACGTCCCGCCGGCTGACGAAAACGTCCTGCTCAAACTCGGGATCTCGTATGAAGCCCCATCCTGCCTCCTGGTGGAAGCGGACTATCAGCCCTTCCTCCCGGGGGCTCGGACGGGCGGCCTCCTCCTGGCGGGCCTTGGACTTTGCGGCCTTCGCGCGCACCTCTAGGTGCTCGCAGCGGACTCGCCTCTCCCGCTGCTCTTTATCCAGCTGGAGGAGCTCCCTGCGACAGAAGTCCTCCCGCCTCCGCGCTTCAGCCCGGGTCTCCTAGGGGAAGCCCAACAGGTACCCCCCTGGTTGTTCCAAGCCATCTCCTCCGCTGCTGGGCAGGTGACCGGAGGGCGACAGCAGGGGTTGCTGCAGGTCCTCAGGTGACGCGGACCGGTCCGGGTTGGGGTTGGTGGAATCCCCAGCAGGCACAGGCTCCTCTGGACCGGGAGTCGGGAGGCAATGCAGGCCTCCGGCGGTGACCGTCACTTGGGCCTCCATCTCCGGAGTGTAAGGCTGCTCCCATTCAACGGCGCCCGGGGACAGGGGTGCTGGCATCAGATCCAGGAGGGCCTCCGTGGGCCTGGCGCTCGTGACAGGGGTTTGCTTCTTACCCGATCCTGGGCTGCACGCGGCCTCCGTGGTTTCCTCTGCCTGGGTTGCTGTCCTCGTAGTTAGGGTTGCAGAGCCCTGGCGGCGGGCACAGATTTTGCTGAGCACCTCTCCCCGCCACCCTGTGGCGGCGTGTCGTTGAGCCTCTGCGACCCTCCAGGTCAAGTCCTGTGCCTCTCCACGGAGGAACTCGGCCTCCTCCGGGGTCAAGTGGATTCCCGTTACACCGAGCGGGGTAGCAGCTCGTGGGCCAGCATCGGAGGGTTTCTCCTGCGCTGCGTCCATCTTTGCTGCCAGGTGTGGTGTGTCTCGATTGTTGCGGCCACACCTTGATGTTGCTTTCGTCTCCTCCTCTTTTCGGGGCGGCTCCAGGGCGGCTGGCTGACGGGCACTCCCAGGGACATCCCATCCGCTTTGACGGACATTACCTTGCGGACTGTCTCTGCTGAAGGGGGCGGTCTGCACTTTTGGCACCATGGGGAAGCCTGGTCCACGATGGGAGGTGCGGAGTCGCTGTCCTTTTTGCACATAATGGCTTCCGTTATTCTTGGGCGGTGCCATGTGAAGTGTAAAATGACAGTCTTTTAGTGAAAAGGTGCACAGTACCCGGTAGCAATGGGGATTTTTGCTTTTCTGTTGCTGCGGGCACGCAATCCTGCCGACTACGCCAAGTTGTGACGCTCACAGCCCTCACCCTGGGAAGTGGGGTTACTCTGAGCCGGGTCAGATGTTGAGGGGATGCAGTCGTGGCCTAGACCCGTTCCGTGCCCAGGGCGGTCACATAAAAGATGTAATTGGCTTTCAGGGTTGAGTGGTATTTCGACTACGCCACCTATGGTATCCAGTGATGGACACCAGCGCTGTTTCAGTCCACTGAGGCCGGTGTTGCTGACAGCTATGATGGGACGGCTCCCCGCAGGCAGAGCAGGACTCAGGGCAGTGTGCTGCTGGTGGGAATGGTGGGTGCAGTGCCGTGCAGTAAATAACAGGCTGAAGCGAGGTGTGAAGTCATCCAGGGTTTTTACTCACATTAAGATGAACTTTAGCTGCAAAGCTTCCCTCTGCTCCTCGCGGCGTGCTGCGGCCACGAGGAAGGGGGTCCAGCACTTTCCAGATAGATCAGGAGCACGTGTCAAGACCCCGTTGGTGTGTTCCTCTCTTTCTCCCTCACTTTCTCCTTCTCCTCCCACTTGTGTCCCCTTCTGGGATCCACTAAGCCGCCGGGCTTTTCCAACAGTGACGTGAAGTACACAGTCAGATATCGGGGGCCGGTCACCCCTCTTGCAGCAGGAGTCCCTCTGGCAAGGCCAGAGTGAAGAAATACAGGTGGCGTATGCCGCTCCGTCCGTATTCCCCAGGGATCCTTTTGCCTGTGGAGCTTGTCTCCTCTACTCCACTCCAGGCCTTCTCAAGTAGGGACCTTGACTGGGTAGAGACAGCGGTTAACTCTTGCCCGCTCCTCGTCTCAAGGCCAGAGCACGAGGACCGTGTATCTCCAATCAGCTGCAGGTTCTAACAGAAAGCCACGTTCAGTGATGAAGATCACAATCAAAGACCTTGAACTTAAGATGGCTAAAGATTAAATATGATGCTATTAGTGCATCCTAAAAGTGTGTCCTCCACCCTCACCCACTACATGGTTCCCCCTATCTTTGGTTCCCCCCATCTCCTCTATACCGGCTGGGGCAGCACCCTGGTGCCTTAAAACCCCCCTCAGGACAGGAGTGGTGTAGTGTTGAATGGTGAAGTAGGGTCCTGAGAAGTGCTCCATCCTTACCTGGAAGAGGAGATACCACACCTCTACTGAGGTACAGTACCCCTGTGGCAACTGAACCCTCAGGGGCGCCACATTCCCCCCTGGTGAAACAGCACGTCTGCGGGCTGCAAAAGAGTAAAAAGTGGTACAGACCTTTAACATTTTTGTATAACAATAACAATAAAACGATCTTCCCTTTATGGGAGGTAAGGACACTTTAAACGTTGCATGATAAATATATATACAGTATAAATATAGAAAAACAGTAAAGAGACATTATGCATGTAGACAGATCTGTACAAAATACAGCAGAAAGTGTCAGTTCAGCAGCATGAGGGACCTGTCCCAAACCCTCAACGTGGGCCCTGGGGTGGCTGCAGGGCATGCAGATCCGGAGTTGGACCTCCAGTAGAGCCACTCCAGACAGGTTTTGCTTCTGAGGTCTGAGGTAGTAGTAGATGCGGTTTTGTATAAAACCAATAGGGAGCACCTAAATAGATGCACAACTATATGCAAGAAGTAGAAGAGTCTGTCTACTGCCAGTCCGCAGGGACAAATGTCTCTTTATACCGGGAGGAAAACATTATTAAACATAAACGAAAACAATTTAACTGTAAGGTACAGCCTCCGGGGCCGCTCAGTCCAGGTATCCCCACTTGGGAAAAGGCTCGTTTTTCCCTACGGAGCCTGACCGGTCCTCTTGTGACAGGCGCGTGGGGGCCTCGCCCTGAATCACCCTGTGGACATCCAGGGCGTACCAGCCACGCACCCCAAGGTGGCGGGTGTATGTCACCAGATCACCCGGGTAGAGGTTCCGACCAGGGTGTCCCTTCTTCAATTGTGGCTCGACGTCCCGCCGGCTGACGAAAACATCCTGCTCAAACTGGGGACCCCGTATGAAGCCCCATCCCGCCTCCTGGTGGAAGCGGACTATCAGCCCTTCCTCCCGGGGGCTCGGACGGGCGGCCTCCTCCTGGCGGGCCTTGGACTCTGCGGCCTTCGCGCGCACCTCTAGGCGCTCGCAGCGGACTCGCCTCTCCCGCCGCTCTTTATCCAGCTGGAGGAACTCCCTGCGACAGAAGTCCTCCCGCCTCCGCGCTTCAGCCCGGGTCTCCTGGGGGAAGCCCATCATGTCCCCCCCCCTGGTTGTTCCAAGCCATCTCCTCCGCTGCTGGGGAGGTGACCGGAGGCGCTGGCAGCTGCGACAGCAGGGGTTGCTGCAAGTCCCCAGGTGACGCGGACCAGTCTGGGTTTTGGTTGGTGGAATCCCCAGCAGGCACAGGCTCCTCTGGACCGGGAGTCGGGAGGCAATGCAGGCCTCCGGCGGTGACCGTCACTTGGGCCTCCATCTCCGGAGTGTAAGGCTGCTCCCATACAACGGCGCCCGGGGACAGGGGTGCTGGCATCAGATCCAGGAGGGCCTCCGTGGGCCCGGCGCTCGTGACAGGGGTTTGCTTCTTACCCGATCCTGAGAAGTGCTTCATCCTTACCTGGAAGAGTAGATACCACACCTCTACTGAGGTGCAGTACCCCTGGGGTGTCTGAACCCTCAGGGGCGCCACAGATGCAGGAGCTGTAAATTATGGGGGCAACCTGATTGACCCAGTGCTCTTGTGTTCAAAGGACTGGGGTAGGGACAACTGAACGCTGCGCTGGGACAAGGACGTGGTTGAGGATGGTGGTGGTTGCAAGTGTGCAACGACAGGTGCAGGGCACCATGGACAGGAGATTGGTGTGCATGCACAACAGCTGAACAAGCTGTGGTGTCACCCACAAACACTGTTTCTGGACCCTGGCGTTCGGCCCACCTAGTTGGATGCTTTGCTGTCATGTGTCTGAACATGCTGGTGGTGGTCAGGCTGGTAGTTTTGCTGCCCCTGCTGATACTGGGCTGGCAGATGTCGCAAATGGCCTTTTTGGAGTTATCTGGATAGTCTTTAAAAAAGAGCCAGACTCTGGAAGACCTAACAGTTGTACTGGCAACTTCCATAGTGTTAGTGTTCCGGGGAACAGTTGCCCGCCTTGTGTTTGTGGCCACCCCACTGATTGTTCCTGCCTGTTGTGGTTCTACGCCTCCCTCCCCCTCTGTGCTGCTGTCCTCACTATGCATGTAACCTTGCCAGTTTGGGTCAGTGACTTCATCGTCCACCACCTCGTCTTCCACTTCCACACCCTGGTCCTTCTCCTGACTTTCTGGTAATTGTGTCTTATCATCATCATCCACCTCTTGCGACAGTAATTTCACTTTCCCATCGTCGCCTTCGGGTGACCCTTTCTGCTAAAATATTTGGGCATTGCTACATGTGATCTCCTCTTGCCCCACTTGAAGCTGTCTGGGCGAGAGGCCCGAATCTATAAATGGAAAAGTGAACAGCTCTTCGGAGTGTCCAAGTGTGGGATCAGTTGTCTCCGGGCACTCGGCATGGTGGAAGGAAGGAGGATCAAGGTGAGGAATATGCGGTCCAGACTCATGGCTACTGAGACTTGACCGTGTGGAAGAAAGGTTGGTGGTGGTGGCAAAGTGACTGGAAGCATTATCTGCTATCCAACCAACAACCTTTTGACACTGCTCTGGGTTGAATAGTGTTGTGCTATGGTCCCCTAGTAATTGGGACAGGAAGGTAGGGTGACAAGATGTGGGTGCTTGTTGTGGCACAATTTCAGTTTGCCCATTGTTAGAACCCTCTTGTTTGTTTTTTCCATCTTGTATTTTGCGGTCACGTGACCATCTGCCTTTATATTCCAGCTCCACCCTTTTGGCTGTGCTGGACTTCAGTGTTTGACTGTTTCTCTAGCCAGGTGCTTCTGTGCCTTTCTCTGTCAGTTCTCTTGGTTCTTCTGGGACCTCTAGTACCCTTTTGTCAGTTTGTCTTTTTGTGTTCTTCAACTACTTCTCTGTTTAGGAGGTGTCTCATTTTTTGTCCCAGTCCTTAGTTCTTTTAGGGACCCCTCTCTTTATGCTATAGGTCTTTGTTCAGACTAGCCAAGGACTAAGGCGGGTCTGTTCGCTAGGAACAGGCAGCCCGCTACATCGTAGGGATTCAGCTTATTCTTACTTTAGGGACAGCTAAAGAAGTCCAAGAAGTATTTTGACAGGAAACGTAAGGAGGTTTTGTTTACTGTGGGTGACAGGGTTTGGTTGTCCTCGAAGAACCTGCTGTTGAGGATTCCCTCTAAAAAACTGGGTCCTAAGTTTGTGGGTCCATTTAAAGTGCTTCAGGTTGTTAACCCGTCTGCTGTTAGGTTGGATGATGTCCCTACTTCCTGGAAGATTAATCCTGTGTTTCATGTTTCCATGTTGAAAAAGGCTGATGTATCTGATAGGGACGCCACTGTCACAGTTCCTCCTGTGGTGGAAGACGGTGAATATGAAATTTCTCGCATCTTGAATTCTAGATGGCATAGAGGGAGATTACAGGGGTCTGTACTAGGCCCAATGTTATTTAATATCTTTATTAACGACATAGTCAACGGGTTAAATAGTAAAATATCAATATTTGCAGATGACACAAAGTTATGTAAAACAATTAATACAAAAGAGGACAGTGCAGACCTACAGATGGATTTGGATAAGCTGGGTAGGTGGAGCATTAAATGGCAAATGAGGTTTAACGAGGAGAAATGTAAGGTCATACATATGGGTAGGAAAAATGGAAGTCACCAGTACTCACTGAATGGGAAATCATTGGGGCATTCAGAGATGGAGAAGGACTTGGGCATCTTAATTGATAGTAAACTAAATTGGAGTGCCCAAAGTCAGGCCGCTGCTGTAAGGGCAAACAGGGTAATGGGATGTATCAGAAGAGGTATAGCTGCAAAGGAGGAGAACATTGTTCTTCCACTGTACAAAGCTCTGGTCAGACCACACTTGGAATACTCAGTTATGGGCCCCAATATATAGAAAGGATATAAACGAGCTTGAAAAGGTACAAAGGAGGGCAACAAAATTAATAAGGGGAATGGAGGGACTGCAATACCCAGAGAGGTTGGCAAAACTAGGACTATTCAGCCTGGAAAAGAGAAGGTTGAGGGGGGACATAAATGTGTACAAATATGTTAGGGGACAGTATAGAGACCTTGCCCGGGATTTGTTCAAAAGGAGGGATATTACGGTAACAAGAGGGCATTCACTAAGACTGGAAGAGAAAAGGTTCCAGCACCAGCATAGGAAGGGGTTCTTTACGGTAAGAGCAGTGAGAATATGGAACTCACTGAGTGAGGAGACGGTAATGTCAGATTCACTACACCAGTTCAAGCGGGGACTGGGTGCATTTCTAGATACCAGGCAGATTTCAGCGTATACTTAAAAATAGAATAAAATAGTAGGTTGATACAGGGATTTATTCTGACTGCTGGTTTCAGAGTCGGGAGGGAATTTTTCCTCAGGTGAAGATTGGCTAAATCATTTGAGGTTTTTGCCCTCCTCTGGATCAACTTTAGCAATTACAAAACTTACAGGTCGAACTTGATGGACGCAAGTCTTTATTCGGCTTTACAAACTATGTTACTATATGTTACAGTATCTCGTCTCCTGGAAGGGTTTCGGTCCCGAAGACAACTCCTGGGTAAGGACGGATGATGTCTCTGCTCCTAGGCTTGTTAAAGCTTTCCACAAGAGGTTTCCGGATAGGCTTGGGCCTGGAGGATCCGGAGGATCCTCATAAAAGAGGGGGTACTGTTAGAACCCTCCTGTTTGTTTTTTCTATCTTGTGTTTTGCGGTCACGTGACCATCTGCCTTTATATTCCAGCTCCGCCCTTTTGGCTGTGCTGGACTTCAGTGTTTGACTGTTTCTCTAGCCAGGTTCTTCTGTGCCTTTCTCTGTCAGTTCGTTTGGTTCTTCTGGGACCTCTAGTACCTTTTTGTCAGTTTGTCTTTTTGTGTTCTGCAACTACTTGTCTGTTTAGGAGGTGTCCCATTTTTTGTCCCAGTCCCTAGTTCTTTTATGGACCCCTCCCTTTATGCTATAGGTCTTCGTTCAGACTCGCCGAGGACTAAGGCGGGTCTGTTCGCTAGGAACAGGCAGCCCGCTACAGCGTAGGGATTCAGCTTAGTCTTACTTTAGGGACAGCTTTCCCCTATCTTTCCTTAGTTCATGTTGCAGATCATAACACCCACGTCCTTGGCCTCTGCATACACCATCACCATCACGTCCATTTCCCCGTCCCTTGCCATGCGACTTGCCCATTTTAAATGGAGTAAAATAATTTGCACGGTCCCTACAAATTGCTGGATTTGTACCGCAGTAATATCTGATACTTCTGACGGACGCCCACGATTTTAAATACCGGCCTTGTAGTTTACTATTATTGGCAGTAACCACGTGTGAATAGCTTCACTGCCACACTGCTGGCAAACTGTAAATGGAGGATAATATTTTTCACTGTCCCTACAAATTGCTGGATTTGGACCTCAGTGATATCTGATATGTCTGATGGACACCCACGGTTTTAAATACCGGCCTTATAGTTTACTATTATTGGCAGCGACTACGTGTGAATAGCTTCACTGCCACAATGTTGCCAAATTGTAAATATAGGATAATATTTTGCATGGTCCCTACAAATTGCTGGATTTTTACGGCAATAATATCTGATATGTCGGATGGATGCCCACTGTTTTAAACACTACCGGCCTTGGAGTTTACTATTATTGGCAGCGACCACGTGTGAATAGCTTCACCAACACACTTTTGCTAAACTTTAAATGAAGTAGAATATTTTACACTTTCCCTACAAATTTCTGGATTTTTACAGCAGTAATATGGGATAACGTCTGATGATGGAAAAGATCTGGCTGTATTCTGCAGTACTAACAAGCACATAAACAGTTGGACTGTATTGCTTTTTAAGAAAATAATCAGGATTAAGAGCAAAAAAACAACAAAAAAAACCCCTGTTATCTGTAACAGGCAGCAGCAGCAGACAGAACGTGCAATGGACCCTATTGAGCTGTATAGTATCCACAATCTCTGCTTGCCTACCTCCTGCTATCCTCAGAAGGACTGTTAGTTCATATGGATATGTATCTTACTGTGGAATACCTATATCTAACTATATCTAACAGCTCTGGCTGGTAATAGCACGCGTGCTGGGTCACGCGTGCAATAGATTTTAAGTGCAATAATTACAAGTGCAGTTAGACCATGGCCGGAAGCTGTTAATCCACTCTCCTCTCTTCTTCTTCACACAGGTATTTAATCCATCCATCCGTTTGTGTGCTGTCTGATAAGTGTGAACAGAGTCATATTCTCTAGCAACATTTTTCCATGGTATTTAATCCATCCATCCGTTTGTGTGCTGTCTGATAAGTGTGAACAGAGTCATATTCTCTAGCAACATTTTTCCATGGTATTTAATTGTTTGGTCCTGCATCTTTTTGTCTTTTTGTTTTGTTTCTATTTTAAAATGTTCAAAGCCTTCTCTTTCACTGGTTTATGGCCTCTGTGTTTATCTTACATAGCATTGCCTGCTCTAGCCCAGTGCTAATTGGCTAATTACTCAGTTTGTCCAACTGGTGCTGGCCTCTAGCAGACATTTCATTTCATATATATTCAGCTCTGGCTGGGAATAGCACGCGTGCTGGGTCACGCGTGCAATAGATTTTAAGTGCAATAATTACAAGTGCAGTTAGACCATGGCAGTTGGACAGGGCAGGAGACAGGTAAGGTGCATAAAATTTTCATACAAACATGCTTCTTGGTCAGTCATAGTGCATTATGCATTAGTCTTATCAATCTGCTTTTTATTTGTTTTCACTTCTGCTTTCTCACAACTCACCCGCCCTTCAAAACATTCTGTGCACTCTCTCTATATCAGCCCCTCCCTTCTCCCCTCTCCCATGTATAACTCGGAGGCTCTACTGACATTCCTCACCCACTGCAAACCATCCTCTACCTCCATACAGCATTCAAAACGTTCATACAAATCATTAGACCACCTGATCTTTCTCTTCTTTCTCCTTTTACTAGTCGCAGGCGACATCTCCCCCAACCCTGGGCCCCCCTCCACTAGCGTACACCACTCTCCTCCAGCTGCATATAGAAACCCTGCTAATCTTATTAACGTTCAGTGCATGCCCTCTCCTATTGATTTCCATTGCGCTCTCTGGAACGCACGGTCTGTGTGTAACAAACTAACTTACATCCATGATTTTTTCCTCTCTAATTCTCTTAACCTTCTGGCTATCACAGAAACATGGATTCAGCAGCTAGACACCACCGCTGCTGCTGCTCTCTCGTTTGGTGGGCTGAAATTTTCACATACCGCCAGACATGGCAACAGACAGGGTGGAGGTGTTGGTCTGCTCCTTTCCTCACAATGTGCTTTCCAGGTCATCCCCCCGGTTCCCTCACTTATGTTTCCTTCCTTTGAAGTCCACACCATCAGACTCTTTAAACCCCTCTCCCTGCGAGTGGCAGTCGTGTATCGCCCTCCAGGCTCCGCCCGCCAGTTCTTGGATCACTTTGCCACCTGGCTTCCTCACTTTCTATCCTGTGACATCCCCACCCTCATCATGGGCGACTTTAACATCCCCATCGATGACCCCCTCTCCCAATCTGCCTCTCATCTACTTTCTCTAACTTCTTCATTCTGTCTCTCACAGTTTACGAATTCTCCTACCCATGAAGACGGGAACACTCTGGACCTGGTTTTTTCCAGTCTCTGCTTGCTGGATGACTTTACCAACTTCCCTCTCCCGCTCTCTGACCACAACCTTCTCTCCTTCTCTGTTAAGAATTGTCTCCTCACCCGGGACACCCCCACTTACCACACTTATAGGAATACACGTACCATTAATACCCAGCAGCTTAAGGACAATCTCCACACATCTTTAGCCCCCATCTCCTCCTTCTCCTGTCCAGACTTGGCATTGTCACACTACAACAATACACTGAAGAGCGTCCTAGATGAAGCAGCTCCTTCTACTCGCAGAAAGATCCGACACAGACAACGGCAGCCCTGGCACACGATGCAAACACGCTTTCTTCAACGTTGCTCGAGGTGTGCTGAGCGTCAGTGGAGAAAATCTCTTTTAGCAGAGGACTTCATCCACTATAAATTCATGCTCAAAACCTATAACTCTGCCCTTCATCTGGCCAAACAATCCTACTTCACCACCCTCATCACTTCAATGTCCAACAACCCAAAACGACTTTTCGAAACCTTAAACTCCCTCCTGAAACCTAAAGCACAGGCCCCCACCACCAACCTCAGCAGTGAGGATCTGGCCACTTATTTCTTGGAAAAAATCAACCACATCCATCAGGACATCTCAGCCCAATCTCCTCAGTGCCTGGATCCCCTTCCCTACCGCATTTCAAGCTCACTAGCCATCTTTGAGCCTGTCACAGAAGAAGAGGTTACCCAGCTCCTCGCTTCTTCTCGGCCTGCAACAGTGACCCCATTCCTTCACATCTCCTGCAGTCCCTCTCACCGGTGGTCACCACTCACCTGACTAAAATATTTAACCTCTCTCTTTCGTCAGGTATCTTTCCCTCATCATTTAAACATGCCATCATAACCCCTTTACTTAAAAAGCCATCCCTGGACCAGAACTGCACTGCTAACTATAGACCTGTCTCTAATCTTCCCTTCATCTCTAAACTCCTGGAACGCTTTGTCCACTCCCGTCTAATCCGCTATCTCTCAGATAACTCTCTCCTCGACCCTCTACAATCTGGTTTCCGCTCCTTACACTCCACTGAAACTGCCCTCACTAAAGTCTCTAACGATCTACTAACAGCCAAATCCAAAGGTCACTGCTCCCTGCTGATTCTCCTGGATCTCTCTGCAGCATTTGACACTGTGGATCACCAGCTCCTCCTCACTATGCTCCGCTCTATAGGCCTCAAGGAAACCGTTCTCTCCTGGTTCTCCTCCTACCTCTCTGACCGCTCCTTCACTGTATCTTTTGCCGGCTCCTCTTCCCCTCCTCATCCCCTTACTATCGGGGTTCCTCAGGGCTCAGTCCTAGGCCCCCTCCTCTTCTCTCTATACACTGCCCCTATTGGACAAACAATCAGCAGATTTGGGTTCCAGTATCATCTCTATGCTGACGACACCCAACTATACACTTCTTCCCCTGACATCACCCCTACCCTAATACAAAACACCAAGGATTGTTTATCTGCTGTGTCTAGCATCATGTCCTCCCTCTATCTCAAATTGAATCTCTCCAAAACTGAACTTCTTGTGTTTCCCCCCTCTAGTAACCTAACTCTACCTAATATCGAAATTACCTTGGAGGGGTCAACCATAACTCCCAAGCAGCACGCCCGCTGCCTTGGGGTCATATTCGACACTAACCTTTCCTTTACTCCCTATATCCGATCACTCACTCGCTCTTGTCACCTGCATCTTAAAAACATCTCCAGAATCCGACCTTTTCTCACTTTGGAAACTGCTAAAACTCTTACTGTCGCTCTTATTCACTCTCGTCTGGACTACTGCAACTCTCTTCTGATCGGTCTCCCTCTTACCAAAATTTCCCCTCTCCACTCTGTCCTAAATGCGGCAGCCAGGGTCGTATTTATGTCCAGCCGCTTCACCGATGCCTCCACCTTGTGCCAGTCATTACACTAGTTACCCATTCACTACAGGGTCCAATATAAACTCATTGCTCTCACCCACAAAGCTCTCTACAGTTCTGCACCACCTTATATCTCCTCTCTCATCTCAGTCTATCGTCCTACACGTGCCCTCCGTTCCACAAATGACCTAAGGCTAACATCCCCCATAATCCGAACCTCACACCTCCGTCTCCAAGACTTCTCTCGTGCTGCACCAGTTCTCTGGAATGCTCTACCCCAGACGATCCGATTGATGCCTAGCCCCGATGTCTTCAAGCGCGCTTTAAAAACCCATCTCTTTAAACAAGCCTACCACCTCAACTACTCAGTAAACTAACTTTCCCCTGTTCCCTCCTAAATACTATTCAGAATCTGCACCCTACTGTTCATCTGTTTCTACACCCTCCATGCACTCGATAACTGCACTCGGTAATTGAGTATCGCACTTTAACATACAGGCTGATGACCGGATCATACAGCTTTATATGATAATCCCGACTTATTATAATTGCCAGACCTGAAATAACAAGCACTTTCCACCTATTGTGTCCCCCCATTTCCATGTAGATTGTAAGCTTGCGAGCAGGGACCTCACTCCTGATGTAACTGTTAAACTGTCTCACCTTGTATTGAATTTATTGTTTGTACATGTCCCCGCTTAATTGTAAAGTGCTGCGGAATATGTTGGCGCTATATAAATAAAAATTATTATTATTATTATTATTACACCACCAATTCTGTCCCTCACACAGCAGCACCTCTCCCTACTCTGCCTGTTTCCGGGATAGACTGTGACGAGCATAGGACCAACAGGTCTTATATAGACCCAATGACGCTATGCGACCAGCCAATCACTGTAATGCCACAGCCAAGATGGCTACGGCATTACAATGAGTGGGAGACAATCCCTGCATGTTCATTGGCTGTCTAAAGAGCGCCAAACATGCGGGGCGAGGACCCGAGCTTCCGCTTGAGCATCGAGCAGTGAGATGCTCAGGCGAGTACCGAGCAGTGGCGAGCACGCTCGCTCATCACTAGTAAAATCCTGTGATCCCAATGTATTATTACCAGGTCCATACATAGCAATCATGGTGCCCCATAGCATAAATACTAATCCCTCCCCAAAGAAAAAAAAAATTATTCAGCGTGGTGATAGAAGAACATAGCTCACAACTCTGCAGACCTTACAATGTAATTTTGCTCCTATTGAAGCCCCTTAGTTTTCCCATGAACTACGATACCTCTTTCATGGCCCCCATAAAGTATAATACCAACAAAAGTGCCCCTTAAACACAGTATGATACCCCCATAGTGAATTTCCAGACAGAACCCTCCACATGCCCAGTATGATGACCCTACAGTACCACGCCCTGCAAAGTATGATACCCCTACAGTGACTCTCAACACAGTATGATGCCCCTACAGACACCCCACACACAGTATGATGGCCCCAACACAGTCCTCCCACACAGTATGAGGCCCCCCACAGCCCTCCATACAATATGACGGCCCCCACACAGCCCTCTATACATTATGATGGCCCTCTATACAGTATAATGGCCCTCCACACAGTACAATGGCCCCCACACACCTCCACGCAGTATAATGGGCCCCAAACAACCCTCCACTATTTAATAGCCCAAACACAGTACAATTATTATTATTATTATTTATTATTATAGCGCCATTTATTCCATGGCACTTAACATGTGAAAAAGGGGTATACATACAAGAACAATTACAATAATCTTGAACACAATGTGACAGCGTCTGGTACAGGAGGAGCGAGGACCCTGCCCGCGAGGGCTCACAATCTACAAGGGATGGGTGAGGATACAGTAGGTGAGGGTAGAGCTGGTCGTGCAGTGGTGGGTACTGCAGGTTGTAGGCTTGTCGGAAGAGGTGGGTCCTAAGGCTCCTTTTGAAGGTTTCCACGGTCGACGAGAGTCTGATGTGTTGGGGTAGAGAGTTCCAGAGTAGGGGGGAAGCACGGGAGAAATCTTGTATGCGATTGTGGGAGGAGGAGATAAGAGGGGAGTAGAGAAGGAGATCTTGTGAGGATCAGAGGTTGCGTGTGGGTATGTAACGGGAGACTATGTAAGAGATATATGGAGGAGACAGGTTGTAAAAGGCTTTGTATGCCATGGTTAGGGTTTTGAACTGGAGTCTCTGAGCAATGGGGAGCCAGTGAAGAGATTGACAGAGAGGAGAGGCCGGGGAATAGCGGGGGGACAGGTGGATTAGTCGGGCAGCAGAGTTTAGGATGGATTGGAGGGGTGCGAAAGTGTTGGAAGGGAGGCCACAGAGCAGGAGGTTGCAGTAGTCAAGGCGGGAGATGATGAGGGCGTGCACTAGTGTTTTTGCAGATTCATGGTTGAGGAATGTGCGGATCCGGGAGATTTTGGAAGTGAAAAGGGCTTGGATATGTGGTTTGAAGGAGAGTTCAGAGTCCAGGGATACTCCAAGGCAACGAGCTTGAGGGACTGGGGAGAGTGGACAGCCATTGACGTTGATAGATAGGTCAGTTGGGGGGGGTGAATGAGATGGCGGAAAGATGATGAATTCAGTTTTGTCTATGTTAAGTTTTAGAAATCTAGCAGAGAAGAAGGATGAAATAGCAGACAGACATTGTGGGATTTTGGTTAGTAAGGAGGTGATATCAGGTCCAGAGAGGTAGATCTGTGTGTCATCAGCATAGAGGTGATAATGAAAGCCATGAGACTCTATGAGCTGTCCCAGGCCTAAGGTGTAGATGGAGAAGAGCAGGGGTCCTAGAACTGAGCCTTGGGGGACACCGACAGATAGGGGGCGATATGAGGAGGTGGTGTGTGAGTGGGAGACACTGAATGTCCTGTCTGTTAGGTATAAGGAGATCCAGGATAGGGCCAAGTCTGTGATGCCGAGAGATGAGAGAGTTTGTAGTAAGAGGGAATGGTCCACTGTGTCGAAGGCAGATGACAGGTCTAGGAGGAGGAGGACAGAGTAGTGTCGCTTAGATTTTGCGGTTAGTAGGTCATTGGTGACTTTGGTCAGTTCAGTTTCAGTAGAATGGTGCGGTCAGAAACCAGATTGTAGGCTGTCGAAGAGGGAGCAGGAGGAGAGGTGGGAGGACAGCTCATAATAGACGTGTTGTTCCAGTAGTTTTGAGGCATAGGAGAGAAGAGATATGGGGCGATAGCTAGTCAGAGAGGATGGGTCAAGGGAGGGCTTTTTGAGGATGGGTGTGATTGAGGCATGTTTGAAGCATGAGGGGAAGACACCAGTTGTTAGTGACAGGTATTGGGTACAATGGCCCTCACTATCCCTCAAAACAGTGTAATGGCCCCCCAAATAGCCCTCCAAAGAGCATAATGGCCCATACACAACCCTCCACACAGTATGAAGGAGCTCACACAACCTTCCACAGTGTATAATTGCCCGCACACAGTATAGTTGCCCCCACTAACCCTACAAACAGTATAATAGCCCCACATATGCCCTCCAAACAGTATAATGGCCCCACATATTGCCCTCCACAGAGTATAATGACCCCCACATAGCTCCCCAAACATTATAATATCCACCACATAGCCCCAACAAAAGTATAATGGCCCCTATATTGCCCTCCAAGCATTATCATTGCCCACCCCCCCCACATAGACCTCAAAGCAGTATAATTGGCCCCCATAGCAGTATAATTGGCCCCATATAGCCCTCAAACAATATAATAATCTCTTTATTTATATAGCGCCAACATATTCCTCAGCGCATTACAATTCAGACAATTTACAGACATTATGGGCACTGTCCCCATTGGGGCTCACAATCTACATTCTATATCAGTATGTCTTTAGAGTGTGGGAGGAAACCGGAGAACCAGGGGGAAACCCACAAAAACATGGGGAGAACATACAAACTCCTAGCAGAAGCTGTCCTTGGTGGGATTTGAACCCAGGACCCCAGCGCTGCAAAGCTGCAGTGCTATCCACTGAGCCACCGTGATGCCCTAATAGAATTGCAGGATGCAGATACAGTTGAAAGTGTGATGCAGGGTGGGAGCTGGCACCGGGCGCCCTGACTCACAGGCACCGCCATGTAGTAGCCACATGGTTTGACACTATTAGCGGTACATCACTGAATATTACTCCTCTATAAATCACTTGTGGGGCCACATTTTGAATATGGGATCTAGGTTTGGGTTCCACATTTTAAAAAGGATATTGGGAAGTTAGAGTCAGTTCTAAGCGGGCAACTAGATTATTACATGTGATAGAAGACCTCTCATATGATGAGAGCTTAAAAAAGTTGGGCTTGTTTAGCTGAGAAAAAGACATCTCAGAGGAGATTTCATCCATATGTATAAATACATGTGTCATCAAATCAAAGGACTGGCACATGAATTATTCTTTCCACAGACCTTACACAGGACCAGGGGACATTCATTACACGTGGAGGAAAGACGATTCCAGCAGCTAAATAAGAAAGGGTTCTTTACATTTAGAGCAGTCAGACTGTGGAATGCCCGACTGCAAGAGGTAGTATTGGCAGACACTATACAACCCCTGGCAAACATTATGGAATCACCGGGCTCGGAGGATGTGTGGCACCCCAGGGGTCTGGTTGCCACAGTAATAGAAATATTATGTCTGAGAGCAAGTGGGAGGTTTCTCTGGTCAGGATCCCTAAGCATGCAACACGGCCCACCCAGACCTGGGAGGGGAGGAATCTGCCCTTATAAACTGGGTCTGGGGCGGGATTAGTGAGTGAATCCCAGACAGAGATGCAGTCAGGTCTGGAGGACAGCAGACAGAGGGAAAGCAAGAACTAGGAGCTCTGTAGGAGCAGGAGCGAGTGCCAGAGGCTGGAAGCTGGAAAGTTTGCCTTGAATGAAGACACTAAACCCGGACACGGAGTCCGAGGCTGTGGGGACATCCAGGTCCAGCAGCAGAATCCAACCGGCAGGGGATTCCATGTCCTCTACCCATAGAAGCCCGGAGGCACGGTCACAAGCAAGGGACCAGCACCACCATCGTGAAGCGGAGGCTAACGGAAGGCCCCAAGTCACCGGCCATACGGGTGAGCACCACACGGTATACTCAGGGACGTGGGCTACTTCTACCCGCATAGAGCAGGGTAGACAGGAAAGAGTGCAGATAGTCAGGGAGGCCTACAACTCCACCTGGCCAGGGGAGATCCTACTTGCTTACAGACTGACCAGGCCTCTACTGCTAGCCAGTACTCCCGAGAGGGTCTGCGTTATACCATCAGTAAAGACCCTGAACTGCACCACACGTCTCTGTGTTTCATCGCCGCACCAGCACCATCAGTACTGGGACGCTCAGACCATCACTCCCATCATCCACACTAGCTGCCCTGAGGCAATACTCCTCCTGTGGGGAGTTATCCCATACTCAGCTGCGCAAACAACATCAGCCTCAGCGGTCTGCAGCGCAGCGGCGGTCCCCACTGACCGCAATCCACGGGTGGCGTAGTCGGACATTTGTTATTACCTAAGACTGCCACTGGTTTGACCGCCCTGGGCACGGACCGGGTCACCGACGCTGACGTCATCGGAGCGCGACGCCAGGTCCTCTACCCCGACGATTTACTGCGGAGCCGTGCCCTACGGAAGAAGAGCATCGCAAGGTAGGCCACGGTCCACTAGGGGGGAGGAGGATGTCGGATACCGAGGGGAGCTCCACTGCCACAGCCACCGCCAGCGCAACCGCTGCAGCGGTCATGCCATTCACCATGCCCTATATCCCGGGGGCAACCTGGCTACCCCAGTACTCAGGGGAGTCACATACCCTGAGTGATTTTAGGGAAAAACTGGATAGCCTCTTCCAGGTATACCCCCTCACGGAAGAGCAAAAAGTAAGCATCCTGGTGGCCCAGTTAATCGGGGCAGCCCAAAGGGAGGTAAAGTCCTGGTCACCTGGGAAGAAGAGGACTGTCAGAGAGATACTAGCCCGGCTGAAAGACACATTTGACACCCGCACCTCAGCCGAGATAAAACTAAGATTTTACGGGTGCAAACAACGGGCACACGAAAGTATAAGAGACTATGCTCTAAACCTACAAGAGCCATTAAGCAGGCAGACCCTGACAGCGTGGGAAATAAAGACAAGCTGTTGACCGAACAATTTATTGAGGGTCTACTGTGCAATGCCCATCGAAACCAGTTGCGGGCAATGGCCTTACAGGACCCTGACCTGGACTTTGCACAGTTCAAGGACAGAGCCATCCGGGTGCTCCGAGAACCGGCACCAGGTGGCGCTGTGACCCACAGGCACCCTGCTATCACTTATCACCAGGACGTGGCGCCCTTGTCTGCAGGGCCTGTGGGAGCTGATGCGCAGGCTTTGAACAATGACCCGGCTACAGACCTGCACCATCAGGTCCAAGAGCTGACTAAGAGTGTTGCCGCGCTAACCAGAACTGTGCAGTCTTTACAGGTCTCTTCTCCAGGAAAGATCCAGCTGGCATCCGGACCGGAGGACGTCCCGTGGCGCCGACTGAGGAAGACCCCACCGGCCAGAGGATGACCCAGCGACAGGTACAACGAGGACGGACGACCTATCTGCCGCCGCTGCAATCAACCCGGACATATGGCAAGGTACTGTCATTTAAACGGGCACAACCTGGGGTAGAGGGCCAACCCCCAGGCATAAGATCATCAGGCCCATCGAACTGGCGTGACAAATACGTAGGGGGACGTCCGGTCTTGCCTGTGGTACTGGACGGCATTCCTATGAGTGCCCTACTAGACACCGAGTCACAGGTCACCACCATCCCGTACGTGCTCTTCAAGCGGTACTGGAATGACTCGGACATAACCTGCTACCCAGATGATGACCTGAGCACTATCGCCAGCAATGGTCAGCCCGTGCCACAGATAGGATTTAAGGAAGTGACCATCAAGGTCGGTAAAGTTGAACTGCCGGCACAAGGACTTATCATTGTGGACATTGACCGTCGCGAGAGTCACCCAAAAATAACCCTAGGTACTAACGTAATTGAAAACTGTCTTGCAGAGGTGATTCTTATTTTGCAACTTGTTGCCAAGAACGCCAGTTCCAGCCAGCAGCGTGTCCTCCAAAAAGAGATCCGGGCACTGATGAAACGGCAACAGGTGGAACTATCTGGTGGTGAGATAGGTAGCGTGAGAATGTGTGACCCGTTCCCTATTGCCATGCCCCCGAAAAGTGAGATGATGATTTGGTGCCGGGCAGCTATTGGTCTAAGAGGTAGAGACTACCAAGCAATGGTAGAACCCGTCTACTCAGACAGTAGGCCCACCATTTTGACAGCACGGGGGGTGGTCGATGTACGCCATGGGAGGGTGCCCGTCCGCATCATCAATATCGGGGAGAGAGAAGTATACCTGCCCCGGTATGCCACGCTAGCCAAATTGTTCACCATCAACCAGAACTCTGTACAGGCCGTGGAACCCTTGCCTCCATCTCAACCAGAGGAAGGTAACGGCTCTAAGAAACCAATGGAGGACTGGTGTCAGCAACTGCATTTGGGTACTGACTCCACTCCCTCACACCAAAAACAGGGAGTCTATCGGGTGGTTCAAGAGTACGAGAGAGTGTTTAGTAAACACCCGCTAGACTTCGGGCGAGTAAAGGGGGTAGAACATCACATCCCCACGGGAGACCATCCTCCCATAAAGGAGAGATACCGACCCGTACCCCCTGCACACTATCAACACGCCAAGGGGATGCTAAAAGACATGAAGGAGGCTGGGGTAATTAGGGACAGCTGTAGCCCCTGGGCAGCTCCACTAGTCTTAGTGAAAAAAAAAGACAACACCATGAGAATGTGTGTAGACTACAGGAAGGTCAACCGTATCACACACAAAGATGCGTACCCGTTACCAAGGATAGAAGAGTCCTTAGCTGCATTAAAATCTGCTAACTTCTTCTCTACTTTGGACCTCACTAGCGGGTACTGGCAGGTTCCTGTAGCAGAGGCGGACCGGGAGAAAACCGCATTCACCACCCCGATGGGACTCAGCGAATTTAACTGTATGCCGTTCGGGCTCTGCAACGCACCAGGAACCTTCCAACGGTTGATGGAATGCTGTCTGGGACACCGGAACTTCGAGACGGTCCTACTATACCTGGACGACGTCATCGTCTATTCCAAGACCTATGAGGACCATCTGGAACACCTGGCAGAAGTGTTTGAAGCCCTGGCAAACTATGGCCTAAAGGTAAAACCCTCAAAGTGTCATCTACTGAAGCCAAAGGTACAGTACCTGGGACACGTGGTGAGTGCTGACGGAGTAGCCCCCGACCCTGACAAGATCACCGTGATTAAGGACTGGCCAAGACCATCCAGCATAAAGGAAGTGTGGCAGTTCCTCGGGTTGGTAGGCTACTACCGAAGATTTATTCCCGGTTTTACCAAGAAGGCAGCTCCTATGCAGGACCTCCTTATAGGCCAGTCCAGGAAGGCCAAAAACCAGAAGCCACCCTTCAAATGAGAAAAGCTGGAAGAGGAGTCCTTCCGCCAGCTGAAGATGGCCCTCACGGGGGATGAAATCCTGGCGTACCCTGATTACAGCCAGCCCTTTATCCTCTACATGGACGCAAGCAACATCGGGCTAGGAGCCGTACTGTCCCAGATCCAGCAGGGGAGAGAACGGGTAATTGCTTACGCCAGCCGAAAACTGCGACCCACGGAAAGAAATCCTGAGAATTACAGCTCGTTCAAGCTAGAGTTCCTGGCAGTGGTGTGGGCAGTAACCGAATGTTTCAAGCATTACCTTGCCTCTTCCAGGTTCACTGTGTACATGGACAACAACCCGTTGACACACCTGGACACTGCAAGACTGGGTGCCTTGGAGCAGAGATGGATGGCCTGCCTGTCCAATTATGAGTTCACGATCAAATACCGGGCAGGACGCTCCAATACCAACGCAGACGCCCTGTCCAGGATGCCAAACCTACCGGACGAAGGGGAGGATCCAGAAGAATTGGAAGAGATCGAACTCCCTGCGTTTCACCGTCATGGGATTACTCAGTATTCCCACCGTGTGAGGGGCCAGCGATCCGCTACGTTCAACCCCTTACCCCACTACAACTGACAGTGACCCCGCAGTCCGTCTGGTGAAGGAGATGCTGACCCAGGCTGACGCCCACCTGGACCCAGACGCTCCAGAAGAGATCAAGCAACTGTGGACGGAGAAGAGCAGACTGTTTCTCTACAAGGAGAAGTTATGCCGCAGAATGGTCAATTCCCGGACACATGAACTGATCTGGCAGGTTGTGGTACCGAGACGGGACGCAGCTATGGTGCTGGAGGCCTACCACAATGGGGCAGGGCACTTCGGATGGAAGAAGCTGGAGTTCCTGCTGCGTGAACGGTTCTACTGGATAGGCATGAGAGGAGCCATTGAGAGGTGGTGTAGAGACTGTGGCCCGTGCAATCTAAGAAGAAGGGACCGTGCCAGCCAGAGGACTCCCCTGCAGCCCATCATCACCAGGCAGCCACTGGAACTGGTCGCTCTGGACCATGTTAAACTGGCTCCAAGCAGAAGCGGGTATGTCTACGCCCTAACCATCGTAGATCACTACTCCCGGTTCCTGGTGGTGGTCCTTGTCAAAGACCTGATGGCTCAAACAGCAGCTAGAGCCTTCCAGCTGCACTTCTGCCTCCCACACGGGTACCCGGACCAAGTGCTGACGGACCAAGGACCAGCCTTCGAAGCAGAGGTCTTCCAGGAGTTCTGCAACCTGTATGGCTACAAGAAGATAAGAACAACGCCCTATCACCCCCAAACCAATGGACTCTGCGAGAAGATGAACCAGGTGGTGATAGATCTGCTAAAAACATTGCCCCTGGAAGAACGCAGCCTGTGGACTGAGAAACTGCCCGATCTGGTGGACCTGTATAACCACATCCTGGTAGGTTCCACCAACTGTACCCCGGCTTACCTAATGCGAGCAAAACCTGGTAAGCTGCCTGTTGACCTGGATATGGGAGTCCTGATACCCGAGGACACCTCGCCAGAGGCAGACTGGGATACAGAACGGCAGCAGCAGTACCGGAAGGTACAGGAGAGCGTCGAGCGAAGTCTCTGTCAATCAAGAGAAAGGCAGGAGAGGACTTATAACCAACATGCTCCCGCTGTTCCCCTGGTACCTGGAGAGCAGGTCTTGAAAAGAAAAAGGCGGCTCCATAAGTTGGACGATCAGTGGGAAAAGGACCCGTACACCGTACTGCCCTCAAGCCACAATAATCCAAAGGTGTACGTCATCAGCAAGGATGGAGGAGAGACCACAGCCACTGTCTCCAGAGACCACCTGAAAAAGTGCCCCGAGAAGTTGCAAAGCACGGATGAAGATCAGGAAGACCCTCAACCCGTAGAGGAAAAGGAGGAAATAATCAGCACCGTACTCGGAGACTTTCCCCGGTCCTGGACACAAGTAAACAACGCTATCGTGGTGCCCGTCCTCACCTTTCTCCAGCCAGCCCCTCAAGTGCCTACAGAAGACCAGGTAGAGCTGGAAGAGCAGCCGACCCAGGAGGCAGAAGAGTCCACACCAGCAGCCCAGTAGAATCAACCCTCTGCTAGTAGTGAGCCTGCCGTGCCCCTAGTGAGCCAAAGAGTGCGCAGACAGCTGCCCAGCTTACCCATAACACCTCCTACACCCTGTAGTGCAGGACCAGTTAGTGAGCTCCGTAGGTCCACTAGAGTCACTAGAGGTCAGATGCCCGCTCGCTGGAAAATATAAACTAATGCACTGTAAATTTACCTGTTTATTGAGAAATGTTTATGGTTTATGTTTGTTGCCTGTTATTAATTATGTTTCTCAGTTACCGTGCAGATTTCTTTGGACTAACAGGTTATGGACACTGGATAACCGGAACAATTCTTGTAGATAGTTGCACCTTGGTGCCTCTTGCAAAGACGGCCGCGGAAGAGAAAACCTGTCTGGCGTGGCCTCCTTGCGGCCCAAAGTAGCTAGCTCCAGCATTGCAGCCACGCCCAAGGCCAACGCAAGGGGTTTGCTTTGGACAGGTCCCCTACTTCGCTTAAAGCTTCACCTTGGGTGACATGGACACCCTCTTGTTTCAAAAACTTCACCTTGGGTGATATTGACACCCGGTTACGGACACGCCGTGACCTTTAAAGAACTAAAGCTACTTGTAAATATGTTATTGTATTGTTGTTTATACCGTTGTATTTATGTTTCTTTAAAAAATGTGTTTAGTCCCGGAGTACTAAAATTTACTAGGGGGGAATGTGGCACCCCAGGGGTCTGGTTGCCACAGTAATAGAAATATTATGTCTGAGAGCAAGTGGGAGGTTTCTCTGGTCAGAAGCCCTAAGCATGCAACACGGCCAACCCAGACCTGGGAGGGGAGGAATCTGCCCTTATAACCTGGGTCTGGGGCGGGATTAGTGAGTGAAGTCCCAGACAGAGACACAGTCAGGTCTGGAGGACAGCAGACAGAGGGAAAGCAAGAACTAGGAGCTCTGTAGGAGCAGGAGCGAGTGCCAGAGGCGGGAAGCTGGAAAGCTCGCCTTGGCTGAAGACACTAAACCCGGACACGGAGTCCGAGGCTGTGGGGACATCCAGGTCCAGTAGCAGAATCCAACCGGCAGGGGATTCCATGTCCTCTGGCCATAGAAGCCCGGAGGCACGGTCACAAGCAAGGGACCAGCACCGCCATCGTGAAGCGGAGGCTAACGGAAGGCCCCAAGTCACCGGCCATATGGGTGGGCACCACACGGTATACTCAGGGACGTGGGCTACTTCTACCCGCATGGAGCAAGGTAGCCAGGAAAGAGTGCAGATAGTCGGGGAGGCCTACAACTCCACCTGGCCAGGGAAGATCCTACTTGCTTACAGACTGACCAGGCCTCTACTGCTAGCCAGTACTCCCGGGAGGGTCTGCGTTATACCATCAGTAAAGACCCTGAACTGCACCACACATCTCTGTGTTTCATCGCCGCACCAGCACCATCAGTACTGGGACGCTCACACCATCACTCCCATCATCCACACTAGCTGCCCTGAGGCAATACTCCTCCCGTGGGGAGTTATCCCATACTCAGCTGCGCAAACAACATCAGCCTCAGCGGTCTGCAGCGCAGCGGCGGTCCCCACTAACCGCAATCCACGGGTGGCGTAGTCGGACATTTGTTATTACCTAAGACTGCTACTGGTTTGACCGCCCTGGGCACGGACCGGGTCACCGCCACACTGAGACTACAACCCCCAGCGATCCGGCTCCGGGTATCCCCTGCACAGCACAGGCCCAGGGGGTGCGTCAGATGTTCATTCAGTGGTTTAATGTTGTTGAAAAAAAGCAGATCACAGACATGGCACAAAACTAAAGTCATTTCAAATGGCAACTTTAAGGCTTTAAGAAACACTAAAAGAAATCAAGATTAAAAATGTGGTGCTCAGTAAGGGTAATTTTTTCAGACCAAGCAGAGGGAAAAAATTATGGAATCACTCAATTCTGAGGAAAAAATTATGGAATCATGAAAAACAAACACACATAAGAACAATCCAATACATCACTAGTATTTTGTTGCACCACCTCTGGCTTTAATAACAGCTTGCACTCTCTGAGGCATTGACTTAATGAGTGACAAACAGTACTCTTCATCAATCTGGCTCCAAATTTCTCTGATTGCTGTTGCCAGATCAGCTTTGCAGGCTGGAGCCTTGTCATGGACCATTTTCTTCAACTTCCACCAAAGATTTTCAATTGGATTGAGATCCGGACTATTTGCAGGCCATGACATTGACCTTATGTGTCTTCTTTCAAGGAATGTTTTCACAGTTTTTGCTCTATGGCAGGATGCATTATCATCTTGAAAAATTATGTCATCATCCCCAAACATCCTTTCAATTGATGGGATAAGAAAACTGTCCAAAATATCAATGTAAACTTGGGCATTTATTGAAGATGTAATGACAGCCATCTCCCCAGTGCCTTTACCTGTGACAGCCATTTCCCCAGTGCCTTTACCTGACATGCAGCCCCATATCATCAATGACTGTGGAAATTTGCATGTTCTCTTCATGGAGTCATCTTTATAAATCTCATTTGAACGGCACCAAACAAAAGTTCCAGCATCATCACCTTGCCCAATGCAGATTCGCGATTCATCACTGAATATGACTTTCATCCAGTCATCCACAGTCCACGATTGCTTTTCCTTAGCCCATTGTAACCTTGTTTTTTTCTGTTTAGGTGTTAATGATGGCTTATGTTTAGCTTTTCTGTAGGTAAATCCCATTTCCTTTAGGCGGTTTCTTACAGTTCGGTCACAGACATTGACTCCAGTTTCCTCCCATTCATTCCTCATTTATTTTGTTGTGCATTTCCTGTTTTGGAGACATATTGCTTTAAGTTTCCGGTCTTGACGCTTTGATGTCTACCAGTATGTTTGCCTTTAACAACCTTCCCATGTTGCTTGTATTTGGTCTAGATTTTAGACACAGCTGACTGTGAACAACCAACATCTTTTGCAACATTGCGTGATGATTTACCTTCTTTTAAGAGTTTGATAATCCTCTTCTTTGTTTCAATTGACATCTCTCGTGTTGGAGCCATGATTCATGTCAGTCCACTTGGTGCAACAGCTCTCTAAGGTGTGATCACTCCTTTTTAGATTCAGACTAACGAAGGAGATCTAATTTGATGCAGGTGTTAGTTTTGGAAATGAAAATTTACAGGGTGATTCCATATTTTTTTCCTCAGAATTGAGTGATTCCATAATTTTTTTCCTCTGCTTGGTCTGAAAAAAATTACCCTTACTGAATACCACATTTTTAATCTTGAGAAAACATGTATGAAAAAACAAAAAACCATAAAAAGAGGAGACATCATTGTTAGAACCTTGCTGTTAGGTTTTTTTTCCTTTGCTGGTCACATGACCTTGTTGGCCTATTTAATCCTGCTCCGCCCTTCTGGCTTTGCTGGACTTCATTGTATATCTACTTTCTAGCTAGCCTGTGCTCTGTATCTAACTCTGTTAGTTTGCTTGGTCTACGGACCTCTAGGTTCTATCTATTTTGTTTGTTCGTCTGTCTGCTGCTATTTCTGTTAGGAGGTGTCCCATATTCCTCCCAGTCCTTAGTACTTGTAGGGATTCCCTCCCCAAATCTATAGGTCTCCGTACAGACTAGATTAGGACTTTAGCAGGTCTGATCGCAGGATCAGGTTCCCTGTTACATCGTAGGGATTCAGCTGAGTCTTATAGTAGGGACAGATCTCCTCTCTTTCCTTAGCTTTGGTAGCAGAACATAACAGTAAGTCCAGCCTGTAAATTCTCTAAGGAAAGATTTTTTTTTGTTCCATCATGGTGTCGGTTCAGGATTTGGCTAAACACCTGCAGGGACTCTCTCTGGAAGTGGCCGAGCTCCGTCAGCACGTGAGTAACTGTCCTGGAGCATATTTCTTGGAGCCTAAGGTATGTTTGCCGGATTTATTTTTTGGTGAACATCGAGAATTTTTTTCATTTAAAAATGCTTGCTTATTGTATTTTCGTTTGAGACCCAAGTCCTCTGGGGATGAATCCCAGCGCGTAGGGTTCATAATGTCACTTTTGCGCAAAGAGCCTCAGGAGTGGGCCTTTTCTTTGCAACCTAGTGATACATGCTTCAGATCAGTGGATAGTTTTTTTTCTGCTTTAGGACTATTATATGATGATCCTGACCGTGTGGCATCAGCTGAGACTGAGTTGAGACGTTTAAAACAAGGATCAGGTAATATGGAAAAATATTGTACACATTTTCGTCGTTGGTCCACTCAAACAGGGTGGAACGATTCTGCTCTGAAAAGTCTATTTCTTGCTGGGCTCAGTGAAAAGGTTAAAGACCTGCTAATTGCTTATCCTACACCTGAGGATTTGCAACAGGCTATGCAATTAGCTATACGGGTGGACAGAAGACTGCGTGCTAGGGTTAATGAGAGCAAATCCTCTGCTATGTCAGTTTCTGGTTATGATAATGTGTGTACTAACAGTGGTGAACCGATGGAGATTGGATCGGTGGCACCTCGCTCTCAAGAAAAACACCGTCGTTTTTCAGAAGGCTTGTGTTTCTATTGTGGAAAATCTGGTCATTTGATTAAAGGCTGTGAGCTTCGTATGAAGAAAGAAAAAAAAATGGTCAGTCACGCCCGTATTGCCTGTTTAAATTCCAAGGGTATATTTTTAGCTGCTTCCACGATTGCTCAGGAAAAATTAATGGAATTTCGGGTGTTTGTTGATTGCGGGTCTACACTGAATGTTATTGATGGGGGATTCGTGGAAAAACTCAATTTAAAACCTGAACCTTTATCATCCCCCATTGCTGTGGTTTCTGTGGATGGCTCCCCTTTGAAGAATATTACTCTCAAGGTCAGTGAATTTCCTCTCACTATTAATGGTGTTCACCATGAGAAATTGGATTTGGTAGTGTTGAATAACTTGCCTTCTCCAGTAATATTGGGTTTGCCCTGGTTAAAATTTCACAATCCTGTACTGGATTGGTCTACCAGTGAAATTAAATCCTGGAGCCATAAATGTTATGACAAGTGTTGTAACGGGCGTATTGCAGCTGTGGATAGGGGAGAATTGCCTGTTCCTATTCAGGATTTTTGGAGAGTTTTTTCTGAGAAAGAATCGCAGGTTTTGCCTCCCCATAGAGACTATGATTGTTCTATTGACTTTGTCCCTGGAGCGACTCTTCCTAAAAGTCGTTTATTTAACCTTACTATTCCTGAGAGGAAGGCTTTGGAGGAATACATACAGACAAGTTTGGCCGCCGGTCACATTAGGCCCTCTAAGTCTCCTGTGGCGGTTGGATTTTTTTTTGTAAAAAAAAAGGACGGCGGTTTACGTCCTTGTCTGGATTTTCGTGAGATTAACAAAATTACGGTACGCAATCCTTACCCACTGCCATTGATTCCTGATCTGTTTAACCAGTTATTGGGGGCCAAGTGGTTCTCTAAAATTGACCTTAAGGGGGCATACAATCTGTTGCGCATGAAGGAGGGTGATGAATGGAAGACTGCTTTTAACACTCCTGTGGGTCATTTTGAGAATCTGGTTATGCCTTTTGGTCTTACTAATGCTCCTGCATTTTTTCAGAATCTGATTAATGACATCCTTAGACCTTTGATCGGTAAAAATGTGGTTGTGTATTTGGATGACATTTTGATTTATTCGCCAGATCTGGAGTCTCATTGGCGGAGCGTGCGTGAGGTATTACAGTTATTAATGGACAATTCGCTTTTTGCTAAGCTGGAGAAATGTGAGTTCGCTGTACAGAGAATTAGTTTTTTGGGCTACATTATCTCCAGCAAAGGTTTTGAGATGGATCCGGTTAAGGTTCAGGCTGTGCAGGAATGGCCTAGGCCTATTGGTTTGAAATCAATACAGAGGTTTTTGGGTTTCGCCAATTACTATAGAAAATTCATAAAAAATTTTTCTAGTATTGTCAAACCTCTGACTGATCTCACCAGGAAAGGTGCTGATGCGGTTCAGTGGTCTTCTGAGGCCATTGAAGCTTTTGTGTATCTCAAGGAGAGGTTCACCTCTGCTCCCATCCTTATGCAGCCTGATGTTACTAGGCCGTTTTTGGTTGAGGTTGATGCTTCCTCTGTGGGGGTTGGCGCAGTATTGTCTCAGGATAACGGGGATGGATTACATCCCTGTGCATTTTTTTCAAAAAAATTTTCGGAGACTGAATTGAATTACGATATTGGTAATCGGGAATTATTGGCTATTAAACTCGCATTTGAACACTGGCGCCACTTCTTGGAGGGTGCGGAATTTCCCGTTCAGGTTCTTACGGATCATAAAAATCTGATATATCTTGACGCTGCCAAGCGCCTGAATGCCCGTCAGGCTAGGTGGGCACTGTTTTTCTCGCGGTTTAATTTCTCCGTTACTTACATCCCTGGTACTAAGAATGTTAAGGCGGATGCCTTGTCTCGCAGTTTTTCTCCCATAGTCGGTGCTGAGAAAGAGGAAAACATTTTACAAGAAGGTGTTGTGATAGCTGCTTTAGACTCCGTTTTGGAAGATGAGATTCTTAAAGCTCAGGAGAATGCCCCATCTAACACTCCTCATGGGAGGTTGTTTGTGCCTGGGACCTTTAGGAGAGATTTATTTGTTGAGTGTCACGAATCTCGGTTGGCAGGTCATCCCGGAATCTCTGAGACCAAGAGACTGGTGGGTCGCAGTTTTTGGTGGCCTGGATGGCAGAAGGAAGTCATTAAGTGGGTGCGCCAATGTACTATATGTGCTAGATCTAAGTCCTCACATACTCCTGCTGCGGGGTTGCTTTGTCCTTTGGAGGTCCCCAGTGCTCCTTGGACACATTTGGCTATGGACTTTATAACTGACCTTCCCCCCTCTGAGGGTTTTACTGTCATCTGGGTGGTCGTGGACCGTTTTAGCAAGATGTGTCACTTGGTTCCCTTCGTCAAACTGCCCTGCGCTAAAACTCTCGCTAAGGCCTTTGTCAAGGAAATTGTCAGACTTCATGGCGTTCCTACTGACATTGTTTCTGATAGGGGTCCTCAGTTCGTGGCTCGTTTTTGGCGTGCCTTTTGTGACAGGTTGGGAATTCATTTGTCGTTTTCGTCCGGATATCATCCTGAATCTAATGGCCAGACAGAAAGGAAAAACCAGGATGTTGAGCAGTTCTTGCGTTGTTTTGTGGCAGACAATCAAGAGGGGTGGTCTGAGTTTCTGCCACTTGCCGAATTTGCTCTGAACAATCATACATCTTCTTCTGCTGGTTGTTCGCCTTTTTTTTGTTGTTCTGGGAGACATCCGTCGTTTGGGTCGTTCTCCAAGTTGGGATCTGCCGTGCCTGAGGAGGAGAATTTTTCCGGTGATTTGGAAAGAGTTTGGACGGATGTGCGTGGTAATCTTCAGGAGGCCAACAGAAAATCTAAAGACTACTTTGATAGGAAACGACAGGAGGTTTTGTTCGCTGTTGGTGACATGGTTTGGTTGTCCTCTAGGAATCTGCGGTTGAGGATTCCTTCTAAGAAATTGGGTCCCAAGTTTGTAGGGCCATTTAAGGTGCTTCAGGTTGTCAACCAATCTGCTGTTAGGTTGGAGGTTCCTACCTCCTGGAGAATTAATCCGGTCTTTCATGTCTCTCTGTTAAAAAAAGCTGTTGTGTCGGATGGTGACGCCTCTGCCTCTGTTCCTCCGGTGGTGGAGGACGGGGAATATGAAATTTCTCGCATCCTTGACTCTAGACGGTATAGAGGTAGTTTGCAGTATCTTGTGGCCTGGAAAGGTTTCGGACCCGAGGATAACTCTTGGGTGAGGTCAGATGATGTTTCCGCGTCCAGACTTATCAGAGCGTTTCACAGGAGATTTCCTGATAAGCCTGGTCCTAGGGGATCCGGAGGATCCTCTTAGAAGGGGGGGTACTGTTAGAACCTTGCTGTTAGGTTTTTTTTCCTTTGCTGGTCACATGACCTTGTTGGCCTATTTAATCCTGCTCCGCCCTTCTGGCTTTGCTGGACTTCATTGTATATCTACTTTCTAGCTAGCCTGTGCTCTGTATCTAACTCTGTTAGTTTGCTTGGTCTACGGACCTCTAGGTTCTATCTATTTTGTTTGTTCGTCTGTCTGCTGCTATTTCTGTTAGGAGGTGTCCCATATTCCTCCCAGTCCTTAGTACTTGTAGGGATTCCCTCCCCAAATCTATAGGTCTCCGTACAGACTAGATTAGGACTTTAGCAGGTCTGATCGCAGGATCAGGTTCCCTGTTACATCGTAGGGATTCAGCTGAGTCTTATAGTAGGGACAGATCTCCTCTCTTTCCTTAGCTTTGGTAGCAGAACATAACAATCATACATACAATATCGGATTTTATTACATGCACAACTAAGGGGATTATTTATTGTATTACCTGCCCCTGCAACAAGATTTATATAGGCAGAAAAAAACGCCCCATGCACACTCGAATCAACGAACATCTATGTAACATTTCTAAAAAAATTGATGAACACCCCCTTATCAAAACACTTCACTGAAAAACATGGGGGTTCTATACTGGACATCCAGATTACAGCTATTCAAAATGTACCTAAACAATGGCGAAAGGGCGACTATCTGAAGCAAATTTCGAGAGTGGAGAGTAAATGAATTTTTATTTTTGACACCCTTAAACCTAAGGGTTTAAACTCCGAAATAGAGCTATATGCCTTTAATGATGACTGATTACCCCTGATTGAACACCTGTCAAGGAAAGAGAGAAAAAAAAAAGGCAAAAAAAAAGAGAGGCAAACCCATATAAAAAGGACCATATACAGCCTATGAACCAACTCTGAGGAAGGAATCCATAGAATTCCGAAACGCGTCAGTTCCTGACCCTCCTAGGCTCCCGTACTGGTACCAGACACGTGACGTGATGTCACGCAGGTCCTGAACATCAGCAGTGTGTACAGCGCAGGCCCTTGCGCACGACAGAACACAGGCACCCGGAGAAGCGGCACGGAGCAGCGGTTTCCGGCCGGGACCCTGCTCCTCCCCTCTCCCCACCAAGAACTTATCTCTGCCACAGGAGTAATCTCTCCTCTCTCCAGACCACGACGATCTGCAGACCTCGACAGCCAAACAGACCTCTATTTTACAATGGCTGATTACCGCTAACCACAACAAGTACAATCTTTTTTAAAAAATAATAATAAAAAAAAGGTACCATCCATACAACAGGCATTACCGATATTCAGCTCACAAAATCCTAGCCTGAAGGGACATCTCCCCAGGTAACTACTTTGGTATACCTCAAGCTTCATATATTTACCAGCTATCACAATACAGGTACCGTTACCCCAAAATCTAAACCCCCCCTCATGTTTTATTTTCCCGCAATATTCACTGTATAAAACTCTCTACAGATTGTCTTCAGTCAATTACCTCTATCCAACTAGTACGTGCCCTTTACCAGGCACACCCTTGTGGCGCCCCTGAGGGTTCAGTCGCCACAGAGGTGCTGCACCTCACCCAGAGGTGTGGCATCTTCTTCTCTCAGGTAAGGATGGAGTACTGCCCGGACCCCAACACCTGCACTCAACACTACACTACTCCAGGCCGGCTGGAAGGGCATTACGCACTTCTTCTGTTGCCCCGTCCCTGGCTGGAGTGGGAGGAACCAAAGTGAGGGGGAACCAGTAGTGGGTGTGGGTGGAGGACGCAGAACAGGGGAGCACGTAGAGAATATATATATATATATAGGAAGCCATCTTAAAGTAAGGAGTTAGTTGGTTGGTCAGTGAGTAGCAAGTGAGGAGGAGGGGAGCAGAGTCTCTTAGGAGCTCTGGTCCAGAGTGGGGCCTGGTAAGAGAGGCCCAGGAGTGAGAGGGGAGTCAGGGAGGAAGGCTCCAGGAACGGAAGGGATCCCATGGGGTACGGCGAGTGCAGGACGGCACCCATACGCCTGAATCTGCCAAGTGTCAGAGGGATCAGGCCTCAAGAAGGGAACCGGTCCCTGGGCTAGCCGAGTTACTCCAGGTCTCGGCTGGAAAACCGGAGGCTTCTGCACTTACATGGTACAGTTGCCACAACCGCACCTAAGCCGCCGTGAAGGGCACCAAGTAGGTCCGGGAACTTCAAGTTGCCCAGAGGGATCTCAGAGTACCCGATCGGGACTTTGTGTGGCGGGGCGCAGGGCAGGAGGGAGAAGACCCAGCGCGGGAAGTCGGCTAAGGAAGGAACATAAAGAAAAGGGGTCCATTTAAGTGCTTCTGATATACTTGAGGGAGTGCTGAACCCCTGCCTGGCGAACGTAGTGCGACGCGGGAGACTGACGCCTGGACAGTGTACCTTAGGAACGTAAAGAACTGTGAGTAAACTCGGATGACTGCACTCCACTGTCTCTGCCAGTTATTTCTACCACGCTGCCACCCCCGCACTACAACGCCCCGCATCACCATCTGCACCTACACTGCCCTGGAGCTGTGCTCTGCGTGTGGAGAGCCGCACCAACCCAGCTGCCCTAAACATCTGCTCCAGAGGTCTGCCGCAGCACCGGTACCCATTACCGGGAACCACAGGTGACGTCACGAGACAAAACTGTTAACAAAACCCCTTTTTAAAGAGTGACCCCAGGGTACGGGCCCGGGAGCCGACTGCTGTGACATCCCTCAGAAGGTCAAGGCCTGGGTACCGAGTCTCCCCTATATCCCCCTGGGCGAGTCACCCTCCTCTCTGTATCTCCCTGCACCCTGAAGAGGACCATAACCACAGAGGTACATCACCTATCCTCCAAGTCTGGTATATTCCTAATTCATCATTTAACCAGAGACCCTAAAAAAGCTAATCCAACTATCCACAGCTCCAGGGGAACTCCAACACTAAACTGGACCAAAAACTATCCTTCTACCACCAACTCAGGTAAATATACTCGCCATAAATTCGAGAATAAAGAACCTAAATCCTAAACATCTACTTTGATTTTTAGAACAGAATCGTCCCTCAAACTGATCCTCTACTGACCTATCATATCCCTCCAACCCCAATTTTCAGGTAAAAATCTTCCTATAATTTCACCCCCAATTAGGCCACCCACTAGAATACTTTTATTTATTATCTTTCTTTCCTCCCATAGAATATTATCTCCATGTGGAACCAACCACTACAAAACTAAGAAGCACTACGCACTTTACTTAGGATCATCAGGATTTGCCTATAACTCTATTTATCCTTTGCTCTTATCAAAATATTTTTCATCCGATTATTATTGCTCTAAATAAATTCGTATTTTATACAGCCAACATCTCCTCTTTTATTCTTTAGAATTAAGCACTTATACGTTACAAACTTTGAGACTAGTGCAGGTTTATATATAATTCTATATATATATATTTTTCGTCTATTATTTACCCACTAGACAACTGTGGTAGTTGTCTCCCTTGCAGCAGATCAAAGTTCTACCTATTAGAGCCACTACTCCCCTTTACTCCTTTTTAGATGCAGACTAACGAGCAGATCTAATTTAATGCAGGTGTTAGTTTTGGAAATGAAAATTTACATGGTGATTCCATAATTTTTTCCCTCTGCTTGGTCTGAAAAAAATTATTCTTACTGAGTACCACATTTTTAATCTTGATTTCTTTTAGTGTTTCTTAAAGCCCTAAAGTTGCCATTTGAAATGACTTTAGTTTTGTTACATGTCTGTGATCTGCTTTTTTTCAACAACAGTAAACAACTGAATGAACATCCTCCGAGCCCAGTGATTCCATAATTTTTGCCAGGGATTGTAGCAGCATTTAAAAAAGGTCTGGATGCTTTTCTCACAGCAAATGGCATTGTGGGTCTTTTTTTCAGCCTGTGTTACTATGTGATATCTGTAATTTTCACATTAATATATTTACTTTGAGATTTATTTTCATTTACTTAGCTCCATCTTGTGGTTAATATTGCAAATTACAAATGAAAAATGGCAAGGTTCTACTTCTCGAATTTGGCTATGCAATTCTCTAAAATAAGTACCATACAATGTTTAAATATAGATACTGTGCATAAATAATACTGCACTAAAATAATACCAACACAAAATTGTGTGTGTTTTCATACAATGTCTGTGTGTCTATGTGAATTGTGTGCTTTTGCATGAAGTGTGTCTTCTAACATACATTGTGTGTAACATGCTGTGTATATGTGTGCATGTATCATACAGTGTGTAGCATGGAGTGTATGTGTGGGTGTAGTATGAGTTGTGCATTTGTGTGTGTAACACACAGTGTGTGTAAAATACAATTTGTGTGTAGCATGGAGTGTGTTTGTGTAAAATACAGTGTATGTTTATTATGGGAGTGTGTAACATACATTGTGTGTATAGCATGATGTGTGTAACATGCATACGGTGTTTCGCCAAAAATAAAACATACCTCTGAAAATAAGCTCTAGCATGATTTTACAGGATTTTGGAAATATGCTTATATGCAAAACGCAAAAAGAGGACTTGAACTCCATAGCGCCACCTATTGGAAGCAGCAATTCTACAAGTCACAATCAACCCTTTAACGAGTCTTGCAATATGACTTAGGATAAAAGCCAAATCAGAATCTCAATTTACAGACACGGTGTATCGGGCTGTTGGCCCTCGTCAGTGCAAAGTATGAGAACTGATTTGGCTAGATGAGAGGCTCTGGACTGAGGTCTAAGGGGTAACATTTCTCCTTGTGGAGAGTGACATACCATCTCTGGCATGTCAAGGTAAGGAGGCTTATTTGCAGTGCAATGCTCCTTAAATAAGCCCTAGTTAAAAGTCAGGTCTGGGGGAGAGGGGTGCTATTCCCCAGGACCCCCACTTTCATGGTGGCCCCTAGCGTTTCTATTTCAAGGTTAAAAATGCCTAAAAACCTTTGGTGACATCATGGTCCTTTAACTGCGAGAGTCTAGAGGAACTGAAGAGGAATTAGGCTGTTATGTACCGTTTGTGCAGTGTGTATATACATGTGTATTAATGTGCAGTGTGTGTGTTGTGACAGAGTCACTGGTAAAGTGCTGGAGGGGAGATATGTTTCCCTGAGGCTGTTCGCTTCAGTGAACTAAAAACCACTGCATTTCCTCCAGCATATTAGTTGTTGAGAGAGGTTAAGCTTATAGTAAAAGGGAATGGCTTTTATGAATGACTATTGTGAAGGGTGGGTGGTCATTCACCATATCTCTCCAATCATGAGAGTGTCTGGGCTTTAAATAGACAGCCTTGACACTCAGGTGTGGTCAGTATCTGGAGGTCAGCTCCAGAGAGAGGAGCGTGTGTTTGTTCCTACTAACCCTAAACCGTGTGATTTTTGCTAACCTTGAGTGGTTGGACCCTGGCCAGTGCAAGGACTTTGCTGGACTCTATTCTTATTTTGTTTTCCATTAGGCCAGATGGGCTGTGTTTATTTTTTCATGAACTTTTCATTGGTTTATGCTGCTCAATAAACCAACTGAATATTTAAAGAGACAGTGTTCCATTTATATCTCAATGCATAGCCGAGTAAGCCGATCTACCACAGTTAATGGAGAATGCAGGCAGCATTCCCAGCAAACACGTGTGATTGTTATAAGAGGCGCTGCATGTCCTGGATGAAGGCGGCCGTAAGCCAGCAAGTGACGGCCGACAAAATGGAGGACCTGCTTAAGCATTTGTTGCAGGCACAGCAGGCGCAGCAAATGCAGCACCAGCAGAGCATGCGGCAGCACCTGCAGAGCCAGCAGAACACACAGCAGCAGCAACGGGAGCAGCAGCAGGAGACAAATAAACTACTGATGCAACAGATCCAAGACCAGCAGCAGCAGCAAGACCAGTTCTGTCAACAGCAGCAGCATCAACAAGACCAGTACCAACAGCAGCTGCAGACTGAGCTACTTGCAGAGGTGGTCCGTGGGAGGCTGTCAGCCCCTCCCTCAACTCCAGGTGATGGTTCATACGTCCGGAAAGCGGTAAGATGAACCATGCAAAAGATGACCCCTGGAGATGATGTGGAGGCATTTTTGACTGTTTTTGAACGGTTAGCAGAATGGGAGAGTCTTCTGCCAGAACAGTGGGCAAAGGTTCTGGCTCCATATTTGTCGGGTGAACCCCAAAAGGCATATTATGACTTAGCACTACAGGATGCCAAAGAATATGCCAAACTAAAGACAAAAATCTTGGCACGCCTGGGTGTGAATATGGCAATGAGAGCCCAACGAGTCCACCACTGGGTGTATGCTGGCGACAAACCCCCTCGATTGCCCATGTTTGACCTGCTGCATCTTGTTCAGAAGTGGTTGCAGCCAGAGTCTTCCACTCCTGCCCAGATGGTCGAGCGGGTGGTGATTGATAGGTTCATACACTCCCTTCCTAAGTCGGTACAGACTTTGGTTGCCCGAGGCGACCCCCAGAACGCAGGCGACCTCATCGGCCTAGTAGAGAGGTACCAGTTCGTTGAGAAATCCCTCGGGAAACCAGGTATAGTCACTTCCCCATACTGGGATACCCAAAAGGGGGCGGGTTCACCACGGAAAGGGTTCAGAGACACAATTGGGGGAAGTCACACTTCCTCTGAAGGTGCCGTAAAGACTGCTGTGAGGGATGTCATTTGTTGGCTGTGTCACAACCCTGGACATGTAGTCGCCCGGTGTCATATGTCTCTTGAGCCAATGAACTGCAGCCTAGGCAGACAGTGTTCATATTATGCTTATCCGGCCTGCAGTGTGGACAGTCAACCCGGCGAGGGGCCGCAGGCGTGCGCCGTGTCTATCAATTGAGTAAGGGTTCTTTGACTATTGGACTCTGTAAGTCTGGTGACCCTAATCAGCGCCACTCTTCCCCACCAGCTGATCCCTACCAAAACTGTGGTCGTCCGCTGCATACATGGGGATGCTCAGAATTACTCGGTGGCCAGAGTGACAGTTGGAAAAGACTGTGGTGCCCAATCCCACGAGGTTGGGGTGGTTAAGGACCTAATACATCCCGTCATATTGGGGCACGATTTTCCCTTGTTCTGGGACTTATGGGGGAAGGGATCCAGACTGAGTCACGTGGACAAAACCCTTGACCCAAGAGAAATACCCCGGTTGACATCGTAAGTGGATGAGTTCCAGCTGTGTGTCCTTGCCGACGACGAGGATGAGACTGTGACCGAGCTGGCCAACCTATCTTAATTAGAGGTGCCCGGAGAGAACTTTAGGTCAACTCAAGTTTGGGACTTGACCTTGAAAGGGGCGTAGGACAATGTTACTGTTTGTAATGGTGTTGCTCAAGAGCCTGGGGCGGACACCAGGTACCCACACTTTGCAGTTCAGGGGGAACTACTATGCCAGGTAGCTAAATTAAAAGGTGAAGAGGTAGTGGAACAGCTGTTGGTTCCAGGGCCATACCGTCGGAGGGTGTTAGACATGGCGCACTCACATATTCTGGGGGGACACCTAGTGGTTGAGAAAACCCAGGAGAGAATAATGAGGAATTTTATTGGCCAGGTTGTTACCTGGAAATCTTAGACTATTGTAGGTCCTGCCCCACCTGCCAGATAACTGTGCCCACCATCCATTTCCGTAGTCCCTTACTTCCACTACTGGTGATAGACGTCCCCTTTGAGAGAATTGCTATGGACCTAGTGGGGCCCTTAGTTAAATCAGCCCTGGGCCAAAAATACATTCTGGTGGTCATGGACTATGCAACCCGGTATCCAGAAGTGGTACTGCTAAGGAACTCATTAAGTAAGTGCATAGCTAGGGAACTTGTCCATATGTTTGCCAGGACCGGTCTGCCAAAGGAGATATTAACTGATCAAGGGACCCCGTTCTTGAGCATGGTAATGAAGGAGCTGTGTAGGGTCTTCCAGATTACCCATCTGCGAACCTCCGTTTACATCTGCAGACAGATGGCCTAGTAGAGCGCTTTAATAAAACCCTAAAAGCAATGCTCAAGAAGGTAGTAGAAAAGATGGACGTGACTGGGACTACCTGCTGCCATTCCTGCTCTTCTCGATAGGGAAGGTTCCGCAAGCTTCCACTGGCTTTTCCTCATTTGAATTACTGTATGGACGACATCCACGAGGGCTCCTGGATATCGCTAAGGAAACCTGGGAATCCGAGGTTATGCCACACTGGAGCATCATTAAACATGTAGCCCAGATGCAGGAAAGAATGGCGAAACTGATGCCTATCATGAAGTCGCATCTCCTCTAGACGCAGGAAGCACAGGCAAGGGTCTATAACCGATCGGCGACGCCGAGGCAGTTCCAGCCTGGGGACCATGTTTTGGCCTTAATCCCTACCATTGAGAGTAAGTTCCTAGCCAAATGGCAAGGCCCGTACGAGGTGGTGGAGAAAATCAGCGAAGTTAATTATAAAGTCCACCAACCTGGCTGAAGAAAGCCACATCAAGTGTACCATGTGAACCTGCTCAAGCTGTGGCGAGACCGGGAACCTGTGGAAATTCCTTGCCTGGGAGCCGCTTCCGAAGGCAAGGTGGAAGAGGTCACGATAGCAGAGACTCTATCGCCAGCCCAGAAGCAACAATGTCGAGAACTGCTACAGCAGAGTCGTGACCTGTTCTCAGAGTTGCCAGGGCATACTCAAGTGGTAGAGCATGATGTGCTAACAGAACCGCATATACGAGTGAACCTGAAGCCTTACAGGATTCCTGAAGCATGCCGAAAGGTGATCTCAGCCAAGGTGAAAAGGATGCTAGACCTCTCGGTGATAGAGGAGTCGAAGTGTGGATCTTCGAGTCCCATTGTCCTCGTGCCAAAACCCAACGGGGAGTGGAGGTTTTGTAACGACTACCGCCGGCTGAATGAGGTGTCCAAGTGTGATGCATACTCGATGCCCTGCGTCGACGAATTCATTGAGAGGCTTGGACCGGCGAGTATATCACCACCCTTGACCTGACAAAGGGCTTCTGGTTGATCCCCATGTCTCAGACGGCCAAGGAGAAGATGGCTTTCTCGATACCTGATGGGTGTTTCCAATACAATCGGATGAAGTTCGAGCTGCAGAGGGCCCCAGCCACATTCCAGAGGGCTATGGATCAGATCCTAGCCCCACATAAGAAATATACCATAGCCTACCTTGACGAAATTGTGATCTTTAGCCCAGACTGGGCTAGTCATCTACCTAAGGTACAGATGATTCTGGATGCTCTAAAAAAGACGAGATTTACAATAAATCTGCAAAACTGTGCCATTGGAAAGGAAGAAGCTAAGTACTTGGGCTATGTTGTCGGTAGAGGCGAGATAATGCCACAAGTCAATAAAGTGGAGGCAATCCAGAACTGGCCGCAACCGCTCTCAAAAAAGCAAGTGAGAGCATTCCTGGGAATGGTGGGATATTATTGGCGGTTTTTCCCAAATTTTGCCATGATTGCCGTGCCACTTACTGATCTCCTCAAAGGAACCAGATCAACAATTGTAAAAATGCCCAGGTAACTAGGTGGTTCCTAGCACTACAAGACTTTAGCTTTCATGTAGAGCACAGGCCCAGGTCCGGGAAACTACATGGAAATGCAGATGCCCTGTCCAAACTTCCCTGTTTGGCAAGTGAGGGTGCCAAAATCACAGGCTTTAGGCAGGTGAGGAGGATATGTGACATGGTAACTGGTAAAGTGATGGAGGGGAGATATGTTTCCCTGAGGATGCTCGCTTCAGTGAACTAAAAACCACTACATTTCCTCCAGCATTTTAGTTGTTAAGAGGGGTTAAGCTTATAGTAAAAGGGAGTGGGTTTTTTGAATGACTATTGTGAAGGGTGGGAGGTCATTCACCATATCTTTCCAATCAGGGGAGTGTTTGGGATTTAAATAGCCAGCCTTGACACTCAGGTGTAGTCAGTATCTGGGGGACAGCTCCAGAGAGAGGAGTGTGTGTTTGTTCCTGCTAACCCTGAACCATGTGATTTTTGCTAACCCGAAGTGTAAGGACTTTGCTGGACTATATTCTTATTTTGTTTGCCGTTAAGCCAGATGGGCTGTGTTTATTTTTTCATGAACTTTACATTGATTTATGCTGCTCAATAAACCAACTGAAAATTTAAAGAGACAGTGTTCCGTTTATACTTCAATGCAAAGCCGAGTGAGCCGATTTACCACAGTGTATATATACATTTGTGTGTGCAGTGTGCATGTGTATATACAGTTGAACCCAGAAGTTTACATACACTATATAAAAAGACACATATGCATGTTTTTCTCAATATCTGACATGAAATCAGAATAAATCTTTCCCGTTTTAAGTCAATTAGCATTACCATAATTTTTAATATTTGCCAAATGCCAGAATAATGAGAGAGAGAGAATGTTTTAAGGCATTTTTATTACTTACTGAAAAGTCAAAACTTTACATACACTAAGATTACTATGCCTTTAAACAATTCTGGACTGTCCATATGATGATGTCATGTGTTTGGAAGCTTCTGATAGTTTTTTTGGCAACATCTGAGTAAATTAGAGACACACCTGTGGATATATTTTAATGCACACCTGAAACACACTGCTTCTTTGTGTAGCATCATGGGAAAATCTAAAGAAATCAGCCAAGATATCAGGAAGAGAATTGTGGACTTGCACAAGTCTGGCTCATCCTTGGATACAATTTCAAGATCCCTGAAGGTGCCTCGTTCATCTGTACAAACAATTATACGCAAGTACAAACAAGATGGGAATATCCAGCCATCATACCGCTCAGGAAGGAGATGGGTGCTGTGTCCCAGAGATGAGCGTGCTGTGGTCCGAAATGTGCAAGGACCCAAGGACAAAAGCAAAAGATCTTGTGAAGATGATGGCGGAAGCTAGTAAGATTGTGTCAATAACCACAGTGAAACAAGTACTGTATCAACATGGGCTGAAAAGACACTCTGCCAGAAGGAAACCATTACTATAAAGGAAACAAAAAAAGCCAGATTAATGTTTGCAAATGCACACAGGAACAAAGACCTTAATTTTTGGAGGCATGTCTGATGAAACTAAAATTGAACTTTTTGGGCATAATGACCATCGTTACGTTTGGAAGCAAAAGGAACTTGGACGGAAATGGGTCTTCCAAATGGACAATAATCCGAAGCATACTGCCAAAATGTTAACAGAGTGGCTTAAGGAGAACAAAGTCAATGTTTTGGAGTGGTCATCACAAAGCCCTGATCTCAATCCTATTGAAAATTTATGGGCAAAGCTGAAAAGGCAGGTGCGAGCATGGCGACCTACAAACCTGGATCAGTTACACCAGTTTTGCCAAGAGGAATGGGCCCAAATTCCGACCAACTATTGTGAGAAGCTTGTGGAAGGATATCCCAAATGTTTGACCCAAGTCATTCAGTTTAAGGGCAATGGTACCAAATACTATTGAAAGTTAGTAAGTAATAAAAATGCCTTAAAACATTCTCTCCCTCTTATTATTCTGGCATTTGGCAAAAATGAAAAAATTATGGTAATCCTAATTGACCTAATAGGGGAAAGGTTTATTCTGATTTCATGTCAGAATTTGAGAAAAACATGCCTATGTGTCTTTTTATATAGTGTATGTAAACTTCTGTTTTCAACTGTACATGTGTATATGCAGTGTGTATATTCTTGTGTATGTGCAGTGTGTGTTTGTGTGTATATACATGTGAATGTGTAATGTGTGTATATACATGTGTATATGCAGTATGTGTGTGTGGCGCCCCTGAGGGTTCGGTCGCCACAGGGATGCTGCACCTCTTCAATGGGGTGTGGTATCCCTCCTTCGAGGTAAGAACGGTGCAATGGTCAGGACTCCACCTCAACATCCAACACCACACTTCTCCCACCAGAGGGAGCTAATAGGCACTAGTGTGCTGCCCCTCCCGGGAAAATGGGAGACTGGGGAACCAAAAGATAGGGGGAACCATGTGGAGGGTGAGGGTGGAGGATGCAATTCAGTTTACACTTAATATTTCATATTTAATAAACAGCCATCTTGGGCTCATGGTCTTTTGATTGTGATCTTCATCCCTGACCGTGGCTTCTGGGTGAACCTGCAGTGGATGGAGACACGGCCCTCGTACTCTGGCCTTGAGTCGAGGGGCGGGTTGGAGTTAACTGATGTCTCAACCCGGTCAAGGTCCATGCCCAAGAAGGCCTGGAGCTTAGGAGTGCAGCTCCATCGCAAAAGGATCCCAGGGGGATGCAGACGGAGCGGTATACGCCACCTGTCCTCGCTTTCTGGCCTAGTCAGAGGGATTCCAGCTGCAAGAGGGGTACCGGCCCCCGTCACCTGACTTTGCTACTCTACGTCCTAGTCAGGGAAGCCCGGCAGGCCCAGAGGACCCCACCGGGTAACGGAAGGAGCGGAGTCGCCACCCGTACCCTTATTCTGAGCGTTGTCCAGAGGGAGACCCGGCCTATCTACACACACACAGACAGGAGTGGACTCAGTCTGAAGTCTAGGAACACTCTGGTGCGGGGTCCCGATTCAAGCACTGGAATTACCCGGAGATTGTCGGACCCCCGTTTCTGGTGACTGCAGAACTCTGTGAGGAGCAGGGAGAAGCCTTGCAGTTGCACGTTTTACCGTGAGTAAAAACTCTGGAAGTCTACCCCCTATGGCCTCAGGAATCTTTATTTCTGCACCGCACTGCACAGCGCGGCACCAGACCTCCTTCACTACGACTCCCTCCATCCTCGTCTCTGCCCTGAGGCCCTGCTCTGGCTGTGGGGAGTAGTATCAACGTCGGCTGCCCCAATATCCCGCCTCAGAGGACTGCAGCAGCGCTGGTGGCCTTCACCAGGTACCACAGGTGGCGTAGTCGATAGCAACCACTCAATCCTGATAGCCCATTACATCTTTTTTTAATGTGACGGCCCTGGGCACGGAACGGGTCCAGGCCACGGCTGCAACCCCATCAAACATCCGAGGACCCGACTCCGAGTAACCCCCCATCTTCCCAGGGCAGGGCTGCGAGCGTCACATGTGTGTGTGTCTGTACATGTGTATGTGCAGTGTGAGTGTGTGATGACCTGATTATATTTCAATAAATGTTGAATTTTTGTTCAAGAATAAATGTGGATTTTTTTTTAATGGAAAAAAATAGACATCCCCTGAAAATAAGCCCTAATCCATCTTTTGCAGTAAAACATAATATAAGACCCTGTCTTGTTTTCCAGAAAACATGGTAGTTTGTGCATAGCATGGGTGTGTGTAACATACATTGTGTGCAACATACTGTGTGTGTGTGTCTAGCATATTTTCTAACATACAGTATGTGTGTGTGTGTAACATTGTGTGTGTAGCATGAGGTTTGCATTTGTGTGTGTAATATACAGAGTTTGTGTGTAGTATGGAGTGTGTGTAGCATCCACATTTAAAAACAGCTGCAGCACAAACAAGCGTTCATAGATGTAAACATGTTGGCAGTCATGCAACAAACAAGCAAAATGCTCATTAATTGGGTGTTTTTTTATCAATTATGCCAAACTAAAATCATCATAATTGGCAGCACATCGTCCAACATAAACAAGGTATGTGCTGCCGATAACGTGATACTGTATATGTTGACAGAACGATCATACTAGCAATCGTTCTGCCCTTCGTCCTTCTTTGATAGCCTGTGCCGGAAAACAAGATCCAAATGACTTGATAACAGAAGAAGTTGGAGTGTTGCCACTAATCTAAGTTACCTTACCCTAGTCTGATACTTACCAGCTGCTGTCTTCAGCTGTTCCCAGCTGCACTTCCAGTCTAGAGATGAGCGTTGTTCTACTCGAACTGTTCGCCAATCTCAAATTCGAGCTGTTTTGGGCGGTGTTCGAGCCGTTCGGCGAACACGAACAATTTGAGAAAAATTCGGCTGTTCGAGGTTATGTTCGATAACTGTTCGTGCACCAAAATCATAACTGGATTTTTTCTCAGTAATGATGAAAATTAATGTTAATACGCAGTTTGAGTGTACAGCGGGGTGGGGGGAGGGGCAGGGGATGGATCTCTGCAGGAACAATGAAGATCTCCATTTTTTTTTCTCTTTCCCGCATTTGCAGTGGGGAGGTGCAATCTGTCAGCCTATCAGCAGCGCACACACGGAGCGAAGTGCTTTTTTTCACACAAGCAAGGGCATGTGTCATTGGCAGTGTATGTCACATGTCCTTGCCCTATAAGACCAAGCCATTTTCCCCGTCGCCACCATTTTCTCACTGCTGCAGCTGCGTGTTAGACGGCACCGCTGTTGCTGTGTGCGCTATACCTTGTTAATTTCAAGCCAATTTTCGCACAAATATACAGATAGCTTGGGAGTAGGGAATAGTTGTGATTGCAGTCCTTTTAAGGACTAGGTTACAGCATTTCCTACGACTTTTATCAGGGAGGTCTGTGCTCTTAAATAGATAGGTTGTGGGAGTAAAGACTAATTGTAATTGGAGTCCTTTTCAGGACTAGGTTACATGAGTTCCTATCAGTTTTTGCCAGGCAGGTCTGTGCCAGTGCTGTGCAAGTTTTTTTCACAGCATTTGGCTGAATCTAGCAAAGCTAATCCTTTTTGGCCTATTGCAGAGTGTGTTAGTCAGTGGAGTAGCCTATCTGTGTTGCAAGATATAACACCTGTGTATAGAATACCAATTTTTTTACTGCACCTAGTGAAGTAAAATCTTTTGGGCATAGCATCATTCTATTAGTCCATCTATACTGACCTCCATCAGGTTGCAAACTGAATATAATTTTTTTCTGCATCTAGCTCTGAAAAAATATTTGGGCTTCTAGCAGTGTGTGGGACTTGGTCTATTAGTCCATCTATACTGACCTCCATCAGGTTGCAAACTGAATATAATTTTTTTCTGCATCTAGCTCTGAAAAAATATTTGGGCTTCTAGCAGCGTGTGGGACTTGTTCTATTAGTCCATCTATACTGACCTCCATCAGGTTGCAAATTAAAAATAATTTTTTTCTTCATTTAGCTCTGAAAAAATATTTGGGCTTCTAGCAGTGTGTGGGACTTGTTCTATTAGTCCTTCTATACTGACCTCCAGCAGGTTGCAAATTGAATATAATTTTTTTCTGCATCTAGCTCTGAAAAAATAGTTGGGCTTCTAGCGGTGTGTGGGACTTGGTCTATTAGTCCATCTATACTGACCTCCATCAGGTTGCAAATTAAAAATAATTTTTTTCTGCATCTAGCTCTGAAAAAATATTTGGGCTTCTAGCAGTGTGTGGGACTTGGTCTATTAGTCCATCTATACTGACCTCCATCAGGTTGCAAATTAAAAATAATTTTTTTCTTCATTTAGCTCTGAAAAAATATTTGGGCTTCTAGCAGTGTGTGGGACTTGTTCTATTAGTCCTTCTATACTGACCTCCAGCAGGTTGCAAATTGAATATAATTTTTTTCTGCATCTAGCTCTGAAAAAATAGTTGGGCTTCTAGCGGTGTGTGGGACTTGGTCTATTAGTCCATCTATACTGACCTCCATCAGGTTGCAAATTAAAAATAATTTTTTTCTGCATCTAGCTCTGAAAAAATAGTTGGGCTTCTAGCGGTGTGTGGGACTTGGTCTATTAGTCCATCTATACTGACCTCCATCAGGTTGCAAATTAAAAATAATTTTTTTCTGCATCTAGCTCTGAAAAAATATTTGGGCTTCTAGCAGTGTGTGGGACTTGGTCTATTAGTCCATCTATACTGACCTCCATCAGGTTGCAAATTAAAAATAATTTTTTTCTGCATCTAGCTCTGAAAAAATATTTGGGCTTCTAGCGGTGTGTGGGACTTGGTCTATTAGTCCATCTATACTGACCTCCATCAGGTTGCAAATTAAAAATAATTTTTTTCTGCATCTAGCTCTGAAAAAATATTTGGGCTTCTAGCAGTGTGTGGGACTTGGTCTATTAGTCCATCTATACTGACCTCCATCAGGTTGCAAATTAAAAATAATTTTTTTCTTCATTTAGCTCTGAAAAAATATTTGGGCTTCTAGCAGTGTGTGGGACTTGTTCTATTAGTCCTTCTATACTGACCTCCAGCAGGTTGCAAATTGAATATAATTTTTTTCTGCATCTAGCTCTGAAAAAATAGTTGGGCTTCTAGCGGTGTGTGGGACTTGGTCTATTAGTCCATCTATACTGACCTCCATCAGGTTGCAAATTAAAAATAATTTTTTCTGCATCTAGCTCTGAAAAAATATTTGGGCTTCTAGCAGTGTGTGGGACTTGGTCTATTAGTCCATCTATACTGACCTCCATCAGGTTGCAAATTAAAAATAATTTTTATCTGCATCTACAGTACCTCTGAAAAAATATTTGGGCTTCTAGCAGTGTGTGGGACTATTTGTATTAGTCCATCTATACTGACCTCCATCAGGTTGCAAATTCAAAATAATTTTTTTCTGCATCTAACCCAGCCAATAGTTTTGGCCTAATACCACAGTTTGGCCACTCAGCTCTGCTCGGTTACCATCCATTGTTTTTTTGTGCAAACAACTCCAGAGTTGTGAATTAGTTAACCACCAAAATGAGTGGAAAAAGGCCTGCTGCTGGTGGAAAGGGGAATAGGCGTGTTGGGAAGGGGAAAAAAGGTTGTGTCCGTGGGGTAGGTGTTAAAGCAACAGTAACATCTGCAGAAGAAAGACCATCTTCCAGCCAAACTAAAATGTCTACTTCTTTTAGCGGACAATGTGATAAGATCCCTTTCTTACGGCCACGCCAATCGCTACAAATTCCAGATGAGGCACAAAAACAGCAGGTGCTTCAACGGATATCAAGTGCTCCTTTAAGTGGGCTCTCCTCCACATCAACTTCAACATCACAAATACTCCAGTCCTCAAAGGTGTCACCCAAATCGCACTTGCTTCCTCACAGCTCCCAAATCTCCAGCTGCCCGTCTGAGTATGAGGTAGAACAGATGGTTGAGTCTGCAGAGCTGTTTACTCATACTATAGCCTGGGAATCAGAGGTCGACTCCAGCGCTTCTGTGAATCCAGACGAGGAAATGATCTGCACTGATGCCCAGAATCTTTATGAGTCGGATCCAGGACCAGACGCAGAAGGTTCTGACCATAATGTAGACCCTCATTCCCAAAGTGTAACTCCTGTTGGTGGAGACAATGAGGAAGACGATGATAAGACTCAAATACCTGATTGGAGCGACAACTTTAGTTTTTTGTCAGGGCAGGAACAGGTTGGCTCTGAGGACGACGGGTGTGATAACGCACAGGGTGATGATGATGAGGTCGGAGATCCCACTTACTGTCAACCCACAGTCAGCCAAGAGATGAGGTCAGCAGAGGAGGTGGAGGAAGATGCTAGTGACGACGAGGTCAGGTTGCGCCTTCCTGGACAGAGACGTAGTACTGGAAGCACGTCAACAACTGCATCCTCAAACACAACTCTGCCTCTCACCACAAGTCGTGGTGGCTCTTCAGGTCGCATGGGTGCTAAGCCTTGCATAGCCTGGGCATTTTTTCAGATCGATAAAGATGACCCAACTCGTGTTATCTGTAACATTTGTCAGCAAAAGCTAAGTAGAGGCCAAAAAATACATAGTTTGAGTACTTCATGCATGAACCGGCACATGGACATGAAGCATAAGTTGCAGTGGGAAGCTCAGTGTGCTACAATGCGGCCTAGCCGGCCGGGCCAATCACCGTCTGCCATATCTTGTGCATCCGCGGCCTCTTCATCCTCTGTGACTGGGGGGACAGCAGTCACACCTGTTTTGGGGCGCAGACCTGCCACCTCTTTACCCGCAACAGCCAGCGTGATTGACAGGTCATCATTTTCTTTGGAGGTGGTAACACCAGCTGGTGTTGTGCGCTGTCCGATATCGATAGCACCACCTTTGGATCAAGGCAACCTAACATGTCCGCCTGCATCTTCCTCACAGACCGGCAGTTTGCCGCGGACACCCTTATCAACCCCGTCTAAGCACAATAGCCAGCCCTCAGTCCCTCAGATGTGGACAAGTAAAAGACCATTTCCTCCTAGCCATGAGAAAGCTAAGAGGTTGAATTTCACCATCTGCAAGCTCTTGGCTACAGAAATGCTGCCTTTCCGCCTGGTGGACACAGAGGATTTTCGAGACCTTATGTCCGTCGCAGTGCCCCAGTACCAGATGCCCAGTCGGCCCTACTTCTCAAAGAAAGGTGTGCCTCCGCTCCACCAGCATGTCGCACACAACATCACCGCTTCTTTGAGAAACTCTGTGTGTGACAGGGTGCATTTCACCACAGACACTTGGACGAGTAGGCATGGACAGGGGCGTTACATGTCGCTGACTGGGCACTGGGTAACTATGGTGACAGCAGGACAAGGGGCTGCTGTCCAAGTCTTGCCGTCCCCACGAGTTGTGCGTCAATCCTCTTTATGTCAAAGTTCCTCCACTGCTTCTGCCTCCTCAACCTCCTCTCGGTCTTCCACCTGCACCCAAAGCCTGTCTGGTCATGCCACAAGCTTTCTAACTGCGCAGAAGGGATCCTGCACACCTCCTTACTATGCTGGCAGTAGGGCTCAACGTCATCAGGCGGTTTTTACATTGAAATGTCTGGGAAATGTGAGTCACACAGCTGAGGAGTTGTGGTCAGCTCTGGAGAACCAATTTCATGAATGGTTGTCTCCACTGGACCTGAAACCAGGGAAGGCCGTGTGCGACAATGCTGCAAACCTGGGTGCGGCCCTTCGCCAGGGCAATGTCACACACGTGCCTTGTATGGCTCACGTGTTGAACCTGGTTGTCCAGCAATTTTTAGCCCACTATCCCAGACTAGATGGCCTTCTGCAGAGGGCACGGTCGCTGTGTGCTCACTTCCGCCGTTCGCATCCCGCAGCTCAGCGACTTACATCTCTACAGAAGTCGTTGGGCCTGCCACTTCACCGGCTAAAATGCGATGTGCCTACCCGGTGGAATTCAACTCTGCACATGTTGCAGCAACTGTGGCAGCACCGACAAGCCCTGTTGCAATACGTTCTGACGTATAGCCTGGGCCAACGAGATTCAGAGGTGGGGCAAATCACGCTGGAGGAGTGGTCTCAGATCAGGGACCTATGCACCCTTCTGCACAGTTTTGAAATGGCGACGAAGATGTTTAGTGCTGACGATGCCATTATCAGCATGACTATTCCGGTGATTTACATGCTGGAGCACATGTTAAACAGAATTCGGAGTCAGGTGGTGGCACAAGAGGAGGTGGAGGAAGTAGAGGAGGAGGAGTTGTATGCGGAAGGGCTAACATCTGCAAGGTCCAGACGGTCGGCAGCACCAAGGCGGCAGGCATGTGAGGGTGGGGGAGATGGTTTTACCAGGGCGCATGGTAGCAGCCAAACTAGTGAGGAAGGTGCAGGAGCCCAGGAAGAAGTGGAGGACGAACTGATGGAAGACTCACCAGATGAGGGAGACCTTGATCACATTTCTGTTGTGCGAGGTTGGGGGGAGAGGACAGAGGAAGGAAGCATGATTGTTACCTCGCCACCAACACAACAGGGACTTGGTGCTCCTGGATGCGCAACACACATGAGTGCCTTCTTGCTGCACTACCTGCAACATGACCCTCGAATTGTGAGAATTAGAAATAATCCTGACTACTGGGTTGCCACACTGTTAGATCCCCGGTACAAAAGTAAATTTGCAGAAATTATTCCTGCCATAGAAAGGGATGCACGCATGCAGGAGTATCAGCAGAGACTGTTGCAGAATCTTACATGTGCTTTTCCACAAAATACCAGTGGTGCACGTAGTGAATCTCACAGTTCCAACTTGCCAACCATGGGACCGTCAAGTGTTCAGCACTCAAACCGTAACAGAACCACAGTATCTGCTGGTAACATCAATTTTGCGGAATCATTTCACCACTTTTTTAGCCCATCCTTTGCAAGGCCACAGGAGACAAGAAGTCTGACACATAGTCAACGCCTAGAGACGATGGTACAGGAGTATCTCCAAGTAAACATTGAAGCCACGACTGTGTCACTGGACCCTTGCTCTTTTTGGGCTTCCAATCTGGATAAATGGCCGGAGCTAGCCACTTACGCCTTGGAGATCTTGTCATGCCCCGCAGCCAGCGTTCTGTCTGAACGTGTGTTCAGCGCTGCTGGTGGTGTGCTGACAGATAAGCGCACGCGGCTCTCCACTGATAATGTAGACAGACTCACGTTCATAAAGATGAACAAATCATGGATCCGAAACGACTTTTCTACCCCTGTGTCATCCTGGGGAGAGTAAAAGCTTGATGATTGGTTAAAATCACCCTACCAACCGTTTTAAGCTTTCAAATTACTAATCATGTTTATCTGTATCTTGACTGGAAAATAATTTGGGCTTTGTAGCAGTGTGCAGCACTGATCCTATTAGGCCATCTATACTAAAGCTTCACCAGATTTAAAATTAAAAATAATTTTTAGCTGCATCTAGCCCGGAAAATAATTTTGGGGCTCCGAGATGCGCAAGGCACACAAGTGCCTTCTTGCTGCACTACCTGCAGCATGACCCTCATATTGTCAGAATTCGAAGTAATCATGACTACTGGGTTGCCACACTCTTAGATCCCCCAAACTTTTCGATCAACCTTTTCATTTTAATAAAGACCAAAAAAATGGTCATTTTTGAAATTATAAGCATTAGCAGGTTGTTAGAAACTGAAATCAAACAGTTTTCAACTCAAAACTTTATTCTAGGTGATGTTACATTTTCACATAGGACCCCTTGTTCGAAAGGAGCTTCTGAACTCTCTCGTCCATTGAATTTGTCAGGTTTTGGATGGTTTCTGCTTCAATTGTTTTGCATGAGGACAGAATACCCTCCCAGAGCTGTTGCTTAGATGTGAACTGCCTCCCGCCATCATAGACACTCCTTTTAATGATGCTCCAAAGGTTCTGAATGGGGTAGAGGTCAGGGGAGCATGGGGGTCACACCATAAGTTTGTCCCCTTTTATGCCCATATCAGCCAGAGATGCAGATGTTTTATGTGCAGCATGAGATGGTGCATTATCATGCAGAAAAATGATCTTGCTGTGAAATACACGGTTCTTCTTCTTGAACCATGGCAGGAAGTGCTGTTTGAGAAAATCCACATACATTATGGAGTTCATCTTTAGCGCCTTCAGGGATCCTAAAGGGGCCGACAATCTCTCTCCCCATGATTCCAGCCCAAAACATTACTCCACCTCCTCCTTGTTGGCGCTGTAGCCGTGTTTGCGTGGGGTGTCCATCAACCAGCCATCCTCCACTCCATCCATCTGGACCATCGAGCGCTGCACGGCACTCATCCGTGAACAAAACAGTTTTGAAATCAGTCTTCATGTAATGTTTGGCCCACTGGAGCCGTTTCTGCTTGTGTGAAGTGGATAGAGGAGGTCGACAGGATGGCGCATGCACAGCTGCAAACCTCTGAAGGACCCTGCATCTTGTTGTTCGGGGGACGTTGGAGGCACAAGCAGCTTCAAAAACTTGTCTGCTGCTATGACAAGGCTTTTTTGCCGCTACTCTTTCAACCTGACGTAATTGCCTGTAGGAAAGAGTCCTCAATTTGCCCTTATCAGCACGCACACGTGTGTACTGTGAATCAGCTACATACTTCTTGATTGCCAAGACACTTCATCCTGATCATCGCACAATGTTGATTGTAGTCATGCCTTGACCTAAACACTCCACAATTTGTTGCTTCTCAGCAGCCGACACATCCTTTTTCTTTCCCATTTTGGCAGAAAATGTAGGCTGCTTAATAATGTGAGAGAGCCTTCTTAAGTAGTCTTGCCTTTCATTGGACACACCTGCCAAACTAATTAGCACAGGTGTCTGCAATTGCTTACAGTGATATAAAGAGCCCTGACACACATCACCATCAATGAGTTTAACTGACAAACAAACAAATTCTTCCCTTATCACTCCTAAACACTTTTTGTATAATAATTTGGAACGCAGTGTACATGTGCTTTTCCACAAAACACCAGTGGTTCACGTAGTGAATCTTACAGTTCTAACTTGCCAACCGTGGTCTGTATGGAGTTGTTCAATAAAGGGCCCAAAATTAAGATAACATAGATGGGAGAGGTCTCTATGAATAGGAATTCCTAAGTATTTGATACCCTGTGAGGGCCAGGCAAAGGGAAAGTTGGACTGGATGGAATCCTATATGGATTTGGGGAGGGAGACATCGAGGGCCTCAGACTTCGCTGCATTGATTTTAAAATTTTACCATGTAACAAAGTGATCTATTTCAGCCATAACAGCATGGATGGATATATGTGATTGAGTGATATATACTAGGACATCATCAGCAAATAGAGAGCACTTGTACTCGGTGCCTCCCACCTCAATCCACCTAATATTGGGGTTATGGCGAATTGATGAGAGCAGGTGCTCCGTCACTAGGATGTATAAGAGAGGGGACAGAGGACATCACTGCCTTGTCCCATTGGTGATTGTGAAAGGTGATGAAAATGTTCTGACGCACCCCCTGGGCCTTGGGACACCCGGAGCCGGACCCTTTTTGGTGGATGCTGGTGGTTGTAGTCTTCGTGGCGGCGACCCGGTTCCGTGGCTCAGGGCGGTCAAACCAGTGGCGGAACTATTTATGTGGTTTTCATGTTTAAATGTCCGACTACGCCACCCGTGGATTGCGGTCAGAGTGAACCGCCGCTACAGGGCAGACCACTGAGGCTGGTGTTGTGGGTGCAGCAGAGCGTAGCATAACTCCCCACGGGAGGAGTATAGCCTCAGGGCAGTGTATGCGGAGGATGGGGGTGATGGTGCAGGGCAGCAGCAGTAACGACACGGAGTCAGTGATGCAGTTCAGGGCCTTTACTCACAGTTCTTATTATCCAGACCACGTCTGCAGGTAACGGCTGCCCACGTCGTACTGTGCTCACCAGGTGAGGGGCTCAGACAACTCCCAGATAACTTTGGAGCACTTCACAGGACCCCCTTTGTGTGTCCTTTGTCTGGCCTTTCTTACCAACACTTCTGTCCGGCTGCCTCGGGCCTCCTCTTGGTAAACTTGGCGCCAGTTTCCCTGACCCTATGTGGTGCCTTCCTAGCGGGTGTAGCGAGGGGCTGCGCCACATAAAATATCAGAGCCTCCGGTTTCTAGCTGAGGGTCGTTTCCTGCCTCCACTAGTTCGGGGACCGGTCTCCCCCTTTGGCCTGACCCCTCCACGCAGGTGGATTCGGGCGTGCGGTGGCGACTTGCCCGTCCGCACCCCTGGGATCCCTTAATTCCTCGTTCCTGGAGCCTTCTCCGCTCCTCTTCCTTCCTTCTCCCTCTTCCAGGCCTGGGCCTCTGTTACTAGGCCCGCCTCCGGAGCAGAGCTCATGCAGAGCCCCTGCTCCCTGCCACTTCTGCTCAGACTTCTCTGCACTGAACTAAGATGGTGCCCACCTTTTATACTCCCTTCTCAATGCACCCAGGAACTGCTTCCTCCCTGCTCCTGCACTACAGGGTTCCCCTTCCTCAGTGTTCCCTCCCCCCACTCCAGCCAGGGACAGGGACTGTCGTGCCCATCTCAGGGGCATATTGGTCGCCCTGCCCCACGGCAATGTGGTGTAATGCATGCAGGTGTCGGGTCCTGATCCACACTCCATCCTTACCTGAGAGTGAGATATCACACCTCTGGGTGAGGTGCAATACGTCTGTAGCAACCGAGCCCTCAGGGTGCTACAGTTCCATTTATCTTCAGCCTAGGTGACGTATTGCGATACAGGGCCGTGATTTTGGCTATAAAAGGGTCCCCTAGACCCCTACCCCAAGCTTTTTAAGAGAATCATATATGGCGTGCCAGGAGACTCTATGGAATGCTTTCTCAGCATCCAACGAGAGTATCTAGTTACAAATTTTTAACTGCATCTAGCCCAGGAAATACTTTGTGCCTAGTAGCAGTGTCTGCTAGTGAGCGGATTATCCCGGCTGTTAAGCAAGCTGCACCACCTGTAGTTTAGACACTTAATTTTTTCAAAGGAAATGCTTCGGGACCATGGGATACTTAGTGAAGAGCATCAGGAGGCACCCCAAGGCATAGGGGCTGGGACTGGCAGTAGGATGCCTTGCGGTGGACAGCCGAGCTCGATCCTTATAAAAGCTTTTTAACTGCAGCAGCTTTAGTGGACGCTACTGGAGCTGGAATTACCGCGGCTGCTGGCATGAGACTTGCCCTCCAATAGATCCTTGTAAATGGATTTAAAGTGTATTCATTCAAATTAGAGAGACAATTTAAATTAAAAAGCTTAGAGCTGCCTCCACCACAGGGGGGCTCGCTCGACCCACCAGCGGACAGGCACCAGTATTGGGAGAGGGGGGCTGGCCGTCAGGGTTCACCGCGGCTCTGGCACAAACCCGGCGACACGGAGGTGGCACGGGCAGGAGCGGACTGGCCGTGTCGGCTTCTCACTTTTTGGATTTTAGAAGGGCATGACATGCCTATATCTGTGTCTCCCCCTCCTTTTACTCCTCCACCTCTTTTATTTTCGCATGACTATATGTACTTGTCACTTTTCCATGTGTTAGTTATGTCTTCTGAGCAGTTTGTCAGCTTTTGGACACCTTTGAAGGTGTTTTCTATGTGTTTCTATGTGTTTTTGTCTGCCTGCCATTGGTTTTAACGGTGTTCGAAGGTGTTCGACGAACAGTTCGACGAACAGTTCGGCGAACACACGGGTGTTCGACGAACCGAACCGAACTCGAACACTACGGGGGTGGCTCAACACTATTCCAGTCCCACCCCACCATCTTGTGGTCGCCACTTATGACTGTCCATAAGTCAGAGGTAACGGTCACAAGCTCTCAGTCTAAGTCTATGAAAGTCTCGTTCGGCTCTCATAGACTTACTCTGAGTTGTGACTTCTGGCTCTCCCAGCAAACACTGGAGCTATCCAACAGGTCACAACCTGCAGAAGACGAGCGTAGCGGCGCCGATAACAGATGAAGACAACAACTGGTGAGTATAAGACTAGGGGTAGGGAACCTACTTTAGTAGCACCACTCCAGGGGTAAAATAATAAAAAAAGAAACACTGGCGTGGTGCTTTAAGTTTATATATTAATCGATTGGGCTTTCATGGATGCAGCAATACCACATATGTGTAATTCTTTAATATCTATTTTTTAATGAGAAGTGATTTTTTTTAAACTTTTTTTATTTTTCACTGTATTTTTAGTCCCTTTAGGGGACTTGAACCAGTGATTGTCTGATCACTTGTGCTATATACTGTAATACCTGTAATATACAGCTCACAGATCCTCACAGCGTGCATCACATGTATGTATGATGAGAGGGGATGACAAATGATGAGGGGAGGGGATGGGGAGAGGTCAGAGGAGCGGCGGACTGGTATTCTTATTTTTATTTTCTTAAAGGGGTTTTCCCACAAATAAAAGTTCATTTTAATCAATGACTGTGATCGTGTATGGAACATGGTCTGATCATACCACAGTTTCTGGGCAGGGGAGGAAGCAAATGACAATACAGACATTACAGCATGGGATCACAGCTGATTCTTTTTGTGAGGTAAACAATTTCACTGCCTATTTTTACTTCAAAGAAAGAATCAGCTGTAATCTTCTGCTGAAATGTCTATATACTCACTTTTACTCTTTTGCTTCCTCCCCTGCCCAGGAGCTGTAGTATGATCAGACCATGTTCCGTACATGGTCAGACACAGTCATTGATTAAAATGAACTTTTGTTCTTGGGACAACTCCTTTAACTTAATGAGTGGCGCTTCCTGCAGCCAATCAGGGCGCAGAAACCACCCACAACGTGCAAACACAACGGCTTTTGTCATTGGCTGCCGAAGTCACATGTCCCTCTCCATTTAAAGAGCGGACATGTTGTTTTGGCGCTATTTTGTCAGTGTAACAGAGCAGAGAGGCTGCTCCTGCTACTCCTACTGGATAGTCAGATAGTTAGCTAGGCAGTTGATTGTCAGTCAGCTGGTTCAGATAGATAGGATCCTGTGTGACTGTGAAATTGACCTTCCATCAGATCAATCCTTTTTGCCAATTGTGTGGTCCAGAGACACCAGGCCACATTTCAGCATATAACTCTTTTGTGCTGCTAATATTGTGCTCCAGCCAGGATTCCACATTTGAAAATATAAATTATTTGTGCTAATAGTGTGGTCCTGAAACCAGGCCACATTTCTCCATATAAATATGTTGTGCTGGTAATATTTTTGTCCAGCCAGGAGTTCACATTTGAAAATATTTTTTTTGTGTGCTAATAGTGTGGTCCCGAAACCTGGCCACATTTCTGCATATAAATATTTTGTGCTGGTAATGTTTTTGTCCAGCCACGAGTCCACATGTGCTAATAGCGTGCTCTAGCCACACTATCTCAGCAAATAAATACTGATTGTTAATTTAGTGACAGGTGACTGACAGGTCTGGGCCTAGGGTTGTGAAACAACTGGTTAAAAGAGAGGAAGGGTACATCCAACATGTGTGGGAAAAAGTGAGATTGTGGTGAAAGGAGGAATAGGCTTGGTGTTCAAGGTGTGCGTGGGGTAGGTGGTAATGTTAGTGAAAGTTCTACTGAATAAACTCCGTCTTATCCTACCCAAAGACAACTGACAACTTCTGTTGCAAGCGGTACACCTTGTAGATGAGGGCCAGAAAGCACATGTGCTCCAGTGGATGGCAAGCAATGCATCTAGTGGCCTTTCCTCCCCTTCCTCCACCTTAACATCACACACAGTACAGTCCTCAGAGGTGGCACACCAATTACCTTTGCTTTCCCCCACGTCACAACTGTCCAACCGCCCAACTGACTGTAGGGAACTACAGATGGGGGAGTCTGAAGAGCTGTTCACACATTCTATTCCATGGGCATCAGAGGTCATCTCCAAAGATTCACAGACTGAAGAGGAGGAAAACATCTGCACCAATGCCCAAAATATTTTTCAGTTGGATCCAGGGCAGGACGAAGTAGGATCTGAGCAGAATCCAGACCCTTATCACCAGATGTTAACCCCAGGAGGGGAGGTGATCCTGATGAGACTCAGATACCTAAGGCGCACGCGGACTGTACTGTGCTGTCAGGGCAGGAAGAGGAGGAGGATGACTCTCAGAGCGAGGAGTGGGAGAACCGAGAGGATAATGATGAGGTTGTAGATCCCACTTGGTGTGAACCCAGAGGTGCGCAGCAGAGTAACTCAGTAAAAGAGGTGGAGGAGGAGAAAGACAAGGAGGTTACGTTGCGGCCTCCCGAACAGCCACAAAGTGATGCAACCACGAAAAGCACTGTGTTATGCTCACGCCCGGACTGACTGGCGTGAGCGTGGTTAGTGGCTCCACTGGGCCACGAACCGAGGAGTGCCTGGAGGGGCGTGACTAGGGGCCTTGCCAGATTGAACCACGAACACACGGTGGCTTAATCGACTCCGTGGTCCGAGGAGGGACGTGGGAGGTGGCCCAGGTGCTACTCCAGGTCAGACCCCGGTCATAGCTGTTGACCCACACCGGGGAATGCAGAAACGGGCAGTTTAGGCTGGTATGCAGACAGGTGGGTACTGGCAGGCACGGCTGGTATGCAGACAGGTGGGTACTGGCTGGCACGGCTGGCATGCAGACATATGGGCAATGGCAGGCATGGCAGGTATGCAGACAGGCGGGTACTGGCAGGTATGCAGATAGGCAGGTACTGGCGGGCATGGCAGGTATGCAGACAGGCCGGTACTGGCAGGTAGGAAAGCATGCTGGATAGGGAACAGTACAGACTGGGACACAGGAACAGAGCCGCAGGCGCGGAGGACAATCAGAGCAGAGCTGCAGGTGCAGAGGACAAGCAGAGCAGAACCGCAGGTGCGGAGGACAAGCAGAGCAGAACTGCAGGCGCAGAGGACAAGCAGAGCAGAGAAGAGCAGAAATGCAGGCGCGGAGGACAAGCAGAGCAGAGCGGAACTGAAGGCGTGGAGGACAAGCGGAGCAGAGCAGAACCGCAGGCGCGGAGGACAAGCAGAGCAGAGCAGAGCAGAACCGCAGGCACAGAGGACAAGCGGAGCAGAGCAGAACCGCAGGCACGGAGAACAAGCAGAGCAGAGCAGAGCAGAACCACAGGCGCGGAGAACAAGCAGAGCAGAGCAGAACCGCAGGCGCAGAGGACAAGCGGAGCAGAGCGGAGCGGAATCGCATGTGCGGATCACAAGCAGAGCAGAGCAGAGCAGAACCGCAGGTGCGGAGGACAAGAGGAGCAGAGCAGAGCGGAACCGCAGGTGCAGGCAGACAGGACAGGGCTCTGTTCACATGAAACAGACTGGAAAAACACAGGAAGATAGCTAGAACACAGGAGGTAGATACAGAGGCAGGGAAACGGGACAAGCAGAACCAGATACACACAAGGTACTTGCAATGAAGTAGCGAGTGGACTCAAAACTCACAAACAGAAGTACAGAGACAACGAGTTAGAGTTAGGTGCAGGTTCAGATACTGCAGGAAAAGGAAAGGAGCGGACATAGAGACAAACAGGTAATGGGCTAGGACACAGTTCAGACACGAACTGACACTGGAACGAGCCTGGGCATACAGCCCCCAGGGTGGTGGAAAAGACTAGAAGTCACAGATACAGGTAACGGGCCTGGGGACTCAACCCCCAGGGTGGCGGAAACAGACTAGAAGTCACAGATACAGGTAACGGGCCTGGGTACTCAGTCCCCAGGGTGGCAGAAACAGACAAGATACAGGACAGGACCTGGCAACTCAGTTGCACAGAACACACTGAAAGAAAGCGTTGCTCAGGCACCTCCTACTGGGTGGAGGGGGTTTAAGTATCCAGTGACTCACTGCAATAGGCTGGGGACAGATTAGGACTGCGCACACTGTAACTTTAAGAATCAGGAAGTAACAGGGTCGCCGCCCTAAGCAATCGGACAAGAGACATGCACACAGCAAGTAATGGAGAAAAGTATGCAGCCTGGACTGATAGTTAAGTTGGTGGCCTTGCATGGTGGGAGATGGTAAGCCATGCCAGCACGCCGCCAGGGATGTTACACACTGCATCCTCAACCACAACTCTAGCTGTGGACAGCAGCAGTCATGGGTGTGCAGTTCGCAGGGGCGGCAAAGGTTGCTCAGCCTGGGCCTTTTTTGAGATTGCAAAGGATGATTCAACTCATGTTATCTGCCAACTTTGTGTCATGTTCAACTACATGCATGAACTGGCACATGTGCGATCAACATGCGTTAGTCTGGGAAACTCACTGCACTAAAATGTGGACTAGTGGGCCTCGCTAACCACTGGCCGCCCCATCAACCACATCTGCTGTTTCTTCCTCCTCTGTCACCGTGGCAAGTGTTCTCGCACAGGTCTCTGGCTGCAAAATCTCCACTACAGTCAGTGTGAGTGAGAGCCCGTCAGCTGTTATAGAAGTGGACATGCCTGCTGTTTTTGTTTCACCGAGCACACCACACCCAGTCTCCATTACTTCTCTAAGAAAGCTGTGCACCAGCATGTTGCAGACAGCATCATCCGTTTCTTGAAAAATGCCTATCTGCCAGGATGCATTTCACCACAGACACCTGGACGAGCAAGCATGGCCAGAGACATTACATCTTGCTGATTAGGCACTGGGTAACTCTGGTGGCTGTGGGGGCAGGCGGGGAAGGGACTGCTCCACAAGTCTTGCAATCCCCAAGTTTGTAGGACAAACCTCTATATTGGACACTTTCTCCACTGCTTCTGCCTCCATCACCTCCTCTAGGGCCTCCACCTGCACCCTCAGCCTCTGCCTTAATGAGACATGTGCTCTAACAGTGCAGAGAGAATCCCCCCACCTCCGTACTGCACAGCCTGGGCTCACCACAATGAGGCAGTCTTTAAATTAATATGCCTTGGAGATCGCAGTCACACAGCTCAAGAGCTGTGGACAGCTATCCAGGCCGATTTTGAGCAATAGTTGGCTCCACTGAACCTGGAGCCAGGGAATGCTGTGTGCGATAACGGTGCAAATCTGGTGGCGTCTCTACGCCGGGGCAACCTCACACATATGCCTTGCATGGCTCACGTCCTCAACCTGGTTGTACAGCAATTTCTCCGCCAGTATCTCGGCCTGGATGTGCTGCTGCAGAAAGCACAGTCACTGTGTGCTCACTTCCGCCGTTTGCACCCCACGGGTCATTGACTTGCATCGCTACAGAGGTCTTTTGGCCTACCGGTTAACCGTTTGATATGCAATGTGCCGACGCAGTATCTCATTTTGCATAGCCTAGGCCAATGCAGTATGGACGGGGTGCAAATCATGCTTGCGGAGTGGACACAAAAGAAGGATCTCTACACCCTTCTGCACAGTTTCAAAATGGCTACTAAGATGGTTAGCACTGATGATGCCATCATCAGCATCACTATTCCGGATATCTACATGCTGGAGCAGACTTTGAATAGTCTGCGGGAGAAGGTGTTGGTCCTAGAGGATAGAGAGGAAGCATAGGAGGATGCAGAAGGTATAACAATATCTTTTGTTGCACAGGCGGGTGCCAAGGGAGCGTGGATTACAGCGATCGAGGGGGGCTCCTGGTACCAGACAAACTGTTGGTGAAGGTGCAGGAGCCGAGGAACAAATGGAGGAGGATGAAGAGGAAGAGGTGATGGGCGCGCAACATTCAGGAGATGAAGAGCATAATGATCCCCTCTCTGTTGTCCGTGGTTGGCGGGAGGGGACGGAGGAAGCAACCTTGAGTGTTACCCCGCCACCAACACACCATGGACTTGGACCTCATGGAAGAGCCCGAAACATGACCACCTTCTTGCTGCAACATGATGCCCGTATTGTTAGGATTAGAAATAGTGCTGACTACTGGCGCTGACTCCATCAGTACTGGCAATAGTGCTGACTCCATCTGGGTTGCTACTCTGTTTGAACCACGGTACAAGAGTAAATTTTGCCAGAAGCTTTCCCCCCTGCAAAGGGACATGCGCATGCTGGAGTATCGAAACATGCTTTTACACAATCTTAAGAGTGGTATTCCATATTCCCCAAGATAGCAGTGAGGCACACAGTGTGCAACGCAGTTGTAGACTTCCAATCTCGAGTCATCAATCAAAAATATTGGCAGCAGCAGCAGTGTAAGTGGCAGAAGCAATTTCTGTGAGTCGTTTCACACATTTTTAGACCAGCCTGTGCACCAGCCCCATTAAACTATTTCTACTCAGGGGAAATTGATGCCACTTTAGTGATGTCTACCCCTATTTTTTTTAAATGTGGAGACTCCAAGTTGGGTCTCCATCTGCTGGGTTGTCTGTAATGGAAGGGGTGTCAGAGCCCCATTATACTATTTCTACTGTAGGGAAATGTATGCCAATTTAGTGGTGTGTGGCAATAATTTTTTGAAATGTGGATCCTCCAAGTTGGGTCTCCATCTGTTGTGTTGCTTGTAGTGGAAGGGGTGTCAGAGCCCCTTTATACTATTTCTACTCTAGGTAAATTGATGCCACTTTAGTGGTGTGTGGGAATATTATTTTGAAATGTGGAGAGTCCAAGTTGGGTCTCCTTCATGTGTGTTGCCAGTAGCAGTAGGGCTCCCATACCATCAGGCCTGCACTTACTTGCAGTCAACTACCTGTGTTACTATCCTTAAATTTTTCTACCAATAGTAGTCCACAAAACTGCTATTTGTGCCACCTGAGTGTGGCTGAGCAGAAAGGCAGCTTGAGCTGTTGCATGTGGTATCAGGGCTCCCAGCATAGCAGGCCTACGCCAATCCCTCACCCACCTCATCTTAATTTGAATTTAAATTCAAAGCTGTAAATGCTGGCCCAGACCCTGATACCTCATGCATGGCCCATGGCTGACTGCTGCTGTGCCATTATAAAATTTTGACTGTGGGTCAATTGATGCACTTTTTCTTGGTGTCTGCCCCTAATTTGATGTGTTTTGGCAGATTTTGGTCCCCCTGAAGGTCTTGTCTATTCGTTTGGTTTTGCCTCCCATTGAATTCAGTGGGGTTCGGATATGTTCGACGAACTGTTCGGCGAACTGTTCGGCGAACGTCAGGACATTTGCGAATCCGAAACCGAACCGAACCTTGAAAGGTTCGCTCATCTCTATTGAAGACCTCCACGCCTGCCATCAAAGAGCTCTGTTGAAACTCAACCGTGTCTGGGCTTCAAAGAAGACTTTTTCTATAAATAGCAGTACTGAGGTATTATAGTATGTAGCACAAGCGATCAGACAATGAGTGACTGTAGACTTTTAGCAAAAGGCTGGACAACCCCTACAACTGGACTGAGCCTGCACTATACCCAGCAGATAACTCACAAGTTATCTGTCCGGTATAATATGGGCTCAACCTGTGAGCCAACATCATACACCCGCTATGTACATGTATGGTGAATGTCGAGAAGGGGTTAAAGTTAAGATGACACTTGATGACAAACCTGAGTGGGGGATGAATTAGAGTTTTTATTGGTAACATTTTGGGGCGGCAAAATATTGTTTGATTGCTTCCAGTTTAAGGCTGGGATCACATTCTTGTGTTCTACGCTGAGTACTTAAGTCGGTGTTTTCATGTAAATTCCACAAAAATCTGATTCAAATGAAATCCACGACAAAACCACCCACTATAATGAGGCAAATGGAGACTCTCCATTTGCTGTCTGTTCCGGTGGTCTCCATCTTTTTAGTAGTGCACAGAACTGTGTTTGTCAACACTTGTGCGCTAAAAAGACGTTTAAAATGATGACACTCCAAATTGATTCCATCTGCCTCATAAGTAAATGGTTCCGTCGGGGGTTTTGTCTGAATCGGGATTTTTGGGATTTACACGGAAACTCCAACGTAAGTGCTCAATGGAGAGTGAGGGATAAATGTGAGCTGAGCCTTAGTCCGAAAAGTAGTTCTTATTTTTATTATTGCGTGGTTCACCGTGCAGTATAGGTGATAAGATGACTTTATTCTTCGGATCGGTGCGATTACAGCGATATATATATTTATATATTTTTTTCATGTTTTGCTACTAACACACAGTAAAAATGATTTTTTATATATAAAAAAAATTCCTCACCATATTTTAAGAGCTGTACATTTTTTCATTTTTTAGTAAAAAGATCTGTGACGGTTTATTTTTTGTGTGACAAGCTGAAGATTTTTTTGGTACCATTTTAAAGTACTGTATATGCCATTTTTTGATTGCTTTTGATTCAGTTTTTCAGACACAGAATGACAAAAAACAGGAATTCAGTTATTGTTTCATATATATATTATTTTTTTTGTCTGAATGAGCCATATTCTGTGTTTTTTTTTACTTTTTCATAATTTATTTAACTTTTTTTTTTAACTTTTTCACTTAATCTCACTGTGGGACACTTTGATTACTGGTCTCATGCATTGCAGTACTCGTGTACTACAGTGCCTGAGACCTGTCACTATCTCCCTGACGCAGCCTACTTAAACCAGTTTATACCTGTATCTAACAGGCCACCGTACCCTGGGGTCATCAGATGACCTTGGGGTGCGATGACAACTATCGCTTGTCTTTTAAACCCCTTTTAACCACTTAGATGCTGCTGTCACGATTGATAGTGGCATTTAAGGGGTTAATTGCCCCCGATCCTTCCAAAACAGGTTGGAGTCCATGCCGCAGGGTGTAAGCTGTCATAGAGCTGTCACCTGTGTGATTTTCGCCTACTTGGGGGTGCTATACACTTAATCCTCAGTGCTATGAAAAAACTGCACTGAGGATTAAGGTCCCTTAATGACCGCCGTAAAAAGATATATTGATGGTCGTTAAGTGGTTAAGAACAGTTTTTTACACATGCTACATGTTCTACTGCCCATTAAATGGTACCATAAATCCACATACACACTGCTATACACACAGTTAGGCCACAGCCCCAGGTGTTAGAACCTTGCTCTTAGGTTTTTTTTCCTTTGCTGGTCACATGACCTTGTTGGCCTATTTAATCCTGCTCCGCCCTTCTGGCTTTGCTGGACTTCATTGTTTAACTACTTTCTAGCTAGCCTGTGCTCTGTATCTAACTCTGTTAGTTTGCTTGGTCTACGGACCTCTATGTTCTATATATTTTGTTTGTTCGTCTGTCTGCTACTATTTCTGTTAGGAGGTGTCCCATTTTCCTCCCAGTCCTTAGTACTTGTAGGGATTCCTTCCCCACATCTATAGGTCTCCGTACAGACTAGCTTAGGACTTTAGCAGGTCTGATCGCAGGATCAGGTTCCCTATTACATCGTAGGGATTAAGCTGAGTTCTATCGTAGGGACAGATCTCCTCTCTTTCCTTAGCTCTGGTAGCAGAACATAACACCAGGAGTGGGAGACAAAACCAGGAGTGGGTGATAAATGCAGAATTGGTGACTTGTTTCTATTATACCTTTTCTCTGATTGTTCCTCACCTGGTTTTGGCTCCCACTCCTGAGAGAAAATACTGACCGAATACTGACCAAATACTGATAGTACTGCTATACACACACACACATACTCATAGAAACACACACAATGCTACACACACACACAAAGACACTAACACACATAGAAACATACATATACACACACTCATACGCGTAGAATAACACACACATACACTCTCTCACCTCCTATGTTAGATAGTGATGGGTCATACGCAAATTAACTGAGGCAAAGAGCTGACTCCCTGCTGTGAACGACGGGAGCCGACACCCCAGTGAGAGTCACTGAATTCTCTTAATGGCTCTCACTGAGAAAAAATTCAAGTGTTTGGTGGATAAAACCCTGCCCAACCAAAGCAAACCCCGTGTGGTTTCGGCCACAAGTGGGCGGGGTTTTGGCCACTTTAATGTCATCTTAAATATGTGTTCACCCAGGGTGAACACATAATCTTTGAAAATTCTTGGAGAACAGGAGAAGTCCCAGAAGACTGGAGAAGAGCAAATGTTGTTCCTATCTTCAAAAAGGGGAAGAAGGTGGACCCAGGGAACTATAGGCCGGTGAGTCTGACTTCTATACCAGGAAAGATCTTTGAACAAATTATTAAACAACATGTATGTAAGTACATGGATAAGAATGAAGTGATTAACCAGAGTCAGCATGGGTTTGTAACTAACAAGTCATGTCAGACTAACTTAATTTCCTTCTATGACAGAATCACTGACTGGGTGGATCAGGGAAATGCTGTAGATATAGTATATCTTGACTTCAGCAAAGCATTTGACAAAGTATCTCACATCATCCTTATTGAAAAAATGACCAAGTATGCAATGGACCAGGCAACTGTTAGGTGGATTCATAACTGGCTTAGTGATCGGACTCAAAGGGTGGTTGTAAATGGCTTCACATCCAGCTGGATGAATGTCTCAAGTGGGGTACCACAGGGCTCCGTCCTGGGACCTGTATTGTTCAACATCTTTATCAATGATTTAGATGAAGGAATTGAGGGTAAACTGATTAAATTTGCTGATGACACAAAGCTAGGAGGGATAGCTAATACTAGAGAAGAGAGAGAGAGGATTCAAAAAGACCTAAATAAACTGGAGCAGTGGGCAGCAACCAACAGAATGGTTTTTAACAGGGAAAAATGCAAAGTACTACATCTGGGCAATAAAAATGAAAAAAGCATATACAGAATGGGAGGAATAGAGCTAAGCAACAGTACATGTGAAAAAGACTTAGGTATACTAATAGATCATAGACTGAACATGAGTCAACAGTGTGATGCAGCAGCAAAAAAGGCAAATACAATTCTGGGATGTATTAACAGAAGCATACAGTCTAGATCACGTGAAGTCATTATCGGTCTTTACTCCTCTTTGGTCAGACCTCATCTGGAATACTGTGTACAGTTTTGGGCACCACATTTTAAAAAAGACATAGACAAACTGGAGCAAGTTCAGAGAAGAGCGACCAGAATGGTGACTGGTCTGCAAACCATGTCCTATGAGGAACGGTTGCAGGATTTGGGAATGTTTAGCTTGCAAAAAAGAAGACTGAGAGGAGACTTAATAGCTGTCTACAAATATGTCAAGGGCTGTCACATTGTAGAAGGATCATCTTTATTCTCATTTGCACAAGGAAAGACTAGAAGCAATGGGATGAAACTAAATGGGAGGAGACACAGATTAGATATTAGAAAAAACTTTTTGACAGTTAGGGTGATTAATGAGTGGAACAGGCTGCCACGAGAGGTGGTGAGTTCCCCTTCAATGGACGTCTTCAAACAGAGGCTGGACAGACATCTGTCTGAGATGATCTAGTGAATCCTGCTTTGAGCAGGGGGTTGGACCAGATGACCCAGGAGGTCCCTTCCAACTCTACCATTCTATGATTCTATGATTCTATGATTCTATGAACACATATTTAATAGGAATCCATTTAGGATCCAAAAGAGCCAGCTCTTTTTGGTGAGTGGAGCCAATAGAGCTAGATCCCCAATAAGAGTCGGACTGCCCATCACTAATGTTAGACCTGTCATGCCTGGCAGATCACAACCTTCTGTCCTCTTGAGCTCTACGCCGCCATCCTGTGACTTCGCCCCCATCCCCTTCCTCCCTGAGCTGACACTAGAGGCAGAAGTAATCACTGACAGAAGAGGATGTATTGCAGGCAAGGCCTCCTCCTCTCTGCAGGGCTCCCCAACTGATCTCCCCCACAGCGAGGGAAAGTAAATCACAGGCCTGAGAGTCAGGGATCACAGCAGTGGGTGGCAGCGATCAGTACACAGAGTAACTTTCCCCTGACTCGCTGTCGCCCCCACTGCAGTCTGGTTGATGGTGCACAGGTCATACACAACTAAGGCCGGCCATGTTGTACAGTGTGAACTGAAATTGAATAAATAATTCCTATTCATTGGAACCTAGGAAGAAATACAACCGTCTGTGTGCTTACATCTTACTAGAACATTCCAGGACTTAAAGGATATGGACATTTTGGGGGGCATTTTTTCTTAAATGCATGTATTACAAATGTTGAACTATTTGACTTTTACAGTCTGTATATTTCACAGTACATATCTACCTGCTTCTTAAGAGTTAAAGGGTTATTCACCAAATACAGAGTGACAATTTGCAGATTCATTCTCTATGGGACTGTAGGAAGTAGCTGAGTATATTACTCATATGGTTTAGGGGTCAGATGTGCGACCACTGTTTCATTCTAATGGAGCATTTTAGAGTCCCGTTCTTGGGGCAGGTATTCTTTCCAGTGGCAAGTTATTCTCAGGTGGTAACTTTACATGTTGGAAATTACCATCTAATTTGACAGTGAGCTAATCGAACAGTAAGGTCTGCAACTCTTATCTTTTTTACAACATTCTGCAGGAGGGGGAGGGAAGATGGAGTTGACTTAATACTGTGTAAGGGGCTGTGTCGGGACATCATTCTAAATGGGGAAGGGGCTGTGTGGGGACATAATACCATATAAGAGAGCAATATGGGGACATAGTACTGTGTAAAGAGGCTGTATGGAGTGCATCATTCTAAGAGATGTGCTGTGTGGGGACATAATACTGTGAAAGGGGGCTGTGTGGGTACCTAATACTATGTGAGGGGGCTTTGTGGGGACATCTATCTGCAATGGGGCTGTGTCGGGACATAATAATGTTTAAAGGGGGCTCTGTGGGGACATAATTCTGAGTGGAGGCTGTGTGGGGACATAATACTGTGTGAGGGGGCTGCGTGGGGATATCATACTACATGGGGCTGTGGTGATGTAAGGGGCGCAGGGCAGTAGTAATGGTCGAGGGGCTGCTTCTCCACACCCTGGCTCCTTACAAATAAAACGTGCCCTAGACTATATGTGCTATGGGTGTAGTGTAGTTCAATCATGTTTCGACCACAGGCCTCCACTGTATCCATGTCCTATGGTCCAGGAACAGCCGCACAAAAATCAGGGGACACCTGCTTTTTTTCAAACAGTTCAACTTTACTGAGCAGTCCGAGTTCAACTGTTGTTACAGCACAGTATGTTGTCATATTCTCTGTTTGTTTAGCCTGAGCTATCCGTTTCCTCAATGGCATCTCTGGCCCCTGGAATACTCTGTCCGGCTTCACAGCTTCCATGTGATCCGTCCCGTTTCCCTTACATGATTCCCCGTCCATCTTCCTCTCATAAGAAGATAATAAGGCACGCTTCTCAGTGCATTGTTTGGGCACCATTCCTTATATGCTACACATCAATTGCATTATACATTAGCTGTGCACATTAGTGCCCATAAGATTCTATGCACAATAAAACCACATATTCAAATACTCAATTCACAAACGTTATCTTCAGGGGGAGAGTCATCTGACCATCCCTGTCACACCCTTACAGGGACATAATTCTATGTAGTTAGACTTTGTGGGGCATCTTACTGTGTAAGGGGGCTGTGTGGGGACATCTTTTTGAATGCGGGCTGTGTGGCGACTTAATATTGTGTAGTGAAGCTTTATGGGAACATCATACTGTTTGAGGGGATATCATACTGTTCAGGGGGAGAGTCTTATGACCATCCCTGTCACACCCTTACAGGGACATAATTCTATGTAGTTAGGCTTTGTGGGGACATCATACTGTGTAAGGGAGCTGTGTGGGGACATCTTTTTTCATGCGGGCTGTGTGGCGACATAATATTGTGTAGTGAGGCTTTATGGGAATATCATACTGTTTGAGGGGATATCATACTGTTGGAGGGGCTGTGTGGAGACATCATACTGTGTGTGGGGACATCATATTGCATTGAAAGCTGCTGATCAAAATACAAGGGCTGAATAACATGTTTTGCATGTGTCTTTCCAACAAGTACTCTAGTTTCTTCCCACACTTCAAGGACACACTAACAATGCCTGTAAAGCACTGTGGCGTATGTTGTCGTTGGCAATATATTAGCAAAAGTTAATACATCTTTAATCCTTAAAAGGTTTGTATGAAATGTTTGAAAAATGGCTTATTTCTTAAAAACTGTATTTAATAATTTGTATTTAATTATTTGTTTTAACCATTTTTCAGTCCAACTCAAAATGATGAAAAGCAAAAATCAGCTAGAATGATAACCAATATATGTCAGATGCTGGATATGGGCGCTGCTAATGGTAAATGTCCAGAAGTCGAGAAGTACATTGAAAATGGTTCTTTGTTGCAAATTTTGTGCAACACACAACATTTTGAAACCTTACCTGTTTTTCCACCAAGCCGTTTACCGTATATGACCCTAAGGCTATATTCCCACAATGAGTATTTGGTGAGTTTTTGATGTTGCAGATTTTCTGCAGCATTTCTACACCTATTAAGTAAATTAGGATACTTGAATGTTTTCTTCATTACGTTTGTGACTACGTTTTTTTACATGTGTTTTTATTGTGTTTTTGATGCTGCGATTTTTGTTTCTTTTTAATGTGTTATGTTTTAACAATGCTGCTTTGTTTTTGATACTTTTTGGTATTTAACTTTGACAAAACTTTAGTCATACAGTCATTTGTTGTTTACTTGCGTTTTTAGTGCGCTTCCATAGTGAAAATGAACTAAAAACAAATATGAGTTTTTTTACCTGCCGATTTTCCCCATCAAATGCAATTTTATGGGGAAAATCAGCACATAAAACTCAGGGTACCTGCGTGAGAAATTGACATGGTGCAGATTTAAAAAATGCACCACAGGTCAGTTTATGTAGTGTAAAACAAAAGCACAGAGGGCATGAGATTTCTATGAATCCCATCCACTTTGCTGGAACCATAAGATGCTGTGTTTTTTGCACTGAGAAAATATGCACAGTCAAAAACTCACTAAAAACTAATTGTGGGAACTTAACTTAAGAAGACACCAATCTGGCATTGGAACATAATTCCAAAAATCATCAATAAGAAACTACTTCACTGTACTTCTGGTCTTCTGTATGTTTAGAAATGCCTATATCCAATGTCTTGTGGGACTGGAAATAAGTTGGTAAAAATTTGTGCTGCCAATGTTCCTGAAAGGAGTAGGAGACTGGAATAGTTGGAATGTGGTTTTATTTCTCAACGCGTTTCAAAGTAAATATCCTTCTTCAGGAGCACAAACCACAATGATAAAGTATAGCTTACAAAAATTACAAAAATTGAATTGAATTTGTAAGCTGAACTTTATCATAGTGGTTTGTTCTGATCAAGAAGTATGTTTGCTACGAAACGCGTTGACTAATAAAACCACATTTCAATTATTCTAGTCTCCTACTCCTTTCTAGACTATTGGCAGCGCGGATTGTGACCCACTTATTTCCAGCCTCACAAGTTTCTCCAAATCGTAGATCTGGAACAGGCTATTTCTAAGCTGATACAGGGGTTGTGACTCTCGTAACCCCCCCAGGTGAGCATAAATAGCTTTTATCTCCTCATTTTCCACTCGGATAAGACCCTATTGCACATATTGTCTCTCCAGTTTTATCCTTTTTCTCGTATATCCAGTGTCTTGATTATGACAGTAATTATTCTAGTGGAGGTATGAATTCATCAGCCATGGGGAAGCGAGCAACAGCTGCCTCTTTGCCCAGCTCCGAAAAGTGAAATTGATTCCAAAACAAATCAATTTCACTACAACTTTTCCCAAAATTTCGGATTCCAATAAATTCCAACTAAATATTTGAATATTTGATTGGTATTGATGCAACAAAAATGGCGGCCAATGAATGTGTGATTGTAGGGAGTTCAGCATAAACGTCTCTAATGAGAAATATCCTATAATGAAGATACTTTTATGTTTCCATTTTGCTTCCTAACAATCGACCCAAACGTTTCATTTACATTTTAAAGAACGTAGATTTGTAAGAAGCTTTTTCCCCTTTGGAAACTTGCTGCCCTTAAAATATATACATTTTTCACCCCGTGAGACAGAAGTCACTGCCAAGAAAGGCAAAGCAAAGCATCTGTTCCTTCCTTCTGGCCTTGTGGTTGTGATAGAGGTCTACTGATCATGCTGCTTGCATTTTGCTTATTTCCTGCTGTTACTTTATTATCTTTCTTTCTACATATAGCCCTGGAGTGTTGGCTTTTAAGTTCAATCCTCAGGCATGGGAACATTTTTGGACTTTAAGTCTCAGGCAGGTATAATAAGTACAAAAAAAAGGGAACAATTAATTAAAATCCACAATGAAAATGTGACTAAATGTGTAATAGAGGTTAACCTACACGTCTAGAAATTAGAGAAATGCACATACAATGAACGCCAAATGAACTTCTATTAACAAAATTGGATCTAAAAGAAAATAAACTATTGCCGCATCAGGAATATCATATCCATGCGGTTACTTTGCTGCATTTGTGAGGGCACAAATTTTGTGGTGTGTACAATGCTTAATTTTCTGCAGGCGTCGTGGCAGTTATGTGTGCGCTATGTATGGCTTATATTGCAACGCTTTGCTATGTTATTATGCCTTTTATTTATTATATTCCTTTGATTATACTTTTTTTTATTTATTTTTGATTTATTTTACTTACTTATATAGCGCCATTAATTCCACAGCGCTTTACATACATTATAATCACTGTCTCCATTGGGGTTCACGATCTAGATTCCCTATCAGTATGTCTTTGAAGTATATATATATATATATATATATATATATATATATTTTTTTTTTTCTTAAAACAGTAGTGCATAAAAATCATTAAAGGGAATCTGGCAGCAGCTTTTTTGCTAACTAATCTGAGAGTAGCATGATGTAAGCTGAGACCATGATTACAACAATATGTCACTTACTAGGGTGTGTGTTTCGGTTTCAAAACAATCAGTGTTTTATCAGCAGGAGATTATCACTATCTGACTAACTGCCTCATGCCTCCTAGACCAAACATGCCCCCACCACTGATTAGCAGCTCTCTGTCAATATACAGTGTACACAGAAAGCTGCCAATCAGAAGTGTGGGTGGGGTTATGCAGGGCTCAGCATTCAGAGCTCTGCTAGATCTGCAGTTGAAAAAACTATGATTCTATCACAACTGCTGCAACCAGTAAAATAAGTGATACAGTACATCGCTGGAATCAAGGTTTCTGTCTTGACATCATGCTGCTGTCAGATTCCCTTTAAAGTGCAAAAGTGCATTGTTAGAGTAAGATATGCTTTTTCTAACAAAACCTGTAGTTCACCTAGATCGATGTTATAGATATTCAAAGACCTCCACAGTCACCAAAAGTCTACCTAGAATAAATCAGTATGTACTAGTCCGGAAGCATGCTTGGTCCTTTACAGAGGACCAGAAAGTTCAATGTAACAGTAAAAGATTTATGACATAAATTTTATTAAATTAATTAGTTAAAAAATGCTCTGTTGTTACTGCATAATACTCACATTGAGCTCAATAACAAATCTGTATTCATTGAGCTCATCAGCTCCCCCTAGTGATGGTTGAGGGCAGCAAAAATTTTATTTTATTTATATATTATGAAATGACTTACGTTTCAAACAAAACAAATTGTCGAAGCCAAGAAATAAAATATTATTCAAAGAAGGACATTCAAAGAAGCTGCTATACATACTAGGCCATCACTCAACAGTAAGAAGAAAGCAGGAGGCAGAAACAGGTAGAGGCTTTACCAAACTACTGTTACTTGTTGTAGCCATTTGGGCTTGGACTTATGTTTCCTTTAACTAGGGCGATACATTGACTGATCCAACTCGATACAACAAAACCAAGATAAAAAGCAGAGCCAACGCAAAAAAAAGAGTGAAAAGATAAAAAATAAATAATTAACAATGTGCAAAACCTAATACATATTATTCTGATGGTAGTATACTTTCAGCAAATTTAAAGTTGTTTGAAAACGTTGAAAAAATTTTTTTTTATCTTTTTTCTTTACTTATTAGCAGCTTTTTATTCAAAAGTTTCCAATCACTTTATCTGGATTCTTATTTTAGATTACCCATCTTAGATATTTTTATCAATGGCAAACAATAGTAAGAGCAATGGCTAAAGTGGCATTTGGGCCAGGGCCGGCTCCAGGTTTTTGTGGGCCCCGGGCGAAAGAGTCTCAGTGGGCCCCTTTAACACATACCACGATTCATGATGCACAGATACAGCAGAGAAATATATATACAGTATATGTATAGTACAATGCAAAGATTTCACTTCTTACATTACATGAGTGATATCTATAGTAAAGTCTACGATGGCTCAGAAACCGACGAATCCTCGCAGCGCACAGTGCCCTGTGGGGATTCAAAAGTCTGCAGTCAAACAAAGTGACTGCAGACTTATCATTTTAGACCGGACAATATAGTCCTCCATACAGTATTATGGGCACCACATAGTCCTCCATACAGTATTATTGGCACTACCTAGTGCTCCATACAGTATTATGGGCCCCATATAGTGCTCCATACAGTATAATGGGCTCCATATATTGCTCCATTCAGTATAGTAGGCCCCACATTGTGCTCCATTCAGTATAATGGGCCCCATATATTTCTCCATACAGTATAATGGGCCCCTTATACAGTGGTGGCCAAAAGTATTGGCACCCCTGCAATTCTGTCAGGTAATACTCAGTTTCTTCCTGAAAATGATTGCAATCACTAATTCTTTGGTATTATTATCTTCATTTAATTTGTCTTCAATGAAAAAACACAAAAAGAATTGTCCTAAAGCCAAATTGGATATAATTCCACACCAAACCTAAAAAGGGGGTGGACAAAAGTATTGGCACTGTATAAAAAATAATGTGATGCTTCTCTAATTCGTGTAATTAACAGCACCTGTAACTTACCTGTGGCACCTAACAGGTGTTGGCAATAACTAAATCACACTTGCAGCCAGTTAACATGGATTAAAGTTGACTCAACCTCTGTCCTGTGTCCTTGTGTGTACCACATTGAGCATGGAGAAAAGAAAGAAGACCAAAGAACTGTCTGAGGACTTGAGAAACCAAATTGTGAGGAAGCATGAGCAATCTCAAGGCTATAAGTCCATCTCCAAAGACCTGAATGTTCCTGTGTCTTCCGTGCGCAGTGTCATCAAGAAGTTTAAAGCCCATGGCACTGTGTCTAACCTCCCTAGATGTGGATGGAAACAAAAAATTGACGAGAGATTTCAACGCAAGATTGTGCAGATGGTGGATAAAGAACTTTGACTAACATCCAAACAAGTTCAAGCTGCCCTGCAGTCCGAGGGTACAACAGTGTCAACCCGTACTATCCGTCGGCGTCTGAATGAAAAGTGACTGTATGGTAGGATACCCAGGAAGACCCCACTTCTTACCCTGAGACATAAAAAAGCCAAGCTGGAGTTTGCCAAAACTTACCTGAGAAAGCCTAAAACATTTTGGAAGAATGTTCTCTGGTCAGATGAGACAAAAGTAGAGCTTTTTGGGAAAAAGCATCAACATAGAGTGTACAGGAAAAAAAAGAGGCATTCAAAGAAAAGAACACGGTCCCTACAGTCAAACATGGCGGAGGTTCCCTGATGTTTTGGGGTTGCTTTGCTGCCTCTGGCACTGGACTGCTTGACTGTGTGCATGGCATTATGAAGTCTGAAGACTACCAACAAATTTTGCAGCATAATGTAGGGCCCAGTGTGAGAAAGTTGGGTCTCCCTCAGAGGTCATGGGTCTTCCAGCAGGACAATGACCCAAAACACACTTCCAAAAGCACTATAAATGGTTTGAGAGAAAGCACTGGAGACTTCTAAGGTGGCCAGCAATGAGTCCAGACCTGAATCCCATAGAAGACCTGTGGAGAGATCTCAAAATGGCAGTTTGGAGAAGGCATCCTTCAAATATCAGGGACCTGGAGCAGTTTGCCAAAGAAGAATGGTCTACAATTCCAGCAGAGCATTGTAAGAAACTCATTGATGGTTACCGGAAGCGGTTGTTCGCAGTTATTTGGGCTAATGGTTGTGCAACCAAGTATTAGGCTGAGGGTGCCAATACTTTTGTCTGGCCCATTTTTGGAGTTTTGTGTGAAATGATCAATGATTTGATTTTTGCTTCATTCTCTTTTGTGTTTTTTTCATTGAAGACAAATTAAATGAAGTGAATAATACCAAAGAATTTGTGATTGCAATCATTTTCAGGAAGAAACTGAGTATTATCTGACAGAATTGCAGAGGTGCCAATACTTTTGGCCACCACTGTATTGCTCCATACAGTATAATGGGCCCCATATATTGCTCCATACAGTATAATGGTCCCCCGTATAATGCTCTATACAGTATAATGGGCCCCATATAATGCTCCATACATAAAAATAAATAATCAAATATTCACCTCTCCCCGTTTCTCCGGTCTCCTCAGCATCTTCTGGCTCTCTGTGCTGCTCAGCACAGAGGGTGCACTGTAGTGATGTCATTGTGCCCCCTTCGCTGAGATGTCACAGAGCTCAGACGCAGAGGGGGAATGTCAGCGGACGCTCCCTCTCCCATTATTGTTTCAACTGCATTGGCGTGCAGGATGCCGAAACAGGTGAAAGTACGAGTTGGGGAGGGGGTCCGGTGCCAGCGCTGGCACCATGCCCCTCAGATTCATAGACACCATAGTGTGCCGGTGTCCCCAATTGCAAGTGGGTTCCGGTGTCCACTGGAGGCAAGCCCCCAAACTTTTCCAAAGGAGGAGTACAGTAGTATAAATATTATTTGACTACGGGGGAGAGGGGTGATCAAGTACACATTTGCATTAGGACCTAGAGGCTTTAAAGCGGCTTCCTGCCTGTTAATAACACTTAAGCTAAGGTCATAAGACTATTTTCTCTCCATCTAAGCAAAATGATCCGATTTTGCAGAGTTTGGTCAGTGTTTGATCAGAGTGGGATCTGATTTTCTCGGGGGTGGAGATAAAAAAAAAAAAAAGTTTCTCCACCTCCTCCATGCCGTTAGTGAAAATCAGTCATTGAGTGCAGTCTGATTTTTTTCATGGACCCATAGACTTGAATGGACGAGTGCCATCCCATTCTCAGAGGCAACTCATGCATGCTGCGATTTTTTTCCTTAGACCACTCGGTCCGAGGTAAAAACTGAACATGTGAACAGCCCCATAGAATAACATGGGGATGAGTGGTATCTGTCAAAACCACGGATAGCACTAGTCCGATTTATACCATCGTGTGCAGGAGCCCTCAGCGAAGAGTAGTGCCAGAAAGTGTCAGGCGCTTGGTGAGGTGAGTATTACTCCTTATGTTTTTTGATGCCATTGTCAGCTTGTAACAAAAAAAATCATTCTGCTGGAAAACCCCTTTAAAGTGGACCTGTCAGGATGATTTTACTACTGAAACTAATACTACCGCTGTAGAGGTTCTAGTACAACAATAAAAATGATGCCAGTTTTGCAATGATCCTATGTGCTACTGCTGAGAAATTAAGCTTTGTAGCCACATGCAAATTAGCCTAGGAGTGCATTGAAGGTGTGTCGCTGCACACAAAGTAAATTGACACACCCCTATTGATCTTCCAGGGTAATTTGCATGCGGCTGCAAAGCTTAATTTCTCAGCACTCGTACATGGGATCACTACAAAACAGCTGTCCCTTTATTGTTGTAATAGGACCTATACAGTCGTACCATTAGTTTCAGTAGTAAAGTCACCCTGATATATTCCCTTTAAGTTACAGAATTGCATCTCATAGTTTTTTCCCATAGCCAGAAGCATACAGAGAAGAGAGCTTGTCTTCCCCAGAGATTTAGTTAAGTTCCCATTGTGATAAATTTTCTTTACAGCTTGTTTGCCTCTTTATCCCTTTTTCCTTGACCCTTGGGTTAGTTCCTCCTGTTTTGCTAACAGCTCAATCCTTCAAATTGTCACCCACTAAATATTGGTCAGGACTAACCATTTCTGGGCCCAATAGTAGCCAACTAGTCTGTTCGTATAGTATGTACACCCTTGTACATGGTCTTGGCCGTAATTTAACAAAGCAATCTGAAATGTAAAACTGTGATATTTCTGTCTAACACTAGGGGGCAGCAAAATACTATGAGACAAATGTGCACTACACTAAATGGCTGTTGCTAATAAGGATGGAGAAAATGCAATTAGTGAACGAGTGAAATCTTTGCAGGTTATCAGGCTCGTTCTCCCTATAATAGATGATAATGCAGTTTAGAACTTTGCTTGCTGTTATGGATCATGAAGGAACAAGCAAATTATATATTAAACTAATCATTGATACTGCATGCGTGTCACAGCTTCTTTTTTTTCCATGTCACCTATTGTAGCAATTGATATCTTTTAATAAATTCTCCCTCAACATCTATCATTAATCTCTTATTTCATCTATCAGTCATTTTCCGTGCAACCAATTTTCTCTTAATATGATATTGGCTTATTATAATGACTAATGCAACGAGATGTAATTTTAATTCCCCCCACCCTATCTAATGGAGTACACATGGCATTATTTATGAGTGGATCATCTAAATGAGTGGAATGGGATAATTAGGCAGTTGGGGTAATTGTTATTCAAGTGGTTGTCCAAAGGTAGACTTTTATGACATATCAGGAGGTCAGACGCTGCTGAAACCCCTTTAGATGACCCTTAGTAGTCAGTAAATTCATTTTTTCATACTTGTTTGTCCACATTATGACTTAGGATTGTTTGAAGTGTTTAGTGTATATATTAATATAAAGTGGCCTGTGATTAATCAGTTATAATCATTATTTTGGTCCCAAGAGGGTTTTATTCTAATGAACTTTTACTAGGGGAATCTGCCATTTTCCTCCCCATACAGGTCCCTTTTTCCTGCCTCATGCTCCATGCATTGCTGATTTGCCAGAGTTTTCACATGTAAATTCCATATTGAATCTATAGTAAAATCTGTGTCAAAGTGAATCTTACAGTGGATTTTTGTCAAATACTATGCAGATTTACTGTGATTGAGCAAAAAGGAAACCTCAAGTCTAAAGTGGAACCTCGGTCAAAAGTGGCCAGCTGTTACTGTTACTTTATTCTCGACGCTTCACTGAGTATTCTGTTATTTGTTTGTTTTTTTAGAGATATGGATCTATTTATTTTGTGCTGCTTTTGATATTTGCAATGGGAGCGGTACTCACACAGATTCTTTGGGGGCGTGAATTTAGGCTGACCTGCATGATTGCCCAGTGAGCCACACCCCATTGAAACCCATAAAAAATCGCAACAAATAAAAAAGTCTATAACTCTGGAACCATATGGCGGATTAAAAAAACAAAACAAAAAGCCCCCACTTTTGACTTGATGACAGGTCAACCTAAACTACTAGCATAATACTCCATCTAATATACATAGATGCTGCAGATATAGCTGATCCCAAGATACACAATCTGCAGCAGGTGTACCAAGAATAGCCCTTATTATGTCCACACTTTACATTCATTTAAAGGGAAAAGAGAACCTGATTCCAACCGTGTATCACTTAATTTACAAGATTCAACAGTTGTGACACAATCAGAATTCATAGGCTATGTGCACACGGTCAGTATTTGCAGAAATTTCTGCAAGGTTTCTGCATCTCTTGGCAGCAAAAACGTGCATTTTGCTGCGATTTTAGTATGTTTTTGATGCGTTTTTGTACAGCAATGAATGCTTTTTGGAGTTAAATAATGATAATTGAAAAAAGAAACGTGGGACATCGCTTTAACCCTTGGATTACCATCGGACCTGGGGTGAGTATATTGGTTAATTTAAATGATTAAAGAATGTGTCTGTTTTATTTCAAATAAAATGTTTTATTCTCAGTGTGTGTGTTTATTTAACTCTTTACTTAGTAATGAGGGTGTCTGTCTGACACCTCTTCATTACTAAAGCTAGGGTTAGGTGTCAGTGACACCTAATCCCCTTAACCATAATCCCATTAATCCTAATGCCACACTTGTTTCCTCAGTATATGCGAATCCACTGCATGTAATGACATTTCAATTGGTCAAAATCTGCAGCATAGACTGGTGTCTCTGCTACAGAAATTGACATGCTGCAGGTGAGTTTGGGTACGTGCCCATGATCATGAAATGCTGTGAGTTTGACGCTGCGTATAAATACGCAGCATTAAACTCGCAGCAGCAAGATGCTACAGCATAGTTGATAGGATTTCTAGAAATCCCATGTCCACTATGCATGCATCTGAGGCTGCGGATCACCAATGGACACTGACATGCGTCGCATCTTTCAGGACCACAGCATGTCAAATTCACTTGCAGAGTCGCTAGTCTCTGCAACAGAAATTTGACCACTAGAGTGTATTGAATGCAGTAAATCTGCATGGTTCAGTGAACAGCCCACAGCTGTTTGCTTAGCCTTTACTGGCTAGATTAAAGGGGGACCCCAGACAAAAAAATACTTAAGGTTCCCCTATAAAATATAACCAGCAAAGGCTAAGCAGACAACTGCAGGCTGATATTAATAGCCAGGGAAGGGGCCATGGATCTCCGAGGCTAATAATATCAGCTTTCAGCGGCCCCAGAACTGGCGCATCCATAAGATGTGCCAAATCTGGAGCTTAGCCTCCTCTCTTCCTATTTGCCCTGGTGCAGTGGCAAGTGGGGTAATAGGGTTGGGGTTCATGTCAGCCTTGTATTGGCAGCTGACATGAAGCCCAGGTTAGTAATGGACGGTGTCTATAAGACGCCCCTATTACTAACCCCGTAGTAAAGTTTTTGAAATAAAGACACGGCCATAATAAAGTTTTTTATTTTAAATAAAATTACACATGGTTTTAATAATTTATTTAGCATTAAAAAACACCGTTATACTCACCTAACACCTGATTAGCTGAAGCCATTGTCACCTGTAAAAAAACAAAAATAAAAAACAACCATATCCCTCACCTGTCCGCCGTGATGACATAATCCAGTGTCCTACGACAATCTGGGTCACTTCTACAGCAGTCACACCAGCAATCACTGGTGTAACTATTCTAGAGGACAGCACTGTATACACTGACAGTAGTGTAATCACTCCCTGCAGTGTATAGCACTGAGCTGCTGGGATTGGAGTCACTGGAGTTCAATCAGCTGATGATCAGCTGATAAGCTCCAGTGACCTCACTTACTGCGTCATTGTTGCGTAAGAAAATTCTCACTCAGCACGGGTGCCACAAGTGAGGTCACCGGAGCTCGTCAGCTGATCATAAGCTGATTGAACTCCAGTGACCTCACTCCTAGCAGCTTAGTGCTATTCACTGCCAGGAGCGATCGCACTCCTGTCAGGTTATAGAGTGCTGCTGGGTGATTGGATCACTGTGGGACACTCGTGATGAAGGCGGTAGGTGAGTATGAAGTGTTTTTTATTTTAGTATCAATTTATTTTAACTTTTTTTTTAACACTGCGCACAGACACCAACTGAGGAGACTACTTCTCCCCTCAGCCCTGCCTGCTCTTGTTATTATCAGCTGGAGTGGCCATAGGATGATGAGAGGAGTAGTCTCCCGCGGTCAATTCTTTGTGCGTTTTTGCTTCTTTTTTGATTAATTGACTTGAATTGAGTCAGTCAAATATGCAGCAAACATCTGCAGCAAATCTGCAAATATTTTTATACCTGTGTTTTTGCTGCAGATTTGACTGACTCAATTGTAGTCAATAGGTGAAAAATGCTGCAAAAACGCACAAAGAATTGACATGCTGCAGATTTAAACCCAATGACAATCCTGACAGGAAAATTCCTGATCATGTGCACAGCACTTCAGGATTGTCAATGCATTAGCTGGTACAAGGATTCCCTAGTGTTTTTGGCCCATTTCCTCGTGAAAAAAATGCTGTGAAACCGCACCAAAAACGCAGTGTGCACATAGCCTTAGATGTAGCATGAAGCGTAGCTCAGAAAGCTAACCCCGCCCACACCACAGCTTTCTAGGTACTTTATCTATTAACACTGAGCTGCTTTTCAGAGGAGGGGGGCATGGTCGGACCAAGGATCAGATGCTCTGTAGTCCAGGCAGTGATAATCTCCTGGTGATAAAATCTTTATTGTTCAGAAACAACAGCACACAGCCTAATAAGTGACACATCCCTGAAATCTGTGTCTCAGCTGCTACCTCATGCTGTCCTCAGATTACATAGGAAAATCTACTGACAGATTCCCTTTAATCATAAAAATTAGTAATTAGACTCAACAGTTCCCAACTTGCCAATACTCATATGATTTTAACCATTTCCAAGACAAATTTCATTTTTCTCTTTTTTTTTCCTCCCCTTCTTCCAAGAGTTGTATTTTTTTCCCCTCTCATATACAGTAGTTGTACAAGGGCTTGTTTTTAGCGGGATGAGCTGTAATTTTGAATAACACGTACACACCGTTTACCATACAAAGTACTGGAAGACAGGAAAATTATTCCAAGTGTGGTGAAACGGTGAAAAAAACCTCAATTCTGCCATAGTTTTTTGGGTTTTGTTTTTATAGCGCTCATTGTGCAGTAAAAAAACTTGGAAACATGATTTTCCAGGTCAGTATGATTATGGTGACACCAAATTTCTATAGAATTTTTATTTTTATTTGAAATTTGTAAAAATGGTTGGTGTCATCATTTTCTAAGTCTAGTACATAATTTTTTCTCCATGGATGGCAGATTTTCTTTTTGAGTGGCAAGTTGATATTTGTATTGATACCATTTAGGGGTACATAGTACTTTTTGTTGCATTTTGGATCAGATGAAGTGACCAAAAAAAACCACACAATTCAACCATTTTAAAATGTTTTGCTTTACAACATTTACCATATAATTATAGAAAACTTATAATTCAAGATGATGCGCCCCCTGGACCGTGAGGTACTCGGCGCCGGGCCAGTCGTTGCTTGGGGAGATGTTACAGTGGCGGTGACCCGGTCCGTGACCCAGGGCGGTCATTCAAAAGGGGAATATTTACACGGGATTTATAGTTTTTATGTATAAAGTTCGTGACGCCACCTGTGGTATGCGGCTATATGGAGCCGCCGCTGCTGTGCAGAACCTCTGGAGCTGATGTTGGTGCAGCAGAGTTGGTTCAGCTCTCCACAGGCAGAGCTTAGCTCCAGGGCAGGGGATGTGGTAGATGTTATAGGTGATGCTGGGCGTTGTAGTGCAGGGGTGATGGCACAGATAATAATCACAGAGACAGTGGGGTGCAGTCCTCAGGGTCTTTACTCACGGTTGTTGCAGTCCAAGTTACAGGTACCAGTGTAACTTCCCTCGTCATGCTGCGCTTATTCAGGGAGGGGTTCAGTCAACCTTCAGATATCTCCGGAGTACTTAGCGGGACCCCCTTCTGTGTGTTCTCTCTCTCTGGCCATCACCCTGCACCTCATACCTAGTGTCCCAATCCGGTACCTGCGGGCCTTGGCTACCTTCTTGGTGAGACTGATATGGACTGTTGGCTGCAGGACTTGAAATACTGCAGCCTCCGGTTTCCAGTTGAGACATAAAGTACTCTGCTAGTTGAGGAACCGGTCCCCTTTTGTGTGGCCTGACCCCTCCACCTCCTGGTGGATTCGGGCGTACGGGTGGCCTCCAGCACTGCCCGTACCCCTGTGGTCCCTTCCTCGTTCCTGGAGCCCTTCCTGCTCCTCTCTTCTTCTCCTTCAGTCCTGGGCCTCTCCTCAGGCCCTCTCAGGAGCAGAGCTCGTGCAGAGCACCTGCTCCCAACTCCTCTCACTGTAGAGTGATCTCTCTCCTCTAAACTGACTTCTCTAAACAAGATGGCTTCTCTATTTATACTTTCCTTTCATATGCTCCCCTAAGCTACTTCCTACTCCCACACCCACTACATAGCTCCTCCCATCAGCTAGGGACCAGGGACTGTGCTCTCCCTTAGGAGCAATCCCGCCCTGCCCCCCACTGCTGGTATGTTTTGGATGCAGGTGTTAGGGTCCCGAGCTGTACTCCTTCCTTACCTGAGAGTGAGATGCCACACCTCTGGGTGAGATGCAGTACCTCTGTGGTGACCGAACCCTCAGGGGCACCACAAATACATTGGAGTTGCACATGTGCAGAAATACAGAATATGTTTATCTTTTTATTTTATTTATGTAATTTCAAAAGTCGAAAAAGGGGGGTATTTATTAGACTATTTCAATTTTTTTTATTTATTATTTTTAAAAAGTTTAGGGGGCTTAAACCTGTGATTATCTAATGGCTTGTTCTATATACTACAATACCACAGTATTTACTAAATGGACAGCCTTAAATGATGGAGGGGATCCCCTCCAGTCTAAACATCACCAATCACGAAAAAAAGGAGGGAGCAGTAGATCAAAGTAACTTATATATCAGAAATTTATTATATCAAAAAAGTTTTAAAAAGATGATAACATAGATTTTACATATACATAGAAATAGGACATAACTTAGTACAGAGGATTGTAGGAGACCAGTGAGCTGGACTGCAGTATTGCTTTTCCCCTAAGTCTAAGGTATAGGATAACCAACAATAGAGTAGATATAGGAGGCTGCCTTATAGTCAATATAGTAAGTCTAATTTGAGTAATTAGTAATAGGAATATATATGATATGTTCTATAGGTGTCTCAAATATATAATTGAAAAGGTATATTACCTGTAGACATTACGTATAGTCGTAGATGGTGGATTTTCTAGCTCACTTGCTACCTTGACGCATGTTTCACCGCTGCTGCAGTTTTGTCAGGAGGTATTGCAGTATATACAGTAGCTAAAATCATTCTCTCCCATGAAGCCTACCCTGTGAATGGGCTTTACAGAAGTACAAAAATGGCAGCTACGGAAGATTCTGTAGGCCCCTGCCATGTCAACGTATTGGCGCCCGTCAATAGTGTTACAAGGTGCTGATTGGTACTTGCAATAGACAAGAAGCATGCACCACTCTGTTATCCATGCACATTTGGTGCAACTGTCCACAAGGTTGTAGCAATACAGAGAAATCAAGGAAATCAAGGAACCAAGGCAGCACCAGACGTCCTCCTTTTGGTAACTTTATTAGTACAGATAAATCATAACATTTTGGTCATGCAGGACTTTTATCAAGCCATAAAAAATATATGCATACCTCTCTTTTCTTATGGCTTGATAAATGCCCTGTGCGTCTGAAACTTTGGTATTTTGCTAAACTAATAAAGTTATCAAAAGGAAGCTGTCTGGTGCTCCGGGTGCTGATTGGTTGTCAGAACACTGTACCCCTGGGATTGCCCATCTTAAATACTGCTGTTAGAGATTGAAAGCTGCATTTTAGAGATTATCTTAGCTTCAATCACTGCTGTTGTAGACAGATGTCAGCCGTATTGCAAAACTTCTTAACCTGCTCCTTGCACCTACACCCAACATGAGCTCTACATGTATGGTGGATGTTGGGAAGGGGTTTATCAGCCTATGAATGGTGGGTTTGATGACTAAAAAGGACAGTTTTATTTCCTGTCCCTTGTTCTCAATGAAAAGACAAGAGAACTTGATGAACAAATCAGAAATGCTATCATCATTAACAAATATTATCAAGAAGTTAGCTACTCAAAAACAGTAAAGAACCTTCCTAGACATGGAGTAAAAAGGTAAACTAATGAGAGAACTCTACTAACATTTGTACATCATCCAAAGAACTTAATACTGAGCTGAAGGCATCTAGAGTGATGGTTTCCATACGCCACACACTATACAAAACAGGGCACTATATAGGTGAAGACCTAAGAGGACCTCTCTGTTTAAAGAAAGGCATAAAAAGATTGACTGAACTTTAAGGGAACCTGTCACGTCCTAGTTGCTATTTACACTGCCCCATAGCGTTGTTAGTGTTGCAATGTGTATCACTAACAAGCTGTTTTCATGAAAATTGGTGCAGCTATAATAATTTTATAACGTTTAATATACTTAGATCCTGAAGAAATTGGGAGCAAACAGTCCCTTAGTGGTCACTGATTGACTGCAGAGCTCAAGTAGAATAACAATATCAGTCGAGCCCAGGGAAACCAAGTTCCAACATCACTGGAACAGCGCTGGTGTGAGATGTGACTATCTGGTATTTTTTTTTTATACTGGGGAATATGGTATTTAAGAAGGTGTTGTCCGAATAGTGAACAAGTAGAGTTTAAGTAGAGCTTTAAGTAGAGTTGCACAGGTGAACTATAACCTATGTGCTAAAATGTTCTATGGACAGATCCAACCAAATGGACTATTATGGCATTGCATACCAACGTGGATTACAGGAGGAGGAAGACCTGTGAGGATTCAGATTTTAAGGTTGGACTTCAGAAAGGCAGATTTAATGAACTCAGAAAGAGGGTAGGAAAGGTCCAATGGCTGGATGTTCTACAGGACACAAATGTCCAAGAAAGATGGGAGCTTTTGCTAGATGAAATTTTCACTGCACAATCAGTAACAATCTAAAAAAGAAGGAAGAATTTGAAGCATTGAAAGAGACCAGGATGGATGAGTATAGAACTTGATAAAAAGGAAAAATGAAATGTATATCAAATGGAAAGAGGGGAGCATATCTAAAGAAGAATATAATGTGGTTTGCAGGGAATGCAGGGCAAGCGTTAGAAGAGCTAAAGCCAGTAATGAAGTGAAGCTTGCAAGGGAGACCAAAAGCAATAAAAAAGGATTTTGGGGGTATGTCAAAAGCAAAAGAAAAGTCACAAATGTTACAGGATTTTTACAGGATGAAAAGGGTGAAGTGGTCAAAAATGATGTTGAGAAGGCCGAACTTTTAAATTCCTATTTTGCATCTGTGCTCTCTAAGAAAGCAAATGTAACATCAACTAATCTTCACGGTGCTATAGAAGGAATAAAATAATCCACACTATCTATAAACAGAGAGATAGTGAGGGAATACTTAGCTAATTTAAATTAATTTAAATCTCCTGGCCCAGATGAATTACATCCTAGGGTACTGAAAGATATAGCAGAGGATATTAAAGAACCACTAGCCAGAATCTTCAAAAAATCCTGGAGAACAGGAGAAGTCTCAGAAGATAGGAAGAGGGCAAATGTTGTCCCTATCTTCAAAAAAGACAAGAAAATAGAGCCAGAAAATTACAGGCCAGTGAGCCTTACTTCTATACTAAGAAAGATCTTTGAACAAATTATTAAACAGCATTTAACAGATCTTTGAACACATTATCAAACAGTAATTAATCAGAGTCAGCATGGGTTCGTAGCAAACAAGTCATGCCATACTAATCTAGTTTCCTTCTATGATGGAATCACTGACTGGGTAGATCAGGGAAATACAGCAGATATAGTAAATCTCGACTTCAGCAAAGCATTTGATAAAGTATCTCATACTATCCTCATTGAAAAAATTACCAAGTATGGGATTGATAGGGCTACGGTTAGGTGGATTAATTTCTGGCTCAGTGATCATACTCAAAGAGTGGTAATAAATTGTTGCACATTCAATTGGAATAGTGTTTCAAGTGGGGTACCCCAACTCTTTGTCCAGGCCCCAGTGTTGTTCAACATTTTTATAAATGATCTAGATAAGGGAACTGAAAGTAAACTAATCAAGTTTGCAGATGATGCAAAGCTAGGAGGAATAGCTAACACTAGAGAAGACAGAGAAAGGATTCAGAAGGATCTAGATAAGCTTGAACAATAGGCAGTGACTAATAGATTAGTATTTATCAGGGAGAAATGCAAGATTCTATATCTGGCAAGAAAACCGAAAATTACATCTACAGAATGGGAGGAATAGAACTAAGCAACAGCATGTGTGAAAAAGACTTGGGTATACTAATAGATCACAGACTGCACATGAGTCAACAGTGTGATGCAGCTGCAAAAAAGACAAACACAAATCTGAGATGTATTAAGAGTAGCATAGAGTCTAGATCACGTGACGTAATTATTCCCCTCTACTCCTCCTTGGTCAGACCTCATCTGGAATACTGTGTCTGGGCACCACATATTAAAAAAGATATCGAAAAACTGGAGCAAGTTCAGAGAAGAGCTACCAGGATGGTGAGCGGACTGCAAAGTATGCCCTACAAGGAACAGTTAAAGGATCTGGGAATGTTTAGCTTTCAAGAAAGAAGGCTAGGACTAGACTTAACTGCTGTCTACAAATATCTGAAGGGATGTCACAGTATACAGGGATCATCCTTATTCTCATTTGCACATGGAAACACAAGAAGCAATGGAATTAAACTGAAAGGGAGAAGATACAGATTAGATATTAGAAAAAACTTTTTGACAGTGACTGGAACAGGTTGCCATGAGAAGTGGTGAGTTCTCCTTCAATGTGAGCCTTCAAACAGAGGCTGGACAGACATCTGTCTGAGATGGTTTAGCGACTCCTGCATTGAGCAGGGGGTTGGACACGACAACCCTGGTGGTCCCTTCCAACTCTAACATTCTATTAACGTTATGTTTATAGATGATGAAATGAAGCCTTGAAGCTTACAAAGTAAATTACACCCTACCTACAGTGAAACATGTTGGATGATGAAATGAATGGAATCAAAGCATTATCAAAGCATTTTAAAGAATAATAAATTTGCTCCCAATCGTGAGAAAACTAGGTTTTTTGTCAATCAAATTGGGCTTACAGCAGGTGAATAACAAAAAGCACACATATGCTAGTAAAGGTGGTGTTTCACAGTCCCCTAACTGTTCACAAGTATTGGTGTTTGGTATTAGACTGGGACTTAGTTTCGACTTGTAAAATTCTCATTTAGTTGACATTTTTGTGATAGTGAAAAAAAAGCTTGCAACTTTTTGAACTATAAGGAATAATCTGAGTACCTTACAATTTTAGCTCTTTAATACGTTTAGTGTTTTATATGAATTGAGAATTCTATGTCATTAACCATAATTATTAAACTATAAACTTACTTCACTTAATGGATCATGTATGGATTTGATTTGGATGAATATTTGTTTGAAAAGAAAGTATTTTTGTACAAGAACATATTTCCTTTTTTTAGCAATAGTGGAGAAGTATTATTCTCCATGTAAATGACCCCTGGAATGGATAATTTTCACTCAGAACACACCTTTAATATTATATCTATTTCTTATAAACATTAAATCACTTTGAGAACAAATAATCACAAAAACATTTCTGGAGAAACGTTTCACGCTGTGTGTTCCAGTCTCAGCAGCGGTTATTATCACATCGGCTTTCAGAGCAGACACATTTTACCTAGTGAAGCTTTCTCTTCTTTTCTTCTAAAGTTTGAAATTAAACTTACAAGGATAATTGAAATGTTGTATTTATAGGATTTACCTGTTTAGAGTATTTATGCTAAAAAGAAAGTTTTAGATCATGGTAATTGATAAAGCTCTGGTTCTGTTATGAAAAATGTGATGCAATGTGATATTTTAATATTTTGTTTTTGTAAAGTTTTGAATAATAGTAGTTATTATTCATTAAAGGTGTTGTCCAACACTGAGCTTCCCCATTTAAAATACCCCCAATGTAATGAATAAAATAAAAAAGCATACTTACCTCCAGTACTGGCGCTGCTCCTCCAATGAGAATGCTGCATCTGCTGGACTTAGGATAAAAGCCAAACCAGAATCACAATTTGCATAAACGGTGTTTCGGGGTATTACCCCTCATCAGTGCAAAGTATGAGATCTGGTTTGACTAGGTGAGAGGCTAAGACTGGACCCTAAGGGGAAAGGTTTCTCCTTGTGGAGAGTGACAAGCCAGGTCTGGCATGCCAATATCAGGAAACTTAAACGCCATGCATGCTCCTCTAGGAAATTAAATATGCAAATTGTCTCTTCAGAGAGGAAAAGGACTTGAACTCTATTGCTACCTATGGAAAGTAGCAATCCTGCAAGCCAATATCGACCCTTTAACAAGCCTGGCAATATGACTTTGGATAAAAGCCAAACCAGAATCACAATTTACAGACACAGTGTTTTGAGGTATTGTCCATCATCAGTGCAAAGTATGAGATATGATTTGGCTAGGTGAGAGGCTAAGACTCTGTTCTGAGGGGTGAGGTTTCTCCTTATGGAGAGTGATAAGCCAGGTCTGAAACACTGTGTCTACAAATTGGGATTCTGGTTTGGCTTTTATCCTAGGTCATATTGCAAGGCTCATAATAGGTTTGATATTAACTTGTAGGATTGTTACTTCCAATAGCTAGTACTAGAGTTCAAGTCCTCTTCCTCTCTGAAGAGACAATTTGCATATTTAATTTCCCAGAGAATCATGCATGGAGTTTAAGTCTCCTCATACTGGAATGCCAGACCTGGGTTATCACTCTCCACAAGGAGAAACTTTACTCCTTAGAGCTCAATAAAAGTTTAAAAATGTTGAAATCCTGATAATTGTACTTCAGTAACCATAGACACGTCAGACTAAAAGTTCTCAAAACGCTGAAGCAACAAAAATTGTGAAACCCTAAATTTATGTCAAAACTTTTGGTCATGAATGTATATTGTAAAGTTAGTGGTGGTCTTCGTGTGGCTTTGTCAAAGGAAATATCAGAAAGTTATGGTTCTTGGAAGAAGGAAAGGTTAAAACTAAAATACAAAAAGGAAAATCTCCATGTCATGAAGAGGTTTAAACAGTCTGTGTTGGTCAATAGTCATGAATAATTTACAAATGGGTGCATGTATTTATATCTTCCACATTACCATAGCATTTTAGAGCCCTGTTCAGCCACTTTTCAAACCTGTGGAAGAGCCATCTTGCTCGCCTGTCTGTTCTCTCTAGAAATCACCATACACACTGTTCTCTTCTATTGAGTAATTGAAGCATTGCTCGAAAGGTGCAGAATGAAAAGACCTTTAGGTTCCTAGTAACAATGATTAGGAATCTCAGGGGAGGAGCATGCTTGAAAATAATAGGAAAAGAGCTGTGTCAATAATTGTTGTCGACATAGCAAACAAAGCTCTGTAGACTACTATTAATAGTCTCTCTTTCCTGTTAAAAGGGTTGTCCACTACTCAGACAACCCTTTCTGAATCCCAATATTTTCCTCCTTGTAAAATAATACCACTTATACTCCCTCTCCGGTGCCGGCGCCATTCCAGCGTTATCCGGACTGACTTTCCCGGGGACTGCGTGACAAAACAATGTCATGTGATCCCCGGGAGAGCTAGTGTCTACACTGCTAGAACGGCACTGGAGGCGAGTATAAGTGTTATTATTTTACTAGGGAAAAACATAAGGATTCAGAAAGGGTTGTCTGAGTAGTGCATAACCCCTTTAAAGGGGTGGTTCGGCACCTAAAATGTATTTTCGAAATATCTATCTTTACACCCCCTAACCACATTTGTAAGTTGCCTTATTACACAATAATCTACACTTTTCTCTAACTAATCCCTAAATGTTTTTGTTTTTTTCACTGTACTTCCTGTGGCATTTTGTTTGAGAGGAGTCTCAAACGTGACTTCACAGGAGGCTGGTGCTGCACTCCCTCCCCGCAGCGTCCATCGCCTCTCATGGAATAGGACGTCATCAAGGGGCAGCGCTGCAGTTACTCACTAGTTTTTTCCCCTCTGAAGATGTCCTGAATCCTGGGTACTGGACGCAGTGGCTGATTTCATAGCCTTTACTGATAAAGTGTTTCCTGGCTTCAGCCAAGCACCAGGAGTTAACTTGTAGTCTTCCTCTCCCAGGTGGTTAATAGTGTGGTGTGTTGACCAGAACCCAAAGGGAGCCCTATTTTAATCACCTCTATGAATGACCTTAAATAGCTTCAAAATTATCTAGAATAAAATTAAAAACATTGCTACTAATACACAAAGCTTTTCACAATGTTGCCTCACTCTTCTTTTCTGGCCTATCTACCCCCTATATTATTGGCTCCTGAAAGCATAAGGCTACGTTCCCACAACGAGTATTTGGTGAGTTTTTGATATAGCAGATTCTCTGGACCATTTTGGCACCAATTATGTAATGTGTTTTGAGTGCGATTTTTACATGCATTTTAGCGTGTTTTGATGCTGTTGTTGTTGTCTCTTTTTGGTATGTAATGCTTTAAATAAAATTGCTTTGTTTTTTATATTTTCTGGTATTTGGCTTTGACTAAACTTTATTGTTTTGTCATGTGTAGATCACATAGGGTTTTAATGCATTTCCTCAGTGAAAATGCACTAAAAACGCAAATGTGTTTTTTACCTGTGGATTATGCCACATCGAATGCAAATCTATTGGAAAATTCTGCACATAAAACAGCATAACAGCAAGAGAAATTGACATGTTGCAAATTTCAAACACCGCAGGTCAGCTTAAAATGCATGAATCTCAGCCACTTTTCTGGAACAATAAGAAGCTATGTTTTTGAACCCCCCCTTTGCATCCAGGCCCATTTAAATGCAGGTATAGTTGAGGTTCCGGATCTCTTCTCATCACCAGTTATATCTAAAGATTCTTTATTATTCAATACATATTTCTGCATTTTCTTCCCACAAAAGGATGTTGTATTCACATCCTGGGAAAGGGTATTTAAGTGTGTAGGGGGAACAGAAGCTGAGCTACCCCCACATACGACAGATATTGGTTATATTATATAGCCAGTATCTGTATCTAACAGCCGGGGTTGGCGGCGAGTTCCAGTTGCGGCTGTTAACCATTTAAATGCTGCTGTAAACCTCTGATAACAGCATTAAATTTGAATGCACACCTGGCTCCCATAATGCCGGCTCCCATCTCCCCCCCAAAAAAATAAATAATAAGCAATCAGAGAATTGTATGGACATTACATTGCTATCAATAAAAACATCAGGTCATACTATGCAAAAAACAGGTCCTCACTCAGCCGCATGAACAGCAAAAATAAGTTTATTTGCAATATTTTGATTTTTTTTGTCAATCACTTAAAGGGGTTGGGCCACCATAAAAAATACATTTAATTAAGCAGAAAAAGTGGAAATAAATGGTTTTGTAATTTACAGTTATTAAAAATGATGCTCCATTCAAAAAATAACAAGCTTTCATCTTCTGAAGTATGCTCCCTGGTGCCCCCTGGCATTATTCCATTCCATCCTCTCATTGGCCAATCAGCCGGCTCAGCATGTGCAGTTTCTATCATCATAAAAGTTCCCCACAACTCCCCACCCCCAGTGTGCACAATGTATTCTACCTCCGCTCACCTCACAGGTCTGGTGCGTAGACCAAACGAATGTTGGCGAAACACTTAGTGCATATTACAAAATTGGATGATCTTGCCCAAATCTGCAGAATTGGCAGACCTTAGGTATGTGTATGGCATATTTTCAGGCATTACAAAGCTTTAAAGTTAACATAGTTTCATGCATTTTTAGCTGCTCTTCTAAAATTATCAGCAAACGGATTATCGATCACCTAACATAAAAATTAAAAAAACATAGATTGTATTTACTTTTTATGGTCTAACAAAAATATGTGTATCGAAGCATAAAGAATCTTTGGATATAACTGGTGGTGGTGAGAAGTGAACCTGAACGATTGTTTTTCACTCTTTTATGGTTTCGTGAATTATACGGTTATTGTGAAGAGATGGTCCAGAAAAGAGTGTAGGAGGTGGATTCAGGAAATGTGTTTGAAGCTTTATTAAGTGGAGAGTGGTAGAAAGCTAACACTCACTAGTAGAGATGAGCGTTGTTCTACTCGAACTGTTCGCCAATCTCAAATTCGAGCTGTTTTGGGCGGTGTTCGAGCCGTTCGGCGAACACGAACAATTTGAGAAAAATTCGGCTGTTCGAGGTTATGCTCGATAACTGTTCGTGCACCAAAATCATAACTGGATTTTTTCTCAGTAATGATGAAAATTAATGTTAATACGCAGTTTGAGTGTACAGCGGGGTGGGGGGAGGGGCAGGGGATGGATCTCTGCAGGAACAATGAAGATCTCCATTTTTTTTCTCTTTCCCGCATTTACAGTGGGGAGGTGCAATCTGTCAGCCTATCAGCAGCGCACACACGGAGCGAAGTGCTTTTTTTCACACAAGCAAGGGCATGTGTCATTGGCAGTGTATGTCACATGTCCTTGCCCTATAAGACCAAGCCATTTTCCCCGTCGCCACCATTTTCTCACTGCTGCAGCTGCGTGTTAGACGGCACCGCTGTTGCTGTGTGCGCTATACCTTGTTAATTTCAAGCCAATTTTCGCACAAATCTACAGATAGCTTGGGAGTAGGGAATAGTTGTGATTGCAGTCCTTTTAAGGACTAGGTTACAGCATTTCCTACGACTTTTATCAGGCAGGTCTGTGCTCTTAAATAGATAGATTGTGGGAGTAAAGACTAATTGTAATTGGAGTCCTTTTCAGGACTAGGTTACATCAGTTCCTATCAGTTTTTGCCAGGCAGGTCTGTGCCAGTGCTGTGCAAGTTTTTTTCACAGCATTTGGCTGAATCTAGCAAAGCTAATCCTTTTTGGCCTATTGCAGAGTGTGTTAGTCAGTGGAGTAGCCTATCTGTGTTGCAAGATATACCACCTGTGTATAGAATACCAATTTTTTTACTGCACCTAGTGAAGTAAAATCTTTTGGGCATAGCATCATTCTATTAGTCCATCTATACTGACCTCCATCAGGTTGCAAATTGAATATAATTTTTTTCTGCATCTAGCTCTGAAAAAATATTGGGCTTCTAGCTGTGTGTGGGACTTGTTGTATTAGTCCATCTATACTGACCTCCATCAGGTTGCAAACTGAATATATTTTTTTCTGCATCTACCTCTGAAAAAATATTGGGCTTCTAGCTGTGTGTGGGACTTGTTGTATTAGTCCATCTATACTGACCTCCATCAGGTTGCAAACTGAATATATTTTTTTCTGCATCTACCTCTGAAAAAATATTGGGCTTCTAGCTGTGTGTGGGACTTGTTCTATTAATCCATCTATACAGACCTCCATCAGGTTGCAAACTGAATATATTTTTTTCTGCATCTACCTCTGGAAAAATATTGGGCTTCTAGCTGTGTGTGGAACTTGTTGTATTAGTCCATCTATACTGACCTCCATCAGGTTGCAAACTGAATATATTTTTTTCTGCATCTACCTCTGAAAAAATATTGGGCTTCTAGCTGTGTGTGGGACTTGTTCTATTAATCCATCTATACAGACCTCCATCAGGTTGCAAACTGAATATATTTTTTTCTGCATCTAGCTCTGAAAAAATATTTGGCCTTCTAGAAGTGTGTGGGACTTTCTCTATTAGTCCATCTATACTGACCTCCATCAGGTTGCAAATTGAATATAATTTTTTTCTGCATCTAACCCAGCCAATAGTTTTGGCCTAATACCACAGTTTGGCCACTCAGCTCTGCTCGGTTCCCATCCATTGTTTTTTTGTGCAAACAACTCCAGAGTTGTTAATTAGTTAACCACCAAAATGAGTGGAAAAAGGCCTGCTGCTGGTGGAAAGGGGAATAGGCGTGTTGGGAAGGGGAAAAAAGGTTGTGTCCGTGGGGTAGGTGTTAAAGCAACAGTAACATCTGCAGAAGAAAGACCATCTTCCAGCCAAACTAAAATGTCTACTTCTTTTAGCGGACAATGTGATAAGATCCCTTTCTTACGGCCACGCCAATCGCTACAAATTCCAGATGAGGCACAAAAACAGCAGGTGCTTCAATGGATATCAAGTGCTCTTTTAAGTGGGCTCTCCTCCACATCAACTTCAACATCACAAATACTCCAGTCCTCAAAGGTGTCACCCCAATCGCACTTGCTTCCTCACAGCTCCCAAATCTCCAGCTGCCCATCTGAGTATGAGGTAGAACAGATGGTTGAGTCTGCAGAGCTGTTTACTCATACTATAGCCTGGGAATCAGAGGTCGACTCCAGCGCTTCTGTGAATCCAGACGAGGAAATGATCTGCACTGATGCCCAGAATCTTTGTGAGTCGGATCCAGGACCAGACGCAGAAGGTTCTGACCATAATGTAGACCCTCATTCCCAAACTGTAACTCCTGTTGGTGGAGACAATGAGGAAGACGATGATAAGACTCAAATACCTGATTGGAGCGTCAACTTTAGTTTTTTGTCAGGGCAGGAACAGGTTGGCTCTGAGGACGACGGGTGTGATAACGCACAGGGTGATGATGATGAGGTTGGAGATCCCACTTACTGTCAACCCACAGTCAGCCAAGAGATGAGGTCAGCAGAGGAGGTGGAGGAAGATGCTAGTGACGACGAGGTCAGGTTGCGCCTTCCTGGACAGAGACGTAGTACTGGAAGCACGTCAACAACTGCATCCTCAAACACAACTCTGCCTCTCACCACAAGTCGTGGTGGCTCTTCAGGTCGCATGGGTGCTAAGCCTTGCATAGCCTTGGCATTTTTTCAGATCGATAAAGATGACCCAACTTGTGTTATCTGTAACATTTGTCAGCAAAAGCTAAGTAGAGGCCAAAAAATACATAGTTTAAGTACTTCATGCATGAACCGGCACATGGACATGAAGCATAAGTTGCAGTGGGAAGCTCAGTGTGCTACAATGCGGCCTAGCCGGCCGGGCCAACCACCGTCTGCCATATCTTGTGCATCCGCGGCCTCTTCATCCTCTGTGACTGGGGGGACAGCAGTCACACCTGTTTTGGGGCGCAGACCTGCCACCTCTTTACCCGCAACAGCCAACGTGATTGGCAGGTCATCATTTTCTTTGGAGGTGGTAACACCAGCTGGTCTTGAGCGCTGTCCGACATCGATAGCACCACCTTTGGATCAAGGCAACCTAACATGTCCGCCTGCATCTTCCTCACAGACCGGCAGTTTGCCGGGGACACCCTTATCAACCCCGTCTAAGCACAATAGCCAGCCCTCGGTCCCTCAGATGTGGACAAGTAAAAGACCATTTCCTCCTAGCCATGAGAAAGCTAAGAGGTTGAATTTCACCATCTGCAAGTTCTTGGCTACAGAAATGCTGCCTGGTGGACACAGAGGATTTTCGAGACCTTATGTCCGTAGCAGTGCCCCAGTACCAGATGCCCAGTTGGCACTACTTCTCAAAGAAAGGTGTGCCTGCTCTCCACCAGCATGTCGCACACAACATCACCGCTTCTTTGAGAAACTCTGTGTGTGACAGGGTGCATTTCACCACAGACACTTGGACGAGTAGGCATGGACAGGGGCGTTACATGTCGCTGACTGGGCACTGGGTAACTATGGTGACAGCAGGACAAGGGGCTGCTGTCCAAGTCTTGCCGTCCCCACGAGTTGTGCGTCAATCCTCTTTATGTCAAAGTTCCTCCACTGCTTCTGCCTCCTCAACCTCCTCTCGGTCTTCCACCTGCACCCAAAGCCTGTGTGGTCATGCCACAAGCTTTCTAACTGCGCAGAAGGGATCCTGCACACCTCCTTACTATGCTGGCAGTAGGGCTCAACGTCATCAGGCGGTTTTTACATTGAAATGTCTGGGAAATGTGAGTCACACAGCTGAGGAGTTGTGGTCAGCTCTGGAGAACCAATTTCATGAATGGTTGTCTCCACTGGACCTGAAACCAGGGAAGGCCGTGTGCGACAATGCTGCAAACCTGGGTGCGTCCCTTCGCCGGGGCAATGTCACACACGTGCCTTGTATGGCTCACGTGTTGAACCTGGTTGTCCAGCAATTTTTAGCCCACTATCCCAGACTAGATGGCCTTCTGCAGAGGGCACGGTCGCTGTGTGCTCACTTTCGCCGTTCGCATCCCACAGCTCAGCGACTTACATCTCTACAGAAGTCGTTGGGCCTGCCACTTCACCGGCTAAAATGCGATGTGCCTACCCGGTGGAATTCAACTCTGCACATGTTGCAGCGACTGTGGCAGCACCGACAAGCCCTGGTGCAATATGTTCTGACATATAGCCTGGGCCAACGAGATCCAGAGGTGGGGCAAATCACGCTGGAGGAGTGGTCTCAGATCAGGGACCTATGCACCCTTCTGCACAGTTTTGAAATGGCGACGAAGATGTTTAGTGCTGACGATGCCATTATCAGCATGACTATTCCGGTGATTTACATGCTGGAGCACATGTTAAACAGAATTCGGAGTCAGGTGGTGGCACAAGAGGAGGTGGAGGAAGTAGAGGAGGAGGAGTTGTATGCGGAAGGGCTAACATCTGCAAGGTCCAGACGGTCGGCAGCACCAAGGCGGCAGGCATGTGAGGGTGGGGGAGATGGTTTTACCAGGGCGCATGGTAGCAGCCAAACTAGTGAGGAAGGTGCAGGAGCCCAGGAAGAAGTGGAGGACGAACTGATGGAAGACTCATCAGATGAGGGAGACCTTGATCACATTTCTGTTGTGCGAGGTTGGGGGGAGAGGACAGAGGAAGGAAGCATGATTGTTACCTCGCCACCAACACAACAGGGACTTGGTGCTCCTGGATGCGCAACACACATGAGTGCCTTCTTGCTGCACTACCTCCAACATGACCCTCGAATTGTGAGAATTAGAAATAATCCTGACTACTGGGTTGCCACACTGTTAGATCCCCGGTACAAAAGTAAATTTGCAGAAATTATTCCTGCCATAGAAAGGGATGCACGCATGCAGGAGTATCAGCAGAGACTGTTGCAGAATCTTACATGTGCTTTTCCACAAAATACCAGTGGTGCACGTAGTGAATCTCACAGTTCCAACTTGCCAACCGTGGTCTGTATGGAGTTGTTCAATAAAGGGCCCAAAATTAAGATAACATAGATGGGAGAGGTCTCTATGAATAGGAATTCCTAAGTATTTGATACCCTGTGAGGGCCAGGCAAAGGGAAAGTTGGACTGGATGGAATCCTATATGGATTTGGGAAGGGAGACATCGAGGGCCTCAGACTTCGCTGCATTGATTTTAAAATTTGACCATGTAACAAAGTGATCTATTTCAGCCATAACAGCATGGATGGATATATGTGATTGAGTGATATATACTAGGACATCATCAGCAAATAGAGAGCACTTGTACTCGGTGCCTCCCACCTCAATCCACCTAATATTGGGGTTATGGCGAATTGATGAGAGCAGGTGCTCTGTCACTAGGATGTATAAGAGAGGGGACAGAGAACATCCCTGCCTTGTCCCATTGGTGATTGTGAAAGGTGATGAAAATGTTCTGACGCGCCCCCTGGGCCTTGGGACACCCGGAGCCGGACCCTTTTTGGTGGATGCTGGTGGTTGTAGTCTCCGTGGCGGCAACCCGGTTCCGTGGCTCAGGGCGGTCAAACCAGTGGCGGAACTATTTATGTGGTTTTGATGTTTAAATGTCCGACTACGCCACCCGTGGATTGCGGTCAGAGTGAACCGCCGCTCCAGGGCAGACCGCTGAGGCTGGTGTTGTGGGTGCAGCAGAGCGTAGCATAACTCCCCACGGGAGGAGTATAGCCTCAGGGCAGTGTATGCGGAGGATGGGGGTGATGGTGCCGGGCAGCAGCAGTAATGACACGGAGTCAGTGATGCAGTCCAGGGACTTTACTCACAGTTCTTATTATCCAGACCACGTCTGCAGGTAACGGCTGCCCACGTCGTACTGTGCTCACCAGGTGAGGGGCTCAGACAACTCCCAGATAACTTTGGAGTGCTTCACAGGACCCCCTTTGTGTGTCCTTTGTCTGGCCTTTCTTACCAACCCTTCTGTCCGGCTGCCTCGGGCCTCCTCTTGGTAAACTTGGCGCCAGTTTCCCTGACCCTATGTGGTGCCTTCCTAGCGGGTGTAGCGAGGGGCTGCGCCACATAAAATGTCACTGCCTCCTGTTTCTAGCTGAGGGTCGTTTCCTGCCTCCACTAGTTTCGGGGACCGGTCTCCCCCTTTGGCTTGACCCCTCCACGCAGGTGGATTCGGGCGTGCGGTGGCGACTCGCCCGTCCGCACCCCTGAGATCCCTTCGTTCCTCGTTCCTGGAGCCTTCTCCGCTCCTCTTCCTTCCTTCTCCCTCTTCCAGGCCTGGGCCTCTGTTACTAGGCCCGCCTCCGGAGCAGAGCTCATGCAGAGCCCCTGCTCCCTGCCACTTCTGCTCAGACTTCTCTGCACTGAACTAAGATGGTGCCCACCTTTTATACTCCCTTCTCAATGCACCCAGGAACTGCTTCCTCCCTGCTCCTGCACTACAGGGTTCCCCTTCCTCAGTGTTCCCTCCCCCCACTCCAGCCAGGGACAGGGACTGTCGTGCCCATCTCAGGGGCATATTGGTCGCCCTGCCCCACGGCAATGTGGTGTAATGCATGCAGGTGTCGGGTCCTGATCCACACTACATCCTTACCTGAGAGTGAGATATCACACCTCTGGGTGAGGTGCAATACCTCTGTAGCAACCGAGCCCTCAGGGTGCTACAGTTCCATTTATCTTCAGCCTAGGTGACGTATTGCGATACAGGGCCGTGATTTTGGCTATAAAAGGGTCCCCTAGACCCCTACCCCAAGCTTTTTAAGAGAATCATATATGGCGTGCTAGGAGACTCTATGGAATGCTTTCTCAGCATCCAACGAGAGTATCTAATTACAAATTTTTAACTGCATCTAGCCCAGGAAATACTTTGTGCCTAGTAGCAGTGTCTGCTAGTCAGCGGATTATCCCGGCTGTTAAGCAAGCTGCACCACCTGTAGTTTAGACACTTAATTTTTTCAAAGGAAATGCTTCGGGACCATGGGATACTTAGTGAAGAGCATCAGGAGGCACCCCAAGGCATAGGGGCTGGGACTGGCAGTAGGATGCCTTGCGGTGGACAGCCGAGCTCGATCCTTATAAAAGCTTTTTAACTGCAGCAGCTTTAGTGGACGCTACTGGAGCTGGAATTACCGCGGCTGCTGGCATGAGACTTGCCCTCCAATAGATCCTTGTAAATGGATTTAAAGCGTATTCATTCAAATTAGAGAGACAATTTAAATTAAAAAGCTTAGAGCTGCCTCCACCACAGGGGGGCTCGCTCGACCCACCAGCGGACAGGCACCAGTATTGGGAGAGGGGGGCTGGCCGTCAGGGTTCACCGCGGCTCTGGCACAAACCCGGCGACACGGAGGTGGCAAGGGCAGGAGCGGACTGGCCGTGTCGGCTTCTCACTTTTTGGATTTTAGAAGGGCATGACATGCCTATATCTGTGTCTCCCCCTCCTTTTACTCCTCCACCTCTTTTATTTTCGCATGACTATATGTACTTGTCACTTTTCCATGTGTTAGTTATGTCTTCTGAGCAGTTTGTCAGCTTTTGGACACCTTTGAAGGTGTTTTCTATGTGTTTCTATGTGTTTTTGTTTGCCTGCCATTGGTTTTAACGGTGTTCGAAGGTGTTCGACGAACAGTTCGACGAACAGTTCGGCGAACACACGGGTGTTCGACGAACCGAACCGAACTCGAACACTACGGGGGTGGCTCAACACTATTCGGGACCACGGGATACTCAGTGAAGAGCATCAGGAGGCACCCCAAGGCATAGGGGCTCGGACTGGCAGTAGGATGCCTTGCGGTGGACAGCCGAGCTCGATCCTTATAAAAGCTTTTTAACTGCAGCAGCTTTAGTGGACGCTACTGGAGCTGGAATTACGCAGCTGCTGGCATGAGATTTGCCCTCCAATAGATCCTTGTAAATGGATTTAAAGTGTATTTATTGAAATTAGAGAGACAATTTAAATTAAAAAGCTTAGAGCTGCCTCCACCACAGGGGGGCTCGCTCGACCCACCAGCGGACAGGCACCAGTATTGGGAGAGGGGGGCTGGCCGTCAGGGTTCACCGCGGCTCTGGCACAAACCCGGCGACACGGAGGTGGCACGGGCAGGAGCGGACTGAACGTGTCGGCTTCTCACTTTTTGGATTTTAGAAGGGCATGACATGCCTATATCTGTGTCTCCCCCTCCTTTTACTCCTCCACCTCTTTTCTCTTCGCATGACTATATGTACTTGTCACTTTTCCATGTGTTAGTTGTGTCTTCTGAGCAGTTTGTCAGCTTTTGGACACCTTTGAAGGTGTTTTCTATGTGTTTCTATGTGTTTTTGTTTGCCTGCCATTGGTTTTAACGGTGTTCGAAGGTGTTCGACGAACAGTTCGACGAACAGTTCGGCGAACACACGGGTGTTCGACGAACCGAACCGAACTCGAACACTACGGGGGTGGCTCAACACTACTCACTAGTTGTAGCATTGTGTCTTGCCTATAAGATGTCAAATTTGCACAATAGCCTATAGGAACAGAAATGCTCCTGAGTTTTTTTTCTTCTTTGCTTCTTTGCTGTTTTTTTGTTAAATATTATCAGCTCCAAGACTTCTCCTGTGCTGCACATATGTTCTGGAATGCTTTAACAAGGACATTTTCCCAAAATCTGGGTTGAAACCACAACCACAGGATTCTCATGCCTCTTATTTTTCTATCCTTTGTCCCTTTACTGAGCACTTTCTATATTAGTTTGCAGATATCATAAGTGAGACTGGTTCATACAGCATCATTTACATGATTTTCCCAGTATTTTTTAATCTGGCATAATCTCATAATCTTTAACTAGCTCTTGGCTTATTTGGGTGACACTGACCACTATGTCTCTTACTATCTGCTGAAACAATAGATTGTACAGACTGAAGTCCAAAAGACTGATCCCCTTTTTTTCTGATCTCTGCCATCAGTGCAGATTTTGGAGACCCTCATACACAAGATATAGTCAACTGATTGCACAAAAATCAGTAATTCTGGATAACTTTTAGCAAATCTGTTTGGCCAGTCTGGCAAATGGTGAGTTCTGCGGATAATATTGTAGCTTTTCTGTTACTCACATCATGTCCTTTATCCTAAAATCTCTTATGTTCCTTTTTTTTATTTTATTTACTAGTCAGTGGATTGTATAATTGCCATTTTGTATTTTGTATGTTTATTGCTTTATCTTGAATAGCTCTGCCCATTATACTGCAGCTCTATAAATAATAGCTATTATATTTATTATGATGATTATTAGTGATCAAAGTGTTAATGTAGATCATTAAATCCTGTGCCAAACAAAATGTAGAAAAGAAAAAAAAATAACTCAGCGACAATGTAACGTATTTAATTGAGGTGGAGGAATGCACAGAGGCGATAATGAACGGGATAAAACATCTTTTGGTCAATCACAGCCCTTGCACTGTTTAGCATTCTAGAAAGAAGTGTAAAATTTATCTGAATAATATTGTAATCAGAAAAGCCAGCTCCTCTCTCCAATGCTGCCAAGGGTCTGAATGCCATTTCACAGCAGTTAGTCTGACAAACCTTTTACATAATTTGAATCCCTGTAAAATTGTAAGGCTGATTGTGATTGTGTATTTCACTGTCAACGTGATCAAGCTCCGACTGCACCTGAGATTCTGCAAGAGCTATATTAAGTAAAAGTGAAGCTGTGAGGCATGAAATGAAGTGACAGAAGGATATATTGAGTGCTTAGCAGTTCAAGGTACATATGATGCACATGATGAGCTGACAGAAAACTAACTCATATGAACCAACAATTATGCATGGCTCTCTAACACTAAAGTTTATGAAAATGTCATAGATTCATTTATAGGTGCGCTAACTGTATTGTGGCTGGTCACTCATTCATAGAACAGTCGGATTCAGATGTCTACGTAATGTAAAAATATTAAATGATGCCTGTGTTTTCTATTGTGTAGCTTTAATACTGTACTTTCCCTTGCAGATATATAGACTATTAATTAAGATATATACAATACATGACAGATGAGCTCACACAATTTCATCAATTTCATCAAAAAGTATGTTAAAAATATATATATACAGTACAGACCAAAAGTTTGGACACACCTTCTCATTTAAAGATTTTTCTGTATTTTCATGATTGTGAAAATTGTACATTCACACTGAAGGTATCAAAACTATGAATTAACACATGGGGAATTATATACTTAACAAAAAAGTGTGAAACAACTGATAATATGTCTTATATTCTAGGTTCTTCAAAGTAGCCACCTTTTGCTTTGATGACTTCTTTGCACACTCTTGCCATTCTCTTGATGAGCTTCAAGAGGTAGTCATCGGAAATGGTCTTCCAACAATCTTGAAGGAGTTCCCAGAGATACTTAGCACTTGTTGGCTCTTTTGCCTTCACTCAGCGGTCCAGCTCACCCCAAACCATCTCGATTGGGTTCAGGTCTGGTGACTGTGGAGGCCAGGTCATCTGGCGTAGCACCCCATCACTCTTCTTGGTCAAATAGCCCTTACACAGCCTAGAGGTGTGTTTGGGGTCATTGTCCTGTTGAAAAAAAAATGATGGTCCAAACTAAACGCAAACCAGATGGAATAGCATGCCGCTGCAAGATGCTGTGGTAGCCATGCTGGTTCAGTATGTCTTCAATTTTGAATAAATCCCCCACAGTGTCACCAGCAAAGTACCCCCACACCATCACACCTCCTCCTCCATGTTTCACGGTGGGAACCAGTCATGTAGAGTCCATCCGTTCACCTTTTCTGCGTCGCCCAAAGACACGGTGGTTGGAACCAAAGATCTCAAATTTGGACTCATCAGACCAAAGCACAGATTTCCACTGGTCTAATGTCCATTCCTTGTGTTCTTTAGCCCAAACAAGTCTCTTCTGCTTGTTGCCTGTCCTTAGCAGTGGTTTCCTAGCAGTTATTTTACCATGAAGGCCTGCTGCACAAAGTCTCCTCTTAACAGTTGTTGAAGAGATGTGTCTGCTGCTAGAACTCTGTGTGGCATTGATCTGGTCTCTAATCTGAGCTGCTGTTAACCTGCGATTTCTGAGGCTGGTGACTGGATAAACTTATCCTTAGAAGCAGAGGTGACTCTTGGTCTTCCTTTCCTGGGGCGGTCCTCATGTGAGCCAGTTTCTTTGTAGCGCTTGATGGTTTTTGCAACTGCACTTGGGGACACTTTCAAAGTTTTCCCAATTTTTCGCTCTGACTGACCTTCATTTATTAAAGTAATGATGGCCACTCGTTTTTCTTTACTTAGCTGCTTTTTTCTTGCCATAATACAAATTCTAACAGTCTATTCAGTAGGACTATCAGCTGTGTATCAACCAGACTTCTGAACCACACAACTGATGGTCCCAACCCCATTTATAAGGCAAGAAATCCCACTTATTAAACCTGACAGGGCACACCTGTGAAGTGAAAACCCTTTCCGGTGACTACCTCTTGAAGCTCATCAAGAGAATGCCAAGAGTGTGCAAAGCAGTCATCAAAGCAAAAGGTGGCTACTTTGAAGAACCTAGAATATAAGACATATTTTCAGTTGTTTCACACTTTTTTGTTAAGTATATAATTCCACATGTGTTAATTGATAGTTTTGATGCCTTCAATGTGAATGTACAATTTTCATAGTCATGAAAATACATAAAAATCTTTAAATGAGAAGGTGTGTCCAAACTTTTGGTCTGTACTGTATGTATGTATATATATATATATATATCCACTGCTCAAAAAAATGAAGGGAACACTAAAATACCACATCCTAGATATCACTGAATTAAATATTTCAGTTGCAAATCTTTATTCATTACATAGTGGAATACATTGAGAATAATAAAACATAATAATGATTAAATGAAAATGAATATCCCATGGAGGTCTGGATTTGGAATGATACCTAAAATCAAAGTGGAAAATCAAATTACAGACTGATCCAACTTCAATGGAAATGCCTCCCAGACCTCGATTAAAGCATCAGTTAACTCCTGGACAGTCTGTGGTGCAACGTGGCGTTGGTGGATGGAATGAAACATGATGTCCCAGATGTTCTCGATAGGATTCAGGTCTGGGGAACGGGCGGGCCAGTCCATAGCTTCAATGCCTTCAGCATGCAGAAACTGCTGACACACTCCAGCCACATGAGGTCTGGCATTGTCATGCATCAGCAGGAACCCAGGGCCCACTGCACCTGCATATGGTCTCACAATGGGTCTGAAGATCTCATCCCGGTAGCTAATGGCAGTCAGGCTACCTCTGGCGAGCACATGGAGGGTTGTGCGGCCCTCCAAAGAAATGCCTCCACATACCATTACTGATCCACTGCCAAACCGGTCATTTTGGAGGATGTTGCAGGCAGCAGAATGTTCTCCACAGTGTCTCCAGACTTTGTCACCTCTGTCACATGTGCTCAGCGTGAACCTGCTCTCATCTGTGAAGAGCACACGGCGCCTCATGTTCATCCTTACACAAAGGAGGAGGTAGCAGTCCTGCTGCTGGGTTGTTGCCCTGATATGGCCTTCTCTATGTCTCCTGGTGTACTGGCCTGTCTCCTGGCATCTGCTCCATGCTCTAGACACTGTGCTGATAGACATAGTTACCCTTCTTGCCACAGCTTGCATTGATATGCCATTCTGGATGAGCTGCACTACCTGAGCAACTTCTGTGGGTTGTATTATATACATCAGTTGTCTCATTCAAAGTCTGTGTCTGGAGGTGCGTAGATCTCCAGTGTGTTGGGCTTTGCTAAGGACTCAAAATCTGGACACTAATCCAATCGGGAGTACCTGCAATACTGCATGAACTATTTTTTTGTGTTTTCACTTTGTGCCAGAAAATGCTGTCTTTTTGTCTGGTTTTCCTGAGCGGTTTATGAAATCTTAATAAACCAGCCTGGACATTTTTAGAGAAACCGCTTCCTGTGCCTACCTCAAATGCAACCGAATGATTAGAAACCCTACACTATATATACAGTATATACAGGGATTCACTCTCTAAGGTAGGCATTAGGTAGCAAGTTTTTGCTCCTAAAACTGGTGTAAAGCTTGACCTCTAAAGATGCAATAGAAATGTAGTGTTGCATGGCGCCTATTTAAATACATGGGTTACCATGTAAGGATGTGGCAGAGCCAAGTCCTTCAGACGGTTTATGAATGTAGGCCCCCCTTTCAAGATGTCAATATGCCTTATTAAGGTTAATTGCCATATGTTGTCCAGTTATTACAACCGCTTTTATCAGCATCTTAAAGGGAACTTGTCACTTGATTCATGCTGCCCAAACCACTGACTGCCTGAATCAGATCATGGCTGCTCAATTTCAACCAGGTATATTTTTCTCTGTTTCAGAGTTTCAGAAAAAGTATAGTTAGAAGATTCAGCAGGGACAATAGCCAGAGACGAAACTAGTCTGGCATTTCCCAGCACCATTCTAGGTAACTGACAGGTCTCTCGCTATGGGACAGACCTGTCCACCAACTACAGCAATGCAGGAAGAAGCCGGCCAGGGGCAGTGCCAGACTAGTCTCGTCATTGGCTATGGCCTTGGACAAATTTTTTACTTATATTTGTTCTGAAACCCCGGAGAAGAACAAATATACCTGGCTTCAATCGTGCAGCCAAGCTCTAATTCATGCTGACCGTGGTTTGGGCAGCATGACTCAAGTGACAGGTTTCCTTTAAAGGGGTGTTCTCAAAATCACAATTATCATCTATCCACAGAATAGTGTTAAATCATAGAAACCTACAAGCTAGCCATAAAATATATGGTCAATGATCCCTAGAAAACTAGAAAAACTGATTAGTAGCCTATTTTGGAGAGGAGGAGGTTAAATGGAAGGGAAAAATCTCCCCTATAAGTTATATCTCAATCCACATGTTAGTAGACCCCAAAATGACATGAGAGGGATTTTAATCCAAAAGTATCAATTTTATTAGAAAGTATAAAAGTTACATAGCAATATGAATAAAAGAGAGGGAAGGAAAAGAGATGGTAGGACAACTATGAGGGCAGGGTTTAAGGAAGTAAACCCTGCAAGGAGACTAACATCCCTGAACCAGCATTAAGAATAGACCAGGTGTACGTATAAGCTGCCAATCAGAGGATAATAAAGTAAAGGCAAGTATAAGTCATGTCAGTCTGTGTCTAGTCATAACATTCATAGCAAAACATAGAATATGAATATAATATTCAAAGTAGTGGCATTAAAATGTAGACACATAACAGCATGACAAATCATGGGGCATCAGAACATATAGCAATGATACTTGAGTGTATTAGTAGGTAGATAGCGCTATACTGATAATGTTATGCAGATAGCATCGAGGTATGTCCTGGGATGCTGGGGGGATGTGTAACAGCCTCGACGCGCGTTTCGCCCTGGGAGTGGCTTCGTCCCCCCAGCATCCCAGGACACGCTGCCTGAACTGTTTTTCATATGGCACAAGGTAAACAATACCCTATAGAGCTGCTGCTCCTGACCAGACAGTAATGCTACCTGCATAGCGCTATCGATTCACTAATATTTATGTATCATTGTTATATACCTCGATGTTATCTGCATAACGTTATCTGTATAGCGCTATCTACCTACTTATACACTCAAGTATCATTACTATATGTTCTGATGCCCCATGATTTGTCATGCTGTTATGTGTCTACATTTTAATACCACTACTTTGAATATTATATTCATATTCTATGTTTTGCTATGAATGTTATGACTAGACACAGACTGACATGACTTATGCTTGCCTTTACTTTATTATCCTCTGATTGTCAGCTTATACGTACACCTGGTCTATTCTTAATGCTGGTTCAGGGATGTTAGTCTCCTTGCAGGGTTTACTTCCTTAAACCCTGCCCTCATAGTTGTCCTACCATCTCTTTTCCTTCCCTCTCTTTTATTCATATTGCTATGTAACTTTTATACTTTCTAATAAAATTGATACTTTTGGATTAAAATCCCTCTCATGTCATTTTGGGGTCTACTAACATGTGGATTGAGATATAATTTATAGGGGAGATTTTTCCCTTCCATTTAACCTCCTCCTCTCCAAAATAGGCTACTAATCAGTTTTTTTAGAATAGTGTTAAGTGTCTGATTATTAGGGGCCCCACTTCTGGCATCTCCACCGGTCACATGAACAAGGGTCATATGTTCCCTGTTTGAGTGAAGTGCTGATTATCTTTCTTGTGAAATTCAGCAGCACAGTTGTTTCTTCTTCTTCTTTGCTGGTTCTGTCCTCGGTATCCTTCCCTACATTCAGTGCCCTAAATTGGACATTAAAGCCCTCCCCTGGGATCATCAAGGACCAATCACCCAAATTGCCAGAAATGCCCTCCAAAGCTATGTAGGACTTCTGTCATGTATGTCACTATAGTAATGATACAGTAAATACCATATCTCAATTATATATTAATATAATTTGTGTTATTTAAAACTAAATATCTATCCTGCATTTGTGAGATTAGCTCAATAAGAGCCTAACAGGAGAGGTGTCAGAATCTTCCTGCCTTGAAATCCTTAATTTAAAGAAACTTGTTTCTATTATAGACTGTTAATAAAAGTTCTGTCCTGCATAAAACTCCTGTTGCTCTCCTGATTGAAAAGCTACATCACACAGGTAATTAAATCATCTTCAATCTATGTTCGCCGATATCTTCCACAGCAGCAGTGCTTACAACCCCGGGAATAAGGGAAGTTAACTTAAGAAAGTGAAAACTTATGAACCCAAAAATCACTAAAGTATATTAAATAATCCGGCCACAGTTAAAGATAATTTAATAGGATGTTGATAATTACAGAAGAGAAAAGAATACTTGTAAAGTTATAAATTAATTTAAAAATTATATATATTATTATTAATGGGATTATTCCACAATTATAAAAGGTGATAAATGTCTAATTGGTGGGGATCCCATTGATCATAGGAATGGAGGTCGTATATCGCCTGTTTGATTAATACAGCAGTCTCACCTGGCACTGGTGCACATTCATGGTCTACAGGAGTGATGAAGGTACCTGATGTTCTCAGCTATCTCAGTCCTATAGACAGTGAATGAATTGAGCACCACTATATTCAAAAAAGGAAAACAGGACCTCCGTACTTGTAATTGGAGTCCCAACAGTGAGGCACCCAAATATCAGATGATCATCAGTTATCGCAGAGGCGGACATATCATTTGTGCAACCTGTGCAGGTGCACAAGGGCCTAAGAAGTAAGGGGTCCCATTTCCACCCCCGAAATAGGTAAAACTTTGCATTATGATAAGCTATTGAAGTGGAAAGAGTCCATATACTGTTCCTGCACAAGGGCCCTTTCTGTTTGTGTCTGCCAGTGACTTATCCTGTATATAGTTGATAAGTTGTATTCGTAGGGCAACCTCTTTAAGAATGCTTATTTTTAGCACATAACAGGTATATCTACCTATATATCCATACTCAGGTAAATGGTAACTGATTATAGATATTTAGTTCATTGTGGACCTATGAAAGAAAGTTATTTTCTAACAGGGTATATTCAACTTGATTTATTGATTTAAAGAGTGTATTTTTTTTTCTTAAATCCATAGTAAGAAAATTGTAAATATATTTTGTTAGAGAAATGTGCTTACGTTCATTCTCAAAAGTCAGGGGTAAAATCAGTAGAATCTGTATTCATTGAATACAAACGTTCTCTTTACTGAGATAGGAGATGACAGTTGGTGCTCATGAAGTTCTATGGAGAACTCTAACTGTCATTTCTAGAGAGAACCTGCAGCAGAATGTATGTGTCTGCCTCCTGCTCCTCCCTCCTCCTCCCCGTAGCCTCTCTATGGCATTTTAAAAGCACCAACTGTCATCTATAATATAACCAGGGATGTGTCCTTCTGTCCGAGACCTCTATAGACTGAGCATGCTCAGAATGGCGCCATGACAACAATATGTCCAGGATGAGAGAAAGAAAGAGAAAGACAAATTCGTGAGTACACCCCCATATTATTAGTACACTATGTACACAGCGCTCAACTTAAGTGAGTACACCCCCTGTATTCTCAGTACGTTATACATACAGCGCTCAGCATAAGTGAGTACACCCCCCTGTATTCTCTGTACATTATATATACAGTAGTCAGCATAAGTGAGTACACCCCCTGTATTCTTAGTACGTTATACATACAGCGCTCAGCATAAGTGAGTACACCTCCTGTATTCTCAGTACATTATACATACAGCGCTCAGCGTGAGTACACCCCCTTGTATTCTCAGTACGTTATATATACAGCGCTCAGCGTGAGTGCACCCCTTGTATTCTCAGTACGTTATATATACAGTGCTCAGCGTAAGTGAGTACACCCCCTGTATTCTCAGTACGTTATATATACAGCGCTTAGCGTAAGTGATTACACCCCCCTGTATTCTCAGCACATTATACATACAACACTCAGAGTAAGTGAGTACACCCTCTGTATTCTCAGTATGTTATACATACAGTGCTCAGAGTAAGTGAGTACACCCTCTGTATTCTCAGCACATTATATGTACAGTGCTCAGCGTAAGTGAGTACACCACCTGTATTCTCATACGTTATATATACAGTCCTCACCGTGAGTACACCCCCTGTATTCTCAGTACATTATATATAAAGTGCTCAGCATAAATGAGTACATCCCCCTGTATTCTCAGTACGTTATATATACAGCGCTCAGCATAAGTGAGTACACCCCTTGTATTCACAGTACGTTATAAATACAACACTTAGCGTAAGTGAGTACACCCCTTGTATTCACAGTACGTTATAAATACAACACTTAGCGTAAGTGAGTACACCCCTGTATTCTCAGTTCGTTATACATACAGCACTCAACATAAGTGAGTACACCCCCCTATATTCTCAGCACGTTATACATACAGCGCTCAGCGTTAGTGTATTCTCAGTATTTTATGCATACAGCGCTTAGCGTAAGTGAGTACACCCCCCTGTATTCTCAGTACGTTATAGATACAGCGCTCAGCGGAAGTGAGTACACCTCCTGTATTCTCTGCACGCTATATATACAGTGATCAGCGTAAGTGAGTACAACCCCTGTATTCTCAGAACGTTATATATACAGCGCTCAGCGTAAGTGAGTACAGCCCCCTGTATTCTCATTACATCTTATATAGGCTGGACGCGTCCTCCTGTCCGAAGCCGGGATTGGTGGCGCCTGCGTAGTGAGGCGCCGGAGTCAGCACGTGTGCAAACCGCACCATGGCGCCATTTTATTGAAGACACTGTATGTGCCAATTCACAGTGTTTTTAAAAAATGACGCAGGATAGCGCTGTATGCGCATGTGCTCCCTCCAGCGCCATTAATAAAATTAAAAATGTACCAATAAAAATGTTCGCCACCCAGGCGTAGAACAGGTTCAATAGCTAGTCTCCTATATCAGTAATGGGAAAGTCTGTATTCACTGAATACAGATTGTACAAATTTTATCCCTAAATTGAGAATGTAAAATCAATCCAGGATTAGAAAAAAGACAATTTCTCTGATAAGGTATATTTCCATGTATACCGTATTTTTCGGACCACAAGACGCACTTTTTTCCTCCAAAATTTTGGAGGAAAATGGGGGGTGCGTCTTATAATCCGAATGTTGGGGGGGGGTGTGTATATTTATGTGTGGTGTGGGGGGAGCGGTATCGGTGGAGGAGCAAGGCACAGGAGGCAGCAGCCGCCCGCTGCAGCCTACACTGTCCCCGCTGCTAAAGAAAATGAATATTCACTGCTCCCCACGCCCATGGGACGTGGGGAGCACTGAATATTCATGCTCCTTAATAGCGGTATACAGTGTAGCCGCGCTGCGGCTCTTGCCGGCTATCTCCTGTGCCCGCTGTTAAAGGGCATGAATATTCAACCTCTGTCCACGCCCATGGGCGTGGGGAGGGGGTGAATATTCATGCCCTTTAATGAGGTGGTGAGTTCCCCTTCAATGGACGTCTTCAAACAGAGGCTGGACAGACATCTGTCTGAGATGATTTAGTGAATCCTGCTTTGAGCAGGGGGTTGGACCAGATGACCCAGGAGGTCCCTTCCAACTCTACCATTCTATGATTCTATGATTCTATGAGTACCTGAAATTTTAAGAAATGAACCAGAAGTTCATCAATCGAGGCTATCCCCCCTCTTGTCTTCAACCCCCCCGTGATTCTTCTCAAACACGTCCGGATAATTCTGGTCGGATCCCCTTTGTCCACACGTTCCACCCATTTGCCTATTTACTTCACAAAACCATTCGTAGACACTGGGGCATTTTACGTACCGGTTATCCCTCTATTACCGGTTTCCAAAAATCTTTCATGCCCTGCTTCAAACGTGCCCCTAATTTTAGAGACTCACTTGTCAGAGCGGACATTGGCACTAATAAATCTGTATCCACACAACGTTTCCTCCAACAACCCAAAACTGGAACCTTCCCTTGCCTTCATTGTAGGCAATGCAACAATGTCACAAAAGGGAATTTGATTTACCACCCACATACCGGCAGGAAATATAATATCAATGGATATTTCACCTGTGACAGCTCGTTCGTCATTTACCTAATCAAATGTCCATGTGGACTTCTCTACGTAGGCGAAACCACACAACCTATCCGTGACAGGATATCCAAGCACAAATCGACCATCAGGTGCAAAAAACTACTTTTGCCCATCCCTCACCACTTCATTACCTCAGATCACAATATTTCCCAGTTAAAATTTCAGGTACTGGAACAGGTCGCACCACCACGCCGCGGTGGAGACAGGATCCGCCTCCTCAAACAGGGGGAGGCCTTTTGGATCCACACATTAGACACCCTTACTCCCAGGGGACTAAATAGGGAGTACGACCTTCTTTCTTTTAACTAGTTATCCGTTTTCCAGTGGCATATTATATAGAAGTTCTCAGCGATATTTATTGTACCGACTCTCACTATATGGATTATTCTCTAACTTATAGAACCCTTACGTGTATTACGGTGGATGGTCCATATGTCCTTACCGTTCATTAGATATGAGACTGTTCTTTGATTTACTACCTGACATATATTATGTATAATGCGCTCTTGCACGTAGAACTCTATATATGTGACGCGCCCCTGGGCCTTCTGTGTCGTGCGGCATCGCGTGCACGGGGGCTTACCTGGAGCCGGATCAGATGGGGGTAGTAGTCTCGTGGCGGTGACCCGGTCCGTGCCCAGGGAGTCAAACTAAGTGGCTAGTCTATTAGCAGTAGATGTTGGATGACTACGCCACCCGTTGAATGCAGCTTTGGAGCTGCCGCTGCAGGGCAGACCGCTGAGGCCGGTGGAAGGATGGTGCAGCGGGGATGGTATAACCCCCAACGGGAGGGGTATGGCCTCAGGGCAGCCGACGTGGATGATGGGGGTAGCAGGAACCACTCAGAGACGATGCGTGTAGTTCAGGGTCTTTACTGGTGACAAAGATAGACCCTCCCGGAGTACTTGCTAGCGATCGGGGCCTGGTCAGTCCTTGAGCAGATGGGATCTCCCCTGGCCAGGCGGAGTTGTAGGCCTTCCCAGCTAACTGTACTCTTCTGGCTACCTTGCTAGAGGTGGGTAAAAGTAGCCCACGTCCCTGAGTGTACCGTGTGGTGCTCACCCGTATGGCCGGTGACTCGGGGCCTTCTAATGGCTTCCGCTCCACGATGGCGGTGCTGGTCCCACGCGTGTGACCGTGCCTTCGGGTTTCTGGGCCAGAGGACCTGCAATCCCCTGCCGGTCGGTTTCTGCTGCTGGGTAAGGATTAGTCCCCACAGCCTCGGACTCCGGGTCCGGTGATAACTTCTCAGTCAGGGCGAGCTCTGCAGCTGCCAGCCCCTGACTCCTTGTAGCACTGCTCCCACAGAGCTCCTGTTGTTTCTTCCTATGCTGCTTCTCTTCTCTACTCTTGTTCTCTCTCTCTCTCTCGACCCTGCCTCAGCCCCAGGTTTATATAGGGGAAGTTCTTCCCCTCCCAGGACTGGGCAGGAGGTGTGGCATGCATAAGATCCCTGACCAAGAGACCTCCCACCTGCTCTCAGACATAATATTGCTATTATTGTGGAGACCAGACCCCTGGGGTGCCACATTCCCCCCTAGTGAAATTTAGTACTCCGGGACTAAACATATTTTACAAAAACATAACAGGGTATAACAACAACAATAAAATACAATAAGGAAACACATAAAGATGGTCACGGTGTGTCCGCAACCGGGTGCAGTCTTTGAAGAAAACAAAGGTGTCCATTTCACCAAAACAGGGAGACGTAACCAGGTAGGGGTCTGTCCTGCCCCGAGTCCTTAACAGTCTTTAGTCCGTCCTGGGTTACGCTCCAACTATACACAAAGGATTCCCGGTAAATCCACCAAAGACTCCTGTAAATAACTAGAAACACAAAATTATACACAAGCAACAATAACAGATAAACATTAATAAAACAACTTAAACACTTAGATCCTCCACCGTACGGGCAGCTGGCCTCTAGTGACCCTAGTGGACCTACGAAGCTGGTTGACTGGTCCTGAGCTACAGGGTATAGGAGCTGTCAAGGGTAAACTGGGCAGCCGTCTACGGACCCTTTGGCTCACTAGGGGTATGGCAGGTTCACTATAAGCAGAGGGTTGATCCTCCTGGTCTGCTTGTGTGGAGTCTTCTGCCTCCTGGACCGGCTGTTCTTCCAGCTCTACCGGTTGCTCTGTAAGTACTTGGGATTCTGGTTGGAGGAACGTGAGGACGGGTACCACAACTGCACCATTGACTTGAGTCCAGGACCGAGGAAAGTCTCCGAGCACAGTACTAACCATATCTTTCCCTTCCTCTACGGGTCGAGGGTCTTCTTGTTCCTCTTCAGGGTTCCGTAGCTGTTCGGGACACTTCTTCAGGTGATCCCGGGATACAATGGTTGTGGTTTCCCCTCCGTCTTTGCTGATGGTACAGACCTTCGGGTTGTCGTGGCTTGAGGGCAGTATGGTGTACGGGTCCTTCTCCCACTGGTCGTCCAACTTATGGAGCCGTCTTTTCCTCTTCAAGACCTGCTCTCCGGGCACCAGGGGAACAGCGGGAGCATACTGGTTGTAAGTTTTCTCTTGTCTTTCCCTAGCTTGACAGAGACTACGCTCCACGCTCTCCTGTACTTTCCGGTACTGCTGCTGCCTCTCTGTGTCCCAGTCTGCTTCTGGTGAAGTGTCCTCGGGTGTCAGGACTCCCATCTCCAGGTCAACAGGTAGCTTACCAGGTCTTGCCCTCATCAGGTAAGCCGGGGTACAGTTAGTGGAACCTACCGGGATGTGGTTGTATAGGTCCACTAGGTCGGGCAACCTCTCGGGCCACAGACTGCGTTCTTCCAGGGGCAATGTTTTTAGAAGATCTATCACCACCTGGTTCATTATCTCACAAAGTCCATTAGTTTGCGGATGATAGGGTGTCGTCCTTATCTTCCGGCAGCCATACAGAGTGCAGAATTCTTGGAAGACCTCCGCTTCAAAGGCAGGTCCCTGATCCGTCAACACTTGGTCCGGGTACCCGTGTGGACGGCAGAAATGCTGCTGGAAGGCTCTAGCTGCTGTTCGAGCTGTTAAGTCCTTGACGGGGACGACAACCAAGAACCGGGAGTAGTGATCCACGATGGTTAGTGCGTAGACGTAGCCACTTCTGCTTGGGGTCAGTTTTACATGATCCAAGGCTACCAGTTCCAACGGCTGCCGGGTGACGATGGACTGCAGGGGAGTCTTCTGGCTGGCACGGTCCTTCCTTCTTAGGTTGCACGGGCCACAGTCTCTGCACCACCTCTCGATGGTTCCTCTCATGCCCACCCAATGGAACCGCCCGCGCAGCAAGAACTCCAGCTTCTTCCATCCGAAGTGCCCAGCTCCGTCGTGGTATGCCTCCATCACCATAGCTGCGTCTCTTCTTGGCACCACTACTTGCCAGATTAATTCATGCGTCCGGGAGTTAACCATTCTGCGGCACAACTTCCCCTTGTAAAGGAACAGTCGACTCTTCTCAGCCCACAGTTGCTTGGCTTCCTCCGGAGCGTCTGGGTCAAGGCGTGCATCTGGCCGAGTCAGCATCTCCTTTACCAGTCGGACGGCAGGGTCACTGTCTTGCGTCTCCGCCCAGTTGTAATGAGGTAAAGGGTTGAACGTAGCGGATTTACTCCTTACACGGTGGGAATACTGGATAGTCCCATGACGGTGGAATGCGGGGAGTTCAACTTCTTCCAGTCCCTCTGAGTCTTCCCCTACGTCCGGTAGATTTGGCATCCTGGACAGGGCGTCCGCGTTGGTATTGGAGCGTCCTGCCCGGTATTTGATTGTAAACTCATAGTTGGACAAACGGGCCATCCATCTCTGCTCTAGGGCACCGAGTCTTGCTGTGTCCAGGTGTGTCAACGGGTTGTTATCCGTGTACACGGTGAACCGGGAAGAAGCGAGGTAGTGCTTAAAGCGTTCGGTGACTGCCCACACCACTGCCAGGAACTCTAGCTTAAATGAGCTGTAATTTTCAGGGTTTCTTTCGGTGGGTCGCAGTTTTCGGCTGGCGTAAGCAATTACCCGTTCTTTCCCCTGCTGAATCTGGGACAGTACGGCTCCTAGCCCGATGTTACTGGCGTCGGTGTAGAGGATAAAGGGCTGGCTATAATCAGGGTATGCCAGGATTTCATCCCCCGTGAGGGCCATCTTCAGCTGGCGGAAGGACTCTTCTTCCAGCTTCTCCCATCTGAAGGGTGGCTTCTGGTTCTTGGCCTTCCTGGACTGGCCTATCAGGAGGTCCTGCATAGGAGCTGCCTTTCTGGTGAAACCGGGAATAAACCTTCGGTAGTAGCCTACCAACCCGAGGAACTGCCTCACTTCCTTTACGCTGGAGGGGCTTGGCCATTCCTTAATTGCGGTGATCTTATCAGGGTCGGGAGCCACTCCGTCAGCACTCACCACGTGTCCCAGGTACTGCACCTTTGGCTTCAGGAGGTGACACTTAGAGGGTTTCACCTTCAGGCCATAACTTGCCAGGGCTTCGAACACTTCCGCCAGGTGTTTCAGGTGGTCCTCATAAGTCTTGGAATATACGATGACATCGTCCAGGTACAGCAGGACCGTCTCGAAGTTTCTGTGTCCCAGACAGCACTCCATTAATCGTTGGAAGGTTCCTGGTGCATTGCAGAGTCCGAACGGCATACAAGTAAACTCGCTAAGTCCCATCGGGGTGGTGAATGCGGTCTTCTCCCGGTCCGCCTCTGCTACAGGAACCTGCCAGTACCCGCTAGTGAGATCCAAGGTAGAGAAGAAGTTAGCAGATTTTAAAGCAGCCAAAGACTCCTCTATCCTTGGTAAGGGGTACGCATCCTTGTGTGTGATTCGGTTGATTTTCCGGTAATCTACACACATTCTCATGGTGTTGTCTTTCTTTTTGACTAAGACTAGTGGGGCTGCCCAGGGGCTACAGCTATCCTTGATTACCCCAGCCTCCTTCATGTCTCTAAGCATCCCCTTGGCGTGTTGGTAGTGCGCAGGGGATACGGGTCGATACCTCTCTTTTATGGGAGGATGGTCTCCCGTGGGGATGTGGTGTTCCACCCCCTTGACTCGCCCGAAGTCTAACGGGTGTTTACTAAACACTCTCTCGTACTCTTGAACCACCCGATAGACTCCCTGTTTCTGATGGGAGGGAGTGGAGTCAGTACCCAAATGTAGTTGCTGACACCAATCCTCCATTATTTTCTTAGAGCCGTTACCTTCCTCCGGGTGAGATGGAGGCAAGGGTTCCACAGACTGTATAGAATTTTGGTTGATGGTGTATAATTTGGCTAGCGTGGCATACCGGGGTAAGTACACTTCCCTCTTCCCGATATTTATTATGCGAACGGGCACCCTCCCATGGCGTACATCAACCACCCCCCGGGCTGTCAAAATGGTGGGCCTACTGTCTGAATAGGCTGGTTCTACCATTGCTTGGTAATCTCTACCTCTCAGACCAATAGCTTCCCGACACCAAATCATCATTTCACTTTTCGGGGGCATGGCAATAGGGAAAGGGTCACACATTCTTACGCTACCAATCTCACCGCCGGAGAGTTCCACCTGTTGCCGTCGCATCAGTGCCCGGATCTCTTTCTGGAGCACTCGCTGCTGGCCGGAGCTGGCGTTCTTGGCAACCTGCTGTAAAATGAAAATCACCTCTGCAAGACAATTTTCAATCACATTAGTTCCTAGAGTTATCTTTGGGTGACTCTCACGCTTGTCAATGTCCACAATGATCAGTCCCTGTGCTGCCAGTTCGACTCTACCGATTTTAATGGTCACCTCTTTGAATCCGATCTGTGGCACGGGTTGACCATTGCTGGCAATGATACTCAAGTCGTCGTCAGGGTAGCGGGTTATATCCGAGTCATTCCAGTACTGCTTGAAGAGCACGTACGGGATGGTGGTGACCTGTGACCCGGTGTCCAGTAAGGCACTCATAGGAATGCCATCCAGTACCACAGGCAAGACTGGACGTCCTCCCACATATCTGTCGCGCCAGTTCGATGGGCCTGGTGATCTTTTTCCTGGGGGTTGGCCCTCTACCCCAGGTTGTGCCAGTTTAAAGGACAGTACCTTGCCATATGTCCGGGTTGATTGCAGCGGCGGCAGATGGGTTGTCCGTCCTCGTTGTATCGGTCGCTGGGTCTTCCTCTGGCCGGTGGGGTCCTCCTTGGTCGACGCCACGGGATGTCCTCCGGTCCGGATGCCAGCTGGATCTTCCCTGGAGTGGAAACCTGTAAAGACTGCACAGTTCGGGTTAGCGCAGCAACGCTTTTAGCTAGCTCTTGGACCTGATGGTGCAGGTCTGGAGCCGGGTCATTGTTCAAAGCCTGCGCATCAGCCCCCACAGGCCCTGCCGACAAGGGCGCCGCCTCCTGGTGGTAAGTGATAGCTGGGCGCCTGTGGGTCACAACGCCACCCGGTGCCGGTTCTCGGAGCACCCGGATGGCTCTGTCCTTGAACTGTGCAAAGTCCAGATGAGGATCCTGTAAGGCTATGGCCCGCAACTGGGTTCGGTGGACATTGCAATATAGTCCCTCTATAAATTGTTCGGTCAACAGCCTGTCCTCGTTTCCCACGCTGTCGGGGTCGGTCTGCTTAATGGCTCTCAGGGCCTCTTGTAGGTTTAGTGCATAGTCCCTTATACTCTCATGTGCTCGCTGCTTGCACCCATAGAATTTAAGCTTAATCTCGGCTGAGGTGCGGGTATCAAAGGTGTCCCTCAGCCGGGTTAGTATCCCTGCGACAGTCCTCCTCCCAGGTGGCCAGGACTTTACCTCCCTTTGGGCTGCCCCGGTTAGTTGGGCCACCAGGATGCTCACTTTTTGCTCTTCTGTGAGGGGGTACACCTGGAAGAGGCTATCCAGCTTTTCTCTAAAGTCATTCAGGGTATGTGACTCCCCTGAGTATTGGGGTAGCCAGGCTACTCCCGGGATATAGGGCATGGTGAAAGGCATGACTGCAGCAGCGCTGGCGCTGGCGGGGGTTGAGGCAGTGAAGCTCTCCTCCGTATCCGACATCTTCCTCCCCCCCAGTGGACCGTGGCCTACCTTGCGATGATCCTCTTCCGTAGGCCGCGGCTCCGCAGTGGATCGTCAGAGTCGAGGACCTTTCGTCGCGCTCCTGTGACGTCGGCGTCTGCTGGGCTCCTTCCAGGACCTTACGCAACGTCCGGACATGAGGCGGGGCTTCAGTTCTCGCGCGCCTTCGGAGTCCACGCCCCTCTTCTTCCCGCGCGGCGTCTTCAAGATGGCGTCCAACGGCGGGAAAACTCCACGGATGGCGGGAAGAAGGCAGAAGATGGCGCCGGATGGCGGGAAAACTTCGCGGATGGCGGGAAGAAGGCAAAAGATGGCGCCGGATGGCGGGAAACTTCACCACTGGTAAGTTTGAACAGTCTTTTTCAGGCACGCAGTACCCGGTGGTTGCGGGCACGAAATCCTGCCGACTACGCCAAAAGTTGACGCGCCCCTGGGCCTTCTGTGTCGTGCGGCATCGCGTGCACGGGGGCTTACCCGGAGCCGGATCAGATGGGGGTAGTAGTCTCGTGGCGGTGACCCGGTCCGTGCCCAGGGAGTCAAACTAAGTGGCGAGTCTATTAGCAGTAGATGTTGGATGACTACGCCACCCGTTGAATGCAGCTTTGGAGCTGCCGCTGCAGGGCAGACCGCTGAGGCCGGTGGAAGGATGGTGCAGCGGGGATGGTATAACCCCCAACGGGAGGGGTATGGCCTCAGGGCAGCCGACGTGGATGATGGGGGTAGCAGGAACCACTCAGAGACGATGCGTGTAGTTCAGGGTCTTTACTGGTGACAAAGATAGACCCTCCCGGAGTACTTGCTAGCGATCGGGGCCTGGTCAGTCCTTGAGCAGATGGGATCTCCCCTGGCCAGGCGGAGTTGTAGGCCTTCCCAGCTAACTGTACTCTTCTGGCTACCTTGCTAGAGGTGGGTAAAAGTAGCCCACGTCCCTGAGTGTACCGTGTGGTGCTCACCCGTATGGCCGGTGACTCGGGGCCTTCTAATGGCTTCCGCTCCACGATGGCGGTGCTGGTCCCACGCGTGTGACCGTGCCTACGGGTTTCTGGGCCAGAGGACCTGCAATCCCCTGCCGGTCGGTTTCTGCTGCTGGGTAAGGATTAGTCCCCACAGCCTCGGACTCCGGGTCCGGTGATAACTTCTCAGTCAGGGCGAGCTCTGCAGCTGCCAGCCCCTGACTCCTTGCAGCACTGCTCCCACAGAGCTCCTGTTGTTTCTTCCTATGCTGCTTCTCTTCTCTACTCTTGTTCTCTCTCTCTCTCTCGACCCTGCCTCAGCCCCAGCTTTATATAGGGGAAGTTCTTCCCCTCCCAGGACTGGGCAGGAGGTGTGGCATGCATAAGATCCCTGACCAAGAGACCTCCCACCTGCTCTCAGACATAATATTGCTATTATTGTGGAGACCAGACCCCTGGGGTGCCACATATGCTATAGATGTTACTCCATGTGTCCATGCCATTGTGTCGTATCTTGTATCTTGATGTACAACTATATCTGTTTCCTGACTTTTGTCTCTTGTATTGAAGAATCTCCTTATGTTGTGGTCCTCTCCCACCTTCCCTCCAACATCCAACCGCACTATCGTACCCTCATGGAGTTCCTCACGTTTCACACAGCTTTGGGTATCACCCTGGAACGCAAGCTTCTCAACGTGGAACGCACATGTGACCCGCTACCGTCACTTCCTGTCGCGTCATATCGGCACCTCCGGAACGCTAGCCTCTCAATGTGGAACGCATACATGACCCGCTTCCGTCACTTCCAGGTCGCGTCTTATCGGCACTTCCGGTCATGCGCAGTCCGGCCACATAGAGCCCGCTCGGCATTGGATAATCTATTATCCCTAGCCCTATTTAACTACCCTCACCCGCACTGGGGGTCACAACTACGAGCGGTGGATGCCACGTTGTGATGTCCAAGCCCCCATGTGCTTCGTAGCAGGTAATTTAGTTCTATACTCTAGTATGCCCCTCTCCACTTTGTGGATATACCACAGCCACTCATACCATTTACCGTTTTACCTCCAGGCAGCCCGACTGGGACCCTATTCCTCCTCATACTATCCGCAGAACTAACTGGTATGTGTATACCTCGGTCCCACCACTGCCATGGATTGAGTCCCCCCCCCCCTTCCCCCCACGATTCATCCTCGTATGTTCCTTCCCTACTTTCCCAATCTCCTAGTCCTCCCACTTAGATATCATAATATATATTGATAGAAAGCTTTAGTATTCATACTGAACATCAATTTGATTTTCACTGATGTATAATTATGCACACTTTTATTATTTTGCTATTTGAACTGTTTTCTTTTTGGAGAATCTCTCAATGTGTGGTATCCCATCTATGGGGTTTTTCCACCTATATTTTGACATTGATATTGTTTTATCTTCTGCAGTCAACTGAAGAAGGTCATTAAGACCGAAACGTTTTGTGTTATTTCTGTGTGCAGATTAAGTTCCACAATAAATCTTCACTTACAAAGGACATTTGAGTGCCGAGTCTTTTGGAACTTCATACTCGTGGTAGCATGAGACGGACTCTACAACCCACAGAAGTTGCTCAGATAGTGCAGCTCATCCAGGATTGCACATTAATGCGAGCAGTGGCAAGAAGGTTTGCTGTGTCAGTCAGCGTAGTGTCCAGAGGCTGGAGGCGCTACCAGGAGACAGGCCAGTACACCAGGAGACGTGGAGGGGGCCGTAGGAGGGCAACAACCCAGCAGCAGGATCGCTACCTCCACCTTTGTGCAAGGAGGAACAGGAGGAGCACTGCCAGAGCCCTGCAAAATGACCTCCATCAGGCCACAAATGTGAATGTGTCTGCACAAACGGTTAGAAACCGACTCCATGAGGGTGGTATGATGGCCCAACATACACAGACAGGGGTTTTGCTCACAGCCCAACACCATGCAGGATGCTTGGCATTTGCCACAGAACACCAGGATTGGCAAAGTCGTCACTGGCGCCCTGTGCTCTTCACAGATGAGAGCAGGTTCACACTGAGCACATGTGACAGACGTGACAGATTCTGGAGACGCCGTGGAGAGCGATCTGCTGCCTGCAACATCCTTCAGCATGACCAGTTTGGCAGTGGGTCAGTAATGGTGTGGGTGGCATTTCTTTGGAAGGCCGCACAGCCCTCCATGAGGTAGCCTGACTGCCATTAAGTACCGAGATGAGATCCTCAGACCCTTTGTGAGACCATATGCTTGTGCGGTTGGCCCTGAGTTCCTCCTAATGCAGGACAATGCCAGACCTCATGTGACTGGAGTGTGTCAGCAGTTCCTGCAAGATGAAGGCATTGAAGCTATGGACTGGCCCCCCCATTCCCCAGACTTGAATCCGATTGAGCACATCTGGGACATCATGTCTCGCTCCATCCACCAACGTCACGTTGCACCACAGACTGTCCAGGAGTTGGAGGATACTTTAATCTAGGTTTGGGAGGAGATCCCACAGGATCCCATCCGCAACCTCATCAGGAGCATGCCCAGGCATTGCAGGGAGGTCACACAGGCACGTGGAGGCCACACACAATACTGAGCCTCATTTTGACTTGTTTTAAGGACATTACATCAAAGTTGGATCAGCCTGTAGTGTGTTTTTCCACTTTAATTTTGAGGGTGACTCCAAATCCAGGCCTCCATTGGTTAATAATTTGTATTCCATTGATGATTTTTGTGTGATTTTGTTGTCAGCACATTCAACTTTGTACAGAACAAAGTATTCAATGAGAATATTTCATTCATTCAGATATATAGTCATAGCCTGTATAAAAGCAAAAGCAGGAAATGCAGCAGCCATGTTGAAGTGAATCTGGATAGTGAAAGGACATCCCAGCTCACAACATAGCCATAGAGACAGGGAGAGAAAGAAATAAAACTGCTGTGAAAACTCAGAGGAAACTACACAGATAGTTTGGGGTGACACAACAGTGAAAAAAAATTAGTGTGTAAGGAGTAAAGAATGTTTTTTAGGGCAATTGGAGGTATTGGAATATTGCCAATTTATGGCAAATCAATTGAGTCGAATTTCTTTGTAAATTTGCTGAATCCTGCAAATTTGAATTTCAAAACATTCATTCATTTCTAATATACATGCCATAACATTGACCCCAAGACTGTTTATAGCGTTCCTTTGGTCAGCAGGCTCTTCATCTGGTCTGTAGGAGAAAAATTTCATGCAGCTTACACAAGTTGACATAATATGCCATGAGTGATTTATCTTTGTTGCACATTTCTTAATAATGTTGTTTGACTTGCAGAATAGTTAAAGTCTTTTCCAGAAGTCGGCTTCTTCTCCAAACACAGAAATGAAATACTCCTGTATCTATTTTCTGAGATCATGCGCATTCAAGTGAATGCATCTGAAATGCAATAAGAGATGCAACTCATAGACTCAGATATTTATTATTTTGGCTACTAAGAAAAAACTAGTAGCCAAAGTAATAAATAGGGGAAATATAGGAATGATAAATTAAAAGGTTAGTACTCTGAAAACACTTGGCTTTTAATAGTCCATGGAATGCCACTGAAGTTTTCTTTTAGGTGCTATGTTATAGATGTAAATTTATATTTAACGAGGTTGACATGATTAATACTGGAAACATATGCTTGTATACTCAAAACAGAAAGCATGATGCCAAAATTTCTTTGTTATTTCCCTCTGGACTCCTTACCATAATTATGACCATGCTGTTTCATGTTAATATTGCAGCTGTTTCATACTTTCCCTGTATTCAGTATACAAATATTGATCATCTTTATACGGCACATCAGGTGAATACTATTGTATGCCTTGTTCTTTCTTTGTTTCCTTGGAGTGACACTCTGCACATAATGCAGTCAATGCAAGACTGAATTTCAATATTACATGGTGGCCTTATAAGTATACATTTAGGTTTGGATTTTAAATAATAAGGCCTTTTTTTTGGAGACTTGCTAAGTGACCTGTAAATGTTTGCCAGGTATAACATTTCAATAAGGAAATGCAAAAACCTGGAACTTTAGGAATGATGATTTCAACAAATTAAGGGAAGACCTTAATCGTAGAGACTGGGACCATGTCATGGTAACTGAGGATACCGAACATAAATAAGGCATGCTTAAATATATACTACTATAGGCCAAGAACACAGAAATAAAAAAACAATCAGTGAATGTGAATAGCGGTATCAGAGGACGGGGCAAAAATTAAATTAAAATGACTGATTTATTAACACACACAACGCGTTTCGGTGGACAAAGCCACCTTCATCAGATGTAACAAGCAGCAAACAAATGATCCTTATATACATTTGACCAGGTACACAATTGCTTCAGAGGGGCGGAGGTAAATACAAAGTGATACCTCTAGATTAACCCCTCTAGTTCATTTATGCCCAATAGAGTAAACAGGATTTTTATAAATTAGTACCTAATGAAACAAATAGGGTTCTCATAGATAGGATTCTCAGTATAAAAACTTGCGAATCCTATAATCATATTACTTAATAGGATATATTGTTATCTAACCCCCTATTTTTCATATTATAAAAAATTACATATAACATGGAACAATATGTGAATATAAAATTACAGTCACCAGAAAAAAGAAGGGGAAAAGGGGTAGGAGAGGAACCAAAACCTCCCCTGCTGTTTCTATCATTAAAAATAGGAAAATATAATAAAAAAAAATAATTCAATAAAAATGTAAAAAAAAAATAAAAACATTTTTTGTAAACAATATAATAACATTTCTAAAACATAGAAACAATTATTTAAAAAGTTGTCTTTTCTATATTAAGGTTCAAACCCTCAGGAGACAGAGTTCCCATTTTGAAAATCCAATAATTTTCACGTGTAATAAGGCGATTTAATCTATCATGATGTGTATCAACTATATGATCAATGATAGTTAGTTTCAGATTATTAGGATTTTTCTGATGTTCTTTTAAGAAATGATTAGAAACGCTATGTAAAGGAAAGCCGTTTCTAATATTTTGGCGATGTTTATTTAGTCTGGAGTGTATTTCCTGGATAGTGCGGCCAATGTATTGCAGGCCGCAGGTACTGTATACTGGAGCAGATATATCACATATGAGGACTGACATGTAAGTCTAAAGCAGATGGAATATATCTCTCCAGTGACCACAGAGACGAATGTTTTAGCTCCGTTATCAATGGAATGACAGCATAAGCATTTAGGAACATTACATTTATAACATCCATTGCTACTACTAGGAGCTAAATTTAAAAGGTTAAGTCTCCTACCAATGGTTGTGTTGCTGGGGGCTATATAGTTTCCTAGATTTTTACTCCTCTGATATATGACATGGGGAAATTCCGGTAAATGACCAGTTAATATCGGATCGTTCCTTAAGGCTATGTGCCCACGATGCAGAAATGCTGCATATTTTTTACGTTCTCCCTGGCAGGAAAAACACATGCGGTTTTTACATGCGGTTTTCCCACCAGGTAGAAGCGTTTGTGAAGCGTCTTTGCATGTATTTCTGCATGGAGTTATCAAGCGCTTTTCCAAGCGATTTTAGCATCACTTGGAAAAGTGCTTGACAACTTGTTCACACTATATAAATCCATGCAACCACCATGGATTTATATACTGTGACCAAGTTAGTTAAAAAAAAGAATAAGAATAGTAAAAAATAAAAAAATAAAGTTTATACTCACCTTCCGTTGTCCTCCCGGTGTTTTGTCTGCTCCGTCCAGTGTCTTGCACTGCTCGCGGTGGTGTGAAGGACCTGCAGTGACGTCATTGAGCCATGTGATGGGTCACATGACTCAGTGACGTCATGGCAGGTCCTTCACAACAGTGTTTCAATGCAAGTCAATGGCGGCGATTACGCTGCGTGTCCGCAAAATTAATGGACATGCTGCGGATTTTTGAGCGCAGCATAAATGCTGCGGAAAAATCCGCAGCATGGGCATTGACATTGCGGCTTGTCATTGGGGATCATGGGGGCGGATTACCGAGCGCTTCCCAAGCGTTTATGCTGCGGAAATTCCGCAGCATAAACGCTTGTAAAATGCTACGTGGGCACATACCCTAAAATGAACCAGTCTTTTTTTAATAAACTGGATAACGCTTGCGTAGGTTTACCATAGGTTGTAATCAGATTTAAACTAAAGTCATCACTTGGTTCTTGACTGATATTCTTAGATTTATTGATACACAAGTTCTGTGACAAGGATCTAGTTTTGGAGAAAGCATCCTTTAATAATTTCTGGGGGTATTCCTTAGCTCTAAAGCGTTTTTGTAAAACTTTAGATTCCAGAAAAAAATCCGAATCATGTGTACAATTTTTTCTGACACGCCAATATTGACCGTATGGAATATTTCTAATCCAACTGGGCAAATGGCCACTGTCAAATTCAAGATAACTATTTACATCCACTTCCTTGAAGTGGCTAGATATAGATATTTTGCCCAAATTGTCTATATTTATCTGAAGATCAAGATAATGGATATTACTCTCGGATATGGTAGAGGTAAAGGAAAGACCCCAGTCATTAGCATTTAATTTCTCAATAAATTTGACAGCCTCCACAGTATTCCCCCTCCATATAATAAATAAATCATCTATAAAGCGGTGGTACATGATGATGGGTTTATCGGCGCCGAGGGACTGCGCGATGTGGACAGACTCGAATACCCCCATATATAGATTTGCATAACTGGGGGCAAACCTCGTCCCCATCGCGCAGCCCCTCAGCTGCCGATACATTACCCCCTCAAAAGAGAATACATTGTTCTCAAGAATGAAAGTTATACCCCTCAATAGAAAATCTTTTTGGGATTCCTGTAAGTTTGGGTCCTCATCTAAGAATTTTTTAATTGCCTGTAAGCCCAATACATGTGTGATATTGGAATAAAAAGAACTTATTTCGAGTGTAATAAGAAGACAGCCTGGAAGAGGGGGTAATCCTCTCAACAATCTAATTAAATGTGTGGAATCTTTTAAATGAGAATCTAAGGATGTGACGCGCCCCCTGGGACATATTCCTTTTTGAGGGGAATACCCGGCACCGGATCAGATAGGGGGTTGTAGTCTCCGAGCGGCTGTGACCCGGCCCGTGCCCAGGGCGTCAAGCTCAGTGTTATGTGGCAGTCCTACAGATGTTATTAAGAGTTCTTTTGTGTCGACTACGCCACCCGTTGTGATGCGGTCACTGTGGCCGCCGCTGCAGCAGGGTCCGCTGAGGCTGATGGTGGGTGCGCAGCTTGGTGGGATAACCCCCAACGGGAGGGGTATAGCCTCAGGGGGGACAGGTGCAGAGGATGGGGGTTGTGGTGGTGCAGTGCAGACGGCAATGAAGACAGAGTCGGGTTGTGCAGTTAAGGGTGTTTACTTACTGCAGATGTTGTACTGGTCACTCCAGCTTCGAGTGACCACCCGAGCCGTGCTGCGTCCACCAGGTCCTGGATCCAGCCAACCCCCAAACAAGTCCGGAGCGTGGCCCTGAGCTCTCCTTCTGTCCCGTTCTCTGGCCGTCCCCACCAGTGATCCACCTAGGTCCAGCTCCCTCGGGCCTTCTGTTGGGACACCCTTGGCCTTGGGTTCCCTGACCCTTCATGTGGTGTGCCTTCGGGGTGGATGTGATGGGTGACCGTGGCAAACGCTGCCCACGGTCTCCGGTCTCTGGCTAGGGTTATGTTTTGCCCCCCACCAGCTTGGGTTCCGGTACCCTGTGCCGACTCTTCACCCGGGGATTTAAGTTGGGATCTTGGAGTCCTTTTCTGCTGTTTCCCCCTCTGGGTCTCTCTTTCTCTTCTCCTCTCTCACTCTGGGTCTCTGGGGCTGCTCTGCTCCTCTGCTTGCTGACTTGTTCTCTGCATCTGACTTGTTCTCTGCATCTGACCCTGATCTTAGTTGGTGCCCACCTTATATACACCCTCTATGTGTGAGCTCAGGTGACCAGCACCCAATGAGCTCCTATCTTTACCCAGGCTGCTCCCCCTATCTGCCCCTACACTACTTGGGATGTACCACCCCCCTCCCACTCCAGCCAGGAACAGACTCGGTCGTACCTGCACATTTCTAAGTGGGAGTACCGTTGGTCTGCTCCTCGGAAATGGGATGTGTGTAGTGCATGCAGCCTACCGAGCTCAGTTCCACACTCCTTCCTTACCCGGGAGTGGAATATCACACCTCTGGGTTGAGGTGCAATACCCCTGTAGCAGCCGAATCCTCAGGGTGCTACAGATGGAACATACTTCTGTAAAAAAAGATCAATATAGTGGGATAGGTTGGATGTGATAGAATTGATTCCAGAAATAATAGAGCGTCCAGGGGGATTAAATTTATCTTTATGAATTTTGGGTAAAAAATAAAAATAAGGGACTTTAAATTTTTTAATGTCTAAAAAATGATTTTTCTTTTTTATTGAGGAAGCCAGCTGTAGAGGCCCTGGCTACAAGCTCTCTGTACTCCAAAAAAATGGTTATAGATGGGTCTGTTTCCAATTTCATATAATAGTTTGAGTCATTTAGAATTCTGAGGCCCTCCTTGATGTACCAGCCTCTATTCATTATCACAGTCCCCCCTCCCTTACCTGCTCTCTTTATAATTATCTCTTTATTATCCTGAGGGGTTTTTAATGCACATTTCTCTTGATAGCTCAAATTATTAACTTTTTTAGAAATTGTCCTAAAGTCCCTCAAAATTAATTGTTGGAAAGTTTCAAGGTGTGAACCTTTATGATGTAATGGATAAAATTGTTCTTCCCCTTCACATTTACTTGAGTGAAAGGGTCCAACAATGGGGGACCTGATGGTATATTGGATTCTTGAATGGAGGGGGATACCGATGAAGTTGAACTAGTAGGATACGATTTTCTCTTATCTTCCAATAGAAAATGCCTTTTTAGTGTCAATTTCCTTATAAATTAATTTAAATCACAAAACAAAGTGAAATTATTAAATGGGACAGCTGGACAAAAGGATAATCCTCGAACTAACAAGGATCGTTCAGCTTCAGATAGCACATAGCTAGAAATATTAAAGATACCCCCACAACTGATGGGGGTTTCTATCTGCAGGAAATTTGTGTCCAGGTTCATTGGCAAGATTTCATTTTTTTTATATTTGAATTGTGTCTTAATTTCGGCATTTGAACTATTTTTGTTGTTGAAACCTCGGGTTTTTCCACTCCCTCTACATCCCCTAAATTTCTTTTTCGTTTTGGACAGCGACCGAGGACCACGTGAAAAAAATGTGTAATTTTCGTTTTATTAGTTTGAGATACAACTGCATTCTGTATTTGAGGATTTATCAAGATACTATTTTCATTCAAAATCGGAGATAATTTTCCAAGGATGTTCTTCTGTTCATAGGAGGTTCTATGTGGTTTATACCACCCGTTTTAACAGAAGATCTCCCTTGATTTAAAATGTTCAGTGTATCCACTACCGGGATCTGTCCAGATGACTCCCCAGCAATAGAAGTCTGTATTGCACTAGAAAGCTCTGAATTATTAGATTCATTGTGGGTTATCTCCTGTGTATTAATATGTAATGTGAAGTTCAATTCATCTATATCTGCTACTTGTGTGGATATAATAGGTGGATTAGCAATAAATTCTACATCTGCTGCTTGTGTGGATATAATAGGTGGATTAGCAATCGATTCGGAGGGAGGAGTACTTTCCATACACATGGCATTATACTGCATATTAACCTTACTTTCAAAAAACCTATTATTTACCACACTCAATAAATATGACATACGCAGATTTGGTTGGAAAATTTATGGCCACGGCCTTTATTAAAAATTCTTATACTTAAAAAAACATAACTTTAATAAAACTCTTCTAACACCGCAGCTTAGCCATAAGGTCAAGCCCGTTTACCTTACCAACCTGCTGTCCATTCAGTCTCCTGAACGACTAACCGCAAGGCTGTGACGAATATAAACATATATGTAGGGAGGGTGGGCGGGGCACCACTAGATGAGCAGCGTCTGAGGACAGACACCCTCCACAGGCGCTGCCATCTTTAATACCCTGCACCACCAATGTTTAATAAATATTAGGACCCTATCAGCAGCTGTCGCATAGGGAAGAAGTAGTCTTCCCCCTGCGACACCTCACTGGCAGGCTGGCTACCTGCACCAATCCCCAGCATGGCGGGAAACCATTCCAGCCACATTAACCCTTTCAGGAGAGGAAAACAATGCATAATAATGCCATGCATTCCCCTCCTGAAGGTCCGGGTCTTAACATGGCATTATACTGCATATTAACCTTACTTTCAAAAAACCTATTAGTTACCACACTCAATAAACATGACATACGCAGATTTGGTTGGAAAATTTATGGCCACGGCCTTTATTAAAAATTCTTAAAAAACCATAACTTTAATAAAACTCTTATAACATCGCAGCTTAGCCATAAGCTCAAGCCCATTTACCTTACCAACCTGCTGTCCATTCAGTCTCCTGAACGACTAACCCCAAATGGCTATCATGACTAAAAAGACACGCATGGCCCCGCGCCACCAAGGGCCAACTCAAACATTGCTTGTAAATTTAGGTTGAATATGTCAAGACCTACATCAGATAGGTGAACACAATCAACCTGAAAAAGGCCTGGCAATCCTCCTTCCAAATCCCACCTTCCCAATATCTTAATGACTTCCTCACTCAATCCCAATCTGGCGGCCTCTGTCGCAGCACCAATCCTAAAGGAATGGGTAGAAAAATATCTATCTCCCAACTGCATCACCGACAAACACTTTTTAATAATACTCCTAAACTGGAATTGCGTCAGAGGCTCACCAGACCGATGAAGCAGGAACTTCTCTCCATTTGCCGGGCGAATATCCAAGTAGCTCTTCACCCTGCAGACTGGACAGATAGGCTGCATCAGAAAAACATTTTAAATGAATACCACAACCTTTACCGGACTGATCTGTCTTTGACCTAGCTATAAAAAGCATTAATGATTTTCTTTCCAACTTCACGTGCTGCCATGACAATCCTTCTGTGCCCGTCTTACTTCTGAGTAACAGCTCACCTATACGAAGAGCTCCAAAAAACATTAAAACTGCTGCTGTGGAAAATAAAATAGCCTCAAATTCATTATAACAACAAGTAAATGCCACTTCACACAGATTTTTTAGCACAGTTGGGGAAATCGGGCACCTTCCATCACGAACAAAATGCTTCCTCTTGTACCCCTTCAATACCTGCTTAACTAAAAAATAATCATTAATTGGACGCTGACCCAGAATTTTAAGAAAGAAAGAAAGAAGTACCGGATACATTTTTTGCTATTGTTGAATATGCAAGCCCTTTATCAATACATGTCAACACAAAAGTTAAAGCAGCCTGCTCCGAGCACCTGTCAGCTCTCAACCTGCCACCTGCACAGAATTCTGACCACAGCTCCCAAGCCGCCAGGTAACCCTTCCAGGCTGAAACCGCTAGTGACCTTTGCAGCACTTCCATTATTAGGCCCAGATTATTCCCCACAAATATCCTGGACAATCCTCTCCTATCCGTTGAGCGCGGGGTGTGAGCCTGAAGAAATTTGACAACTGTAAATGAGAAAGTGATTCAGCAACTGCACTATATTTATTATCAACTTCTACCGCCTTCAGCCAAATGTTCCTTTTGAGACACAACAGAACTAAATGCCTGAGCAGTCTAACTACTAATTTACATTTACTTGACAAGCAATTCACCCCAACAACTACTCCTTTCCTACTGGAATGAATGAGAATATTCCTATTAGACAACTGCTCTCCCCAAATCGCAATTGACACCAAAATGGGAAAAACTTCTAACAAAATTATATTATTTAAAACGCATTTTTTTAACCAGGCAGGGTGCCATTTCTCTGCACACCACTTACCACCCAAATAGACACCAAAACCTAAGGAATAATTTACATCCATATACCACTCCAATTCAACAAAGGCAGACCGCCAAATTGATAGGCCATTAAAATACTGCAAAAAATCTAACCAGACTTCTAAATCTTCCTTGACCTCCTTGGTTAGCGCACATGAAACTGCGAGTTCCCAACTCCTGCAATGTGCGCGGACAAGCGTCTACTGAAAACTCTACCCATAGGCATAACTCTAGACGCAAAGGCTAGCAAATCCAACACAGACTCAACTTCTTTGACCATTGCTTTCTTCTTACTGAATAATGCTAGCAATGCATTCCTACATTTGTCAATCTTAACTAAAGGTAATCGACACTCGCCCCCTAACTGTATCTACTACAATACCTAAATATTCAATACAACTAACCGGATGAATAGTTTTCCCTCTAGCTAGCGGGATACCAAACTCCACACAAATTGATTGAAAGATAGCTAACAGCTCACTACAAACATCAGAATTAGCTGGGCCTACAAAAAGAAAATCGTCCAAGTAGTGCGCTATACCGCCCTTCATGGACTTGACTGCTGTCACCCACTCCATAAATGAAGCAAACGCCTCAAAATAAAAAACGATACAGAACAACCCATAGGCAGGCATTTATCTACATAGAAAGAACCATTAAACTGAAAACCAAGAGAATTAAACCCACTAGGGTGTATAGGCAGCAGCCTAAAGGCAGATTCTATGTCGGCCTTGGCCATTAAAGCCCCAGGCACAAAACTTTTAACTATCTCCACTGCCATATCAAATGATGTATAGCTAACAGAAATAACGCTATTGTCAATGCTGTAATTTAAAGAAGACCTGTATGGATATGATAAGTGGTGAATAAGCCTAAACGAATTTGGCTCCTTCTTAGGGACTACACCCAGAGGTGATAAATGAAAATTCTTAAACGGACGCACCCTAAAGGGGCCAGCTACTCTCCCTTCCACTATTTCTTTACTTAATTTCTTCTCTACCACATCTGGGTGTAGATCCACAGATTTTAAATTATTCACCCATATGCAGCCTTCCCCCAGGAATTGGAGAATATAGAAACCCTCCGTAAAACCATTAGTTAGTAAGCTGGCTCTCTTGAGGTCTGGGTACCGCTCTATCCAGGGGCGCATTTTCTCCAGATTTACTGGAGTCAATGCCCTTGTTAAGGTGCTACTTTGTGGAGGGCTGTCCTGACAGGCTCGCTTTTTTAAAACACCTGGACATAGGATGTGACCCTCCACAAAAGGAGCACTTGTGTTTGTATTTGCATGTGTTGGGCCATTTACACTGTGTTTCATTGAAAGCGAAGCAAGTACCTTTCCTCATTGTAGTTTGAGCTGGTATTTGGCGCTGAACATTAGCAGGTTTGGAGGGCAACATAAGGTTCAGACACAAACCCACATCCTTAACCCCCCATCTAAGGGTTGGGTATACCGATAGTTTCTGTCTAAAATTCTCATCATAGAAATACCAGCTCAAATTGCCAAAATGTTTGTATGCTTCCAATACTATTTCCACATGTTGTAAAAGCCCTGAACACTTGCTGGGAAACCTCTCACCCATAACACTGGCGTAAATACAAAAGGCTTGCAGCCAGTTATTAAAAGACTGTGGAATCGGTCTGTGTCTATCATCGTCTTTCTCCAGCCGGGACAGAAAGTCGTTAGAAGCTGGCAGCAAAGACAAGATATCCAAATATTCATTACGCCAAATTTTTTCTTTCACTGTTATGGGTAAGTGATAACCCAGAGGGGAGACAGTGCATACTAACGCTTCCTTATAACAATCCTCCCCCACCCCTTTAACCCCTGAGGCTGCAGGAGTTAACATGGATTCCTGCTCCCCCTCCCGCCCCCCAGGCCCTGGTCTAAGTGCTTCCATACCTCAGCTACACCCGGGGCCCTGGAGGACAGACTAGCTGGCCTAGAAGGCACAGCAGGGGGCTGTAATAAGTCCCTCAATGAGGACAATACATGTGACAACTGTTCCAGAGTATAGTGTGTATCATGATGGCTATACTCACCGCCCTCAGGCGACCCATCCTGACTGTCCTCATGCCTGAAGACCTCGTTCTCTGTGGGCTCTCCAGCTTGCGGACCGTCACCCTCAGAACCAGCAACGGCTTCCTCCAGCCGGTGGTCAACTGAGGCCAGCTTGGTCCTTGTGTGTGGGGTGACATCAGCGGCACCCTTGCGTCCTTGCCTCCTCCCTGGTGTCCCGTGTGCCCTCACTGGGGATGCAGAGTATACCACTCTCCTCCTCTTGCTCCTGGCTCCGGTGCGCAGGACCGCGCTGCCGGATGACGTCATCAGGGCTTCCGGCTCAGCGTCGGTGATGCGCTCCTCCAGTGCTTCCTGTTCTCCGTTCAGTCTGCGGGCGGCATTCGGTCCGGGCACATCTCCCTCATCCTGGTCCAGGCATCGACGGATCCACGGCAGGGCACCTTCCTCCCCCATCTTGCGGCGCAGCTCCTCCATCAGGGCGTCCATGGTGACACAGGCACGGCGGCGGCAGCACTAGATGAGCAGCGTCTGAGGACTGACACTCTCCTCAGGCGCTGCCATCTTTAATACCCTGCACCACCAATGTTTAATAAATATTAGGACCCTATCAGCTGCTGTCGCATAGGGAAGAAGTAGTCTTCCCCCTGCGACACCTCACTGACAGGCTGGCTACCTGAACCAATCCCCAGCATGGCGGGAAACCATTCCAGCCACATTAACCCTTTCAGGAGAGGAAAACAATGCATAATAATTAATAATGCCATGCATTCCCCTCCTGAAGGTCCAGGTCTTAACATTCCCTCTATTATAGGTTCATTATTTTTTTCCAAATTTGAATTAGATCCAGTATTTTTCATATAATTATTGTTAATAGATAACTTCTTCCTATGAGCCTCATATATTGCTTGTTGTTTTTTATTCATAATAAACTGTTTTTGAAAATTATTCACATGTTTTGTATGGTTATCAGTATCATTACTTAGAATAGGGGATGATGGATTGTCCCTAGTTGTTCTCTGCATAGAGATGATAGGAGCAGGTGACATTTGAGGTGGTGATTGATTTTTTTCTTTTTTAGAGTCTTTTATATCTCTTTCATATTTCTTTGCTTTTTTATTTATTAAATCATTTTCAAATTTAGCCAGTCTTAGTTTTAAATCATTATCCATGGCATAATATTCCATAGATGAGGAAAAGAACTCCAAATCTCCTTTAATTTTAGTTATTGCTTCTAAAGCATGCATAGGCAGAATATTCCTTTTGTCAATCAACAATCTGATCAGTATTGCCGAGCAATCAAAAATACACCAGTCGCATCTTTCAGTGAAAACAATATCCTGTGGAAAGGATGAATTAAGATTCATTCTCAACTCCTTAGGTATTATGTTATCCTTAATGTAATGTTCCAAAAACATTGCGTCTATGTGATTAGTTATTTCTATTTTGCTGTTATTTTCTAGATCCAAAAACAGTCCACGCATCCTTTTTTTTATCTGTATCATTCAGCATAGTTGGATTCTTATACATGCATCTGTCTCCATCTTTGTTAATGGAGTCTTTACTAAGGGCTGTATTAATCAAAGATAATCTAAATTTCTCTCTATTGATCATATAAAAGTCCATAATGATCCAGCAATTTAGATCTTATAGTCTTAAACACAGTTCTTATCTGATGACGATTCTGCAGAGTTTTCCGTCTCCCGATGTGTTGAATAGATCTGGGTCGTCAAATTTGCAGCTCCTGGTCTTCAGGCTAAGCCCCCAGCAAAAGCCGACTCAAATTATTATATTTTCCTATTTTTAATGATAGAAACAGCAGGGGAGCTTTTGGTTCCTCTCCTACCCTTTTTCCCCTTCTTTTTTCTGGTGACTGTAATTTTATGTTCACATATTGTTCCATGTTATATGTAATTTTTATAACATAAAAAATAGGGGGTTATATAACAATATATCCTATTAAGTAATATGATTATAGGATTTGCAAGTTTTTATACTGCGAATCCTATCTATGAGAACCCTATTTGTTTCATTAGGTACTAATTTATAAAAATCCTGTTTACTCTATTGGGCATAAATGAACTAGAGGGGTTAATATAGAGGTATCACTCTGAATTTAGCTCCACCCCTCTGAAGCAATTGTGTACCTGGTCAAATGTATATAAGGATCATTTGTTTGCTGCTTGTTACACCGAAACGCGTTGTGTGTGTTAATAAATCAGTCATTTTAATTTAATTTTTGCCCTGTTATTGGCGCTCTGATACCGCTATTCACATTCACTGATTGTTTTTTTTTCCCCCCTGTTTGGGGTGCGGTAGAGCTTCCTCCATTTACCTGTTCATCCACTTGTGGGATGAAGATAATTAAGTAGTCACTACCTTGGCTTCCAAGCTGCGCTGCCCTAACCCCTCCGGAAAGCTGCCGGGAGTGGTGGTGAAGCTGGGCGTCCATCTCGGCGGTAAGCGCAACTAACCTGATCACGTGACTCACCATCGCGAGATCAGGATCTGTGAACGCCACTGAAAGCAGATGACAGCCACGAACGGAGCGCAACCTGTGGAGCTTTACACTGGGGTTGTGCAGAGGTGCACAACTCCATAAGGCTAGTGGCCATTCCCACACCCCCCTACATATTTTATTACTGAGTCACCCATTGTGCCCTGTTCTCTTTTTTTTGTTACAAGAATACAGAAATAGCATTCCAGAAGTATAAAGATCTCAATAAACAATGTAAAAAAGAAATCAAGCTGGCAAGGTTATCTACACACAAATTATCTGCAAACAACTCACCAGCAACATTAAAATAAATCCGCAAATTTTTTATAAATACATCAATGCCAAAAAAAACAACGAATGGCATCGGTTCCCTTAAAAGATGATAATAACAAGATAATTATAGGGGACAAAGAAAAGGCTGAGATATTAAATAGGCACTTTTCATCCATATTCACCAATGAACTGACTGTCCCAGGGATCATTCCAGAAGGCAAAAATCAAAATTCACTACCTGTTAGATCTAGTTTAACGCAAGAAGTACGCCTGCATCTGAGCAAATAAAACATTGACAAATCCCCAGGGCTAGATGGTATTCATCCACGCATACTGAGGAATTGAGCTCAGTAATTGACAGACCGCTGTATCTCATCTTCTCAGACTCTCTTGTAACAGGGTTGGTGCCACAGGATTGGAAGATGGCTGATGTGATACCGATATTTAAGAAAGGTAAGAAGGTGGATCCAGGTAACTACTGTCCAGTAAGTCTGACATCAGTAGTGTGTAAGGTTTTTGAGGGCATTATAAGAGACAACCTGCAGAGATACATCGCAGAGAATAATATAATAACTGACAACCAGCATGGATTCATGAAAGATAAGTCGTGTCTGACCAACATGTTGGGTTTCCATGAGGAGGTAAGTGTAAATCTGGATGTTGGTCATGTGGCTGATGTGATTTAGCTGAACTTTGCAAAGGCATTTGATACTGTACCACATAACAACCTTATACTGAAGCTACAGAAGCAAGGACTTGGGGGAACTATATGCAGATGGGTAAGGAATTGGCTAAATGACAGGAAACAGAGTGATCTTAAATGGTACATTCTGTAAATGGGATATAGTCAGCAGCGGGAACCGCAAGGATCTGTGCTGGGACCAAATCTTTTTAACCTCTTTATTAATGACCTTGTGGATGGAATTGAGAGTAAAGTGTCAGTCTTTGCGGAAGACATCAAACTATGTAGAATATTAAAAACTGACCTTGACATTACAATATTGTAAAATGATCTCGATAAGATGTCTGAATGGGCAAACACTTGGCAGATGAGGTGTAATGTTGATAAATGTAGAGTAATGCACCTAAAACGGCATACTGGAGGTGCCAATACGGAAAAGATTTACAAGAAGGGATGAGCAAACTCTACTTCCTACGGAAACTAAGGTCATTCAATGTGTGTGGCAAAATGTTAGAAATTTTCTACCAGTTCATAATGGCAGGTGCCATCTTTTTCACAATCATATACTGAGGAAGTAGTGTGCAGTTGTCTAATGCTAATAAGCTAAACAAGCTTATCAAGAAGGCAAGCTCCATTGTTGGCCGCTATCTTGACACTTTTGAGGAGGTAGTGGAGGAAAGAATTCAGAAGAAGTGTTTGGCAATAATGAACAATAATGCAAACCCATTATATGTGCTTTTCATGAGGCAGAGGAGCACCTTCAGTAACCGTCTAATCCTAATAAGGTGTAAGAAAAAAAGATACAGGAAATCGTTTGTGCCGACTGCTATGGGAATATACAACTACCTAAGTGTGAAATTCTCCAAGTGACTGGTGTATTATTGGCGTTCTAATTGTATATTGAACTGACAGGTCATGATTAGGAATGTATGAGATTATACCTGCAAAATTCTACTGTTCTGTTGTAATTCATGTCTATGTTCTGCTGCTGTGATACTGTAATTTCCCTTGGGATCAATAAAGTGTATTGTATCATATTGTAATCCTATTGTTACATACATATTAAATGTGAGTATACTCAGAACTGCAGAACAGGAGAAGGACTTGGGTATTCTAGATGACAAATAAGCTGATCAGCAGTACTCAATGTCAGGCAGCAGCTGCAAAAGCAAACAAGATTTTAGGGTGTATAAAGCGAGAGATAAAATCCTGTGATCCCAATGTATTATTACTCCTCTATAAATTGATTGTAATGCCACATCTAGAATATGGACTGAATGATTTCCTCAGCATACATAACATTGGGGATTATAGATAATTTAGTGACAAAAATGTACACTGGTCAAAAAAATAAAGGGAACACTTAAACAACAGAATATAACCAAGTAAATCAAACTTCTGTGAAATCAAACTTTCCACTTAGGAAGCAACACTGATTGACAATCAATTTCACATTCTGTTGTGCAAATGGAATAGACAATAGATGGAAATTATTGGCAATTATCAAGACACCCTCAATAAAGGAGTGGTTCTGCAGGTGGGGACCACAAACCACATCTCAGTACCAATGCTTTCTGGCTCATGTTTTGGTCACTTTTGAATGTTGGTTGTGCTTTCATACTCGTGGTAGCATGAGACGGACTCTAAAACCTACAGAAGTTGCTCAAGTAGTGCAGCTCTTTCAGGATGGCACATCAATGCGAACTGTGGCAAGAAGGTTTGCTGTGTCTGTCAGTGAGTGTCCAGAGGCTGGAAGCGCTACCAGGAAACAGGCCAGTACACCAGGAGACGTGGAGGGGGCCGTAGGAGGGCAACAACCCAGCAGCAAGACCGCTACCTCCACCTTTGTGCAAGGAGGAACAGGAGGAGCACTGCCAGCGCCCTGCAAAATGACCTCCAGCGGGCCACAAATGTGCATGTGTCTGCACAAATGGTTAGAAACCGACTCCATGAGGGTGGTATGAGGGCCCGACGTCTACAGATGGGGGTTGTGCTCACAGCCCAACACCGTGCAGGACGCTTGGCGTTTGCCACAGAACACCAGGATTGGCAAAATCGCCACTGGCGCCCTGTGTTCTTCACAGATGAAGGCAGGTTCACACTGAGCACATGTGACAGACGTGACAGAGTCTGGAGACGCCATGGAGAGCGATCTGCTGCCTGCAACATCCTTCAGCATGACCGGTTTTGCAGTGGGTCAGTAATGGTGTGCGTGGCATTTCTTTGGTGGGCCGCACAGCCCTCCATGAGGTAGCCTGACTGCCATTAGGTACCGAGATGAGATCCTCAGACCCCTTGTGAGACCATATGCTTGTGCGGTTGGCCCTGGGTTCCTCCTAATGCAGGACAATGCCAGACCTCATGTGACTGGAGTGTGTCAGTAGTTCCTGCAAGATGAAGGCATTGAAGCTATGGACCGGCCTGCCCGTTCCCCAGACCTGAATCCGATTGAGCACATCTGGGACATCATGTCTCGCTCCATCCACCAATGCCACGTTGCACCACAAACTGTCCAGGAGTTGGCGGATGCTTCAGTCCAGGTTTGGGAGGAGATTTCACAGGAGACCATCTGCAACCTCATCAGGAGCATGCCCAGGCATTGTAGGGAGGTCATACAGGCACGTGGAGGCCACACACAAAACTGAGCCTCATTTTGACTTGTTTTAAGGACATTACATCAAAGTTGGATCACCCTGTAGTGTGTTTTTCCACTTTAATTTTGGGGGCGGCTCCAAATCCAGGCCTCCATTGCTTAATAAATTTGATTTCCATTGATGACTTTTTGTGTGATTTTGTTGTCAGCACATTCAGCTTTGTACAGAACAAAGTATTCAATGAGAATATTTCATTCATTCAGATCTAGGATGTGTTATTTGAGTGTTCCCTTTATTTTTTTGAGCAGTGTATAATTGGTGGAGAATGGCTGAACTTGATGAACCTAGGTCTTTTTTCAACCTATGTAACTATTGGATAAACCTCCTATATCGCTGGCCAGTTGCCTCTTTGCTGGGTACATTTTCTATGCTGCTGGTCAGTTCTGCCTTGGACTCTGTATCAAACCTTGCTCTGCTACTTCTGATACTTTGCTGGGTAACTCTGCTATAACACTGCCAGCTCTGAATTGGACACTGTGGCAAACTCACTTCAGCTTCAGAATCAACTCACCCATATCTCTGGGCTACTCTACTTTGGACAAATGTAGCTCTGCTACATCACTTATTCAACTCTGCCATATCACAGTGCAGCTTTGCATTAGACTATTTGACAAACTCAGCTTTGATATATCACAAAGTCAACTGTGCCATACTGCTGTCATCTCTGCATTGAACTTTGTGACAAATTAAGCTCTGCTATATAGCTGAATTAAATCTTATTTAGACCAGTTCCATCTTTGAGCCTCTTTTTAATTTCAACTTTGCTTCATCGGATCCCATGATTTCTGTTTGTCACCTCTGTTGTAGTTCTGCCAGAACTGCTTCTGTTGTTCCATCTGGATTTCTCTGCTGAACAAATGTCATGTCTCCATTCTGCATAACAACTGCTCATCTGAACCAAGGGCTTAGAGGATCCACCTCACCAGAGGAGACATAACAATCAGATTGGCTTGGAGCACACAGCACAGCTTTGCCATTATACCAGGAGAAGCCCAGTCACTCAGCAAGCAAGAGAAGGGAAAATGTGCTTTTACTTGAAAATAATGTGAAAAGCATGCAATAGGACTAGGATAAAGACTGCCTATCATCTTAATAATGAGAAGAGAACTATGGCCTCTATTCATGAACTAGCATTATTCACGCGGGTCTTAATGAGGAGACGTGTTGGATTTAGATGCTCCTGATTCATTAATATGCGCATTCCTCCCAATAAATCATTATGAATATTAAAAGTGGCGTCAGTCGCGCCATGAATCTTACTCCCGTCCAGAACTGCAGTAATATTTGTGGCATAAGGTACATCACTCTTCATCATGAATTAGAGGAGCAGGTGTTGCCAAACCCCATCAAGCCCCAGCGAAGTTGGCAGAAACTGGCGTGAAGACACCAAAAGTCTCAAGATTTTCAAAGATTTCTAGCAGAAACACGTCGATGAATCTGGGCTTATAAATTTACTTGAAATATGGATTATGCATATTCTCTACTGCACATTAGAAGCACTGCATACAGTCCATAAGAATGCCCCTTGCATAGTTGAGCTTCCAAGAATGAAGACAGATTCCTGACATTGACAATATGCTATTATTTACAGAAGTAAACTATACTGAGACTATGAAACTTTCCGTACTAGAATCTTATACTCGTTCTTTAACCTCTCCCTGCAAATGAACATAACTGTATGTCCAGATTGCAAGTACGTTGTAGTTTACCGCAAGAGTGAAAGTCTTGCTTTCAATGAATAGAGAAGACTACAGCTAACTGGCAACCGATGATTGGCTGCAGTGGTCACGTGACCCTGCGGGAGACACAGCGCCAGCATCAGAGGTGCAGCACCAGTCTGGGAGGTGCATTTTTTTTTTTATTTTGTACTGCAGGCTGGTGTTAATAAGAAGTGGCTGTCCAGTAATGAACAACCTCTTTAATACAATTGTTCAAAAATAAGTGAAGCAGGAAAAGAATCGGAAAGTGTAAATATGGCTTTAATAGGGGCACATTTAGGTTTAATGCCTAGGTCGGGATGAGCTGTAAATAGAGGCCTTAGACTCAGGCTCACAGTATACTTGGCCTATACCGCTTGAATGGTGACATGCACAGAGCCACCATCCTCCATAGCCAGTCACCCTAGCTATTTGGGTCACAACATTACTGGACATAAACCCTATATTGGAACATATCAATCCCATTAATTATAGAACTTGTTAAAAATGAAAAATTAAAAAATAACTACCCCATTAACATTGTAATATTGCAGTTAACGCTCATGTAAAATTCCTTAATAGATAAAAACGACTTCTCATATTCCACACATCATAACGCCATCAAAAAAGCAGTTTAGAAAAACAATATTGTGACATTTGCCTCTTTTATTTCCAATATAAAATTTCACTGGCAAATCTAACAGCACAAGGCAAACGCTTCGTTCATTTTAATATGTCAGATCAGTATGAAACCTTATCTCCTTCAGCAAAGAAAAACTGGATAACAAGTGTCAGCCAAGCTTTTCTTTTCCTCGGCATGCACAGTTAATGGAGAGAAAATTCACATGTTTTCCTTCCAAAGTATTAATGAACAAAAGGAAACAAATATTGAGCTATAACAAAGCTGATTTCAAAGGAATCATGTTTATTTGACTCGGTCTATTGTATTTCACAAAGTCAAAGTGATCTGTGTGCCCTATATTTCTGACAAAAGCTTTTCCGAATCTGGGTACGATAGATAAGTCATTTATAGAAAGGATTACTTATCTGTAGGGGTGTATCAGAAATGAAACAAATAAAAAAAAACCCAATAAAGTTGACCATATTATGAAAGATATAAAACGCCATCTTATAGTCGACCAGAAATGAAATTGAGTTTTTTATTTTGAATGTCTTGATTGACAAAGTGGCTTAATATCGTAATAACAACTGCCGGAAAGACAGATGGATTAGATTAACTAACTTTGCTTCTGATGTACAGCGGGTCCAGTTGACAAACCCGAATGAGATCTTGTTTTTATAAGAACGACTTGTTGTTTTTATTTTATTATATAATTTACTAAGAAATGGGGGAAAAAAATTCAAGTCCTCCAGATCAGTTTTCTTATATTTTAGTGGTTAACAAACTGTTAGAACTTTGGAAAAGAAAATTGGTTTATGTCATTTTCTGAAATCATAACTTTTTTATGTTTCCATCAAAAGAAACATTTAAAAGGCTTGATCTTTTGTAGACTGAACTAATGCTTTTATTGATACTATTTTGAGGTACATTACAGACCAAAAGTTTGGACATACCTTCTCATTTAAAGATTTTTCTGTATTTTCATGACTTTGAAAATTGTACATTCACACTGAAGGCATCAAAACTATGAATTAACACATGTGGAATTATATACTTAACAAAAAAGTGTGAAACAACTGAAAATATGTCTTATATTCTAGGTTCTTCAAAGTAACCACCTTTTGCTTTGATGACTGTTTTGCACACTCTTGGCATTCTCTTGATGAGCTTCAAGAGGTAGTCACCGGAAATGGTTTTCACTTCACAGGTGTGCCCTGTCAGGTTTAATAAGTGGAATTTCTTGCCTTATAAATGGGGTTGGGACCATCAGTTGTGTTGTGCAGACATCTGGTGGATACACAGCTGATAGTCCTACTGAATAGACTGTTAGAATTTGTATTATGGCAAGAAAAAAGCAGCTAAGTAAAGAAAAACGAGTGGCCATCATTACTTTAAGAAATGAAGGTCAGTAAGTCCGAAAAATTGGGCAAACTTTGAATGTGTCCCCTAGTGCAGTTGCAAAAACCATCAAGCGCTACAAAGAAACTGGCTCACATGAGGACCGCCCCAGGAAAGGAAGACCAAGAGTCACCTCTGCTTCTGAGGATAAGTTTATTCGAGTCACCAACCTCAGAAATCGCAGGTTAACAGCAGCTCAGATTAGAGACCAGGTCAATGCCACACAGAGTTCTAGCAGCAGACACATCTCTATAACAACTGTTAAGAGGAGACTTAGTGCAGAAGGTCTTCATGGTAAAATAGCTGCTAGGAAACCACTGCTAAGGGCAGGCAACAAGCAGAAGAGACTTGTTTGGGCTAAATAACACAATGAATGGACATTAGACCAGTGGAAATCTGTGCTCTTGTCTGATGAGTCCAAATTTGAGATCTTTGGTTCCAACCACCGTGTCTTTGTGCGACGCAGGAAAGGTGAATGGATGTGTAGCGCCCCGAGGGTTCGGTTGCTACAGGGGTATTGCACCTCAACCAGAGGTGTGATATTCCACTCCCAGGTAAGGATGGAGTGTGGACCAGGGCTCAGTTAGCTGCACACACACATACACACTCCCCATTTCCGGGGGACAGCTCGACGGTGCTCCCATATAATTGCAGGCACAACTGACCATGTCTCTGGCTGGAGTGGGGAGGGGGGGGGAGAAACCAGTGATGTAGGAGCAGTAGGGGACGGTTTCTGGAGCATAGGAAGGAGCTCATTGGGTGCAGGTCACCTGAGCTCAGACACAGAGAAGCAGATAAAAGGTGGGAGCCATCTTAGTTCAGTAGTCAGTACAGTGGAGAAGTGACAGGGAGCAGGGGCTCTGTAGGAGCTCTGCTCAGAAGGCAGGCCTAGAGAAAAGGCTGGGGCCAGAGAGGAGAAGAGGAGAAGGAGAAGGAAGGAAAGAGGAGAGACAGAGGAGTAGAAAGGCTCCAGAAACAAGAAGGCAGAAGGGACCCTAAGAGAGTAGAATGGACAGTAACCGTTGCAAGCCCGCGTTATATTGGGTGAAGGGTCAGGCCACAGAAGGGTACCGGATTCCCAAGTTGGTGGAGGTAAATCATCCCTCAGCCAAAAACCGGAGGTCGTGATCATCTATTGGTGCGACCCCCTGCTACACCCGCTAGGAAGGCACCACATAGGGTCAGGGAAACTGGCGCCAAGTTTTACCAGAGAAGGCCCGAGGCAGCTGGACAGCAGCGTGATCACTGGTGGGGCATGAGAGGCCAGAGAAAGGATAGAAGGGGGTCCTGTGCCATACTCCTGAATTGCCTGGGGGTTGCCCGAGCCCTTCACCTGGTGGACGCAGCACGGCTTGCGCAGTCATTGCTGACAGAAGTGACTTGGGTATCAACTGTGAGTAAAAGGCCTGAACTGCACCATTGGACTCTGTGTGATTTATGCTGCGCCTGCACCATCACCCCCAGCATCCACCTACATTGCCCTGAGGCTACACTCTTCCCGTGGGGAGTTATCCTATCCCTGTGCTGCACACCAACATCAGCCTCAGCGGTCTGCCTTGCAGCGGCGGTCATTCCTGACCGCAATCCACGGGTGGCGTAGTCGGACATTCATAACTCTACAAATAGACTGCCACAGCATTTGGTCTGACCACCTTGAGCCACAGGATTGGGTTGCCACTTCTACCCCCATCATCGCATAGAAGCCCGGTTCCGGGTGCCCCACGGCCCAGGGGGCGAGTCAGCTTTGGCGTAGTCAGCAGGATTGTGACCAACCTGCCACAAACGGGTATTGCGTGCCTGAAAAGAGACTGTTTCACTGTATTGAAAAATGGCGCCCGCCCCAGAAGAACGGACGCCATAATGTGCGCGCCAAAAGACAACAGGAAGCCACCTCCCATCATGGGCCAGGTCCCAGAATGGCACCAAAGAAGGAGCCCACCCCCAACAGCCATGAGTGCGGCTGTAGAGATGTCCATCAAGGTGGGGGAGCTGCCCCTGAGAGTGATTGTCAGCAGATTACCCCAGGACCAACCCAACAGGGGCGGAAAGAGAAGAAAACCGAGGGGAAGGGTGTGGTTTGGATAAGTCTCGCCAGATCACACCCGGAGATGGAGAGGAGCGTCAACTCCAGCACCCTGACAAGCGGCCTGCTGCAGGCCGAGGCGTCCCTGTACAGCCTCACGGAGCTGATGGCTCAGCTCCCCGCAGAAGACCCTGAGTTCCTGCGGACAGCGCTGGAGGAGCTGGACCGGAGGATGGTCCGAGCGCAGAGGGACGTCCTCGCCGGGTGGAGAGAGGAAGTGGCCCGGCGGGTCGCGGCCCGGCAGCAAGAGGCACTGTCAGCACTCGGCAGCGCGCCTGCCCCCGACGACGGAGAGAGGAGACGGGAGGCCAAGGACGACGCTGCAGAGGAGGCAAGTAAAGCGGACGCCCCTGCCCCGGGTCCTGACACCGTAGCCTTACCTCTGGATCCCGCCGCGGAGCCAGAAGTCCCGGGAGCTGCTGCTGCTTCCACGCTCCCGCTGGAAGCACCTGGGCCGCAAGCCGCGAAGACCACCGCTGAACCAAGCCTCCCGTCGTGCCCTCTGACCCCGGACGTGGTAGGAAGCGGCCCGTTCCAGGCCCGGTCGCAAGGCCTGACCACCACAGGTGCCTCCCAACCGCGTGCGCCCCCGGTCTCGAAACCACCACCCCTGGGCGCGGACCTGTATGCCCAACTGTCCGGTCCGGATGGAGAGCCAGTCCCTCCACCACCTGGGTGGATCCATCCTAGTCTCCGGGGAAGCCTGCCCGCGGAGGCCGGAGCTCCTCTGCTTTCACTCCCGCCTGACCCACGGCCTGTTGAAGTTCCCCAGCTCCCGGTCGAGGAGGTCCAATATGAGTGGGACCCGACAGGAGAAGACCTCATGGGGTTCTCGCAGGAGACGCGGGCGGCCGCAGCCCGCAGACGGGAGTTCTGTCACCGACAGGTGGCGCAGTTCGATCGGGAGAGGCGGACGCGGCGACAGAGGCAGGAACAGCTGCAGGCCCGGAGCGCAGAGCAGAAGATGTGCGTCCGGCGAGACCCCCAGGCTGCGCGAAGTCCCAGAATCATCGGGACCGTAGTCAAGTTCCAGCAGGAGCAGGGATGGGGTTTCATCCGAGACCCGACCACGGACACGGATGTGTTCGTTACCCGGAGAGATGTGGAGAGCCACCAGCCAGAAGGCCACCCGGAACGGGATCTGCTTCCAGGAGACTTGGTGTCCTACACCCGACACCGAGGCCTGAAAGGATGGTATGCCCTTCATGTCCGGAGGATAAGAGAGGAGCAGCACCCCGAACCAGAACCCGGATACCAAGAGGACCCGGACGGGTCTGAAGATCAGTATGAGAAGGAAGGAGGAGCATCAGGAGGATACCGCTACTGATGAGCAAGTGTGAGTAGTTACCCGACAGGGTACAAGGAACTGTTTTTGTTGCCCCTGTTGGGACTGTTGCCCGTTCAAAGTTAACCCCCAAGTCACCTGGCTGAGGACTGAGAGCAGCCATCCCTCTTCCCCACCTGGCTGAGGACTGAGAGCAGCCATTCCCCTTTCCCATCCGGCCGAGAACTGGGAACAGCCAATCCCTGTAAATAGTTGCACTTCTTAAAGCGCCCCCTATTGGTTTTATAAAATTACTGCAACGTCTACCTCTGGACAAAAACTCGTTTGGCGTGGCCGAAGATGTGGTCCAACTACCGAATCACCTATGCCCTGCAGCCACGCCCAGGGCCTACGTTGAGGGTTTACGAACGAGTCCCTCATGTTTGAAAGTTTGCTGAAGTTTTGCACCTTATTAAAAAAAATTTACACCTGGTCGCAAGTTGCACAGTGGCCAGTGAAGAAGAGCATTTACTTAAAAAAAAAAAAAAAATGTTTTACCTGAAAAGTTTTATATGCTGCTAAAAGAGTTACATAATAGTGAAAACATTTTTGGTTAAAAAAAAAGTTCCGGTAATATTAAAAATGCCTTATAATATCATAGTAAAGAAAAGTGTTGGAAAAGAGAAAAGTTGCCTCCCATAAAGGGATGAATAATAATGGTTTATGGTTTTGTATATGGATACATAAAATTGCATGTTCTTGAATTGTCTTTTGCTTTGTTCCAGCCCGAGGACGTGCTGTGGTTTACCAGGGGGGAATGAAGCGCCCCGAGGGTTCGGTTGCTACAGGGGTATTGCACCTCAACCAGAGGTGTGATATTCCACTCCCAGGTAAGGATGGAGTGTGGACCAGGGCTCAGTTAGCTGCACACACACATACACACTCCCCATTTCCGGGGGACAGCTCGACGGTGCTCCCATATAATTGCAGGCGCAGCTCACCATGTTTCTGCCTGGAGTGGGGAGGGGGGAGAGAACACAGTGATGTAGGAGCAGTAGGGGACGGTTTCTGGAGCATAGGAAGGAGCTCATTGGGTGCATGTCGCCAGAGCTCAGACACAGAGAAGCAGATAAAAGGTGGGAGCCATCTTAGTTCTGTAGTCAGTACAGTGGAGAAGTGACAGGGAGCAGGGGCTCTGTAGGAGCTCTGCTCAGAAGGCAGGCCTAGAGAAAAGGCCGGGGCCAGAGAGGAGAAGAGGAGAAGGAGAAGGAAGGAAAGAGGAGAAACAGAGGAGTAGAAAGGCTCCAGAAACAAGAAGGCAGAAGGGACCCTAAGAGAGCAGAACGGACAGCAACCGTTGCAAGCCCGCATTATATCGGGTGAAGGGTCAGGCCGCAGAAGGGTACTGGATTCCCAAGTTGGTGGAGGTAAATCATCCCTCAGCCAAAAACCGGAGGTCGTGAGGCACGAGAGGCCAGAGAAAGGATAGAAGGGGGTCCTGTGCCATACTCCTGAATTGCCTGGGGGTTGACCGAGCCCCATTCACCTGGTGGACGCAGCACGTCTTGGGCAGTCATTGCTGACAGAAGTGACTTGGGTATCAACTGTGAGTAAAAGGCCAGAACTGCACCATTGGACTTTGTGTGATTTATGCTGCGCCTGCACCATCACCCCCAGCATCCACCTACATTGCCCTGAGGCTACACTCTTCCCGTGGGGAGTTATCCTATCCCTGTGCTGCACACCAACATCAGCCTCAGCGGTCTGCCTTGCAGCGGCGGTCATTCCTGACCGCAATCCACGGGTGGCGTAGTCGGACATTCATAACTCTACAAATAGACTGCCACAGCATTTGGTCTGACCACCTTGAGCCACAGGATTGGGTTGCCACTTCTACCCCCATCATCGCATAGAAGCCCGGTTCCGGGTGCCCCACGGCCCAGGGGGCGAGTCAGCTTTGGCGTAGTCAGCAGGATTGTGACCAACCTGCCACAAACGGGTATTGCGTGCCTGAAAAGAGACTGTTTCACTGTATTGAAAAATGGCGCCCGCCCCAGAAGAACGGACGCCATAATGTGCGCGCCAAAAGACAACAGGAAGCCACCTCCCATCATGGGCCAGGTCCCAGAATGGCACCAAAGAAGGAGCCCACCCCCAACAGCCATGAGTGCGGCTGTAGAGATGTCCATCAAGGTGGGGGAGCTGCCCCTGAGAGTGATTGTCAGCAGATTACCCCAGGACCAACCCAACAGGGGCGGAAAGAGAAGAAAACCGAGGGGAAGGGTGTGGTTTGGATAAGTCTCGCCAGATCACACCCGGAGATGGAGAGGAGCGTCAACTCCAGCACCCTGACAAGCGGCCTGCTGCAGGCCGAGGCGTCCCTGTACAGCCTCACGGAGCTGATGGCTCAGCTCCCCGCAGAAGACCCTGAGTTCCTGCGGACAGCGCTGGAGGAGCTGGACCGGAGGATGGTCCGAGCGCAGAGGGACGTCCTCGCCGGGTGGAGAGAGGAAGTGGCCCGGCGGGTCGCGGCCCGGCAGCAAGAGGCACTGTCAGCACTCGGCAGCGCGCCTGCCCCCGACGACGGAGAGAGGAGACGGGAGGCCAAGGACGACGCTGCAGAGGAGGCAAGTAAAGCGGACGCCCCTGCCCCGGGTCCTGACACCGTAGCCTTACCTCTGGATCCCGCCGCGGAGCCAGAAGTCCCGGGAGCTGCTGCTGCTTCCACGCTCCCGCTGGAAGCACCTGGGCCGCAAGCCGCGAAGACCACCGCTGAACCAAGCCTCCCGTCGTGCCCTCTGACCCCGGACGTGGTAGGAAGCGGCCCGTTCCAGGCCCGGTCGCAAGGCCTGACCACCACAGGTGCCTCCCAACCGCGTGCGCCCCCGGTCTCGAAACCACCACCCCTGGGCGCGGACCTGTATGCCCAACTGTCCGGTCCGGATGGAGAGCCAGTCCCTCCACCACCTGGGTGGATCCATCCTAGTCTCCGGGGAAGCCTGCCCGCGGAGGCCGGAGCTCCTCTGCTTTCACTCCCGCCTGACCCACGGCCTGTTGAAGTTCCCCAGCTCCCGGTCGAGGAGGTCCAATATGAGTGGGACCCGACAGGAGAAGACCTCATGGGGTTCTCGCAGGAGACGCGGGCGGCCGCAGCCCGCAGACGGGAGTTCTGTCACCGACAGGTGGCGCAGTTCGATCGGGAGAGGCGGACGCGGCGACAGAGGCAGGAACAGCTGCAGGCCCGGAGCGCAGAGCAGAAGATGTGCGTCCGGCGAGACCCCCAGGCTGCGCGAAGTCCCAGAATCATCGGGACCGTAGTCAAGTTCCAGCAGGAGCAGGGATGGGGTTTCATCCGAGACCCGACCACGGACACGGATGTGTTCGTTACCCGGAGAGATGTGGAGAGCCACCAGCCAGAAGGCCACCCGGAACGGGATCTGCTTCCAGGAGACTTGGTGTCCTACACCCGACACCGAGGCCTGAAAGGATGGTATGCCCTTCATGTCCGGAGGATAAGAGAGGAGCAGCACCCCGAACCAGAACCCGGATACCAAGAGGACCCGGACGGGTCTGAAGATCAGTATGAGAAGGAAGGAGGAGCATCAGGAGGATACCGCTACTGATGAGCAAGTGTGAGTAGTTACCCGACAGGGTACAAGGAACTGTTTTTGTTGCCCCTGTTGGGACTGTTGCCCGTTCAAAGTTAACCCCCAAGTCACCTGGCTGAGGACTGAGAGCAGCCATCCCTCTTCCCCACCTGGCTGAGGACTGAGAGCAGCCATTCCCCTTTCCCATCCGGCCGAGAACTGGGAACAGCCAATCCCTGTAAATAGTTGCACTTCTTAAAGCGCCCCCTATTGGTTTTATAAAATTACTGCAACGTCTACCTCTGGACAAAAACTCGTTTGGCGTGGCCGAAGATGTGGTCCAACTACCGAATCACCTATGCCCTGCAGCCACGCCCAGGGCCTACGTTGAGGGTTTACGAACGAGTCCCTCATGTTTGAAAGTTTGCTGAAGTTTTGCACCTTATTAAAAAAAATTTACACCTGGTCGCAAGTTGCACAGTGGCCAGTGAAGAAGAGCATTTACTTAAAAAAAAAAAAAAAATGTTTTACCTGAAAAGTTTTATATGCTGCTAAAAGAGTTACATAATAGTGAAAACATTTTTGGTTAAAAAAAAAGTTCCGGTAATATTAAAAATGCCTTATAATATCATAGTAAAGAAAAGTGTTGGAAAAGAGAAAAGTTGCCTCCCATAAAGGGATGAATAATAATGGTTTATGGTTTTGTATATGGATACATAAAATTGCATGTTCTTGAATTGTCTTTTGCTTTGTTCCAGCCCGAGGACGTGCTGTGGTTTACCAGGGGGGAATGAAGCGCCCCGAGGGTTCGGTTGCTACAGGGGTATTGCACCTCAACCAGAGGTGTGATATTCCACTCCCAGGTAAGGATGGAGTGTGGACCAGGGCTCAGTTAGCTGCACACACACATACACACTCCCCATTTCCGGGGGACAGCTCGACGGTGCTCCCATATAATTGCAGGCGCAGCTCACCATGTTTCTGCCTGGAGTGGGGAGGGGGGAGAGAACACAGTGATGTAGGAGCAGTAGGGGACGGTTTCTGGAGCATAGGAAGGAGCTCATTGGGTGCATGTCGCCAGAGCTCAGACACAGAGAAGCAGATAAAAGGTGGGAGCCATCTTAGTTCTGTAGTCAGTACAGTGGAGAAGTGACAGGGAGCAGGGGCTCTGTAGGAGCTCTGCTCAGAAGGCAGGCCTAGAGAAAAGGCCGGGGCCAGAGAGGAGAAGAGGAGAAGGAGAAGGAAGGAAAGAGGAGAAACAGAGGAGTAGAAAGGCTCCAGAAACAAGAAGGCAGAAGGGACCCTAAGAGAGCAGAACGGACAGCAACCGTTGCAAGCCCGCATTATATCGGGTGAAGGGTCAGGCCGCAGAAGGGTACTGGATTCCCAAGTTGGTGGAGGTAAATCATCCCTCAGCCAAAAACCGGAGGTCGTGAGGCACGAGAGGCCAGAGAAAGGATAGAAGGGGGTCCTGTGCCATACTCCTGAATTGCCTGGGGGTTGACCGAGCCCCATTCACCTGGTGGACGCAGCACGTCTTGGGCAGTCATTGCTGACAGAAGTGACTTGGGTATCAACTGTGAGTAAAAGGCCAGAACTGCACCATTGGACTTTGTGTGATTTATGCTGCGCCTGCACCATCACCCCCAGCATCCACCTACATTGCCCTGAGGCTACACTCTTCCCGTGGGGAGTTATCCTATCCCTGTGCTGCACACCAACATCAGCCTCAGCGGTCTGCCTTGCAGCGGCGGTCATTCCTGACCGCAATCCACGGGTGGCGTAGTCGGACATTCATAACTCTACAAATAGACTGCCACAGCATTTGGTCTGACCACCCTGAGCCACGGGATCAGGTTGCTACTTCTACCCCCATCATCGCATAGAAGCCAGGTTCCGGGTTCCCCACGGCCCAGGGGGCGAGTCAGATGGACTCTGCATGCCTGGTTCCCACCGTGAAGCATGGAGGAGGAGGTGTGATGGTGTGGGGGTGCTTTGCTGGTGACACTGTTGGGGATTTATTAAAAATTGAAGGCATACTGAACCAGCATGGCTGCCACAGCATCTTGCAGCAGCATGCTATTTCATCTGGTTTGCGTTTAGTTGGACCATCATTTATTTTTCAACAGGACAATGACCCCAAACACACCTCCAGGCTGTGTAAGGGCTATTTGACCAAGAAGGAAAGGGATGGGGTGCTACGCAAGATGACCTGGCCTCCACAGTCACCAGACCTGAACCCAATCGAGATGGTTTGGGGTGAGCTGGACCGCAGAGTGAAGGCAAAAGGGCCAACAAGTGCTAAGCATCTCTGGGAACTCCTTCAAGATTGTTGGAAGACCATTTCCAGTGACTACCTCTTGAAGCTCATCAAGAGAATGCCAAGAGTGTGCAAAGCAGTCATCAAAGCAAAAGGTGGCTACTTTGAAGAACCTAGAATATAAGACATATTTTCAGTTGTTTCACACTTTTTTGTTAAGTATATAATTCCACATGTGTTAATTCATAGTTTTGATGCCTTCAGTGTGAATGTACTATTTTCAAAGTCATGAAAATACAGAAAAATCTTTAAATTTGAAGGTGTGTCCAAACTTTTGGTCTGTAGACTTAGACTTCTTAGGTCATTTAAACTTGGCTTCTTAGGAATAATACCAAGTGCAGACACAGAGGCCTTCAGATGGCCTCTGGCTGACATGGCAACTCATCAGCTCCACACGATTGAGACACAGGTGGTACTGGAAGGCTATGTTCACACATGTTGTGTTTTTCAGTGTTTTTTGCTGAAGGTTTTTATGAAAATTTTCAGCTGCGTTTCGCAGTACAAGCAAAGTCTATGAAACCAGAATTCTCTGTTAACACATCATGTTTTTTTTTGTTGTTGCGTATTTTGTGCCTTGGTTGGGTTTTTGGAAAATAGAGCATGTCACTTCTTTCAGCGTTTTTTCAGTGTTTTTTCACCCATAGGAAGTCATGGGTGGTGAAAAAATCGCTGAAAAAATGCATAAAAAACTCACCAAAATTTGCATCAACGTTCTTTCAGTGTATTTGATGGCAAAATAGAATGAGTTTTTTTTTATCACAGACCTTTATGTACATGCATAAATACAGAAGGACAGTGAAAAAAACGCTGAATAAACGCATTAAAAAACGCAGCAAAACCTGCGTTTTTGATGCAGCTGATTTCCTGACAGAGATCAGTTTTGCTGCAAATTTGTTGCGTAAAAAAACCCAACATGTGTGAACATAGCCAAAGTGATGGGTTCTGGACACCTGGCTGCCCTGTTGGAGGCCTCTTAAATGCTGCTGTCATGCTTAATAATGGCACTTGAGGGGTAAAACTGATGTGATCGGAGCTAGATCTGATTGCATCAGTTAATCTCAGGTACCAGCGGTGTAAAATAGCTGGCACCAGAGCTTTATGAAGCAGCCTCAGCTCCTGAGCCTGTTCCATATGGTTATTGTACACAACCACTGTACATTGCTAAGGGCTGAAAGTAATATTGCAGGTTAAACAAAAACCTATTCATTGCTTACAGTCATTAGAAAAATAAGACACAACCTATCAATCCAGCAGCAGCAAACATCACCAAATCCAGATATCCATCTTTGCCAAGATTCACAGAATCTTGTGGACCAACGAGTATTGTAGGATAATTCCGACTAACAGTAAATTCAGCATTGAAAAAGATTTGGAATAAACAACATTTTGATTTTTTTATTCTATTTGTGTGAATGATTGTATACCAATTTTTATGTAGCTGTTAGTTTGAAAGGGGTCCAACTGCTGGTATCCACAAAGCTTGCCAAAAGAGGTCATGTGCCCACTTCCAACTGTGGTTAACTGTGTCTTGCAGTGACATTTCAAATGCTGTCCTCATCCCAAGATTTCTCCCGTGATGTAGCAGCCCTGAGTCTTATAGGGACTTAGAGAATCTGTATAATCAGAGTATCTGATGTTAGGGCATACAGTGGCATGTAAAAGTTTGGGCACCCCTGGTCAAAATTACTGTTATTATGCACAGTTAGGCAGGTTGAAAATGAAATGATCTCTAAAAGGCCTAAAGTTAAAGATGACAGTTTTCCATTGTATTTTAGGACAAAAAAAAATATATTATCATTTTTTACATTTTAAAAATTAGAAGAAGGAAAATGGGTCAATGCAAAAGTTTGGGCAAGCTGCATGGTTAGTACCTAGAAGCACCCCCTTTTGAAAGTATCACAGCTTGTAAATGACTCGCCCCCTGGGCCGTGGGGCACTCAAAACCAGGCAATAGGGAGACGATGGGGGTCGTAGTGGCGACCCGGTCCCGTGGCTCAGGGTGGTCAGACCAGTGGCAGTCTTTTAGATGTCTTAGATAATGTCCAACTACGCCACCCGTGGATTGCGGTTATTCGGGACCGCCGCTGCAGGGCATACCGCTGGGGCCGATGATGTATGCAGCTGGGATGGTGTGACTCCCCACGGGAAGAGTGCGGCCCCAGGGCAGTGTAGTGGATGGTGGGAGTGATGGTGGTGAGAGTCCCAGTACCGGTAATGCCGGAGGAGCGAAAAAGCACACAGACAACGTACTGCAGTCCAGGGTCTTTACTCACGGTTAATATCCAAGTCACTTCTGCAGGGTAGACTGCCCGAGCCGTGCTGCGTCCACCAGGTGAGGGGCTCGGTCAACTCCCAGGCAGCTCAGGAGTATGGCTCAGGACCCCCTTTAATCCTTCCTCTGGCCTGCCTCACCAGTGACCCACTTTTGTCCAGCTACCACGGACTTGTGCGGTTAAACGTGTGCCCCGTCCTCCGCTGTCCTATATGGTGCCTTCCTAGCAGGTTTGATGAGGTGCCGCACCAATAAATGGTCACGACGTCCGGTCTTTGGCTGAGGGTAGTTTCTCCTCCACCAACTTGGGATCCGGCACCCTTAATCTGCCTGACCCTGCACCCTGGATTCTCGTGGGTTTTTAGGGTCCCTTCCACCTTCTTGTTCCTGAGCCCTTCTGTTTCTTTCTCTTCTTTTCCCTTCTCTGTTCCTTTCTGTTCCTTTCTGTTCCTTTCTCGTGGAGCTGGGATGAGACTTAATCACAGCTCCCCTTCACCTCCTCCTTGGCCTCTCACTAGGCCCTCCTGGAGTAGAGCTCCTACAGAGCCTCTACTCCCTGTCTTCTCCTCTCTGGACAGGACTTCTCTCTCAGAGCTAAGCTGGTGCCCACCTTTTATACCTCCCTCTAGCCATGAGCCCAGGTGACCAACAACCAATGGGCTCCTACCTACGCTCAGGAACCAACCCCTATCTGCCCCTACAGCACTGGGTGTTCCACCCCCCTCCAGACAGGGACATAGTCGGTCGTGCTTGCACTTCTGTCTAGTGGGAGCACCGTTGAGCTGTCCCTCGGAAATGGGGTGTGTGTGCTGTATGCAGCTAACTGAGCCCTGGTCCATACTCCATCCTTACCCGGGAGTGGAATACCACACCTCTGGCAGAGGTGCAATACCCCTGTAGCGGCCGAACCCTCGGGGCGCTACATTAACACTTATTGCAGCCAGCCAAGAGTCTTTCAATTGATGTTAGAGGGATTTTCATCCATTATTCCTTGGAAAATTCTTCCAGTTCTGTGAGATTCCTGGGTCGTCTTGCATGCACTGCTATTTTGAGGTATAGCCACAGATTTTCAATGATGTTCAGATCAGGGGACTGTGAGGGGCATTGTAAAACCTTTAGATTGCGCCTTTTGAGATAGTCTATTGTGGATTTTGATGTGTGTTTAGGATCATCATTATCTATTATCAGATCAGCTGGCATGTCCCCGGATGTTCAAGGTTGCACCCCCCTCTTTGGTGCGGGCTCCAGCGCTGAGCCCGCACCAAAGAGGGGGGTGCAACCTTGAACATACTCATACGTCCAAGGTCGCTAAGGGCTTAATAATTAAAATAATTCTTTTTTTTCATTAGAAAAAGAAAATGACCTGATATTAATAAAAAATAATACATTTCTTTATTATTTATTTAGCATTTCTGTTTTTCAACAAATATAGTTCCTGATATGTTCAGCATTGGATGCAGATATGATTATTTGCAATCCAACATAACATACAAATATTATAAAATAAATTTAGTAATAAAATGAACATCCACTACTTAAACAGGTAAAAAGAGGTATAGAACCTGTTAGGCCAGGGTCACAGCAGCATTGATTCTCTCATTTGAGAGAATCGGCTTAATTATGCCAATGACACTCCGATCAAACTCTGAGTTTCATCCAAGTGTCAGTTTACTTTGATCCAATTTTCTCGCATGAGAGAAACGTAGCACAGGTGAAAAGATGGAGTACAAGATTTCTCCATCTTCTCCATTGTATGGGTACGCGTGATCTGATTTGCCAGTCACTCACAGCATGCTGCAACTTTTTTCACATGACGCATCGGCATGAGAAAAAAGTTGCAGATCTGCACTGCCCCATAGTATAACATTAGAGCTAGTGCTGTCTGATAATACATCGGCTAGCACTCGTCCAATTAATACGCTCATGTGAGCGAGCCCTTACATGCTGAATAATAAGCTCAGTATAGCAAATTTCTAAATGCAGTAGATACTATATGGGGTTCAAGCTAGTAAACTTCCAATTTAAGTTTCATAATAAAATATTTGTTGAACAGGAACAACTAAAATCAGATAAATCATTTCTATAGCATTCTATTTCTTTTCCTCTTTTTGTTTTGCATATATTTTTGCACCTTTTTATCTCTATCCAGTTGCCTTCACTTGCATTTAATATAGTTTCAGGTTTTAGTCTATTTAATAGATATGAGAACTTTATTTCTGGTGGGCTTTCCTATAATTAAGCAAATTGTAATTTTTCTGTAGAAAGCCGCTTCATCTTACATTTATCATTTTATCATTACCATGAAGATAATAATGGCATGAATCTTGTTCAATTTGGCATAGCTAATGATCCACATTTTTTTATCTTCCTGCTAAAAAATGTGAACATTGCATGTATTAATTTCAGGAATGATAATCACTTCAAGGAATTTCTACAAATTTCTATGTGTATAAACATGAAAACCCTAAAACAGCATCTGGTTCCGCGTGTGTTCTGAGAGTTATAAGCTTTGCTTCATCAAACAGTTTTTGCCAAAATTCTGGTGTAAAAATGTTTGAAATTACTCAAAATTTTTCGAAACTCATAGTTGAACAAAACTGTTGTGACATTTGGTATTTTTATCAGCCAGCTTTGCCAACTTTTTGAAAAGCAAGCAGAACTTTGCAGGGAGGGAATGTCGCGGCCTGGAAAATCATTATAATTTATGCCACAAAAGTGTCACAAAAGAAATGTACTGCAAAACCTGAATTGAGTACATTTTTTGGGGGGGTAACACACAGCAGCTGAAGGATGTGCCAAATTCATTAAAAGGGTTGACCAGTATTTTAATATTGTTGGCTTATCCTTAGGAAACCCCATGCAGTGGACAGAGCTGTTCTACTTTGCTGCTCAACTGATCACATCTGACCGCTGCCAGCACTGGGAAGAGTTGATCAGTTGGGGTGCTGGTTGTCGCACCCCTACTGATCATGTATTAATGATCTATCCTAAGGCTAAGGTCATATGACCGTTTTTCTCTCATCTGAGAAAATTGGCTTGATTATGCTAACACACCCTGATCAGACTCTGATCAGAGTTTCACTAGAGGGTGATCAGAGTGTGATCCGATTTTCTCGGATGTGGAAAATAAAAAAAAAAAGTTTCTCCATCTCCATACAGTTTGTCTGTATATATTGGACCACATTGAAATGTCATCCGAGTGTGGTCCAATTTTTTCACGAACCCATAGTCTTCAATGGCAGATTATTTTCCGATAATCAGAGACAAATCATGCAGGCCACTTGGTCCAAATAAAAAAATCAGACATGCGCTCGGACCCATTGAATAACATGGGGACAAGTGCTATCTGTCAAAACAACGGATAGCACTCATATGATTTTATGGTCATGTGCACGAGGCCAAAGGGTAGGCCATCAACATAAAAGTACCGGACCACCCTTTTAAGAGGCACACGCCACTTAATAAATTTTGCACATCTTACTCAGGCAAACTGTTCAGAGCCATAGTGTGAAATTGATAGCATAGCTTATAAGTGTTTAGCGACTGCAGTTTGTTCCTTGACAATCCCTTTCCACCATAATATAGTATTAGCATACTAATCCTGTTCTGCGCAGCTGTCACACGATTTATACAAAATGTCAAATTTTACCGTATAAAATACAGATATATTTTGGCGCTGCTTTGCTTTTGGCTCTGTGAATATATGTCCTGTGAACATTTAGCATGAGGCTGAGTTAACTATGGATTCTACCATTGGTTTATAGGTGTCTTGGCCAAAGTCTTGGGGAATCACAATTGAATCTATTCCTTGACATAGCAGAATTTCAATTACTGAAACAGTAAGGTGATCCAACATAGATGAAAGCAAGAAATTCAGATTACCCATACCCTTAGAATAAGGGCTACATTCCCATAATGAGTATTTGGGCAGCTTTTGATGTTGCAGATGTTCTGCAGCATTTCTACACTTATTAGCTAAATTAGATTACTGGCGTACTTTTTTTGTCTCTTTTTGATATGTCATGTTTTAAACAAAGCTGCTTTGTTTTTGATACTTTCTGGTATTTGGCTTTGACAAAACTTTATTGATGCAGTCATGTGGGAATTAAATTAGTTTTTTTGTGTGTTTCCGCAGTGGAAACGCACTAAAAACACATATGCACTTTTTACCTGTAAATTTTCTGCAACTCTGCAAGTTTGTGGGGAAAATCTGCATATATCAACGTATCCGCAGGAGATATTGCCATGTTTCAGATTTCAAAACGCACAGCAGGTCAGTAGGCGTGAGATTTCTATAAATGTGGGCACTTAACCTAAGTCATCAATATCCGATTGTTACGGATCTATTTGCAGCTACTGATGTACCCAATGTACAGAACTGCACTACGACTCGTTACACGGTGATAAACTGGAGGAAATAGAGTTTGTAGGTAAAAAAAATTCAAAATGTTCATTAATTACTAGTTAAGAAATATTTTTTATAAATATCAAGACAGATAGATGATATGTCAGACATAGTACATCCAAAACCACACAATATTATGTAAAATGTACATCGCAAGTGCAATTCAGGTAAGATAAACACCCCCAAAATAGCCATAAATAGTATATTTAGCAATTCAGAGACATAGTGGAAACTAATAATTATCAGTGAAATATGACTGGCAGAAGTTAATTTTACCAAGGTGGAAATAAAGGCACAGGCTGACAGGTAAGGTGGATAGTGGCAGACCCGACGAGCGTTTCGCGTGTTTGATTGTCGCTTTCTTAAGGTACTGTGTAACTCGTTGCATGGTGAAGTGGCCATTCTTGTGTACTGCAGCTCAGCTTCCATTCAGTTCAATAAGAGTTGAGCTTAAGTATCCTCGAATGGTGTCTACACTGTACAGATCTGTGCTGTTCAGGCTTTATACATCGTGCACATCTGATTGTTGTGGAAGCTGCCAATAGCTGATCAGTGAGGGTGCTGGATGTTGGACCCCCACGTATCTGATATTACCTATCCTTAGGATATGTCATCTATATCTAAACATTGGACAACCCATTGAAATCAATGTCTTAGTCTACCTCTTTAGTAATGTAGATATGACAATACCCCTATTAGAGAAAACCATGAAGAAATACCCCGCATTACTTTTTCAATATTTTAAAAAAATTGGTGTAAAATAGCAAATGCAAAAACAAAGTCAGGCTGAAAATCAAATAATATGAATAATTTGTAATAGGCAAGATGGCTTCAATCTAAAATAAAATAATAAAATCTCTATACATAAAAAGAGAGGGGGTGGCAATAAAAGAGAGAAAGGGGTGTATAAGGAGTAGCCATCTTGCAGTGATGCAGTGCTCAATGAAGCTTGGGGGTGTGCATGAGGACAGATCTTTTCAAACTTTGCCCTCGTTAAGTAGGTTTCTCATCAACAATTTTTTAAACTTCCTTGAATGGACAAGTATCCAGAGAAAAATGCCTGTGCAATCTAGCTAGTAACCATCATCATTTCAGATGACAAATCCAAGGTCATATTATTTATTGAGGTGAGGGGAATAATCTCCAAGATGGATCGTCAATCTGCTGACTCAATTTACTTCTCCAGGACTTTGTTGCATTTGTTGACATATAAATGAGAATGGGATGAGAGGTTACTAAGTAGCCAATTATAGAATATAAAGATTAGACCTTTAGAGTTTTGGTATGACCCAAAGATCCTCTCTAAGTAAAAGTGTGTGTACACTGTGCAATAATATCTTGTTTACACAGGTCAACCCACTTTTAGATGGGCACTGAACAATTTTTAATTGATTGTTCAGTGCGCATAGGCTACCATTGTTCTCTATCCCTATACGCTACCGAGAACAATGATCATTTGTACAGCCCAAAAGATCATTTCACACAACCAGCAAGGGTTTTTCTCATTTTTTGGGTGATTAGCAACCTGTTTAGACTACATGATTATTTTGAAACGAGTGTTCCTAGGATAACTGGGCCTTGTAAATGGACCTTAAGAGAATAAGCTAGAATTGTGTTTATTGCAGAATAATGGAGAAGAACAAATTTTCAATTGAAGATAACGAAAATGTTTGCTACTGGGTGCAGTTTTGTAATATTTACCTCTTCCATGTTTCTGTGTAACTAAGATATAGTTATCAGATAGTAGATATCTGCATTTGTGCATCCTCTATTGTAATAGCTAGACGGCTTCAGCTAATGTAAATGGGATTTCATAACATTGACATTAACCTCAAGCTGGTTACACAATGGAAGACCTAATGACTCATGCAAAATGGTTGGACCAAATCCAACATGGTGAGCTTATATCCAACAAGAAGATTCATTTGTATGAAGCTTCCATGCTCTTGTTACATCAATGTGAGCTAGGTGATGTTTTTTTCCTTCTACTGACCTAAAAAATTCTTACGCTTATTGATGTCCACAGAGATTGATTTAAGGAGCATGTTCATAAGATGAAAGAATTTAGAGTTTGGAACTTGTATTGCACAGGGGTCAATGTGCATTCTGTGTACAGTTTAAACTAGTAATAACCAAATCTTCCGAAATTCAAATTTGACAGTACGTTAGAAATTGGTAAGAAAAACTGAAAACTATTTGGTGGGAATGCAATGTTACCTATTATGTTCTGATGTCTCATAGCATAATAAATGGGTGAAAAAAAATACTCACCTCGCTGCTCACCTATCCCATCATAGCTGCAAACTTCCGGTCCTCCGCACAGCCCCTCCCGACACCATATGTGCATCATCGTCTTTGGCTCTTTTGACATCTTTACAAGTAAGCCTCTGATGTCATGATGCACATTGTCTGTATCTCAGGAAATACATGTCACAGCACACAATGTGACTTCAGTGGCCTTCAGCCCCAGAAGTTCCAGTGCTGAGTGGAAATGTCGAACGAGCCGAAGAGAACGTTGCTTATGCGTTGCTGGAGGTAGCTGCGTGGAGGACCGGACAGGCAGCTGCAGCAATGGGTCAGGTGAGTGGTGGAGTAAGAATATTTATTTTTTTACCTCTTTTTCGAGTCCTCCACAAATCAGAAATATGGCAGAAGGCTAGCTAAATTAACATGAAGCAATTCATAAAGAATTCATATTTAGGAGAATACAAATTTTTGGTAAAATTTGGACAAATACTATTTACTCTAGTTGGTACTGTTAATAATAGTTAATACTAAAATTTCACTTTAATGATAAGAGATCAATTTAATGTTTTTTAAAGGAATGTTTCCAATGCTTACAGTTAGGTTCTGGAGTTCCGGCTATTATATAGAGATACCGGTATAATATACATATATGGGCTCTGACATACCTAATCATTATAATTGCCATTTAACCCAGCATTCTTGGTTAAACGCTTTCACTGTTTAATCTTAGTACATAGATGACTGAATGTTATTTATGGCAGCATAATTTGTATGTCATTACATGTACTGCTATTGAATGGATTATGCAACCACTAGGTCAAGCAGGGCACACGGCAGGATATAGATTGTTAAGGAATCAAACATGAATTTTTGTTCTTCTGGCATAAATGGTGTATTTTTGACTCATTGCAGATTCTGTATTTCAGGAAATAAAATAACCCAGCACTTTATCTTCTTGTTTCAATTTATTATATATGTGCATATAATTATGTTTCTTTTATCTAAATTAAATAAGGCAGGTAATGAAGCAAAAAAATATTCTCAAATGAGAGGTCAAAGTCTATTGCATCCTCTCCACTCAAATGGTAGGGCGTTCCACTTCTGAAAATTCATAAAGATTGATGGCTGCACTTATAATTTTCTAATTTTCCATGCAGCCAGGGATTTAACTAGAACTATCATTTTTGAGTGCCAAGCAGATTTCCTTTACTTTTGTTCAGAGCAAATGAGAAAGATCTCACAGTCCATTAAACAGGCAGTTCAAGCCATAAAGTGTAGCACTAAAGCACTCTCAGGATGGAGAAGCAGTTGGTTTAATTTGCCACTGATGTGCTTACAAAGCTGTACGTCTGGCAGAGTCTTTCCACATACTGTACGACTCTATGCAAAAATCGCAGTAGGCAAACCAACAATGAAATCCCTATTGACAACTATGCAAACCATTGAATTAATAAGGTTGAAACGGACATTTAGATGCTAAGGGTTTTCTTCTGAAAAAGAAAAATACACAACTTGTATAATACACATAAATTAGATTTTGTTTAATAACCCTTCAAGTCTCAATGAACAGTACAAGTTCAATAATTTCTATTGAAAAAATTCTCTTCAACCTGTCTACTTTTTACTCCCAACATAAAGGGAACCTTTCAGTCTATTCATGCTGCCAAGACCATGGGCAGCATTATTCAGAACCTGGAGCGTTTCAGAGAAAACATAAGGCCCGATTTATCAAAGCTTTTACATCAGAATTTTGGCTTAAAAAGATTTGAAAAATTGCTAAAATTTGGTGAAATTCGAGGTTGTGCTAAAATGTTGCGACTTTTGATGTTCACGTGCCATTTTCCTCCAGCTGGTCAGAATTGGGGCGGAAGAGGGGTAACAAGTTAAATTCACTACTATGTCACAAATCTTACTTCAGCAGGGACTAATGCACTAGTCGGACCCTGCTGATTCACTAAGAGGTTTATGCCTCAAAAGCCTCACACTCCACCTTGCCCCTTCATCAAGACCAACGTGATGATCGCCAGTCTTGATGAACCAGTGCCAAAGTTTAAAGATCCATCCGGGAACCATAGGGAGAGACAAAACTAGACTTGTGCTGCCCTCAGCCAGCTTCTCCCTGTACCTCTCTAGTTGATTGGCAAGTGTATAAAAGGGGTTCAAAGGAGTGCAAAGGGGTTCTCCTATTTGTAAGAAGCATTCTTACAAGGCCAAGAGATGAGTATCTGTAGCGCCCCGAGGGTTCGGCCGCTACAGGGGTATTGCACCTCTGCCAGAGGTGTGATATTCCACTCCCGGGTAAGGATGGAGTATGGACCAGGGCTCAGTTAGCTGCATACAGCACACTCACCCCATTTCCAAGGGACAGTTCAACGGTGCTCCCATCAGACAGAAATGCAGGCACGACAGACCATGTCCCTGGCTGGAGTGGGGAGGGGGGATGAAAACCCAGTGATGTAGGAGCAGAAGGGGACGGTTTCTGAGCATAGGAAGAAGCTCATTGGTTGCTGGTCACCTGAGCTCACACACTAGGGAAGGGTATATAAGGTGGGCACCATCTTAGTTCTGGGAGTAGAAGAAGTCAGTTCAGTCAGAGAAGAAGCAGAGTGGAGATGTGACAGGGAGCTGTGGCTCCCTCTCAGCCCAGCTCCATGAAACAGGCCTAGAGAAAAGGCCAGGAACAGAAAGGAACAAGAACAGAAAGGAACAGAAACAGCAAGGAACAGAAACAGAAAGAGAAGTACCCAAAGTGTAGAAGGGCTCAGAAACAAGAAGGTGGAAGGGACCCTAAGAACCCACGAGAATACAAGGTGAAGGGTCAGGCAGATTAAGGGTACCGGATCCCAAGTTGGTGGAGGAGAAACTACCCTCAGCCAAAGACCGGAGGTCGTGATCATTTATTGGTGTGACACCTCATCAAACCTGCTAGGAAGGCTCCATATAGGACAGTGGGGAACGGGGCCCACGTTTACCCGCGCAGTTTCGCGGCAGCTGGACAAAAGTGGGTCACTGGTGAGGCAGGCCAGAGAAAGGATTGAAGGGGGTCCTGTGCCATGCTCCTGAACTGCCTGGGGGTTGACCGAGCCCCTCACCTGGTGGACGCAGCACGGCTCGGGCAGTCACTACCGGTACCGCAGTGGCTTGGAGTATACGAACTGTGAGTAAAAGACTCTGGACTGCAACATGTTGTTTTTGTGCTTTTTACTTCGCCAGCACTAACGGTACTGGGATGCCCTGCACCATCACCCCCACCATCCACTGCACTGCCCTGGGGCTGCACTCTTCCCGTGGGGAGTTACACTATCTTAGCTGCATACACCATCAGCCCCAGCGGTCTGCCTTGCAGCGGCGGTTCATAATAGCCGTAATCCATGGGTGGCGTAGTCGGACATCGCTTAAAACTCATAAAGGGACTACCACTGGTCTGACCACCCTGATCCTCGGAACCGGGTAGCCACTACTACCCCCATCGTTTCCCTATTGCCCGGATCCGAGTGCCCCACGGCGAGTCAGCTTTGGCGTAGTCGGCAGAATCGTAACCAACCCGCCACAAACGGGTATCGCGCGCCTGAAAAGAGACTGTTTTATTGTATTAAAGATGGCGCCCGCCCCAGAAGAACGAGCGCCATAATGTGCATGCCGAAAGACAACAGGAAGCCACCTCCTATCGTGGGCCAGGTCCCAGAATGGCGCCAAAGAAGGAGTCCACCCCCAACAGCCACGAGTACGGCTGTGGAAATGTCCGTCAACGTGGGGGGGCTGCCCCTGAGAGTGATTGTCAGCAGAATGCCCCAGGACCACCTCCCCTGGGGGCGGAAAGAGAAGAAAACTGTGGGGCAGGGGGTGGTCTGGATCAGTCTTGTCAGACTACACCCGGAGATGGAGAGAGGAGCCAGCTCCAACACCTTGGCAAGGGGCCTGCTGCAGGCCGAACCACCATGCAGCTTCACGGAGCTGCTAGAACACCTCCCCAAGGAAGACCCCGAGTATGCGCGCGCTGGAGGAGCTGGACCGGAGGATGGTACGGGCTCAGCGGGACGTGATTGCCGGGTGGAAGGAGGAGATGGCCCGGCGGGCCGTGGTCCCGCAGCAGGAGGCGCCGCCGGCACCCAGCAGCACGCCTGCCTCCGAGGGCAGTGAGAACAGAGCGGAGGTTGAGGACGACGCCGCGGAGGAGGTCGCGACAGCAGAGGCAGGTAACGGAGACGCCCTTACCCCGAGCCCTAGGGCCACCGACCCTTCTCCGTTGCGGAGCCCGGCATACCTGAAACCGCCGCAGACACCGTGCCTCCACCGCTGCCAACTGGTTCCCAGGCCGTCGACGCCGCCAGCGAGCCCCGCCCCATGCCGTGCCCTCTGACCCTGGGCGTGATCAAGAGACCACCATCGCAGGTCTGGTCGCAAGGCCTAGCGCCCCCGGGCGCCGCTGCCCCACCAGAGTCCCCTGCTTCCGCTGTGCCACCCCCGGGTGCAACCAGGAAACGACCACCGCGGACCTGGTCGCAAGGCCGAGTACCCCCGAGCGCCGCCGACCCGCTCGCACCCCCTGCTCCTGCAATACCACCTCTGGGCGCGGATCTGTTCGCCCAACATCCCGGTCTGGATGAGCTCCCTCTCAGCTGGCCCCCCGAGTATGTTAACCCCCGCCTTCGGAGAAGCCCGTCCGCGGAGGTTGGAGTGTCATCTGAGCCCCTCATACCTGCCCCAGAGCCTCTGGAAACCTCCCAGCCCCCGTTGGAGGACGCTCAGTACGAGTGGGATCCGACCGGAAAAGAC